>NW_026988442.1:80680000-83245000 GCF_030222135.1 Aotus nancymaae
CATCTTTCTAGGATCAGGAAAAGACAAGGGTGCCCAATCTCACCACTGTTATTCAACATAGTACTAGAAGTCTTATCCAGAGCAATCAGACAAGAAAAAGAAAGAAAACATTCAAAAAGGAAAAAAAGAAGTAAAATCGTCTCAGTTTGCTGATGGCCTATTTCTATTCATAAAAAACTCTAAAGAAACCACCACAAAACTGACAGAACTAGTATATTCAGTAAAGTTGCAAGATACAAAAGCAACATGTAAAAATCAGCAGCATTCCTTTATACTAACAACAAACTACCTGAAAAGCAAATTAAGAAATCTATCCCTTTAACAGTAGAATAAAGAATAAACTAATTAAGATTTAAAAAAAAAGTAAATTTAACTGAAGTGAAAAATATGTTTATTGAAAATTTTAAAACAGATGAAAAATATTGAAGAAAAGACAAATAAATGGAAAGATATCCCATGTTCATAAATTGAAAAGTTTATTTATTTTTCAATATTCATCCTATCCAAAGTGATCTACACATTCGATGCAATCTGTATCAAAATTAAAATGTAATTTTTCATGGAAAGAAAAAGTTGTCCTAAAATTTATTTGAAACCATGAAAGACCCCGAATAGCAAAAGCAATCTTGAACAAAAAGATCAATACTGGAGACATCACACTACCTGACCGTAATACCTATTGCAAATTTATGGTAAATGAAACAGCCTGATACTGGCATAAAAACAGACACATTGACAAATGGAACAGTATGGAGAGCCCAGAAATTAACCCATGCACTTATGGTCAATTGGTTTTTGACAAAGGTGCCAAGAACATGCAATGGAGCCAGGAAAGTCTCTTCAGTATCTGGTGTTTGGAAAGCTGGAGACCCACATGCAGAAAATTAAATTAGACCCTTTTCTCACACCATATAAAAATATCAACTCAAAATAAATTAAAGACTTACATGTATGACCTAAAAATACAAAATTATTCAACAAAATAAGGGAGATGTTGCATGACATTGGTCTGAGCAAAGTTTTATTGGATATTACCAAGAAAACACAGGCAAAAAAGGCAAAAATAAACAAATAAGAATACATGAAAATAAAAAGCTTCTTCATGACAAAGGAAACAATAGAGTGAAGAAACAACCTAGGGATTGGGAGAGAGTATTTTCAAACTACACAGCTGATAAGGGGCTAATATCCTAAATATTTAAGGAGCTCAAACAACTCAAAAATAAGAAAAGAAATAACCCATTAAAAATGGGCAAAGAATCTAAAGAGACATTTTCCAATAGAAAACATATAAGTAGCCATCAGATATATTAAAAAATTCTGAACATCTCTAATTAACAGGGAAATGGAAATCCAAATGACAGTGAGATATCACCTCACATCTGTTAGACTGGCTATTATCAAAGTGACAGAAGATAACAAGTGTTGAGGAAATGGAAAAAATGGAACCTTTGTTTGTTGTTGGTGGAAATGTAAATTAATACAGTCATTATTTAAAACTCTATGGAAGTCCCTCAATCAACTAAAAATAGAGGCACCATATGATCCAGCCATTTCGCCTCTGGGCATATTTCCATAGGAATGGAAATCAGAGTGTTGAAGAAATGCCTACAGTTACATGTTCGTTGGTGCCTCATTCACAGCAGTCAAGATGTGGAACAGACCTATGTGTTCATCAATTAATGAATGGAAAAAGAAAATGCAGTGTACATATATCAATTATTCAGCCTTAAAAAGAAGGAAATTCTGCTGTTTGCCTCATTGTAGATGGAACCTGGAGAAGATTATATTATGTGAAGTATAAATTGACACAGAAAGACAAATATCACATAATGTCACTTACATATGGAATCTAAAAAGTCAAACTCACAGAGGTAGAGAGTAGCATGGCGATTACCAGAGACTGGAGAAGGAAGGTGGATTGGGAAAGAGGAGATGTTGATCAAAGGGTATGGTAAAAGAAAAACCTCAGCTGAATTAAAATTAATGGAGTTTAATTGAGCAATGAGCAGTTTGCAAGTTGGGAAGCCCCCAGAATCACAGCAGATTCAGAGAGACTCCAGGGATGCTTTACGGTTAGAGCAAATGTATAGACCAAAAAAGAGAAGTGACATACAGAAATCAGAAGTGAGGTACAGAAACAGCTGGATGGGTCACAGATTGGTGTTTGCCTTATTTGAACACAGTTTGAACACTCAGCAGTGTATGAGTGGTTGACATATGGCTGTTGGGATTGGCCAAGACTCAGTATTATTACGGGAACATACTCTTGAATTAGAGTTTCGATCTTGTCTGCTTATTAAGTTAGGTCACGGTTCAGCTACAAGGACTCAATTATAGATGTGTGAAGTCCTTCTCAGGCCATATTTAGTTAACTTTAACTGATACAAAATTTCAGCAGGAGGACTAATTTTTAGTGATCTATTGCACAGAATGGTGAATAGAATTAATTTGCACTGCATATTTTAAAATTGCTTAAAGATTCGATTTTAAATGTTTTTACCAAAAAATTCATAAGCTTGCGTGGTGATAGATATGTTAATTAGCTTGATTTAATCATTACACAATGTAAACATATATTGAAACATCACGTACCACATAAATATTTACAATTATTTGTAAATTAAAAATAATATAAAATTTAAAAAATAACTAAATTGTTCTGAGGGTGTATTATTGATACTGTCTTGCATTACTTTTAACTTTAAATATTGGTATATTAGAATAGCCTCATGAATTGAATGTTTTTACAATGAGCCAGTATAATAAATTTGATATTATGAGATGAATTTGTAATTATACATGAATTTTCTGTTTTACGAATTTTTGTTACATACAAGGTATGATTTTCAAATTTTCCAACTTTAAAAAAGGGATGTAAATCACTGATGATTTCTCAATCATCAGTAAATCACACTGATTTCTCTCAAGCTTGTTAAAGGTATAGATAATGATTTTCAGACGGGGAACAAGACTCTCTCAGACTTCTACAAACTAATTATTTTGATTGATTGTTTTTTTTGTTTGTTTTTTGTTTTTTTTCCTGAGACAGCCTTGCTCTGTCACTCAGGCTGGAGTGCAGTGGCATGATCTCTGCTCACTGCAAACTCCGACTTCTGGGTTCAAGCGATTCTCCTGCCTCTAAAAAACAGTTTTACTAAAAATTTACATTTTATATAATCACGAATTTAAAGTGTACAATCCACTGGTTTTAAGGATATTCACAATCACTAATCTATCTATAGATTTGCCTATTCTAGACCTTTCCTATAAATGGAATCTCACAATATGTGGCCTTTTGTGTCTGGCTTCTCTCAGTTAGCATATATTTCCAGGTTCATCCATGTAGCATGCATCAATACTTCGGTCTTTTTTGTTTTCAAATAATATTTCATTGTAAGGATATAACATATTTTGTTTACTCATTCATCAGTTGGGGAACATTTTGAGTTGTTTCCTCTTTTTGGCTATTATGAATAATAACACTGTAAACATTTATGTATAAGTTGTATTTGGACATAGGATTTCATTTCTTTTAAATATATACCTAGAAGTGGAATAACTGGGTTTAATAGTAACTCTATTATTTAACATTTTAAGGAACTGCCAAACTGTTTTTCAAACTAGATACTACATTGTCAACAACAATGGATGAGGATTCCATGTTCTCCACATCTTCATCAGCACTTGCTATTCTCTCTCCTTTTTAAGATAACTGTTCTATGGGGTATGTAGTAGCATGCCATTAAGGTTTTGGGTTGCATTTTTCTAATTACTAGTGATGTCAAATTTTTTTAACAAGCACTTTTCATGTGCTTATTGGCCATTCATATAACTTCTTTATAGAAACATCCATTCAGAAACTTTGCCCAATATTTAATTGGGCTTTTTATTATTATTATCAAGTTGTAAGACACCAGCAGCATTTGAGGGTTCTCCAAACTAGTTTAAACTTCTGGTCATCATTCTTGAATAACATACATAACTCCATTTTTAGTTAGGAAAAAAAATAACTAGGCTTCCATTGCTAAGCTATGATCATCTTGTATGTGAATACTCAGTCAGATAATATAACTTACTGATATTACTGTTTGAAGATTTAAAAATATATAATTTCATTTCCTACCAAACCATTTGCTAGCTGATATTTTGGTGCCTTTCTGAAGGCATAACAATTACTTTCCTGTGAACTTTCATTTTGAAGAAGGAAGTTGAAAACAAAGAGATGTTACTATGGCTCTCATTACCAAAGTCTATTTTCAAAAGAAAATGATAAAGGAATATGTATTTGGAAAATATTTCTTATGTCTCTGGTTGTACAGAGTATATATATACTTTTGTTGGATGGAATATGACCAGTGATCTGTGGAAATAACTGCTGGAAAACCAAAGAATTGGGATATTCTTTGCAAAGTTAATATTTTTACACCTGTTAATTTTACTCATTTAAGAAACTATAAATAATTTTATCATGCATTCATTTCCAGTGCCTGGAACATGAAAAAACTAAAATATAATTTTACATTTTTCGCTTACTCAGGTAGAACCACGTTATCTAACCTCAAGACCATTGAAATGAAAATCCAGTTACAATCATAATAACACTCTGCACAGTGGTGATAGGTTATATCCATACAGTTTCTGCTCCAGTGAAATTCCATTTTAAGAAAATACTCTATGCTATTCACTCGCTGGACATTCATTCTAATGATATTTCATTTGTATAAGCAATATGAATTGTAATCTTCTGTCAACTGGACGTAAGTTCAAGTATGGGTGACTTTGACAAAGATTCTGTACATGGTAGCTGACCAATGTGTTTTGGTGGCTATATAGCTTAAATATAACCATGGTTGGTATTTTTATGAAAAATCGACAAGAACAAATATCTTATTAAGTCATTGTTTAAATTTAAACAATAATATCAAAACTCCAGAAAATATGTGACATCTGCTAAGTAATAATTCTCTACATCTCTATGTGCTTTTATAACATTATCTTATGAGATGTAATCTGAACATTCATCATACTGTAATTGTAGCTTTGTGTGTGTCAGTGTTTGAAAGTGTGTGTGTGTGTGTGCACGTGCGCACATTTCTGAGAAATCTGAGAAATAAGGGTATGGAAATAATTAAGGGTATCTTTTGTAATTAGAACACTTATTGCATTGAGATTATACCTTTGTGTGTGTTTGTATTTGAGAGTGTTTGTGTGTGTATGTGTGCATTTTGGAGAAATCTGAGAAATAACTAAGGGTGGAATGTATGGTTTATCTTCGTTTTGCCAGTACCTAGTACAATGTCTGACACATAAAAGGTACTCAGGAAGTCAAGGCAGGCGGATCACCTGAGGTCAGGAGTTCAGGACCAACATGGCCTACAGGCTGAAACCCTGTCTCTGCGAAAAATACAAAAATTAGCCAAGCATGATGGTGGATACCTGTAATCCCAGCTACTGGGGAGGCTGAGGCAGAAGAATTACTTGAACCCGGGAGTTGGAGGTTGCAGTGAGCTGAGATTCCAGCCTAGGCAACAGAGCAGGACTCCATCTCAAAAAATAATAATAATAAAAAATAAAAGGTACTCAGTTCCAATGCATGAATTGATTACTACAGCTGCTGCTGTTAGATTGGCTGCTACTGCAGCTGCTAATACTCTCTCTACTATTGCACACTATTATTTATTGAGCACTAATTATGCTTTTTACTTTTACTCATTACTCTTAATGAGTAATTAATCCTCATAAGTATGTGGTACTCTTGAATTGCTTTATCACCCTAAAAACTGAATCACACAAAAAATAAAGCTGGGGAGAGGTTAAAATTCTTTTATCGAAGTGAATATTTTGGTCTGCTTTGTTTTTGTACATTTGTTTGTTTTGTATATAGAGTTTCTTCACAAAACGAGGCAGTAATGAAACTAGGATCCAGCATGTTTCCAAATAGGTCATAGTTAATGGGATCAGACACATGAAAATTCACTCGATCTCTCATGGGTGTGGGGTGAAGGGAAGGGACATAGGATTGTACATGTGATTTCTTTAGTTCAACCATCTAGGAGGAAAAAGTGTGTTTTCTTCTTATTTGACTTTCTGCCACAAACCCATGTTTCAAAGCTTGTCCAAAATGAATATTCAATAAATATTATTGATGAGCAGTCTACCTACCACACATCATCTTTGATAAGTGAATTATAATGACAATACTTTGGGTTATGATGTCTACCCTTTGAGAGAAAGAGAATTTAAAGTAACCACAGCCTATCTCAGCTTGCTGGAGATATGAATCTCTTGGCACCCATTAGCATAATCTACTTATGGAAGAGACGTAAATGTGGAGCGAAAGGGTTGCAAAATGATTTGCCGGGCACTGTTGTTGAGCCCTAATTTAAATCACTTGGTTTTCTCCATTATTATTCCAAAGCCTCATCTGAATCCTTCTGACAGTAAATGTACTTTATAGGGACAATATATTTCTATAACTTGTAAAATCTTTAATGTAAGATTTATATTATCTTCAGTAAGATGGATGAGAATAATTACTTTGAGTCTTGTTAAGTTCCTCAACCAATGCTGTTACAAATTTGTATAACAGAAAGAATTAAAATGTCACAAGATATATTTCTGAGGATAACAACCACAGCATTTAAAAATATTCTTAAGTATGGTATTTTTAAACAAAATTCATGGATTATCTTTGCATATACTTATACACAAGGACAGCATGATTTTCTTGAAACCATTAGTTAAAACCAGCTTTCAGGTTCATTTTAAGTATGGGTCATATTGGCATATGTGAAAGCTGACGTTTCACCAGAGTCGCACGGCATTAAAGTTTAAAACCGCAAATGTAAAATCATGCCATTGGCCATTTGATAAACTTGAAAAGAGAGGACACAAATTTCAGTATCTGTCAAAGAAAAAGCAATTCACTTTTTTATTCATAGCAGAGAAAATCATATGTCAAAGGAAAAAAAGGATAATTCGCTGTGAGAAGAATGCCAAGGAAAAGGACAAAGTAACATTGATTCAGTAGTTAGACTGAATATACAAGAAGTAAGAAAAAAAAGTGTATTAACACATATATATCAAAGATATAAAATTTATATGGGGTACCAAAACATCATGTTATAGATTCCCTTCTCTACATGGCCAGGATGACGATCTGTGCCAATGTAAATAAACCCAATTATTACAGTTTCTGGTGCAGCAGAAAGCAAAGAGATTCAGAGAAAATACTGCCTTAGGCTCTCCCCGTGGTGGTCTCAGCAGGGCCTGAACTAAGCTTGAGAGTCTGCAGGACTGACCCAAAACTTGAAGAAACCAGTGAGGGGAAGACTTCATACAGAGGGTCATGTTGCAAGGGATTTGCTGAAGATCAAATCCTGGTGACCAAGAAAAGCCCAATAGCTAAATAAGAAGTGAAGTGTTTGAAATACACCTAGCAGGGCAGAACTAGAATAGGAGTTTTGCAAAGTAAAACTCTGCAAATATTCTCTGAAGCAAAGGTATAGAGAAGATGAAAGATTTTATGAAAGCATTTTTGGCTCCTTGCATGGGGATAGAAGGAGTTCTTTATGGTTAAAGAAGTAATTAGGAGACAGGACTAATAATATTAAGAACCCACCCATAGACCTTTCATTAACTTACTCAGTGCCCGTTGCCTTCAAGTAATATATTTGATTTCTTTATTTGTAAATGTAAGTGATACCTAGCTTGTCTTACAGAACACCTGTGAAGATTAAATATGACTATGAATATAAAAGCACTCTACAAAATTAAAATTTATTTACAAAAGGAATTATTATTCTATTAAGTTTCTTTTATTTTCCTTTCTTTCTTCTTTTCTTGCATTCAACAAATATTTCATGAGCATCTAGTGTGTACCAGACATTCAATGCCCTATGTGAACAGTCAAATCTTCTTCCCCTATAGGGAACTCATATTCAAACTGGAGAAACATGAAACAAAATGCTGCATTTGATGGGACTAGTGCTACAGAGGGCAGTAAATAAGAAAGAAAGGACTGGGGAGATGATGAGAAGTGTGGAGGTATTGAAATTTTGATAGAGTGTCCACGGAAGTCTTCCCTGAGAATGTGGCATTTTATGAAAGAGACAAACAGACAAGAATGAATGAACCATGCAGATTTCTGCGAGAAGGCTATCCAAGCAGAGGGAAGAGCAATCGCAAAGGCCTTACTTCCCTCTATCTGCTCCAACCATATAGCTCTCCAACTGCAGATATCTCCCCTTGATAACTGAGGATATCAGTTCAGAAAGGCAATGGAAGAGCAGATCACATGGAACCTTTAGGGTCATGGTGAAGATCTGGTTTTCCTCTCAGTGTGGGAGAAACAGGACATAGGCAGCTCAGTTTGTTACATTGAGAATAGACAGAAGAGAGCCAATTTTTAAAACTGGGCTCCTGTTAAAAATATACTGAAAGAATTAAGTTGTGAAATGATTTGATGTGGAAAAGAGTGGTAGCAGTGGAAGTGTTGAGAAGTGTTAAGATTTTTGGCTGTAAGATTAAGGTAGACTCAGTAGGTTAGCTGGAGACTTGGGTGAAGGTTATTAACAAAGAGACTAAGTAGTCTGAGCAAACAGAAGGCTGGAATTGACATTAACTGAGATGGGAAAAGAAAATCTGGGGAGGAAGAAAGGGTAGGAGTTGTTTCGGACTTTTTTTTTTCTTTGAGATGCAGTTTTGTTCTTGTTGCCCAGGCTGGACTACAATGGCATGATCTTGGCCCACTTCAGCCTCCACCTTCCAGGTTCAAATGATTCTCCTGCCTCAGCCTCCCGAGTGGCTGAGATTACAGGCCTGCATTACCACACCGAGCTAATTTTTGTATTATTAGTAGAGATGGGGTTTCACCATGTTGGCCAGACTGGTCTCGAACTCCTGACCTCAGGTGATCTTCCTGCCTCTGCCTCCCAAAGTGCTGGGGTTACAAGCATGAGCCACGACGCCCAGCCAGTTTTCGACATTTTAACTTAGTAGAGGCATATTAAACATCCAAGTGGAGATATCAAGGGGCCTTTGGATATAAATCTGAAGATTAGGAGAGTAGATTTAGTTGAATCTATAAATGTAGGCATCGTTAGAGTAGAGGTGAGGTGGTCTGTAAATCTAGGAGATTGGTTAAGACCATCAAGGGAGTAAGTATAGAGAGAGTAGAGATCTGCAAATTAACTGAGAGACACACCTATGTTTCCAGGTCGGAAAGATAAGGAAGAACAAGCAAAGAAAACCAACGTAGGACAATAATTAGGACACTGTGGTAATTTGAAAACCAAACAAAGAAAATACGCCAGGAACAGGGCTCATGTTAAAATTTGATCCCAAATGTGGCAGTCTTGAGAGGTGGGGCGTAGTGGGAGGTGTTTCAGTCATGGGGGCAGATCCTTCATGAGGGCGGAGTAATGCCCCCCTGCAGGGTTAATTTTTTGCACTTCAGGGAAGGGTTAGTTCCTGAGAGTAGCTTGTTTCAAAGACTCTGGCTTCCTTGGTTTCTCCCTCTTGTCTCCTCTCTCACCATTTAATCTCTGCACACACCTGCTTCCGTTCCTCTTTCTGTGATGTGCTGAAGCATCTGCAGGCCCTCACCAGTTGCAACTAGCTAATCTTGAACTTTCCATCCACTAGACTCATGAGCCAAATAAACATCTTTTCTTTATAAACTACCCAATCTCAGGTATTCTGTTACAGCAACATACATGGACTAAGAGAGCACCACACATAACAATGCAGAGGCCGTTTATGATCGTGACCGAGAAATTTCACCTCAAAGGTGGAGGCAAAGCCATGATAAAGTTAGTTTAAGAATACAAGAGAAGGCTGGGCACGATGGCTCATGCCTGTAATCCCAGCACTTTGGGAGGCTGAGGCGGGTAGATTACTTGAGGTCAGGAATTTGAGACCAGCCTGACCAACGTGATGAAAGCCTGCCTCTACTACAAATACAAAAATTAGCCGGTCATGGTGGTGCATGCCTGTAATACCAGCTATTCAGGAGGCTGTGTTAGGAGAATCGCTTGAACCCAGGAGGCGGAGGTTGCAGTGAGCCCAGACTACACCGTTGTACTCCAGCCTGGGAAACAAGAGCGAAACTCTGTCAAAAAAAAAAAAAAGGAAAAGAAAAAGAAAAAAAAAAAACCAAGAGAAGAGAGAAAGTGGAGACAGCAGATGTCAGTAATGTTTTCAAGGAGTTTTGCTACCAAGAGAAGCAAAATTAATAATGAGGGGATTTGAGCAAAGATTCTTATTTTAATTAAAAAATATTCTATTAGGAAGCATTCAGAACAGAGAAAGACAATTGATAATTATTGGAACAGTGTTCTTGAGCAAGTTAGAAAGCATGGGATCTGGTGTCCAAAAACAGTTGTCCTGGGATACGTTTAGGGCCAGCAGGATGTGTGGACACAGATGCATTTATGGTGAATGTGGTGCAGAGAGCCTGCAGAGGCTTTCTTCTGAGTGGTCTGGGTTCTCAGTGAAATTTGAAGCTAAGAGGAAGACCGGTACAGAGGGCTGGGCTTAACCAGGAGTTGTATATCAAGATAAGTGCACAGAATTGGGGAATGGGGGACAAGGCAGGGAAAGTATATGTGAGGAAGTCATTACGAATGATCATGTAAGCAAGATAAAAAGGAAAATGAGAAATGAAGGATGCGGGATGAATGTGAAGAATAGTGAAAGGCTGGAAAGTTTATACATCCCAGGGAGGTATGTTTTCAAAGCTTCTTATTGGTCCTAAGATCCAACGGTCTTGGTCATTCCATTTGCTAAAGTCTTCAGTTTCTTTATATCCTTATCACCACTGCCTTATTTCACATTATCGTTGTCATTATTCCCAGGGCCTTTTGCATGCCTCTTCTAGAGTGCTAACCAAAGTATCACAGAACAGTAGCATGAGCATCACTTGGGGGCTTATTAGAAACGCAAATTCCTAGGCCTCAACTTAAACTTATTGAATAAGAATCTCTAGGACTGGGGCTCAGGTGATTTTTTTTGCATATAACATACAAAAATCTCTGTCCATACAGTCACCAAGGGATTTTCCACATAAGCAAACCTCATCATGTTCTACTTTTCCTCAAAAATTCTTCGACCTGCTTTACCTAAAGCGTAACATCTAAAAATGTGTCCTTAGCTCATTCCCATATTTACACCCGTGTTCTCATCTTGTTTCTCATATCTTTATATCTTAGCCTTTGCTGTTGCTGACTCTGAAAGGTATTCCTTATCTTGCTACACAGAAAAAAAAAAATTACTGGGTTTTCACATTTAAGCTGAGAAGTGTTCTCATTCCTCTTGGTCAGCTCAGATGTTTTTACCCTATGCCTTCACCAAACTTTACATAGACTTCCATTTTAATAGGCATATCATTATATTCTTCAATTTTACATATATTGCCCTCCACTAAACAGAAAGTTCCTTGATGGTAAGAATATTTTTCTTTTATCTTTGATGTCCAGCATCTCAATCAGTTATTAGGCATTCACTATATATTCTTGGAAGAGACTAACTGAATAAGGTATTTCAAAGTAATGTGGTTTCTGCACTTAGATGCTCTGCCATGTCTGAATCTGACTTACAACAATTTATTATATGTTGTACACAGCCAGAAATAATGAACGATCTGTTTATGAAATCTATTTTTTTACCGCAGGTCATTTATGAGTATGTTAAGTAATAAAACACTCATAATACTTTCATTTTTCATATGATAAAGCCAAACATTTACTAATTTTTCAGCAAGACTTTGTGATTTGAGTGAATTGTATTTCTTGAACTATAAAGGTTCTTTCCCCAGAGTACCCTTGTAGTACCTGACAATATTTGCCTATTACTTTGTCAAGGCAATGTGAGTATTTCTGTGGTTTTGCAACAAGGTTTTCCAATTTGAACAATGATTGAAGTCATGATAATGACCTCATCGATTTCACATTCTAGACTGAGCCAACCAATTCCATTCAGATTTGTTATGCAGTTCATTTCCTGGGGCCATACTAAGCAAACGCTTTCCTGTTCATCTTTGACAACTGGGCCAACTGACGTATTTAAACAAATAGTAAACTATTTTCTGACAATGAAAACATAACATGTCAAAATGATTAATTTGGTTACATCAGTATCCAATGGAATAGCTTAAATTACGTCTTTTTATTTATTGTTGGTAGATTAATGGAATCATCTGATCAGGTAAACCACCAAAAGCTTTGGTGTAGTTTCAACACTTCTGGCTGATGTCATATACTTTCACACAATAATTCAGACTCATGTTACTCTTGAATCATTATAGCAAATACGTGACTTGGTATAAAAAACAGAACAACATAATACTCTAAAGTCTTAAAGGCATATGAAATTTGGGGGAAGACTACTTGTTTTGGAAGAGCAATTCTAAGTTTACCAAGGAATTTATATAACTTCCTTTAGTATTTTTACAATATAAGGTCATTGTTTAATTTTTTTTTTTTTTTTTGAGACAGGAATCTCACTCTGTTGCCAGGCTGGAGGGCAATGGAGTGATCTCAGCTCACTGCAACCTCTACCTCCTAGGTTCAAGCCATTCTCCTGCCCGAGCTTCCTGAGTAGCTGGGATTACAGGTGCCCACTACCTTGCCCAGCTAATTTTTGTATTTTTAGTAGAGACGGGGTTTCACTGTCTTGGCCAGGATGACTCAGTCTCTTGACCTCATGATCTGCCTGCCTTGGCCTCCCAAAGGGCTGGGATTACAGGCAACGTGCCCGGCCTGTATTTTTAAATTATACAGAGATTATAGCAGGAAATATATATATGTGTTTGTTTGTGTATTGTGTGTATTCACACACATTCACACACCCTAAATTAAATGAATGACTCAAGAATTCTTTTACAAAATTATAGCCCTTCAGATTGATACTTCCAAGGATTATCTGCTTGACTTTTTGAAATTCTTAACATCTGTATTCTCTCTTTCTTGTTGCTTGCTAGACTGCCTTTTCCAGCATTCCTACAGCTATGTGTGATGATGTGACTGAGTTCTGGTCAGTGCAATGTGAATAGAAATGATATGTGGTTCTTCCAGTCAAGAACCAAAAAAACAAACAAAAACAACAAAAAACACTAGCCTACTTTTGCTATCATTGGGCTGAATGAACAGGAGTCCAAGGATCTAAAGGATGTACCCAACTCCAAACTGGTTCAATAGAGAAGAAAGCACCCCAAATCCAGTCCCCACTAACCCTCATTAAATTACGACATAATCAAGATACTTGAATTGTTTTAAAATACGTGGATTTTAGGATTTATCTTTTATAGATGCTATTATTGTTTGCCTTAATTAACATCACTGGATCTACTCTCAGTAGCCAAAAGTCAGTCTTATCCCACCCTTTACTCTACCTTAGGTATGGTTGAATGGCTAGATTCTGCTTGGCAAAGATGATTTAGGCAATAAAGGAGAAAAACTGTAAACTTGGACAGCAATCAAGGCAGAGGATGGCCAAGCTTAGCCTGGAGCATGCACAAGTTTTCAACATAATTGCTGGCAGGCTTAGTTATGGGCTTAGGATGAAATAAGTGGAAAGCTAAAATGGAGAAATAAATTAAGACAAAAATCTGGATATGACTTAGGTAAGGGTGAAGTCTGTGACAATGATGAGACCTTGCTCCAGAGGTTTTATACCACATAGGTTTACTGGTCAAAGCAATATTTTAGCAGCTCTGACTCTATGTAGCTCATTTATATTTTAAAAGCCCCACCTTATAAGAGTGAAAGAGTGAAAACTATTTCCTATCATGGTCATATTTTTATTTATCGAGCTCTTCCAATATGCATTTGATGAAAATGATATGTTGCTTTGCCACTTTGAGGAGAAATAGGGACACATCATATGCAGGCCAGAGAGTGGCTAATCTCCTAATAATAATCAGATTGTTTTCTCTGGACAAGGGATAAAGTTTATTTGAATTTTACTTACAACCATGGCAGCTAAACAGAACTACTTAATAGATTTTTAGTTTTTTCATTTACATTTATATATTAATATGTGATTCTAAGTAACGATGTATTTAAAGCATCTTTGTTTACACTAAGTAAATTAGGATTTAGCAATACATTTGTACAATTTGTTTATTTTGGAATCTAGAGAGAGTGTGGACCTCAGAATGATGGATCCATTGACTCCATGCCATTGAAGAGACTCTCTTTGCTTTCTGCTGCACCAGAAACTGTAATAATTGGGTTTATTTACATTGACATAGAGCATTTTTATCAATAATGATAAAAATGAATCCCAATGCTCAAGTGATTCAACACTTAGTAGAACAGACAGCAAGTGATGGATGTCTGAGTTAAATACAAGGTAGAGAGCACGTGGGATGTGCATCTAACTAGTTTAATTAAGTTAATTTCATCTAACTAACTTCCAGACTAGGAAGTTGAGGAGCAGCAACAGGAAGGCTCTGTTTAGAGGGTCGTTAGTAAAGAGTACACAACCCAATTAGGTAATCCAGGGAGATACATTTTGTAACGTGTGTTTTATAAACATAACTCAGCTTAATACAAACCCAATTGGAATAAAAGAGTAAAATGTGAGCACCTCTTGTGTGTCAGATGTGATGCCTCATGTTTTACGAGTGTTATCACATTTAGAGCTTAGGACGGTCTTGTAAAATTGACAAGCAATTTGAGAGATAAGAAAACTAATTCAAATGTTGAGGTCACATTTGGATACTATGATTTATGGTTTGCTAGTCATTTTTAGAAAGCGATTTTTTTATAGCCATAATTTAACTTTCTATTTTTTTGAATCTATTTACCTCTTGTCTTAGCAAATAGGTAAACTGAATTACAATTACATGGAACCATTATAGGTTCCTCAGAAAAGGTTTTTTTTCATCCTCTCAAAATCACCACCACTTGCTCACCTATATTTTGAATCTGTTTTAGAAAAAATAAAACTTTCTATTATTAGAGCTGTAGCTTTATATGTAAAAACACCTTTGGAAGAACTGGCACATTAAAATTGTTTCACACAGAGATGTAAATGAGTGCCAATCTTCATTTAGTTTGCTGCGACATAAACAAATTATACTTTTTCTGTATCGTGACTAAAAAGTAAAAGAGAGAAAGTAGACATTAGCAAAATGGAGAGAAAGATGCCGTAAGATTTCACAAGAAACACAGGAAAAAGGGGGTAAGGGATATTAAATAAAAATATGAGACTACTTCCCATTTTCTCTAAGGCACAACTTCAGATGTTTAATTTTTCGTTACTAAAGAAGACAATCTATCAACCTTTAAAAATACTTGTTTTTCCATATTATCTTTGGATCTCTTTTTTATGGTGAGACATTCATGTTTTGTTCATTGACTTCCATGACAAACACCTTGGACTAATAAAATGGCCAAGGGCACCCTCTGGACTAATCATGGACAGTGATGAAAATCAAGCCTGAAAACTTGAATTCACTGTGTCATCCTTTATAGTAGCACAATTTAGAAACAAGTTAGACTATTATTAATAAGTTGTTTCTCCACAGATTATTTTCTGTTTTGTTGAAACCCCATTTAGAATGAGATTGATTAAATGGTAATCACAGCTGTTCTAATTGCCAATCACTCTGTGGGCTTCACGTTTTGTTATTGTCCTAGAGGGTCAGCAGCTGTGAACTCATTCACATTGGTTTTCCTAACAAGTGCTAGTTTGCAAAGAAATGGTTGAGTCCACACTCAGGACCAATTTGACTGAATTCATTTGAGGTTAGGGAAACAACTGATTAAAGCAGACCTCTAAATTTCACAGATGTTACATTCAGTTTTGAACACTGGTGGAGATTGAAGATCCATGGCTTCCATGGTTTATAATTGTACTCTAGTACACAATGGGTTATTGTATATTATTTGTCACTTATATGATATGAAAGACTGGAGCTCCTGACTCTTAAATGAATGCCAGTGAAGATGCTTTAGGTATCCTACTCAACCCAGCCTTATACACAAAAAGACTTATTTACTTAGTTACCTAGCAAGAATCTAGAGATAGGGTAGACCTCAGGGTGATGGATCCACTGACTCCACAACACTGAAGACTGAAACATATTTCCCCACAGTGCCAGTGTCATCCTGTATTGACTCTCCTCATGGTGAAGAATGGTTACTATCAGCAATTGGACCTACGTGTTTCTTTATAGGTATCTGAAAGCTGAGAAATAAGGTTTCTCGTCAGTATTCTAACCAAGAAAGTGTTCTATGATTTAGCTTGAATGGATTGTCTAAGTCACATGTCCATAGTTAATGGTGTCTGTAACTGGGGGAATATAATGTGCTGATGATATTATACTAATGCGTATGCGCTCCATAACAGCAGAATAGAGGCATTACGGTTCTTTTAGACGGAGGAAGGGGTCAATATTTGCTAATCACACGACCAAAAATATCAACAGTAGCCTCTGTCCAACATCCAGAACACAGTCAGTCTTTGTTCTTCATTTTAGTTTTGCATTGTGATTTGTAATTTTATTTATTTTTATTTTGGCAGTTAATGAATAGTAATATAGTCATATACCACATAATGATGTTTTGATCAACAATAAATTTCATATAGGGCGGTGGTTGCATAAGATATTATAATGGAACTGAAAAATTCCTCTTGCCTAGTGACATCATAGCTGTTTTAATATCAGCACAATGCATTTCTCATGTGTGTGTGATGATGGTGTAAAAAAACCTACTGTGCTGCCAGTCATATGAAAGTATACCACATACAATTATGTATAGAACATAATACTTGATAATAACGTTACTCGTTTATATATTTGCCATACTAGACTTCTTATGGTTATTTTAATGTGTACTGCTTCTACTTATTTTTAAAAAGTTAACTGTAAAACAGCCTCAGGCAGGTTTCTTAGGAGGTATTTCAGAAGGCATTGTTATCGTAGGAGATGACAGCTCCATGCACGTTACTGCTCCTAAGACCTTCCATTGGGAGAAGATGTAGCAGCGGAGGACAGTGATGATGATCCTGGCCCTGTGGAGGCCTAGGCTAATGTGTGTGTTTGTGTCTTAATTTTTAAAAAAACTTTAAAAAGGAAAAAACTAAAATAAATAAAATTAAACATAAAAAAACTTACAGAATAAGGATATAATGAAATAAAATATTTTTGTACAGCTGTACAATGTGTTTTAAATTGTTACAAAAGAATCAGAAAGTTAAAAAAATTTAGTTTATAAAGTAAAAAACTGCAGTAAGCTAAGGTAAATTTACTATTGAGATTTTTAAAAATAGATTTAACGAAGCCTAGGTGTGCAGCGTTTATGAAGCTTACGGTAGCGAACGGCAGTGTCCTAGGCCCTCGCATTCACTCACACAAAGCTTGCTAAGTCCTGCAAGCTCCATTCATGGTAAGTGCACCAATTTTTGGCTTTTACAGTACTTTTAGTGTACTTTTTCTATGTTTAGGTATGTTTAGATACACAAATACCATTGTATTACAATTGCCTACAGTATTCAGTAGAGTAACGTGCTGTTCAGGTTTGTAGTCTAGGAGCAACAGGCTATTCCATACAGCCTCGGGATATAGGCTAAATCCTTTTTATCATTTTTTTTTTTTTTTCCTGAGACAGCTCACTTGTTGCCCAGGCTACAGTGCAGTGGCAAGATCTCTGTGCACCGCAACCTCCCCTTCCTGAGTTCAAGCGATTTTCCTGCCTCAGCCTCCTGAGTTGCTGGGATTATAGGCGCGGGCCACAGTGCCCAGCTAAGTTTTGTATTTTTAGTGGAGATGGGGTTTCCCTGTGTTGCCCAGGTTCGTCTCAAACTCCTGGCCTCAAGTGCCACCTGCCTTAGCCTCCAAAGTGTTGGGATTACAGGCGTGAGCCACCAATGCCCAGCCAGGACATACGCTAAACCGTATATAGAAGGTAGTGTTCTATACACCTTCTAGGTTTGTATAATTAGGCCCTATGATGTTTGCATAAAAACAAAAATCACCTCCTAATAAGGCATTTCTCAGAATGTGTTCTCCTCATTAAGTGATGCATAACTGTAAAATAATAGTAAGAAATATATACAGTAATATATAAAAAATCCATTTTATCTATAAAAATTAAATGAAATGTTTGAGAGGCTTGACACAATTAAGTGGTTAAAAACTTTTGTAATATTAGTATGAAAGAAGAAAATATGTAACTGATGGGAGAGGTAAAAAAATATCTAGAAGGATTTACAATCGCATTATTTTGCAAACATTTTTAATGTTTAAATGTCTTGCTCTTATTTTTAAAAAATGAAATTAGAAACTACAGAAAATATATTGTGGTATGATTATTCTGAAAGGAAAAATCTGAACTCCATCTAGGAGCTATGCACTCAAAAAACAAACATTTCTTCTACATCATATAACTAGTGAATGGTGAATAGCAAAATATTTTTGGGCTAATATAAAAATGTTAAGATAGGCTTATTATTTCTATCTTAACATTTTTTAAATCAGTGATCAATTGCTTTATTTATTTATTTATAAGATGGAGTCTCACTCTGTCACCCAGTCTGGAGTGTAGTGGTGCAATCTCAGCTCACTGCAACCTCTACCTCCTGTGTTTGAGCAATTCTGCTGCCTCAGCCTCCTGAGTAGCTGGGATTACAAGCATGCACCACCACGCCCAGCTAATTTTTGTACTTTTAGTAGAGATGCGGTTTCACCATGTTCATCAGGCTGTTCTCAAACTCCTGACCTCAAGTGATCCACCCACCTGGACCTCCCAAAGTGCTGGGATTACAGATATGAGCCACCGCACCCAGCTGATCAATTGCTTTAAATAAAAGGACTTTTAATTTTAAATTAGAAGGTTAAAATAAATTTAAAATAAACCAAGTAAATTTTACTTGATTTAATGAAAGTGAAATAATTCGAAGTAGAACTAAAACTTCTGAACTTTGCACAAATGCTTTTTATTATATGAATTCTTTTAAACGCTCAAAAATTTTTTAGAAAGTAAAAATCATTCAAATGTTATAATAAGTTTAAACTACGTATTTCATTTTTACAGCATTTGTTGGTTCTTTGCTGTGAAACACATGATCAGAACTCTTTTCCTCTCTCTGTTTCTTTCTCCTACCTTCCATTGGGTTTTGTTGCTTTATTCAGAATTTATATACCATTCTGTAGCTATAATTTTTCTATTGTTTTGTCTACTAAATAGATTCAATGCCTACTGCAACTTCTACCATGGTATCTCCATTTCTTAGTTATTTTAATGTATTTCTTGGCTGAATTTATCATTGGGCAGTAATTTTTTCCCAAGAAAAACATGAGTACAATATTCCCTGAAGGCTTTTCTTGTTCACATTTGAAAATGTCTGCCTGTTGCCTTTTTCCTCAAATGATAATGTAGCTGGAAATAACACAGAATTGTTGAAGCATACTTTCCTATTTAAACTTGGTGGATAGTTTTACACTGTTTTCGAGCATAGACTATTTCAGTGGAGAAGTTTGAAAACAGCATACATATTCCCCCTTGTAAGTAACTTTTGTGCAAAAATTATTTCTTCATCCTTGAAGTTCAATAAAAGATGAACTAGGATGGATATGCATGCTGGTGGTTCAGTGATAAATTTTCCTAGTATTTTATTTACTGTGTGTATTTAGTTTGCAGGTTCAATGATCTCTCATTTCTGGAGCTTTTTTCCTATATTACTTTCCTCATTACTATTTTCCATTCCGTTTGTTGGATTTTCTACTTGGACAACATCAATTGTCTTTACATTCAACCCTCTTTGTCCATCTTCCTTATCTATCATCTTCTAATTGCTTTGTTCTCTGGGTCTTTTTCTTCATTCACTCTGATTAATTCCCTCCATGCTGGTAGCTTGATATTCATGAACCTACTATGTTTATTTTGACTTTCATTCATTTATTATATTAACATCTGTAGCAAAGTCGTTTGATAATCAGTTTGCTTTGATAGTTCTTATTCTGCTGCTTATAAGCATTTTTCTCTTTTATCGAATTCATGTTTATATTAAACATGTTTACATCTTGTGCAATTGCCTATGTTGTTTTATATCTTGTCTGTTATGATCTTCTCAATACACACCTTTCCCTTGACCAAACATGCTTACAAAATTATATGCCATTTAAAAAATCTCATTCATCATTACTTTGGGCAGCTCTGTCCACACCTTCTATTTACTTTGATATAACATAAATGAATGAATTCTTCACACTTTTACTATCTTATCTAGTACCTTTGTTTTTCCTTTGAAACTATCATTTGAATTGCGGATATTAAAAATAATCTACACTTTTATACCTGAAGTCATGAAGACAACTTTAGCTTGGATAAAGCTGAGACCATTCCTTGTTGGAGCGCATAGCTCCATTCTCTTCTTTGGATGTTTTGTACTAGAGCCAACTCTTGTAGACAGGTAGGGGTTCTGCAAGTCAGCAACCTCCCTCCCCCTCCTCCCACCTAAAGAAAGCAATCACTCTGGGTTTTTTCTACTTCTACCAAAGTCCTACATTCCTGTGTAAAATCCTCCAATCAAAGAGCTATTTTCATTCTTAAAATTGTCGCTGGTTAACTTCCGGTATTCTTAATATATTTCTTTCCAAACTGGAGAAATATTATTGAAGTTCTCAGTATTAGCTAACTCCTCTTCTTTCCTCCATACGGTTGTACCCAATTCCAGAATTTTCTTTTACTTTTTTATTGCCACTTTTTGATGTTTATGTTTATTTGCTGATGGTGAATCTTACCAATTTTTTGACTTGTTTTGTGGGGTTTTTTTTGCAAATTTAGAAGAGAAATTTTGCAATACTGCCTCCCTTTGACATCTTAATGCAAAATTCTCTGATCTCTAAAAGTATACTGATCATGACAAAAATGAATTAAAAGAAAAGAAGTATAAGCGAGTGAGGGTATTAGCAGATTTTCAGTAATTAAAGGTAGCATGATGAATTCAGCAGTTTGGATCACTGTCCTGAAATTGGCAATGTTGTTCAATAAAGTTGTTATGATGATGGAAATGTTATATATATTTACTGTCCAATATGGTGGCCACTAGCCAAATATGGCTATTGAGCACTTGAAGTGTGACTGGTGTGAGTGAAGAACTGATAGATTCTATTATATTTTAAGTAATTTGAATTAAAATAAAGTAATTCAGTAGGTCTCATTCAGTAGGTCTGAAAAATGACCAATTACCTAATACTGCCGATCCAGGGTACCACATTTTGAAAAGCTTTGCTCTATGTTACCAATGTTTCTGTACAGATTAAAATTGCACTGTTGATAAAATTGTGCAATCACAGGAAAAGTACTAGTTGGTGCAAAATACTTGTCTATAACAACATAGGATTCTCAAGAATCTCAGGAGAAAATCTCCAGTAAGAGACAATACACTACTCTTTGTTCTTTCCTTGTAGAAAATAACCACCTTGTCTCTTTCCTGTCCCTTTCAATTGTTACCTGGTGTCTTGTGATAATAATAGAATCACAATCTTCCGAGTCCTGGTTTCAGCTTTAGAAGACCTTTAAATAGGAGTTGGGTTCATTTTCCAATAAAAAAATGCCACTAACATTTTAATATAGGTATATATTCAAATGATTTCTTCATGACATTGCTAGATTATTTTATAACTCACTAAAGGCAAATATTTTAAGGATGAGAAATGTTTTATGTCATACAAGCTTGTTACCATAAACAATGTAGGGATTGTAGTTATTTCCCCCTTCCTATGCCTAACACACTGTCGACATTTTCCATGTTGCTGGACCATATATTCAGTATGGCTCATCTCACACAAATTAGGACATTTTGTCATATACAGAGAAAGACATAGTCTAGCATTTCCTAAAGAAGAAAAATTGTCAGCATATTCTTCCACTGAAAAGTCTCATTTATCTAATAGCTTATCATATTTTCTAAATCAGCTAAATTTTTGAATCATTTTCAGTAGTGTTTTATAGCGAGATTTTCTCTAGCTTGAATATTTATGATGGCAAATATTGTTATATGATTGTATTAAAAATGTTAACCAGGCTCATTGGGGAAAGAGAATCAAGATAATCAGAAGAGCTATTCCATTTCTTTAAAATAAATTTAATTAAAATAAATTTAAAAGTTGTTTTAAAATCATAAAAATTTTTCAAATTATATGACAGATCCAATCAGTTCTTTCTATCAGTTTTGACTTTTCTTATCATTTTGTTAGCATTTTAACAAACATGGATGTTTATTATTATAATAAAATATGATTTATGATTTTATTATAATAAAATATGATTTATTATGATTTTATAATAATAAAATCATGATGTTTATTATTATTGTTTGAGTCTCTTGTTTGGTAGGCTTTCCCTATTCTTGCTCTAGATTCGTGCTGAGTTATCTTAAATTTCTGTCACTAGTTGAGTGATTTTATATTTACTGGTAATTACTAAACAATCTGTCATGCTTGATAATGTATAAATATTAATATGGATATATAATCTTATATTTTAAAAACTTGTTATTGCAAGATACACTTTAATCTTGAAAGCAAATCACCAAGTGAGATTTATTCAGGGTTCATTTTACATTTTTGTAGCATGCATGGAGGAACTGCTTTGAAGATTAAATTATAAGCAATACAAATTAATTTGCTACATTAGTATATACCAGTAAATTAGTAGAAAATGATTAGTTAAAACTTATACAATACAATTTTAATTATGTTGAATCTATGTTTAGATATATTTTCTTTATAATATACGTGGGCAGCTACAATCAAACATACTAATTTTCTGTCTGCTGGCACAAAAGTCAGTTGGTATCTTCCAAAGAAAATGTTATCAGTATCTATAGTCTTTTGCAATTATGTATATTCTAAGGCTTGTTTTATTTTGTTTGGTTTTGGGTGTTAAGTCTCCATTAATCAAATATAATAAGGATAATCTCTCTTACATTATTTTAAACAAGTAATTTTATTTCCCTAACTTCCATCATTTTTCTTTGTTTTAGCTTTATCAATGTATAACTGACAAATAAAACTTGTATACAAGCAGGATGCACAACATGATGTTTCGATATACACATACATTGTGAAATGTCTGTTATTTTTCTTGATTCCTCAATGAGACAGTCCTTGTGTGAGGGCAGTGATGTGAATGTAAGGTGTGACTGTGTGTGTTTTACTTCTTTATCTCTGCTGAGGAAACAGATAAGGACGTTAAGTGGAAAGAGTAACTTTATATGAATAACTATGAATCTGATCTTATTTATCTTTTAATAATAATACTAGAGTCACAAAATATTCTGTCTTCTAACACTATCTATAAATGCCTATTGACACATTTTAATATCCCTGTAAAATTATGTAGGCACTCAAGAATATGGTTAAGAGGCATTTCTCTACTGAGTTACGAAGATTTCATGAACAAATTTGAAGGACAAGTGATACACTTGGAAAAATTATCTGTTACCTATATGATGTACAAAAAGTCACATTTTATACAGTTTCTAGAACTTAGAAGAAACAAAAAGAATCTACTAAACAAAAAGAAAAAAAAAATTCAGAAATTCCCTGAACTAAAAATCCAAATGGCCAAACACAACCCCAGGCTCAATTAACAAATCTAAGTCTTAACAATAATGATGCAACAATTGTTAACTAACGAGATTGACAACATGTAAATATTAATATCTAGTGTTTCAAAGAACGTATAGAGAGAGACAGGTGTTATCATATACTATTGATAGGAGAGTAAACTGGCCCAATCATTTCAGAGGGCAATTTGACTTTATTTCTTGAAACTCTAAACGCTCAAATCCAATAACTGATTAACTCTATTTCTTTTATTATTTATTATTTTTTTCTTTGAGACCCAGTTTCGCTCTTGTTACCCAGGCTAGAGTGCAATGGCGCGATCTCGGCTCACCGCAACCTCCGCCTCCTGGGTTCAGGCAATTCTCCTGCCTCAGCCTCCTGAGTAGCTGGGATTACAGGCACGCGCCACTATGCCCAGCTAATTTTTTGTATTTTTAGTAGAGATGGGGTTTCACCATGTTGACCAGGATGGTCTCGATCTCTTGACCTCGTGATCCACCTGCCTCGGCCTCCCAAAGTGCTGGGATTACAGGTTTGAGCCACCGCGCCCGGCCTGATTAACTCTATTTCTAAGAACCAGTCCTGAAAAGACTTTCAGCTGGAGCTGTAAGATGTCTGTGCAAAGGGCCCCTAGGACGTTTTATGTAACAGTAAAATATTGGAAAATACCTTAGTATCCAACTCTGGTAAAATAATTTTGTTGAATCAACAGAATGGATTACTTATAGCCAATAAAAATAAGATGTACATGAAAATGTATCTTTTACTGAAAAAAAGCAAGTTGAAGAAACAACAAATTTAGTTATGATACTTTTTTACATAAAAGATATACACATAAGTGAATACATATGTGCATGTATAAATGTATGAGCCATATGTTTTGTAAACCTAAGAAAAAGGTCTAAAATGATATACTCTAAATAGTCTACTACTGGGAATTGGGACTGAGTGAATAAGGGAGAGCCCTTTCTCTTTCTGTCTTTCTCTCTCTCTCTCTCTCTCTCTCTCTCTCTCTCTCTCTCTCTCTCTCTCTCTCTAGAAATAGAGTCTCTCTTGGTCATCCAGCTGGAATGCAGTGGCACAATCATAGCTCACTGCAGCCTGGAACTCCTGGGCTCAAACAATCCTGCCTCAGTTTCCTGAGTAGCTGGGACTACAAGCTCATGCCATCATGTCCAGCTAGTTGTTGTTGTTGTTGTAGAGATGGGGTCTCACTCTTTGTCCACGCTGGTATCTAACTCCTGGCCTCAAATGATTCCTCTCTTGACTCACCAGAATTAGAGTGGTGAGCCATCTTGTTCCACCTTTCTTTTTTTTAATTTTTCTTTTTGAGACAGGGTCTCACTCTGTCTTCCAGGCTCCAGTGCAGTGGCTGAATCTCAGCTCACCACAACCTCCACCTCTCAGGTTCAAGCAATCCTCCTACCTCAACCTCCTCAGTAGCTGAGACTACAAGCACAGGTCACCACACCCAGCTAATTTTTGTCTTTTTTGGTAGAGATGGGTTTTCACCATGTTGGCCATGCTGACCCCGAACTCCTGACCTCAAGTGTACCACTCTCCTTGGCCTCCTGAAATGCTAGGGTTATAGGCATGAGCTGCTGCACCCGGCCTCCACCTTTCCTTTTTAACTATCAATGTCATTTGCCTGATTTTTTTTTTTTACAGTAAGCATGTTATAATTGTAATTTTTAGTTTAACTTAATATCAATAATATTTTATACTCCATAGTATAGAATAATAGTATACCTATTCTTTTATAGTTAAAGAAAAAAATATTTAAATTAAATAAATGCAGTTTTATCCAAAAAATGTCTTTTTTTTTTTTTTAAACCAAAACACGATAGCTGTCCTGTCCTGTCAAAAATAAAAATAAAAAGCTTTCAATAATATGCAGCAAGCTTTTGTTTGGGAAGGGAGATAATACATAAATTTAAACTATTAACTTTTCTTTAAGCATTGCTACCAAAATAGATTTTAATTCTTATCATTATAGACTATTAACATGTTATATTCCACTATTTCAACCAATTATGCTAATTTATTTTAGCGATTCTTCAACTCTTTATTTTCAACAAATATTTTATAATGATCTATGAAGATAAGAAAAACAGAGCCAGTAAATTATGACTTTCCCGTTATACTAATGACACACATTTTATGATTGTAGTGACAGAGGTGTCTGTCATGAAATAGTGACTAATTGTAGAAAGTACAAGTGTTCTTTAAAATTAACGAAGCTTCAGCAAAATAACAAAATATGAAAAAAATTAAAATTTTTACTTCAAATATACATTTTTTTCTTTTCTTTTTTTTTATTGACACAGGGGGTTGCTCTGTCACCTAGGCTGGAGTGCAGTGGTGCTATCATGACTCCCCAAGGCCCTGACTTCCCAGGCTCAATCTATCCTCCCATCTCCCCTCCTGAATAGCTGGGACTACAGGTGCATGCCACCACACCTGGATAATTTTTGTAATTTTTTTTCTGTAGAGACAAAGTTTTGCCATATTGTCCAGGCTGTTCTCAAACTCCTGGGCTCAAGCGATCTGCCCACCTCAGCCTCCCAAAGTGCTGGAATTACAGGCGTGAGCCACCGCACCTGGCCAATTTTTCA
The DNA here is from genome assembly GCF_030222135.1 of Aotus nancymaae. Classification (NCBI taxonomy): domain Eukaryota; kingdom Metazoa; phylum Chordata; class Mammalia; order Primates; family Aotidae; genus Aotus; species Aotus nancymaae. Next base: position 80,706,203 of record NW_026988442.1, read on the forward strand.
AATTGAACTTTCAATTATAAAAGATTATTTGTCTTACTTAAGCATTGATGTCTTGCTAAAATATTATTTCTATAGATTAATTATCCTCTGGTGATTTTAGGTTTGAAATCAAAACCCACTTTCTTTTATATAATATTAACAACACTATTCAGAGCTAAGATGCATTGTAGCTAATGATGCATTATACACTTGATTATTAATTTTGCTTTATAAGTGAATAGAAAAAGTGGGTGTGAATATGCCCATGGTCCTCATTGCTGTGGAGCTTTGCTTTCCATTATTTTAAATCAGGATTATCAGACAATCCAGTTCCTCCCTAGAAAGGTTTAATTAGTTACATTTGTTGAAAAGTTTGACATATTTCCTAGATGCTTTATATTTAAGACTATTTTATAATTAAATGCCGTATTATAAAAGCTCTTCTTGCTTCTGCATTAACTTATTAATGGATATTAAATTAAAATCATAAAACTTAATCCTCACTGTTGAATATTTCTTGAATCTCAACTAATAAACAGTTGGCATATGGACATTCTTATTGAAATATAGGACATTTTTACTGGTGAATACATTTTTCCATTTAAAAATTTTTATGCTGATATAATATAATTGGTTCCATTAAGCTATTATAATATAAATTGCATTCCCCTAAGGTCATTTTAGCCTTTACACATGGTTAAAGGCTTTCATCAGTTATATAAAATTCAGTGCTGTCAATGGATTTACTATTGAGTAGCAGACTGCCAAGTAGACTGAACAATTGAAAAAGAGGAAAAAAAGCAAAATAATGATAAAAATAGATAACATTTATATAGCGCTCACTACAAGTCAAACACTTTTTAAGTTGTCTCATCCATATTAATTCATCTAATTTTCGTCATGATCTTGGGGGTTGATCCTGTTATCATCCCCATACTGAAGAAACTGAGGCCCAGAGAGGTTAAGCAATTTACCTGTTGTCATGCAGGCAGTAAGGAATTAAGCTACGGTTTGACCCCAGATATTAGGGCTCCACAGGCCATGCTTTGACTTAACCATGAAGCTACACTGCCTCTCTTTTTGTTTTTAGGGTTTTTTGAGATGGAGTCTTGCTCTGTCATCAGGCTGGAGTGCGGTGCAGTGATCTCGGCTCACTGCAACCTCCGTCTTCTGGTTTCAAGCAATTCTCCTGCCTCAGCCTCCCGGTTAGCTAGGATTACAGGTACCCGCCACCATGCCTGGCTAATTTTTGTATTTTTAGTAGAGACAGGATTTCATCATGTTGGCCAGGCTGGTCTCGAACTCCTGACCTTGTGTTCTGCACGCTTTGACCTCCCAAAGTGCTGACTGGCATTGCAGACATGAACCACTATGCCTGGCCATTGCCTCTCTATGCAAATTGGTGTTGGGTGACTGAATTGATATGGGTACTTGGAATCAAGTGACATATAAAGCTGCAGACAAAGACAGACCTAAGATTTTATCATTTTAATTTGCTACTACTAAACAATTGGCCAGAACTTGGACTTTCTGGCCCCCTACTTATTTCTTTCATAGTATACACCAATATATTCAACATGGCTCCATCTTGCTGCCACAGTGTTAAACACTAAAGAGATGTGGTTATTTGCTTCTAATATCTTGCCAGACAATTAATATAGAAATGATATATTTTTCTTATCAAATGCACCAATGCATTTTTCATTGAAAATATGAACCCTGGTTTGCAGAATGGGGTGAGTCTGGGGCACATTTGTGACGGCTGCCTTTCAAAAGACCACGTTGAACCAGGAGGAATATTACTCAAGGCAACTGAATTTGTAAAACATGACCAAAAAGAATAAAAAAGGGAAAATAAATGGTTAGAGCTGCAAGTCACTGGAGTGTGGCAATCCTGCAGGCATGTTAAGAATGAAAACAGCTGGGTGCAGTGGCACACACCTGTAGTCCCAGCTACTTGAGAGGCTGACACAGGAGGATAGCTTTAGGCGACGAGTTCAAATCCAGCCTGGGCAACATAGCAAAAACCTGTCTCAATCAATCAAGCAATCAATACAGGATTTAAATAGGAAAATTACTGGTGAAGTAACCCATCAGGCGCCATTGTTCTAGTCAAAACTTTAACATTACCCTAGTTGCTTATTTTCCTCACTTCTCTACTGTGATATCAGAGACTTTAGGAAGCCTTGAAGTTCATTTCTAAAACAAAGTGAGACATGCTCATGTTTGCCCTTCCATGACTCCTGCCCTCTATTTCCAGCTGTGGTCCTCTCTTCCCAAGAGCTCAGCCTTGGCCCCTGCTATGTGTCCATTTCCATGGCTTTCCCACTTGCCCTTTCCTACGTTGTGTCCATGACATATAACAGAGGTATTTAAATTAGAAATGAGATCATATCACTCTCCTGCCTAAAACCCATTTCAGTTAAAATAAGAAAGATTTATATATTCCCATATACTTTAGAATAAAATTCAAACCCTTTATCAAGGTGCAAAGATTCTAAATAATTTTGCTTTTCTCTAACTCCATCTCTTCTCCCACCTCCTCCCATCATGCTTACTTATTTCCAGTTATACCATTTCCCCTTCAATTCTACAAATAGCCCATGTTGTCTCTTGACTTTGTGCTTTTTTTCTCCTTCTGTCTTGAATGCTCTTCCCTAGCTCTTCAAATGCCTGGCTCAGTCTCACTCAGGTCACCTTTTAGAGAAACGTTGCTGATCAGCCATTTAAAACAGAGCCCCTTATTTATTTTCTGTCACATCACCCTATTTATTTTCTTCACAGCAGTTGCTACAGTCTAACTTATCTAGCTTATCTATTTCATTACATATGTATTGGCTGCTCCACTAATGTAAGCTTTACCAGAGGAGCAACCTCTTCTGCCTCGCTTGAAGTGTGCACCCTATGTTGAGCAAAATCCCTGGCATGTAGTAGGCAAGTGGTAAATGTCTATCGCATGAATAAAACTGATGGCAAAGCAGTGTCCACAGTTGAGCCAAGGAAAATGGCTCAGGGCTGAGACTATGGGCAATGAACAAGTTCTTTGCACTGTTTGTGAGAATAGAAAGGCTGGATGCAGTCACATTGGGGCTGAGTCCTCAAATCATAATAAGAACAAGTAGAATGATGAAACAGTGAAAGAAAGACTTTCTCCTGTCTATTAATCATTTATCTACCTATTGTGTGTGTGCAATGTATACAGTTTTATCCTTTCATAAAATGCATGTTGTGTTTGGTAATTTTCACATTTAATCATAATATGGGCATAAGTAAAATTGGAATATGTGTTTACATTTAATTTCAAAAATAAATTCAAACACATGAGTTTTTAGAATGCAAAATTAAGTGGAATATCTTGATTCTCAATGTCAGATTAAAGATATACTTTGTGACCCTGCAATTTACATGGTTAAACAGTGTATCATTGAAACGCTTGCACATAATATGTGTAACAGAGTTTGAGATAATAAAACTATGAAAGCAAAGGAAATAATTTTGAATAAAAGTAAACATGTCTTTTTGGAAGTTAAAATAATCGAATGATGAAATATTACTTCTAATAATTGCCATATTTATTTATTTTTTTATTTTTGCTTTCCTTTTATTTAGAGACCAGTAAACCTATTCCACAAACTTATAAAGGCATAGAGATGTGAGAAAAATTGAAACTGAAATGGTCACTATTTCTAAGTACAGGTTTTCTTTCCAACTGAAACTGGGTTTTGAGTATATCATAATTACCACAAAACTTAATGAAAGCTTAGCAACCTTTGAAGGAGGAGGTCATTGCACTAATGGTCCTTCCACAATTCTCAGCAATATCATGTACATCCCCTTCCCTGAGGTTTTATTCCATATGCTCCTTCTGGATATAACTATGTAGGGAGTATAAGAATCTTTGCAAATTGCTTCAAGAGGGTGATCATGTTTTTAACTGCCACAACCAATCAGATATGACTATACATTTATTTAATGAACATGAATTCATTTAAAAAAGGAAATTACCAGAATCATCACTTAATAACAAAAAGGGAAATGATACAAATAAATAGCATAATTAAATAGCAAAAGATAATGAGAATCTCAGCATTTTGAGTATCTGCAAAAGGCTAACAATGACTTTTACACATTCATTGTTGTAGGATAGGGTTTGTGTTTTTTTGGAGATGGAGTCTCACTCTGTCACCTATGCTGGAGTGTAGTGGCACAATCTTGGTTCACTGCAACCTCCACCTCCTGGGTTCAAGCGATTCTCCTGCCTCAGCCTTCCAAGTAGCTGGGACTACAGGCATGAGCCACCACACCTGGCTATTTTTTGTTTGTTTGTTTGTTTGTTTTTGTATTTTTAGTAAAGATGGGGTTTCACCATGTTGGCCAGGCTGATCTCAAACTCCTGACCTCAAGTGATCCTCCTGCCTCAGCCTCCCAAAGTTCTGGGATTACAGGTGTGAGCCACTGTACCTGAGCTAGGATAGTTTTCTGATTGCCTTTACATTAGAGTTTTTTAAAAGAAATCTATGCCAAAACTCAATGAACTATATGCTTATCTCAATGATTTTTAAGGCATATAAATTATACCTCGGTAAAGTTGCTAGAAAAGTTATATACCAGAACTTTTTTCCAACCATACCTCTACTCTGCATCTTCAACTTTGTTCAGCCTGTGCCATACCACCACCTCCTATATCCAGCATGTATTGCATGGCCCAACCTTCTGTTGAACCTAAATTTCATCACCTGTTTAAATAAATTGCTTTCCTTTTGGACCTTATGCTTGACATAACTTTTCCACTTTTGAAGGAGTTTTTTTCTAAACTATAACTTCATATAACTTCACCGCTTGATTTCTCTATCCTCTCTTCTTGCCTCCTCTCATGCCATCTCATTTCTTCTCTTCTCCTTCCTTGTTTCTTTTATTACTTTTATTTCTGGCTATATAATCAATTCATTTACATAGAATGTCACCCTTCCTAATGCATACCAACTGTGAAGGACTGGCACTTCTCTGAGGTTGCTCTTACTTTTGAATGGAAATTGGAGTTATTAATTACTTTCTTAAGGCTAAAATTAGTAGGAATTGCTATTCATTTTGCTCACGTGAAAAGTGTCAGAAATATCTTGGATCTTACTGAGGTTTTATTTCTCACTACCAGTACAAGACTATACTCCTTGCATGTGGAGACTAAGTCTTATTCATCTTCGTGTGCATCTCCATAATTGAATGTCTGGCACAGTACCCAAAAAGTACTATTGACCAAATTTTATGTACTCAGTAGTTCCAGAGAAGTTTGTTGTTTTTATTATTGCAGTTATTCCTTGAAGCAATCATTCCAAACGCCAACATAGAATCCTACTTACCTCTTATTCAATTCCACAGTGAATGAAGTCCACACCTATGTGGTATCAAATGATCACTTTGTAAATAATATGATCTCTGTCCCTTTGCTAAAATGATAAATAAGCTCACTGTATATGTGAGAAGGAGGATATGGCAAAAAGCCAAGACTCTTCCTTCTGCTTCCTCGCTCCCAGATTCTTCAGGACCTTACCCCATAAATTATCATTTTTTTCTTATCTACTGCTAATTGATGCATCTTCTAAGCATACGGTCATACTCCAAACCCCACTTCCGAAAAACAGTCTCTCCTTAGGTCCATTCCTCATGATATAGTCATTTTTTGCTTTTTATAGTCTTTTTTTCTCATTAAATTGTTCATCAACAATTCATCACCAATATGATCCATACTTTCTTATCCATCAGCTTCAGTCTAGATTTTTCCTATACCACTAATTATGACACTTCATGTGAAACGATCACATACGATCTCTTAATAATTAAATTATAGAGTTTACACATTGTTTCTTGTATTCTGTTTGCACTGAATAAATCTGTAGAATTTGTAATAGTTGAGATAGGGCTGAAATCACTGTAGCACTTTCAGCCTTGCTTATTTTCAATGGCAAGTAAACTTCATGCTGCATTTATAGTAAATTCAAATGCAAAGATGTTTATTAACCATCTGCTATTTAAAAAAAAAGGTACAGGGGAAATATGACAAATAAACCAAACAGTATTTTTATCTAAAATTACTATATTGTGGTATAAACAATATACCATAAGCTACATTATGTTACAAAAGACTGTGATTATGGAAATAAAGTGTATATTAGACAGAAGGGTTATCCCAACTGGAAGGATTGAGGGGTGGGGGCAGGGCTGCTTTAAAAATTTTTTTTTCCTTATTTTTTTTTTCCTGCCTTTATTTTTATTCTATGAGCTACTGTTGTTTGAGTGGTTAGTTATACTTCTCAGTTCATGGGACATTGTCATTAGGTTCTCTTATATTTTATGAGTTTATTTACTTCCTGTAACTTCATTCTCCACTGAAGAAAACTTTATATAGAAGATCACATATGAACTAGACCTGGGTAGATGAATAGGATGTCCACAGAGGAAGTGAAGCATGCTCCAGAAAGAGGGAAAAGGGGAACATAGGTACTTAGAATTGACTGTTGCTTAAGTCTGGGGTTAGTGGCAGCATATATATCTGGAAAGACTGTTGCAGCCAAGTTGGAAAGGGCTTGATATCTTGTGTTAATACAATTGCAACACCATGAAGAATTTTGAGCAAATGGGTTACTGTATCTGGTTTATGTAAGATCATTCTAACAGAGGTATACAGAATCTGTTTTAGAAACTGGGTCAGAACCAAGATATCTGTGAAAGAACATACAAGAAACTGGACTAGGGAGATTACTTTGAAGGTGGCTCATTATTTAAATCATAATCACAATTAAGATTTAACGTAATATTTCCCATTGATACAGAAGTTTAAAATAAGACAGACGTCTATTTGCAATTAATCATTTATTTCATACTGATCCTGCAGGCCTTGTGTTAAAATGCTTTTTAAAATGCTCTTGTTATCCCTATAAACATTGGAGTTTAGTTTCCTTGGGAAATATAAGAGCAGAGTTTCTTCATCTATTCATCCCTAGTACTAAACCATAATAGATCCAGTGGTAGAATGAAAGATTCCGTTTCCTTAACTTGCTGGGTATCTTTTATTACATTAGTGTTATATTTTCCTGATATTTTCTTTCTTGTACACTGTACTTTTCTCTTTTTCTTTGAATTAGTTGCTATCAAGGTGAATAGCTGAAAAATCGTGCATTAATTATTAATACTTCTTCTGCCAAAGCTAATTAGTTTTCCACAATTTAAATAATTATTTATTATTCTGCATTTAATTATTTTTATGCCCCAACAGTTATGTGATAACCTTTTTCTATTAAAATCCTTTTCTCCATTCGAGTATTTAAAGGAATAGACTTTTTTCCCTTTCCTCCCTGGCTTTTCTCTATGAAAGAACCGTGAAAGCTTTCTGTTGTAGTATCTTTATGGTCATAGCACAGACACCCCTTTGAAGTTAACATCGTGTTTTCTCCTGAAGATAGTTTCTACTCCTTCTTTATTTTCTTTGACCCCAGCCTAGCCTTCAATAATACATTGAACTTGCTGTCGCTGATGGTCCTTCTGCTGATATTTCATTGTTGTTTCTTGTGCTCAGGGTCAGGGACAAACTCTCAGTTATTCTCACAAGATTTTAATAGGCTTTTACTGGCACGTAACATTTATAAATAGCAAACAACAAATGACACTTCTGTTGTATGTGTTATAAAATAAGCTTTTTTTGTATTGAAGAATATGTTTCTTAAAGAAAAAAATTAAATAATGTCTCTATAACTAAATAACAGATAATAAGACCAAACCATAATTATAAATCAATAATCTTTGGAAATCTTTTGGAACATGTTCTTTTTTATCAGTACACATAGGCTTGGTTACACTGAAGTAAAATATCAACACAGTAACACCAGTATCTTAAAGGAACAAAAGTTTACTTCTGTCACCAAGTTTACCACAGTCCTAGCCAACTGTCTAGGACAGCTGTCTTCTCAGTTTTTGACTCACTAGGTCAGACTCCGTGATCATCAAGAGAAAGGTAGAGTGTTCAGGAGGATCCACACCAGTTATGTAAGGCGTTGGCCTAAAAAGGAACAAAGTGACTTTCTCTAAAAAGCCCTTAATCAGAATTATTCACAGGTTATCACTTAAGTGAAAAGCAAAAAAAAAAACCAACCAAACAAACAAACAAAAAAACCAAAAAAACAAAAACAGACACAAAGGAGTCATTCTCTTAAATAGCTACAGAAGTAAAGAATCAGATATGGATGAAGACCAGAAATTTCTGCCACAACATGATACAATGGATTTCTATTTTACTGCTAACAACATATTAATTCTGTTTTACTCCATGGCTACAAACTTTGGAAGACGTTATTAGCAGGCATTAGAAGAAGAAAGAGAGATAACTTATTATGGATGAAGCATTCAAAGCTTGATAAATATAAACAAAGTATTTGGGACTAGAATAAAAAATGCAAATACAAGGTAAAATAAAAAGGATACATCAATTAGAGGACAGAACCATTTTGAGAGCTCTTTGGAGGTGAGCGTGGAAAGAAAACAGAAAAAGTAGCAGAGAGGGATTGTATTGAGATTGTGAATGGTGACTATTAAAAATACTAAATGCTGATATCCACATATGCTCATGTTCATGCAAGTCCACAGATGAAAGAGACTTAGCTGGAGCAGAAGTAAGGAATGGGCTGTGAGGTGTGCAAGAACAGACCACTCAGCACCTGTGTGAATGAAACCCAGGCCAAGGACCACAGACGTGAATTCAACTTCATTGTTCAGAAAACTAAGTCATGCCTCATAGAGCTATTAGAGTGAATATGGAATCACGGTTGAAGACATAAAGAAGTGTCACAAAGGAAAGATCTTTTGGGTCCTAGCAGGACTAATATGAGTGCCCAAAATGAAAATGCATTCATTCTTCTGCATACCTACTTATAATTTCGGCTGGTATTTCTTACTTACAGTTAATATGTTAGTTAATATGTTAGACATCTCACTAGTTCACAGGTTAGCCACCCCAGCTCCCAATTCAGAGCTCTCCAGTGGGAAGCTGTTGAACCTAAAATTCATGAACGTCAGCCTCCCACAGAGAACTTCCACAGAATCCTGCTGCTATAGCTTCAAGATCCTATCCAGGTCCTGCTTTATGCCAGCCTGGTGTTTAACACTTAGTCTGGTTTATTACTTACAAATAATCCTTTTTGGGGTTATATTAATTGAAATTAGTTTCTGTTGTTTGCAACCAAAGAAGCATAATTAAGACTGCCCTCTCCACTCCCCAAGCCGTTGAGATTTTTGCACTTAAGTTGACTGAGAAACCTCTGAAAATAAATAGCAGATTTAAGATGCTGGTCTAGACAGGTGAATCACAAGTCATTTAAGGAAGAATAAACAGGGTTTAATTACTAAATTTCTTTAGTGGAGAAAACAATCAAAAAGAGAAAAAGCAAACATAACTAAAGAGTTTTAAATTGATGTCATCGGAAGAATGTGATACAATCAATAATTACCGGGAGTTAGCCTGTGAATGACTTGTGGACAGTCAATGGTATTCACACATGCATACTTTCCCATAAACCTGCTGTTCCTATCTCAATGATTCCACAAATTGAAGGAGCATGTGGCTCCTTTCCCTCTCCTACATTGATTTTTCTCATGGTCACTATTCCAACTGCACTCAATTATTGGCAGTTGTTTTAACATGTCATACTCTTTAATGTGTACATGTTTGTGCCCAAGTTATTTCTCCCTCCTTGGGGTGACCTTTTCTCCCTTGTTTGTCTTTCACTTCTTAGAATCAGCTGTCACTCTGTGAAATCTCAGAGTCAATAACAAGAAATGTTATTGACTACAAAAATGATCACTCACTCACTACTTTCTTCCTACTGTTCCCAGAACCTACTCCTGATATTCCAGTTGTCAAATTGCAGTTTATTATTTAATTGCTTCTATTGTCTTTAATCCACTGTGAGTTCTGAGAAGTGAAGCTGTGACTTACTTGTCATTGCAAGTCTGATACTTGGCACAGAGTGAGTAACACTTTTTTTTTTTTACATGGATGAATGAATAAATTAGTGATCGAGCCTTAAGGATTTTCCACCTCGAAATCTGACATGTACCCACCTATTTACAAAACTTTATAGAAGTAAGTTTAGATAAAATTAAATAAACTGAAAACTATCCGGTCCTTTTATATTCAGGTTGTAAATTCAATGTAGATAATGGATGGATTCTCATTATGTGTATATGCAGTAAAATTTATGTTTCAACAGAAGCATCCATTCCTTTTTACATAAAGCCCAATTTTACCCTCTGCATAAAATTTACAGAGCCTGTATTTTGTGCTTGCAAATAGTTCACCTTCTGTGCTTTTTATTTTACTCATAGGTTGTATGACTATGTACCCATGTGCATGTATGTGTGTGTTTATACACATAGATGTGTGTGCATGACTCTACATGTGTGAATAGATTTTGAGAAGCAATTGTAATGCACTATTACAATTTGAAGTCCAAATTGACTACAACTATGTCCATAAGTGCTGAATCACCAATCTCACTATTTCCTCCTTGATTAGACTTTCCATCAACTACATATTCTCAAGTATTGCTTCCTATTCCTACACTCATACCTTCATTCCCTCACCTCCTTCGTTCCATTAAATTCACTTTTCATGGAACTGACATGAACTTTATTTTCAAACGGTTACTTCATTTTCACTAAACCAAGCTAGAAAACGCAGTTCTATAAGTATTCTGGGTTTGGTTTTTGCTGATGTTAACTTACCATATTAAGTTTTTGTCTTGGCTTTGCACAATCTACCAGTTAGCATATATGTATAAAATATGAAAGAGCTTTTATATAACACACTTTTTATGTATGTTGAAACTCTGGGCAGAGATGTGGGGTAAATGCAATTAATATGTAGAGTAGCATGGTAAATCTCAAGTTACATGAGAAATTTACCAATAATTAGATCAGATAAATAGATGGTAGGTAGGTAGATAGATAAATTGTATTTAAAATGACCGTGATCAAAAGTGAATCTCAAAAATACTGTGAATCTGTAGAACTCACTTGGGTACTTCTTTGGTTGCCTGTTTACATCCATTCTTCCCTTTTCTGCAAACATCCCCCTCTGGATCTCTCACTCCTCATCCTCCTCCTCCCACCTACTCTAATGGGAATTACCCACCATGACTGCAGGCTCTCCAGGGTGTGGTTCCCAATTTCCTGTCCCTCAGAGCCCCATTGCCATTTTCTAGACCCCATCCTTGTCCCTTACACCTATACTTGACATACTGTCATGTGCTGTCCTATAGTTCTACTTACTCATTACATTCTTTCCAGGTATTTTCTTTTCGCGGGGTCACCCTATGTGAAATGCTCTTATCTCCCTTGGGAGCCTGAAAAGTACAGCTTCATCTTTAAATCTCAGTTCTGAGATTACCTGCTCCAGAAAGATTCTTCTAACTACACAGTGGTTGTTAAGATGAAATTACCTTTATTTTCTGCCTTATCAATTCTAATATTGCACTTACCATACTGCATTTATTTCTCTATACAATTTTTATGTGAGACAAAAGGAAAAAAATGACCTAACTCTCAACGCTCATTTGTATCCTACAATGTTTCTTCGTGCTATCTAGTTGTTTTGACGCTGAGCTTAACCATGTGACTCACTTTAGCCAATGAGATGCTAGCAAACAGGAAGTAAGCAGAGGCTTGAAATGAGCTTGCAAACTGAGGCTTCTTGGCTCTTGCCTTTTGCCATTTCCAGGAGAACCTGCCCAGAGAAGCCTGCTAGAGGATGAAGGACACATGGAGCAGAGCCATGTTGCCCTTGTCATCTCAGTTGTGGCCACCAAATGCTAACCTGCAATGTATTCCTTATCATCCTTGTTGTGGCAATGCAAAAATGGTTGCTTTGCCTCTATTCTGTGACCTCTTTGTGAGTGAGACATCTATGCCTTGATTAAGTCTCTTTTCCCCATTCCTAGAACAGTAGCTGACCTATTACATTTTGTTTGAATTGAACCTGTTGAAAGCCATTATTGTTCATTTCTCAGGAAAAAAAAACCAAAATGAGTGCTGTGTATTATTTCTATTAGGTTTCTAAACAGGTTGTTTCCCTGCTTAAAGGAATTCTACAAAAAAAAAAAAATATTGAAAACTACATAACCTCTCTAATGTAATTAATATATGCAGATGACCAATTCATCTATCTCTATAATGAGCCTTAAATTTGGCAAGATGATAAAAAATTATATTTTTTTCTCAGAACTCTTCATGTAGTGTTCTGCACTTCTCTAAAATTTATTGTGAAAATTATGCCTGGCTTCAGGGTGGGGGCAACTAGCAAGTTTGGAAATGTTATCAGTGTTCTTGTTTTACCCCACTTATAGTAAACACATTAGGTCTGGACAAAGTCTAATGTATATGCAAGTTTAATGTAAACTGCATGGATAAATTAAGTAATCTCTCCTTTTCATGTACTTGAGAAAGTACTATTTCTCATATACGTTTTTAGAAAAAAAATTACCTATAAATTTGCAAGATTGGCAGGTATAACCAAATAAAGATAGCTTTCACTTTTGTATAAATAATGAAAGTCATACACCCAAGATAGGAGAGACTAGGATTCCTAGGATTCAGCATATTTGAAAAGATTGCTCTGGCCCCCTCATGAAGGACATTTCATTCAAGCTTTCAAAGAATCAATCTATGTAAGGATATTTCTCTAAGCTTCTAGTCCAAAAGTAATAAACATCAAGCTTACAGACAGGTGTGGAAACTGAATGGCTTTGCTTTTCTTCTGGGGGATTTAATTTATTTTTAATATCACAGGTGGCTTGAGGTGTGGTATAATCATCTGTCACTCTTCAGTTAAATCATATCCCCTCACTTCTGAAATATTCTTTGATCTCTCTACCTGTAAATCACGTTCCACTTTCTCTGCCATCAACTGTAGCATACAGATACAATAATGACATTACGAATTACCAAGAGGGTGGGGAGTATGTCTATTTAAAAGATGACTGAAAAACACACACAGGCAAATATTAACCCAGACATTTACTTTTTAATGTTTTTCTTCTTTTTTGGACTTGTTACCAGAATATAGAAATTATATGAAACACCTACTGAAGACAAGTTTTAATTTCTTTAATTTAAAAGACATCAGGTATTTCTTTTTTACTGACTTTATAGTTTAGGCAATATTAATACCTTACATCTGTAATTTTAGTGTTTTGAATACAAAGTTTTAAATCTACATTATCCATTGGGCAGATCCATAGCACAAGCTGAAATTCCCCAGATTCATATTACCTTAAAAATATTTTCATTTGTAGTCATATATCTTAGCTAACAAATTTTCTGAGGGGGTCACTGGGGATAGTATGCCTCACTAGAGTATGTTAGAAAAAGTGATAGATAGAACATTAATTCGTGTTTTCTTCCCCCAATCAGTCTAATTATTAAATTACTTATAAGAAACTGAAATATCACAATAAGATATCAACTGTTTTGAATGAAAGTCATATATGAAATGCCTTTCTAGATAACTTTACGTTTAAAAAGTTGTAATATAATAATTAAAACAGCCAAATTTATATATATATTATTAAAAAAACAAGATTTGTTGAAATGGTAAATCAAAGAAGTCATTGTGTAAACAGCTTTAGCTACATAAATGATAAAATCTGGAAATAGGGATGAGTGGTATTGAAGGGAAGGCTTCTGTTTATATGAAGAAGGAAGTCTGAAGTGATAAAGGAAAGTGATATACTCGCTGGGTGTCCTTTATCCAAAATGCTGGGGACCAGAAGTGTTTGGGATTTAAAATTCTTCAGATCTTAGAATATCTGTATGTACATCATGAGATGTCTTAGGAATAGGACCCTCTTCTAAACAGGAAATTCACTTATGTTTCCTGTACACTTAATACACATAGATTGAGGGCAATTTTATGCAATATTTTAAATAACTTTGTGCATGAAACAAAATTTCAGAAAGCAAAGGCTCTACTATCTCCTCAAGCCATGTGGACAATTTGTTTGGCATCACCATCATTCCTGACTCTAAATCTATATACTATTGACAAGCAATCATCTTCTTACACTTATACATACATAAGTACTTAACAGCAAAAGATATGACATGGTATTTTCAGTTCATTTTCTAATAAATACTTATTAGTCATATAACTGCTATCCTACTGGTTATGTTGTTAGATGATTAAAAAATGAGTATGTTAAAGGACGTAGAACTTTCAAAAAAATCTGTTTGCATTATTGATGTCTTATTTTTCTGAACCCTACCAATTCCATTTCCTGATTCTTCATAGGACTTTTTGACACATTGCGTCAAACTCTTAGATCAATGATTAATCCCTAGATTTAAAAGAATTTATTGCTGTATTAGGCAGCATGCATTTAGTTGCAAGTAATAATTTTTTAAAGGGAGCTGATCAAAAGGGAGTATTTATTATAAGGATACAGTCATAGTGGGCAGCAATATACTTAGGCCTCTGGAATGACCTGAGAGAGAGGACTGCACAGAAGAATCTAAGAAGTCTTCTCTCTGTCCTTGTGTTTCTTATCTGAAGTCATTTGATCAATCAGTGTCTTGATCAAAAATAAATAGCTTACTCTAACTGGGTAATTTGGACAGAATAAAGATACAGTTTATATAGACATGAGCAGCATTTGTGGTACCAACAAGGTATAGCACAACTCCTTGGCACAAAGAAGACCAAAGAGTCATCTCCACATCTGGGTCTGAAGGCGTAGGAGCAGAACAGAAGACTCACAGAGGAAAACTGCACGGGGAGGACGCCGGCAGGTTAGCACTGCCCCTGCATCTCAGTACCAGCAGCAAGAATACTCCTTAAACTGCCATTTTTTGGATCATTCTTCCATTGTCTCATATCTCTTACCACAGCTGAAAAAAGTTCTCCCCTTTTCAGGGTTCAGGTGATTTGATTGACCATATTTGGATAACTCAAGATATATTCCTTTGGGTTCTGTAAAATGCAAATAGTCCTGGAATAACTGATGCCTGAAGCACTTTTTTATAAAATGTGGGAAGTTGTAGCATAAAAATTTAATCCCCATGAGAGCAGAGACTTTGTTTTTCTTATCCTTTGTTTTGCTGTAACCTCAGGATTTAAAATAGTATTTGGCACATAAAAGGAGCAAAGTAAATATTAGTTGAATGGATGAGTGAATGAGTGGAGAGAACAATGCCAGGAGAAGTCACATATGGGCAAAGAGAGGCAGCCTTCATCAATACAGCCCTTGCCATTGTCTCTCTCCCTGATAACCTCCAAGAGTCCCTCTGAGTTCTGAATTGTATTTGTCTCAAATCCAGCCCTCATTTTAAAACTAGAATGGGATTCCTTTAGCCAAATCCAATTATTCACTTCCTTAGTGAATTTCTAACTGGGGTTTCTTTTTGCCTGTTGTATAAAATCAAGTTCTTACGACACCCTTGAAGATTGGCTCCGACTACCTTTTTCCTCACACTATGCTCTGCAGCTGCATTAAAAATGTTCTCTTTCCTTGCTCACCTCCTGTTCCTGCTTATTTTGAGGCCTTTGTCTGTGCTAATTCCTTTGCTTTGTATGCCCTGCCATCTTGAGACACTCTTGTCTGGCATCTTTGTTTGTTTTTAACCCTCAACCCAGGTGCTCCGCCCTCCACAAAGCTTCCCTTGAACTTTAACTCCAAGTTTACTCCTAGAACCTCCTCTGTATAGTTTTCTACCACCCCAGAAGATGCTGTATCTTGTTTTTTGGCTCTGTCTCCTGTCAACTCCATGTGGGGAAAAGCAAAACCAAATAAAACGAAACTCTGTTTTTTTGTATTCCCTGTATTTGGCATAGTACTAAGCGCATAACAGAAACTAAACACAAAATAAGCTAAAGTTACCAAACAATAGATTTCCTATTTGCATAAACAGATATTAGGAAAGTAAGACATAAAACAATCAGTAACATAAAGGGTATACTTCTACTCTGAGATTACATACTAAGCATTCAGAACTAAGAAAAGAATGATAGATCATTAGTTAACTGGTAAAGTTGGGCAAATTTCGTAAATTTTCTATGCTTTGGTATTCTCATTTGCTACATAACAATATAATATCTAACTGTAAAGACACTGTGATAAGATTAGATGAGAAAACTGCTATGCTTTAGAAAGTTAAGTAACCCAATTCAACTATTAGCTTTACGTGATATACATGTATCTCTGAAATTTACTTTTAAACAGCAAATTCACAAGTGAGTAAATGAAAATGACCAAAAATCTATGAAAAGATTCTCAGACCCAGCAGTTAGAAAAATATGAGTTAAAATTAAAACAAATACGAAAAAAAATTCTGTCCTTCAGATTGCCATATTAGTTTAAAGATATATATCATTTGGTGTTAGTAAAAACATATACCAAAAAGAGGTATCCATCACTGGTAGAACAATATTACAATATTTCCAAAGCAGGCAGAACTTCCAAAATTTTATCTAAAGACATTATTACTTAGCACTTTAAAAGATGTACGAAATGGTCATCACAGGAAAAGTCAGAATTGTGTTTGATTTTTCTACATTTATTTCACTGTTAGTTATGTCTTTATATACATGGGGGTAGAGGGATACTCTAAGACTTTCAGTATATAGAGTCCATAGTATTATTCTACCTTTGAGGAGAAATGTAAACTGCTATAATTTGGCAATATCAGTTGTAATTTAAAATATTCATAGTGCTTTACCCAGAAATTTTAATTTGGGGCATCAATTTTATGGCAATGGATATACAAATCATTTTCTATAAAAATACATTTGCTGCACATCGTTTGATGGTGAATATCTAAGACCAAGTGTGTTCCATCATAATAAAAAGTTAAATAAATAAAGATATATAGATCCATTAAAACTAAAGAAGAAGAATTATGAGCATTAATTTGGAGAGATGTTCATGGTATGCAATTGAGAAAAATAGGAAAGTAAAAGAAAAAAACACATTTTAGATGAATGTAAATTGAAAATTTACTTTAAACAAAATAGAAACTATATGTTTTAAGTTAACACATAAACATATGGTAATGGAAAATTACATATGTCATAATTCTAATGGGTTAGCTCAGTGGGTAAGCATAAAAGTGGAATGTTAGAGAAAATACTAATTTTTCAAAAAATCAATTCTGTTTAATTTTCCAAATTCAAAAGCTTAGTATTTGATTAAAAAAACTTAACTTTTGGACCAGGACAGTGGCTCACATCTATAATCCCAGCACTTTGGGAGGCTGAGGCAGGCAGATCACCTGAGGTCAGAAGTTCGAGACCAGCCTGGCCAACATGGTAAAACCCTGTCTCTAGTAAAAATACAAAAATTAGCCAGCTCTGGTGGCAGGCACCTGTAATCCAAGCTACTCGGGAGGCTGAGGCAGGAGAATTGCTTGACAATAGGAGGCAGAGGTTGCAGTAAGCCAAAATCGCACCACTGCACTCCAGCCTGAGCTACAGAGCGAGACTCCTCTCAAAAAACTAAAAAACAAAAAACTAAATGTTGAAAAATGAAATTAAAAATTATGTCATTTGGTAGAGGTGTGGGTAAAGATAGGAAAGGGAGATGAGATAAATCTTGGAGGTGACAGAAATGTTCTCTATCTTGATGATAAAGGAAATCACATGGATGAATATTTATAGCAAAACTCATCAAACTGTACTTTGAAAACAAGTACATTTTGAGAGTTTTTAGCATAAAGGGCTGTTGAATTTTTTCGAAGGCCTTCTCTGTATCTATTGAGGTAATCATGTGGTTTTTGTCTTTGGTTCTGTTTATGTGGTGAATTACATTTGTAGATTTGTGTATGTTGAACCAGCCTTGCATCCCTGGGGTGAAGCGTACTTGATCGTGATGGATAAGCTTTTTGATGTGCTGTTGCAATCGGTTTGCCAGTATTTTATTGAAGATTTTTGCATCTATGTTCATCATAGATGTTGGCCTGAAGTTTTCTTTTCTTGTTGAGTCTCTGCCGGGTTTTGGTATCAGGGTGATGTTGGTCTCATAAAATGATTTGGGAAGGATTCCCTCTTTTTGGATTATTTGGAGTAGTTTCAGAAGGAGTGGTACCAGCTCCTCATTGTATGTCTGGTAGAATTTGGCTGTGAACCCATCTGGACCTGGGCTTTTTATAGTTGGTAGGCTATTACTTGCTGCCTCAACTTTAGCCTTTGTCATTGGTCTATTCAGGGTTTTGACTTCTTGCTGGTTTAGGTTTGGGAGAATGCAAGTGTCCAGGAATTTATCCATTTCTTCCAGGCTTACTGGTTTATGTGCATAGAGTTGTTTGTAGTAATCTCTGACAGTGATTGTATTTCTGTGGAATCTGTGGTGATATCCCCTTTATCGTTTTTTATTGCATCTATTTGATTCTTCTCTCTTTTCTTTTATATTAATCTGGCTAGTGGTCTATTTTGTTGCCCTTTTCAAAAAACCGGCTCCTGGATTTATTAATTTTTTGAAGGGATTTTGTGTCTCTATCTCCTTCAGTTACGCTCTAATCTTAGTCAATAAACCAAGTATTGACGGAACATATCTCAAAATGAAAGCTATTTATGACAAACCCACAGCCAGTATCATACTGAATGGGCAAAAACTAGAAGCATTCCTTATGAAATCTGGCACTAGACAAGGATGCCCTCTCTCATCACTCCTATTCAATACAGTATTGAAAGTTCTAGCCAAAGCAATCAGGCAAGAAAAAGAAATAAAGGGTATTCAATTAGGAAAGGAGAAAGTCAAATTCTCTCTATTCGCAGACGACATGATTATATATTTAGAAGACTCCATCATCTCAGCCCCAAATCTCCTGAAACTGGTAAGCAACTTCAGCAAAGTCTCAGGATACAAAATCAACGTGCAGAAATCACAAGCATCCCTATACACCAATAACAGACTTAAAGAGAGCCAAATCAAGAATGAACTGCCATTCACCATTGCTACAAAGAGAATAAAATACTTAGGAATACAACTAACAAAGGATGTAAAGGACCTCTTCAAGGAGAACTACAACCCACTGCTCAAGGAAATAAGAGAGGACACAAACAGATGGAGAAACATTCCATGCTCATGGTTAGGAAGAATCAATATTGTGAAAATGGCCATGCTGCCCAAAATAATTTATAGATTCAATGCTATCCCCATCAAGCTATCAATGACCTTCTTCACATAACTGGAAAAAAACACCTTAAACTTCATATGGAACCAAAAGAGAGCCTGCATAGCCAAGTCAATTCTATGCAAAAAGAACAAAGTTGGAGGCATCACACTATCTGACTTCAAACTATATTCAAGGGTATAGTAACCAAAACACCATGGTACTGTTACCAAAACAGAGATATAGACCAATGGAACAGAACAGAGGCCTCAGAGGCAACGCCACACATCTGCAACCATCTGATCTTTGACAAACCTCATAAAAACAAGCAATGGAGAAAGGATTCCCCGTTTAATAAATGATGTTGGGAAAACTGGCTAGCCATGTGCAGAAAGCAGAAACTGGACCCCTTCCTTACACTAAAATTAACTCCTTACACTAAAATTAAATCCAGATGGATTAAAGACTTAAACATAAGACCTAATGCCATTAAAACCTTAAAAGAAAATCTAGGCAAAACCATTCAGGACATAGGCATAGACAAGGACTTCATGACTAAAGCACCAAAAACATTGGCAGCAAAAGCCAAAATAGACAAATTGGATCTAATTAAACTCCAGAGCTTCTGCACAGCAAAAGAAACAATCATTAGAGTGAACTGGCAACCAACAGAATGGGAAAAAATTTTTGCAATCTAGCCATCTGACAAAGGGCTAACATCCAGAATCTACAAAGAACTAAAACAGATTTACAAGAAAAAAACAAGCCCATTCAAAAGTGGGCAAAGGATATGAACAGACATTTTACAAAAGAAGACATATATGAGGCCAAAAAACATATGAAAAAATGCTCATCATCACTGGTCATTAGAGAAATGCAAATCAAAACTACATTGAGATACCATCTCATGCCAGTTAGAATGGTGATCATTAAAAAATCTGGAGAGAACAGATGCTGGAGAGGATGTGGAGAAATAGGAACACCTTTACACTGTTGGTGTGAGTGCAAATTAGTTTAACCATTGTGGAAGACAGTGTGGCGATTCCTCAAGAACCTAGAAATAGAAATTCCATTTGACCCAGCAACCCCATTACTGGGTATATATCCAAAGGATTATAAATTGTTCTACTATAAGGACACATGCACATGAATGTTCATTGCAGCACTGTTTACGATAGCAAAGACCTGGAACCAACCCAAATGCCCATCGATGATAGACTGGACAGGAAAAATGTGGCACATATACACCATGGAATACTATGCAGCCATAAAAAACGATGAGTTTGCGTCCTTTGTAGGGACATGGATGAACCTGGAAACCATCATTCTCAGCAAACTGACACAAGAACAGAATCACACACCTCATGTTATCACACGTAGGTGGGTGTTGAACAATGAGAACACATGGACACAGGGAGGGGAGCATCCACACTGAGGTCCGTTGGGGGGAAATAGAGGAGGGACAGTGGAGGGTGGGGAGTTGAGGAGGGATAACATGGGGAGAAATGAGGCCAGATATAGGTGATGGGGAGGAAGGCAGCAAACCACATTGCCATGTATGTACCTATGCAACAGTCTTGCATGTACTTCACATGTACCCCAAAACCTTAAAGGCAATAGAATATGTATTTAAAAAGTACATTTTATGATATGTTTATGATTTTAAAATAAAATAGGAGTTTCAAAATAACTTATTTTTTAATCCCCAACCCCTCACTCAGAGATACCTCAAAAGCTGTTGAGAGTATTGTTCACTTGGCTTTGAACCGTTTCAGTGCCAGAAAAAGAATCACCAAAAGGATCACCCTGAACAATGTATTATACTTCCTGCTAATCCATTCCAATTTTCCCTGAGGAAATGCTGGGTATACATACATTGTTCTGTTATATACACCCATTGTTCTGTTAATTTGAACAACTAGCTTTTTTCATTAATCAGTCTCCTTTTTCCTCATGACCATCCTTAAACTCAGAATCAAATTTCCAGCTCAATTATATTTAATCTGGTATATTTCATGATCTCTACATTGATGAGTTTTTTTTCCTCTCCATCTTTCCTACACAAGAACCAATCTAGTATTGGGCTCTGATTTTAATTAGATTTTTATCTTGTCTTTAATAATTCTATATATGTGCTTTTTTGTAAATTGTCTAAAACAATTTGTAGAAAAATAAATGCACACAATTTTAAAATCTAATTTATTAAACTTTAAGTTAGTGCTTTTGAACACCTAGGATTGCCATAAAAAGAAACAAACATACATAAAAAATTTGGCGACATAGTTCCTAGAAAAGAAAATTCTTACCATCGATATTTTTTCTATTTCAGGAGTCAAGAACTCCAACAAATAAATACTTCTAAAAGAACTGTGTTCTATAATGTGGAAATGAAAAACGAATCTAGTTAATTCTTTCAGAAGATTTTTCAGTACCTGTATTTAGGAATAAATTTGCATCTTTTACATTGGTTCCTTTTGTCATTACCGTAAATAGCCTTGGATGGTAATAACCCACTCTGTTGCTCATAAAACCCATTTGATCTGTGTTTATCACTTGCTCTATAAGTAGCTCTTCATTTCTGTTTGTTGCTATCATGGTTATAAAATATACTACTATAATAGTTCTTAAACATACAATAGCACTATAAAACAGTATCTTTGGTGGGTATTTAAACAATTTTAATGCTGAGACAAAATAATTTAATTTCCTACCCATATGTTGAATGTTCCTTAAAGCATTAAAAAAAAAAAAAAAAAAAAAAAAAAAAAAAAAACCTAAAATCCACACACTTGAAAATATCTAAATTTCTGCCAAACTTAGTTCAGGCTTATTAGTAATTCCAAACTAGTGAAATCATTGTGATTATACAAGAAAAAATTGATTAATGTATAGCAGCTTTCTCTACTATCCACTATTTCAGAGCTAAAAACATTAATATATGCATCAGATCTCAGTTTTGTGACATCTAAAACTATCTACAACATTTGTGAGCCAGAAAAAGTAGAACCTATCAAATAAACTTTGAGAAACATGAACCTGTTCTACTCTACCTGTAACACCATTCTATAGAGCTAAATTAAGATTCTCTGTGTTGTTGTTTCAATAAAAATGTTACTACTATTTTTTAGTTAAAATCAACTTTTTAAATTTTCAATGCTATCATGATGACTTAATAAACAACAGTTAGATTATGACACTTTGATTTATTTTAAAGAAAAGTTAATATGCTATTGAGAGGTGAATTTTGCATAAACAGAATAAACAAAAACACATGATTATCTCAATCGATGCAGATAAGGCCTTGATAAAATTGAACATTTCTTCATGTTAAAAACCCTCAATAAACTAGGAATTGAAGGAATATACTTCAAAATAATAAAAGCCATTTATAACAAACCCACGGCCAACCTTATTCTGAATGGGCAAAAGCTAGAAGCATTCCCCTTGAGAACCACAACAAGACAGCAATGCCGTCTCTCATCACTACTATTCAACATAGTACTGAAAGTCTTTGACAAAGCCAACAGGCAAGGGAAGAAATAAAAAGTGTCCTAACAGGAAGAGAGGAAGTCAGTCTATCCCTGTTTGCAGACATGATTCTATAGCTAGGAAACCTCATAGTCTCTGCCCCAAAGCTCCTTGCTCTGATAAACAACTTCAAAAAAATTTTAAAAAGTACAAAAATCAGGTGCATTTCTAAACACTAACAACATCCAAGCTGAGAGCCAAGTCAAGAACTCAATCCTATTCACAATCACTATAAAAAGAATAAAATACCTAAGAATATAACTAACAAGGGAGGTGAAAGACCACTATGAAAAGAATTACAAAACACTGCTCAAATTAATCAGAGATGACACAAACAAATGGAAAAACATTCTATGCTCATGGATAAGAAGAATCAATGTAATTGAAATGGCCATACTGCCCAAAGCAATTTATGTATTCAGTGTTATTCTTACCAAACTATGAAAGACATTCTTCACAGAAGTAGTCAAAACTATTTTAAAATTCATATGAAACCAAAAAAGAGCCCAAATAGCCAAGGCAATCCTGAGCAGAAGGAACAAAGCTAGAAGCATCATGTCACCTGACTTCAAACTATACTACAATGGTATAGAATGGTATAGTAACCACAACAGCATGAGATTCGGAAAAAGAAAAGAAAAGAAAAAGACACATAGACCAGTGCAACAGAATGTCACCTATCACCTACAACCATCAGTTCTTAGACAAAGCTGACAAAAATAAGCAATGGAGAAAGGACAGTTTATTCAATAAATAGTGCTGGGATAACTGGTTAGCTATATGCAGAGGATTGAAATTGACCCCTTCCTTATACCGTATATAAAAATCAATTCAAGATGGATTAAAACTTAAATGTGAAACCTAAAATTATAAAACCCCTGAAAGATAACCTAGGAAATACTATTCTGGACATAGGACCGGGCAAGGATTTTATGACAAAGAGTCCTAAAGCAATTACAACAAAAACAAAAATTGACAAATGGCATCTAATTGAACTAAAGAGCTTCTGCACAGCAAAATAAACTATTAATAAACAGACAACCTACAGAATGGGAGAAAATATTACAAACTGTGCATACAACAAAGGTCTAGCATCTAGAATTCCTAAGACAGTTAAACAAATGTACAAGAAAAAAACAACCCCACTATAAAATGGGCAAAGAACATGAACGGACACTTACTAAAAGAAGTCATTTATGTGGCCAACAAGAATATGAAAAAATATTCAACATCACTAGTCATTAGAAAAATGCAAATCAATACCACAATGAGATACCATCTCACACTAGTCATAATGGTGACAATTAAAAAGTCAAAAATTAACAGATGCTGGCAAGATTGCAGAGAAAAGGGAATGCTTATGTACTGCTGGTGGGAGAGGAAGTTAGTTCAGCCATTGTGGAAAACAGTGTGGTGATTCCTCAAAGAACTCAAATGCAGTGTGGTGATACCTCAAAGAACTCAAAAGCAGTGTGGCAATTCCTCAAAGAACTTAAAGTGAAATTATCATTTGACCCAGCAATCTCATTACTGGGTATATACTCAAAGGACTATACATTGTTCTACCATAAAGGAATATGTGTCCGTATGTTCATTGCAGCACTATTCACGATAGCAAAGACATGGACTCAACCTAGATGCCCATCAACAGTAGAGTGGATAAAGAAAATGTGGTACATATACACCATGGAATACTCTGTAGCTATAAAAAACAGTGAAATCATTTCCTTTGCAGCAACAAGGATGAAGCTGGAGGTCATTATCCCAAGGAAACTAATGAAGGAATGAAAAATCAAATACTGAATGTTCTCACTTATGGGAACAAATAAGTGAGAACACATGGACACAAAAAGGGGGAGCACAGAGGCTGGGGCCTACTTGAGGGTGGAGGGTAGGAGGAAAGAGAGGATCAGAAAAAATACCTATTGAGTACTATGCTTATTACCTGAATGATGAAATAATATATACACAAACACTAACCCACCCTCCATGATATACAGTTTACCTATAGAACAAATTTGCACACGCACCCCTAAATCTAAAATAAAAGTCCAAAAACAAAACAAAACACAAACAAAAAAGAAGTAAATTTTGTGAAATCTTTAGTTTATAAGTTAAATATGCTAAAAACATAAAGAAATCAAGAGTTCAAAGTAATTATGTCATTTATATAATGTGAATAATGCACACATAAGTTTAAAAGCTTACATAGTTATCAAAAGAACCACAAATTATTGAAAACATAAACATTTTATATCCATGTAACTATTGACCAAAATGTTTTTATAGAAAGAGAGATTAATGAATAAACTTAAATTTTAAAAATAATCTATTGACATTTCCAAACCTGTAGACTTGATTTATTCCAGTACTATAACAGTTTATAAAATTATACATTATGTTTACAATAGTACATGTAAATATTACATATATAGTATTAGTTTATTACATAATGCAGAGTATTCGTTTATTAAATAGGCATATATAACTATATATATATGTAGTTATTAGTTTATTCATCAATTCAAGTATTCATCAAATTCGTCAAACAAGTATTTTTACAACTTGTCTTACAACTTACTCAATGTCTGAAACTGTGCTTTGTATTGAAGGTACAATTGCTAAGATACTTAACAAGGTCAGTTTTGTCTGCCAGAGTTCTCACTCATATATGGGAGCTAAAAGAGTGGATCTCATGAAGATTTGTGATTACCAGAGGCTGGGAAGGGTAGCATGAAGAGAAGTTAACTAACGGTACAAATATACAATTTGATAAAAGAAATAAGACCTAGCGTTTGATATATTAGTAGGGTGACTATAGTTTACAGTGGTCTATAGTACACTTCAAAATAGCTAGAAGAAAATAATTTAAATGTTATTAGCATAAAGAAAAGACAAATACTTAAAGTGATGGATATCCTTTCACACACCAAGGCCTGTCGGCGGGTGAGGGACTAGGGGAGCGATAACAGTAGGAGAAATACCTAATGTAGATAACAGGTTGATGGGTGCAGCAAACCACCATGGCACATGTAAACCTATGTAACAAACCTGACATTCCACACATGTATCCCAGAACTTGAAGTATAATAAAAAAAAAAGTGAAGGATATCCCAAGTTACACTGATATGACCTTTACAATACATTATATGACTGTATTAAATTATCATAATTTACATCTACTACTCATCAATAAAAAGTTTTTAAAGAAAATAAAATAGATATTTAAAATATGGTATAAGTACTGTGGTGGATAGTAAGTCTTCCAGAACTTACTAGTGCCTTTTCAGTTTGTCATCTACTTCTTCATTTTGCTGAAACGAAACATAATTGAATATTTTTGTGTTTATCTTAATGACACTGTCATTTATAATTAATTTTTACAACTTTAAATGAGATTTATTACAATCATAAACTTTAACTTATGTAAAGATTCAATAGCCAGTTAAGTAAAGGTAATCCAGACACCTAAGCATCAAGTTTGTTATAGGTGGTGACACATTGTAAAAATGTGTACACATTAATGTAACAATGGAATTAGGTTTTTAAATTTATTCCTGCTGGTAGATAATAACAGGAAGTCAGAGAGATGGATGCACAGTTGCTATTTATCCAGTCACACATTATTTGCCACTAAGCACCATTCAAGAGACCTTCTTTCTGCCTCATTAAATAAGTTAAACATGTAAATCACAGAGAAAATTTGAGAAAATATGGGTATAGTTTGCACATAAATGATGTTTTTTATTGCTGAGAATAAAAACAGATGTGACAATGCCCAGGTGCCAGTCACAAAACATTATTGTTCTTTAGTATCTAATGTGAATGAATAGAAAATTAAAAGGTCAAATTGATGTATATATACTATCTGTAGAACATGATCGCCATTACAAATCATTCTCCATAATTAAAATAAGTCTAAACAGCTCAACTGTTGTGATAAGAATTTAAAATGAGATACGTATCGTATCTGGAAATGGCATTGAGAGAGTTTTTAAACAGAAGCTACAAAAATCCCATCATTTTATGTCCAAAATATCTATTAATACATGTTTAGTGAGTTCATGACTCATGTCATGGCTGAATCCTTCTTATGTTTTATAGTCCCTCAGTACTCCACAGACCTTCTACTGTTTCAAGCAGTATTAGTAGTGTGGCCAGACAGAGGATGCAACACCTGAAAGATTGATGCAAAACAACTAAATAAATGGAAAGGCAAATGTAAACATGGTCATTTCAAAGCAAATAATTAAGGTTATGTCTCTGGAGGCAAATATTGGCCCAAATTTATCTTTTCAATCAGGTTAACATGCTTTAAAACTTCTTTTGAATTTTTGTTTGATCCATGGGTTATTTAGGCATATTTTATTTAGTTTCGAATATTTGAGGATTTTCCACATATATGGTTACTCATTTGGAATTTAACCATATTGTGGTCAAAGAACATACATTGCATGATTTCAAATATTTTAGATTTGTTGAGACTTACTTTGTAACATACAGTATAGTCTCTCTTGGTAAATGCTTTGGATGCCCTTAAAAATAATGTACAATCTGCTGTGGTACAGTGGGGTGTTCCATAAATGTCAATTAGGGGAAATGAATTATACTGTTGTTCACCTCTTTTATATCTTTACTGATTTTCTCTCTGTCCTGTCAATTATTGAGACAAGAATCTTGAAATCTCTAACCATAATTGTGCATTTGTCTGTTTCTCAGTGCAATTCTATTATTTTTGACCCATGCATTTTTCTTCATTTTTATGCACATTAACCTTTAGGATTGTTATGTTCTCCTGATAAATTGACCCTTTTCACCCGTGGTAATATTCTTTGCTCTGAAATCTACTTTGTCTAATAAAATAGCCCACGCAGCTTGTTTTGTTGTTGTTGTTAATGCTTGCATGGTTTGTACTTTTTCATTTCTTTAATTTTAACATATTTAGGGATAGTGGATTAAGATGGCAGAGAGGAGGCAGGACTAGCTTGCAGCTCCCACTTGGAGGAACAGAGCAGCATGTGGAGGTTCATATCCTCAGCTTTTGCTCCAAGAACTACTGCAAGAACGTAACAGGAAAGATGAGAGAATTCACACACCTTTTGAAGGAATTGGATCATCGCTGCGGGCTCCCTGAGACACTGAAAACCTGTGAGTCTGCTTGCTTTTTCAATGAGGAGGCTCTTGGTCTAGGGCCAATTCTCAGCCTGGTCACTGGCTGCCTGGAAATAGACTCAGTGCTGCTGTGGGGTCACAGTGGGAGTGAGACCAGCCTTTAGGACTACAGGCTGCTGGGAGCAGGGTGAGGCCTGTGACTTCTGGCTTTCTTCCACCTCCCTAGCAACCTGTATGACTAAGCAGAGGCAGCTGTAATCCCCCTGGGAACATGACTCCATTGGACTGGGAACCACACCTCATCCCCCACATAAGCCACAGAAAGCCTTGCCCAGGGAGGGGCTGAACTCAGATACGCCTATCCCTGCCCCCACCCTGTGGTATTCATCTACCAGCCCTGGTAGCTGAAGACAAAGGTCATAATCTCTTGGGAGCTGTATGGCCCTGCCCACCACCTGAGAAACCTGAAGATTGAACCAGGTGTCCCTAGGGCAAGTTTGCATCCTCTCTGTAGGGCCACAGGTGATGTGCCATCAAATGCACCACCTCCCGACTGGAGACCAACCAACATAAAGCCTGCACACTAAACAGAAACACAACCAAGGACCCTCACAGAGCCCACTTCACTTCCCTGCTACCTCGACCAAAGCAGGTGCTGTATCCACAGCTGCAAGACCTGAAGGTGGATCAAATCACAGGACTCTTTGCAGACACCCCCAGTACCAGCCTGGAGCCCAGTAGCTCTGTTGAGTGGGCTAGACCCAGAAGAACAAAAATTATCACTACAGTTTGGCACCACAAAGCCCCATTCCTAGGAGAAGGGGGAGAACACCACATCAAGGGAGCACCCTGTGGGGCAAAAGACTCTGAATGGCAGCCCATTAATCCTAGATCTTTTCTCTGACCTAGTCAGAGAAGGAACAAGAAAATGAGAAGAAACCATAAAAACAGTTCAGTACTATGACAAAACAAAATTCTTCAAACCCCAAAAGATCATGTCGAGTCACCAGCAATGGATCCAAACCAAGAAGAAATCTCTGAATTGCCAGAAAAAGAATTCAGGTCAATTATTAAGCTAATCAAAGAGGCACCAGAGAAAAGTAAAGTCAAACATAAAGAAATCAAAAACATGATATGGGATATGAAAGGAAAATTCTTCAGTGAAATAGATAAGATAAGCAAAAACAATCACAACTTCTTGAAATCAAAGACATACTTAGAGAATACAAAATGCACTTGAAAGTCTCAGCAAGAGAATTATACAAGCAGATAAAACAACTTCAGAGCTCAAAGACAAGGCTTTTGAATTATCCCAATCCAACAAAAAGAATAAAAAATTAAAAAATATGAACAAAGCCTCCAAGAAGTTTGAAACTGTTAAACATCCGAATCTAGGAATAATTGGTTTATTCAGAAGAGAAATCTAAAAGTTTGGAAAATATCCTTAAGGGAATAATTGAGGAAAATGTCCCTAGGCTTCTAGAGATCTAGACATCCAAATACAAGGAGCTCAACAAACACTTGGGAAATTCATTGCAAAAAGATCATCACCTAGGAACATAGTCATAAGGCTATCTAAAGTCAATACAAAGGAAAGAATCTTAAGAGCTATGAGGCAAAAGCATCAGGTAACCTATAAAGGAAAACCTATCAGATTAACAGCAGATTTCTCAGCAGAAACTCTATGAGCTAGAAGTGATTGGGGTCCTATCTTTAGCCCCCTTAAACAAGACAATAATCATCCAATATTTTTATATCCAGTGAAACTAAGCTTCATAAATGAAAAGAAAAGATACAGTCAATGCTAAGAGAATTCACCACTACAAAACCAGCAGTACAAGAACTGCTAAAAGGAGCTCTAAATCTTAAATCCTCAAAATACACCAAAATAGACCCTCTTTAAAAAATAACTCTCACAAGACCTATAAAACAATAGCACAGTTAAAAAAAACAAGGTATTTATGCAACAAACAACACAATGAATAGATTAGTACTTCACATCTCAATAGTGACATTGAATATAAATGACCTAAATCTTCCAATTAAAAGATACAGAATGGCAGAATGGTTAAGAATTCACCAACCAAGTTTCTGCTGTCTTAAGGAAACCCACCTAACACATAAAGACTCACATACACTTAAGGTAAAGTGGTGGAAAAAGATATTCCACACAAATAAACACCAAAGTGAGTGGGAGTAGCTATTCTTATATCAGACAAAACAAACTTTCAAGCAAAAACAATTTAAAAAGACAATGAGGGAGATTATTTAATGATATAGGGAATAGCCCAACAGGAAAATATTGCAATTCTAAATATATATGGAGCTAACACTGGAGCTTCCAAATTTATAAAGCAATTACTATTAGACTTAGGAAATGAAATAGATGGCAACACAGTAATAGTGGGGGACTTTAATACTCCACTAATAGCACTAGACAGATCATCAACAGAGAAAGTCAACAAATAAACAATGGACTTAAACTATACCCTACAACAAATGGACTTACTGATATTTACAGAACATTCTACCCAACAATTACAGAATATACATTCTATTCTGCAGTACATGGAACATTCTCCGAGATAGACCATATGATAGGCTACAAAACAAGTCACAGTAAATTTAAGAAAATCAAAATTATATTAAGTACTCTCTCAGACCACAGTGGAATAAAATTGGAAATCAACTCCAAAAGAAACCCTCAAAATTATGCAAATACACGAAAATTAAATAACCTGCTACTGAATGGTTGTTGGGTCAACAATGAAGTCAAGATAACAATTAAAACAATTTTTAACTGAATGATAATAATGACACAACTATCAAAACCTCTGGGATACAGCAAAAGTGATGCTAAAAGGAAAGTTCATAGCATTAAATGCCTACGTCAAAAAGTCTGAAAAAGCACAAATAGACAATCTAAGTTCACATGTCACAGAAGTGGAGAAACAAGAATAATCCAAACCCAAACCCAACAGAAGAAAAGAAATAACGAAGATAGGGCAGAATTATGAAATGGAAACAAAAGAAAAAAAAACTCACAAGATAAATGAAACAAAAAGTTTGTTCTTTGAAAAGATAAATTAAATTGATAGATTATTAGTATGATTAACCAAGAAAAGAAGAGAGAAGATTCAAATAAGCTCAATTAAAAATGAAATGGGAGTTATTACAACTGATACCACAGAAATACAGAAGAGTATTCAAAGCTACTATGAGCACCTTTATGCACATAAACTGAAAAACCTAGAGAAGATGAATAAATTCCTAGAAATATACAACCCTCCTAGATTAAACCAGGAAGATATAGAATCTCAGAAAATACCAACAACAAGGAGTGAGATTGACATGGTAATTTAAAAATTGCCAAAAAAAAAAAAAAAAAAAGTACAGGACCAGATGGATTCACAGCTGAATTGTATCAAACTTCAAAGAAGAATTGGTACCAATGCTATTGAAACAATTCCAAAAGATAAATAAAGAGGGAATCCTCCCTAAATCATTCTGTGAAGTCAGTATCACCCTAATACCAAAACCAGGAAAGGACATAACAAAACTTCAGGCCAATATCCCTGATCAATGCAAAATCAATGCAAAAATTCTCAACAAATCCAACAGCATATCAAAAAGATAATGCACCATGATTAAGGGGGTTTCATATCAAGGATGCAGGAATGGTTTAACATTGGCAAGTCAACGTGATGCACTATATAATCAGAATTAAAAACAAAAGTTACATGATCATCTCAATAGTCACAGAAAAACATTTGACAAAATCCAGCATCCACTTATGATTTAAACACTCGGCAAAATTGGCCTTAGCAAAATAAGACATATATTAAGGTAATAAAAGCCATCTATGACAAACCCACAGCCTACATTATACTGAACAGGGAAAAGTTGAAAGCATGCCCCCTCAGAACTGAAACAAGATGTGGATGCCCACTTTAACCACTTCTATTCAACATAGTACTGGGAGTCCTAGCCAGAGCAATCAGCGAAAGAAATAAAGGGCATCCAAATTGATAAAGAGGAAGTCAAAATGTTGCTGTTTGCTGATGATATGATTGTATACCTAGAAAGCCTTGAAGAATCATCCAAGAAGCTCCTAGAACGGGTAAATGAATTCAGCAAATTTCAGGATACAAAATTCATGTACAGAAATCAGTAGCTCTGCTATACACCAACAGCAACCAAGCTAGGAATGAAATCAAGGACTCAATCCCTTTCACAATAGCTGCAAAAAAAGTTAAAATACATAGGAATATATCTAACCAAGGACGTGAAAGATGTCTACAAGAAAAACAACAAAACACTGCTGAAAGAAAATATAGATGACACAGATAAATAGAAACACATCCCATGCACATGGATGAGAAGAATCAATATTGTAAAAATGACCATGCCAAAAGCAATCCATAGAGTGAATGCAATTCCCATCAAAATACGACCATCATTCTCCTCAGAAGTAGAAAAATCAATCCTGAAATTCATATGGAACCAAAAAAAGGACTGCATAGCCAAAGCAGGACTAAGCAAAAAGAACAAATCTGGAGGCATCACATTACCTGACTTCAAACGATGCTATAGGGCCATAGTCACCAAAACAGGATAGTAATGGTATAAAAAAGGTATATAGACCAATGGACCACAATAGATAACCCAGAAATAAAGCCAAATACTTACAGCCAACTGATCTTCAACAAAGCAAACAAGAACATGTAGTAGTGATAGGACACTCCATTCTACAAATAGTGCTGAGATAATTGGCAAACCACATGCAGAAGAATGAAACTGGATCCTCACTCTCACCTTATACAAAAATCAACTCAAGGTGGATCAAAGACTTAAATCCAAGATCTGAAACCGTAAAGATTATAGAAGATAACGTCAAAAACCCCTTCTAGACATTGGCTTAGACAAAGTCTTCGTGACCAGGAACCCAACAGCAAATACAACAAAAACAAAGATAAACAGATTGGACTTCATTAAACTAAAAAGCTTCTGCACATCAAAAGAAACAATCAGCAGAGTAGACAGACAACCCACAGAGTGGGATAAAATCTTCACAATCTATACATCCAACAAGGACTACTCTCCAGAATCTACAAAAAAAATCATCAAGCAAATCAAACAAATCATCAGCAAAAGAAACAAACAATCCCATCAAAGAGTGGGCTAAGGACATGAATAGACAATTCTCTAAGGAAGATATACAAATGGCCAACAAGCATGGGAAAATGCTGAACATCACTAATAATCAGGGAAATGCAAATCAAAACCACAATGCATTACCACCTTATTCCTGCAAGAATGGCCATAATCAAAGAAATAAAAATAAAATAATAGATGTTGGTGTGGATGTGGTGAAAACGGAACACTTGTACACTGTTGGTGAGAATGTAAACTAGTACAACCTCCATGGAAAACAGTGTGGAGATTCCTTAAAGACCTAAAAGTAGATCTACCATTTGATCCAGTAATCCCACTTCTAAGTATCAACAGTGAGGAAAAAAGTCATTATATGAAAAAGATACTTTCACACACGTTTATAGCAGCACAATTTGCAATTGCAAAAAAATATTGAATCAGCCCAAATGCCCATCAATCAATGAGTAGATTTTAAAAAGTGTGATATATAAGAAGTTAGATAAGAAGAATCAATATTGTGAAAATGACCATACTGCCAAAAGCAATCTATAGATTGAATGCAATCAATCTATATATATTCTATCTATCTATACATATAACATGTATATATTCAGTCTATCTACCTATATATATAGATATACACACAACATGGGATACTACTCAGTCATAAAAAGAAACAAAATAATGGCATTTGAAACAACCGGTATGGAATTGGATACTATTATTTTAACTAAATTAACTTAGCAGTGGAAAACCAAGCATCGTATATTCTCAATCATATATGGGAGCTAAGCTATGAGGTCACAAAGGCATAAGAATGATACATTGGACTTCGGGGACTCAGGGAAAAGGGTGGTGGGTGGTGAGGGATAAAAGACTAAACATTGGGTACAGTGCACACTGCTTGGGTGATGGGTGCACAAAAATCTCAAAAATTACCACCAAGGAACTTATTCATGTAACCAACCACCACCTGTTTCCCAAAAACCTATTAAAAGAATTTTTTAAATCAAAAAACCAAACATATTTGGATATTTATATTTCAGCGGGGTTTCTTAGAGACAGTATATAGTTGAGTCTTGGTCTTTAATCTTAACAGTCTCTTATATTCACCTGAAATTTTTAGGCCATGTCTATGTAAAGTGAATACTAATATGGTTGCTTTTTGCTTTCTATTTTTCCCATTTTTTCTTTGTTCCTGGTTTTTTTCTTTTGCCTGCTCTTGAATTAATTTGTTTAATATTTCAATTTATCTAAATTTTAGCTTATAAACTATAACCTTTTTAGTATTTTTAATTTGCTTAGTGATTACTTAGGATTTATAGTGTGCATACATATTTTTCTTATTTTTATTTATACATAACACATGCATATGTCTTCAGGGTACATGTGATAATTTAATATATTCATATAATGTATAAAGATAAAATTAGGGTAATTGGGATATACGTAACCTTATATATATGTATATATACATACACACACATAACCTTAAATATATCTGTATATGTAGAAACAGAACCTTAAATATATAGAGGTATTTAAGATTGTATACATACATATACTTAAGGCTATGTGTATATATATGTGTGTGTGTATGTATAGATATGTTTAAGGTTATGTGTATTCCAGTTACCCTATTTCATCTTCATAATCTTTAAAGATATTTTATAACCTTTACAATTTATATTAATTTATAAATCGAATTATAAATCTTTATAATTTGATCTTTAACCCACACACAAATATATATTTTTTAATGCTAGGAACATTTAAATCATTCTTTTCTAGCTCTTTTGAGTGTACAGTAATGTAAACTATAGTTACCCTACTGAACTATCAAACGTTAGTTCTTACATCTTTTATCTAACTGTATATTTGTCCTTTAATCATTCCTTCTCCCCCTTCCCTTTCCAGCCTCTGGTAACCACCAATCTACTCTCTATCTTCATGAGATCTATTACTTTACTTCACACATATGTAAAAACATGCAATGTTTGTCTTTCTGTGCTCGACTTATTTCACCTAATGTAATGACTCCCGATTTCATCCATGTTATTTTTTTTTAATTTTATTTTTTTACTGCATTTTAGGTTTTGGGGTACATGTGAAGAACATGCAAGATTGTTGCATAGGTACACACATGGCAGTGTGATTTGCTGCCTTCCTCCCCATCACCTATATCTGGCATTTCTCCCACGCTATCTCTCCCCAACTCCCCACCCCCCGCTGTCCCTCCCGTTTCCCCCCAACAGACCCCAGTGTGTGATGCTCCCCTCCCTGTGTCCATGTGTTCTCATTGTTCAACACCCGACTATGAGTGAGAACATGCAGTGTTTGATTTTTCTGTTCTTGTGTCAGTTTGCTGAGAATGATGTTACTTTAAATGACAGGATTATATTCTCTTTTATAGTTGAATAATATTCCATTGTGTATATATAGCATATTTTCTTTATCCATTTATCCATTGATGGACACTTAAGTTGAGTCCCTTTATTGGCTATTGTGAATAGTGCTTCAATATAATGAGTACAGATTTCTCTCTGATAGGTTGATTTCCTTGCTTTTAAATATATACCTACTAGTGGAATTACTCAATCATATGGTATTTCTATTTGTAAGTTTCTGAAAAAAACTCCATAGTGTTTTCCATAATGGCTGTACTAATAAGTTACGTTCCCACCAACAGAGTATCAGGATTCCCCTTTCTCGACGTCTTTGTCAGCATCTGTTACTACCAGCTTTTTGATAAAAGCCATTTTAACTGAGGTGGGAAAATACATCATTGTGGTTTTGATTTGCATTTTTTATGATCAGTGATGTTAAGCATTTATATATATATATATATACACCTCTTAGTCATTTGCATGTCTTATTTCAGAAATGTTTTAGATTTTTTGCCCATTTTAAATCAAATATTGTGTGGGGTCTTTTAGGGTGTTTATTTGCTATTGAGTTTCCTGAACTTCTTACATATTCTTGTTATTCATCCCTTGTCAGATGGTTACTCTGCAAATGTCTTCTCCCATTCTGTGAGTTGGTTCTTCACTTCTTTGTTTCCTTTGCCGTACAGAAGCTTTTTAGCTTGATATAACCTCATTTGTTTATTTTTGCTTTTGTTGCCTGTGATTTTGAGGTGTTAAACAAAATATCTTTGTCCAGAACAATATACTACAACATTTCCCCAATGTTTTAGCAGTTTCATAGTTTCAGGTTTAGATTTAAAACTTAGATACAATTTTCAAATTTTGATTTTTGATTTTTTATATGGTGAGAGATTTTGATTTTTTTATATGGTGAGAGATTTTGATTTTTTTATATGGTGAGAGATAGGGATCTAATTCCATTTTTATGCTTATGGTTATTCAGCTTTGCAGCACTATTTTTTGAAGAGACTGTCTTTTCCTTATTGTATGTTCTTGGCACCATTGAGTTGGCTATAAATGTATGGATTTATATCCAGTTTCCTGATTCAGCTCCATTGGTCTGTGCATCTGTTTTTATACCAGTACCTTACAGATTTGGTACCTATAGCTGTTTTGTACATTTTAAAGTCAGGTAGTGTGATGCCTGCAGTTTTGTTCTTTTTGTTCAGGATTGCTTTGACTATTCTGGGTCTTTCGTGGTTCCATATAATTGTTTTTCTATTCCTTTTTTTTTTCTTTTTGAGACAGTGTTTCACTATGTCACCCAGGCGGTAGTGCAGTGGTGCCATCTCGGCTCATTGCAACCTCCACCTCCTGGGTTCAAGCAATTCTCCTGCCTCAGCCTCTTGATGTAGCTGGGATTACAGGCATGCACCACCAAGCCTGTAATTTTTGTTATTTTAGTAGAGACGAGATTTCACCATATTAGTCAGGATGTCTCAAATTCTGGCCCCATGCAATCTGCCCACCTCATCCTCCCAAAGTGCTGAGATTACAGGTGCGAGCCACTGTGCCCTACCTGTTTTTCTGTTCCGTGAAGAATGTCCTTGGTATTTTGACAGGGATTGCATTAAATCTGTAAATTGCTTCGGATAGTAGTATTGTAGTTTTAGCAATATTCAGTCTTCCAATCCATGAGCATGGAGCATTTTTTCCAGTTTTTTATGTCCTCTTCAATTTCTTTCATCAATGTTTTATACTTTTTCTTGTAAAGATCTTTTACTATTTCTTTGGTTAAATTGTTTCCTAGGTATTTTATATTCTTTGTAGCTATTGTAAATGGGATTGCTTTCTTGATTTCTTTTTCAGATTGCTTATTCTTGGCTTACAGAAATGCTACATTTGTAACTTGGTTTTTGTGTGTCGGTTTTGGATCCTGTGACTTTACTGAATTTGTTTATTGGTTCTAACAATTATTTTGTAAAGTCTTTATGTTTCCCAAATATAAGATTAAGTAATCTGTGCACGAAGCCAGTTTGACTTCTTTTGGTCCAATTTGGATGCCCTATATCTCTTTCTCTTACCTAATTTTTCTTGCCAGGACTTTCAGTATTGTGTTGAATGAAAGTAGTGAAACTGAATAAAAGTGATAGAAGTTTTGGGAATATAAATAATGTATCACATTTATTGTCTTGAATATATTAGAAAATTTTGCATTCCTGGGACAAATCTCACTTGATCATGGTGAATTTTTTTTTTTTTTTTTTTTTTTTTGAAACAGAGTCTTGCTCTGTCACCCAGGTTGGAGTGCAATGGCATTATCTGGGCTCCCTTTTTAACATCCTGTTGAATTCAGTTATTTTGTTGAGGAATTTTGCATTTATTTTCATCAGTAATATTGACTTGTAGCTTTCTTTTGTTGTTGTTGTTGTTGTGTGTTTGTCTGGTTTTGGTATCAGAGTAACCCTGGCCTCATAAAATAAGTTTAGAAGTATTCCCTCATCTTTAATTTGTTTAAAGAGTTTGAAGAGAATTGATTCTTTGTTTAATGTTTGGTAGAATGTAGCATTTAAGCCATCAGGTCCTGGGCTCTTCTTTGATGAGAGACTTTTTATTATTACTTTAATCTTGTTAATCATTATTGGCTTATTGAGGTTTTCTATCCCTTCTTGGTTCAATCTTGGTAGGTTGTGTGTGTCAAGGAATTTATTCATTTCTTCTAGGTTTTCCATTTTATTGGTATATAGTTGTTCATATGTCTCTAATGATTCTGTGTATGTCTGTAATTAGTTGTTATGTCTCATTTTTCATTTCTGATTTTACATAATTGGGTCTACTCTCTTTTTCTCTTAGTGCAGTTACAGGTTTGTTGATTTTATCTTTTCAAAAACCCAACTTTTTGTTTTGTCCACTTGTTTTCTTTTTTATCTCAGTTTCACTTTTATTCTGCTCCAATTTTTATTATTTCTTTCCTTGTACTAATTTTGGTTTGATTTATTATTGCTTTTCCAGTTCCTTAAAGGCCATCATTAGCTTGTTTGTCTGAAGTCTTTACACTTCCTTGATATAGTCATTTATTGCCATAAACTTCTATCTTTTGCTGTGTCCCATAGATTTTGGTATGTTGCATCTCCATTTCTATTTGTTTCAAGAATTTTTAGAATATCCTTTTTAATTTTTTATGACCCATTGATCACTTAGGAGCATATTGTTTAATTTTTATATGTTTGTGCAGTTTCTGAAGTTCCTCATATTACTGATTTCTAGTTTTAATCCTCTGTTGTAAGAAAAACACTTGATATAACTTCTACTCTTTTCAATTTCTTGAGACTTGTTTTGTGGTCTGATATACGGTCTATTCTGGAGAATATTCCATGTACATATAAAAAGAATGTATATTCTGATACAGTTAGGTGAAATGTTATGGGTCTAGTGTGTGGTTTAACTCAGATAATTCTTTGTTGATTTTTTTGTCCCCTACTCTTACTATACTGAAACCTGTCTCTGCTTAACATTAGACTTCCTAATGTTTACTTTGTACACATGGATGCTCCTGTGTGGGGTGCATAGATGTCTATATGAGTATATCCTCTATCTGAATTAACCCCTTTGTCATTATATTCTGACCTTCTTTGTCTGTTTTTACAGTATTTCACTTGTAGTCTATTTTATCAGCTATAAGTATAGATATTTCTGTTCTTTTTTGGTTTCCACTTTTATGGAATAGCTTCTTCTATCTCTTCACTTTCAGTCTGTGTGTGTGTTTGTAGGTAAGGAAGGTTTCTTTTAGGTAGTATATAGTTGTCTTTTTCTTTTAATCCAGTTAACCACTCTATGTATTTTTATTAGAGACATTCGGTGTCATTAGTAAAATTACATTCAGTGTTATAAGTAGAGTTACATTCAGTCCTATATTCAGTGTTATAAGTAAAGACTTATATTGCTATTTTGTTGCTTATTTTCTGGCTGTTTTATAATTTGTTTCTTTTTTTCTTCATTTTCTTCACTGTCTTCTTTTGTGGTTAAGTGTTTTTCTCTGGTAGTATGTTTTAATTTGTTGCTTTTTATATTTAGCATATCTCTTACAGGTTTTTGCGTTGCAGTTACCACAAGGCTCACAGAAAACATCTTATAGATTTAACAAGTTATTTAAAAGAGATGACAACTTATCTTAGATCACAAAAAAGAGAAGGAAACAACAACAAAACTAAAGATAAATTTACCTACACTTGAATTCCATTATCTCATGCTTTGACTTTTTTCGTCCATTTATGTATTTTATATTGCCTATCTCTTAATAATTGCTGTAGCTATTATTGCCTTTGATAGATTAGTTTTTTGTCTTCATAGTGCAGTTACAAGTGGATTGTATATCACAATTGCAATATTAGAGTATTCTAGGTTTGTCTGGGTACTTAATTTTACCAATGGATTTTTACCTTTTTTTTTTCTTTTTGCACACTAGCATTTTTTTTCTTTCAGATTTAATAACTCCCTTTAGCACTTCTTTTAAGACATGTCTAGTAGTGGCATATTTTCTCAGCTTTCATTATCTAGGAAAGAGTTTATATCTTACTCATATTTGAAAAATAGCTTTGCTTAATACAGTATTCCTAGATGGCATTTTTTTCTTTCAGTGCTTTGAAAATGTCGTCCCACTCCCTCTGGGTTTTCACTGAGAAGTGTGTTGCTAGACAAATTAGAGCTTTTTAAATATATTATTTACTTCATTTCTTTTGCTGCTTTTATGATCTTCTCTTGGTCCTTGACCTTTGATAGTTTGATTATTATATGGTATGGGGTAGTCTTACTGGGATAAAGTCTGTTTGGTGTTCTCTCTCCTTTCTGTACGTGGATATTTATATCTTCCACAAGTTTTGGAATTTTTCTGTTATTATTTCTTTGAATATGCTTTCAACCCCTTTTTCTTGCTCAAATTCTTCTTGAACAGCAATAGTATTTAGATTTGGTCTTTTGAGGTAGTTTTCTATGTTTTGTAGGTTATTTTTGTAGTTTTCATTCTTTTTTTTCCTTTTTTCTCCCCTGACTATGTATTTTTAAGTTTTTCACCTCAGCAAATGTGTTTCTCTGTTTCGAGATTTATGTTTGATTCTGTAATTATATCAATCTCTTTGTTACATTTTTTAGTTGCATTTCTGTCTTATAATGGAGATCATTGAGTTTCCTTATAACTGCTTTGTTGAATTCTTGGCAAGAGAGCTCACATGTAACAGTCCTGTTAGGGTCAGTTACTGATTACTTGTGTTTTCCATTTGAGGTAATGCTTTCCTGTTTGCAATAGTTTCTTGTGGATATATATCTATGTTTTTGCAATGAAGGGTTAGGTATTTATTCCTGTCTTCTCTGGCTGATTTGTGTTGGTTCTCATTGGTGTTTGCTTAGAGATTATTTGTAATTTTTGAATATTTTTCATTTTTTTATCAGCTTGGGATTCTGGGTATTTTAGTATTAATATGAATAGTATTATTTTAGTCCTGAGATACAGAATTATTTGCAAACCAGTTTGATCCCTTTGCATCTTGCTTTTAATCTTTGTTTAGCAGATCAGATAAGTGTTTAGTTTCAGTCTTATTTTGCCCCAATATGGACACAAAATGTTATGAGAACACCACTCAATGTTCTGTGAATTATGAGACATGGTTCTTTCCTTAACCCAGGTAGTTTTGTTGGGTAAAGACTCAAAGGGATCCTCTTCAGATCTCTGGAGTGCTCTGCCTATGCAATCTTTCCATTTCCAGTACTCTGCCCTACAAATTCATGGAGTTTCACTTTCCATTACTTTCAACAACTGATTTTTTCAACTCTCAGAGACCTCAGGATTCTACCTAATATGTTCTTCACCATGTCCTAAGGAATCTCTAGTCAGTAAGATTAGGCAAACTTAAGGCTCAGCTAATTTAATTTTTATTTCTCAGATCACTGTCCTTCATTGGTTGATATTTAATGTCTTAAGAATTGTTATTTCATACATTTTATTTGGTTTCTTACTTTAGTTTTCATTTTGTGTTTTATTTTGTTTCAGGCATAATGGTAAGTCTAGTCTTTATTAATCTTGTCCTGAAGTGGATGCTAGATAAATTGAAATTGTGTATCAATCTTAAACTACATTTGCCTCCTAGAGCAGAGTTATGTTTACAGTTTTTCAATTATGAGATTCGATGTGCCATGTAAGGAATTATTTTCTTTTTTTCCAACTTTTGTTTTAAGTTCAGAATGTGTAAGTTCGTTAGTTAGATGTGTGCCATGGTGGTTTGCTGCACAGATCATCCCATCACGTAGGTATTAAGCCCAGCATTCTTGGCTATTCTTCCTAATTCTTTCTCTCCTACCGCCTCCCACCCTCCAGCAGGCCCTAATGTGTGTTGTTCCCCACCATGAGTCCATGTGTTCTCATCATTCAGCTACCACTATAATTGAAGTGAAAACATGCAGTATTTGGTTTTCTGTTCCTGCATCAGTTTGCATGCTGGTGAGGTTGTGGAGAAAAAGAAATGCTTTGACACTGTTGGTGGGAGTGTAAATTGGTTCAAAAATTGTTGAAAACAGTGTGGCAATTCCTCAAAGAATACCTAGAGGCAGAAATACCATTCGACCCAGCAATCTCATAACTTAGTATATACCCATAGAATACAAGGAATTA
Organism: Aotus nancymaae; assembly: GCF_030222135.1. NCBI lineage: Eukaryota > Metazoa > Chordata > Mammalia > Primates > Aotidae > Aotus > Aotus nancymaae. Next base: position 80,748,149 of record NW_026988442.1, read on the forward strand.
TTTTCTTTTCTTTTTTTTTTTGAGACAGAGTTTCGCTCTTGTTACCCAGGCTGGAGTGCAATGGCGCGATCTCGGCTCACCGCAACCTCCGCCTCCTGGGTTCAGGCAATTCTCCTGCCTCAGCCTCCTGAATAGCTGGGATTACAGGCACGCGCCACCATGCCCAGCTAATTGTTTGTATTTTTAGTAGAGACGGAGTTTCACCATGTTGACCAGGATGGTCTCAATCTCTTGACCTCGTGATCCACCCGCCTCGGCCTCCCAAAGTGCTGAGATTACAGGCTTCAGCCACCGCGCCCGGCCCCAAGGAATTATTTTCTAATGGTTAATCTGATTATTATTTTAGGATGTAGCCACACACTTCTGGGAATTTTGTTTTTATTGAAAACCTTTTGACATGTAGTCGGGGAAGTTCCTTTGGCCCAAAGAATTTGCCACCCTTCTCACTTTGACATTTTTCTCTTGGAAACTGTGTAAGCACCATGCAAGAGGCTTATTATACACTCAAAAGTCACAATATGCCTTATAATTTTTTTCTCCAGAAAAATATTTTTCAAGATGTCAATCTTAGAGGAGTCATTCAGGGAGAATGATTTCTTCTGTCAATTCAATGTATATTGAAAAGAAAAAAATAGGGTGATGTAACTTGACAAGATACAAACTTTAGACAACATTTATGTGGCAACATGGCATTGATTATTAAATCTTTATTGATAACTAATGAGTTTTACTGGATATCTACTTGGCTTATCATAGATTATTAGAGTTGGCTTGGTTTATTCTATCTAATTAGGATGGATTTGCAATCTAATCAATTTTTTCCTCACCTCTGTTGACCTTCAAGAAAAGAAACAGAGGGAAATTCCTAGATCATTGAATCACTGCTTTCACCACTAAGAAGTCATTCTGCATAGATTGAACATTCAAAAATAAATAGCTTCACAGGTGTTTATTTAGGGTGGTGTGAAAAAAACCAAGAGAAAGGGTAAGGAATTGTTCTGCTTATCCTTTTCTCCAATAATTTCATGGATAGGTAAATTTTTACAACACCTCTCAAAAACACCTTAATTTTTTATTAATAATGTGAACTATGAAGCTTTTAATCATTTAGCATTTCTAATCCTGCAATCTGACTTGGGGAAAATCACTTTGTTTTCTTCCTCTCAGGTTTCAAACCAGAAATATAGCCATAATGTGTTTTGTTCTTGTATAGACTGCATAAGGTAATATTTGTAAAAATCACTGTGAAACATAGACCACCAATCATATATATAATATACTATCAATAATAGGTGTTATTGCTGAATGATCCTATTTTCAATATTTACTATGATGGTTGAACACAAAGCTTGAGTCTATTACATATAATTTTTTTATAAAACACTAAAAGAAGAATCAATATATGAGAAAAAAATTACACTTTGACTCCAACATAGTCTGAAAGACAGTGAGGATAAAATGCCTGAAAGATAAAACAGGCAGTATTTGCTAACAATAGAAGAAAATATCCTGGAATCCATTCTTTTCTTAGCAATATAGGATACCTCTGGAAGTTTTTTTTTTTCTTACCAAAATGCCAAGAGTCTCTATACAGCAGAGCAAAGAGGGTGCAAAGCACAGAAGCCATTTTCTTAGCATGTCACAACAGCTGCATTTTGAAAAGAGAGTCGAAGTAGCAAAAAACCTGAAATTTTAGGATTACACACCTCTGTATAGTATTAGAAAGAGTTAATCATAATTCCCTTAAGGCTATACCTTGAACTATTATTCTGAGAGATTTAAAAGTCTTTGAAAATAAATATTTGTGAACAGAGTGATTCAGAATACAAAGCAAGATATTTATTTCCTTTAGCAATAATCAACTGAGTGTTAATAGCCCCTGGAGATACAGAACATTTCTAAATTCCTTCACAAAATATTTTAAAACTAATAAAAGCAAGTTCCATGTATATTTAGAATACAGGTTCATCATTAGGCAGACTTTATAAACATTTTTGATCCCTTTTCCTTCTGTTTTAATACGAATCCATGATGCTTCTCCTTTCCCCTTTCCACAGTGACTCCTTGCACTTCTCTCTTGAATATAACAGTTAATCCTTACAGGGCGCTTATCCAGCAGTCATGCTATCTATTCTTTGCAAGCTTTATTTCATCTGAACCTCATAATAGCGCTGCGGTATTGATAGTACTATTATCTTCCCATTTGGCAGACTTGACACTGAGGCCTACAGAGGCTAAGTAATGACTTGGTTCATACAGTTGAGCAGAGGGAGAAAGAAGATTAAACCACAAACCCTGTGGCTATAAACACTGTGAGATACCACTTTGTTATATAAACCCGGCCTCTCACTCTGTGACCTTTCTCAGACCCTGCTTCATCCATAATCTTTCTCTTCACTCTCCTGACTTTCTGTCACTATCTGTCCCTATCTGTCCGTTTGCTTTCTCCATCATCAGTGGCTCCTTTTGCTTAGCCATATATTAAAGTTTTTATGTCTTTCAAAACTGCATTAATACCATGGTTTTTACCCTCCAGGTCCAACTCCTTCCTCTGTGCCAAGGTGCTCACAGCAATGGTCACTTGGCCTCCATTTCCACCCTTCTCATTTATTTTATCCCACTCACCATGAGACTGAAACTGTACTCTTAAAATATAGCAATAACTTTCTAATTTCTAGTTTTATTTCAGTTCACATTCTACTCTAATTCTATACAAAATTTGACATTTTTACCACAATATATTTCCCTTCTTTTTTTTTTAATCTTTATTTTTAGAGATAGGGTGTTGCTCCATTGCCCAGACTGGAGTCCAGTGGCTCAGTCACAGCCTTCTGCAGCCTCCAGCTCCTGAGCTCAAGGCTTCCTCCCACCTCGACTTTCCAAAATGCTGAGACTACAGGTGTGAGCCACTGTGCCTGGCTAATATCTTTCTTTAAAGTCTCTCCTTCCTTTCCTTTTCACTCCTGATTTTCTTTCTATGTCAGTTTATTTATTTTTATTTTTTGTTTTCTCTCTCCCCTTAAAGGTTTATATTTCAAGAATTCTGACCTTTTTTCTCTCCTCTCTTCTTGCTCTATAAAGCATCATTAATCTACGAATAAGAAGAGTCCTAAATATTTATCTTTAACCCTGAATCTCACCTCAGCATGGGATTCATATTACAAACAGTACAGTGGACATCAGCACCTAAATGCTAAGTGGGCTTCTCAAATATTTTCAAAACCAAGCACATGCCCTTCCACTGCTCTCAAAAATCTCCGTTTCTTCTTCGTTTTCTATGTATATTGTGAGAATGACCATTCAGTTATCTAAGCATAAAACTCAAGACCCTTCTCAATTAGTTAAAATATTTAAAGTGTTTAGAAAAGACCCTGCACATTATAAACACTCAATGATTTTTAGTTAATAGTAAAATTACCTTCAATAGTTAATAGTACTATTGCCTTTGACTTCTCACTCTTCCTCACTACAGCCAACTGAACTCCCATCATGACAATTCAATTCCTACTAAGCCTCTGGACTTTTGATTTCTCCTTCCTTTTTCAGTGTCACTGCTTTAGGTCTTTCAAGCTGTCCATTTTGAACACCAGAGCTGGTTTCCATGACTTTAGATTCTAACCATTTGCACTATATTTTCTCACTGCCTACAGAGTTATCTTGCTAAAACTTAAATGGGGTCAGGCACTCTCTGTGATAAGTTCATGTAATCATACCACGTAAGGCCTTTCTCAATCTAAACACACACCACACTGCCAGTCATGCCAGTTGGCACTTAGCCGTTAACAGCTTCCATGCTGTGCTCCAGTGAGAATTGCTTCTCAACCCTAAGACTGACCTCTCCATACCCCGACATATTATGCTCTTTTTATACCTATACTCCACGCCTTCTCTTTCTGCCTGGAAAACTCCTACTTAACTTTTAATCTTGATTTTAAACATTACTCCGTCCCTACCTAGCTTCCCATCCATGTCCATCCCTACCCGCATTGGGTAGAACAGGGTGCTGCCTCCTCAGCATTTCTATGCAAATTTGTAGAAACCCATTTTTATAACACAATCTTGAATAATTGTTTCTGCAATATCATATTTGTATATTTTTATTATACACTAATTATGTAATAGCTAATTATACATCCAATGCATCTTGAAGGAGGAAGTTCAGGTTTGTTTATCTTTGTATTTTCAGAGCCATTTTTATTTTTGACACACAGCAAATTCCTAAAAACTGCTTGTAAAGTGAATGAAATAAAATAATTCTTACATTTCACTTTCTCAGCCAGCCTACTGTTGGATTATAATTATGGTGGATACTGCTTTTAAAACCCACTTCATTCCTCACATCCTTTATACCCCAAATATAAATTGGTAGGAATTCTCTAAGCCATTCAGTATCTCATTTCCCTGACCTGTAAAATGCTGAAACTACTTTATAAGCTTGTCATGGAATTTGTATCATTTATATACAAAAAATGATTAGAGTATAACAGGTATCTGATTACCATCTAATAAAATTAACTATTACTATTATTACTCATGCATTCGAATGTTCTTTTCTCCTCTGATACATTTGTGTACAATGCTTCCTATGTAGGGATAATAATGTTTTCTTAGGTTTTCCCACATAAAAGGGAAAGATCAGTGAGTTCCATTATAAGATAAAAGACATACATAATTATATTAGTCCATTCTCGCACTGCTATAAAGAAATACTGGAGACTGGATAATTTATAAAAGAGAGGTTTAATTGACTCACAGTTCTGCATGGCTAGGGAGGCCTCTGGAAACTTACAACCATGGCAGAAGGCAAAGGAGAAGCAGGTACCTTCCTCACAGGGCGGCAGGATGGAGTAAGTGCAAACAGGGAAATGCCAGAGGCCTATAAAATCATCAGATCTCATGAGACTCACTATTACAAGAACAGCATGTGCAAAACTACCCCTTGATCCAATTACTTCCACCTAATCCTGTCTTTGACATGTGGGGATTATGGGGATTGTAATTAAAGATGAGAATTTGGGTGGAGACACAGATTCTCCATATCAATAATTAAGCCCTAAAATGCTCTTTGGTGAGAAATGATGAGAATTGTTCTTAGGGTAGTCAGAATTATTCTTATGTTATTATTTTGTTATTATAAGAGCAAGAACTTTTAGTCAAATTATCAGTCTCCTTTTAAACAATTAAAAACCGTTAAGAGTGGTTTTTGATTATCACACAATTGTAAAGGGTTACCAAAGGAAACCTGAGGATAAGAAGCAAGATGCTTGCTCTTATTTTCACCCTGACACCTAAACAGATTAACTACTTGCTGCTTTTTTTTTTTTTTTTTTGAGACAGAGTCTCACTCTGTTGCCCAGGCTGGAGTGCAGTGGTGTGAGCTCAGCTCACTGCAACTTCCGCCTCCCAGGTTCAAGTGATTCTCCTGCCTCAGCCTCCTGAGTAGCTGGGACTACAGATGCCCACCACCACACCAAGCTACTTTTTTTGTATATATTTTTAGTACAGATGGGGTTTTACCATATTGGCCAGACTGGTCTTGAACTTGAACTCCTAGCCTCAAGCAATCCACCCACCTCAGCTTCCCAAAGTGCTGGGATTACAGGCGTGACCTACAGTGCCTGCTCTAGTTTCTGCTTTTTAAGTGCTCCTTGGTTAATGCTGCCTGTGACCACTATTGGTTTCTGTTTGCTTTTTACTTCACTGTTTTATTTTTTTCAAAGTACTTTATGCTCATTAACCTATTTTCTACACGGATATTCCAATTAAATATTAGAATAAAAAGTTTACTTTTAAGTTTCTTTTGGGAGAATGAAATAAACTCCCAATTTTCTACAATAGAATGGCATTAAAATATAGAAAAGAAATTTATCCGTGAGCTACCCCAAGCCTGCAAGATATGAATCATCTCTCATCACTCACTTTTTCAGGCCTCAGGATCAAACTAGTGCCAGAGGAAGACCACGTGACTCTTTTTCTGAGAGAAAGAAGTAATGGGAGCCATTGTCATTCCTCTCACTTTTTAAATGGATTGAGCTGCCACGAGAGCTATTTGTCTACCAAACACAGACCAGAACTCATTAAATACAGATCATGTGAGATGCAGGGAGCAGCACATGGAGGGGTATAATGACAAACTTAAAAACAACCATTTGGTTACAGATTTTCTTAATATTGATAGTTATGCTTTAGCATTTAGTTAGTACTTCCTAAATACTGCTATCTACCCATAATACATAATGAAAAGTGAAAAGATAATGAAAGGAGGAGATAAACAATGAATATACTAAAGTAGTTACGGAAAATGTTTGTGGAGTTACATATATTACACACATACGCATGTGACAAAAATACTTTTTTGCCTTCTGTCCACATTATTTCTAAACTTTCAGGTTAGATTTTATTCATTCATTCATATTTTTTTTAATTTACAAAACAAATATACATTTTGCAGCCATTAAGTTCCAGGGACTCTGGTGGGCAAAAGAAACTAAAGGCAAATAAGACGGCCCTTGAGAAGCTTATATTTCTCATGCAGTGAGTTTCAAAGCAGGGTCCTTAGTGCACCTACATGAGAAGTACTGTGGGAATTTGTTAATAATGCAGGCACCTAGCTTTACTCCAAATTATAATTTCTGTGGATAGGCTTCTGATGTCTATATTTTTAAAAAGGAACCTAGTTAATTCTTTTGTTTTTAAAAAGTTTGTACACTGATCTAACTGTTTTGCTCTACCAAGCGTGGTCTGAGAAACGACAATAGTATCACATTTCTCCTGACTCTTATATCCAAATTAGAGTTAACCTTTCTCAGATGACCCTGTTTCGACTATATTTTACTTGGGTTTCTTATGTTTGTTTGTTTATTTCTATTGGCACTGAAAGTTTAAATGGTAGTGATATGTGGTTTAAGCTGGGTTATTATTGGATATTTGCCTGGTGGAGGGGCATATGGTTGATGAATTTGAATTGACACAAATAAGGGATACACCACAAGTCAGAGTTAGCGCAACAGAGCTTCATTCATCCACTTATTTATTTTATTCAGCAAATATTTATTAAACTTCTTCTGTGAGCCAGGGATTTAGATAGTATTTAAAGTATTAATAAGAGTAAATAATTCCTAACCACTTTTACTATGTATTGATGAGTCTCCTTAATTGTCACGTAAGTTACTGCATTTAACTGTTGCAATCCTGTAACAGAGGGACAGTGATTACTCTTGCTTTACAAGTGAGGAAGCTGAAGCCCAGAGAGGTAGAATAACTCACTCAGAGTCACCCCGCTAGAATGGACTTTATTGGGAACTTGAATACATATCTCTTTCATCAGAGCCTTTCCTTTTAACCTCTGTGCTATACTAATGCACAGATTTCTTGGACTTAGATCACCAAAGTCCTTAATCAGATAAACCTGTGAAAAAATGTATGGTAAAAATGTTACATATAAGGCAAACAGGAGGATCAATGGAAGTATGGGAGGAAGCAAGAAATCACCAGGAGACAGAGAAGGCCAGAAGATGCCTCCAGGGCACATGGATGGAAAAGCACAGTGGCATTCTAGCCTTATGGAGCAGAACAAACAGCAGCACAAAGCATGAGAGAACACACTGGGTGTAGGGAACTTGACATTTCTTTGTTTTGCTGGAGGGTGAGTTTTGAGACGGGAGAAATGGGAAATGATGGACAGAAAGTAAAAGACCAGATATTGAAGAGAATGATAGGTCCTGCTAAGTATCTTACATTTCTCTTATAGGTGATACAAGTCTATTGAATAATTTTGAACTGGTAAATTATTACATGTTGCTTCAGATAAATTAATTTTCAAAGATTAGTGTAATATTTTAAATAATAATAAATCCAAATGATTTGTTACTGCAAATTTTAGTCTTCTGAGAGAACACATAAAAGAAACAGCTGTGTTTCTCAGAGAGTTTGTAGGCATTCTGACCCTAAGGAAAGGGTAAGCATGACATGATTTCTTATACCAGAGGGCAAGACCTTCCCAGCGGTTTGTTTTTGACCTGGAAAATGATATGTGCACATTTTTTCACTTAGTCAGTGATGTTTTTCTTGTAGGTCAGTTGCATTCAAAAAATTATTTTGTGTTTATCTTTTATAAGCGTGAGTGATTTTTAAGCCATCATTAAAAAAAATATTCCTAGGTTATTTGGTAGTTTGGGGTTCTAAAGACACAATAATTGTGGTACAATAATTGGGCACAATAATTATGGTGCCACACTCTACCACAAAAAAATGTTCATACCCATCAGCAAGTCTCCATTGGGTCTTTTTGAAAGTAATGCTTTAATAACAATACCAACTCCAAATATTCAACAACATGATTAAGCCATCCAATTAACCGTTCAAAGACTGTAAATACAGACATAGATGATGCTAGTATCCTGTTTATTTAACCCTCCTCAGGGCTAGCAGGGTTAGTCACACACTCATATGTATCTTCTTCTACAAAATACAAAATAATACTTTTAAAAGTTTAAATTCCAGTTTTATTTTTAAATGAACTAAATTATAGTTGACTAATTATTTAAAATAGAGCAAACTTAGTCACAATTTGGAGCACAAACCGAGAGGAAAGAGGGACTTTCCCCACAGATGACCGTGTCTACGGTATTTATTCGTTCTCCTTTTTGGTTTTCTGTGATCACCTGGTGATATGATTTGGGGCTGTGTCCCGGCCCAAATCTCATGTCAAATTGTAATCCCTGGTGTTGGAGGTGGAGCCTGGTGGGAGGTGACTGGATCTTGGGATTTCCCCCTCTGTGTTGCTCTCCTAACAGTGAGTGTGCCCCATGAGATTTGGTTGTTTAAAAGTGTGCGGCAACTCCCCTCTCGCTCTCTTTCTCCTGTATGGGCCATGTAAGATGAGTCTGCTCTCCCATCGCCTTCTACCATGACTAAAAGTTTCCTGGGTCTGCCAGGTGAGGTGGTTCATGCCTGTAATCTGAGCACTTTCGGAGGCCGAGGCAGGCAGATGACTTTAGGTTATGAGTTCAAGACCAGCCTGATCAACATGATGAAACCCCCTCTCTACTAAAAATACAAATATTAGCCAGGCCTTGTGATGGGTCCCTGTATTCTCACCACAGAAAGGAAGCTGAGGTAGGAGAATCACTTGAACCTGGGAGGTGGAGGTTGCAGTGAACCGAGATCACACCACTGCACTCCAGCCTGGGCAAAAGAGCCAGACTCCTGTCTCAAAAAAAATAAATTAAATTAAATTAAAATAAAAAAGAAAAGGAAAGTTTCCTGAGGTCTCCACAGCCATGCATCCTGTACATCCTGTGGAACCATGAGTCAATCAAACCTCTTTTCTTTATAAATTACCCAGTCTCAGGTATGTCTTTATAGCAATGCCAGAATGGACTAATATGCCTGGCAAATGGAGTGAAGTTACACAATGATGCAATATTTTTTCATTAACTAAATTTCAAGGGATACAAATCCTGCTCACATTGATATGATTTCCAGTGTCTGCTACTTGTAGCGTATGAAACAAATAATCATTGGTTTCTTACTTTGTGGTTAGCCTGGCATTAACCCAGGAGAGGAGGGTTCTTTGTCATTCTTCTTAACTATGAGGTATTGCTTATGAGGTAGGATAAAGCAGAGGAGATCTCCAGCTTAGTGATTATTTTATGACCCAAATCAGGATACCAACTTAAGCATCTCAGCTCTTATGCATTGACAAGCTGTATTCTATGTACATTTTTCATAGTAAAAGCACTTTTTTCAGCGTTTCTCTGTTCTTTCCTTTTGTATCACAGCGGAGCCCATTCACTCTGTTCCACACAGTATATCTTTCTAGATCATACCTTTGCTGCCTTAAGAATTTTTAACAAGAGTTATAAATCTCCAGTGTCCAGGTAACTGGAAATCTCTTCCTGACCTGATCCTTCATCATTTTCGCATGAGAATTTGGTATGACTTTTGAGTAATGGTGTGTTTTAAGAAAGCATATTATAGAAATAGGTGGTGCCCTTCGTAACACAGCAATATGCCGTGAGCCTACCGGTCCTCTGTTGATAGGCCATTCTGTTGGTTGTTGGTGTTCTAGCTGTAAAGACGTCATTAAGACACTTCCACCTCCTTTTCTCAAATTAAACTGTTTTTCTATCTTATCTTTTTTTTCAATCAGTAGCCTGTGTTTTATTGGAAATCAAGAAAATTAGGTTTGAATTCAAGCGTTGCCACCTACCTGCTAAGTGATTCTCAGATTTCAAATCTGTAAAATGGATAAAACAAAGCCAATTTCAAAAGATTGCTCTACATTTTAAACTATGCAATACAAGTAAAAATGCTAAAATTTTATCTGCCATAGAATTGGTCCTCATAAATATCTAATGTCGTTTCTATTGTAATTTTTGTTTTGTATGAGACAGGGTCTCACTGTGTCACCTAGGCTGGAGTGCAGTGGTGCGATCTTGGCTCACTGCAAACTTTGCCTCACAGGTTCAAGTGATTTTCATGCCAAGCCTCCCCAGCAGCTTGGATTACAGGCACCCACCACCACTGCTGGCTTTTTTTTTTTTTTTTTTTTTTTTGAGATGGAGTCTTGCTCTGTCGCCCAGGCTGGAGTGCAGTGATATGATCTCAGCTCACTGCAACCTCTGCCTCCTGGATTCCAGCAATTCTCCTGTGTTAGTCTCCTGGATAGCTGGGATTACAGATGCATGCCACCATGCCCAGCTAATTTTTGTATTTTTGGTAGAGACAGGGTTTCACCATGTTGACCAGGCTGGTCTCAAACTCCTGACCTCATGTGATCTGCCCTCCTCGACCTCCCAAAGTATTGGGATTCCAGTCCTGAGCCACCGCTCCAGGCCACCCCTGCTGGCTATTTTTAGTAAAGACAGGGTTTGGCTGTGTTGACCAGGCTGATCTCAAACTTCTGACCTTAAGTGATCTGCCCACCTCAGCCTTCCAAAGTGCTAGGATTACAGGCACGAGCCACTGTGCTTGTCCTATTGTAATATTTTGAACACATTTTACTCTTGGTTGTTGATGTATGGAGTGTTAGAGCTGAAATATTTCTTAATTCTGGTCTCTCCTGCTGTAGATCAAGAAGGTGAGAGACAGAGAGGACAAATGAGCTAATAATCAAAGAGCAGAGGGTCACAAATAGAACTAGTGTTCTCCTCAAATCATCTTGATCCATCAGTTTCAATTCATGTTATAATCAATTGTATAGTATCTGCCCTAGGTTGATATTTCCTTACTGGGAGTAGTATTCCTTTTCTCACCTCATAGTGTATACTTGTGTATCATTCTGAAGTTGCAGCTGATAATCAGGGACTCTGTCTAACGTTTCATGTGAAACCCTTGGACTTCATGATATTTTGAACGTTAAATAATCTCATAATTTTAATAGTTTATTTAGCAACAGCATATGCAAAATTAGCTGGCTGAGGAGTATTATCTGACCAAGGCCAAAATCTGTAGCCCAGAGACATAGTACATTTTTCCTGGCCCAATGGTGCTGGAATATATTTAAGCCTTTAAAGCCAAACCAACTAAAACAATTCATTTAAGGAATTATGAGAGCCAAACAATTTTTTTAGAGTCTCTGAGACTTTATATGCTAATATAGAAAAAAATTATGGTGTCAATGTTTTTCTCTTTAAAATATAATGTAATGGGGCATGACTGATATAACCAATCTTGAATATTAGAAATGATGCATAATCACCTAATTCATAAAAATAAATCTTGAAAAGGTCAGACTTACTTGAAAAATAAGTTGATTGGCCTTAACTGAACATACTAAGATCTCAAGGTTAGAAAGAGACCTTATGGTTTTGGTAAATTGTTGTTTCCAAGTACCCTCATCACAAAATGTAGGCATACAAATGTCAACAATTTGTGTAGTTATGCATTTAGAAAGTCTTATTCAATGGAAACACACAAAGTTTCGTAACTTTCAATGACTAATGCCTACCATATATAACTACCACGGATTACATAGCAAACTCTTCATTATTCAGGGATTGACCAGTCAGTTGGTAAATTAACTACATTCTAGATTTTTTAATTCTCTCTCTTTGTTGCATGTCTTCTGGTTACATCAGGACTCGCTAGCAAGTCAAACATAATGAAGGAAAAACACTAAAAAATATCACAATGAAATTATCTTTTTATTAGCAACTTTTTAATTTTAAAAATTATGGAGAAGACATTTAAATATTGGTTTTTATTTGAAACTTTGAGTCTCCGTATACATAATACATCAAAGCTCTTTGTCTTTACTATTTATACAAGGCACCTCCTTGTGGTAGATTATATATTTTAGCAGGTGACAAACAGAGGCAGTAATTTAAAAAATTTTTATTTATATATATTTTATTGCCCTTTAGGTTCTGGGGTACATGTGAAGAACATGCAGGATTGTTGCATAGGTACATACATAGCAATGTGGTTTGCTGCCTCCATCCCCATCACCTATATCTGGCATTTCTCCCCATGTTATCCCTCCCCAACTCCTACCCCCCACTGATTCTAATTTTTAATTTTTATAGGTATACAGTAGGTATATATATTTATGGGGTACATGAGATATTTTGATACAGGCATACAATGTGTAATAATCACATCAGGGTAAATGAGATATTCATTGCCTCATTTATTCTTTTTTGTCTTAGAAACATTCAATTATACTCTTTCAGTTATTTTTAAATGTACAGTACGTTTTTGTTGACTGTAATCACTCTGCCTATTAGGCCATTCTCACACTGCTATAAAGAAATACCTGAGACTGTGTAGTTTATAAAGAAAAGAGCTTTAATGGACTCATGGTTCCACAGGCTGTACAGGAAGCATGGCATCTTCTGGGGAAGTCTCAGGAAACTTACAATCATGGTAGAAGCTGAAGGGGAAGTAAGAGATCTCACATGACCAGAGAAGGAGAAACAGAGAGAGAAGGGAGAGGCGCCACACACTTTTAAAAGACCAGAACTTGCAAGAGCTCTATCATGAAAACAGCACTAGAGGGATGGTGCTAAACCATTAGAAACTGCCCCCCATGATTCAATCACCTCCCACCTCGTGCCCCACCTCCAGCACTGGGGATTACATTTCATCATGAGCTTTTGGGGAAAACACAGATCCAAATCCTATCACCTGTTATGCTATTAAATATTAGATCATACATTCTATTTAATTACATTTATCTACTCATTAACCATTCCCACTTTCCCCTGCCCCTCCCACTACCACTACCCTTCCCAATGTCTGATAACCATTATTCTACTTCATTCTACTCTCTAGCTCCATAAGTTCAATTGTTTTAATTTTTAGATCCCACAAATAAGTGACAACATGCAGTTTACCTTTCTGTTTCTGGCTTATTTCACTTAACATAATGTCCTCCAGTTCCATCCATGTTGTTGCAAATGACAGGATCTCATTCATTTTTATGGATGAATAGTACTCCATTGTGTACTGTACCAGATTTTCTTTATCCGTTCATCTGTTGATGGATACTTTGGTAGGTCCCAAATCTTGGCAATTGTGTATAGTGCTGCAATAAATATAGAGTGTAGATAGCTCTTCAATTTACTGATTTTTTTTCTTTGGGGATAGTATTCTTTTATCCTAGAATGTTCCTCAAGAAACTAAAAATAGAACTACCATATGATTTTTGGTTTTCTTTCAGCACTTTAAATATGACATGCCATTCTCTTGTGGACTGATATATTGATATATCGTAAACAGTCTGCTACCAGATATACTGGAATGCCTTTGTATGTTATATTTCTCTTGCTTCTTTTAAGATTCTTTCTTTATTTTTGAACTTGGAGAGTTTGCTTATTAAATGTCTTGAGGTAACCTTATTTGGTTAAATCTTCTTAGTGTTCTATAACTTTCTTGTACTTGAATGTTGATATCTTTCTCTAAGTTTGGAAAGCGATGTTATTATCCCTTTGAATAAACTTTCTACTCCTACCCAGCTGACTTCTGCCCTACGTTGCTTTCCACTGGGACCAGGAAGTACTGAGTTCCGATGCAAAGTCCCACAATCACTACACTCTCCCTCTCTCAAATGCACAAATTTTCTTTCTGTGCCATGCGGTCAAGACAAGGGGATGGCAGAGGGATGGTATCAGTAATTCAAGACTGTCTTTCCTAACCTCTTCAGTGCTTCCTTTCTGATATTATGTTAAAAACAGGTATTGTAATCACTCATCCTATTTTTGATTCTTATGAAGGTGTTTTTTGTGTGAACAGTTGTTCAATTTGGTGTCCTGGTGTGGGGTCAATCACTGGAGGGTTCTATTTGGCCATCTTGCTCTTCAGAGGCAGTAATTTTGATTTATTAATTCTATTAGTTTATAGGGATTTTTGTTTAATTCCTTTTACTAATCTTATCAGTAATTTTCTCAAACTTGTGTTTGCATAAGAGAGTCATTTTGTGTGTGCTGAAAGGCAGTGTGTGTGTGTGTGTGTGTGTGTATTGCTTCATGTCAAATAAATTCAAACTACTGGTGATTTTGAATTGACCAACTGCTTTCATGTAAAAGCAATGATAATAAACATTTGGTGAGATAAGGAGATAACTTAAGATTCTATCAATTAACCAAAGTGTAAGCAACTTAAAATTATTTCCATCTGTAAAACTATCATTTCAACTAGTTATATTGTTTTAGAACAATGACAATGTCAGCAATGACAATGACAGTGTTAGCAATGACAAGGACAAAGTTAATTCTGATTACAAAAGGAGTAATTCTTGTTTAGTGAAACAAAGATCTCCACTCTCAACCACACCATTGAAATTCTTGCAAACTTTGAAGCTTAAATAGATTCTTAGCCTTCACAACCCCTGGGTATTTTTAATAAGAATCATTTTTAATGATTCTCTGCTTGGGTGAGGAAATAAAATCGAAATTTTTCTCAAGAGGGACCTTAGGTATATCATGTACAATTAGTCATATCTTGACTCTTCAAAGTTGTCCCAAATAAGAGTGGGTGATAACTGTTTGTAATTTCCAACCAGAGAATTCACCTTAGTTTGTAATTTGAACAGTTAATGCATGGCAGTAGCAGCTTACTTTCATATAGGGAACATCTGGAAAATACCTTGCAAA
This sequence comes from Aotus nancymaae, assembly GCF_030222135.1. NCBI lineage: Eukaryota > Metazoa > Chordata > Mammalia > Primates > Aotidae > Aotus > Aotus nancymaae. Next base: position 80,763,247 of record NW_026988442.1, read on the forward strand.
GGATGAAACCAAAACATTCAATTGTTCAAAAATGTTGTGGAGTGAGGAACGCAACCAAATATAATAAATGTACAGTGACATTATATTTGTTAAAGAATTATTATTATTAAGTTTTTTTCATTCTTTGCAGGAAATTATTATATATCAATTTTAATTATTTTAGTTTTATATTTTCTGTTGTCTCCTGTGATTATTTAAATCAGAATTGCCATTTCCTTAAAATAATTACAGATTGAAATGTGTGACTATATTTTGTATTTTAATTTTTTTTATAAGCTTCATCTGGTACATATTAAACATGAACCATACTCTTCAATTGAACCATACTCTGAATTGAACTCATTCAATTCAGTTCATGTTCAGATACCAGAATTGATATCACTCCTATAATATTTTTATCATTTATTATTGAAAAGCAGTTGAGAATTAATGATTTTAACAAAAGTAACATGTGTATACAGTTCCGTCAAGCAATTAAGATAATACTTGATCCACAGAATACAATGGAAATTTTATAAATTAGAAATATGCTGAATAAATAGACAAAGCATGCTGAGAATAAATGTTGAATAAATCTAACAAATGTTTTATCATACTCTGGATTCTTCCAGTCAGTTATCTAATATCTACAAATCTATTTACACTTTATCCTTTTAAGTCAATTTATAATGTCATTGCTCTTTGCCAGCAATACTAAATGTTTATATTAAATTTTGAATATTTCACTCACTATTATATTGTGATTGAAAAAAAAACACTGTGTATTCCATCTAATTTCAATGTGTCTCAACCTCAGAAAATATTTTTCTCTGGTAATATTTTCTTGAGTAAAAATTATTTCCAATTATATTTTAACTATTTCTTTTTCATTATTTTAAACAGTAAAATGTTAGTATGTTTATTCCCTTCTTGTTTTATGAGTCTAAATGCTGTAGAATAACAATAGCCAATATGAATTACACAAGCATTTTAAAATGTAAAAAAAAGCACCTTAATATGAAAAGAAATCCTCAGCTGTACTCTCAAAATAAGAATTTAATAATAAACATTATGCTTAATAAAGACAGTTTCTAAAATTTAAAAACCTAAAAATGATACATAACATAGATATTAGTAACAAAGAGAGGCTAGATTATATCTTCCTGATTCTTGCCTACACCAACCACCAACAAATTTCTTTGTTCTGAAACTGCTTTCCACCTGCTTATCTAAATGTGGCTTATGTCTCTCTACCCCTCAGTCCTCCATTTGTCATGAATTGTTCTCTCATGTACTGTTCCCATAGTTCACTCTATGCCTGAAAATAGTAATAGCTTCTGTGTTTATAACTTAGTCAAATGATTTATCATATTTTATGTTTACCTTTACATTAAATGTTTCATTTCCTTGACTAAATTGTAAAGTCATTGAGGACTTCAAGCATGTTTTATGCTTTTGGATTGTCCATAATATTGGATACAGTGTCATTGTGAACAGTGTATTTTATATGTACATTTGTACACTCCCAACATATGTAATCCTCTTCCCATCATCTGCTTCTTTTCCCTTGTTTCAATGTTTCTCAAATGAGTAGCTCCAACATGCCTGCCAGTGGTCAAATCAAACTATCAGTATTTTCTCTGGTCTAATAAATCAGTAAGTCTTATCTAGTATTCCTTCTCAATATATCTTGAATTTATCAATATCTCCCATTGACACTGTCCTAGGTCAAACCATTGTTATCTATAACTTAGCTTTCAATGGCCTTCCAACTGGTGTAAATGTTCAAAATTGCTTCTCTCAAAACGCTTATTCAGTAGCCAGTGATATTTCTAAAATGTAGACATAAGCTAATTTTCTGCTTAAAATCACCAGTTGTTTTTAATTTGGCTCATGATAAAGTCCAAGCTAAGCAGGTTAGCATAAAAGAACCATTATGATCTGGGTTCTGCCCACTTTGCCACCTCCTGCCAAATGGCTCCCTTCATCACTCTCAATGTTTTGTTATACCAAATTACATCAAATACCTTTTCATTTTATGGCCTTTCTATATGTGTAGTCTCTTCACTTTATCAGCATGTTTTGATTTTAGATCTTTTTACAAAAGGCTTAGTTGATTTCTCCTCTATTCCCAAAAGAAATATTTTGTGCTCTCCAAATTTACTTGCATAATTTCTTCAAATTTACATATATAATTCCTTACATTTCTCCCTATTTTAACAGTTGTCATTTACTCTTGTTATAAGTTTCCTTCTCTTTGCCCAGTCATCTGTAAGTAAATTAAATGCAGAGGGCTATGTTTTTCCATAGTTTAATCCCAAGTACTTAGTAAAAATATGTTTTTAAAATATTTTTCAATGAGTGAATGGGTGGTTTAGTAGATGGATGGTTAAAAGAACAATTTTTTAACACATAATAAACATGAGTTGAATGAATGAGTAATGAAATTTATAGAGCCCTGATACAATAATATATATTTTCCTTTGAAATGTATTTAAAATTCATTTAATAACTCATTAATTTTATTATGATCTAAATAATAATAATGATGAAGTTGGGCAGCAAAGGTAATAAGGAGTTACATTATTGAGCACTTAATGTATGCTAGAGCGTGTGCTACGTGCATTATATTACTATTATACATGCCACTCTTAATTGCTTATTTTCTTAGCAAGGTTGAGAAAAGAGAGTCAATCAGAATGTAGTGAGCAGCTCGTTTCTGTTTTACCACCAAAATGATCTACTTTATAGCTTTTCATTCCTTGTCTTTATCTATGCAACGGAGACAATATTTGCTGACTTTATAACAATGTAGTTATGAGAAGTGAGGCAAGATGTTGAAAATTATTTTAAACTCAGACTACAGAAATTTGATATAAGCCATTCCATTCCTTTTCTAAATTGTAATTTATGTTTTCTTCAATATCAGAAAATAATGTTACCCTTGTTCATATCTAAAGTACTCCATTTCTGAATCTTTCATTCCAGCTGATCTGATATACTCACTATATTCCAAATAGTCATGATGGCATGTGTAAAGAAAATATTACGTTGTGCATTTCTGCACTGTTCGTTCTAGTTTTAACTGACAATTTAGCTCTCATAGTTTCCTTTTCTAACGTCTTTATGGAGTTTTTTAAAGTGACATTTGAACATAGGTAAGTTACCTCAAATTTGTTTTTTGGAATAGGCTAGGGAGAAAATGAGCCAGAAATTGTGAAAATAAAATGCCAGTTGTAAGATAACACAAAATAAATGAAGATTGCCTCAGCCATCAGGTTATACTAATTTTTTTTTTAACCACCGCATTGAGATTCCATAAGAATTATTTCAAAAGAAATTTCCAACAAAGCAGAAAGGCCAGAATAAGGAACTTGAAAATTCATCTCTTCATAAAAACAACAAAAAAGCTAGCCAAAAAAAAAAAGAACTTGTCTAAATTGACTTTTCTAGAATCCTGAAAACTAAAATACTGAAGAAATTGGGAGACCATTTATTGAAGAAATATCAACTGAATCTTGGAAAGAACAATGAGCTTAGTGGTATTTAAAGTTACCCTGTTTCCATCCCATACTCCTCATCTTAGTGATGGCAGTGATGAAAATGTCCTGTATTTCTAGTACAGCCTATCAGTCCTGGAGGGACCAAAACAGACCTCATTCACAAATAATTGTTTTAGCCCACCTGGTAGTTCCCTGAAAGACCTGCTTATGGCTAAAAGTGCTTATCTTAATATCTCATAACTTGGAACTCTCCCAGTGCTGAGGTGGCTACCCAAAGGGTGCTTGTCAAAAATGTTTACAGGCAAATATAATAGTCACTGTTTTCTGGGGGATGAATAAATGTTGGGGGAAAAAATAGATGAATTAAAAGCTTAGGATGAAAGGCTAGAGATTGAAATGCTTTGGGGAATAAAGGCTTTGAAAATTTCCACATATTCTTGGGTATCCAGAGGGCCACACATAGGCATGGGGTAGTGAAAATGCTCAGAAAAAAACTAAAAAGGCATTAATCTCTCTCCACCGACCAACTTCAGTCTCTGTGCCGGCAAGAAATGAATGCTAAGGCAGGGGTGGTACACGGCCTCACTAGTGTTTAACACACACAAGCCCATCTCCAAATTCTGGGAGATGTTTTTGGTCCCAGGAATGTATAGAAATCTCTGTCCAATCACTAGCTGACTGCTAACTTCACAGAAAAGATATTTTATTGACCACACATGACAAAGAATACAGACTTTATGATATTAGTTCAGAAAAGTTACTAAACAAACAATTACCATTAAGAAGCAGAACATAAAACTCTGGAGAAAGGAAATATCCTGAATTCCATATTTACCACATTATAATTCTCAAAATATCCAGTGTTCAACAACAAACACAACTGGCATTAGACATGCAAACAAACAAGAAGGTATATTCCATGTACAGGAAAAGAAGCAATTCCTATAAACTGCCCCTGATTAACCAGAGACATTGGTCTTAGCAGAGAGATCCTTTAAATCAGCGATTTCAAATATGTTCAATGAACTAAAAAAGATCTTGCCCAAGGAACCGAAGCAAATAATGAGAACATGGATCACCAAATGGAATATCAATAAAGAGAAAGAAATTTTAAAAAGAAATCAATTGGAAATTCTGAAGCTGAAAAGTACACATTCAAGATACTGAAAAAAAAAAAAAACTATCAACCAAGAAAATAAGGCATTCCATAATAAAGAAAAACAGTTTTCGCTAATAGACTTGTCCTAAAAAAAAAAATGCTAAAGGGAGTACTTCAGCCTAAAACTAATGGACACTAGACAGCTACTTGAATCCACACAAATAAATTAAGAACATGGGTAATAGTAAATAAGTAGGCATTATCAAAGTATTATATAAGTCATTACAGATGCATTTATTGTTTAACTTCTCTATTTTGCTCTTTGATCTAAAAGACAATAGCAAGAACAATAATTATAAATCTATGTTAATGGACACACAATAAATAAAGACTATTTACAGCAATAACGTAAAGTTTCAGTTAGGATGAGTAAGCTCTGGAGATCTAGTATACAGCACAGTGACTATAGTTAGGAATTATGTATTGTATGTTGGATACTTGAAACTTGCTAAGACAGTAGATCTTAAATGTTCTCATAGCCAAGAAACATAAGTATGTGAGGTAACGAAGATGTTAGCTTGATTTAACCATCTTACATCATGTATATTTATCAGAACATGATGTTGTACACCATGTATACATATATATATATACACAATTTTTGTCAGTTATACTTTAAAAGGGTGAGTAAATAAAATTAAATAAAGAATTAGAGTTCAGTAATAAATCCAAATAGTTATGTTCAATTGATTTCCACCATAGTGCTGAGACCACTCGATAAGGAAAGAATAGTCTTTTTAACAAACAGTGCTGAGACAATTTAATATCAACAGAAAAACTAGAGTTTGGGCCCCTATCTGTCACCACACAGAAAAACTAATTCATAATGGATCAAACACCTAAATGTAAGACCTAAAACTACAAAACTCTGCAAAGAAAATACACATGTAAATTTCCTACGTTTGAATTAGGCAGTGGTTTCTTAAGTATGACTCCAAAAGCACAAGCAACAAAAGAAAAAATGGTCAACTGAACTTAATCAAAACTAAACATTTCATATATTGAAATATATTATCAAGGAAGTAAAAAAATGACCCATGAAATGAGAAATAATGTTTGCAAATAATATATCTCATAAGGATTTAATATCCAGAATATGTAAAAAATCTCTCACATCTCAACACCAATAAGGTAAACAACACAATTGAAAAATCAGCAAGTGATCATGATAAACATTTGTCCAAAGAAGATATACAAATGAACAACAAGCACTTGAAAAGATGCTCAGCATCATTAGTCATTAAGGAAATGCAAATCAAAACCACAATGAGATACCACTTCATATCCACTAGAATAGCTAAGAAAAAATGGAAAATAAGCAGGGTGCTGTGGCTCATGTCTGTAATCCTAGCACTTTAAGAGGCCAAGGTGGGTGGGTCACCTGAGGTCAGGAGTTCGAGACCAGTCTGGTTAATATGGTGAAACCCTGTCTCTACTCAAAATACAAAAATTAGCCAGGTGTAGTGCCAGGTGCCTGTAATTACAGCTTCTTGGGAGGCTGAGGCAGGAGAATCTCTTGAACCTGGGAGGTGGAGGTTGTAGTGAGCCACAATCTCGCCACTACACTCCAGCCTGGGCAACAGAGGGAGACTACATCTCAAAGAAGCAAAAAAAAAAAAAAAAAGGAAAATAATAATGGAACTGCACCCCTAATACATCATTATTGGGAGTATAAAATGATGCAGCCACTGTGGAAAACAATTAGGCAGTTCCAAAATCTAAACATAAAATTATTAATAAGACACAATACCACTCTGATATAAAGCTCAGACAACTGAAAATAGATGTTCATAGGAAAACTCATGTTTAGAGAAACATTATTCACAGTAGAAAAAAGGTGGAAATAATCCAAATGACCATCAGCTGATGAATGGGTAAACAATATGTGTTATGTTCATGTAATAGAATATTATTAAGCTATAAAAAGCAACATAGTAGTGGCACATGCTACAGTATCCATGAACTCTGAAAACATTATGCTAAATGAAAGATGCCAGACCCGAAGGTCATATATTATAAGATTCCATAAATGTGAAATGTCCAGAAAAAATAGACAAATTCATGGAGCCTAAAAGCAGATTTGTGGTTGCAGGTGTCAGGAGCTGAGGAGAACTGGTAGTTACTGAATAATGGGTTTTCTTCCAAGACAGATGAAAATGTTCTGCACTTAAATTGTTGTGATGATTAGACACCATCATGATTTTACTTAAGACCACTGAATTTTATATTTTTAAATAGTTAAAATGGTAAATTTTATCCCTATTTTTAAACATTTACAAAAAAATTTTCCAGTACAAATTTTCAATATACATACTAACATGGACAACAATAAGAATATATTTCATGGCCTATTGTGTATTTTATATGAGGTTTGTTTGATAAAAACCCCTTTCTTTTCAACTCTTTATCTGAAACTCATATCATGTTAAATTAGGTTTTCCCAATATCCATTGTAGTGTCTAGTACAGTATGTTATCTTTTTTACTAGAACATAAACATTTTGAGGATACAAATATTTCTTGTTTAGTTAACTGTTTGCAACTAGCTTATTAACTTACAAATAATGAGCATATCAATAAGTAGTTGTTTACTGAATTTATTAATTTCATGGCTTGGGGGAAGGAAGCTAACATATTATCATCGGCACTGGTTTGCCGAATCCTTGCCTTCAGATTTTAATACAAAAAAATATGATTTATTGTCCTAGTTACAAGCAGGATAGAGCAGCTAACACGTTAGGTTCATAGAAATCCCTCAATTGATAAATATGATACCATACTAAGACCTGAATTAACCTAGTCTTCAGAAACCCACGAAAACTTTACCTCATATAGTATGATGATCATAGTATTCATACTACATGAGGTAAAGTTTTCATGGGTAAAGTTTTTATTATCATCTTTGATTTCAGTATTAAAGGCTTTGTGGCTCCTTAGAGTCCTATAATAAAGTAAAAGAAGATAGAGAGGAGTCCACTTTCACATAAGTGAGAATTTTTAGCTGTCATATAGTTGACATTAATAAACTTCACATTTCTCTCTTCCTAACAGTAATTTTTAAGCATATGTATGTTAATCTCTTACATTATTTCCACACATAAGCCCATTGTAAAACTCACCAAATGACACAGTAGACTGTCTCTTCAATAGTATTATTAGAAAAAAGTGCACTGTTGGGTTCATTTTTTATAGTTTCTTGTAGCAATCTTAGTTAAACTAAAGTTGTAACTAAACAACTAACATTCACTTGCTTAATTTAACTTTTCGTCTATGATATTCTCATGTCTGATCTTTAGAAATACATAGTATAGGCCCAGTGCTGTGGCTCACTCCTGTAATCCCAGCACTTTGGGAGGCTGAGGAGGGCAGATCATGAGGTCAGAAGTTCGAGACCAAAAAACTGGCTGACATCATGAAACCCTGTCTCTACTAAAAATAGGAAAACTAGCTAGGCGTGGTGGCACACACCTGTAGTCCCAACTACTAGGGAGGTTGAGGCAGGAGAATCACTGGAACCTGGGAGATGGAGGTTGCAGTGAGCAGAGATTGCACCACTGTACTCCAGCCTGGGCGACAGAGCGAGACTTCATCTCAAAAAAAAAAAAAAATACATATCATACCTGCTATGCAGTTTCTTTTCACAATATAATAGGTTTGGGTTTCACCTTTTATTATATTTCTTTCCTCAAATATTATTATTTTATTTCAGCATTTCTTTTTAATTGCCCATTCTGCTTTAATAATAATGCTGTTGTTTATTTTTATGGTGCCTGAATTAAACTGTGCTATTGGTCTACTTTGGATGCTATTTCTTATTCCTCATCCAACTTGTTTTCTTTCAAAGAGACCAGCTCTTATTAAAGAAAGATGACACCAACTAGTAATGTTTTGACTACTTTAGACCCATGAAAACTGTGTTTTCCATCATTCTCTTGAACTTCCATAAAGCTTGTCCTGGTTTTAATCTATTTTTCATAAGTTTTGGAGCTGTGCAAATCAACACAAGAAGCAATACAAATAAAACTTACTCCAAAAACTACCACTGGAAATGTTTTGTTGTTTTGAAACTTACTATAATGTCATTCTTGGAAAAAGCGGCTTTCATTTCCAATGAGGGTAGAATTCAGTATATCTGAGAAAGTGTTTGGTAGAAAACAACAGACCAAGAACCACTTAAATAGGTCACTTTGAAGGAGTTCTTTGTATTTGAAATTCTACTCCCTCAAGTTCACAATATTTATAATTAAAATATAAAAATAATTTTTCATAGTAAATCTCAAAAATAAAATTAGTATCTCATGAGTAAATGATCTGAAAATGTTTATTTTTTGCTAGTTGTCCAAGAGTAGTTTGAAGATGACTCATTGCAACGCTGGTACAACTGGCATAATTTGTCTTCCACCCAATTCTAGAATGGAGAGCTGACTGCATTTGTTGCACCCAAGACACTGTAAGGAAGAATATGCTTATAATTTTGAAATTGAATTTATTAAAATTTATACTCTCACAAATATTTGCTATCATTTGGAGTTTCTTGTCATATAAAAAGTGTAGACTTTTGCGGATATGATACCAAAAATGTGTCATATTAGACTCATTCTTAAAAATTAACTAATCATGCAGCATGTAAAACATACAGAAATTATAAAGAATGTTAAAATGAAAACAAAACAAAAAAATAGAAATTCAAAAGAATGCAATAAATAGCCATATCTACTACCTAGCTTAATAAATAATATATTGCAAAAGGTCAAATATTTGTTATTTCATTTTTCCTGAACATCACCCCCTGGAGTAAACTTGCTTCTATATGTGACTCTCTTACATTCCGCTGCATGTTTATTGCATACATATGGATCCTAAAACGACATCTGGGGGTTGGAGGGTGAGGTGAGGGGTATAGTTTATAATGTGAAGAAAAGATGTGTGCGTCAAGAATGCTGTTGTGTGGAGACCAGCATGAGCAAGAGAATAGACCCAGCATCATTCAGGTACTATTATGTGTAGGGTCTGGTAAATCGTGGGTCACTGAAGGCACATCATCATGATTACAGGTCCTAAATCCCGCCTTTTTTTTTTTTTTTTTTTGAGAGACAGGGTCTTGCTCTGTCACTTCAGGTTGGAGTGCAGTGGCACAATCATAGCCTGGGTTGACCTGATCCTCCGGCCTCAGCTCTCTAAGTAGCTAGGACTACAGGTGCATACCTTCATATCTTGCTATTTTTTGTTTGTTTGTTTGTTTTCTAAAGATTGGGTCTTCTGTGTTGTCCAGGTCTGTCTTGAACTCCTGACCTCAAGTGGTCCTCTCATTTTAACTCCCAAAATTGCTGGGATCAGAGGCATGAGTCACCAGATCTAGTTTACAGGTCCTAAATATCTAAGAGCAATGCCAAGCTAAGTTCAATGCTACGCATCCTCTTTCTCCAAACGGCCCAAAACACAGGCAAAGAAGTGTAACTCTGAGACAGAAGATGTGAGTGAATTGGAGAAGGAGGAGAAACAGAAGAAACAAAAATGGGATGTCAACTTATAGCCATGTCTACATTTACCACGACTCTGCTCTTTTGCCTGCAACAAAATAGTCTACAACAGCTTATTAAAAATAGATTAGTTTTGTTTGTTTTTATCACTATACCGTTAATTAGTATGTGGTCACAAATTGAGGCAGATTGGGAATAGACTCGCTTCACTTTCAAAGTTCATTTTCTCAATTAAGCCTAAAAGAGGAGAACAATTTCCCCACTCCTTCAGCCCTACGATAAACAAAAGATTCTGTATCTTCTTTAATTTTTTTCTATCAAAGCTGATACCTGAAAATATTCTACAACTGCATCTGCTATTTCCTGCTCAGCCCTTTCTTCACTCTCTTAGATACAAGCTAAAAGAAAATATACCCAGATACCACTTTACCCAAGCAGCATGTTCTCTAACTGCCTTACCCACTATACATGCCAACTCATTTGTTCTGCTGCCTGAGGTAGAAATAGTAGAGTTTTGGCTTCAAAATGTTTTCTTCTTGCATTTACTGTAGATGACAAAATTATTTTGGAGTTAAATGGTGAAATGGAAGGATTATTTTTTAGGTCTTATATTTGACTAAAGATATATGTTTCTTGCTTTGTGAAAATTTAATATTTTAATTATTTCAGTAACCCTATGAAAGTAGGTAAGGTACATGTACTAGACCCATTTACACGATAAGGCAACCAGAGGCTCAGTGAATTGCTAAGATGGTCAATTGCTTTTTTAGTAGATGAAATTATCTTTTTAAGGAAAGGACAGAAGAAGCAGAGTTTATTTTGGTATTTTGTTTTGTTTTTAGTAAATATGCATGTGTTAGCAAAAAAAAAAAAGCAAGAAACAAAGAATGTGATAAATTATCCACTTTATGACTTCAAAGAGCTTCTATTTTATGAATAGCAACCTCACAGATCAATAGATAATTGGTGTAAATAAGGGTCACAGAATTTAGAAGTTGGACAAGGCTTTTAAGGTTATTCAGAATGACCCCTTATAAGGAATTATGTTGGTCCAATAGCACCTGGAAAAGATGAGCTAGGCCAGAGCTTCCAGACTGCTCTGAGTTCGAGTTTGTGTGAGAAGCTTGACTTGGACTGGGTACATGCTTGCTTTCTCTTTGATTTATTCACAGAATAGTAATTAAGAAGAGCAAAGATTGCTAAAGAGCTAAGAATGCTTTGAGGGTTAAAATTCTGATGTGTTCACACTGGGGCACTCTTGTACCTGCAACTGCTCTGGAGGGCTTAGGAGATTTCCCATATTGCCTAGTATGGGAAGAATTGTCCACAACCTGCCACAAGAAAACACCCAGACTCTGAGAACATTCCCCCGCAATGGCTAGTTGATATCATAGAGCTTTCTTTCTCACTGTAGACACCCCTAATTTGTCAGCCTTTCTTCTACAGCTTTATATTGAAATCAAGGCTAGCTTTTGATCATACAGCGCCAAAAACACACTCCCAGTTGACCCCTAGCTTCTCCTGCTCTATTAGAAGCCCCTTTGTTTCATGGAGATATGGAGATTAGAAAACACCATTTACATTTTCAACTCTTTGTCTTTTTTGTTTTTGATTTTTGTTTTTTGTTTGTTTGTTTGTTTGAGACAGAGTCTCACTGTGTCACTCAGACTGGAGTACAGTGGCAAAATCTCGACTCACTGAAAACTCCGCCTCCCAAATTCAAGCAATTCTCCTGCCTCAGTCTCCCCAGTAGCTGGGATTACAGGTGCCCGCAACCTCACCCAGTTAATTTTTTAATTTTTAGTAGAGAGGGGTTTCACCATGTTGGCCAGGCTGGTCTCAAACTCCTAACCACAGGTTATCTGCCCACCTCGGCCTCCCAAAAGTGCTGGGATTATAGATGTGAGCCTTGGTACCGGGCCTTTTTGCTTTATTTTTGCAGTCTGAAACAGCACAGAAGATGCTAACAATCTTTTTTTTTTTTTTTTTTTTTTTTTTTTTTTTTTGTTAGCCATCCCTTCAAATACTTAAATGAATTACCTCGGCTTCACAATAACTCCCAGCCTTGGTCTTAATCTTTTCTTTTTGTTTTTCTAGTCCTCAAATCTCGATATAACTCCTACCATGACACAACTTCCTATTCCATTGTGTTCCTTCACCAGAACATTCTCCAATGTGTCACTGCCATTGTAAAACGCAGATTTCTTAGCCAACCCCAGTTGAGCCTCTATCCTTCTCCCAGAATAGCCTATTTCAACTAGGAATCCATTCATTTCTATATTGGTAATCTTATACTGTCAGTCATTAGGGCTCCATCTAACAGTGATCCCAAAGGAAGGACGGGAGGGAGGAGAAAGAAAGAAAACAAAGGGGAAAGAAAGAACAAATGCAGAAATATAAGAAAGAAAAAGATATAAAGGAGAGGGAGGAACAGAAGGAAAGATTTTTTTAAAAAAAGATTTGTTTACTTTAGCATATCTTCTTAATAAATCATGCAAGTTTTAGAGTTCCTTTCTTTTCTCTTGTAAGGTCTCAGAAACTATTTGATAAACATTGCAGTAAATATTTCTTTTTTGCCTATGTGATATGCACTCTCTTTTTTTCTGTAATAGAAATATCCTAATGTCCTAATGGATCTAGGCTCTGCCACTCGTAGGACAAGTGGTTTGGTAGAGTTGTGTTCAATGGTAGCTTTGTAGACACCCGGTATGCTTTTCTGACGAATTAGATGACTTTATTTCTCCATCCATGATCATTGGTTCAGAGATGGTCATCTGATCTATTAAGAGCCAATTATAATTAACCTCAGAATTTTTATTGAGAAAACCAGAATAGATTCTATTTCAACAAGATTTGGAGGAAATCTTGGGGATGTTAGAGACCTCAACAGGACAAAAAGAAAAAAAAAGCAAATGTGGAAGAAAAATTAGCTGGTGGAGGGGGAGGGGAAGGAGCCAAGAGATAAAAACAGCTTCCTGATACCTGGAAACACACAAAGCAAGCTGAGGTCATTTCTACTAGAGACCTTTTCCCTTATTGATCTTTTTCTTTAAGCCTCTTTCAACTGGGTTTCTTTTATTTGCAACAGAAAGAGGCATGACTAATATTTATTTTCCCAAAATAGACATCAAAAATCACTCCTTTCCAAATTATTTCCAATTTAATACATGAGAATGATGTGTGCATATTTTTAACACTCCTTATTTTTCCAACCCTCATCTTTAATGTAATTTACTAATAATTACTTAACAGCTCCCTCTCTCACTACTGTAAGCTACATGAGGGCAGGAACCATCACTTATTTTATTGACCCTTATAGTTTAATGTAGTGCCAGACAGTTAACACACCATAAATGTCTAGATAGATAGTTAGAGGTAGATGATAAAGAAATATATGTATATGTATATGATAGAAGGAAAGAAAGAATAGGTAGATTTATCAATAGGTAAAAAGGCTGGGGGCTGTGCCTCATACCTTTAATTCTAGCAACTTGGGAGGCTGAGGCAGGTGGATCACTTTAACCCAGGAGTTCAAGACAGCATGGGAAACATGAAAAAACCCCGTTTCTACAAAAACTGCAAAAATTAGCTGGGCATGGTGTCATATACCTGTATTGCCAGCACTCAGAAGGATGAGACGGAAGAATCCCTTAAGCCTGAAACTTTGAGGCTGCGGTGAGAAGAGACTGTGTCACTGCATTCCAGCCTGGGTAATACAGTGAGACCCTGTCTCAAGTTGATAGATAGAATGATAGAAATAATTAAATGAACATTATGTCAAGTTTCCCATAGTCTATATTTCTTCAGGCTTTAATGCTTTGGGAACTCATTCACAACATCTTTTATTACTCTAGCAGGTTTCATCTGATCACATGTTCTCCTGAATGATTTTTCCCCTTCTCACTTTATCCTGGATTATCAGTTTTTCTGTCTAAAGAATGTTCATTTTATGCTAATAAGAAGCCTAGCTCAGAGAGATGCTCCTCAAATCTTTAACCTTAGAAAATTCTCTGGGAAACCTATGGACATGGTGCTCACCTCTCTTGCAAGAACAGGCTTAGTATATTCACAATCATACATTTCATTGTCTCTCTGAGGGTCCGTGCTTCTTGCTGCACCTCATAATGAATTTAAACATCCTTGTAATCCCTAACTCTCCTTTAAACAATTAACCAGATTCTCTGTGGTTCCCTTGGAGACTATTTTATGACTCTTAAAATTGTCTTCTCCCCTGCCCACACTGCAGCTAAAAGGCTATGAATTACCACAATTAACAATATTAAGAAATGGCAAAAATTATCATTTGACCTCATGAAAAATAATCACAGATCAAAGATAGATATTTCCCTCCTATTTAGGTACTTGTTTAAGAAGTGTCTGACCTCTGTGGGATCTTCTGGGAAAACTTTGATATTTTGACTATTTGTTATTAAAAATTCATAGAGATGAAAGTGACTCATTTACTTTTTTTTCAGTCATGTCAAAATTAGCCAAATGGCTTTTGCAGCTGACAGTTTCCAGTTATTCCTTGCAATGGAAAAGGCCTATCAATTTATAAAAGAGGAGGCATGATAGTGGCATTCATAATAAAATTTAAGCAATAACCTGTACACAAATAACATATTATCCCTCATGCTAAAGCTAAGCCATTTGCAATTTGTAAACTTACATTAAGTTCAAAATTAAGAAATTAAAAAACGCATGCTAGTTAAATAAAATGCACAGTTTATAATTAGGAAAAATAATAATAGCCATAATGATGATGGTAATGATTATAGGTAGAACTTACATAGGTTTAAAAGTGTGCCAAGCCCTCGAATAAGTGCTTTATATAAATTAATTCATTTAATCCTTCCAAAGATTATTTGAGGCAGGTAGTCAGCTAGGAAAAATATTCCACAGAGTAGGCAGTAGGCACAGCAAGTGCCAAGGGTCTGAGGTGAGAATGAGCGCAGCATGCTGGAGAAACTGAAAGATGGTCAGAGCAGATCATATGTCTTTTCCATAACAATATTTTATATCATTTTCTTTCTAGTGCAAGAGTTATTTAGAATATTAAAATTTTCAGTTAAAAATTGTTGTTTTTCTTGGCTATTCTTTTCTTTTGTATTTTTTCAAAATTTTGTTTACAGAATATGGACTTGATTTTCAGTTTTATATAATTTTTTTATTTTAATTCTGAATCAATACATGAAAATTTAAAATATTCTTACATAAGTGCTTGAAAAAATGTATTATTGTTTTAAGATTACAGTTCTCTCTCTCTCTCTTTCTGTGTGTGTGTGTGTGTGTGTGTGCGCGCGCGCACGCGCATGGCTAACAAATCAAAATTTTTAGTAGATTGAATTTCATTATTCCTCTGAGTCTAATGTCAAATAAATTTAGTATGAAGTATCTTTAAAGCTCTAACATTTAAGAATTAGTAAATTAAATCTTTGCATTTCTATCAGCTTAATTTTGTATGTTTTGATGCTGCATATTTTTTAATTTTACACTCAAGTTTTGTTTTTTATTGTATTTAAGTTCCAGCGCACATGTGCAGAATGTGCAGGTTTGTTATAGGTCGACATTGCTGCACCTATCACTCATCACCTAGTTATTAAGCCCCACATGCGTAAGCTGTTTCTCCTGATGCTCTCCCTCCCGCAGCACAGCCCCCCAACTGCCCCAACAGGCCCCAGTGTATGTTGTTCATACTGTGTCTATGTGTTCACATTGTTCAGCTCTCACTTATAAGTGAGGACATTCAGTGTTTGGTTTTCTGTTCCTATGCTATTTTGCTGAGGATAATGGCTTCCAGCCCCATCCATGTCCCTGCAAAGCACATGATCTCATTTTTTTTTATGGCTGCATAGTATTCCATGGTGTATATGTACCACATTCTCTTTATCCCATCTGTCATTGATGGGCATTTAGGTTGATTCCATGTCTTTGCTATTGTGAATAATGTTGTGAAGAATATATGCATGCATGCATCTTTATAATAAAACAAGTTATATTTCCTTTGGTATATACCCAGTAATAGGATAGCTAGGTCAAATGGTATTTCTGGTTCTAAGTCTTTGAGGAAACAGCACATTGTCTTCCACAATGGTTGAACAAATTTACATTTCCACCAATGGTGTAAAAGCATTCCTATTTCCCATAGCCCACCCCAGCATCTGTTTCTTGACTTTTTAAATAATCACCGTTCTGACTGGCATGAGATGATATTTAATTGCGGTTTTGACTTGCATTTCTCTAATGATCAGTGATGTTGAGCTTTTTTTCATGTTTGTTGGCTGTGTAAATGTCTTCTTTTGAGAAGTGTCTGTTGTTCTCTGTCCACTTTTTAATGAGGTTGTTTGTTTTTCCCTTGTAAATTTGTTTAAGTTCCTTATAGATTCTGGATATTAGACCTTTGTCAGATGGAGAGATTGCAAAAATTTTCTCCCATTCTTTAGGTTGTCTGTTTATGCTAATGATAGTTTCTTTTGTTTAATTAGATCCCATTTGTCAATTTTTGCTTTTGTTGCAATTGTTACCGAAAAAGAGCCTGTATAGCTATGACAATGCTAAGCACAAAAAAACAAAGCTGGAGGCATCACACTACCTGACTTCAAACTATAGTGTAAGGTTATAGTAAGCAAAATGACATGGTACTGGTACAAAAACAGACACATAGACCAATGGAAGAGAATAGAGAACTTAGACATAAGACTGCACATCTATAACCATCTGATCTTCCACAAATCTGACAGAAACAAGCAATGGGGAAAGGATTCCCTATTTAGTAAATGCTGGAGAACTGGCTAGGCATATGCAGAAAATAGAAACTGGACCTCTTCCTTATACCTTATACAAAAATTAACTCAAGATGGATCAAAGACTTAAATGTAAAATCCAAAACTATAAAAACTCTGGAAGAAAATCTAGACAATAACATTCAGGACATAGGCAAGGGCAAAAAATTCATATTGATGCTGTATTTTTTAGGTATTATGATTTTAGGTTTTATGATTTTATTTTCACCATTGTAAAATATTATTAGCTTGTCCCATTCATCATTTTTTTCTGGTATTATAATGGATTTCGCAGGACTGCTGCAATGCTTGCTTTTGTTAAAATTTGTCCAATTTACTTTACCATCATTTTACTGTCATACTTTGTATTATTGAATTTTTAACTTTCTCACTTTCACACAACATACGGCTAGATTTGAGATTGCTGTTCATTCATTTTCTCTTCTTCTTTCTTTTTTTCTTCTTCTTTTCTCCCCCTAATGTTGCAGCCTCTGATAAGGAAATATAACTAACATTTATTATGCCTACAAACATATGTAGTGTTTTTTAAGTTGAGATCCCCAGAAACTGGAGCCTGTGGCAAAGGCTGGTGTGCTTCTGCTCCATTAGACAGTGTGATCCCAGGGAGAAGTAGTGAGATCAATTGCAACAAAGCAGGGAAGAAGGGAGAACCATTAGAAAATGTGCCATGGGGCTGAGCATTACAAGGTAAAGCAGATGTTTGACCTTCAGGATCATTTCCCTCAGAAGCTATATGACTGTGTCTCAGAACAGTGTGCCCAAAGGACACAAGGGAAGAATTTATCTACACACATCTGTTGCCCATCACTCAAAACTCAGGCTGATAGCTGCTTAATTCTGCCATAGCACCCATCCCTACACACACACAGTTGGTTGGACATAGGTGGGCACTGAGCATAGATTCTTTGCTCCCTGCACTTATATGTGAAAAGCAAAGTGCTGCAAACTGGAAGCATGAGTGAATGACATACAAGAAACTGATACTGAGGTAAGATGCTGTGAGGCTGAGGTTGCATTTGTAGAAGTTGGTTATGGTCCACTCAGCAATGGTCATCACAAAGGTGGCTGAGGGATCGATAGATGCTTCTGAAAAGATAAGTGAATGGTTACCAGGTTTGTTTAGTCTTCTTTCTAGCAGGGTTTCTGATTGATTTGCATTTATTTTATTTTTTTGTACTGAATTGTCTTTTCCTATTTTTTTTGTTTTAAACATTATCCATCATATGCCTAATAGTTGCCTAATAATAATATGTATGTTTATATTATAATTTTTGAAGGATAATTTAAATTATTATCCATTTAGAAAGTGACCATAACATACTTTTAATTTTCTTGTGCTCTACCTTCTTCACCTCCACTAGTCACCCCTAGATGTTCTGGTTTTCATATTGAAAATATATTTGCAATATTCCTGAATCATTATCCATAACTGTGTAACATATTTTTTAAATTCTGGAGAAATCCATTTTTGAGCTCACTAGTTTCCTTTATAGGTCTATCCATTTCTCAATTCAACCCACTCACGGAGTTTTAAAATTACCTTTTCAATTAAAAATTGAACATTTAAATCAAACTCTTTTAAAATGACCACTGCTTAATATAAACTTGGAAGGGATAAAGGAGTCCCTTATCCCTTCCCATCTGTTCCAGTAATCATCCCGATTAACGATTAGGTGGCCTCTCCCTCGCTTACGATCATCAACTGTGAACCTGGAGGACTGCTACAACCGTAACAGAAGATCTCAGGGCACAAAAGTTTTGGGCACTGGTTTCTTATGTTCTTTCTTTTTCTTTATAGTTCTTTTAATCTTCTCTTTATGTTTCAGGGAGTGCTTAAAATTTCTGGTTGGTTGATGGCACTCATCATCTTTCTGATGTTCATTTGGAAGTGGGTTGTGTGTGTCTGTGTGTGTGTGTGTGTGTGTGTGTGTGTAGCCACTCTTACCGGTAGTGTGCACCTCTCCATTCTCTCCTCTAACCTACTTTGTTCTTTTGATTTTTCTCATTTCAAGGGATTTGGGAAAGTAGAAGAGTAAAATTGTATAGTCAGTCTACACCCTTTGATACAATCTCTAGTGCACTAATTAATTTTACATTTTTGTCATTGTTAGTTTTCATTGACACATGTACGTCAGAAGAAAAAATAAATTCACCTAAGAATAATTGAATTAGTGTATCTGAGTTTGTTTGGTAGATAATCTTTTAAATCTCAAATTATGTTAATCTCAGCATTTGCAGAGCTATTGCCTGCTATCCTGTAGTGGTCCCAGTTTTTAAATCACAGCAATCCTTAATTAAAATGATACATTATTCAACAACAAAGTATTTGCATCTACCATTATTCTCAATTGTGTGACTTGACAAGATCCATGTTATTGCCTAAGATAAACATTAAATATGTAAACTTTATAAGGCAGAAGCTGTTTATCTTAGTTTTATCTAGAAAAGACATTACAAATAAGGATTCATTAACTTACTCATTTTATATATATATATTATTCATATTATATATCTATATTATTCTTTGCCAATTATATTATAATTATATGCTTGTTAGGATTAAATAACAGTTGTAATTTTTTGTCACACACATGCCTACATGTGTAGGCATTTTATGCATATGCACACTTATATTTCTTATTTATACATTGTATGATGACTAAAAGTTACACTCAAGATTATGCAAAATATGAGAAAAACACAAATAAAAATACAAAAAGGCTTAATTCAGTTATTTGTGCTACCTAAATATAAAATTAGAGCATGCCTCCAGGATCTAATGGGAGTCTTAGGAGTTCATTAGATAGCACAATTGGTTTAAAATTATAATATCGCTCAAATTTTTAAAATTAAACTTTGCCTTTAGTGTAAAGCAATGGTAACAACAAACTGTTAGGATATCATATGGCACTAACCAAATTGATTCTAAATAGCCACCTGTTCCTAATATCTATGATTCCCTCCACAGACAATTATCGGGAACCTGACGCTCAGTACTATACTAGGCATTAAAAGGATGAAGATGACTCAGGAAACAAAATAACAACTTAGAATGATTCTTTCCCTTTTAGAGTTTTTACCAAACTTTGTCAAAGTACAATTAAGAAATAAAAATGTATATATTTTCAGCATACAATGTGATGTTTTAATATACATCTTCATTGATTACCACAGTTGTGCTAATTAACATATCCATTACCTCACAGACTTACATTTTTTTGTGGTGAGAACCTTTAAGAATACTCTCTTAGTAAATGTGAAGTATACAGTACAGTATAATTAATGATAGGTGTGTGCTATTAGATATCCAAAACTAATTCATTCTGCATAACTGAAATTTTGTGTCATTTTTACCAACATCTCTTTTCCCTCATTCTCAAGAGACTGGTAATCATCATTTTTCTCTCTGTTTCTACAAGGTTAACTTTTTTTTTGAGATAGAGTCTCGCTCTGTCATTCTGGCTGGAGTGCAGTGGTGCAATCTTGGCTCACTACAACCTCCACCTCCTGGGGTCAAGCAATTCTCCTGCCTCAGCCCCCCAAGTAGCTAGGATTACAGGCACCTGCCACCCCACCCAGCTCATTTTTGTATTTTTAGTAGAGATGCGGTTTCACCATGTTGGCCAGTCTAGTTTCGAACTCCTGACCTAGGGTGATTGCCTGACTCGGCCTCCCAAAGTGCTGGGATTACAGGTGTGAGCCACTGTGCCCAGCTAAATTTAACTTTTTAAGATTGTATATGTGACAGTATGCTGTATTTGACTTTCTGTCCCTAGCTTATTTCCTTTAACATAATGTTTCAATGTTTATCCATGTTGTTGCAAATGACAGAATTTCCTCTTTTTAAAAGATGAAAAATATTCCTCTGTGTGTGTGTGTGTGTGTGCATGTGTGTTTGTGTTTGTATATTTTCTTTATCCATTCATCTGTCTATGGAAACTTAGGTTGATTTCATATCTTGGCCATTGTGAATAATGCCGCAGTGAACATAGAAGTGAAGCTCTCTCTTCAAGATATTGATTTTATTTTCTTTGGATTTATACACAATATTGGGATCGCTGGATTATATGATAATTATTTCTAATTTTTTAAAGAAACTCCATGCTGTTTTTATAATAACTGTAACAATTTACACTCCCACCAAGAATGTGCAAGGGTTTCCATTTCTTCACACCCTCACCAACACTGATTATCTTTTCTCTTTTTGATAATAGCCATCTAACAAGGGTGAGTTTATGTCTTATTGTGATTTTAATTTGCATTTCCCTGATTATTAGTAATGTTGAGTTTTTTTTTTTCATATACCTTTCGGCCACTTATATATCTTCTTTTGAGAACTGTCTCTTCAGGTCCTTTGCCCAATTTTTAGTTGGGTTTTTTGTTTTTGCTGTTGAGATCTTTGAATTCCTTATATGTTTTGGATATTGGATATTGAATATCTCTCATTATATATATGGTTTGCAAACAATTTCTCTCATGTGGGTTGCCTCTTCATTATTCTAATTATTTCCTTTGCTGTGCAGAAGTTTTCAGCTGATGCTATTCCATTTGTCTATTTTTTATTTTGTTGCCTTTTCTTTAGGGGTCATATCCAAAAATTATTTGTCCAGACCAATGTCAAGAGGGTCTATTTTCTGTGTTGTTTTTCAACAATTTTATAGTTTCAGGTCTTACATTTAAGTTTCTAACTCATTTTGGGTTGATTTTTTTAAATAGTGTGAGATAAGGGTCCAATTTTATTCTTCTGCATTTAGATAACCAGTTTTTACAAAACATTTATTGAAAAGACTTTCCTGTCCCCATTGCATACTCTTGTCAGCTTTGTTGAAGACCTATTGACAATAAATGTGTTATTTACTTCTGAGCTTTCTATACAATTCCATTGGTCTATATGTCTATTTTTATTCCAGTATCATGTTGTTTAAATTACTATAGCTTTGTAGTATATTTCAAAATCTGGTAGTGTTACATTTTCATCATTGTTCTCACTCAGGATTACTTCTGACTGTTTGGAACTTTTGTGGTTTCATATGCTTTAGGATTTCTTTTGTATTTCTGTGAATAATGCCATTGGATTTTTATGGGGATTGTATTGATTCTCTATTTGCTTTGAATTTTTAACAATATCAATTCTTCCAATGCATAAACATTGATATTTTTCCTTTATTTGTATCTTCTTCCATTTCTTTCATCAATATTTTAAAATTTAAGTGTACAGATCTTTTGTCTGCTTTGCTCGATCTATTCCTAAATTTGTTTTAAATGATACTGTGAATGGGATTGCTTCCTTATTTTCTTTTTTGGATGTTTAGTTGTTAGTGTATAGAAATGCCACAGATTTGTATATGTTGGTTTTGTATCTTGCAATTATACTACTGAGGTTGTTTATTAATTCTAACACTTCTTCAATAGAGCCTTTAAGGTTTTTCTATATATACAGTCATTCTATCTGCAAAGAGACAATTTCACTTTTTCAGTCAAGATTGTAATGGATATCCTCCAGACTCTTCAGTCATTTCCGTACAGAAATCACAGTTTTACCCTTGATAATCTCAATACAATTACAAAGACAAATAAAAGGATCAGTATGTGTTTGACTGTGTTAGAAACACATTAACTCAGCTTTTACTCAGTTTAGCATAGTGGTAAGGAATACAGGTTTTCATATTAGACAGTTCCAGATTCCAATTCTGCTTCCTCAAATCACATGCTGATGATTTTAGGCATATTACTTAACCTTTCTGAAAATCTTTTCTTTCTTTTTTTTTTAATTTGGCAAGTGAGTGTAATAATCATAATAATCTAATAGGCTATTTTGAGGATTTATCTATGTCTCTATATATCTGTATTGTGTATATTTAAATGTATGTAAAAATATTTAGCATAAAAAACATTCAATTGATTTTAATCTCTTTACCCGTAAATGCTTATTGTGGTGTGTATTAACACATTGTGTGTATGTTTATATAGTGTCTGCATTTAATTAAAATAGATTTAAACTTAATAACCAGGAATACTAGATTTATATCATCACAATCTATTAGGTTAAAATGTGGGTGCTCTAAAACAAACAAACACAATGCAATCCCTCAGGCTCATGAAAGTAAAATAAGAAATGCATTATGTGGTGATAAGAGCTAATACTTCATGCAAATGTGACACTATACATCTCTTTGTGTTTAGGACTATGCTTGTCAGCTATGCAAATACTAGTCATTATTTCTTAACACACTCTGGTCCTTAAATAGCACCAAGAAGAATATTTTATATTTCACTCATTTAGTACATTATTATGTTGCAATTTCTAAATAAAACTAAAAAGAACTAGATCACATAATCATCTTTGATCAATGTTCAGAACAAATATGTGGCAGAGAATTATTAAACAGCACCTCAAGCACACTCTTTCCAGAGGGGAATGGATTATTTAGTACCATGTCGAATCACATAAGCTAATTCAAAAATGATAAATTACATTGAAAATGCATGCTGATGTTTTGTCCCTGAATTCTAATAATGAGTGTAAAATAGTGTTAACTGTCATTGATCAGACACACATTTATTAGCATGCTAACCTAACAATTACCATAGTGGTGACTATAAAACAGGCATATGATTATAGTATATGATGTACTATATAGTATATGATTATAGAAAAGATATAGCATATCGGTTCTTTTATTCCAGGAATACTAATTATAAATATAAGTGTAGTATACTAATTTGTTAATTAAATAAATATGCTTTTAATTCACAACAGATGACACTTCTGGTTCTCTTTGACTCCCTGAGTTTTAAATAAGAAAATGTATTACTAACTTAGAATTTTCTCCAGTTTATTTATCATTGCACCTAGCCTTCACCTAATAAAAATGTTTATTTGGCTTTCCCAGATAGTCAAAAACAAATCTGCCAAATCAATGCCAATAATCTTCTAAGTATTTTGAATATTAATATTTATGAAGGATGAAAGGTTACTTTTCTAATGTTGCAATTAAATGTCCATTTTCTCTTCATAAATAGAAATTAATGAATCAATGTTTATGCAACTGTTTGCATGCCAATTAAATACTTATCTTAGGAAATCATAAATATCTTTCTCTTCAAAGAGTCAGCAATAGAGTTCTTTCTTTTTTCTCTTTTTTATAACCTTTCTTCTACCTACTTTTTCCTTATTATCCCTACCTATTTCTTGTCATTCTCTTTGATCTATACTCCTTTTTCTTTGCTCTTCATTCTCCTCCACCTCTCTTGCAGTGTCTGGTGTTAACTCGTACAAACCAGTGCACCTAGATACCAGTGACTAAAACTCCAGGGGTTTGGTCTAGGTTCCATTGCTTACTGCACAGAAAGCCAATCACTGAGGCAATGAGTGTTGCCTGGGAAGAGAGATGGGAGCCAAAGTTCAAAGTTTTCCCTCCCAACCAAGTGAAATTGGGGTTTATATATTAGGAAAGGAATTTAGCTATGTGCAGAAAGCAATCATGACAAATGAGTGTTCTGGCATCTGTCTGAATCCGGTGATCAGGTGAGTTTCAGTCCCTTCCTTGCCTGAGGATTAATTTCCCTAGGAAGGAACCCAGAAGTAAGTTTCAGGTTTTATGACCAGAAAGGGCAATTTCTATATTTATTTTTAAAAATGTAAATATGAGTTCTACAGAGCAATTGGGCTGGTTTCAGTAGTAAGTGAGGGCATGGCTGAGGCCTGTCAGGGAAACAATGTTCACAAAACCAGAGCACCTTAGTTTAAAACATTTAGAAGCTGAGAGGACATTTCCTGGTCAATAATCTAAGTACCTCAGCAAAGTTTCCATTGTTTTTTTTCAAATACACAGATAATTGCTTGATCAAATTGTTCCATGTCATTAGCAATGACACTGAGACAAGACCAGAAATGAACGACTTGAAAGAATGAGAACAGCAAAGAATTGTCCAGTTGTGCAAATGAGAGAATTTCAGCCCACAGTTGAGATAATGATAGTGGATCTGGAGAAGACAGGGACGATAGAGGAGACTACAAAGAAGAGAGACACTGTTGAATTCAGCAATAGGTTGAAGACAAGACAGAAATGCGTCACAGATTGGAAATGGAATAAATGCACATTGATGCCTTCCTTCCCCACTGTTTTTTAAAAAAGCACATATATCACCTGATGGTTATCTGAACAAGAGCCCGACTGAAGAGGCTGACAATCAGACTAAGCCAAGCAGACAAGTAAAATCACGATAGGGAACAGTCCTAGAAACAGGTTTTACAATTTAGCATAGATATGTCTTTTTTCTTAAAAGAAACAATCTTGCCTTATATTTTATTCATAAAAGCTATTCTTTACTCTGTTGCCTTGAGTGATTTTGGCTATGTGTAGATATGAGTATAGCAGCTTAAAATTCACCTGTGTCCTTCAAACAGCAGCCTGTAGTACATTCAACATTGTTGCATTGACTGCTGCTATTCTGCCTTGTGAGCCGATTGTGAATCTACCTTCAGAAAATTGCGCTCCAGTGCTATTACTGAATTAATACTTTGCTTAAGTGTGTTAATTCACAGACACCCGCATGTGTGCCTGTACACAACCTCAAAGAAAATGTGTAAATAATTTAAGAGTAGCAAAAAGGCATGCTTTTTATGAAAAGCATTTAAAGTATCTAAAATTTTCTATTTATCCTGTTGAGGGTGCAGGGATTTATTAATAATGAGTGAAATGATGCATATTAAATAGAAAACATATTTTATTTTCTTCTTTTTTTCATTTTTTTGAGATGGAGTTTCACTCTTCTTGCCCAGGCTGGAGTGCAATAGCGTGATCTCAGCTTACTGAAACCTTCGCCTCCTGGGTTCAAGCAGTTCTCCCGTTTCAGCCTCCCAAGTATCTGAAATTACAGGGGTGTGCCACCATGCCTGACTAATTTTGTATTTTTAGTAGAGACAGGGTTTCATCACATTGGTCAGGCTGGTCTCAAACTCTTGCCCTCAGATGATCCACTCACCTTGTCCTCCCAAATTGCTGGAATTACAGGTGTGAGCCACTGCACCCAGCCAAAATATATTTTATCTAAGAAAGATATAGTAAGGATAATCTTCCTGATCTTCCTGATTTTGTCTCCCATACTAAAAAACAACTATTGTTTGTCAAAAATTTAATATTCATTTGTACATGGAATTTAAAGACATAAGGATATGTTCCCAATAAAAATTTTACTTATACCTCCAAGCCTTATCTTTACATCAGAATGAGCCCTGTAGAGCTCTAAAATTTCTTTTTGTTTATTTGTTTGTTTTTTGTTTTTTTGTTTTTTTTTTTTTTTTGAGACAGAATCTCACTCTGTCACCCAGGCAGAGTGCAGTGGTGTGATCTTCTCATTTTGCAACCTCTGTCCCCTGAGTTCAAGCGATTCTCCTGTCTCAGCCTCCTGAGTAGCTAGGATTACGCCTGCCACTGCGACTGGCTAATTCTTGTATTTTTAATACAGACACGGTTTCAACATCTTGGCCAGCCTGGTCTTGAACTCCTGACCTCACGATCCACCCACCTCGGCCTCCCAAAGTGCTGGGATTACTGGCATGAACCACAGCACCTGGCCAAGCTTTAAAAGTTCTAAAACCTGAATTTCACCCTGAGAAGTTATGATTTTAAACTCCCCTCTGGTCAACTGCATGCATAGCCAAAGTGGAGAATCCCTCTGTGAGGGCCTGCCCTGTCACTGTGGGGAGGAGGTGGCAGCAGGGCTCAATGGAGGTGAGTGGGTGGTGGAAATCACTTCCAAACTTACCTGGCAATAAGATGAGCTGTTAGAGGGCAGTTCCTTCTAAACTTTAAATATGAAATCAACTATTCAGTTTACAATTCTGTTGCTGCATAACCCTGATCTTGAGTTTATCTGGGTCACCTTGAGAAAATAGCCTGTATAGAATAGCAGGGATTTTGTAACCAGAGATTTGAACTGAAGACTTGGCTCTGGCCATTTACTACTGAGATACTTAGGTAAATTATTGAATCTCGTGTAACATCTGTTTCCTCACTCTATAGAGTGATTAAAAATATACTCAAGGCTATTCAAGTTCAATGAAAGATAATCTGTGTAGGATTCAGCACACAGGAAGTACTCAGTGTGCGTTAATTTCTTTCTCCTTTACTGAATAGTAGCCTTTTTATACCATTTGTGTTCCTTATAAAATAGGCAAAGTCAAGGAAAGTGATTAAAATCAAGTGAGCCTGTTCTCTATTTGGCAGTATCTCTGTAAAGAGTGAGAAGAAGACTGGCACTTCTAATTTTTAAGACAGAGAAATGATTTTTGATTTTTTTTTGACAGGGTCTTGCTCTGTTGTCCAGGCTGGAGTGCAGTGGTGCAATCATAGCTCACTATAACCTTGAATTCCTGGGTTCAGATAATCCTCCTGCCTTAGCTTCCGTAGTAGCTGGGACTACAGGCACACATACTATACCCAGCTAACTTTTTAAAGTTTTTTTATAGAAATAAAGAATCTCACTATGCTGCCCAGGTTGGTCTTAAACTCCTTACCTCAAGCAATCCTCCTTCCTCAGTCTCCAAAAGTGCTGGAATTACAGGTGTGACTACCACAACCACTAGGGAAATGATTTTTTAAACACACATAGCAGAATTTTTTGTCTTAATATGTGACACCCAGCTTAAAATAGGTACCTTTGAGAGCTGAGAGGTTATTCCAAAGATGCTGCCCTGAAAAAAATTTCATAACCACACATGTGAAATTGTCTTCCAGAATTTAGGATACATGAAGCAGGATGGAAATATAATGCAATTGCAAGGTCCTAGAGATACAAACCTGGGACAAACAAGCAAGTTTCCTGACTCTATAGAATTTATCTTTTAGAGGAAGACAGATGTTGATCAAGTATTCCTACAGATAACCAGGACATGTGAAATAACTAAGGATGGGAGGGGAACAAATGTACAAAATGGTAAACCATTTCCAAGGTAATGAGGATTGTCCAGTGAGAGAGATGATGACACCCTGGACTAGGGTGGGGTGCTGGAGACAGAGAAGAGTCAACTTATGTCAATTATTTAGGAGGGAGAGCCAACAGGATTTGAATATAATAGGGGTTTCTGCATGTACTATTTTAGAGGTGAAATCAGTAGGACTTGAAAGAGAAGCTTATATGTGGTATATCTGACCTGAGCAACCAGATAAACCATGCTGCTAGTCAATAAAATTGGGAGGACTAAATAAATCACTCATTTGAGGTGAAAGACCACATTTTGAATACACTTGAGATGCCTTTGGACTATCCAAGATGAAATGTCAGATAAGCAGTAGGAGAGATGCCTTGGTCCCACAGACAAGAGAGTGAGAAGCAGATATACATGAATGATGGTATCAATCATAAGGTGGCCAGTGAAGCCATGAGTGTGGGAGGTCATATTCAGAGAAAGATCAGAGTGAGAAGAGTGTCTAACCAGGATTTTATTAAGGGCTTCCCATAATAGCATTGACTGCTGATCACACTGGTGTTTGCATAAAATAGCATTATCTAATCCACAAGTCTTCGTTCTTAGGAGTTGTTTAGAAGTGAAAGCAAAGTTGATTTTCAATAAATGTCTCTAGCACATACTCAGCAATCCTAGAAGCCAAAGATACGATCAGTGTGTAAAGATACAGTCAGTGTGTAAAGATAGATCAGTGTTTAGAATGATCAAGGGGAAGTTCCAGATGAAAAATGTTGAAGGTTGTCTGGCCATTTCAGTTTCAAACCCAGTATGAATCCTATTTTTATGACTTATAGAAATAGTTACTCATTGAGACTTTATCAAAATAGTCGCCTTGAAAAAATGATTGTTATGTTTGTCAGCTGCAGTGTGTAATCTAAAATTTGAGATTTTTAATATTTCTTGAGTCTTTGATAGCAGTTTTCAAGCCATTTGAGGCTTATTAGTTCAGCACATTTTATTGCAGGGAATGGTGAGAGAGTAATCATGAACTTTTTTTTTTTTTAATGTTAGGCAACTCTTTTTACTCCATAATGAGAAAATACTTGCTTTTTAATTAAAATTCTATTTATGTATACCTTTCTTAGAGTAGTTGAATCCTAACTATTCAGGGGCACTGAGTCAATTTAAAACTCATAACAAGTAAAATTTAGCCTACCATTTCTTAAATTTAATTGTACCCTTCAGCTTCAAAAGTGCTTTGATAATTTGGGTTCCAAACAGAATGCAGGAAGCAATTAAGGGAGGGTGCTATTGTGAATCATGCATCATACTCAGAATCGAAAGATGCTAGTTTTCATTCACCCTGTCCTGCACACAGGACATTATCATGAGCTGAGCTCTTTGGAAGCAGAGACATTTCTTAACCTCTCAATGTCCATATCTACTTTATAAAGATTTGGTAGGTTTTCTTGTTTCTGTGGTTGTTGAAGTTTTAAAGTTTATGGTGGAATATATGTCAGACATTCAGATAAGAATAAAATATCATTAAAACTATTATAATAAACATTAGGTTTCATTAAGCTAGCATTAGGAAGTAATCAGTGTATTTTTTAAGAAATTAAATGCTACAAATACAATTGAGATCCTTTTTCTGCCTTTCTCCTATACTATTTCCTTCCCTCCTCCTCCTCCTCCACTACACATACAACCAGGAATTCAGGGCACATAAAAATACTGTTTTTTAGACTGAAGGTCTCCTAGATCCTTATCTGTGACCATAGAGAAAGGGATCAGAGAGTGTGCTAAATCTGTAGGTACTGGCCTTGTATGTGTCCAAAGGATATTAATTTTTATAAATGTATTCTGTACTTTTGTTATGTAATTATGTATTAATAGGTATATGTAATTTTGTTTCCAATATGTGTTACCTTCATTGAAATAGTACTACATGTACATTACACTACAGGTAACATTGTACCTCTTGCTTTTACTCAATATTTTTTATAAGTATTATGATTTTTATTATAAAATAAAATATCACAGTAGAATATCACACAAATCAAATGCCTTGCTTAATGAATTATTTTACAGTGAATACCACCCATAATTTTTAAAAAATAGAACTTTGTCAGCCACTCTGGAAGCCCCTTCAATGTAATCCATCCCAACCACAATCTCTCCTCCTCCCCCAAGTAACATCCTGACTTGTTTTATTTATTTGTTTGTTTGTTTTAGAGACAGAGTCTTTAAAATAAATAACTCACCCAGAGTTCACCCAGGCTGAAGGGCAATAGCAAAATCATGTCTCACTGCAGCTCCCACCTCCTAGGCTCAAGTGATCCTCCTGCCTCAGCCTCCTGAGTAGCTAAGACCACAGGTCCATGCCACCATTCTCAGTTAATTTTTTTTTTTTTTTTGAAATGGAGAGTCTCTTGTTGCCCAGGCTGGAGTACAATGGCTCAATCTCGTCTCACTGCAACCTCCACCTCCCGGGTTCAAGCATTCTCCTACCTCAGCCTCCCAAGTAGCTGGTATTACAGGCATGAGCCACCATGTCCGGCCCACAGTTAATTTTTTATTTTTAATATATTGTAGAGATGAAGTCTTGCTGTGTTGCCCGTGCTGGTCTCAAATTCCTGGCCTCAAATCATCCTCCGGCCTTGGCTTCCTAAAGTGCTGAGACTGCAGGTGTGAGCCACCATGCCCGGCCGTGTTACTAATTCATTCTAAGTGCTACATCATATTATTCCATTTACAAATATACCATGATAGAGTCTTCCATACTCCTGCTGATGGATTTTAGATTGTCTACAATGTTAAATTGTTCATTATAAATAATGAAGTAATGAGCATTATTGCTCTTAAACATGCCTTGTGTTCATATGTGAGAGTTTTATACACAGGATATTTCTTTCTTGCTGTAGAGTATAAAATTGTTCACTTTTACTATCACATTGCTACATTGTTTTTGTACAACTTTATACTCCCGCAGTATATGAGAGCATTATTTTTCCATATTTTTGCAAATATCTAGTTTTTCCTTTTTTGTATGAATGCTTGAATTTATCTCAGACTTTCATAGCTAAATCTTTGGGACCACGACCACTGTCACTACTAACATCTCCATGAATGACATCATCTCCCTGATTCTTTCCATGTGACCATTGTATATCAGTGCAATAAAATGGGCCAAATACTATTTGTAATAATGGCAGCTGTCATCTGGTATATAATTGTGTAAAATCTAAATAACATAAGTACAATCTTGATCTTACTCATTATATGTTAGTTAAATGTTGGCATTAGGAATAATTATAATTCTGATTTAATAATCAAAAAGGTAAAAGAATTATATAATGTTTTATGAGAACACACCAGATTCACCATGAATTTCAAAGTGGGATACATAAAATTCTGCATTTGTGTGGATCAAATGCCTGGCATCTACCCTCACTATGTAAACTGGAAAATTAGTCAAAATAGCAAATAATTATTTAGCGTCTTCCATTCCCTCTTTGACATTCCTTAGTTTCATACAATTCTAGAAGTAAAAAGATTATGGTAACAACCTTGCCTAATTTCTTATTTAAAATTTAGGAATATTCTCAAATTATGAATCCTGGAGAGGTGAAATGCCTTGATACAGTCACATAATAACAGCTTTTCACCTTTAACCTCTTTTACCTGATTTTTGGCAGCCTGGGACCCTGCAGTGCAGTGTTCTGTCAAAAACACGTGGGCCTCCTGCCCTAAAGAACAGCCCAGGCAATCAAGATTTCCCCAACTCACTTATTTGCTCTAACATTGCACCTTCTTTTTGTCTAATATTTCAGGACTTCCTTCCTTGCTAACCAATCTAATAAACTAATGAACGCAGCACTGGCAGAGGTTTAATGTTCTATTCATTCTCAACAATATTGCCCAAGAGGGAACTTTTTCAGCCAGTTTCTATAGAAGCCTCTCAAAATATTACTCTATAACCATCAACTTAATCTTCTTAAATGTAGGCAGCAAAACAAAAGTCACTTCTGTCTTTTCCATTTTAATTTGCTAAGGTACACTTAAGAAAACTTCTCCACCATCATCCACCTCATAAAGGCCTGAGACAATCACTCACCGTTTAAATTCAGACATAAGCACAGCACGCTAATGAAACTAAGGCAAATATGAAGGTAACAGTTTGTTTTTAATGCCTATTAAGTATTGTTAAATTAAAATGAAACATTTAAGAAAATATATGTGACATTCAAGTGAACACCAAATGATTTCATTTCACACTAGTCAATATTAAATTAACTTCGTATTACATGAAAATGTTAAATACTACTGAAATAAGCAATAAAAGACAGAAAATTATACTGTAACCTCACAAACACATCATGGATGGGAATCTGTTATTCACAAAATGATTAAGGCAAACATTGTAAAACTGTTTTAAAGTCAATTATTTTTTAAAAGAATTAGGAGAAAATATTATCAAATCAGTAGTTCCATTATGTGTTTTCAATTAATGAACTAATGAAACACACTAAAATGTAGACAGGCATTAAAAAATTACTGTTTGTATAATGCAATGTTTAGTAAAGATTATTTAAATAGTATGTAAAATCTAAACAATATGTAGGGTCTATAAATGATAACTTTTAGAACTACATTTCAAAATTAAAAGTTGAAATAATAAACTGAAGAAATTGCTAATTTAATCAATTCGGAATTTGCCATATATATGCATGATTGGTCACCGATATCAATATATAAGTTGTTTCAAAGTGCAAACTTGATTTAAAAATTTTCTTTGGTCATCATTCATTTATATTATTTCCACACATTCTTTCAAATTAAAGACATATTTAAGTATCACAGATAACTAATTTCTCAAGTTATCAGTTAAATTGCTCAAAGAGTAACACCATAATTACTATATAATAATATTTTGATTATTTTGACTCTTTTTTTTTTGAGACAGAGTTTTGGTCTTGTTACCCAGGCAGGAGTGCAATGGCACCATTTCGGTTCACCGCAACTTCCGCCTCCTGGGTTCAAGCAATTCTCCTGCCTCAGCCTCCCAAGTAGCTGGGACTGTAGGCGTGCACCACCACGCCCAGCTTATTTTGACTCTTTACAATCATGCTTAAGAGATATTTATAGGTTACTTGATTAATGAGCAATTTTTATTTAGATTAATTTTATGATAAACTTAAGGTTACCAAGTATTATTTTTTCTTCAACCAATAATTTAACGCTCATACACACACACACACACACACACACACACACACACACACACACACGTGAGTGCCTACTCTACACCGTGCTGGACACAGAAATAAGGAAGGAAATCAAAGATTAATGCGGATGACAGACAAGGTAGGACACAGTGTTGCCTGCTATGCATGGGGACATAAGCAGAACACTCTGGGAGGCCCAGAGGAGCAGTGTATGTTGGATTTGTCATGGCATTAGTTTTTCGGGGAGTGTTGTGTGGATTGAGTCGTGAGAGACTAGCACTTGCCAACTAGACAAATTGGTGCATAATGGGGCTGGAGAAACAGCTCATGGGACCACAATAAAACAGCAGCAGCTGGTGCACTTTACTCTGGAGACCACACTACCCAAGGTAAATCGTGAGATGAGCTCGATGAAGTAAGAGAGAAGTGGTTAAAGAGAAAGGGTCAGTACCAAGTCACAAAGGCCTCACATCATGGTGAGTGACCGAAGCTTGATGAACAGATAGAGAAGTCTTCAAAAAAAATGTCAACAGAAAAATGTCATTATCAGATTTACTTTGCAGAAAGCTCTTACTAGTTGCCTCATTGTTATTGAATATTTCCTACAATTGGAAATATTAAGTGCACATAAGGAGATGCTTTGTGATGACGGCCCAGGATTTTACCTGAGATTGACCATAGAAGGAAGGGTCAGAGCCTATGCTATATTTATGGCAAACAGCCCTGTATATCTTTTTTATTTTATTATAATTTTTTAGAAGGAATCTTGCTCTTATTGCCCAGGCTGGAGTGCATTGGCACAATCTCAGCTCACTGCAACCTCTACCTCCTGGGTTCAAGTGATTCTCCTGCCTCAGCCTCCCAAGGAGCTGGGATTACAGGCACCTGCCACCTAGTCTGGCTAATTTTTGTATTTTTAGTAGTCAGAGTTTCACCACGTTGGCCAGGCTGGTCTCAAACTCCTGACCTTAAGTGATCAGTCCGCCTCGGCCTCCCAAAGTCCTGGGCTTACAGGCTTGATTTGCCACATCTGGCCACCCTGCATATCTTAAACTACAACAATAAAGTGAAGGATGTAAGATTTTTGTTCATTACTTCTTCCTTATAAGCTTGGACGCAAACTAAAATGGCTCATGAATATAGCTGAAAGTTAACCCACGTTAGAGGTTTGCACACTGTGGCCGCTCTTCTATAACTAGCCCACTATCTTATTCTGTAAATAGAGTTTTGTTGGAACCAACCCAGCCACATGAAAAAAAAGAAGCTCATTCTTGTATGAATTGTCTGTGGCTGATTTTGTACCACAGCAGAAAATCACAAAAGAGAACATAAGTTAGGCATGCAAAGAAGAAAAATGCAGTCTAGCCCCATATAGATAAACCTTGCCGACCCTTCACTTAAGAGATCACTCAGTCCAGAACATGTATTTTTTCCCACAGATTTCCATCTTTTTTGCTCTTTATTCTTCCTTACACCTTAGATGCACCTGGGATCATTTTCGCTCTGTCTAAAGTGCATCCTTTAGAATGCCTTCAGCGAAAGTTGTCAAAAAGACCCTTCTCACCATTGTTTGTCTGAAAAAGTCCATTTTTCATCAACATTCGTGAAATGTAGTCTAGATTATACTCAGTCTCTTTTAGTGCATTGAAGAGATTATTCCAGTATTGTCTGTCTGACTTTGTTACTTTTAAGAAGTAAGCTTTCAATCAAATTCTTGCTCTTTTGGA
Organism: Aotus nancymaae; assembly: GCF_030222135.1. NCBI lineage: Eukaryota > Metazoa > Chordata > Mammalia > Primates > Aotidae > Aotus > Aotus nancymaae. The sequence continues at coordinate 80,798,037 of NW_026988442.1, forward strand.
GGTGATATTTTGCTGCTGTTGTTCACCTGTGGCCTTTCTTAAGATTTTTTTCTCAGTCTTTTTTTCCTCCAAGCAGCTTCAATGTAATATATTTAGTGGCAGATTTCTTTTTAATTATCTTGCATGGGATTTGTGAGCTTCTTGAATCTGTTTACTGTCTTTTTACTGAAAGATTACTGTCTTCGAGAAAATTGTCAACCACAATCTTTTCAGATATATTCAGCTGTCCTAGTCTCTCCTCTCCATCTGGGACTCTGATTACATTTCCTAAATCTTGTTTTGGCGTCATTCATGGTTATTAATCTCTCTCATGTATAGTCTATAATGGGTTTTTAAAAATTGAATGCAAGATAATTCTTTGCAACCTATCTGCTTTTAGCTGTCTTCAGTTTGTTGTTAAGTTTGCTCATAGAGATTTTAATTTCTATTATGTATTTTTCCAGAAGTTTTTTAAAGCCTTCTATGTCATTTTTTATGATTCCTTGTCCTCTGCAGATATCTTTTAGTTGGTTCGTCATTTATTTAAACCTTTTCAGCATAGTTGTTTTATAATCAGTATCTAATTACTTATTAATACATATCTGATGTCTTTACCTTTTGCTGTGGTTCTGGTGTCCATTTCTGTCCTTTTCTACCTGTTCTCATAGTCTAGCACCTTGTTGTCATTTTTGATATGATGAACATTCTTTTTGAGAAAAGAATGTTTAGAACTAATTGACAATTATTTTTCAAAGAGAATGTTCAATGCTGCATCAAGTTCAAGACATGGTGCAGACAATACATGACTGATTCTACCAAGGCTCTGCCACTTCCATTTACCCTTGGCTAGAGGGTAAACTCTTTAGGGTCTCAGCTTTATCAAGGAGTCTTATTAGACTTCCCATTTTAGGTGAATTCTACTTTAGATTTTGATTCCATTCCCAGAGTCTCTGCTAGAAAATCAAATACCTTCAGGGAAAAATCAGTTTTTGTACCAGGATAAATTTCCACGTTTTCATTATTTCTTCTTTTTAGACCTGAAAATGCCTTGTTGTCTTGTTGTCTGTGCAATGCTTTTAAGGCATTCTTTTGTAATATTTTAATCAGCTTTCTTAGTTGTTTTCAACAGGCAGGTATATCCCTATAAGTTGATCCACTCATTACTATAAACAGTAAGCCTTCTGAACATGCATTTTAACAGTAAGAATATTAGGTTAAGTGAGGCCTTAAATAAAAACCTTCCTTCTAAAGTCATTGCTTCCTCTGCTGCCTTTGTGAACCAAGGGGAAGTTTCCCACTCTTTAAAGCTCCTGCTAAAGTCATTGCTTCCTCTGCTGCCTTTGTGAACCAAGGGGAAGTTTCCCACTCTTTAAAGCTCCTGCGGGCTTAAAGGAAGGTAGCCAGGCTGCATGCTCTTTTGCTCCAACATGTTACAAAGTCTCTGCTAAAATAGCCCATTGAAGCCATTTTTTTCTACATGGAACTATGGTTATGGCATGTAACCAGAATGCTAAAATCTCTTTGCTGGTAACATGATAGACTGCAAAAATGACAACTCTTTTGCAGCTCTTTCAAAAACGATGTCGTGTCTATTTCTTCACCCTTTGAATCTGGACTGCTTTGTATATTACTTGTTTAATACAGTGCTACAGAAAGGATGTCGTATGTAACCTGAGCAGTCTCAAGAAGTTTCAGGTACATCTGCTCTTACTTTTGGAACTCTGTGAATTTCACATCTAATAAATTACTGAAGGATTTGAGGCCGTATGGAAAGATGTCCTAATCATTCCAGCCAGTGAACCTATGAGCTAACCACAGATGCATGAGCAATCTTGCCTTAGATAAACTGAGAGTAACCAGTGTGGCCCAGACTAGAAGAACCACTCAGCGAAATTCACACCAGATTGCCAACCTATGAATTCGTGCGCTAAATAGCTGATTGTTGTTTTAAGCTATTAAATGTAGAAGAGGTTAGGTTTGCAGAAATTCAACACATAGAGCTATATTACTTTATTTAAATTATCCTTCTTAAAATTAAATCTCTCTCAGTTATCAAATCAATGAACATTTTTTCAGTCCTTATCTAATGAGACCATTTTGCAATATCTGGCAGTATTGATTATTCTTAAAAAATCTATACTCCTTTAGTGTCTGTGACGCTGCATCTTCTTGCTTCCACTAGAACTTTTGTGCTATTCATATTCTCCATTTCCCTTGTGGATTTTAGTTCTTGTTTTCCTTATAAGTGTTAGCATTTACTAGGTTTCCGTCTTTTTCTTACTTTATCGACCACTCTCCCTGTTGGATCTCCTCCACTTTTTTCTCTTTCAGTGACTACTTTGTATAAAGATATAAATTATGTCTTTATGCAAAGACTCTTCCTACATTACAGTCTTGACTATGTAATCTGACAGTTAGATAGTCAGATATATGTCCTGAGACCCTAAGCTTCAACATATCCCAAAGTGTATAATCACGTTCTTCTCTGCCATCTGCTGGCTGGCTGGCTATTCCTCTATTTCACATAGTGTCACAATACGTCACCCAGAAACCTGCTAGAGAAACCTGGCATAACACATACCTCCCTCCTCTTCATTATATTTGTGTCCACTCTGTTTCTCTCACACTGCTCTAGTTTAGGTCTTCCTTCTCTCTCTTTTGAAAGATTACAGTCGTTTCTTGACTAGTTTCCTTAACTATAGTTTGTTTCTCTTACATCTATTCTAAACTTAGCTACCAAAAAAAAGTTATTAAACAACAACTCTCAGAGCATTTACCGCAGTGAATTTGGCAAGTAATAAACACATTTGCCACCACAATTTTTGTCTCTGCCTCTGAAAGCCATCACTAAGTGATTTCTGCAAGATTTTCATGGTAGCATCCAACTCTATACAGCCAGCCATTGCTATTGGATAGGAGATAGCTTTAAACCTGAAATCTGTTTGCCTTAGGATTGCCGAAGATAAACAAAGCTGGACAATCGTTAACATGGCAAGGATATATTTTAATCAGTAATATAGTACTGCAATAAGAAAGAGGATCTAGTTCTATCACAAGCACCTCTTCCAATACCCAAGTTAGTTTTCTTTCAGGTATCCTTGTATAAAACATCCGGAGTGGATTAGGTTCTATACCTTTGTGATCCTGTCAAACCTGGTCTGAATCCCTATCAGTACACCTGCACACAATTTAGCCATTTTCTGATGATATGTCTATTTCACTTGAACTGTGTGACATCAAGTACTGTATCTTAAATATCTTTATATCCCCATCATTTGGCACAGTACATGACAGTTAAAATCACTCAGTGGTTTTAAAATTTGACACCACCACCACATAATAATGCACTGACCTCCTAAAACTCAAATCGTGCTTGTGGGCTCAACATCATCTGACAATTGTTCATTTAGCCAGGATTATGATTTCAAAATAACTAAGGACCATAGGCAGCTCATTCTGTTGTCTCAGGGAAATGTCCAAGGTATCCTACTTTTGTGGACATGTGTTATCTGACAAAAGGTTTTCAAGTTCACTGTTCATTCCAGTTCTGCCTGGTACTATGATTGCAGTGCTTAAGCAGCTTGAATTTCCTGGGCAAGTGTGCACCATGCTGTAATAATTCAGAAGCTGCTTTTGTGTTCTTGAAACATATGGTGCTAGCTCAGATTTATCTTGGGAAAAAAGCTGGTCAGGAAGAGAAACTGCTGAAGAGCCGAAATCTCTCCCAGCAGCTAAGAAAACAACGGAGGGACACCGGCGTCCTTCCTCCGAGACCTCAGGCTCTCTGCCAGTTTGTAGTCCATATGCTGAATCCAGAGAGCTGCTTCACTTCTAATAACGATTGTGTTAATTTGTGTGAGGTTGATATTCCTCCAGAGAGCTCACAGTTTCAAGCATACCTAAAAGCACCTGTTAGGAAGCACAGCCTCAGAAAAATGCATTAGCATTTCTAAGAAAAGCATTTATTTTTATTCTTCTTGGTTACAGAGCTGCAAGTTGGCTTGTTCAGAAAGAGTTCTGTTTTTGCACCACACTGATGTTCAGTTTGGTGCAACATTTAAGTCTGGGAAGAGCACAGAGCATCAAATGTGGCAAGAGATGGCAGTAAAGAAAATGCCAACTGCCCCCTGCTTATCTCTTGTAGAAGAATTTGTAGCGGGACTTAGACCACCTGAAATGAATAGCATCCTCAAGTTCTGTCTGAATTTCACCCTGTGATTGATTATTTCATTATCATAGACCGAATTTGAAGCAACAAATAGTTTGCCCAGGGAATAAAATATACTTTTACTTTACAGATTCTTTCCCTTCCCTTCCAATCTGTTTTTCTTCTCTCTGTCCCACCTCCGCCAATGTGTGTATGTATATGTGTGACCATGTCTGTGTGTGTGTGTACTCACATCCATTCTGTTGTAATAATTGGAAACCCACCTTTGCTGGAGCAGGTTAAATATTGCCTCTTAAATATTAGTATGTTTAGAAAACCCATTCCTATAAAGAATAAAAGTGATAATTTCAACCCAGTTCTTTCCAAATTTTAATAAATCACTCTAATCTGAATAAATGAGTTTATAGATATTACATTTAGAAAATGTATAGTTAAAAGGAAACATTTTAATAAAATAACATTTTTCAAAAGGCCAAATTTCAAACTGGAAAATCAGAAGAAGATACAATCTGAATATTAGTCCAATGTCACTAGGATATATGTAAGGAAATCTTGAGGTTTTCCCTCCCCCTTTATACACGTCTCATTTAATTCAGCCTTTTTAGCCTAGGCCTATTATAATGCTGTTTGTTCCAAATTATTTTATAAAATATGTTCATACTAAAATATATAATGTTACCTCCCACTAAATAAATAAATATGATGTACACACATCACATACATATGTACCTTCACCCACTCATATATGAGGACAAAGCTCTGATTTTTTTTTTTTTCATCTTGTCCAAATTCCTGCCTAAGGGGTCTGGGGAGTCATGCCCTACAAACCGTAAATTCTCATCAGATGGCTTTTATTTAACACTCTATATCCTCACTTACTTTCCAGTCTGACTCTGGCATAACATTATGAGACAAGAAAGAAAATAAAAATATTTTGCCCCAAAACCTGTTTCTCTGCCACATCTTTAAATGGCCCTGGAAAGCCGTTCTTTGTTGGGGAAAATCTGCATGTGTAAAGAATCTCTGTTAACATAGCTAGATCTTTTCCTTACAGGCCCTCCCAATCCTGAAGAGATTAAATAAAAGTCTAGCACCTTTTAAAGATCTGAGTAGGAAACATTTGTCATCTATTGTCTCTAAGGGCAGCCACTGTAAGACTTCAAAATAACCTTGGTCTCCAGGATCTTTTATCTTAACCTGAACGTTTCCTTTCTATGGATCTCAGGTTTTTAGACAAACTCAACCAATTATCAAGCAGAAAAATGTTTAAATTTACCCATAGCCTGGAAGCCACCTCCCCACTCCCTTCCCTGCTTAGAGAGTTGTCCTGCCTTTCTGAACCAAATCAATGTATTTCTTAAATGCCTCCCTAAAATGTATAAAACCAAGTTTGTACCCCGACCAACTTGAGCACATGTTCTCAGGACCTCCTGAGGGCTGTGTCACGGGCCATGGTCACTCATATTTGGCTCAGAATAAATCTCTTTAAATATTTTACAGAGTTTGACTCTTTTCATCAACATAGTATCTTCCAAAATGTGGTCTTAACTCATGAGAGTAAACAATGCAGAGTGTGTGATATTTTCTAATTCCATGAGTATTAGCTGGTCACAAAGCAAGCATTCTCAGTCAATGGGCACTGTGTATCTCTAGTGTGTTTTTATTTTGCTTCATTTTCTCATCTTATCATTTATCTCATCTTATGGCAAGCAGTTTTGATCCATAATGATATTTTTAAAACCTCAATTTTCCAAACTAAAACACCTAGCTGAGGAGTTAACAGAGTAGTGTTACAATCACTATAGATGCCTTCAAGGAAGTGGTTGAAGGAAGAGATGGATTTTAGGGATTAGTTGAAGTACTTTAATACTTTCTTCAGCGTAAAAAAAAATTACTAAATCAGTTAGTACAAATAACTTCCAGAGCAGTAATCCTCAAACTCGAGCATGCATCAGAATCACATGGCAGGTGACTTAAACCACAGATGGCTGGTCTCGCCTTTAGAATTTCTATTCAGGAAATCAAGGTTGTGGCCTGAGACTATGCCTTTCTAAGAAGATCTGAAGTTATACAAATGCTGTCAGGTGGTGTCTTGATTGATTTGAGCTGCTATAACAAAATGCTGGGTGGCTTATAAACACAGATCTTTATTTTTCACAGTTCTAAAGGCCGGGAAGCTGGGGAAGCTTAAGATTAAGGCTTCAGAAAATTCAGTGTCTGGGGAGAGCCCTCTTCTTATTATAGATGGTGACTTCCAGCTGTGTCCTCACATGGTAAAAGGAGAGACCTACCTTTCTCCAGCCTCTTTTTTAAGGGCACTAATCCCATTCTTCAGGGCTCCACTCTCATGACCTAATCACCTCATAAAGGCCTTGCTTCCTAACGTCATCACCTTGGGTGTTAGGATTTCAACAGATAAATTGTTAGGGGACACAAAAATTCAGACCATAGCAGCAGGAGGGATCACATTTTGATAGCTGTTCTTTCAGAGCAATGCCTATAGTACTTTTCAGTCTGGATTTCATAAGGGTCACCATGGTATTATCTGAGAAAAACAAAAATGGTGTTACCTAGGTAACTTCCACAGAAAAAATCAAAAGCAACTTTTTTTTTTTTTTTTTTGAGAGACAAGGTCTTGCTGGGTTACCCCAGGTTGGAATGCAGTGGCCTGATCATGGCTCACTGCAGCCTTGACCTCCTGGGATCAAGGGATCCTCCCATCTAGCCTCAGCTGGGAAAACACATAGGCATCACCATGCTTGATTAATTTAAAAATTTTTTTTTTGTAGAAACAGGATCTCACTGTGTTGCCGAGGCTGGTCTCAAATTCCTGGCCTCAAGCAACCCTCCTACCTTGGCCTCCCAAAATGCTGGGATTAGGATTACAGCTGTGAACCACTGTGCCTGGCCAAAACAAATAAACAAACAAACAACAACAAAAAGTAAACAACTTTTAAAAAATATAATGGGTTTATATTAATTTTGTATTTCTTTTCCACTCAGCAATTAGGAAAATGTTTAGTGAACTTGTAGCCATTTAAGGAAAAAACTTCTTCATTTTGGTCTGATCTGAATTCCTGGCTGCAGCTGACTGACTACAGCTTGACTTCCACAACCTTTACTGCCATCCCAGGTTGACCCCTCATCCTCAGAGCAACATCCTGGAGAGCTCATCCAAGCTTGCCTCCCATCTTCTGTCCTAATTTTTTATGCGCCACCTTCTGCCCACAAGCTTCTTGATGTCTTCAGCCTGATTTCTTCTTCTTCAGTTTTTCTCCTTCTTTCTCCATTTCCCAATTTTTTTCTCTTCTGCTTTCATTGTTTTTCTGAACATACCTAGACCTCAGTGCCAATCATCACATTGATCATTTCTTTCTAATATTAGAAATGTCCTGACTTTCTTGCCATTTTTCTTACACATGGCTAAAATAACCCAATCTAATCATTCTTTTCTCTTTGACTTCTACATTAGCAATCATTGCTAGGAAAATTAATGGTTAGACCACCATTTGAATTTCCAACTGCAAAATGTCTTGTCCCCAACACTAGTTGAGCAGTAGTTGGGCATATCCCTAATTAACACTCTGCCATTTTCACAACTTTTATTTCAGATTCTTATCACTGAAATCCCTTTCTCAGCACCCTCTCTATCACACTTTGGAAAAAGATATTTTTTCCCATTCTGTACAAAAGAAATAATAGTAGCTGCCCATCAGTTTTTCCCTTCAACTTTCTTCAACCTTCCCTATACCGCAGCTGATGGAGTCACTCATGTGTGCCTCATTGCTTCCTGCTTCAGAAGAACACAAGAGTAGAATCAGGAGCCGGCACAAAGAGAGTTTTGGATAAGTACCCCATTTCACTTTGTATTTCTTATCACCAGAGTAGTGCCTAAAAATTAGGAAACCTTTAAATGTTCAGAAACAAGGCTAATCCATTGCAGTCTGCACTTTCATGTTCCGTGAAAACCAAAAAAATTTTAAAACTTACTCTATTGAAAGCATTTCTTTCCTGGTTTGTCTCTTAAACTAGACTGAGAATTTGGTTCCCTGTGACTCTTGCCTTTCATGTCTATGTCTACAACAACTCAGTATCTGGTACATCACAGGGACTTCCCAGTAAATGAATCAGTGGTTCATTCCTTTGTGTGTGTGTCTGTGTGTGGGGGCTAATTTTTGTTGATCCTCACTTTGTGATCCACAATTATTCCCCCTTATTTTTCTCCTCTTGAATATTACATTTGTGTTATGTTTTATTTGATTATCTATGACAAATGTTCACATCTTTTTAAAATATACATATGTATAAGACATGAAAGCACAAAGAAGAATTCTACTCACCCAGAAGTAACCCTTGCTAGTGTGCTTATCATAGGACATTCTGGACAAAGCTCTGTGCATATTTAAAATTTGTAGTCCCTGTGTATTCTTCTGGTTTCTTTCTGTTATTACCATTCTTAATGGGGTGGGAAGGAGTAGATAAAATTCTACCTAGAGTAACTATTTGAAGATGAAACTTCGAATATTATCCCCAAGTGGTGAGGGTTTTGTCAGGGATTTGGGGAGGAAGGTGAGGGGACTTGCACTTGCCTTGGGACAGTCTAAAATTCCAGTTTAGGTTTGTTGTCTCAAATACACACTCATAAAATTTGTTACATTCTCCAACTTAGGAGCATTGCTCTGTTTAGAGTTTGGTTTTTGTAAGAGTTAAGAAAAGAGGAAAGAAGCATGAAAAGTAGCTCAACAGTCAAAGACAGGTTTATTTTGGAGAATAAACCTGAGAGGGGCTTCTGGCCAATTTCAGTGAGAAGCACTGTCTCTTACAGACTAAGAGTATTTATTGGTGAGAGAGCTAGGAATGTTTCCATGTGGGGGAGAAGTTTATGGGGAGTTGGACTGTCTCTGGTTGGAGGGGAGGGTTAACTTGAGGCTGGCGTGTCTCTGGTCAGGGAGGGCTTTGGAATGTTTCTCATCAGAGATGTCATTTGTGGTTTATGGTCATGCCAACCTTAGCCATTAGGCTGATGCCCTTTGGATTTAGGTGGTTCTTGATCAAGGTGAACTTTAAAATAGCAGTGCTCATCCAAGATGGTGATGTTCCTGCTCTGTGGGATTGTGACTACAGCAATGCCCTGTGATATGAGATGGTGCTCCAGCAGGGTTCCACTGTAGCACTTCCTCTCCTGTTCTGCCTTGTGGATTTGCATCTAAACCTTGTCAGGTTCCCTTCCTCCCTCAGACCACATTCACACTTCTAGACTTCGTCAACATTTTCCACAAAGCATCATTGCATTGTCTTTTCAGATTCATGTCACTATCTTTTAGTTAAGCCTACTGTTGTGTTAAATCTGAGGACATAAATACCAGCTTTAATCATCCTTCATAATTTTGATCCAAATTTTAGTATGTGATGGAGATCATTTGAGTTTTAGGTTTGAAGTTAGTTTTGTTTTTTTGTTTTCTGCCACATAGGAAAAGTTACACTCTCCTAGCCTTCCCCTGACCAACCCCAACGTTTGTCTATATGTTTAGTCATGCTTAAGGGAAAAAAGTAGAATTAAAATGGCCTAATGCTTCCATTTTTCATCAGATGTCCTACCCATTTACTTTGAAATTTGTTTGAAGAATGATGTACAGAAGAGGAAAAATAAACAACAGCCAAAAATTTGTTGCTAGTTACACTTTGCTCTGGGAACGCCCTCGTTTTCATGTCCTATAACGTGCAGTTCAGTTCTGCTTCTCTCCTCTGAGTGTCCATGTTTATCCCACCTACCTCTGCATTGGGCTTTATAGCCTTTTTGTTGTTGAGTAGCGAAGGTAACATCCTGTTAGAAATGTAAGCTGAAAATAGTTACAATGGTGCTCTAGAATCAACTTTCTTGCCAAAAGTGCTAAATGGTCATCCTGACTCCAGTAAACCAGGGATACTACAACTAATAATAACCATTGCAGGCTGAAAGCGGTGGCTCATGCCTGTAATCTCAACAATTTGGGAGGCCAATGAGGGTGTTCAGAAGTTCGAGACCAGTCTGACCAACATGGTGAAATCTTATCTCTTTCAAAAAAAAAAAAAATACAAAACTTAGCCAGGTATAGTGGTGGGCACCTGTAATCCCAGCTACTCGGGAGGCTGAGGAAAAAGAGTTGCTTGAACACAGGAGGCAGAGGTTGCAGTGAGCCGAGATCGTGCCATTGTACTCCACCCTGGGCGACAAGAGTGAAACTCTGTCTCAAAAAATAAAAATAAATAAATAAATAAATAATAACCATTGCGGCCTACTGAGTGCACACACCATGCCAGGTACTCTGCTAAGGGGTTCAATGCATTTTAATCTTTTCAGCAGCCTAGGACTTGTCTGCTATACCCACATTTTTAAAATAAAGGAACTGAACCTCAGAAAGCTTAGATAATTTGTGCTATTTCATCACACTAATAAGTGGTAGACTCTCTCTGTTTGACTCCAATGACTGTATTCTTGAACACTGTCCAAATGAATACCAAATAACTCACTTTGCAAACATTTCATGTCCATTATCACCTCATTAATGTGTTCATTTTATTGCTCAATTCCAGAATGGTCTTGCCATTCCTTTTATCATAAAACATCCCATCCATTCTTAAAGAGCCAGCTTATATCTCATCTTGCAATTTATCCTTCCCCTAATTATCCAGCATGAAGTAGTCTTTGTGCCTCTGTTCCCCTTAAGCATGTCTGTTTTAGCACTTATTTTTAATCTATCAGTTAATGTTAGAAAGACATCTATCACCTTTTGGTCTCAGAGTTGTACCAGTTCCCATCTCCTACTGTATCTGGTGCAGGACAGCTTTTTATTTTGGTTTTCAGAACTTGATTTCAATATATATATGAAAAGAGGAAACATAATACAATTAAAAAGTAACATTTGATATAATAATATCTAAGTCCAATTCTAGGATTTACTAGGTGTGCTATATTAGAAAATACAACAGAGACAACTGGTCCTCAACATTGTCATCTGTAAAAATTATCTTCACAATAAAACTACTTGTTTTACCTTTCACTGAGTTTTTAAAAGAAAATCAAATGCAATAATAAGTGATGAAGTGTTTTATAATTTATTATGTGCTATGTAACTCTATTTTGTCATTGCTAATAAAAACATAGTTGATTGATGACTATTTAAGTGACTTTTAGGCAGGGTCTAAAGTGAGCAGTAAAAGAAATTAAAGCTGAAACTGTGAACCTAACGTTCTGTTGTAGAAGTTGTTAACAACTGTCTTTCCTTCAGCAGAAGTTACCTAGTTCTACATTACCTCTGGCCTTTTGACACCCATTAAGTGAAAAAGCTAGAAGATACAAACTAGGAAATAGTAGAGATAAGGTGAAAGTCTAGTTTGAACTCAGTGAAGCAAACCAAAATAAGCAAAGACCTCCCACTTGGAGATGGGGTAGAAGACTCCTGTGAACTGTTATGGTGACTAACTACACAGAGGAATAAAGTTATATACATAAAAAGTTAAAAGATATATAATATGAGTACACCTGTTGAATCAGCCAACATGAATTCATTCACATATATGTAATAGTGTGCATCACAAAACAGTATCATAAATAGCAATGAGTTATAAATGGATTTGACCAATATTAAAAATATAGTTAGTGAGAAACTACACTGTATTATAACTTTGTACAATTATAAAAGATAATTGTCCAATATAAATGATAATTAAAATTTAAGAAGCAATTTCCTATTTTTAATCTAGATTATAAAATGAATGATTGTTATGTAAAGTTTATCTATTTTTCTTTAAAGGGAAGCCAGATCTGGAGACATAATAATAATTTGGCATCACATAATGCCTAGGAAATAGTACATAGCTAATAAATATTTGTTGAGTGAATAAATGAATGACAGCCACTGGCATAAATTAAAAAGTTTTTGCAGGTAAAAGGCAAGACTGAAACGATCCTTTTGACTCATAAGTGGTGGGTCATTAATTGTATATATATATGTACACATACACACACATAAACTTTAAGAAAATTAAGTTTTAGGAAAATGGAGAAAATGTGAACTAATATTTTATTGTTTTTCTAAATGAATTTGTTGCCATTTATGACAGTGCAATGATTGCATCTTGTGTCTTGTGTAGGCACATTACTGAACCACTTTAATCCTTTTCTTTTTAATTTTCTAACAATAAAAAACCTCTTTTTTTATGTCCATGAAATATATAGTTTCAAAATTATTTTATGAAATGGAATGGATAGTATACAAATTAATGTCATGTATATCGCAGTATGATTCCTTTTAAAACTGAATGAGGGGCATTTAAGTCATGCCTACTGTTTTTTAGGGGCATCAAGTAACATTGAGTTATTAAGTAATGAAATGTGAGTGATGGAGTTCAAATTCCTGTTAAACATAAGGAGAAAAACATTCATGTAGTAGGTTTAATCACTGTTACTTTACACTTTGATGTGCAAATTAAAATTGAGAACATGTCATTTAAGTAGGCTTAAGAGTTATTCAGAGGTAGAAATATGACAGCAGCTGACCTTTATTATTATATTTTACTGCAACAAAAGCTCTATGGATGTTATTCAATTTCTAGTGTGAATTGTTTGAAGGTGATAAAAGAAGTCAAATATCTGGACTGAGGTATATATTTTAGGAGATAGAAAAATTACTTTCTTACCTTCAGCAAACCTTCTCATTGATCACAAGAGTCAAAGGGCAATCTTCAATCCTCTAACTTACAACACATGGTAAACTACTTCCTCTGCAATCCATAAAATGAAAGGTACAGGTGATATTCTGCAAATACAATGAGAAGATTCTGTTGAGTTACGAGCTTCTTGTCTGATTAATTTTTACATCCCCTGGACCTAAAATAATACCTGTTTTGAAATAATAGCTCCTTGAGTATTTACCGAGGTCAACAGAACTTCATTACCCACACAATTAATTTAGTTTGAGTATTTTTACCTAGCTAATAGTGACAAGCATAACATTAAAATGGGCAAAGAAATAAGCATGCCAGAGTTCTGCAAGCATTTTCTATGAAGAGCCAGATAATAAGTATTTTAACTTAAGAAGGCTTAAAAGTAAAATCAAGGATATCATGTAGGTGCATACATAAAAACTTAGAATGTAACCATTTAAAAATTTTAAAAAATTAAAACTCACAAGCCACACAAAAACAGACAACCAGCACTTTGGCTTGTGGGCTATAGTTTACCCTTCCCTGAAATAGATTTTTGTGCAATAAATTCGAAGATTTTGTTCAGGTAGTTGACCTAAATAATTCTGTAGATTTGGTCCTCCATGATGCAGATTTACATAGACAAGATGATTAGACAGATGATGGATTGAAATCAATTTCTTGTAAATTAAATTAAACAATTGAAACGGATTGTTTTATTATACCTTTGTCTCTGCATATAAGTTAGCAAAATTCTGGGACCCAAGTGGGAAATGTGGGTAAAAGGATTTAAGTACGTCTGGAGCTCCTACGGAGAATGACATCTTTGGAAGAAAAAAGTCAGTGGAGTTTAAAGTGTGCCTTAGAAAAGGACAGATTTAGATAGAGAGAAGCTCTCATTCCTGGTGATAGGAGGAAGGTCAAACGCAAATGGGCTTTGGGTGAGTTGGAGCAGGTGAGGGCAGTGGAGCTTACTCTACTAACCTGGCAGAGCATTGTGGTCCTCGAGGCCTGATGTAAGATCCAGCATGAAGTAGTGTTTCTGCCTCTGTTCCCCTTAAGCATGTCTGTTTTAACACTTATTTTTAACTTATCAGTTAAGGTTAGAAAGACATCTATCACACATTTAGTGCTGGGAGACTTTAGACACAAGTAAGATCTATTCAGGAAACATTATTACTTGTTCCCAAAAGGAATTCTGCATTATTATTATGATGATTATTTTTTGATACTCTGTTGCCCAAGCTGGAGTGCAGTGGCATGATCTCAGTTCGCTGCAATCTCTGCCTCTTGGGTTCAAGCAGGAATTCTGCACTTCTAACTAAACTAAATATACAATTAAATACACATGAGCAGTGGAAATAAATTAGCTTTAATCATTAATTTCTGTATGTTAAATGAGATTAGTTTACGGAACATTAGTATTGCCTTATCAAAGGAGCCAAAGGCCATTTTTCTAGACTGTGAAACATTTTATATGTAGTAGTATCAAGTGGCATAATAGTAAAATTTAAAGGAAAAACTGAAAAAAAAAAGGGCAAGCCTCCTGATGTTTCTGAGTTTTAGCTTCTTCATAGGTAGGGTGAAGATGTGTTATTTAATGTTTGCCAATGTCTTCTCTGTCTTTACAATACCAAGAAGCCATGAAATTTTTATGTTAAATATCTAAAGTATAAAATGACTCACCATACTACCCAAAGTACACACATATGTACTCATTCAACACCTAGATCCATAGTTTCCCAAACTATGTGTCAAAGTGCCCTGGGGAACTTTTAGGCTGTGGGTCATATAGTTTCTTACACAACTCAACTCTGTCACCCTAAGGCAGACATAAATGTATGCAAACACATGAGCATGGCTGTGTTTTGATAAAGCTTTACTGTCAGAAAGAAGTGGCCAACACCCAAGCTGTACTTCACTGAACTCTGGTATACAGTATATATATATATATATATTTATTTATGAACATTGAATATATGTGTTGATATGCTTTCAAGAGATGTACAAATATAGGAAGTTTCTTAGCTGACCAATAAAATACTTGTGAAGAATGGAGAGAAGGAAGACATTAGGTAGATTAGAGATAGCCTGAGTCAAAAGGAATAAAAGCCATTAGTCAGGGAAAAGAGCTTAATACGTTCATATACACATACACATACATATACTCACAGATGCTCCTCAATTTTACAGTTGCGTTTCATCCCAATAAACCCATCATAATTTGAACGTATGATGGGCTTATCAGGACAGAACCCCATTGTAAATAAAAAAGTGTACTAAATGCATATCACTTCTACACCATTTTAAAGATGACAGATATATGTTGAACCCTCCTAAGTTGGGAAACAGACTGTCTATCTATACATGTATGTATTCATATATTCGTTCTCTGTTTCTCTATGAAATACTGATGACAAACTTGTTATTTATTTGTGGTAACAGTTCGTCTCAGATGTGATAGATACACAGTGTGTATTATTATGAAACTTGTAAAAAGGTTTAAGAATAATCAATAAACATTCATTTCAAACTTGATATTAATGAAATTTAAACTCATTTCATTGGTACTATCTCTTAGAAATAGTAAAAAAAGTTTTGCTTGAGCAGAATGACAAGCAAGAATCAGACATTAATTCATTAATATCAAACTTGATATCAATGAAGTTTAAACTCATTTCATTGGTACTATATCTTAAAAATAGTAAAAAAGGTTTTGCTTGAGCAGAATGACAGAGCAGAATCTAGACATTATGTTCTTGTGAAAATAACCGCTTTCATAATACAAAGATAGCCTGTCTGGTAGAGATTAAACTGAGATAACTATGCACCTGTGAGGCAGACTTTCAGTGGGCTGTATTATCAAGACCCAAGATATTATAACAATTGTAATGTAAATAAAACTAATAATAATAATAAAGCTGCTGTAATCAGGGCAGCTCTATGCCCCCCAAAATTATTTCCACTGAATAAAAGCTCCCCTCAGCTCATATCAAAGATTGTGTCTCTGATCCCAGTTAAAGACCAAATTTTAAAACTATGGAGACTTCAGATCTGATCCCATATTGAATTCTAATGTGAAGATCTTTGCTAGAATGCTTTGAAGGAGATTAGAAATATTGATTATCATTTAAGTACTCTTAGATCACCAAAATCTCATTAATGAAGAATTTTTTTAGATAATGACACCTATTGGCTAGTTAACAAACTATATCATGAACATGAAATACATTAATCCCTCAATAACATGACCAGAAATCCCTACATTCTAAAAGTATCACTGTTTTCTGCCTGTAATTGATAGAAATACAGCTTTAATGAAATGTTCAGTTCTTGCTTATAATTCATACCAGCATAATTTTTCAAGGTATATAGGGCTTCAACATTTCTTATAAGTCATGTTTGACTTTTTCTAGGATAGAATATAGAGGTATGATTAGGTAACCTTAAATGGGAGAGAGATTACACTAGAAAATAAAGCTTATTCTGCTACCTAGAACAGTTTTTTGAACTGTTCTTGTTAAGGCAAAATCTTTTTTGTCACTCAGGTCTCAGTTCAAATACCGGCTTTCTACAGAGACGATTTTTTTGATCACTGTTTTAGGAAGGGATATTTAGAAATTAAACTTTGGGACAGACATGGGTATGAAGGAAGTTTACTGGAAATTCCCCTGGAATTAACATGTGTAGAAGGGTGAAAGAACCTGGACTGACAGAGAAATGTAGTCAAAATTAAGGCCACAGCAGATTCATCTTTTTCACCTGAGCTCTGGTGCTGGAATGCATCTATAGAATTATTCCAACTTTCCCCAAAGTAGTAGCATTCATATCCCCATGTCAGTCAGTCATTGGATGAGAGTTGGGTGCATACCCATGGGTGTCTTAGCTCTCTTTGGTTGAGGACAATTCCCAGAGCAAAGCTCTGGCTGAGAGCTTTCAGCCAAAAACACTCCCAAAAGTTGGGGGATTAAGAGCCTCAGTCCTAAAGGCAGAAACAGATGGTTTAAAACGGCATCCACAACATTCTACTCCCTGCACTATTCAGGTACTAGTGATTCATATATAGTCATGCATCCCTTACCAACAGGGACACATTCTGAGAAATGGATCCTTAGATGATTTCATCATTGCATGAACATCGTAGAGCATACTTACACAAACCGAGACAGTATAGCCGCCTACACACCTAGGCTATATGTACTGCTCCTGGGCTACAAACCTGTACAGCATGGTACTATATTGAATACTGCAGTCAATTGTAACAGAATGGTAAATATTTGTGTATCTAAACATAAAAAGAGGTACAGTAAAAATGCAGTACTATAACCTTACAGGACCACCATTGTATATACGGCTCATCATTTGTCAAAACATAATTATGTGGTGCATGACTGTATTAAGTTCTGGAAACGGCTCCTCTAGAATCCCTGGAAAAACAGAAAAGGGCAGTAAGTGAGAAAAAACTACAGCCCTTGCACTACATCTAGTCAGAAGTCATAAATGATACTCCCTGTGTCCCTCTTCCATTATGATTTCCAGATTCACCTTTAACTAGTGCTTCTGCAGATCTAGGTAGCGACTGAATGCAGAATGTCGTATCTGCAGGGTCTGTGTTCTCAGTCACTTTCCTCCTCTGCCAGCCGGTCATATTTGTCCTCATCACACACCCATTGGTGTGTGCTGAGGGAGGGACTTGGATGTAATGGTGAGGGATGACATGGAGTCTGGGCTACCTGATTATGCATCAGACTTGCGCCCTCTATTTCTGCCCTTGCTCAATCCCAGGTGTGCAATTCCATCTTTTGATGGATTTCTTCTGCATGTATCCCACCTTATGGCTGGCTGAGTCTCTCAGAAACCAGTTCGTGATGGAAATATCTGGCTACAAAATCACTTGATGTCTCAAGGTTGGCTGACATATATCTTCTAATAACTGCTTTTGGAATATAGTATAATTCTCCACTGAGGTGGCATGATCTTGCAGCAGAATTCTAGGGGTCTAAATTGTGATTCTCTTATAAGAGTTTGCTATAAACTCTGCATTCTTTCCCACCACTGAAATATGTAATAATATATTACCTTCTGGGTTATATGGCCCAAGTAGTGAAGCCGCTTTCTCCTATACCTCCTGCAGAGCATTTTTCCTCTCCAGTTTTCATTGAAAACAGGCAGACTTTGCTGTCACACACTAATGGGTAGAAGAAGTATTCCCAGGGGTGAAACATGCTGTCTTTAGAATCTAAAGTAGTGCTACACTTTTTCTTTTAATTTGATTGGATTGTTTCAACACGCCAAAGATCACTGGACTCCTAAAAACATCACTGCTGTGGTTGGCCCTTAAATCTTCATGGAGTTTATATTACACTTTCTGGAGCACACGGGTTTTTCCAAGGTCTCTGTGCATTTGCAGCTTCTTGCTACTCCAGTCCAATTAACATGAGGTAATCCATAGAGTGGACCAAATTGCAAAATATTTGGGTACCTGAACCAATTCTGCAAATTAGTTAGATGGTCCAGATTTCTTCTGACTAATTATGAATAGGAGAAATGGGAAAGTTAAGATAGATTTACATTAAAAAGGTATATGTGCAGTGGGAAGAGTTAGTCTGCTAGGGCTGCTATAACAAAATATAAACTGAGTGGCTTAATTAACAGACATTTATTTTCTTACAGTTCCACAGGCTGGAGAGTCCAAGATCAAGGTGTTGGTAGATGTGTTCCTGGTGAGGGCTTCCTTCCTGGCTTGCAGACAGCTGCCTTCTCACTGTGTCCTCACAGGTCAGAAAGAGAGATAGAAGGCTCTGGTCCTTCTTTCTCTTCTTCTAAGGACACTAATTCCCTCATGACAGCTCCAACCCTCATGACATTGTATAAACCCAATTACCTCTCAAAGGCCTCACCTCCAAATACCATCATATTGAGGGTTAGGGTTTCAAAATATGAATTTGGGGGGACTTTAACATTCAGTTCATAACATGGGGCAGTTTTGGTACAGATTTCTATTTACTAAAAAAAAAAAGAGTCATAAAGAAAAATAAGTCCTTTTTGGAGCCCCAGTCACCATTTCTCCACATCCTGTCCTCTCCACATGCTTTCCTCATATATAGTCACAGTGTCTGAAGCTGTAGCAGCCACTCTGTGGCTGTGTAACAATAAACACAAGGACAATAGGGCAAACACACTGAAAATTGTAGAAAGATGATAATCTCTCGGGACCTTGATAATAACTTTAAATTGTAGAATCTTCCTATAGTTCTTGCTATGTTAGAAGTATTTCTCTTATTTGAGCTGAAATCGTTTAGATTAATTATAGCTGCTATAAAAAATAAACTCTAAAACATCAGTAACATAATACATAAAATTTCATCTCTCTCTTACAGCAACTAAAACGGGGTTTTCAGTTGGGTTATTCCCCTTCAGACAATGATTCTTGAACCAAATCTTCTTTCAAATTTTGGCTCCACCATCTTCAAAACTTGGCTTCCAGAGTTAACTTGGATATCACCTCAATTTCTAATTTTAGAACATGAGAAAAGAATATGGATGATTATGCATGGGAAATGTTTAATGGAGAAAGCCTAAAACTAGGTCATGTGGTTACTTTTAACTGCAAAAGATAATTCAAAATTGTTTTTCCATGAAGGATCAGACAAAGGAATGACTTTACTCCCTGTACCTGGGATAGTGCCTGACTGATAGCAAAAACTTAATACATAATTATTTGGTATATGAATAAATTAGTTTGCTTTGCTCTGCTTCTCAAACAATAATGTATTGGTTGAGAGAGAATACTTTATCCAAAATGCTTAGGACCAGAAGTGTTTTGGACTTCATATTTTTTTCAGATTTTGGAATATTTGCATATACTATACCTAATGAGATATCTTTGGATGAGGACCCAAGTCTGAAACTTACTTATGTTTCAAATACACCTTAACACACAGCCTGAAGATAATTTTATACAATATTTTAAATAATTTTGTATGTGAAACCAAGTTTGTATTAAGTCTTTATATATGGAATTTTCCATTTGTGGTGTCATGTTAGTGCTTTAAAAATTTCAGATTTTGGAGCATGTCAAATATATATGTATTTTATTATTTTTTGAAGAGACAGAGTCTTGCTCCGTTGCCCAGGCTGGAGTATTGTGGCATGATCACAGCTCACTGCAGCGTTGACCTCCTGGGCTCAAGCAATCCTCCTGCCTCAGCCTCCTGAGTGGCTGGATCTACAGGTGCCCACCACCATACCTGGCTATAGATCTAAACATATGTCTTGTAAACGTTTTACATGACCATAGAATAAGATAGTGCTTACATCCATGAAAACTCTGAGTTCTAGAGAAACAGCTCAAATGATGCTGTTTGTTATTAATTGATTCATGATTTCATTTATATGTAGACAGTAGCAATCTGTTTACAGTCTCCTTAGTGACAATATATGTGTTCCTCCTTGTTCCTTCACACTGAATGAGGTCCCATCACTGTTTTTTGTAAGAGATAGTCTTCTTTTTTTTCTTTCCCAATAACTCAGTGAGCGACCGCTGCCCTCCAATGTAACATCAAATGTATCTGATCAACTCAGTCAAAAATTTACTTGATCTTCTCTTATGTAGGAAAAAAAATTCTGTTTTATAAAATTAATGTTTGCTTGAATTGATTGAATTTCCCCATGGTTACAAGGAAATAACCTAGTTTGCCAAAGATGACTTATAGATATTTTATTTTATCATTTGTCTTTAGCAAATTCTCACATCTAGGTCTACCTCTCTATCAATTATGCTTCCTTAAAATTTTTTTCTCTGAGATGACTATGTCATGATTTTACAAATCCACATGTATATTAGTCTGCTTTGCATTGCTATCAAGGAATACCTGAGACTTGTAATTAATAAAAGAAAGAGGCTTATTTGGCTCACAGTTCTGCAAGCTGTGCAAGAAGCATGGTGCCAGCATCTGCTTCTGGTGAAAGCTTCAAGGAGCTTACAATCATAGGAAAGGCAAATAGGGAGCAGATGTGTCACATGGTGAGACAGAGAGAGGAGGAGGGAGCCAGGCTCTTTTGAACAATCAGATTTCACGATAACTAACAGAGCAAGAACTCACTCATTATCATGATGATGGCACCAAGCCAATCATGAGGAGTCTGCCTCCATGACCCAAACACCTCCCACTTGGCCCTAGATCCAACACTGGAGATCACATCTCAACATGAAATTTGGAGGGGACAAATACCAAACTGTATCAGTACAATTCTGCACATGAAATGGGTTAGCATAGTTATAGATAATTAACTAGGATCCAAGTCATTAAGTTAATATAAATCCTAGGCAAATAAACTGTTTATATTTTCTACCAAAATATATATTGAAGCTAAGCATGCACATCTGATGAATCAATCACTCTTCTGTTTGTGGTTTCTTTTTAGTTACACAAATTTTCAGTGATTATATTGAAAATTATGCAGGAAAAAGACTCCAAATAAATGAAAGTTCTTAGAAAAAAATGTTACATCCTGATGGCAACACAAATCTTCTAATTTTTATTTTTTAGTATAACTTAGAGGCTTTTAAGTCACAGGTCAGATTAACTCTTGACATAACCCAGGTATGCAGGCTTTGTTTTCTAATACTAAAGGCATGAACATACATATAATTTCCATCACCTAAAACTGTTTTGTCATCATTTTGATGGCCTACTGTACTTTTGCAAATTACTTTATCATTCTTGCTGCTTTGAAATTCTTCTTGTCAATGCCATGTCTCCAAATAATGTCACTTTGAACAGTGATTGTGTGAATGCTTAGAATTACTAATAATTTCCACAGACAGTATCTTGTAGTGAGGTAGTAAGCAGAATATTTTTCCATTCTGTGCAAGTGTCTTACGGGACTGATTTTCTACAAGACGGCTTTCTTGGCATCCAATGGAAGGACTCTCATCTCAAGAGAAAACTGCACACATTAGAAATGAGGGAATAAAGTTTCTTAAACCAGAACTGCATCAGAAGATGTGTTCTCTCTGTCTCTGTTTTTATTTTTTTATTTTTATTTTTTGAGACAGGGGTCATGATCTGTCATCCAAACTGAAGTGCAGTGATGTGAACATGACTCATTTGCAGCCTCAATTTCCTAGGCTCAAGCAATCCTCCTACCTTAGCCCCCTGAGTAGCTGAAACTACAGCACACAACACCACATCCAGCTAATTAAAATTTTTGAGGCAGAGTCTTGCCATGTTACCCAGGGCTGATCTAGTCCTGAGCTCAAGAAATCCTTCCACCTCAGCCACCCAAAGTTCTGGGATTACGGGTGTGAGCCACTGCACTCAGCCTGATGTGTTCTCTCTTAACAAGTTTCTAAACCAATGATTTTCTATATTCACTAATTAATGATGATTATTATAACTTCAACCACAGTACTTTTAAAAGAGATATTTAAAATACTTTTGCCTGGATAATTTTTATATTACTTAATTTGTGTATTATAACATGAAGGGAATGAGGATTACCGATTTGACAGCCTATTGTTCAGTCTAATTAAGTGTATACAAAACGGAATTTCCTTAAAATACTGAAGCTCAAGGATTAAAAATAAATTGTTTAGTAAGAGAAAAGAGAAACAAGAAAACTGATGGGAAAGACAATAAATAAGGAATAATAAAAAGGTTGTGGGATTTGTTAGAGCTTTCTTTCTTTCTTTCTTTCTTTCTTTTTTTTTAGGTACTAGCTGTAAGATTTACCATATCTCAGATAACTAGAAAATTAAAGTCTACATTTGAAAATCCAGGTGCTAAAATTTCAACAGATAATTTTTAAACAATGACTCAGATTAGATAGATAGATAGATAGACAGATGATAGATAGATAGATACACAGATATATAGATTCATAGATGCATAGAGATAGGTATAAGAAAATCTTTTTCAATTTACACCATGCGTATCTTATGTATTACCATCTTATTATAAATGCAAAATGTACTTTAAAATGCTAATTTCAAGAAAGATAATGACTAAGGCAATTTTATGGTACTTCTGATCTGTTCCATTAGTATATTACTATTACAGTTTCAAAAGACTTATAGAACATTTTTAGTCAGTCTTTTTAAGAAAATCTGAATGTGCAAAATCTGAAACAAGACATTCTCTTTTAAAAAGGAATATGTTAATATAATCTCATCTTTGTTTGAAGGAGAAAATAAATCAAATAACCTTTATTTTTTCCAAGTTAGTGAATTTATACATATTTGATCAGCATAAGTTTTTAAGATTACTTCACATAAGATTAATCTCTTCAGAATTATTGTAATCTTCACATAAGATTAATCTTTTCAGAATTAATTTTATCACCCAGGATACCAGTGATTTACTCCCTCTTTTTCATGGTACTGGTTTTCTCTTTCACCAGCCTACTTCACAGAGTGACCCTCCTTGGATATTTACCCCTGGAAAAGAATCTACTTATTCCCAATATGTATGTATCTCAACTTATATGACTGAAATATTCAGGGAAAGGAGATTGTGGATTTGTAAATCTGAAGTAGGATTTAAAAAACGCACTGCACAGATAGACCAAAGTTTCCAAACTCAGATGTCAGCAGGGGTTTGGTAGGTAATATACAAGAATTGAACAGACAGATATAACCCAATATATTAGGGTGAATTTGGAAGCCTATGACCCATTCAAAAAGAGAAAGCATCATCTACAAAGGTCAAGCAAATTATTTCCTTGCTGAAATGTGAAATTCATCTTTCCAACATAGGAGAAGTCGGAAATCCAATTCTTTATATTAAGCAAGTCTTAGTTAAATGTAGGTAAGCAATCTGAATTACTGTATTTAACAATGTACAAATCATACAAAACAAATCTCTTGGAGACATTTGGCCCACCAGTAAGCCAATTTAAAACCTATGTATGGATCTAATGTAGGAATTACAGGTTTTCTCTAACCAAAGTCTAAAAAAAAATTTAAATTGGATTTTAGTGTCATCCAACATAGCCAATTTTTCTACCATTACTTATGATTTCATTCCTGTTAATGTTAATCATTTACCTGCTTGCAGGCCCTGAATGCCCTTGAGATTATAACCAGTGCTGATCCAAAAGTCTGACTGACAATGTTATTGTGGGATAATCAGTGAAAGAGAAGTTGGGTGCATGGTTGAGAGAACTAGGGATGAGAGATGTGGGAGACCAGTTGAGTGGAGGAATGGTGGAACTGTGACGGTGTCCCTGCTGCATCAGATGTGGTACCTCCTCATCCATTTCAGTATCCATAGCTATGTAGAAAAAACCCTGAATTTATGTCATTAAAGACGTTTGATGTTAACATAATAACTGATCATTTATGGAGTAAATAGGGATTTGGGGTGTGCATGTCTGGCCTTGTCAGAGGTAAACAGAGACAATATTCATAGTCTTACCCAGGTCATCTGGGGAAGGATGGCTCCTTGTAGTAAGGCTTTTCCAGAAAACAAAGAGGTTTGGGGATTTCTTAACCTTAGTGCTTTCCAGAAACTCTGGGTTCAGGTAAAACTCAACATTGTCAATAAAAATTTGACAGTAAGGTACAAAGAAAAAGCTAGAGAGAATTTCAGTTTAAAGAATTGTAAGTTCTATTAAGGAGATATTTTATAACACAGATCAAGGAAATATTATCCATTCCTGGAAAGCAGTGGCTCTCAACTGGGGGTGTTTTCTTCACCCTGAACCCTTGGAAACACCTGGGAGCATTTTAGTTGTCACCAATGAATGTGGGACTATGACTGGCATCAACTGGATAGAGGCCAGAATTTATACTAAACATCCTACAATTAAGACAGCCCACCACAAGAATTATTCACCCTAAACTTTCAATAATGCTGAACTTGAAAAGACTTTGCTGTAGGGACAAAAACACAAGTTTGAGAATTTGATAATTCCTTACCATCTTCAAGCTACATGGACTCCCATAAGTAATTTAGCGAGTATGAGCCTCAGTTTTCTAATATGGTAGCTGGGCACAATAAAATATTTATTTCATAGGACTTGTGAGGATTAATGAAGTAAGATCTGTGTAAACACCTACCACAGTGCCTGGCAAATAAGTCAGGAAGAAAATAATTACTTCTCCATTTCCCACTCTCCCTTCTATCTACTTCTCACTTGAGTTTCTCTGGACTTTTTTTGGTAATCAACCATTTCATAGTGATTACAAACAGAGTCTAAAAATTCTGGGATTGGAAAGAAGAAGAAAAAAAATGGAGCTCTTGTACCACCAGGATCAGTTTTATGACCTTAGGCAAACCAACCTACTCTCTGTGTTTTAGTTTTCTTATGTGTCAAAGGGACAAAAAGACATTTTCCCTTACCTGTCTTGGAGATGAAAATAAATGAGTTACTAGGAAAAGCAGCAATTTGCTCAGAAGAAGCGATCGATAAATGATTTTAGCAGCATATGAAAGCACTTTCAAAAGTTATGGACATTATCCAAATTAAAAGATTTAAGTTATTTTACTGTAACTTATATTATTTGAATATAATGTATTTAAATAGTTTTTTTGATAAGTGTGCTATTTATTTTTTGTTGTATTTTAAATGAAAAAATTATGACATTAAAATATCTATAGATGAGTCTCAGATTAAGACTACAAAATTTCTCACATACCAATACACATTTCATCTCTGAATAGTCTTTCTTTTCATAGTTTCTCAGTTTTGTTTCTTCAGGTAGTTTTCCTTTTTTTTTTTTTTTTTTTTGAGACGGAGTTTCGCTCTTGTTACCCAGGCTGGAGTGCAATGGAGCGATCTCGGCTCACAGCAACCTCCACCTCCTGGGTTCAGGCAATTCTCCTGCCTCAGCCTCCTGAGTAGCTGGGATTACAGGCACGCGCCACTATGCCCAGCTAATTTTTTGTATTTTTAGTAGAGACGGGGTTTCACCATGTTGACCAGGATGGTCTCGATCTTTTGACCTCGTGATCCACCTGCCTCGGCCTCCCGGTAGTTTTCTTTATACAGTTTAAATAAATATTTTGATTTTTTTCCCTGATTTACTAACTTTAGATAATATCATTTTATTTTGCTTTTCAAAAGATTAATCACATAGTGACTTACCCAACCATATGTTCTCTTTCCTTTCCTAGAACTTGTTTATATTGGTATTTTAAATTTGTAAAGTTTATAAATTTCACATTTGATATGTAGCTAAAGTTGTGCTCTAGCTTTACTGTGGGTTGATTTTGAAAATATAAGCACAATAAAATAACATTTATGGTTTTGAAATTATGCGAATATATAACCCAAATACAGCAATTGAAACTGTAGAGAAGGAAATGCAATCCTATGGCACTGAAGTTCTAGTGCTCAAAGGATTATGTCCCAAGCATACAGATGAAGTAGCTTTTCCTTTCTTTTCTTATGTGCTTACATTTTCTTTATACATCTTCAGTGACCACTAACTCAAATTCATAATCATTTTCTCACTTTCTATGTTAAATGTGTTTTTCCCTTGTTTTTTTTTTTTTTTATTAGGTTTTATAGTTTTTTAGTGCTGGTTTGTTTCCCCATAAGCAGATTCTGAAAGAAAGATTTGTTATTCAGGAAATTCATAGGACATTGATTGGATTTTGCTCCTAAGGATCAACCTAGTGGGGGATAAGGGGAGAAAAAGGGAGATTAAACAAGGGAGCAAGATTGAATAAAAGAAAAAGCTGGCTTGTGGAACACTCAAAACAACGGCCTCAGCTGATTTCACACGGTGGAGATGCCCTTTATCATTGTTCCAGCTCCCACAGAGGAGAAGGCATTGGGTGTGGGTTACACCCAGGAAGGAGTATGATCTTGGGCAAGGTGACGCTCATCAACCAGAACAATGTTGGGATGATGGGTGGGGAGGAACTCAGCTGCAAACTGTCAGCCACCAATACTCTCAGCAGCTGGGGAAAGACGAGCGTTAGGCCTGAAATAGGCAGCAGAGAAGGGAAAAATTCAGGCCGCAAGCAGTAGGATCCATCCAAAGCAGTCCTCAAGAGGTAGATTTCTCACGAGATCCTTGAACATTCGGAAAACTGGATTGAGTTTTTTCATTATACTTCACTGGTAAGTTAATGAAGTAGAAATACTTTTCCTCAAGATGTTTGTTCGTCTTTTTAGTACTCAGTGCCTGATGGGAAGTAAACCAGCCAACCAGTTTCCTGCTCTGTGGTGTATGTGTTTTACTTTTTCTCTCTATGGAAGATTAGGGAAGTTTCCCTATCCTGGAAGTTCTGAAATTTCATAGGATTTGGATCTTTTAAAAATTCGTAACCAGCATTTCTATGTTTTTGACGGGAAGAGGTGTTTTTCCTTTGCTGAAGACAATCATCTTTTTCGAATTTATTTCATTGTTTCTTTCATTCACTATCACATTTCCTTTCACCTGGCACTCTTGTTAGATAAAATCCAGAATATTGAATCTTTTTTCCATGAAAATAATCTTTTATTATTCTTACCTTTTTCTTTTGTTCTTTTTGTTTCCTGTGACATTTTCTCAGTTTTTATTGTCCAGAGAATCAGCTAGATCCTTAGCTGTATTCATTTTCCTTTCCTTTCCATAAGGTAACATTTAAATTTTTTTATTTTACTTCTTTTTATATGGCTTCTTTATAAACATTTATTATTATTTTATTTGACATAATTTGTATATATTTATCATGTACAACAAGTTGTTTTGGAATACTGTATCTATACATTGTGAAATGGTTAACTACTGCTAATTAACATATGCATTACCTCACATACTTACCATTTTTTCTGAAAAGAAAATTTAAAATCTATCCTCTTAGCAGTTTTCAAGATATAATACATTGTTATTAACACAAAAAGACAAATACTGCATGACCTAACTTATATGTGAAATCAAGAAAAAAGTTGAACTCATAGAAGTAAAGAGTAGAATGGTGGTTATCAGAGGCTGAGGGTGTTGGGGTGGTGGAGAGGATTCAAAATTTCAGTTAGAGCTGGGCACAGTGGCTCACGTCTGTAATCTCAGCACTTTGGGAGGCCAAGGTGGGCAAATCATGAGGTCAGGAGTTCAAGACCAGCCTGACCAACATGGTGAAACCTCATCTCTATCAAAAATACAAAAAATAGCTGGGCATGGTGTCCCACCCCTGTAATCCCAGCTACTCAAGAAGCTGAGGCAGGAGAATCGCTTGAACTGGGTAGGTGAAGGTCACAGTGAGCCAACATTGTGCCACTGTACTTCAGCCTGGGTGACAGAGCAAGATTCTGTCTCAAAAAAAAAAAAAAATCGGTTGGATAGGGGAAATATGTTCAACCAATCTACTGTACAACTTAATGACTATAGTCAATAGTTATCTCTTATTTTGACAGCATTCTCTTATTTTATGAATACAAGTGCTTGCTTTTCTCCGAATGTACTAAATCTATTCTGCAGATAATTTCTAACTCTGCTTAGCCGTATGCTTCCCCATCCTGGTATTTTTGTTTACATTTGGTTCATATGTTTGGTGGTCTGTGAGTCATTATTTCATAAATAAAAACACAACTAGTTTAATTGATATAAGTTGTTTTCATAGTTTTACTCTGCAGATACATAGATCTGTTTCCCAGAGACTAAGTTTTACTGTGTGTGTGTTGTATCAATCTGGACTAAATTTTATATAATTATAATGTGTAATATTATATATCAACATATATAAAATATATAACACATACAAATATATGCTATGTTTTATATGTTTGTTTTGTATGCTATACTTGTCATATATACCATGTTATGTTTCATGTGTTACATATATGCTATATATGTGTGTGTGTATATTTAAATGTGTCTATATGTGCTCTGTGTGTGTATATTTAAATGTATCTATATGTGCTTTTTAAAGTCTAAATGTTCCAAATGGTTCTTTTGCCCCCAAATGTGTCTTCTGTTAGCCTTAAATTCTCATTATTTTTAATATTTTCATGATGTATATCTTTATATATATTTGGTTGCACTTTAGGTTCTCGGGTACATGTACAGAACATTCAGGATTGTTGCATAGGTACCTACATGGCAAAGTGGTTTGCTGCCTCCATCCCCGTCACCGATATCTGGCATTTCTCCCAATGTTATACTTCCCAAACTCCCTACTCACTGCTGTCCCTCCCCTACTCCCCGCAAAAGACACCAGTGTGTGATGCTCGCCTATCTGCGTCCATGTGTTCTCATTATTCAATACCTGCCTATGAGTGAGAACATGCAGTGTTTGATTTTCTGTTCTTGTGTCAGTTTGCTGAGAATGATGGTTTCCAGATTCATCCATGTCCCTACAAAGGACACAAACTCATCGTTTTCTATGGCTGCATAGCATTCCATGGTGTATATGTGCTGCATTTTCCTTGTCCAATCTATCGTTGATGGGCATTTGGGTTGGTTCCAGGTCTTTGCTATTGTAAACAGTGTGTTATGAACATAGGTGTGCATGTGTCTTTATAATAAAATGATTTATAATCCTTTGGGTATATACCCAGTAATGGGATTGCTGGGTCAAACGGAATTTCTATTTCTAGGTCCTTGAGGAATCACCACACTGTCTTCCACAATGGTTGAACTAATTTACACTCCCACCAACAGTGTCAAAGTGTTCCTATTTCTCCACATCCTCTCCAGCATCTGTTGTCTCCTTATTTTTTAATGATTGCCATTCTAACTAGCATGAGATGGTATCTCAATGTGGTTTTGCTTTCCATTTCTCTAATGACCAGTGATGATGAGAGTTTTTTCATATGTTTGTTGGCTTCATATATGTCTTCTTTTGAAAAGTGTCTGTTCATATCCTGCACTCACTTTTGAATGGGTTTGTTTGTTGTTTTCTTGTAAATCTGTTTTAGTTCTTTGTAGATTCTGGATATTAGCCCTTTGTCAGTTGGGTAGATTGCAATATTTTTTTCCCATTCTGTTGGTTGCCGGTTCACTCTAACAATTGTTTCTTTTGCTGTGAAGAAGCTCTGGAGTTTAATTAGATCACAGTTGTCTATTTTGGCTTTTGTTGCCAATGCTTTTGGTGTTTTAGTCATGAAGTCCTTGCCTATGCCTATGTCCTGAATGGTTTTGCCTAGGTTTTCTTCTAGGGTTTTTATGGTGTTAGGTCTTATGTTTAAGTCTTTAATCCATCTGGAGTTAATTTTAGTGTAAGGCATCAGGAAGGGGTCCAGTTTCTTCTTTCTGCACACTGCTAGCCAGTTTTCCCAACACCATTTATTAAACAGAGAATCATTTCCCCATTGCTTGTTTTTGTTGGGTTTTTCAGATCAGCTGGTTGTAGATGTGTGGCATTGCCTCCAAGGCCTCTGTTCTGTTCCATTGTTCTACATCTCTGTTTTGGTACCAATACCATGCTGTTTTGATTACTGCAGGCTGGTAGTATAGTTTGAAGTCAGGTAGCATGATGCCTCCAGCTTTGTTCTTTTTGCTTAGGATTATCTTGGCTATGTGGGCTCTCTTTTGGTTCCATATAGTTTAAAGTGTTTTTTTCCAGTTTTGTGAAGAAGGTTATTGGTAGCTTGTTGAGGATAGCATTGAATCTATAAATTACTTTGGGCATTATGGCCATTTTCACTATATTGATTCTTCCTAACCATGTACATGGAATGTTTCACCATTTGTTTGTGTCCTCTCTTACTTCGTTGAGCAGTGGTTTGTAGTTCTCCTTGAAGAGGTCCTTTACATCCTCTGTTAGTTGTATTCCTAGATATTTTATTCTCTTTGTAGCAATTCTGAATGGGAGTTCGCTCATGATTTGACTCTCTGTTAGTCTGTTCTTGGTGTATAGGAATGCTTGTGATTTTTGCCCATTGATTTTGTATCCTGAGACTTTGCTGAAGTTGCTTATCAGTTTCAGGAGATTTTGAGTTGAGATGATGGGGTCTTCTAAATATACAATCATGTCGTCTGCAAATAGAGTCAATTTGACTTCCTCTTTTCCTAATTGAATACCCTTTTTTTAATTTCTTGCCTAATTGCTATGGCTAGAACTTCCAATACTATATTAATCAGGAGTGGTGAGAGAGGGCATCCTTGTCTAGTGACAGATTTCAAGGAATGCTTCCAGTTTTTGCCCATTCAGTATGATATTGGCTGTATGTTTATCATAAATAGCTTTTATTATTTTAAGATATGGTCCTTCGATACATAGTTTATAGAGAGTTTTTAGCATAAAGTGCTGTTGAATTTTTTCAAAGGCCTTTTCTGCATCTATTGAGATAATCATGTGATTTTTGTCTTTGGTTCTGTTTATGTGGTAGATTATGTTTATAGACTTTTGTATGTTGAACCAGCCTTGCATCCCCGGGATGAAGCCTACTTGATCATGATGGATAAGCTTTTTGATGTGCTGTTGCAGTCGGTTTGCCAGTATTTCATTGAGGACTTTTGCATCTATGTTAATCATGGATATTGACCTGAAGTTTTCTTTTCTTGTTGAGTCTCTGCCGGGTTTTGGTATTAGGATGATGGTGGTCTCATAAAATGATTTGGGAAGAATTCCCTCTTTTTGGATTGTTTGGAATAATTTAAGAAGGAATGATATCAGCTCCTCTTTGTACATTTGGTAGAATTCAGCTCCAAACCCGTCTGGACCTGGACTTTTTTTGGTTGGTAGGCTATTACTTGCTGCCTCAACTTCAGCCCTATTCAGGGTTTTGACTTCTTCCTGGTTTAGGCTTCGGAAGGTGCAAGTGTCCAGGAATTTATGCATTTATTCCAGGTTTCCTGGTTTATGTGCATAGAGTTGTTTGTAGTAATCTCTGATGGTAATTTGTATTTCTGTGGAGTCAGTGGTGATATCCCCTTTATTGTTTTTTATTGCATCTATTTGATTATTCTCCCTTTTCTTTTTTATTAATCTGGTCAATGGTGTATTTTGTTGATCTTTTCAAAAAACCAGCTCCTGGATTTATTGATTTTTTTATGTCTCTATTTCCTTCAGTTCTGCTCTGATCTTACTTATTTCTTGTCTTCCACTAACTTGAGTTTTTTTGATCTTGCTCCTCTATCCTTTCCATTTTGACAATAGGGTATTGATTTTAGATCTTTCCTTGCTTCTCATGTGGGCATTTATTGCTATAAATTTCCCTCTACACTCTGCTTTAATGTGTCCCAGAGATTCTGGTATGTTGTGTCTTCTTTATTGTTGGTTTTGAAGAACATCTTTATTTCTGCCTTCATTTCATTGTTTATCCAGTTGACATTCAGGAACCAGTCGTTCAGTTTCCATGAAGTTGTGCAGTTCTGAGTTAGTTTCTTAATTCTGAGTTTTAATTTGATTGCACCATGGTCTGAGAGACTGTTTGTTATGATTTCCATTCTTTTGCATTTGCTGAGGAGTGATTTACTTCCAATTATATGGTTAATTTTAGAGTAGGTGCCAGGCAGTGTGAGAAGAATGTATATTTTGTGGATTTGGAGTGGAGATTTTTTTTAAATTTTTATTATTATTATTTTTTTAAATAAAGACGGGGTTTCACCATATTGGTCATGCTGGTCTTGAACTCCCGACCTCAGGTGATCCGCCCACCTTGGCCTCCAAAATGTTTGGATTACAGGCGTGAGCCACCATACCCGGCCGGGGTGGAGATTTTTGTAGATGTCTGTTAGATCTGCTTGGTCCAGATCTGCATTGAAGTCCTGGATATCCTTGTTAATTTTCTGTCTAATTGATCTGTCTAATATTGACAGTGGAGTGTTAAACTCTCCCACCATTATTGTGTGGTAGTCTAAATCTCTTTGTAGGTCGTTAAGAACTTGCTTTATGTACCTGGGTGCTCCTGTATTGGGTGCCTATATATTTAGAATAATTGCTCTTCTTGTTGCACTGATCCTTTTACCATGATGTACTGTCCTTCTTTGTCTCTTTGGATCTTTGTTGGTTTAAAGTCCGCTTTATCAGACACTAGGATTGCAACTCTGGCTTTTTTTTCTCTCTCTGTTTGCTTGATAAATCTTCCTCCATCCCTTTATTTTTAACCTATGTGTGTGTCCTTGCATGTCAGATGGGTTCCTGAATACAGCACACCAATGAGTTTTGACTTTTTATCCAATTTGCCAGTCTGTGTCTTTTGATTGGGGCATTTAGTCCATTTACATTTAAGATTAACATTGTTATGTGTAAATTTGATCCTGCCATTTTGATGCTAGCTGGATGTTTTGCCCATTAGTTGACAGATTTTCTTCATTGTGTTGATGGTCTTTACCATTTGGTACATTTTTGGAGTGGCTGGTACTGGTTGTTACTTTCCTTGTTTAGTGCTTCTTTCAGGAGCTCTTGTAAGTCAGGCCTGGTGGTGAGGAAATCTCTCAGGAATTGCTTGTTCATAAAGGATTGTATTTCTCCTTCGCTTATGAAGCTTAGTTTGGCTGGACATGAAATTCTAGGTTGAAAGTTCTTTTTTTTTTTAAGGATGTTGAATATTGGCCCCCATTCTCTTCTGACTTTTAGGGTTTCTGCCGAGAGATCTTCTGTAAGTCTGATGGGCTTCCCTTTGTCGGTAACCCGACCTGTCTCTCTGGCTGCCCTTAGCATTTTTTCCTTCATTTCAACCTTGATGAATCTGATGATTATGTGCCTTGGAGTTACTCTTCTTGAGGAATATCTTTGTGATGTTCTCTGTATTTCCTGGACTTGAATATGGGCCTGCCTCGCTAGGTTGAGGAAGTTCTCCTGGATAGTATCCTGAAGAGTGTTTTCCAGCTTGGATTCCTTCTCTCCATCACATTCAGATATACCTATCAAATGTACATTAGGTCTTTTCACATAATCCCATATTTCCTGGAGGTTTTGTTCATTTCTTTTTACTCTTTTTTTTCTAATCTTGCCTTCTCCTTTTATTTCATTGAGTTAATCTTTAATCTCTGATATCCTTTCTTCTGCTTTGTTGATTCAGCTATTGAAACTTGTGTATGCTTCACAAAGCTCTCTTGTTGTGTGTTTCAGCTCCATCAATTCATTTATATTCTTCTGTAAGCTGTTTATTCTTGTTAGCATTTCATCAAACATTTTTTCAAGGTTCTTAGTTTCTTTACATTGGATTAGAAAATGTTCTTTAAGCTCTGAGAAGTTTGTTATTACCCACTTTCTGAAGCCTGTTTCTGTCAATTCATCAGACTTATTCTCCATCCAGTCTTGTTCCCTTGCAGGTGAGGAGTTGTGACCCCTTGAAGGAGGAGAAGCGTTCTAGTTTTTGGTTTTTCCATCCTTTTTGTGCTAATTTATTCCCATCTTTGTGTCTTTATCTACCTGTGGTCTTTGTAGTTGGTGACTTTCGGATGGGGTCTCTGAGTTCACATCCTTTTTGTTGATGATGAAGTTATTTCTTCCTTCTAACAGTCAGGCCCCTCTGCTGTAGGAGTGCTGGAGGTCTGCTCCAGACCCACTTGCCTGGGGATTACCTGTGACAGCTGCCAAACAGTAAGGGTTACTGCCAGTTTATTCTTCTGTTATCTTTGTCCCAGAAGGATACCCGCGAGATGTCAGCCTGAGCTCTCCTTTATGAAGTGTCTCTTTGGATATACAGGGGTTGGGGAGCTGCTTGAGGATACAGTCTGTCCCTTATAGGAGATTAAGTGCTGAGCTGTGAGCTCTGTTGTTCCATTCAGCGCTGCTGGGCAGGTACGTTTATGTCTGCTGCAGCGGAGCTCATAACCACCTTTTTTTCCCAGGTGCTCTATCCTGGGAAGGTGGGGCTTCATTTATAAGTTCCTGAGGTGCTGCTGCCTTTTTTCAGTGATGCCCTGCCCTGAAAATAGGTAGCCTAGTCACAGTCTGCCAACAGAGGTGTTGCTGAGCTGCTGTGGGCTCTGCTCAGCTGCTGTGTGAACTTCCTTGCGCTTTTGTTTATATAGGTATAGTTAGAACTGCCTCAGTAATGGTGGCCTGCCTCAGAAATGGTGGATTGCCTCAGTAATGGCAGACTGCCTCAGTAATGTTGGACTGCCTCAGTAATGGCAGACTGCCTCAGTAGTGGTGGGCTGCCTCAATAATGATGGACGCCCTTCCCCCTAAGAGTTGGACCATCCCAGGTCCAGCTGTGCTTGCTGTGAGACTCAATCCAGAGCATTTCAGATTGCTGGTCTTTGTTGGGGTGGGACCCACTGAGCCAGATCACCTGGCTTCATGTTTCAGCCCCCTTTTTTTCAATTGAATGGGTGACTCTGTCTCTCAGGTGTTCCAGGTGTCAGTTGAAACGGCCGCCCAGATTTGTGTCAGTTTTTGTGTGGGGACCCAATGCGCCAGCTGAAACAGCCATACTGGAGACTTCTGACGCTTCTCTGCCCAGGAATCTCCTGGTCTTTGGGCAGTAAAAACTTGTTTGGAAATATGGTGATCACTCACCCTCTGCATGCTCGCTGGGAACTGCACTCCAGAGCTGTTCCTCTTTGGCCATCTTGGATCCCATGAAGTATACCTTAAACATGCTTTTACTCTTTTTTGCCCACCAGAATCCTCCTCCTCAATCCCCCTCCCTGGACCAAAGAAAACACTTCTAATCTGATTAGTGTGAAGAGAAAAAAATAAATAAATTCATAGTCACTAGCATATAGGTTGAGTGTGCATTAAATCATACATGTCCATTATCTCTATCTCCTTGGTATTTACATAAAGGTGGAAGAAGACTAGGTTTCTAGTATTGTCCGTATTATGCTTCATCTCCTCTCCACTTCCTTCATTATGTGAACAGTCCAAGGATAGTAAACTCTTGAGATACATATTTTGGGGCAACATATAAGGTTCCACATTGGCTGCTCAAAACTGAACTTTACCAGAGTGGTGTATTAAGATATCAAGCATTTGTGCAGCCCTGAATATTATGTTTTGTTTTTTTAGCTGTTATTCTTTTTGTGTATTGACCTATTGAAAACTGTTATAATTGATCATACACATTGAGTCGTTCTTGTCATATCCAAACTGAAACAGAGTCTAGAAGCTGGGGGGGAAAGCACTTAGTGTATAAAACATTGCTCCAAGTAGGTAATTCTCTGCAAGCCTGACTACTGAAATTGCTTGTTGTAACGTGAAACCAGCTTTATCTATAGCTTCTGAGATGACTTGCTGCAATGCTGGGACTGATTCTGCCCACCACCATTGCTCACAAATAAGAACTTGTTAGCTCCCTAAACACTTACTAATGTCAGTGAACTTTCTCAAAGAGCAGTACATATCTCCCTTTTTATAAAACCTCTAGATTTCTCTTTGTTTTTTGGTCCTATGGAATGCCACCAGTCTGTGAACAGCCTTCAAATTGCAATTCTTTCTTCACAAATATAACATTAAATTTGGAGATTTGTCTCTACATTTTTATTTTGACTTTGAAAAAAACACAGAAAAAAAGAAAGTATGATGAGCACTCATTTGATTTAATAAAAGCCTCACTCTAATTCCTAATTCCTAGTCATGCCCATTCAAACATTTTAAAATGTCTACATGAATCCATTTAAAACTGTAAATATTAATGAAGAAAAAAATTTCATTTATCAATGAGCACCCACCAATATTTATTCTAAAGGGGTTATATTCACAATCTAGATTGTCTTCCTGTGCCACCAAACTCCCCACTTTTACCCCTCCTCATTTCGCTCAGGATCTTACATTTGAATTCTAACTCCACTTATCTTTTTCTGTCTAGGAGAAAATAAAAACACATTCTAATGCAAGTGAGTATTTTTTTGGTACTGATAACACTGAAAAATATCTAATTCAAAGTATAAAATTTATTTTACATAATTTTATGTAACACTAGTAATGAATACTAGAGTTAGTAACAAATTACTTTTGACATGCCTTGATTCTGATTATGACTTACCAATGTGTTTCTCCTTTGAAATTTAGAAGTATAGCATTAACAGGATGGAATTAATTCCCTTGTTTAACTTGAAAACTGCAAACATGGGAAGTGGGACATAAATAGTTTGATAAGAATACAGAGAATCCAAAGCATTAAACTTCCTGCAAAGTGAATAGGTGAGCATGATAGAGCATTATGCTAGTTCAGTGCCTAAGACAGTACAGGTAGGCTTGTCTATGTGTATGATTATATGTGTGTGCAGGTTGGAGATTTATGGGGAGGTTTGCAGGAGATGTTATAGAAAACTGTTGCTTCTTCATCATTTTGCCAAGAGCTCTTGTTGTCCTCCAACCTAACTGTGTCCATAGCTAGTAGAGCATTATTTGAGTAAATGACTGAGCTCTGGGAAGTGACAAATGACCCTAATGCAGAAAGGTATAAAGGGGCTTGCTTGGGCTTCATTCTGTGTTACTCTGCTGCTGTGATAACCATTGCTAGCATAACAATAAGATCCACATTTACCTTTATGTGTGTTGGGTTGTTGGGGAAAAATTAGAAAAGAATTTGGATCATCTATTCTCAGGAGACTCATTTGGATCATCAAAGCTTAATGCCACTTGTCTGTATCTCTTTCAACCATGCATTCCACATACCAATTTGCTTAAATGGTGGATGCACATGCCAAAACTAATTATCCCTTATCTCACAAAGTCATTAATCATTCCTATCCATTATTCATTGACTATCAATAGCTACTCCAATCTTTAGTACATGCAACTTCAGTACGCATTACAATATCATGTTTATAAGTGGCATTTATCTCTGAAATGTACTGCATGGCATTTCTAAGTTAGATGAAATATTCTTGGCATAAAAACTGGTGGTGTGTTTTATGGTGTTCTTCTCATAATCTATAAAATTAATAATATAAAAAGAAAATGCTAAAGATAATTGTGAAGCTGCAGATAATCATTCATGGTGATGTTAATTAGCACAGTGTTGTGAAAATGGTGCACAGCCTACCCAGTATCCAGGGATCGCAAAATACTTTGAAAAGAGATTGTATATTATCCAAAGCATCAGAAGGAAATTGGTGTGAGGGATAGATTAGCCTAGCTAAAAGACAAAAACAATGTGAAATTTGGGGTAACTGAAGCATTCTCCAGCCATTTAATGTCCTCATCTGCTGCATTCTACATAATTCACATTGTCCCCTATATACTTTGACCTTTTGTTTTCCTCTAAAATATTTGAGTGGTACTTAAATAGATACTGATTAAGTTCAAACCTCATTATTTCCCAGAGACACTTAGAGAGTCTATGGGACAGCAGAGATCTGAACACAGACTTCCTGAGGGCAACCCAGGACTCTTTCATTAATGGATGAATTGGATAAAACCAAGTTTTTTTCAGTGCCTTCTACATAACAAGTTGCTATACATAGTGCTATTACATATCATTTTCAGAAGTCTATTGAAAATGCCAATTATTTATCTATATTTATGTCTATATTTGCATCTATAACCTCTGTCTATCATCTATCATCTTTATTTATTTACAGATGAGAAAGTTGATAGTCATCAAGGTTATGTATTTTCCCAAGCTTCCCAAGCTTCCTAGTTAATAAGTAGGTCTGCCATGATCTGAATCTTAATTTATCAGATTCAAACTATGATGTGCATATTTCCAAGACTCTACCTTTTCTTAGTTTCCAGTCATGCTGGGCAAGGTAAAGCACACATTTCCTAACTATTGATCATATTGGTCTTTTCCTCTTGAGGAAATCATATTTCCTCTTGAGCTGCTCATAACTGGAATATCATACAACCTTCTTTGATTTTCTCTCTTTCTAGTTAAAATCAATACATAATGTAACATTGGGCTCAAAACCTTCATCTTCCATAATTTTTTACCAAATTTCTTAAACACAAAGAATTTATCTTTTCTTGGAACTAATAGAACATACACATGATTCAATTAATCTTTTCCATTTGCTGTATATTTTAATGTATTCATCCTTGTAATCACTCATTGTTTCTTAAACACGTTCATATCTTGTCCCAAGAACTAGATGATAAAGTTTGTGAGAAAAACTCATATACTCCCTGTTTCTACATTCTTCCCATTGTATTGCCTTTATCATAGTAAACACTCAATCAGTATTGGATGATTGCTTGCTTAATGTTTGACCCGGACAAAGAGTATATTATTTAGCTTATTTTGTTTACAAAGTTCACCATCTTATTTAACATGTGCTTTTATCATTAAAAAGAGAAAAGGGAATTATGGAGACTGAATATTCACTGAAGTGTTCTGCCTGCTACCATGAGGGTGGAGAGCCAAAACAGCAATTTTACTAGCCAGCTATTCCTGTCATGTGCTTCTACTTCAGTGAGCTCAGTATTTTATCATAAATTGTGTGAAAATAACTGCTAGTCTTTATATTTCAAAATGTGTCTATTTAGTTGAGTGTGGTGTTACTCACCTACAGTTCCAGCCACTCGAGAGGCTGAGTTGGGAGAGTCACTTGAGTCCAGGAGTTCAAGGCTACAATGAGCTCTGACAGCACCACTGCACTCCAGCCAGGGTGACAGTGTGAGACCTTGTCTCAAAAAAAGAAAAAAGCAAAGTGTTTGTATTTCTCATATTTCATCACACTTTTGGAGTACTGATTTGTACATAGATTTCTGAAAATGCTTTGTAAGTTCAACATAAGACAAAAAGAAGATGTTGAGAACCAGCCTTGTCTTCTTGAAAACAATTATGGCGCTATAAAATGAAACAGATATAGCTAGACAAGGATACTTAAGGGAGGGGGGAACAACTTGGATGCCCTCTCTCCCTTCTTGTCCTCTTCTATGTATATTGATTGCCTCACATACCTTCAGAGTAATCATGTTATGGGGAGCATGGATGAACATCTAAGAGGGAAAAAATATCAGAATATTAAGTAAAACTAAGTTTTCAAATGCAATAATCCCTCACTGTAGCTTTTTAGGGATGATATTTGCTTGGCAATAACTTTTGGTTTAAGAAAAGTCTTTTTCACCAAAACCTATCCCTGCTCTGAGATCAGTTCCAATCTAAATAAATGGCACCACTATTCACCCATTTACTTAAGACCCAAACCTAGATGTTACTGTTGATCCCCTTCTCTCACTTACCTACTATAGCCAATCAATCACCAGTTTCTGCTGAGTCTACTCCCAAATGTCTCTTGGGTCTTTCCACTTCTCTCCAGTCTGTTACTATCACTGTAGTCTGAATCAATATTATCTTTATATTTATTACCTATGTAAACCATTTATCTACTATTTCAAACTAATCTATATCACCATCAACCATCAAATAAGTGTAGAAGTTAACAGTGGCAACTTTCAAATCAGACTACTCATTGGTTAGCTAAGCAGTATTAGGCAAATTTTTAAAGCTTTTTGTAAGATGAAGATAATAATAATATTTACTTTGTTATCAGCAGCAAATTTGTACGTGTCTGCAGCACTTAATCTTTGACTCCCTGGAGGAAATAATTTTGCTGAGGGACAGAAGTAGGTTGAAGGCAGAGGGAAAGATAAATGCAAATTGTTTGTTTGTTTGTTTGTTTGTTTTTGGAAACAGTCTCACTCTGTCACCCAGGCTGGAGTGCAGTTATGTGATCTCTCAGCTCACTACAACTTCCACCTCCCGGGTTCAAGCAGTTCTCAAGCCTCAGCCTCCCAAGTAGCTTGGACTATAGGCCCATGCCACCACACATGGCTAATTTTGTGTGTGTGTGTATGTGTGTGTGTGTGTGTGTGTGTGTGTGTTCAGTAGAGATGGGTTTCACCATGTTTGTCAGACTGCTCACAAACTCCTGACCTTAAGTGATGCCCTGCCTTGGCCTCTCAAAGTACTGGAGTTATAGGCATGAGCCACTATGTCTGGCCTAAAGCAAGTTTAAGAGCGGGAGTGAAAGTTTACTAAAAAGTTTTAGAGCGGGAATGAAAGAAACTTGAGTACACTTGGAAGAGGGTCAAGCAGGCAACTTGAGAGATACAAGTTCCCCATCTGGCCCTTGACTTGAGGTTTTATACATTGGCATGATTCTAGGGTTTGCATTTCTTCTCCCTTGATTCTTCCCTTGGAGCAGGCTGTCCACATGCACAGTGATCTGCTAACACTTTGGAGGGGCTGCATGCTCAGTATGTTTACTGAAGTTGTGCAGGTACTCATTTGAAGCATTTTTCCCTTACCTCTAGAGCATTCCAGAGGAAGGTCATATACCAGTTAACTCCATCATTTTGCCTATTAGCATGCATGCCTGAACTCACTTGCTCAAGTCCTGAGATTTATTCAGGAAGCTGCTGATGACCAGCTTTAGGTGTTTTCTATTGGGAGACTGGCATTGGCTATGGAAAATTATTATTTTAGCAAAACTGTTTAACAACCACTAGATCATCACCTGATGGTTGCCTGACATTCCTGGTGGAGGGCCCTTTCCTGCCCTGTTCAAGTGTGTCTACCTATGTACTCTAACATTTCTGCCCTTGAGAGTACAAGACCCAATTATTTGAGATAATGGATGAAGGTTAGTCTTTTGTGGTGGTATGTTCTCTGAGTCTTAGCCTCTTTCTAGCTGTCAGGGCAAAGTGGCTCCATGGGTTGGTGAAAGTGGTATCCAGCTAGGTCCAAGGGAGACAGGGGCAGGAATTCATCTCTGTTGTGTTTCTCTGATGGACATTCTAGGGTCCTCTAAAAGGGTGCCTCTCGAATGTTGAGAGGACGGTATCTCTCATTGAGGATCGTCTCATTGAGTTTGATGGCCTGAAGGCAAGAGGAGACAAACTGGGTTATTGTACTTAGAAGACATGGACTAAAAAGGAGCGAAACTAGGAGACAAACAAGTGGACCTAAAAAGGGAAGAACCCAGGAGAACCATTTCCAGTTTTCTTCCCAATTTAGTCAATCCTGAGAGGCCTATGGAAGTTCAATTTCGGAGTTGTCTGATGTTATCTTGTACTTTTCCCAATTGGTTTACCCCAAAGCAACATTTTTTATCTGAGTCTAAACAAATTTCTCCATGTGCTACCATTAACATGTCTAACTCTTGACAATTTTGGAGGACTATGGCTGTTAAAGAGTCAATTTGTTCTTGCATAGTTGTTAAAGTTTTATCTGTGGCATCAATGTTGCTGGATATTTCCTTTGAGAGTTGGCTATAGGTCAAGGCAGCTTTTGTGATTCTAGCAATTCCAGTTCTCATACCACCTATAGTGTCAAGACCTATAAAAAGAGGGGTTAATTAGATAGACTTCCTCATCCTGGGAAGGATGGAATGTGGAATGCCCGTGGATTGTCACTGGAAGAGAGAGAGTGTCAGGGAGTTTGAAGATGTCACAGATACACAGCCTATGGTACAAGTTCCAATCTAGTCAGAAGACACTGGGGAACTGATTGGCCACAAATATAGAAGGCTTCTTGGACTTAAAGACAAGGAGCCTTCTATATTTGTGAAGATGATAGAGATGGCAGAACAAAATAAAGTCTGACTCTTTCTAGCATAGCTAGAGGGCATGGCTAACTCCATATGTCCCCAGGCCTTGCCTAGAACTTAATGGATTTAAAGCAGGCAAGTAGTACAGTTATTAAGCTTCACGGTAGCAGTTCATGCTACTAAAGCCTTTAGTAGACCTAATAACCTTTAAAATTCTACAACATTTCTTTTATAAATTCCCTTTCACAATTTGTTTATGATTTACATAGACCATCTACAACTCACTTGGACTATTTGAGTTGTCCTAAACATCCCTCATTTTAAACAAGTAGTCATTTTACTTTAGGACAAGAATTTACCATACAAGTTCCCGTCTCATATAAAATCTATTTTCTTTATAACATTCCTTACCAAAAAATCTTTTCACCTTTGTTACCTTTGGATTAGACTAAAGTAATTTTCCTTCTGTTAGGAAGTTATGTTGCTGCGCAAATACTATGAATGGGGAGCAGATAAGGAAATTATGTGTATACTGTATAAGTGATTCCCCCTCAGAGGTTGCTCAGTTAGATTTCTTACTAGGACTTATCTGAATAAACATGGACTATTTCAAAACCCCTGAAGTACGACTCTCCAGGTTGAAGTTAAATATGTAGGTAGTCTTCCAAAGAGAAACAGGGCTATTAGAAGGAAAGATGTATTCAAAGTTTGGGTAAATATTAAGCACGCACCCATCCCAAAGGGTTGTGGGGTATTTAGACATTACCAGGTGCTGATGGAAGAATAGTAATTCTTCCCTTAAGTAATATAAAGGTGAGTTATTCTTTTCTTTTGAAGGGAGATGGTGCCATTTGCCCCCATTACTCAATAGGATTTGGAGGAGATTTGCTTAGAGAAAGAGATTAACACAGAATAGGCAGCTCTTAAACCAAAAATATAAATTTATAACTTTACTTCCTGCCTCCAGAATTGCCCTTGGCTTTGTACTATTGATGCGCAGTGATGTCTGATCTGGGAGATAGCTGGAGCTGAGAGCCCCTTGAGTTTAAGACCTTTATTGGATTGGAGCCTGGTCCAGGGGCATTTTTGGCTCTTGGTACAGTCCTTTTTCCAGAGGCTGAGCTTATGGAAGAGGGGACAGGCTATGTGGGGATTTCACCCATTTGGCCCAATTTGGGCAA
The DNA here is from genome assembly GCF_030222135.1 of Aotus nancymaae. Lineage (NCBI taxonomy): Eukaryota > Metazoa > Chordata > Mammalia > Primates > Aotidae > Aotus > Aotus nancymaae. The sequence goes on from NW_026988442.1 coordinate 80,841,325, forward strand.
TTATTTTTCCAGCGGTCCAGTCTTTCACACCAATGGTAGTTACATAGAGGAGCATCCTTAGGGCAACCTGTAGGGAGCTGGTGGGCTTGCAGAACAGCCAGTAGGTGAGACTGCCCCCTGTCTGTGCATTTCTCCTTTTCCTTAGTCCTGCCCTTATTCTGAGAAGGCTAATTTGAGGATTTCTTGTATAGAAGCAATGGGTCCTGAGGCAGACTTTTGTAATTTTCTCCCAGATCAATTTTAGACCAAACAGTATTACAAAGGAAAACAAGGTTTTTGTTTTAAGATTTGAGGAGATCAAAATTTTGTCAGGTTTGAGTATGTATTGAAGGGTGTGGAGATGCAATTACCTATCTGCACAGAAAGAACAAAGGAGAGAAGAAAAATGAAGACATCCTTTCTAGTTTTCCTAACATCTTTTTTTTTCTTTGGAGTTATGACAGACTGAGTGAACAGGGTGTCCTCCATTCATCCTAGGGGTTCCAGAATGAACCAGTGCTTACTGGGTACCCATAACCTTGGTCCCATCTTGTTTTAAGGAGGTGCAATTATCCATTTATGAAGATAGAACACATGAGAGAAGAGAAGAGAAGGGCACTCCCCCACCCCCATTGTTTCCTGAATCCTTTGCCTGTGGCAGATCAGAGTGAACGGGGTTTCCCCCATTCATCCAAGAGGATCTGGAATAAACTCATACTTACTGGGTACCCATAACCTTGTTCCAATCTAATTTCTGGGACCAGGCTTCATCTCTGTCCTACAGGCACTTTGTTCTCTTATGCCTGTGGCCTGGGACCAGCTTATATCCTCGTTGCCATGACCTTATAGTGACTCTTGTTTAGAGCATTCTAGCAACAGAATGACTATCTCTTTTCTCAGATTCCCATTTCCCATTTTCTATAAGTAGACAATAAATATGTTTTTCAGCAAATTTCTACAAGGGCTGGACTTCCTCCTTTTGAATATGGGCTTGAAAGTCCTGAGGCATATTGAGAAGGGCATGGGAGTGATTAGAGAAATGGAGAAAAATGTATATTTGGGGTTCCTTGCCCACCTGGGGTAAATGAAGAACAAATGTTTAAACAGACAAGACAATTCCTCTGCTACAGGAGGATGTGGCAGGAAATGGGACTGATACTCGTGGAAAACCTTCATATGCTTGCAAAAAGAGCAGCCCTTGGATTTGAGAAGGCAAAATTTATTTGCCCTCTTGACATAAAGGAGAAACCTCTGGAAGAGTTGAGGGCTTTGGATAAGAGCTTGCAAATGGCAATTGAATAATTTTTCTTCCTCCCAAAGGGGTTCTAACACTAAAAAAATTGCAAGTAGGTGGGATTGTTAAAGAGCTACAGAGTGAGGTCCCATGCAGGGGAATAGACTGCTTCAAAAGCTCCCAAAAAACTTAGCACTAGAGTGTAACAGGCATAAAAAACATATGGTAAGTCACAAGGAGCTGGCAGAGCCAGGCGTCCAATTAGCATGTGCCCCAGCACTGAGCTGAGACACATCTACCAGGAAGCTCATTTCTTTACTGCCACACAAACACAGCAAAAGCTGTGGACATACAAATAACAAACTGGAAATGTGGTCCAGAAGGACTACAAGACCATTTCAGAATGCAAACAGAGAAAACAGGAGAATAGGCAATGTGGATTTTTGGGAAAGAAGCAGAGAAAACCTTGAACATGACATGGCCTTAGGCTTTAGCCCTATCACTCTCGAGAGCCTCCTGTTCAAGAGGGCCATTAGTGTGTCAGGTCTACTCTGCTCAGACTCCAAGGTCCTTCCCACCCCCATGAGCCACCCACCAGGGGGAGCTGAGAGATCAGCTGAGGAGAACAGAGCCACTGTGGCCAAGAAGAATCATTCTGAGCATTGGTTAGTAAGCAGGAGAGTACAAGGGGAGAAGGAAACCACATACAGGGGTTGTATGCCCTCAGCCAAAGAAAGCAAGGCATAGAGGTCTCTTACCACTAGGGAATGTGTCTGAGTCACAGCACCAATGCATGTTACCAGCAACAAATGCATATGGAACTGCAGCAAATCAATCCTTGCCTTTTTGGAGGAAAGAATTTAGCCAAGGGGCAGAAGTAGGTTGAAGGTGGAGGGAGAGACCAAGACAAGTTGTAGAGCAGGAGCAAAAGTTTATTAAAAAGTTTTATAGCAGTAATGAAAGGAAGTCAATTATACCTGGGAGAGGGCCAAGTAGATGACTTGAGAGATCCAAATTCCACGTTTGTCCTTTGATTTGAGGTTTTAAATACTGACATGGTTCTGGGATTTGTGTTTCTTCTCCCTTTATTCTTCCCTTAAAGTGGGCTGTTCACATGCTCAGTGGCTTGCTAGCAATTGGGAGGGGTCACATTTGCAGTGCACTTACTGAAGTGTAGTGCAAATGTTCGTTTGAGGCATTTTTCCCTTACCAATCAAGTGTTCGGAAAGGAAGGTCAATTACTAGTTAAACTCCACCATTTTGCCTCAGTGCACATGTTTGAGCCCAGTCTCCCATCTCCTGAGAGCTTATCAGGAAGCTGCTGATGACAGACTCAGGTGTTTTCTGACTGTTGGGAGACTGTCTTTTCCTTGTGTCAGCTGCAACCAACACCTGACCATCAGCTGAGGGTTGCCTAACATTCCTGGGGGAGCCCTCTCCTGCCCTGCTCATGTCTGCCTAACTACCTACTCTAACAACCTTGTTGGGTTGTTTTAAATGTTAATGTGTTAATAGATGTTTGCCTCAAAAGAGGCCTGCTGTACAGGAAGATACTCAGCAAATATTAGCCATTATTTTATAATCACACACAACAGGCCCAGTTATATGTAAAATGCCTATCTGATTATGCCCTTTTTTTGAGACAAAGTCTTACTCTGTCACTGGGGCTGGAGTGCAGTAGCCTAATCATGGCTTATTGAATCCTCAACCGCCCAGGCTCAGTCTTCCAACTGCAGCCTCCTGAGTAGCTGGGACTAAAGCATACCACCTCACCTGGCTAATTTTCTTATTCTTTTGTAAAAACGGGGCTCTTACCATTTTGTCCAGGCTGATCATGAACTACCGGACTCAAGCGATCCTCCTGCCTCCATCTCTCAAAGTGCTGGGATTACAGGCATAAGCCACCATGCTCAGCCTGATTATGCCCTTTTTGAGCTTAAGACCATTCAATGACTTCCTATTATTTTTGGAATAAATTCCAAAATTATTGACATAGCTCCACATGAGCATGTCTGATTCACCTCTGCACACCTCTCCAGCCATACCTTTGCTATTCACTGTCTCTGTCATTTCTTGTGTGCCTAAGAAATTTAAATTTTAAATTAAATTTAAATTTCTTAGGCACACAAGATTCATTTGGCCAAATTAAGCCTGCACATCTGCAGCTGTCTTATACCTTCCTTTGACTAGAATCCTAGTTACTTCCCTTCACTCCTGATGTTCCTTCAGAACCCAACTTAAAGAGTACTTTCTCAGGGCCATTTACCATGTGACATTATTATGTGACCACTCAAGACAAGATCAAGTCCCCTTTTTATGCAATTTCATAATACCTAGAATTATAGCTAATTAATTACATAATTATATGTTTTGTTTCTTTCTATCATGTAAATTTTATTACATTAAGTTTGCAGTGAAATGGGAAATGTCTGTTTGTTAACCATTAGTGTCTAAAACAGTATCTGACATCTAGTTAATGTTTAACAAATAGTTACAGTTATTGAATAAACCCATTATAAATAAGTGAACTAGAAAAATAACTATAGAGTTACTCTGATTCTGTTTTTTGACTTTCTAGGGGTTAATGCTGGATCTACTTAGTTAAGAGGACAGCCAGGGACACCTTAGAGAGAATTCATCCTAACCAGTCCTTTTGCAAATGAAATCAGAGTCCATACAGCTATAAAAAGAGCCTTTCTCAACCTTCCTCGAGTTACAAGTTCTTTTGCTTTTCTGTCTACTGTAACGGTGAAAGGAATTCCATACTTTAATTCAGGCATTAGTAGTGATTAGTTGTCCAATTCATAAAGTTGTGCATTACTAAAAGGGGTAATCTAAAGGTCTCAAATTCAAATTTTAGAAGTAATGAGATCAGTAAAATACAAGGATAAAAAAAGGCTTGGGACCACAAACAAGTATTTCTTCTATCTCATCTTCTTAAGATCATCTCTGAATATAAAATATAATATGATGTATATTTTTAAAGATTTTTCAAATGAATTCTAAACAGGAAAAGACAAGATAAAGTATAGAAACTTGGATCTTGATTGGTACTGTAAAACCTGAGAAAGTTACTCATTTTTGTTATTTTTCCTTGTGAGGGAAAATGGCATTTCCAATTTCAAGAAAACCAAATATATAGAGACTTTGAAATCAGAAAAATTAAAAGCCAATTGTAAGATTTTTTTTTAAGTATTTTCTTTGCTTCCTCAAATAGTGAGCCACCTAAGTGCAATAAATCATAATACCTTTTTAAAAATGTATTTAAATTAGATTTTTACCAAGCCACATTACCAGGCTAAGTAAAAGGTATCTGTATCATAGTTGAGATTTTATATATATTTACAAAATGACCAAATATCTACTTTTGTTGAAAGTGATCCATTTTTTTTTAAGTCTTTGTCTTATATAATTTTGTTCTAGTTTACACTGTCATGCTACTGACAAAAATTATATAGCACTTTGTGGTTTTCAAGGTTGTTTTGTCTTGTTTTGTTTTGAGACAGGGCCTCGCTCTGTTGCCCAGGCTGGAGTGCAATGGTGTGATCTTGGCTCACTGCAACCTCTGCTGCCAGAGCTTAAGCTATTCTCTTGCCTCAGCCTTCCAAGTTTCTGGGAACTGGCGTACCGCCATGCCTGGCTAATTTTTTATATAGATGGGATTTCACCACATTGCCCAGGCTGGTCTTGAACTCCTAGGCTCAAGCAATCCACCAACCTCAGCCTCCCAAAGGGCTGGCATTATAAGCATGAGCCACTGGACCTGGCCACATCTCAAGAGATTTTGTATTTTTTATTCTTGAGCAGTCTTGCCTGAATATGAATGCTCTCTTTCTGTCCACCTAGAGTAGTTGAAAGATATTTATTTAAAAGTGATATTAATGATATAAATAGATAAAAGTATAGTATCACCTGGATAAGAATTTTGAAATAAGAAGAAAAGTTTACGTTTGAAATGCAGATTTTGTATAAAATATATATATAAAATCTCAGTTGTTTTTTACAGTGAAGTTCAACTGTTCTTTTTGGTCTTCTTGTTTCCATGTTCTGTCTCTTGTTTCTTTTGAGTGTCATAGACATTTATATTCCTCTTTTCTCAACCTAACCTTTCGCTGATTACAGGCATTGTACTAATTACTGTGATTCCACGATTCAACACAGACAGCTTTGTTCCCACTTCTACAGAAGCACAGAGCTACATCAATATTCAGTAGGGAGTTCTTTAAAATAACCTAAGTGGCATTTTGGAATAGATATTCCTCCAGTGGATAAATACCTACTCAAAACCACAAATATATATTCAGTAGCATATTTTTTTTAAATTCCATAGACTTTCGAAACAACTTTGTTTAGAATAAAAGATTCATACTATGCTAATACAAATGTAAATATTGTACCAGTTCACATCTAAAGGAAGGAAAAGTCTATTAAGTAAAGATGTCCATTACTCTGGGGATGTAAGATTTTCTACCAGAGAGGATTCGCAGTAATATACCCTAAGTGTTAAGAATGAGGGCCGGGCGCGGTGGCTCACGCCTGTAATCCCAGCACTTTGGGAGGCCGAGAGGGGTGGATCACGAGGTCAAGAGATCAAGACCATCCTGGCCAACATGGTGAGACCCCGTCTCTACTAAAAATGCAAAAAATAGCCGGGCGTGGTGGCATGTGCCTGTGGTCCCGGCTACTCGGGAGGCTGAGGCGGAAGAATCGCTTGAATCCAGGAGGCGGAGGTTGCAGTGAGCCAAGATTGTGCCACTGCACTCCAGCCTGGCGATAGAGCAAGACTTCATCTCAAAATAAAAAAAATAAAAATAAAAATAAAAGAATGAGGAAGTTTGTTGTTGCATTTTGTTTTACATTGTGGGCATCTGTAAGAACTAGACAAAAACTGTACGGTCAGTTTTGGGTTTTGTTTACCTATGGAATTCTAATTCTGTTGATGTTAAAATGATTAATTCTTACTTGTTATAAAATAGAGAATATTACATAAGTTCTGGATTCCTGTATTCGCTTGAAAATCATGAAGATCTGCCAACTCCGGGCAGAATTTTGTCTAGCAGCTACTGCTGCGGAATGGTGCCTAGACTCACAGAGGGAAGCGGCTTTCCAGTTCAGCCCTAATCCCACCTCTGTCTTTGCCTCCCATACACTGCAACTTAGAGTCAGATGGCATTTATCATTTCTTCCCTAATATTAGAGTTGAAATATATTTTTTAAATATCTGTGTTTCTGTCAAGAGTGGTAAGATTAAAAATAGACCCAGATGGCTATATGTTTCAAATAAAAGAGGTATAGTCCAGGAAGAAAGAAAATTTCTTTGTGGAAACAAGGGACTTCCATATATTTAATTTGTATTGGTATCTGTGTGAAAGACTGCATCCTTGTCACCTATGCATTCTACTTTACTACACACATTTATATTCACTTGCCTCTTAGGAGCTTAGTCTACAGCCACTGTGACTGTCATATGTCAGCCATAGTGTAAACTATGACATTTTAAAATGGGTGTGTGGACATGTATAAACTTAGGAAAAAGTGGCAAAGGAGATACTCCCTATGTCAACTCATCATACCTAGTTTAGGGGTTTATTGGTTATTTTAACTTGCCTTTGTTTACCTTTTTCCTGTTATGAATTTTTGACCACGTGCTCACGTTATATTTAAAAACAGAAAAACAATAAAATAAAACAAAAAAGGTAAGAAAATGGTTTGTTCAGAATGCTAAACACATATTCCCTTTTTATTCCCCTCTGGATGCAATTAATGCATACTTCAATCTTCATAGAACCTAACCCAAAATGCAAGGGTCTTTATAATCAGCCTTCCAAAATTGATTTTTACTCAATCAAAACCCTCCTCTCCAGGCATTGAATTTTTCATTGTCCCTTAAACACTCCTGAACTCTGAACCATTTCCTCTTTCATGTGTTTATTTATTCTGTTAACCCTCTTGACTTTCATCCCAACCTAGAATACCTTATTTTGTCAATGCATCAAAATACACCATTCAAGGCCAGTTCAAACTCTTTATTAATGCTTCCCTTGGATGCCTGAAATGATCGCTATTCTCCCTAATTGCAGTTGCACTTAAACCAGCTGTAGCAAACAGTTCTTTATTAAATATGTTCTCATTTTTCCTCTGAGGAGCACCAAGACCCTGAGGTATTAATAGTTTTTATGATATAAAAATTTCCATGGCTAAAAAAACTGCAAAAATGTTCAGAAACCTTTGGTTTAAACAAAATTAACCAGATTTATGTACTGCAGTATTTCTCAGAACCATTAAAACATGTGTGTGCTCCTGCTCATAGTGAAGAGTAGTTTTAATATAAGGAATTTTACAAAATTTTGTCATCATCAAACTGACAACTGTCCATATCATTTTGTCTATATTTTCTAGTAGAATAATGTCCTGCAGAAGATAATTTGGGTGATCCTAGTTCATAATACAGTTTTATGTCTATCTCTTTATTCCACACCAGCTAGCAAATTTCTAAAGACACTGAACTTGTTCTTATTTTTGCACATTGAAGTCCTTGAACAGTTGTGAGTTCATGGTATGTGTGCAAAAACCACAAAGAGATAAGAAGGGCAGTTACAATACGTTGTTCATTGGCTAAAATACTGGAGCAGTAACAGGAAGACAGGTATCCCAGATTCAGGGAAACAGGAGGAAACCCATGAAAGGACATTAGGTAATCTCTGAAAGTCTGACAATGTTTCTCTCTTCATGACACTTACTCCTTGCTTCTCCTTTTCTGTCTGGACCAAATGATTTCAAACTCATGCTTCCTATAGCTCTCCACTGTGAAAGAGGCTTAAAGAGAAAAGATCACTTCAATTCAGGGTACAGCCTCATTTTTTTCCTCTGCTATTCACATATTGATAGGAACTTTATATCTGTCATACCTCCTTTTATAGATGAATGTAGGGAGGGTGGATGATAATGCACTTCAATATTTATTCAATTTCAAAATGAAAGACAAGTTGAAAATCCTTCATGAGGACTCAGTCCATGGATATATGAGAGCTGTCTACCTACCATCTCTAACAGATTTTGGCCTTTGTTTAGTTCTGAAGCACTTACTTGTCTATGTATTCATTAATATAATTTTTGTTTATGTTTTCTCATACATACTATGATTGTCTTGAATGTCCAGAGAGCCTTGTTCTGTGCTCTGCAAAGGTTAAATAAGAATTTAATATATGCATTATATATTGCATAAATTACATACATAAATTTAATATATGCATTATATATTGTATAAATTGTTATTTAACCTGATTATGGTTAAATAAGAATCTAATATATAAATTCTTATGGTTAAAGAATTTAATATATAAATTCTTATGGTTAAAGAATTTAATATATAAATTTTTATGGTTAAAGAATTTAATATACAATTAAAGAATTTAACCATATGAATTTGGTTAATATATAAATTTGGTTAATATATAAATTCTTTAACCATATGCAGGTTAAATAAGAATTTAATATATAATGAATTAAATTCTTATTTAACCTGCATATGGTTAAAGAATTTATATATTAACCAAATTTATATTAAATGCTTAATGAATATATCAATTATTTATAGAATGCATTCTTCTTCCTCCTTGATATTCTTGCCATGCCAAACCATCATGATTTCTGTCATTGATCAAAGTATATTCTTACTTTGCACGTACATTGATTACACCTGATAGTCCATTTTGCTGAGTCATCCTACTATTCTCTGTGCCATTACTTCTCATAGTGTTGCAAGGGGACCAGCAGCATAGGTATCCCCTGAGAGCTAGATAGAATGCAAAATCGTAGCTCCAACTCTAGACATAGTGATTCAGAATACGCATTGAAACAAATGCCCTTGGCAATTCTTATGCTCATTAAAGTTGCAGAAGCTCTACTCTAAGTCTTGCCTGGATTTTTCACATGGCCTTAGGCACATGGCACAAAGACATCATTCTCTCTCAACTTCTTCTGTTCTCCTGAGCATTGTCTTCAACATTTCGCTTTTTCCTTTCAGCAGGTGCACCTGCTTAGGACTCACTAAACCATCTTCACAATTAATTTTCCACCTAACCAAAACGCTCCTATCCATATAGCTCTACTATCACTCCAAAAATAAAAGTTTCATTGAGGCTGCCTCCCCTATAGTTAACTAGCTCAGGTGGAAGTCCTTGTCCTTCAAAATTCTCTGACTAGTAGGTAATTCCACTTACCAGGTATTTTTCAGGCCATTGTTTGCATTTTTGCTCCACCATTTTCCTGAAACTTTTTAAGTCACACTTGCCTAAAATTGTTGAACATATTAAGCATTCTTTGAACCTCAGTTGTCTGATCTCTCTATAATCTTTGACACTGTTGCTGGTGGCTTCTTCCTTAAAACTCTCTTTTTCCTCAGCTTCTGGGAAATAATCCTCTTCTGATTCCACAAAGACTCAGATGGTTCTTCCTCGTTTCCCCACCTTTGTATTCCCATCCAATAGGTATTATCCATCCAACCATCCATCCATCCATCCTCAGTTTTCTTTTTTTAATCTCTGTATACATTTTCTATAAATGATGCTTCTGACTTTCAAGACTTTAACCACCAGATTCAGAGCTACTGGTTTCTTTCATTGGTGACCACACGTTTTCTACCACACGCCTCTCTGCAGGTGAGATATCGCTCCCTGTCAGTACAACCTACGCTAAACTTATTTTCTCCCCACCTCTTCCATTCCATATTCCTTAGCTGGGCTGGTAGAATTGAAAAGTCTTTCTCAACTCCTACTTTCTTTCTGTGCAGATCCAATTATTCCCTGGATTCTGCCAGTTCCACTGTCTCACAACTCTCAAGTGTATCTTGCCTTCCTATCACAGAGTTACCCAGCATTTCATCATTATTTCTTACCTTCACTGCAATAATGGTCTCCTAGTAGGTTTTCTTGCTTCTTACCTGCAGAGTTCTTCCTAATCAGTTTTTCTTACTTCCTACATGGTGAAAGAGATTCCCTTCTCACACTGTAGCCATCTCAATGGGTTTGTTTACATAGGTCCACCAAAAGCAAGGAAGGGATCCTGAGGTTATACCAGATGGAAAGAACCGAAAGGTGAGTAATTCAGATGAGATGTGGTTTCTCAGATAACACTCCTTTCCAACATCTATGAAAACAGAAGAACATAAAGCAAAACTAAAATAATAACAGATGGTCTGGGCACAGTGGCTCATGCCTATAATCTCAGCACTTTGAGAAGCCAAGGTGGGTGGATCACCTAAGGTCAGGAGTTCGAGACCAGCTTGACCAACAGGGCAAAACCTGATCTCTACTAAAACAAATACAAAAATTAACCAGGCATGGTGGCACGCACCTGTAATCCCAGTTGCTCGGGAGACTCAGGCAGGAGAATCACTTGAACCCAGGAGGCAGAGGTTGCAGTGAACCAAGATCGTGCCACTGCATTGCAGCCTGGGCAACAGAGTGAGACACTGTCCCCCACAAAAGAACAACAACAAAAAATACAAACCAAACAAACAACAACAACAATTCTGATTTGGAATTTGTTAAAAGAGTTAAGTTTTGTCTTTAGACTTGAAGTCTTTGTCTAAAGACTTGAAGTTAGCAGAAAGAAATGCTCAAGTTAAGACTGGGGGTGTTGTGAAGACTAAAGTTTCTATTATGTAGATGAAGTCTCATAAATTGTAGCCCACAGAGAGAATAGATGGGAAACATGTGTTTTTGGAACTTGAAAGTTGTCTGACTCACTTAACCTTTTGTAGATCTGAGAAGGGTCTGGAAAGGGAAGGCCTGGCTGCATTAATGGAGATTCTCTACCAGTGCAAATTTCTCCCACAAAAGACAACTTTGCAGAATCATTTCAAAATATGTCAAAGAAATATATTTTGTAGTAAAATATTTTATTTCCTTCAGGATGTGCTTTCTCTCATTTCTGTCATGGGATGTCACACCAGAGTAAGGTTGGAATTTAGCATTTTATTGCCACAAGGATTCTGTTTTGTCAGTCTTATGATCCCTATTTTAACTTTAATGCTGATCTCTTGTGCCTAAGCTCCAAAAGGGAGGGGTTATCATGAGGTGTGTCCAACCTCCCTTCCAGCTATGGCTGGGAATTCAGGTTTTCAGGTCTTTCTGGGGTCCCCTTGGCTGGGAGGTGGTCAGTTCAGCCAGTTGTGGGAGCTGAGAATTTTATTTATGGCGTACAGACTTCAGAAATAAATCCTACTAATTGCCCATCCTATTTTGAGATGGTTCATTCATATATAAAAAACTCCCTCTTCCTTTACATCTTTGATTTATACCTAAAAACTCTGTGCAGGGATGATTTCTGTCATTCTGGAATTCTCCATGCCTAATAATGTTAGGAATTTCCTTTTTCCAAAACTACCTCTTCTGAAGAAGAATTTTGGAAACTGTCTTTTAGTTTGGATTCATGGGCGGGGATTTGGAAAAGAGATTTATTCCAGGAGTTTGTGAAGAGTCCTAAAATATGAATAGAGCAAAATCTCAAAATAAACATTTTATGAGCCCCAGGCAGAAATTAGAATTACTAAAAAGGCTCCTCAAAATGTTCAGTATTAAAGCTAAGCCCCACGAAACCAGTAATTCACCCTCTTGATAGACAAGAGCATGTTCTGGGACAAAAGTCTGTAGCAATTGGTTGTAATTACTATGGGGCATTGCCTAGAATGGGGGTGGCATATTGAGCCTTGGATTCACGTTCAAGCACTTGGTGGATGTAGCAGCCAGTTTGCCATGTTTATCTGACCTGGATTGGGCAGGCACCATCCCCTTTACCCTTGTTATATGGAGCAAATACCTTATATTTTCATTGTATGCCTTATTCTACATTAGAAATGTGTCATTATATGAGGAAGACCAATCTAATTGAGGAGGTACAGGTCTTCTCTCTGTTAATAATAGGGGTGAAAGCAATTCCAGGCAGCAGACCTGGCAGCTTCTTGAAGTAAGAAACTATCTTATTCAAATCTGTGTCCTCAGGGCTTGTCATATAGCAGGCCCTCTGCATTTATTAACATGTGAATCTATAATTTGTAATGACTAATTCTATGTGTCTATAATAAACAAATAAATATGAAAAAATGCTGAAATCAACATGAATTATCATGTAGTTAAAACAAACAGAACAAGAATGTAATCATCCAGATTTATACATACAGTTACCATCTTGGTGCTCATCTGCTTAGCAACGATTCCAGAGATAAAAGATGATTGCTTCACTGGATGTCATTTGATAAATGGGAAAATGTCTTAATATGACTATGTACTAGATGACCAATAGAAGAATGGGTATTTAAACTTGTAATTTCATTATCTTACTATTTGAACTGTTAGAAACATTCCATCTAATCAAAGCAGTGGACAGTCAGAGGTTTTTAATATACCCTTTTAAACCTTTCCATGTGGACAGATTGGGGCACATGTTCAAAATGAAGTCTGAGTGAGGAAAACTGGAAGCCTTATTAAATAATCCCCATATCAGTTCTGCAAAAGTAAATGTAACAGTGTTTTGTTTCTCATGTACTCAAATACAGAAACTAATGTACAATTCATTAATACTTTATTTTGCTTTCCTCAATGCTAAAATGTAAATACGTTTATACATTAAAAATAATATTAATAGATAATCCTTCTGAAAAATATATTAGGCTGAGTGTAGTGGCTTACACCTGTAATCCCAGCACTTTGAGAGGCCGAGGTGGGTGATCACCTGAGGTCAAGAGTTTGAGACCAGCCTGGCCAACATGGTGAAACTCTGTCTCTACTGAAAATACAAAATTAGCCAGGCATAGTGGCATATGCCTGTAATCCCAGCTACTCAGGAGGCTGAGGCAAGAGAATTGCCTGAACCCAGGAAAAGAGGTTGCAGTGAGCCAAGATCACGCCATTGCACTCCAACCTCAGCAACAGAGTGAGAATCTGTCTCAAAAGGAAAAAAAAAAGCAAACAAACAAAAAACAAAAAAATAAATTGGCCAGGAACATTTCTGTTTAGAAAATTTATGATCAAGGAATTGAACTAACGTTGAGTACTTACTGGAGTCTAAGAACTGTTATTCATGGGCATTTAGATAAGTTTTCTCATTTAATGTTTATAAAAACTCTATTGATGAGGAGTTGTTATCAATAGAGAAAAATGAGGAAAAATAGATGAAAATAACAACAACTGAGTACTTAACGCCAAGAACGTTATCAGGCACTGTGAGGTATCTACTATATAAAGCTTACTTGGCCGATGAGGGATGCTGCTCTGGGAAGATGAGTGAGTTGCTCACAGAAACGCAGCTCTTAATTGCTAAAGGGAGAAAATAAAGCTTTGCCTACTTTACTTCAAAGCTCAAGCTGTTTTCATTATATTCATCTACAATCTTTAAGATAGGTAAAGACCATTATGGACACAAATGAGCTAAACTGCTTATCTATTTGTATTTTAATCAGGACTGTCTGCAAAGTTACCTTCCAGCTATTTTGTATTTACCCCACAATGCCTAGCACTGTGTTTTACCATACATGACAATCAATAAATTATTGCTAAATTGGTAGATGGACCTTGGTGTGCTATTAAGGAACACTCGACAATCTACAGGAATTGCTTTGTCCCCAAGTTAATAGACAACTGGTTATGATAAACTTTTAAAGGAAAATAAAATGACTCTTCTCTGAAAACACATCTAGTAAAAATGAGATGTTATTATTATTTGGTTCGGTTTTGAGAATATGGATCTTAAATACAGTTAAATAAATAGCTGGAAGATTGGAAATAACGTTAGGAAAAAGGTCCTTTATGAGACATGATAAAGAATAATAATTCTTGGATATATACATTTAAGTACAAATTCACAGAGCTCCTTCTGAATAAACAATTGATTTACTCTTAAGTACCCATTAAATATTTCCTAGGAGGCAGTTTCATCTATATGTTACTTGTCAGTAGCATTACCTCAAATAAGCGTAACTATTTGGACCCTTTTCTTTGGAGACGAGGAATGGAGGTGTTATTATTACGCATTCAGTGGCTGACTAGATGGTGCACGTAGACTGCCTGATGTTGATGTTCAACACAATCATGAAATATGTGTTACTATGATCACATTTAGATGGAAAAACTGAGTCAGGAGGAGGTCAGGTATATTTCTCGGCTTAACTGTCTAATACATGTTAAAAGGCAGAATTTAAATCTGCGTGTCTGATTCCAAAATCTTTGTCCACTCTGCTTCTCCCATGTTACCTCCAATGGCTCAAAATATAAAGAAGGCATAGTGACGCAAATAGGGCCTTTATCTAAAAAGATCAGAGTAATAGCATAATGGATAATAAAATATTTACAATATCAACAGGGTCAAGGATAAGTGCATTTTTAGAAAAAAAAAAGGACTGGAAGGAAACACCGCAATGCAAACAGTAGTTAACGTTGCATTATATTACATTTTGCTATTTTAGTAATGGAAAATTTTAAACTTACAATAAAGCAAGATAAGTGCATTTTAGGACAAGGCTTTACATCAGATGAAAGATTTCTGGGAGAGAATCAGCGAGAGGCCGTCATGCAGCCTGGACAGAGGGAGGGAACATTCCATACTGCTGCTCTAACAGCAGTGGCACATGGCACTAATTTGTGAAATTTCACTTTCATTTCATACCCAGGTTAGGAAGAGTAGTCATGGATGTAGGAGAGCTCTGAGAAGGCTTCCACCTATTAGCTCAAACTGGCAGGCAGGTACTAAACTGATATAGCAGGCAGCATGCTAGATGTTGGAGACAGAGAGCCGAACACAGTCATGCAAGTAAAAGCAGCATTAGAAGCATGCTTTAGGCTTCTGCTTCTTATGGATGCTGTGAAGAGGGGCGCTTGAAATGTATATGAGCAAATAGAGCATAATAGCTTTTCTACTTCCTTCTGCATCGCTTTTTAACCTTCCTTCCTTTCTAATATGTGCATCCTCCATGAATTCCCCATCTACCTTCTTGCATACTGGCCCAATATAGAGAATATATTAATTATTACTTTCCTTATAATAGCACCCAACTAATCTATTTTATTCAGAAACCCAGTTTTATATTCCATTTTCAATGCCCAGCAAAAAACAGAGAAGGCCTCAGTATTATGAGTGCTGCCCCATGAGATAGTAGGTAGAATGGCCCATCTGTTAAAATACTGTTCATAATTCAAAATGGAACATTTTAAAGCTCAGTGAAATCATTTCTGGTCTCCAATACAATGAACTTCTATTCTCTTACCTCCTGGAGAGGTTGACCTGAACATGGAAAATTGGGGCCTTTTTTGTTCTTGCAGTGAATATAAATGGTGATGTCAAATCACCAGCTTGGCCCAGGAGATAATTTCCTGTGAGTCGTTGAGACTGGCTATTCAATCTAACGTGTTTTACACATAATTCCAGACCATTCTGCAGAAGGTATCCTGGCTTCTATCTTAAGGATCAAAAGCAAGTTTCCTCATGGTTTGTGATTCTTATGCCAAGAGTGAATGTGCGGGAAGGTCATAAGCAGTAGCAAAGCTGCCTTGAACTTGAGCAGTCAGACTTGCTAATTTGACCTCCTACTGTCATTTAGAATCTTCTGCCAAGAGAGTTTTTTTTTTTTTTTTAAGAAGTGGGAGGCAGATAATTTGTTTAATTATTTATATTTAGGAAGTGGAAGGAACAGAGAAGAAAAAAATAGATGTCTTGTTTTCTAAGGAGTATGCCATGGATGTATGTTTAGGGAACAAAACAGCAGCTACCTGGTTTATGCTGGAAAACGAAACATGTAAATTCTAAACATCATGCAGCAGTAGCCATGAGGAGGATTCTCTCTGCATACCCAATCTTCCTTCCTTCTTTTCTCCTTCCCTTCCCTTCCCTTCCCTTCCTTTCTCCTCTTCCCCTCTTCCCCTCTTCCCTTCTTCCCTTCTTCCCTCCTTCCCTCCTTCCCTCCTTCCTTCCTTTCTCTTTCTTTCTCTCTTTCTCTCTTTCTCTCTTTTCTTTCTTTTCTTTTCTTTCTTTCTTTCTCTTTCTTTTTTTCTTTCTTTCTTTCTTTCTTCTTTCTTTCTTTCTTTTCCATGCACTTCCACCATCAGAGTGCAGTGGTATGATCTCAGCTCACTGCAACCTCCGCCTTCTGGTTCAAGCAATTCTCCTGCGTCAGCCTCTCAAGTGGCTGAGAATACAGGCGCCCACCACCATGCCCAGCTAAGTTTTGTATATTTAGTAGACACGGGGTTTCACCATGTTGGCAAAGCTGGTCTCGAACTCCTGACCTCAGGTGATCTCACCTCGGCTTCCCAAAGTACTGTGATTACAGGCATTAGCCATTGCGCCCGGCCTGCATACGCAATCTCTCTAAGCACCCCTACATATCGTTGATTCTCCATCAGAGAAAGTGTGTTTACATCTATGAATGGAAGAGTGTACCTATGTGTGTTCTGTCTCAGTGTTTCTGTGATGATATGGATGTGCTGTTAAAATATTAGTAACAAATGGCAATGTTTTCCTAGCCTTGATGTTATTCTCATAGTATTTACTGGTCACATGAACTGGGCAGAGATGTAGCTACAAAGTGAGGTCATAATACTTCAAAAATTATTCTCCTTCAAAGCTCATGTATATTTTCTCAAGAGATGCCCTCTGGCACTTAGAACCAGTGCATTTCTATGTAATGACCTATTCTGCCAAACATGGCTCTCCCATTGCCCAGGTCGAAACAGATTAAAAGGGGAAATGCTGCTAACAATCAGCAAAGGCAAAACTGCAAAGGCAAAAACCATAAAGCAGACATAATGATTTACAGAGCCAAGCAGTCTGAGGATATCTATTTGAGAAACCAATAATTACAGGTATACAAATAATCTTTGGAGGAATAGCACAAAAATTGATGTTTCAGAGGTTGACTCAAGTCATAATATTTAAAATCCCTAGTGTAAGGAGGCACAGAGCAATATAGTTTTAGAAAATCACCCATCTAAACCATATTTTAAAGCATTTTCACTTAAAGATGACAGTCCTTTTACCAATGATGTAGACTACACTAGTTGTACTTCCATTTAGATCTGAAGTTCAGTTAGCTCAGTCTCTTTTGTACTAGGTAGAGCTAGTGGCTACTCCCTTAAATAGTCCAGATGACTTCACTCTTAACACGGCAGTCCCAGAGTAGTTAACATGCAAGCCACATGTGAGGGTGTATGTGGAAGGGAGAGAGGAGTTGGTGGGAAGAGGAGGTCATCTGTGCTAATGGAAAATAAACTCAAAGGGCATATCCAGCATCACCTTTATATGGCAAGGACATCTATTTGGGGTTTTCATTTTCTGATAGGGAGTGATAGTATTACAACTAATATAATAAATAAATAGAGCTTTAAGGAGTGCAACAAAAGAATCCCAGCCCTGGCCAGGGATTTGATTTGCTTTAGCACATCTATCTGACTGAGCCATGTAGCAGCGAACCAGTGTTATCAGAACAGCAATGAGTGTAACCTTGAGGCAGGCTGGCCCCTTGACAAACAGACTGGTGGGAAAAGTGCAAGATGTGGCAGGACTGAGGATGAACAACTTTCCACCCTGCAGAGGATAGCAACTTAGGGAGAGAAATGAGTGGCGCACATCACTTTGTCGAGAGTGTTTGGCCAGGCCAGGTATGAAAGGTCCTTAGGCTGGATACCTAGGGACATCTAATAGCAGGTGGAGTAGACGAGAAAGGAAAAAAAAAGGAAGAGATTAATTATGGTTTGGAGAGAGCTGTCCATTCATAACAGGGGGCGGAGGTACGATAGGAGGCAGAAACCATTCCCCAATGGGAGGAACTATTAAGAGGTTAAGTGAACTCCAGCTAAGAAGGCTTATCAAGGGACAGAAGGCAGGGCATAGAGAATGTTGTGATTTAGAAGTGATACAGCAAACTACCTTCCAGGTACACCTGTGCTATCAGACTATTAGAACAAGATCCAATTCAAAGTTCTATTCAGTGTTGAGACTTAGGCAGCCGGTATTCCCACCAGGTCACATTTGGCTCGGACAGCTTTACACGGAGAAATGAAGGTTATCAACGTAAAGATACAGATGTTCAGAGCTTAAGGAGGAACAGTAGATGTAATATGAGGACTGAAAGAGGCAGTGGGATGCCTAACACTGTATTAAGATGAATATTACAAAACTGAAACAAAGACTTTAAATTCTAATTTGCATTTCCAAAAGTTATATGCACAGATACTTGCACTGCTTCATTTCCTCTCTACATGGGGGTCTGGTTGGCTATCTGGAGGAAAAGAAAAAAGCTTATCAATTATTTTTTTTAGTGTCCTATTGAACACATCACTGCATTTTAATCTGGGACAGATGGTGGAAAATGGCATCCGGTTAATCAGGGGTTCATAGATTATTTAGTGATAGAACTTAACTGTGCTGATGAAGAAATGAGAAATTGTGTGTCTTCCCTAGAGCAGCATTATAAAGCATCCTTCCTGGTGCTTAAAATTGATTGTGCATTACATTGGTTAAAGAGTGGCATTTGAAAATAAAATTAGGGCTGATTTGCATTTGTGTTGAAATAGATGCGCAGGCATTTGATAAGAATAGTTCTTTTTTCTTTTAGAACACATTTACGGTTTGCATTTATTTATATTAACTCAATGTTTTATTCAACATTGTTTTAAAAGACAAGACAAACATGGATATAATTACTCACAAAGAAAATAACTCTGATGAGTGAGAATGATTACTATGTATTTCATTTGGGAAAATAAAACATAATTTTTTTTATTAATTAGAACACCAGCAATACCTCAGTAAATGTACCAAGGTAATTCAATTTTATAACTGACAATTTTAAAAAGAATTTTGAAACATTATATATTATTAATTTTTACATCTAGAATTGCACTTGTAGATGCTATCAGAATACTTGATCAATATCTGTTTATTAAGATTTAAGCTCCATGACTTTGTTGCATTATGTTTAATTTATGTGTGTTTCCTTGATTCACAATCTGTAGTAAATTCTTATTGCTTAGATCTCGGCAAAATGTCTTTAAAATTATCAATAACTTCCAGGCAGTAAAAAGAAAATGAATTGCATATTGATGGTAAAGGAAAACAAACTGCTACATGTGATGCTCACAGATTTATTAACTAAATAAGTATTCATTCTTCCTCCAAATATGATTGATATTTATATTCTTTCTAGAAAATTCCATTTTCCGAGAAAATGTTTGCAAAGATATTTGTATAGTAATTTAAATGGTAACTTTTCCAGTAATTATAACAGGGAACTTGGAAATATACAAAATGATCATTTTATTTTACTTATGGTATATCATATCATCTTTGAAAAGGAACTCAGGTAACTTGGTATTTAAAAGTTTCAATGTTCTAAGTGAAAAATATATTGCTATTGTAAAATTGGTCTTGTAAGATGGTGTCAGAGATAAAAATAATAGGAAAGTTCATAGATTTTGCTTTTAATTTTTAAGTTATTTCATGTAAATCGTCAATGGACTCTAGGGAGACATAATCCCTCCCTCCCCCACCCCCCACACATCTTAAAAGCTTTACATTTTAAAAGGACACGCAAATACTACTGAGACAGAGAAATATATAGTAAGGACCTGGTTGTAAATCTAACCATAATCATCCAGAAAGATCAGTTACAAAATGGACATTTTGGGCTGAGTATAAATGGTTAAATAAATTAAACTTTGTCAGGTAAGAGAGGGAACTGAGTTTTGAAATAGCCCAGAGATGAAAAGCAGGTTTTGGGAAACATCTAGAGATGCTGCAGTTGAGTAGCCTGCAATTGAAAGGTAGATCTAAGAAGTAAAAATACTAAAACAATACTAAAAAAAAAATTAAGATACTACTTTGTTATAAAATAACTTGATGATTCTGTGTTAATTATACATGAATCAGTCTCCTACCATCAACACAATGAACTTCGTTAATGAACTAACTCTAGTGTGTGCTTCTTTGCCCCAAATGTTATAGGACAGAGTATCTAAGGCTTCAAGGTGAATCCTATGGGAGAAGGCATAGCATTCATGTATCATGACACATGTATGTTCATTCTATGCCCCATAAGTGGCAAACACCATTCTGGGTACTTAGGGCATGAATGTGAACAAAATAGACAAAGGCTTTGAGGTGTGGAGTATATATTACAACAAGAAGAAAGAGGATAAACATATAAACAAATAAATAAACATGTTCCAGATGGTGATAAATTTTATAAAAATAACAAACCAGGGTAAGGAGAATAGAGAATACAGGGATGCTATTTTAGAGAAGGTGATCAGGAAAGATCTTCCAGGCTCAGTGACATTTGACAGAGACTTACAGGAAGTAAACAATGAGCTATATGGATGTTCCAGGGAAGTGCACTCCTGGCAAAGGAAACAGCAGGGATAGCTCAGAGAATTTGTGTTTAAGAACTAGTAAGGCAGGCAGCAAGTGAGGCTGCAGGGCTATGGGCAGAAGGAGGATGATAGAAGATGATGGCTCAGAGCTGGTGATAGCAAAGAGGTGAGATCAATCACAGCCTTTAAGAAACTTGGCTTTTCCTTTCACTGAGGCAAGAGGCCACTGGACATTCTTGAATAGAGTGATGTGATCTGGTTTCTCTTTTAAATGGTTTATTTTTGCTACTCTGAGGAAATTGAAAAGAAGGAAGGGTGTAGAAAAGGACAACAAGCTTTTGCAACAACGCGGACGAAGCGTGCTAATAGCTTGGACCACATTCCTAGCAGTGGTAGTGAGAAATCAGCACCTATTCTGATGTGAGAGTCAATGGGATTTGCTCAGAGACTGGGTGCGGTGTGTGATAAGAGAAGTGAAGAGAAATAATCCATGACGCCAAGTTTTCTGATGCATGTAATTAAAAGGATGGGGCTACCATTTACTGAAATGGAGTTGATCATCTGAAGAAAGTAAATCTGAAGTCCGTTGGTGGGGGCATAATTATTTTGAGATACTTATTAGCTTTTCAAGGACAGATAAAAAGATGTGAAATGTTTATCTTGAAAAGAACTAAAGAATTAATGAACTAGAGGAATATGGTAAGATCACCAGATAAAAATCACCAGAGTTTATGAATTTCCTCCAGTGGATTCAGAACTCCACCAGAAATGAGAACAATTGAGTTAGCGCAAGAAGGTAGGGATGTTTGGTGACGTGTTAAGGCTTGGAAAAGTTACTTAGCAATATTTTTTCGTCTATACATGATAGGGGTGAGGATGTTATGGCCAATTGTGTGGCTTGGAAAAGTTCCTTACTTGATTCTCATTTCTTCTTCTCAACATGCAGTTCATATAAATGCAGAAGAGAACATCTCTTTCAGGTTATTTCAGGAGCATTCTCAAACTAACACCCAGAAATTGGCAATTTAGGAAGGGAGGAAAGAAATCTTCACCAATTACCTGCTATGTTCCAGACACTGTGCTTGCTGCTTCACACATATTATCTTAATTAATCTTCCTGACACATTTTTGAGATGGAAACTCTTACTTTCATTTTAGGGGTGAAGAAAGTAAGGTTAAGGATGCAGCTGCTTAACATAGCTAGGCAGGGGTAGAGCATGGAATTTGCCTTACCTACAGTCATTTCTATCTGAAGAAGTTGAAAAACTGCCTCCAAATATTTTGGTATGAGATAGGGTACAGAAATACTTGCTAATAACTTGTTTGACTGCATTATGTCTATAGAAGAATATATTAAATTCAGAAAAGAAATAATTTTAGGAGTGTAAGCCTTATGAGGATTTAGTCCATGCTATTTTATATACAGGTGTATTCTATTAATTCACTCATCTAATATTCATTTGGTGCTTACAATCAAAAAGGAGGTTTTTTTGTTTGTTTGTTATCTTGTTTGAGACAGTTTTGCTCTGTCACCCAGGCTGGAGTGCAGTGGCTTAATCTCAGCTCATTGCAACCTCCATCTCCCTGGTTCAAGCAATTCTCATGCCTCGGCCTCCCGAGTAGGTGGGACTACAGGCATGCACCATTATGTATGGCTAATTTTTGTATTTTTAGTAGAGACGGGCTTTCGTCATGCTGGCCAGGCTGGTCTTGAACTCCTGTGATCCGCCCACCTTAGCCTCTCAAAGTGTGGAGATTATAGGCATGAGCCACCATATGGGGCTAGACAAGGAGTTATGTGCTCCATAGTTAAATAAGATACAGTTCTTGTTCTTGAGGATTTCCTATTCTATGTAGACAGCCAGATAATAGCATACTGTTTCTGCTTTAAAGGCTGTACTCCTCTTGCCTGTTTAATATTCATCAACTGCCTATATAATCCTGGGCTTTGCAAAAAATCATTCACTGCTTTTTGCAGTGATCAGTTAATCAAGCAGAGCCACAAAGGGACTCAAGCAAGGGTAGTAGAAGGCTGGCTTCTGGAATACAGGAAAAGCCTCTGTTAGCCAGAGCCCAGGGTTCTAAATGCAGACAAAGTCAAAGGCTGGGAAGAAAGCAATGTGTGCTCATAGATAGCATGGACCCAGGAGATCAGCCCCAGGGATGGAGATCAGATGAAGCCAACATTGCTGGTCTAAAGAGAGGCAGACCAAGTTTAGAAATTCAAGCAGAGAAGTTCAACTGTTTCAAAGAGATTTACTGCAGCTTTGAAAAACATGAACTGAAAATCAGGGTGAGTGTTGCAGGGCCCACAAGCTCCCAGAGAAAGAGAGGGAAGCACTAACTGTGGAGACTCTGTGTGACTCCTTAGGCTTCAGACCCTTCTGAAGATGCTGTATATCTTTCTCTATCAGAATCCAGGGAAGATGAGATGTTCCCTGGGAATATTTACTGCTGCACCAGGAGGAAGAGACAGCCACAGTGCCCCAAGTCCCCAGTTCCAATAGCCCTTGAGGATCCCTGGTCTACTTCAGCTCGTCTTTCAAAGCTGCCTCACTCTGAGCAGTTTTTCCTCCCTCTAAGAGGGGCCTATTACCCTTGCTGTTGGTGGTGGAGGGGTGTCCTAGATTTGCCTAGTTGTCTGAGTTTGGGGGCTAGATCTTAGATTAGAGTCGAACTTCAACTTTTATTAAGGGGCAAGACCGTTGATCCAAATTTCGTTGGTAAACTCTTATTCCTAGAAAAAATACAGCATTGGGCTCCCTCTCATTGACCTTTTTATTCTGGAGCTACTAAGCCTAATTCTTCTCCAAGCTAGATTGACATGTCTTGGGATATTACCTGGGTCTGGGAGGGATAGGAGGCCATATCAGGAGGGCAGTGGATGAGCATGCTGCTGTGAGGCTGGCTGAAGTGGCCCTGGATAAAGGTCAGAAACAGTAGGCGGAAGGGTACACCATTCATACCTGCTGGTAAAGTCCACTGGTAACCCATGGCTGGGCAGAAAAATGATAGCCCCTTTCAGAGGCTGGAAGTTAAAGTATTAGTTATAAAACTAAAGAAAATATATATGTCACTGGAAGTGATGGTTCATTATGATTATTAAAACAACAACAATGACAGCCTCCAGGATAAGGTATCTGTAAGGTATTGTGTAATGCCTGAGTAGGTAAAATATGAGGCAAAATAAATGGCAGAGAATAAGTGGATCTGATTAGTGGATGACTTACTATCCAAGATGTAGCATAATTTCCACAAGGCTATACATTCTAAAATATGCAGTTAATGCCATAGAAAGCACAAACGTATAAAACGCACTGGGATCTCAATATGCCAAATGCACTGCAGAGTCCAGTGGGGTTGATCTTGCTGCGGATGGCCATGCTGCAACAGAGTTTAGTCCCCTAGACCTCAGGTTGTTTGCATTATCTGATAGCATAAAGGTACGTGGCATCATGGAATGAGCTGGGTATCACGTTGGAGAAATCTCCCTAGATACCCAAGGGTCCCCTAGCACATCTCATTGTGTTTGTATGCCACTACCAGTAGAGGACAGAGCAATCTCAGATGCAGCCTCTGCCGTTATCAAGATTCCTTCAGCCAGATCTTTATGTAGTCTCAGAAGAACGGTATTTGTTTTTTTGTATCCTGGTCCTAGATCCACTTCATACTGTGTTAAGCGAAGTGGCTAAGAAAATGCAGAATTCTTTCAGGCCGAGATCTCTTATGTTGCACTATATCAGATAGTCATAAGGACTGTGTACAGCACAGGGCAGAATTCACTTGTTTTATTTTTCAACTTTTAACACAGTCAAACATTTAAACATAAATTATTTGATTGGCTCACTCATTTACTTGCAAGGAAGCTCCCGAATCACTGTATGACCCCCATGCCCCACCAATTCATTCCTGAAACTTGAAACTGAAACTTTTTTTTTTTTTTTTTTAAAGAAATACCAGTGCAACAGAAACAAATGCTGTTAGGCTGGGAACAATATAACTTATTCTGACCCATGCTTCCCTCTCTCTAGAATTGCTCTCTACTGGGAATTGTATCTTGTTCTTTGGCCATTCTCATGCAGTGACACTGTTCCTTCCCCATGCACCTGTTAGGATTCAGAACAAGAAGTCACTTAACTCTTGTTATGTAGAATAGTTAAAAGTTCACAATTATTCGGGCACTTGTAACTTGGATGTTTTTAAATGTAAGAAACATCTGCTTGGAATCTGACCCACGTTTGTAGTTCATAGGTCAATCAGAAAATTAGGCAGGGTTTTAAATGATGTTTTAACTGCTGTGCAACGTGCAAGCTAAAACCTTTCCTCTAGCTGGATGCTTTAAAAAGAAAGAACTCACCCAGCGTGGCTGCCTTCTTCCAAGTGTTGACTCCTCTCCAGAATTTGCCTGCTTTTGTCACTCGCCAGTGCCCTCAGGTAGTTGTTTTTGTAGTTTTTCCAGCATTTATAGTTATTTTCTTTGGGAAGGGCAGTCTGATTGAAGCTTATTCAGACATTTTAGAGGCATCTCTGAGGAAACAGGAAGCAAAATTTGCACTGTTAACCCTTTGCTTTGCAATCAAAAGGTCTGTGATTATTATATACATACCCCTTTCTTGGCTTTTATTCTTTTCTGATACATATATAAAAAAAATAAAGAAGAAATAAAAGAAAGGCAAGAAGATGAATGAAAGAAAGAGATGAAAGAAGGCTTTTGATTAATGTATAATAACATTTTTACAATTACAGTATCAGGCAGAATATTTTCTCGTTCCTAAAAGTTTCCTGTTCTCTGCCTATTCATCACTTCCTCCTTCCTTTCAAATTCATGACAACCACTCATCCTTTTACTGTCTCCGTAGTTTTGCCATTTCTAGATAGTCACATATCTGGAATTATGCAGTATGTAGCCTTTTCAGACTGACTTCTTTTACTTAGTAACATGCACTTAAGATTTATCAATGTATTTTAATAGCTTCATAGCTCATTTTCTTTTAGCACTGAATAATATTTCATTGTATGGATATACCACAGTTTATTCATCCATTCACCTACTGAAGAGCATCTTGGTTGCTTCCAAGTTTTGGCAATTACAAATACAGTGCTGTAAACATCTCTGTGCAGGCTTTTATATGGATGTAAGTTTTTAATTTAATTGGATAAACACCAAGAAGTGCAACTGCTGGATCATATGGGAAGAGTGTATTTAGTTTTGTAAGAACTGCCAAACTAAACGACATAGTGGCTGTACCATTTTGCATTCCCACCAGCAATGAATGAGAGTTTTAGCTGCTCCACAATTTTGTCAGCATTTAGTGTTATCAGTATTTTCAGTTTTAGCATTCTACCAGATATGTAGTAGTATCTCATTGTTGTTTTAATTCTCAATTCCCTAATGACATATACTACTGAGAATACCTACAATTTTACATGATATAAACCATGGCTGCCATTACTTGCAAACACCTAATTAAAACTTTCTATATACTGGGCACTATGTAAAGTACTTTTCATCTATTTTCTCATAACCCTATGAGTCAGAAACACCATTATGCATTTTCAGAGAAAAAAAAAACTCTGAAGTTTAGAAGAGTTAAGTACGCTGCAAGTAAGTGTTAAATCTATGACCCTGGGTCTTTCTGACTCCAAATCTCATCTTTTAAGCACTACATACTTTTTTCCTCAAAGTGTGATCCCAAATCTCCTATGTCAAACCAAGTAGGATGGTGATAAAAATTCAAAATCCTGAATTGTACAATATTGCATCAGAATCTTCATGCTGGGTGTAGATCTGGAGTGGGAGAGTCTAAAACACACTCAAGATTAAAAGCCACCATACTACCATTCTAGGATTACTCAAAATCCAAATAGCAGGTTTGATGTTTTGTTTGTATTTTGTATTTCTCTTTGAAGTACATTTACAAAAGCCCTGTTATTTATACAAAATAAATTACACTAAAAACATTGAGAGTATATCAAATGTAGGTGAATACATAGTTTGCTATGTTCCCTAATTAAGGATGCTATAAAGTCTTTTCCTATACACTTTCACCCTAGAGACAAATTTGACAACAGGGGGAAAAAAACACTCGACTCTGTCAAACATCTACTATGAATCATTCTGATATAGTCTGAATGTTTGTGCCCTCCCAAAATTCATATTTTGAAATCATAGCCACAAAGGGGATTATATTAGGAGGTGAGGCCTTTGAGAGGTGATTAGTCATGAAGGTGGAGCCCTCATGAGTGGAATTACTGCCCTCATAAAAAACACTCCAGGGCAGTAGCTTGCTCCTTCCCACATATGAGGACAGAGCAGGTGCTACCTATAAACCAGAAAGTGGACCCTCACCAGACTCCACATCTTCCAGAGCCTTGATCTTACACTTCACAGTCTCTAGAACTGTAAGAAATCAATTTCTGTTGTCTATAAGCTAGCCAGTTCATGACATTTTTGTTATAACAGTGTATGGGGACTGAGATGTACTTTGTGCTAGATAAATTGAACAAAGATCATGCAAAATATTTCTAGCATTATGACAGATTTCTCTAACTATAAAAGTTTATTTAATGCCTTTTTGTTGGCCAGAAAAACTGCATATATATTTATGTATTACTACACAATATATACTATATATGCATGTATAGTGTGTGTGTATATATAGTATAGTATATCATAATATACTATATATAGAGTATATTTCACAGTAATTTTAGGCCAAGGAAAAAGTCATTATTGCAAGCATTCTATGAAATTTTTTTTTATTGTAGTTTATATTCTGGGATGCATGTGCAGATCATGCAGGGTTGTTGCACAGGTACATACATGGCAAGGTGGTTTGCTGCCTCCATTCCCCCATCATCTATATTTGGCATTTCTCCCCACATTATCCCTCCCCACCCTCCCCACATCCTGCTGTCCCTCCCCTAAGCCCCGCAAGTGACCCCACTGTGTGATGTTCCCGTTCCTGTGGAAAACTTATTAATTAAAATAAACAGACACCTATTTACTGTGGCTTTTGATATAAAATGGGACATTATTAAGGATATTAACAATAGAATTCCCTGTGTTCAAATCTCTGTTATGCTTCTAAATCATTGTGGAACTTTGGGCAAGCTTCAGTAACACCTTTTACTTCTTGGTGTAGAAGATTCTAAATGGAGATAAGGAAAGCCTCTACTCTCTAGAATCATTGAATGAAAATCACATTAGGCATGCAATACATGTGAACTATCATTATTTTCACTATTATTATTCTCAAAAATATTAAAAATAGGCATTGACCCAACAGAGTGGTAGAGTGGAAAGAGTGGTAGAATGGTAGTGTGAGACCCAAAAACGTAAGGATATAAATAATATGTGACAAATCCATAGTGTAGAAATTAAACACTCTGAAAATGCAAAACAGAAGAAATCACTTTTCATGGGAGTGGGCAGGGTTTCTTTGAGGAATCTAAATAAACTTGAAAATGTTTCTAGGTGAAAAGAATGTACATTTGGAGTGAGTGTCCTAGGGATATACAAATTTAGAGACTTTAGCACTTTTTGACAGATAGGGAAGCACTCTTTGGACTCTCAGACACAGCCCACTGTGTCAAGACTTGGCAGTTTGAGGAGAGGTGGTGCCAAGGCAGGTGCTGTGTAAGAAAGTCATCTCAGGCACATG
Source organism: Aotus nancymaae (assembly GCF_030222135.1). NCBI lineage: Eukaryota > Metazoa > Chordata > Mammalia > Primates > Aotidae > Aotus > Aotus nancymaae. The sequence goes on from NW_026988442.1 coordinate 80,869,563, forward strand.
AGGAGAAGGCATCCTTTCAATACTAATTGAAGCTCAACTCAAATAGCAAGCTAGAAACCCATTTGCAGCTAGAAAATTACAGACTGAAGACTACAGTCTTTTAAACAAGCCTGTCACTGAATTCGCAAAGACAAGAGGCATTGTCACCTGAAGCCACAATTCCTGCTAAGAAGAGCTTTAATCGTTCTCTGTATCACATAGACTGTTTAGTTCTGCAATAAGAAAGAGTGGGCTCAAACTAGGACTCATTGCTTTTTTCAGGTAAATTTGGAATTCAACACATAGACCATAATCTACAATTTTCTCCATAATGCAGAATTGAGGTTAGGTTAATACAGTATTTGCCAGCACGGAAATGAGTTAATGGCCTTGTGATGAAGATCTCAGTGACATAAATCTCCATTCTTCTTACAACCTCTTGAGTTTGTCTTGGTGTTTGCTAACTCTGAGGAGGTCTAAAAGCATAAACAGTGTCTGCATTCTGCTTTCAATGCCATAAACACATTTTAGAAAGGCAGGAGCAATTTTATAGCTGTACATACACTGGAGAGAGAGCATGACCCTGGAGAGCTAGAGGTTTATCATCACTTTAAAAAGTAACAGTTGAGAAGGAATTGCTCTAACTGTAGCCTGTGTCTTTTATTTTATATTTTTTAATAGCTACCACTTACTGAGTGTTTACTAAGAGCCAAGAGCTCTATTAGGTATTGCTTAAGCTTTTATTTTAAAATGAAAGACACATACGGCAAACCACACAAAATTATTATAAGAAAATACAATCTTAACTGCTGCACATCTCAAGGAATGAACCACTGCTAGCTACCCAGAAGTCTCTATACATCCTCTGTTCCCTCTCTCTCCCAAAATAGCCACCATGCTGATGTTTATATTCATCTTTTTTTTGTACTTTTATGGTTTACCATTTAAGTAAACATCCTGAGGCATTATAAGGTAGTCATCAATTTTCAAATCGATATATTCAATATCATCAACATGTCATCTCCCTTGTCCGCACAAACTCCTTTCCCTTAAAATGAATCTGTTGACAGATTTGGGCCACTTGTTGAGTTTGCCCCAGGGTGGATTTGATAGGTATATTAATATACTCATGGTGCCAATTTACACGTTCTTCTCTTCTCTGCATTTCCAGCAAGTGGCAGCAGGACCCTTGATCAAACTCAGCTTTTTTATCGTTTGCAACACTATAGGTAGCACTGAGCTCTTTCATCAGGAGGCAAATTGATGCTTAACACCTAGGTTGGTTATTTTTTTTGTGATTACAAAATGATAATACTCTAATTCTACCCATTATTTTTACACATTAGCTCAAATTATTTCATATGTAAGGTGGTGCTTCCTTTCACCTACAATTTGGTTACCCAGTGGTATAACTCCAAAAAAGCCAGAATTGAGGTTTTAATGATAAGTTTTGGGATAATAAATTGGTTCCCCATCATCCTCAGAAGATCAATTAGGATTTAAATTTATCTGATGGATCCCAATGCACTGTAATTTTTATCCTTATTGAAGTGCTATTTTTTCCTTCTTCATGAGGTCTTTTCAAGGTTAGCTTTTGATTCCTCTTGAACTAGTAGTCTTTGATATTTCCCATGTTAGTTTGTAGCAAAATGTTTCAGATTTATCTGGTATATTTCCCTTCTTACATCTATATTCAGCCACTTTTCTGAAAACTCTGTTTTTGTTTTGTTTTGTTTAACATCGCAATCTGGTTGCAAGTGATAATCATTGCTAGTAGGGTTGCCAGAGTTAGCATAGAAAAATACCAGACACCTAGTTAAGTTCGAATGTATGATAACAAACAAATAACTTGGGTATAAATATGTCCCAAGTGGCCTACTTGGGACATACTTATACTAAAAAATTACTTGTTGTGTACTTGAAACTTAAATTTAATTGAGCACCCTGCATTTTATTTGACAATTAATTTATACTAGGTTGGTCATTATTAGACCAAGTTAATCTAGGTCCTCTGAGAAGCAGGTACAAGTAGATGTGCCAGAGAGTTATTGGAGGAAATGTCTGCAAGGAAACAAGAGAAAGAGTAGAACGACCAGGAATAACCCTTAGACTGTAACGTAGGATTTACTGCTGTGGAGGTCAATGGGAATAAAGGAGAGTTAGCTAGAAAGAGTCTCAAACTGTAGTTCAGTTCTAAGAAATATTTAGGATGGTTCTCAAACCAAAGCTGTCCAACAGAGGATTCCCACAAGCCTATGAAGGGAACTGCTTCAGTATCTTTGCCACCTGCACCCAGTCATTCATCGAGCACAAGCTGTGGGAAGCACAGCCTCACTGCTAATGCTGTTGTGCATTTGGAATGAGTTAATAATGATATCTCCAAATCAAAATTTCCAATTCAATTTCAGGGCTATTTTTTAAAGGAACTTCTTCTATTTGCCTCTTATCTATAGTGAAAATTATAGTTCTTAAAGGCTGGAGATTAGAGAATTAGAACATCTCATAATTACTCATTTACTTTTCCAATATTACACACAGAACAGTCTATCAGAGTATAACTATCAAATATTACCACCACCCATTATAAATATTGAAAATATGTTTTCTTGCATATGCCATCTCACTCTCTCCATTTGGTTGTACTAAATCTACATTGGTAGATAATATAGCTGTTATGTACTCTTTCCCACTTAAAACTCAATTTGTCTTATTTGACAATAACTAAGTATGTAATCCACCATCATTCTTATGCTTATGTCTCTCCAGTTCTGGAATGTTCACTGTGGTTATTAGTGACGTGGTATTGGACAATTAAAATGTATTGGGTCTAAATTGGTATTTTTGTAAGCATAAAATACATACAGGATATTGGAAATTTACAATACAATACAAAATTTCTCATAGATAATTTTCACATAGATTATATATCAAAATGATAAAATGTTTAGTGTGTTGGGATAAATACAATATACCATTGATTTAAATTCTTCTGCTTCTTTTTACTTTTTTCAGGTAACTACCAACAAATTTAAAGTTGCATATATGATTATTGTTATCTTTTTATTTAATTATAATGTTCTAGTTAATTTGGATTTCTGAAACTCATTTCTAGAAGATTCCTCAAAAAAGTCCCATGAGGACAATATTCCTTGAGTGATTGCATGTTGGTAACAGTTTTAGTGAATATAAAACCTCTGGTCCATGTTTTCTTTTTTTGAATATCCTAAATATGTTATTTGATTTTTCCCCTCCAAGATAAAGTGTTAATAATAATCTAATATCAGTTCCTTTTTTCCTTTTCTTTTTTCTTTCTTTTTTTTTTTTTCTAAGACAGAGTCTCCCTCTGTTGCCCATGCTGGAGTGCAGTGGTATGATCTCAGCTTACTGTAACCTCCGCCTCCTGGGTTCAAGCAATTCTCCTGCCTCAGCCTCCTGAGTAGCTGAAATTACAGGCATATGCACCATGCCTGGCTAATTTTTGTATTTTTAGTAGAGACGGGGTTTCACCATGTTGGTTAGACTGGTCTCAAACTCTTGACCTCATGACCCACCCATCTCGGCCACCCAAAGTGCTGGGATTATAGGTGTGAGTCACCGGGCACAGCCTCATTTCTTTTTAAGTCAAGTATTCTTTTGCCCTAGATGCCCAAGTAATTCTTTTTTTTTCTTCTCTCTTAATTTTACTTAGTGTTGATTGTACTGTATTATCAGTTACACTATGTGATTTTTCAGTAAGTTTAAATTGATTTTTTAATTTAAGGTTTACATTCTTATACTTTTTAGTATTCAGTTTTTTTTCACCCTTGTTCTGATTTCCCGCTCAGGAACTTTCATAACATTCATGGATCTTTTTTGTCATCTATATGTCACACTTTCTTGAAACCTCTTCTTTTATTTTTCAATTTCTTTTTAGTGTTAAATATTTTTCTCCTTCTCAACTTGATTTTCTTGAAAGGTTATTTTTGTACGTATATTCTCTTGTTTTCCTTCTGGATTAGTCTTTATTCTTACTATGGTGTTTCTTTTATTTCTAATTTTCTCTTGAGTTCAATCTCTTTTTCTGGTTCTGATTAATATTCTTTTTTTCATGTGTCACATTATTTTCTTAATGTCCTTTAGCTCATTTAAAAATAGTATGTTACACTTCTGAAAATATTTTGAGCATAACATATTTTGGCAAGCTTATTTTGTCAATAGCAGAAGTTGGCAAACTTCCTGTAAGGTCCAAGACAGTAAATATTTTACACTATATAGGCCATATGGCCTGTCACGAATACTTAACATTGCCATTGTACCATGAAGATAGTCATAAGCAATATGTAAATGAATGAGAGTGGCTATGTACCAATAAAACTTTATTTCTGAAAACAGCATGTAGACTGGAGTTGGTCTGTCGGCTATGATTTGCCAATCTCTGGTCCATAGAAATTTTATTCTATGTTCTCTTGTAGCACCTTCATTTTTGAGGCTAAACTTTACATACATGGCATTTGACCTTGATACTTTTTTATTGCTCATTTTTGTATAAATTTAGGTTTTTTGAACTTTTAGATAGGTAAAAATTAAGACAGACTTTTCAACCTAAAGGAGGTCTTTCTTCTCTTCTTATGTAACAGTAAAAAAAAAAAAAAAATGGCTTGTTTTCATAGATTTCATATATCTGTTTTCCTGGAAACATATTTGTCTGGTTTTTCTCTTTCCTTCATTTTTATTATGTCTATTCTCTTCAATTTTGACTCTGCTTCTAGTAGTTTATACTCAGTATGGGGTCCTGTTTTGGAAAAATGCCTGGAAGATTGGTTTCAAGAGTTCACAGGATCTAGACTGCACCAGCCACCTAAGACCTTGACATAGCCCTATTAAGAACTATGAAACATCTGATATTTTATACTGCTTATAAGCTAATGAGTTAACCTACCAGTTTTATGGATGTGGGCAAAAGATATGAGACTCTGAGGGTCAGAGACAAAGAATTTTATTACTCATGGTACAATGAATAGGATGAACATGAGCGCATTTGTGTGAGTTCTTCATGTCCTCCAGTCCCGTGAGGGGAGAGATTGAGCCAGATGGATGCCTATTCACACAGTAGGTTGCAGTATAGAAGAGGAACCCTGAGCTTAAGGAACCCAAATCTTTTATAATGGAGAGTAAACATGCTTGTTTTTTGATCCAGAGGAAGACATTATCTTTTTTATACTGGAGAGTAATAATGCTTGTCCTTTGCTCCAGAGGGAGATACTAGTCCTTCTTTCTAGGTTAATTGCTGCACAAATATTCTTTAAAAGATATTATAAAACAAAGGGCATTTTCTTCTGATAAGAAATGCAGAAATGTGAGGGACCAATTCCCTGTTGGAAAATGGGCTCCCCACAGAGCCCATTTCATTCACTGTTGAAATCCACAAAGCCTCTCTTAGTTCTATTGACTGTTCTTACATTGGTCCACTGTACTTTCTAGTGAATACTCATTGACTATTTGAGGGTTTCTTTCTTAAATATTTTGGAATTATCAGGTCTGTAATTTGCCCTACTGCTTTCTTCTGCATTCGCTCACATAGATACCAAGGGCACCCACGCTGTGTGGCTTTTGGTATTCAGGGATCTGTAGAGGTATCTAGTTATTTAGAATTGTTGTAAATGTACTTTGGTTCCGGTATCTAATTCTCTATCTAGCCCAAACCCATGCTGTCATCACAGCGGCCTATCTTCCCAAAATAGCCCTTTCAAAAAAAGTATGCGAAGCCTGAGTTTACTTTTTTTGAAGTCCTCATTTTGAGCATAAACTTTATTTTTCCATAAAATACTTATTTACACGATCTAAGTCGCATAAAAATACTTGCTTCCCCTCCCCTTCCCTCACACTAAGTGGTACTAAGTTGGCATTATTTTAAGTGGAGGGGCCAATGTTTTCTTTCTTTGCTTTCTGTAACAGTCTGCATCTTATTTTCTTGCTATACTTGTGCACCCCATCTATCAGCAATTCCTCTTGCTCTCTTTCCAAATATGTTGTCAAAAACTGGCAAACCAGATAAGCAGACTTATTTAATATAAGTGCAGAGGATGTAAAGCAAAAATAACTATCTGCTGAGATTGAGCATACTCTCAGAAATTTCTGTTGATTTGTAGTCCTTTTGGCAGTATACGTACAGTCTAGGGAAATTTAAGCTACATTTACAACAACCAATATTTTATTCAATTTCAATATTTCATCAGCATTTTGCCCATTACAGTTCCTCCTCCTCCAAATTCAGTATAATGTTTATATATTAGGGGAGAAATAAATTAGGGGTGATAGGGCAAACATAATTCTCTCCAAATTCTCGAGTGAGCTTACCACACTGGAAGCTTGGTGCTTTATAACAGGTAGTACCTGCTCCTAAGCAGTAGAAAATTTCAAGCTTATCTGGCTTTTACTTAATGTTTTAGAACCAAGCAATATCTAATGGGTTCTTGCTCACATCCAGCACTGGTATATCAGAGGAATATCAAGATTATGTAATTCCTACCTTGTTCACATCCAGCACTGATATATCAGAGGAATATCAAGATTATGTAATTCCTACATGTCAAGTAGAGAGAAGTAAAATATGCTAGGAAAACAGAAAGACAGAGAAAACACATTTTCCCTGGATGATCCTATTCAACAACAACAAAAAATACAAGCTTATAGGAAGTGCTAACAGAGCTTAATATTGAGAAGGTGAATAAAGATTTTTTTTTCAAAGAACATTTCCTCTGAGGTTCCCCCTAATTAGGCAGGGAGATTGATGGAGACTCTACCCACCACCTCCTGCACACACACACAGTTAATATCAGTCCCAAAAAGAATTCCTCTCCTCTAAGCATTGATATTAGTAGAAAAGATAAGATGCCACATGTGACAATTAGGATGCTGAACAAGCTATTAGGATGGTGCAAAGGCAATGTGGTTTTGCCATTATCATGATTATGATTATGATTGTTATTGAGACAGAGTCTTACTCTGTCGCCCAGGCTGGAGGGCAGTGGTGCAATCTTGGCTCACTGCAACATACACTTCCCGGGTTCAAGCAATTCTCCTGCTTCAACCTCCCTAGAGCTAGGATTACAGGCATGTACTACCACACCAAGTTTGGTTTTTCATTTTTTTATTTTTTTTATTTTTAGTGGAGACAAGGTTTTGCCATATTGGCCAGGTTGGTCTCAAACTCTTGACCTCAAATGATCTGCCTGCCTTGGCCTCCCAAAATGCTGGGGCCATTATATTTAATTGTAAAAACTGCAATTACCTTTGCACCAACCTAAAATTACAAAATAAAGGCATTCAATTGTGAAGTGTGATAGACACTACAAAGAGTGAAAGAAGAAGGTTCCTGTGAGCTTGTGATGGGAAGGCTGTGATAGGTGTTGAGTCCTAATAGATCAGTTATATCCAGGAAGATGAAAACCTAAGTGTGTGGGTTCTCCATGTGGAAAGTTAGGGGACCCCTGAAGACGACAGCCCATCTGTCCTGTGAGGCTTTTGATATTTTAATAACTAAGATTAAACAGTTATTAGGACATCTTATAAGTATTGCTCAGTAAATCAAGTAGCTAACTGAAGGGTGATTTTCTAGTCATTGATTTGTAAGAACTATCATAACTGTTATAGATTCCCTCCTCTTCCTCCACTGATGCTTACTGTCTAATTGTTAGGTGTAACAAATAATAAAATATTACAAGACAAGGTAAGCTTGCAATTAATTGATAATATCAAATATAACTTATCAATAGAGGCATGAGGAAGTTACACTTTGGACTGTGCATTATAAAATTATACAAATGTATAGAAAACCAATGACAGGAGCAATATTTAGGGCCTAACCAGTGGGATTTATGGCATTTCATTTCTTGATTCTTCTGAAGGTGTTTATAAATCAATTAGACTTACCACACCCTAATATCCCTAACAACCTCAGAAAGTATTCTCTTGGCTTTGCCCTTCCCTCGCTTTTTCTCCTCCTACTCTCCCTTGTCTCTTCCTCTCCTTTCTCTTTCTTCTTTGATTTGGATAACGATCTGTGACTTTAGTAAATATTTAGATATTCAGGATAGAAATTGAGTGACTTAAACATTTCCTTATCCTCCCCCCGAAAAAATATAGATGTTTGACAGATTGACAGACAGATGAATATAACAAGGGATCTACACTAGCAACTCATCGTGTCTAACAGATTAAACAGAATTAAACAATGTTCAGTAACGAAAGATGTGTTTTAATATTTCTTATTTCAATGTACTTTGCCTCCCATGATATCCTGAAACTATTATTTGTATAATCACACGACTCTGTATTGTGAAAGGAACCTGAGGACTTGGTCTCAAGTTTCCTTTGGCAATGGTGTAAGAAAAATCCCCAGTGGTAGAAGGTCAATTGGTGGAGACAATGCCAGGGACTCTTTAATGTCAGTGGATGCTCTAGGGCTATTGCACCTGAATCTTCAACTAGTTCTTGTTTTCCAAGAGGAAAATTCATGGGAGAATTTGAATCTAGTACTAAATCCTTAAAAACAAATTGAACATTGAAGAAGTGTTAAAAGATGGAAATCTTCTTTCCTTCCAAAAATTAGTCAAGATCTCACAGTAGAACTTTCTCTTTCAATTTGTAAAAGATTTTATAGAATGGGAAATGTGGTTTGTGCTATTCTGGGAATTCTATAAGGAAAGAAGGTGGTTAACCACTGTGACGTCTAAATCTAAGAGAAGGCTCAGTAATATTGTACTTTTCAAAGAATAAAGGAAGATTATTTTGAATCATTAGAGAATCTTGTCTTGGTTATTGAAACAAGAAATACCAGATTCAAAAAAATTTATTCATCACAGGCAGACATTATCTCAAAAGAACAAATGCCATGCCAAAGTTTCTAAATGCTCCTCCTTATATAGCAACCTTTCTGTCATTTGTAGACAAGATCTGATTCAGAAAACTTAATTCTGTTTCTAAAGTGTTGTGAACATCAGAAAAAAATTACCACTAGTATCAGCTCAAAGAGATGGAAGCGTTTTTGTTTTCTTTTTTACTATGCCAACATAACCAATTCATTAAATGATGACTCTTTTTTAAAAAAAGAGCTAAGTAAATAAACACATGTCCCTTGTTAAGCATCTAATGGGTATACATAACAACAGCAAGTAAATTTCTCATGTTCTCAAGTTGTTTTGGTGTTACAATTCTGCTATACGTATAGAGAGAAAAGCATACACAGGAAAATAATCTGCATTGTTTTGCTGTCTTATTTACCTTATATATGACACAGAGGGCTGTAGGGTAAAAGGAAGATGTGAGGTTTTACATGTAGCAAAAAAAGAGATTTGACAACACTGGACCTCAGTAGTCATGGGCAATTTGTCAATATCTTCAGGTCTCCAGAGAGCAACAAGAATGACTCTCAGGATATTGCAACTCTGTCTGCTTCCACCAGAGATCATAATTGGGCTATGAATTTTTATAACAGGAAAGTCTTCCTGTCAAAGTCAGAGACTGACACAAAGTTCAGTTCACTTATACTGAAAGAATCTCAGAACAGAATGTGTAATATACATGGGTATCACTTACACATATAGTGCCTTTACTTCTTTCTTCCTTTTTTCTTTAAAAGTAAATGCCTGTTATAGTTTACTGGTTAGAGCTTCTAAAATGTAGCTTGTTTCTGAGGATTGCTCAGCATACTGGTTTTCTGCCCAAGGAGATATACGCACTTTGGGGAATTCAAAAGCCGATTGAGGTGAGTAGAGGTCATTTGTAAATCGAAACCAAGTGGTAGCAGAAGATGTGAACTAAAGCTGTTTCGTCATCTGCAAAGAGCTAATTGGGCACATTTCAGGCCAAGTTGCTGAAGACACAGCTCGTGAACTCTGTCTTCTTGATGCTGTGCTCATTATAGACACTCAGTAGAGGACTAGCTAATGCTAGGGAAATCCCCATCAAGGTGGCCTTTACATGACACTGCAGATTTATCTCACAAAGGAGAGCAAAGAAAAGGAAAATGCAGTGAGGGATTCCAGGCAACTAGCTGCTTATGGAGTACTATTTGCCTTGTCTAATTTATCTGAAACTGAAGGGTTTGTCTCTAAAGGATATCCTACTTCACAAAATCTCAAGGGACGTTTGTCTTTCTGACATATCAGCTGTTAGCCAGGCCTTATTTCTTACTTGACTGTTGTTAGAGTCAATTTTGGTTCTTTGGTCCTGTGTCTGCTATTTGAGATGGAAGATTGAATGCTGCATAGATGACCTATGTATGTCTGGAACAACCTAATTTTGCCACTGATACCAAAACACTATAAGGATAATCTTGAATTAATTCAATTATTATCTAAATCTCAGAACCTGTCCTCAATCACCCACCTTAATAGTTCTAAGTAAAGAGAGATGTATTGACATCCTGTTTTTAAAGAGTAAAATGTCAAGAGAAAGAAAGACATTATAGATACTCACAATGTTATATGTGAGGAAGTTTTTGAATGACTTCAGAAACCCAAATGAATATATTGAGAAAGCAGCATTGTGGGTTCTGTCTACATGTGAACCCAAAACTAGGATTTGAGGCAATACATTTTCAGAAGACAGTGATGGAGTTTGAATCCTAGGAAATCTTCCTGAATAAAATGGCCATGTATTGTAAGGTTTAGATATTTATAACCCAAAATAAAAGGAATTTTGTTAGGTGATTTCTACAGTCTTTTTTCAGTTATGAGAGTCTGATTTCTTTCCATGAAAAGGGTAGAATAACTTCTTTTGCTGTTATAATGAATGTTATAAAATGTATACTCGTCCATGAATTATCTGATCAAAGATAACACATAAAAAGTACTCAAAATATTCTGTAAGTATTTTTTTAATTCTCTTTAGATTTTTATATTCAGAAATGATACTTTGTAAATACATTTTAAAATTCAGATTTCTGAATTCTAAATATATTATTAAGACAAAATTGTGACTATATGTGTATGTAAAACTAGAGGGCACTGGAAAATGTGGTGGATGGTAAGGGCCTTTTGTGAGGTAATTATCTATGGATTTTTTTTTTTAAATTTCTAACTACTTAATTGACTCTCCCACTAAAATTTAAACATATACAAATAATTTGTCATTCAGAGAATAGTCATTTGATTTATAATATCAACATATCATCATAAAAATAGAAAATGAGATCTTAATGGACACCTGGTCTAAACATTTTAATTTTACCAGGTAAAATCGTGGAAGCAAGAGATGTGACTTTACTGTGTCCTATACCTCCATGCTCTAACGGAGCAGCATTACCAACCTGTTGACATCTAGTCAGGTACAGAACCCTCATATCTACACCGCATTAAGGTTATATATACTTTAGTTGTTTTAAAAATTTGTAGACATTTGATTGTAAATGGATATTTTGCATTTTTTCTTTCAAAATAACATCATTAGAAACCATATAAAACAGAACTGCAAATATTCCCTTCTAAGGTGTAAGGTATTCCTTCATTTCTTCTTTGGACCTTAGAATTTTTTCTTCAGTAAGAAATTAAATCGAAAATGAAGTAGAACATCTTACACTGTAATTCAATTGCAATACATTTTTTTTAAAAGTATTTATTTTGGGAAAATCTGTTTACCTGTGATTAAGTTTTAATCAGTGCCCTTAACCTACATCTCAACAGCTAAAACTGTTCTTAGCTTGACAAAATAACAACCCATCCCAAAACACAAAGACTTAAATCAAAGAAGCATTTTTTAATGAAGAAAGAATTCACACACATATATGCACCCCAATACATGAAACATGTAATAATGTATGTCTTTATTTGTAATAAAGTGGATTTTATACTGAATTCAGAACATAGATGCAAGTTCAATAGTTGAACTCAATCAAATAAGTAATCTTATGTAAAAGGATAACTCCCTGTAGCATGTACTTATCCCATGTGACAGGTATCTCTGTAGTAAAGTAAATTCCTTCAACTCTAGCAGATTGTCCAAAATGGAAACATATTGAAAGGATGATTATACTCAAATAATCAACAGAAGAGAAAACTATAAAGAGGGAAACATTTTCTGAATAAATCAGACCCCCTCCATCCAAAAAAATTACATCTGAGGGAATATGTAGATTGTCAGAATTACTGGATAAACTGCCCAGTAGCTATTATACTGATGTTTCATTTGTTAAAAATATTTGCTTTTTGCTTTTGGAACTTGCAAAGTTATTCCTAGCAAAATGTTATTTCTCCTGAAACAGAATAAATAGGTCATTCACAATATGCACTGGAATACATATTTTTGAAAAGCAAGATCTCCACTCACCCCTAATTCGATCTTTCTGCTGGCGGTTACTGATATATTTATGTTAAAATACATACTTTATAAGAACTATTGTTACAATTACTACTTGAGACAACATTATAATTCATGTTTTGGAAACTACTAAGGCAGGAGGACAGCTCCTACCGTTCTTTCAGTTAAAGCCTTTCAGTTAAGAAGTGATTAATTAATGAACTAAGTGGCTAAAAGAAGGGAGCCAGTCCTTAGCCAATAAAGCCCAACTCAGTGCTACTCTACTCCCCCATATTCTCTGTCCCCTCGGCTGGAACTGTCTTGTGCTGACTCCATTAACATCTAAATATTCAACTCACTCCTGCCATTTCTCTGGTGAGCAATCTCTACAACCTGTGCCTGAGACTCTGAGACTGCTTGTGGTCCATAGGCTTTAGGTGCCCCAGGGAAAGCCACGTGCTAGTGCATCTGGATGAACTGTGGACTTTGTCTATCCACATGAATTCAACTTCCCTAGAGCTACACTGACTCATCGATTTGTGTCCAGGCTCCAGGTTCCCAATTCCCACACAACATAAGCTCCCTGCAGCCAGGGAATTTGGCAGGTTTGAATTGTTTAGTCTCTTTCCCCTGCAACCCTCCCTCTGAGCCTCACAGAGTGTTGGCACGTGGTAGGTGCTCAGTAAACCTACTCTAAGTGGGAAAGGGTTATGTTGAAGGAAGGAAAGGCTGGGAGGACTTAAGATTTGAAGGTTTTCCTACATGTGTCCAGGAAGAAAGAAAAAGAAAAAAAAGTGAGTGTCAGATTCTTATCATCATTACAGTTATTATTGTTTTTAACCAACCTTTAGGAATTCCACTGGCATTACCCAGGCAGCTAGTAGGAGAATCTGGGCTGGAGGCTAAAGGATAGCCATTGCCCCAAATCAGAAGGTGCAGAACCTCAGGTTACAATCTGAGACAACCCCTCCGGTCCCGACAGGTGTTGCCCGCCTCCCTGATGGCTCCGGGCCCCCAGTCCCCGACTGCCCCCTGCCTTTTGGGGCGCCGGAGCATGCCCAGTGGCAGAGCTGGAGCCACCGAGGGCTTTGCACGGGCGCACTCCGCTTCTCCGGGTTTTAGCAGAAGCCCGCGGGGGGCGGGGGGTTGTGTGTGGCGGGGTAACGCGGAACCGGCAGGCTTGGGCGCAGGAGTGGGGAGCTCTCGCGCGGTGCAGGGCTCTCTCCCGCGTTGCGGTTGCTGGGGAGATGCTGGAGCGCGGCACCCGGCTGCTCCACCTGGCGCGCTGAGCACCCGCGGGGAGCCCTGGGGGGCGGGCGGCGGGGGGCGCGGACTGCGGTAGAATGTGAATGCGAGCCGGGCTCCTACAGAGCTGGGAGACGTAGCTCCAGCTCGGTCAGGTGCCGGGGGCCGCCGCTCGCCGCTCCACTAACTTGTCACTTGGTAGTGTCTGGTCTCCCAGGCTTGCTTCGCTTTCGGGTGGTGGGGGGCGGGGAGAGTGGGGACTTAGAGGGTCTTCGGTAGCCGAAGGAGGGATCCTGCAAGGGGGAGCTGCCTGGTGCCGCTCTTCTTCCCCTCCCTGTCGCTCCCCTCCCCCCACCCCGTCGCTGCCGCTTTCCCTTCCGCCAATTCCGAGAGCGACGGGCGCCTGTGACATGCGATCACTGCCAAGTGACAGTCCCCGAGTCTGAAGTGCCCGCGAGGAAGTGAGCGCCAACGCGGGCCGCTGGCGATGACAGCCATGAAGCAGGAACAGCAGCCCACCCCCGGGGCCAGGGCGAGCCAGGCGCAGCCGGCGGACCAGGTGAGAGTTGGCACTGCGGCCAGGCCCTCCCAGGAGGGGTGGCTCCCGTCCGCGCTCCCCCCGCCTCTCCTCCCAGGCTCGGCTCCCACGCCTCCCTCTTCCCACCCTCCCCCCGCCCCAGTTCCAGGCTCTCCAGCTTATCCATGGACTCTGCGGGAAGTTAGAGCCTGTGAGTGCGCTCCGGGCCGGGCGAGAGGATGCGCAAGGTGGAGAGCCGCGGGGAAGGGGGGAGAGAGGTAAAGGCTGAAGGTGCCCCGGGGAGCCCCGGCGGGCGGGTCACCAAGGGAGGGAGAGGTGGTCAGGGCCAAGGAATGGGCCTCTTGGCTCCCTGTTAACGCCCGTGGAAGAAATCTGCTGCGCTCCTGCTGTCCACTTGCCGGGTTCGAGCCTGGGCTTCCTATAGCCAGGACGCTCGCTGGCCAAAGCGACCGGCGTAGGCAAATGACCTTTAGGCGGAGCGAGTTTTTCCTCTCCTTTCTTGTTTCTTTTGAGGAGACCGGTGTGTGTTTTTGAGGTGGGGTGGTCGCGGGGGTCGATGGGGGAAGAGTGTCCCAGACATCTGTAGTCTACTGAGTGGAACGGAGCTTGGGGAGCAGCAAGGCATTAATTATTAATGGGAGATGGGAATATGCTGGCTTTAGTGATTTGCCGGTTTTGGATGTGTTGTGTCTGCAGAGATGAGGTGGCCTGCGTGGGCTGAGGGTTATTCCCGTCTCTTTCCCGTCCTTCCACACCCGCCACCACCCCCTTTTTTTTTTGTTTTTGTTTTTGTTTTTGTTTTTGTTTTTTTGTTTTTAGAAATCTTTGGCATAACCGCACGGTTGTGGATCCCCATCTCGTCTCTCATCTCTTTCCGTGATTTGGGGTGATTTGGGAGTTCGGTGTCGCTCTTTTTCCAAAGTTGGAGGGTCGGGAGGGAGCGCTGAGACGCCCTGGCAAGAAGGAGGCGGAGGAGGACGAGGAAGAGGAGGAGGAGGGAGGCTGTGTTGAGCCTGGTGGAGGTGCGGTCACGTTTACATCAATTAGAGACTCTGGGCAGAGAGCGCTGCACTTAGGTCAGGGATTAACAGTGGGCCCGGAGGACCCAAGCCCTGGGGTAGGAGGGTTAGGGATCTTTGCTCCGAGTGCTCTGCGAAGCCTGTTGGAGGCGTTCCTGGCAGAAACCCTCCCTGATTATTGCTGGCCTGGGATGAAGGGAGAGCACGCAGCTAGGCTCCGGCAGCGAAGCGGCTTTTCGGGTATTCTAAGCACTAAAGAGCCTGTTAAGGGGAGCTGTCCAAATCGCCCAGGAGTGGTGGCGAGGCCCAGGAGGCGGTGCCAGGGATGCTGTTATTAATATTGCAGACTTGCTCATCTCTCCTGGCTTGTGGTCTCTTTTCTCCCCTTCCCTCCCCTTCTCATTTCCCTCACATATGTTTCACACAGGTGGTGGGGATTACTCAATGAGTTAAAGCTCCCTTCCCGGTTATTAGTGGGAGGGGGTCGAATGTTGGCAGTTTTTACAAAGCTTTGGTTTTCTTAAACTATCCTCTTTGATCCATACTCCTAGATAAGTATGAAAATATTAAAACATCATATGTTCCCTTCCTTTTATACCCCTTCCTCCCAAACCCCAACACACATGAGAATGTAAAAACTGGTTAGCAGATATATAAAAATAATTTCAGGACAGGAACACGGATTTAACATCCTCTTTCAGGCTGACAGCCCTTAAATTTCATTAACAAGCCGCCGAGCCTCTCTACTGCTCTTGGAATGATGCTACCAATAGGAATGATTAGTCAGGTGAGAGTCCCCACATGAAATCTTTGCTCACTAACCTGTGACACCAGCTGGTTACTTGAGGCGCTGCAAACAGTTCAGTGATGGTGGAAGTGGGGAGGCAGAAGCAGAACAGAGGACACAGAAGCTGAAAATGTATGTGTAAATAGTGGACACACTGTCTATGCACAACGAATCCCTTTGTCAGGATTAATCGGATAACTTAAAATTCATATGAAGAGATAGGTTCAAGCTCGAATCCATTTTTCTTATTAGTGAGCATTTTTTAATAGTCACTTCAAATATTCAGGGAGTGTCTACTTTGCAGAACTCTTGCTTTAATAGAGTATGTTTAAGTGCCTTTCTGAGTATTGACATGATTTTTAAATGTCAGTTTTATGCGTCTTATGCATGTGTTAAAATAAAATAGATTGATTTTACAAAGAAAGTCAACTGAAATATATGTGGGAGCATCACAGAGAGGGTTTTCAAAGCACTTCCAGAAAATAACCATATCTAGCATGTATTTTTTCAAAGCTTGACTATGAAATGATGGACAAATAATATGAATGATTTTTGTGAAAGCTTAAACTACTTTCTGTAAGACTACTCAGCTTTTATTAGCCATATTAGTCATTATGGTTTAATTCTGCAATAGTCACACAACTCTCATGCAATACTAGATTTAATAGCTGCATAAAGATGTAATTAGTTGTGCTGGATTCTATATTTCCAAAAAAAATACAAATTTAAATTAAAATGTACCTTTATGAAATTATACCTAGTGGTTAAATAGGGCATATGTTCCAGCAAATCAACCACTATGTATTGATTTTGAATGATTTAAGCTATTGCATGTTGCCAAAAATATCTTCTACTTTCTATGGTAAAGATTTTTATGAAACCTCAAAGATGCCTTGTCCTGAGGCCATCAAACACCTATTTTCACGTATAGCACAGTGGAAGACCATAATCCTTTCTCTAACTAAAAGTGGTTATGAACCATATAATTTGGTTACTGTTATAGTCCTGTAGAGGGCTCAACCTTCCTGTTTCATCTGATCTGTTACTGTCCTCTGGCACAGGGTACCATGGCAAGAGAACATTTCCTCCCTCCCTAAAGAATGGTGACAACAAGAATAGGAGGGACTGTATATTTTATGAATATTCTGAATCATTGGAAATACTTTTGTCATCTTAATAATCTTTCTTTTAAAGATTCTTTGATTAAAAAATATTTATAACAGTTATTTTTGTTGCTTTCATAACACTCCACATTTACAAAATGTCTAAAAACAAATGCTTGAACATGAGTAGGCACAATCATTTCTTAACATGATCAATATGTCAATTAACATTGAAAGGTCTAAGAACTTAAGTGGTTAAGTGTAATTATTATTTTAAAAAATTACTTCCTGAATGCTTACCACAGGCAGAGTACTATTCTCAAAGTTCATAAAGTAACATTTATTGAATGTATTTTTCTATTTGATTCTCAAAGCAGTTATTTGAGGTGGATCCTATTTTTATTCCTATTTTATAGATGAGAATACAGAGGATTAAGGAAGTTAAGCAACTTGGCCAAACTTGTCTTTAAAAGTGGTGGAGGTGAGACTTAGCCAGGATCTCATTGAGGTCTGAAGCCTCACCTTTTAACTTCTATACAATCACGATACAACAAATAATTGCAAATTACATGTGTATGTGTGTGTGTGTGTGTATGTGCGCACACACAAATTTACCTTGAATATGAAATGGGTGAATTGTTTAAAGCTTCAACTATGCATGTTGATAATAGCTCTGGAAATTTTAAAGTTAACTTAATATGATTCTGCTGATCTATATAATATAAAAAGAACAAGGTAGATCCTCATGAATTCATGTGAACTTTTTTTGATCTTTGTATCACTTGTCCCTGGTGATGAGACTCTCAAGGTTTATTAAATGAGTATATATATATATTTTTTTTTAATGGTCAATCGGACAAGGTTTAGAATTTGCTCATATTTCCACCAGGTGGCATCCTTCTGCTGACTCCAGTGGGTAAAAAGATTGCCTAAAAAGCTTGGCTGTTCTCTCAGCTCCAAAAACAAAACGAAAATAACCACACAAAAACAAAACCGCCCCACTTTTTAGAGTATGCCTAAAAAGCATGTTTTTAAAAGCAACTATTTGACTACAAAGGCAGCATTTGTTATTCATTTTCTTTAAAGTTGCATTTTGGTAGAAAACTAATCTCTTAGAATTGAACATGTAGCAGTCACTTGATGAAATAATTCATGACCAGAATTGAGATGAAATGTGTAACGTGTAAAATGCCTTCTGTGAAATATTCATGTGCTTTTGACCTTTAGGTAACATTAACTTAAGATGTTTTAATACAGAAATTGGTATTCAGTATTTTTATTGCACCTTTGGTCTAGCAAACCAGATTAAAATATTAAAATGTATGCTTAATGAAAAAATATTGCAAAAAAGTTATTTTTCTATTCGTTCTTTGCTAATATATACACATCATAATTTGATCAATAAATGAGTGTTTTGAAACAGAACCTTCATAAATAATATTGAAAAAATTTTAATTAATAAAAAATTTATTTCTTCTAATTATTCAATACATAAAATGTCATATTTAATTGGGGGTAGAGTTCTATATAATTTGGTTATAAAAGATAATATACATTAAATAAAGAGTTATATGGGAGCCTGTGATTTGAGAGAAAATATACATTTCCTCTCCTTCAATTTCTTATTTTTTATTCATAAATATTTCATATTGTATAAACTTATAATATAAATATTATATATAAGTCATGTTATTTATTAAGAACATTCCACAAAATATCTCTTGTTTAGAAACTTCTAATACATCTATTTGATTATTTCAGGATCTGAGCAAATGGTACATTTTAAAAAGATTAAATTATATAAAAACAACTTAAAGAAAATTGTATTATTAAATATTAATGCTGCATTATCTTATGAAGCACATTACATTGGAAACAAAACACTTAACCAAATTTCTCCCAGTCTAAGTAAAAATAAAGCAATTTCAAAATTTTGGTTTTTTGAATTATTTATGATTATAGAATGTCTTAAGCTTTACTACTTATAGGCACATTTTAAATTTACTTACAGTGTGACCTGGAACAGACACAGTGCCAGAGATTTTGTAAGATTTTGTGCTATCAACCACAAATATTTATTTATCACTGTCTGTGGGCTACGCACTGGAAATCACAGAGTCAAGTTCATATCCCAGGCCCATGAGAGACCACTGTGTTTTCTTGGGCAGGATAACTGATTTCCCCCATTTCATCTGTGAATGGAGGTGACTGCAGTTCCCTTTACATGTTTGTTCTAAAGGTTAAATGATATAATATGTAAGAGTATTTGAATAAGGCCTGACACATACCAAGTCTTCTTATTAAATGTGTAGTCTGGGAATAAGAGCCTAGAGAAAATTGGAAAAAAAAAAATCTGGGTCTGGTACAGTGTCTCGCACCTGTAAGCCCAGTGCTTTGGGAGGCTGAGGTGGATGGATTGAGCCTAGGAGTTCTAGACCAGTGTGGGCAACATACTGTGACCTTGTCTCAAAAAAAAAAAAAAAAAGAAGAAAAGAATTAGCAGTGTTTAGGGGCACACTCCTGTGGTCCCAGCTACTCAGGAGGCTTGGGTGGGACAATCGCTTGAGCCTGAGAGGTCAAGGCCACAGTGAGCCGAGATTGTGCCAACGCACTCTAGCCTGGGCAACAGAGCGAGACACTGTCTCAAAAAAACAAACAAAAAAACTCTTAGAGGATTATTAAGCCATGTATAGCTGATTCAAATCCATTATTTTAACTTCACAGACAACCACAGTTTGCAGTACACATATTAAGTATGATTACGTATGAGTTTGTACGTGCATATAAATATTATATTAATGGATTTGGACATCAAACCTATTTTGGCAGCCATCCAGACTTCAAAATATTCTGTTGTATCTTGACTTTCATTCAATCAAAATTAAACAATAAAATTTTTTACTGTTCTACTCTGTAAGAAGTCAGACTAAAAGTAAACTTTGGTTCATTCTCACCAATAGTTGAATTAGCGGCTGAAGTTGCATATTGTTTTCAGTGCAATGTATTTCCCCAGGTAATTAGCATGAGAAAGAAGATATTTAAAGGAAAGACAGATGAGATTTACAGAAATATGTAAGGGGGTGAGATTTGAGTCAGTGTAGCAGGAGAGTGTGCCTGGCAGTGGAGCCACCAAGAACCCAGGGTGCATGCTCCTACTGTCATGGGGAGAGGCATGGAATTGGATCAAACAAAAGTCAAATGACTTTTTCACAGTTTTTTTCTACAGCTTTTTCTGTGTAATATTTAAGCATACATGTCTGTTTCACTTATTAAAATCAACTCCATATATTTTCATACTTGCTAAGTGACTTATTTGTGTCCTAACCAAGTTCATGTACTATTAACATTAGAATGGGGGCCATATACTAACACACACATCAACCAGAAAAAGTTTGGAGGTTTTTCCATCTGAAGACCTATACAAGGTCCAAAAAGAGGCCAGGCAAATGATAAATAAAATGTAAACTTTTTCATAAATTTCTATCCTTATGGATAGTTAGAAATATTCCTGCTCTAGTGAATGCTGCCCTTTCCTGAGAAGTCATGTAGCTTAGTATTGATTATTCCCAGCATCTCTTGTTTTAAAGTTTTTATTGACCTGATCCACAAGGTTTCTGGCAATAACCAATCTCTGTTTATTTGTCCCTATCTAATAGTACCTGTTCTCTAAGGCTTTTAAAATGAGCACCTACCTTCTTCCTACATGGTAGACATTCCTATCATTGACTACATATTAACTCATGGAATGCTTGTCATTTCCTTTCCAGTGTAGTTGAGAAGGCTGGGAAGTGGGTTTGGAGGGAAGACTGGGGCACTGAAAAGAAAGCTCTTCTATTGTAGATTCAGGTTTGTTAAGCTTTCCTGAATTCTTAGAATTTCCAGCATATCCATATGTAGTGATAAATATATCACCTGCTGCCAGGCTAAATACAGAGAACTCACTTTTATCCAAAATTGATAAAATAAATATTTTGAATTGTTCTGTTCCATAATCGATGTGAACAGTAATGTCTTCTACAAAGTAAAAAAAAATTCCATCATGCCGTAGTTTATTCAAAAATTATTAAAATGTTCTACAACATTTTTGAAATTGCCAAATGATTTTCAAATTGGATTACGTTTTGGGGAGAGGCAACCTGCTGTAAGACTGAGAACAGAGTTAAACGTATTTCGGATTGATTCCTTCCTCTACCATTTACTAGGCAATTTATAATCCCATTAAAACCATTCTTTCATCTTGAAAAGGGAGAGGATGATGAGAATGTTGCAAGAATTAACAGACAATCTATGTGAATGAGCTTTTATCACATCTGGCTCAAGCTTGAAACTTCAGTATTTTCATTCTTAATGATATCATGCTTCTAGATCATCTGAGAAGGATATTTTATTCTTTTACAAGAGTAATTTTGCATTTATGTTAATGAAAATGCTGAATATGTGTGTGTACACCATTATCAAATATTTACACCACACACACACACACACACACACACATGATCTAAATACAATGGGGATTTTATAGTTAGATTATTACAGGGCATCAGATGAAAATGAATTTGTGACAACTTGACTGATTTCTACTATTTTTGGAAGACAGTCTATTTTCACGAAAGACTTAGGGTCTTGTTTGACATGTTCATGGTTTAATATTCTCTTTCCAGAAGTTTGGTTTCCAGAAATGATTCACTTAGAAATTCTTTACATATAGGAACTGGTGATATATTGAGTTGAAATTTAAGAAAAGTTAGTTGAGTGCATAATCAAAACTATTTTTTGATACAGCCAAACTATGTATTATATGACTTTAATATTATTGTAATTTGTCATACTTACTGATTTTCTCAGGTCAGGAAAAAATAACTATTTATCAGATTACAAAAGATAGCACATGAAGAAAAGTGAGGAAAAAAAGCTATTTTTATTATTTTTATCCCAACTCTCTTTTTAATATCTAAATGAAGATTGTTTCTTATTCCATCTGAGAAACTCTGCTCTGAAAACAGAAATGTGACAAATCTGTATTACATAATACAGAACTTGAGTGGCAGGCTCTCCTTTGTTTATTTTCAAATAATAGACCAGAGAGACCACTTGAAGTTGCATTAATAATGCTTGTACAGGGGAAAATAGGCCTTTCTTGTTATTGGAACATGGGTTTACTTTTGGCAAGAACTGAGTAAGTGAAAACTCTGATACTTGTATTTCCATTAATCAAATCTCATCTCCAGGAATGGTTTTAATATAAGTTAATGAGTGCAAAACATGGCCTTTTTTTCATTTCACATGTTTTAAAACAAGTACTAGAAGTCTTTCATAAAGCAATCCTTTACATCAGTGTGTCACAAATTTGCATTAATAATTCTTCTCTCTCAGACACATAATTGAAGATTAGGAACTGAGGCAATGTTTGAATAGAGGTCAAAATATATCTTTTTGAGAGTAAAAAAACTGAAATCCATGACAGATTCCTCAAATTTAGAATAGGTCATTTGTTTGGCAAAATTAGTCTATAATTTACATTTTCTAGGATCTATGAAATTGTAAATAGATTTTCTATCTACCTCATTAGCTTTTAGGAACTTCAAGGGAAAAGACTATGCATTTCACTTGTATGTTCCTTTTAGAGTACTATAAAACATAAGTGTTCCAAGAAATAAAGGGAACATATTTTGAAGCCATACCCAACATCTTCATCAGGGTTATTTCTTTTCTCTGTTAGGAATTGTATGTACCCGACTTCTTGGCAACCATATTGACAGTGATAGGCATGTGTGAATTGAATCAGAAGTTGAAATGGAAGAGACTCCCCCTACTTCACATCTATGAAATTTGCTTATAATTGTTCCAAAATGAGAATTACTCAACTTTAGACCACTGTGGCACGATGAGAATCTCATTCTTACACATTTCTATTTGCTCAGAGTCAGTATCTCTGTCTTCCAGGATTAGACTTTTGGTTCCTTCATCTCTCTTTGCATGAATGCCACTCCAAACCCAAATCCAGCTCCCTCCACCTCTCTACAGTTCTGAAAACGATCATCTGTGTTAAGAGTTGATTGACTTGCTGACAAGGAATACTTTGACATTGGCTGGGCACTGCGGCTCATGCCTGTAATCTCAGCACTTTGGAATGCCAAGGCAGGGGATCACCTGAGGTCAGGAGTTTGAGGCCAACATGGTGAAACCTCATATCTACTAAAAATACAAAAATTAGCTTGGTGTAGTGTTGCATGCCTGTAATCCCAGCTATGCTGGAGGCTGAGGCTGGATAGTCGCTTGAACCCAGGAGGCAGAAGTTGCAGTGAGCCGAGATTGTGCCACTGAACTCCAGCCTGGGTGACAGAGAGAGAGACTCTATCCAAAAAAAAGAAAAAAGAAAAAAGGAAAAAAAAAGAAAAAGAAAAAAAATAGTTGGATGTCAGTAACAGCATTGCCTTTCTAAATTCTTTCCTTCAAATAGCCATGACATGATAAATGATAACATTCAGAGAAATTGTTCTGTTTCCTGAATCTCACACGTTTGTATTCAAATCAGGGGACAGACAATGGAGAGGTGAAGTGACTTGTCTGAGGTCACACTGATGGTTAGAATTAGAAGCAGTACTTGATTCTGGGTCTCTTTACATATGGCCATTTTCTGTGTATCATGTTCCCAGATTCAGCTGCTGATACAAAGCCTATGGTGGTGTCATGGTGGCACATCTGCCTTCCTTGCCGCTTGACATTAGTATAACCTTTTTTTTCTAGAAAAAAAAAACAAAACATGTTTTAAAATGCTTTGTGTCAGTAAGCAAAGCTCATTTGACATTTCTTGATTTCTCCTTTGCGATGTGCTAGTTGAGGTCAGTGATCCTTAGACTTTTGGTGCCTGGCCACAAGACATCACAAAAGAGCATATGCATCTTCTCTAATTTTCCATGGTAAGAGGTTACACCCAGAGCCATAATGCCATTCTGAAAGTTAACTGTGAAATTCACTACTCCAATGAAATGAGAGTGCCACCATTACACAAACAGAAGTTGACTTTCTCAAGCTTCCCCTCTTACTCTCAGTATGAATAAGCAACTGCTGATATGTACATTGAGCATTTGAAACTGCAACTCAGCAGCAATGGAGTAGCAATTGGATGAATCCCTCCTTAAATAGAGATGCACTTCAAAAACTCTGGAATGCATGCAGGTAAATTTTAGAGCTTTCTTGGGAAATTATTAGAAACAACAGACTTCTGATACACTGGGATTCTTGGTAAGAAAGGCTTTTCCAGAAGCTGATCATTTGTATTCCCAGACATAGTTATCAGAGCACTAAGCTCCAATACAGACTAGAAAAGTGTTTATATACTAAATAAATAAGTCCATGAGAATGATTTCTGAGACACATAGAATTATTTTTAGTGGATAGACCCAGGGATTTCTATTCATTTAAACTGACTTTAAACCCAGAACCTTGACATACTAGTTTAAACAACTTGCCCTCTCTGAATCTGATACTTTACATGGAAATGGAATGATGTTTATTTTGCAGAATTGTTTTGAGGATCAGCAGTGATATAGGTTGATTATCCAAGAGGTGCTGAAAAATGGTGGTGCTTATAATTTGGTTATTAATGTGGGTTGGGTTGCTATACCAGACATAGACAGAGTGATGGAAAATCAAACTATGTTGGATGGTGAAGTTCCCAGAGGTTGGAAACACAGCTTTAAAGCACCTTTCACCATTATTTGACATTGGAAGCTTAAGGGCATCTTGAATATTGAACTCTTGTTTTTGTTGGTATGCAGATTATGTAGAGTCCTCCTGATTCCAAAGCAAACATGGATTGGGAGTTGGTTAAGAAAATATATGGCATCCGTTTTTATATTTCTTATCATGCAGAGAAGTTGACAAAGTTTGTATTTTGAAAATGGAAAACTGAATATGAATTCACTTTTCTGAATTTGTTTTTTTTTATTTTCCCCATCCCCGTGGTTAAATTCCATCTCATGCTTGTAATGTAGTCTGCATTTGGAGTGCAGCTTCGTTCCTTCTCAGAGCTACAGTTCTTGAGCTGTAACAGCAAATCCAAAAAAACTAATATGGAATCACAGATGGTGCAAATATTTGAAAATAGGTAAATACAGTCTAGGATTAGCTGCTTGGACTCGGAAATGTCAGCTTCACATTGCTTATTGGTCACATAAGGCAATTTTAGTTAAGGAAAACCCAGGACAAAGCCATCATGATATAAAATTGCTGGTTTGGAGATGTGCAGCATAACAAGCCCATAATTGTTATGTAAACCTCAAAATGAGTCATGCTGTAACAAGAAAAACGTATTTTAGAGAGATCACAAAGCACCAAGAGGTTATATAGGGATAAAAAATTAAGCAGATATCATAACATGTTCCTGTTATACAGTACCATCTGCTGACTTTCATTTACAGCCAGTTTTTTAAGGAGAAAATGTCCATTCTTATGGGTATGCTTTAGGTAGGCACATATTAAATGACCTGAGCATGAGAGGCAACAGTCATATTGCCACTGTAAAATCTGCAGATGGTAATTGTTAGTAACACGCAGTGTGGGCTCATAGTTCTGACTCTGAGAGTCTTAAATAATGGAATCTCATTTTCTTTCCATTATCCCCCTTTAAGATGTACATATATTTGGAAAGAATCTTACAACTGACTATGCGATTAAGTTACCTGGTTTACTGATAAGGCAATGGAGAATGACAAAGGCTAAGTTGTTCAAAATCATACAACTTATCAGTTTGATACAGTAGAAGCAAGAGTTCCTCCCTCCTCGGTTAAGAGTTTGGTAAAAGGAGGCTCACTTAATTATCAAGAGTCATAGAAATCAGTTTTGATTGTCTGTAATGATATTGATAAAGAAAAAATGGAAGAAAATTAAAGTGGAAAGGTCCCAGCTGGTTTAGAATTTTATTTTTATTTTTGGTAGCAGGTTTAATAAGAAGATATATTATATAGATTCTATCTGGAAGGAGTAAGACTATCATAGTTTTTGTAAAGTCTAGATTTTCTGCAGTATCTCATTTTCCTGATGAAGTAATAGAGAGTAGGAAGGCCTGCTCCAGATCAGACATGAAGAGCTATAAGACAGTATTGATCCCTTTCAACGTATGTTTCCAAGTAAAAAAACAGAGTTCTCATATAAATATATAGTGAATATCTGTCAAGAATATAACTTATTAAAGGAACCATCAAGATGGTAAAGTTGGTTTAAGCAGTATTTGAGGAAGAGAGATCTGTATAGTGTGAAACGAATGACTTACAAAGTTTTCAAAATTAAATACAAAACTGTTTAATATTCAAGCCATAGCCTTTGTGGTTGTCTTTGATAGCAGACAGAAATTTTGCTACTCATCTATTTTCTATAATTAACATCTAACTTTACAGACTCTGGGCCTATGTAATAGTGAATAGTAAGAAAATGTAGGGTACATTCTCCTAAAATTATATAATCATATGTCAGCTGATTAGATAGTGCCCTAGTTTGACATTGAAAAGATGAATGTATAGTTACACTTGTTTTATTTGCAGTTCTTAAATTGTTTTCTTAACATTCCCAAGCTCAGAAAAATTGTGCAATCTGGGCCTACACTTGATGTCACAGCCAACTTCTTAAGCCATTTTATTAAAGTTTTCTATAAGCCCGATGGAGCTTCCAGTGTTGATTTGATTCACCAGCAGTGAGGGCCTGGAATGCAGCCAGTCTGCCAACATTGCTTGTCCAGTTTGTCCCAAGAAATTGATGCAGGTGTCTATGAAGGCTAGAGGAGAACAATTTGGTAGTCTCAAATAGCTTTTCTGTGGAGAAGATGAGATAGGATAATTGCACACAAGTAACTGAAAAACTATTCTTGGAGGATTTAGCAAAATAAGGTTCAGCTCAAGCTGCATGGTGGTAGTTGTTCCTGGAGATGGCTACTTTTAGAACTGCCCGTAGGGAGAAGAGAGATTAACTACCAACATGGTGTGATTTAAGGGATATCATAAATTTTCATTCCCTTGTGACTCGCATCCCTGACTGTCAGTGTTCTGAAAAATAGCTCTTCTCATTCATCTGTGCAGCTCTGGTTTCCACCATGACTTCCTTTGTTCCTTTAACTTCTGGCTGAGCAGGGGATATTAACGATTTATGTCTAATTTGTATTCATTTGCTGCTCCATGATTGCTTGGTATGCTCTGTCTTGAGAACCCATATTTGCAGACCAGAGAAAATGAGGGCCTTATGAATTTAAGAGGCGTGAGGAATAGGAAGAAGTAAACATGAATGGGACTGGGAACCTCAAGAGAGGATCACCACTTGCCCTTGAAGCAAGCTACTTCCCTTCCCTGGCCCTTTCCTATCAGTGTTAAAAAAAAAAGTAAGTTTACATGAGTACTTGTGTGCAGTGTAAAAAGGGGTTCAATGAATAATTTGGAATTTAAGCAACTTATTAAATTATTGAATCTTAGTTTCCTAAAATATCTTTTACTTTCTCATAGAAAAGACCAGCACTGTTCAATAGTACATTCTGGAAAGATGAAAATGTTCATTATTGGTGCTTTCCGTTGTGATGACCACTAGCTACACATAGCTATTATGTTAAATACTTGAATCGCGACTAGTGACACTGAAGAACTGAATTCTTAATTTTAATTAATTTAAACTTGAATAGTTTGTATGTTGCTAGGGCTACTATACTGGAGAATCAGTTTTAGAACACCACTTTCCAAACTTTAATCTGCATATGAATCACTTGGGGATACCGTTGAAAAGCAGATTCTAGTCCAGTGATTGTGACGTGGGGTCCAAGATTCTGCATTTATAGCAGGTGCCCAGATGATGTGTATTCTGTGGACCACACTCGGAGAAGTAAGGCTTTATTTCTCAAAAGCAAGGATTCTGTAATCCTAGTTTATGGCTTTAGCCAGGCTGACATTTGTCCTAGAAGATGAATCTGATGAGCCTGTAGCAAAATTACAAAGTACAACTTTCAAATTATAAAAAGAAAATAATTTCAGTGATGAAATCCTTGGTATTTTTATTATTATTGACAGTAGTTAAAATTTTGAGTCTATGCTATTTATATATGTCATACAATCATCAATTGCTTAAGTGTATTTAACCCTCATCATAACCTCGTGTGTAAATATCTGTCAAGAATTTAACTCATTAAAGGAACCATCACTTTCACTATTTTTATTCCAGTTTTGCAACTGTGAGGAGCTGAGGTTTAGCAAAGTTAAGAAATTCTCAAGATTGCACGGGTAGTAAATGCAGAAGTTATCTTTTGATCATATACAGTCATACATATTTTAATAATGGTCAACTTCTTTCCTCTTATTAAATGGAGGCCAATGATTTCCCACTTGTAGCTGATCAATACATCATATTTGATTCTTTTCTACACATGATAATAGTAGAAGCCATACTGGTAGTTGTAGTAATAATGCTCACTAGAACTCTGTGTGCAAGTTAGTATTCTCATCCTCACTTTAAAGATGAGAAACTGAGGTTCAGAGAGGGAACTTCTTTGACTATATAATTTGATTATGACTACATAACTTCTAGATGGAAGAACCAGGTTTTGAACGTGGATTGTCTGTCTCTGGAGTCCATGCTCTTGTCTATTCTAGTAGACAGTTTCTCATGCGTTCAGTGAGCACCTACTCTGTTAGGCAATATGCCGCGAGCATGGCTCCTGCTTTCTGTGTATTCAATTGAAAATGTAGTTTACTTTGAAAATATTAATCATGTATAATTTTATGTCTATCACCAATATTTTATGCCAAAAAAGTCACGTTTTATTGTCCAAAATGTATACTTTAGTTTGTATTATCTTTGAAACCAACTTAATTAATGTGTCATCTATGAAGCTGACTTTTTAAATTGTGCATATTTAGTTTTAGTATGTTACCCCTACTTTTTTATTAGTGAATAACTGGTGAGCACTGTAAGATGTGTACATGTATGTGCGTGTATGTATATATTAAGGTAAATGTTACAATTTAGAAAAGCTTGGAATTGTCTTCCTTGTCTCCCATAATGACCTTGAGCAACAAATTGACTCAATCATTTTATGAATGTGAAGGTGGATACTTTGCTCCCAGATTTTCAGTAACCTAAGGATAAGATTTAAGGCTTATTTTTCAGAGGTCTTTGTCATTTTGCTTAGTTTGGCAGTCAATGCTTACAGAGTACTTTTTCACTTGCAATTTTAAATAAAACACACAATCTTCTTTAATTTCTGAATAACATATTCATGTAGTTCAAACGTCATATATTACACAAATATACACAATGGAACCTCTCCTTCCCAGAGCTGTTCCCCAGCTGTGCAGTTCCTCATTCTATCATTCTTTTGGTAGGTAATCGCTCATGTTATTTTCATTGTTTTCTTTTCTTTGTTCCAGAGAATTGTTTGTATTTTCAAGCTAGTGTAGACTCTCTTTACCTCTCCTTTTATAGAAATGTTAGCAAACATGTTTATTTTAAAATGCATAACATTGCTTTTCTTGACAAAAATCTGGCATTATCAAAATAGACCCTCTAAAAGTTGGCTTCTTTAAAAAATGTTCCCTTTTTTTCATGACGAATTAGATATTATGTGTCTCATAAACTGATAAGTGATAGCCAGTCTTGGTGCAGGTGTGTTTACTGTGCCCTTGCCTACATCCAGAAGGAAGGAGCCATGCTCTCAGCACGTTGCTTGACAAAGAATAGGTGCTCACATGAAACACTGTCTCCTGGAGTAGACAAGGGCATGGACTCTAGGGGCAGATAATCCAGGTTTAAAACCCAGTTCTGCCACCTAGAAGTCATGTGGCCCTAGTCAAATTACTTTCCTTCTCTGAACCTCAGTTTCCTCATCTTTAAAATGAGGACAACAAACTAACTTGTATGCAGAGTTCTAATGAGCATTATTACTACAACAACTACTATGAATACCACTACTGTGATCTGTGGAAGAGAGTGGCTACTTTACAATTGGCAAATCATCGGCCTCAACTTAATAAAGAAAATAAATTGATGGCTATTGTAGTATGTATGATGATATGTAATCTAAGGATAACTTCTGCATATATTATCTGTTCTGTTTTGGGTAACCTTTAGCCTCTCTGAACCTCAGCTCCTTGTTAGAAATAAATTTTCAGTGTTGCAAAAGAAATAACACTCAAATATAAATTTTCTCAGCAAGGCAATTTACCTCTATAGAAGGTGCACCTCATGGATGGAGCAATGGGCAAGAGCACAGTTGAACACGGGAGGGGAAGGAGTTCTTATCCCTGATGCAGGTATCCCTTACTGCTGTGTCATTCCCTTATTGGCTAGGGTTGGACCACACAGTCTAAGCTAATTCTGATTGGCTATTTTAAAGAGAGCAGGGGTATGAGCCAGAGTGGCAGGGTGAGCAGTTTTGGTGGGGAAGATGGTTATGGAACAGGTGACTAAAGGTGACTCAGGTCAGAGCAGGTGACCATGGGTACAGATGTGAACTACTGATTAGAACTGATGGGAAGGTTGTTTACTGAAACTAGGGTCAAAGAGATGAAGAGAACAAGGAAGTAAACTTTAAAATGGAGAACAAAGAACAAGGAAACTGAACATACCATCATAATGATTCTTTGAAGAGAAACTTAGAACTCACTGTATTTAACGTCTTCATTAGCAAAACTGTAATAAAGGCATTCAATATTTTGGCATCCACTTCAGTGCTATATCTGTGTGTGTGTGTGTGTGTGTGTGTGTGTGTGTGAATATGTATGTATATATGCCTTTATCTATACATATGCTTTTCAACTTATGATGGGGTTAGGTCCTAACCTAATCATTGCAAATGAAAAATATAATCAGGTCAGAAATGCATCATAAATTGAAACTATCATAATTTCCTCTCTATATTATGGGATTGTAGTTTCTATTGAATGTGTATGGCTTTCACACCATGGTAAAGCCAAATCATCATAAGCCAGGGACCATCTAGAAAGCATTGGTCTACATATGTTAATGGGGATCTTAACAAATTAAAAATAGAAAACTTCCTCCTTATTTCCAGTATTAGACTCAGGAATGAATGCCAGCTTTTGCATATTTTAATAACTTGAAAATAATTAATGAGCCCTTTCCAGTGGATGAGTAAAAGAGAAGGGCTATTATTGAAATATTCTGAAACACAATTCTATACCTTATAAGATATTCATGTTAAGGAAACAATAAAAAATTTGCAAGTTTTAATGTAGAATTGAAGAAGTTCTCTCTATATTCTTTTATAATAAGAAAGATGTTGTATTTCTGGATATATGAATGACACTGTGAAATCTAAAGGCTAGTAATGGATAGAATTCAGCATTATGAAAATGTTTCCTTATTATTAAGAGATATAGACACTCTCAATACATGATAATTAATACATGGTGTGCTTACATTTTCTTATATCCTGTAGGATAAATATAATTTAGGAAATGAGAGGCATTTCTTTAAAAAATAGACTGTACTTCATTCACCTCTCTTAGCCTAAAAAGGCTATATGTTGCTGTCAGTCACAGCTAATCACCCTCGCATCACTCTCCTATAAGAAGGAGAATAGTAATAGTTGAGGTAGAGATAGAAGACCTTAGCCTTTGCAAAATTCTTTTATATTTGCAGAGGAAAATTACCTTAACAAATTATAAACATGGATTTTTGTGTCCTTAATTCCTGATATATTGAGGAAGCTGAGAATTATTTCATAATCGGCAAATTTATTTGGTCAAAATATTCCCCTATATTCCATCAAGTAGTATTGGAATTTAACAAACACACCAGGAAGAAAAATCGCAGCATTGAAATGTTTTATTGATCTATAAGGATGACCAGCTCTACCAAGACTCCAAACCATTTCACAGGAGGAATTTTTAGTTAAACTATTCTTAACAATAGGAAAAGTAAGTTTTTTATTTCTCTTAAGATTCTGTAAAGATTATAGGGCTATTTAAAATCAAATAACCTCTCTTCTCTGAAAATTTTTAAAGAAAAATCAATTTTTTACAATACACCTGCTGAATTATTACATGGCATATGTGGTAGCTACTAATCTTTTAACACAAAGAGGAAACACGTAGTTGTTAATGCTTCTAGGAAGTCAAGCTACTGAATGGAAAGTGGTTTTTAGAGTTCAGATTAGGCCTTAATCTTTGATGTCCTGCTGGGTATATTAGGAGGAGACTTGCGGGCATGGCTGAGGAGAGGTACATTGATAGAAATCAACTAGAACTTTGATAATGTTTCCAAAAATCTTATTAAGTAAGAAAACGTACATGAAATGTTACCAGGCAGATTCCTGATTTCATATTATAAATACTGAATGGGTATGACTTAAAATAAATTTTAATCAGTTAATAATTACATATTCATACCAAAAATTTGGATAATGGTACCATTTGATTCTTTCATAAGGAATCAAGCCTCTTGTGTGTTATAATCCAGGATCTTATGTTAAACCTTTTGCTTTTGTGAATTAACCTGGAAATCCTGTCAGATCTTCTAATTACAATGATATAGGGCAGTTTAATAGGAAGTCAGGATTCTCTTAGCTCCTGAGATTTCAGTATTTGGTGGAGTATCAAGCTCGCTGTTTGAACAGCTACTTCAGAGTCTTGTGACATACCCAATGGATGAATTGTAAGTTATGCCCCTGGATACATCTAACTTCAATATCCTGTCACTAGAAATGTGCATATGTATATAGACACCCAGACTGATGCTCCAAGGATAGGTTTCCATATTGAAGGGTTGGGGCTGGGCATGAAAAAAAAGTCCTTTCTGCTTGTTTATCTCAATGTCCATGGAGGTAACTATTTACATTGGAGGGACTGAGGGTAACCCCAAGAACTCTTGATTATAATGACCTTCCTCCCTCCCTTCCTTCCTTCCTTCTTTCCCTCCTTCCTTCCTTCTATTTTTTTCAGCAAAAAAGCAATATAAAATAAAGTGAACAAAAGTTGTCTCTTCTTCCTAAAAATATACATCATGGATTAGTAAATGCACCTCACCCCTATTTTGATTTGTGCATGTATCAGGACAACTTAAAAGCTGTCTTCTAATAGGAAACACCTTAACACTAAACCTTGCAAGGTGCATCTGAGGTGTTCTTTTTATTTTGGACATTGAAAAATAATTCACAGACAAACAGTTTAGGTGTGAAAAATACTTAAAATGAACAACTTTCATTGTCTTTTAAAAAATCATGATGGACGTTCCGGTGAATGGCTGTGCTAACCTGAAGATATTCAGAAAGTATTTTAGGCAGATTCTGTTTTATCTATTACTTCATATCATATCACTCTATTATTCAGTGGCTTAAAACAACCGTTTTATTTCTTATGATTCTGTTGGTCAGGAGTTCAGGTGGCTTGGTGGGCAGTGCTTCTGCTCCAAATGTGTTAATTTATCTTGACCGCATTGATCTGGTAGCTGAAAGGCCAGGAAGACTTCACTCATATTTCTTATATATTGGTGCTTTTTCATGTGACCTCTCTTTCTTTCTCCGCATGGATAATTTGAACTTCCTCATAGCATGGGTCTTAACATGTCTTACCAGGAACTTGCCTTCTAAAAGGGATTATTCCAAGTAGTGAGGGGAAAAAACCCTGCAGATCTCTTAAGAATCAATTTTAGAAGTTATGGAGGCTCTTTTCTGCCACATTTCCTTGGTCAAAGCAGGACACAGGAACAACCCAAATACAAAAGGAGGAAAAATGAATTTCTTGTTTCCATAAAAGAAATGGTAAGGACTGTGCAGTCATCTCAGTTCCACCACAGGCTACCATTGGCCAAAACAACAGAACTGTGTCTGGTTATAGACATTCAGTCTAATAGGAGCATGTGGATGATTTAAGAATGTTTGAATGTTGAAAATATTTTAAGGATAAAAGCTATGTCATGATGTCAATGCTGTATTCAGCCATAATTTGTCCACACATACTGTTAGCCATAATCTAACAACACATGCAGACAAGTTATAATTTATAGAAAGCAGTCTTTCATGTGCAGCGATGCTTAAAAAGATAAAAATTTACATTTTCACTGTAAAATAGAAATAAATATAAAGCAATCACCTTTATATAGATGTAGTTATAAAATATTTTTATTTGAGAATAAATCTAATGTACTGCTTGATTGAAAAAAATACTGTGTTCTAAATAATCTTTTAGCTTCAGGGAAATTATGACCATCTAGAGAAGTTTTGTGTCAAAAATTAAAACATATAGCTAGACTTCTCAGAAGATGTATATTTTAAGGAAGGGATAAGTGCATAGAAGTTGGTTATTATGGCCACAAAGATACTTTAATTCTGAGATATAATTACATTAATCAATTCTGCCATTGTGAAAACCTTGATGTCACATTTCAGGCTGGAAGAAGCAATTGATCTGTGATTGGTGAGATTTCAAAGATCTGGAAAGCTTTTTCAGATGGATGGGGAAGAAAGCTTTTTCAGATGGGTGGGGGAATAATCAGGGAAAATAATGTTTGTGTGTTTGAGAAATATAATTCTCTATGAAATATCTTTTTAAAATTATTCCAACTCCTCTTTGGACATTAACAGTGCACAAAAGTATCCTGTTCGCAGTGATCTAACCTTTTGAAAGGTACTCCAATGCAAAGGACTTTAACGCAAAGTGTAGATACTCCTTTCTATGGAGTATAATCCTAGTTATGACAAATTTCTCCTTTATTTACTCCTTGGAATAAGTGAAGGTGATTTAACTCAAAGGGGAAGGTAGGGAAGCTGTTTTGGGAGGAAGATACCTCCCTAGCCTGAGTGATGGGAGTTTCCTTTCCTTTGCTTTCCACTCCTCCACGTTGCCTGTTTTGCTTAAAATATAACTTCATCCCTTTTTCTTCTCTTGTTGTTGTGGGATATGGGAATGTAGGAACCAAGGTGTCCCGAGTGGTAAACTTAGCTCTACCACCTGAGAAGGGTGATGTAGCATACACCCACCCCATGTACAACAGGCTGCTGGGAATCATTTTTGGAAAATAAAAGATTTACATACAAACACATACACGTGCAAACACACGTACATGCGCACACACACAGAAGCATGCACATTATTAACTAAGGGAAAATTTTTACTTGAACACTTCCTTTGGAATATTAAGTCTTGTAGAACTAATTGTGCCCAGATTTCAACTCACTCTCTCTTATTCAAAGCAGAAAAGAACATAAAGGAAAATTATCTACTGCTGTAATGTGATGATTTTGTACTCCAAAATGCCACATTCGATTGTTCATTCATTTTTTAGAGATAGATTTTTTTATCAACACTATAAATTTTGTGGGGAAAAAAATGTCATTCTTCCAAACTGGTTCTGACCTGTGGAACTTGGGAATAAAGCCATGTGTGCATTTGAAGCATTCCTATCTTGGTGCTTTGGGTTAAGTGCCCCCCATCAGTCATCTAATAGAACCTTTTTCTTGCCTTAGTCATGCTTTGAAATTACCTGTTTGCTGGTGTATCTCCAAATATCTACAAATTTCTTGAGGGCAGGGACTGGACTTGCTTCATTTTGAATCATCAGTGAAGCATTTAATAAAATATTTGTGAATTTGCATTTGTAGTAGAAATGCTTTGAAGGAAAGAGAATTCGGCATTTGGGAGAGGGTTCCATGGCGATCTTTATTAACCTGACTGGTATTTATAATATCTTCCAGTCTGTGGGTCAGTTTAAGGGTATACTCGGCTAGGGAAGCCGATAAAGTCTGAGTGATCTCAGATTGACAGTGGAATAAATAGTTAGACTTTTGGTATATAACTCTCACAGAGAAAATCTAGAGCGAGTTGATGCACAGCAGAAGGAAAAGAGCTCTAAAAGGTAGATCAAAAGGTTTTTAAAAATTAGGAAGAGCAAGCAGGGAGAAGCAGAATCCAGAGGATAGTAGGATGGCAGAGGATTGTGTTTCATGTGAGCCTCTGAAAGTGTTCATGGAAGGAATGCTAGTTGGAGAGTTCCTGGGGAACCAGGAGGCGAGGAGCACAGGCCAAACTAACAGGCCAAAGTGTTTGCAACATTCGTTTTAACTTTAAATACAGTCAGTTTCTTTGGACTTGCAGCCCAGACAGGAAGGGGAATAGGGAACTCGATTTCTTTGAATAAACAATTGCAAGAAAGTCTGTAAAACCCAGTGAGACCAATAATGACCCCATGAGGCATGGCCTGATGAGAGATCATGGGTCAAAATAAAAACAGTTAGTACTTTAAACTTGTGTTCAGTCGTCTGAATGATGTAAGCTTTGGCCATTATTATTATTTCTTCACTATAAGGTAATTTATCAAGACAAATTCCTTTGCTGCCTGATGAAGATGATTTGTGCACATGAACTGACCCTGTATTGGATAAGGAGGAAGAGGAGTTCATTTCAAATAGAAGGGGAAAGTAAAGAAAAGTTGTGTGAATATCTGTAGAAGACACGTGTGAAGTCTTATTTCTCCTGTTTATTGGACATTTACAAGACGATGGCGGCAGCAGCCAGGGATGCAACAAGAGTCACATTTGCTTTGGAGGCTGCCCTTGAGGAATGGCCCCATTTTTCACAACTGTACAGAAGTCATCTCTAAGAGAGCTGCGGCAGGCAGAGCCAAGCCGGCTGTAATTAATGACCCAGGCTAATACTAGTCTTTGATGTTCTCGGTATTAATAAATGTTAGATAAGAAAAGCAGCTATTTATCTCTTCACCCAATACACTTTCAAACATTTGTACAGGAGATAGATATCCTAATATAAACATTTGCCACCTCACATATTGTCAGGATCTCTGAACTGTGACTGTTGACAGCAGGTTGCCTTAAGTAATTGCAATGAGACAATAATTTAGTAGAAGCTATTGTCATCGTAAGTAATATTTTTCTGAGAAACCTAGTTATAAAAAATGAATAATAGCTTTTAGTAATGCATAATATGAGAGTCAAAAAGAATAGTGAAGACAAAGCATACAATCATCGTTGCTTGAGGAAAACGAAATTTTATACAGCTGTCATTTGTTGTTATGTTAATCAAATTATAAAATAAGCAACAGTAGGAAAATAGCATTGCCGTTTTTATAAAAAGTATTTTTATTTTGAGAATTAGATTAGCTCCGTAACACAAGGTGGATCACAGTGAGATTATGCCTCATGAGTGCTCAGCTCTTATAAACAATGCAATGACAGTGTTAAATATTTCGTGCTTAAAACTCACAACACGTTAACTTATTTATTTCAGGGGTTTGCTTTTATAGTTAGAGAAGATTTTTTGTTTCTTTTTTTTTCTTAAACTTTTAGACTACACGCGTACAATACATTACAGGTGCCTGTGACTTGCTCTAAAAATGTTGGAAGCTGAACTGCATCATATTCATGAGAGAGAACTTAATGTCAAGAATTGAAATTTGCAACACCCATTAATGTATATTTAGAGCATTTCAACAAAGAAATACATTTAGTGACAAAGTTTTAAAATATTGTGTAAGAGTCAGAACTAAAAAATAACTCATGGAATTTTAATGAAATATTTTACCAAATGTCCTAAAAAATGAGTGCTTTCAAAAGTTAAAAAGTATATAAAATTTAAGGTATTATTGTTATTATTAACATTTTGAGACGCAGTTTCACTCTTGTTGCCCAGGCTGGAGTGCAATGGCATGATCTTGGCTCACCGCAACCACCGCCTCCCAGGTTCAAGTGATTTTCCTGCCTCAGCCTCCTGAGTAGCTGGTATTGCAGGCATGTGCCACCATACCCGGCTAATTTTTGTATTTTTAGTAGAGATAGGGTTTCTTTCTGTTGGTCAGGCTGGTCTTGAACTCCTGACCTCAGGTGGTCTGCCCACCTCAGCCTCCCAAAGAACGGGGATTACAGGCATGAGCCACTGTACCTGGCAAATTTAAGGTATTATTATTAAGAAAGATTTTATGTCAATCTATATTAAAAATGCAACTTTGTTAATTTCTGAAGAAAATTGCATTAAGAATGTATGGATATTTTAGGATTATGATTAAAATAAAGACAAAGTAATATAAATATAGATATTTAATGATATCTAATTGGGCATAGATGGATGTGGCTCTAATTCAGCATGGCAGGAACTCCAGAAAGCTAATTTCAACAAAAGAATGTAGTCTGGACAATATTAAACATGCAGGTCACTGTATTTAGAGATAATCACTATAATTTTAAACCTGTTAGTAAAGGTTGTAATGCAAATGTGTTATACTAGAGTCCTCCAGGAATTACTTTCACTTCTGTGCTGAAAAATATTAAATACCTTCAAGGATAAAGCTGATTACAGCATTAAGAAAGCAACTCACTACCACCTCTACTTCACAGTAAATACGCCCCACATTATTGTGTTAGATATGTATTTCACAAAATTTATTGATTAGTTGACCTTTTAAAAAGTCTATTATATTGACTTAATGTCTAACCCTTTCATAAGTGAGTGGAAATAATTTCTTTTATTTCCTCCCCTGTTCCCTCACTCTCATCGCTGAGTAACTCCATTGTTTTCATTATCTTACTCATTCCTGGTCTTAGTTCTCTTTACTTTGTTCTGTTTTGCATGCAAACTCATCTCTATGTGGAGGTTTTTCTCTGCAGAGGGAACAGAAGTATATTCTATATGCTTGGAATGATAAATATTTGTAGAGTGAACATTATGCACCAGGAACTGTGCTAATTGCTGGATTTACATGGCTGGAGGAGACGTGATCATCCTCTCAGAGCTTGCGGTGGAATGCAAACAGAGCAGCACAATGATTTTCTGAGTGTAACAGAGCATGCAGTCAATGCTGTGGGTCTCTTGTAAGAGCTTTGCTTTGTTTATCCTTGATGGTAGTAGTGGAGGGGAGTCAAAGAAGTCTTCCTGGAGGAGGTGACCCATGACCCAAAACATGAACCGGACATAGGATGAAGAAGGGGGAAGGATGGAAGGTAGTCATTTCAAGAAGCAGGAAACAGCATGCTCATGTTGTGTAGCCCTCAACTGCATGGTATTTATGGAAAAATTGTAAGCAATTTATGTGACTACCATATAAAGTTCTAGAAGGTGGTGTGTGATCAGGTTGGAGGAGCCATGTCACGGAAATTGTTGTCTTCGTAAAATATTCACCACAGCTTGGGATTTACCCTAGCAGATGGGGAGCCAGTTGGAGAGTTTTAAGTAGGCAATCAGCATGGCCAACTTCACATGCATCATTTTGGGAGCAGTACGCAGGAAGGACTTACAATAGTAATATGCTAGGGTACAGCCTCCAACCATAGGCTGTCAACAAAGGACCTGGACTCAAATCATGGTCCAGAATTCTGCCAGGTTCTAGCCTTACTGAATTCAGAAGGTGGTGCAAAGATTCTTACAATTCATAAAGATAAACAAATCCAGCTATGGAGAAGAACTTAGTTTTTGGTATAGAAAGTTTGAGATATTTATGGACATTTTTTTCATACATACTAACATACTAAGCAGATTGCTTGAGCCAGGAGTTGGAAACCAGCCTGCGCAATATGGTGAAACCCCATCTCTACACAAAATAAGAAAAAAAATTAGCGGGGCGTGATGGTGTGCGCCTGTAGTCCCTGTTACTTGGGAGGCTGAGGTGGGAGTATCTCCTGAGCCCTGGGAGGTCAACACTGCAGTGAGATGAGATTGTGCCACTGCATTGCAGCCTGGGAAACAGAGTGAGACTCTATTTGAAAAAAGAGAGAGAGAGAGAGAGAGAGAAAGCTCAGGAGAGAAGTAAGTTTCAAGAATTTTGCTGATCAAGGAGAGAAGAAGACTAGGAATGGAGGAAACATGAAATTCATCAGACTACCTTTTCAAAATTTTTGTTTTATATTATTTGTATGCTTTTCCTTCTTATTTTTTAGGGTAAAAATAATTGAAAACTGTGTATGGGCTACAGGCAAAGAGTTAGTTGAGAGTAAGATTAGAAATATAAGAGAAAATGGGATAATTAAGGAAGCAGGGTCCTGGGTGAATGTCAGGTAACTGGATCTTTCTGTATAAAGAAAAGTTTGGGCTAATAGCTAGACCTACATTATGGTAAATTTTCATTGAATTTAACTTAAAGGGATCATTTCCAAAGTAGTTTTAAGCCTATAGAGTTCTTTTAAGAAGTCGGGCAGTGTTTTAGGTTCTCTCAAGAAAATTCACAAACCAGGTCATAAAATACAATAAATCAAATGTTTTCTAACCACACATAAAGACACTTATACTTGCTTATAAAAAGAGATACAGGAATTTATGCTACACTGTATTACCAT
Source organism: Aotus nancymaae (assembly GCF_030222135.1). Classification (NCBI taxonomy): domain Eukaryota; kingdom Metazoa; phylum Chordata; class Mammalia; order Primates; family Aotidae; genus Aotus; species Aotus nancymaae. The sequence goes on from NW_026988442.1 coordinate 80,909,779, forward strand.
TTATCACCTTGAGATTGGCAAAATCCAAAAGTAGTGAATACTGTCATGGGTTGAAAATGCAAAATGCTACAACTCTTTATGGAGAGGAATTTGGCAGTGTCTAGTAAAATTATATACATTTTACCCCTTGACCCAGCAATCACACTTTTAACACCTATTTCACAAACCTATTGATAAAAATATTTAAAAAGTACACCTAAGGCTATTCACTGTACATCTATTTGTAATAGTGAAAGACTGGAAAGAGTTCAGATTTTCTTTAATAATATTGTAGCACATCTACACAAATGCAATATTTCACAGCTATAAAAATGATTAAGGAAGGAAACTAGACTAGATTATCATCATTATATTTGTAGACACACATGCATATATATGTACAAATATACAGATGCTCTTTGATTTACGATGGATACATATCCAGATAGATCCACTGGAAATTGCAAATATCATAAGTCAAAAATGCATTTAATACCTCGATAAACCTATGAAAAAAATAATTATAAATTGAATCACCATGTCAGGGATTATCTGTATTTATATACATATAATATAAATGTGTCTGTGTGTATACACACATCAATATAAATATATATGTTTAGGGCTAAAAACATGAAGTGGAAAGAGGTATGTATTATTTAATACCATTTTTCCAACACAGGTGACATGTATTTTCTTGATTGGTACATAATATAAATGGTGTCGATGAAAAGAGTCAAACTGTAAAATATTTGAAGTGATTTATTCAGAGCCAAATATAAGTAAATATGGTCCATGACACAGCTATCAGGAGGTCCTGATAACATATGCTGAAGGTTGTCAGAGTGCAGCTTAGTTTTAAACATTTTAGGGAGAGATAAGACTTCAATCAAATACATTTTAGAAAAACATTGGTTTAGTTCAGGAAGATGAGACAACTCAAAGTTGGGGGGATTTGGTGGGGGTCTTCCAGTTTATAGGTAGATATACAGTTTTCCTGTTGACAATTAGTTTAGTTTATCTAAAGACCTGGAGTCAATAGAAAGAAATGTCTGGATTATGTTAAGTGTTGTCTAGACCAATTTTTTTATTTGCAGAGGAAGCCTGCAGGTAGTAGGCTTCAGACAGAATGGGTTGTAGAATGTTTCTAATGAGACTTAAAGTCTGTGTTGATGTTAATGAGGAAAGCTATGATGAGGCATGACCCTCAGTTCCCATCATGGCCTGAAACAGTCCCTCAGGTTAAATTTTCAAAGAGCCCTAGCTGAGGAGCAAGTCCATTCAGATGGTTGCGGGGGGGCTTAAATTTTACTGTTGGTTTACAATGAATACACCTGCAAATCTCTTTTTGGGAGTGGGTTGAGACAGGAGAGCAAGAGCAGCTTCTTCTTTGAATACATTTTATCTTGTAGAATTGATTTTGGATTTCTGTAAATAACATAACTTAATTATAAAAGTTAAATCAAAGGAATCTGTTACTATTAAAAATAAGAGACACAAATAGGCTTAAATATGTATGCAGCTAGTGACATAGTTACATTGATAGTCACACTCTTCCAAGTGGCTTTAAAACACAGTAATGTGAATATAATATGCCTAGTAGAATATCCTTAGATCAAACAAAATAAAAAAACAACAAAACAAAGAAAACGACAGGAAAAGTACCTGTTTTTAGTTATCTTCTTTGTGGATTATAGTTTTGTTATTCTGAGGCTCTTATTGTGTGATGTGAGCTGCATAATATGATCCCTAAATTATGAATTAGGAAACCGAGGTTTAGAGGTGTTTGTAAACTCTTGCAATGTCGCACAGCAGCAGCTGGCCGCTGAGGTTTGCTTTTCTGATCACTGCATTCTAGGCTATTCCATGCTGCTCTTGTAAGATCTTGAAATAATTTTCAAGACATTGTTACCTGCTGCTTTATAACGTTCTATGAACATTTGTGGAATCCAGGTGGCAGAAGACTAGAATGGACATTTATGTGTGATTTTTAATATGATAATGCCACATGTTGTATACAGTAGGAAATTACTCTGTGTTTCATATTCTTAGACACTGATCTCAGCAGACACAGAAACTCGGGTCCCCTTTGGAAAACAGCATTTTATGAAGAGACTTCAATGCATTATGCATAGGAGAGAAATCGTGGTGGTCAATTTCCTAGTGTTGGGTTTTGCCTGTCAGATAAATTTAAGTTGGGACAGTGTCTGTTGCAGATTTGGTGGTATATTTTGGACATTCATTGTGCGTTCATGATGATCACTGACTGGACAAACTTATGCTGATGAATCAGTATTGTTATTAGAGGATGAGAGGTGCTCTGTAATTGGAAATCTATTTTCTACTCATGAGACATTGAAAGGGATTCCTGTTTTGATTCAATATGGCTTTCAAGATAGTTATTTTAAGATCATGTGATCTTTGCCCTTCTCACAGTTTAGTATTGTTTATTTTTAAAGATGTTTGAAGTAAATGCTATTTATTCTTAAGCATGATAAATAACCTTACCTCACTGCCACCCCTAACACCCTTAGAGACCAATACACGGTTAGGATTGCAACTGTGGAAGGGAAACAAATAAGCAATTTTTCTCATTTGTTTTTTAAAAATGTGACTATATGTCTTGATTGTACTACCTTGAGCTTGTGCTTCAAAAATCTGTCCAGCTATTTACTTTGGCAGACATAGTCACACTCTCAAGCCTACTTCTGTTAATATGTTTATGCGATTGTTCTAACATGATGAATACTGCTTTTGGCTATGCGTACCCAGCAATTATTATTACATTTTTTGGTACCATAATTTAGATAATGAATCAAATTTGTGGATCTTTTTGTTCATTTAGAAGTAGCAAAGGTTTTTCGGTGCCTTGACAGGATTCTTAACAGCTGCTTCTGCCTTGGTTTACTTCATGCGCTTTCTTCCCTGAATGGCCATGGCACTGTATTTTGTGACTCTCTTCCCTCCACAAAGCAACAGGGCAACTCTTCAGTGGATATTAGAATTTTTCTCTTCTCTTCCGCAAGTATTTGTGCACCATGCACAGTGTATCTTTTATTTTATTACTTCCAGTTTGGTGAAAAACTGGATTTGTCATGACAACCAAATATTTAGTGGAACAGAAGCAGAGATAAAGAACACATCTTGAAAGGAATACACAGGATCAATATTTCATGTCCATCTGAAGTGTTTTCAGTGTTGAGGAAAAAATACATCTCATTGAAGTGTCCTTTTTTTTTCCCAGGGCCCAGATGTTCATTTTATTTATCAATTGTGAACAATCCATCAAGCCCAGCACATTTTCCCAGAGATTTCCCTCTGTGGTTTTCTAATTTATTTGAAATTTAGGAAAAGAAGAATTGCAGCTGCTGCAGAACTAGAGTGCAACTTACATGTATGTGATCATTGGAGCATATTTTTCCCTCAGACATTAAATGTTTAACAGAACAGAGTAACTTATGCTTCTTTTGACTATTGCATCTGCCTGCTTCTCCTAACTGGGTGAATAATGTTGACAGTGACCTACTGGATTAATTATTCGTCTCCTCTATTTTATGAAATATGGTAGCATATTTCATATTTCAAAATATGGAAGCATATTTTAAAATTATTACTATAAGATTATATTTATTTTAAATACTTTCCAAATAATTAGTATTGTAAATCCTCCTGCTTTAAAATATATCTGTAATTTTGTTCTAATTGCATTGATCCCTAATAACTAAGATTGAACCTACATTTAAGAAATTTTGTTTCTCTTCATGTTAGTGGGTAGCTATCATCATGAAAATGACTGCTTTTTTAAAAAAGATTGGACTTTTACATTTATTACCACTGTAAGTGCAATGAGGCAATGTCTCTGACCATGTTCTCTTGGAGACTGTTAAGGCATTCGTGAACCATATGGAGCTGTCAGCCTGCACTTCCCACTTTGTCAGAACATATGGAAGTGTGGGTGTGGTATGCAAGCTAACTGTCCTGAAGAAGCTTATCAGAGAAATGTTTGGAGGAAAAAAATACCATAACACAGAGCACAAGTTTGAAGATAGCCACATACTATAATAAAATACGGAGATCAGAAAAGAGCTTCCAATCAGAGGTTGCTCTATTGCAACGTTGGAACTTAAGTCGCATCTTGAAAATGGATAAATAAGGTTTAGCCCAGTAGTGGTGAGTTGGTGGACATTACTAGTGGGTAAACATTACATGGGAAAAGTCAATAATGGAATATTGAAGAAAGGAGTCTTGGCTGAGGAAACAATGGAGTAGGCAACCAGGAGAATGGAATAAGTAGAGTTGGGAATATGGACTCATAAACTTACCTTTAGGAGTTACTAGGAAAGTTTCACATCAGATGTGTATTCAAAAAAGCCAGTTAACTCCAACCATTCTTAGTCACTGTAATTTGTCTCTGAATTCAAGTTTTGGGATGAGATATCTTATTGGCTATATCTTCAAGTTCTTTAAGTATTGATATCAGATTTTCTGTACTGCATCTAGAGCCTGCTCTAAACCCTAACAAATGACTTCATCTGGGTAGCTAGAATTTGAGATACCGGTGAATCTTGGCTGTAAAATTTGGCTCAGTTTGCATCCCATTTAATGAAGCAGCAGGATATTAGGGTCTTGAAGTATGCTTGAGAAAATAAATATGCTATGACATTTGCAGTTGGTATGATTCAGAATTTAATTAGATAAACTACCTCGCATTTTTCAGTATTCTCAGAATCTTATTATCAACTTTTGTAGCACTCCCTGAAGAGTAATTTCAATAACTTGTGGTGCACCTATGGCCATGATAAATGCTATTATATCACTGTGATTTGTAATAGCAGTGCTTTTCACTGTCAAAGATTTACTGAGATTTGCTAATTGACTTAGAGCATTGCCTCTCAAACTCTTTCTCTGTTTCTCATTCACTGTACTTTCTCATCACAACTTAGTAATCATATTAATCTTGCTTTCTTGGAAATGATTCATATAATTGCATGAAGACTAATTAAAATAGATATGCCTGTCCTAAATGATTAGGCTAAGACTTAAATGAGCAACTCTCAGCTGAAAGTCTTCCAGTGATTACCCAGTTCGCTCAGAGTAAAAGCCAATGCTCTTATAATAGGTTGCAAAATCTCACCCTGTTACTTTCCTGCATTCATCTCAAACACTCTCTTACTCATGCCACTCAGCTTGCACCACTTTTGGTTGTGGTGAAGGCACCAACAAAAATGTTTGTTGTCTGAATTTAGCATGTGCATGTGTAGTAGTGTACTCACACATCTGAAAAATATTTACCCTTTAATATAACTGTCTACCACTCTGTATATACACCTCCAGATTCCTCCAGTTTGGACATGCCTTTCCTTTGCTGTTTCACTGGTCTGGAATTATCTTCTCTCAAATATCTTCATGGATCGCTCCCTCAGCTTCTTAAATATTTTGATCAAATTACTTCCAGTGACTCTTTCCCTAGAGGGATTTACTTAAAATTGCATCACTTTTTACTTATTTATTCTCTTACGTTGTTTGTGTCCCCTCTGCTCACCGTCTAACCCCACCCAGACTTAAGTTCAGTGGAGATTTTTTTTTCTTGTTTCTTTACGTTACTAAGTCTCCAATGCCTATGTCAAACTCTGGGATGAGGTTAATAAATGCATGTTGAATGAAAGAAAGCCTCTTCTAAACGAGTGCAGTGCTTACCATCATTATTACCTCGCAAGAAGTAGATCTGAATCTGAAAAAGAATGGGAAAGCTCGCCTTACATTTCCTTCTAATCAGAAGCCTTGCCATGCTTGAAACATTAAATGGAACTAAATTTCTAGATTTCTTTCTATTTGCATTTTCAGACATTTGCAGTCCTTATAAAAAACATGTTAGGGGCTAATCATGATAATGTAGATAATAATATTAGTAACAGTAGTAATAATAATAGCTAACATTTATTGAGGACCTATTATATTTCAGATATAACGTTTTTATATCATTAACAAATGTTATTAAATAATTTAATAAAAACCTTTAATTTTTAACAAACTTAAAATTCTTGATAGCTGGGGTGATAATCTTATTTGCCCATTTTGAATATGAAATAAAATAGCCATACTTATAGTAACTTCATTTATTTGTGTGCGTATGTATGTATGTGTTTTTTCTGCTTGGGATCTGTTTTAAAATAACATACCTACTTACCAAAAATTTTGAAAGAAAATCTGGATTCAATGAGGATTAAACTAAAAAATTCTGTTTTTTTTCTTTTATTCATTATCTTTTTGTTTATAGCATGTATTCCTTGAAATTTGTATCAAGACTAAAGAGATGATGATTTTAAAAAGATAGTCATTGTGTTATGATTTGCTTTTTCTTTCTCTGTTGTATATTTGTATGGGGGTTTTAGTATATGTAGTGTAGAGACTATCACTGTCAGATGAGTTCTGTTATTTCTTTTGGAGCCTATTGGCTTTTAAGCAGTTGGCATGAAATGTATTTCAAATAACTATTAAGTTGTTGTAACCTGACTTTTTTAAACCTTCTACACTAAGGGACTTATCATTACCTTATTTGAACTACTAGTTCTTGGTTTGAATGTAACAAATTCCTGAGAGGCCCGTTTCGTCCGCAGGGAACAAGTTACCTCTGTCCTTTTTAAAATAACATACCTACTTACCAAAACATTGGAAAGGAAATCTGGATTCATTGAGCATTAAACTAAAAAGTTCTGTTATTTTTCCTTTTATTCATTATCTTTTTGTTTATAGCATGTATTCCTTGAAATTTGTATCAAGACTGAAGAGATGATGATTTTAAAAAGATAGTCATTGTGTTATGATTTGCTTTTTCTTCAGTGTTTTCATGGGATGATCAAAAATATCTAGATTTCATAAGGCATAACTGACAGGTTGCAGATCTGAGTCGGAGCACATGTCGAATAATATATAAAACTCTCTGCTTGATACTTTTGAGATCAAACATTGTCCTAACACCCACAGTGTTTTAAAATAGGCCAGAGGACAGCCTCCTGAATAGCTGACCTTTAACCAACAGGAAGTATATAAAATATCTGCAGAGTAGAATGACTATATTCCAAAGTTAGATTAGACAGAAATGACACCAGCCCTGGGTTCCATCACTATTTCTGTGCATCAGTTGTTGCATCTGAAAAGCAGAGTGCTTTTTGTTCCCCCACACTTCATCTAGTTTAAAGTAAGAAAATTTAAGAGTGCATCAAAACAAACTGCCTTTTTCCAGCTGAACTCTATCTTCTCTGACAGATGGTGCGGTTGGGCGTCTTTTCCATCCAGAGCAGTGCTGTATTTGAAGAATGAAAGCATTGAGAGAGATCATTTGTTGTATAGAAGCAGAGTTTCAAATAACCATTACTACTGCCAATCTCTGCTGCAATTCTTGGATTTTCAGATAGGTGTACAAGAAGCTCTGTGGTGAGATTAAACATTCAGCTAATGTTTTTTTTTTCCCCCGAAGTCATTAAGTAGCTAGCATTTAATCTTTTATATATGCAGATTAAAAATGAAGGTTGATTAAGTACTAACAAAGGAAGCTTCATTCAGGAAAACTCTGGTATACTCTTTGGTGTCTTTGAGTGAAAATGACTATTTATTATGCAGAAGAATAAGACTTTATGAGAATATTATTTCCCTTAGCAAGCACAGCACTTGAGAAAGTTACAGAATACCTATTTACTCTGCTAAGCTAATTCTCTGTCAATTTCTCTTGTCAGTGCCTTTTGCCCTTTTGACACAGAATGTTCTACCTAGGACCACCCTGCAGAATATAGGTCAGGCTCCAGATACTTTCTGAATCTATTCTCAGAAATCACAATTTTATTATTGTTTATACTTGTCTACTTGAGTCATTACATACAGTGGGGACTTATTTTTAATACTAATTTAAACCGAGGTGCTATTGAGTGTCTTGCTTAACGTATTCGCAGTTTCCTGAAGAGTTTTATCTCAAGGAAATAAATAATGCTCGTAGAGAGGAAGCAGACATGCTACTTAGGCTGGCTATTCATTGGGAGGGGAAGAAAACAGGAAATGGGTATTTGGAAACAAGAGAAACTCCATGTTCCTCAATTCATAGCAATTATCCAGTCCTACTTTGGATCATCCTCTTAATCCTATCAAGAAAATAGAGGAGACTCTAGGCATTACAAAATCTGAAAGAGTTTTAGAAAAACAAACTATTCTGAAAGCATATCTTTGGTCGATGCAGCCAAACACAACACACAGTTTTAAAAACATAGAACTGGCTGGATGAGGTGGCTTACGTCTGTAGTCCTAGCACTTTGGTAGGCTGAGGTGGGCAGATCACCTAAGGTCAGGAGTTTAAGACCAGCCTGGCCAACGTGGAGAAACCCTGTCTGTAGTAAAAATACAAACATTAGCCAGGTGTGGTGGTGCATGCCTGTAATCCCAGCTACCTGGGAGGCTAAAGCAGGAGAATCATTGGAATCCGGGAAGTGGAGACTGTAGTGAGCCCAGATCACACCACTGCACTTCAGCCTGGGTGACAGAGTGAGACATCGTCTCAAAATAAAATAAAATGCAACAGAGTGAGACTCCATCTCAAAATAAAATAAAAAATAAAAACACAGGGTGATTCCTTTAGAGACGGGTCAGATTTTTCACATCACTTCTCAGCGATGAAGCCTTAAACTAGCACCAACTAATTGTGTCTAGACATAAACGGAAGAGGCAATGAGTCCAACAAGAGGAAACAAGAATGATTCTTTGGGAAGTAGACTTTTGTTTTCAAAAGCTCATGTTATCTTCAAGTTATATGGAGTTCCTTTCTTAAAAAAATGACTCTGCCTCCCACTCTGGACTTGTTCCCAGCCTCTTCTTCCACAGTGGAGCAGTAAGAGAGCGAAGGCTTTATGTGTCCTCAAGAGCAATGATTTTGCAAATTCAGAATTGCTACTTCCTCAGGAAAACTTGAAGTTAAAGAATCCTTATTAGAAGAAGGAAAACCTGAGGGTATTATAGGATAAAAACGTCTTTCATTTCCTTTCACACATTAGTGTCTTTCTTTGAAAGGTAGTGTTTCTATGTTTTAGGATAAGGGTCCTGCGTGGTGCAGGGTTCTAAATTTTGTGTTAATATCTGTGCATTCTTAACATGCTGTTTATCAAGATGATTTTACATTTGATCAGAACTGAGCCACAGATTCATGATGAATTTTCATTATTTATTTATTTTTATAGAAATGGAGTCTTGCTATGCTCCCCAGGTTGGTCTTAAACTCCTGGCCTCAAGGGATCCTCCTGCCTCAGCCTCCCAAAGTGCTAGAATTACAAACATGATCACCCATACCTAGCCTACATTATTTAATTAATTAAAACTTTTTAAGCAATAAAGGCTGCTGAATTATAAGTTAAGCAATTTTCTATGACTCAGGAACATAAAGTAAAATTATCTCTATTTTGTCACAAAATGAAAAATATCTGCTGATTAAGAATCAGAAAATCATGGCTTTATGGAGTTGAACATATTTTCAATTTTCTGATTAAAATCCCTAGGAATTTTAAAGTCTTATAATTTAGCCTATTATTGAGAATTTTCTCTTTTAATTGCATAGCTTTGGTCTAAATATTTCCAGTAGACCTAGTTGTCACTATTTTGTTTCCAGAAAAGTCTATATCAGAGACAGTTGTATTATTTTAATGTCTTTCATTGTTTTCAGTCAAAATTGGATTTTTCATAACTTTACTTGCTTTTCATATTTCTCTACTTAATGAGGATATTTTTGAATTCTAGAACAGCACTGTCCAATAGCACTTTCTGTGATGAGTAGGTATTTTATTTCTGTTTAATATGGACATGTGGCTAATGAGCACTAAAGTATGGCTAGTGTGACTGAATTACTGAATTTTGGATTTCATCAGTTTTTAACTAAATTAAATTGAAATAGCCACATGTGGCTTCCATATTGGCATGGTTTTAGAAATGTTATTTTCATCAAGGACAGAGGAAGAAGAAAATGTCTTTCTCTTGTTTGACTGCATAATGGGCAAAATTCCTTTTACAAACGTTGAGAAAAAACAAACAAACCATGTCTTTTGGAGTTAATGCTTATTTTGCATAGAAATAAAGACATAAAGAAAATTTCAATGTATGGCCAACTCAAGTTTAGCAACTGAAAAATGACAAGAATTCAACTGCAGTGCCCAAGACCATGTTTTCTGCAAGAATGAGTGGGTTTTAAGTACAAGGAAGCGTGTTGGCTTGAGTCTAGTCTTACTATTTTTTTCCTTCTCCATCCTTATTTTTTCCCAAGTTGTTGACCATGTATAATTTCAATAGATGCTTGGCACTTCTCACATCTCCACTGGAGATGCAGCTTTATATAAGTGAAAGTGCTATTGAGATGGGAAAATGGAAGGTAATGAGCATACATGCTTCTCCTTTATCTTTTCTATGATTTGCCTCCAAACCTTATGTCAGCATGAACAGATTAGAGAGGGAGATGCTGAGTGTGTCTTATTGAACTGAGCTAAATTGATCGGAACTAAGGGTGATATGCCTCCAAACTGCTACTATATCCTACTTACAGCTTCATCCAACTAGTGAAGTAATTTTTCTATCTACCTCAGAATAATAAAAAAGATACATGCATACACCCACACACACAGACACGCACATAGATACACACACACACAAACCCATGAAGTTGGCCCTTTGCCTTTGGCCGCTCATGTCTCTCTTGACCTTCTATGATCTGCCTCATTTTCCCTGTCCAAACATAAAATATTTATACTATGCAATATATTTCATCATGGTTTTTCTGGTTAAATTTTCTTTTTTCCTCCCTATTCAATCAAAATTCTTTCCCTACATGGAGAGGTTTACCTAATGATAGAAGTCTACCTAATTTTCATATTAAAGTAACTCATACTCAGTTGTGAGGAAGTTCTCTGGATTAAGAATAAATATAATAGAGAAACTTTATTATTTAAATGAATACCTACATGACAAATTTCTGTGGCGATGGGTGAGTTTAAGCAGAAGAGACTCCCCTCTGCGTTCTGTGAATTTTCTTCAGTTATCCTCATGTGACCTGATTTTAGGCTACTTTTAAAGAAGTAGAAATTTACTAGTTAGTGAAATTGTCTTCTACAGTTAAAAATCCATTAAACCTTGTCTATCTATTTCTGCTATACAGCTATGCAAAAACTGGGGCCTCTTAAAAGGTTAAGTGACTGCTTCTAGTTTAGGCAAGATATAAAAACACAAGTAGCAAAGGAAGTAATTTACCTCTGTCTAGAGAGTTTATTCTCTAAATATGCACAAAGAACTGGCCACATGTCAGACATTGTCCTCAGTATTCATAGGAAGAAAAAGACTAAGCCTCTAGCCTCTTGCTGCTGACAAGAGCAATAGATACTGCATGGATTATATAGACCTTGTATGCAGTTGTAATGAATTCTATGATAGGAACAGAAAAAAAAACCTGATCCTTTTGACAATGCCAGGACTTTACAAAGCATTTTAGTCACAATTCTAATAGCAAAACCACCACCAATGCAGATGTTACCACCCTCATTTTAGAAATGGGGATTCTGAGGCTGAAGGAAATGGCCTATATGGATGAAAACTTTAGGTTCTGTCCCTGGAAGTAGTAACAAAAACTAACAAACTAGACTAAACATCATCTCCCTGCCTGTTCTGTCAGATAGTGACAGCTCCTCCCCTGGGAAGCAGTAAATGCATGAGTGAGACTTTTTAATAACAGCCATCCTGAATGGTCTGAAATGGCATTCATTTTGGTTTTAGTTTGCATTTCTCTGATTAGTGAAGTATTTTTTCATGTTTTTTGGCCACTTTTATGTATTCTATTGAGAAATGTCTGTTCATGTCCTTTGCCTACTTTTTAATTTTACTTTTTGCTTTTCGCTTTTTGATTTAAGTTTCTTATAGATTCCGGATATTTGTTGGATGCATAGCTACTAAATATTTTCTCCTATTCTGTAACTTGTCTGTTTACGTTGTTTATAGTTGATTTTGCTATGAGGAGGTTCTTTAATTAGATCCTACTTGTCAATTTTTTATTATTATTGTACTTTAAGTTCTGGGGTACATGTGCAGATCATGCAGGTTTGTTACATTAAGTATACATGTGCCATGGTGGTGGTTTGCTGCATCCATTGCCCCATCATCTATGCCAATTTTTGTTGCAATTGATTTTGAGGACTTAGTCATAGATTCTTTGTCAAGGCCAATGTCCTGGAGTTTATTTCCTAGCTTTTCTTCTATGATTTTTATAGTTTTAGGTCTTGCATTTAAGTCTTTAATTCATCTTGAGCTAACTTTTGTATATGATAAAGGTAAGAATTTAATTTTATTCTTCTGTATATGGTTAGCCAGTTATCTCAAGGCCATTTATTGAATAGGGAATTTTTTCTTTATTGCTTATTTCTGTAGACTTTGTCGAAGATCAGATGGTTTTAGGTGTGCATCTTCAGTTGGTGGGAATGTAAATCAGCTCAGCCACAGTGGAAAGCAGTTTGGAGATTCCTCAGAGAACTAAAAACAGAACTACCCTTTGACCCAGCAATGTCATTACTGTGTATATACCCAAAGGAAAATAATTTGTTGGATCAAAAAGTCATATGCATTTCTATGTTCATCACAGCATTATTCACAATTTCAAAAACATGGAATCAACCTTGGTGCCCATCAGTGGTGGACTGGATAAAGAAAATGTGGTACATACACACCATAGAATATTATGAAATCATAAAAAAGAATGAAATCATGTCCTTTGCAGTAACATGGATGCAACTGGAGGCCATTTTTCTAAGCAATTTAACACAGAAACAGAAAATCAAATACCACATGTATTTTTACTTAGAAATGTGAGCTAAACATTGCATACACAGAGGCATGAAGATGGGAACAGTAGATATGGGAACTAGAAGAGAGGGAATCAGGGAGTGGTGCAAGGATTAAAAATCTTTTGGGTACTGTGCTTACTACCTAGGGGATGGGTTCAACTGTACCCCAACCTCAGCGTCCACACAATCTATCCTTGTAAGTACCTGTACATATACCCCTTGAATCTAAAATAAAAGTTGAAACTAAAAACCAATGAGTAAGAAGAATATGAAAAGAGCAGGAGCAACTTCTCACTACAGGGAAGGTTTCTTATGGGAGTATGTTTTATACATACATATACATGTGAATATGTATATGTGAATCAATTTTATACGCATATACCTATTTCCTTATGGGACTATGAGGACAAGAAAATGGTGTTTCCTTTGTCAGGTGACTGGGCTGCTACCTGGATTTATTTGTTTGGTAAATACGTTAGTGTGAGATAAAGTACCATACACCTCAGGAAACCAATTTTTTGAACAATTTATAACAGCATAAATTGGCATTTTCTAATATGACTTTCAAATATTAATTACTATTCTCTGAAAAAGAGTTTCATGAAGAGAGCTCAGTTCACAGAGTCCAGGTACATGTGTGAAACTGCCGCCTAGGTCCCTTCCTCGAAGCTCTGAGAAGTACTGCAATAGAGAAAACATTTGATTTGCTTAAAGCAATGTCCCCCATATTTGACAGCAAAACCATGTCTGTTTGCTATTTTCTCTTTCAAAGTCAGGCTATTGACGTATCTGTTCTACAGAAGACATTAGAGAAAATTTTTATTAAACCAAAAGAATGAATAATGTGGAAAATTTGGTCATCATAGTGGATTAGAGAAACATTTGTGGCAGGGGGTAGGTTGTGGGAAACCATTTTATTAGGCCGTTTAGTTCAGTTTACTCCTCTGTTTAGTAATGTCTGGTCCTCTAAGTGTATACTTACTTAGTGTTCTGTAAATGCTAAGTCATGTTAAATAATAATGCTAAGATGAAGCGCTATTTGTCCAGTCTAGATACAGGCGAGACTTAAAGTATGTGACTTCAGCCAAGCTTAGGGTTCTACAGGATTTAATATTCTTCAATGATTTTTTTTTATACTTTAAGTTCTGGGGTACATGTGCAGAATTTGCAGGATTGTTGCATAGGTACACACGTGCCACGGTGGTTTGCTGTCTCCATCCTCCCGTCACCTACGTCAGGCATTTCTCCCCATGTTATCCCTCCCCAGCCTCCTCTCCACCACTATCCCTCCCCTAGGCGCCCAACCCACAACAGACCCCAGTGTGTGATGTTCCCCTCCCTGTGTCCATGTGTTCTCATTGTTCGACACCCACCTATGAGTGAGAAAATGCAGTGTTTGGTTTTCTGTTCTTACGTCAGTTTGCTGAGAATGATGGTTATCATAAGACTAAATAGAACTGGAAACAGAACATGACTAAACCAATATGACTGTATCGGAGATTTTTCCAATTGTCAGAAGTGTTTCGTTGACTGTTCCAGACTTTTAAAAGTGCTGTAACTTCAACATCCGAATCTCCTTTTTGTGTGCATAATAAACATTCCTGCTCTCTGTAATTTTATCTAGACCAAACGATGCTTACACTTCCCAGATACCAGCTGTTGAAGCAGCAACTTTCAAATGATTTTGCAGATCGGCAAACACATTATATCATTGTGTGTTTTGCAGCTGTCTCTTCAGTTAGCCTGGCTTTGCTTTTTGCAGAGTAACTTGTGTACAGTTATAGAAGAGTATTTGTTTTCCTCCAACAGTCTTGGCAATTAGTGCTTTCCTAGCTTCAGTTTTACTTCAGCGCAATAGGCACCCTGTATTGTGAACCGTTTATAAACCAAGGTAATAACTTGCAGGTTTTAAAAGAGTGCTTACTGCACCAGGAAAAAGAAAAAAAAGAAAAAAGCTTTCTCCTGGCTTGAGTGGTTTTAAAATCATTTAGTCAAATATTTGAATGCCTATTGTGTTTAAGGCTTCTGCTGTTTTGCGTCCACTGATCAATAAATCATAGAAGTTAGCTGCATCACAAGTAGATGGGAAGGTTGTTCTAAAGAACACTACTTTTCAAAGGCAAAAGAGCATATCCCTGTGATGCCACAGAAGGAAACTCACTAAGGCTACAGCAGAGTACAAAATCAGAGTGTCTTATGATAGGCACACAAGAAGTAGATTGCTGAAAGCTGTGGTAAAGGGTTTGGAATGGAATTGAACTTGGAATGAATGGAAATCCTTTGGAGGAGGAGTAAACCAAGATCAGATTTGTGTTCCTGGTAAAAGGTAACTCAGTATGGTAGGGAGAATGAGCTGTAGGGAGTCACGTTGGGTGCAGGGAAACCAGTATGCATACTATTGCCTAGTTATAAAGCAATGAATTGGCAAAACATGTGTAGTAGAGACAGTGACTCCTAGTTAGTTTTCTTAAATGACTCTATTAGCCAATATACAGATATTAGATAGAGGATGATAGCATCTTAGAGCTGGAAGATCCACTAATCTAAGCTCATTGTCTAAGATATAAAAACTAAGTCTTGGGGCAATTAAATTATCTTGATGAAAGCTTTAAAGCTAGATAATATCAAAGCTAGAATCACAATCCACATCTCTAAGGATACCTTGCTTTACATTATCTCTCCATTTTTATTTTGTATTTTATTCATTTTATAATTGAGCCTCAACTGCATAAATTAAAAGAGTAATTCTTTTAATATAATTCTAAATTGCTAAAATGAGGTCTCATAACAGAGGAGAAGTGTTTAATGGCAGCTTTCTTTACTTCTTGCTACTTGACTTTTAGCAATGCATTCCTTTAGATACAAAAAATAAAATTTTTATTGTTTACCAGTCTCCCTTGTCTGTATTATTCATTGTGCAAATATTGATCTCCACTTATGTTCCAGGGACTGTAGCAGGTGTTGGGTGAATACTATGTGGAAAGCTTTATTCTTGAGGCTGTTATGGCGTTGGAGAAATAGGCGAGGCAGCAGGTGAAATAAAGTGCAGACTGCTCTGCAACCACAGGGGCAAGATGTCCAGCCCTTCTGGGGAGTTCAGAATGGCTTCCTGGGCGTTAAACTTGATTAAGTGCAGTGCCAACATCATTGTTTCAAATTATCTGAAAGTGTATATTTAGGAGCAAATGTACCAAGCTATAAAAATGTTCATAATTCATTTTTATGCCTAATACCTGACCCTTGTGATTGTCTCTGACATGCTTAATCTGAAACTCTTCTGGAATTGGCTTTGTGTGTAGACGATAGATCAGTTCTCAGTTCAGAAAGTAAGTAAACTGGCATGAAGTTAGATTTTGGCTAGCCCTAACTGTTAAATAGTGATGACAAGGGTACTCAAGCTCTGAGGCATTTATTTTTTTATTTTAGAGGACACTGTCTCAAATATATCCTTTGACCTGAATACCTTTCCCCAACTTTAAGCTGTAATTGAGTTAAGAAAAGTCAAACATTCTCAGTTCCCAGAAAATATTACCACTCCCTAAAACCTACGTTCTGTCCAAAAGGCCACATATGCCTCTGTAGAGAACATCAACGCCATGGCAGAAAGTGAAGCTGTTTACAAATCTTTTTTTCTTTACTCTCTTATTCCTTAGTTGTTTTTATTGGACAAATTTAAGATATGGACATTTTTAATACATATACAAACACAGATGTATATATGCACCAACACACATACACATACACACTATGAAACAGTCTATAAAGTGAAACATGTGAAGTCTCAGCATGTGAAACTGTAATAATCTCATTCAGTTACCTTTTGCTAAAGTAGACTTTATTTTTTTTGTATTTCTGTTATTGCTTTCTTAGCACTTTTCTTTGTTCAGTCTAACTTTCTTGTTTTCCGCCTTGCTTTAATCATCTTGTTTTTGCTCTTCATCTCCTGAGCAGGCAAACGAACCTCTGGGCAATGTGGTCTTGCAGCTCAGAACAGCAAATAAAAAGATATTTAACCCAATAACTGCAAGAAAGAAACTATGTTTCCTGGAAGAGAAATTCTCGCTAAAGCACATGGAAGAAAAATTAGATCTGATAGAGACAAGGAAGAATTACACACATCTCTTAAGTTTGTAATTCCTAGATTTCCATCACAATGATAGTAACAAAGATGTAAAACACATCATTTCTATAATATCTTAAGTAGGCTAGGTTCAGTGGCTCACACCTGTAATACCAAGCACTTTGAGGTGGGAGGATTGTTTGAGGCTAGAAATTCAACACCAGCCAAAAATAAATAAATAAATAAAACTTAAGTAGAGATTCTAATGATTCAGAGAGGAAGATCATATAAGTCAAAGCAATACGATTAAGAAATATTCAAGACCGTTATGCTTTAATGCAATTTGTTTATTTTGCCAAAAGCAATACATAATCATTTGATCAGTCACATAAATCTGCTATAATTTTTATACTGTATTTTAATGATTAATATATAACTTGGATTGTAGTACTTATTAAGTTCTGCTAAAATATTTAATTATTATTTTGCAAAATGTATGTGTGCTTTTCCAAAAGGTGAGTTGCTTGCTTAGTTTCTTTTGTTAGTCTTATAGATTTTTTTTTTCTGTCAAACATTTTTAAAGATGTTAGCAAATTGAGTCTCTGTGTGGCCCAGATGATGTTATTATTTCTCATGGGAAATCATATGGCTTAAACCAAAATAAAAGAATAGGAAATCTATGAGAAAAGCATGGAAGTCCTTTAGCATACCTCCTAATAACACCTAGGAAAGCCTGTATAAATTGCCATTGGTTACTTCTCACCATTCCTGCAAGTTCTACTGTTTGCTGTGAAAGTAGTCATCTATCTTTCCTCATCCATGCAGACATATTTTGGATTTAAGATCATTGGCTCTCTTGTATACTGAATTGTATAAAACCATAAAAACCCCTTCTAATAATTTTTTTCTTTTCTCCTTAAAATATTTGCTCTGGGAGGACACTTAGCCAATTTTCTTTCATTTAATAAGGCAGTAAGATGCTAATGGTCAGCTTTTTTAATTGACATAAGCAATAACAATACAACTTCAGTGCATCATTATTTGACATATTTTGTCTACAAATTGTTTCAAATCTCTTTAAGAAACAAATGATGTTCACAGTTGAGTTAAATATAGTGGTAGATAAACTAAGTTAGAGGGGTGTGTGTGTCAGCTAATACTTGGAGTGTTTAAAATGTTTTCCTATTCGATTTATTATTTTTTGAATAAACAAATAAGTGCTAGTTAAAGCTATTTGATGCTGTGACTCTTTAGTTCCTTATTCAAAAGACAAGTCAACACCATTTGATTTGTTGAGTTGACTGTGCATTCAGCATTATGCAAAACAATGACCCAGGATGCATGACTTAGCTGTGACCTTAACCTGCAATTACTTCTCAATGAAGCTCTGATGCCTTTGTCAAGTACTTGTACTTTATCCACAAATTAACTAATTTTCAAGTTGCAGGGTTAATCTTTATCTGTGTTACCTTTAAACTAAACACTTACTGTTCCCTAAAGCACTTTGGTGCTTTAGAGAACATGCTGGAATGAACCTCCCTGCCTGAATCTGTTATGTCATGACCCTTCATTACAGACTCTTTTGAAGACATGAGGCAGTTTTATATTAAGCAGAGATTATCAGAGCAGCCTGCTTTATGGAAAAAATCAACCCAACGTACATGACATGCACCAGTGTTTCTCTTTGCCAAAGGGAACACACTAGTCATTCAGATTAGAGATGGCTTTAAGTTGCTATTGTCATAATACTCTACTTTGATCTGTATTTTCTTTGATTCAGTACAAACTTTTGTGGAGCATACGTCAGAAATGTCCATGGAGGCACTCAGAGAGTTACTCTTAGCGTATGAGACAGAGTGATACATGTTACACGATATTTTTGTGTTTAGAATGGTCATCTATGGAATAAGGGTAAGAACCAGTTTTCTTTAATTTAAAAGAAAAAAGTTATTTAACCTACTTGAAATACACACAAATGTGTTAAAGTAAATACAAATAGGTATCCATGTGGATTTGCACACACAACTAGATAAAAGGTTACCTTGACGTATTTTTATTATAGCATAACTTGTATTAGTATATATATATGTGTGTGTGTGTGTGTGTGTGTATATATGGGTTTATTTGTTCATAAATTCTTAAAGTATCCTGATTATATGTGCTCTGTCTTAGATGAGTTTAATATGTAATTATTTCACTACGAGAAATGCGTGAGTTATTCACACTGGTTTAATACATATGGAGTTGAAAGAGTCTATTTTACTTCTCTTTCAGGATCATACAAATAGTTCATTTATATAATCGCAAAATGAGATCCACTGCATGATTAGCTCTGCCCATTAATATTGAATTTTCATCACCCTGTTATCTTTTATGTGACTTCTTAAATACAACCTTTGTAAGGGCTATAGAATATACATTTGAAGGATTAGAGACTGTGATAGCAGAAAATTCTGAAAGAATTATAGGAAAGTCTTCATCAAGGACTCACTGGAGACAGCTGGGGTGTGTATCTCCCCCTGCCCTAGCAGGATACCAAACATTTTTATTTCGTATATTTTGTCTCAGAGTGAATGAAAGACATAACCTTGGAGTAGGATGCCACCGTGTTCTTGAATAGCATTAATTTAGAAAAAAACTGGGATTGTAAATGCAAATGTATTAGAGATCCATTTTGCCAATCTCTTGCATGTAAGAAATTCCCCCTATTTTTGCCCCATGTCACCCATCCATGGTGATCAATACTCATCCTTAAGCCTGCAGGCTTTGTCTTATATCAGGTGTTCATGGAACTATGTATGTTTACTTTATCTCCATCCTGACTGATCATATACTGATTACCTTTGCTCTTTTTAGACTAAAGTCTTTTTCCTTTCTATTTGTTTGTTCCTCTGACACTATTTATCTATGCAATTTTATTTGAGGATTTCTAGTAGGGGAGAATAGGTCTACATTATTGTTTATAATCTCTTCTGATCATTCCTTGATTTTGTTTTTAGTTGTATTGCTGCAATTAATATTTATGTTTACTAATATGTGTATGCTTAATCCAGAATGAATACTAATATGATGCATTACAGTGTACAGTATGTCAAGATGTCTGGCAGATGTCTGATTCCTTAGTACTATAATAATAAGCTTAGGTCTGTAGTACTTAGACTACTGTTATTCCAGAACTTACAACAATCAGTAGATTTGTAGGCACCTTTAAGAGCTTTCCAAACTGACCGAGGTTCCTAAGTCACTGTTTACTTTGTGGAAGTAAAGGCAGGATTTATGGATAGAAAAAAAATCAGAAAAATGCTCTTTTTTAAACCATAAAATTAGAGTAAAATAATTTTTATAAATAACCTTTAACAATTAGACTTTGGTTTTGTGGATGAATTCTGTGTTTGAGAAACAAGCCTTTCGTGGGTCGGAGTTGGGAAGCAGTGCTGGGGAGAAAACATAATATCCTGGCAAATGTGGCCAGTGGCCTGGAGAATGCCATGCGAATTGAGAACTGAGACCGGTTGTGGATGTGGAATGAATAGGGGTTTGGTCTGGGTGCCAAGTCAATGTAAGGAATGAAAGCTACATCCCATGAAGATAGTTTAGTGACAACTCTGGCTTTCAGCAAGTTGATGAAAAGCTTTATTATTCTAATTCTGCTGCAGTTGCAGGAATCCTTTCTGGGGGTTAAGCTTACCCAAGAGTATTACTTCATTTCCAAGTCTAAGCATCAGGTTCTGATACATGGTATGAAATTGTTAAACTCTGTGGATTTTGAATGGCCTTTTGAAATTATCCTTATCAATCAAGGTGATGTTAAGATACATGAGATCATTTTCAGTTAATTCTACTTCAGCTGACTTTGAGAGGGAGCAGATAGGGAAATATTGATCAATATTGCCATGGGGTATGCATTTTATATATGAAATAATTACTTGGACACTGAATACGTGTTTGTCTAAAAGCCGTAGGAAATTGTCGGAATCTTTCCTTTTTTCTGACTTCTTTCTTTATTCAATAACACTCAATGGTCTTAAATTATTCTTAACGTGAGATTGACTTCTGTCTCTAAGGGATGTAAAAGTTAGCCTGATTTTCTGCGTCAACTCATCACAAGCACTGCCAATCCTCTCTTCTGACTGCATTCTTGCTTGCTTGCTTGACAGAATTGTGAGCCTCTTGCTTCCCTTTGACCTCCGGTTTCCCAGCCCACTCAAACTGACAATGCCTTTGTCTGGCCCTCATTTTTCATCCTAGCGCATCCTGCCTTTCCTGAGCTTGCTGTCCTGTTGGCAGCTAGACCGCTGTCTATGTTGTTGATAGGACACAAATGGGGAAATACAGGGACAAAAATTTTAACCTGCTCCATTACCTGATAGGTTTGGTTTCTTAAATCTGTATTTTTATTTTATGCAAGGTAATTTGTGTTGTGACATACCTATATGGTAATGACTGTTTGGTGGATGTTTTCAATGTTGATTTTTCAGAGTTGCCTTAGAACAAAAGTTTGCATTATTCTCTAGGCTGGTAAATATGTTGTGCTTCCATTTATGTGGTTTCAAAGAGTACCTTATTTGTCCAAATGAAGAAACATTTTTGTTTTTATCTAGCAGGAACTTATAATTTATTTCAATAATGAATTTTTAAATTTATTTGTCCAATATGATTAACATATTATGCTCTGATTTTAACACTAAGAAAGAAAAGGTGTGATAAAATAGGCCATAGGATTTTGGGCATTTGTGAATTTTATGAAAATACTTTAAGTTTTAATACAACCCCTATTGAAAACTGTATGGAGATTTTTTAAATAACCAAAAATAGAATTACCATTTGATCCAGCAATCCTATTACCAGATAGCTATCTGCCCCCCAAAATCTAGATCATTGTATCAAAAATACCTCCATTTGTATAATTATTGTGTGACTATTCACAATAGTGAAGATGTAGAATCAAGCTAAATGTTCATCAAAGGATGATTGAATAAAGAAAATGTGATGTATACACATACCGTGGAATATTACTCAGCCAAAGGAGAATGAAATTATGTCTTCTGCAGCAATATGGATGGAGCTGTTTCTGAGTTATCTTCAAGTGAAATAACTCAGAAACAGAAAGTCAAATATCACATGTTCTTACTTATATATTGGAGCTAAATAATGTGTACACATGGATAGAGAAAGTGGAATAACAGACATTGGAGACTCAGAAAGGTGGGAGGGTAGAAGGAATGAGGGAGGAGAAATTACTACATGGGTACAATGTACACAATTCAGGTGATGGTTACACCAAAAGCCCAGACACAATTCAGACTTCCCCACTACATGATATAACCCTGTAACAAAACTGCACTTGCACTCCTCGAATCTATAACAATGAAAAAAGTAATTAAAAAAATTGTTTCAGCTGATGTTTACATGGAAAACTATGACTCTCCCAAGGTCTATGGAGAGATAATGGAACTTTAAAAATGTCAGTGACTGGTTTAATAAATGCGTATGTACATATATGTGTTTGTGTGTGTGTGTGTATATATATATATATGTCTAACTTAGCATGATCACAAACCTAGTCAAGACTGGGCACAGGGGCTCACACCTGTAATCCCAGCACTTTGGGAGTTCAAGGCTGGTGGTTCACCTGAGGCCAGGAGTTTGAGACCAGCCTGGCTAACATGGTGAAACCTTGTCTAATTACAGCACACATGTCAAATAGATATGTGTCGTGTGTTTTAGACTTATCCTTTTATCTGTCTGATAAGCAGCTGTTCACCCAGAAGACCTAATTCACATATTAATTTCTCATCTTCTCACAGATGGATTGTTTTCACCAAAGTTTTAGCAAAATGCTTCATAATTAGGAGTAAGGAATAGGTTTTGAACAATTTTTTTTGGAATCCTATGTCTGCTAATTACCAGCTGTCTGAACTTAGGATAATTGTCTAATGGCTTTAAATCTTAATTTCATCATCTGTAAAATGATTAAATAATAGCTTTATAATAATACTCAATGTCCCTTTTTTGTGAGTGCTGAAAGACATCATAAATGGCAAACACATAAAGAGTGCTCACCACATAAGGCTCATTCAGTATTAATTCATACATGAATTAATATATATGTGCATATATATGTATATGTGTGTAGATATACACACACATACACACACACACACACACATACACACATATATATATATCCTGGTACAGAAATAAGATGATTATGGAGGAGTGAGTTGGAAATCTTGAACCATGTAAATATGAACATATGCTCAAGATTCAGGTACAAAAATTAAATACATTCCTATGATGTAATGAATATCAGGGAGATAAATGCAATATAATTTTATTCATTTTCAAGAAGTTTGGTCTAGAATAAAAACTGCACAACCTCAGCATCCAGGAACAGAGAGGTCAATGCAGACCTGTGCTGTAAGCATGTGTTTACTATCTTGGGATGAAGAATTAAAACCTATTTTCATTTCTTTAACATGTTATTTCATTCAAATGTAACTTTGAACTTTCTTTGCCTCTGTTTATTGTTTATAAAATAAGGTTAATAATAGTTACTTTAGATATTTGATATATAAGATAATGCATGCTATCTCTAAACAAAAGTTGTAGTGTATAATAAGTACTCAGTATAATTTGGTGAGCAATCGTCATGGATATGAGGATGGGTACTTATGCATCTAACACTAATAGGTTAATTGAGTCTAATTCCAATGGGAACATATGATATTGGTCCCTCTTAGTAAAAATGTATCACAAAAACTACATTGACTTTCCTTCAATTAAAAACAATTTAATTCAGTAGTATTTTCTGTTCAAATTATGGTCAGAAAACCAATTACCGTAAGGCTGATTAGTAGAGCTCATAAACATTAGAAAACCAAATGTTAGACATGGGAAGTCAGTACTATATCTTATTATAAGTGTTTCCATTATGCACTGATCTATGGAGGATTTTCCTGGTATGGAAAGAGAGCCACACATTTTACTCACAGCATTCTCAAAGAAAAATTTTTAAATGAAAGATATAGCCTGATGCAATGAACTGTAAGGGAACAAGATCTCCCTGAAGGACAAAATTCGACATGGAACTTTTCCTTTGAATCTATGCCAGTATGATATTGGAAACCTTATAGCTTAAAAGAAATACATTCTTCCTAAGGCATAAATTTTATTCAAATATCATGCTTTAAGGAAACCAAGTACAAGTAGGAGTGAGGAGATAAAGGTTTTCTAGAAAATATAAGGATCCAGCAAAACTTTTGTGCAATACACTCATTAAAATCATAGGAAAAATAAGTAACAAGAGATCATCTTTCTAAGAAGAATCAAATCATTGTTTCTTTCCTTTCCCAAAACTTCAGAACTACTTATCTCTTGAGTTCAACTTTTACAGCAAAGTTACAAGGGTCTTTAAGTAGCATTTTATGCAGGCCAATGCAAAAATAAAAATTGTCCATTTGAATCCAAGTCAAGAAACTGTAGTAAGAAGGTACAATCTATATGCAATATTCAATACAGCTCAACATATGTTTACAGAATTCTAGTAAGGAACTATGAACTGACTCTCTGGTAAAACATTTATAATTAATTGAGACACTGAAACTGTGCTCGTCCTTGAAAATAATACAACCTCATGAGTATGAGACAAAATCAGTTAATGACAGCAAAAGTCAGATAGCATATGACAAGCAGGCAAAGCAGAGCATGACACGGAGCATCTAAACCTGGACTGGGGTGTGAGAGAAGGCAATACTGGAGTTGAGTTTCGAAAGAATAATTGAGTCAGACAAGTAAGTAAGGCAAGGGCAATTCTAGACAGAAGTAATCAATAATTACATGAACAAAGGGGAAAAAAGATGTGAATCAGCAGTGTATTTTGGAGGACCAAATAAGTTAGTATTAAGTTTGGACAAAGTGATCAGAACCAACTGCAATGCTGTGATTTTCAAAAAAGCTTAATTTTCACATGTGGGAGATCAGATGCTTTAGAACAAGTGATGGTGACACTGAAATAAAATAAGATCATACGTGTATCTGGCAAGTCCCACTGGTGGCATTTTGTAAAGAAGTGGCATGCTTCATTTATTCACCCTAAATTAATTAAATATTTACTGTTTCTGACATGGGCCAGGTTCTGAGGAAAGATCAATGCATACATAATTATTGCTATCTGTAAAGGAAGTAGCCATCAAGCAAATGATTAAAACAAACATGCCAAAGTCTTGAGTCAACAGTAGTAATAACCATCATCCACAGAATGATGATACATATATACGTCTATACATATATATTCTTATATATATACATATGTATATACATATATATGTACATGTATATATGTACATATATGCATATATGCTATATATGTGTATATATGTAAGTATATACATGTACACATATGTATATACATAGATATGTATATGTGTATACATGTGTGTATATGTATACATATATACATATATATACCTCCATTCTTACTACTGTTCTTTCTTGGTCTTTCTTTGTCCCATGGTGCTGAAAGCAAGAAGCTGTTCCATCAAGATGATTGATGTTGATCATATGTAATACATAAATAGAGATATTTGTATTTCTTGGTATATTACCCTAAATTCTCAATGTAAAGATTGGAAGAACTTAATTTAGGAGAATAAAATAATCTTAAATATTGTTAGTCATACTTTGAGAATCCAAAGGTTAAAAGACGAGCCAACGTCTCACAGAGAACTTGAAATTGATTGCAGCTGATTGCAAATATGCTGACTAAATCATGCCCTTTAATGATACTATCTTGCCTGGATTTTATGTTAGCTTAGAGAAAATTTGTCATTGAAAAATGTGAACGGCTAAATTTTTTGTCTGAATTTATCACCTGTCATCAACAACTATAGATGTGTGAGCCAGTTATCCACCTAACTACATGGCGTGGTAGGATGATGGCAGTGATTATAACAAAAACAACTACCATTTATTGAACACTTACTGTGATCTTAATAAGCGTCAGCTAATTTAATCTCCATTTCAACCTTATAAAAATAAAAATTCTCATTTTGGAGTTACAGAACCTTGTACATGGGAAGATTTAGTTGCCTGTTTTACGTGGCATTGGACCAGGGTTATTGTTAGAAATGAGATTATCTACACCAAAGCCAATACTCTTAATCGTTATTCTATATTGCTTCCTTCATTTTATACACTCATTGTTGGTAGCTATCAAAATTGTAGGTATTACCATGACTGCAGTCTGTCTTTATGAGTCAGTGTGAAACGGTGATAAAAAAAAAGTATATTTCCAATTAGTTACCTCTATGTAGATCTTTCATGTGATCTTATGAAAGACACCTTGAGTTTAATACTATCCTAAGAAAAATAAATTGAGGGTTAGCATGGTGTCTCACACTTGTAATCCTAGTGAAATGGGAGACTGAGATGGGAGAATTACTTGAGACCAGGAGTTTAAGACCAGCCTGGGCAACAGAGTGAGATCCCCAATTCTATAAAAATTAAAATAAAAAAAATTAGAAAAATTGCACTACAAAGTCATTTATTTGCAGATAATTATCTATTCTGTAGATATAACCAATCCTTGATAGACATGTCACCTACACAGATGAGCTTTGGAAATTATTAGATCTGCCTAAACATGTAGTTCATGTAATTGACATCCCTAAAACCAAAACAAATCACTACTGTGCCTTTAATGATTCTTGAGAAGTTCAAAAAAGAAATACAGCAATGTTCACTACTGCTATGCCATGCACTGCCCTACATAGTTCACAGAATTTACTTTTAATTATCATATATCTTTTGCTCTCTATTTCATATGTATCCATATATTATATATTCATAGATAATATTTATTTTTACATGTATGTATTTATTTATATGTAACTAAAACATACAGTTAATCAGTGGCAAACCCAAAATTGTAATCAGTGTATTTTGAATCTAAAACTTTAAAAATATCAACTATATCAGAAGTTACAAACTGTTAAATCAGTAAAAATGCAATAATTACTGTCTTTGTGTTTCCACATTTTTTGCCCAAAGTGTGTATTTTGTGGATGTTTCAGTTGTTAGAGTTTTTCAATAGTATTTTTGAATTAAAAGATGTCACAAATAAATTAAGATTTTTTTTTCTCTTGAAATATTAGCAGTTTGGCAATGTTAGGCTCATATTCACACATAGATTTACTGATTAAAGCTAGGTTACTTTAAATGAGAATGTTCTCTTTGGTATACTGTAGTCCCACCTGGCTCACTTCACTCATTTGTATTAGCATATGGTCCCTGTAGGAATTTAGGTTTGTTGCTTTTGCGTTTTACTCAAATACACTAAAGCAGCTTTCAGCAAACCATGGCTCATGGGGAACAGCCTATTTCTGAATATAAGTTAAGGTGGTTTCTGCACCATTACAAGGTAAAAGAAAAGAAAGCTAATAATAAAAGAGAATGTGATGGTAACTATACATGATCCACAAGGTCTGACATATTTACTATCTGGCCCTATATAGATTACTGACCTCTTCTTTAGAGTATTTTATGGAACTTGTTTATTCTACACTGCCTCCAACTCTTTGAAAAAATTGGTAGCATTATTTAATGCAATCATGGGCACTAGAAGAGATTTTTTTCATAGCAATTAGCCTGGCCATCTTGGGCAAAATTAGAGCCTTTGATGATTGTTTCTGCTTTTTTTTTTTTCCATGAACTAAGAGAAAACTATGGTCTATAATATATTTCTGGAAGCAAAACTAATAATCCCACATGGAAAGCTGATTTCTCTGTTAATTCTATTTCTAAAGCCAGATTGGGCATCAAAGGATTGCCTGAACTGTTAATTTGGAGCTATTTGTTTGAAGCTGATTAGTGAAAATGCTAAGTGTAAGTAAGCAATGTTATTTAAAATCTAGGATTTTGAGAGTTTTTTTGCAGAGGGGTCTGATTTAGCTGATTGGAAGGCTACACTGATAGATTTTTTTGTTAATAGGAACTTAGGAACACATTAGAGAGAAGGTTTAGTAACACAGGCATGCTGATTATGAAGCATGGTACCACTTGGGAGGAAGAACTCTAATATCTTTAGAGTACATGAGTAAAGGGGACCTGGAGATGAATTCAATAATGCACACCCCACTCAAAGGTACTAAAATAGGGAGAAATATAGCAAGTAGCATTGTGCTCACCCAACCAGAGACATCTCTAGCTCAATCAGTTCAGCCATGACTTCCAGTAGGTAATTTAGTTTGAATCATAATTGATATGATTTGGCTGTGTCCTCACCCAAATCTCATCTTGAATTCCCGCATGTTGGGAGGTAATTGAATCATGGGGCAGGTCTTTCCCATGCTGCTCTTGTGATAGTAAATAAGTCACGTGAGATCTAATGGTTTTAAAAAGGGTAGTTTCCCTGCACAGGCCCCCTTCTCTTGTCTGCTGCCATGTGAGACGTGCCTTTCTCATTCCACCATGATTGTGAGGCCTCCCCAGCCACATGGACCTGTAAGGCCAATAAACCTCTTTCTGTTATAAATTGCCCAGTCTAGGATATGTCCTTATCAGCAGAGTGAAAATGAATACAGTAATTTTTCACTATTAGAGTAGAAGGCATTCGAAAGCAATTTAGTGCATCTTCATCTCATGAATAGCTTTTTAAAAAAGCAAATAAAATGGTCATAAAATTTAATTGATTTGCCCAAATTTGTCCTGAAGAATCAGCATTATGATCTAAATATCTTATTGCACATCTGGGGCTCTTTTTATTACATTGTCTATAATTCCACTGACTTTTTTTTCTAAAGAGCATTATTTAAAAAATCAGTTGCCGATTGCTTTTGAGTAGCATACCCAAAGAACAGAGATCTTAGGATTGGATCATCATTGTAACAAACATTTATAAGACTATTTATAAATGCATTTTGACGAATAAAAATAGATCTTGTAGCAATATTGTTTCATAACATATATCTGCAAATGGTGTTTTAGTGTCTTAGTGGTTGGGGCTTGCTTGTTGAGGACTCAGCTAAGTAAGAAAGCCAGTGCGTTATTTTTGGATTCGGAATAGACCAATGTGAAGGTATTAACAAGAGTAAAGAAGGCAATAAAAGGATTGAGCTACTTCAGGTTTTCCCTCAATTAAGTTTTAACTTTTGCTTAAAAACATTAATTTTAAGGGTGTCCATTTTGTTTTTGAAGCCACTGTGCCACCACATTAAAACAATTAATGATTATTTTACCATTTTTCTGCCAATGAAAGAGCTAGGATCCATAGGTTTAATTATGGCTGTGTCAGTTGCTCTTTATGGAGGCTCTGGCAAATAATTTAAATTTTGAATCTAACAAATTTCCTAAGAATGGATGAACTAGCAGTTCTAGGTACATACTGTAATGTTCTCAGTACATATTATATACTGTAAAGTATATAGGAAACTAAAAATTAGATGATGCATATTTGGTTTGACAAACCGTAAGGAGTAAATAGTTTTAATGAACTGTGTTAAAGATAATGTGAGCATAAGATATGTTTCACTGAAAATAAATAAAAAGATTAAACAAAAATATGAAATAAACAACAGCAAAAAGGAACCAGCAAATGAAAATGCAGTCCAGCAGCAGCAATATGCTAGAAAGTTGGAGGAAACTCTGAAAAATGGAGAGCTGTTCGAACCAGACTGATGAGAAAAAGTACTGAAGGGGGGAAAGTTGGAATCTTTTCTAAGAAAATGATTAATAGCATGCACAAAGATGTCCTGGAATGTTTAGCACATCAGTGCTATGATAGAATTTGGAAGCAAACTTTTCTTTCACCAACATATCTTGTTTTAATAAATCATAGTAATCAATACTTTTGAATATTATGTAGCCATTAAAATAATGTTACTCAATTATATCCATATCAGAGCTGCAAACCCACATTTAAATTATTCAATAAAAATTTATTTAGCCCCTTCTAGGCATTAGACACTATTATGTGTACTAGAGATCCAATGATAAAGTAGTCCTGCTGTCTTTTAGTTTATTGCCTATTAAATAGAAAACAGACAGTCATGAGTACATATGCAAATTAGTGAGTGTAAAGTTACAACTGTGAAAACATTCTTAAAATAAAAGTCTGATCTTAAGGAAGTGTTCAAAATGGGATCTGGATCTAACTGGGTGTTTGAATGGGCCTTCCCGAAATCTGAAGCATGAAAGAATTGAAAGTTAGGGGGTTACAATATAAGGGAGGAGGAGAAAAAAGGTTATATGACTATATGACTTTTTGCCTCTTAAAATTGAAATAAGATCTGTGTGGCTAGAGGTTAGAAAGTAATCTGTGAAAGTAGAATTCAAGTCAGAAAAAGGAATACTACAAATTTGCTAGGTGAGTTTCTCCTTTTAGGTTTCCTCATATAAGTGGGATATTATTCACAGAAGCTTGGAGTAGAATAGTGGATAGCAGGGGCTGGAGGGAAAGTGGGGAGGTTGGGGAGATGTTCATCAAAGGATACAAAATTTCAGAAGAATAAGGTCAAGACATTTTTTGTACAACAGGGTGACTAGTTAAAAAAATGTATTACATATTTGAAAATCACTAACAGAAAATTTTAAGTGTTCTTATCATGTACACACACACAATAATCATGTGAGGTGATATAATTGTAATTACTTAAATTTAGCATTCTACAATGTATATTTATTTTTAAAAATCATGTTACACACAATAAATATATCCAATTCTTGTCTTTTAAAAAATCAAATTGCTAGGTGACAAATATTGAATGCTTACTGCATATTGAGTGTTAAGAATTATCACATTAAGCCCTCTCAGTGGCTTTTGAGACGGGTATGAGTATCATTTGCATTTCTCCAATAAGGACATTAAGGTGAAACTAAACCTATGTCACACAGTCCTGCCAGAGCTAGGGTTTGAATCCAGACTGAATTGTAATGACCGCATTACACTCATCTTTTGGGTAGGAGATAGTCCATAGGTCTATTTTACATGTTCTGGATTTTGATTTTTATTCTAAAATAAGATAAAAAGCATTGGCACGTTGTCATTTTGTATAAATTCTTAAGGCATTTGTGGGGAGGAATATTCAAGCAGAGCAAAGGGGAAAGTAAGGAGGCCAGTTAGAAAGCTGTTGAATAATGCAGAAGAGAGGTCACGATAGCTCGCTCGAAGAGGGAACAGTAGAAGTGGAGGAAAGAAGGCAGATTGCAGAGATGTTGAACAGGTGAAATTGCATGGTATTCCATGATGAACCTGTTGGAGTGTGATGTGAGATGTCTATCTCAGGGCTGTGTGGAGAGTGACACCCTACCTTGAAATAGGCAGCAATGAACAAGGGGCCCGATTACTATGAGTGTGTATTTTTCTTATTGAGTGCTTTGAAACACTTATATATTGAAGCCAAACCCCTGAGTGTGTGTGTGTGTGTGTGTGTGTGCGCGCGCGTGCATGTATATCTGAAACTCAGGGAAGGTTACTGGGCTGGAGATAGATTTGTGAATCATCTATGGCTAGTTAGGAATTAGAACTGTGGGTATCAGTGAAATGTCCTAGGGACATACATGAATGGAGATGAACATAATAAAGCAAGTAGTAATAGTAATTACTTCTCTGTTGTAATAATAGGTATTCTGTGTGCTATATTGATTTTTGTGGGAAAAAAATGAAACTTTTTTTTTAAGTGTGAAGAAAAAGTTTAAACTTGTAATGTATAACAGCTATTATTGTATATAGCAAAAGGTAGAGGAGAAAAAGAACCAGGATGGACCCAGGGTTTTGTGTCTGGATAAAAAGGATTTTCTCATCTTATTTTGCACTGTTTACCCCACTCAGTTTGGCACTACCTTTTATTACTCACTGGCAGTATCATTTCCATCAAAACTCTAATTTTTAAATATGTTTTGGACAGTAACATTAGCTGTTATCTGAAGTTGTCAACAAAGCTTAAATTCAATTTTACTTATACTTTAGCATGCAGGCTGCACAAGCTAAACACTTGTCACTTAGAATGCTGTTCTCATTATTCTGGATTGCAGATTTTGTTGTCATGTTACGTCTGGCAACATTCTCATAGTGGGTGAGCTCAACTGTCTAAGGATTATCTTCTATTACAGTTTGGTTTATCATGCTCTGTTTGGTGCATTCTTTATTAAGAAACTTAATTCCCTATAGTTCTAGATATTATGTCCTAATGAGTTGTACATATTAGTAAATGTATTCCAAACTCATTTTTGGCTTCTGATATATTTCTACAAAGATGCACTGAGAAAAAGAAGCAATGAGCTCTGCTTCCATTCTCAGTCAGAAAAGTTGCCACTTAGTCATAATGTGGCTTTATTCCATATTTCCATGAAATTCATTTGAGACATAGTAAACCCATATGTTTGAATGTAATATTTGTAAGTGCACTGTCAGTTATCCACATAGTCAAGTAAAACTCAACAGCTGTGAACAAAATCTTTGAACTATAATGTCATATTGTGTCAGGTAATCTTATTCAGCTATGAAATACTTCATACTTTAAAAATGATACTTTACTGAACACTTCTGTGTATAACAGAGTTTAGTAAAATGTTTATTTAGGCTACTTATTATAGTTATATAAATTTAGTATTTCCAACAATAGTTAGAGGAATCCCAATTTAATTAAATATCTGGATGGAGAAAATTGGTTTCAGAGCAAAGTTACTTATTTCGGATTACTTATTTAGATCTCAGATTTTGCTCCTTGTTAATGGGGTTACATTTGTATAACCAACTGTAATAAATTAGGATTTCCATGAGGCATAATGCTTTTGTTCATGTCTGAAGAACTACAGATTTCAAGTAAAACAAAACAAAGAGATCCCCAAACCAAGGCAAATTTATTGAATACAGACATCAAAGTAAATTTCATTTTCGTATTAAAATATAAAAATTCCATATAAATACCTATGTTTGTGGGTTGTTCTTTTAGACTACAAATAATGACAGATATTGCATCTTTCATCATCATAACATCAAGGTATTTGGGTGGGATCAATTTCTCAATATTTGATTTTAAATTGTTTCTTAGTCTTATTCAAATTACGCATATCCTTCCCTCTCAAGGTACATAAAATGAAATGTTCTGAAAAGACAATTATGTGAATATATGAGATTCTAGGGACACACAGACTGTACTAATTTTAGCAATAAATTTTTTGTCAAAGTGAGATCAGTTTTCAGAGTACATTAAATCATATATAAATAGTATTTATCTTTCAGTAGAGACTGATTCTTGCAGTTGAAGTTTAAACTTCCTTTTACTCTCTTTTTCTGTTGTCAACTATATTGAAATGTAATTTGCATACAGTGAAATTCATCCTTCTTAGTGAACAGTTCTGAGTTTTGGCAGCTATGAAACTACTGCTACTATGAAGATACAGAACAGTTAGCCCCAAACTCCCTCTTGCCCTACTTTAGTCATCTTTCCTTGACTCTCACTCCTTGGTAGGCACCAATATGTTTTCTGTTCAGATAGTTTTGCTTTTGCAGATTGTTATATAAATAAAATCAGACAATACATATCCTTTTGGGATTGGTTTCCAAAGTTCATCTAATGCAATTGAGATTCAGGCGTGCTGTGGTGTGTTATCAGTAGTCTGTTTTCTTTTATTGCAGAATAGCATCCTGTTACATGGATATACCATAGTTTCTTCAGCCATTTTATGCTTTCTTTTTATTATTTTTTCAAAATTACTTATTTAATTATATTAATTTTGTGGGTACATAGTTTGGATGCAAGAGATTTATTTTGAGACAAATTAAGAGATTATGGGATGCGAGAGATTTGTTTTGAGACAGGGTGGCATTCTGTCACTCAGGCTAGAGTGCAGTGGTGTGATCATGGCTCTCTGCAGCCTTGATACCCTAGACTCAGTCAATTCTCCTGCCACGGCTTCCTGAGAAGCTGGGACTACAGGTGTGCACCATTATGCCTCACTGATTTTTTGGTGTATATATATATATTTGTTGTTGTTGTTGTTGCTGCTGTTGAGATGGGGTTTTGCAATATTGCCCAGGCTGGTGTTAAACTACTGGGCTCAAGTGGTCTGTGTATCTTGGCCTCCCAAAGTACTGGGATTACAGGTGTAAGCCACTTTGCCCAGCCCTATACATGGGGTACAGAATGGGGTAAAGGAGATGTTTTGATACAGGCATACAAAGCATATTAATCATATCAGGGTAAATGGGGTGTCCATCACCTTAAGCATTTATCCTTTCTTTGTGTTACAGACTATCAAATTATACTCTTGTAGTTATTTTTAAATATAGAATAGATTATTGTTACTGTAGTTACCTTGTTTTGCTATCAAATACTAGGTCTTATTCACTGTATCTAACTATATATTTGTACCCACTAATGAAAGACCATTCTATCCCCTCTCCAACCACTATTACACTACTCTTTCCAGGCTCTGGTAATCATCATTCTACTCTTTATCTCTGTAAGCTCAATTTTAAAAAAAGAGTTTCCAAAAATAAGTAAGAACATGTGAAATTTGTCTTTCTGCACCACACTTATTCTGCTTAACATAATATCCTCTTGTTCCATCCATGTTGTTGCAAATGACAGGCTCTCATTCTTTTATATGGCTGAATAGTATTCCATTGTGTGTAAGTACTACAATTTCTTCATTATCTATTG
Organism: Aotus nancymaae; assembly: GCF_030222135.1. NCBI lineage: Eukaryota > Metazoa > Chordata > Mammalia > Primates > Aotidae > Aotus > Aotus nancymaae. The sequence continues at coordinate 80,944,329 of NW_026988442.1, forward strand.
ATAGACACTTACGTTGCTTCCAAATTTTGGCTATTGTGAATAGTGCTGCAATAAACATAGAAGTGTGAATATCTCTGTAATACACTGATTTCCTTTCTTTGGGGTGTATAGTTGGCAGTGAGATTGCTGGATCCTATAGTAGCTCTATTTTTAGTCTTTTAAGGAACCTCCAAGCTGTTTTCCATAGTGGTTGTACTAATTTACATTCCCACCAACAGTGTATGAGGGTCCCCTTTCCTAAACATCCTTGTCAGCACTTGTTCCTGCCTGTCTTTTGAATAAAAGACATTGTAACTGGGATGTGATGATATCTCATCGTAGCATTGATTTGCATATCTCTGATGATTAGAGATATGGTAAACAGGTATCTGTTTATACAAATGGTTTGTATAAACAGGTATCTGTTTATACAATCAGGTATGTTTATACCATATGTTTATACAAATGGTAAATAGGTGTATGTTTACCATTTGTATGTCTTCTTTTAAGAAATATCTGTTTAGATCTTTGTTCATTTTTAATTGGATTATTATACTTTTTCCCGATATAGTTGTTTGAGCTCCTTAGACAATCTAGGTACTAATCTCTTGTCAGATGGATGGTTTGCATATCTGTTCCCCCATTCTGTGGGTTTTCCCTTCACTTTGTTGATTGTTTCCTTTGCTGTGCAGAAGCTTTTTAACTTGAAGTGATCCCGTTTGTTCATTTTTGCTTTTGTTTCCCATGCTTGTTGAGTATTACCCAAGAAATCTTTGCCTACTACAATGTCCTGAAGAGTTTCCCCAATGGTTTTGTGTTTTGTTTTTGTATAGTAGTTTCATAGTTTGAGGTCTTATATTTTAGTCTGTAATCTACTTTCATTTGATTTTAACATACAGATCTAGTCTTACTCTGCATATGGATATCCAGTTTTCCCAGCACCATTTATTGAAGAGATTGTTCTTAGGATCTTTGTAGGAAATGAATTTACTGTAGATTATAGATTTGTTTCTGGGTCCTCTATTCTATTCCATTCGTCTATGTTTCTTTTTATGCCAGTAGTATGCTGTTGGGTCACTATAGCTCTGTAGTATAATTTGAAGGCTGGTAATGTAATTTCTCCAGTTTTTCTTTTTCTTTCTTTCTTTCTTTTTTTTTTTTGGCTTGGGATAACTTTGGCTTTTCAGGGTCTTTTGTAGTCCCACGTAAATTTTAGAATTTCTTTTTAATTTCTGTGAAGAATGTCATTGGTATTTTGACAGAAATTGCGTTGCATCTCTAGATTCCTTTGAGTAGTGTGGACATTTTAACAATATTGATTCTTCCAGTCTATGAACTTTGAATATCTTTTAATTTTTCTTGTGTCTTCTTCAATTTTTCTCATCAATGTTTTATAGTTTTCACTGTAAAAATCGTTTGCTCTTTTGTTTAATTCCTAGCTATTTTATTTTATTTTGGACTATTGTAAATGGGATTACTTTCTTTATTTCTTTTTCAGATGGTTTATTTTTGACATATAGACATGCTGCTGATCTTTTAATGCTGATTGTGTCCTGAAACTCTACTGAATTTGTTTATCAGTTTGAATAGTCTTTGGTGGAGTCTTTAGGCTTTTCAAATTTAAGATTATATCATCTGCAAACAAAGATAATTTGACTTTTTTTTTTCCAATTGGATGCCCTTCTTTCTCTTGTTTGATTGAGTTAGCTAGGACATCCTACTTTCTTTTTTTTCATTTTTCGATAGTATTTCTGCCATGAACACTAGGATTATATTAACATTTTAACCAGTTATTGTATCTTCTCTTAGTTTATTTTAGAACTTTTCCAATGAGTTTTTATGATTTTAGACTTTCTAAGTGAAGAGCTTTTTATTTATTAAATTATTTGTAAATATTTCAATTGTATAAGTGTTGCATTTAATGAAAAAAAAATTACTTTAGAAAATATCCTGTTAAAATTCTTCAGATGTATTCATGATTTATTTGTTGTACTTTTGGGATGCTTTTTCTGGTAAAAAAAATCAATTACAAAAAATCAGAAACTGGAGACACATATAAAAAATATAAGGAAGAAAAACCCATAGTATTCTAACATGGCTCATAGTTTGCTGGAAAATAATGATAAGTTTTTTCAATCTCTAATATCTGCAATCTCAGTTTCAAAGATTGAGAACTACTGGCACACCATTGTGGGAAATTTTAAAAGTGAAGCCAAAATTAGTTAATTTTGTTAACTGAGTTAGGGGAAGCAAGTTGAGCCTATGGAGTGTAGATAAGAAAAAATGCTTCAGTGTTGAAGATATCAAAAAGAAAAAAGAGGAAAAAATATATATTTCATTATTTGAACTAGATTACTTTCTTCTCTGGAGTTCCCTATTTTTGTTACCCTTCGTAACTGTGTTTTAAGTAGGGATAAAACTAAAATATTTCAAATTCTTTAGTAGAAAAAAAAGTAGTCAGTTAATATTGACTAAAAAGTGAATTAAACAGATAGATAATTAGATAGTTAAAAGTGAGTTAAACAGATAATTACATAGTTAGATAATTACTAATCTAAGGTTATGAAGTCTAAAAAATTCTAACTTATTTGTTTAAAACATGAACATCTATAATCTTTTACTCCATTATATATGAAAGTATAATAACATGCATTCTATTTATAAATGTGTATGTTTATCTTAAGGTACATATGCTTATGAACATTTACAAATTGCATTTTTTACATTTTGCTATGAAGAATTTGAAGCACAAACTTTACACTTTGAATCATATTAATACTTGAGGTCTTTTTTTGTACAAGTTTTTACCTACATTAACAATTAGAAGGGCTCTTCAAAATCATTTTAGTCCAAGTACCTTATTTTTCTGGAGAAGAAATTCATCTCTTAAAGGGTTAGTGAATAGAAATGTTTCAATAGATACAAGGATCCCTAGTTTCAATACAAAAGAATTTCGCCTATAACATCATTGGGATACAATGAATCTCACCAAAAATAATTTTCTATATGTCTGTTTGTAACAAATGTTAGCCCCCAAACCTTCTAATCAAGAAGTAGTGATATGTGAAATAAATTCAGTCTTGTGGTTCACCCTTTTCTGTGACTCTCACCATTTCCTTCCCTCTATGCTCCCCCCACAGTATTTGAGATCTGCTCCACCTTATTTCTTGTCAGACCAGTACTTCTGACACCTTGGAGGATATGAGAATCGTCTGGAGAATCAGTAATGAGTGCAAAGTAGAACAGGGTCTGGGCCTGTGGGTTGGCACGAAGTTTTGTGGGTGAGTTTTATCCCCACTAAAGAATGACTGGTGTAGACCCCTGCATGTGCTTCCACAGGAGCCCCTTCCTCTCCAGCCTTTCTCATTCATCTCAAATCAAGAGGACATACTTGGCTGGCACAAGTCTTCTAACTGCCTAGTTCACTGTATTGTTCAAACAAGTTAATGTCATGCACTGAACTGAGTCACACTTTCCACCTTGGCATTGGAAGTCTCCCCTGTAACATTCTAGTCTGGGTCTCTTTATTCCAGAATGTCTGAGCTCTGACCCTTTGAGAGGAAGTGTTAAAAGTGTAGTTTCTGCTCTCAGAGACTTGAGTTAAGCTTATAGTTACTACTAACAGAAATGTTCTGAACTTCACCTTTTTTCTAAGAAAAAAAAAAGAAAGAAAGAAAGATGGGTTTTTAGGTTCTTTGAATATGATACATAAAAGCTGGGTATGGGGAAGAAGGCACTTAGCAAACTTGGGGATGCTTGCAATGTTTCAGCTGACCATAGGTTTTGAACTTATACATGCTTCAATCTTCAGTTTTGATTTCACTGACTCCCTGGTGCCTTCTGATTTCCCATGTTGTGTGTTTTCTTACTCCTCTGAACATGTATAGAATTGTCATGTAGGCACTGGTTAAAAAAAAAAAAATCCTGCCATAAATGAGTGCTAGTGTGCATTCTGCATTATCCTCACACAAGGCAAGGGAGCTGATTTCCTTCTGTGATCACTGCACATGACATGTTCCCAAAATACATATTGAATGAAGTGAATGAATACATTTATTTTGAACTGTTTTTTTTTTTTTTTTTTTTTTTTTTTGAGACGGAGCCTTGCTCTGTCACCAGGCTGGAGTGCAGTGGCATGTCCTCAGCTCACTGCAACCTCCATCTCCCGGGTTCAAGCGCTTCCCCTCCCTCAGCCTCCTGAGTAGCTGGGACTACGGGCGCCCGCCACCACGCCCAGCTAATTTTTGTATTTTAGTAGAGATGGGGTTTTACCATGGCCATGATGGTCTCGATCTCCTGACCTTGTGATCCACCCACCTAGGACTCCCAAAGATTTTGAACTCTTAATCTTTATAAACATTAATATTTTCTAGTAATCATAATAACAGCTTCTATTTATTCAGTAGTTAACATGTGACAGCCTTGGTGCTAAGTGTTTTGTGCATGTTATTATTATGTCCTTAGAACAACTACCCTGAAATGCAAGTATTTTAATTCCATTTCATATATGGGGCAATTTGAAGCTCAGTAAAGTTAAATAACTTAATAACTTGCAATCGCTAATAAGAACTAGAGTTGAGAATTATATAAACTCCTAGCAATTTTATTGATAGTGTCTATAATCATCTTAATCTTGACTGTAGATTGTTTTTAAATGGACTTAAAGTGACAGCAAATTAGTGACCACCATGTCATATTTTAAAGGCTTACAATGACATAATTTATTCTATTATATAAAATAGAATGATATTTCATCTAAATTAGAGAAGTTTTGCAATTATATAGGCACATTGAGTGTGTGTGTCTGTGTGTGTGTGTGTGTGCGTGTGTGTAGGTACATCAAATGTATTTGTGTGTGTGTGAGTGTTTATTACATCCAGTTCAAGTGAGGCTAGGTAAGTGGTAATATCTTATCCAATAACTGTTCCCACTGTACTTCCTGAAAGAAAACAGTTTGATTTCATGAAATTTCAGACACTTTGGATTATTTTAAAAGTCTTACCTATTTTTTTTTAAGACTTGGTTCTAGAATGTAGTCTAAGAATGCAGTCCCATGTGTGATTGTAAGACTGCTTTCTCCCTTCCAGTCTTTCCCTGGTTCAGAAAAGGCTTGGCTTCATAGGCATCATTTGGAGCTGGAGAAGGCCTATTCTTTTCCCACAGCCTTCATGTGCTCCTTGCTTTCACGCTGGTGGCTATACTTCAGAGGACATTCAAATGGGAGTTCACTCTGGGATCCATCTGATAGTTTTTCTTACGGACTCTGGGTCTCCCTTAGGGTTTCCTGGAATGAGGACTTAGTCTCTGCCAAGGAAAACTGACAGCAGAGTCTTCCACAGATAAAAAGTTCTACCCAAGTTTTTAGCTCTCTTGTGGGTGTGGACAGGATGATACTCAGAATTTCCACAGCATCCTTTTGACTCATGGAAAACTCACTCACTTTTGCCACACCAAACGTGGAATAGAGGCCGTTCCCCATCCTCCGCACACATATCCCATTTCTGCTCACCTGTCTTTCCCTTAGCTCTTCTTCTTCCCAGTAGTATCAGGTGGATTTAAAGCTTAGAAAGTTTTAGCTAAAGAGGTAAATCAGTCCTCAAAACCTAGGCGGTTAAGTGGAGGTAGTGGTGGAAATGCTTTTCAAGTCACCTTCATCTTGAAGAGGGGGGGATTTTAGTAAGATGATGATGAAGTGGTTGTATTCTCTCAAATTCAGCTATTCCCCAGTTTAATTATATAGGTCAGTGTTTATCATTTTTTTCTGTAGCCCACACTAGGAAATTTTACATCACAATCAAGCTGGCTCTCTCTCCCGCTCTTTCTCTTTCTCTTTTTCTCACACACCACGCACCTTAAATAATAATAATAATAAAACTCAACACTCACCTATTTTATATAGCCTGTACTATATTTTCTTTTCTTATTCTATCCAGCACCATCAGTGTTTAACATACTTGTTTCATAACCTACGAAACTGATTAGATAACCTTAACCTTTGCATGGGTCAGGTTTCACAATGTATAAAGCACTGCTGTGGAAGGTAAAGGCAAATAAACATGTTGGTTGGTCTATCTCCCCTTGTACAATGGATTCTCAGGTCAATAGCTAGACCTACTAAACTGGCCCTGAAAATTTTATAATTTTAGTTCTCAATAGTAGTTTTCTCTACTGTAATCCATGAGCTACTGGGGAACATTTGAAGGCAAGAAGAATAGTAGTTAATATGACATGCCAACTTCTCACCATGTACACTTGGATTCACAGGTAGCTGTGTGTGCATACACTTACATTTCCTAAACCAGTTTTATTGTTTTTCCTGAACATAATAATAATACATGCTTGTTTAAAAAACTATTCTGAAATATATAAATTTTAAAATTACCTATTCTTTCTCACTCCTGCAGAGTAACCATGAATTCAGGTCTTTTTAAAGCCCTACCTAGTGCATGTATACACCCACGCATGCTTATACTTCAGTAGTCTTTTCATTTCTATCAGGGTCTTGTTTATTCTAAAAGTTGATCATTGGGGAGAAGGTGACCTTGATATGAAAGTCGGCTCTTGCTTCAAAGTTTAAACTGGGACCTCCTTACCGCCTTGAAGGGTAAATTTATTATCTCTTTGGGATAAGAACATGATCTTTAGACTCTATTAACTTTTCTCCAACTTCTTTCTCATTTAACATGAAAATGCTTAGGTTTTTCTTTTTAACCTCTTTTTTAAGCTTTTATTGTGCACTTGCTAATTTCATTCTCAGTGTGACCTCTTAAATATCCACAGGGAAAGGAAAATTGCTTTAGAAAACCTCTGTGCAAGGAAGTTCAGAGAAATAGACTTATCTTTGTAAGAATATATGAGCTGGATATGGTTTACTGGGACACCCAAAAAGTCTGCATATACCAAGAGAGAGGGACAGTAGACATAATAATATGGATGGTAAAAATAATAATGAGGACTTTGCCTCACTTGTTTATTTTTTCAAGTATTTGCCGTCTGAGTTACTGGAGTACAGATCTCTTTTTTTCCATTTAAAAAATTAACAGAACTAAAGATAGGAAACTATTTGTGGTACAGATACATTTAAAACAATATAATTCTGTTTTAAAATCAAGTTGCCTTACTTATTTCAAAGCTAAGGTTGTGATGACATTTCTGGAAATTCTCCAGTTTATCCTAAAGTTGATTTTTTTTTTTTTTTGAGATAGAGTCTCACTTTTGTCGCCCAGGCTGGAGGGCAGTGGCACGATCTTGGTTTACTGCAACCTCCGCTTCCCAGGCTCAAGCAATTTTCCTGCCTCAGCCTCCTAAGTAGCTGGGATTACAGGCATTTGCCACCATGACCCAGCTAATTTTTGTATTTTTAGTAGAGATGGTTTCACCATGTTGGCCAGGCTGGTCTTGAACTCCTGACCCCATGATCCACTTGCCTTGGCCTCCCAAAGTGCTGGGATTACAGGCATGAGCCACCATACCTGGCCAATTTGACATTTCTGATGGCTGTTGCCCCAGTAAGTACACTATTCAGGATGGCCTATGGCTTAAGTCTGCCTCATAGATGATTTTTCAGTGAAACATTTAAATTGCTTCGTAAGTTTCAACTCTAATTCCTTAGCTTATAACTAAAAGATTTACTAAAATCATAACTAAAAGGTTTACTCTTGGATAAGGATTGTAAGAAACAAACAAGTGACCAAAACAAAGCCATGCATACTCCCCAACAGGCGCACCAAGATTCTCTTTAATATTCTCTATGATAGTTGTAACCATATGCGGAGTTCTTTTTGTGTGTCGGACACTATGCTATACATTGTCACTAAATCCTTGAAGAAAACTTAGCGGTATTATTACTAAGTTACAGATAAAAGTTTTTTAAAAAGGTTTAAATTGATCTAACTAACATCATATTGGTGAAGATTTTAACGCATCTTTCAGAATATACCATGAATATAGTCACCAGGCAAGCATGTTAGTGTAGAGATGCCTTTCTTTGTTTAATGGTAGGTGTTCTTTTAGATGTCTAGTAGGAACCCAATAATTATCTTGTTTATTAATAATGAAGATCAAGGTAGGAAGTTTTTTTTTTTTTTTTTTTGGTTCTCTTATTTCTAAGCAACATTTCTGCGTTAGTAATGAACTCCTTAAACAAACACCAAGGATTCTTATTAGCTTTCTTTTTCTATGGCAGACATTATTAATTGATCATAGTATCCTTTCACTGGAAAGGCTGGGCAGCAGAAACTTCCACAGAGCATTGTCTAGCCTGACACCACCAATCAATTGTTGAAGGCAACAAAATTAAAATCAATGTGCCAGCTGGATGCGGTGGCTCATGCCCAATGCTGGTAATCCCAGCACTTTGGGAGGCCGTGGTGGGCAGATCATGAGGTTAAGAGATCAAGGCCATCCTGGCCAACATAGTGAAACCCTGTCTCTACTAAAATACAAAAATTAGCTGGGTGTGGTGGCGCACACTTGTAGTCCCAGCTACTCGGGAGACTGAGGCAGGAGAATTGCTTGAAGCCGGAAGGCGGAGGTTGCAGTGAGCTGAGATCGGCCACTGCACTCCAGCCTGATGCCTGGTGAAAGAGCAAGACTCTGTCTCAAAAAAACAAAAAGCAATGTGCCATTTCTGCCTTCTTCTGTCCTATAACTCTCTTACTGTTAGGATTCGAAAGACAATTGAATTTTTCACTTAAATCTTAGGAGACATATTGATTTACAGGAGGTATTTATTGGGTGTTATGCAGAATGGGCTTGTTAACCCTTTGATATCCTCTCTCATGGAGACCAAGTAAGTTGGCTTTCCCTGTAAAGGAAAATAGCATTAACATGTGCATTTCACAGTGAGTTAAGAATTTTCGGGAATGGGGCATTACCTTTACTCCCTAAATTCTGAAATCGTACGTGAACAGTTTGAGCTCAAGGATTAGAACGTTGAAATTCAGAGTTTTTCTGGCAGCTCCATAATATAGCAGCAGCAACAGCCATCACAATAATAATATAACGTTTCCAGGTTCCTACTATAAAGCTAAGCTCTGTACAGACAAAGCTCATTTTATTGCACTTTGCATTATTGTGCTTTGCAGACAGTGCATTTTTTTCAAAATGAAAGTTTTTTGGCATTATTTTTGCAACAATACATGCCTAAGTCATGTCTTTGTGTCACGTTTTGGGAGCTCTCGCAATATTTTGGATTAATTCATTATTATTGTATCTGTTATTGGGATCTGTGATCAGTGACCTTTGATGTTAGTGTCACAATTCTTTTGGAGTGCCATGAACCATGTCAATATAAAACAGCACAGGTAATCAATAAGTGTTGTGTGTGTTCTGGCTGCTCCACCAACTGGCTGTTGCCTCATCTCTTTCCCTTTTCTCGTGCCTCCCTAGTCCCTGATACATAGCCACACTGAAATTCTGGCAATTAATAATCCTACAGTTGCCTTGAAGTATTCAAGTTAAAGGAAGAGTCACACATCTTTCAATATAAATCAAAAGCAAGAAATGATTAAGCTTAGTGAGGAAGGCATGTCAAAAGGCCGAAAGCTAGGCCTCTTGGTCCAGTTATCCAAGTTGTGAATGCAAAGGAAAAGTTCTTGAAGTAAATTAAAAGTGCTACTCCAGTCAACACACAAATGATAAGAAAGAAAACAGCCTTATTGCTGATATGGAGAAAGTTTTAATGGTCTGTATAGATCAAAGCAGCCATGACATTCCCTGGAGCCAAAGCCTAATTCCAGAGCAAAGCCCTAACTCTCTTCAATTCTATAAAGGCTGAGAGAGATGAGGAAATTGCCAAGGAAAACTTTGAAGTTAGCAGAGATTGGTTCCTGTGGTTTAAGGAAAGACACTGTCTTCCTAACATCAAAGTACAAAGTGAAGCAGCAGGTGCTGATGTGGAAATCACGGCAGGTTATCCAGAAGATGTATCCGAGATCATTGCTGAAGTTGGCCACACTAAACAACAAATTTTCAGTGTAGACAAAACAGTTTTCTAGTGGAAGAAGATGCCATCTAGGAATTTCATAGCCAGAGAGGGGAAGTTGATGCCTCGCTTCAGAGCTTCAAAGAACAGGCTGATTCTTTTGTTAGAGGTTAATGGAGCTGGTGGCTTTAAATTGAAGCCAATGCTCATATATCTTTCTGAAAACCCTAAGAACCTTAAGAGTTATGCTGACTATGCTCTATAAATGCAACAAGGAAGCCTAGATGATAGTACCTCTGCTTACAGCACAGTTTACTTAATATTTCTAAGCCCACTGTTGAAATCTACTGCTTAAAGTAACAAAATTTTCTGTCAAAATATACCTGCTCATTAACAATGCAGGTTACCCCAGAGCTGTGATGGAGCTGTACCAGGAGATTAACACTTTTTTCAAGTCTGCTAACACAACATTCATTGCACATCCCTTGAGTTAAGGATAATTTTATATTTCAAATCTTATTTATTAAGAAATTGATTCCAACCCTTGTGAATGATTTTGAGTGGCTGAAGACTTTAGTGAAGGATTTAACTGCCGAGGTGGTAGAAATAACAAGAAAAATAAAATTAGAAGTGGAGCCTCCAGAAGTTTCTGAATTGCTGCACTCTCATGATAAAACCTAAATGGATAAGGATTTACTTTTTAATGGATGAGCAAAGATGGAATTTACTCCCAGTAAATATGATGTGGACATTCTTGAAAAGGATTTAGACTATTATATAACTTTGGTTGATTAAGCAGTGGTAGAGTATATTAGTCTAGAGGGACAGAGCTAATAGGAGGTATATAATATATGTTATATATCCTATATTATATAAACTCCATTAACTTGCATATATATATATATATTAGTCTACAGGATACATATATATTATATATAAATTATACATAGGATATATAATATATATATTTTATATATATCATCTAGGCTGACTAATATATTTACATACATAAAGGGGAGTTTATTAAGTAGTATTAACTCACACAATCACGAGGTCCCATAATAAGCCATCTGCAAGCTGAGGAGAAAGGAAGCCAGTCTGAGTCCCAAAGCTGAAGAACTTGGAGTCTGATGTTCAAGGGCAGGAAGCATCCAGCACAGGAGAAAGACATGGGCTGAAAGCCTTACGTCAATCTAGTCTTCTCACATTTTTTTCTGCCTGCTTTATATTCTAGCTGTGCTGGCAGCTGGTTAGATTGTGCCCACCCAGATTAAGGGTGGATCTGCCTTCCCCAGCCCACTGACTAAAATGTTAATCTCCTTTGGCAACAGCCTCACAGACACATCTAGGATCAATAGTTTACATCCTTCAATCCAATCAAGTTGACACTCAATATTAACCATCATATAGTGTTTGAAAAGATAGACTGCAATCTTGAAAGAAGTTCAACTGTGGGAAAAATGCTATCAAACTGCATCACATGCTACAGGGAAATATTTTGCAAAGGAAAAGTCAATCAATATGGCAAAATCCATAATAGTCTTAATTTTACCCCAACCTTCAGTGACCACCACCCTGATCAGTCAGCAGCTAATAATACCAAGGTAAGTTCCTCTACCAGCAAAACGTTTAGGACTCACTAAAGGCTCGGATGATTGTTAGCATTGTTTTTAGTAATAAAGTGTTTTTTAATTAAGATATGTCCATTTTTTTTAGATGTAATGCTGTTTCACACTAATAGACCACAGTATAGTGTAAACACAACTTTTTTTTTTATTATACTTTAAATTCTTGGATATGTGTGCAGAACGAGCAGATTTATTATATGTGCCACGGAGGTTTGCTGCACCCATCAATCCATTATCTACATTAGATATTTCTCCTAATGCTGTCCCTTCTGTAGCCCCCCACCCCCAACAGACCCTGGTGTGTGATGTTCCCCTCCCTGTTTCCATGTGTTCTCATTGTTCCACTCTCATTTATGAGTGAGAACATGTGGATTTGGTTTTCTGTTCCTCTGTTAGTTTACTGAAAATGATGGTTTCCAGCTTCATCCATGTCCCTGCAAAGGACATGAACTCATCCTTTTTTATGGCTGCATAATATTCCATGGTATATATGTGCCACATTTTCTTTATCCAAACTATCATTGATGGGCATTTGGGTTGGTCCCAAGGCTTCAGTATTGTAAACAGTGCTGCAGTAAACATACATATGCATATGTCTTTATAGTAGAATAATTTATAATCCTTTGGGTATATACCCAGTAAAGGGATTGCTGGGTCAAATGGTTTTTCTGGTTCTAGATCCTTAAGGAATCACCACATTGCCTTCCACAATGGTTGAACTAATTTATACTCCCACAAACAGTGTAAAAGCATTTCTATTTCTCTACATCCTCTCCAGCATCTGTTGTTTCCTGACCTTTTAATGATCGCTGTTCTAACTGGTGTGAGATATTATCTTATTGAGGCTTTGATTAGCGTTTCTCTAATGACCAGTGATGATGAGCTTTTTTTCATATGTTTGTTGGCTGCATAAATGTCTTCTTTTGAAAAGTGTCTGTTCATATCCTTTGCTCACTTTTTGACGGGGTTGTTTCTTTCTTCTAAATTTGTTTAAATTCTTTGTAGATTCTAGGTAGTTTATTTTGCTGTTCAGAAGCTCTTTAGTGCAAACATAACTTTTATATGCACTGGGAAACCAAAAATGCATGTGACTTGCCTCATTCAATATTCGCTGTATTGGGGTGATGTGGAATTGAGCACACAATGTCTTCAACTATGCCTATACTAAGTATTTACTCCTTATACATTCAATTTTCACAACATTCTTGTAAGAGAATTGTATCCTTTATAAGTCAAAACAAAATATTTACAGTTTAGACTACAGTAACTTGCTTATCAGCAACACAGCTAAACCCTTCAACTGAATGCCAAGTCTGCCTTTTCCTTTAAAGTTGTAATGTGACATAGTACTAAATGATAGCAGAGACTTTTCATGCCAAACATATAAAAACAAGTAGTGTTTCCAGTATCTGTAAGACTGTCTTTAAAATTGCATGTTTAAACATTTTGCAGACTAATGTGTTTAGTATCTTTGGTAGTTGCTAGTTTCCTGTATCTTCTTTCTTTACTCTTTCTCTGAGAAAGCATAATCCATCTCATTTCTGACATTCTCAGATTCTAATTTTGTACAGATTAACAATATAAAACAGTATGTACTTATTCATAAAATAATATATATTTGTAGATTTTGTGATTCACAATAAATCAGTAATAGCACATTGTTCACTCCTTCCCCTCCGCCGGCCTTGGTGATAGTTGTTCTGGAAATTCTATAAATCATGGCACCATCATGAGAGAGATAGACATGCTAGCTTTCTGATGTTAGTCAAACCATTTCTATTTCTTCTTGGCTTTTCATTAGACTGATTCTGGCTTTATGTATTACAGAAACACATTGTACTTTAAAATTGAACTGCATGACTTGCAATTAGTCTCCATCTTTGCTAATTGTTTGACTTTGGTAAAATCTGAAAATCCTTCTATGCCTCAGAAATGTATCTGGAAAATGGGGATAAATCTAAATCACGGGGTTCTCACAAAGATTTTAACATACTAGTGTGGAATTCCTTTGAAATTGAGTATGAATTGACTGCTTGTAATCACTGGGACTACTTGGAAGTGGACAACATGCATCATTTTTAAGCAGTTGTTTAGCTCTACAGTTTTTTTAAAACTTCCATAGGTTTTGGGGAACAGGTAGTATTCGATTACATGAGTAAATTCTTTAGTGGTGATTTGTGAGATTTTGGTGCACTCATGACCCAAGCAGTATACACTGAACCCAATTTGTAGCCTTTATCCCTCACCCGCCATCCACTCTTTCCCCCGAGTCCCCAAAGTCTATCATATCATTCTTAACGCCTTTGCATCCTCATAGCTTAGCTCCCACTTATGAGAACATACAGTGTTTGGTTTTCCATCCCTGAGTTACTTCACTTAGAATAACAATCTTCAATCCCATTCAGGTTGATGTGAATGCCATTAATTGATTTTTTTAATCACTGAGTAGTATTCCATATTTTGCCACTGTATAACGTGGAATATCACCTTACTGGCCTCGAATATTAGTTTCTTGACACCAGCTACCTGACTGCTAAGGCAAGGGAAACTATTTTTGTTTTAATTATAGCAGGAACCCACTCTTGGTACTTGGTTAGGTATTAGGGTGATTTTAATGGGTACATTAACCCTAGTGACAGAACATCTCAGTGACTCAACACAGAATAGATGCATTTCTTACTCATGCTATATGTCTGAATGACCGTTTATTGACTGCAAGGCAACAGTTCTAAAATAACACTATGCTTAGGTTTAAAAAATCAAAATAAGGGTTAGTAACAGGTCTAATTATTTTTCACTATTTTTACTTTCTCACATTTTCATTTAATTATACATTATTTTATAAATATAATTATACAAACTGTAGAACTAGTTACTTGCTAAAGAGTTTTTTGATAAAACAAAATAACTGAGTAGAAGATCTCACCATGATCTTTGACTTATTAATGGTAGTTATAGAAAACAATTTATATAAATTAAAAGATCATAGCACAAGCAACCGACAAGTATTTGACTCATCCAAATCTGTGTCATGATGTCCATTAGTTCAAGATGTTGAGTTTCCTTCTTTCTCACTGTTTTTTTTAACCATTTTTCCTCATCTAGTCACCAGAGAATGCTTATGAGAAGTTAACATAAATATCACAGTGTTTTCAAACATTGTGTATGCTAGACTGAATGGGGATTTGTACAAAAAGCAGTTAAATATATTGACTAAAATGGATACTCCACAGTATAAAATAATATTTGATAGAATACTTATAAAATTTTTCTTATTTTAAAACCCATAGTTGTTTATATACATAGTCTTAATTTTAAGATTTAAGCCTTTTTATGGTTTCCTATTAACTGACGTAGAAAAAGTAATACCTTAAAATAAGAAAATAAATGCCCACGACAATAGATAGATCAAAAATTTGATTGACATTAAAACAAAATTCTGTGACATTTTTGTGCATATTAGTACCAGAACTGAAAATAAAGCCCTAGCAGTCTGTAAATATGTAAGTAACCATTTTATATATAAATTTATATGTGTGTGTGTGTGTGTGTGTGTCCTATGATACACTGGCTTTTTGAATTGTTTCTACAATTGCTATAGTTAAGCCATAATCATAGCAAAATATTTCGCCAAGATGAAAGGAATATAAAAATGTTTCTGGCATTATAAAAATTATAGTGAAGAAGTTGGAACTTAATGCCAAAACAAATAGCTTACATAATTAAAACAGAGCTTTGTCTGTGGGAAATTTTTTGGCCAGGAAATGTGAAATATTTCTTAATTCTTGAAAGTAATAGTTGTGAACACTTCATAAAATTATAGTGTGAGAGAGAATGTGTTGTAATTAGCAGCTGAAGAGATAAGTAGAAAATCTTGCTTAGTTGTGTACCTTACATTTCCATCCTAACAATGCTGAATACATTTTAATGAGAGTAAAATAAATTAAAATTAAAGCATCAGCATAGATTCTACATATGCTATTTTTCCAGCCTGCATTCCAAGAGTACCTCTGTGTTTACCATTGCTTTTATTTATTTATTTATTTATTTATTTATTTAATTAGTTTTGAGGGAACAGGTGTTTTTTGTTACACAGATAAGTTCTTTTCTGGTAATTTCTGAGATTTTGATGTATCTGCCACCTGAGCAGTGTTCACTGTACCCTCAGCCCCCTCAGCCCCTTCTCCCCGAATTCCCAAAGTCCATTGTAGCATTCTTATGCCTTTTTGTTCTTACAGCTTAGCTCCCACTAATAACTGAGGACATGTGATATTTGATTTTCCATCCCCGAATTACTTCACTTAGAATAATGATCTCCAACTCCATTTGGGTTGCTACAAACACCATTATTTTGTTCCTTTTTATGGCTGAGTAGTATTCGAAGGTGCATATATGCTCCATCTTCTTTATTTATTCGTTAGTGGATGGGCATTTAGTCTGGTGTCATATTTCTGCACTTGCAAAATATGAAACCAGACTAAATGCCCATCCACTAACGAATAAATAAAGAAAAAAATAATTCATATTTTTGCAAAACAAATAACCTCATCAAAAAGTGGGCAAAGGACATACATAGACAATTCTTAAAAGAAAATATACAAATGGCCCACAAACATATGAAAAAAAAATGCTCAACATCGCTAATTATCAGAGAAATGCAAATTAAAACTACAATGAGATTCCACCTTACTCCTACAAAAATGACCTTAATTTTAAAATTAAAAAATATTAGATATTGGCATGGATGTGGTGAAAATGGAACACTTTTAAACTGCTACTGGGAATGCAAACTAATACAACCACTATGGAAAACAGTATGGCACTTCCCTAAAGAACTAAAAGTAGAATTACCATTTGATCCAGCAATCCCAACATTGGGTATCTACCAAAAAGAAAAGAAGTCATTATAAGAATAAAATACACCTGCACATGCATGTTTATACCATTGCTTTTAGATTTTACTTTGCAGACTTTAAGAATTCTGTGATACAATGAGAATGTGTTACTTCTGTTGCTGAGTTTTACATGATAGGTTTCTGTCATATAAGTCAGCAATAAAATTAATGATTAATTAATGATTCATATGACCTGCTTATACATATCTTAATGAGACCAACATTAAAGTGTGACATTAGCTAAATTCTAGGTCTAAAAGTACATTACCTATTTCAGATGTAGCTTATACTTTTTTTAAAAAATTGAGTTTTAGGCTGATATTAGGTTTTATTGGAAAAACATAATCAATGAGATTCAAAAGTTATGCTTATATGTGATGTCAGAGAAATCTGGATACTGAATACAGAAAATTGATACGAAAGTTGCATACCTGAAGAAGACTACTTTCGAAATAGAGTAATCTCATTTTTATATTTACTACTATTCAAAGCCCACCTCTCACTGTATACTTTTTTGGGGTAAAAAATTGTGTGCTCCACATTCCCAGTTATCTACAGAACTGACGATGTCCATTGAAATTCATCACATAGTTATCAAACCTTCACTCTATTACAGCACTGTGCTATATACTGGCTAGACAATAGTCATGAAGCTCATTGAAAATATCCTTAGGGACACAGATAATTTGCTGAGCTTTCCACCAATGGAATTACCTAGGTGCTGTGGTAGCATGAGAGCAGACTTTATTATACCTGGGGAAGACACCAGAATTTTCCGGAAGAGGTCATCTTTGGTTAAGCCTTGAAAGAAATAATGGCTTTTTTTCAAGTAGAAGTCTTCTGAGAACACTGTAAACTGAATGATGAGTGTGAAAAAAATGTATGGTCTATCAGTGGCCTCAGAGAGACAGGAGAAATTTCCACCAGTTGGGTGCTTATTGAAGCATCTGGGTGAAGTGTGAAGAGAAACAGATGAGCAGTGTGTCAGGTAAAGAGGAGAGGTGACAGAATGGAGGGAAACTGAAATTGTGAGGATTCAATGTATGGGACACACACAGATGTTGTTGAGGTGGTAGACAGAACTTGGGAACTGGATTTGAACACTTATTTTACTATATTTATACTTATTTTACCTATTATTATACAATACTATATATTCTGATAGCAAAATAAGTATAACCACATCTACTATCTCACATCTTGAAGAGAGTTTGAAAAAAATCAAACGACATGACTTCAAAGCTCTTCCCCGCAACCAGATAGGCTCTGCTCAGCGACCAAGGTTGTATTTGCCTAGACATGCAAATGAATGAATGAGGGAGAGAAGTACACTAGAAACCCTGCTATCATCAAAGAAACTTTATATTTCAATTGTTGGTGGATGGTAATGCTGTGAACAGGATAAAGAATGGGGGAGAAAAATGAGGAGAAACTGGGAAGAGACTTCAGGTAGGATCTAATTTTCTTTTAGTTTGTGAAGTGCCTGTATATCCTCATCATTGCGCTATAACTTTGTTTTGAAGTCAATCAAAGTATAAAATCTAGACCATCAATTTACAGATAGCAGTTACACTGGTGGGAGGGAATGTGATGCCCAGGAATTTGTGTGATAAGTCATGTGTTAGAAAGTTGAATCGTGAATAGTGAATACAGAAAGCAAACATATGATGTAAATTATGGAATGATATTTATCTCAGAGAATCAGGAGACCCTGAAGTGAGCAAACAAAGGATGACTGCGCCATGAAAGGAGCCCTAGAGGGAAGAGTGAAAAGTGATAGAAGAATTTATTATGGTGTGAATATCACACAAGTGATGAATACGGTGAGATCTGAGAAAGACGTCATTGATCGTGCCCCAAGAGAGTCAATGGTATCTTGCATTGAGTACTTTTCAGTAGATTGGCTGGAGATGAAACAAAATTGCAGGAAATTAAAGAATGCGTGGAGGGAAAAATAAACAGAAATGTAGTTTACACTTTCAAGGAGGTTGATGATGAGGAAAAGATGTGTTTGAGAATAAAACACCCTGTGAAATATTAGCAAGCGAAGACGATACAACAAACCAATATGCTGTTTTGTTTTTCTTCTTGGTCCTATTCCAACTAGCTATTGGTGGCTGTATAGCCTTATATGCCTCAGCATTTAGTTTAGGTTGTCTGTCTCCAGGGAGAGCATGACATGGTAAACTCTTGGGATACCATGTCTCCTTTGCTAGTTTTCTTCTTTACAGTTCAGGGAATTGCAGTGATGTTTTACATCATTGGCTGCAGCAATGATCCCGAAGGTGGAAATATGCCTCCCTCAAAGGTACTGATGCCATCTCTATTAGGAAGAATTTCTGTATAATCTCGCTAAAGTCACCATGAAGATTTGTCCCGTGTTTTCAGTGTCTGATAGACACTGCTGTAAGGCAGCTCTTAGTTTTTATATGCACTTTTATGCTTTAATGCAATTCTGTCTCTCTCCAGGATTCAGGTATTAGTCCCACAGGAGAAGTGCTGGCAGAGGCATTAAGTGCTAGACCAGAAGCTATATTGCATCATTCTTCCATTCAGACCTGGCTCACGGTTTTAAACTACACTTGTATACTCTGGCCTCTTTTTCTTTAGAAGAGATTCCCTTCCCTCCCCTCCCCCTCCCCCTCCCCCACCTTCCCTCCTTCCTTCCTTCCTTTCTTTCTTTTTCTTTCTTTTTTCTTTTCTTTCTTTCTTTCTCTTTCTTTCTTCTTTGACTCTGCTTACAGACTTCTTTTTTTTGTGAGTCAATCCTGATTGTCCATCACAAGTATGTAGATTAGGCTACCAGTGGCAGTAACTTGCTGCTACATTAGTTATTACAGAGGGAATGATGAGGTATATAAAGTTCAAGTTGCTGTTGTCTTGCTTTTCACTGTATAAGGAAGGGAGATGGGGTGGAGGGTAGTGAGAACCTACTGATAATGGAAAGGAAGAGTGGTGCTACTTCCATTAATATCTAAAGAGCAACAGCAGACATAACTGTCTTCATGCCAAAAGCAAAGGTGTAAGCGATATGATAAATGTTAATACTGCCATGTGCAGATATACCAATCACACTTGTGTTAATGCACCATGACCTGAGAAGGTGAAGAAATCCAAGACATGTGATTACATCCAAAGACCAGGAAAAAAGTCTTGATAGTATTGAGGATACTTTTAAAATAAGTGACTCAGGAAAATTTTGCTAGGTCTTTCATGACAGAAAAAGAGACACAATTTGAAAATGAAAATTTTTTCGAATCATATTGAAGTTTTGCTAGTATTTTTACTGAGAATCGAGTAATGATTTTAGAGAACTTAATTATGCCGAAGATTCAAAATGCCAAGTTGTTGTCTCTAAACTTATTTTTTTTTTTTCAGAGAATAGGTAGCTTTTCAGCATTTAATATGTAAAATAAATGGCACTGTGGTGATACGCAGATGAATCTGACACAGTGTCTATTCTATTTAATTAATGTCTTGATATAAAATGCACTTTAGAAAACATTAAACGGTATAAGAGATCAATTACTGCAGGTGTTCAAACAGATTATGTTCATATGTAGTGATTAGGAGAAGCCTTGTAAAAATTATGATTTTTAGCTGGACCTTTATAATAGGTAGCACTTAGAATGGCAAGGGAAAATAGGGTGGATTCCAAATAGAGGGAACCACATAGACCACATGGTGGAAGACACAGGCAATGAACATAGAATGCACGGCTTCTTTTCATTGGGTAAAGTGGTTTTATGAAAGAAGTTAAGAGAAATGAGGTTTAAAATGCAGCTTGAGGCAAGTCATTTCATACCATAATAAAGAGTTTGGGTTTTATCTGGAATAATTTCATTGGGTAACTTTAAAACCAGTTGTTAAGTGATCTGATCTGAAACTCTACAAAGGAGTTACTGCAGATAACAAGCCTTTTGAGTTCTACTTTTTTTCCCCTTTAAACAATTTCTACATAAAGAAAATTAAAGTCCTAACTATTAAAGTTAAAGGAACTTTGATTTTCTTTCTCAAAATGACGCCTACTGTAATTAAGAAAGGCTAACCTTACTCCAGGAAAGGAAGAGTAAATCTCTGGGGTCAGGAAGGCTGTTGTGGTGAATGAATAGTTTAATAAAATGATGAAATATGCCTGAATGATGGTGATTAGGGCAATTTTGTATTACTATAATTGCTTTGTATTTATCGAATTATTGCAATGAGTGAGTTACTAGACAGTAAGAAATCTATGCAGTAAGCTGACCAAACCCTGAAAGGATGACAGAATTGGAGTGCTCTAGGCTGTTCAATTCACTGCTTAAGCAGTCTCCAAATACATTAGGCTTTTTTTTCTTTTTCTTTTTCTTTTTTTCTTCTTGCTCACTATCTGCTCATTGTCCATGGATGGGACAGTTCCTTATTTGAGAGGCTATCACATGATCAGATCTTTTTCATATATACCTTCCTGGCTGACACTGATTCTCCAAGTGTTGTACATTGTTTAATTATTTTGTAAAATAGATATTTATGGAGAGACTGCAGCAAGACACACACCTTACCCAAGATCAGTGAACCCACTGCATGCAATAGATGAGGAAGCTTCTCTACCATAATTCTGAACTGAAATACAGATGCTGCCTTTAGTGGCAGAGGTGAAAACCTTAAAAGTTTGTGTTAAAAAGGGAACGTCACTGGGGACATGTACCATGTGTGAAGATGTGTCAACAGAAGGGTCTGGAGAAAAGAGAGAAGATTGGAAGAGAAATGTGTGGGTGGTACATGTAGGGAATAGGGACTCAAAGGGAATGTCTGAGCAATGGGAGACACTGTGAGGCCATGGGGTGTGGCAATGGCAGCCTCAGCTCATAGTAGGTTTACATTATTTCTTCTTTTCAGGTTCCCAGAAAAAAAACAATGTTGCCAAGGATGGCAACCTAAATAACAACTTATGTTTCAACACTGGATTTTCTAGGTTGTTACTGGCAACTTAGAAAGTCTTTACTTTGAAAGAGTACTTGAGTGGTATTGAGATTCCTACATTAGCTTAGCAAAGTCTTCTTTTATAACTTACTTCTAGAATTATATTAATGAACAGTGGTAACTTACTGTTTCAAACATAATCTTTATGGGGAAATGTGTACTGAACTCCAGTGAAATGACAACAGCACATATGTTCACACCATGACAGTCTTGTGTGTTGCTGGAAAATGCTCAGAAGTGGAGGCTTCCTGCGGGAAGTAGGGGACAGAAGAAGGAAAGTGAGAGTCAGATTTTTTGGAAAAGCATTTCTTAGCTTTCATCCCCAGTGGCTTTGGAGAAATACACCACTGCAGTCATTGTGGGAAGTACAGTTAGAAATAATAGTAATGGTGGTAGCTGCCAGGGACAGGTCTGTGCACTTTCAGAACTGAAGTACTTGTATTTGCTACCTTTATCTTGATTAGAATCTGTGACTATTTAAAACACTTTCTCCAATTTACAACAGCTTCTCTAAGAAAAGCTTCACAGCTTTCTTTCAGAAAAGCTTTGTGAGGTAGGTTTTATTGGCCTAATTTTATTAATGATGGCCTTAAAGCATATTGAGATTGAGGCTGTCACTGCTAAACACAGCACCTCTCTTTGTCATACGCCATTTCTCAAACATATTCACGTCTCACTCTCTGCCTCTTTTTCAGCTGTCCAGTTTCTCTGCCAATCTGTAAATTCAGTCATGGGGGAAGAATAAGCTTAATATAATCCTCTTATTAGAAAGCTTTTACTTTAACAAAAAAAAAAAATCCCCAGAATCTTAGCTCTAAGACTCTTCAACCCCTGTCTATAGGACCTACTTAAAGGGCAACAGTGTAAAATAAATAAAAGGAGACAAATTGAGGAGAGGGGCAAAAATGAAAGAATTACTCATTAGGAAAAGTCAGAGAATGTGAAAAATTATTTGCAACATCAAGGTTTACATACTTCTCTAGGTCAAGTTTATTTTTCTCCAACATTATTAATGATTTATTGAATCTGAACCCCATGCACAATTCTGTTCTAGGCAGTGAGGAGTCATAAATATGGTAAGAAAATGTTCTTACCTTCAAAGCAGTTACAATGTTATAGAAAAGTATATATTTGTAAAATATTCTAAGCTATTTCAAAATAGAATTGAGAATGTGACAAAAGCATAGACTGTAAAAAATGGCTTTGGGTTGATTTTCTTTGGACAGTCCCACCTCCAGTATCAGTAAGAAAACCTGTGGTGAAGATTTCTACCAATTTCTCTTGTTGACCATGTCTAAAAAAATTCATGCCTATCAATTTTGCTTTCTATCACGTATCAGTATGGTGCCCTTAAGGAGATTCCAAGAGATCTCCTCAATCAGAACACATCACTTCATAAATTATAGGATTCATTTGCTTTAAAGATGCCAACTTACTATTTTACTCAGGAATGCTTTTAACTCAAAATATACTTAGAACCTTATTTAGTAGATACTATTGTGAATTTCATGTCTAATTCTAATTTATTCAATAAAATATTGATTAAATTACATAAAATTTGTGCACACTGGATAATAAATACAGATAACTCATCCATGTGCCCCCAACCTTACTGTGAAAGCCACTCTTTTTAATTATCTAAATAATTCCAGTGAGCACTTTTATTAAATTATTTGAATAATTCCACCTGTGCAAACCTGACTGTAATGGGCTGTTAACCTACAAAACCTGAGTATTTGATTATATCTGAAATAATTGCCAAGTTTATTGCTTGGTTTAACCATAATTCAACTCAGACATACTGATGCCTCATTATGTTTGTTAACTCTATTCTGATTCTTCAAATATGATTAATTTTGATTTATTGAGAAGAACCTTTTTCCTCTGTGTTTACTTCAGTACACAGAATTATAGGAGGGGAAATCTAATGGGTTTGATGTTCACTGTAGTTGTTCATTTGAAATAATTAAGGCTTTATTTTAAATTTAGTCATAAGGGTAAAGACTGCCAGATATTTATTTATGTATTTGAATAAAATTTGCTTAAATTCTTCAAATTTCTGGTCCCATATTAATTTATTTCTCTGATGTAGTGCTTCCTTTTCCGAATTGCATGCCTTTAAATGAAAAATCTATCTTCTAACCCTCTAGCTGTAAGGAGTTTGCCAAAGGCAAAGTCGTTAACCAAGATTTTTATTTTGACCCATAGTTCCAGCTTTCTTTTCATTTTGACAGTTAATGTGAATGTACAGTATCAGTGTATTAGGTTATTCTTGTGTTGCTATAAAGCAATATCTGAGACTGGGTAATTTATGAAGAAAAGAGGTTTTATTGACTCACAGTTCCATAAGGTGTACAGGAAGCATGGTGTCAACATCTGCTTGCCTTCTGGGAAGGTCTCAGGAAGCTTACAGTCATGGCAGAAGGTGAACTGGGAGCAGGAACGTCACAAGGTGAGAACAGAAGCAAGAGAGGTTGTCAGGGAGGTGCCACACACTTTAAACAACCAGAGGTTCTGAGAGGATAGCACCAAGCCATCAGGGTTCCTTCCCCATGACCCACTTTCCACTACTCTCCACTTCAACACTAAGAATTACATCTGAACATGAGATCTGGAGGAAACATATATCCAAACTATATATGTCTGAACACCCTGTCTCATTTCCTTCTCACATTAAAAAATAGAAAAATCTCTTCCCAATAGTCCCCCAATGTTTTATTTAATTCCAGCATTAACTCAGAAGTCCTAAGTCCAAAGTTCCATCTGAGCCAAGGTAAGTCTCTTCCACCTATGAACCTGCAAATTCAAAGCAATTTATTTACTTCCAAGATGCAAGGGAGGTGCAGGCATTGTGTAAACATTTCTGCTTCAAAAGAGAGAAACTGGCCAAAAGAAAGGGGCTCTAGGCCCCATGCAAGTTTGAAACTTGGCAGGGCAGTCATTAAAACCTCAAAACTCCATTTTTTTGTTTACTACATGTCCCACATCCAGGGCACACTGCTGCAAGGGGTTGGCTTCCAAGAGCTTAGACAAGTCTGCCTCTATGGACACTGCTGTCACAGGTTGTTGGGTGCTTTTCCAAGTGCAAGATGCAAACTGCTGGTGGATCTACCATTCTGAGGTCTGTAGGGCAGTGTACTCCTTCCCACAGCTTCACTAGGCAATGCCACAATGAGAACTCTGTGTGGGCCCCCCAACCCCATATTTCCCTTCTGCACTTCCCTGATAGAGCTTCTCTTTAAGGGCTCTGCCCGTGAAGCAGCCTTCTGCCTGAACATCCAGGCTTTCTATACACCCTCTGAAATGTAAGTGGAAGCTTCCAAGCCTCCTTACCTCTTGCACTCTCCATGCCTGCAGATTTACCACCTTGTGAAAGCCACTGTATTAGTCCATTCTCATGCTTCTAATAAAGACATACCTGAGACTGGGCATTTATATAAAAAAAGAAGTTTAATTGACTCACAGTTCAGCATTGCTGGGGTAGCCTCAGGAAACCTACAGTCATGGTGGGAGGGGAGGCAAATATGTTTTTCACATGGAGACAACAAGGAGAGTGCAAACAGAAGGGGGAAGACCTCTTATGAAACCATCAGATCTCGTGAGAACTTACTATCATGAAAACAGGTTGAGGGGAGCCACCCCCATGATGTAGCTATCTCTACTTGCTCCCTCCCATGACACATGGGGATTATGGGAACTACAATTCAAGATGAGATTTGGGTGGGGACACAGCCAAACCATATCATTTCACCCCTGCCCACCCTCAAATCATATGTGCTTGCAATTTAAAGCACAATCATGCCATTCCAACAGACACCCAAAGTCTTAACTCATTCCAACATTAACTTGAAAGTCCAAGTCCAATGTCTCATCTGAGAAAAAGCAAGTCCCTTCTGCCGATGAGCCTGTAAAATCAAAAGCAAGTTATTTATTTCACATGTACAAAGGGAGTGCAGACATTTGGTAAATACACTGATTCCATATGTGAGAAATTGGCCAAACCAGAGGGGCTACAGGCCTCATGCAAGTCTGAAATTCAATAGGGTAGTCATTAAACCTTAAGGCTCCAAAATGATCTCCTTTGACCCCATGTCTCAGATCCAGGTCACCCTGATGCAAGAGGTGGGCTCCCACAACATTGGGCAGCTCCATCCCTGTGGCTTTGCAGGATCCAGATGCTCTTCTGGCTGCTTTCATGGGTTGGCATTGAATATCTGTGGCCTTTCCAGGTGCATAGTCCAAGCTGTGAGTGGATCTACCATTCTGGGGTCTGAAAGACAGTGGTCCTCTTCTCACAGCTCCACTAGGCAATGATGTAATGGGGACTCTGTGTGGGGGCTCCAATTTCACATTTGTCTTCCACACTGCCTTATGAGAGGTTCTTCATGAAGGCTCAGTCCCTGCAGCACACCTCTGCCTGAACATCCAGGCATTGATGTACATCCTCTGAAATCTAGGCAGAGGTTCCCAAACCTCAACTTTTGACTTCTATGCACCTGCAGGCCAACACCATGTGTAAGCTGCCAAGGCTTACAGCTTGCATCCTCTGAAGTCATGGCCTGAGCTGTACCTTCATCCCTTTTAGCCATGGCTGGAGAGGCTGGGAAACAGAGCACCAAGTCCCTATGCTGCACATAGCAGGTGGGCCTTGGCCCAGAGCACTTAACCATTTTCTTCTCCTATGCCTCTTGGCCTGTAGTAGGAGGGACTTCCACAAAGGTCTCTGACATTTCCTGAGGACATTTCCCCCATTGCCTTGGTAATTAACATTCTGCTCCTTGTTAATTATGCAAATTTCTGTAGCTGGCTTGAATTTCTTCCCAGAAAATGGGATTTTCTTTTCTATCATATTGTCAGGCTGCAAATTTTCCAAACTTTTAAACTCTGCTTCCTCTTTTATGCTTTGCTGCTTGGAAATGTCTTCTGCTACATACTCAGATCATCTCTCTCAGGTTCAAAGTTCCTTTAGGGCAGGGGAAGAATGCTGTCAGTCTCTTTGCTTAGGCATAACAAGTGTCACCTCTGTTCCACTTCCTGAAAAGTTCTTTATTTCCATCTGAGACCACCTTGGCCTAAACTTCATTGTCCATATCACTATCAAATTTTGGTCAAAGCCATTCAACAAGTCTCTAGGAAGTTCTAAACTTTCCCACATCTTCCTTTCTTCTGAGCCCTCCAAGTCTCTAGGAAGTTCCCAACTTTCCCACATTTTACTGTCTTCTTCTGAGCCCTCCAAACTGTTTTGACTTCTGATTGTTGCCCAGTTCCAAAGTTGCTTCCACATTTTCAGGTCTCTTTACAGCAGCACCCAACTCTCTATGGTACCAACTTACTACATTAGTTTGTTCTCATGCTGCTAATAAAGACATACATGAGATTGGGTACTTTATAAAGGAAAGAAGTTTAATTGACTCACAGTTTAGCATAGCTGGGGAAGCCTCAGGAAATTTACAATCATGGCGGAAGTGGGAAGCAAACACGTCTTTCTTCACATTGCAGCAAGGAGAAATGCCAAGCAAAAGTGGGAGAAACCCCTTACAGAATCATCAGATCTCATGAGAATTCACTCAGCATCACAGGAACAGCATGGAGGTAACCATTCCCATGATTCAATTATCACCCACTGGGTCCCTCTCACAGCATGTGGAGACTATGGGAACTACAATTCAAGATGAGATTTGGGTAGAGAGAGAGCACCAAACTATATCAGCCACCAAGGCTTATGGCATGTCTTTTCTGAAGCAGCAGACTGAGCAATATCTGGGACCCTTTGAGCCTATGGCTGGAGTTGGAGCAGCCAGGATGCAGGGAGTAGTGTTCTGAGGTAGTGTAGAACTGTGGTGCTCTAGGCCTGGCCCATGAACACATTTTTCCTCCTAGGCTAAAGGAACTTTGATAGGAATGGATACCTGAAAGACTGCTGAAATGCCTTCAAGGCCTTTTCCTGATTGTCTTATCTATCAGCACCTGGCTATTTTTGAGTCATACAAATGTATTAAGTGGTTGCTTTACAGGCCACTTGGATTTTTCCCCTGAAAATTAGCTAACACATGACCAGGCTGCAAAGTTTTTAAACTTTTATGCTCTCTTCCTTCTTAAATAGAAGTTCCAAGTTTAAAGTCATTTATTTGCTCCTGCATCTGAATATAGGCTGCTTTTTAGAAGCAGCCAGGCCACATCTTGAGCAGGTTGCTGGTTAGAAATTTTTTCCTGCAGATAACTCTAAATTATGACTCTGGAGTTCCAGCTTTAACAAATCCTTAGGGCATAAACAGAATGCAGCAAAGTTACTTGCTAAGGCATAACATGCGTTACCTTTGCCCAAGTTCCCAATAAGTTCTTTATTTCCTTTTGAGGCCTTGTCAGTGTGAACTTCACTGTCCATATCACTATTAGCATTTTGGTCTCAACCATTTAACCAGTCTCTAAGAATTTCCAAACATTTCCTCATCTTCCTATCATCTTCTGAGCTTTTCAAACTCTTCCAACCCTTTCCTGTTACCCAGTTCCAAAGGTGCTCCCATATTTTCAGGTAACTTTTAGCAATACTCCAGTCCTCAGTACAAATTTTCTGTATTCTGCCATTCTTGCATTTCTGTAAAGAAATACCTGAGATGGGGCAATTTATAAAGAAAAGAGGTTTAATTGGCTCATAGTTCTGCAGGGTGTATAGGAGGCATGCTGGTATCATCTACTTGGCTTCTGGGGAGGCCTCAGGGAGCTTACAATCATGGCAGAGGACAATGGGGAAGCAGACACATCACATGGTGAGAACAGGAGCAAAAGAGGGAGTGAGGGAGATGCCACACACTTTAAACAACTAGATCTTGTGAGCGGACGGCTCTAAGCCATGAAGTATTCTTCCTTATGACCCAAAAACCTCCCACCAGGCCACGTCTTCAATACGAAGGATGGCATCTGAGCATGATGTTTGGAGGGGCCATATATCCAAACTATGACACTCAGTATGGCATTTCATCTGGATAGGATGTAAAACTAAGTAGAAGTCCCTTCAGTTTCAGATGTTGAGTATTTTTTTTCCTAGGTTACATAAAATTATAGTCTCCATTAGTCCATTCATATAACACAGGTAAATGCTTTAATGACATCACCTATTTTGTATTCTGGTTTAAAATCATTTAATAGGATGGATTTCAAGTCAGTAATTTCAACAGAATTGAATTCAAAATTATAAAGAGTCGTAAGAGAGGTTTCTGTTAAGGGAAGGATTCAAACTGTGGAAAAGAGATAGGACACACATAGAATTACAGTTGCAGTTAAAATATATGTACCATTATTTTCTCTTCACCTCTACTCTTATGATTACTTCTATTCCTTAAATGGAAACAGATGTTATTAAAATTTGAAAATATTTCTGTTTAAAAGCAAATAGTGTTTATTGATGCTAAAAGCATCAAGGAAACACACTTTCAAGTTAAATTTGTTATTGTCATGGTACACTGAAATAGATTTTGTTATGTTTTATGTGCCTGAAATTAGTATGCTATGCAAAAGGATTAGAAGCGAAAACTTAAGCAGGTCAACAGTGAAGATGCTGCCAGTAGCTGGTGTTAAATTGAACATGTAATGTGTGTCACCTATATGCATTTTTTCTCTCTTAATTTTCACCACAACTCACTGAAATGAGTATCATTCCTATTTGATAGATGATAAAATTATTCAGAGAGTTTAAATAACTGATTGAAAAGTAGGATAACAAAGACAATAGTCCAGAAATAAATCAAAATTGAAAAATTTTCTAGCTTACAACCTGTAGTATTCAAGTTGGCAAATCAAATATCTATAAAATGTAGTTAAATACATTAGAATTAAATTGAAAATCACCCTAAATTGAATATAGAATAATATTTAATAATAAACATGCATTCAGCATGTTAAATGAGAAAAAACAGTTGCACACTGCAGGCATAATGATTCTTTTTTATTTTATGTGCTTATGCACATTGAGAGGCGAGATGGGAGGATCACTTGAGGCTAGGAACTTGGAACCAGCATGGATAATATAGTGAGATCTCATCTCTACTACTTAGGCCATGGTGGCATGCACCTGTAGTCCCAGCTACTGTGGAGGCTGAAGGGGGAGGGTAACTTGAGCCTGAGGCTGCAGTGAGCTGTGATAGCACTACTGCACTCCAGCCTGGGCAACAGAGTGAGGCTCTGTCTCAAAAATTAAATAAAAAGTAAATAATTGTGCTAATATCTGTATCTTATCACTGAAGATTAAGTTCAGCTGCCTGTAACAGAACACCAAAAATTGCAATGGCTTAAGCAAAGTTAAGTCATTTCTCTTTTATATAGAAGAATACAGAGGTAGTCATCCAGGACAGAGAGAGTAGTGGTCATCTATTTATTGTACCTTGCTAACATCTATCTTCCAACCTGAGGATTATTCTGTGTTCTAGAATTACTTCTGAAATTCAAATAATCCTGCCTACATGCCCACTGCCCAGAGGCAGGAAAGAATAGCAAAAGACTGTCCAGGCACAGTGGCTCATGCCTGTAATCCCAGCACTTTTGGAGGCTGCACGGGCAGATTACCTGAGTTCGGGAGTTTGAGACCAGCCTAACCAACATGGAGAAACCATGTCTCTACTCAAAATACAAAATTTAGCCAAGCATGGTGGTGCATGCCTGTAATCCCAGCTACTTGGGAGGCTGATGCAGGAGAATTAGAATCATTTGAACACAGGAGGCGGAGGTTGTGGTGAGCTGAGATCACACCATTCTACTCCAGCTTGGGCAACAAAAGCAAAACTCTATCTCAAAAAAAAAAAAAAAAGAATAGCAAAAGAAGCACAATTCATCTATTTGTAGCCATATTGGTAATAGTACCTTATCTAGAATCACCCTAAAAAAAAACCTTTTGCTTATTGTTCATTGACCAATAACATAATCACAATGCCACACTCAGTTGCAAGAAAGTATAAGAAATGTTTACAGTCTGTACCTAGATGTTGCCCTAAGTATTATTCTTGGATGATCAATTAGTGGCCTGTGTCATGACATATTTGTATTGAATGAATGATGATATTAAAAATACCTATACACATAAACATATTCACACAAACTGTATATTTTATATATACATATATATATATAGAGAGAGAGAGAGAGAGCATAATTTCATTGTCTATGTGCATATTTCTTTACTTAGAAATGTTTCATTTGGTCATACTTGATTTAGTATATCTAATAGTGGTTATATATCAGTAGGCTATATGTTTCTTATTATAATTTAAAATGCATTTTACTTTATATTTATACTTTTAAAATGATGTGTTTAAAAACTAATAAATTTGAACATTTATACAATTCATTCACTGTTTTTCCATAAAACAACACTTCTAGCATTAATGGTCACTGTTTTCCATAAACTATACATAAAAATTATATGTATTTATTATACAATATTACATATTATATTAATTATGATATATATAATTGTATCATGACTATATATAACATCATGGTATTAGTATGTATATAATATTATGGTATTATTTTCAAGCCTTTTTTTTAATATCAGAATATTTTATATAGCAGTTAGGAAGCTAGAAATGGGTTCGAATCATTCCACTGGTAATGATTTCAACTTACTTTTATGATACGAAAGATTTTGTGTGCTACTTTTTACCATTCCTAAACCAAGAAATGTGAATGTATTTGCTGTCCAGTTGCAGGTCAGATGTTCAGCTCAACAAAGGCTTGGTGCAGGGTAAATCACTGTGCTGTGAAATGATTCCATAAACACAAGGCACTTGCTAGACCTCAGACAAAGTAGATTTATGAGTTTTAAAAAATCTCAGTGAGAAGTACCATTGCTTCCTTGAGTGTAAGGTACTCTCGTTTGTGAATATGTTTGAAGTTTAGAAAACTGGACCACAAATGTCTATGCTAACTAGTGGTCGTGTGTGATTAAAGAGGCAAAACTAAAGGGTGTGTGAGTTTTAAGCTCTTTTTAGTGCTATTTTCTAGTGTTTTAAATTTTTTTGGCTTGTTTTTCATAAATAGGTTTTAATTGGAAGTGTTCTTTTGAAAAAGATCTAAAGCTTTTGGTGGGTGATATACTTTTAAAGTCAGAATCTATCCTTGAGTTCATAAGTTCATTCAATTTGGAAATTAAAAGTAGAGGAAGCTGACGAGAGAACTGGGGCATGCTACAGAATTACTCTCAAAGCTAAACAAGGAGGTAAAACTGTGTCAAAATCATAATTAGTATTTGCCCTTGAATTGTCCTTGTTAATAGAAGTGGAACAGTGGAAAAGACTGCATAGAGGCATTGTCTGGAAACTGCATTTCATAGTCAATAAATCCCAACCACCTTCGTGGAATATAATTATGAGGAGGAGCTATAGTCTCTGTGGCTGAAGGAAAAAAAAGAAAAAACGGAGAGTATGTCTTCTCTACATTCTGACTTGCATCATGGAATCAGCTGAATCTATGCCATTTTGGATTTCATTGCCATGGGTTAAAAGTGGTAGATTTCTTTTTTTTAAAGTCTGCCAGAAGACCTAATTTTAGTAAGCCTAAAGGACAGTGAGTCATACAGCTACTTTGGTGGATCATTTCCAGTTTGGGGAGTCCTAGTGCATAACCATTGAATCTTATGTGGAATGCATGGTGAAGAAATGTGGTTTAGTGAATCTGGAAACTTAAAAAGTTTACCTTGGCATCATGAAGAATTCCCATTTGGCCTTGGGCATTTTTGTCTATGCTGGCTTTTCTGTCCCAAGACTTTCTATAATCCAATTATCACTTGCTTTTTGAGTAAAGGGAAATAAAATGTCCACATTTCTTCAATACATGTGTCGGAGAGGACAAGAGGAGGGAATTTATTTTGTTTGTGTGTTGTAAAATCAGAAGGAAATGTTGAAAGGTGATGAACAGATTGAAAGGTATGTTATTCCCTTGTACTATATCCAGTGTACTATGAAGTCTTCCTCATCTCTCTTTTGTATCCTTTCTTAAATTCTGCTGTGTAGCAAAGTATCTTATTTATCTCCATATTAACATGTCTTAAAGTTTAGTTAGATAATTGCAACTGTTCTCAAAAGACACAAGGGCTTCCTCCTAAAATATGTCACAATCAGGTTTTACTAGACAGCTAGTAACTGCCTTAAATTAAACAGGATCTCAGGATGTCTTGTCAGTTTGGGTTTTAAGCTGTAGACAGTTGGCAAGGGATAAAGAGGACACAGCAAGTACCCAGAGAACTAATGCCACATGCCATCTCCCTCCAGAGAGAGAGAGTTCTTAACCCCCGAGTTTACCATCTCATTTTTCAGGATCCATTTCCATTTCTACCACACACAAATTCCTTTCTTTGTTTTTAACACAGTTAAGTAATTTTTAAAAAATCCGATAATATTTTTTCTGTCTTTTAATAGGAAAAGGGCACATATTAATTCACTTTCATTTGTAAGAATACAAAATCCTGGACTGTTATTTTTTTTAACTCACTAATCATTATATATCTGCAACATTTGGTTTAACACCAAGTCTTTTGTAATCAATATTTCCCATTTTCTTTTAGTCTCCTTCTATCTCTATATTCAATAAATGTCACAACAATTATTTACTATCATTATTTTCATGTTTACTACTATTTTATTTTTATTTAAAAATATGTTCTCATTTTCATATGCTTTTTCATTTTTACCTAAAAAATATTTTCTCAGAAACCTATAATGTCAGTGAATATAAGTAAATATTTATTCTTTTGACTACATATATAGAAAGTTACATAATCTAAAGCAACTATTGCTTGTGATATGTACATCTACATTTTAACATAACATTTAAAAAATGTATTGTTTCCTTCTGTCCCAGAAATGTGCCTTGGCCAATTATTAATATAAATAAAAAATCAAATTTTCCACAAAATTTTGCTTATGTAAAAGTAAATAAGGTCACCTTTATATTGAGGGCAGTTCTGGCTCTTGGATAAATTGCATGCTTAGAAATTTCACTTTAATATAATAAAGGTTTTCTCCTCATCTGTAATATAGTCTCCCTTTTACTGTACTACCATCTACATATTGACTACTTTCATGAATTATTTCTTGCCAAGATCCTTACAAAGAAGCAAAACTCATTCATAACAGATTATATATGAATCCCCACATTCCATGTAATTCTACAGAAGGAAAAAACAAAAATCAAAATCATGGTACTTGCGGTAGAAGAAGCATAAGCATCCTACATTTATACCTTTTTCCCCATAAAAACGTAGTGTAGCTGTCAGGCTGCACAGTAATGATTAAATGAGACAATAAAATATTAGCAATTCTTAACCCCGAGTCTGGAAGAATTGCTGTGTTCCAGAGCAAATCACTTCCTTCCTCTGGATGTAGTTTTTTATTTTACAAAATACTAGAAACAGATTATCTACAACAGAAGTCATATCTTCTGGGTCATATTGGAGTCACAAACGTGTATTTGTGTATTAAAATGTTTTAAATTTGAATCAGTTGACAATACTCAAAAATTGGGAGATTTGATATTAATATCTTGCAACACATAATAGGTACAAGACTGCTCCTGGCAAAAGCATGCATGCTCTGATTCTCCAGAAGCCCTACCATTCCCTCTTGCTACCAGTCACTTAAACCAAGTATATATTGCAGCTTAATGTCTAATTACCATTTTAGTTAAAACCCTGTCTTTGGCCACTGACCTAGAATGACCATTAAGGTATATTTAACCATAATATCTATGATTCTTTATCCAGTAAAAGCTTAAGGCTATCTTTGCCTCGATCTTTCTCCCAGAGCTTGCCTGATCAAGCATTGTCCTCTTAGTTAATAATGGTCCTATGTAGAATATGTGATATTCTGTCTTTTGAAGGCCTTTCCAGGGACACATTTGACATATTTAAAAATGATAGCTGGCTAAGCTGTTTTAAAGGCTTTATCCTCAACAACTATAAATCCATAAACATCCTATTATTTTACAAAAAGTCATTCAAAATATCCTATTTTATAGAGTGATTCATTATTAAGTCAGGAGTTGCTTCATCGGATTAGTATTTATTTTCCATACTATGTAAATGCCTTTCTCGTATACATGTTAGATAGCCTTCTACTCTGAGACTGGATTTGAAACCTTATTTTTTCTTTGTAAAATATTAGTACAAAAATCACAAAGGGAATCAAAACATATGCACATGCTCATTATTAATCGATCTTATATGTTTGAATTCAAGAAATGATGAGGTTTAAGTTGTATCTGAAATGACCAGGAGAGTGGGTCTTAGTTCAGAAAGAAAAAATGGAAGTAGTTAAAAATGATTTCCATAGTAAAATACTCAATAGAATTATTCACTAAGAAGAGTACTTATACCAAGGAAATTATGTTAAAAACTTAAACAATTGAGGCTTTTCAAGAGTGTTAATGGGTATCTCTGACATATTTTTAGTACTTTAATTTGGTGGAGATAGTCTTACAATCTGTTATAAATCAATTATTAAAACAATCAGTTTTTGCTAAAATAATGCTGAACAACAAATGATGCAAAATCTCAATTGACTAACCACCAACAAAATTTATCCCTCACTGAAATTCCTGTATGTTGTTAATGTGTTTCCGTTTTGGGCTGTTGATTGGGTTCAGGTATTCATGTGTCTTTTAATCTGGGACCTATCCTTTTCTTGGGAATAATATTTGTATAGGATAGGACAGGATTGCATACACAAGTCAAACCACACATGTGCATCTACAGCCTGGCTGGATACAGTTTATTATATTAATTGACATTCCATCAGTCAAAGCAAGTCACAAGGTCAAGCTCAAAGTCAGTGAAGAAGAGCATTACAGATGCATTGTGGCTAAACCACAATAAACCATTTCAATGTGGGGAAGGAAGGAAGAATTGTGAACACATAATATTATCTGTCACATGAAATATGCTTAGTAATTTGCATTATTTTGGATATTTCACATAACAAATTCAAAATATAGCTTGGAAAGATAATAGACAAAGATGCCACATATTTTAGAATGATGATGTTTAAGAAAGATGATGCTATTTCAGTTCTGTAAGCTATTAATATTTATCAATATGTCATCTTTGTTTTGAAGTGTAAAGCTTTGTCTACATAATGTATGTGAAAAGTGGGTACCAAATTCTGGGCTATGTAATAGTACACGAAAGGAAATAGTCATAAGAGAATCATGAATTTAGAAAAACACCATTGCATTGATAGATTTTATTAAGGGTATCAAATGTTTCAGCTTATATATTAGAGAAATATAAGCCCCTTTTTTCATACTGCTATGTAGTATGACTTGCTGTTATTATAAACTTCTGTGTATTGCACTTGAGTTTATTAAAGATTCATAAAGATTTACTTATTGAAGCATAATAGGCGTTGTGCCACATAATCTTGGGTTGAAGTCTCAATTCAGAGCCAACTTTGGGCAGCACCATGAATAAAATTTGACCTTGACAATTTTACATTCCTCATTTCTCCCACTCAATACATATACATCAGTGTTCCCAATGTCTTTATTCTGTCCTTTGGTTTTGGAATATATATATAATTCTCCTTTAATTTCACTTAGTATGCTGTCTTACCCATTTTGAGCATCTATTTAGTAAAAAGTTTTTATTGGGCACTCTATATTCAAATAAGTAGAAGACATGGTTCCCTAAGATAGTGGTATTCAAACAATTTTTTTAAAGTCTTGGCACATTATAAGAAATAGATTTTAATTGCATTCCACTAAATGTATACATATACATGCCTACATAAAGCAAAAATAGTAACCTTAGTACAGGTATACATTCTGATTTTTTAAAATTTCGTTGGGGATGAGTGTTTGTAGCCACTCACTAAATGAATGTCATTCCCTAGTGTTTCTGAATTCACTGTATGATAACACTTTAAGATTTTAGGTTTAATGGTGGCCAGGTATAAGGGACAGAGAAAAGGAAAGCTACACATATATCCAGTATTATTAAATGCCATAAATGGTGCAGATAGTAAGTGCTAAAGTGTTTAGAAAAAGGGGCTGGGTGTGGTGGTTCACACCTGTAGCTGAGGCAGGAGAATCACTTAAACCCAGGAAGTGGAGGCTGCAGTGAGCTGAGATCATGCCACTGCAATCCAGCCTGGGCAATGGAGCAAAGGCTCCATATCAAAAAATAAAAGTTTAGAAAATGATGAAGCTCATTTTGGCTAAAATGGTAATGCCTGAAGTCATCAAAGATTAAGAGGTGGGACTTGAATTTCATATTCGTCTTTAAAAATATATTAACAAGAAAAGGTAATTTGATTATTATTTGGGAATGATCATCAGCAAGACATATTTTAGAAGCTCTGTAATAGTTTAGAGGGATTAGGTATAGGAGGTCGTTTTGAGAATTACTGCGAGATAAACATGAAATGAAGGATTGATTACATATTATGTCCAAACATGAATTCCAGGCCAATTATTTCAGCCTTTATCTTTCAAGCGGTGGGGATTTTCTTTGACTTTCTGATTTGGAAGCTAGAATGATATAAGAAATATTTAAGAAGGTGAATCCCCATTGTATTTTTTATGTTTTTCTTAGATTTTTTTAAATAAAAATTCTACCATGCCTTTTCTGGGGCTCATTAGCACTTCAGTAGGAGTTACATTGAATAGTACTTTAACTCAAGTGAAGGAGAGCTAGCTACACTCTTGAGAAAGGTGTCCATGGGGATATGATGTATTCATTTCACACGTTGTAGATTCTAGCCTGAGACTTTTTTTATGTTTTTAAATGCATTATTCCAAGTATCCAATATATGTTGAATTTGTCCCATATGGTTTTAACCAGAATGATTACTATCCAGAGAGGTTTTATCTTTTTCTGTGGTATTAACCTTTTTGAAGACAATGCAAATAGCTTCAGATTAGAGAATGATAATAATTTGGTCAACTTTTATGTTCTGAGAAATTAATTAATTGAAGTATTTCAAAAGGCTAGCATGAAATATTTATAGTGAATGATAATTAGAGATTGATAATAATTTGGCCAACGTTTATGTTCTGAGAAATTAATTAGAGATTAATTAGAGAATGATAATAATTTGGTCAACTTTTATGTTCTGAGAAATTAATTAATTGAAGTATTTCAAAAGACTAGCATGAAATTTTTATAGTGACTATATAGTGAAAAATAGGAAGAGATTTTTCTATTCCGATAAGGTATTTTGCAGAGGGTATAAGCAAAAGCCCTTGTGATTTTTATTCATTTGGGTGGAGGGAGAATTGAACAAATTATGTTATTTTTAAGGTACCGGTTTTCGTTTTATTGTAAGTAAAAACTTACTTACTTTATATAGTGCTAGCCGTTGTCAATGCCAGAGGACTCCTGAATTGTACTGTTTCTACCTCCAGCCCTATAGGACTTCACCAACTAAAAACACCTTAGTTCCCATACAGCTTTGTTTGAAAACTTGGCTCTAGAGTCTAGAAAGATGCTAATGATCATATGCTAGAAGGAATCAAGTGATATTTGGAGGACTTGTTCTTGTGTTTTCTAGATTATCATTTTATGTTTTCTGTGAGATGTCCCTAAGTGACTATATCAGAGACAGATTAAATGCTGTGGTGTCATGGGTCCGATTCTGTGGGGAGAATTTAGCTTACTCACTTATTGTTTTATCCCTATTTGTAACTAACATTTATTGAGTTCCAGTTATGGGACAGACGTCTACTAGCTGCTTTGCACTTTACATGGCTCATCTCATTGTGTCCTCAGAATAACCCAGCAGAATAGGTGGGCAGTAATATCCACAATTTATAGTGAAAACAAATTACGAGTCAGAAGCTAATTTACTTCCCAAGGTTTTAAGAGGCAGTAAGTCACAAACCAATATAAAAATTCAGAAAATTCTGATTTGAAAGCTTCATCACTTTCTGCAAACCTTGAACACTCGAATGAATGAACAAATCTGGCTTCAGAATTATGACATAACCAGCAGGAGAAAGAAACCATTATGTGATTTCCTAATATATGATGCATTAATTCTTTCAACAAATTATTTGAGTAAGTGCACTATCCTTAGTAGTTCTGTGGATCATTATCTTGGATTTTATTAACCGTAGGGCTGTAGACACTGGAAAGAAAGATCCTAGTACTATGTTCAGAAATCAATGGAAAACAACGATGTTAGTAGAAAAATGGAGTGGAAGAAAGGCAGTGGGTCTATCTATTATTTACTTAGGTGATTCTTTGTGATTTCTGTGCTATGGGTATTTAAATTTTCATTTTCCTCTTAACCTTCCATTTCTATCTTATTGTAACTTCTTTAGATATAAGAGCAAGACACTTTCTTTACCTTTATATCTGCTGGATTTTTATGCAGTATCTTTTATGAAACAGAAGCTCAGACCGGGTACAGTGGCTCATGCCTATAATCCCAGCACTTTGGAAGGCTCAGACAGGCAGATCACAAGGTCAGGAGTTCAAGGCCAGCCTGGCCAACATAATGAAACCCCATCTCTACTAAAACTACAAAAATGAGCCGGGCATAGTGGCACATGCCTGTGTTCCCAGCTACTCGAGAGGCTGAGGTAGGAGTGAAACTGCATCTCTACTAAGATTATAAAAATTAGCTGGGCATGGTGGTACATGCCTGTAATCCCAACTACTCAGGAGGCTGAGGCAGAAGAACTGCTTGTACCTAAGAGGCAGAGGTTACAGTAAGCTGAGACCACGCCATTGCACTCCAGCCTGAGGTGACAGAGTGAGACTCCCTCTCATAAAAAAAAAAAAAAAAAAAAGGAAAAGAAACAGAAGCTCAATAAATGGTATTTGGGATAAAGCATTAACTAGTTTAAAGCTCAAGATTTTAAACAACTCAGGATTGGGCATTAAAGAATAGTGGAAGCTACCACCCATTGACTTTTTATGAAGACCTTTCAGGACACCAGGAGTAAAAATACAAGGTATCTGTGTTTGTTATCTATTGCTCCATAACAAGTAAGTCTAGACTTTATGGCTTAAAACTACTCATTATTTCACGGTTTCTTTGACTAGGAATTCAGCATCTCTAATTTAAGGTCTCTAGTAGTGAGGTTCCAGCTAAGCAGTTGGTAGTCTCTGTGGTCTTATCAGGAGGCCTGACTAGTGGAAGATCTGCTTCCAAGCTCACTTGTAGGGTCTCAGTTTTTTGCTATCTGTGGGCCAGAGCTCTCAGTTACTTGCCATGCAGGTGGCCTCATGGGACTTTCTCATGACATGGGAACTGGTTTCCTCATGGAAAGGGTCTGAGAGTCTGTTTCCAAGATAGAAGCCACAGTCTTTTTATAATCTAAATTAGAAGTGACATTCCATCACTTCTGCCACATTCTGTTGGTTTGTAACAAGTCACAAAGTCTAGTCCGCATTCAAGGGGAGAGGATTATAGAAGGGCATAAATACCAAAAGGAGAATTTTGGGGTACTCCTTAGAAGCTGCCTATCAAAGTACTTACTTTGCCATTCTTTCTACTCATCATTATAGTTCTCTTTAATTTGATCATGAGGTGTCTCTCTATAAAGTGGCTATAAACTTTAGCCCTGCCCTGATGGAGGTCCGGGGGATTTGGCTGTGGGTATTTATGATGTACCTTTCACTGGATACTTCTTTATCCTAGTGGATGGCCTAATGCCTGTGTTCAACTTGTTACCAGGTATACTTCACATACACACCTTCACACACACACACACACACACACACACACACACACAAACACACACACATTTTTTTATGCTGGCCGACTGACTGGCAGTCACCTTTGCAGCTTTTGTCTGATCTGCCAAGATAGTCACTCTCTGGGAGGGCTTTAATCGGAAGAAAAAGAAAAATTAGGTCTGGATATATTGGTCAGGTGAGACATACAGAAGGCAGCACAGCAAAACGTATGAAGTATGAGAAGCAGTTTATTACCCATGAGCCCATGAGAGAAGAGGGCTACATAGGAAGCAAGGGCCAAGGTTGCAGGGGCAATATGCTGAACCAGCAGATCAGGAGCAGATAGAAAGAGGACCTGTCAGCCATGCCTTTATTGAGCTATGTGTGTTACCCCTTAGGCCTTCCCACAGAGGTTCTTGATTGGCTAGTTTAAAGAAAACACACATGAAGAGGGGAGCTTATTCCCATGACTCTGGTGTTGACATTAGGTTTTGTGGTCAGTAGCTGTGGGTGTGCTGAGCTGTGCATCAATAAGATGAGAAACAAGAAACTACCTTACAAACAACCATGTGCAGAGAGGAAGATTTAATTGGGCCAGAGGTGATGGAGCATGACTTAGGTCAGGGACTTAGCCCTAAGGTAAATGCTGAGGCGCCAACTATGTGAAACACATTTATAACACACATGCTCATTGCAGATACCAGTAATTGATCATAGCATTATTTCAAAATGAGACGAGATTTGGGACTACAATACATTGTTCCAGGAAGCTACTGACTGTCAGTTATTTAGGATTGGAACTCCATTTGAAATCTATTTGTTCTTTATATATATATTTTTTAATTTAAGTTTATCTTCATCAAAAAGCTGCAAATTGGATATTTAGGTATTTTTATTCCACTTTGGAGAAAACAACACCACTAAGAAATGTCAAAATTAATCATTGATATACTTGTGACCAGTACATTCAAAACTAGTTTAACCTACTGAAAAATGCTCAAGCTCTTTCCTCCACATAATAGCACTTTCAATGTCATGTTTTTGCAGCTTGAAGGGAATTTGCATTTAGGTATGTGTACAATATCAACAAATTAGTGTTACAGGCACATTCAATATTTTCCTTCTTAGAGGAAATTAAATTCAATTTGATTAGGTTGATTTGGACAACATTAAAATAAATGTTAACCTTATTCTTATTTATGAAACGTTACTGATAGGAGTTTTAAGACACCTGGGCATTTAACTTGTTGGTAAGGTTTTGGAATAAGGAAATCTTGACAGAAGTTTGGAATAGTATATTCTTTATCCTCTCAAACTGTGAAGACTATGCACTTTCCTAAGAGTAGATTTTAAAGTTACACAAGGGATCATGCTGAAAACTGACTTCTAGAGTCTTTGCTCGGCAGGTTGTTGCATTTTTTTCTTTACTATTGAACACTCTTTTGTTCATGCCTTTTTTTCTTACTGCTTGCAGAAATGTGACAAACTTCAAACTCACACGGAAAGAATAAGTAGTAGAGATGCTAGGTATCATTGCACAGCTCAGATGTCTTTTGAAAATATTTATTCAGCTGAATTAGAACTTCAAAATCTATTGGAAAGTTAAAATATGTGTTGGAAAACAAAAGCAGATTTTGAATAAAACATACGTAAAAAAACCTTTTAAGTAGTAAAATATGAAAAAAATGGCAACAGCTTTAAATAACTTGATGCTTCCATAGAATGATTCATAGTGTAGGTATTTTTTTTATTTAAACTTGACAAATATTCTAAAGAAATGTAAAAGTGAAAATTAGATATAGTAATTGAGAAATATGAAATAGGCACCATTTAAAATTTTTTTCATGAGTTCCATTTGTGTTAAGAAAATATTTCTTATTTAATCAAATATATGTGGAAAATGTTATCAAAAATCCTTTTAGAGTTTTAATAAAGAATGCTCAATGTGAGCATACATATTCAGCTACTTGTTATATTCACATGCTCTTCTGAAAATAATGTTAATAATGAAATGTGTTTTATAAACAATTACATGATAATACTCAAATTAGCTTCTCAGATAAATTTTTGTTACTGTTGTACAGCTGGTATTGTTATAAACCATTATTCATATAACTTTAATATATTTTGAGTGTTTTCTTTGATCAGCCTCAGCAGTTAGAATATATGGACAATTAGATGGAGAAATGAATATCTGGCTTAGCATAGAAATAAATATTGTTAGACTGACACAAATATTAGCCTCTACTCATAGTGCCTAAAATAGGATATTCCAGTGATTGCTTAGAAAAAAGTATATTTTTTAATATTATTAAAAAATATTTTTAATAATATTAAAAAAATATTTGTATAGTGTAGAAATTTATAAATGAACAGAAAAACTCTGCATTTGACCTAAGGTATATGAATTCTTTAAATAATAAATATATCAAATGTATTCTGAGTTTGAAATAGTCTTTACTTTGAACCACCAAAAAGGAAAAGAAAATAGAATCAAGATTACTTGTTCAATTTTGGGGTGAAAACCCTTATTCAACTTCTCCGGTAACTAAATCCTCAAAAGTTCTTCAGTACAAGTTAGTTTGTAGAAATAGTTTAGGCAGTTATTCCAAGTCACCTTCTAAAAAAACATCAGCAGTTAAAATATCCACTTTTCTTTTCATTTATGCACCATTTAGTTGCTAATATAATTGCTGGTTCTCTCTGCCTCCCACTCCCACCTGCGGCCCCTCCCCTGCCCACGCACCTGCACTGGCTGACATTGCTGCTCTTTTCCTGCAGGCTGTGCTGAGGTGAGGAAAAAAAGTGAGGCTATTCAGGGGTCTGTAATGCTCGATTCCACGTTCTGTTTCTTTTCATCAGAAACAATATATTGAAACCTATCTATGGATGTAAAA
Organism: Aotus nancymaae; assembly: GCF_030222135.1. Classification (NCBI taxonomy): domain Eukaryota; kingdom Metazoa; phylum Chordata; class Mammalia; order Primates; family Aotidae; genus Aotus; species Aotus nancymaae. The sequence continues at coordinate 80,987,285 of NW_026988442.1, forward strand.
TTCTTCATAATCCAAACATTTCTTCAATCAGATATGAAGAGTATGTTTGCTGTACTGTAACATGCTATTATTGCTTAGGTTTATTTGGTATAAGTGAACAGCCACTTTTTTTTTTTTTTTTTTTTTACTTTATATGAGTTGTCATTTTGGAATAGATAGATGAGAGAGAGACACAGAGGGACAAAGAATCTGTATAGATTTTGGATTTTCCCTTGAGTACAAATGTTTATCTTTTACCCTCCAATGTAAGTTGCTTGGATGTTCAAGTGTGGAGTACATTTCTTTTCTCACAAACAACATATTTTTCAATTTTATTCATTGATTTATTCACTCGAAACATACACTTGAAGGTACTTTTAGTACTCTCCTGCATGACCAGTTTGTCTATACTGTTTCTTCACAGTTTCTTGAGAACGCTTGCTTTTAAAGAGCTCTCACAAACAGGTAGCATGTGTAACTGCCTTTTGACCTAAAATGTGGTATTTCAGAACATGATACTAAAAATTTGCAATAATGTTCTTAAAATTATTAAACTTATTGATGTATTTCTGGAGCTCAGTAGCAAACATTTATTCTAAAGATTGGATTTGGAACAGTAGACCAATTTAGTATTTCCCTAAACTATTTTGGGTAGAACACTAATAATAATGCGATGTGCTTTTACTATTATTTCATAGCCACATAAATTTGGGGATTACAGAGTTAATCCACTCAAAACTGTCCTGTGGAGGACTGCACAGAGCAGTAACTGTGCTAGCATGCATCATGCATCCACCTCTCCCAGAGTGGTGTCATATAGGTCTATTGATTGGAATGAGCAGATTACTCCTGCTTCCCTCTGTAGAGTGCATCCTCAGGAATTGTTTTTTTGTGTGTGTCTATACCATTTTGGATACCCCTCAGTTAATAGTTATTGTCTATATCATTCTTCTGATAAGAATGATAATCTTAATATATACATGATAGAACTACATTTGAAAATACAGCCTGATTGTTTTATCTATCCATTTTATTGTTAAAGGTAAATTGAAAACTTTATGAGTATGAATCATGACATTTCATATTGAGGTTCTTTAACACTAGACCATGCAGAATTAGCCAAACTCTGACATTAAAACTATTACATTGCCATCCTCTCTCTTTTTCCTTGGTGAATTTTTAGGTGTTCTTTGAGATCTAGTTTGCTATTGCTCTAGTGGTGTACCTATTTTTTTTTTAATATTTTCATTTTTGTTTAATCTACAGAGAAGTTTCAAGACCCTCCAGAGCTCTGATAGGAAGAATTGTACAGCTTGTCCCCTGCTAAAAGATCTAATAAAAAATTTACACAGCGGAAGCTTTGATTAAATGAATTATTCATTGATAACTATCCGTCAGGGAATTAGAAGTTTATGGCAACATGCGCTGTGGAAAATAGAAAGAAAAATTACCCATTACTAACTTTTTAAATGAGAAAGTCAGAAACTCAGATTGAATTTGAATTTTACCCATGCACATAAACACTATGCAAAATATTGAGAGGGTTTACATACACTTTATGCAATTTATTATTTAATAAGCACATCCTTGGCTGCTAATTAAAAGTTGTAGCATCTTTCTTGTCTGTCTCTCCTCTCATTAAGCATATAATTGTGTATAGAACTAGCATAGTGTGGTTTCTAACTTTAGCATTCGTCTCTAAGATCACTTGTGTTCAGCACCTCGGACAGAGTTCTATTCACAGAACACTATTTTGTTTTCTTTTATATTAGAAATAGTCCATTGCATCTTGACAAGGCGTTATGAACCAGAGAGGAAAGGTCAATGATTTAAACCAGCCTTAGGAAGAGCATATTTAGAAGTTGTTTCTTGGTTGTCTGGAATGAGTTTTTTTTTTTTTTTTTTTTTTTTTTTTTTTTTTTTTGAGACGGAGTTTCGCTCTTGATACCCAGGCTGGAGTGCAATGGCGCGATCTCGGCTCACCGCAACCTCCGCCTCCTGGGTTCAGGCAATTCTCCTGCCTCAGCCTCCTGAGTAGCTGGGATTACAGGCTTGAGCCACCGCGCCCGGCCTGGAATGAGTTTTAACAGCCACCTATAATTGAAAGCATTTCATGCAGGGCATTTTACAAAATGGACATTCAAAAACTGTAGGTTGACCTGTGCTGAAGACATGAAATTGCTTTGTGCCTTTGAGAAGTACTCTGGGATAAATCATGCCATTGTCTATATTGAGTTCCCTGATTAAATAATAATGTCTTTCTCTCTTGATCTCTTTCTAGCTAGCTGTCCATCTATATATATAACACACACACATGCTCAAATAAATCTTTATATAACTAATCCATTGATGCACATTAATAATTAATGACTATGCATTCAGCACATGATTATGGTACATAATCTCATATATACTTTGCAAAAATCTATGAGGGAAAGTATCACTAGATATATTTTATATATGACAAAACTGAGGTTCAAAGAGTTTAAGGGATTTTTACAAGTTCACATACTAACAGAAAAAGTTACTATATAAATCACATTAGCAGCAAAACCAAGCCTTTCTTCTTTTTCTGGATATTATATAAAAATTATATAGAAGTTTCTTTTTAAACCTGTGCCATGGGATCAATTCTTCAGTTTTTATTTTATTCTAGTATATTTCAACTCTTGGTGGTAGAAACATCTTTCTTAAATTTCACCCAGAAGTGAATTATGTGCCCACCATTTCTTTCTCCTAATGGGTATGTGGAGAGAACACTTATAGTTCTACTTTTCTCTTGGCTGTAAGTATAGTTAATAATTAGGAAACACTCAAATGGCAGGTTGCCAATTAGATAGGGTGGTATAAGGATACACAGAACCTGGGCAGTTCAAAATTAGGACAATCACCTTTAAAGAAATACAGAGTTCACTGAGGTTGCTAATGAATTCTCTCACTCATATCAGTCAAGCGGATAATTTGTAAATGGTGAGTAGAGAATCATAGGCCAGAATATACTTTCTTTTCTGAAAAGCAGAAAACACATTATTTGGGGCTAATTTTCCCTGCATTTTTATCTAAAAAAAGAGATGTGTTTATAATTCTGCAAGCAAATACACTTTTTTTCCTAAATGTGAGCTACTTTGAAAAACCTAAAACCACTCAGCCTTGAGCAAGAACAGAGCTAGGTTGAGTGTCCAAGAGAAGACTGTCACATTAGAGAGAAAGGCGACATTACTCCAGGGGAACTTAATGATGCCATTTATTTCCTGGTGCTCTGAGGTACAACCCCCATTTAGATGGATTACTCTGAGAATTTTGTAAGATATCCAGTGAGATACAATCACCTTTATTGGTGGGACTGTAAAGGCAAGCACGAGAGATTTTGGCAAGATCATCTTTTTTTAGAGACACATTTATCATTTTCCTTTTTCCCCCTTTATTAAGTAGGTGCTAATACCATTTCTGATTCACTGCTCTCTACTCCCAGGATTGCACTAATAGGGTAATTTTCATAAAGCTTTTGGCTAAGAATTCCCTCTAGTGACCTACGCCTCTTGTGTCTAGGTTGTTCCAGAAGATACTTCAGCATAAAAGTAAATGCCAACAAAAGTTTAGTTTAAAATTATAAAAGTCAGTATCTCCTTTTTATTTTTCTAAAAGAGATTCTAAAATAAAATTTTCTCAATTTGTTTCATTAAAATATGAATCTTGTAAATATGCATAGCTTTTATAATATTTATAACAGATATTAAGAAAAATCAAAACGTAAATTTTTAAAGAAATAACATTTCCATTATTTTTCTTTCTCAGAAGAAGTGGGATAAGCAAGCACTGTAAACTGAAATAAGCAATGCATTCTCAGTTCCCTCCTAATAGAAAGTCCTGGTGTGCCAGATTTACCATTTCTGAAAGGCCAGAGAACCCTGCAAACTAGGCAAGCAGTCAAGTGCAATGGCAATGAATAACCTTATAAAATTTTCAGTCTTTAAGACTGTCAGATTGGAAGACTACACTATCTTTTAGCACAGCGTACTTTTTGAGATTACTCTAAGGATCTCAGAGAGGAATAATTATACTTAAGTCCTGCCAGGGCTTTTTTTTTTCCTTCTATAGTCAATAGCACTTCCATTGTACTCCTTACATGACAATATGTTATAGAAGAAAATGTTTTATAACAGGGTCATTTGAGTACTTCAGTTGCTATGTCCCCTTGACTACATATGAAAGAATAATTAGTTTTGTAGTAAAGGATACTCTATTATACATCTATGCTTTATTGGTTTCTTCATGTTTTTCTCTTCAGAAGTAGAAACTTAATGCAAATATAGCATAAATAGAGAGCAGTTTATGACAGCATTTCTTTCTAAATAAATTAAAGATTTTATTATATCTTGAAATATGTCACATATGTAAAATATGTGTAATGTTTATGATCATTTTAAAATACAGACTTTTAAACTCTAATAAATTATATCTAAGTAACATTTTAAATTTGTTATCTAACTTCTGTTAACATCTGAAAAAAAAATAGGATTGGAAGACATGCAGGATGAGGTTGACTTTGCAGTCAGAAAATGTGAAAAGGCCTTGATTAGTATCCCTGATTCACACCTACAAATGAGTGTTTCGTTGCTGTGCAGTTTGATGAAGTAGTTAAGACCATAGTTTGGGAGACAGATAGGCGTGAATTCCAGTCCTGGCTCAGGCATTTCTACGTATGTTATTTGGGCATGTCACTTTTTCTTTCTAAGGCTCATTTCCTCATCTGTCAGTGAGGAAATAATATATTTCCTTTGTAGAAAGATTGTTGTGCGGGTTCAGTGCAATTATGCATGTGCATAGCAAGTATTTATATATCTAAATATTATGATTGGTTCCTTGGGACAATGCCACACAAACTTACAGCCTACTTACTACCTTTGATGTAAAACTGTCCCACTGTCCTTCTGTGCTTTGTCTAGAGGTTGAGCTCTCCTTTCATTTCTATTGATTTTACCAATAACTTGCCTATTAAATCCATTAAATCCATTATTACAGATGCCTTTTTGAATCTGACTGCTCAGAAGCTTGGTCCATTTTGTGTTGCTATAAAGCCATACATGAGGCTGAGTAATTTATAAAGAAGGGTTTTGGTGCTCATGATCCTGCAGACTATACAAGAAGCAGTGTGTCAACATCTTCTTGGCTTCTGGTGAGAGCCTCAGGCTGCTTCTACTCATGGTGGAAGGCGAAGGGGAGCTGACTGTGTAGAGATCATGTGAGGAGAGAGGAAACACATGGGGGTAGGTGTATGATGTACCAGGCTATTTTAAACAAACACCTCCCAGGGAACTAGTAGAGTGAGAACTCAGTTACCCCAAGGGAGGGCATTAATTTATTCATAAGGAATCTCTCTCCATGACCCAAACACCTCCCACTATGCCCCACCTCCAATATTGGGGTCAAATTTCAAATTGAGGTTGGAGGAAACAAACATCCAAACTATACAGAAACCTTTTGTTTTTTAAGCTTTAGCTTTACCTGCCATATAAAATAGTTCAAGTTGCAAGCATACAATTCATGGTCCTTTAGCATATTTAGAGTTGTGCTACCATCACCATAATGAAACTATGAGAACTTCAAAAGAGAACACAGGTGTAAACTTGTGTTATCTTTGATTAGGTGATGACTTCTTAGATTTGACACCAAGAGCACAAGCAATAAAAGAGAAAATATATAAGTTGAACTTCACCAAAGTTAAAAACTGATATGCTTTTAAGAAGCATATAAACTATTAGAAGCCATTGTTATGTGATTGGCTCATGGACATAATTGATTTGACCAGAAATGGACATTAAAACCATAGTAGGCTGATGTGGTCTCTCACGTGGAATTTGAACTAGATACAAGGAAACACCATGAAGAGAATCTCTATGGACCTTACCATTTTCAAATTTTAGAAAACAACATTTTACTATGTGGAATGGAGAGGGAGAGTGTCAATGAGTAAAACAAGAAACAGGAGGAGGAGGAAGGGAAGAGAATTTGGCTTAAAACATTACCACTCAAAACATATAGCATGAATTGGGGCAGGTCCATGAGCTGCTTGTTACTGGTCTCTACCCAATAAGGATCTGGCTCCAGAATGCAGTTTAGTTGACATTTTCTTTTGGAAGAAAGATTTTCTTTAAAAAATCACCCTGTTGATTTACATTTGATACAATCTTGTTATCAGAGACCAGAATTTTGGGTAGCATTTTTCTTTTTTTCTTTCTTTCTTTTTTTTGAGATGGAGTCTCACTCTTGTTGCCCAAGCTGGAGTGCAGTGGTGCAATCTCAGCTCACTGCAAACAATTCTCATGTCTCAGCCTCCCAGGTAGCTGGGATTATAGACACATGCCACCACACCCGGCTAATTTTTCTATTTTTAGTAGAGACGTGATTTCACCATGTTGGCCAGGCTGATCTTGAACTCCTGACCTCTGGTGATCCACCTGCCTTGGCCTCTCAAACTGGGTAGCATTTTTCTAGAATATTGACACATTAAACTTTCTGAGGATACTCACTCTTTTCTTTCCTACACTGTTATGCCCAGTAGGAGGAGGCTGCTTGCCCTCATAGTTTTCAGTAAATACTGATTAAATAAATTGTAGAAGGGTGAATAGTTAACAAGATTTAGAATTTGGACTTGTGATTTTTGAGGCAGAAAATAGTAGGTTGAAAGATATCATTTGGATCAACAGGCTTGTATGGAGGCAGACATTTATAATCTTAGGCATACTAGTGAGTGATGAACATTTTATTGTTTTGCAAAGATATGGACAAAATCTTAAGATGTATGTCTTCTACTTTTAGCATGTAGGTAAAAATGTCAGTAACAATTCAGAAAGCCATTTTGTCTATTTAAAAAACGAATACACTGGAAGCTTTGCATATGAGGCTTAGGAATGCAAACCTTTCCCAGGAGAACTGTGACTTCTTGAGGCCTAAGGCTGTAGTGTGGAATTGTAAGTCCTGAGACATAGTATATAAACAATAAGTAAATATCAGTTCTATAGTTCTGTGTTCACCACTGATGACTTCTCACACACAAGCAGTATCATGCTAAGTGCATAGATACACATACTCATCCAATATTTTGCACTGGGAAAATTCTTTGCTAAAGAGAAAGATATCATCTTTGTTGTTACATTTTTCACACATGTTGAGAAATTATCTCTCTTGAAATTTCCCGAGTTTACCTTGGGCCCTTAGCCTTTGCTGCAAATTTTGAAAAACTTAGTTTTTCCCACTCAGTGTGATCTATTACAGATATTCCGCTTCCTGAATTTTTGAGAAGATTGCTGGTTATTTTATTGTCAGTTACCTAAGAAGGCTCAGATGAGAGAATGTCTTGATTATCCTAATTTCATTTCTCTGGCTAACTTCATATCGTTCATATCTGATTTCTTTCATAGTCATTTAAACATGAGAATTCTATCCTATCTTCCACAAGAGCTGTAATTGAAATAGCTGTGCTTTCCACTTAAAAAGTCAAAAGGTTAATGGTATGGAGATGAAAATGGAATCTGATCCTCATAAACAATACAGTTTTATCCATTTTTATGTCGCCTTTTTGGTCAGCTAGACCATACACAAGCTATTTTATTTTCTTTTTTGTCTGGTTGCTTCTAAACAGATTTTTATTACATCTCCAAGCTTCGGTTTCTCTCCCACTGTTCACTGTAGAATAAAGTGTAGTTCTTACTTTATTTCAACAGAAGCTAGAAATAGGTGCCTTAATGAGGCAACTCTTGATTCTATATCAGAACTTGGTAAAACTTTGGCTTTTCATTTCAGAAACAAAAATAAGCCTCTGTGCTTGCTGATCTGTGTTCCGAAGACTTATTCTCCCTGCACCCTCACTATTTCTGCTAGCTAGAAGTGAGGCAGAATTCCCATAGAGTAATTGTATTTCAGACCCCACAGACATGAAAGCTTCACAGAAAGAGGTTGCTTCTTCCTCAGTGGAGCTCATTTGGTAATAGATGCCAGCTGCATAACTGATGCTGGTTTGAAATGGAGGACCCAGTAATAGCTATGAAATCGCTCATTGAAATCGCATGAGCTCACTGGAATTAGAATATGCCCGTCGGAGTAAACATAACTTCTCATTTTTGAAAATGTATAACTTCTTACAACTTTTGTTATTCTCATTGCTATTGATATTGTTTTAATGATATTCATCCCTATCAGTGCCTAGCAAGAAAAGGTACTCAACAAATATTAGTTGAATGAATGAATATTTTAATCCACATAGTAAAAGCCATGGGATATAAATATACATGATCAATATTCCACTGCAGAAACCACTGGATATCTTAAAACATAAAGTTAAGTGTGGAAAACTATTGCTGTGCTTCATGATTTTAAAAGTAAGGTGTGTTTATAATAAAATATTTAAAAATGCTGAGAAGTTTTAGAAATTCTAAAATACTGACCCAAGAATAATCTTTAGGTTCAGTATTGATTTTTACATATGTACTTTAAAATTACTGTTGTTATTATTTTATCACATTTGTAAAATGCAATTGGAATATATTCTTTACTTTGAGGTAGGGGTGGGAAGTTGTTTAAAAGAAAAATGACATCCAGTTTTGTACTTTTTCTCATGGTAAGAAGTTTTTGGAAACAAGCGATGAACTGAATAACTTTAGAATTTATTTCAAAGAGTAATACATATCCCAATAACTTGTAACTTATTTTTAAATAACAGAATTTAAGAAAATAAAGATTATTAGGTAGCATTACCCAATAGTTATTTTTTGTTTTTAGTATTTTTATCTTTCTACATATATTAATTTTATAATTAATTGAATATTATAATTTTTAAACTTCCAAACTAAATTTCATGATTTTGGTTATCTGTATTGGGGTACAATTTACATACAATAAAATTCACCAATTTTAAATATAAAATTTGATTAGTTTTGGAAAATGTGTGATATTTGCCTTTAGTTTTCTGAAAGTAGAATTAAAAACTCATCAAATCTTTTATCTCCCTTTACTCGCTTGCAATAGAGCTATACTTTTTACATTTTATATTTAAAATGTCTTACTTATAGAAAAATTGATAGAATAGGGCCTTTCAAAAGACCAATTATTTCATTTGATGTTTACAGCCAAGAAGTTTTGCTCCTCATGCTTGCTTTGGCAGCACATATACTAAAATTGGAAGTTTTGCTCCTCAGAGGATCTTTCTTAAAACCTAACCCTCATCTGTAACTATAGTATCTCACACCATCAAATTTTTCTTAAAATATTCTTAAAATGTGCCGGACCCCAGTTAAATGTCAAAAAAGAGGCCTGATAGCCTTTGTTTGGGAATAGAAGAGAATATCTGCTTTGAAGTTATTGTTTCTAACCAGTAGTATCCTTAGATTTTGATATTTTTGTTTTGTTTTGTTTCAGTCTCATTGACAAAATACCTTTCCCATTTTGTGCCTGAATTTCTGGTTTGAATAACATCTTAACTCAGTCTTTAAATGTACGTACTGTTCTTGTCCCTTTTACTGACTGTTGGCTTTTTAAGAAAACAAGCCCAAATCAGTTTCAAGATCCAACTTCTATGTGTATTTACAATCTAGTCTTGAATATTTCCCAATTTATATTGAATTCCATTTATGTACCTTTCTTGGATTAGATCTTCTAATCTGGCCATGTTCTTTCTTTCAGATCTGTTACTCTTTTCTATTCAAATCTTATTTATCATTCTGGCCTATTTTCCAAGTGCAAAGACAGTGGGGCTTCCTATGTCTTAGGGCTGCTCAGACTGATGCAGATCACTCATTGACAGCATTATAAATAATTTTTGAAACATATAATAAAATATTACCACCTTAACAACTTGAATTTGTGGTCAGGTTAGAATTAATCAATAAAGAACTTTGTGATATATAGAGCATTGTGTTTTTGTATGCACAACTTTGTTAAATTCTAGCACTTAAGAAATGATGACTATTGAAGGTTTACACTGGCTAATTCTTCTCCTACTAATTATTTTTACTATGTTGGTTATTTACCATTTTATATTGGTTGATGGGGTTTTTAACGCTCAAATAAGTAGCCATTCTTGATAACTATTGCTTATCTCAGATGTGAAGTATATAATACAATTTCATTACTGGTAAGCTCAGTCTAAAAGGTATCATTACCGGGTAGGGGAGAGGTCAAATAGCTAACATGATTTTCTGATCATTCTGGCAGTCTTTAAAAGTGTGGTTCCCTGAGTATGTATACAGTCATGTACCACATAACAATGTTTCAGGCAATGATGGACTACAGATATGACAGTGGTCCAGTGAGATTTTAATACCATACTTTTACTGTACCTTTTTACATTTAGATATAAAAGTACTTTCCATGTGTTACAATTGCCTATAGTATTTAGTGCAGTAACATTTATAGGTTTGTAGTCTAGGAGCAATAGGCTAGACCATGTGACCCAGGTATGTAATAGGCTATGCCATCTAGATTTGTGTAACTATACTCTATGATGTTTGCCCAATGACAAAATAGCCTAACGATGGACTTCTCAGAGTGTATCCTTGTCATTCAGCGATACACAACTATACATATGACACTGGGTTGTGATCATTTCCCAATTACAAACAAATTAACTATCAGTTTTCTACATAATATCAAACTCTTATGTGAATCTAAGTAAATAATTGAAAGAAAGGAGAATTCGCACCAGTTTACTGAAAAAAAAAGAAAATGCCATGTAGTTTTATGAAATCTTGCCTGTTAGTGATATACCCTATTAATTTTTGTTGACAAAATGCAAATTACTTTCATGATATTACTGTTCTCTATAATATTCTGATTTGTTTAACCTCGTCATGTTTCTATTAAACCAGTACAACAGAAAGGGCTCATCCACTCATAAATAATGCATTATCTTTCCAAAGCCCTATTAATTTTTTGCTTATAATCTCTGGGTAGCCTCAGTAAGTCAAAACATGACTTCATATTCTAACCTGTCAAACTTTTAGGCATCAAGCAATTTTTCCTGCACTTTTAATTAACAGCACAAAATATTATCTGTAATGAAGTAGATATGTTAACAAGTTATGTTAAAACAGGACAAAACTAGCTTCTGGTTCAGTGGGAAATGAAAAAGTAAATACATTCTTGTTGCTGTTGTTAGAAGGTAGCTATGTTAGAATGTTGCTACAGAAGAGAAATGCTACTGAATTGGGTGCAGGGAGGGGAAAACATGGGAGTTAAAACATGTGGTTTATACACCTATATATCTTATATGCCTATGTGTCTTATACACATATATATACTTCTGTATATACCATGCAGAAGAGCTGGAATTAAGACTGTTGGATAATCAGTGGGATAAAGGGAAGTGTTTCCAATCCTTATCAGATGAATTTCTATTTTATTCTCTGTATTATTCCCCTTTATTCTTCCTTTCCTTAGAACTTATCATTCTTCAAAATTGCAATTGTTTCTGTAATCATATCAAATTCTCAGCTTCTTAGTGCCGGTTCTTACCCGTTGTTTTTTAACATCTGAGATATGGGTATGTAGATAATTGTCATAATAGCTAATTAACATTCACTGCACGTTCGTATAATGTCCAGCTTCGTGTTAAGGGCTTAAAGCTCATTATGTGTTTTAGACCCCACACCACTCTCAAGTTGTTATTCTTAGGAATTCTGTGAATGAGAAAGCTAAGACTTCAGGAATTTAGTGATAAATTAAGGTAAAAGGTAGAGCAGGCCCAGGACCCATGTCTTTCTACAGTGATATACGTGCCCTGAATTGCTACTCTCTCTCTCTCTCTCTCTCTCACATCACCTAGGCAGCTTTCATTGTGCTTGGTTGTCTTTAAAATAGAGAATTACCACTTGCTATTTCATCAGCTTAAAATGCATTGTTTATAACATTGGAAGGTGATATGTAGCTTGCCACATAACCAAAGGCCGGTAGTAATGAACATACAATAGGGAGGAAAAGACGAGTATACCACGGTGGATCATTATCTCTACATGTTGATTTATTTTAAAAATTCTTTTCAGTGTGTATTAACATCTTGGAATGTGTGCAAGTTACACCAGTGACCTTTCTGCATAGAACTCCAATGAGAGAAAAGGCATCCCATTGTTAGATGAAATACTTTTCATTTCAAGCATGTAAGCAGTACCACACTTGGTGGATTAAAGATCGATTGATCTCAGCAAGCAAAGAACATTGTTAAATTGTTGAGTCCTCCTTTCTGGCTTTCTTTTTTTGCTAAGAATGGAAAAAGAGAAGGCCTTGCTCTCTGTTGTCTCAGATTCTTGTACCTAAGGCTACAATTGCTGAAATAAAACCCAAGAACAATTGGGTTGTGGTTTCCAAGTTTAATTACATTAGAGCTGCTTCTTTTGCCCTATAGTCACATTTGCAGTTTGTGATTAAGGTATTAGTGGGAATAAAGTCATGATACATTGTAGTTAATGAAGCATTTTCTCTATCTGTTGTTTCTTCAATGCTTCTTCCCCCCCACAGGATAACATATTTATGTTAATTTTTATGCATGCTGTAGTTAGGTTTCTATATATTACATAGGGAAACTTTTGCATTAGCTCTAATAAATAAAGTGTTCAGTTTTAAATCATGATCTTTGCTCTACTTTATTTATTTGTATTTACTCTTTTTCATTACTGCAGGAGGAAACTGACTCAGTGTTTTATTTTTATAATAAAATACTCTGAGAAAGAGTTATTATGCATCCTAATACTGGTATGCAAACATCATTAAAGTTTTCACAGCAATGGTTTTTAATAACATTTGGAGATATTTTGGCTGATGGAGTTTTTGTGCTAATATTTTGGCTTCAAGATAAAAGAAACTGGATTTAATGCTTGCTAGAATCCTAAGAAAAACTGATGTTATTTGTAAATGAAGATTTAAAAGCATTTAACTAAGCTTCTTTTTAAGATATACATGTAGAGCCCCATCTTTTTTGACTTTGGAATTTTAAAATATGATTTATCTTCCTGTGTCAGGTAGCCTGCAGAGTTTAAAAAGTATATATGCAGAAGGCTGATAATTGAACCAGTACTGAAGCATTCTTACCAATGGCAACTGGGATAGTGTTTGAGAATGAGAATGTGGGGTGGTGTCAAGGAGGGAGGTAGGGGTGTGTATTAGAAGTTGCAGAGGTGAGATGACAGAGAAGGAAAAAAATTTTATTATTATATCCTTCCTTACTGAAACTGCTCATTAGTTTGAATCCTTCCACTATTGTTTTGACTCCTCATTTAAAAATGATATGATCACTGAGAAAGTGTGTAATTTTGATGTGCTTTTGATAGCAAAATAATTATAATATATAAATCCTTGAAAAGGAATGTCCTTGTCACATGACACTGATATCCTACAAAACAGTTGTGTCATGGAAGCTTATAATATTTAAGTTTCCTGATTCAAGGTACAAAGAGCTCTCTGTGAAAGCTAGCCAAATATTCAAGAATGTACTGAAACATTCAAAAGATGTACACTTACGATCTAGAATAATTGATAAGAGCTTAATAATTGGATTTCTTCACTATGGAAAGGCAGAAAATGTATTATTATAGAGTCAAAATTCATGAGATTATTAAGGAAATGATAAAGAGAACAATGGAGAATCAATTCCAGTGTACTAAAATTTAGGGGAGCAGTGGAGACTTTTGCTGAAATTTGAAAGAGACAAATATTGAGGCAAGTCAAAAGTAATAGTCAAGTCATTTGAGATATATACATTTTACTCTGTCAATTTTAGTTTATTTTTAAATAAATTTTTAAAAAAAATTTAATAGCTTGAGGGGTACAAGCGGTATTGAGTTACATGGATGATTGTATACTGTTCAAGTTTTGGCTTTTACTGTACCCATCACCCAAATCGTGTATGTTGTATTTAAAAGGTATTTTTTCATCCCTCACCTCCCTCCCAATCTTCCCTCCTCTGAGTCTCCAATGTCAATTATACTACTCTGTATGCCTTTGTGTACCCATAGCTTAACTCCCACTTATAAGTGAGAATGTGCAGTATTTGGTTTTCCATTCCTGAATTACTTCACTTAGGATAATGACCTCTGATTCCATTCAAGTTGCTGCAAAAGATATCATTTCACTCATTTTTATGGCTGAGTAGTTTTCCACGGTGTTTCCGTGGACTAATGTGTCAGTACACAAATCAGTAGCACTGCTGTACATCAACAATAACCAAGATGAGAATCAAATAAAGAATTCTATCTCTTTTACAATAGCTACAAAAATAAACTAAAATACCTAGGAACATACTTGACCAAAGAGGTGAAGAATCTCCACAAGGGTAACTAAAAAACACTGATGAAAGAAATCGTAGATTATTTCTTTCCATGGAATGCTAAGGAAATGGTATTTCCATTTTATCTATCCACTTAGCTGTTGATAGGCACTTGGTTTGGTTTCATATCTTTGCAATTGTGAATTCATCTGTGATAAATATACACATGCAAGTGTATGTTTATCACAGATACACGTGTATACTGGTCAAGTTTTGTTTTTTACTGTACCCTTTTACTGTATCTTTTTGGTATAAAGACTATTTTTTCTTTGGGTAGATACCCAGTAGTGAGATTGCTGGATCAAATGTTAGGTCTACTTTTTGTTCTTTAAGATATCTCCATACTGTTTTCCACAGAGGTTTCAAAAACTTACATTACCACCAGCAGTAGTTAAGTGTTCCCTTTTTACCACATAAGCACCAACATCCACTGTTTTCTTTTTTATAATGGCCATTCTGGATGGAGTAAGGTGGTATCTCATTATGGTTTTAATTTGCATTTCACTGATGATTAGTGATGTTGAGCCTTTTTTCGTGTTTCTTGTCCATCTGTATAATGTCTTTTGAGAAATTGCTGTTCATATGATTACCTCAATAGACTCAGAAAAAGCATTCAATAAAATCCAACATCTCTTTATGATAAAAACCCTCAACCTGGTTGAGCCTGGTGGCTCACATCTGTAATCCCATCACTTTGGGAGGCCAAGGAGGGTGGATCTCTTAAGGTCAGGAGTTCAAGAGAAGCCTGGGCAACATGGTGAAACCTCATTTCTATTAAAAAAAAAATACAAAAATTAGCCAGACCTGGTGGTGGGCACCTGTAATACCCGCTACTCCAGAGGCTGAGGTAGGAGAATTGCTTGAACCCAGGTAATGAGGTTGCATTAAGCTGAGATCATGCCACTGCACTCCAGCCTGAGTGACAAAGCAGGACTCTGCCTCAAAATAAAAGCAAAAAAGGAAAGAAAAGAAATAAACAAACAAGCAATAACCCTCAACCAACTAGGTGTAGAGAAACATATCTCAAAATAATAAAAACCATATATGACAAAGGCAGAGCCAACATCATACTGAATGGGGAAGAGTTGAAAGCATTTCTCCCAAGAGCTGGACTAGGACAAGGATGCTGTCTTTCCCTACTGTTCAATACAGTACTGGAAGTCCTAGCCAGAGCAATCATGCAAGAGAAAGAAATAAAGGCATCTATATTGGAAAAGAGGAAGTTAAAGTATCTCTGTTTGCCAGTGATACAATCTTATACCCAGAAAATCCTAAAGATTCCTCCAAAACACTCCCAGATTTGATAAATGAATTCAGTAAAGGCTCAGGTTACAAAATCTATGTGAAGAAATCAATAGCACTACTATGAAAAAAATGACCAAAACTGAGAATAAAATCAAGAACAGAGCTCGTTTTATAATAACTAGAAAAACAATTTAAAATATCTAGGAATATACTTAACTAAGAAGGTGAATGATCTCTACAAGGAAACTACAAAACACTGATGAAAGACAACACCAACAAATGGGCAAACACAGACAACAGAAACAACTGCAAAAGCAACCCATGCTCCTGCTTTGGAAGAATCAATATTGTGAATATAGCCATACTGTCCAAAGCAATCTATAGATTCAATGTAATTTTTATCAAAATGCCAATGCCATTTTTCATAGAATTAGAAAAAATAAGCCTAAAATTCATTTAAAAAAAAAAAAGAACAGAAAAAAAAAGAAAAAGAAAAGAAAGGAAGAGGCTAAATAGCCAAAGCAATTCCAAGCAAAAAGAACAAAGCTGGTGGCATCACGTTACCCAATTTCAAATTGTACTACCAGGCTATAGTAACCAACACAGCAGAGTACTGGTATAAAAGTAGACACACAGACCAATGAAGCAGAATAGAGAACCCCGAAATAAAGCCAACTATTTACAACCAATTGATTTTCAACAAAGCAGACAAAAATATCCACTGGGGAAAGGATGCCCTATTCAGTACATGGTTCTGGGAAAACTGATTAGCCACAAGGAGAAGAACAAAACTAGATCCCTGTCTCTCACCATATGCAAACATTAACCCAAGATGGATTACAGACTTAAATGTAAGACCTGAAACCATACAAATTCTAGAATAAAACCTAGGAGAAACTCTTCTGGACATTGGCCTAGGCAAAGAATTTATAAATGAGACCCCAAAAGCAAATGCAACAAACATAAAAATAAGTAAATGGGACCTAATTAACCAAAAAAATTCTGCCCAGCAAAATAAATAATCAAAAGAATAAACAGACAACCTACAGAATGGGAGAAAATGTTTGCAAACTATACATCTAACAGGGGACTACTATCTAGAATCTATAAGGAATTTAAACAAATAAACGAGAAAAAAATTTTATTAAAAAGTGGGCAAGTGATATATAAATTATAGTTTTAAATGGTAACAAAGAGTAAAATCTTGTAAATGTTACGTCTCTTGGTGCTTAGGAGTAAAGTGTACTGAGGTCTTGAAATGCATCCAAAATTATAAGTTACCTTGCAATGTTCAAGGTACCTTGAAATGTGTCCAAAATTAAGATGGATTAATTGATGGGTAGATTAAAGAGTGGATTAATGGATGATAGAGGTATACATATGTGGATAAATAGATAGGTGGATGTGATTAAGCAAATATAACAAAATATTAATTCTAGAATCTAGGAATATGGCTGTTCACTGTGCACTTCTCTTAATTTTTCTTTATATTTGAAAATTCTCATGATGAAATGTTCTTTAAAACAGGAAAGCTACCTGAGACTAAGTGAGAAAATTCTTAATGCCTATTCAGGTAATACTAGCTGAAAATGAAATTATTGTAAAAAAGCATTTTTTTTAAATTCATGAATTAGAGAAACAATGTCACCCTTGTAAAGTTGCTAATGTTCTTCTGACCTTGTCAGAATCCTGAATTGGATAAACCATTTATTTTACAAAAGTATTCAGTTTTTATATACTTCAGATACAAAAGGAATTATAGTATCAAAATCCTTGGCAGAAAATTTCCTTAAGTCACATGACACCGATTTACTGCAAGTCAGATATGCAGTAGCAATATTTCATATTTATATTTCCTGCTTCTGGGCATACCATGCCTTAAGGTAAGGATTGGCTACAATATTGCTGAATCATTTGAGACTACAGATTGAAGTATGTATTTAGGATTTAAACTAAGGGATGAGAACCAAGTTGAAAATAAATTTTAAGTGGAGATGATTGTCTTAATCCAAAAATATTGCTGGCATGGGATTAGTTAGCATCTCTCTAAGGTGACACACCACATATTTGAGGGAAAAACATTTCATTTTTCCTGTAAATCATGGTGCATCAATAATCATGCACTTCCAACAAGATTGTTTCTGAATTCTCTAACACTCTAGCATTGCCTGTGAAGGACATTCTTCTTTTTGGCCAACGATGAATGTTTCTGTCTTATCTTAAACAGATAGTGATAAGGCAAATCATTTTGACAATCTCTTCTGCATAATGAATGGGCTAGAGTTTGTCATGGGACCACAGGAATCAGGCTTTGTGCCTCAGTTTATTATTTGTTTGAGGCAGGGTCTCGCTCTGTTGCCCAGGCTGGAGTGCAATGGTGCGATCACATCCCACTGTAGCCTCGACCTCCTGACTCAAGAGATCCTTCCATCTAAGCCCCCAGGGTAGCTGGGATTACAGGTATGTGCTGCCATGCCTCACTATTTTTTTATTTTTTGTAGAGACAGAGGTCTCCCTTTGTTTCCCAGGCTGATCTTCAACTCCTGTGCTCAAGCAATCCTCCTGCCTCAACTTCCCAATGTGCTCAGATTACTGGTGTGAGCCATGGCATCACATCTCTGCTTCTTTCTTACATGTCATTTCTTCCCTATTTCCCAGACTAAATACTCAAGGTCATTAATAGAATGTTATTAAATTTGAAGACATAAAAATTCTAACTTTAAGCTTTACTAACCAACATACCATATTGAATTTTCCCCACCACAAATTTCCAATAGCTGGTAAATTAATGGTGTGTTTTGTTTTTCGTCTCTAAATATTGAATGAAGCACAATTCTGCTAGATACTGATATCACAATACTTGTCTTCAAAAACAATTTATATGGCCAGTGTATCAATTTTAATTTATTCACACATTTTTTTCTCCACTACCTTTATTTGAATGATGGATGTTTTGATGCCTAAGCCCATTTATCACTAAGAATGAAATAACCAGCACTGGGAAACTTTTGGGAGTTATATATCCATGAGCACTTCAGAACTGATCTTTTACGACAATGAAATGGTCACTGACCAGATCCTCATTGTAGACTCATTACATTTGGACACATTCATCAATACTAAGGCTTGAGTGGCTACTGGCTGTCACAGATCTGTAGCACTGTGCCACCATGTACTCCCTAAAAATCTATCACATGGTTTAGACTATGTTTTCCCAAGCTTAAACCTAGGAAAATTGATTGCCTTTCCTATAACTTTACATAATCAGAGAAACCCAGAACTGGAAAGTATTTTAAGTAATCATTCAAGTCAAACATTTGTTTTATGATAGAACTTTCTTAAAATATCTAGTACAGGCAGTATCGGGTCTTGTTCTACAATATTTCTGGAAAAAAATTATTCCATTTAGATAATGCCATATATGTATCCAGTCCTTCATTATGTCCAGTAGTGACTAGTCTAATTTTTATTAGTGCGATTTAAGCCTTTATTCAGCTAAACTTCATCTCCATAGGAATGAATCCATTCAGTAGCATCCTTATAGCAGACTTCATATATTTATAAAGCTAAGTAACTACATATAAAACCAATTATGTTTTCTCCCAATCATTTTTATTTATAATGCATAGTCTAAACTCTTTTGATTTTAATTTAGAGCAGAGTTATTTAAACTTTCCTGCTAAATAGTACCAGAGAAGCCTAGAAACTCAAGAAAAACTACTTTTGAAACATTCTTGGGATCTGAATTTTTAACTTCAAAACAGGCCACATAACCTTTTCTTACTTCTCCATACTGAACCAACGCTTACGTTAAAACACCATATTTTAACTTATTCATTAGCTAGAACACTTCCACACATCAAATGTTTAGGTAAAATAGATTCTCTTTGAACAGACTTGGAATTTATTCTGCTGCTCACCAAATCCTTGCCATGCTGCTGTTTTCTCTAACGTGGTATGTGTTTAAATCTGGGGAGTATACCCTCAGTGCATCACAAGTATAGCCCATTATTATTATTGTTGTTATTGACGATGCTGTTGGTTTACCAAAAATAATTTCCTGTAACCACTAAGCACAAAAATTAAATTGAAACACTTAATTTTTACTGAGGGTCTGAGCATCGTCCCATGGTGTATTAGGATGTGTTATTGCTAAAGACCCTACTGAAGATGGTGACTGAATCCTTGAAATGTTTCTGTTGTGACGCTTTGAAAGACAGGTGAATGCCAAGGTCAGGCTATCACTCAGTGAAGCCAACTGGCTGGCTGCCCACGTTTCTCATAACATTTCATTTATTTTGATGGATTCACCAAGGTACGAGCCCTGGCACTCAGGTTTGGGGCACAGAAACTTTGATGTTTATAAGCACATTAAATGGTTCCATCTCTAGGGTACAGATTCACATTAACCAAGGGCAAAAGACTAGCAAGTAAGCCACAGTGCCAAAGGATAAATTGATAAAGAAAAGAAAAATGGCCTTGCAGCTGGCAGGATGCAGGTCACTGTGGTCAGGCCCTTCTGTCCCTGTTGGCAGGTGTTTCACAAAAGCTAAATGAACATCCAGAAGTTGCTGAGTGAACGTAAGATCAGAAAAGAAAAAATCAGTTTTATGTTTAAGGTATTTGGCAGTATGAACCTAATGTTTCCTTAGCCATTCATTTCTTCATAGAGACTCATGTATTATGGGAATCAGAGTGGACAGGAGCTGGGAGGGCAATGATGGTGTTAACACCTTCTTCCAATTGTTGCACAGCTCCTATAGATGCATTTAGGTAATCATGACATAGGCCGCGCCTTCCTCTGTAGTCTGGGAACAGTTCTGTTTCTCATGATTCAACTCTGAGAAGACAGTGCTTTCTTTTATTCATGATTGTACCATCGTATATTGGAGGTGAACTTCTGGTAAGGAAAGAATAAAGAAAAGAAATTAGTTGTTCAGAAACTGTGTGATTTAGTAACATATAGCATCGTTACAGTAATGTATCCTGCAAGTGGAAAGACAGGCATATGGGCATTACAAAATGATTTTTAAAAATGGGAGAGAATGATGGAGAAAGAGACAAAGGAAAGTTATGTTAGAGTCATAAACCCTGAGTGATCTTGTAAAAGTTCATACTTGATCAGTGCAACCTGAATCAACATGGAAGTCAGTAAATCTCTGCTCTTGCTGAAGGAGCAAACTGAGACTATAATGAAGCACTTTGTGGCCGGGCGCTGGTGGCTCGCGCCTGTACTCCCACCACTTCGGGAGGCCGACGTAGGCGGATCATGAGGTCAGGAAATGGAGACCATCTTGGCTAACGCGGTGAAACCTCGACTCTACTAAAAAAAAAAAATACAAAAAATTGGCCGGGCGTGGGGGCATGTCCTGTAGTTCCAGCTACTCGGGAGGCTGAGGCAGGGGAATCATTTGAATCCCGGAGGCGGGAGGCAGAGGTGGCTGTCAGTCCAGATCATGCCCCTCCACCGCAATCCAGCATGGGTGACAGAGCAAAACTGCATCTCAAAAAAAAAAAAAAAAAAAGAAAAGGAGCACTTTGTTTTTGATAATATTTGTCTTCCCTACAGCCAAGTCAAAAGAAAGAGATAAATAATGAGCAATTTTCTAACATGAAAACCAACAAAAGAAATATCTCTTATAAAGGTACCCACTCAGTCTGTTAGTGCGTATACTTTGCCCGTCATTCCTACCTGATTCAATGAATATTTATTGATTAAAGATGTAGTTTCACAAAAGAGACACTTGAAACTAGACAAACAGATGTAGTTTGATTAAGTGCTATCATAGGGATAAGGCAAAAGCCATGAGCAGACTAGGGAGGGATGACTTGGGAGCATCATTGAATCATTCTAAAGAAGTTCAAAAGGCAGTCACAGTATGGGTGGGCTTGCATTAACTAGTAGGTTGACCTAGGAGGAAAATACGCTTCTCCGTTTATAGATTAATGAATGTATGTATCAAATGTGTATTGAAATCCTACCACACGTCAGGCTTAGTCAGCACTGTGGATACACTGAGCAGAATAAATGAGATTCAGCTCACATACACAAGTAGGTAAATTGGAAGTTTCTGGATCAGCTTTTGTAAATTTACATCTGGAAGGACGGTTATTTCGTAGTCTCTGTTTGTTGTTTTTAGTGGGGAAGGGGACTTCCAAAATGGTATTTATGACTTTTCTTCTTTGAAAAACAGTTTTTAAATTTATCTTCAAAAATCTCTTTTGAAAACTAGAACAAAATGAGAAATGACTAGGACTGCATTGCTAACCTTATCAATTGTGACTATCAATATGGAATCCTTACATCTATGTAGTTTAGGAAGGAAAAGCCTACAGTTGGTCCGAGACAACTATTAAACCTGACCAAATTCTCAGAATGCTTGTATGATGCTAATAAGTATCACCACAAAATGAATTGATGTTTCTCATGCAGCCAAAGTGGCAATGATTTTACAGGAGAGAGAGGCGTGAAGTTGGTTATCTCTTCCTGACAGATGGGCTGTCCCTTCTCAGCCCCTCCTCCACACACAGACACAGGTTGGTAGGATTTTTTCCAGTTCTCTGGGACAATGAAAATATTTTTAAAAAGCAAAACAAAAGAAAACTCTTAATTTAGATTTAAATTACCCATAATCGAATAATTCATTCAAAATGAACTTTCAGAGGAAACGTCTTTTGAAAGTGTTTGAGGAATGGCTTATTTTTAACTAGCAATACTGACAGGACATTCTGGGGACTGCTGCAGATACTGGCTACTCTGTTCACAAAGGATAGCAGGAAAAAAAAAGGCTCTCTTCAGCAGATGAATGGAAACACTGACTGGCTTTGAGGCGAGTAATTGCCTTAGTCACACAAAAATTTCAGCCAGAAAAGTCCTCCTTTAAGCAGAGCACAAATGATGTGCAATGCATACTTGCACAGATAAAGTGTAACTTACCTTGAGTTTATTTAATTATTCATGGTCCATGGGATTTCTGAAAAATAGCCAGAATACTACTTTTCTGCAGATATAAATAAAAGGTCCAAATCTTGCTTAACTTCTCTTTTCCTTAATTGTATAGTGGCTATATATAGTATATATGTGTTAGAAATGACTAATAACCATCACAGAGTAGGAGAGAAGGTAAAACACACACATATACTTAACATTTCTAATTAAAGGCAGCATAGGAATATTGATTACTGCAGTGGAAATATAATGTGTTCTTTCTTTCCTCTTTAAATGCCTATATGGTACTTATTAACATTTTTAATGGCAAAAGCAATAAAAATAATTAAAAGCACATTTAATTCCTGTTCTGCCTCATTTCATTAATTTCTGCTTTTTTTTTCTTTTGGAGAAAAAGTTGTAAAATTGATGTCTTAGCTGTAGCTGCCTCTTCATGATATTAGATTTCTATATGTAAAGAAGGTATCAGAAAAACTTTCTCCTGCACAATCTTTAAACTTAAAGGGTGACTATACCTTCTATTTTCAAGGCATAATAAAAATTTTTACAATGAATTGAATTCTTAATTTTCAAAGAAGTTTATTAGATTTGATTTTATTAGAGTTAAGTGATAATAAATAAATGTGTAGAAAAATAAGGTTTTGAGCTAGATCAACTGTGTTTGTTTCTATTTCAGTATTGGTTTTGATGCCTAAGAAAGTGAAAGATTTATCTACTGAAAGAGCGTGCGTCTTCTTAGCCCCCAGGTCTTCCTCTGGTGAGCCTTAGAAAAAAGGCACTTGCTCTGGAGGCAGAGAGAAAACTCCAAATCAGACCCAGTGCTGTCTTTCTGGGAAGGTTTCTGGCTTGGGAGGTACTGGTGGTGGTGAAGGAAGTGCAGTTAGTTAAGACAGGGAGATGGGGTGAATTGCCAAAATTTCCCCCAGACGCTCAGCAGCATCTAAAGGTCAGTGGTGTTATGAAGAGCAAATTAGTAATGCTGGCTTTGAACTTAGCTTGAAGCTACAGCGCCACTTGTTCTTTTCAAGCAGTTGTATTTCGCCAATGGTTTTACTATTTTCTTAACCTATGTTTGGCATCTTACCTGACTCCTGGGCAATTACAACCTTTAACTAACCGCTAGAAAAGGAAGTACATTAAACACACCTTGTTCATCTTGAAGAGAGAGCAGGGGAATGGGGGTTTCCTCAGCCTGGGATGACTTTCTTCTGCCTTTCAGATCTAAGCTCTTTCTGACCTGGATCTTATTTAACTGAGAAATAGCCAGGTTAGATTTGATCTTTAGCGTTTCTAGCATACACCGTCAGGGACCTCTTTTCCCTGAATCCTCTCACATTTAGCATCTTGACCACAGTGCCGAGTATTTCTAAAAATATAGTTTTCTCTTTGTTTTTCTAATGTTTAATAAATTATTCAACTTCCCAAATAGATCATCATAACTGGGGACAATAACTTCATCTAGAGTCCTTCCTTCCTTATCTATGTTCCTTCTTCTTTCATACATTTCTTCTTCCTTCCATTAGCAATAGGCTGACAGTATACTTAGGCTTCAAAAATGTACAAGTTCATTAGGAGTTTACAGATATCCCAAAACTGACTGTTTCAGAGGAACTGCTTTACATGACTCAGTAATAGTTAATCCTCAAGAACAATTATGTGTAGTTTTTTTTGATTCTTCAAATTTGCGGGATATAGTTACAAAACTTAAATTGATATAGATGAAATAGTTTATAATTAGTTTTCACTTGCATTATTTCTTGAAAAGCTCATAAAAATTGTATGCGCGTATCGCCTCTATTTTGTATGTGAGTAGAGTGAGCCTGTGTTATACCTAGGAAGTAGAGGAGTGGGGGCGGGTTTTGTGACATGCCGTCTGCATCAAATAATGTTGCATGGCATAAGCTGGGCACATACTGCTGTTCCTGTTTTATGCCTAGGAAGATAAAAGCCTTATCTTAAATCATGCAAGTAATTATTAATGGGCAACCCAGGTGGGCAGACCAAGCTGCCAAGTTTACTAGTTTCTATGTCTCTACAATGAATATTCCACGTTAGATATGGATAATCTGTTGTCAAGAGAGTTTTATATCACACTTTGTTATAAAATTAAATGGAAAAGCCTATTGATAATTAATATTTGACATTCTACAAGTAACTTAAAGATGATAAAGAATAAATATTATACTAAGCCAAAAATAGTTTCTGGGTTTGTTATATTTATCTGTTTAATAAATATAAATGGATGCCCAGTGCACCAAGAACTTTGCTTGGCATTGCAAATGCAATGAGAAATAACTGTGTTCTCTGCTCTCCTTGTGGGCAAGAGTCTAGTCTGTTTACTAGAAACTACTCGTAGATGATTGGGCTGCAAATATGATCTTTCTGCTATGTTCTTCCTAGAACTTTAGGCAGAACGTTAGTTACAGGCAGAATGTAGCAGATGATATTTGCAGCCTGCTCATCTCTTGAAATCAAGCTTAAGGATGATTTTCTGGCTTGTTAGTAATCCATAGAGGCTTATCAATCCCAGAAATTTGGGACTATTGTCCCAGTTTGTAGATCACTGACGTTTTTTTAGTTCTCTTTCAACCACAATATATAGCTTCCAAGATGGGTAAACAACTGCACTCCTAGGATGTCTTTTCTCTATGTATGTCAGGTGCACATGGCTAGTTATCCCCCAGTCCTCACAAAGCTGAAATGCATCCCTCTAGATTAAAGACCCCATTCCTAACCCTTAAGGAATAAAGCTGAGCTTAGTGCTTCAGTCCAAATAATTTGTGAATAGTTACTATGTGCTGTACTAGGTGTTATGGGCACAAATATTAGTGTGAAATAGTCTCTGACCAGGTGGAATTCAGTTTAGACTTAAACATAATTTGGAAAATAACACATATGGAGGAAAATTCATAAACCTGATCTTGTGCATTGGGCCTAACTAGTTAGGTTTATAATTATGCTTAAATAGATTAGGTCAATCATGTATGTAACAGAGCCAGTATATAGATAATCAGATATTAAAATGCAAGTGTACTGATTCAAAAACCACTAACTCATAATGCATCTACCAAATTCCTCTTAGTGTAAGATTGTTGTTCATTTTAGCACTTTCAGCACTGCATCACTCCAGGACTTAATCTCTATGGTAGGGGTTTTCCAATTTGAGTGTGCACAGGAATCATCGGGAGAGCTTATTACAACAAAGATTGCTCAGTCCTTTCCCAGGAACTCACTAGGTCTGAGCTGGGGTTGAATGATTTGCATTTACATAAACTCAAGGGAGAAGCTGACCATATTTTGAGTAGCACTGACCTTGGGGAATGTTTCCCAGACTTCAGCACATAGTAGAGCCTCCTGGAGAGCCTGTTAAATGTGGCTGTCAGGTCTTCCCAGGCTCTGGAGATTCAGAAGGTCTGTGACGGGGTTGAATAATTTTTACTTTCAACAAGCTTTCAGTTGATGCTTACCCTACTGGTCCATGGACTGCACTGAGCTAAGGCACTGTCTAAATACGTAGACAGAAGCAACCTACTAAGAAGCCCAATTTTGAAAAATATGAAGGCTTGATCAAAACATGTACTCTTCTTAGCATGGAGTCCTCTCATGAGAGAAACAGGAAAAAATAAAAGTAGGAAACTGAATGACATGAATCTCATGGGCAATTTTAAGGCAGTAGGCACTTTAAATAGCAATTGACTTTGATATGTATGGAAGATGTTTTACATAAATAGGGAGAAGATTGTCTGTCTGAATAATGTAGCTGTAGAAAGATCCTTAGCTTTCTGTCTATTTAGAGATCAATTTCAGTTTCTATTCCTCTTTTTTAAAATATCCTGTCCATGTATTTTGTTTCCATCATTAACATATAAGGTTGATAGAAAATATGGATAGTATAAAAAGTGGTATTGAATGACATCACTAGAAATCCTGTTCATGTAAAGAAAAGATGTGGACCAGCACCAAGGTCTGGGCAACTCCACAGTTTTGAGAAATTGTAAAAGTGGCTAGCAAATAACAAACAGGAAAGTATGGTGTCACAGGAGCCTAGAAAGTGTTCTCCTGGGAGGCTTGAGCAGTGAATGGATTGGAATGCTGATAAGAAATATTGTAAGATGATGGAAGAACTGACTATCTGACTTGGCTCCATGGAAATCGTGCTATATCTCATTGGAATGCTTTGCACAACCCTCATTGTCCTTCTTTGCAGAAGGAAAGTCTTATGGGAAAATAGAGATTAAAATATAACTAATTCTGTCTATAAATTATATAGACATATATAAGATATATATAAATTCCATCTATAAAATATAACTAATGTGTTTCTGAGCATGCAGCATTTTACCCTGAAATATAATTTTGCTTCTACATTTTTCTGCTCTTATTCATACCACACTTAGCACAGATTTATATTACATTTTGATAACTGATATCCATCAGATATTGTTTTCAAAATTATTCTTTTGTATGATTATTTTTCCATTTAAACTTTAAAATCACTTTATCAGTTGAGAAAAAAAAAGGATTTTATTTAGATTTTCACTGGAATTCCTTTAAATTTGTAGATTAGTCTAGGAAGAATGGAATTTTTTACCAAACTGAATTTTCCTTAACAGGGATTTGAAGATTCTTTATATCCTTCAAGTGGTCTTTTAAATTCTCTAATAATATTTTGCGGTTTTCTCTCTTTGGACAATACTACTTTCTAAAGACATTTAATATTGTTTTGAACTGTGAATGCTTTTATTGTAGTAAAATATACATACAATGGCAAATTTTGTTATGTATATTTTTAAGTGTACAGTTTATTGGCATTAAGTACCTTCATGATGCTGTGCACCCATCACCACCAACCGTCTCTAGAACTTTTTTCATCTTATCAAACTGAAACTGTGTAACCATTAAAAAGATAACTTCCCATATTTTTCCTGTCTTCAGCCCCTAACAACTACCATTCTGGTTTTTGTCTCTAAGTATTTGACTAGTTAAGGCACTTCGTGTAAGTGGAATGATACAGTATTTGTGTGTTTGTGACTGGCTTTATTCCCCTTAGCACTCAAGCCAAGTGTTTTTAAAGTTCATCTATGTTGTAGCAACTGTCAGGATTTTCTTCATTTTCAAAGCTGAATAATACTCATATATACATACAAGGCATATATACCACATTTTGTTTTTCTCTTCATTTGTCAATGGTCATCTGAGTTGTTTCCACTTTTTGGCTATTGTGAATAATGCTTCTGTAAACAGAGGTGTACAAATATCTGTTTGCATCACTGCTTTCAATTGTTTTAGGTATATAACCACAAGTGGAATTACTATTGACTACTAATGAGAATCTTATTTTACTATTTTGTTAGATATATCACAATATGAATTTCCAGCTACAATTTTGATGTTGTTTTAAATACTCTCAATTTTCTCATGTATCATTTTTTCTGATATTCTTTAGTTAGTACTTACTTTTCTTTAATTTTTCCTTACTTTTTTTTTTTTTTTTTAGCTCTCAGAGTGTATTTAAGGCAGTTATTTTAAAATCTTTCTCTAGTAAATCTGAAGTCTTATTTCTTTAAGGTTAGTGTCTGGAGATTTATTTTGATCCTTTGTATGGACTAGATATCCTTGTTTCTTTATATGCCTGGTGATCTTTTGTTGAAAATTGGTTGTTTGAAAAATCAGACACTTCTTCCGGTCATTGTAGACTGTGTGGAGGAAGATGTTCTGCTCCTAAATAGCCCAGCATGAAAGTTTAAGTTTTTCTCAGGCATTTTCTAGGCATGTGTCTCTCCTGGGCCTGTCTGTGTAGTGTTCTCTCCCAATCGCCCCATAGACAGGGCTGCTTTTGTTTGTTTGTTTATCTATTTATTTTGAAGATTGCCTTTAAATGTTTCATCATCCCTAAGATTTTACCCCTGCTTCTTCCTGAACTCTTGGCTGTTGCTCTGCACTACTGTTTCCATAACATCTTGGCCACAGTTTCCGCATGTCAGTATACTCACGGTTTTCACAAAATATGTTACCCATTACAGTTTTCCATGGTTTCCAAACTGAAATTAAAACTATAGAGTCATTTTCATCCAAGATCTCCAATTGAGGCAAGACAGAAACCAGTCCCTCAGGCACCCCATGGACAGGCCAGAACTTTGCAAGTAAGTTCGACTGCCCTCCTTCCTTCCTGTGAGGGAAAAAACTAGAGAGCGAGCTACTTCTTTTTACTTCACTCACTGTTCCAAGGTGGGGCCAGCACAAGCAATAATGCATGAAATGTCCTACCTTTTTCACTGTTGCTTTTTCTTGATTGGACCTTCACTTGGTTGCAAAGCAGTGAATTTGGCTGGTTACCAGCGCTCCCAAAAACTATTTTAGTGAGTCGCTAGTTTACTTGGTGATCTTGTGGGGGAATGAGGACCTGGAGCTTTCTAATCTGCCATCTTTCTGACATCATTTTGTCTTTTTTAATACCTTTAGTTGTAGTTTTTAACCCTAAATGTGTCCAGAATCCCAATCACTTAGTCCTATCTCAGACTTGTAAATTATGATACTAAAAGTCTAAAACTAACACTACACCATATACTAAGGATAGCTGTCACCTATTTTGTTTCTAGATAACTGTTAATTCATCTAGGAGTATGTATTAGTCAGTTTTCACACTGCTATAAGTAACTATTTGACACTGGATAATTTATGAAGAAAAGAGTTTAATTGACTCAGTTCCACTAGCTTAACAGGAAGCACAACTGTGTGGCCTCAGGAAACGTACAATCATGGTGGAAGGCAAAGGGAAAGCAAACACATGTTACCATGGCAGAGTAGGAGAGTGAGTGAGTGAAGGGGGAGGTGCCACACACTTTTAAACCATCAAATCTTGTGAGAACTCACTGTCATCAGAACAAGAAGAAGGAAATCTACCCTCACGACCCAGTTACCTCCCACTAGGCCCCTTCTCCAGTTCAACATGATATTTGGGTAGGGACACAAATCCAAACCATATCCAAGTGTGTCACCAATAATCATAATTATTGGGGAGTGATACATGCAAATTGCAACTGATATTGCCAGTTGTTTTATAAAAAAAAATTGTAAACAAACGCAAGCTTAGGCAAAATAGCAAGACCCCATCTCTACACAAAATATATAGAAAAAAAAGTAGCCAGGTACAGTGGTACATGCCTGTGGTACCAGCTCCTTGGGAGGCTAAGGTGGGAGGATCACATGACCCCAGGAGGTTGAGACTACAGTGAGCCATGATTTTGCACTGCAGTTCAGCCTGAGTCGCAGAGCAGGACCCTGTCTTAAAAACAAAAACAGGAAAAACAAACAAACCCAAAATAAAACTAAAAAAAAAACAAAACAGAAGAGCAAAAAAACATACTTGCTTGGCATTTCTAACATGCTTCTAGCTGACATTGGTGCCTTTGGTCTACAGCTCAGATTTCAGTGTGAATTAGCACTGCCTTATGTAGGTCAACAGCATCAACCTATAAAGACATAATTTTGAAAACTGTGTAACTTGTGATCAGTTAAAAAATAATGATTTTACTTAGAATAGAGTCCTCTAATCATAGAAGGATAAATGAGAAAACCCTGAATGACATGAGAACAATGAGCAATTTTAAGAAGCAATAGGCAGTATAAGTATTAAGTGCAAATTAAATATGAGAAATGATCTCTATGATTCATTTTCTTTATTGGTATTCTTAACTGATGTTTTGCAGGAAACCATGACTGATCTCCTAATGCTAGACCATAGTCCATAATATTTAATTGTTATTTACACTAAACTCTTACATTCAATGACTGAAGTTTTATTTGGTATAATTGCATTTCTTTCTTTAAATTGAGTTTAACTTTTCTTTTTGTGGTAGTTTTCCAGACATGCTATTCAGACAATGTGAACTTAATAAAAATTTAGAATTCTTTTCTTTCTTCAATATGTTATAAAATATTTTAAATAGTATAAAACTTACTTGTTTCTTTGAGGCAAAATGAGATTTTTCCTGCTCCTTTTTGAAACTCTTTGAAAATTATCTTAGTTTCTTTTATGCTTATAAATCTAATATAGCTTGTAAATTTTGTCAATTATTTTTGCTAGAAGGAAAAAAATGCACTTTGTTGAAATTTCCAAATATCTTGTGTGTATTTTTATACACATTTTCGACTTACATTTTTTCTCTTTTTTTTTTTTTTTTTGAGATGGAGTTTTGCTCTTATTTCCCAGGCTGGAGTGCAGTGGCACCAACTCTGCTCACCACAACCCCCGCCTCCCGGGTTCAAGCCATTCTCCTGCCTCAGCCCCCTGAGTAGCTGGGATTACAGGCATACACCACCACACCTAGCTAATTTCGTATTTTTAGTAGACGAGGTTTCTCCATGTTGGTCAGGCTGGTCTCGAGCTCCCCACCTCAGGCGATCTGCCCTCCTTGGCCTCCCAAAGTGCTGGGATTACAGGCGTGAGCCACCACGCCTAGCCTCGACTTTATTTTTTAAAAAATTCCTCTGATTCCTTTTCCATTCCAGAATTTATATAGTTATGTAACTCTAGCATATCCAGCACCTTTTTTATAGGATGTTGATTGAATATGCAAAGTGAATGTTTTATATCAATATAAGGAAATTAATAATTTTCTTTTTTATTTCCCACAGCAACATTTTATGATTTATTCTTTTACCTTTATTTATTTATCCTTGTATTATATTGTTGCCTAGAAATTTCTTCCTTAGACTTTATGCTCACTGTGAACAGGTCCCATTTTAATTTGTATTCCCAGCTTCATGTTGTGTGATATCCCAAACCTTAGCACATTACAGTACATTTTGTTAAATGATAAATGTTACTATTTAAAGGAAATTCCAATTGAATTTCTATGTCTCAAGGCTATTCAAGTCAGAGCTAAATGTTTCTTAGGTGTGTTGCAAGAGCATGTTTCATTAAAATGGAGTTTATTTCAGGTATCTTTTTTAACTCTAAAATGCTGTTTCTCTAATATCATGAGACAATATAGAAACTTTTTAAAGTAGTTCAACTTCCTTTAGGATATTTTCAGATTATTCAGTATAACTGTCTTTGGACTATTTCTAACCTTTTCATATTTGACATTATTTACAGTTGAAAAGGTGAATACCATCAGTAAAATAAAATAAAAAAACAATTCAAACTTTTGAGCTTTTTAACAGAACATGAACTGATGGAAGAGGATGCTCTTTTTTTTAATATTGAGGAACTTTATTGAACTTCTCTGAGAAAATTTACGATTCTATGTGAATACATATTGAAACAACTAAATATAGGGAAAGGATAAAAGAAAAGAGAAGAACTAAGTTTTTTAGTGATTGGTTTAATTATATTAAGAACAACACTAAGAATCAGTGTAAACAATGTTAATACTCTAAAACTAAGAAACCTAAGTACATCTTTTCAAACAGAATCACAGATCTTTTAAAGAACTTTCCCTGTGCTTCTTAGAAAATAGACAGGTGTGGTTGGAGAAAATCTATTTTTGTTAAAGCACACCCACATTCAATTTAGATTCATAATTTCAATATCTCAATGATTTTTCCTTGTATTTTCTCTAAATGTCATGTTTTTTAGACTATTTTAATACAGATAGATTATATTTCTCTTCAGAGTACATATGGCAGATAAATACACTGATGTTTTCCAAAGGAAAGTACAAGCAGAATATTGTTAAAAAAAAACAAATTTTGGTATCCTTTACGTCCTTATGAAGAAAAGCAAATCTGATGGTTATATTTTCCCAAATAAAATGGTGTTTAACACTTGCATTTTTCCTACTTATGATTTCCAGCATTTTTTTCCTTGAACCTAAATAAATAAAAAATGAATTTAGACTTAAATAAACTATCTTTATAATGGTAAGCCTTGTCTTGTAAACTAAACTGTTCTCTGAAGGGTGATGAGTAATTTGTTGGTGGTAGATATAATGTAAATAGTTAGGTTGCAGACTCAGTTTAGTTTGGACTATAGCACTAATGTGTCTCTAGGCAATCACAATACTTAATATGATCTGACATTGAACACAGCATTTCAACTGATGCATCCATCCACTGGAGGGCTCATTTACAAAAGTAGCACCATATATGGATTATTCAATCTTTGTCCCTAAGTTTCTAGACCCCTCCTTGTGATATCATAATCTAACATACACTCTATTCTGCCACCAAAGCATCCAGATGATAATGTTGCAAGCTCCTAACATGTCCCTTGCCTAAGGCTGCTGCACAGGATCATACCTGTTCTGTTGGTCTGGCATGTACAATTGATTGTTTCCAGATGTTCGGTGGTAGGAAGTCATCAAAAACAAAGTCAATTAGGATCACTATCATCACCACTTAATTAACTGGCCAATTACTTTCCGAGCACCTATTAAGAGAACAAGAAAATGTTAACTGATGTAAAGAATCTAAAATTGTCTAAGGCTGGGTATAGTGACTCACATTGTAATCCCAGAACTTTGGGAGGTTAACGCAGGAGGCTAACACTGCTTGAGGCCAGGAGTTTAAGATCAGCCTGGGCAATATAGAAGACCTAATCTTTACAATAAATAATTTTTAAAAGTTAACTGAGTGTGATGGCACATGCCTGTAGTCCTAGCCACTCAGGAGGCATGGGCAGGAAGATCACTTGAACCTAGGAGTGAGCTATGATTGTGCCAGGGCACTCCAGTCTGGGTAACAGAGCAAGACCCTCTGAAAAAGATTTTTAATAAAAAATAAAATAAAATTTTCTAAGATATGATTCTTAAGGAGTTAATAACTTTAACAACAGGGATATGATGGATCTTTATACATGGTTTTAAGCAACACCATCACTACCATTCACCATGACGATGATGATGATGATATTCATTTATGATATTATGAATGATGAGAAAGAGTGCAAGTGTCTTGAGGGAGACCATTCCAAACAGTTCGCTTAGTGTAAACTTTCTTATTGTGTACTTAGGTAAGAGTTTTTAATGAATTATTTTATTTTAATCTTTCCAACATTTAAAAATAATTATCATTATTATTCCAGTTCACGTAAAAATATTGAGGCTCAGAATAATTTAGACGTCTGTTCGCAGTCTCCTAGCTCTCAAGTAGCAAAGTTGGATTCAAACTTATTGGTACAGTGTATTTTAGACTTTTTTTTTCCAGAGAAAGGAAAGTCATATCTGGCTTACATAACTAAGAGAAACTCCCAAGAGAACAGACATTTGAGCAGGATGTTGAAGGACTGACAGTGTCTATAACGGGATGCATATGAAAGGGGCTGGATGGAACAGAATTAGAAATGGAATGGTGATATGAAGGTTGAAGCACCTGAGGCAAATGTAAGGAAATGATAATCAGAGCAGCATGAAATACAGGATTCTTTCTCAAAAGGAGACTGTGCTGGCTGGGGGAGCTGGAGCGTGGATATAGATAATTATTGTTCTAGACTCACACATCTGTGTTTGGTTCTATAGCTAGTGTAGGGATGTTAAAGAACTTTGGAGAATAAAAGTAATGTAAGTAACACCATGCTTTAGAAATGCAATGGTAATAGAATATAAGATGGATGTAAAGGGGAGAATTATATTGTGTTCGTTAAGTCAGCAGTTCTCAAACAGGGACTTGTAGATGCCTTGGGCATTGATGAGTCATTTCAGAGAAACCACACATTCTTATGTGCATCACTTTAGGAACAGAAAAATATGTCTCACTCAAATTTGTTTTACCACTTTTTAAACGGTAGACTTCCTAGTCAGTCATAATTGGGAAAATAGACGTTTATTTGCAAATATTACTGAATTCAGTATAGCATTAACGAATTCTGAATATTACTGTGAATCTTTCCAAATGAAAGGTATTGAGGTACAAATAACATTGATTTATTGATTCTTTAATGTACTTGTTCTAGAAATATTTATCTTTACAAGTGGCATCCTAGTGGTTAAATATGATCTTTGTAATCAGATTTTATGAACTGGAACTCCAGCTGTCCCACTTATTAGCAATAAATGGATATGTTACTAATCTCTTTTAATCTCATTTTCTTATCTGCAAATTTGTCAAGATGACACTAATCTTACCTGATTATTTTGAGGATTATGTGAGATTGCAAATCTAAAATATTTCCCAGACACATGATAAAATATCTAACCCATTATTACTCTGTGTTAGATCATGTCTGGTAGACATTACATGGTTTTATCATAGTCACAAACTGAAAAGCACAGTCAAAAGTCATTTCTCAAATAGTTTGTCATGAGTTGGAGTGACAGTGTATCAAGATCATAATCAGTAAATTTCAGTTTATAATTTTTTCTTTGATTCTCGTACTGAATTGAAAAGTCAGTTATAATTGCTGCATTGCTATTCATTTCCCCTTTTTTTACAATGTGAAACAGTAATACCTGCTTGCCTCCCTTAGAGTTAATAAATTGGAAAGTATTTGTGGTTCTTGGCCCAGATACCCATTTGCTGTTGGTTATTGACCCTTTTTCACTGTCTCAGTTCTTGAGATGAGTATTTCACAATTTATAAACTTTGATTTACAGCAGCAACCTCTCTAGTTCTGTCACTCTGCCTTCTGAGTAGCCTTGAAGAAGGGCATTATTATAGAGAATCACCAATCATCACAGCACATGCATTCTGACAAAAAAAAAAAAAAAAAAACACTCACCTGGAAACCTGCAGGAACATTGTCTTCCAGATAAGGGTTTATGGTCTCAAGACAGCTATTGACTGTCTTTTTATCACTTCTCTAAAGCTGATAATTTGGGAGAGTCACTCTCTTGATTTACATGAAAAATATGAATGGGAATCCTAACGTGCAAGAGGAATAGAAGTGTTGGATAATCGAAAAAGAGGTGTGGAGCAAGCCATTGAGCAAAAAGTGGAATCTATCTCTCCTGGATTTGGTTTATCAGAATGAAAGACTAACTTAGAGTGACTTATCTGAGAAGGGAAACAGCAAAGAACAAAATGTCTCCTATGCATGGTTTCTTCTTGTGCATATTTAGAGTCTAGTTCTTTAAATCTGATGGGTTTATGGCACAGTTCAATACCAAAATCACTATATGAAAATTGGCTTCAATGTTTTAATCTGTGAACCACAGGAACTCATGTACAATTTATTAAATGTTTGCTCTTCTGTTCACGTTTGTTTAAAACAAAGCTGCTCTATAGCTTCTTGGGTGATTTGTGCACATGTAGTGAACTGGATACCTTCACGTTTTGTTTCATGTATCACCAAATCGTTAGGTATTTCTGAATAAAGAGACTGTATTGAGAAAGGAGGAAAACCAGTTGGGAAATGGGGTGGGAACAAAAAAATGAGAGGCTCAGTGTTTTATAAATTTTATGGCAAAGAAAAGCTGACATTCATTTTAAATCAATGCAGTCTGTGCTTTGCTTCAGTGAATTATGCCCACACATGTCTAGTCAACACAGTAGAAACACAGATCATTGGAGGAATGAAAGCTTTACCACATGCATCGTGAAAGATATACAAGTTTCTTTTCCCCATCAACCATACCTTTTGTCAATATCATGCATATTGCCCGGTGAGAGAACGTCGTTAACCAGATATAGAAGGACTTATTTAATTTAGTTACTACATCCTTTAGTTTTTATGAGTGGTGGGAGATCTGTTTAAAAAAGACCTGTTTGGTTAACAAATGTGCGCTGCTCTGCAGTGAGGGACGTTTTGAATGATTTTCCTATTTCTAATCTTTTCCCCACTCCAGTTAGAAAGTAGTCCACAGTGCTTCAGAACATTTATATTTAAATCTTTATTGTAGTTCCATTGTAGCAAGAATAAATGTAAATGGACTCAGCCTATTTCCATAATTATTTTGCAGAGTATTTTGGCTATCGTCCTGGTGTTTATAGTCAATTCATTTTCACACCATCTACATTTTGGACAGCAAGCATAAAACTCTGCTGGTTTATCTCACAGAGAGATCAGATTGCCCCCCAAAAGATAGCCATTTATAATATATGCACTTTTGAATAATTAAATGAACTACCGAAGAGGAAATGGATTCTAATAAGCTTTCAAACTGTGATTGTGCCATGCACTGAATCATTTCTTTATGAATACATTTCTCTTGGAGCATGTATAATTATGAAACTTTTTTTTCTATCTCGGTAGGAACTGGGAAGTAACAGCCCTCCACAGAGAAACTGGAAGGGAATTGCTATTGCTCTGCTGGTGATTTTAGTTGTATGCTCACTCATCACTATGTCAGTCATCCTCTTAACCCCAGGTAATCTGTCTTTATTCCTCTGTTATGATGGTATTGTGGATGATAATTTCACATTCAAATGCCTTAAGAGGGTAGCAATATGTGGTATCTTAGGGCACATTAGCATTGGTTGGAATTTGGGGAAAAAAAAGCATAATCAGACATTTTGCAAATGGCACAGTAATTCTGCAGTTCAAATATCATGCAGGATATTTTGGGGAAGCTAAAAATGTAAAATATACAAGTTGAGAATGCCAAGGAGCTTTTAGTCTCCATTGCCACTTACAGCCTTACTATGTGTTAGTTTGACAAATGCAGAAGACATTTGACTTTTATTGTGGGTTGAAGATGAGGGAGTGGTATCTGAAAGTTTCCATATATAGATCATAACTCAACTGTATGGAAAGGGAAAGAGAGGATTTGATGGAAAAATTTCAGATCGAAAGAGAGTGATCTAAACCTCTACATTTGGACACTTCTTTCTTTCTTTTCCTTTCTTTCCCTGAAGTTTTTACATTCTAACTTTCTACCCGATCTAAAGAACCTCTGCAAATTGCCTTTGCAATGATTTTTGGACCGTGTTCTTCAGATTAAAGAGTTCAACACTAATATGGAAATTATCATTGTGTTTAATTCTTTTGGGGGGACTATTTCAAAACCCTGAAGATTTATTACTCTTTAGTAGGTACTTATAAGGAAGGCAGAGATAAGGGGATTACTATTAAACTCCCCTAATTGTCTTCCAGATACATTTGGCATGTTGCTGCAACCCTCCCACCCAACTGTTTTCTCAAAGACTGAATACCCACATATGGCACAGTATTATGAAAAATAGTCATTTCTGGGATAGGATTGCATGAATTCGGAAATCAACTGATATTTTAAAATTATAGCCTGTTGTTGAATATTATTTATTTCCACTTCAGTTTTTGTCTTAGCTTTGTTATTTTATGAACCCCTTAAACACATTGAACTTATTTGTTGATGTACGAAATACAATTAATGGTAACTCTTTTTCAGAGTCATTTAGTCACATAATTTCCGTGACAAATTATATAAATGACAGTATCAATTGTTCCAATGGGGCACTTTGTGAAATATACCATCTTTGTAAAACTACTGACTTTGAAATATATAAACTGCCAAGAATACAGTTGTTAGCTGTTTTTGGGGTTATGTGTATATTGCATTTTAGGTTTTGGGGTACATGTGAAGAACATGCAAGATTGTTGCATAGGTACATATGTGGCAATGTGGTTTGCTGCCTTCCTCACCTTCACCTGTGTCTGGCATTTCTCCCCATGTTATCCCTCCCTAACTTCCCACGCCCCGCTGTCCCTCCCCTCGTTCCTCCCAACAGACCCCAGTGTATGATGCTTCCCTCCCTGTGTCCATGTGTTCTCATTGTTCAATACCCGCCTATGAGTGAGAACATGTGGTGTTTGATTTTCTGTTCTTGTGTCAGTTTGCTGAGAATGATGGTTTCCAGGTTCATCCATGTCCCTACAAAGGACATGAACTCATCATTTTTAATGGCTGCATAGTATTCCATGGTGTATATGTACCACATATTCCCTGTCCAGTCTATCATCGATGGACATTTGGGTTGGTTCCACGTCTTTGCTATTGTAAACAGTGCTGCAGTGAACATTCGTGTGCATGTTAGTTGTTATTTAACATGTGGAGAGGTTGAGAAAGAAATAAAGGGAGCCAGTAGGGAGGAAGGAGAGAAAGGTAATTGGAAAGAAAAAAAGGAAAAATTCCCTGGTAAAAGTTGGCTTATCCAGCATTCTCCCAATAACCTTTTCTCAGCTGCCTCATTTGTACATCTGTAATACAATGTAATTAAACAATATGATGGCTCTAAGTTGCTGCACAATGCCAAGAATCATTGTTATAGGAATATGAGTTCCAGTATGGTGTTTCACTTAAACATAAGAAGTTTGACATAATTATAAAAAATGAATGAGCTGATTTTGCTGCTTTCTATTGATGGCTATTAGCCAGATTCCTGTCATAATCCCTATGTATTTCTCTTGAATTCTTTATCTTTCATTCTGATTCTAGCATCCTTGTCCCAGTGATTCACTTTC
The DNA here is from genome assembly GCF_030222135.1 of Aotus nancymaae. Classification (NCBI taxonomy): domain Eukaryota; kingdom Metazoa; phylum Chordata; class Mammalia; order Primates; family Aotidae; genus Aotus; species Aotus nancymaae. The sequence goes on from NW_026988442.1 coordinate 81,026,090, forward strand.
TCAGGTTTTCTTTTTACTCACTGAGGCCATATTGATACTTTAGAGTACTTGAGAGTTTGCTGCAACAAAGGCCATATAGAGTTAGCCACTCACTAAATTAAACTTTCTCTGCTCAACCCTTTCCAATATTTCTCAGTATAAAACCACAGTGATGAACCATAATTGAGTTCATTTTTGTCCTGCACTTCTTCATTTATTAAAGCAAGAGCAAACATGGCATACCTTGGTTTGAGTTCTGTCTCTCTAAGACATCAGTTTTGTGCAATTTGGCATGTTATTTAACCTTGTCTCTTACTTTACTCGTCTGTATTATGAGTAGAATATTTATTGCCAACATTGTAGTGTTATTATGGAGGTTAAATGAGATAATGTAGTCCAAGAGTTTTGCACAGTATCTAGCACTGCTGCTGCTATTTCTTTGATTATTGCCATTATTCAGTACTTATTGACTACCAGAAACCATACCAAGCAGTGTTACATAAAGGATATTTCCCAGAAAAGGTATAAAACATCTCAGGAATATAGATCTTTGTGACTTCAATTTTAGTTATGACGAATGGAAAGGGACACAATATTTAACCTGGAGTTAGTCTTCTGCGGTCAAATTATTCATGCATTCATTCATCCAATAGGTAATTTTGGAGTACTTACCACATTCTAGGTGTTATGGTAGTTGGCCCTGCACTTTCACTATTTTATATCTTTTACCTCCAATCCCTAGTTACATAAATATACACATTTAGAAAACTCACATATTTAGAACAACCACAGCCCCCCCCAAAACCCAGGCTTAATTTCATATGATATTAATCGTACAAATAGAAGTGGCATTTATTTATTTATTTTTGTTTTGTTTTGAAGTGGGGTCTTGCTCTGTTGCAGGCTGGACTGCAGTGGTGCAATCATGGCTCATTTCAGCCTCGAATTTGTGGGCTCCAGCAATCCTCCCACCTCAGCCTCCTGAGTAGCTGAAACCACCATGACCAGTTATTTTTTTATTTTTATTTTTGTAGAGATAGGGTCTCTCTGTGTTGTTCATGCTGGTCTCAAACTCCTGGTCTCAAGCAATCCTCTTGTGTATGCCTCCCAAAGTGCTGGGATTACAATCATAAGCCACCACACCCAGCCCACAATTATTATTTAGATTTACAGTTTACCAAATACATTTCACATACTACATGCTCAAAAGTCTTTGGATTTCATTATTATTATTGGCAGGGACATTATAAAATAAAAAAGTAAGTAATTATACTAGAGTGGCAAAGGTATTGCTATAGGAAGCAGACCTCCTCCTTTATACAGAGAGTGTTCTATGCTCTCTGTAAACTCAATGCCATCAAGTGCCTAGAAAATTATATAAATTGATGAAGTGGGTAAGTATAACAACAGTGGTTAGTCATTTGAGTTGTGACCCAGCAAAATGGCAGTCTAGTTGCATGGCCTTTATGGTGGGCTCAACCCAAAAGTGTCAGAGTAATATATAAAGCCAGAAGACTAGTAGTTTGCAGCACAAGACTTGGGTCTTTACCCGGGAAGTACTTTTAGAAGTTATCTAGTCTTGCCTCTCTCATTGGACAGGAAAAATACCTGAGTTTTTTAACTTTCGGGGTGAGAACAAGAATATGCATCAAGACCATGTACCCTTTTGATTTTACATGTGTCTGTGGCTGTGTATGTCTGTGATCAGACTGCAATGCTCCAATTGCACCAAGCCTTTCTCTTCTAACCTTCAGGCTTGAGTTCTCTCAGCTGTGCTGGAACAAAGCCACAAAGAAAAACCTCCAGCTGGAAATTCAACATACAGCATCACCCTTCCGGTCTTCCCCCTGTCCACCAACATGTTCTCAAGGCCTAGCTTTTAAGTGAAACCACTGAAGCAGGTGTAAACTTTCAACCAAGTAGGGGAATCCATGTCAGGAGTGGAAGCTTCTGATTGTGAGATTTTAGCAAGACACTGGGCCTTTTAGGACAAGGGCTGCCTCTAGAACAACTTTTCCAATTAGAGCAGCAGTCAAAAATTCATATAGCTGCTATAATTATATAACCCTGGGCTAGTCACTTACCTCTATGGTATCAGTGTGTCATTGAAGAAAAGGACATCTTTAGTTTGCTAGAATGGGAAGTGATCTCTTGAAGTGTATTACAACTGTAATGTCTATTATTGAATATATTAATAAACACCACCAACAATAATAATGCTTGTTTAGTGACAGATATAGCAACAGATGAATATGGTGAGCTCTTTCACTGAGATTTTTCTATCATGAAAATCCATTTAGTGGGTATGTTTAAAGATGAAAGCATACAAAAAGTTGTTTAGTCAAAGAAATGTTTTTGAAACTCTTTTACTCAAAATAGCATGACAATTTTCAGGTAAGTGCTAAGGAATGCAAGCCTGTGAACAGAGAAACACATGTTCATTGTAATTTTTGTTTGATTGCAAATTATATTGCAGAAGTAATTTGACACACATGCCTTACTTTCTAAGATTATCAGACTCTTCCTTGCCTTGTGAAGAGAAGTCCTATTTTTGAAGAATAGGCTAACTATTCAAGTAATTTATTTTATAAGTATTTCTGAAAGAAACAAATTATTCACTCCCCTCTCTAAATTAAAAGGTGGACTTATTCAAATGCATTGATGAAGCCTACATTTTTTTTCTTTTGAGTTTGTTTAAAGAAAATGTTTATCCACATTTATTTTGAGAATATATTAACTATAAGATCAATAATTATACTCTACAAATATATGAGAGTACATTTATGCTTAAAGTTGTGGAAGTCAGTCTAGTAAAGCTGTGCATTTTATTTGCAATCTTATTTTTACACTTAATATGTAGAATGAGAAGGACTATACTTGGGAGAACATTATGTGCAGAATACGATTACCAATTTTAACCTGTTTTGAGAACAAAGGTGCGTATTTTATGAGTCAATGCATTTGATAGAGGATATTCATCAAGCTCTTTAATCCATCTGCCATATTGAAATAGCCACCTGAGAACTGTCATACTCCACAATTCTTCAGCAGCAATGGCCTTTTGCCTTTTGTGTGTCTATAATCAGTCGGTGCCAAGACAGAGTCATCACACTGATTATCTGTCATGGCTGACTAAGACCAAAATGTGGTCTTCATTGTTAGCTGTAGCTCTTGTTTCTTTTTGAAACTTCCCAACTACCATCTGTTATAATAGTGGGATTCATTCCTTTAGTACACTCTTTAGGTTGCATGGTGGACAGTTTTTGCAGGTTTATCAGAGTATAAAAGAAACCAAGCATTGATGTAGGAATCATTAGAACTCTGCTTGATCTGTTGAACAAGAATATAATAGTGATTTTTTTCAGTTCCACAAGAGAGATGTCTTTATTTTCACTTCTAGAAGTATCTCTAAGATTAAGAATTTTAAACTAGTTTCATATGCCATGTTAAGTAATAATTTACACAGGTCAATACTGCCACAGTGATGTAAATGGTTAGATGAGTCTTTAATATCAGATATGGGTTACATCCATGAAGCTATGCTCAATTAGTTCACTTGAGCCAAAACATAACATTAAGGAAGTGAAGGAAGAGAAACAGGCAGCCCGATCCAGAAAAATCAACAAAATGAGCCAAAAACTACAAGTCAGCCTTTAAGGAATTAGGCTTTTCCTTACATCAGCTTAAGTGTACAGTGCACACAATCATTTTATTTAACCCTTGTAACACACCAGTTTAAAGGAAGTAGACCAGTTTTCTACGTAACACAGCTAAGAGCGACAGGTTTGGATGACTTCAGCAGCTAGTTTGTGGAGAAAGTATAGTAGACAGAGTGATAAAATTGACCTTGGTATTAGACTGACTTGGATTCATCCCCTAGCCTTGCTACATGCCCACAAATATGATGAGGTAAAGAATTCTCTCTTTCCCTATTGTTAAAACATCAGATTAGGCCTGGCGTGGTGGCTCATGCCTGTAATCCCAGCACTTTGGGAGGCAGGGCAGATCAACTGAGGTCAGGAGTTTGAGACCAGTCTGACTAACATTGTGAAATCCCATCTGTACTAGAAGTACAAAAATTAGCTGGGTGTAGTGGTGGGCACCGGTAATCCCAGCTACTTGGGAGGCTGAGACAGGAGAATTGCTTAAACCTGGGAGGCGGAGTTTGCAGTGAGCCAAAATCACGCCACTGCACTCCGGCCTGGGCAACAGAGCACGACCCTGTTTCAAAAAAAAAAAAAAAGACACCAGATTAAAAAAATGATTTGACCCTTTGAAAGAGGGCTCTAAAACGATTCATGTGCCCCGCATGTGTGTGTGTGTGTGTATATATATATATAATTTCCTGGGAAGCATTTAATAAAATTAAGGACTTTATTGGACTGATGACAGCTGATTTGTTATTGTTATGCAAAAATTCATTCTAGTTGCTATTGTGGTCTAACAAAATAACAGTTCCTGGTTATAGTTAGTTAAAATGTTATATTGCAAACAATATCCTGGCATCTTTAATTTAACAGATGTCATTTAAACACCTGACCTGTGTTTCAAAATGTCAAAGCAATGATTAAACTATCCCCATTATGCTTTATGAGGGGAAATAGTTTTACAGATTTTTAGATTTGCATTACTTGTAAATATCAGCATTGACCACGATGCAAATTGTTTATTTTGTTGAATTAAAACAGAAGATGTGTTGTATTGATAGGCATAATCTAATGTGTCTGTGCTTGTTTTTTTTTCAAGAACAGCACAGATTGAATACAGATTTCAATGTAGCATTATCCAGGCATCATCAGGCTGCAGAGAAAACAATGACAGATTCTAACAGTTTCTCCCTGTATATTATGGATTGTTGTTGCTTTTAAAAATAGATTTATCTCTACTGTGGATAAAAAATAATTTCCTCTGGTATTAATGGAATAAAAGTGTTACATTTTTTGTCTTTGCTTTATAGTTTCATTTCTTTTTTTTTTTTTTTTTTTTTTTTTTTTTTTTTTTTTTTTTTTTTGAGACGGAGTTTCGCTCTCGTTACCCAGGCTGGAGTGCAATGGCGCGATCTCGGCTCACCGCAACCTCCGCCTCCTGGGTTCAGGCAATTCTCCTGCCTCAGCTTCCTGAGTAGCTGGGATTACAGGCACGCGCCACCATGCCCAGCTAATTTTTTTTTTTGTATTAGTAGAGACGGGGTTTCACAATGTTGACCAGGATGGTCTCGATCTCTTGACCTCGTGATCCACCCGCCTCGGCCTCCCAAAGTGCTGGGATTACAGGCTTGAGCCACCGCGCCCGGCCTATAGTTTCATTTCTATATTTAAGCCATATTTAATTCCCTTAGTTACTCTCATAATGTTGAGTGTCCAATCAGATAAATGATAAATTTGATTTATATTATAATGTCTTTAGTTTTACAAGAGTCAAAAGAGACTCTATTAACAATTACTTATACCTTCTTCTTGCCAGATGTTGTACTGTGTTTTACATGTACTATTTTATTTATTCTCATATCACAAATATTGCATAGATACTATTTATTTATTTACATTCTAGAGTATTCATTTGAGTCTTGCAAGTTGAAGTAAATTGCTTAATTTCACACAACTAGAAGGCAGAGATGCCAGATGACTATCTCAGGCACTTTTGGTTTTGACATGTGTCATAATCTTTGTAATTTAAGTTAAGACATATTCTTACACCCATGGAAGATAGGGGCAAAAAATGTTTTAGGAAAATAAATTTCTGCTTTATTCCTCTCCATGATTTTTGTAATTAGCAAAGTAATTCTGTATATTTCTAAAATGGAAGGCATAGCAGAGAAAGAATTCAGCTGAGGATGGAGGTGTAAAAATTTGGACAAGGGGCAGAAAAGGAGGAAGTGACAGAAGTGGGAAGTTGAAAATCATAAGTGTAAATTCTGTATGTATTTTTATTTCGGTTTCATAATTTTTCAGGCTTCAAATACCCATGATAAAATACAAGTTCACATTTTCTATCCTATACCACATTATATAAAATTGTGTGTTATTATACAACTTTAAATATTGTGTCATATATTTTATTTGCTCCTGCCTAATAGAAATTTCATTTAAAAATGTGACATTCTGGCCTCTAATGTATGATTAGATAGCCTTGTCTCTGAGAAGTCAGGTTTCCATGAAACAGAGAGTTATTGGTATGATGGCTTGTGCCTGTAATCCTAGCACTTTGGAAGGCCAAGACAGGAGGATCACTTGAGCCTAGGACTTCAAAACCATCCTGGGCAGCATAGTGAGACCCCATCTCAACTAAAAGTTAAAAAAAAAAAAGTTAGCCATGTGTGTTGGCACATGCTACTCAGGAGGCTGGAGGATTGCTTGAGACTGAGAAGTTGAGGATATAGTGAGCTGTGATCATACCACTTTACTTCAGCCTGGGCAACAGAGCATGACTGTCAAAAAAGAAAGAAAAGGTTAAAAAAAAAAAAAGAAAAGCAAGAAAAAAGAAAGAAAATGTGACATACAGTTACCCATTCCACCTGGGAAAAAATACTGTAATACATATTTATGCTCTGTGTTTGTGGACGAGGATATTTTAATACGTAGTTATTTCCCATGATGCCACTTGTATGCAATTAACATTAAATTCCTTTGTTTTAAACTGTAACCAATGTCACCTGTATTACAGAGTTCATCTGTAAAAAAGAGACTGTATCAGTAAAAAGAAAAAAACAACAAACCTTTATTTAACAGTATTTTAAACTAATATCCCACTTTGTATCCCTGACCAGGAAAATGAAATTTTAGCTAGAGCAATTTCAATGTTTGTTCATTATTCTGGCTTATTTAACTGCACTGTTTCTCTTGGTCTAAGACTGTTCAGTTGAGTGTAAAGTCCAATCTGATAAACTCTAGCAAAACTAGAATCAGTGAAACTAGACTTAGGAGACAACCTTACTTGAATGGAAGACTGTACCTTAAATCTGTGGATCACATTTTGACTTTTGCATGGGGTGTAGAAGACCTCCAGTGCAATACTTGCAGCTTATCCTGCATTTGCTGAGTCATCTTCAGTAGCTATGTAACTAGAGAAGCAAAGCAAGTACCTTAACTGTTTTATATGAATTATTTAGTGTTCAAGAGTTCTAGTTACTTTAATGACTTTATCTCTCCACATCACATTCATTATCTTTCTTGCCTAACTTAAATTACTGGTATTATTGTTTTTTAAAATATTGAGATGAAAGTCACATATAAAATTATCCATTTTAAAGTGAACAATTCAGTGGCACCTAGTACATTCGTATCATGTGCAACCACCCGTTCTATCTAGCTCCAAAACATATTCATCATCCCAAAAAGAAACTCTAACCACTAAGCAGTTGCTCCTCATATCCCACCTCCCTCATCCCCTGGCAATGACCAATCTACTTCTCTTTTCTGAACATTTACTTTTTCTACATATTTTACATAAATTGAATCAAGTAATATATGACCTTTAGTGTTTAACGTCTTTCACTTTGCATGTTTTAGAGGTTTATCTACCAAGTCATATATAACAGTGCTTCATTCCTTTTTATGGCTCCTAGCAATCCATGGTATGCATATTCCACAGATTGTGCTACTGTGAACATGTGTGTATTTGTTTGAGTCCCTGTTTTTAGTTCTTGAGGTTATGTACCTAGGAATGGAATTGCTAGGTCATATGGTAATTCTCTGTTTAAATTTCTAAATAACTGTTTGCCACAGCAGCTGAACCATCTTACATTCCCAACAGAAATTTTCATGTGTTCCAGTTTTTCCATATCCTTAGAAACACTTGTTATTTTCTGTGTGTGTGTGTGTGTGTGTGTGTGTGTGTGTGTTTTAATTATGGGCATTAAAGAGATATGAAGTAGAATCTCATTTGGTTTTAATTTGCATTTCCCTAATGATTGACAATATTGATTGAGCATCTTCTCATGTGCTTATTGGCCATTTATGTATCTTCTTTGAAGATACATCTATAGAAACACAACTGATTTCTGAGTGTTAATCTTGTACTTTTCAACTTTGCTGAAATCATCTATTAGCTTTAGTAGCTTATTGTAGATTCTTCGAGATTTTCTATGTATGGAGGATCATGCCATGTGTGAACAGAGATAGTTTTACTTCTTCATGTCCAAATTGATTATCTTTTCATTCTTTTTCTTGTCTAGTTACTCTGGCTAGAATTTCCAGTACAATATTGGATAATAATATTAAAAGTGAATGTTCTCATCTTACTCTGTCATAGATGGAAAGATTTTCAGTTTGTTTCATTGAGTAGTCTTAGCTTGTTTAAAGATTCTCTACATTGTTGAGGAAGATTCATTTTATTTCTAGCTCTTAAAATATTTTTATAAGGAGTGTTGGATATTGTCAAATACATTTTATCCATAAATTGAGATGACCATTTGTTTTTCTCCCTTTTCTATTATATGTCGTATTACGTTGATTTTCTTTTGTTTAGGCACTCTTAAATTCCTGGAATAAACCCCACTTGTTCATGGTGTATAATCCGCTTCATATGCTGAAGAATTCTGTTTTCTAACATACTTTAAGGATTTTCATCTGTATTTATAAGAGATGTTGATCTATTGGTTTCTTTTCTTGTGCTTTGTCTAGCTTTCATATCAAAATAATTTTAACCTCACAGAATGAGATAGTAAGTAATCTCTTAGTTTTGCAAAGAGTTTGAGAAGGATGAGTGTTAATTCTTCCAAATGTTAGAATTCACAAGTGAATTCATCTGGTTCTAGCCTTTTTATTATTAGGAAGATTTTTATTATTGGGTTTTATGACTTACCCATTATAGGTCTGTTCAGGGTTTTTATTTCTTCTTGAGTAAGCTTGGTAGTTTGTGTTTTTCTAGCAACTTGTTTACTTCATATAATGTCTGAGTTCATTTGTGCTGCTGTAACAAAATACCACAGATTGGGTAATATAAACAATAGTAATTTATTTCTCACAGTTCTGCAAGCTGGAAAGTCCAGGATCAAGATTCTGGCAGGACTGGTGTCTGGAGAGGGCTGCTTTCTGGTTCCAAGATGACATCTTTTTGCTGCACTCTCCAGAGGGAAGGAACGCTGCATTCTCACATGGCAGAATGAACAGAAGGAAAAGACAGTCTTCCCTTCCCTTCAATCTCAAGACCTTTTATAAGGGTATTAATTCCATTCATAAGGGTAGGGCCCTAATAATTACCTCCCAAAGATCACATCTCTTAATACTATTGCTTTAGAGATTAAATTTCAATATGTAATTGAAAGGGGAACACAGTCATTCAAACCATCGTGTATAATTTGCACCTCTACTGTTTGACATATATATGATTATTATTTTGTCTCTTTAATGACCATTTTTCTATATATAGTATCATTTCTTCTCATAACAATTTTTGACTTAAAGTCTAATTTTTCTGATATTAGGATAACAATTTCTGCTCTTTCTTGGTTACAGTTTGCATAGAATATATTTTTTCATTCATTTGCCCTCAATGCATTGCATCTTTATTAATGAAGTAAGTGAATTAAAAAAATCCAGTCTGCCATTTTCAGCCTTCTGAATGGAGAATTGCATTTATTTACATTTAGTTTCTTAAAATGAAGTAATTGTTTCATTGTTCCACTTATTTTCTCTCTTTTAATTTTTTTCTTTAAGTCCCTCAATGCTGCCTTCTTTTGTGTTTATTTTTGCAGTGTCCTTCTTTGATTCTCTTCTCATTTCCTCTTGCAAATTTTTTCTTATGATTATGCTGGTTACTGTAATTCATATTTTAAATTTATAACAATTTAGTTTGAATTAATTTTAACTTATCTTCAATCACATAACAAACTCTGTTTTTATACAGTTTCACCCCTACAATATTGTTTTTGTCACAAATTACATCTATATATATTGTGTGACCATTAATCTAGATTTATAATTATTGTACATTTTTCTTTTAAATTATAGTAATATAGAAAATATAAAGATGAGTCACAAGCCAAATATACAATAAGATTGCCTTTTCTATTTACCTAAGTAGTTATCATTGCTAGAGTTTTCTGTTTCTTCATATGGCTTCAAATTATTGTCTAACATTTTTCCACTTCATGCTGAAGTACTCCTTGAACATTTTTGGAGGGTAGTTCTACTTACTGCAAACTCCCTCAACTTTCCCCAGCTTTTGTTTATCAGAGAATTTCTTGATTTCTCCTTCATTTGAGTGATTATTTTGCTAGATACAGAATTTTTGGTTGAAACCTCTTTTCTTGGCTGGGCGCAGTGGCTCACACCTGTAATCCCAGCACTTTGGGTGGCTGAGGTGAGAGGATCACCTGAGACCAGGAGTTTGAGACCAGCCTGGCCAACGTGGTGAAACCCTGTCTCTACTGAAAATACAAAAAAAAAAAAAAAAAAATAGCTGAGTGTGGTGGTGGGAGCCTGTATTCCCAACTACTCAGGAGGCTGATTCAGGAGAATTGCTTGAACCCAAGATGTGGAAGCTGCAGTGAGCTGAGATTGAACCATTGCACTCCAGCCTGAGCAACAAGATTGAAACCTCATCTTAAAAAAGAAAAGAAAAAAGGAAGGAAGGAAGGAGGGAGGGAGGGAGGGAGGGAGGAAGGAAGGAAGGAAGGAAGGAAGGAAGGCTCTTTTCTTTAAAAATGTTCCACTTTCTTCTTGTCTGCATATTCATTGATGAGAAATCTCTGTTAAACTTAGAGAGAATCCTGTATATGTATCCATAGGATTTTCTTTTGCTGCTTGCAAGCTCATGTCTTTGTTCTTATCTTCTGATAATTTGATTATAATGTATCTCAGAATGTATCTTTCAGTGTTATTTTTCTTTGAGTTTATTGAACATCTTGAACATATAGTTCTATGTCTTTTGCCAAATTTGGCAAATTGTTGGCCATCATTTCTTTAAATACACTTTCTGCCCTTTTCCTCTCTGTCTTCTTGTGATTTCAGTTCTTTTATGTTGCTGTGTATAATGGTGTTTTAAATGTCTCTTAGGCTCTGCTCATTTTCCTTCATTCTTTTTTCTTTCTGCTTTCTATACTGGTAATTTTAATTGATCTATCATTATTTTCACTGGTTCTTTCTTCTGCCTGCTCAAATTTGCTGTTTTATTCTTCTACTAAGTTTGTATATAAGTCCTTATGCTTTTAAGCTCCAGAATTTCTATGTGTGTATGTGTTTAATAATTTTTATCTCTTTATTGATACTTTCTACTTTTTAAATACATTGTTATTCTGGTTTCCTTTAGCTCTTTATTCATGATTTTCTTTAGCTTTGTGAGCATATTTAAGACAATTGATTTAAAGTCATTCTCTATTAAGTAATGTCTGTGCCTCCCCAGCAGCAGTTTCCATTAATGTCTGTGAATAGACTATGCTTTCTTACTTCTTTGCATGCTTTACAATTTCTGATTGAAAAGTGTACGTTTTGAATATTACAATGTGGAACTCTTAAAATCAAATTTTTCTTCCTTTTCTGAGTTGGCTTTTGTTGCTTGCTGTAGGCTGTAGCTATTTGTGTGTTCTATGGTAGAATCTTTTAAACTATTTTTGAAAAATCACTGTTATTCGCCATTTTCTGAAGTCTCTGTTCTTTAGCTTGTGTTAGCTAGGGTTTCCTGTTTGATTTTTTTTTTTTTTTTTTACAAATTTTTTTTGAATATTAGGAGGCAAATGTGACTATGAGTGGGGGCTGGGGTATGGAGGCTAGGAGAAATAAAAACAGAGGATAAAATACCTTTTCAGATTCACTCTGTGTTTGGCACTTTAACACTTAGTCTATTTACAACTCTACCTTAATCTTTACTTCCTGCTCTTACTAGGCCTATAGTTCAGCCAGAGGTGAAAGCTTAGCGTTTTCTCAGGTCTTTTCAGAATATTCATCCTGTCTTGGGAATGCATGTAGATTTCTAAATTCCTCAATGTGTGTAGGCACTTTGAAAGCCCTAATTTCTCAGAGAAACTCTTGAGATTTTTCTACCAAGCTTTGGGTGATATGTTTTATGCTTCAACTATAATCATTTTTTTTTGGCCCAGATAGCTATGGCTCGTTCATCTGCCTTACAATGCTTTGAGGAATATTTGCTACTTTTCTGCCAAAAGTATGTTTCAAGTCAGATGTAACAAAGAAAAAAGCCTTCTGACAGTCTTTCAGGTTGCTCCCAGCTTAGACTAGGTAATTACATTCTTTTTTCCAGGTCAGTTCCACCCTATTTGCTCCAGAACTAGGAGCCAAGATTCTATATGCTGAGTGCTGGCTGCTAAGTTAAATATCATCACCCAGCAGGGAGAGGGCTGGGATAATGGCAAATAAAAACTCACAAAGCTTTTCTTCTGTTTTTTTTTTTTTTTTTTTTTTTTTTGAGACGGAGTTTCGCTTTTGTTACCCAGGCTGGAGTGCAATGGCGCTATCTCGGCTCACCGCAACCTCTGCCTCCTGGGTTCAGGCAATTCTCCTGCCTCAGCCTCCCGAGTAGCTGGGATTACAGGCTGGGATTACGCGCCACCATGCCCAGCTAATTTTTTGTATTTTTAGTAGAGACGGGGTTTCACCATGTTGACCAGGATGGTCTCGATCTCTTGACCTCGTGATCCACCCGCCTCAGCCTCCCAAAGTGCTGGGATTACAGGCGTGAGCCACCGCACCCGGCTTTCTTCTGTTTTTAAGTTGCCTTTTCTTCTTTCAGCATTTTTTTGACTTCTGTAAACATTTGACCACTTCCTAGAATTTTGATAAAGCTTATTCTAACCATTTTTCTTTATTATTATCCCCAAAGTTTCTATGGAGGAATCGTCTCTGGAAGCTGCCTGCTTCTTTGTTCACTGATTATCACTCTGATAACAAACCGTTCCTAACACAATTAACATGTGTGATGGCCTCTTTTATTGTGATCCACCTGGATTTCTTATTATATTTGAAGCCTAGAGTAAGGTTTCTATCTTTACCACCTACACTGCTTTCTATATTTACTATATTATTCATGAGAGTTTCTATTACAAACTAAGTTCTCAATAAATTCAGGCATACCTTGTAGATATTGTAGGTTTAGTTTCAGAACACTGCAATTAAACAACTATTCCAATAAAGCAAATCATACAATTTTTTTTGGTTTCTCACTGCATGTAAAAGTTATGTTTATACCATTTGTAGTCTGTTCAGTGTGCAATAGCATTGTGTGTTATAAAAATGGACAGACCTGGCCAAGTGTGGTGCCTCACACCTGTAATCCCAGCTCTTTGGGAAGCCAAAGTGGGCAGATCATGAGGTCAAGAGATAGAGACCATCCTGGCCCACATGGTGAAACCCTGTCTCTACTAAAAAAAAAAAATACAAAACATAGCTGGACTTGGTGTCACATGTCTGTAGTCCCAGCTACTCCGGAAGCTGAGGCAAGAGAATTGCTTGAACCTGGGAGGCAGAGGTTGCAGCGAGCCGAGATCATGCCACTGCACTCCTGCCTGGTGACAGAGTGAGACTCCCTCTCAAAAAAAATATATAGACAGACCTTAAATAAAAATTACTTTATTGCTAAAAAATTCTAATAATGATCTGAACCTTTCACAAATCGTAATCTTTTTGCTGATAGAGGGTCTTGTCTTGATGTTGATGACTGCTGACTGAACAAGATAGTGGTTGCTGAAGGTTGGGATGACTGTGACAATTTCTTAAAATAAGGCAGAAATAAAGTTTGCCACATTAATTGGCAGTTCCTTTCACAAAAGATTTCTCCATAGCATGCAATGCTGTTTGATAGCATTTTCTCCTCAGTAGACCTTCTTTCAAAATGGGAGTTACTCCTCTAAAATCCTACTTCTTTAACAACTAAGTTTATGTAATATTCTAAATCCTTTGTTGTCATATCAACTAGATTCCATATCAAGAAACTTCTCATTTCCCCTCATCCATAAGAAAAAACTCCTCTTCCATTCAAGACTTACTGTGATTGTAGCAGTTCAGTTTTATCTTCACGTTCCACTTTTAATTCAAATCCTCTTGCTGCTCCTACCACATGTGCAGTTATCTCCTTCACCGAAGTCTTGAACCTCGTAAAATTATCAGTGCTGATTGGAATCAACTTCTTCCAAACTCCTGTTAATGTTGATATTTTGACTTTTTCACATAAATCACAAATGTTCTTAATGGCATCTAGAAACATGAATCCTTTCCAGAAGATTTTTAATTCACTTTGCCCAGATCCTTCAGAAGAATCAATATCTATGGCAGCCTTATCAAATGTAGTTCTTAATTACTAACATTTGAAAATCAAAATTACTCCTTGATATGTAGGCTGCAGAATGGATGTTGTATTAGCAGGCATGAAAACAACCATTAATATTTATGTACGTCTTCATCAGGGCTCCCAGGTGAATTGTCAATGAGCAGTGATATTTTAAAAGGAATATTTTTATGAATAGGAAGTCTCAACAGTGGGTTTAAAAGACTTAGTAAACCATGCTATATACAAATGTCATCCAGGCTTTCTTGTTTCACTTATAAAGTACAAGCTGAGTAGCTTTAGCAAATTCTTAAGGGTCTCAGGGTTTTGAGAACAATAAATCAGCACTGGCTTCCACTGAATGTCAGCAGCTGCATTAGCCCCTCATAGGAGAGTAAGCCTCTCCTTTGAAGCTTTGAAGCCAGCCATTGACTTTTCCTCTCTAACTGTGATAATCCTAGATAGTGTCTTCTTACAATAGAAGGCTATTTTGTCTACATTGAAAATCTGTTGTTTAGTGTAGCCACCTTCATCAATGACCCTAGCTATGTCTTCTTGATAACTGGCTGCAGTTTCTACATCAGCACTTGCTGCTTCACCTTGGACTTTGATGTTATGGAAATAGGATCTTTCCTTAAACCTAATGAACCAATCTCTCTTAACTTCAAGTTTTCTTCTGCAGCCTTCTCATCTCTTTCAGCCTTCACATAATTGAAGAGACTTAGGACCTTACTCTAGATTAGGCTTTGGCTTAAAAGAAAGCTGTGGCTACTTTTATCTTCCATCCAAACCACAAAAACTTTCTTCATATCAACAGTAAGGCTGTTTTGTGTGTTCACCAGAGTAGCACTTTTAATTTCCGTTAATAATTTTTCCTTTGCATTCACAACTTGGCTGTTTGGAGCAAGAGGCTTAGCCTTCAGCCTACCTAAGCTTTTGATGTGCCTTCCTCACTAAGCTTAATTGTTTTTAGTTTTGGATTTAAAGTGAGAGACATTTCACTCTTCCTTTCACTGGAATACTCAGAGGCTACTGTGGTTGCCCTAATTTCAATATTGTCATGTCTCAGGGAATGGGCGGACCTGGAGAGAGAGAGAGAGAAAGAGAAGATCAGCTCGTTGATGTTGCAGTTAGAACACACGCAATATTTATGGTCTTATGTGGGCATGGTTCATGGCTCCTCAAGACAACTACAATAGTGGCTTCAAAGATCACTGATCACAGATCGCCGTAACAGATATAATAATAATGAAGTTGGAAAGATTGTGAGAATTACCAAAGTTTGACAGAGACATGAAATGACTGCATGCTATTGGGAAAATGGTGTCAATAGGCTTGCTTGACAACAGGCTACCACAACCCTTCAAGTTGTAAAAAAATAATGTCTGGAAAGTGTAATTGAGCAAAGCACAGTAAAATGAGTATGCTTGTATTGACCAGTGACAAATTTATCTCATTATCCACTCTTGCAATAAAAATGTCAGAGTATTGTTTAGTGAAAGTTCTTGATAATGAAGTGGTAAATAATAATACAATAAAGTTATTAAAGCTGATGATATTACCAAATAAAACAGCTTGAATATTTTTTATAACCCTGGTAGTTTGAAATGTGGAGAAACATAAACTTGTCAAATACACAATACATTTAGTAGAACTTAGTGTAGTGTATTCTAACAAAGTATTGAAGACCCAAAAATACTTTGGGGCATTTGAATTACATATCACCATTTATAAAATTAGACATTGCAAATAAATTCTGAGACTTCAAATAAAATGTGTATTACTTTATTTAAAATGAAAATAATAAACAATTATATATAAATATTAATAACACGTAATGAAAACAACTATGTTTTTCAAAACAAAAAACTAGCAAAATAAATAGTATTGTTTTACATTTTTACAAATATGTTTAATGTCTAAGTCAGTGGAAGACAGCAAAATTCTCATATGTGTGCCTCTGTTAATTCTTTTGCAATATATTTTTTGGCTGAGCAATATGTAGAAATTCTGACCTCATAAAGATGCATAGTTAGAATATGAATGTTAATAGCTATTTTAGATAATTTTAGAGGATTTTTCCTGTTCTTGAAAACTAGATAAGTGCTAGATGCTTGAAGGTTAATTGCAGTGCAAGATCTGACCATTGGTCCGTCTTACATGTTGAAAGACTCTTACCCATGTCTGCTTGTGTAATATGGTCATTTGTAAAATGTTATTTCACTGAGTTATGCAGGTCTTCCAAATGTCAGTGGAGTTTATTACACATTCATACACATTATAATGTCATTTAGGCCAATGACAGATTTTATATATTGGTGGTCACATTTGGTTATGATTCAGCTAAGAAGTTCTTATTACCTAGTGACAGAGACATTGTAAGGTCATAGTAGCCCGATGCATTACTCAGGTGTTGTGGTGATGCTGGTGTAAATAACCCTACTGTGTTGCTTGTCCTGTAAAATCACATCACATAGAATTATATATGGTACATAATAATAATGGTAACAGACTGCTATATTACTGGATTATCTATTTAATTTACTACACATTTTCTTATTATTTTACAGTATATTCCTTCTACTTACTAAAACATAAGTTAACTGTGTAACAGCCTCAGAAAGGTTCTTCAGGAGGTATTCCAGGAGAAGGCATGGTTATCATAGATGTCAGCTCCATGCACGTTATTTACCCTGAAGACCTTCTCGTGGAATAGGACATGAAGGTGGAAGACAGTGATATTGATGATACTGACCCTGTGTAGGCCTAGGCTAATGTGTGTGTGTTTATGTCTTAGTTTTTTAAAAATAAAAACATAGACAAAAGTTATGCAATAAGGATATAAAGAAGGAAAAAATAATTGTGTTCAGTTGTGAAATGTGTTTGTGTTTTTAAGCTTAAGTATTCTTACAAAAGTGTCAACAATGAAAAAAGTTGATAAAGTAAAACAGTTACTGGAAGCTAAGGTTAATCTACTACTAAAGAAAGGAAAACGTTTTTATACATTTAATGTAGACTATGTGTGCAGTGCTTATAAAGTCTACAGTAGTGTACAGTATATTTTAGGCCTTCACATTCACTCACCTCTCACTCACTAACCTACTCAGAGCAACTTCCAATCGTGCAGGCTCCATTCTTGAAGTGCCCTATCCAGGTGTACTCCTTTTTATCATTTATACTGTATTTTTACTATACATTTTCAATGTTTAGATACACAAACAGTTACCATTATGTTACAATTGCCTGCAGTATTCAGTGCACTATCAGGCAGTATAAGTTTGTATCCTAGGAGCAATAGGCTGTACCATACAGCATAGGTAAGCAATAGGCTTTAGCATCTGTGTTTGTGTAAGTATACTCTACGACGTTCACACAACCATGAGGTTACCTAACGACACATTTCGCAGAACATACCCCTGTCATTTAGTGACATGTGATTGTACATTTTTAAAAAATCATGATTAATTTTACTGATGATTTCACTAGAAGAAGCTTACTAGAGAATTATTGAGAAATTATCAAACTAAGATGGAGAATATCAGTTTTCTAAAATTTCTTTTCTTGCTTCAAAGCTTGAGTTTGATTGTTTGTAACACATACAGCCAATTGTGGGTTTTGTGAAGAAAAGATTACCTCATTTTGGAGAAAAACATATGTCAAACACTTAAATCTCAGTAATTGTAGTTTGTTACTCCTTCCTTCCAGTAAAAATATTGTTCCATGAGAAACAACATGGTGAGTTTAGCGCATAACTCAGGCAACTGCCCATATGCTTTTCTGTTTTTTGACATACTTCACCACACAGATATTAAAAAGATCTTCAGAGTCAAGATTTAGTACAATTAATTTTTTTTTAACTACTTAATTCTTAACTGAAACTGGTTTATTTTTTAATTGAGAATATATGGCCATAAAGAATACAATGACAATTGTTTGGAAAGTGTGCCTGGAGTGTTATCCACCATTGCTTTTGCATCACAAGTGAAAATTTCAACGCATGGACAAGGACAATAATGTCTTTGTGTTATTATAAATACAGTTTTGACTTCTGTGGCCCCTGTCTTCCTGAAGTCCACAAACCTTACCCCCGGAAACCTCTGCTGTAGGGTAATAAAGACATGGAATAAAAATTTGGTCACAGTAATGTGATAGAAGCAAACAGCACATGTGAAGGACGAACTTAAATATGACTTCATAGAGACATAACACTTTAGGGTAAAAGGATAACATCATTTCAGGATGCATTTATATACACACGTGTGTGTAACACAGTGTGTGAATGTTCTTCTCAGAATGTGAAAAGCCTTAACACATTTTTCATATTTAGATTCTTTACTCATATTCTGGAGATGTTAATTTGAAAAAGGTCTCAAAAAGAGGTTTGAGAATGATTAGCATTTTGAATAATTGACTAATTTGGCTAATTAAAACTATGAGTAAATCCTAAAGCTCTTGACTTAGGTACTCAAGAGATGATAAGTTTGAGGTAAAATTTAATAATAGTCCTTCAGAACCTAAAAGCATATTCTTTATTTGATGAGAACTTTGAATCTCTGCTGAAAAGGAAAAGAGCTAGTATAAAATATACAAGAAATTTGAGATCCTAAGAGATGCAAGCTAGTTTGTGGCTGATATTGTGTGTTTATATGTTTTTGTGTGTGAGCAAGCATGTATGTGTAGTGCTTCAAATACAATTCTATGCAAAGAATCAAACACACGAAAGCAGCATTTTTCTGGTTGAAGAGTTCTAATCATGTAACCTCTGTCCTTCCCTCATCTCTTCTCTGTCCTGAAAGAGTTCACTAGAGTCCTTAGGACACTGCTGGATATAGTGTGATTTAGTCCAACCATTTGTCTTTGCAAATGCAAAAAAAAAATGATGCATAAATAAATGATCTAGCCAAGGAGATACCTGCTAGAGAAGGGTTGACCTTCTAAATCTGATCACTGTTTTTGAAGCATCATGCTTATCCCCTTTTGAGAATAGAGAAGCAGCAATTAGATTTATTACACTGTGCTGGGCACCGCAGGAAAAGAGAGGGCATTGTAAGAGGTAAACTTCTTGCAGTTTATGCTTTTGTTTTATGTGTTTAGTGTGAATTTCCTAAAATTATTTCTATATTTGATGAAAAGAGAGCAGAGTTTGGGGAGAAAAAAGAAAGAAGCAGATAATAAATAATATCTTATTTGTCAGTTGTCCTCCTCATTCTATTTAATATAGACACAGTTTGGTCTTAATTTAGTAACTTACCCCATGTTGAATTTTATTTTATTTTATTATTATTTTTTCAATTCTTTTTTTTTATTGTATTTTGGGTTTTGGGGTACATGTGAAGAACATGCAAGATTGTTGCATAGGTGCATACGTGGCAGTGTGATTTGCTGCCTTCCTCCCCTTCACCTATATGTGGCATTTCTCCCCATGCTATCTCTCCCTGACTCCCCACCCGCCGCTGTCCCTCCCCTATTTCCCACCAAGAGACCCCAGTGTGTGATGCTCCCTTCCCTGTGTCCATGTGTTCTCATTGTTCAACATCTGCCTATGAGTGAGAACATGCAGTGTTTGATTTTGTGTTCCTGTGTCAGTTTGCTGAGAATGATGGTTTCTAGGTTCATCCATGTCCCTACAAAGGACGCAAACTCATTGTTTTTGATGGCTGCATAATATTCCATGGTGTATATGTGCCACATTTTCCCTGTCCAGTCTATCATCGATGGGCATTTGGGTTGGTTCCAGGTCTTTGCTATTGTAAACAGTGCTGCAATGAACATTCGTGTGCATATATCCTTATAGTAGAATGATTAATAATCCTTTGGATATATACCCAGTAATGGGATTGTTGGGTCAAATGGAATTTCTATTTCCAGGTCCTTGAGGAATCACCACACTGTCTTCTACAATGGTTGAACTAATTTCCACTCCCACTAACAGTGTAAAAGTGTTCCTATTTCTCCACATCCTCTCCATCATCTGTTGTCTCCAGATTTTTTAATGATCGCCATTCTAACTGGTGTGAGATGGGATCTCAATGTAGTTTTGATTTGCATTTCTCTAATGCCCAGTGATGATGAGCATTTTTTCATATGTCTGTTGGCTTCATGTATGTCTTCTTTTGTAAAGTATCTGTTCATATCCTTTGCCTATTTTTGAATGGGCTTGTTTTTTTCTTGTAAATCTGTTTTAGTTCTTTATAAATTCTGGATATCAGCCCTTTGTCAGATGGCTAGACTGCAAAAACTTTTTCCCATTCTGTTGGTTGCTGACTGTTTCTTTTGCTGTGCAGAAGCTGTGGAGTTTAATTAGGTCCCATTTGTCTATTTTGGCTTTTGTTGCCAATGCTTTTGGTGTTTTAGTCATGAAGTCCTTGACTATGTCTATGTCCTGAATGGTTTTGCCTAGATTTTCTTCCAGGGTTTTTATGGTGTTAGGTCTTATGTTTAAGTCTTTAATCCATCTGGAGTTAATTTTAGTATAAGATGTCAAGAAGGGGTCCTGTGTCTGCTTTATGCACATGGCTAGCCAGTTTTCCCCAACACCATTTATTAAACAGGGAATCCTTTCCCCATTGCTTGTTTTTGTCAGGTTTGTCAAAGATCGGATGGTTGTAGATATGTTGTGTTGCCTCCAAGGCCTCTGTTCTGTTCCATTGGTCTATATCTCTGTTTTGGTACCAGTACCATGCTGTTTTGATTACTGTAGCCTTGTAGTATAGTTTGAGGTCCAGTAGTGTGATGCCTCCCGCTTTGTTCTTTTTGCTTAGAATTCACTTGATTATGCAGGCTCTCTTTTGGTTCCATATGAAGTTTAAGGTGGATTTTTCCAGTTCTGTGAAGAAGGTCATTGGTAGTTTGATGGGGATAGCATTGAATCTGTAAATTACTTTGGGCAGTATGGCCATTTTCACAATATTGATTCTTCCTAACCATGAACATAGAATGTTTCTCCATCTGTTTGTGTCCTCTCTTATTTCATTGAGCAGTGGTTTGTAGTTCTCCTTGAAGAGGTCCTTTACGTTCTTTGTTGGTTGTATTCTTAGGTATTTTATTCTCTTTGTAGCAATTGTAAATGGCAGTTCATTCTTGATTTGGCTTTCTTTAAGTCTGTTATTGGTGTATAGGAGTGCTTGTGATTTTTGCACATTGATTTTGTATCCTGAGACTTTGCTGAAGTTGCTTATCACTTTCAGGAGCTTTTGGGCTGAGACAATGGGATCTTCTAGATATACAATCATGTTGTCTGCAAATAGAGACAATTTGACTTCCTCCTTTCCTATTTGAATACCTTTATTTCTTTTTCTTGCCTTATTGCTCTGGCTAGAACTTCCAATACTGTATTGAATAGGAGTGGTGAGAGAGGCATCCCTGTCTGGTGCTAGATTTCAAAGGGAATGCTTCCAGTTTTTTCCCATTCAGTATGATATTGACTGTTGGTTTGTCATAAATAGCTTTTATTATTTTGAGATACGTTCCATCAATACCTAGTTTATTGAGGGTTTTTAGCATAAAGGGCTGTTGAATTTTGTCAAAGGCCTTCTCTGCATCAATTGAGGTAATCATGTGGTTTTTGTCTTTGGTTCTGTTTATGTGGTGAATTATGTTTATAGACTTGTGCATGTTGAACCAGCCTTGCATCCCCAGGATGAATCCTACTTGATCATGATGGATAAGCTTTTTGATGTGCTGTTGCAATTGACTTGCCAGTATTTTATTGAAGATTTTTGCATCTATGTTCATCATGGATATTGGCCTGAAGTTTTCTTTTCTTGTTGAGTCTCTGCCGGGTTTTGGTATCAGGATGATGTTGGTCTCATAAAATGATTTGGGAAGGATTCCCTCTTTTTGGATTATTTGGAATAGTTTCAGAAGGAATGGTACCAGTTCCTCTTTGTATGCCTGGTAGAATTCGGCTGTGAATCCATCTGGACTTGGGCTTTTTTTGGGTGGTAGGCTCTTAATTGCTGCTGCAACTTCAGACCTTGTTATTAGTCTATTCAGGGTTTTGACTTCTTCCTGGTTTAGGCTTGGGAGAAGGCAAGTATCCAGGAAGTTATCCATTTCTTCCAGGTTTCCTAGTTTATGTGCATAGAGTTGTTTGTAATAATCTCTGATGATGGTTTGAATTTCTGTGGAATCTGTGGTGATATCACCTTTATCGTTTTTTATTGCATCTATTTGGTTGTTCTCTGTTTTCTTTTTTATTAATCTGGCTAGTGGTCTGTGTATTTTTTTGATCTTTTCAAAAAAGCAGCTTTTGGATTTACTGATTTTTTGAAGGGTTTTTTGTGTCTCTATCTCCTTCAGTTCTGCTCTGATCTTAGTTATTTCTTATCTTCTGCTAGGTTTTGAGTTTTTTTGATCTTGCTCCTCCAGCTCTTTCCATTTTGATGATAGGGTGTCAATTTTAGATCTCTCCTTTCTTCTCATGTGGGCACTTATTGATATATATTTTCCTCTAGAGACTGCTTTAAATGTGTCCCAGAGATTCTGGTATGTTGTGTCTTCGTTCTAGTTGGTTTCGAAGAACATCTTTATTTCTGCCTTCATTTCATTGTTTATCCAGTCAACATTCAAGAGCCAGTTGTTCAGTTTCCATGAAGCTGTGAGGTTCTGAGTTAGTTTCTGAATTCTGAGTTCTAACTTGATTGCACTGTGGTCTGAGAGACTGTTTGTTATGATTTCCGTTCCTTTGCATTTGCTGAAGAGTGATTTACTTCCAATTATGTGGTCAATTTTAGAGTAGGTGTGATGTGGTGCTGAGAAGAATCTATATTCTGTGGATTTGGGATGGAGAGTTCTGTAAATGTCTATTAGGTTTGCTTGGTCCAGGTCTGAGTTCAAATCCTGGATATCCTTATTAATTTTCTGTCTCGTTGATCTGTCTAATATTGACAATGGGGTGTTAAAGTCTCCCACTATTATTGTGTGGGAGTCTAAGTCTCTTTGTAAGTCATTAATAAATTGCCTTATGTATCTGGGTGCCCCTGTATCGGGTGCATATATATTTGGGATCATTAGCTCTTCTTGTTGCATTGATCCTTTTACCATTATGTAATGTCCTTCTTTGTCTCTTTTGATTTTTGTTGCTTTAAATTCTATTTTATCAGAGATGAGAATTGTAACTTCTGCTTCTTTTTGCTCTCCATTTGCTTGGTAAATCTTCCTCCATCCCTTTATTTTGAGTCTTTCTGTATCCTTGCATGTGAGATGGGTTTCCTGAATACAGCACAATGATGGGTTTTGGCTTTTTATCCAATTTGCCAGTCTGTGTCTTTTGATTGGGGCATTTAGTCCATTTATGTTTAGGGTTAATATTGTTATGTGGGAATTTGATACTGTCATTTTGATGCTAGCTGGCTGTTTTGCCCGTTAGTTGATGCAGATTCTTCATTGTGTTGATGCTCTTTACCATTTTGTATGGTTTTGGAGTGGCTGGTACTGGTTGTTCTTTTCTATGTGTAGTGCCTCTTTCAGGAGCTCTTGTAAAGCAGGCCTGGTGGTGATGAAGTCTGAGTACTTACTTGTTCACAAAGGATTTTATTTTTCCTTCACTAATGAAGCTTAGTTTGGCTGGATATGGAATTCTGGGTTGAAAGTTCTTTTCTTTAAGGATGTTGAATATTGGCCCCCACTCTCTTCTGCCTTGTAGGGTTTCTGCTGAGAGATCTGCTGTGAGTCTGATGGTCTTCCCTTTGTGGGTAACCCGACCTTTCTCTCTGACTGCCCTTAGCATTTTCTCCTTCATTTCAACCCTGGTGAATGTGATGGTTATGTGCCTTGGGGTTGCTCTTCTTGAGGAATATCTTTGTGGTGTTCTCTGTATTTCCTGGACTTGAATATTGGCCTGGCTTGCTAGATTGGGGAAGTTTTCCTGGATGATATCCTGAAAAGTATTTTCCAGCTTGGATTCAATGTCTTTGTCACATTCAGGTACACCTATCAAACGTAGATTAGGTCATTTCACATAGTCCCATATTTCTTGTTGACTTTGTTCATTCCTTTTTACCCTGTTTTCTCTAATCTTGCCTTCTCATTTTATTTCACTGAGTTGATCTTCGACCTCTGATATCCTTTCTTCTGCTTGGTCAATTCGGCTGTTGAAACTTGTGCATGCTTCATGAAGTTCTCGTGTTGTGTTTTTCAGCTCCATCAATTCACTTATATTTCTCTCTAAGTTGTCCATTGTCATTAGCATTTTGTCAAATCTTTTTTTAAGGTTCTTAGTTTCTTTGCATTTGGTTAGAACATGTTCTTTTAGCTCACAGAAGTTTCTTATTACCCACCTTGTGAAGCCTGATTCTGTCATTTCATCACACTCATTCTCCATCCAGCCCTGTTCCCTTGCTGGTGAGGAGTTGTGATCCCTTGCAGGAGGAGAGGTGTTCTGGTTTCAGGTGTTTTCATCCTTTTTGTGCAGGTTTCTTCCCATCTTTGTGGATTTATCCACCAGTCATCTTTGTACTTGCTGACTTTCTGATTGAGTCTCTGAATGGACGTCCTGTTTCTTGATGATGAATTTATTTCTGTTTCTTAGTTTTCCTTCTAACAGTCTGGCCCCTCTGCTGTAGGACTGCTGAGGTCCACTCCAGGCCCTGCTTGCCTGGGGATCACCTGCAGCTACTGTAGAACAGTAAGGGTTGCTACCAGTTTCTTCTTCTGCTTTGTCCCAGAAGGATACCTGCCAAATGTCAGTCTGAGCTCTCCTTTATGAGGTGACTCTTTGGATATATGGGGGTCAGGGAGCTGCTTGAGGAGACAGTCTGTCCTTTATAGGAGCTCAGGTGCTGAGCTGTGAGCACTGTTGTTTATTCAGAGCTGCTGGGCTGGTACAATTAAGTCTGTTGCAGCAGAACTCATAAACCCCTTTTTTTTTCCCAGGTGTTCTGTCCCGGGGAGTTAGGGCTTTATTTATGAGTTTCCATTGTGCTGCTGCCTTTTTTTTTCAGGACTGCCCTGCCCAGCAAGGAGGCAGCCTAGTCACTGTCTGCCTGCAGAGGCTTTGCTGAGCTGCTGTGGGCTCCACCCAGCTGCCGTGTGAACTTCCCTGCAGTCCTGTTTATATGGGTGTAGTTAGAATTGCCTCGGCAATGGTGGCCCGCCTCTGTAATGATGGACTATCTCTGTAATCGCGAGTTGCCTCGGCAATGGCAGGCTGCCTCAGCAATGGCGGACTGCCTCCGTAGTGGTGGAGTGCCTCAGTAATGGCGGACGCCCCTCCCCCACAGAGCTGGACCATCCTGGGTTGAGCTGTGCTTGCTGTGAAACTCTCAACCCAGAGCGTTTCCAATTGCTGTTTTATTTTTTTGTGTGTGTGGGAGGGGTGGGACCAGCCGGGCC
Source organism: Aotus nancymaae (assembly GCF_030222135.1). Lineage (NCBI taxonomy): Eukaryota > Metazoa > Chordata > Mammalia > Primates > Aotidae > Aotus > Aotus nancymaae. The sequence continues at coordinate 81,051,620 of NW_026988442.1, forward strand.
TGATCACCTGGCTCCCTGTCTCAGAGCCTTTTTTTTTTAGTTGAATGGTCAACTCTCTCCCAGGTGTTCCAGTCACCTGTTGAAAAGGCACCAGGATCTGTGTGATTTCCCATGGGGTGACCTACTGCGCTGGCTTAAAAAACAGTGCTGAGATTCGTGGCCCTTTTTTGCCTGGGAATCTCCTGGCCTAGCTCCCTGTTTCAGTCCCCTTTTTTTTTAATCAGATGAATGGTTGACTCTGCCTTCCCAGAGCTCCCCTTGCCGACTAACAGGGAACCCAGTCCCGTTTACTCTTCTCCGGGAACCACCGTGCCGGGGCGCCAGCAAAGCAGCTGTGTCAGGCAAAACAGCCGCGCTGGCGACCCCTGGGGCTCCTCTGCCTGGGAATCTCCTGGTCTGTGGGCAATAAAAATCCATCTGGAAATGCGGCATCCCCTCACCCTCTGTGCTTTCACTGGGAGCTGCAATCCTGAGCTGCTCCTAACCGGCCATCTTGGATCTTCCTCCCCATGTTGAATTTTAAAAATGTGTTTAAAATTAAAATATGGCTTTCTGTACAGAAGTCTCATTTTGGAAATATACTCAGATAGGAAAGAACATTCATTGGATGATTATCTGACTCAGGAAAGAAATTAAATAAAGGAATATATATTATTAGGCTTTGTCAGCTATAGGGATAATCTGAGTCAAAAGTAGTTCTAGTTAGTAGAATTGATCAGAAATTGACAGTACTCTTTTGTTTATGGTTTTTTTTTTTTTTTCAAGAAACCTATTGCTGCAATAAGAGATTAGGAAGAGTAAGAAAAGGCAAAAGAAAGAGATATAAAAGGAAATCCCTGGTATGCCAAGAGAACAAAGGTGATTTCCTGGGACTGTAAAGATAGATGTGGTGTGATTGACTTTTCCTTTTTGACTTTTCCTTGAATGGATGAATTAGGTTTCACAATACTAAGGGACAAGCTATTCGGTTTCCTTCATAGAAGTGCCTGAATTATAGATTATTATTTTTGTGATTCATATTTTGAACCTTACAAAGTCAGCATAGTTAAATGCACCTCTGAAAAGAAACTTCTGGATAGACTTTATATTTCACTGTATTTTTCTATTAACTATAAAGAAGCAACTTCATATTGTGTTTCTAAAGGTAAATCTGAGAATACACGTACAAACATTTTGGCTAAAGAGAACAACTATGAAAGAAACAAATATTCCAAGAGAATGAAAGACATTTTTTTGTATGTCTGAAATTGAACAATTTGAAAGTGCTTTAAATTGCTCTATATATTTTACATTTTAATAATAATAAAGACAGTGGCTTAAATTAAATAATCTGAGTACTTTGCTTGGTGATTTTCATATAAGTCTTCTTTTATGTGAAACACAAAACAAAACATGACCCAAAACATCTATACAAAATGTACCAGGATATATCATTTTATTTTTTCTGTTCTCCTACTGGATTAGTTCATTTTCACACTGCTGATAAAAACATACCCAAGAATGGGCAATTTACAAAAGAAAGAGGTTTATTGGACTTACAGTTTTACAAGGTTGGGCTGGCCTCACAATCATGATGGAAGGCAAGGAGGAGCAAGTCACATCTTATGGGGATGACAGGAAGCAAAAAGAAAGCTTGTGGAGGGAAACTCCCATTTTTAATACCATCAGATCTCGTAAGACTCATTGAGTATTATGACAACTGTGCAGGAATGACTCACCCCTGTATTTCAATCACCTTTCACCAGGTTCCTCCCACAACACATGGGAATTGTGGGAGTTACAATTCAAAATGAGATTTGAGTGGGAATGTAGTCAAACCATATTAGCTACTATGTACTTTTAGTTCTTAAATTTACATTAAAAACTGTAAATTTCTTAAGTAGGAAAGAACGAACTTTTGTTCATTTTCTAGGTGATGAATTAGGAAGCATTAAAAAGCAAGCTTGCGATCTTATCCTGATCTCAAATGACATAACTGTAGACAATATTTCATGTGCGGCCTAAAGTTTCAGCATCCTAGGGAAAGAAAAGAATGCAAATAAAAAACTAAAATAAGAATAGAATTTATATTTCAGATGTTAAATACTAAAACAAAACCTTAGGATCTGGTGACTAATTAGAGAATATACAAACAGCAGATATTTTGAAAAATCTAAAATTTAATCTTGACCATTGTGATTTGTATTCTGTAGTTTCAGCTAGCTTTGCAAGGAGGGGTAGAAGTGATGTTATCATTTCAATGAGCTATTCAATAATATTTAAAATGGAAATGCACTAGAAGACTATCCCATATGACACTAACCATGGAAAATGAAGAAAATGATTAAGAATAAATAAATATTTAAATCACAGTCCTGGGAATAGAGGAGGTAGTACTGGGAAAACCCAGCTAAAAGAGAATCACGTGAGCAGAATGGAAAATGGCTTGTTCATCTTGTGGAAAATTTTCAATAACTACCTGATTAGATTTTTCTTTCTATTTCTGTTTTAATAGGAAATTATTTTGAATAGGATTTAAATTAAAAGAAATATTGCTGAACCTCTAATATCAAGAATAAACTAGATAAAACTAACACAATTATTTTCAACAAAGAGGTATCAAGAACTTAAAGTCAAAAATTAGCTTTTCTTCAGCTGAATGCTGAAGAACTTTCTTTTTTTCTTTGAAGATTATGCAGCCAACTCCTTTCAAAAGGCTATTTGAAAGCAAGATTGGATTTTTGGAAGAAACAACAGAAATACCCATAGCAGTCTATGATCTTAAATAACCAAATAGAGCAGAGAAATGAACATGGAGTGAATTATTCAATTTCAGTTCTGTTGCCACATTCATATTGCCAAAGCTGAACTTTTTACCTAAGATACAATACCTGGTAACTATTTAACTAATAATGGTTCTGTTTCCAGGTCTGTAAATACTTGTGAATTGTTAAACCATGCATTTATTTGAAATTTTGTGTCACCATTCATAATTGTAACATAGTATCCTATAGGGTTAACAAATATTTATATCTTTAATAGCAACTATTAGCATATATTAGGTTTTCAGACTTTCATACATGTATACACTCTCTCTCTCTATATATGTATGTGTATATATATATATATAATTGTGCCTTATTTTTAGTTACAGAATTACTAGAGATGAGATACATTCTCAAACAGCTTGCTAGTAAAGAGAACAGTCTATGAGAGGTAAAATTCAATTTTAGGAATATTTTTTACATTAGGGACTAAGTATTGATTTTAGAATTTTTCTCTAAAGGTTAATAAGAAAGGAGCTTTATATGAAAGAACATCTCTTAAAATGATTTACAATCTATATCATTTTTCTTCTGAGCCACCTTCTCATTGTTCAGTGTGAGTGATTGAGATGAATGATTGATATCCAGGTTTCTCTGTTTGCTAAGTAAAAATAAAGAGAAAGTTATTTAAATGTATTAAATAGTAAGATTTCTCTCAGTGATTCTCCCTGGGTCTGAGTCTAACATAAATTAAGTTTCTGCTAAATTAGATTGCAATGTGTGTAATAAATGTTTGCTGATGACAGAATTCAGTTGTAACTCTAAATTACCTGTAACAATGAGCAGAGGGTAAGCTTGGAATTTAAGTCATATTGTAGACAATTGTCTTGAAGAAAGCAAAAAAAAAAAAAAAAAAATCCTACATTGTAGTGAATGCTGTGACATTTCTCTCTTTGAGAAAGGAGAATATGCTAATGTTATATTCCTGGGCAAGTTGAGGCAGAATGGGATGCTAATAAGGTCCAGAGGGGCTTTCAGTAAGGAGTTGGATTTCAGTTGGAAGAAAGGTTCTTGTGGCTAAAAGGCAATAAGAATATTCTTGAAATATTTTTTATAAAATTGTATATATTATCTTGTGAAAAGATGCTATTAATATTAAGGAGAAAAGGAAAGAAAATTTATTTTTTAGGAGTCAGTATAGCTTAATGAAGAAAACTTAAAGTCAGAGAGATGCAGGTTCAAATTTCAGCTTTGCCAATTACGGGCCATGTGGTCTTTGTCAACATTGCTGAGCCTGTAACTGTGAAATGAGGATACCAATACCCAGTAGGGCTTGGGGGACATTCAGAAGAGAGAGGATTGATTGCAAAGGATGAACATCCCAGATGATTATGATGAGACATGGGGAAAGCTCGTTCATAAAAAGAGCTAGGGGATAGAAGTTAGCCTTGGAGGCTATTAAAAAAGAATCTTAATTATTCATTTGTATAAGGAAGGAGTCTTTATTCTAGGAATGAAAAATTCAAGAGACCTCAGGGGTAATACCTAGCAGCTAAGAAAAATTTAAGGAAAGGAACAAAGAAAGCAACAAAAAAGCAGAAGAAAACCCAAAGAAATGAATGAAATATATAGTTTTCTCAGTATTGAATAAAGCCAAATAAATTAATTCTTAAATTGCACATATCTCTCCTTCTGATTATTGTTTAAAGAGAAGATTTATTTAGAATTACTTGAATTACTTTAAAATTGGTTTTAGGATAAGTTTCAGGGGCAATTGGAGTTAAAAAATATTCTTATTATTAAAACTATTAAACTATTCCAGAATGCAGAAAATAAATATAACTTCAAAAATATTGAATAGGCCGGGCGCGGTGGCTCAAGCCTGTAATCCCAGCACTTTGGGAGGCCGAGGCGGGTGGATCACGAGGTCAAGAGATCGAGACCATCCTGGTCAACATGGTGAAACCCCGTTTCTACTAAAAATACAAAAAATTAGCTGGGCATGGTGGCGCATGCCTGTAATCCCAGCTACTCAGGAGGCTGAGGCAGGAGAATTGGCCTGAACCCAGGAGGCGGAGGTTGCGGTGAGCCGAGATCGCGCCATTGCACTCCAGCCTGGGTAACAGGAGCGAGACTCCGTCTCAAAAAAAAAAAAAAATATATTGAATAAACAGGTTAATGTGCTAAGTGATTAATATAATACAAAATGGGAAATAAAGGACTCTGTAGTTTTATTCATCAACATAGATGTAAACATTTAAATAAAAGTTTAACATATTAATCTAATAGTATAAAAATAATAATTCAACATGGTTGGTTGGATTTTGTTACATACATATAGGGCAGTTGTAAATAAGAAATTTTATTTATGTAATTTTTATAACAATGTGTTAAAGGAGAAAATATATATATGTGAAAGAATTTGATTTTAACACAACAATTTTAACTATGTTCATTGATTGCCTCAAATCATAGTTCTGAACTAAACATGTAGTCTTTTAGAGTGTCTAAGTCTTTATGCATGGTTAGCTTTCCAATTTTTCCTTTGTATATAATGTCTTACAAAGACAGCATAAAATGCAAAATAGAATTTTTTAAAATCAATACTTTTATAGACTCCTTCTGTGTTTCCATTGATTCAGTAGGAATTTCCTAACACAAATAATTAGGTTATTTGTAAATAATTATTTAACAAAAATTGTGCCGTATTCCCCTCCTCACCTAAAGATAGCAAGAAAGGCAAAAAAAAGAACAACAACAACAAAAAAAAACAAGAGTAACACTAAGACTATGATCATTCAACATTGTTTTTCAAAAAAAAAAAATTAAATTTTTTAGTTTTAGGGATTAGGTCTCACTCTGTTGCCCAGGCTGGAGTGCAGTAGCGAGTGGCACAGTCATAGCTCACTCTTAACCTTGAACTAACTCATAAACTCAACTGATCCACCTGCCTCAGCCTCCCAAGCAGCTGTGATTACTGGCATGTGTCACCTTGTCCAGTTCAATGTCATTTTTCACATTCAAGCTAGTTAAATAATTTACTAGAGTTCAACAAATGTTTTTCAAAAATGAAGTTGGAACAATTAGGCATCCACAGACACAAAACAAAATAAGCCTCATGCCATGTGCAAACATATATAAAAAGTAACTCAAAATAGAGCAGGGGCTAATATGTGAAATATAAAACGATAACCTTTCTTATGAAAAATTTCAAAAAAAGAGATGAAACATTGTTAGAATTGACAGCAAAAGCAAGATTCATAAAAGGAAAAATTGATTACCTGGACCTCATAAATAATGATATCTTTTTCTCTGCAAAACATTTTTTGAAGAGGGTAAAAAGACAAGTTATAGACTGGAGGGAAATATTTGAAATTCACATATCTGACAAAGGATTTGTATTTAGAATAGACGAAAAATCTCCTCAAACTCAGTGTTAAACAAACACACAAACAAACTAATTCAGTTAGAAAATGGGTGAATGACATGAACAGGTATTTCACTGAAGATTATATGTGGATCATAAATACATGCATTAAATGATGTTCAACCTCATTAGCTATTAGAGAAATGCAAATTAAACCACAAGGGGATATCACTACACATATGCAAGAATAGCCATTTTTTAATGACGTCAAAGGCTGCCAAGGGTGCAGAGAAACTGAATCATTTATACATTGCTAGTGAGAATGTAAAATGCTACAACTACTCTAAAATAGCATATGGAATTTTTAAATAAAACTGTTATGTGTTTGCATTGTACCCAGCAACTGCATATTTGGTCATTTGTTTTGGAGAAAAGAAAATTTATGTTTATACAAAAATCTATAAAATGTTCATAGCAACTTTATTTATAATATCCCAAAACCAAAAGTAACAATAACTCAAATGTTTTTCAACGAGTGAAGAGTTAAACAAAGAGTGGTGTATTAATACCCTGGAATATTACTCAGCCATCAAAAGAAATAGATTATTGATACTCTCAACTGCTTGGATAGATCTCAAGGGAATTATTTTGAGTGATAAAAGTCAATCCAAATGCTTAGGTATGGTATGATTCCAATTATATAGTATTCTTAAAATTACAGAATTTTAAGGATGGAGACCAGAGCAGTGGTTACCAAGGGATCGTGTCTGGGACTGTGGTAATAAAAGGATAGCACAAGAGTTCCTGGTGATGGAACTGTTCTTGACTGTGGTGCATATCACATGTGATGCAGTTGCATAGAACTAAAGACACAAGAGCACACATGCATAAATGAATACATGTAAATCTGAGGAAATCTTAGTAAGATTAATGGAGCATATCAATGTCTGTTTCTTTTTGTGATATTATTATGCAGGATGTTACTTGTCACTGAGAGAAACTGAATGAAGGGTACACAGAATTTCTCTGTAATATTTCTTGCAACTCCATATGAATCTTCAATTACTTGGGAAGCAAATGCATACATAGTATAACCAGTTGCTTAAACGTTGGAAAAGAAAGAAAGAAAGAAAATAATATTTTTACAGATGATATAATTGAATATGTAGAAAATAAAAACTCAATAATTATTGAAATTTTTAAGAAAATATATGGTGTATAATTATTAACCTGTGGATATAAAAGTAATTTAGATTGAGAATGGGAAATGTTCTGTTCATAAATCCAAACTATATATACTTTGCACTAAATTCAATTTGAAGACTTATATGAAAAATCAAAGATAAAGTAGTATTAATGTACATAAAATGTGGATGGAATAGTTCTGAATGAAAAGCCTTAATGTTGTGCAATGTTTAAAATTTTCCAGTTTCTTCTGGGTGTGTATATGTATCTAATATATATAGTGCTATTTTAATAAAATTTCTATTTGAATGAGTTATAATATGATTTTAAAGCTCACATGAAGGATGCCATGTTTGAAAATTACCAAAATATTTTTGGAAAATAAGATTATTTGGTGTGGTGTACTTACAGCCTTATTTTTTATTAATTCACTTTTTTCTTAAAAATGTAAATGAAATATGTGGAACTCATTAGGAACAAACTAAATATTTTTGGAAGACAGATGCATGAATATAAAAGATATTTATATATAATACTTTTTTTAATTTAACAGATTAGGATCATTTATTTAATAGATTGTGTTAGTATAATCTCTCTCACTGAAATAAGCATATGCCTACCTCCCACCTTTACCTATTTAAATTCATCTTATCCAATAAATTAATGTTTTTCAAATATAGATGATAAAATATAATTCTCTAAAAATTGAAGGGATCTGATTAGACAAAATAATGATAAATTTATGTAATAGGGAAATGTAAAAATTTTGAAATTTATCTATATCAAACCTTGGTTTTATTGAGATATCTCATAGAATAAATATACTACTGAAACCCTAATAAAATGAGCTCATCTGATTTAAATATCATACTTTTCTGATGGAGGCTGAAATCTGGACTTAAGACGTTTTTTGGCTTGTGAAACAACAAACACTTATCCTTTTATCTCGAATGTTCTTACTCCTTCTATTACCCTTACTATTCCCTTCCTCTGCCTTTTGAAACCTGTAATACGCAGGGTTTTTTAAAATAGGTTTTTTTGCTAATAGATTATTTTTCAGCTGAATTTTATATTCACAGCAAAATTGAGTGAAAAGTATAGGAATTTCCCATATTCTCTTCCCCCTGACCCTGTGCCTTATAAATGCATAGCTTCCCCCATTATCAAAATCCTCCACCAGAGTGGCACATTTGCTATCACTGATGAACCTATATTGACACATCATTATGACCCAAAGTCCATTTGGATTCACTCTTCAGTGGAATGTATTCAGTGGATTTGGACAAGTAAATAAGGACATGTATCCACTATTATAGAATCATATGGAATAACTTCACCACCCTAAAAGTTCTCTGTGTTCACCTGTTCATTCCTTCCCCTTGCAATTCCTAGCAACTGCTGATGTTTTTGTTGTCGCTATAGTTTTGCTTTTTCGAAAATGTCATGTAGTTGAAATTAAACACTATGTAGCCTTTTCTTATTGGCTTCTTTCACCTTGTAATATGCATTTGAGTTTCCTTCATGTCTTTTCATGGCTTGATAGCTCATTTTTTTTGCACAGAATGATAACCCATTTAAAAAATTTATCTAGTTTATTTAGCCATTCACCTACTGAAGGACATCTTGGTTGTTTCCAAATTTTGCTAATTATTAATAAAGCTCCTATAAACTTTTGTGCTTGGGTTTTTCTGAGCTAATACATTTTCAACTCCATTTGGGTAAATACCAAGGAGCATGATTACTGGATTGTATGATAAGGATTTGTTTAGTTTTATAAAAAAGAAAAGAAAAAAAAAAAAACAGTCTATCTTCCAAAGTGACTATACCATTTTGCATTCTTACCCAGGAATTAGTGAGAGTTGATCATTTTATATTTAAGTGAAGCCTTCTCTGATTTTTTTTTGAGATATTTCTCTTTCTTTTTCCAAACTCATTTAGCCCTCATTTAGTGTCCTTATACTGACAATATCCTTATACAGACATATATATATATGTATAGATATATATGTAATTTTTTTTTTTTGAGACAAGGTCTCACTGTCACCCAGGCTGGAGTGTAGTGGTGCAGCAGTGCAATCTCAGTTAACTGCAACCTCTGCCTCCTGGGTTCAAGCAATTCTCCCACCTTAGCCTCCCAAGTAGCTGGGACTACAGGCACGCACTACACCAGGCTAATTTTTTGTATTATGTATATATTTTTGGAGATACGGAGTTTTACCACGTTGGCCAGGCTGTTCTCAAACTCCTGACCTCAAGTGATCCACCCACCTTGGCCTCCCAAAGTGCTGAGATATAGGTGTGACCCACTGCGCCCGGCCTGACATCTATTATGTTTTTTGTTAAGCATGTGCAAACCCCTCAGGGCAGGACAGAAATATGTCTCCTGTCCTTTACAATACTGCATTTATCACCTTAAAATTTTTTGAATGAAGCTAGAAAATTTGTGAATGAATTAAGAAATTCTGGTGTGTCAGACTGCCAGGAAAATGATCAAATGCTTATCATTACCTAACAGCATTTTGTTTTGCAAATCGCTATACAATCACAATGTCTTATGCTAAAATTAGAATCAAACAATTCTCACTATTTTTACTATAATATTTTTTTCAATTTTTTCTTGGCAGTTATTTTGTAGGTTAAATATATGATTGATTTATCTGAAAGGGAACTGCATTTGAAATTATTGACTCTTTGTCCCAGCTTTTTAGCTAGAATAAAGCAAAGTTCTTGCTGCAATAAGTGTTGAACCTTTTAAAAGTAAAATCTAATGAGGTTAGTATACATCCTTGACATTTTATTTTAAACCAGAGTGAAGGTCACAGCTGAAAGGTTACAAAGATGAATTTATACAGAAAATAAACAATGCTATTAATTTGCAAAGAAAATGCGATATTGCTGTCTATAGCCTCTTGCATCTAAAAGGGTGTTTGTGATGCCTGATTTTAGTATTCAAGCCCTATTATCTTTTCATTTCTTAGAATATAGAAAGAGGTTCACACCTAGCTTATCTATCGAAGACTAGTATAAAACATGTGCTTTGTCATTAATATTCTAGTATTTTATTATTTGAACTTTTAATTTAAGTCAAATGTCAACTCCACTTTGTATTTGTTGGTACTAATTTTTTGGTGGAAGTATGTAATTATTTTTCTTACTTGGTGAACTTTTTTCTGACTTGAGAGTTTTGTCATACAGTTTAAGTTCCTCAACTCTACCATCTTTGGTTTTTACAACAAAACTACATTTCAGATGAAAGAATATGTCAACATGAGTTTGGAAAGGGGCTGAATTATAGTTAAATGATAGAAAATCTGCCTTTTTGGATACAATGTAAAACAGGAATTCTTAACTGATTTTATATTACTAATACATAACATGGGATTGCTCTATAAAATTTGTACAAGATCAAGACAATTTTAATACTAAAAATAGTTTCATTTATTTAAAAAGTCATTAAACAAAGTTCAAATGCTAAAAACCATGTCAAAATGATCACTTTATATTGTTATCTAGTTAGTATATTTTTTGAGCAAATATTTCAAATTTTGTAATTTGTTCCTTTTAAAAAATGAACATAAGATAGGTATCTAATCTAGAATTTCCTTTATTTTAGATGAACTCACAAATTCATCTGAAACCAGATTGTCTTTAGAAGACCTCTTTAGGAAAGACTTTGTGCTTCATGATCCGGAGGCTCGATGGATCAATGGTAAGTGTACACGTTTTTGAACACTATATTTCTTTTGAGTTCTATATAATTAAAATTTTTAAAAATGATATTTATAGGCTGGGTGTAGTAATCCCAGCACTTTTGGAGACCAAGGCGGGCAGATCACCTGAGGTCAGGAGTTCGAGACCAGACTGACCAACATGATGAAACCCTGACTCTACTAAAAATACAAAAATTAGCCATGCATGGTGGTGGATCCTTGTAATCACAGTAACTCAGGAGGTTGAGGCAGGAGAATCGCTTGAGCCTGGGAGGTGGAAGTTGCAGTCTGCTGAGATCACACCACTGTACTCCAGCCTGTATGACAGAGAGAGGCTCTGTCTGAAAAAAACAAACAAACAAAAAAAGATTTTGTAGTTAATATTTTAATTGAAAGTGTGCTTCAAAGATTATGTGGGTATTATTTAAAGTAAAACCTTGGTTCTTGTGAGAGAAAATCAATTCCTAAGATAGGGCGTCAATAAATTATTTGGCAAACGTTAGGTTGACAGTTTTGTGTCTGTTGCTCTCTCATGATCATTAGTTATATGACTTGAAGGATATATTACATCTCTAGCATATCCCTAGATAATTCTTCTTAGTGTAGCAGTGTACATTTTGGGAGCTTGTATGTAGAAGTGTTAAGTGCTTCAAATTTGACAATATGATTGGTTTTGTTTTTCTCTTTGTGGTTTTCCTTTTTAAGTTTAAGTGTTACAAACTAGTGAGACTATGCAAAGTTGAAATGACTTGGAAAAAACATGGAAATATATGGGACTTTTTTTTTCTGGCCTGGAAAAAAGCCTCCTTAGGTTCTCTTAAGTCAACCTCTGACATAAAAGTAAGAAAATAAAACCACGAAGTGGCTTCATGGCCTTTGCTTTGTCTTTATGGAAGATAATAAGGGCATAATGTTTTGATGAATCAGTGTTTAATCCTTTGAATATTCTAATTTGCCCAACTATACTAATCATTATGGTTGAATAGCTGTTAGTATTTACCCTTCACTTTATTTGGGCATAATATCTTTACTTAGTTTCAAGGCAGAGAGTATATTATTTGTATAATAGATAAAAGGACCTCTGCCTTTTTAGCTAATAAAGATCACTATATTTACAGTTCATTCCTTCCTCTCTCTTACTCTAATGAAGTGCATTTATGTTGGTGAATTAAACCTTAATATATGGAAGCTGTAAATAGAATGTAATTTAACCCATGAGAGCAAGGGTCAAATCACATGTGTTTACTTGACACTGATATGGCTCCTGAAGATCTGCAGGCATTTGCAATTTGTTTTTTGAATAAATGAATGAATGATTTTAATTGATGTGCAGTCTCATTTTCACATAAATTTTAATTGAAATCAAGAAGGTAAGTGTGTATTGTGGTGATGATATTATGGATAAAGAACACAAGGTAGCATTTTTCTTAATAAATCTATTTATTTTTATTTTAAATAGTTTACAAATTTGAGGCTAGCCATATTTTTGCCTTTGCACTGTGATTATTTCAGATGTACACTGTAATGAGTGCTATAACTGAAGAAGGCTAATAAAAAAGATAATTATCACCCCAAAATTATCCAAATACACAAATCTCTCATAAATAATTATTCTAATGTGTGATTACAATTATGCCAATCACCTGCTTACTCTGTAGCAAATGTTTTCTACTGAGACTAATGACAACATGAAAATTGCTAGAATTTTTTTAAAAATAGTATTATGAGTCGTCAGATTTGAAATGCTGAATAATCTAGTTTTATTCACCATGTTTTTGGACAAATTATAGAAATTTTGTAGTCTTTGATTTCGAAAGCATGAAAAATTATGGGTCTCATCTCCCTTCTCAGGTTAGTTTGTCCTATTTAGAGGCATTTACTCCTGTGTATAACTGACACTGTGATATTGAAGCTCCAAAGGACACGACAGATATTTAAGTAGTGAACTGCATGCTAAATTAAGCCATATTTCAATATCTAGGACATAGCTTCTACTCTTATACTTCACAGGTTAGCAAAATAATCTATTTAGAGTTTATTATTTTTCAAGTAATTTCTTTATTATTCATTGATAAATTTGATCCTGAGAGGGCATTCTGGGACAAAGCTGCAGTGTTATTATAATGTTCTAAGTTATACCTAAATGTATAATTTTAATAAAGAATTTGACATAAAGGCAACTCTTTAAGTTGGAATGAACAAAGCCTAAGCTCTGAAAGCATGGAGTCTTATAAATACCATCAAAAGAGCTGGCTCATTGTCAGTAGATTGTGTGTGCACTGAGTTACTTTTCAAGTACAAGAATGAATCTGTGCTTTTATCCAACCCAGATCTTTCTGTCAAGTGCTAGGTACTTGGCCTATTTACGTATTCCTCACATAGCCTGGAAATACAATAGGAAATATATGAATAGGATGTGTAACCTTGGCCTCATTATCAACAATTATATCTAAATGTAACATGTGAGCTTTTTCTTTATTCTCAAGTGATGTCTCAACAGGTTTTCTTAGTACATAAGTTACTTGAAGGAGTGTGAGCTAAGCTTATTTGGAAGCATCATTAATTATTGGAGGTCATCATAGAAATGCTGAATGTATTATTGGTCAAAGGAAAGGAGGGAGTCTAGACGGCCCTGACATGTGTAGGTTACAGTGAGGCAATGCCATTCATTATGCTGGGTCTCAAAAAATATATCTGAGAACATCATTGCGGCCTTGGATGGGTGCTCCTATTCATGGTTAGCTTAACAACGGGCTTACCCCAGCTCTACTCATATCTTTGAAATCTCCATTTTTATAGCATGTTCATTCTAGCGATGTCAACTTGAAACCTGAAAACCCATCTTATTTAAAAGTATTCATCTATCCACACACATTTGATAATCAATTGATCACCAAAGAAATATCTAACATTGCCTTCTACTGAGGCTCTTTGATGGATGCTTTATGAACATATTTCATAGGACTGCATATGACATTAAAGTTAACCCCAGAAAACTGAGGCTTAACTCAAAACTTATGTGAACACACACCTAATAAAAAGGCAGAGGCTGATGTTGACGTATAAAACCTGACTTCTTTCATTGTTTCACTCTGATGCGTCATCCTCGTATCTAACATATTTATCAAGTACCTCCTTGACAATCCCATTTTAACAGTCCTCATTGCTGTTGCAGGGTGGAAAGGTATGATAGCTTTCCTCACCCATCATAAAGGTGACGGCCAACACTGCCGTAACAAAAGACCAGTTAAGAAGAGAAAAGCATAACACATGTATTTAATCAAAGTTTTATGTCACATGGAAGACTTCCAAAATGCAGACTCAATGGCCTAGGGAAAACTGTCCATTTGTTTGCTTAGGTTCAATAAAGTATGGGCAGCGTATTGAAATGTGACTGAATAAAAAGGGTATATTTTAATCATAATAAAATGAGGGAGAAACCCAGCAAGGCTTATCTGTTCAGATCTTTCTTGATCTCCCTGTGTAACATATAATCCTCCCAGATATAAGGAGGAACTCCCCTGGAAAGTGGGTCTTATGATCTCTTATCACAAAGGTAGGTCAGTGCATTTCCTTGTGACAGCTCCTACACAGAAAAGTAGAGGAAGGTTAGAATATTTCTAGATTTTGTGGCTTGCTTGGAAAGAGTGATGCTAGTTTTTATAACCTGTCCTGGAGTAAAGGAATTCTGGTTTCTATGACTTGCTTCAGGGTTGGGAGAGAGGTAGGAGACAGGAAGGCAAAAAAAAAAGTCAGATGTAGACTTTGCTTCTGAGACTACCCGAGGCCTTCCAATGTCTTAGTCAGTTCAAACTACTCAGCATGCCACTGCGCCATATTTCAAGGTATCATTTTCTGAGTCCCAACACTATTAATTTTTTCATGTTGAATATTACAGTAATACGTTTGTTTCCCCAGGTACATTCATATAGTGGTAACTTACACCGTCACTAGAACTAGAATGTATATATATGTTTACTGACTTGATCATTATCTAGAAAAGTGAACAAAGTGACTTTAAAACAGCATTGATAGTAGCGATATCACATTGTCTATTGTGTAACAGTGATTATCTCCAAATTATCTTTTCTTTCTACTTATTTTGTTTTTTTCTCATTTTTTTCAATAAATGTGTATGTTTACATGGATTATTTGTCTTTTATAATTTTAACTTTTTATTTTAGATTAGGGGATGCATGTGCAGGTTTGTTACATGGGTATATTGCAACTTTAGCAATCTTAGAATATTCATTTTGAGCTATTATATAAAATGAATCAAGTGATATTTTATTTTTAAACTGTGTCTTTTACTCTGTGTCAATAGACAGTTCCAAAATTTATCTGGTAGAATAGAAGCAATTACAATTATCATTTGATCCCAAAATATGTTGTAAATTTTAAATACATCTGGGTTCCAGTGGACAAACATACCATCATGTAATGAGATTTTACTGTGCAACTAGTGTGTCATTTGCTCACCCCATGAGTTTGACCACATGTGCTCAGTTGTATTAGTCCACTTATTTGTTGTGAACCTGCAGCAATATCAAATTGCTATGCAAGTTTTTAAATGTTTACCCACAATTAAACTTACCTGTTCTGGACCAGTGGCCAACCTTTCATCAACTGGCTGTAGGCAGACAACATCACACTTAGCACAGCCCTTCCCTAGGAGACAATACACCATGAAGAATAAGTGTCAGTATTCAATGAGTACTCAATAAATGTTTCATTATCATTAGAACAGTTGTATATGGAATGTGATGGAAGTTGTTTCACATTCCTTTTGAAAAATGGCATACTGGAATAAGTGATCATATGTGAGGCTTTGGGTTTTATTTTGATCTTATTTGACTCACTTGTTACATGTTGGAAAAGATTAAACTCACTTGTTACATGAGATTCCAACACAAATATCTTAACCTGCTGCCTTTGTGATGTGTGACAGTATAACGTGGAAACAGGAGAGTCATTAAATCGAGGTAAGCCATGGTCTTTCAGCAAGTTATCTAAGCCTCTTAAGGCTTGGTTTCTTCATTCAGAGTGGGGATATTAGTGCCAGAGCTAGAAGCATGATACAGAGTAAGAGAGCAAAAATATGTAAAAAGTGAAGATAAAAAGGTAAAAGGTTAAAAAAAAAGAAAACCAAAAATATAAAGTCAGGGTCTGTAGCCTTGTGGATCTTCAAATGGTAGTGATTCATATAACTGATTTTAGAGATGTTCTGAACACCTGATATTTGTTAATAAATGTACTGGGAAGTCTCATTCTCATAATTTATGCAGGATATTGAAGAGGCAGTGAAAAGTCACTATTGTAACCTGTATGAAAAATGAGACATTATTGTAAATAATATCAATAATATTTACTATAATTAGGGGAACCATAAATAGGAAAACTAAACAAATACATCTGTGTTGTTTCTTGTTTGTTTGTTTTTGACACTAATTTATCATGCTAGAATTATTGTCCATTAACTTAATTTGATTGAGCTGCAGAAGATGTTGGGTTTCTCAGTGCACAGGGAGCTATTTCTAACTCCCTATATTCAGCCCTCAGTCAAAACTATCTTATTTTGTATCTTCTTGACCAAAAATGTTATTTTTTATAATCATCACCCAAACTGATAGTTAAATAAAATGGAGTTGAATTTATGTTCATGAGGCTCCTGAAGATAAAATGTATTTTTCTTGCAACATAATTTATAAAGACAAAACATTGCCTAGATCCTAAATGTACACAATTAGGTATATGGTCAAATAAATCAATTTGCATCTATTTAATGGAATACTAGGCAGCCATAAAAATTAATCTTTAAAAAAAGTAATGACATTGCAACATACTCAGGATAATACGTGAAAATAGCACAATACAGAATTACATATATAGTGTATTCACAATTGTATTACAGGCATATACACACCTGTATATGCAAAGAAAATAATACTAGACTTTAATATGCCAAAATATTAAATAATTTTCTGATAGAGTGATTGAGTTATTTTTATTTTTTTTCTTTTTGTCTCTGCTTTCCAAATTTTCAACAAGTATTCTGCTGTGTCATACTATGGCAACTTTATATGCTAACTCTGGATACTCAAACTTTTGTTTGAAACTCAAATCTAAAAAGTAATGGTTACTAAATCTCTCACTAAAATGTAGATACATTCAGCTAGACAAATATTAATGTTGTTATTCTATATGTGCCTTTTGTCTCAAAGATTTGTAGGAGAAGGAGTTACAGAGAGGAGCGTGAGATTACTGAACCTGGGAGAATGAGAATGTTCTTAACACAGCAATGACTATTAGACTTACAAGGCATGGATTCTTATAATAGCAGTTTCACTTCCTTGTTTCCCAATATGTTGAGACATAATATTTCCTGTAGTTTATTATGTTCTTTTTTCTTCCAGTAATCCAAACCTCTACAACATGCAATTACCTATATATCAAACCTGCATAGTACCCTAGAACCCAAAACAAAGGTTTATTTAAAAAGTCAAAAAAGGGCCGGGCACGGTGGCTCACACCTCTAAATCCCAGCACTTTGGGAGGCTGAGGCGGGTGGATCACGAGGTCAAGAGATCGAGACCATCCTGGTCAACATGGTGAAACCCCGTCTCTACTAAAAATACAAAAAATTAGCTGGGCGTGGTGGCGTGCGCCTGTAATCCCAGCTACTCAGGAGGCTGAGGCAGGAGAATTGCCTGAACCCAGGAGGCGGAGGTTGCGGTGAGCCGAGATCGCGCCATTGCACTCCAGCCTGGGTAACAAGAGCGAAACTCCCTCTCAAGGAAAAAAAAAAACAAAAAAAAACATGTTAGTGAGGCTATGGAGAAAAGAGAATGCCTATATGGTGTTGGTCGAAATGTAAATTAGTTCAGCCACTATGGAAGGCAGTTTGAGGATTTCTCAAAGAACTTACAATAGAACTTGCATTGGACCAGCAATCTTATTACTGAGTATATATACAAAGGAAAATAACTTGTTCTACCAAGAAAACACATGCATTTGCATGTTCTTTGCAGCACTATTCATAATAGCAAAGACATGAAATCAACCTAGATGTGCCAAAATGGTGGAGTGGAAGAAGAAAACGTGGTACATATACACCATGGAATACTATGCAGCCATAAAAATAAACAAAATCATGTCGTTTGTAGCAACATGGATGCAGCAGGAAGCCATTATTCTAAGTGAATTAATGCAGAAACAGAAAGTTAAATATCACACATTCTAACTTATAAGTGGGAGCTAAATCTTGAATACAGGCAGACATAAAGACAGAAACAATAGACATTAATGACTCCAAAGGTAGGGAGAAGGGGAGGGGAACAAGGCCTGAAAAACTTTCCAGTGGATACTATGTTCATTATCTGGGTAACCTGGACCAATAGAAGTCCAACTCTCAGTAACATACAATATACCTTGTAACAAACTCACATATATAACCCCAAATCTAAAGTAAAGATGAAAATTTTAAAAATAAAAGGCAAAAACACATAGGAGGCTATTGAAATTTTGACACACCTAGTTCCTGATTCACGGACCAGAGACTTTTAAGTGAGGTTCGGAATGTTATTCATTGTTATCAAGGTGACTTTTCTTTTTAGAATAATGTATGTCAAAGTATCTTCCTATCAAGAGCAGACAATTTCCTACTAAAACTGAAGAAATGCTTATAAAGCATACCGTGAAGCATATTTACTTCTCTTCAAATGACCAAAAATGTTTTCATTTATTGCTATGTTGTTTGTTAAATTGTGCTTTTACTAAAGTTTAGATTAAATTTCATCCATATTAAAACAGTTGGAAATCAATAAAACTGAAATATCTGCTATAAAAATTCATACAGTGGCAGTCTTATATACTCACTACAGATATTCAAACTTTGTTTGGAATTTAAATCTAAATAGTTTTCTTCAAGAAAATATTTTTAATATTTCAGTTTGTCTTAATATGGCAATATTTAAACTAAACACCAAGAGAGAGAAAAGGAATTTATTGATAAAATCCAGTGTTAATATTTAGAAACAAAAAAGCGTTTAAAAAAAAATAAATATTTCTATGAACTAGGTTTGCAATGATCAAAGTATTTAAAGAGAATTTAAAATACAAACTAAACTTTAGAATAAAGGAGCTAAATATTTGTTACCACCCATTTCTTGAAATATAAATATACATTTTGATTTTTAAAATAAGAAAAAAAAATGCTTGGGGAAATGGGATGAAACAGTTATGTTTGGAATTCATCAACAAGGATTTACTGAGCTTCGAATATGTGCCCTGCAAAGAGCTTCATATATTTCAGATAGAATCTGTTGACATTTGAAAAGTTTGTAGTAGAATACCCAGTGTCCTCATAGTCCTTTGGTATTCTATACAATAGTTGTTGTTCTTGGTCTTGATGGCCCAGGAAATCTGTTTGTCAACAAAATACAGATTAACAGATACATTGACATTGACATCTATCAATCAATCTATGTATCCACCTATCCATTTATCTATTCAACGTGTATTGAATGAATGAAGCATAGCCAAAAATTTTTCTAGGTACAAAGATATAAAGATGATAAACACATATAAACACAGTCCCTTTGCTCAAGGACATTATGAATATAAAGGGTTTTTTCCTCATTATGCACAATATCTTTCCATTTGTCTCAGGCATAAAAACTAAAATTGTGGCTGAATTGGGAGGCCGAGGCAGGCAGATCACAAGATCAGGAGATCAAGACCATCTTGGCCAACGTGGTGAAACCCTGTCTCTACTAAAATACAAAAAATTATTGAGCATGATGGTGTGCGCCTGTAGTCCCTTCTACTTGGGAAGCTGAGGCAGTGGAATCACTTGAACCTGGGAGGTGGAGATTGCAGTGAGCCAAGATCAGGCCACTGCACTACACACTAGCAACAGAGCAAGACTCCATCTCCAACCACAAACAAACAAACAAACAAACAGCCAAACTGAAATTGTAATCAAAAGGCTGTGAATGGGATATAGAGTAGAGATAACTGAAGAGTTGCAAAGAATATTCAATACAATCATTAACCTTCTCCAAAATCCAAAACACATCTTCACATCCCACATCTCTCTTCACTATAGTGAGCTTCCTTTTATACACTCTGCCTCTCTTTTTATTGATACAGTCTTCACTTACATATGACAATGATCATGACTAATATATACACATACCACTGACATGTTCAAAAGAAATAAAATATAATTATGGTACCTAGAGACTATAGAAACTAGATGAAAATTATAGGTCTAACAATTAGGCAACAATTAGGTGATCCATTTCTGGGTTATCATTTTTTCTAAATCAGATGTTGGAACAATGAGAGATCCGTTTCAGTTAAGAATAGTTGGAGTGGTCTTTATGGAAAAGATAAAATTCAATCTCAGTCAGGAGGGCAGATGAGCCCAGGGGATGAAAGAGGATGTCGTTGGGAAAACAAGGATGCGTTATGATAAAATCACAGAAATTAGCGTAGTGTGTAAGTTTAACTGTAAGGGAAATGCTACGTTTGGAGAAGGGTGGAGGGGACCCTCTGTAGGTATAAAAGTAATGGAAAATAAAGTTTACTAACTCAGTATTGGCATATAATTAGGCTCTGTATATTTGGTTATTTTATTGTTACTGTTATACTTTGATCTTCTTTAGCAGATTAACCCTGTATTATCTTTTAATTTGAAACAGAAGAATTTAAAGTTGCTCTGATAATAGTCAGCTGTTTTGCTGAAATGGGAGATATTAGTAATAAGAACTGAAGTAGGAGATATTAGTAATAGGAATTTACCTAATATATGTGCAGTAACTCAGAATTTATATATGTGTTTCTACTTTTCTATGACACTTATACACAAGCTATTTATTTGCATTTTTTTGAAAACCCTTCTTAGGGAGGCCAGATGGGCATTATTTGTGTTTTATATATGAGTAACTTGAGAAACAAGTTTTTTCCACTTCTCTCAGATTCACTCACTAGTAAGTTCTAGCTAGAAGCCATGTCTTTCATGTTTAATATTTGGTAGAAATTAAAGTAGAGAAAATGCTTTAAGTGAATTTTTTAACATATATTATCATGAAACAAACATTTAACAATGTTTTTAATTAATTTTTAAAACACATAGAAGTAAGGAAAAAATATTAAGGGAAAGATAGATAAGAATAAGGAAAGATTTTCTTTGTAATTGCATATGAGTGTTTCAATTTCATTAGAATGTTCAGATGATTTTGAAAACAATGTAATTATTCTTATAGCATTGGTTTTACATGTAAAAAAAGAAGTCATTGCAGATAGTCATAATAAGAAATTTAAACTTAGGATATATTTTCATTTTTTTTAAAAAAAATGTTTTTTTCAACTTTTGTTTTAGATTCGGGGGTACACATTATTACCTGGGTATACCAGGTTGTTACCTGGATATATTGTGTGATCTGAGTTTTGGAATATGATAGAATATGTCACCCAGGTAGTGAGCATAGTACTCAATACGTAGTTTTTCAAACCTTGTCTCCCTCCCAACCTCCCTACCCCCTGTTATTTTCACCAGTGTCTAGTGCTCCCATCTTTATGTCCATGGGTACCCAAGGTGTAGTTCCCACTTTACTTGTGGTATTTTTTTTGTTTGGGTTTTTGTTTTTTGTTTCTGCATTCATTAGCCTACCATCTATGTTGTAAAATGACATGATTTTGCTCTTTTTTATGGCTGCAGAGTATTCCATAGTATGTGTGTACCACATTTTCCTTCTTCCTTTTTTTTCTGGGTTACATGTGCAGAACGTGCAGGTTTGTTACATAGGAATACATATGCCATGGCAGTTTGCTGCACCTATTGATCTGTCTTCTAAGTTCCCTCTCCTCACCCCCAACCCCACAACAGGCCCTGGTGTGTGTTGTTCCTCTCCCTGTGTCCATATGTTCTCACTGTTCAACTCTCACTTATGAATGAGAACATATGGCATTTGGTTTTCTGATCCTGTGTTAGTTTGCAAAGGATGATGGCTTCCAGCTTCATCCATGTCCCTGCAAAGGACATGATCCCATTCCTTTTTATGGCTTCATAGTATTCCATGGTATATATGTATCACATTTTTTTCATCCAGTCTATCATTGATGGGCATTTGGGTTGATTCCATGACTTTGTTATTGTAAATAGTGCTGTAATAAACAAATATTTGCATGTGTATTTATAGTAGAATGATTAATATTCCTTTGAGTATATACCCGGTAATGGGATTGCTGGATCAAATGGTATCTCTGGTTCTAGATCCTTGAGGAATCACCATACCGTTTTCCATAATGGTTGAACTAATGTACCTTCCCACAAACAATGTAAAAGTGTTCTATTTCTCCACAGTCCACCTAGAATCTATTGTTTCTTGACTTTTTAAAAATCACCATTCTGACTGGCATGGGAAGTTATCTCATTGTGATTTTGATTTGCATTTCTCTAATGATCTGTAATGTTGAGCTTTTTTTAATGTTTGTTGGCCACACAAATGTCTTCTTTTGAGCAGTGTCTTTTCATATCCTTTGACTGCTTTTTGATAGGGTTGTTCTTTATGCTTGTAAATTTGTTACGTTTCTTGTAAATTCTGGGTATAAGACATTTGTCAGATAGGTAGGTTGCAAAAATTTTCTCCCATTCTGAAGGTTTCCTGTTCACTCTGATGATAGTTTCTTTTTCTGTGCAGAAGCTCACTAGTTTAATTAGATCCCGTTTGTCAGTTTTGGCTTTTGTTGCAATTGCTGTTAGTGTTTTCATCATGAAGTGTGCTCATGCCTATATTCTGAATGGTATTGCCTAGGATTTTCTCTAGGGTTTTTATTGTGTTGGGTTTTACATTTAAGTCTTTAATGCATCTCAAGTTAATTTTTGTATATTAACAAAATGAGGAAGGTGTCCAGTTTCAGTTTTCTGCATATGGCTAGTCAGTTTTCCCAGCACAATTTATTGAATAGGAGATCATTTTCCCATTGCTTGCTTTTGTCAGGTTTGGCAAAGATCAGGTGGTTGTAGATGTTTGGTATTATTTCTGAGGTCTGGTTCTGCTCCGTTGGTCTATATGTCTGTTTTGATTCCAGCACCATGCTGTTTTGGTTACTGTAGCCTTGTAGTGTAGTTTGATGTCAGGTAGTGTGATGCCTCCAACTTTGTTGTTTTCGTTTAGGATTATCTTGGTTATATGGGGTTTCCTTTGATTCCATATGAAATTTAAAGTAGTTTTTTCTTATTCTGTGAAGAATATCAGTGGTACTTTATGGGAATAGCATTGAATCTATAAATTACTTTGGGCAGTATGGCCATTTTCACAATATTGGTTCTTCCTATCCATGAGCATGGAATGTTTTTCCATTTGTTTGTGTCCTCTCTGATTTCCTTGAGCAGTGGTTTGTAGTTCTCCTTGAAAATGTTCTTCACATCCTTAGTTAGCTACATTCCTAGGTATTTTATTCTATTTATAGCAACTGTGAATGGGAGTTTATTCATGATTTTGCTCTCTGCTTGTCTATTTTTTGTATAAAGGAATGCTTGTGATTTTTGCAAATTGATTTTGTACCCTGAGACTTGGCTGAAGTTGCTTATCAGCTTAAGGAGTTTGGGCTGATGATGGAGTTTTCCAAATATAGAATCATATCGTCACAAACAGACAAAATTTGACTTTCTCTCTTCCTATTTGAATATCCTTTATTTCTTTCTCTTGCTTTATTGCCCTGGCCAGTACTTCCAGGGCAATAAGGCTAAACTAAAGAGCTTCTGCACAGCAAAAGAAACTATCATTAGAGTGAACAGGCAGCCTTCAGAATGGGAGAAAATTTTTGCAACCTACCCGTCTGACAAATGTCTTATATGCAGAATCTACAAGAAACTTGAACAAATTTGAAAGCATAAACAAACAAACCCATCAAAAAGTAGTCAAAGGATATGAAAAGACATTGCTCAAAAGACATTTATGTGGCCAGTATTCTATGTTGAATAGGAGAGGTGAGAGAGGGTATCTTTTTGTTTTTTTTACCGGTTTTCAAAGTGAATGCTTCCAGAATTTGCCCATTTAATATGATATTGGCCACGGGTTTGTCATAAATAGCTCTTATTATTTTCAGATATGTTCCATCAATACCTAGTTTATTGGGAGTTTTTCTTTATGCAGTACACTGCTGATAGGACCCTGGGTTGATTCCATGTCTTTGCTATTGTAAAGAGTGCTACAATGAGCATAGGGGTGTCTTCTTAGTAGAATGATTTGTTTTCCTTAGGGTATATACCAAGTAATGGGATTGCTGGATTAAATTGTAGTTCTATTTTTGGTTATTTGAGAACTCTCCTAACTGCTTTCCACAGTGCCTGAACTAATTTACATCACCATCAACAATGTATAAGTATTTTTGAACCATTGCCCCTTTTCTCCCTCCCATCTTTCATATTATCCAGCATCTATTGTGCCCATCTCAATGTTCATATGTACTCAATATTTATTTCCCACTTACAAGTGAGAAAATGCACTATTTGGTTTGTTCTTTCTTCAGTAATTCTCTTAGGATAATGGCTTCTTTATTAGTCTGTTCTCATGCTGCTAATAAAGACTTGTTGAGCCTGGGTAATTTGTAAAGGAAAGCAGTTTAATTCACTCTCAAGTCTACATGGCTAAGGAGACCTCACAATCATGATTGAAGGCAATTTAGGAGCAAAGTCACATCTTACATGGCAGCAAGCAAGAGAGTTTTTGAGGGAAAGTTTCTTTTATAAAACCATCGGTTCTTGTGAGAATTATTCACTATCATAAGAACAGCACAAGAAAGACTCACACCTATAATTCAATTACCACTCACAGGGTTTCTCCCATGACACATGAGAATTATGGGATCTACAATTCAAGATGAGATTTGGGAAGGAACATAGCCAAACCATATCAGCCTCCAACTGCATTTCTTCACAGCCTTTTCTCCATAACCACACCTTTTCTCCATAGCCTTACCAACATTGGTTATTTTTGGACTTTTTAATAAAAAAGCATTCTAAGTAGTATGATATGGTATCTCATTGTGGTTTGGATTTGTGTTTCTCTTATGATTAGTGATGATGAGCACTTTTTCATATGTTTGTGGGTCACTTCTTTATCTTCTTTTGAGAAGTGTCTGTTCATTTCCTTTGCCCATTTTTAAATGGAGTTATTAGCATTTTTGCTTGTTGAGTTGAGTTCCTTATAGATTCTAAATATTAGACCTTTGTTGGATTTGGATGCATAATTTGCAAATATTTTCTCCCATTCTGTAGGTTGTCTGATTATTTTGTCGATAGTTTCATTTGCTGTGTAGAAGCTCCTTAGTTTAATTAGGTCTCACTTGTCAATATTTGTTTTTGTTGCAGTTGCTTCTGAGGACCTAGCCAAAAATTATTTGCTAAATCTGATGCTGAGAAAGATATTTTCTAGGTTTTCATCTATAATTTTTATAGTTTGAGGTCTTACATTTAAGTCTTAAATTCATATTGAGTTAATTTTTGTATTTTGTAATTTCAAATAATTTTGTATTTATTCCTAACTTAATTGTTAACCCAAACATCACTTAGGAGCAAGTTGTTTAATTTTTATGTAATTGTGTAGTTTGGAGAGATCTTCTTGAAATTGATATCTATTTTTATACCACTGTGGTCTGAGAGTATGCTTAGTATGATTTCAGTTTTTTTAATTTATGGAGAAGTGTTTAATGGCTAAGCATGTAATCAATCTTAGAATATGTTCCATGGGTAGATAAGTAGAGTATGTATTCTGTGATTGTTGGGTTAAGTAGTCTTTAGATAGCTATTAGTTTCAATCAGTCAATTGTTTAGTTTAAGTCCTATATTTCTTTATTAGGTTTTTTTCCTGATGATCTAACACTGTCAGTAGGGTGTTGAAGCTCCTGACTATTACTGTGTAAGAGCTAGTTTTTCTGTAGGTCTACAAGTTCTTATTTCATGAATTTGAGTCCATCAGTATTGGATGTTTATATGGTTATGATAGTCAAGTCTTCTTTGAATTGTACCCTTTATCATTGTGTAAGTCTTCTTGTTGAATTGCACCCCTTATCATTAAGTAATGTCCATTTTTGTTCTTTTAAATAGTTGGCTTAAAGTCTGTTTTATCTAAGAATTGTGACCACTGTGTTATCCATTTGTGTGATAAACCTGTCTCCATTCCTTTCTTATGAGCCTGAGTATATTACTCTGTTCTCATGCTGCTATGAAGAAATACCTGAGGCTGGGTAATATATAAAGAAAAAAGGTTTAATTGACTCACAGTTCAGTATGGATGGGAAGACCTCAGGAAACTTACAATCATGCCAGAAGGGAACACAAACACGTCCTTCTTCACATGGCGGCTGCAAGAAGTGCCAAGCAAAAGGGAAAAGCTTGCCTATAAAACGATCAGATCTCATGAGAACTCACTCACTATCACAAGAATTGCATGGAGGTAACCACACCCATAGTTTGATTACTTCCCACTGGGTCCCTCCCACAACATTTGGGGATTATGGGAACTACAATTCATGATGAGATTTGGGTAGGGACATGGCCAAACCATATTATTCCATTTCTGACCCCTCCCAAATCTCATATTATATTTCAAAACACAATCATGATCTTCCAACAGTTCTCCAAAAATCATACCTCATTTCAGAATTAACTCAAAAGTCCAAGTCCAAAGTCTCATCTGAGACAAAGCAAATCCTTTCCACCTAGTGCCTGTAAAACCACAAACAAGTTAGTTACTTCCAATATACAGTGGAGGTACAGGCATTGGTTAAATATACCCATTCCAAATGAGAGAAATTGGCCAAAATAAAGGGGCTACAGGACCTATGCAAGTCTAACATTCAACAGGGCAGTCAAAAACCTTAAAGTTCCAAAATGATCTCATTTGATCCCATGTCTCACATGCAGGTCACACTGATGCAAAAGGTGGGCTCCCATAGACTTGGACAGCTCTGGTCCTGTGGCTTTGCAGTCTACAACCTCCCTTTTGGATGCATTCTGGGGCTGGCATTGAGTATACGCAGCTTTTCCATGTGCACAGTGCAAGTTGTCAGTGGATCTAGCATTTAGGGATCTGGAGGATGGTGGCTCCCTTCGGACAGATCTACTAGACAGTGGCCCAGTGGGACCACTATATTAGGGCTTCTACCCCACATTTTCCTTCTGCTTTACCCTAGCAGAGGTTCTCTATGAGGACTCCACCCCTGCAGCAAACTTCTGCCTGGACACCAGGCATTGTCATACTTACTCTGAAATCTAGGAAAAGGTTAGAATTTGGGGGACTGTTGGAAGAGTATGGTTGTGTTTTGAAATGTAAGAATATGAGATTTGGGAGGGGCTTCCTTCAGAGGGTGCAAATCCCCAGCTCGTGTATATCCCATAGGACCAACACCATATGGAACCTGCCAAGGCTGGGGATTTGAATCCTCTGAAGCAACATCTTGAGCCATACCTTGGCCCTTTTTAGCTATGTCTGAAAAGGCTGGAATGCAGTCCTGAGGCTGCACACAGCAGGGGGGCATTGGACTTAACCCACCAAACCATTTTTTCTTTTAGGCCTTTGTGCCTTCATTGGGAAGGGCTGCTGCAAAGGTCTCTGACATGCCCCGGAGACATTTTTCCCATTGTCTTGTTGATTAACATTGGGGTCCTTGTTATTTTATGCAAATTTCTGCAGCTTGCTTGAATTTCTCCCCAGAAAATGGGTTTTTCTTTTCTATCATATCATCAGGCTATCATTAGGCTACAAATTCTCAAGCTTTTATATTTGCTTCCTCTTGAATACTTTGCTGCTTAGAAATATCTTCTAGAAGAAAACCTAGGCAATAGCATTCAGGACATAGGCATGGGCAAGTACTTTATGACTAAAACACCAAAAGCAATGGCAACAAAAGCCAAAATAGACAAATGGGATCTAATTAAACTAAAGAGCTTCTGTACATCAAAACAAACTATCATTAGAGTAGAACAGGCAACCTATGGAATGGGAGAAAATTTTTACAATCTACCCATCTGACAAAGGGCTAATATCCAGAATCTACAAAGAGCTTAAACAAATTTACAAGAAAAAAAGAACTGCATCAAAAAGTGGACAAAGGATATAAACAGGCAGTTCTCAAAAGGAGACATTTATGCAACCAACAAACATATGAAAAAAAGTTCATCATCACTGGTCATTAGAGAAATGCAAATCAAAACCACGGTGAGATAACATCTCATACCAGTTAGAATGGCAATTATTAAAAAGTCAGGAGACAACAGATGCTGGGGAGGATGTGGAGAAATAGGAACACTTTTACACTATTGGTGAGAGTGTAAATTAATTCAACCATTGTGGAAGACAGTGTGGCAATTCCTCAATGATCTATAACTAGAAATACTTTTTGACCCAGCAATCCCATTACTGGATATATACTCAAAGGATTATAAATCATTCCATTTTAAAGACACAGGCACACATATGGTTATTGAAGCACTGTTCACAATAGCAATGACTTAGAACCAACCCAAATGCCCATCAGTGATAGACTGGATAAAGAAAACGTGGCACATATACACCATGGAATACTGTGCCGCCATAAAAAAGGATGAGTTCATGTCCTTTGCCAGGAGATGGATGAAACTGGAAACCATCATTCTCAGAAAACTGACACAAGAACAGAAAACCAAATACTGCATGTTCTCACTCATAAGTGGGCGTTGAACAATGAGAACACATGGACGCAGGGAGGGGAACATCACACACCGGGGCCTTTTGGTAGGTAGGGGGCCAGGGGAGGGATAGCATTAGGAGAAAATCCTAATATAGATGTAGGGTGTGATGGATGCAGCCAACCACTATGGTACGTGTGTAACTATATTACAAACCTGCACATTCTTCACATGTACCCCAGAACTTAAAGTATAATAATAAAAAAACAGAAATCTCTTCTGCCAGATACCCTAAATTATCTCACTCAAGTTCAAAGTTCCACTTATCTCTAAGGCAGGGGCAAAATGCTGCCAGTCTCCTTGCCAACACAAGAGTGACCTTTACTCCAGTTCCCAACAAGTTGCTCATCTCCATCTGAAACCACCTCAGTCTGGACTTCATTTTCCATATCACTATCAGCATTTTGGTGAAAGCCATTCAGCAAGTCTTTAGGAAGTTCCAAATTTTCTCACATCTGTCTGTCTTCTGAGCCCTCCAAGTTGCTGGGAAGTTCTAAACTTTTCCGCAGTTTCCTGTCTTCTTCTGAGTCCTCCAAACTGTTTTAGCCTATGCCTGCTACCCAGTTTAAAAGACCTAATTTACGTTTGATGGGTGTACCTGAATGTGACGAAGAGAATGAATCCAATTTGGAAAATACTCTTCAGGATATCATTCAGGAAAACTTTCCTAACCTGGCAAGGCAGGGTAATATTCAACTCCAGGTAATACAGAGAACACCACAAAGATATTCTTCAAGAAGACCAACCCCAAGGCACATAATCGCCAGATTTATTAGGGTTGAAATGAAGGAGAAAATACTAAGGGCAGCCAGAGAGAAAGGTCAGGTTACCCATAAAGGGAAACCTATCAGACTTACAGCAGATCTCTCAGCAGAAACCCTACAAGCCAGAAAAGAGTGGGGACCAATATTTAACATCCTTAAAGAAAAGAACTTTCAAGCCAGAATTTCATATCCAGCCAAACTAAGCTTTATAAGCGAAGGAAAAATTAAATCTTTTGCCAACGAACAAGTACTTAGAGACTTCACCACCACCAGGCCTGCTTTACAAGAGCTTCTGAAAGAAGCACTATACATATAAAGGAACAACCAATATCAGCCTTTCCAAAAATATATCAAAAAGCAAAGAGCATTAACCCAATGAAAAATTTACACTAATTAATGGGTAAAACAGCCAGCTAGCATCAAATGCCAGTATTAAACTTATATATATTCTAATTGGATAAAAAGCCAAAACCCATCGGTATGCTGCATCCAGACCCATCTCACATGCAATGATACACAAAGACTAAAAACAAAGAGAAGGAGGAATTTTTACCAACCAAACAGAGAGTAAAAATAAACAAATAAACAAAAAGCAGGAGATGCAATTCTCGCCTCTGATAAAGTAGACTTTAAAGCAACAAAGATCAAAAGAGGCAAAGAAGGACATTACATAATGGCAAAAGGATCTATGTAACAAGAAGAGCTAATGATTCTATAGATCAACGAGACAGAAAATGAACGAGGACATCTAGGACTTGAACTCAGACCCGGAACAAGTAAACTTAATAAACATTTATAGAACTCTCCACTTTAAATACACAAAACACACATTACCACCTCACACCTATTCCAAAAGTGACTACATAATTGGAAGTAAATCACTCCTCAGTAATCGCACAGCATTTCATAGGTTTAAATGAAATATTGGTTGGCTGTTTTTTGTTATTTTCTTCCCTTATTCCTTCCTGTCTCCATTGTTAAGTATAATTATTGGTATAAAAGAGGTTTTCAATACCCATTACTAAACTTGCATTTTAGCCTGGGCAGGAAAGCAATACTCCCATTCTCTCTCTCTCTTTCTCTTCCTTTTTCTTCCTCTTCTTCATTCTTTTTTTTCTTTCTTTCTTTCTGGAAAAAAAAAAAGAAAACAGCAGAAGGGTTTTCGGCACTTGCTTTTCTGAAGTGGACTTCCAAGCAAGACCTGCTAATTAATAGAATAGCTAAATTCTTTTCTTTAGGGGTATATGTGGAGGATGAAAAGGAATTTGGGTTTCATGGCTGGGGAGAGGGCAGGGATGGGCAAGTGGAGAAATGATACTGCAAGTAGTTTGTGTTTGAGCTCCAAAGCAATCAGGCTGTAGGGAAACCTAGAACAAAGATAGAGGCAGAGGAAGGAGATGGGCAGGAAAAAAGCAGGAGCAAATGTAGGGCTTTATGAATCCTTAGCTGCCTCCAGGCTGCAACCTGAGAACAGCAGAAAGCACTCTTCACCTAGGAAGTGATAATGACCACACCACATTAAATGTCGCCTTGGCCCCCTTCCTGCAGGATCATCCTCCTCTTAAACAGCCATCCAGAATTTTTCTAGAGAAAGGAGTAATGTCAAACAGAGCAACCCACAGTGAGAAATTCTCCCAATGCTCTAAAAGCAGTCTTTACCCAAAATAGGCATCCAGCATGTTCTTTTATGACTTGCCATAAATACTAGCATTAGTAAAACAATATTATCCTCATATGAGTTGACTTTATTGTGCTTCAGAAAGTTACTACATCATAAATATCTATGGACATGTTATTTCATCTGCTCATAATTTGTCTCTTCCAACATGGTTCTGGCCAATTTTAGAAGTTTCCATGTAAATATATAAAAATAATGATAGGGAAAAATGAAGACAGAACAAAAAAGAGGTCAAGTATCACATTTAGTCCACAAATATTATGATAGAATATGAAATTGTTTTATGGATGGCTAAAATAAACCTTTTTTTTTTTTTTTTGATGGTGGTGGGGAAGATGATGTTATGTGTATTATCACCAGTTTAAAAAGAAAAGATGTCTAAATTGGGAATGGAGCAGGCATCTTTAAAACCCCTTTTAATCTCTAGTTAATGATGCTGTAAACAAACAAAAAAAAATTGCTTCCACATTTTGGGTATCCTTAGTAGCACCCCACTCTACCAGTACCAATTTACTGTATAAGTCTGTTCTCACATTGCTATGAAGAAATACCTGAGACCGAGTAATTTACAAAGAAACAGAGGTTGAATTGCCTCACAGTTCAGCATGCCTGGAAAGGCCTCAGGAAACTTGGAATCATGGCAGAAAGGGAAGCACATATGTCCTTCACATGGGGGCAGCAAGGAGAAGTGCCAAGCAAAAGAAGAAAGCACCCTTATAAATCCATCATATCTCATGAGAATTCACCCACTATCATGAGAACAGCATGCCTGTAACCACCCCCTCGATTCAATTACCTTCCACCAGATCCCTCCCATAAGACATGGAGATTATGGGAACTACAATTCAAGATGAGATTTACGTGGATTCATATCGAAACCATATCACTAGGGATGTTGTTGCATGTGAGATGGTTTTCTGCAAGATAGCAGATGGTTGGGTCTAGTGTTTCATCCAACTTGCCACACTGTAGCTTTCAAGTAGGGTGTTTAGACCATTTGCATTCATGGTTAATAGTGATATATCAGAATTTGCCCCTGTTGTGATGTTATTTCCTGATTGTTTTGTGGACTCAATTGTGTAGTTGCTTTATAGGGTCTGTAAATTATGCACGTATGTGTATTTTTGTGAAGCAGGTATTGTTCTTTCATTTGCATGTTTAGAACCCCCTTAAAGACCTCTTGTAAGACTGTTTCAGTGATAATAAATTCCCATGAGGCGTTTGCTTCTCTGGAAAGGATTTTATTTCTCCTTTTCTTATGAAGCTTAGTTTGACAGAATATGAAATTATTTGAAATTTCTTTTTTTTTTTAAATGATTTTGATAATAGACCCCCAATCTCTTCTTGTTTGTAAGGTTTCTAATGAAAATCCTGCTGTTATTTTGATGGGGTTCTTTTTATAAGTGACCTCACCCTTTACTTTACCTGCCTTTAAGGTTTTTTCTTTCACATTGACTTTGGAAAATCTGATGAATATGTGCCTTGGAGATGGTCTTCTTATATCTCATAGGGGCTCTCCGAATTTCTTGAATTTGTGAGTTGACCTCTTTCATGAGATTGGGTAAATTTTATGAACTATATTCTCAAATCTGTTTTCCAAATTGCTTACCCTCTTTCTCTCACAGGAATGCTATTTCATAATAGGTTTGATTTCTTTACATAATCCTATATTTCTTGGAGGTTTTATTTCTTTTAAATTTTTTTTTCTTTATTTTTGTCTTATTGAGTTGGTTCAAAGGACCAGTCTTTTTTTTTTTTTTTTTTTTTTTGAGGTTATTTCCTCATCTTTGTCTATTCTATTTTTAATGCTTCTAATTATATATTTTAAATTTCTGTAGTAAATTTCTCAATTTCAGAAGTTCAGTTTCGTTTTTTTTAAATGTCTGTGCTGTCTTTCTACCCTTGGACTGTTTTACTGCTTTCTTGGATTGGGTTTCAACTTTCTCTTGAATCTTACTGAGCTTTCTTGTCATCAAGATTCTGAATTCTATGTCTGTCATTTCAGCCATTTCAATCTGGTAAGGATCCATTGCTAGAGTGCTAGCGTGATTGTTTTTAGGTGAGGAGATACTCTGACTTTTTGAATTGCCAAAGTTCTTGCACTGATTCCTTCTCATTGGAGAGAGTCAGTGTTCCTTTAACTTTCTGAAGTTGCTGTCATTTGGATGAGGCTTTTCGTTTTTAATATTCTTTTTTTCTCTTGATGGTGTGACTGTGGTGAATGTTTTGTGTAGTCAATTGGCTTTGTTTCTGGGTGCTTTCAGAGGGTGAAGCCTCTGTGCAGGTTCTTTAGTTATAGCTAGATCCCCACGTTGTATTTCACAGGCACTGTGTGCTGAAGGAACTTTTGTTTGGTTGTGCAGTTTGGGCTGCGATCCATTAGATGGCATTTAAGAATAAGGGTCACCAGATATGTTCTTATTCAGCTGTGTGCCTCTTTTGTATCTCAGTGCATTTGCATAGTATTCTGGGTTGGGGAGGTGGGGGAAAACAAAAGACTCCCTCACCAAGTTTTCATTCTTGGGACTTGAGGGAACCTTCTATAATCTCTGGCGCCATGCCCACGTTTCTTTAGCTCCAAGAGGGAGTGCTGGCTGGCAGGGGTCTCTCCTCCCTTGGAGTGGCCTGAGCCAAAGGTTAGGTTGCCAGGAGACCTGTAGCCCTCTGGAGGCCTGCTGTACCTCTGTACTTGAGAGAGTCAGAGAGGTTTGTGGGATATGTCTGCAGGTGGTCTGTTGATTCAGTTGGTCAAGGGTGGAGGATCCCAGGAAGGGCAATGTTGCTGTGGGTGTGCAGCTGGTGTGGTGCTCAGAGCCTGGAGTTTTTTTGCCCAGAGACAGCTGTCTGGACTGCTCAGCTTGTGCTTGACTGATCAGGTCTCCTTTCAGTGTCTGTCCCAGTACTGGGCTTGACCAGCTAGTTTTGTCCCAAGCCTTTTATTCTCAGATCGTTTGTCTGTTAGGTGCTGCATGCCATAAAGCTCCCTCAGGCAGAGGCTGTGGATGGTAAATAGGCTACACCCTTCCTAGTTCGGTCTTCCAGAGGGTGGTATTCCCAGCTGCCGTGCCAGCCCACAATACCACACCTCAGTCTTCTCTGTGTTTTGAGAGTGAGGGCTACTCCCCTGCTGAGTTCAGGCCACAGATCTCTGCTCAGTACCCCTGAGCTGTGTGTTCAAATCTGGGGAGTTAGGAGCGGGCATGCAGCTTTGTCCTCCTGCCCATCTGGGTCAGGTACCAGCTCTTCTGGGGGAGGGCAAAGCAATCCCAGATCAACGGCAAGTCACTCAGGTGGGGTAGTGAAGGCTGCGTTGTCTGCATGCTCTTGATGAAGTGGTCAGGCAGGGGCCTTGAGGGTGGCTGATTGACAAGGGGATGTACAGACCAGACACGCCCCTTTCCCATGGGAAAGACAGCCCCGTCCCCTGCCCCCACCAGGCAAAATCCTCTGAGTTCTTCTCAGGTTTGAGCTCTGCCTCTGCAGTTCCCCTGCCAATTCAAATGTTTTTGGGCGGTCACAGGGTCTCTCATAGCTAGTATCCCAGAGGTCTGCTGCAGGAGTGTGATGCCTCGCAGTTTCTTTGTTCACATCTTCCTTAGCACCTGTAGAGGATGTTAAGGGCTAAGAGCTGCTCCTGTTGCTCAGCAACTTTGTGCAGCTTCCTCCTTCTTCAGCCTCAGTGTCTGTGTCAACTCTCTATAGACTTTCAGTTTTCTCCCAGAGGATCTGCTTGAAGTGTGATGGTTCACTAGGTATTTTGGTTTCTCTTGGTTGGAGAGTTGCTTCTTGGCTCCATCTAGTCAGCTGTCTTGGCCCCCCAACTCCAAATTTTCATATTAACTTTTTAATTCAACTCACATTGCTTGTCATGTTTTTGTGTGTATGTTTTTGTGTTTGCGAATGTCTTTATGAGTGGTTAATTTTGCTTAATCAGCTTGGTTATGTAGTGAATTTGAATGAGCCATTGAGATCTTTGGATAACAAACAGTCACTGGTTTCTATTGAATAAACAAGTATTAAACATGCAGGTGCATTCCAAAATGTTTTTAGCTAGAAAAATTTCTAGATATAACATTCCTTATCGTTAAATGACTAAGATTCTCCATGGTAAATGATATTTTCTAAGCGGGGAAACTAAGGCCAGACACCATGCTATGCATTTTTAGTTTATTATATCTAATGTTTATAGTCCTCTATCTTTTAGATATATGCACACTTTATAAATGAAGAACTTGAGTTGAAAGCAAATAGATGACTTGCTCAAGAATACAGAGATAAATTGAATCTGTACTATTCTTTTTACTTGTATGTATAATAGAAAAAAAATTCATAACAAAAAGCTTTATATAGCTGGCAGGTGATGTTTCCCAACTGTTAAGCTGGGTAACAAACTGTGAGTTCTCCATTTCTGCTAATGTTATAGAGAGGTTGGGTGATCATGTGACAAAGATATATTAGTGAGATTCATAGAGTTGATATGAAATTATTAAAAAGTAACCTCTAAGTTCAACTTCAAGTCTAATATTTTATCAGTTTATCCCCATGTCAACATAAAGATACAGTTGAAGCTACTTTTTAAATACTTTCTTGTTTTAGGAAACCAGTTGATACATTGTTCTAGACCTTTCCTAGGGAATGGTGTCAGATTTTACAGAAAGTTCTCTGGTTTTCATTTCCAGTCAAGAAAACTCCAGTGCTTGATACGTAGCTCTTTTCTCTTTCATTTGACTGGCCATATGGAGTTGTTAAAATATTTAAAAGCTGATCTCATTTTGGACCTTTAGTTGATAACACCTTGATATCCTCTTTGGTGCAGTCAAAACCCATGCCGGTTTTCATGAGCTTGAATATTCATTGCTGGGGTCATGACCCAAGCCATTAGCCCATCACTGGCATGCGCTTGTCAACAGCATCTGAAAGCAGGAAGCTTCAACCTATCTGGTCTCTGATGTTGTTTAATTTGTGAGTGAAAAAATTATACATTACCTAATTATGTGTGTATATACTTTTCCCTTCTTCTTTGGGGATGCAAACCCATGTACTAGGGAACAAGCAACAATGGCTTCTCTTTATGTGATTTGGGTATCACCACTTGGTATGGCAGGTCTTGTAGAGTAAAAAGTGATAGTGTGGTGAGATAATATGCTGGCACAAAAACAAAACCAGAGCTTTTTAACCTCATTTAGTGAGTCACAGGATCTTTACACAATTAGAACTTAAGAAGCATAAATGTTCACTGTTTTTTCTACTATTACCAGTATTGCTAATTGTTTAATTTGTCTCTGTCACTCACATCTGTGATAAAACAGTTGTTTGCACACTGTATTCCTTAGCTTTTAACTTCCCTAAGATCCTATTATATTTAAAAGATTTTAAAATATAATCTCTTAAGTAGAGAAGTGACTAAGGTCTTGTAGACCGTAAGGATTTGCATGCTCTCCTCAAGCTCAGGGTTAAGTGCTAACACTGCTCTGAACCATTCAGCTGTGTTGTTCTCTATGGCCCCACCATCCACTGAGGTAGACAGGAGCACATCTGCCAATCAGTGTGCAATACCTGACAGGGGAAAGATAGTTCCGTGTCTAGGAGACATGGCGTGCAAGTTACTTGACTACTGTTAGTGGCCATGTCTCCACCTATAAAACTCAGAGGATAATTCCCCTTATACCTTTCTTCTAAAGGCATTGCGAGCATCACAGGCCTATGCTTTCTAAACATTACAAACCACTTAAAACATTCTTGACTCCATCGCTTATTAAATAAGATTGATTTTTCATTTCTCTAGACTCTATGGCTTTGGCCAAGTCAACCAGTATTTCTCGGCGTTACTTTTGTCAGAGTACCTGAGTGATAATCACAGTTATTTATTACAGTTGAGCATATGCCCATGATTGGGACAATAAGGTTTAGTTAACTGTATTTATTCCTCATGAATTATTTTTATTGTCTTCATTTGACGGCTCAGGAAACTGAGCAGAGAGAGTTCAATAATTTGCCTAGGCTCACATAGCTAGCTAGTAGCAAAGGTGGAGTTAGATGCTTTAAGTCATTAAATAAGGAGGGATTAAAATAATTCAAGAAGTTGTCCTAGGTATCATCTAGGTTCAAATAAAGTAAAATGTAGAGAATAAAATATCTGTTTTTTTTTTTTCTTTTCATTTTGGCCAACTTTTTCCAGCCTGTATTTCTCCTCCTTTCCATCATGTCTGTTTTGAAATTTTAATCGCTGCCATCACTTTGGTGGGGTGGGAGAGGGAGTGGGAGGATGATGGGGATGGTTCGAATTGCCTTCCCTACTATGCTTCTTAAGCTCTTATTGTGTAAAGATCCTGTGACTCACTAAATGCGGTTAAAAAGCTCTGGTTTTGTTTTTGTGCCAGCATATCATATCACCACGCGATCACTTTTTACTCTACAAGACTTGCCATACCAAGTGGTGATGCCCAAATCACATAAAGAGAAGCCATTGTTGCTTGTTCCCTGGTACATGGGTTTGCATCCCCAAACCATGTCTTTTTAGATGATGCAAATTTTGTCTGGAATGTTCTTGTTTTTCCATACAAAAAGCAAATTCTAGCTTTTCCTTATGAAACATCAATCAGTTCTTCTGTATAGCCAACAATGACTTTCCCAGACATCTTTTTTTTTTAAGTTCCCAGTATGACTTTTATGCTCAGCAATGTTTGGACTCCATGCTCCTGAACTAGATTTTCTCAGAATAGGGATGCTGGTTTTTGCTTTCTGCATTTTCAGCATCAATCACAGTATCTAGCATGTAGTTATGTTGTTATTTCAGCAAATGAATCAGTGTTTGGTACAACAGACCCTAATTTTAATTTGAAGATTGACACCATTGTGAAAGTAAACTGAAAAGTTTTCTTGAAATTTTAGATGGAATATAAATAGTAGAGGATATTATTTCTTCTTCCAAAAATTAAAAAGAAGAAAATCATTCAGTACCAAAGTGTTATGATTAATAATATCACAGAGTATGGTGTGATTACTGATGATCAAACTTCTGTAGCAAGTTATGTGTATATGTAAAGGCTAACATTGTTCTTCCACAATTACTGAGGCAAATTCTTAGAAGTAAAAATATTTATGTTTAGATTCCTGAAATAGTCACTAATCATGAAACTGTATTCAAACAAACCAAATTCCTGGAACTAGACAGACTGTGATAGAATCCAGTAGGTTGTTGGAGGTCCCCTGCCTGCCAGCAGGGCAGATGGATTTGCTGAAGTCCACTATTGTCCAACTACAAATCTGCCATAAAAGAAAAATGCAAACAGAGGCTTTACAAATAGGAATGATTTGGACTCTCACAGAGGATCATTTTCAAGTTATGGTATAGGTGGCCCTTCTTAGAGCCATCCTGGATTCCAAGAACTAAAAGTAACTGCGGACATCAAGCAGAGATGGTCCAAGTTGTCAGGCAGAAAATACATGAACTACTTAAACCGTGCCATCTTTTTATATGCACCCTTAGAATTTCCATGTTTAAAAATCTATTTTTTCTACGTTATTTTTCTAAGACTAAGATTCTTTATATGAAAGTATTTTTTTTTTTTCTCCTTGGTTTTTTAAATGTCTCAATACAATGGTATTTAATTCTAGAAAGGGTTTTAGAGGGTTTAATTTTTTTGTAGAGCTTACAATGCCCAATCCAGTGCTTAAAACATTTTAATGTTCAATTAATTTTATTTGTGCTAAATTGGAGTAATAACTACTGCTCACCACTGTCCACAATCATTATTTCAAACCTGTTTGGAAATTAAAATAAGTAAATCCTAAGATTACTATGGTTTGTCTCAGGGTCGAAAAAGCTGAGATGGAGTTAGATTTAACATCAACAGATTGCTTCTTATACATGTTATTAATGAGTATTAATATATATGACTGAACTTCCTGACCTTCTGTAATAAAAATTTCTGATTATAGATTTTATTATGCTAAAAGATACGCAATTTTAAAGAAAAGGGACACCATCAGTGGTTGCCAGTCAGAGCCAGGGATTATGTTGAGAGGTGACACTGAAGTATCATTGAAATAATATAATAATGTAGTATCAAAATAATATATTTTTCTGTTTTCTTCCCAAAAGGTATCTATAATGCTTAGGATGACTCTCTGCTCTCAGCCTTTTATATCCAGCACCTCATTCTTTAATAATTTCATCTCTTTTCACTATTCTATATATTCTGACAGCATCCCAAATTTATCTTACATTACTTATATCATTTTCTTGTGTATAGGATCATTTCTACTCATTAATACCACCACTGCTGCTATTAAAATTTTTGTTCTTTGAATATCTCAATTATATTCCTTCTTCTTCACTTCATTATATAGCCTTTTCATCCTGGTTTATTTCTTAGAGTTTTATGCATTGCTTATATACAATGTACACTGCTATGTATGTCTTTTAGTAAACAGATTTTTAAACTGTTTTAATTGTTTTAGAAAAATATCTAGTCTTCCACATGTAGATCAATATCAGTTGGTTGACTTGTCTACTGAGTCCTCAGGGTGATGTTGTATTTGTCTTCATAATCATTGATTGATTTGTTCCGTTTGTCTTTGAAGGAAGGTCTGTCTGTCTAGACTCAGTGTTTATTCCTCTTGACTTTACTGGGTCTTCCAAGGTCCGCAGATCCACAACAGGTGTCGTTGCTTAGCTCCCAACTCACTTCTCAGTGTCTAGTCAGATTCCAACTGGCGCATTCCTGTAATAATTGATATTGTGTCTTTCCTGGAATATCACTGCATTTCTTACCCCATCAGCACTGAAAACAGACAGTCCACATGAAAAATTACATTACATCCCAAACAGTACCTTTTTAGGAAGATCAGTGTTGCTCATGCCCAAGACAAAATGCTTTAGTTGTAGGGACTGTATTTCCCACAATATGTGTACTCCATCATTATCTTCTTAACCCATGCTGTATACTAAGATGTTTTCTGCAATTTGACATCTCTAATAGATATTGTGAGAGTGACACTATAGGGATGAGAGAATTGGAAACTAAAGGTCACATACTTTAAGTAGTACCTAAGCAGCAGGTA
Source organism: Aotus nancymaae (assembly GCF_030222135.1). Lineage (NCBI taxonomy): Eukaryota > Metazoa > Chordata > Mammalia > Primates > Aotidae > Aotus > Aotus nancymaae. The sequence continues at coordinate 81,091,871 of NW_026988442.1, forward strand.
GATTGTCCCTAACTACCTGGTGAATCCAACCATTTGAATTTTAGATGTAATGGACAGTCAGACAAGAGTATTATGGCATAGAGTTCTTTTTAATTTTGATTATATTTGTTTTGTGTGTGTTTGTGTTTGTGTGTGTGTGTGTGTGTGTGTGTGTGTTGTTTTTGAACTACTTTTTGGCAACATAGGCTGTTGATCCAAATATCGTGATTTTTAATTTAATTCTAGAAAAAAATGTAGGTCACGGAAGTTCTTCCCAATGGCTTAAAGGTTGACAGTTCTAGTTTTCAGTGTAGTATGATATCTACTATATGCAAATATATTTGTCTTTATTAGTAATCTAATAGAGATCTGGGAGAGCATGTGACAAATACAGCTAATCAGGCACAAATTTAATATTAACTATCATATGACTTTTTACTATTTTAAGTTTTAAAGTCAAATTTTTTCTACTTTCTTTACACTTTTCAAAATTTTTCAAATTATTAAAATATGTCTTATAATTTTTTAAAATCCTAGGATTAATAAATCACTGAAACTTTAATGTGATGTAATATCAAAGCAGTCTTTTGCTTCAGAAAATGATTATAATTATTAATTAATAACAAGCACTAATACAACTTTGTACATCTTTTTGTTATATATATGATTGATATTTATTTATTTGAGGTTAGGGTAAAATTAAAATTATATACTACATATAATAAAATTAATTTTAATATTTATGCAAAAAGAAGTTGATATTTGATAGAGATACAAATAAAAAAATTACTCATTATTCTAGGTTTTAGATTTGATTCTAAAGATATCTAATTGAAGATATTTTAGGAATTAAACCTTTTCCTAGTTCTGCCTTCCTCTTTTATGTGTTGGAAAGTTACTTAATCTAAGGGACATTAGGTACTTAAAAGTCATCAATGAGTTCAGCACACCTTTATTTTAGCCTTTTCTGTAAATTTAGGTCTGTGACCATTATTGAAGGTTTACCTGAACTCCTTACAATATTAGTTTTCCATTTTTTCTTGTCCTGAGTTTGCACTAACAAAACCATACAGAAGAAGAAGAGGAGAAAGGCAGAAGTTATGACAGAGGGAGAAATACAGGATAGCTTATCTGAATAAAGCCTAAGCCTGAAGACAGGAGGCCTGAAGTGTGCCATATTTCTCTCCTTTCCTTCTGGTAGCTCCTGGGGGCCATTGTGAAATCTCCAGGGAGTACAGGAGCACAGGATAGAAACCATGACATGGGAAGTAATTGTGAGATGAAAGGATATAATATGTGTGAACTAGTAATAAGCACACTTTACAAATATAAGATTCAGTATTATTCTACTTTCTAACAATTTAATATATTTTAAAGTAGTCATCTTTTCCCAATGTATTACTTATTCTACATAATTGAAGCACCATATCATATCACACTTATCCTTAATTGTCTTCAGATTTGCAGTATTTAAATTAAATCACTAATTCAAATGGAAAAATCTGAAGAAATATTAGTTTATAGAAATGCAGTTATTACCAGATTAAAGTGTGGCAATTCCAGTCTTTCTCAAGGTCAAGTGAATATGTGGTATAATATGTTTTCACCAAACAGCTGCATATTATTATGCATTTTTAAAAGTGTGTGATAGTTGACTCCTATTTTAATTTGGAAGTAATTCCCAAATAGTTTCTTTAAATAAAATTTGACATCATCATGGAAAATTATATAATATTAAGAAACTTCCCTTCTATGGTAATATTACTGTATGGTAAGTTTATATCTCACTATTTCTATGATTGCTGTCTGTGATTTTATTTATTTGCTCAAGAAAAGTGACCATTTTTACTAACAATATTAGTTATTTTAAGTAAAGGATAGGTTCTATATATATTAACAGAGTTGTTTGAGTTTCATCTTTCATTGAAATGATTTCCTAAGAACTGATTGCATGCCTGATGATAATCTTTTCTACAATAGCTGAAAATTCACATTTCAATATATCTAACAGCAAATGATCAGCACAGCTACCTAGACAATGTGATTCATCTATAGCGTGTTAGACTGAAAGGATAAGCAAGTAAATCAATAACACACAATGGTGATAAGGAAATGTTCTCAAAAGTAGATGAAAAAACAAGATTATTTCATAAACAAGTCTGTACATTCACAACAAAGAAGAAAGTAGAAATTTGGATTTTTATAATAAAAAAAATCTGCTTCATGTATAATCAATAGTTTTTCTATGAGTCTATTTTCTATTAGTCTGTAAAAACTTTTACACAAATAATTGCCTTATTTTTCCTTTGTAGTTTTGATTACTTAAATACAAATTTATTAAATGCCTGTCTTGTGTCTCACCTATATTTGGTGTTAGAAATAGAAAGATGAATAAGGGATGATAACTGAATTTAAGGGTGAAATAAAGCTGTGGGCAAATATTTCCAGTAAAATGTTTATATGTTATGTCGTACTGAGAATCTGTTTAAGACAAAAAGTGTAACAGTGGAAAGATGGACTTTCTGTGGTGAAGCCTTTACAAAGGAAGTAGGGTGTCCAAGAATAAATAGAAATTGTGAAATGACAAAGGATGGGCCAGAGAGGATTCCAGATTGAAGCAACAATAGTGTCTTTGTAGTACAGATGTGGCCTGAGTGCTTTCCGCTCAGTGTTTGAGAAATGTCGTTTCCCTCTTCTATGATTCCATTTATTGACTGATTATTCTGCCCAAGCCAAAAAATATGCAAATTTTTTTATATGTATATTAACCTAAACTTCTGTTTATGTTAATCCTTGTAAATCCATGTCTAACGTACAGAGATCTCTGTACCCATGGAAGAAAATATGTTAGATCAGTTTTCAGATTTCGCTGTGCAAAAACTTGGGTTCTAAAGACATGTCTGTGGAGCTGTGAAAGGAGCAGCTGCATGAAGGCTGCCCTGATTCCCTGCTTCAACCAGAACAATCTCACTTTAAACTGGTTTTAATATTGAGATTTCTCAGTTGAAAAAAACAAAATCATCGAGTTGCAAAGAGAAAATGTGATTAACTGAAATCTCCTATCAAAGAGAGCCTTGTGATCGCTTTTCTTGTTTCATCTATTCTCAATGACAGAAAAATTGAGAGCTTGTTTATAGACTTGGAAACATCCTTTGAAATCCATATTTACTTACTTGAAGGTCAGTCATTTTTGCCCCCTGATGATTTTAGAAAATGTCAGAGAAACAGGCACAGTAATTGATCATATTAGGATGGAGTGAATCCATGAAGAATTGACGGCTTGATCTCGAAAGCAGTAGTGTATGTATGAGGATTTGTAGAGAAGTAGAAAATAATTAAGGGCGTGGAGAAAGCAGAGTAAACATAGAGCAGAACCTGTAAACAGTCAAAGACTGGTACACTGGACCTAATTCTACTCCTTATAAACAAAATAAACAATGGAAAGTTAAGGTTTACTTCCTGCATTACATGATTTTTAAGATGAAAGAATGGTTTTTAACAAGATAAATTTAAAGAAACAAGGACTCCAGTGTACTCGAATTCTTTATCTGTCTATTTCATTTATTTCTGGTAACATTATGTCAGAAACATAAGATAAATGCAATTTTAGCATGTATCAGAATCACCTGGTGGGTTTGTTAAAACATGAATTGGTAGGCCTTGTTCCCGGAGTTTCTGATTGAGTAGGTTTGGGGTAAGCATAACCATTGGCTAACTCAGAGAATCACTGAGACAAGCAAACCATGTAAGTAAATTCCTGAAATTGACTTTCTTCTTCAAATAAAAAGAAAATAACTCCCACTTTTCTGCCTAAAGAGTTGTGAGGTCCTTTGTTATTGAACACATTAAATGAATTATTTAAAAATTAAAGGTTTAAACATTTTGCCTAAATATTACGATACCTGCTACGTTTATTTTAATGCATTTTTTTGGGGATCATACAACATCTGCCTGTTGGTATTTCCCACAATATTTGTGCTATGTTTCTTCAACTCTTAAGTTTACCTTAGTCTACAACTTTTGCTTTCACGTGTCCATCATGTGAATTTAAAATTTTACATTTCAATTTTCAAGATGAACTCTCAAGTTGAACTACGTATACCCCTCAAATTGCCCCTTTTTCTGCAATATGAGTATAATGCAACCAGATGAAAGAAGTAATCTCTTATAAAACAGCCTGTAAAAATATTTGCAAACTCAACTTTTTAAGAAACAACAAATGTAAGCTTTTCGATAAAACACATGAACTTGAGCTCTTTATGAAACACCACTTAAAGAAGATTGACTTTGAAACAAACTAATTTTACTTTATCAAATACCCTTTTCCCTTCCTTAAAGATTTCCAATACTAAAGATTGTTCTACCCTTTTCAATGTCATTTTGTTTTCCTTGCTGCAAAATAATACTCTGAGTTAGTTAAATAATATTTATCATTCCAAGTATGATTGTTTCTTTAGCCCAGACCCCAACTTATTAAGAATGCTGTGACGCTAATTTCAGAAGAGGATAGTACTAAAGACAGAATAATTCTGATATCCAAGTATTTTCATAAATAACATTTGAAAAACAGTATATATTTTGGTTTAGTCTACTATCAATAGAGGAAAGTTATAGAGAAGCGTATTTTGTCCTAATAAGAAAGAACATCTAGGCCAGGAACAGTGACTCACTCTGGGAGGCTGAGGCGGGCAGATCATGAGGTCAGGAGTTAAGAACAGCCTGACCAACATGGTAAAACCCCGTCTCTACTAAAAATACAAAAATTAGCAAGGCATGGTGGTGTGTTTCTGTAATCCTAGCTACTTGGGAGGCTGAGGCAGGAGAATTGCTTGAACCTAGGAGGTGGGGATTGCAGTAAGCCAAGATTGTACCACTGCACTCCAGCCTGGGTAACAGTTTTTTTGAGAGTCCCTCTCAAAAAAAAAAAAAAAAAAAAAAAAATCTAAAAAACAGAGTAGAAAAGCAATTAAATAATTTGCTGATACTTTCATAAATGTCTACCAATTATGGTGTGATGAATACTTAAATAAGAACTATTTTTCAAGAGGTTCTGCAAAAGAGTGAGTGTTCATCTGAGAGCTTTTCTGATTCTTCTGTAGCTCTAACAGGGAACTTATATGCTAATTGTTCTTCCTAATGATGGTTTTCTATGTAATATAACAAGTCTTAATGTTTTCTTAAATATTCATGTATTTATGAGCATGAAATTTCTTGGAGTCTTTTATTTTAGAGATTTTTTTCATTAATAGATACAATGTTGTTGATCATAGTTTAAACCAAAGGGATATAAGTAAAAGAAATACTATTCTCAATATTAATTAGGAAGGAGAACAAGTTCAAAAATACCTCATAGAGAAGTAAGAAAAAGAGTACATGAAACATTTTTTGGGTTTAAAAATATGAAGAAGTGATTTCTGGTGAGTTTTTTCTTTTTAATTGCAATTCTGTTTGGCTATTTCTTTAGCTTCTGAGTATCTCTTAAGGGAGTGAATGGAAAGGTAATCATTACTCTTTAGAGGTAAGAAAATCTCTGCAGGTTTCACAGAATCTATTTGATTTCAATAAGCATTAAAAAGTGTTGTAATTTTGCAGGGTCTCTTCATTGAATGTAGAGCCAAGATTGATTCTGCTGGGAGCTCAGTTAGATGAAAATCTTAGCAAGTATGAAACACTCTTAATTGGCCCACATCCTCACAGTGGGACTATCGCACACCCAGACACCATTACTTGTGGTATCTGGTTACTGACTGAGTAACTGAAGCAGAGAAAAAGATTGTTAATGAACCTGGATCAGAGACCAGATTGCTGACCAGTCCCTGGAGTTAATGATCCAGCATACGAAGTAAACGCATAACCATCATTGAAGTTAGAGTACTATAAGCACTGTACCTGACAGCACTATGTTGTAGGAAGAATAAGTGTAGTTATTCCTGACAGGTTTGTACTGAAATCTTAGCCTAGTCTTTACTTTAACTTTATGCCAATTATTTAACTTACTCTTGGCACTGGAAATAGAAACACAGTCAAGACATTCTATCTACCTTCCCTTAAGGAATTTGTGGAAAACTAGTCAGTTTTTGATGCTGTCAAATCATTGATATTGTGAAACATATTACGCACAATTACAATAGAGGTTTAGAGAGCTATGATAAAGGTATAATCTGCTGTTGGAAGCCAGAGGAGGGTTGCCTAATGAAAGAGATCAGGAAGAGTTTCCTGGAGGAAGGTACACCTTAGCTGAAAATAGAAGGAAAAATGGAAGCAATAGCTCTTTATTAAATATGTATTCAGTGCTTGTCTCTTACATGTCAAACACTCAGATAATAACAACATAAACTAACTAGTAAGACAATTCCAGTGTGATAGGAAATCTTATTATGCATCTTCCTTCAGATGAGAATATAGATGTTTAAGGAGGTTTTATAAGATCATTGCTTGTACAGTGCATTGAAGCTGAGTGGGGAGTCAAAGTTACTACTAACCCTGTGTAGTGTTCTAGAGTGTTAGAGAAGTGGATTTGCAAGTCTTTTATATTAATATTATATTTAAGGCTTGGATAAGCATGAGAATGCTAATCGATCATAGAATGAGGGGAAAAGAAATCTGAGCATTATACCAGAGGGACTCCTTTCCCATAGGAAGTGAGACTGAACAAGAGCTAAAAAAAAAGTGGAAAAACTTGAAAAGAGAAGAATGTTTTCAAAAGAGCATAGTAAATAGGAGCAGATAGTCTATAAGTTAAAATAAAGAGACAATAAAAATTTGAAGAATTTACCATTTTGCAATTTACTAGTTGTATTAATCCATTCTCATGTTGCTATAAAGAACTACCTGAGACTGGGTAATTTATGAAGGAAATAAATTTAATTGACTCACAGCTTCACACACTTAACAGGAATCATGACTGTCAGGCCTTAGGAAACTTACAATTAGGGTGGAAAATGAAGGGGAAGCAAGCACATCTTATCATAGCCAAGCAGGAGAAAGAGAGAGTGAGGCAGGGGTATGCCAAACATTTTAAAACCATCAGATCTTGTGAGAACTTACTATCATGAGAAAAGCAAAGGGGATATCTGTCCCTATGATCCATTCACCTCCCACAAGGCCTCTCCTGCGATACATGTAGATTCCAATTCAACGTGAGATTTGGGTGGGGACACAGAACCAAACTATGTCTTTCTGCCACTGGTTCTTCTTAAATCTCATTTCCGGAGAGAGATCCAAGATGGCTGATGATTAGCAGCTCGGGCACGTACCTCCCAGTGAAAGCGCAAAGAATGAGAGGACGCCACACTTTCAGACGAATATTTGTTGCTCACGGACCAGGAGATTCCCAGTGGAGGAGCCCCACGGGTCGCCAGGGCGACTCTTGTGGCCGGCGTGGTGGTTTTGCTGGTGCCTTAGCACGCCAGTTCTTGGTGCAGAGTCCGGAGTTTCCCGGGCAGAAAAGCACCATCAATCTTAACACCACTGTTTTGGCCGGCTCAGTGGATTGCTCAGATCTCGGCGCAGGGAATCAACAAGTTGGACGTCAGAGACCCAGTTAGAAAGCCGGTAACTATAAAGACGACAGACGGACAAATATATAATGAAGGGAAGAAACCAGCATAAAAAGGTAGAGAATACTCAAAATCAGAATGCCTCTCCCTCTACAGGGGATTGCAATTCCTCATCAGTAATGGAACAAGGCTTAATAGATTACACGTGTGTTCCAATAACAGAAGCAGGTTTCAAAACGTGGGTGATAAGAAACTTCTGTGAATTAAAAGAACTTGTTCTAACCCAATGCAAAGAAACTAAGAACCTTGAAAAAAGGTTTGACGAAATGTTAACGAGAATGGACAATTTAGAGAAGAATATAAGTGAATTGATGGAGCTGAAAAACACAACACGAGAACTTCGCGAAGCATGCACAAGTTTAAACAGTCGAATTGATCAAGCAGAAGGAAGGATATCAGAAGTCGAGGACCAGCTCAGTGAAATGAAACGAGAAGACAAGAATGCAGAAAAAAGGATGAAAAGGAATGAGCAAAGTCTCCAGGAAATATGGGACTATGTGAAAAGACCTAATTTACGTTTGATAGGTGTACCTGAATGTGATGAAGAGAATGAATCCAAGTTGGAAAATACTCTTCAGGATATCATTCAGGAAAATTTTCCCAACCTGGCAAGGCAGGGTAATATTCAACTCCAGGTAATACAGAGAACACCACAAAGATATTCTTCAAGAAGACCAACCCCAAGGCACATAATCGCCAGATTTATTAGGGTTGAAATGAAGGAGAAAATACTAAGGGCAACCAGAGAGAAAGGTCAGGTTACCCATAAAGGGAAACCTATCAGGCTTACAGTAGATCTCTCAGCAGAAACCCTACAAGCCAGAAAAGAGTGGGGACCAATATTTAACATCCTTAAAGAAAAGAACTTTCAACCCAGAATTTCCTATACAGCCAAACTAAACTTTATGAGCGAAGGAAAAATTAAATCTTTTGCGAACCAACAAGTACTTAGAGAGTTCACCACCACCAGGCCTGCTTTACAAGAGCTTCTGAAAGAAGCACTATACATATAAAGGAACAACCAATATCAGCCTTTCCAAAAATATATCAAAAAGCAAAGAACTTTAACACAATAAAAAATTTACATCAACTAATGGGCAAAACAGCCAGCTAGCATCAAATGCCGGTATTAAACCTATATATATTTTAATTGGATAAAAAGCCAAAACCCATCGGTATGCTGCATCCGGGCCCATCTTACATGCAACAATACACAAAGACTCAGAGAGAAGGAGGAAGATTTACCAATCAAACAGAGAGTAAAAATAAACTAATAAACAAAAAGCAGGAGATGCAATTCTCGCCTCTGATAAAGTAGACTTTAAAGCAACAAAGAACAAAAGAGGCGAGGAATGACATTACATAATGGCAAAAGGATCAATGTAACAAGAAGAGCTAAAGATTCTATAGATCAACGAGATAGAAAATTAACAAGGATATTCAGAACTTGAACTCAGACCCGGAACAAGTAAACTTAATAAACATTTATAGAACTCTCCACTTCAAATACACAAAACATACATTACCACCTCACACCTATTCCAAAGGTGACTATATAATTGGAAGTAAATCACTCCTCAGTAATCGCATAGCATTTCATAGGTTTAAATTAAATATTGGTTGGCTGTTTGTTTGTTATCTTCTTCCCTTATTCCTTCCTGACTACATCATTAAGTATAATTATCAGTATAAAAGAGCTTTTCAATACCCATTACTAAATTGCATTCTAGCCTGGGCAAGAAAGCAATACTCCCATTCTCTCTCCCTCTTTCTTTTCCTTCTCCCTCCTCCCCATTCTCTCTCTCTCTTTCTCTTCCTTTTTCCTCCTTCCTATTCTCTCTCTCTCTTTCAAAAAAAAAAAAAAAATCTCATTTCCTTCTCACATTTCAAAAGCAGTCATGCTTTCCATACAACCCCCCAGAGTCTTAAAATCATTCCAGGAATAACTCAAAAGTCCAAGTCCAAAGTCTCATCTAAGAAAAGGCAAATCCTTTCCACTTAGGAGTTATTTCCAAGATACGATGGAGGTACAGGCATTGGGTAAATACTTCCATTCCAAATGGGAGAATTTGGCCAAAACAAAGGGCTGCAGGCCCCATGCAAGTCCAAAACCCAGCAGGGCAGTCATTAAATCTTAAAGTTTCAAAATGATCTCCTTTGATTCTATGTCTCACATCCAGGCTACACTGATGCAAGAAGTGGGCTCCCAAAGCCTTTGTCAGCTTTTCCCCTGTGGTCCTGCAGGATACAGTCCTTTGGCTGCTTTCACAGGTTAGCATTGAGTGCCTGTGGCTTTTCCAGGTGCATGGTTCAAACTTTTGGTGAACCTAGCATTCTGGAGTCTGGATGACAGTAGCCCTTTTCTCACAGCTCCACCAGGAAGTGCTCCAATAGGGACTCTGTGTGGATATTCCAACCTCACTTTCCCTTCTGCACTGCCTTAGTAGAGGTTTTCCATGAGGGCTCTGCCCCTGCAGCATACTTCTGCCTAGACATCCAGGTGTTTCTCTACATAGTCTGAAATCCAGGCAGAGGTTCCCAAACTTCAACTCTTATCTTCTGCATACCTGCAGGCCCAGCACCATGTGGAAGCCACCAAGACTTGTGGCTTGCACCCTCTGAACCAATGACCTGAGCTGTACCTTAACTTCTTTTAACTATGGCTAAACCTGGAGCAGCTGGGATGTAGGGTGCCATGTTCCAAGACTGCACAGAGAAGCTGGGCCCTGGGCCTGGCCCAGGAAACAATTTTTACCTAGTAGACCTCTGGGCCTGTAATGGGAGGGGGCAATCGTGAAGGTCTCTGACATGCCCTGGAGACATTTTATCTTTTGTCTTGACTATTAACATTTGACTTCTCTTCACTTATGCAAATTTCTGCAGCTAGCTTGAATTTCTTTTCAGATAATGGGTTTTTCTTTTCTACCATATGGTCAGGTTGTAATTTTTCCAAACTTTTATGCTCTGTTTCCCTTTTAAATGTAAGTTCTAATTTTAGATCATCTCTTGGGAATGCATATGACTATATGCTGTTAGAAGCAGCCAGGTCACATCTTGAGCACTTTGCTGCTTAGAAGTTTCCTCCAACATATACCCTAAATCATCTCTCCCAAGTTCAAAGTTTCACAGATCCCTAGAATATAGCACAATGCTGCCATTCTCTTTGCTAAAACATAGCAAGAGTGACCTTGCTCCAGTTCCCAATAAGTTCCTCATCTCCATCTCAGATGACCTCAGCCTGGAATTCATTTTCTGTATCACTATCAGCATTTTGGTGGAAGCAATTCAACAAGTCTCTAGGAAGTTCCAAACATTCCCACTTTTTCCTGTCTTCTTCTGCCACCTCCAAATTGTTCCAACCTCTGCCTGTTACCCAGTTCCAAAGTTGCTTCCACATTTTCAGATATCTTTATAGCAGTGCCCCACTCTGCTGGTACCAATTTCCTATATTAGTTTGTTCTCACACTGGTATAAAGATCTATCTGAGACTGGCTAATTTATGAAGAAAAGAGGTTTAATTGAATCACAATCACAGTTCCACAAGCTTAATACGAATCATGACTGGAATGTCAAGAAACTTATAATCATAGCAGAAGGTGAAGGAGAAGTACACATGTTTTACCATGGTGGAGTGCAAGAGAGAGAGAGAGAGAGAGAGAGAGAGAGAGAGAGAGCGAGCAAGGAGGAAAGTGCTAAACAGTTTCAAACCATCAGATCTCATGAGAACTCACTGTCATGAAAATGACAAGAGGGAAATCCACCCCCATGATCCAGTTACCTTCCATCAGATCCATTCCCCAACACAAGGGGATTATAATTTGACATGAGATTAAGGTGGGGACACAGAGCCAAACCATGTCACTAGTAGTGCTTGGTATAAGAATATTCATTAGACTGTTGAGGATGAAAGCCCAGAAATGAGGCATTAGTGGGTGAATGTTGAAAGCAGGAGCTGATGCAGTAAATTTAGCCCACTCCCACTAAAATTGTATTGGTAGAGCTATAGAGATAGCTAGATGTAAAACAAATATTAATTTTTCTGTTGTTTGTTTGAAGACTAGATTTTTTAAGGAATTGCTTCCCTTGTTATTGTTAGACCATTTTGTTATAAATTTTGTGAGATTTAATGAGAATGGTGGTATACAGCCTAGAATATAAATTTCAAAATTATAAATATAATGATTGAATGTTATGTATGAACATCCAGAAGTATTTTGAGTTTTGCCCTCCATGTTTGGAAAAGGTGTAATTTCACAATATTCTCTTCCAAGATTAAAAAGACTGGCTTTAGAGTATCGCCAAGTTGGGGGATAATCTTTTTTTCTTTCTTTTGTTTTAGTGCTGCTCTTCCAAGCTGGCATTCAGAATTTGAATTTCACCAGAGGGCACTTGTTTATTCTAATAGTCTCTTTCCAATGATATGTCTGTGTCTAGCTCATAAAATAGGTCTCTTCCTAGAAAATTGCCTTTAGTGAGGGAGAAGTATGAGGTAAAAGTAGGGACATTTTGCTGTCAAGAAGAGCTTGAGTTGTATGTATAAAAAAAAGAGCTGGAATAGCTTTTCCCTTATTGCCACCTTTCATCCACATTTGTTCTCACCCATTAAATTATTCTTTTTAAAAAGGCTAGAGGAAGTGATGGAAAAGCTGAAGATAATAAAGATGCAAAATGTTGAGGTGAATATTTGGGAAAATATGTAATAGCAACCAATTGTGGGGCAGCAGGGAATCATAGAGTACTGGAGTCTGTTTCTCCTTCTCTGCTGCAGCACTTTTGAAGCAGCACTCAGTAATTTCTGCATAGAGAGTGCCATATTAGACAACGCTTTATCATTTTTCAATTTCTCATTATTTTTGAGAAATGTTCCAGGGAAGAATCTAGAGCAAAGGTTGGGAAAGGGGATGCTATCAAAGATAACGGGTTATAATTTTTCAAAATGTATAAATAGTCTGAGCTTTCAGATTAAACAATCACACTAAATATTGAGTGGTGATATGGTTTGGCTGTGTCCCCATCCAAATCTCATCTTCAATTCCCATGTGTAGTGGGAGGGACCTGGTGGGAAGTAATTAAATCATGGAGGCAGGTCTTTCCTGTGCTGTTCTCATGATAGTGAATAAGTTTCATGAGATACGATGGTTTTATAAAGGGGAGTTTCCCTGCACAAGCTCTCTTCTCTTGTCTGCTGCCATGTGAGCCACAGCTTTCTCCTTCCACCATGATTGTGGGTCCTCCCCAGCCATGTGAAACTGTGAGTTCATTCAACCTCTTTCTTTTGTAATTTGCCCAGTCTTGGGTATGTCTTTATCAGCAGCATGAAAACAGACTAATACAAGTGGGATTTTTAAGAATTCAGTTATATGACCCAGAAATCTTGTTTTGCCTAAACCAGTTTTATCTGGGTTTCTGCCATTTGGGATTTTGTTGCCAAACTACTCTTCCTGAGAATTGTCCTAATTTTCACTCGCCAGTTGTTTGTGGATTACCTCTGTTTTGCCACACCATGGTCAATTCATATGCATTTAAATTATTTAATAATTTGATTTCTACTGTGTATTTTTTATAATAATGATTTTGAGGATATTAAAATAGATTGTTCTTTCTTTCTTGTTCCAATATTTGCTTATTGCATTGGCTACAGAAAGTTAGTTGAGATCATTTCTCAGCAATGTAGAACTACTTTGCTGAAAGATTGCTGTACCTTTTATTAAAACTTAATTAAAAGAAACAAATATAAAGTATCTGTCTAACCAATAGACAAACCTAATTAGAATTCTGCCTGAATACTTATGTAGGTGTTGGGGTTCAGAAAACAATATTCCAAAGTATGTTGTTTTGACATGCTGGGAGATTGAAGGCCTCAGAAGCAGCCTCACACACAAAACCTTTCTCCCATTTCCTGCTCTCCTGTCTTCTGCTCCTCTTTCTCGCTCAAAGCAAGTCCTAGAAACCTGAGTTCCTCTTTTCCAAAGTGGTCCATAAAAACTGGAACCCGGGCCAGACATATTGGCTTACACCTGTAATCCCAGAATTTGGGGAGGTCGAGACAAGAAGATTGATAGAGACTAAGAGTTCAAGGCTGCAGTGAGCTATGGTCACATGACTGCACTCCAGCCTAGATAACAAAGCAAGATTGTGTATCAGAAAATAATAATAATAGAAGGAAGAAGAAGAAGGAGAAGGCAGAGGAGGAGGGGGAGGAGGAGGAGGGGGGGGAAGGCAGAAGGGGAGGGGGAGGGGAAGGCAGAAGGGGAGGGGAAGGGGAGGAGAAGAAGAACCTACAAGCAAGTAATAAAACCTAGAAAGGTCACTGATATGGTTTGGTTCTTGTCTCCACCCAAATCTCATGTTGAATTTTACTCCCATAATTCCCATGTGTTGTGGGAGGGACCCAGTGGGAGATAATTTTAGTCGTGGGGCGGTTTCCCCTATATTGTTTTCATGGTAATGAATAAGTCACAAAGATCTTATGGGTTTATCAGGGATTTCTGCTTTTGTATCTTTCTTATTTTCTTACACTACCACCATGTAAGAAGTGCCATTCGCCTCCTGCCATGATTCTGAGGCCTCCTCAGCCATGTGGAACTGTAGGTCCAATTAAACCTCTTTTTCTCCCCATTCTCGGGTATGCGTTTATCAGCAGCATGAAAATGCACTTTTAATCACTTTCTCCATTTTCTCGTCTCCCATGAGGACCCTCATTCCAGAGGGGTCCTGCCCCCATACCTGGGAGGAAGGAGCGATACACAGAAAGGCCAGGATGAATCTGAAGACAGGCCTCCCTAAGTCCTTCTTCAGTCTATCATTCCCTTTTGTTCAGTCACATTTCTACAAGGCTGTCCATTCTTCACCAAAGCAAAGCATAAATACGGTTTTTCCTGAGTCTTTGAGTTTTTATTTCTGAAGCTTCCCTATGACATAAAGCTTTGATTTGAAAAATTTGGTAAGCTTTTCACTTCTTATTCTGTCTTTTGTTGTAGGAGTATGATTGTGATCCTTATGATGGGTGAGGAAAGGTATCCCATCTTTCCACTCCTACATAAGGTATGATACACATTTTCTGTTTTGGTAAACAAAATTGCCAAAAGACAAACAAATGGACTATAATGATATTCTGTGACTATACCACTTGGGAGCAATGTTGACCTATAGTTAAAGCTGAATATTAGGATTTATTACATTTATTTCTAAATATTTTAATTCTGTGGAATAATTGGTGGTTAGGCAATTTATATACCTTATATTAATCACTCAAAAATCTCCTAGAAAATTAATTGTATTAGACAAACTTTATAAGGGAGGTAAAAAGGAGGCAAGAGTAATTAAAACACTATTAATGAAAAGGATCAAGTGAACAAGAAAAACAAGTTTCTTTGTTTCCTCTGCCCCTAGTCAAAGTAAAAACACTGTTATAAAAGAGTGTAGGGGAGGGAAATTTTTCTTTATTCTGTATCCATATGGGTTCATCAGGTGGGGCTCTAGACAGAGAAAAGTCAGATTAACAAGAGGAAAATAAACAGAACTTTATTAACACATGCATCACTCTTACCTGTGAGAGCACTCAGTGATGAGTGATGATCCTTACCCAAGCTTATAAAGCATCTTAGCAAAACAATTATTGTTGTGTGGTGAAATGACAAGACAAAGGGAAAGGAGTTTGAGCTTCTAGGGGCAGTATGTTGTGGGAAGGCGAATATGTAAGGAAACTAATGGTCGATAATGGTCAGTTAATAAAGTTCCTTTTGTTGATTCCTCTGCTGCTATCTCAAGTTGATAAGAGTCTAAACTTGTCTCAAGATATTAGCTTTTATCCTTCCTGGTAGAGAGAGGAGGAGGGTGCTTTTACACATTTGTCTCTCCTTTGGCAAACAGGAAGGGCAGAGACTTTTCTTAAATCTGCTGCTTTTCGATTGCATTCCTCTTACAATAATCCTCATGTCAAAGTGGCATATTTGGTGGCTCATACATTTTGTTACCCTTTAATAAATTTATTCTTCAATATGTTTATAATAATCAGTACATATTTATTGATTATATGTTAAGTACTGAGTAAAAAAGCTGTGTAAGAATACTAAAATATGAAGGGCACAATGCCTCCCCTTAAGCAGTGCTAAATTCAGCTGTGGAGCTAAATGTATATATCTTAAGGTATGTCTATAAGTATGTTTCTTTTCTATTTTGAATGAAAAATTACAGCATGTAAGGAAGTAGAGAGGAGTGAGATGAGATCTCTGCAGGTTTTGGGCCTGTGGTGCTTATGAGCATTTTCCTCCTTTGCCTGGCCCATCTGTGATCTGAGGAGGGGGAGGCTAACCCCTTCAGCTGTGGTTTTCAGCACCGTCCCCACACTTGGTGCTAGCAATAGCAGGCTCCAATGAAGATGGGGGTGAGGGCGCAAGAGAATCCTTAGGGGGTTCTTCCTCTCTTTCACACCTTTCAGCTTCAAACAACATGTTACCATCTGGCCTTAGTTGCTTCATAAACTTATTTTTAGTTTTAGTTTTTATTTAAAAAATTTAAAAGAGACTACAGACATTTACCTATGAATGCTTCAGTAGGCATCTGGAAAAAAAAGTTAAGATATTGTCCTCATAACCAAACTATTATCATCACATCAAAGCAAATTAGCAGGATTTGCACTGAACTCTGTTTTAGTTTTTTAAAATTCCTAACTGCCCTAAAATTCTCTTTATAATTGATTTATTTGAATCCCAGTCTAAAGAAAGTAAAGATCCCAGTCACATTGAAGTATATTTTATGCAATTTGTGACATTCTTATATTAAAATAATATGTTGTTACCTGAAATTCAAATTTAATTGGGTGTGTAATATTTTTATTCATTAGATTTAGGAGTCATATTCATGTTTCACTTGGTTATTGTGCTTATAGGTTACAGATATTATACAAGCACTGGGTCAGTGACTAAAGGTAAATATGATGAGCTAGTGAAGGTTTTCTGGAACTCACGTTATAATTGATGGTGATAAACAGGCAGTACACAATCAAATCAACAAGACGTTGGTAAGTGCCGTAAAGAAGAAAGAAAAAAAGCAGTAGATGTGACGATGGCAAATGTGCACTGGGAGGTCAGGGAAGACTTCTCTGGGGAAGTGACCACGTGACATTGGCTTAACAGCTGAATTATGGAAAGCATCTGCAAATACTACACTTAACCTTCAAAGGTTAAAAAATACATATGATGTAAAGTTTCTATGAAAGTTAAATTATAGATAATATCACCTTTTGTTCTAAGAAGAAGCGACTGAAGATGTAAACCCCATGAGATGAGAACACACATAGTCTACTCAACAGATGTAAAAGACTGAATGTAAGATTTTGATTTGTATGGTGTCTTAGGATATTTTGAGATAAAGTCAAAGAGGTAGATAGGTGCCACGATACGTGAAGGCTTTTATGACATAGGGTGGAATTTGGATTTTATAATATATGCGCTAAGAATTTTTAATGTAGGAGAATTAGATGAAACTCTTTCCTGTTGCAGGAGAGCAATCTGGCTGCAAAGATTGTCAGAGGTCAAGGGTAGGAGCCTTGGACTGGTTAGCAGGGCATGATTATAGTAGGTCAGATGAGAGATGTAGGTGGTTCCCACCAGAGTTGTACAGTGAAGATAGACAGAAAAAGATGGATTTGGAATGCTGCTTGGACAAATACTTCATGGCCCTCTAGGGTGATTCAACTAGCTCTGCTTAGTTTTTTCTTTATATTTGCAGTAGAATTGTGAGTGAACTTGTATCACAACATGTAAAATGCTATATTAACTTTCCTGATTATTTTTTTCTCCTACTAGTCTATAAACCCCTTGATGACAGAAACAACATGTGCATTTTACAGCATCTTGCTCATATTCAGTGCTCAGTGCATTCTGGAGAGGAAGTCATTTAGTGAAATTTTAGTTTATATTCCACAAATAATTTCCAATGAATGTGGCTTCTACAATCCTGTTAATTAAAAGGATTGCAACAGTAGTCCAAAAAATACATAGAATATATAATCTGGTTATTATAGAGACTTTAATTGCTATTCTTCTAACGTTTGAAGATTAAGCTTGGTTCAAGAGCTACCTGGAGTCATAGCAAAATTAATAAAACACACAAGTTTTCAGCCTGTTGAGGGACAACACATACAACTTCCTCAACTTTCCTTTACCAAATCATATGGCTGATATTGAACTATTCTTTTCTCCTTTGCTGGCTTCGCAATCAAAACCACTCCCATTATCTTGGTGAAGAATGTATTCTATGATTCCTTGAATTTTATAAACTTAATGACATCAGCTTTTAAAATGTTGACAGAGCAAACAAAGTGCACACAGCTGCAACATTCCCTCCTCTTGCAGTTAGGTGCTTTTACTAAATAAACACACACACACACACACACTCAGTCACATTCATTCTACTTCATTTCAATTTAAACTACGTAGGGCTTACTACATCTCAGTTAATGGCAAGCAACATAACTTGTTGGCTCTTTGGCTCTTATACAAGTTAATTATAACTTGTGTATTAATTTGTTTAATTTTTGTTTGCCCCTCAATACTCTGAGAAGGAATCATTCCTATTTTGTTAGATTTTCTGCTACGTCTCACATGTGCTGGATGCTTAGAATTCCATTTTTTAATGAATAAGTAACTGATATAATGAACTAAATAATAACCTTATTGAACCTAATGTTATGAAGTCAAGTGTGGTTGTCACCCAAAGAATTTTAAGTGGATAAGATGGTGAGAAGAGTCCCGTTAGAGTAATGCCCATGAATTATAACACCCACTAGCAACAAAACACCTCCTGCGTTCTAGAGTGGCTCAACCTAAAGCATGAGGCATTTGGGAAATTCTTAAGAACATACTCACAAAATAGTAGTTTTCAGTATATGATTATTTATCTTAGAGCCTCTTTGTTATTACTTACTTGGTAAATAAATCAATTTCATAGAATTACTCAACATGACTTCTCTATAGTGAACTAGTCTTTCATTATTTAGCATTCTCATTTGTTGTAAAATACTCTCTCCTCTTCCCTAAAACTAAGTTATTACATTGAGTCTCATTGATATCTTATTCCTTATAGGCAGGTTCTTGAGGGCATTAGGAAGAACTTGGGTATCTCTTTGTTAGTGGTAAAGTACTTCTACATGCAACAAAATTATTTTCTGAACTCTGCCCTGCATTTTATTGTATGATTTTTGCCTCTTCAGCTCTTATTACAGTGACTGTCCCCTCGTAGAGATACTCAAGTACTATTTGTTGTAACTTGAATGAAGAAACAGCACTTGAGTTGGAAATAGAAAAAAGGCAGCTCTTCACAGTTTCTGTTTATGTCCCCAGAAATGCTTGTTGACTACACACAAACACCATGCTGAAATAGAATCATCCAACGAAATAAAGCTAAGCTGAGATAATTACCACTGGGCTATTTTTAGTCAATAATAATTATACGTTAACCAACTGGTATTTTCTGCCAAACGGGAGATGGCATTTCTGTTGATGACACGTTGCATGTGTTCTTTCTACAGCTGCATCTTAATGACACAACAGGCTTTCTCTAAGTCTGTCTGCAATAGGAATTAACTGTCACACCATCTTGCTCTTTTTTTATTGCTCTTTCTGCTCTACTTGATGTAAACAGGGATACTGGCTATTTCTTAAATGATCTTTTTTTCTACTTTTTTTTTGGGATACCAATTTTTCTTTCAATACTCAAGTTTAGCATTGAGCGAAAAATGAAGTTTGCCCCTCTCAAAGCCTCTGTTTACATTTAGTTAATGACACTTTGTTTGAAAACTACCGTTACTCACGTGCTGAATTTTCACACAATGTAGAAAGTTTATAGAAACGTATTAAACTGAATGCCAAAACTATCTAGACCTCACTAAAAATTGGAAGCTATGTGCCTCATTTTAGTGAAGAAGTTTGAATTAAGAGAGATCACATCACTCTCTCTGAGGTCCAGAGTGAAGTCTCAGCATTATGGACTCTATCCTCAACATCATCTTGCACTAGTTAACTTTTCCCTCACTGGTAACCTGCACATAACAGTATTGCACTTTCTGATCATAATGGCTAGAGATCCTAGTGTTGGTGTATACAGACCTTTAGATAAAAATCTAAGCATTAAAAGCAAAGGAAGAAAAGCATATGGAAATGCGCAGCTGTTCAAGAAGGTTAATGCATGTGGGTTTTAACCACATAAAGATATTATTTTTGGAACACAGTGGAGATCAACGAGGACCTAATATATGACTTATCAGCACAATCAATTTTGGATAGCATGAGCTACTTGGACATATTTTACTAATCCAAATCTTCCAAGACTTGAATATGCAATGGTAGAATAATGATTAACAACAGGACTTATATCTATGCTTTCTTATGACACCAATAAATAAGACCAATAAATACCGGACACAGATCGTGTAAGTAGTATAGCACTCATAGAGACTGATCACAATCTGAGGTCATTCCATTTTATGGCAGCTAAAACAGTGTGCATTCAAGGATCTATGAGAATGCACTGAGTAAATACCAGATGTGGAAGGAAAGGATTTTGAAGTGGTAAATGACATGGCTCCCAGCACATGAGTTGGTGTCAGATGCATCTAGATTTGAGACCTGGGTCCTCATCTGAATAATCTTCATCAATTAAAGTACAGTTTCCAAATTTACACATTTGGGGTACCAGTATCTGTATCATAAATATAAAATAAAATATTATGTATATAGCACTTAATGTGACTTTAGCATATATAAATAATAAGCATTTATTATAATTATACATATATATATAATTGGTCCAATATTCATTTCATTAAACTGAGAACAGAAATAACATATTAAAAATATTTTTTCCATTTCCCCATATGAATGGGAGGAAAGTACAAGATGAGTTGTGGGTGTGGATAGATGAGGAAAACACAATGCCATTACAGCAATTCCAGTGCACTTCTTCATTTACCATGCTCAGTGTAAGCATATCTCAGTGAATTAGAGTCAGCTGATACGATGATTTGTTTGTTAGCAGAAACTTAGTGTTCTAAGGGGAAATAATATTGATCTAGAAGACTGGGGCCTGTGTTGTCTCAGCAACCACTTTTATTATCCAGGACGAATAGGTTCTCATCTTCTCATCTGTATAACGAAGAGTTGGTTCTTTTTTTTTATTTTTATTTCCATAAAGGGAATAGGTTGACATTATATATCTTTTTTTTTTTAATTGTATTTTAAGTTTTGGGGTACATGTGAAGAACATGCAAGATTGTTGCATAGGTACACACGTGGCAGTGTGATTTGCTGCCTTCCTCCCCTTCACCTATATGTGGCATTTCTCCCCATGCTATCTCTCCCCAACTCCCCACCCCCCACTGTCCCTCCTCTATTTCCCCCCAACAGACCCCAGTGTGTAGTGCTCCCCTCCCTGTGTCTATGTGTTCTCATTGTTCAACATCCGCCTATGAGTGAGAACATGCGGTGTTTGATTTTGTGTTCTTGTGTCAGTTTGCTGAGAATGATGGTTTCCAGGTTCATCCATGTCCCTACAGAGGACACGAACTCATCATTTTTGATGGCTCTTATAGTCATTGAAGTCCCTTCTAGGCACAACTATCTGCTGGTATAATAATGTCATCTTCAATTTATTTATTCTCTGTTGTCAGATGGGAAAGCAATTTAAAGTCTCATATTTTTATGCTTTTTTAAAAAATTATTGTTTTGTTTTCTTTTCCCCTGTGAAACATGAAATCACTGGTTCAGCTGTGGAACTAGCGAGACCTACTGAGGATCCAGTCTTTGGTCACCTTTGGTTTTATAAGCTGTGCTGGGTTTTATTGTCTATAACTGGTTTCTTTTAAGTAGATGTGTTCATTTTGATATCATGTTAATAGAAAACTCTCTAAACTGCCAGCCTTAAGAACATAAATTGTTGAGCTGCATTTTAGAGTTCTTACTTTTTCATTTTTAATTCTTATATTTTACAAATAAAGATGTATGCTTTCATTAAAACATATATGTATACATAATTACACTCATACTCTTAAAACATCATATATATAACTAATATTTTTTTAAGAGCATACATGGAAAACATGCTAAATCAAGTGAATTAAATTATATAGGATATTATCTTCACAATAGTATTGGAATCAGGGCAGTTGATTAGATGAGCAAAATATAGTTGATAGATCAGAATGTATTTAATGTAGTTAGTATTTTAATTTCAGTGTCTGATTTAAATTATAATGAATTTTTAAAAATTACATATAAATGCATTGTTTTAGAGAGATTAATTCTTCTATTCATAGTCATTAACTGAGTCTTTCAGCACAGTGGAAACATTATTTTTTTCTTTCTATGAAGACCTTTGTATAAAGATTTCCTTTGGTTTAGTTTGAAAGGATCTATTGCCTTCACAATAGTCATATTATTTTTTCTTTGCCAGTATGAGAAACTAAAGTTATTGTTATAATTTGCATATTTATATTGAATTTTCCTTTGTCATTTATATTATTTCTATTTCTTTAAAAAGTATATGTGAACAGGCTGGGTGCAGTGGCTCATACGTGTAATTCCAGCACTTTGGGAGGCTGAAGGGGGCAGCTCACTTGAGCCCAGGAGTTTGACACCAGCCTAGCTAACAGGTGAAACTGCATCTCTACTAAGATTACAAAAATTAGCTGGGTATGGTGGTCCATGCCTGTGATCCCAGCTGCTTGGGTTGCTGAGGCACAAAGATTGCTTGAATCCAAGAGGTGAAGGTTGCAATTAGCAGAGATTGTGCCACTGCACTCCAGACTGGGCTGTCTCAAAAAAAAATGTATATGTGAATAGATAAGATTAAAATAAAATATCTTTAATGCTATAATAAATGAAACTGCTAAAAATTGAGCAGCTTATCAAGGTCTGAATGATCATCAAATGTTTTGCTGGTAGGCTAGAAACTGAAGCCATCTTCTACTTCAGCAAAACCATGAAAAACTGGGATAGAACCCGTGGTCTTTTAGCCTTTGAATTCCAGTTGCTCTTAGAAGTTCCATATCAGGATAAATTGAGGTATGAGGAGAAAGGATTATATTAAATTCGTTAAGGGCCAATCCAGTTTTCTGGCTCTGGGAACCATTCTGTGTTCTCAGGGAAGAAGAGAGAAAGCTTTGGAACTTGTTACTTTCTCTACTCCACAGCTCATACAAGGCAGACATTCATTTGTTCTGGTGTAATTACAGAACTCATTAAAGAGGTAGATCAGATTTCCAGACTTGATCTGTCTGGGGTGGTTTCTAGGAGCAGCAAATTATAAGCTGATATAGAAAGCATGAATTGGAGTTGGCCAGGCCAAGTAAGAGAGGATAATACATTAGGGTACTAGGACAGATGAAATAGCATATATGGAGGTCCATAGATGAGACAATGTAGTGTAACCTAGGACTTGAAAGAACTTTGTAGTTAATTGAATGTATATATTGAGTTTGTTATATATGGGAGATGAAGATTCGTGCCATGAAGTGAGATAAAAATTATCCAGAGATTGAATTCTGCAGTTTCATCAGAGATTAGAAAATTATGCAGAGATTGAATTATGCAGTTTCATCAAATATATAAAGAAATTTGGAATTGATTCTAAAAACTAGGCAGATACAAAAAAGTGTTTTAAGTGAGAAGTATTGTGATCAGATTTTCGTTTTTAAAAGCTTGTGTTTGAAACTATTAGAGCTTTAGTATCTTAGATCCTCTTAACGATGAAAGACAACAGCTGATTCACACACATTTTAAGTAAGAATACAGATCCCCAAAGAGTTGAAATGACTTACCTCTCACATTTCTCCTAAAAATGTCAGTGGAAAGATTGATAAAACACAGGTTTATGTTCTTGGAGGTACTCTTTTGAGAATGTAGGAGATGTTAAAATTCTTTTTTTTAATTAGAAAATCATACTCTATTATAGGCTGCTATGAGTAATTCGACCTCATCAAAAAAAAAAAAAAGGCAAAAACAAAGCATTGCTAAATGCTACCTTTCCCAACCATTAATGAAACTGATGGATAACATTTTTAAAAAGTATTTATCCTAGCATGATAACAATTTTCTATTATGAGAGCAAGATAGAGAATTAAAGCAACTATCAAAATAGTTCATATCAGATGCAGTCCTTACCCTGAATAACAAGACTATTACAGGATAGGGGTCTAATCAAAGGGACTTTTAAAACTGTCTGTCATTTGCTGATGGTGGCACAGATTTTATTACTCTGCAAGTCAGAGAACCATATACTTCTCTGTTTATACTGAGAGGTTTTTTTTAAAATAGTACAATTATTTTTCTTGAATATGGGAAATCCATACATAGTTACAGTGTTAGAATTCCTCACTAAGAATAATTCTTGGTAATCAATCCTATCAAGAATTGAGGGTGGCACAAGAGAGTTCAAGAGTAAGATGATAATTTGATGATGGAGAAATAAACGAGTTCTCCCAATGCATACCTCCCATCTTTGTGGGAACAAAGTTTATAGTGTCAAACTGTTTTCACACAATACCCTCTTCACCTCTGTGTTAATTTGCTAAGGCTACTGTAACAAAATTCCACCGACTGGGTAGCTTAAATGACAGAAATGTATATTCTCACTGGTTTGGGTCCTGGAAGTCCACGGTCAGGGTGTCGGCAGCATTGGTGCCCTCTGAGCCTCTCTTCTTGGCTTGCAGATGGCCACTCTTCTGCTGCCTCTCCCCATGGTCCTGCTTCTGTGCATGTGCACCCCGGTATCTCTTTTTATGTGTATACATTTCCTCTTCTTATAAGGATGACAGTCAAGACTGGATTAATTTCTACCCTAATGACCTAATTTTAACTTAATTTTCTCTTTAAAGATTCTGTCTTCAAAAACAGTTACATTTTGAGGCACTAGGAGTAGAGCTTTAACAAGTGAGTTTCAGAAGAACACAATTCATCCCATAGTAACCTCCAAAGACTTCAATGCTGAACAGCCTCCATAGACTTATTACCAACTCAAAAATATCTCTTTCTTACGAGGCTTTCTTCTGTTTGCTTTCGTTCGCTGATTTATGTATGCCTCTCCTTGAAGCTGAGTTTCTTTCCCAATGAAGGGCTACATCTTCCCCACTTTCTCTAAATCCTACCTTGTACTGGTTTACAACTCAGCTCAAAATATTCCCAAATTACTTTGTCAGTAAAATGTTTTTGATAAATGAAACCTATAGCAAGTCAATACACAATTTTCCACTTAAATTTGCATTATTTTACATTGGATTCTAATTGATCCATATATTTCTCCCCATCTAGTATGTATTTGATTAGAATGGGAATGATACTTTATATTCATTTTATATCTTCATCTGTGTCGCTGTATATATTATATACAATGATAGAGTGCTCTGTGTATATTATATTCTCAAATGATCCTATTTGATTCCATTTCTGATTAGTGAAATACACAGCTACCTCTGATTCTGCTGATTTTCAATGTCACTTTAATTGGCTTTGTGAATTTTCAGCATTAACTTTCCTTCATCATACACACTTTACAAACCTCTAGACTGCTCGAGTTGACTGGGTCTGGTCTTCCTGACCCAGACCATTGGGTGCTTTAGATCACATGTCAGGCATGAGGATGGCTGGACATCTATTACCTCACAGATTGATAAGCTTGTGTATTACTGATGTGGATGATTATCTAGATGTCCTCATCATACCTCAGTGTTCCCTCTGTGCATTTTCAAGAAGACTATTTTACCCAATACAGAACTTTTTTTTTTTTTTAGAAATCAAGGTTATATAAGCATCTGTGCTTTTCTGTGATAATCTTGAAAGCCATAGACACAGTCAGACTATATGACTATGTTAGGTGAAAGATTCATGTTGATCTCCTCAAATTATCAATGTCTGTTTACAACACATTTGTGAAATAATGTTTGGAAATGAATTGCTACGGCTACGTAAACTAAGTATCCAATAACTCAAGCCAGTTCTCCCATGTGGTTTGTTTTACAATGGAAATTCTGCAATCTGGCTTTCTCACCTTAGAATAATATACAAAATGTCAAAATGAGAAAAGGGCCCTTGGTAGTTGTTGTTTCTTTCTTGTTTATTCTTTCTTGTTGCATACTCAAAGAAAGAAAAACAGCATACAATGTTAGTAGCTCCCACTTTGTTAGCTTTTTACTGTCCTGACATATGTCCTGAAGTTTATAAAGCAATAAAGGTTGCTGCTTCCACAGTCATTAGCTTTCGTTGCTGCAGTCAATCATCCATAGAGGTCAGAGCCATATCAGTTTTTTTCCGTCCTCATTGCACAATCCACCCTAGCCACTGTGGTTATTTATCATTAAAAGAAAAAAATGAACCAAAGAAACTAACAAGACTCACTACCGTGACTGACTACCATGAACTTGCAAATGTGAAAAAACTCCCATCTCCTTATTTGAGGAAAGATGCTCCTGTTACACTCAGTAAACAAAAATATGAGGCCAACACTTTAATTGGAAGTATTATCCCATCTATTAATTTATAATGGATTAATTAGTTTTCAAGTGTTTTTATTTGCAAAATATGGCATGAACATTGACAGAAATACTTTGATAATTTAAGATGAAGTCATTTTTGTCTTAGTGACTTGATCACTTTTACTTAGGCCATAGTTAAAAATCTAATAGGATTATTTCAGCAGAATGTTGCCTGATTCATGTATAAAATCAAGAAGTAAAAGAAAAATATAAGTTAGTCATGTTTGAGTTGGGTGATGTGACCTTGAAACAAATTTGACTGGACTAATGATAACAAGTTAATAAGTTTATTGTGAACAAATAAATTAGAAACATAGGCATTGTTATGTTTATTTGTATCTTACTCTCCAACTAGACTTTAGTTGAACCATATTTTATTTGATTTTAATTCAAGCACTCATTGATAATATTTTTGCATTTCTTAGATAATTTCAAAAAAAAGGTAGTGTGCCATAGTCATATTACTATAAGTGACTATAGTTACATTCTAAGTCTTCTGACATTCGATAAAATTGTTACAATTGGGTTAAACATTTACAAATTACAAAACATGGGTTTGAAAATGGTCATCCAAGCATGGTTAAGAAAACTGCATACCACGTATGTTCATTGCAGCCCTGTGTACAATAACAAAGACCTGGAACCAACCCAAATGCCCATCAATGATAGACTGGACAAAGAAAATGTGGTACATATACACCATGGAATACTACACAGCCATAAAAAAACGATGAGTTTGTGTCCTTTGTAGAGACTCAGATGAATCTGGAAACCATCATTCTCAGCAAACTGACACAAGAACAGAAATCCAAATACCGCATGTTCTCACTCATAGGTGTGTTTTGAACAATGAGAACACATGGACTCAGGGAGAGGAGCCTCACACACTGGGGGAAGTTGTGGGGGTAGGGAAGGGACAGCAGGGGCTAGGGAGGGTGGGGAGGGATAACATGGGGGAGAAATGCCAGATATAGTATGCACCTAAAGTAAAATTTAAAAAAACAATAAAGAAAGAAAGAAAAGAAAACTGCATACAAGTAGTCTTACTAAATACAAGTTTTACCATTCCTTGCTTCACCCCTCAGAAAGGAGCATGATGTGGTCACTGCTACTGGTCTTCAGCTTCCACTTTAGTTTCTGACTAATTCTGGCATAGAATAATCTTCCTGTGCTTTTGGCTGTGATTTTCCAGTTATTCAAATTTCCTGTCTGCCTGCTTTGGGCTAGAATTTTCACGTTCAGTGTTTGTATTGTTCTGAATTTGTGTTTACAAAGTTTGGGAAGACTACCACCACAAGTATTTCCCCATGCATTTAATTATATTCTTGACCAATGTTCCTTGCTTGTGTCCACATAACCTCTGATGAATCCCAAATTTATACCCTTGGCAAGTTGCTGGGTTTAGTGCGAGAGTTGATATGGCAACATCACATAGAAAAAATGCTCACAACCAATTTCTAATTTGATAATGTGATGAAATTTATGGATACTTTTCTCACTAGGATGTTCATCACACAAACAG
Source organism: Aotus nancymaae (assembly GCF_030222135.1). Taxonomy (NCBI): domain Eukaryota; kingdom Metazoa; phylum Chordata; class Mammalia; order Primates; family Aotidae; genus Aotus; species Aotus nancymaae. The sequence continues at coordinate 81,119,457 of NW_026988442.1, forward strand.
CTGCATATAACTTAAAGACATATTCATTAATGTAAACTTAAAAACTCATGGTTTAGAGGTGCTTTTAAATGCATTTTCTTGGAGTTTTTCATTGTATGTGAAATTATTTTTTGTTCTTTTGTTCCTTGGTTATATTAAGCTGCTTCTTAATAGTTAGAAAAGCAGTGCTTAAGAAACTGGAATATCTCTTTCCATAAGTATGTGATAAAATGTATTGCAACTTATATGATTTATTAAACTGAGTCACCCCTGAAGCAAATGTATTATTAAGTAGTTAAAAAATTCATGACATGTCCTTAACACACTGAGAGTGCCTTAGAGGAGCTCATTCATCTGATAAATATGTGTTTAACGAAATTGCTTGAAATGAATCTCTTTTATGAGTTTTGGTAATTATTGTTCTTATTTAAGACTTAGATATATATAGCATAAATAACAATGTGTTTTTCACATAGGGTTGTGGTTCGTTTTGAATGCAAATAGTCACGGTCTTTTCTTTGTGGGTGTAAAATAAAATGCCTTTTTGCATCTTTAAAAGTTCTCAATAGTCTGTGGTGTCCTAGAACGTATTCTCTACATTATATATGACTATGTTTCTGTTTTGAGATTGAAAGGCACATATGCAATGGCAACTTTATATGAGGTTTGATTCTGCATATGAGATTCCAGCCTCAAGCATTCAGTTGCAGAATGAAGATCTTAAATTTTGACTTTTCTGTTTTCAGCCAGACACATTCAAAATAAAAGTACTATTTAAAAAGAGATTTGTTTCCATGCCATCTGAAATAGGGATTTTTTTATTTATGTTATATTTAGAGATACAGCAAAGCAAAGTGACAAGCCTGCCTCAGTAACCCAGTATAATTTCCCTATGGCTGCTGTCATATAGAGAGCACAATTTTTTTTAAGTTGCAGCTTTCTATCCCTTTAACACTTATTCATGTATAGATTTGTGTCATTGCTTATGCATTAAATAATTTGACTATATATGCTGAGGCAGCGTCCGTGACTTTTCGTTGCTGTTGGTACCATCTCTTGTTTCATTACTATTACTATTAGTACCATTATCTTTGATAATTACTGCAATTTATTGAGTGTTCACACTGTTACTAATATGAAGAAAAGTACTTTAACTGTGTTGCAGATAAGCAACTGAGACCTAGTGATTTTAAGTAACATGCACAAAGGAAAAGTATTGGGTGGATAATTACTTTTGTTTGTTTCTGTAATCCATGTATGCAATCCAACAGCACACAATAATAGTACTATAAACTATGATCAAGACTCTTGTTAGGCTTTTTATAATGTGATCGGACAACAATACTTAACTTCGTCATTTATCATTTATCTAAACTATGTGAATACATTCAAATAAACCCATTGTGAGTGAAAAAGTGTATGTAGAACCCTTGTAACTCAGGGACCATCTGTATAATATCGGGGAAAAAATAGAAACAATATTTTAAGGCACTAAAACAGAAAACAAGGAAATAAAATTTACTTTTAAAATAAATGGAACAGTTGCAAGTTAGAGGAGTATCTGTGGCCTTCTTTCCAGGGTGGCTTCCATCTTCACTCTTTACATCAATAGAGTCAGCAAAAATAGTAGTTTTAACAGCTGGCATTGAAAACTGACAGTTCTGAGGCTATACATAGGGAACTTCCTTAGTTTGGAGTAGTAAGTGAAAACCTATGGATTTGTCAGCTAAAAGCAAGTACTTAAGTGGGAACAGTTGAGAAAACTCACATATTTATTAGCACACACGGAGGTCTTGGTTGGGTGAGGAATGTATCAGCAAGAAAGTTAGCCAAGAGATTCTAAAAATGAGAGAGCCATAGAAGAGCTGAGATAAGATCTCACATATCACTGGCTGTTAGGGAGACCTGAGAGGGATTTGAGAAATAGAGGCTGAGAGAGATTTGAGGACACACTTCAACTTTAAGTGTGTTTTCCAAACCACTCACTAATAAATATGAAGTGGGTAGACACCTTATGGAAACGAAGCCTTTGAGTACATCCTCTATCCAAATAATTGGGTGATTGATAAACTACGAAGACACGCTGGAGGGTCAGGCTCATTCCTGTAATCCCTGAACTTTGGGAGGCCATGCTGGGAGGATCATTTGAGGCCAGGAGTTTGAGCCCAGCCTGGGTAACATAGAGAAGGATGTTTTCTCTAAAAAAAAAAAAAAATTTTAATGTATCTGGGCTGGTGGTGTGTGCCTATAGTCCTAATTACTTGGGAGGCTGAAGTGGGAAGATCACTTGAGCTCAGGAATTTGAGATTACAGTGAGCTATGATCAAGCCATCACATTCCAGCCTGGGTGACAGAACAATACCCTGCCTCAAAAAAAATAAATAAATGGATAAATAAATGGACACAGGGAGGTATTCCTAGAAAACAAGGCATAAAAATACAATAATAATAATAGTAAATGGTAAAATAAAATTAAGCGGAGTATCAGTGGCTGAGCTACACATCAAAGCTAATTTTAACACACATACACAGAAATGTAAATGTATTCCAGAGTTGGTATGATACATTTTCTAATATATTAAACTTTCAACCACAAATTACGTGATATACAAACAAACATGAAAGTGTGACCAGGACTCAAAAGAGTTTTGAGTCAAAAGATGTTGACACTACCTAGGACCAGATATTGGATTTAGCAGGAAAAAATAATTCAATATTTTCAAAATATTGAAGGAGTGACATCAGCAAAATGGTGGAGTAGGATTATTGGGCTTCACTCCCCCTATAGAAATCCAACAGCAACTTTACAGGAAATATACCGTCCTAAATGTCCCAGTACTCAGGAGTGAGGCTAAGACTTCCCTTGGACCCTTGGATTTCAGAACAAAGAAAAGCAGAAATCAAATATTAAGACCTCAAATGTTTCACCTCATTGCCCTTTCCCTAGGCCAACACAGTCCCATACAAAGAGAATTACCCTGCAACTTCAGTTTCTACACTGGGAAAAGTGAGGTGGAAGTAAATCTTCAGTTTTCCCATCACTCAGGAATCCTTCAAAGAAGGCTCATTCCTATTTTGTCCCACAGGAAACATTGGGAGTACAAGCAGGGGTGGACCATCTGGGGTCAGTTAGAAATTAAGAGCATTTAGGAGCACCTTTAAAAAAGTATAGACAAACCCTTAACTAGACTTACTAGTTACAAAAGAGAGATTATTCAGTAAACAAAATCAGAAATCAAAGGGGAAACATTACAACTTACACCACTAAAATACAAAGAATCATAAGAAACTACTGTGAACATTTACACACCAATACATTGGATAACTTAGAAGAAATAGATAATTCCTAGACACATGAAAACTTTGAAACCTGAAACATGAAGAAATAGAAACCTGAACAGAGCAATAATAAATACAGAGATTGAATCAGTTAAAAAAAATACCTCCCACTAAAGAAAAGCCCAGGACTGGACAACTTCACTGCTAAATTCTACAAAACATTTACAGAAGAGATAATACCAATTCTCAAACCATTCCAAAAAAACTGAAGTATAAACAATACTTCCAAACTCATTTTATATTCCAAATTCATTACCACAACACCAAGGCAGACAAGGACTATAAGAGAAAAAAATACACACACACACACACACACACACACACACACACACACACGCCAATATCATTGATAAAGATAAATTTTAAAAATCCTCAACAAAATGTTAGCAAATCCAATTCAAGAACACATTAAAAGAATCATTTGCCACAATCAAGTGAGAGTTACTCTTATGCTGCAAGGATGGTTTAAAATATGCAGGTCAATAAATGTGATGCACCCCTTTAACAAAATGAAAAATAAAAATATGAGAAGTTGCAGAAGAAGCACTTAATAAAATCCAGCACAGTTTTCTTATAAAAATTCTCAACAAATTATATGTATGGAAAAATTATACTTCAATTCAATATATGACAAACCCATAGCTAGTATTATTATTCTTAACAGTGACTAATTGAAAGCATTTCCTCTAAGATCAGGGACAAAACAAAGATTTTTACTCTCACCACTTCTCTCTCTCTCTCTTTTTTTTTTTTTTTTTTTTTTTTTTGAGACAGAGTCTCACTCTGTTGCCCAGGTTGGAGTGCAGTGGCGTGATCTCTACTCACTGCAACCTCTGCCTCCCAGGTTCAAGCAATTCTCCCACCTCAGTCTCCAGAGTAGCTGGGACTACAAGCACCCCCCACCACACTCAGCTAATTTTTGTATTTTTAGTAGAGATGGGGTTTCACTGTGTTGCCCAGACCAATCTTGAATTCCTGACCTCAAGTGATCCACCTGCACTGGCCTCCTAAAGTGCTGGGATTCCAGGCACGAGCCACCATGCCTGGCCACACCACTTCTCTTTGATAAAGTACTGGAAGTCAGAGCAGAGCAATTAGGCAAGAAAACAAAATAAAAGGCATACTAATATGAGAGAAAAAAGTGAAACTGTTTCTTTGTTGATAACATGATCTTATGTGCAAAACACCTTAAAGATATTATCAAAAAACTATTAGAACTGATTAATGAATGCACTAAAGTTGCAACATTCAAAATTAATGTGAAAAAGTCAGTAGCTTTTCTATATTGCAATAATGGGCTATCTTAATAGGAAATTTAAAAAAAAAAACCTCATTTACAGTAGCAATATAAAAGTTAAATACCTAGGTGTATATTTAATTGTAGAAGACCTGGGTATTAGACCATTCCCACGTTGCTATAAAAAATACATTAGACTGGGTAACTTATAAAGAAAAGCAGTTTACTTGGTTTACACTTCTATAGGCTATACACAAAGCATGATGCTGGCATCTGCTTGCTTTTGGGGAGGCCTCAAGAAACTTACAGTCATGGTGGAAGGCAAAGGGGGAGCAGGAATGTCACATGGTCAAAGCAGCAGGAAGGGGAGGTACCACACACTTAAATGACCAGATCTCATGAAACCTCACTCATTATAAAAGGACAGTACTAACAGAATGGTCCTATTCATGAGAAATCTGTTCTCATAATCCAATCACCTCCAACCAGGCCCTACCTCCAACACTGGGGACAACAGTTCAACAGGAGATTTGGGTGGAGACAACATCCAAACTGTATCAAATTCTATACTGAAAACTATTCACACTGAGGAAAGAAATTCAGGGTAATACAAATAAATGGAAAGATATGCCATGTTCATGGATTCGAAAAATAATATTGTGAAAATGTCTACGCTATCTGTCTTCATCTGTTCTGCGTTGCTATTATAGAATACCTGAGACTGGGTAATTTATTCAAAAAGAGGTTTATTTTGCCTCAGCATTGTGGAGGCTGGAAAGTGTAACACTGGGCAGCCACATTTGGTCAGCATCTGATGATGACCTTTTACTTACTTCATCATGACATGGCAGAGAAATTTTCATTCTAAAAGAATTAACCCAATCTCAAAACACGTAATCCATCTTAATGACCTAAACTCCTTTTAAAGTCACCACCTCCCAACAGTGCCACATTGGGGGACACGGTTCAGCATGAGTTTTGGTAGAAACAAACCACATTCAAATCATAGCGTTCTGTCCCTGGCTCCCCCTATAATCCATATACTCAGAGTGAAAAATGTTTTCTTCCCACTTCAGTAGTGCCAAAAGTCTTAACTCATTCTAACACTATGGCAAAAGTCTAAAGTCTAAAGTTTCATCTGGGACTTAAGGCAAAGTACTTTCAGCTGTAAGCCTGTAAAATAAAAAAGAAATTTATTTACTTCCAAAATACGATGGTGGAACAAGCATAAGGTAAGTATCTCATTCCAAAAGGGAGAAACAAGCAAAAAGAAAAATCAGCCCAAAGTAAGCCTGAAGCCTGGCAGGAAAGACATTAAATCTGAAAGCTCAGAATACTCTTTTACTTCATTTACCTTTTACTGGACACACTATGGTAGGGTAGCGGCTCCAAGACCTTGGACAACCCCATCTCCAGGGCTTTGCTGGGTGTAGCCCATGTGGCTACTGTCATGGTTTGGGGTTGCGTGCTGGTGCCTGCAGATTTCCCAGGCTGGTGTTGCATGGTGCTGATGACTTCTGTGGGTCTGGAGTCCAGAGGGAGGTGGCTCTGCTCCCATGGTTCCACTGGGCATTCTAGAGGAGACTCTGTGCTGACTCTGCCACTGTGACATATTTCTGCCTGAGATCCTAGGCAGTTTGACAAATACTTTGAAATCTAGGTGGAGGCTTCTATACCTCCTCCTCACTTGCATTCTGCCTACATGCAGAATTACTACCATATGGATGTGGATATTGCCAAGGCTTACTGCTTGTGCCTTCTGAAGCTGCAACATGATCTGTACCTGGGATCACTTGAACCATGGCTGGAGTAGCCAGAGCAGCCAGAGCAGCTGGCTTGCATGGAGCAGAGAATCCGGAGGAGTGTGCTCCAGACCTATCCCCCAAAAAATGATTCCACTCTTGAAGATCTCTGGGCCTAAGAGAGGAGAAACAGCCTGGAAGATCTTTGAAATGCCTTTGGGATCTTTTTCCCATCATTCTGATAAATAGCCTCTGGCTTTGTTCTCTTTACACTAATCTATTTAGCAAAAGATTGCTACACCACACGCTTGATTTTTCTTCTGAAAACACTGTTTTATTCTCTACCACATGGTCAAGCAATTTTCCAAATCTTTCCACTTTACTTCCCTTCTTTCTAGTAGTTCACTGGAAGCAGTTAGAAATAACCGTGCAGCAGTCTATTTGCTGCTTAGCAATGTCCAGAATGCCCTAGGACAGGGACACAATGTGATCAAGTTTTCTGCTAATGTATAATAAAGATGGCCTTAATGCCAGGTCCCAGTAAGATATTCCTCATCTCCATCTGCAGTCTCATCTGAATGGCTTTTACTGTCTATATTACTGTCAGCATTCTGGTCATGGCAACTTAAGCAATCTCTAAGAAGTTTTAAACATTTTTTAGTCTTTTTGTCTTCTTTTGAGCCCTCACTATATCACCCTTAATGCTCCACATGCAGGAATACTATTTATAATAGAATTTTTTTCCACTTAAATGATGGGTAAGGGAGGTGATGGATACGGTAACTAACTTGGTTAAAAGAGAAATATATGACTATGCGCTGTCTATAAAAGATGAGAGACTTACTTTAGATTGAAATACAGAAATAAGTTACAAGTAACTTGATTTAAAATCTATATCATATAATTATAACCATAAGAGGGCTACAGTGGCTATAGTAAAATCAGACAAAAATAGATTTTAAAGTAAGCTATATTACTAGTTATAAAGAAGGATCTTTTAATTTAAAAGGTCACTATAGAAGGAAAAGGTAACAATTATAAATGTGCCTAACACTGGAGCTTTATAATATATGAAGTGAAATCTGACAAAATTGAAAAAATAGAAATGGATATTTCAACAAATATAATTGTAATTTCAACACTCCTTTCTTAATTGATAGAGCAAGAACAGACTAAATAAATAAAGATATAGCAAACATGAGAAATACTATTGTTGTAGAAGAAAAACGAGTTCTTGTCACACAACCAGGAAATATTACGAACGCAGAGACTTTGAAGGGTGAGGGGGAATGGAATTTACTGGATGAAAAGGAAAAAGCCTCTCAGTAAATCGACAGGGGTTCCTGTTAACAGGCCCCAACCTCACAGATTAAATCCCAGGTCACCACCCAGGAAGAGGAGAGGCCAGACTCCTTCCCTTGCGAAGGGTGCTCACTTCCTGAGGCTCCAACCAGTCCTCCCTGTGCACAGGTGGGCATTATTCAGAAAGAATCAGTTGGGAAAAGGGAAGGCTTCATCTGGGACAGGCAGTCCGGTTTTTCACCTTCAGGCTGTTTTAGGCTTGAAGGAGGGGTTTTGCCAGGGGACCTTTGGCTGCCTCCTGTCTCTATCATTCCCCCTCTAAAGAAGTACATCTAACTGCCTTTAGAATAAGGGAAAGGATAAAGATGAAGACCAATCTTAACTGCTTCCTGCTGACAGCGAGGCGCTGTTTTGGGAAGTTGGCAGTCAGATCTCCCTCAGAGACCAGTCTAAGGATCCCTGGCAAAAGGGCCATCATCTAAGGCTGCATGACGTTTGGAGTTTGATGGCCTGAAGGAGAGAAGAGACAAACAAGGTTATTAGATTGTTATACCCGAGAGAGTTTAAACAGGAGCGCCATGCACTGAGTTTGTTGAGAGCCCACCTTTATACCGGCGTCCGAGAGTCAGCTAGAGCTCAAACCTCTCCACCAAGAACAAAGGGCGGTCAACATTTTTATACCAGTTTAGGGTCAGATGTAAACAGATTATTACAGAAGCAGAAGGAGGAGGTTAGGGGAGAAGGGGGGCCTAACAAAAAGTTCTATTTAAAATTGTGTTTTTACTCAGGATGTGGGGTAGCAGTGCTGGGTAACAGTTACACAGTTGCAGCTACAGGATGTACAGGGACGGTGGGCCCTGTTTCTCAGAAAATTGGTTACAAAGATGCCAGGTGTCTCAGACCGCAAGCTTTCGGAACAGAATGACCTACATAGCTCAGGGTGGGCAAAATGGAGTTAGCAGGATTGTTTAAAATGTATTCATTATAGCCAAGCTAGGGTATTTCAAGATAACATGTATCAGAAGGAAACAAGGGGTGGGTGAGGACAGCTCCAAAATCCCGAGGCCTTTTACCAGTTTGTACCGGAAGAGGGAAGGCAAAAGCCTGACTGGTAAAAACAAAAAACAAACAACAACAAAAAAACTTTTACCCTTTTGCCAGCATGTTAGGCTTCTGAGTTCCCTTCCCCTGAGTCCAATCCTAAGCCAACCAATTTAAGGTTTGTGAAATTAACTCTTCCCAGTTTGGAGGATGCATATGACACAAGTGTCCCTTAGTATGGACACACAATTACCTATCAGTGAAGAGAGGACAGAGGAGGAGTCCCAGGGATTTAGGATGCCATCTAAAGGGGTACAGACTGAGAATGAATGGCTACTCATCTAGAAAGAGGGGAGCAAGCATCCCTGGTTCCTTTCTCTTTCTAGCAAATACCTGGGGTATGTGAGGGAGGAAAAGTGAAGCATTTCTTTTTCTTTCCTTCATTCTTTTATCTCCTAGTCTCGGTCACCAGGACAGGGTGCCACTCATGGGTGTTAAAGTGACTTTCAACCATGTTAACAAGGGGGCTTAGGTGATGGGAGTATCTGATCTTACCCACATAAGCCCTATGTCCCCTGCTGTCAGTAACTTTGACAGGAACAGGAGAGGCCAGACTCCTCCCACCTGCAACTGGTGCAAACTTCCTGAGGCTCCACCCCCAACTCCCAGTGTGACGGTCAGTGTTATTCAGAAAGAATCAGTTGGGAAAAGGGCAGGCTTCATCTGGTATGGGAAGTTCAGTTTTTCAGCCTTCAGACTGTTTTAGTCTTGAAGGTGGGGTTTTCCCAGGGGACCCTTGGCTGCCTCCTGTCTCTATCACCATCAACCAACTGGATATAGTTGACATCTATAAAATATTTTATACAACTGTAAAATATACATTATTTTCAGGCATTCATGGAACACTCTCAAAGAGACCATATGCTAAGCATGAACAAATGTCTCAATATACTTAAAAGGAGTGAAATCCTATAAAGTATATTTTTTGATCCCAATAGAATTCTATTAGAAATCAACAACAAAATAAATAGTTGGAAAACCTTCAAAATTTGAAAATTAATCCATAAAGTTATAAGCCCATTGGTCTAAGACAACCTTTTGTGAGATATTTGAAAAAAAAATTATATGAATGAAAATGGAAATGCAAAATCAAGAAGTTGATGGAATGTAACTAAACTAGTGCTTAGTGAGAAATACAACTTTTACCCCTAATTTTAAAAACATGAAAAATTTAATGTTAAGAATGTAAGATTCCTCTCTAAAAAACCTGAAGACACACAAATTAAATCCAAAGTAATTAGAAGTAAATAATTAGTAAATGTCTGAGTGAAAAGAATGAAAAAGAAAGTAGAAAAGGAGAAAACCGTAATTAAAACTTATCCATTTTTAAAGATAAAAAAATGGAAAAAAAACCTGACAGACTTTTAATTAGATTAACCAAGAAATAATGAGAGAAAAAACAAATTATGAAATTGGGAATTAAAAGGATCATGACTATAGACACTGTAGAAATTTATAATGTAGGAGTATAATTTAGGACTAGAAATTTATAACATAGGACTATAAAGGGAACATTATGAATTACTCTATTCCAACAACTGTGAAAATCCTAGAAGAAATGGATAAATTTGTGAAATACACAAATTACTGAAACAAACTCAACAAAAACAGAAAATATTGAGATCTGTATCAAAAACTAAATTATTAGGAAAAAAGTATTAAATTGACAAAATTTTTGAAGTCACTTCCCTAAAGATTATATATAAATAGCATATACAAATGGCCAAAAAATATGAAAAGAAATGCTCGACATCACTAATGATTAGGGAAATGCAAATCAAAACACAGTGCAATACCACCTTACTTCTGCAAGAATGGCTATAATTTAAAAATCAAAAAATAATAGATGTTGGTATAAATGTGGTGAATAAAGAACACTTTTACACTGCTGATGGGAATGTAAATTAGTACAACCACTATGGAAAACAGTATGGAGATTCTTTAAAGAACCAAAAATAGATTTACCATTGATCCAGCAATCCCACTACTGCATATCTACCTAGAGGAAAAGAAGTCATTATATGAAAAAGACACATGCACACACGTTTATAGCAGCACACTTTGCAATTGCAAAACTATGTAACCACTCTAAATGACCTTTGACCAACAAGTGGTTAAAGAAATGTGCTATGTGTATGTATATATACCATGGAATACTACTAAGCCATGAAAAGAAACAATAACATTCACAGTAACCTGGATGGAATTGCAGACCATTATTCTAAGTGAAATAACTCAGGAATGGGAAACCAAACATTGTATGTTCTCACTTATAAGAAGGAGCTAATCTATGAGGTGCAAGAGCATAAGAATGATACAATGTTTTGGGTTTTACATCTAAGTCTTCAATTCATCTTGAGTTAATTTTTATGTAAGGTGTGAGGAAATTATACAGTTTCAATTTTCGGCATATAACTAGCCAGATCTCCCAGCACCATTTATTAAATACGGAATCTGGGTTTATATCCAAAGGAATGTAAATTATTCCCTTATCAAGATACATGCACACATATGTTCATTGCAGCACTATTCACAATAGCAAAGATAACGAATAAACACAAATGCCCATCAATGATAGGCATTGATAAAGAAAATGTGGATTTTCTTTATCCACATTTTAAAACTGGATAAAGAAAATGTGATACATATATATCATGAAATAGTATGCAGCCATAAAAAGGAACGAATTTATGTCCTTTGCAGGGACATGGATGGAGCTGGAAACCATCATTCTCAGCAAACTGACACAAGAACAGAAAACCGGACAACTCATGTTCTCACTCATAAGTGGGTGTTGAACAATGAGAACACATGGACACAGGGAGGGGAACATCACACGCCAGAGCCTGTTGGGGGATGGAGGACTAGGGGAGGGATAGCAGGGGGTGGGGGGATAGTGGAAGGATAGCATTAGGAGAAATACCTAACGTAGATGATGGAGTGAAGAATGCAGCAAACCACCATGGCACGTGTATACCTATGTAACAAACCACGTTCTGCACATGTACCCCAGAACTTAAAGTATAATAAACAAAATAAAAAAATAACATAAAGAGCTGTAGTATGAAAAAGAAATATACATAGAAAAGACTCACTTTAATTCTATCCATTGTTGAATGATGGCTGCTCAAAACTGTAGAACTGGCTTATTGGGAAAAAAAAATCGTGTGTATTTCTATCTTGGAAAAGGAGCACATGACCCTGATAAAGTATTAGTAAAGTCTGAAAGGGGGAGGGAAAATTGGGATATTTATGAAGCTTTGGAATATGGCTTAAAGAGGGACTTTTATGAGAGAGTTTGATCAGGGAGAAGCAAGGTTTTTAATGATTGACATTTGGTTGAGGTGGCAAGGTGAAGATTTTGAGAACCCTTAGAAAGACTTGGGGAGTAAGCTGTTATTTTATGCCTTCTATTGAAGAGCTGAACAATTTGATGCTTATTGAAATAAGATTTTCAGAAAGTTCCTGAAATGAGAAGTTATTTGCAACTATTACCCTCTTGAGCAATTTTCCTGCAATCATAAAGTCATGTTGACACACATGTAGTAGAGTTGTTAAAGCATGAAAATGTGGGCAGTCCTCTGTGTCGGGATGGATGGTTTTGGTTCTCACCTTCTATACTGATTCTTCCTGCAGCTTAACAGTATAATTCTTGCTAGTTTCTTCATTATCCTTCTGGTGTTTCTTTTTTAAGAAAGCAATTGCAGGTACAGCCATTGCTTTTATATTTATTAAACTTTACCACATATTTACCTCAACAACTACTATGAATCATGCATGGTGCTAGACTTTAGAGAGTAAAATGATTTAAGGGGGAAATGATACTTTCCTCCAAAAAAAAAACTTATTCTGACTTCCAGATATCATTGCTAAGCACACATAATTGCAGCTCAAAGAAGTTGATGAGGGATTGATGAGGGAGAAGAGAGACACTCTTGTGTGGTAACTCTGTTCACATTTAATTAACTGTGTATGGATGGCTGCTACCTGCGTTGATCAAATGACTACCTATACGTATTTTACTCTTACATGGGAAAGAATTAAATTAGATCGTGATATTATATTTATATAACATTTTACCACTCATTCGTTAAGATATAAATTCTGGATTAATGGAGAATACATCAAGTTTAGGCAATTTTACTAAAAAGAGCAGATACTGAAGAACAAATAAAACCACTCTGTAAATATAAGTGTCATTGAAATTTAAATGTGTTGCAAATTCCACAACAAATGGGTAGATTCATTGAAATTTAACTTTGTTGTGAATTCCACAATGAGATTTTTCATTTTTATCCGAATCCTTGCAGCATTATTATTCCAGGATTGGAATACGGTTGCATACGATAATCTTTGTTTCCTTTATAATAACTATGAGTGACTCAGTTAGGAATTCACCTTGGCACAGGACTAAGTTATTTCTGATCTACTCAATGGAGTGTATGTATTTAGGATTATTCATCCTTGTTTATTTAATGGATTTTTCTTCACACGTCGTTTTTAGATGTTATTTGAGAGAAATAAGACATTAACTCTTATTGAGAGGGAAGATAAATTTTTTAACCCTAGGATTTGGCTGTTCCCTGAATGTACACATAATAGATGAGTGCTTCCATTGTATTATTAGGGGCAGTCAGTAGAAGGCCTCTTATCTGCCAGGGCACAATTGAGTACTCCTGATTATTGATTTATGTGTGTTTATATGTAAGTGATTCCCCTTTAAATACTAATATTATCAAGTGTTCTACCACATGTGATTTCCCTGTTCTGAGCTCTCTAACGTTGAGTATCATGGCCAAATCCCATTTTCTGTGGGATTCTTGACCTATGGGTTGCCCAGCACCATGCCCAGGAGACCTCCCGTTATGAGCACAGCTAATTGGACTGGAGAAGTTCATCTGAGGAAGAGAAAGTGGTTGTCTTCTGTAGTCTGACCAGAAAATTAGCAAGTAGCCTTGCCCAAAGATTTCTCTACTAAATGGTGAAGGCCAGCTGTTCAGTTACTTTTTCCTAAGGTGTTGGAACATAAAGCATGTGGAAACCATGCAAATTGAAACACAGCAAAATAGAAGCAAACAGAGGCCATGAATCAGTAAAATTCATGTAATTAAGGGAAGTTGTCAAAATCAGAAAATAATGGCAGTGGCTCCACAGTAGTGGAGTAGTTTGTGTAAATTAGATTGCTTTATAGTTTTTCTACTTTTTAATACTATGCAATAAAAAATGATACTTTTGTGACCAGGACAATATGTTCAAATAAAAAAATGTACCTAGGCCGGGCGCGGTGGCTCACGCCTGTAATCCCAGCACTTTGGGAGGCCAAGGCGGGTGGATCACGAGGTCAAGAGATCGAGACCACCCTGGTCAACATGGTGAAACCCCATCTCTACTAAAAATACAAAAAAATTAGCTGGGCATGGTGGCGCGTGCCTGTAATCCCGGCTACTCGGGAGGCTGAGGCAGGAGAATTGCCTGAACCCAGGAGGCGGAGGTTGCGGTGAGCCGAGATCGCGCCATTGCACTCCAGCCTGGGTAACAAGAGTGAAACTCCGTCTCAAAAAAAAAAAAAAAAAAAAAAAAAAAAGTACCTAAAATTAAAAAAAAAATTACTAGCTTGATTTAACTAGATTTTCCTTTGTTTATCATCATGACTCTGCAAAAGCTGTAGCATCTGTTGCTTTATGAATGAAGTGCTGATTAGGCAAGCAAAAATACAGTTTTCCAGACCTCACATTTGGGCAATTGCAAAAAGCCTAGTTTCTGAGTAAAAGCTAAATATAAATTTCACCCTGTGTCTCAACTCAGGGCCAGTTATGGGTAGTGGAGAGGTTGAGATACTAGTGATCAGCTTTAATTTTAGCTTCTTGTGTTTTAACCATTTGACTTCATCTAAGGAAGGCAATTCTACATCTTCTCTCAGTAATTTTTTTTTCTGCTTAGGTTTCTCTGACATTCTGGTTAGAACCTAAGAAATCTGATATATGTGTTTGATTCAGTGGTTCAAGGTGTTAAAGATAAGCCTTTAATTCTGAGAAAGAAGCTTTAGCTTCTCCCTTCTCTTAATACAAACCTGATTCATGCCAGGTTTATATAGGGGCTACCTGGATGGTTAATAAAAACATGTAATTTTTCTGCCCCAAATTGTAGCTATTTAGTATCAGATTTCAGAATCTTATTTGAACCTTAAACAGGCTTTAGAAATAATTTTGTCTCACTTTGTTATTATAGAGATGAATGAGTGTATTTTCAAGACAAGTAGAGTGACTTGCCAAGATTACACAAAAAGTCCAGGACAGAGCAGAATCTAGATGTTTCTCTTCCAGTTTAGCCAGATGCTAGTTTCATGGCTAATTTCCAACATGCTCTGGGGGAGGTGCGTTTTCTATCATCTTTTATCCTAACAGTGCATATTGTTTTTGACGTGTAGTAGGAAATCCATTAATATTAATTAAGTGAATACAAACACATGCTGTAAAACATATCAAAAAAGCCTATAATGTGTTTTCAGACAAGCTTTTATTGCTACAATATATCTTTTTATGGTATTTTTTGAGACTGATATATATTTATTATCAAATGGTATTCATTAATATATCTGAAGTTGTACCTGGTACTCTGTCAAGATTTGTCCAAAGAAAATAATATCAAATTAGCTTTGCCTTTCTGAATATTTAATACCTCAAACCAAGTCTAGACAAAAAAAGAAAAATCCAAAGAGAAAATGCTGATTTCTGGAAT
Organism: Aotus nancymaae; assembly: GCF_030222135.1. Lineage (NCBI taxonomy): Eukaryota > Metazoa > Chordata > Mammalia > Primates > Aotidae > Aotus > Aotus nancymaae. The sequence goes on from NW_026988442.1 coordinate 81,134,895, forward strand.
GCTTCGGACAATTCATGCATCAAAAGGCAAACTGCAGAGCCACTATTTGCAAGGCAAGTCTCAAGATGGTAACTACCTCCAGGAAAAGGCTTGGAAGGAAAGCACTGCTATTGACCCCAATATCTATTCCATGGCGAAGCCATATTTGTTAAGCTGCAGAGAGATCTATCTGCAATGCTATTGCCGAGATTAAATCTAAGCCTTCCTGTGTCATTGGAAGGCTTTGCCATTATCTCAGATCTTAGCATTCCTGGTGCCTTATTCTGTTCTTTAACATTTGTGCTGCAAATTGTGATCTTATTGTCATTTTACCCTTACTAGCAGGGTTTCCTGGTAAGAGAGGTATTTCATTCTGCTCAAATTTCGCCTCTTGCCTTCCTAACTGGCCTGAATATTTCTTTCTGCTTATTATCATTCTCTCTCAGCACCTGTTTATCTGGCTGTGCTTTGGCCAATTTCATTGTTTTTGATTATTTGGTTTTGGTGCCTGCCTATATGATCAGTTCAAGTCCTAGCCCTGCTGGAAAATTTCTGGCCCCATTACAAACCAGACATTTCCACTCACAGCTGCTTCTGTGTCTATCACAAGTATGCATTCATGTCAGTAGTTGTTTCTAGAGGGACAACCTCTAAAGTCCATCCTTCTGTATATGATCTCGGGTACAGTAAAAATGGGAAGTAACAAGGTCTCTGTTAATTAAAAGGTCCATTAAGGGCTCAATGCCAAAAATTGGATATGTGAAAGCTTGCCAAGTGCACAGGGCTAGGAACTTAATTGCACTTTACTTTAGCAAGATTTCTATCAACTGCAGTTCTCAAATGACCTTCCTTTAATTTTGTGCTAATTTATAAAATAAGGGTTCTTCTTGTTTTTGTACTTGCCATTTGCATGACATATATGTATGCCTGCCATGAGTGGAATTTACATATGTATACATAAAACTAGGATTCTTGGCTTCATGTTATTAGAAAATAAATCAGATAATATAGATGGGTCCATCCTTATGTCTTTTGCTTATCTATAGATACATTCATATTTATTTTAATGGCCAAAATATTTGAGAATATTTACAGCAATTTTTTAATGTAGTAATCTTGTGATTCTAGAACTCCACTGTTTCTTTTGTAGAGCTTCAAAAATAATCATTACATAAATTTGAAAGCAAAACAGTAAACTTGAAGTCATTTTCATTTACTCTATCATCTCAGAATACCAAGGTAATTAGACTACAGGGTATCCTCCAGTACTTGATATTATATCTTGCTCTTTACAATTAAGATGCACTGCAGAATATGTTGCCATGGAATGGCCACCCCAATAGCTGTCAAGCAGATATTTTTTTCAGCCAAGTCACACAGATAAGTAACAAAGTAGATTCCAGGTTGATAAAATGCAAAAGCAAATCCACACTTATTAGTTTCCTGGTATGACACTGAGTATATATTGGGGTTTCACAGAAGAGTTAGTCAGAGTAATTTTTCCTGTATTCTGATCAGTTGCTAATACAGGTTTGATTCCTATTTCAAGTAGAAATGACTCAGCTCAAATTGGTAGCTTCCCCTGTGGGTATTTAATGCAGGTGGATAGGCAATATGGAAAGCATGACTAAGTCTAGCCAAAGCAGGTGCGTGAGAAGCTATTAGTACATTCTGGAAGACCCTAGGTCATGCTATTCTGTAGGATTTCTCTGTCTTTACCATTCCTGGTATCAAGTACTTAACTATAACTTAAGCTTATACTGACGAGGAGGAGCTAGGAAAATCTTCCTTAGATATTCAGATACTCAATATTCCATTAATCAATTAATTAAACAAGAAGCCAATTAAATCAGAATTTACCTGTGCACTTTTCATGTGACAGAGTTTCACTAGTTCTGGCATCATAAGAGATAAACTTAAGAGACCATTTCTGCACACTGAGAGCTCAAAGGGTTTTGTGGGAGTCAGACCAGTTATGAGGCTGTGTTCCAGTTTCAGGAATAGCAGTTTATATAAAGAGATTGAAATTTCTGAGAAGATTAATAGAATTCAGACCTGGGAAGACTGTTTAAGTCAAGGGACAGTGCCAGAGGCGAGCATACCACTTGCTGGTTATTGCTGCCTGGTGATATCCTATGGGTCTTTTTATTTTATGGTATTTCAGAAAGGCATTCTGTAATTCATATAGAGAGAGTCAAATTCTGTTATTTCTATTCATGCCTGGCATATAAGACTGATATAATTTTACCATTAGACTTTTTATGAAGAAGGTATGTTAGATACAGGTACATATTTTTGAATTTAAGTAGCTCTTTTTACAGATATGCTAGAACTCCCCAATATGGAAGCAATTCTTCCAGTATTAATTACTGTATGTTGTATATTACAAGTTGCCAAGGTACCACTAGAAAACACACAAAATCACTGAATGCAAACCCCAAATAATGTAAAAAAATCACCTTTTTTAGCTCTTAGAAAATGATGTCAACTTCTTTCTAAAGGATATTGTTACTGTAGGGATGAGGAAAAAAACTCAATTTGCAGGAGATTAGAAAACAATTTGCAGTTTGGAAAGAGGTTATCTTATATAAATGTTGGTAATAATCCAATATTAACAATAAATGTTATAATAACACCATAGTTATCATAGTAAACTATTTTATACCAAAGCAATATCCCCAGAGCTTAACACATACCAACTCTTTTGATTCTTATTACAATGCTATCATGTAGCTATCTATGTCACCCCACTTTAGAAATAAGAAAAAAAAGAGGCAAAAGGAGATCAGGTTTTTCCAAAATCACAGCTAACAAGTATCAAAGCCCAGATCAATCTAGATAGCCTGATTCCAGGCACCTTAGCCTTTGTCTCTTCAACGGTATGCCGCCTATGAATTTATGATGCCTCACTTCTATGCTGTGCTCATGGTAGTTTATGTTAATTTCTCCATTAAAACATTTGTCTTTTCCAGGTGTGCAATCATGCCATTCATCTATTTTTATGCCACCACCTTTGAATTTTTCTCTGATTTATTTCACTTATCTACATATGTGGTTCATTACCTGCAGAACAATAGTTGTAGAAATGGGCATTTTTGCCTTAATGGGAATTCTTCAATTGTTTTCCCCAATATGTGTGAGTTGGGTTTGAGGTTAAGCTAAATATATTTTATAAAGTTAAAGTTTCTGGAAGAAATCAACTTCAGAAATCTAGCTGCAAGTCAAAAGTGTGAAGAGAGTTAGTCAGAATCTACATCATTTCAAAGGTAGAATTGAGAGCATTTCTTGATAGATTCAATGTGGTATGTGCAAGAGAAATAGAGGATTCAAAGATGACTCATTTTTTGCTTGTCATTGTTCTCAGTCTGGCCGACTAAAAAGAAGAATGTATTACCTACTAAGATGTGGAAGGCATAGGAGGAGCAAGTTTTGAAGAAAGATCAAGAATTTACCTCTTGATATGTGTATTAGTCAGGGTTCTTCAGATAAGAAGAACTGATAGGGTATATATGCAGAGAGAGAGGTAGTGAAAAGTGGAGAAAGAGAGTGAAGAGGGAGGGTGAGAGAGAGAGAGACTATTTTAAAAATTGGCTCAAGGGTTTGTAAGGATGGAAAAATCTAAAATTTGCAGAGCAAGCCAGGTACATTGGCTCATGCCTGTCATTCTAGCACTTTGAGAAGCTGAGGCAAGAGGATTGCTTGAGCCCAGGAGTTCGAGACCAGGTTGGGCAACACAGCAAGACCTCATCTCTAATTTGTTCTTTTAAATTAGCTGGGCATGGTGCATGCCTGTGGTCCCAGCTACTTGGGAGTCTGAAGCAGGGGATCACTTGAGCCTAGGAGGTTGAGGCTACAGTGAGCTCTGATCACACCACTGCATTCCAACCTGGGTAGCAGAGTGAGATCCTGTCAAAAAAAATTATAAAAATTATAAACAATTAAAAAATGAAGAATAAAATAAAATTTGCCAAGCAGGCCAGCAGGCTGGAAATTCTGACAAGAGTTCATTTTGCAGCCTGAAGGCAGTCTGGAGGCAGAATTCATTCCTCTTCAGTGAACCTCAGTGTTTTGTATTAAGGTCTTCTAATGATAGAATGAGGTCTACAAACAATATGAAGGATAATTTGTTTTTACCAAAGTCTACCGATTTAAATGTTAATGACATCTAAAAAGTACCTTCACAGCAACATCTAGTATTGATCAAACGACTGGATGCTGTAACCTAGCTAAGGTAACATGTAAATTGACCATCGCAACATATTAAGTTTTAGATGCCTATTGGACATAAAGGAGAAAATTTCAAATAGCCTGTTAAATACACACACCTAAATATCAACAGAGGAATCCAGGCAGGAGACATACATTCTTGGATTCATTAGAACACAGATGTCAGTGAAGCCTTGACGTTGGATGATAAAGTCTTTTCTCAGAGTCCAAGTAAAGAAAGTGGTTCAAAGGGGGAGTACTTACCTGTATTAATACTGATGGTGGGTTGCATAAGGGTTGAAGAATAGACTACTGATTATAGCAATGTAGAGGTCATTTTTCTTCTTAACAAAAACAGTTTCGATGGAGTAGTAAAGCTATAAGTTTGACCGAAGTGGAACCAAGAAAGAATGAGATGGGAAGAAACAAGAGAAATTAGAGACAGCTATTTCAAGGGATTTTAGTGTAAGGAGGACATCAAGAAGAAATAAAGAGTAGCTATGGTTGTGGGAAGATGTGGGATCAAGGGCATTTTACAAAATGAAATGTGTTTTAGCATCATGTATGTTGATGATATTAAGGAAAGTGGGTATTATTTGTGCAAGAAAGAGAGCAATTATTAGAGCCTTCTCCTTGAGGAGGCTAAAGGATGGAGTTTGGGTGATAAAAGTAACTGTTTTGTAGAGTAGAACCTAATAGTTTATTTGTAGTAAGGAGAAAGAGCACTGGAAACAGCTGCACGGATAGGGTGCTGCAAGAACGAGATAGCACTTTTCTGATTGCTCCTGTTTTCTTCATGAAACAATGCCATCAGATGAATGTAAGGAAGAAAAAGAAGATATGGGTATCGGAGGAGAGAGAATAATTAGGAATTGTTTGTCGGAGTGGCACATTTGTGCAATTTGTGAACAGTTCTTCTTTATAAACACAAAAAGATGTGTTTTCTTATTGTCTTAATCCATTCTCTGTTGCTTTAACAGGATACCTGACAATGGGTTACTTATAAAGGAAAGAGGTTAATTTTGGCACATGGTTCTGGAGGCTGGGAAGTCCTTGGGCAGATATATCTGGTTGACTACTTTCGAGGGCTTCTTGCTGTGTTATAACATGGCAGGAGACATCAAAGGGCAAGAGGGGTGCACTGGGAACCCAACTAGCTTTTAAAACAGACCCACTCCTGTTATTACTCACTCCCATGACAATCCATTAACTCATGAACTTATTAATCTCTTTATGAGGGTAGATCCCTCATGACTCAATCACCTTTTAAAAGTTCCTACCTTTTAATACTCTTACACCTGGTGATTCAATTTAAACATGAGCTTCAAAGGATACAAACATTTAAAGCATAGTGGTCATCTCCTAGAAAACTGCTGTAACACATACACAAATCTACAATGGCTGTGAATGTAAATGTGCCCTCTATAGCTGAGCAGTGCCCCATGGATACATGTTGATGCTAGTGCCAGGAAAATATAGTAAGACAGCCTAGTATTCATTTGTTGAGTGAGTAAATATAAATCAGGTAATGATTTTATTCAAAGGCTACTAATGAGCTGTATTTAACCAAGATTATATAGTTTGCTTTTTGAGGTATCCCAACATTAGTAGTGGTATTAACAGATAAATCCCACTACTAGCTTCACTATTTAATGCTGTATTAATCCCTTTTGCATTGCTATAAAGAAATACCTGAAGCCGGATAATTTATAAAGAAAAGGGGTTTGTTTTGGCTCCTGTTCTGCAGACTGTACAAGGAGCATGGCATCAGCATCTGCACCTGGTGAGGTCTCAGGAAGTTTTCAATCATGGCAGAAGGAAAAGGGGAGAAGGCATGTCATACAGTAAGAGAGAGAGCAAGAGAGAGAGGGGAGGAAGGCCCAAGAGTCTTTTATAACCTGATTTCTAATGAGCTAGCAGAGGGAAGGACTCACCCTTTACTGCCGGGAAGGCACCAAGCCTTTCGTGACCCAAACACCTTCCACAAAGCCCCACCTCCAACACTGGGGATCACATTTCAACATGAGACTTAGAGGGGGCAAAATATCCAACCTATATCCAATGCTTTACTAATTTTAGCACAGTGCCCAATTTATTTAAGTTTTTAAACACTTACTCAAAAATAGGTCATCTCTTTCTGTTCCTATGACTTAAATAAGATGAATCAATTTTACCCCAAAACTGTATATTCTGCTTGAATTCTACAAAAAAGAAAGAATTAAATATATTTTAAAAATATCTAAAACCATTAAAATGTCTCCTGGTGATATTTAAAATTAGAAATAGGGCACTACTTATTTAAGTAGTATATTAATAATGTGGAAATTGGTTGAATCTTCACCTCTTGAGGTTCTGGAACTTTCCCCTTGCAGTTGTATATATTCATAGATGACTTACATTGTCCTTAACTAAGGGATAAAAATGTGTTAGGGAAGTATTTTTGATTCTGGTTAATACACTTTATATAAAATACCAAAAGTAAGTTATTAGAAGTAAAGATGAGGTTTCAATATTTTTATGAAATATTTTGGTCCAGAACTTGGTTAACCCAAATCCTGTCCTGCTAATCATGCATTCTACCTCTGGAATTCCTGAGAGGCTGTACATCTGAGTATTAGAGTATCCCTTTAATAATCACTATTTAATGTCTTACGCTATAATGCACACCTCTGGACAAAGGACAAGTTGGTACAACTGGACTAAACACAAGGCCTGAGGAGAACTTTTACTTTATTTTCCCCTTAATGAGTGTCTTGCTACTGGTACACTCAAGCATGCTTGCAGGAAGGAGAAAGAGATGGCTAAAACAAAATCCATTTATCCATTACGGATTAGAGTCTATGTATGACAGAAAGAGCTGTTTTCACTATAGATAGCTTAGGACTTATGGCTTAAAAATTGTGCTGCTGCACTGTGTCAAACAGTTTAGCAAAAATAAAATATTATTCGCTTCTTTGGCATAAGACATTATGTTGCTTGGACACAGTGAGGGATCCGAAAAATATAATGTGGTTATAGCTTCTGTTCATCAAGAGTGAGGTAAGCAGCAGCTTCTGAAAACAAAGACTGGTAGGGATGGAGATCTCCCTTGGAACATAAATCTCACCTGTAATCAAAAGAAGAGCAGCCCTGGCTCCTTTCCAGGGATCCGTGGCAGCTGTGCTTTTTGAGACACATCAACAAACAACTCTGCGGCAGTAGGAACTTCATGGGAACACAATAGTAGAAGGACCAGAGTAGAAGATGGGGGAAAAGATCAAATACCTATGAACATGGAGGAAAATATCAGATCCTCAAAAATATCTGATGGGTAGGAAATGACTCAGAAGACACCAGGATTTCACTAGAGTAGGTGGGAATAGAATCTAGAAATACATAATTTTATTGTTAATAACATATAATTCATAATATTCCTCCCTGAAATTGGAAGCAATGCAAGCAAAGGGCTGCTGCTGCCTCTTTTTCAGAAGGCAACCTTTCTACCCTCTAGTGTAGTGGCCCTATTTTTATGTTTTACGTCTCTTTTTCTCCATCTTTCTCAATTGCTTTTAATTCACCAATTGTGTATTAAATCTCTACCGTGCATTCAGTGTCAATCTATATACTAATATAAATAATTGGTATTACCCTTCACACATTAACATGTCTAGGTCCAGAAATATACAAATACAAGAGTGAGTTGTTAAATATTATAAAATCTTCCTCAGCTGCCATGTTCATTGTTTATAAATATCCTATGGAACAATGAATGGAACATGGGTAGAAACAAATAAATTATGCTCAGCAAATTCAAAAAAAAATTCTTGGCCAGGCATGGTGGCTTACGTCTGTAACCCCAGCACTTCAAGAGACTGATGTGGGTGGATCACAAGGTCAGGAGTTCGAGACCAGCCTAGCTAATATGGTGAAACCCTGTCTCTACTAAAAATACAAAAATTATCCAGGTGTGGTGGTGTTTACCTGTAGCCCCAACTACTCGGGAGGCTAAGGCAGGAGAATTGCTTGAACCCAGTAGGTGGAGATTGCAGTGAGCAGGAGAATTGCTTGAACCCAGTAGGCGGAGGTTGCAGTGAGCAGTAGAATTGCTTGAACCCGGTAGGCAGAGGTTGCAGTGAGCCCAGATTGTGCCACTGCACTCCAGCCTGGAAGACAGAGCGAGACTCCATCTCAATAAAAAAAAATTTTTTTTTACATTGTTCTTACTATTAAGAACTTTCTACCTGCATATATTCCTGGAGTCTCAAACCTGAAAATGGTCTTCTGCAATATCAGTTTATTTATATTAATTTGAATCAATTATACTTAGGAACACAGTATAAAATTAATAGGAGGGAATTCCATGAGGTACCTAATGAAATATAAATTCATAGTTTTTATACCTATAAAAATACAAGGATGTCAAATTTGGGGACTTTTTTCTATTTGAAACTTTCCCTCTGTCTCTAAACAAGTTTAAAAGCAGCACTCCCACCCTTCAACGGCCCTTAGTAGACAATGTAATATAAATAGGGCCTACAACTTACTAGGTTTTATTCCTCTATATGATGAAAAGTGACTGCTCTGTGGCAAGCCACTATGGGAGATTCTTTAACAAACTCAAACGGATTTGAGAGAGAAAATTGTTCATGCAAAGCTCTTTAATGAGTTCTGTTGCTGTGAAGTGAAATCAATCCTCCCAAGGATCATTCACTGTGAGGGGCAGAATGGAAACTTCCTTAATGTCATAAATTGTTATATTGATATTTATAGCAAAGGCAACGTAGAACTCTGGAGTTTGAATTAGTTTTTTCCTCTCCAAGTATATATTTTTAGTAGTGGCTATTTATTTCAACCTGGGAAATTTGAGAAAACATTTCTATTCTATTTGGGAATTTTCTTAGCTTGACAGTTTAGGTAAGAAGTCTGAGGGACTACGAGAGTAACATATCTCTTTGTGACAAGAACATGCATCATTCTTCAGCTAAGCAAAAGACAGAATTATTTACTCAAGATAAGCAAAGATTATTGGAAGATTGAAATTGCAAATGATGAAAGTTCTATCCGTAGATTTTGTTTGCCCATGACTTTCATTCTATATAAAGGAATAACTTCATATATTTTAGCAAATAATCACATTTTATATTTCTAACTTACTTTATTAAAATACGTTTTTAATCTTAAATAAAGTTGAATTGATAAGAAAGAGAGAAAAAAAAATCATATCCAATAATGTCAGCTCAGATATTGTGGGTTAGTTTAAGACAGGTGAAATGAAACTATACAAATTTGTTCATGTCCCCATGAGTTTCTCAGTGTTTGGATTATTTTGCTCAGATTCATTTACACATATGGAAAACTTTTTAATAACTTCATGAGGGACTTGCATTTGAAGGAATTTTATTTTATCCCTCATTGAAATGGAATTTCTTCAAATGTGACTCTTTTACAAAGTCTAGTCATAGTCTTGAATTATTTTAGCTGCATTTTCTCTAAAGCGTCACTGTCCAGCTAAATATACTGTGAACCACAAATATGAACAGTCTAGTGGGAGCTGTAAGGTCTGTTCTCGCCAAGGATAAAACGAAGAAACTGAGGCCAACACGAAAATAATCCAATGCGAAGAAATTTATTCAGGCTCCCGGGTGAGGTTCTGCAGTCCGACAGGAGGGGCCGGAGAAGTCGCACGGACTCCCCTTGTGGGATTGCTGTCTGATACTAATTGAAAAATTGTATTTGAGAGGCATAATTGCTTAGTTTGGGTATAACTGTCTTCATCAGCAAGAAGACCTTACATAGTATCTGTTATATTTGCTATTTTTTTTCTATTCTTAACTTGTATGGGTTTATCTTTGGCAAAAGCTGATTTTATAAGAAGAAAATCTATAAATTGCATTCCCGAGTATGCCAGACTCTTCAGGTACAACTATCAGATACCAGGACTTTCCAGGGCAAATTGTCTTCATGATCTGATTATTTAGAATCTTACCAGAATCGTTGTTGGAATCTATGGAGCCACAGTATCTGTTGGACTCCCTATAACTTTCCTCCAACCTGGTCAGAACCATAGCTAGTCAAGTAGTAATACATTATGACAAGAAATACCCCTTAAAAGGCAAGCAAACAGTCAGCATCCAGTATTGTTAAAAACAATTCCAAGTGTAACCAAATGTTTTTACTTCTCAATATGATTTTTAAAAACTTAGTATTATTGTATGTAAAATTTAAGCTTTGTATGGCAATAGTTTTTTGCATTAAGCCAGAACTCACTATTTTTCCTGAAAATGCTTACTAATGTACAGAATTTTTATTTTGAAATAACTGATTAGATTAGAATACATAACCTAATGACTTTCAAACATTTAATTTTATTATTTTCTAAAATATTATTTTTGTCGCAGATTTTTCTGCCTTGGTGTAGTCAAGATAAGTTCTCAGAAGATAAGAAAACAAAAGGAAAATAAATTAAAAAAAAGAGAGAGAAACTATTGACATGGCCCCTAGAAGTCTTTGCATCTAATTATTGCTTTGTATTCACTTTAATACTTTTTATTTGCCTCAGTTTTATATTTCTCTTGTCTAGGAGGATGTATTTTTAAAATACATATAGATAAGAATGAATACAAATTAAAATTGAGAACCATACATTGCATGTACAATGGGATGCATGTACATTATACAGTGGGATGATTAAAAATGTGTTTAAATGACAGCATATAGCTAGCTGATACATCTAATACTTATGTCCTCATCTTTACTTCAATGGTACCAGTCACTTAGATAAAAGTCATATTATTTATTCCTAAGATCAATTTAAGTGATTTGAGATTCTGACTAATTGATTATGATTAATCATCTGTAGAAAGGGATTGTGTTGAGTCTGCACTAATGGGTACTCTACCTTGCCTAACATACCTGAAAGGTAAAACATGGATGTATACATCTGAATGGAAAAGAAAAGCAGGATAGCTGGGGAATGAGTGCAGAATGAAGACAGTGCTTCTGAAATGCAGATAGCTTTCTGGGGAATTAATCAATGAACAAGTTCATAAAAGAGAAAAATGCACAGATGAATGAGGGGCTCTAGCAGAAACTGCACTTGGACAGGAGGTGCTGGCCTCACCAAAAGGGTTTATTTAAGAATCTGATTGACTGTTTGCCAGAGAGGAATTATGGGTTTGCCAAATTGAATAAGGTGGCATGGGGTAGTTGGATGATGGATGTTAGACCATTCTAGAAACTTATCTAGGTATTAAAAATGACTTTGAATTTGATTGCAAATGCTTACTTTCAATTAAGTACTATTGTGTACTCTGTGAAAGTATAATTATTATGTTGTTTTTGTTTCAGCTGTTTCATTAGGGTAGGGGAGGATGTAATATCACAGTTTCTACTATAATTCTAATGTACTTACCTTTTTACCAGCAATGACATTTTTAGTAACCTAGCCTTAAAAATTCCTCATACTCAGAGGTATATTCATAACAATATTCTTATAGAATTATTTGCAACAAGCAAAAATTGGAACAAAGTTCAGCAAATAAGGGAGTGACTAAAAAACACTATTCCACTTAAATGAAGCACATGTAGTATATGTTGAAAATTAACTCAACCATTTTTCATTTTCCTTTTAAAAAGATAGATAAGTGATTGATTCATTAATTGATAGTGTATTAGGCCATTTTTGCATTGCTATAAAGAAATACGTGAGACTGAGTAATTTACAAATAAAAAAGGTTTAATTGGCTTGTGGACCTGCAGGCTGTACAAGTATAGCACTGACATCTCCTCAGCTTCTGAAGAGGCCTCAGGGAGCTTTTACTTATGGTAGAAGGTGAAGGGGGAGGAGGCATGTCACATAGGAAAAGCAAGAGCGAGGGAGAATGGGGGAGGCACCACATATACTAAACAACTGTATCTCATGAGAACTCACTACCGTGAGGGCAGCACTGAGCTAACGAGGAATCCACCTCCATGAGCCTAACACGTTCCAGCAGGTGCCAGATCCAACACTGGAGATTACATTTCAACATGAGATTTGAGTGGGGTCAAACATACAAACTATATCATTCTGCTCCTGGCCCCCACAAATCTCTTGTGCTTCTCACATTGTTAAATACATACTATCTCCAATAGTCCCCCAAAGTCTTAACTCATTCCAGAGTTAATTCAAATGTCCGGTGTTTAAAATCTCATCTGAGACAAGGTAAGTCTCTTCTGCCTATACACCTGTAGAATAATAATTAGCTTATTTACTTATAAGATACAATGAGGTTATAGAAATTTGGTAATCATTCCCATTCCCAAACAGAGAAATCAGCCAAAAGAAAGGAGCTGCAGGTCACATGCAAGTTCAAAACACAGGAGGGTAGTCATTATGTCTTAAAACTCCAAAACAATCTCCTTTGATGAAATGCCCCACATACAGGGCCCACAGCTGCAAGGGGTGAGCTGCCAAGGCCTTGGGCAGGTCTGCTCCTGTGTCTTTTCCATACTGAAGTTTCAAGCTACTGGTGGCTCTATCTGTTTGGAGTCTGGAAGACAGTGGCCTCCTTCCCACAGCTCCACAAGGCAGTGCCCAGTTGGGACTCTGTGTGGAAGTTCCAACCCCACATTTTCCCACAGCACTACCCTGGTAGAGCTTCCCTGTGAGGGGCTGCCTAGAAGATCTCTGAATGTCTTGGAGGCCTTTTTTCTCATTGTCTTGGCTATTAGCACATGACTCCCTTTTAGTTACGTAAATTTCTTTAGCAAGTGATTGCTCCACAGCCTGCTTGAATTCTTCTCTTCAAAATGGGCTTTTTGTTTCAACCCCACAGCCAGGCTGCACATTTTCCAAATTTTTATGCTCTGCTTTCCTTTTAAATATAACTTCCAAATTTAAATTATTTCTTTGCTCCTGCATCTGAACATAGGCTATTAGAAACAGCTAGATGACTTCTTGAATACTATGCTGCTTAGAAATTTCATCTACCAGATACCCTAAATCATCCCTCTTAAGTTAAAACTTCCACAGATCCTTAGGGTATGAACAAAATTCAGCCAAGATATTTGCTAAGGCATAACACACGTGACATTTGCTCCAGTTCCCAATAAGTTCCTCATTTCCACCTGAAACCTCAGCATCCTGAACTTCACTCCCCATATCACTATCAGAATTTTGGTCACAACTATTTAACCCGTCTCTAAAAAGTTCTAAACTTGCCCTCATCTTCATGTCTTCTTCTGAACTCTCCATGCTGTTCCAGCCCTAGCCCATTACCCAGTTCCAAAGCTGCTTCCACGTTTTCAGGTATTTTTCTAACAATGCCTTATGCCTCAGTACCAATCTTCTGTATTGGGCTGTTCTTGCATTGCTATCAGAAATACCTGAGACTGGGTAATTTATAAAGAAAAGAGGTTTAATTGGCTCGTGGTTCTACAGGTTGTACAAGCTTAGTGCTCACATTTGCTTGGCTTATGGGGAGGCCTAAGGGAGCAGAAGGTGAAGCAAGAACTTTCACCACAGGTGTTGAGAGCAGGAGCAAGAGAGAGGTAGGGGAGGTGCCACACAATTTAAGTAACCAGATTTTCCAAGGACAGCACCAAATCATGAGGAATCCATTCGAATGACCAAAACACCACATACCAGGCCCCACCTCCAACAATGGTGATTACATTTCTCCATGAGACTTGGGAAGCAACAAATATTCAGATTATATCAGGTAGCTATGTAGGAAAAAATAAAGGGAAAAGCAAAAAAGATTGAAGAAATATACAGAAGGAAGAAAAAAAAACATAAAAAAGAAATAGAAATGATAAACTTTAGTTATTTTAGTGAATAATTTTTTTAAATTTTTTATTATACTTTAGATTCTGGGGTACATGTGCAGATCATGCAAGATTGTTGCATAGGTACATTCATGGCAAGGTGGTTTGTTGCCACCATCCCCCCATCACCTATACCTGACATTTCTCCCCATGTTATCCCTCCCCCACCCTCCGTCCCACTATCCATCCTGTAGCCCCTCACAACAGACCCCAGTGTGTGATGCTCCCCTCTTTGTGTCCAAGTGTTCTAATTGTTCAATACCCACCTATGAGTGAGAACATGCAGTGTTTGATTTTCTGTTCTTGTGTCAGTTTGCTGAGAATTATGGTTTCCAGGTTCATCCATGTCCCTACAAAGGACATGAACTCATTGATTTTTATGGCTGCATAGCATTCCATGGTGTATATGTGCCACATTTTCCCTGTCCAGTCTATCATTGATGGGCATTTGGGTTGGTTCCAGGTCTTTGCTATTGTAAACAGTGCCTCAATGAACATGTGTGTGCATGTGTCTTTATAATAGAATGATTTATAGTCCTTTGGGTATATACCCAGTAATGGGATTGCTGGGTCAAATGGAATTTCTATTTCTAGATCTTTGTGGAATCACCACACTGTCTTCCACAATGGTTGAACTAATTTACACTCACACCAACAGTGTAAAAGTGATCCTATTTCTCCACATCCTCTCCAGCATCTGTTGTCTCCAGATTTTTTAATGATCGCCATTATAACTGGCGTGAGATGGTATCTCAATGTGATTTTGATCTGCATTTCTCTAATGACCAGTGATGATGAGCATTTTCTCATAAGTTTGTTGGCTTCATAAAATTTTAATAAATAAAGGAGGGCATTTGGTATAGTTTTTTACTTCATACATTTAAGAAATCTTTTTCCTAAGCTTTTCTTACTACTTTTGAAATATATTAAATAAAAGAAAAAATTAAAAATTGTATACATGTATATGCTTTTCTTATATAGAGGCTACTGTAATGTTTAAACTGCATTTTATTTTTTGATATACTCATCATGTGAGAAAGGAGGCTCACAAGGCTATGTAAAATTCAACAAGCTAGCATAAATAAAATATTTGGGAAAAATAAATGACAAGGCAGTATGCAATCATAAAACAGTGTAGTAATGAGGATTAAAAATGTATAACATAATGTCCAAAAATGGATTGCATTATGTCTGGCATGCAAGAAGAGCTCAGAAGAAAAGGGTTTTATTTTATGTGCTTAATAATAAAAGCTAATTGACATATTCTGGACACAATACCCATAGTGTCCTCAGAACTTTAAAAATCTCATGCATGGGGAGGATCCAAGATGGCCGAATAGGAACAGCTCTGGAGTGCAGTTCCTAGCGAGAACAATGCGGAGGGTGAGTGCCCACTGCATTTCCAAACAAATTTTCACTGCCCACAGACCAGGAGACTCCTGGGTCGAAAAGCGCCATAAGTTTTTGGCATGGCGGTTTCAGCTGGTGCTGGGTTGGTGCACAGAAACTCACACAAATCTGGGTGGCCATGACAGAGCCACCCATTCAACTGAAAGGGAGGGATCAGAGACAGGGAGCCAGGCAATCTGGCTTGGCGGGTACCACCCCAACAAAACAAGCAATCTGAAGCACTCTGGATTGAGAGTTTTGCAGCAAGCACAGCTGGACCCAGGATGGTCCAGCTCAGTGGGGTGAAGGGTGACCACCACTACTGAGGCAGTTCACACAGCACCTGGGCAGAGCCTGTGGCAGCTCAGCAACACCCCTGCTGACAGACTGTGACTAGAGTACTCCATTCAGGGCAGGGCATCTATGAAAAAAGGCAGCAGCATGACAGGAACTTATAAATAAAGCCAACCTTCCTAGGACAGAGCACCTGGGAAAAGAGGCAGTTATGAGTTCCACTGCAGCAGACTTAAAAGTACCTGCCCAGCATCTCTGCACAGAACAAAGCAGCTCCCAGCACAACACTTGAGCTCCTATAAGGGACAGACTGTCTCCTCAAGCAGCTCCCCAACCCCCATATACCCAAAGAAACACCTCATAAAAAAGAGCTCAGGCCAACATCTGGTAGGTACCCTTCTGGGACAAAGATAACAGAAGAGGAAACTGGCAGCAACCCTTACTGTTCTGCAGTCCCCACGGGTGATCCCCAGGCAAGCAGGGTCTAGAGTGGACCTCCAGCAGGCCTACAGCAGAGGGGCCTGACTGTTAGAAGGAAAACTAAGAAACAGAAAGAAATAACTTTGTCATCGATAAAAACGATGTCCACTCAGAGACCCCATCCAAAAGTCACCAACTACAAAAACACAGGTAGATAAAGCCACTAAGATGGGAAGAAACCAGTGCAAAAAGGATGAAAACACCAAAAATCAGAACACCTCTTCTCCTCCAAAGGATCACAACTCCTCACCAGCTAGGGATCAAAGATGGATGGACAATGAATCTGATGAATTGACAGAAACAGGCTTCAGAAGGTGGGTAATAACAAACTTCTCAAAGCTAAAAGAACATGTGCTAACCCAATGCAAAGAAACTAAGAACCTAGAAAAAAGGTTAGATGAAATGTTAACTAGAATAAACAGCTTAGAGAAGAATACAAATGAATTGATGGAGCTGAAAAACACAACATGAGAACTTCATGAAGCATACACAAGTTTCAACAGCCAAATCAACCAAGCAGAAGAAAGGATATCAGAGATTGACGATCAACTCAATGAAATAAAACAAGAAGGCAAGAATGGAGAAAAAAGAGGGAAAAGAAATGAACAAAGCCTCCAAGAAATATGGGATTATGTGAAAAGACCTATTCTACGTTTGATAGGTGTACCTGAATGTGATGGAGAGAATGAATCCAAGCTGGAAAGCACTCTTCAGGATACTATCCAGGAGAACTTCCCCAACCTAGCAAGCCAGGCCACCATTCAAGTTCAGGAAATACAGAGAACACCACAGAGATATTCCTCAAGAAGAGCAACCCCAAGGCACATAATCATCAGGTTCACCAGGGTTGAAATAAAGGAGAAAACGCTATGGGCAGCCAGAGAGAAAGGTTGTGTTACCCACAAAGGGAAGCACATCAGACTCACAGCAGATCTCTCTGCAGAAACTCTACAAGCCAGAAGAGAGTGGGGCCCAATATTCAACATCCTTAAAGAAAAGAACTTTCAACCTAGAATTTCATATACAGCCAAACTAAGCTTCATAAGTGAAGGAGAAAGAAAACCCTTTATGGATAAGCAATTGCTGAGAGATTTTGTCACCACCAGACCTGCCTTACAAAAGCTCCTGAAAGAAGCACTAAACATAGAAGGGAACAACCAGCACCAGCCACTCCAAAAACATACAAAATGGTGAAGACCATTGACACAATGAAAAAATGTGTCAACTAATGGGCAAAATATCCAGCTAGCATAAAATGGCAGGATCAAATTCACACATAACAATATTAACCTTAAATGTAAATGGGCTAAATGCCCCAATCAAAAGACACAGACTGGCAAATTGGATACAAAGTCAAGACCCATTTGTGTGCTGTATTCAGGAAACCCATCTCATGTGCAAGGAC
Source organism: Aotus nancymaae (assembly GCF_030222135.1). Taxonomy (NCBI): domain Eukaryota; kingdom Metazoa; phylum Chordata; class Mammalia; order Primates; family Aotidae; genus Aotus; species Aotus nancymaae. The sequence continues at coordinate 81,152,434 of NW_026988442.1, forward strand.
ACACATAGGCTCAAAATAAAGGCATGGAGGAAGATTTATCAAGCAAATGGAGAGCAAAAAAAACCCCAGGAGTTGCAATCCTAGTCTCTGATAAAATGGACTTTAAACCAACAAGATCAAAAGAGACAAAGAAGGGCATTACATAATGGTAAAAGGATCAATGCAACAAGAAGAGCTAATGATCCTAAATATATATGCACCCAATACAGGAGCACCCATGTACATAAAGCAAGTTCTTAATGACCTACAAAGAGACTTAGACTCCCACACAATAATAGTGGGAGACTTTAACACTCCAATGTCAATATTATACAGATCCTCAAGACAGAAAATTAACAAGAATATCGAGGACTTGAACTCAGATCTGGACCAAGTGGACCTAATAGACATTTACAGAACTCTCCACCCCAAATCCACAGAATATATGTTCTTCTCAGCACCTCATTGCACCTACTCTAAAATTGACCACATAATTGGAAGTAAATCATTCCTCAGCAAATGCAAAAGAACGGAAATCATAACAAACAGTCTCTCAGACCACAGGGCAATCAAATTAGAACTCAGAATTAAGAAACTAACTCAGAACCGCACAGCTTCATGGAAGCTGAACAACTGCCTCCTGAATGTCTACTGGATAAAAAATGAAATGAAGGCAGAAATAAAGATTTTCTTTGAAACCAACAAGAACAAAGACGCAACGTACCAGAATCACTGGGACACATTTAAAGCAGTGTCTAGAGGGAAATTTATAGCATTAAATGCCCGCCTGAGAAGTGTGGAAAGATCTAAAATCAACACGCTATCATTAAAATTGAAAAAGCTAAAGGAGCAAGATCAAAAAACTCAAAAGCTAGCAGAAGACAAGAAATAACTAAGATTAGAGCAGAACTGAAGGAGATGCAGACACAAAAAACCCTTCAAAAAATCAATAAATCCAGGAACTGTTTTTCTGAAAAGATAAACAAAATAGAAAGACAACTAACCAGATTAATAGAAAAGAAAAGGGAGAAGAATCAAATAGATGCAGTAAAAAACATTAAAGGGGATATCACCACTGATTCCACAGAAATTAAACTATAATCAGAGGTTAATACAAACAACTCTATGCACATAAACCAGTAAACCTGGAAGAAATGGATAAATTCCTGGACACTTGCACCCTCCCAAGGCTAAACCAGGAAGAAGTCAAAACCTTGAATAGACCAATAACAAGGGCTGAAGTTGAGGCAGCAATTAATAGCCTACCAACCAAAAAAAGTCCAGGTCCAGACGGGTTCACAACTCATTTCTACCAGATGTACAAAGAGGAGCTGGTACCATTCCTCCTGAAACTATTCCAAACAATCCAAAAAGAGGAAATCCTTCCCAAATCATTTTATGAGACCAACATCATCCTGATACCAAAACCTAGCAGCGGCTCAACAAGAAAAGAAAACTTCAGGCCAATATCCATGATGAACATAATGCAAAAATCTTCAATAAAATACTGGTAAACCGATTGCAACAGCACATCAAAAAGCTTATCCATCATGATCAACTTGGCTTCATTCCAGGGATGCAAGGCTGGTTCAATATATGCAAGTCTATAATCATAATCCACCACATAAACAGAACCAAAGACAAAAACCACATGATTATCTCAATAGATGCAGAGAAGGCCTTCGACAAAATTCAACAGCCTTTTATACTAAAAACTCTCAATAAACTAGGTATTGAAGGAACATATCTCAAAACAATAAAAGCTATTTACGACAAACCTACAGCTAATATCATACTGAATGGGCAAAAACTGGAAGCATTGCCTTTGAAATCCAGCACTAGACAAGGATGCCCTCTCTTAACACTCCTATTCAATATAGTACTGGAAGTTCTAGCCAGAGCAATCAGGCAAGAAAAAGAAATAAAGGGTATTCGAATAGGAAAGGAGGAAGTCAAATTGTCTCTATTTGCAGATGACATGATTGTATATTTAGAAGACCCTATCATCTCAGCCTATAATCTCCTGAAACTGATAAGCAACTTCAGCAAAGTCTCAGGATACAAAATCAATGTGCAGATATCACAAGCATTTCCATACACCAATAACAGACTAACAGAGAGCCAAATCATGAGCAAACTCCCATTCACAATTGCTACAAAGAGAATAAAATACCTAGGAATACAACTAACAACATATGTGAAGGACCTCTTCAAGGAGAACTACAAACCACTGCTCAAGGAAATAAGAGAGGACACAAACAGATGGAGAACATTCCATGCTCATGGTTAGGAAGAATCAATATCGTGAAAATGGCCATACTGCCCAAAGTAATTTATAGATTCAATGCTGTGCCCATCAAGCTACCAGTGACCTTCTTCACAAAACTGGAAAAAAACACCTTAAACTTCATATGGAACCAAAAGAGAGCCCACATAGCCAAGACAATCCTTAAGAAAAAGACAAAGCTGGAGGCATCACACTTCCTGATTTCAAACTATACTACAAGGCTACAGTAATCAAAACAGCATAGTACTGGTACCAAAACAGAGATATAGACCAATGGAACAGAACAGAGGTCCTGGAGGCAATGCCACATATCTACAACCATCTGATCTTTGACAAACCTGACAAAAACAAGCAATGGGGAAAGGATTCCCTGTTTAATAAATGATGTTGGGAAAACTGGCTAGCAGTGTGCAGAAAGCAGGAAATGGACCCCTTCCTGACACTTACACTAAAATTAACTCCAGATGGATTAAAGACTTAAACATAAGACCTAAAACCATAAAAACCCTAGAAGAAAACTTAGGCAAAACCATTCAGGACGTAGACATAGTCAAGAACTTCATGACTAAAACACCAAAACATTGACAACAAAAGGCAAAACAGAGAAATGGGATCTAATTAAACTGAAGAGCTTCTGTACAGAAAAAGAAACTATCATTAGAGTGAACTGGCAACCAACAGAATGGGAAAAAATTTTTGCAATCTGCCCATCTGACATAGGGCTATTATCCACAATCTACAAAGAACTAAAACAGATTTACAAGAAAAAAACAAACAAACCCATCCAAAAGTGGGCAAAGGATATGAACAGACACTTTACAAAAGAAGACATACATGAGGCCAACAAACATGAAAAAATGCTCATCATCGCTGATTATTAGAGAAATGCAAATCAAAACCACATTGAGACACCATCTCACGCCAGTTAGAGTGGCAATCATTAAAAAATCTGGAGACAACAGATGCTAGAGAGGATGTGGAGAAATAGGATCACTTTTACTCTGTTGGTGTGAGTGTAAATTAGTTCAACCATTGTGGAAGACAGTGTGGTGCTTCCTCAAGGACCTAGAAATAGAAATTCCATTTGACCCAGCAATCCCATTACTGGGTATATACCGAAAGAATTATAAATCACTCTATTATAAAGACACATGCACACGTATGTTCATAGCGGCACGGTTTACAATAGCAAAGACCTGGAACCAACCCAAATGCACATCAACAATAGACTGGACATGAAAAATGTGGCACATATACACCGTGGAATACTATGCAGCCATAAAAAATGATGAGTTGGTGTCCTTTGTAGGGACATGGATGAATCTGGAAATCATAATTCTCAGCAAACTGACACAAGAACAGAAAATCAAACACTGCATGTTCTCAGTCATAGGCAGGTGTTAAACAATGAAAACATGGACACAGGGAGGGGAGCATCACACATTGAGGTCTGTTGGGTGGGGCCAAGGGAGGGACATGGGGCGGGGGAGGAGGTTGAGGAGGGATAACAAGGGGAGAAATGCCAGATGTAGGTGATGGGGGGATGGAGGCAGCAAACCACATTGCCATGTGTGTGCCTATGCAACAGTCCTGCATGATCTATCTGCACATGTACCCCAGAACCTAAAGTACAATAAAAAAAAAAATCTCATGCATATCTTACAATTAAAATAAGCATTAACTAAGTAAATGGCTTATATGTCCCCTCCCAGCAACCAGTCTTGTCTAGAACCTTCATTTGGTTAATTTGTCAATAAAACACATGGAAACATAATCTTCTCCTCAGAAAAGGCAGCAATTAAGTCAGAAACATTGGCAGTGTAAGTAGATATGGTACAAATGCTTATTAACAGTCATACAGAATCTTGAATAACACTTGGGGTTATCACACTATGTCGAAAAAGTAATGCCGATAGTAGCATGTTCAGTTCTTGTTTTCATTATCTAAAAATGTAGATGAACAACCTGGAGCATGTTTAGAGGAGCGTGACTGGAAGTGCAAAGATACCTTTTATGACAAGGAATCAAAGAAAGCATTTCATTTTGGAGGCCTTGTAAAAAGAGCAGGGACAGAGGGTCTATGTGGTATTCATTTGCAAATACTTGAAACCACTAGTTGGGAAATAAATTAAATGAATAAATAAACTGGAAACTGTAGTCTGAGGTTAGCTGGAGGTGGATTTGGGACTGACTTAAGATTTTTTTAATGAGCAGATCTGTCCATTGGTGAATTTAATTGTCACATAAATTGATGTTCGCTATTAATATTTAGCTTTAACTGAGTGAATACAAGGTCAGTGCTCAAATATTGGAAATGTTCCTGGAGTAGACAATTCTAAGATTGCTACAGTGCTACCAGATCCACAGTCAGACTTTCCTTAATTCTTATTCAATTATTAATGAATATGAAATTAATCTTCATAATGTAACATTATGAAGCACAGAAATAAAACACAAGTTTATTTTATCTATGACTGTATTATACAGAAAAATGAGATTTAATATTCAAAACGGTGAGGAATAGTAACATTGAGACTCCTCTGTGTCTCGGTAGATTTTTAAGGTCTTTGTCTTCAAAATTTTCAAGTATTTGTGGAATTCAGCTATGTACCAGAAATAGAGTAGATCAGGTAATACAAACAAACAATTTAATATATTTCAGGAGAAAAATTAGAAAATATCCCTCCTTTTGCAACACGTGTAAAGAAACAGCAAAATTGATAATCTCAGGTTTCTGCTTTGTATTGAATTTTCTACCCAAAAAGCCTTGGGCAGTACTTTTTCAAGAATGGTGTTCTTTTCATATTTGACTTTAATAAAGACAGCATATTGCCAGCATCCATAAAATCGTAGATGAGCAAATTGCTCTGTTTTACTGCTCACTTGACTCCTACATTCATAGTATTTGACAAGTAGGACTTAAATGGGAACACTTTCTTCTTTTTTTCTTGGAGGGGGCAGTTACTCTGAAATCTTAAATGAAACATATTGGAGTAAGGTGGCATAAATTTCCCTCCTCATTTATTAAGATTCAATCTGCATGCAGTACTCTGCAAGACACATTATATTAGGTTGGTTAAACAGATATGATACTAGCTTTGTAAGAGAATAAAAATCAGACGATATCAATGTAGAGACCCATGGTTATTATTCATGACAATGCACAGTGACCCTTCATGAACTAATACATCTCGCAAAAGCGAAGGAATACAGGAATTCTGTGATAAATATGAGGCAGCCTGTCTTTACCAGAGATGTAAGGGTTGAAAACACTCGTGAGAGGCTTTCAGAGTCTGGAGGTGAAGTCCATGACTGTAAGGAGGTCATGGAGAAACAAGAAAGTACTATTACCTGAGTATGGGTTTGAGTCACAGGAAGTAGACAATGAAGTGAAGAGATCAAGTGATAAAATGTTAGTGCCCACAGTGGCGTAAGATAACCACATCGTGCAATCAGAATCCCAGCAGAAACTCTTGCAGATTAGTAGGTCAGGTTGTGGATGAGGAAACAAAATAAACATGAACTGCAAGCATGAATTTCGATACTGCGGTGGTGTAGGGATAGCACTACCTACAGCATTCTGCCTAAAGCCAGTGATCTCTGAGTGGGAATTGAAAAAAAGCACACGTCTCTTTAGAGCTTTAGGAATGAACATCTAAAAGAATTTCTCTCATCTCCACAAGCCCTCTTGGGCTCTCCATTGTGCTAATCATATTCAGTGCTGGTCTCTAACTCTAGGGGTCTGACCAGATCAGTTTTCCTGTGTTTGTGATCCAACTTGTCCCAAATGCACACACTTTGGATGTCACCCTCCATTCTAGGCCCAATGTTGTCTCTTCACTCCTCATAGATCTGAATTTAAAAACAGAACAAGCAGGCACTTGCATCTGCCTAAATATTCATGTGAACTACATTTTGAACACTAGTATTCTGAATCTTCATTTCTGCAAGATATCTGTAAAGTTGGATTTGGAATTTGATTAGAATAGTGTCAGAATTATTGATAATAAGGCAAATAAACTGCTTTCCAAGTGAAACAGGATATCTGTATACTTCACTGTGATAAAATCATGCCATTAAACATAGCAAGTAAAACTCTATAAATTACTTGTACTCCAGATAGTAAATCAGACCAAACAAAATTAACCCAAAAAGGGATTTCAAATTATATAGTCAATGTATACTCTCAGTTTTTCTACCCTGGGACTTATTGTTATCTATTAGTTGCCTTCCTTAGAAATCATCAAGTGTATGGATAAATACACTTAGTTATGTTAGCAGGAATGCTATTCATGATAGACTTCGACAGTTGACTGGTATATTATTTATTCTGAGCTTGACTAAAGTCTGAAAGAAAGATGATACAATTTATTTTAGGAAATACTTCCTAAAATTAAAGATTTCAAATGTGGGAGGTATTCATTAATAGTAAGAGTTGGTTTTGCTCTCGGTTCTTCTTGTTTTGCTACTGGCTAGCTATATGAGAGACTTTAGGAAAGTCATTCCAACCAAGGTGGGTTTTAGTTTTCTCATCTGTGACATTAAGGAGTTAGACATGATCATGTAAAGGGAGCATTTCCTTCTGTTGTACTATAGATCATTATTGATACACAAAATGATTGGTTAATTCACATTCAATTTTGTGACCTTGAAATAATTTGAATTACATTTTAGAGATCTTTGTTTAAAAGCCATAGGCAAGTGTGTGTGTGTGTGGGGGGGGTGGTATGTCTTTTAGCTCTGTAGTTATCAATGAGGCAATGTTACCTTTCAGCAGGCATGAAACAATCAGACATTATTGATTGTCACAGATATGGGAGAGCTACTGGCATTTATTGGGTAGAAACTACAAATGCTGCTGAACATCTGTGCACAGGGAAGCCTTCCCTTAACAAATAATTATTTGGTCCACAATGTCAGTTGTGCCAAGATTGAGAAATCGTGCAACTAGTTATGGCCCAGATTGATGGCGTACTGTATTCTTCATGATATAGTGATCCAAGTACCTTGTCATCTAAACCAAGCAGAGCAGAATCTCCCACTCTCCCTGCCATGAGGAAAGGGATCCTATTTTCTGTCAGACAGAAAGGATTGGAGACTATATTTGCTCTTGTGCTTGTCATCCCATTTCATTATTGGGTTAACAGTCCTAGCTAGAGAATTCAGTCTGTGTACTTATTTTTATTACTATTATTTTCCCCTTGCCCTAATGTAACAATTGCTATAAATGTTTCATGGGCTATGAAAGAAGGGCATTTTCCATTTCATGCCACAGTATTAGAAATGTGTAAATACAATCAGTATAATGGATTGCCATTTAGGTGAGTGTTCTATATATTTACAGCCAATTAAAACCCATTGAAGATATTTTCATTGATTTTATTAATTTCTGTTATCTGAATAATTGTATATTCAGGCAGGGCTATTTTAGCTATTTGTGTGTGTGTTTCCATGTGTGTGTAAATGTATAAATACATATATATTGTGTGTGTGCATATACAAAAAATCAAAGGCATGTCTATAACTAAACAAAATATTCTGTTTTCATCATGTAATTAACCCATTAGCAAGATACCATTCTCTGTAGTGACACAGTTTTTTTTTTCTAGTTAGAATTCACATTCACTAAATGTGTAATACTCTCTTGATTTCACTTTAAAAATAGAACATCAGGCTCACATATGGCTGCCCTCTACACTAGAACTACCCTCAGGGGTGTCCAAATTGAATACACTCAGTATTTTTCTCCTGTTTCATTTAAAACTCCATTTATTTCCTTATTCTTTTGAAACAAAAGGGATGGTATTTTCTATAATGAAGTTAGCTAAATGAGTTTCTTATTTAAATTTATTTAATAAGATTCAGTCTTCATGTGTCAGTCAGATATCATGATTTCCATGCTAAAATCCAAATTCAAATTTTTGTTTTATGAGATTTCCTGCATTTCTGGAGACTTGAATTTCAGTCTGACTCTTAACAGTCATTATCTATTTATCTTTAGATAAACAACTTATGTACACTGTGGATCGCTTTATGTACAATTTGGTCATAGCTTCCTGTTCAATTTGCCTCAGAGATAGGCTCAGGTAGTAAATATTAAGGCCTTCTGAAAAATATTAATTACTATACATATATGAGTAACGGTGGTAGTATAATTTACACATTAAACAGCAAAGCGAAGGCAACAAAAACTAAATTAAATAGGGCAAAAAAAAGATGCTGCTATGGTATGAAATTTTCTGGATAATTTTGGTTTTAGATCATGTTGTTAATTTATCATTGAGAATTTGATAAATTAGTTCAATCTTCATCACCAACCATCTGAAACACGGGCTGATACCATGGCCAGGTAAATTGTGTCCTTTTTCATTAAACATAGTTGACTGAACACTTACTTATCACACATTGAATTGAGTCCTTGGCAATATCCTTACTTTCATATCCTTGAGAAGCTGCCAGTGCAGGCAAAATGGGGTAACAGCTGTAATAATAAACCCATGAATAGCATAGATTGGAGCAAATGGAAGCAATGACAAACTCTTCTTTTTTAAAAAAATAATGTTGATATTTTTACTGATACATAATATACATATTTTGTGGGTACATGTAATATTTTGATACATGTATACTAGATTTCATGATCCGATTATAGTAGTTGAGATCTGTCACCTTGAACATATATCTTTTCTTGGTATTGGGAACATTTCAGTTCTTCTCTTCTTGTTTTTTGAAATATATTTTATAAATGTTAACTATAGTCTACTTACTACACTATCAATCACTAGAACTTATTCCTTCAACCGCGTTTTTGTAACCATTAACCAACTTCTCTTTATCCCTCCCTCCCCAGTACCCTTCCAAGCCTCTGATAACCACCATTCTACCCTCTATCTCCATGAGATCCACTTTTTTAGCTTCCACATGAATGAGAAAATGCAATATTTGTCTTTCTGCACTTAGCTTATTTCACTTAACATGACTTCTAGCTCCATCCATGTTTCTGCAAATGACAAGATTGTATTCTTTTTGTGGCTGAATAATATTCCTACACACACACACACACACACACACACACACAAACATATATATATATGTATATGTATATATATCACATTTCTTTATTCATTCATCTGTTACTCTATATCTTTGCTATCGGGTATAGTGCTGTAATAAGCCTGAGAGTATAGATATCTCCTGGACATGCTGATTTCCTTTCTTAGGGCTATGTACCCAGCAGTGAGATGAATGAATATTATGGTAGTTTCATTTTTAGTTTTCTGAGGAACCTCCATTCTGTTTGTTTTTCATAGTGGCTGTACTAATTACATTCCCACCAACAGTGTACAGGAATTACCCTTTCTCCACATCCTTATTAGTATTTCTAATTTTTTGTCTATTTGATAATAGCTCTTTTAACTGTGGTGAGGTGATGTCTCATTGTGGTCTGATTCTAATTTCTCTCATGATTAGTGATGTTCAACATTTTTTCATATGGCTGTTGACCATTTGTATGCCTTCTTTTGAGAAAAAATCTATTCACGACTTTGCCAATTTTTAATTAGATTATCATTGATTTTTTTGCTATTGAGTTGTTTGAGTTTCTTATATATTCTGATTATTAATGCCTTGTTGTTTGGATAATTTACAAATATAATAAAATTCTGTTGGCTGCTTCTTTACTTTGCTGATTTGTTTCCTTTGCTCTGCGGAAGCTTTTAGCTTGATGTTATCCTGTGTGTTTATTGTGGTTTTGCTTTTGTTGCCTATCCTACCCAAAAATTATATGCCCAGATTAATGTCCTTAATAATTTCCCTGATGTTTTGTTCTAGTGGTTTAACATTTTCATGTCTTACATTTAAGTCTACAATCCATACTGAGTTGATTTTGTATATGGTGAGAGTTAAGGGTCAAGTTTCATTCTTCTGCATGTGGATATTCAGTTTTCCCAGCACCATTTAAAAAGGAGCCTCTCCTTTTTCCAACGCATGTTTTTGGCACCTGTCTAGTAAACAAATTTTTAATTTTTCTCTAAGTAAAAGCATTTGGACAGATGTTATGGGGAGTTGTAATATCATTCTTTGTTTTTTTTTTATTGCATTTTAGGTTTTGAGGTACATGTGAAGAACGTGCAAGATTGTTGCATAGGTACATACATGGCAGTGTGATTTGCTGCCTTCCTCCTCATCACCTATATCTGGCATTTCTCCCCATACTGTCTCTCCCCAACTCTCCACCCCCCACTGTCCCTCCCCTGTTTCCCCCTGACAGACTCCAGTGTGTGATGCTCCCCTCCCTGTGTCCATGTGTTCTCATTGTTAAACACTTGCCTTTGAGTGAGAGCAGACGGTGTTTGATTTTCTGGTCTTGTGTCAATTTGCTGAGAATGATGGTTTCCAGATTCATACATGTCCCTGCAAAGGACACCAACTCATCTTTTTTAATGGCTGCATAATATTCCATGGTGTATATGTGCCACATTTTTCCTGTCCAGTCTATCATTGATAGGTGTTTGGGTTGGTTTCAGGTCTTTGCTGTTGTAAACAGTGCTGCAGTGAACATTCTGTGCATGTGTCCTTATAGTAGAACAATTTATAATCCTTTGGATATATACCCAGTAATGGAATTGCTGGGTCAAATGGAATTTCTATTTCTAGGTCCTTGAGGAATTGCCACACTGTCTTCCACAATGTTTAAACTAATTTACACTCCCACCAACAGTGTAAAAGTGTTCCTATTTCTCCACATCCTCTCCAGCATCTGTTGTCTCCAGATTTTTTAATTATCGCCATTCTAACTGGCATGAGATTGTATCTCAATGTAGTTTTGATTTGCATTTCTCTAATGACCAGTGATGATGAGCATTTTTTCATATGTTTGTTGGCCTCATGTATGTCTTCTTCTGTAAAGTGTCTGTTCATATCCTTTGCCCACTTTTGAATGGGCTTATTTGTTTTTTTTCTTGTAAATCTGTTTTAGTTCTTTGTAGATTCTGGATATCAGCCCTTTGTCAGATGGGTAGATTGCAAAAATTTTTTCCCATTCTATTGGATTGGGAAAATCCAATAGAATGGATTTTGAATCTATTGCTGATTCACTCTAATTACTTTTTTTTTTTTTTGCTGTGCAGAAGCTGTGGAGTTTCATTAGGTCACATTTGTCTATATTGGCTTTTGTTGCCAATGTTTTTGGTGTTTTGGTCATGAAGTCCTTGCCTATGTCTATGTCCTGAATGGTTTTGCCTAGATTTTCTTCTAGGGTTTTTATGGTGTTAGGTCTTATGTTTAAGTCTTTAATTCATCTGGAGTTAATTTTAGTGTAAGGTGTCAGGAAGGGGTCCAGTTTCTGCTTTCTGCACATGGCTAGCCAGTTTTCCCAACACCATTTATTAAACAGGGAATCCTTTCCCCATTGCTTGTTTTTGTCAGGTTTGTCAAAGATCGGATGGTTGTAGATGTGTGGTGTTGCCTCCGAGGCCTCAGTTCCATTCCATTGGTCTATATCTCTGTTTTGGTACCAGTACCATGCTGTTTTGATTACTGTAGACTTGTAATATAGTTTGAAGTCCAGTAGTGTGATGCCTTCAGCTTTACTCTTTTGCTTAGAATTGACTTGGCTATGCGGGTTCTCTTTTGGTTCCATATGAAGTTTAAGGTGGTTTTTTCCAGTTCTGTGAAGAAGGTCATTGGTAACTTGATGGGGATAGTGTTGAATCTGTAAATTACTTTGGGCAGTACGGCCATTTTCATGATATTGATTCTTCCTAACTGTGAGCATGGAACGTTTATCCATCTGTTTGTGTCCTCTCTTATTTCATTGAGCAGTGGTTTGTAGTTCTCCTTGAAGAAGTCCTTTACATTCCTTGTTACTTGTATTCCTAGGTATTTTATTCTCTTTGTAGCAATTGTAAATGGCAGTTCATTCTTGATTTGACTCTCTTTAAGTCTGTTATTGGTGTATAGGAATGCTTGTGATTTTTGCACATTGATTTTGTATCCTGAGACTTTGCTGAAGTTGCTTATCAGTTTCAGGAAATTTTGGGCTGAGACGATGGTGTCTTGTAATATACAATCATGTTGTCTGCAAATAGAGACAATTTGACTTCCTCCTTTCCTATTTGAATACCCTTTATTTCTTTTTCTTGCCTTATTGCTCTGGCTAGAACTTCCAATACTATATTGAATAGGAGTGGTGAGAGAGGGCATCCCTGTCTGGTGCTAGATTTCAAAGGGAATGCTTCCAGTTTTTTCCCATTCAGTATGATATTGGCTGTTGGTTTGTCATAAATAGGTTTTATTATTTTGAGATACATTCCATCAATACCTAGTTTATTGAGGGTTTTTAGGGTAAATGGCTCTTGAATTTTGTCAAAGGCCTTTTCTACATCAATTGAGATAATCATGTGGTTTTTGTCTTTGGTTCTGTTTATGTGGTGAATTATATTTATAGACTTATGTATGCTGAACCAGCCTTGCATCCCTGGGATAAAGCCTACTTGATCATGATGGATAAACTTTTTGATGTGCTGTTGCAATCAGTTTGCCAGTATTTTGTTGAAGATTTTTGCATATGTTTATCATGGATATTGGCTTGAAGTTTTCCTTTCTTGCTGAGTCTCTGCTGGGTTTCAGTATCAGGATGATGTTGGTCTCATAAAATGATTTGGGAAGGATTCCCTCTTTTTGGATTATTCGTAGTAGTTTCAGAAGGAATGGTATCAGCTCCTCATTGTATGTCTAGTAGAATTCATCTGTGAACCCATCTGGACCTGGGCTTTTTTTGGGTGGTAGGCTCTTAATTGCTGCCTCAACTTCTGCCCTTGTTATTGGTCTATTCAGGGTTTTGACTTCTTCCTGGTTTAGGCTTGGGAAGATGCAAGTGTCCAGAAATTTATCCATTTCTTCCAGGTTTACTAGTTTATGTGCATAGAGTTGTTTGTAATAATCTCTGATGATGGTTTGTGTTTCTGTGGAATCCATGGTAATATCCCCTTTATCACTTTTTATTGCATATACTTGATTCTTCTCTCTTTTCTTTTTTATTAATCTGGCTAGTGGTCTGTCTATTTTTTTGATCTTTTCAAAAAAACAGCTCCTGGATTTATTGATTTTTTTGAAGGGTTTTTTGTGTCTCTATCTCCTTCAGTTCTGCTCTGATCTTAGTTATTTCTTGTCTTCTGCTAGGTTTTGAGTTTTTTTGATCTTGCTCCTCTAGCTCTTTCAATTTTGATGATAGAGTGTCGATTTTAGATCTTTCCTTGCTTCTCATGTGGGCATTTATTGCTGTATATTTTCCTATAGAGACTGCTTTAAATGTGTCCCAGAGATTCTGGTATGTTGTGTCTTCATTCTTGTTGGTTCCGAAGAACATCTTTATTTCTGCCTTCATTTCATTGTTTATCCAGTCAACATTCAAGAGCCAGTTGTTCAGTTTCCATGAAGCCGTGCGGTTCTGAGTTAGTTTCTGAATTCTAACTTGATTGCACTGCGGTCTGAGAGATTGTTTGTTATAATTTCCATTCTTTTGCATTTGCTGAGGAGTGATTTACTTCCAATTATGTGGTCAATTTTAGAGTAGGTGTGATGTGGTGCTGAGAAGAATGTATATTCTGTAGATTTAGGGTGGAGAGTTCTGTAAATGTCTATTAGGTTTGCTTGGTCCAGGTCTGAGTTCAAGTCCTGGATATCCTTGTTAATTTTCTGTCTCATTGATCTGTCTAATATTGACAATGGGGTGTTAAAGCCTCCCATTATTTTTGTGTGGGAGTCTAAGTCTCTTTCTAAGTCAGTAAGAACTTTCTTAATGTACCTAAGTGCTCCTGTATTGGGTGTGTATATATTTAGGATAGTTAGCTCTTCTTGTTCATTGATCCTTTTACCATTATGTAATGCCCTTCTTTGTCTCTTTTGATCTTTTTTGGTTTAAAGTCTATTTTATCAGGGATGAGAATTGTAACTCCTGCTTTTTTCTGCTCTACATTTGCTTGATAAATCTTCCTCCATCCCTCTATTTTGAACCTTTGTGTATCCTTGCATGTGAGATGCATTTCCTGGATACAGCACACTGATGGGCTTTGGCTTTTTATCCAATTTGCCAGAGTGTGTCTTTCGATTGAGGCATTTAGCCCATTTACATTTAGTGTTAATATTGTTATGTCTAAATTTGATCCTACCATTTTGATGCTAGCTGGCTGTTTTGCCCGTTAGTTGATGCAGTTTCTTCATTGTGTCGATGCTCTTTATCATTTGGTATGTTTTTGGAGTGGCTGGTGCTGGTTGTTCCTTTCTATGTTTAGTGCTTCTTTCAGGAGCTCTTGTAAAGCAGGCCTGGTGGTGATGAAATCTCTGAGTACTTGCTTGTTCATAAAGGAGTTTATTTCTCCTTCACTTATGAAGCTTAGTTTGGCTGCATATGAAATTCTGGGTTGAAAGTTCTTTTCTTTAAGGATGTTGAATATTGGCCACTACTCTCTTCTGGCTTGTAGGGTTTCTGCTAAGAGATCTGCTGTGAGTCTGATTGGCTTCCCTTTGTGGGTAACACAACCTTTCTCTCTGGCTGCCCTTAGCATTTTCTCCTTCATTTTAACCCTGGTGAATGTGATGGTTATGTGTCTTGGGGTTGCTCTTCTTGAGGAATATCTTTGTGGTGTTCTCTGTATTTCCTGGACTTGAATATTGGCCTGGCTTGCTAGGTTGGGGAACTTTTCCTGGATAATATCTTGAAGACTATTTTCCAGCTTGGATTTATTCTCTCCATCACATTCACGTATACCTATCAAACGTAGATTAGGTATTTTCACATAGTCCCATATTTCTTGGAGACTTTGTTCATTCCTTTTTACCCTTTGTTCTCTAATCTTCCCTTCTCATTTTATTTCACTGAGTTGATCTTCGACCTCTGATAACCTTTCTTCTGCTTGGTCAATTCAGCTGTTGAAACTTGTGCATGCTTTGTGAAGTTCTCGTGTTGTGTTTTTCACCTCCATCAATTCACTTATATTCCTCTCTATGTTGTTTATTCTCATTAGCATTTGGTCAAATCTTTTTTCAAGGTTCTTAGTTTCTTTGCATTGGGTTAGAACATGTTCTTTTAGCTCAGAGAAGTTTCTTATTACCCACCTTCTGAAGCCTGATTCTGTCATTTCATCACACTCATTCTCCATCCAGACTTGTTCCCTTGCTGGTGAGGAGTTGTGATCCCTTGTAGGAGGAGAGGCATTCTGGTTTCAGGTGTTTTCATCCTTTTTGCACTGGTTTCTTCCCATCTTTGTGGATTTATCCACCTGTCATCTTTGCAGTTGTTGACTTTCAGATTGGGTCTCTGCATGGACATCCAGTTTGTTGATGAAGAAGTTATTTCTTTCTGTTTCTTAGTTTTCCTTCTAACATTCAGGCCCCTCTGCTGTAGGACTGCTGAGGTCCACTCCAGGCCCTGCTTGCCTGGGGATGACCTGCGACAGCTGCAGAACAGTAAGTGTTGCTGCCAGTTTCTTCTTCTGCTTTGTCCCAGAAGGATACCTGCCAGATATCAGTCTGAGCCCTCCTTTATGAGGTGACTCTTTGGATATACAGGGGTCAGGGAGCTGCTTGAGGAGACAGTCTGTCCTTTATAGGAGCTCAAGTGCTGAGCTGTGAGCACCGTTGTTCATTCAGAGCTGCTGGGCAGTTACATTTAAGTCTGCTGCAGTAGAACTCATAAACGCCTTTTTTTTTCCCCAGATGCTCTGTCCCAGGGAGTTAGGGCTTTATTTATAAGTTTCTGCCATGCTGCTGCCCTTTTTCAGTGCTGCCCTGCCCAGAAAAGAGGTAACCTAGTCACTGTCTGCAGAGGCTTTGCTGAGCTGCTGAGGGCTCCACGCAGCTGCCGTGTGAACTTCCCTGCAGTCCTGTTTATATGGGTATAGTTAGAACTGCCTCGGCAATTGTGGCCCACCTCTGTAATGGTGGACTCTCTCTGTAATGGTGGGGTCCCTCAGCAATGGCAGGCTGCCTCAGCAATGGCAAACTACCTCCATAGTGGTGGACTGCCTTGGTAATGGCGGACGCCCCTCCCCCACAGAGCTGGACCATCCTGGATTCAGCTGTGCTTGCTGTGAAACTCTCAATCCAGAGCATTTCAGATTGCTGTTTTTTTGTGGGGGTGGGACCAGCCAAGCCTGATCACCTGGCTCCCTGCCTCAAAACCCCTTTTTTTTTTTCAGTTGATTGGGCGACTCTGTCTCCCAGGTGTTCCAGTTGCCTGTTAAAAAGGCGCCAGGATATGTGTGATTTCCCATGCGGTGACCCACTGCGCCGGCTGAAACAGCCATGCTGAGATTCGTGGAGCTTTTTTGCCTAAGAATCTCCTGGCCTGGATCCCTGTTTCAGTCCCCTTTTTTTATCAGTTGAATAGGCAGCTCTGTCTCCCAAGAGCTCCAATCGCCAGCTAAAACGGCGCCTGTACCTGTGTATTTTGTGCAGAGTCCGCCGCACTGGCCAGAACAAACGCACCAGCCAGAACAGCTGCACAGGCCAGAACAGCTGTTCCTGCCAAAACGGCCATGCTGGTGACCCATGGGGCTCCTCTGCCTGGGATTCTCCTGGTCTGTGGGCAATAAAAATCTATCTGGAAATGTGGCACCCACTCACCTTCCACGCTTTCGCTGGGAGCTGCAATCCTGAGCTGCTCCTAATTGGCCTTCTTGGATCTGTCTCATCAGTCTTTGTTTTACAAAACAACTCTGTTAATAGTGGAAAAGAGAGGTCAAAAGGGTGAAAAATGTTTTTCAGAGATATCAGTAAAAAGTCTTTTGCAATGCAAATAGTGTATTGGATATGGAATAGTGATACAAATCTTTGTAATCTTGGTTAAGAAGTGATCAGTCTACAAATAGTGACATGCTGAACACATATTGTGTTCTTACCTCTGTGTTTGGCATCTCATATAAACTAAGTGCAGTAGATAAAATTTGGTTTAATTTCTCTCTACAAATTTAGTTGTATGTGTTTGAGATTTTGGATGTCATTAACTCTTTTAAATCTAGAGACAAGTAATTTGCAAATAGGTTATTTTATTTTGTTACATTCTCAGGTGTTGAAGACAACTGAGAAGCATTATATCAAAATACTTAAATTACATAATTTAAAAATTAAAATATTGACGTAAGTGGTAGGGTATAGGTCTCACTTAGAAAACACCTGATTTTTGGTCATGGGATTTTTAAACACACTCTTCAGAACTCAAATGTTAGACATAACCAATCAATCACTATTAAACATTATTTATTGAGGCCCATTTAGAATCTTGGCAAGGTATGATGTTGGATATTACAGAGGGTACGGTGGGTACTGAAAAATAGCAATAAGAAAAAAATAGAAAGGACAGGAGCAAACACTTGGAAGTTTTAAAAATACGGAAAGCTACTGTTCTAATTTGAAATTTTCTTTTTCTGGTTCTTTAAGATTATTCAGTTTATGTGTACAATTGTATTTTGAGGTAGAAATTGGGATATATATGAAGCATTTTAAACTGAATCAAGTTTAGTTTAATAATTTATTCTACCTCAATAATAATTAATATTCCAGCCTACCAATAGTAAATTCAAAATTGTAGTCTAATAGTATATAAGATACTGCAGTTTCACAAAGTATAAGATACTTTTCTCAAAAAGAACCATGTAGTCTCATCAGTAATTAATCACCTGACTGTGTGATGTTAAATCATTGTGTTATTTATTGATAATTACGTACCAAAGAAATGCAGCATTTTAGAGTCATAAGAGACTTTCAAAATCATATAATCTGGTCTGTTACGTGATTTCATAGAAGAAATGTTTCGATTAACTCAAAATAGTGGATAATAGGGTGAAGACATTCCCTACTATCAGCAAGGAGATTTCTAGTGAATTTCTCTCTTCTAGTGGATAGCTCAAGCAGCAACCTTTTTTATATATGCAAATCACCCCTTGATTGTAACCTCTCATGTAATTTTTCAGCATTAGAGAAGAAATATAATTGCCAATTTCTACACTTTATAGAGAGGATACAAATTGACCCAGTGTTCTGCCTCATCTCATGCCATTCAAATCATGACATAGATTCAGAAAAGGAGTTTATGAAGCTTAAGAGGAGTGAAAACAATTAAAAGAGGAATTTGCTTAGAAGTGGTTTCAGTGAAGTGTGTTACTCAATGATCTTTAGGTTGGTAAGCACAACTTTAGTATTATCTATTTATGACAGTTCCACAGATAAACGTCTGTGTGGTGCTTTGAAAATTGAAAAATGACGTTGAATAGGAAAACAGGTGGCAACTGAAATATTCATAACCCAATGTCCCTATACCTTAATCATGTAGTAAACAACAGCTTGCAGTACAGTGTGTGAATCATATTAAGAATATGACTAAACATTTATGTTCATCTAGTAGAAAATAGGTGTGAATTTTGAAAGTAATAAATGACTGTCTTGGTGGTATTGTAAGAGCTGTCACCAAAAACGAACAAAAATGATACAGCATTTTGTCATGTCTAAATTTTTATTCAAACACAATATAATTTATTTTGTAACATATGTTTCATTTTATTAAATGCATTTTATATGCTACACGGTGCCAAACAGCTCCCATTGAAGCTCTTCTGGAGCAAAAGTTTTATCTGCTTTCTATATTAAAAATAATCATAAGTTTCTATATATGACTAGGGGTTCAAGCTGAAAAAAATGAGAGATGGGCCTATTAAATCTCAAATTAAACAAAAACTATGATTACAAAATGGTGAGATTAAGCACATGAAAAGAGGTTAAATATCACTAATCATTAGGAAAATGCAAATCAAAACCACAATGAGATAACAACTGCACACCCATTAGGATGTCAGTCATGAGAAAAAAAATACTGCAACAATAACAAAAATAACAAGTGCTGGCAAGGATGTGGAGAAATTAATTGGAACCTTTGTGCATTGCTGCTATGGAAGAAATGGTAGTTCCGTATAAAATTAAACCTAGAATAACCACATGAGAAAGAAATGCCACTGCTACGTATGCTGGGTATATACTCAAAAGAACTGAAAGCAAAGACCTGAACATGTACTTGCATGCCAATTATTATATCAGCTTTATTCACAGTAGACCCCCAAAAGTAGAAACAGCTCAGATGTTTATTGATGGATGAATAAAAAAACAAAATGTGGTATATACACACAATAAAATGTTATTTAGCCTTAAAAAGTAAGGAAATTCTGACACATGCTACCCCACAGATGAATCCTAAAAACATTATGCTAAGTGAAATGAAGCAGACACAAATGGACAAATGCTACGATTCCACTAATACTATATACCTAAAACAGCCAATTCATGAAAGCACAATGTAGAATAATGGCTAAGAGGGTCTGGGGAGAGAGAATAGTGAGGAGTTGTTATTCAATGGGTACAAAGTTTCAGTTTGGAATGATGAAAAATGTCAGGACATGAACAGTGGTGATGGTGGCGCTACAATGTGGAGACACTTAATGCCACTTCAAAATGGTTAAAATGATCATTTTATGTTGCACATATTGGCTCACAACAAAAATAGGATATTTTAATCTTGACAAATACAACTACAGAAAACAACTTATAAAACAGAATTTCAGAAATTTTTGCTACATTTGAATACATTCTGTTAGAAGATGTATAGTAGGCTATTTGGAGTTGACGAATTATAATTCAGCTTGCCCAAATTCGGATCTCCTATGTGGCAGTGATAAGAAACAAATAAAATTTTTATCTCCTACCCTAAAAAAAAGTCAAAACCACATATGCATTTATTCAGATAGGTGTTCTGACTTGGAGTGTAAGCTAGAGCTTTTATTAAAGACGTAGGATATATTAAATTTAAATATATAAAATCTATAGATCAAACATTCCAAAAGCAAAACTGATTTGAAACTGGATGAACATTTTAGACCATATTAAAAATTTTAGACTGCCTTTCTAAATTCTAGGTTACACTGGATTGTCATTGTAGCATTAAAGAGTGGTTGGTTTTGAATTTTACAGTTGTAATTGCAAACTTTCAAAAATGTATATGTTAGGTGCTACTATTCCTTAATCTTCATTTTGTAAATTAACTAGCTGTTTTGAACAGCATGGTTTTCTTAGTATGATGCCTATGAAAAAAACTACCTGCCTTGCAGGATTTTGTAATTGAGAAAGATAGCTACTGTGTGTGTGTGTGTGTGTGTGTGTGTGTGTGTGTGTGTGTGTATATAAACATTTCTACATATTATATGAAAACTGAAGTTGAATAACAAGATAAGTTTTGCTTTGCTAAGAAAAAATATATTTGTTTTTCATTAAGATAGTAGAGATTATTTTACTGGCATTTTTCTCTTCTTATATTGGTTTTCAGAAAGTTCAATGGCGTATTCAGCTATATGAGACACACAGAGCTACATTTATCTACTGTATTATCTTCCTCCCTTTTTTCTAGATATTCCTTTTTTGTTTGTGTTTTTCTTCCTGCTGATTTAGTGTTATGCATATCTTATTATTTTACTATGCAGTTTCTTATCTTAATGCCAGAGGATTTTGAGGTAAGTAATAAAACCAAATCTAATAAAATAAAATTATAAAATTGGTCACAGGAAAAAAAGGGGAAATAGATAAATATAATTTCAAGAGCCAAAGGTGAGTTGAATATAGTGCTGTATGAATCCAGAATTGGGATTTACCTAGACTTCCAGCTGGAGTCCTTCAGCAAGCTGTAATGTGCATGACCTAGATTTAGCTATTTGATATGAGATTTTGTAATAGGTGAATTTTGTTGTGTGAAATGGTGGGGGATGAAGTTGGACAAGGCTTTTTATGTGACCTATAATCATCTATTTGTCCTTTGAAGTCAGACGAACTATTACTTCTCCTGGGAATCTTTCCTATTTCTGCCTGTTCCTATTTAAGATGAATGATTATTATGTTTATCTGAGATGCCTGACGGTTATGTGTGAGTATTACTTCCCTGTCTCATACTCTCGACCAGCAATGTTTAATATAGTAGCCGCTAGCTACGTGTGACTATTGAGCACTTGAAATGTAATTATTTTGGTTTCTGAGTTTTATCACATGGATGGTATAAATTTAGGCTCCATACATTACCAAGAACAGACCGAGTCATTCCCATGATGAATTTAAACTTTTAAAATTTTTTGTCAGACCTATGTCAAAACAAGTTTCTTTTCCTTTTTTTTTTTTTTTTTTGAGATGAAGTCTTGCTTTGTCACCAGGCTGGAGAGCAGTGGCCTGATGTTGGCTCACTGCAACCTCCGCCTCCTGAGTTCAAGCAATTCTTCTGCCTCAGACTCCTGAATAGCTGGGACTACAGGCACTGCCACCATGGCCAGCTAACTTTTGTATTTTTAGTAGAGACAGGGTTTCACCATGTCGGCCAGGATGGTCTCTGTCTCTTGACTTCATGATCTGCCTGCCTCAGCCTCCCAAAGTTCTGGGATTATAGGCATGAGCCACCATGCCCGGCCAACAGGTTTCTTTTTAATTTCTTGCATTGGTTAAGATTTTTTTGTCTTCGCTGTGCCTGTAAGGTCCTAGAGTTAATGCACAAGTCTCAGTTCTAACCAACTAGTTTTGGTAGGCCCAAGGATCATCTGCTCTATAAGAGGGTCAAAATCTAATTCCTTCATCAGATATCCAAGTCCAGTGCTCCTATGCTCCTACCCCTTGTCACCAAGGCTCTTGCGATACATTATCTGTATGTGTGTGTTTGTGTTTGTGTGTGTGTGTGTGGTTTTATTCTGAATCTCTAGGTGTTATTTTAGGATTGTTTCTGAGTCAGACTAATTCCTGATTTGAGGGATCAACAAGGTTTTATTAACAGTATTTGCTGTTCAGTGGAATGTTGCTTGGGATTTGTAAGAGAGGAAGAAGATCAAAACAATGCTTTCTGAAGCTTTTTCTGGTTGTTTGCGTGTGAGTGTATTACAAAAGGGAAGAGAGTAGAACAAGATGCCATTTATTTAATGGCTTTGATAATTAATGAGAGGTAACTTGTTTTAAACTGAACACAAATCTAAAGACAAATTTACTAATTGTAGTTTGTCCTTTTCAAACCTATGTTGAGTAACTCTCCCTTACAAAGATATTAAAAACTATCATAGACATTTTTTTTTCCTCCCAAGAGGATTACATTATTGAGAGAAATGTAAGGGGACTTAACACCTTCCAGAATAGTTGCTATTTTGTCCATCATCTATCTAAGATGAGTCGTCTCGAACAGTTCTATACTTCGTGTGTCTTTAGTTTGATCTTAGAATACGGGGTTAGAAAGCTAGTCTGGGTAAAAAGGAAGTCTGTAACAATGATTGAGGCTATTGGTCAATATCACAAAATATTTTGAACATTCGTATGTTTTAAAGTTTGTCTTTTTTATTTTACATTGATGCTAATAAAAGAGCTTTTAAAAAATTTACCATTATGTTGTAATAAAAGTCCTTGCTTTGATTTGGAAAGGCTAAATTATGAGACAGCCACATAATTTTCCTTAATACCAATCATTTGTACAAATATTTAACATGAATTCTTAAAAGTTTGTAACAATTTGAGCACAGTTTTGTTGATTGATGCTTTAAACTATCAAGACAGAAGATTTTCAAAACTAGCAAATAGCCTCTCCAGACTTTCTTCTCTTAATGTTAACAACTTATAATTAATAAGTGTTTTGTCATTTGGTAAGGGAAATGCTTCAGAGATAAACAACTCAGTATTTGAAGCATTGTAGCAGGATTCCAAATGCTTAAATTTGGAAATTTTTTATTCATTTGATACTTGAGTGCCTGTTATGTGAATATGCAGTGCTGAATTGGACAAATTTTACTCTAATGGAATTAAGAATCTGAAAGAGAAGATAGATACTGTCGTTATGATTATAGACAGGATATATTTGTATGTAAGACAGAAGTGTTGAATTTTATGAATGTTTATAGCAAAGTAATTTAGGTCAAGATTATGATTCACAAAATATGGTTCTCAGACAAATAGCATTAACATCATCAGGAAGTTTCTTAGAAGTGCAAATTTTAGCATCCACCCAAGACCTACTGAGTCAGAAATACTGGGGATGGAACTCAACAATCTGTGACTTAATGTTTTCTAGGTGGTTCTTGTGGCTCAAGTTTGAGAATAGCTGTTCTAGGTCGGAGTTTCTCAACTTGAGCAGTATTGATATTTGGGGAAGAAAATTCTTTGCTACGGAATCTGTTTAGTGCATTACAGGTTTTAGCAGCATTCCTGGCCTCTCACCATTAGATGCCAGTAGCATCCCCAGTAGTGACAGCCAAAGATGACACCAGAAACTGCCAAATATCTCCAGGAGGCAAATTCTTGTTAGCAGTTCCCTGTTTGTCGTCCCCCACATCGCCCCAGCAATACTCAAGTGACTTGCCCTGCCCTTTATCTTATCTTACAGTGTGTCATAAAGTGTTCTGAAACAGGACAAAGGAATTCCACCATGTTTATTCATTTTAAGAGAAGTGAATTTGATCTGAAGACCAGAGGTGATCCAAGTCTGGTCACTTTAGTTTTTCATTTTTTTTCCTTTGTTTTCAACTTATTTTTCTTTTCACTTCAATAAATACTCTTATATATTAATCCTGTTTTATCCTTAAATAGTAACACACTCTGTTTGTATAATAAACTTAGTGATTTGATGAATTTCATGTAATTAACATGAGGTTTAGACTCAGGCACCTGCTCTTTCCAGAGATCTTTGAACATAATTAAGAAAGTGAAAGTCATAATTTTAATAGTAAATCAAAATATTCTCATTGGTGAATTATGTTATAGTAGTTCTCTGTCAATCACAGATTCTCTTGGGAATTTGTTTCTTTCCAAGAAGTGCTGATTGTTTTTCTGTAGTTACTCATTCATTATATTTCAAAAGTGTTTCTGAATCCATGGTTATGAAGTAGGAATATCCAGTTTTTAATCTGTGAAACAAGTTCCAAAATATTTTAGTTTTCTGAGTTTTAGACTACAGGTGGTCTTGTTTGAGACTGCTAGGACCCAAGTAGGTAACAGTAGTTGCAATTAAAAAGCAGAAATTACTGCAAGTATAGCAGTAATGCGTTTTGATAGGTTCATAAACATATGTACCCTTTCTAAAATGTCTAGATAGCTGTGTACCTGTGGCATTTTTCACAGGTTAGTTATGCTGGCAGGCCAATAACAAGATTCAATCATCATTAATTTTTGGCTCACATCCTTTATGAGATGAAATGTTTGTAGATGTATTATAAAATCAAAATTTCCATTTTACTGTTTTCATAATATTATATTTGATAGAAATTACCTAATTAAAACTGTTGTCAAGGGAAGCCAGCTGAAATTAAGAAAGCATAGACAGCTGCCTACGTTGCTACCATGACTATTATGTCTTTTAAGAAGTATTTTATTCCTATTCAATAATGTTTGTATATTGGTTAATTTCAAATATATTTTTTAAATGTATAAATGTATAATTTTTATTAAATAAAAAATGATAAAAATAATGCATAAAACAGTGGAAATACTCATGTTTTCCTACAGATAAATTTAGAATAAATATAAGTTTTTGGAAGAAACAAAGTATCAACTATATATTAGAGAGATAATTTGTATGTGTGTGTGTGTGTGTGTGTGTGTGTGTGTCTGTGTTTATAGAAGGTGGTGGAAATTTATTAAATCCACCCAAAATTGAACTGGATGTGGCATTGTACTGTATTTGGTCTACCTAGACCACCTTACTGGTCAACAAATGGGAGCCAGGAGAGTTTAAATCAATATCTTAAGGTCACATAGTTTATTAGTAGCAGAGCAGAACTAGAACAGATTTTCTTTCTCAGTTATCTTTTCGCATTACTTTGCTCCTTCTTTAGTTTTATTTGTTGTTAATGTTAATTTACAGTGCATTTGTGAGCTGACACGCCTATGAGACTTCTGTCAACCTGCTTTGCTTAATCCTAAGGGCTATTATATGAGGATACCTGAATTGACAAAAGCAGAAGAATTCATTTGGGTGTGACTTTAATTTGTGACCTGCAAAAATGCTGTAGCATGCCCCAATATCTAGGCCTTCAGTTTAAACAAGTTGATTAAATAGGGACTGTGGCTTCCACACTCTCTAATTCCTAAGGCTTTTCTCTTCCATCCCAATGTAAGTCAAGGCTGATTGAACCTGGTTCACTTAAATAGAAGTGTCCCTGCATCTGCCTTTTGGGTGTGAATGCTCAAGATACTGATGACATGTATAGTAACTGTATTCTCCTGTATTCTCAGATACGGAAGTGAGCTGTGATTGTACTTGCAAGGTTTCTGTGTCTGCTACTGTTCTTCCCCAGCATTTCCTAGTCTTTCTGACTATCCCAAAGATCTTCATCATTTCCACAGACATTTGTCTTCCTTTTTTTTTTTTTAACTTTTGCATGTCATGTAGGAGCAGCCCCTGTAACTGTCATTTGTTCTTATCCATCTTTCTTTCTCTATGACTAAAGGAACCTTTTAAATACTGATCAAAATAATTTAGATAATGTTCTTTAACAATATAAAACATAAGTATTGCGTTTCAGATGAATTACATATATTTGTTTAGTAGGTTAGATTCCCGATATCATTACAGTAATGAGCATATAGTACGATTTATGTAAATACTTCACTTAGTTTCCTCTTGTAGACATGACAATAGAAAGAATTTTGGGCTTTTTTTCCTTACCTTTCACTACATAAGCATGAACTTAGATGATTTATTTTTAAATCCTTAAATAGGTATTTCCAACCACTCAATATGGTTTATATACAATTTATTAGGAATATCTGTTGAAATAAAACCTTACCTGACGTTTGATTTTAAATTTACCTGTCTTCATTCTTACAATAAGAAGGGTACATTTTTTTCAGTTACTCCTCACTTAAAAAAAGACATTATTGAGTAGTTATTTAGAATAAGAAGATCATGGACTACTTTTGTTTTAAATCAAATTATTCTTAAGCGTTTATGTTTTTACATTTGATTATTGCTAGAAAGAACTCATACTTTAAATTGGCATACTCTTTTTCTTATTTTTTTCTTGCCTTATTTTAATCATTCTATAAATTAGAATTTTTTTCTTAGAATAAACATAAAGAAAATCACAGTGTTCAGAGTTTTTGCAAATTCTATGTCATTTCATAAGCATTTTTCCTTATTAAAGAGAATATATTATCTGGCAAAAATAGAATTAAATTATAAATAAACTACACACATAAATTTGAGAAACCCTCAAATATTTGGAAATGTATGAATATACATCTAAAAGAGGCCACGAGAAATTTTAAATTATTTTGGACTAAATGAAAACTGAAATACAACATTTCAACATTTATAAAATGCAACCAAAAAAGTAGTTTGGGAAGAATTTATAGTTTTAAATATCTATTTTAGGAAAGAAGAATATTCTCAAATTAACATCCGTAGCTTAATCTTAAGAAACTTGAAAACAGAAAAGCAAAGTTATTGAATGCAAGCTGAAGGAAAAAATAATAAAGATCAAGATGGAAATAAAACCTGAAGTCAACTCTTTAAAAAGACCACCAAAATTGACAAAACTTTACCTAGATTTACTACAAAGGTGTGGGAAATCACAAATTTCCAAGACTGGCAATGAAAGAGATGACACCAGTAGGACCCTGCAGAAATTTTAATATATTATCAAAGAATATTATAAAGTTTATTATGATAATTTAGATAACTATCAAAAATTGATAAAGTCATGGAAAGACTCAAATTACCAAAGTGGGATAAATAAAAATGTGAAAGTATAAATAAAATAAACTCGAATTAGCAATTTAATATCTTCCCTAAAATAAAAGCCCTCTAACAGCTTCAATCATAAATATTGAGAAATATTTAAAGAAAAATAGTAGTAATGTTTCATAATGGTACCAGTAGGAACCATCACAACTTATTTTATTAACAGGCTAGTATAATCCTAATTCTCATACCAGACAAATGCTTCACAAGGAAATATAACCAAACAGATAAATAAGCAACAACAAAATCTACCAACTAATATTTTCATGAACACAGAGTCGTTAAGTCTTTAAGAAAATATTAACAAACCAAATTCAAGAACATAGAAAAAGCATTATATACTGTGACCATGTAGGATATATTTCAGACATTCAAGGTTGGTTTGTCATCTAAAACTCAAGTAAGGTAATACATTATATTAACAGAATAAAGTACAAAGAAACACAGTCATCTCAATATACAGAAAATATATTTTTTTAATTCTAGCAGTCATGATAAAAACTCTCAACAAACTAATAGTAAAAGGGAACATCTTTAAAATGACAAACAGTATTTAGTTCACAGCTGATATAATACTTACTGGTAGAAGATGTTAATTTAATATTTCCATTTAATTCTGGAATGAGACAAGAATGTCTGTTCTCATCACTTCTATTCAACATAGTACTGAAGTTCTGGCCAGTGCATTAAAAAGGAAAAAAGCAATTAACAGGACTCATTGAAAGAGAAATGTACAATTATTTTACTTCTCAGATGATATGGTTCTTTATGTAGAAAATACAAAGAGATCCATAATAAAACTACTTGAACTAATAAACAAATTTACCAGTGTCACAGTATACAAGATTAATATAATTGTATTTATGTACATTTGCAAGGAACAATCTAAAAATGAAATTATAAAAAAATTCTATCCATAACATCAAAAATAAGATATACAGAAAAGTTAAGAACATAATATAAATGTTGGTTGGGCTCATGCCTATAATC
This sequence comes from Aotus nancymaae, assembly GCF_030222135.1. Lineage (NCBI taxonomy): Eukaryota > Metazoa > Chordata > Mammalia > Primates > Aotidae > Aotus > Aotus nancymaae. The sequence continues at coordinate 81,180,480 of NW_026988442.1, forward strand.
CCAGAACTTTGGGTGGCCCAGGTGGGTGGATCATGAAGTTAAGAGATTGAGACCATCCTGGCCAACGTGGTGAAACCCCAGCTCTACTAAAAAAACAAAGATTAGCTGGGAGTGGTGGTGCGCGACTATAGTCCCAGCTACTTGGGAGGCTGAGGCAGGAGAATTGCTTGAACCCTGGAGGCAGAGGTTGCAGTGAGCCCAGATCATGCTGTTGCACTCCAGCCTGGTGACAGAGCATGACTCTGTCTCAAAAAAAAAAGAATATAATACAAATGTAAGTATAATATATAAATATATTAATATGGCATACTTATAATAAATATAAAATAAATATAAATATATAAAATAACATTAAAAATTAAGAATAGAAACAAACAAAAAAGAAATACAAAATTTGTGTTAAAAACTACAAAATATAGCTAAAAAAATTGAAGAAGATCTACATAAATGGAAAGACATTCTATGTTCATGAATTGCAAGACTCCATACTGTTAAGATGGCAAATCTCCCAAAATTGATCAATACATTTAATGCAATTTCTATCGGAATTCCAAGTAGGCTTTTTTTGGAGACAAAGTGATGAACTGGTTTTGAAATTTTTGTAAAAATGTTAAAGACCTAAAACAGCCATGACAATATTTAAAAACGAGAAATTGGAGGAATTGCCCTACCTGATTTCAAAACTTATTATCAAGTTACAATAGCCAAGTAAGTGTGGTACTATCATAATAACAAACATATCTATCAGTGAAATACTAATAATTAACAGTAAAAGGAACAAAGTCCTGGTGGCTACTATAAGATGGATGAGCCCTGAAAACATTATGCTGAGTAAAAGAAGTGTATGCACTGCATATTGTGATTCCTTTTATATGAGCAGTCCAAAAAAGACAGATTTTCTAAAGAGAAAGAGCAGACTGTCTGGTGATTGAATTTTACCTATTCAATGGCTAAATTTTTAAGATATGAACATTACATCCCCAAAATGAGAGACATGGAAGGAATAATCGGCCATTTCCAGATGTAATCTCAGCCTCTTACCATAGGGATGATACACATTGGGGTAAAGTCTCAAGAATATGATTATTTTAATTGTGACAGGAACAAAGTAATTATAAGGAATAAAAAAAATTTAGCAATAAGCCCTGATTCTGTTTATGTATCAAATTTATAGACAATTGTTTAGATGCTACTTTTGACTGAAATAATATATATAGGCTGACCCTTTGGACTGAAAAGAAAAAAAAATGTAGAAAGTTTCCTCTAGTTGAACAAAACCTTCAACTGCTTTCTGTATTTTTATTTTGACTCTCGAAAAGAAAGAAAATGGGAAGGCAAACAGAATGGGTGAAGAGCTTTTATTCAACTACATTTTTTTACCTGATATGTTTTATGTTCGATAAAAGCCAATTTTGTGTGTGTGTGTGTGTGTGTGTGTGTGTGTGTGTGTCTGTGTATACATACTTATGCAATTCTATATAATGGGCAAAGTGTTGGACATGGAAGTTTTAAAGTAATGGGAAATATTATATTGATGTTTGCCAGCTTTTACTTACTAAAATGCAGTAGACTGCATTTTAGTATTTTTTATTATATTTTTATATAATATTATATTATATTTAGTATATTATTTCAGGGAAGTACTTAACCAATATGCTTGGAATAGATTATGAGTTAATCATCAAACTAAATCGGTATCTAATGTCACCCCACCTTTCTCCTCAGTTAAGTTAGAAATTTTGGTTAGTTAGGTGATGAAGGGCAAAATAAGGCATTTAAAATTGGTGAGCTGGGAACCATTCACTGAGAGGTCCACATGTTTTCTGCATTGTCAGCTTGCTATGGATTTCCTCGCACTGGGTGTGTTCACTCTAGCACTAAGACTGCATTTCTATCTTGGTAATGTTGAGGATTTGAGTTCTCTCCCATGAATTTCAACATCTGTATTTTAAAACGACTTATGTAATTGTCATTTTAAGATCTCAACTCCATAAATTATTTAGGCTTTTTTTTTGTAATGGAGAATGGAAAATGAGATGTCCTCGAAGAGACAAACTGTTCAAACTGCATTGATGCAACATCCACAACTTCAGTGCGTGTGTATATCGTGCACATAATTAAGCTCTGCATGATTCACTCAACTTACATACGAGAGTTGAGCATTGCTTGAATATTGAGATTTTTGGAATGATCAGGTATAGTAAAATAAACTCTGGTATAGAGGACTACAGAAAAGAAAAATGGCTTTTTAAAAATAAAAGAAGTGCATTTGTACTTTGAATGTATAGTGTATATGTCACATGTTTACATGTAGTACTTATGCACTTTACCTATGTACATATTTAATGTTAAACATATAAAATATACACACCAAGAATACATGTTTTGTTTATGTTTTGCTAGATTCTCATCTAGTCACAAGGAATATTAACCTAATTAAGACATAGCCTTTTCTTTTTGCCTGTATTCTAACAGTAAAGACAGAGAGACACTCCAGTGGCATGGTATACGTGTGATAGAGGCTTACAATCAGCAATTGCCACTGCAAACAGTTAGCACTGATTAGCAACTGTATTAAACGTAAAGGTACTTTTGGTGATTTGGCTGGACGTAACAGTTGTCAAAGCTTGGTGTAAGTCAGTTTTCATCTTGTGAGTTTGATTTTTTTTTTTTTTTTTTTTTTTTTTTTGGAATACTGGGTCTTGCTCTGTCACCCAGGCTGGAGTGCAGTGGCACAGGCTGGACTCACTGCAACCACTGTCTCCCAGGTTCAAGCGGTTCTCTTTCCTCAGCCTTTCAAGTAGCTGGAATTACAGGTGCATGCCACCACGCCTGGCTAATTTTTGCATTTGTAGTAGAGTCGCGATTTCACCACGTTGGTCAGACTGGTCGTGAACTCCTGACCTCTGGTGATCCACCCACCTCAGCCTCCCAAAGTGCTGGGATTACAGGCATGAGGCACCACACCCAGCCGTGAGTTTAATATTTAATATCACATGAGAGAATTTCTATTGGTTTTATTACCATGGCTACAATTGATCTTCTCATTTGTCTCATGCAGGCAGTATTAGCATTGTGATACGTAAAATAAGTTCTCAATTTAATTGTTTGAGAATGCCCACCAGCCCTCTCCTTAACTGACTACTCTCTAGGGATAATAAAAAAGCAATTTGAGGAAATTTGGGCCATGTAAAGATACTGCAAAAATTGAAATTTTGAGAAACAAAAAGTAAATATAATATGAATTCAAATTGTGTGTATATATTCATACAAAATCTGTCCAACTTCCAATAGTTAAAAGACTGGAATTATTTCTGGCTTCTGAGATTTGATATTAGTTCTATGACTAAAGAACAAGCTGGAAAGGACACCATGTTATTAGACCACCCATAGGTAAAATTATTTGCAATGCTTATGTAATAAAACATATATATACCTTTGTTTGCATTAATATACTAGATATTGTGAATATAAAACAGAATAGAATATGAATTTGTCCTCAAGGAAGTAAAAGTACATTTTTTTCTTTCTTCTCAGAACATCATAATAAATGTAGTACATTTTCCTTCTTAGAATTAGTAACCATAGTATTCATTTGAATATCCAGCGATAATGTGAGTTTCAATTTTTAGCTTTATAGGTACTTTCTAGTGACTGACATAATAGGTTTCAGAGGCCCATTAACTCTACCTGGTGTCCACATAAGTAATCACACACTCTGTTGTATGAATGGCTTACATTTTTCATAACGACCTGCAAATATAAAACCTTTCTTTCTCTCCCTATTAGTTATTCTCTCTTGGCACATAAGTAGAAGAGACATAATGAAATACCAGGAGTTTTATCTATTTGAACTCAAGTAATATCTCCCAAGGTGACATTCCTACAGTTGAAAAAGCAGTCTTCTTGGTTTCTGTGTTCTAAAACACTTATTTAGATCTAGGTTTAAATGGTGTTTTTTCTGGTAGGAATTTGAAAATGCTTAACAATCTGAAGTTAATTATTACTCTTCACAAATATATTCAGGTTCCTCAAGTTCTCTAATTAGCTATTCTTCCTGACCAGTTGCCTGTATATATTCTTAGAAAATTTTCTACATTTCAACAGGGTAGTATTTACACGATGTTGTCCCTATTGTTCTATTCTGGGTGTCTCTCACTGCCTTATCAGAATCCTGAGAAATGGCATAGGAAAGTCACTGGAGGGTTGCAGTGACCATAAATTGATCTGGCTACTACTAGGTCTTGAGAATGAGAAGAAGGAAGAGTTGCTGTGCATGTTGAGCAACTCGAGTACTATCAAATGAATCTGATCAGGACGTATTGCCTGGCCTACCCAAAGTATATTTTGCACATGATTGATTATTCCACATGACAGCAGGGACCTGTTTCTCATAATGAGTCAGGGAAGTGACAGTTCCTCATTAAATTTCAGAGTTACGGGGGATTGACTGTAGTGTGTATTCTGCAAATATGTCTCAAAGATAAGAATAAATTAAATGCAATAGAGATGTATTCATGAATTCAAAAATTTGTATTTATTAGCTTCTCAGTGGCTTCTATGTTAAGAGAATACAAAGAAGACTAAAACAAGTTTATACTAATATCTTATCATCTCAAATGCCCAAAATAGTCTTAAATGATTTGATGATTTTTTTTTTTCAGTAAAATTTAAAACCTAGTGACTAAAAGGGCATTGTTTGGAATGGCAGAGATGTTCTATGTTTTGATGGTGATAGTGGTTACATGCTTGTATGTATTTGTCTAAAGCTATTAAATTTTCCTTTAAATGCTGTTAAAATGAGAAGATTTTATTACATGAAAATTTCACTCAAAGTAAGTTGATGTTGGTCAAAAGGTACAGTTTCGGTAACGCAGGATGAATAAGTTCTGGAGATCTTTCATACAGCATGGTGACTATAATTAACCAATATCATATTTTATACTTAAAAATTGCTAAAAAGGTAGATTTTAAATGTTTTCACCACACTCACAAACAAAAACTGGTAACTATGTGAAGTAATGGGTGTGTTAATCAGCTTGATTTTAGTAATCATTTCACAATATACAGGCACATCAAAACATGTTGTACACCATAAATAGATAAATACATTGTTTTCCAATTATACCTCAATAAGGATGGAAAAATAAATAAATATGGTTTATTTTCTCTCTCATTGTATAATAGACAATAATATGTATCAGTACTGCTGGTAGAATTATTATAAAGAATATTTGCTTATATATATTTATGCAGTTAGAGATTATTTTCCCTTTGCTCTGATGTTCTGGTTGTGGAATAATTAATGAGTATAGAGTTAATTCCAGGCTTGCTGTTTCTCTCTGTCTCTGTCTCTTCCACCCACATAAACTAAAGGCATTATTTAATAAATGCCCTTTCCCGTGAACCTTTGGAGTGTCTTTCATTCCATTAAAATTTAGAGAAATTGAATAGTACTTTAAGCCTTTAACACCTTGCTTTAATTGACTAGTTTTTTACCAAAGAATTGGGATTTCAACAATCCACGGGTGTCTCAAGCTTAACGTGTTCAAAGTTGAACCCCCTATTATTCCTCACTAATTGTATCTTCTGCTCTCCAAACATCTGTGAATGATACCGTCACTTACCAGTCACACAGGACAGAGGTATAGAATTCCTCCGTGCTTCCCTTTTTTGGTCCTTTACCTATGAACCATATTCCAGTTCCATCAATCCACCTCGTTGCCACTTGTTGGATCCCTTCCCCTGGAATTACTGTTGTGCTTCCACCTTAATTCAGGCTCCATTTATCTTTTACCTAGCCTACCACCCTTCTACATGTTCCCTTTAAAGCCTTGCCTTTCTCCAATTAATAAATCTGCCGCAGAAAAGTGATCATTACAATATCAAATTGGTTGTGTGAACTCCTAAAGTTTAATCTTTTCCTGATTTCCCATTGCCTACAAGGTCGAATCCAAATTCCTTGTAATGACACACAAGTCCTTCATGATATGAAGCCTTCCCACCTCTTCAATAGCAATTACAGAACCCGACCATATTTAATAGTTTATTTAATATTTAATACAGAATTCTAAACCATAATAGGTTGTCTCGCTTATATATATATGTGAGATAACCTATTTTTTTTTTTTTTGAGACAGAGTATTACTCTGTTGCCCAGGCTGGAATGCAGTGGCATGATCTTAGCTCACTGCAACCTCTGCCACCCAGGCTCAAGCGACCCTCCCACCTTAGACTCTCAAGAAGCCGTGACTACAGGAACTCATCACCACACCCAGCTAATTGGTTTGTATTTTTCATAAAGTAGACATTTTGTCACGTTGCCCAAGCTGATCTCAAACTTATAAACTCAGGTGATCTACCCGTCTCAGCCTCCCAGAGTGCTGGGATTATAGGTGATAGCACCTGCACCTGGCCTATATTTTTTATTAATTTATTTCCTCTATCTGGAATAGCCTTACCCAGACAGGGTCACCTAGTGAAATAGCTACTCTGCACCAGTGTCAGCTGCATTTGGAAATTACTCACATTCCTCTGAGGGATAAATGACCAGTTATTCCTTATGCCACCACAGCATCCTATTTCTATATATGCATTCCCTTGTGAGTTCTTTGCAGAGCATTTCCATGACTGATTCATCTCTGAGATTCCTATGCCAAGCCTGGCATCTCACACATGGTGAACACCAAATCCTTGAAAAGTTACTGACTACTATTTATATTTTATGTGATTTATTTAGGCTGAATTATGATGCTTTCAAAATTTAAATGTGTATAGTTTTTAACATCAATGAAATCCAGAAGAGATAGTTGAAGAAAAGGTTTCTGAGGTTTTTAGGATGGAAGGAAGTATAGGTAAAAGATCATAAAACTGCCAGCAGCTTTTTAAATATATACAGTGTTATATAAACACAAATATGTCCATAAGTAGTGGTGCCACGAAATTGTTTATCCTTCACCTCAAATATATAAAATGTAATTTATTTTTTCTTTAACATATTTGGTCCTTCTTATGTGATGAGTATTGGAATATCATACTTTATTTGGGTCCATTTACTTTTAATCTTACATTAGTCTATAATGCTATAGATTAAAGTATCCCTTTAGGCAGTGCTGACTCTCTTGGTTAAAAATCCTGTCTGTCAACCAGTACCTGTCTGTCTACTCACCCTAAAGTGGCATCTGAGGGAAGGGCTGATTTCCTAACCTCTTAGTGCTGAGATAAGATCCCTGCATTGTGATGCCCTGTGGCAAATGTGGACTCAATCTTTTTTTTTTCTCCTTTATTCCTGTAGTCACTGTCCTCTTTGTTGATCATAATGGCTGAGCTTCTAAACTGTTTGAGTCCAGAATAGCCTCTCTCTTGTGCCTCCAGTAGAGACGGGTGGTCCCTTCTTGACTACCCAAGCTCTTTGTGGTTCATGATGGTGCTCTAGGCTCCCTGAATCATGGCTTCAATTGTTATAGGGTCCTCACTGTTCAACCTCCAGGCCACTTTGCCAGTCCAACTATACTCCAGATTACCCTGAAATGAATCAAATCATACAATGTGTCTGTTTCCATTAGTGAAGGGTGATGTGATAGAGCATTCCCAGTCATTATGTCTTTGGGGCTAGAACAAGAATATAAATGGAGATTCTTAGTTTTACATTAAATATTTAACTAATGAATCGAGCTGACAGGCCGTTAAAAGTATATGCCATCCTTCTACCTTGACAAAAATATCTTCTTAATGGTCCAGAGAGCCAGGTTTGAATTGAGAATCATCTGACTCCTTAAAATTCTGCAGCAAAAAAAAATCAGTGGTATAGGAGAACCAGCACCTGACACCTGTCCTGTGTCTAACCCCAAATTTTTTTTTCACCCGATCCTGTTAGCATCTTGAGAGCTTCAAACAAACGTGTGAATGCCCCAGCCTGCTACTGGGGCATGCTACTCCTCAGACCCAAAGATACCCACATAGGTGGCTCTATTCATTGCAAAGAGGAAAAACCCAGGGAATGAACTCTCACAGACACTGGCAGAAGGCTCCGAGAGGAATGTCTAGAGTCCTGGATAGGTATGGATTCCAGATAGGTTATAATATCAGTAGGTAATTATGGCCTTCGCTTGGCCTCATGGAGACCTTGCCACATGAGTAGGAGTGAGCTGGAGGAGGGAGAGAGAACCCTCCAAAGTACAGGGACTGGGTGCCCCGATCTAAGATCCATACTTACTCAGTTCACAGTTAGTTTTCCACAATTTCAAATCTAAAAGGCCCTACCTACTACTGTCCTTACTTAAGGTCTTCTGTTTAATTATACCATGGTCTAGTTCTTCTTGTGTAGTCTTAAAGAGAACAAGTCACTAACACAATCTACTTGGAAACAACACACTTTTAGGTAGCATCTTAGAGCAGAAAAGATTTCTGAAAAGCAACAATATAAAGAAATTGATTTTCTTTTTAAGTGTTTTCTATGTATTGCTTAATACTTACATTTTTCCTGTTAGTATTGCCGTTGACACTTTGTAGATTGTAGTAATATGCACTCATAAATTCAGCAGTTAACTCCTCTAGCTCTGCAAATAATGCTGTTGATTCTTTCTTTCTTTTTTTTTGAGACAAAGTCTTGCTCTGTCACCCAGGCTGGAGTGCAGTGGCGCGATCTCAGCTCACTGCAACCTCCGCCTCCCGAGTTCAAGCGAGTCGCCTGCTTCAGCCTCCTAGTAGCTGGGACTACAGGTGCATGCCACCACACCTGACTAATTTTTTTTTTGTATTTTTAGTAGAACTGGGGTTTCACCATGTTAGCCAGGATGGTCTTGATCTCCTGACCTTGTGATCCGCTCTCCTTGGTCTCCCAAAGTGCTGGAATTACAGCTGTGAGCCAACACACACTTATCCTATTATGCATGTGAACCTTGGAATAAAATATATATTAAAATATGACTAAAAATGAAAACAGATTGTGTAGGTTTTGGAAGTACTATATTTACTGTATTTATATTTGGAAGTATAAATTTGTACTATATATTTGGATGTACTAAATATATATTTAATTTATATTAAAATGTAGATATTTTAATCTATATTTTTCACACTGAGGGGGAAAAACTACAGAAATAAAGTGTACTGTGTCAACGTACTATGTACGGAATATAAGAATTAATGGCAATATTGAATATCCTTGCCAAATTAATGGCAATATTGAATATCCTTGCCCAAGAATGGAAAATTAGGGATTAAGATTTGAGGAAATTCTAAATGTGTTAAAATGGAAAATGCAACGGTGTCAAAATACTAAGTAAAGAAAATAAGAAATAATGGTAAGATTGAATATCCTTGCCCATCTGTGGAAAATTAAGGATTAAGGTTTGAGGAAAGGCTAAATGTGTTAAAATGGAAAATGTAGACTGGGCTTTTTGGCTTACACCTGTAATCCCAGTACTTTGGGAGGCTGAGGCAGGTGTATCACCTGAGGTCAGGAGTTCAAGACCGGCATGGCCAACATGGTAAAATCCCATCTCTACTAAAAATACAATTAGCTGGGGGTGGTGACGTATGTCTGTAGTTCCAGCTACTCAGGATACTGAGGCAGGAGAATTGTTTGAACCCGTGAGGCAGAGGTTGCAGTGAGCCGAGATCATGCCACTGCACTCCATCCTGGGCAACACAGTGAGACTTCGTCTGAAAAAATAATAGAAATAAGATAGAAAATAAAATAGAAAATAATAACTAGAACATTTTGTCACTTAGTTGATACATCTATAGTTTAGATTTTGCCATGAGTCAAACACTATGTTTTCCCAAGTGAATTAACTTTCATAATAATTTGTCTTTTTAAACACGATAATTACCCATTTAGTAATGGGTAATTGTCATTAACTATATTTTAAAAGAACTCACTTTTACTATTTATGTATCTACTGATTTAAAAGTGAAAGTGTAAAAATATTTTTTTATCAACATCACCAAGCTGTTTGTCTATAAATCTCTGATTGAATTGTATTCTATCTCTATAAACTGATAGATACATGCTTTAGAAACTCATTTGGAAATATCAACCCAGAGAAACCTTGTATCCCTATCTCCAACCTGGGACTTTTCAGAACCTTTAGTATTTACTTTGAAATGTCTAATATGGTAATTATAGTGTGGTGTTCTTTAACTTTTAATATCATAGATCCCATAATTTGGAGCATCAAGTAACATTTTGTAGAGCTACTATTCCTCTGAACACAGTTTGAGAAATGTTCTAATAGAGTCATTTTCTACAAATAGGAAATTTCTACAAATATTATACTAAATCATACTAAAACCTACTCTGATATGATAAATTAATAATAAATAGATTACTTTAATTTTTTAAGATTATTGCCAAAACTTCCTTCCTATTAAGAATAGTCTACAATAAATTAAATGTAGTTCGTATATATTGCTGATCATTTGTAAAGTGACATTAACACCTAAGATGATTGAATCATATAAATCTTATGGATTTTGTGAAAAATAGAAATGGTTACAGAATAAAATATTAATGGTCTAAAATTTGGCTTTCTAGAAGCTTGATATACTGTTATGCAGCTGTAGAATATGGATGTTCTTGTCAGAAATCTAGTTCTATATTGCATTCTTCTTGTATTGTCAATATGACTGGGGCAGGTTACTGGATCTCTTTAGATTTATTTACTCACAGATAATGGTGGTTAATAATATCTTCCTAGAAAAATTGTGATATTAAAGAGATGGCCTATATATGTAAAGCACCTGGCACCTGATAGAAGCATTGATAACTCTTCTACCATTCAGTTTTTGGAAATCAAATTATTTTGAGGAAGTACTTCTTGGTGACAGTGAAGGTCCTTAAACCGAAACAAAAAGACAGAACTCAGATTCTTGGAGGAAAGAATGAAGGACTCTGTTTAAGTCTGATCTAAAAGATTAAATTTTCCCTTCAGAAATGTGGAAGGCCTGGGGACAATTTAAGGGAGCAATGAAGAAGAAAAGCAGAAATCAGAACATGGGTGACAAACAAAAGAAATGATAAATACATGCATATACAGTCATGCATGTTTGCACACACACATGCCCATGTGCACACATGCCCAACAACCACAAACACACCCACAGATAAAACAAGAGACACTGAAAGAAGAGAAAATTGACTGTGATGCTCACTATTCCTGTGAGGTTGATTTAGCTGCTACCTGGACTGCAATTTAATATGATGAACTTAAGAGTACAAGACATTTGGAATTAATTTCAAAGATTATTATTAGAATAATGACACTTAAAGTGTTGACTTTTGACTTCTGTGGAATATTTATTATGTAAAACATTCTACATACAGGCAGGGCCTTGTGAAGCAAAATTTATAACCGTGTTCAGAAGTGATTATGAACAAACTAAGATAGCAGAATCATGGCTTTATTAGAGTGCTATGCTATAGTTTTGTTAAAAGAATCTGAAAGAGTAAGTAGAATCACGAAGATTATCCTAAGCATTCCCCTAAGGAAAACTGAGCTTTTTGTGTTACCCTGAGAAATGTCCATTATACGATTCTGGATTCCTGTTGTAACTTAAAGGGAAACTGTTACAATGTCTGGAATCTATGATGTCCTGAAAATGAAGGAAGAGGATGTTCTCAAGTTTCTTGCAGCAGGAACCCACTTAGACGGCACCAGCCTTGACTTCTAAATGGATCAGAACATCTATAAAAGGAAAAGTGATGTCATCCACATACTAAGGCTAAAGAGGACCCAGGAAAAGCTTCTGCTGGCTGCTCGTGTCAATGTTGCCATTGAAAACTGACATCAGTATCATATCCTCCAGGAATACTGGCAGGAGGGCTGTGCCAAAGTTTGCTGCTGCCACTGGAGCCACTCCTATTGCTGGCTGCTTCACTCTTGGGATGTTCACTAACCAGATCCTGGCACCCTTTCAGGAGCCGCAGCTTCTGGTGGTTGATAATCCCAGGGCTGATCACCAGCCTCTCACGGAGGCATCTTTTGTTAACCTACCTAATTGCTCTGCATTACACAGATTCTCCTCTATGCTATGGGAACATTGCCATCCCATTAAACAAAAGAGCTCAATCAGTGGGACTGATGTGGTACATGGTGGCCCAGAGAATTCTGCACATGTGTGGCACCATCTCCCATGAACATCCGTGGGAGGTCATGCCTGATCTCTACGTCTACAGAGATCCTGAAGAGATTAAAAAGGAAGAGCAGACTGCTACTAAAAAAGCTATGGCCTTCTCCAGCTCCTGTGTTTGCTACTACTCAGCCTGAGGTTGCAGACTGGTCTGAAGGTCTGCAGCTGCCCTCTGTGCTTATTCAGCAGGACTGCTGAAAACTGGAGCACTCAGACTGCCACTAGAAGACTGGTCTTCAGCTCCCACTTCTCAGGCCACCGAATGGGTAGGAAGAACTGCTGAGTGGTTTTATGCTGTCCTTCCATAGGTTCTTAAGCAACATGGCAATAAGGTTGATGGAAAATAAACATTAGTGTCTAAAGAAAGTAAGAAAGTAAAATATAAAGTTATGAATTTAAAACTATTTAGAAGGGCACAAAGAAAGACCAAAGAAGTATTCAAATTGAAATTATATTAAAATAAAATTTCAAATTAAATTCATCTAGTTTCACATTGCTGATTAAATTTTGCATGACACTACAAAGCTATCTGGGAGAGTGAAAGAAACCACATGATAAATTTACTTGTTATCATTTTCTGTTTTGTGATTTTATCCTGTAATCCATTTTAAAGGTCTGATATATTGAGGGTGGTGCCTCTCTACAACTAAAACGTTTTTGATTGTAACTTTATGTCTGCTCAAAGATACACATCCCTTCAGAGGTTCTACGATCACAGATTGAAATTACTTCTTAAAAAGTTAGTGTCCCCAGGTTCTATTAAGACTAGTTCTTTTAAAATGTGGATATTGGTTAAAATCTGTGTATTTTATTGCATTTTGAATGCACTGGATTAATTCAATTATTAAATGAAACATGGAAAATCTTGTTTTAAGATGAAGAACCCTCACTAAATAGAATTTTGTACCCTAAAATGGCTTTTTAATTAGAAATTTTCAAAAGATGAATTTGGTTAGTTACAACAAACAATCAAAATCCTTACCTATAAATTGCCCTGTTCTAAAGCAAGAATGTTGAACTCAGGTATCTAATGGTAAAGCAAAAAGAGATTTTCCTGTTAGTCCTCTTACAGATTCTGGGTGTTGGTTATTTGATTTTGAAAAACTAAAGAAGAATGTGTTTCAGAACAGACATGTTGGTAAAACTGTTTCTGTTGCCAAAAATATAAGAGGGCCACCCAACCTGTGGATGTGGTGAACCTCGTTTATCATCCTGTCACTGCACCATCTTTTACCAGTTTCATCCTGGCCAAGGGTTTCATGGCACAGAAAGAAGCCTGGCCATCAAACCACAGCATACGAGCAAGTAGATGGCCCAAATGTTTGAAAGCATAAACGTGCCTTTCTCATTGGGCACTGGTTGAGAGGGTTTGAAGCCCATTATTTGTAAACGCAGTTCAGACTAGGAGAAAAAAAAACTGCATCCAGATGAGACACAATTGGAATGTTTGTGTGGATTTGGGTTTTGATAGCTTCTGTTCACATTCCATCACTGATTGTGTGAGCATTTTCCAATCTGCTGTCCCAACATCAAAGCCATTTCTGCATAATTTTTTTTCTCTGTATTGCTTGTTCTTCTCAAAATTTAGTTTTCTATCCTCTTCTCCCCCAGTCCCAGTTAGATTTGCAGTTTAATGTATGGATAGTAAAAATGCAGACTCCTAGGAGTTTAGATCCTGAAATGACATTAGAGATGATTGAGTGTAGTATATACTTACTTTTACATTTTTCTTTCCTTTTTATTTCTTGCTCATCAGAAAATGTACCTGTCTTAGCTAGAATTTCATTATTTTCCTAATCAAGTTTGATTGCATCATTAATTTTTAAACCTGAAGGACAATAAATATAAAAATGCAACACAAAGAAAAGACATGAATGAAAGGAAGATTGTAATATTGAGCCATGAATGAGTGATAAATATGGGCTGTCAAAAGCACTACTTGGGACAACACTTTGCCATGACATAAATTGCCTGCCTGACACAAGGGCAAATGCTGCTGGCCTTCACTGCCTCATTCAAAACTGAGGTGGGCTGTGACAAAGAAATGGACATAGACAAACTCTAAGAAGTTTGCTAATGACATACTCCAAAGAAATATTTAGGGTACATATCATGATATTATCAACTGAGAATATGCCCTCCCATGCTGTAGAATGTTGCATCAATCTGCTATTGTATCTAGCTGTTTAAAACGTTGGAGACAGGCCTGGCATGGTGGCTCACGCCTATAATCCCAGCACTTTGGGAGGTCTAGGCGGGTGGATCATCTAAGGTCAGGAGTTCAAGACCAGCCTGACCAACATGGTGAAACCCCATCTCTACTAAAAATACAAAAATTAGCTGGGTGTGGTGGTGCATACCAGTAATCCCAGCTACTTGGGAGGTTGAGGCAGGAGAATTGCTTGAACCCAGGAGGAGGAGGTTGCAGTGAGCTGAGATAACACCATTGCTCTCCAGCTTGGGCAAAAAGAGCGAAACCCCATCTCCATAAACAAAAGCATCGGAGACAAAACAGTGCAATCTTACCAGGGAAGAAAAGAACAAAACGATTCTCTAATTAAAAGTTAAAATTTGTACAGATATCATTGATTTTTGCTTACCATCATAGGTGACTCTGTCATAAATTTAGCGTGTACTATATATACAAATATTTGTCTATTTCATTTCTAACAGTTATATATCTTAAATTTACAATGTACTTCACCATATTCCTTCCAGAAGTCACCTTTGTTATTATGTTACTGCCCTCATGACATAATATTGTAACTACCTACCACTCTAAGACAAAGGGAACCTTTCCAGAAGAACTTTCAACTTTTTCTCTTTTGCCTGGGCGTACGTCTCCTCTCTACCTCTATTTTGTCCTTGTAGGTGACAAATATCTTGTGAGTTGTTGTCTATCTGTAATGATAGTAGAATCTGAGCGTTAATATTTATTTTGGTGAACCATGCACAACTTGTAAAATTCAAAATTTATTTTCATAACCAAGATTACAGTAAATTTGTTAAGCATGTACAAGGTTTGGAGGCTTATTGGCTTAATAGGTTCAATCCACAGAAAAGGATAACTAACTACCTACTCAAAAGCATCCTACCTTGAGAGTCAGCTAAGTGGAGAAAGAAAGAATGTGCTTTGCTCTTCAGACAACCTTTGTATCAGTGTTTCAGCAATATACCTCACTACTTATTCCCACTTCATTTCATTTCTTCTCCTTGTATATTGACTTTGCCTCTCCTGGGACAGTAGAGTTAATCTTATAGGGAGACCTAGTGCCAAAAATTCCTTAGAATGGTATAAGGCTGTGCAGTGACTGGCCCTTACTCAGCTCTCTGGTCTCTCATTCTACTACCGGCTTCCAAGTGGTTCGTATTCATGCATCTTGAAAACCACTTTCAGTTCCTGAAATGGACCAGGATTCTTCCTCTTGTTTTCTTCTTCTTTCTCTTTTTCTTTCTTTCTTTTATTTTTTTATTTTTATTTTTATTTTTTTAGACAAGGCCTCACACTGTCACACAGGTTGGAGTACAGTGGCATGATCATAGTCACTGCAGCCTCTACCTCCCTGACTCAAGCAATCCTCTCACCTCAGCCTCCTGAGTAGCTGGGACCACAGGCATGGGCCACCATGCCAGACTAGTCTTTTTTTGTTGGTTCGTTTTGTTTTGTTTTAGTAGAAACAAGGTCTCACACTGTTGCCCAGGCTGGTTTCAGGCTCCTGAGCTCAAGTGATCCAACCACCTCAGCCTCTCAAATTGCTGGGATTATAGGTGTGAGCCACTCCACCCAGTCAGACCAGGATTCTTTCAAGTTTTGGTGACATTACTTATACTGTTCTCCATTCTTGGAATACTGTCCCTATCTGATGACACTAGGAAAGCTTCCTGACATTTTTTCAAGGCTTTATTAAACCATAAAATTAAAAAAATAAAAAAGCATTCCTGTGATTAATTCTCCTGGCCTGTGTTTTGTAATGTTCTAGGTGCCTACATGCTCTGTGCTTACTTCTTTAATAATAACTCTTTATGTGTTTAAAATCATTTACTCATCCTGACAATCCTATCCAGTAAACAACTATAATTATCATCAGTCCTATTTTATGCATAGGGCAAAGAAAATTAAGTTACCTACCCAATGTCTCACAGCTAATGATAGAACAAATTTTGAAGAGGTCTGTACCAGGGCTGTTCATCAGAAATCTAATATGAACTAAAAATGCAATGCAATTTTTAAAAAATTTCTCAGGTAGATATTTTACCAAATCAAAAAGAAACAGGTAAAATTTATTCTCTGGTTATTTTATTCTAAATATCATTTCAACATATGATCCATATAAAAAAATTAGATTAAAAAAAATTTTTTCATACCAAGTTTCAAATCCAGGGTATATTTTACACTTAAAGCAGATCTTGATTCAGACTAGCATTCTAGAGCACATGTGCCTGATTGCTACTTTTATTCAACAGCACAAGTCTTTTCTCTTAATTACAGCACCCCTCTTTGTATTGAAATAGTTTTACTTGCCTACCTGCCCCATTCTACTGTGTGCATCTTTACTGGGTGAAGAATGTGCTATTTATCACTTTGTTTCAAGTATATGGACTAGTTAGTGCCTAAGATATTGAAACAATAAATGCTTGTGGAATTTTGTTGCAGTATTGCAGTGGCTTCTGAGTACAGAGATATTTGGAGTCTCCTTTTTAGCAATCGTTGTAGAATTGAAAATCTAAGAGATTCAAAATGCTTGACCAAATTTATAAAAGGTATGTATTGTGAACAAACAAGTACTTAGAGACTTCACCACCACCAGGCCTGCTTTACAAGAGCTTCTGAAAGAAGCACTATACATATAAAGGAACAACCAATATCAGCCTTTCCAAAAATATACCAAAAAGCAAAGAGCATTAACACAATGAAAAATTTACACTAACTAATGGGCAAAACAGCCAGCTAGCATCAAATGCCAGTATTAAACTTATATATATTCTAATTGGATAAAAAGCCAAAACCCATCGGTATGCTGCATCCAGACCCATCTCACATGTAACGATACACAAAGACTCAAAACAAAGAGAAGGAGGAAGATTTACCAACCAAACAGAGAGTAAAAATAAACAAATAAACAAAAAGCAGGAGATGCGATTCTCGCCTCTGATAAAGTAGACTTTAAAGCAACAAAGATCAAAAGAGGCAAAGAAGGACATTACATAATGGCAAAAGGATCAATGTAACAAGAAGAGCTAATGATTCTATAGATCAACGAGACAGAAAATTAACAAGGACATCCAGGACTTGAACTCAGACCCGGAACAAGTAAACTTAATAAACATTTATAGAGCTCTCCACTTCAAATACACAAAACATACATTACCACCTCACACCTATTCCAAAAGTGACTACATAATTGGAAGTAAATCACTCCTCAGTAATCGCATAGCATTTCATAGGTTTAAATGAAATATTGGTTGCCTGCTTGTTTGTTATTTTCTTCCTTTATTCCTTCCTGTCTACATCATTAAGTATAATTATTGGTATAAAAGAGGTTTTCAATACCCATTACTAAACTTGCATTCTAGCCTGCGCAAGAAAGCAATACTCCCATTCTCTCTCTCTCTTTCTCTTCCTTTTTCTTCCTCTTTTTCATTCTTTCTTTTCTTTCTTTCTAAAAAAAAAAAAGGCAAAAAAAAAAAAAAAGGTATGTATTTGCCTTTTAGACTTCTGAGCAGGCCATACGAGGAGATTTGGAAGCTATCCAGGAAGTTAGTTGTAGCCCCTACAGACAGTAGAATATGCCGAGTTTCCACTTTAAGAATGCATGTAAATGCCACGACTTTCACTAAAACCACTTATCAATATAATAATTGAAAATGTGACCTAAAAGTGTTCTGAAACTTTTCCTAATTATTATAACTTACTGTATTTTGTTATCATTATTTAGTAGAAAAAGGGGATAGAATTAGCATTGTAATATTTTGGTAAAATCATGAATGGGATCATGCCTCATACATAGTAGATGCCTAATAAATATTAATCTGATTTGATTTATTTGGGCCAGGATTAGTAAGCTCAACTTCTACTAGTTTCTGTTATTTATTTGAGAACCTATTCAACTTGCCATCATTGGGACAAGCTGGGACAGTTCCTTAAAATGAACTCTATTATAGTCAAATTGTTCCATCTGTTTTCCCTAAATGAAAGAAGATTCCCTTGATGCTAGTCAATGAGTGAGGGCTCCTTGACTCAGAACCAGATGCAAGCTTTTTACCAGCCTTCTATTTCAGCCCAATTACATTCTTGGCAGCCTGTGAGACTCATGGGGTAAACTTTTTACAACAATTATCAATATCAGCCAATTTTTCAGAATGGGCAGGAATAAACTTCAATGGCTCCAGGATGAGTTTTCTGTCTTCCAAAGGCTCTGTCTGGCTGACTGCCATGGAGAATATATAGGAGCATAAAGGCTTCCGTTTTATGTAACACTCTAGAAATCAGCTAACTTTATGACTACTTAGAGTTTTAAGATTTTTATCAATCTAAATTAACTATTTAATATTAGTTTAGGCTACTTTTTTTGTGACAAATAGAACATTATTTTTATTCCTGTGATACAGAGCTCCAAGGTGCGTGTGTACATTACATTGCAGTGACTGGAGTCTGGTCTATTGTTGACTCCTTCATAAAGCTATTGTGGAAGAAAGGAAGAAAGCATCTTACTGGTGGGATATAAGCTCAGTAAAAACCTGGAACCTTTGAACTCCCATTGTGTTAGTGTGTATGCATTAGAGTGGAAGATTCTATTGGAAGTAGAGGGAAAATTTATGGTATTATGAGATGACATGATGTCCTTTAACTCAGAAATGACTAAATCCTAACAATATCTAGCAATTCCTATACATTGTGATCTCAGGTAGATCATTATGCAATGGCAATGACAATTATAAACACACACTACTCTATTACTCAATGTTCATAATTGCAAAAGGGAAATTGTTTCTTAAATTGCAATAGGACACTAGGATTTTTCTCAAGGTTTAAGAGAAAACTTCTGTTTTGAGAAGTTTGAAAACTAAAACAAAGAAAGCATTCATATGAGAAGAAAAGAATGGAAGAAGACATGAGTTCTCTGGCCTCTTAGCCAGACTCTAATGGGTTCAGCCCACAGAGGTAGAAATTAGAAGACATCATAGACCATATCAACTTGAACTTCTTGGAAACTCAGCCACAGAGTTTCTGAAGCATTAGGCATTAGCAAAGAACTTGGAGGCATTGTTCCCCTGCCTTATGGATCTGTGGGACTTTGAACTTAAGAGTAATGAATTAGGGAATTAGGGTATCTCACAGAAGAAATTTCAAAGGAGCAAATCATTTGAGATGTTTCCAGGCTGCTTCTAAAAGCCTTTGTTTATATATGTGAGCAAAAAATGACCTGAAACTGGAACTTATATTTAAAAGAAAAACAGAAGAGTGTAAAAGATTAGAAAATTTGCAGCCTGGCCATGTGATAGAAAAGAAAAGTCCATTTGACAGGGAGGATTTCAAGCAGGATGCAAAAATTTGCATAAGTAAAGCGGAGCCAATTATTAATAGCCAAGACAATGGGGAAGGAGCCTCCAAGGCATTTCAGAGACATTTGTGGCATTCACTCCCATAACAAGCTCAGAGGCCTAGGAGGACTAAATGGTTTCATGGGACAAGCCCAGGGCCCCACTGCCCTGTGCAGCCTTGGAACACTCCTTCACACATCCCACTCTGCTCCAGCCCTAACCAGAAATTTTCAGCCTAGCCATTTGATAGAAAAGAAAAGCCATTTGCAGGGGAGGAATTTGAACAGGCTGCAGAAATTAGCATAAATAACGAGGAGCCAGTTACCAATATCAAAGACAATGGGGAGGCCTTGAAAGCCTTGCAGAGACCTCCATGACAATACTTCCCCTCACAGGCCTGGAGGCTTAGGAGGTCTGAGTGGTTTTTAGGGCCAAGCCCAGGGCCCTGCTGATCTGTGCAACCTTGAGACACTGCTCTCTGCATCCCAGTCACTTACCACTAGCCATGGCTCAACAAGGCTCAGGTACAGCCCAGGCCACTGCTTCAGAGGATGCAAACTGTAAGTCTTGGTGGCTTCCTAGTGGTGTTAAGCCTGTGGGTGCACAAAATGCCAAAGTTGAGTCTTGAAAGCCTCTGCCTAGATTTCAGAGAATGTGTGGAAAAGTCATGATGTCCAGGCAGAAGGCTGCTGCAGAGACAGAGCCCTCATGGAGAACCTCTATTAGGGCAGTGTGGAAGAAAAATGTGAAGTTGGAGTCCCCACACAGAATCCCCACTGGAACACTGTCTAGTGGAGCTGTGAGAAGAGGGTCACCATTCTTTAGACCCCAGAATGGTAGATCTACCAGTAACTTTCACCCTCCACCTGGAAGAGCCATAGGCATGTAACACCAGCCCATGAGAGCAGCTGTGGGGGCTAAACCCTAGAAAACCACAGAAGCAGAGCTTCCCAAGGCTTTGGGAGCCTCCTTTTGCATCAGTGTGACCTGGATTGAGACAGGGAATCCAAGAAGATTATTTTGGAGCTTTAAGATTTAATATCTGCTTTTCTGGGTTTCAGATTTGTGCAGAGCATATAGCCTCTTTCTTTTGGTCAATTTCTCCATTTTGGAAAGGGAATATTTACCCAATGCCTATACCCACATTGTACCTTGGAAGTAACTAACTTGTTTTTGATTTTGTAAGCTCATATGCAAAAGGAACTCCCTTTGTCTTGGATAATACTTCAAGTTAATACTGGAGTGAGTTGAGACCCAGGGGACTCTTAAGAAGGTATGATTGTATTTTGAAATGTAAGAGAGACATGAGATTTGGAAGGTGCCAGGGGCTGAATAATATGGCTTGACTCTGTGTCTCTGCCCAAATCTCATGTGAAATTGTAATCCCCAATGCTGGAGCTGATGCCTTTTTTGAGGTGATTGGATCAAGAGGGTGGATTTTCCTTTCCATGCTGTTTTGTGATAGTGAGTGAATTCTCATGAGATCTGATGGTTTAAAAGCATGTAGTACCTCACCACCTTCCCTCATTCTGTAGCTGTGTAAGACATACCTGCTTCCTCTTTGCCATCTGCCAGAATTGTAAGCTTCCTGAGGCATCTCCAAAAGTAGAAGCCGATATACTTTCTGTACAGTTTATAAAACTGAAAGACAATTAAACCTCTTTTCTTTATAAATCATCCAGTCTCAGGTATTTCTTAATAGCAAGTAAGGACAAACAAATACAGAGAGCCAGTGAATCACGTGGCAAGAGTGGAAGCAAGAGAGTTAGGGGTAAGATGCCACACATATTTAAATAGCCAGATCTTGCAAGAACTCACTGTCATGAGGACAGCACCAAGGATATGGCACTAAATAATATATGAGAAACCTGCCCCTGTAATCTAATCACCTCTCACCAGGCCCCACTTCCAAAATTGGGGATGATATTCAGTATGAAATCTAGAGAGTACAACATCGAAACTGTATTAACACTGATACAAAAATCCTCAACAAAATACTAACAAACTGAATTTAGCAACATGTTTAAGAGATTATACACCATGACCCACTGGGATTATTCCTGTGCTAGGATGGTTTAACACATAAAAATCAATCATGTCATGCACCACATTAACAGAATGAAGGATAAAAATTACCTGATCATCACGATTGATACAGAAAAAGAGCACTTAACAAAAATTAATTTCCTTTCATGAGGAAAATTCTCAACAAACTAGGATTAAAAGGAAACTATTTCAATATAATCTAAGCTACCCATGAGAAACCCAGAGCACACATCATTCTTACTGGTGAAATTACTGAAAAATTTTCCTTGAAGATCAGAAAAATCATAAGATGCTCACTTTTGCCAATTTTATTCAGAATAGCACTGGAATTTCTAATCAAGGAAATTACCCAAGAAAAAGAAATAAAAGCCATGGAAACTAGACAAAAGAGGTAAAATTACTTCTGTTTATAGAAGATATGGTCTTATACTTAGAACATTCTAAAGATTTCCAAAATGTTTGCTAGACCTAATTTAAAAAATAAGCAAAGTGACAGAATACAATGTCAATACACAAAAATTAGTTACATTTTGACATACTAAAATACAACGCAAAAAAATTAAGAAAACAGTTCTATTTATAAAAGCATCAAAAGGAATAAAATATTTAAGAATTTAGTTATCTAAAGAGATAAAAGTATTGATTTCTAAAAGATAAAAAGCATTTCTGAAAAAAATTAAAGATACAATTAATGAAAAGATATTTCATGTACATGAATTGAGAGACAATATTGTTAAGATGTCAATAACGTCTAAAACAATATATGCAGATTAATGCAGTCCTTATCAAAATCCCAATGATTTTTTGCATAAATAGACAAACCCATCCTAAAATTCATATAGAATCTTCAGGTATCCAAATAATCAGTACAGTCCTCAATGTGGACTAACAAAGCAGTGAACTCACACTTCCTGATTTCAAAATGTAGTGCAAAGTCACAGTAATCAAAACAGTGTGGTGCTGGTATGTTAGTCCTTTTTTTGTGTTGCTATTATACATATAAAGAAATACCTGAGGCTGGGTATTTTATAAGGAAAAGAGGTTTAATTGGCTCATGTTTCATGGGCTGTATAGGAAGCATGGTGCTGGCCTCTACTTGATTTCTGGTGAGGCCTCAGGAAGCTTTCAATCATGGCAGAAGGCAAAAGGGTAACTGGCATCTCACATGGTGAGCAGGAGCATGAGAGTGGGGACAAGTGCCACACTCTTTTAAACAACTAGGTCTCGTGTGAACTCAGAGTGAGAACTCACTCATTACCAAAAGGATGGCACCAAGCCATTATGAGGAATCCACCCCTGTGATCCAGTCAACTTCCACTACGCCCCACCTCCAACACTGGAGATTACATTTCAATGAGATTGGGAGGGGACAAAGAGCCAATCTACATCTACTGGCATAACAACAGACATATGGACCAATGGAATAGAACAGAGAGCCCAGAAATAAATTCTCAAATATGTGGTTAAATTATTTTCAACAAGGGGGTAGAGACTTCAGTGGGGAAAGGACAGTATTTTCAACAAATGTTGTTGGGAAAATTATATCTCTACATGCAATCGAATGGAATGGGATTGTTACCTAAAATCATGTTTAAAAACTAACTCTAAGTGAATCTATCACATAAGTGTTAAACCTAAAACTGTAAAACTTTTAGAAGAAAGAAGGACAAAAGCCTCAAGACATCGGCTTTGGCAGTATTTCTTGGCTATGACATCAAATGCACAGACACCACAAGAAAAAATATACAAATTGGACTTATAATTTTTTTTTCAAGTGTGCATCAAAAGACACCATCCACAGAGCCGTAAGGTAATCCGTAGATTTGGAAGAAATATTTGCAAATCATATCTATAGTAAGGGATTAATATCCAGAACATATGGAAAATGCCTACACCTCACAAGAATAACAAAGCAAACAGCATAATTAATAAATGGACAAAGGAGTTACATTAATTTTTTTCAGAGATATGCAAATATCCAATAATCACATAAAAAGATGCTCAGTGTCACTAATCATTAGGAAAATGCAAGTTAAAACCACAATCTGATGCCACGTGATTGCACTATGCACTATGATGCATACTATCAAAAAGAGAGTAAATGGAAAATAATATTTGGTGATGATGTGGAGAAACTGAAAGTCTTATACACTGTTGGTGGGAATGTAAAATATAGCTGCTGTGGAAAACGATATGATATTTCCTCACAAAATTAAATGCAGTCATTAAATTACTGTATAATCTAGAAATTATTATTCTGGACAAATATGCAAATGAATTGAATGCAGGGTCAAAAGAGATTTTATGTACCTCTATTCATAGCAGCATTATTCATGAAAGCTAAAATGTGGAAGCAGCCATTGATGGATGAGTTGGATAATCAAAATGTGGTATATACACACAATGGGATGTTACTCATCCTTAGAAAGGAAGGAAATTCTGACATATGCTACAACAGGGATGAACCTTCAGCACAGTATGCTAAGTGGAATAAGCCCGTTGCAAGTAGACAAACACTGTATGACTTTGTTTATATGGGTACTTAGTCAAAATCATAGACACAGAACGTAAAATAATGGTTTCCAAGAAGTGGGGTAATGAACGAAGAGTTATTGCCTAATGGGTACAGATTTTCAGCTTTGCAAGATGAAAGGGGTTCCGGAGATAGATGGTGGCAATGATTATCCAACAGTATGAATGTACTTAATATTGTTCAATTAAAAACTTAAAATGGTTAAGATGATAAATAGTAAATGTTATATTGTGTGCCATTTACTACAAGTAAAAAATGAGGAAAAAAGACACGTTTAATTTTAAACAAAAACGCCTAGATATAAATTTTTCATATGATAATATATGGTCTCGCATAAGACCAAGAGGACTTAATCAAATTTGCTCCAGCTTTATGTCCTTCTTTGACCCTTCGAAAGTCATCACTCCACAATTGCTGGGGTTCGAAAGTGGGTCTGCATCAGTCTAGTAGAGATTAGCTCCACTTTTAGCCATATGATACTGTGCTGCTACCATAGTTTCTCACATTTGTGAACTGACACTGACAAGGCTGAAACAAACAGTAGCATGCACTCTGCAGAGGAGACATGAATGCATACACACCTGAGTTTGCCATGTTCAGACCTCAATTATTTCCCCTAATAGAACAAATTTTGGTACTACAAGGAATGATGGGAGCTACCCCTTCAACTACAGCCTCTGGGTACTGCAGGTCATAACCAGGTAGGGTGAATGCTAGAAGAGGGTGGAGACCAAGTAAGTAGCAGCAACCCCTGGGGCAGCCATAGAACTTTCACTTCCAGATTGTATTTAAAGTCTGTTGCCCACTGGAATGCTGGCTCCCCTTTTCTCTTAATTGTATGATATTAGTCCAGTTTATTAAGTTCCCTGGAGTTCAATTTTCTTTATGTAAAAAGGTTCATTAATGTGAGAATTAAATGAGATAACTATAAATATCTAACAAAATGTCCTTCCTATTGTAGGTGTTAAGAAATGGCTGTTTTCTTTTGACATACTGCATAACTTTATTTTTTTCTTACTGATTAGCTTATAGGTACCTTTTCCCCTACTCCTTCATACTTCCTAGGGACATGGTAAACACTGAACAAGTAGTTTATTGAGATTGAAAAAATGTATTCATTATAGTGTTACTTGTTTGTTCTATCAGAACACTTTGATAGGAACAAAAATGGTGATTTTCTTTATCATATCCGTGAAGACAGCTATCTATCCTTTTATCATATTTGTGCTTCCAACTGTGCTCAAAAGTAAATGTTATGGAGTTAGAATGCAGGTGATGTGAGGCAGGATCTGCAGATTGTGGTTCTTATCTGCTTAATGATGTGTACAATAAGTGTCATATTAGGAAGAAGAACAGGAAAGCTCATCTTTTTGAAACAGAAACATAATGTTCAGTGCAAAGAATCTCATATCATGTTTTCTAAAAAATTGTGGGAGAAAAAAATGGTGAAATAAAATGCTTAAGGAGAGACATCTGTTCTTTCTGATTCTTTAACCCACTTTAAACTTGGAGAAGCAAAGAAAAGTGACAGTTTAACTCTTGTGTTTCTTTAGGTCCAGATCTTTAGCTCTTGCATAAAAGTGAGCAAGCTGCCATCTGTGCAAACAGGTGGCTTGAATTAAATATGATGCTAAATATTAGAACAATTATAGGGATGGCAAGAAGTAATGAAATTAAGAAAACACAGGGTACTTTTAGTAAGATAATAAATGTCATCCATAAACTGTGTCTAGGAAGATAAAACATGAAAATATATGTTCAAAAGTATCTAAGCACCTTCATGCGTCACATTTGCCTCTGGTAATTCTATCATCAGGTGTGCTCATTCCAAAGAAGGGATGAAGCACCATTACTCATGTGCCCCTTTCAACATACTACTGTGGGTCAACTAGGTCTATCGTAGAACAGTATTAGGAAAGACCCTTTATGTCATGAATAAAGAGTTGCTCAACTATGGCTTAATTATGATCCAAAACTGGCTCTCTTAGCTTCGTAAAGTAAATTGTTTAAAGCTTGAAGCTAAGTAGAAAGGCAAAAGAACACACAGGTACGAGAGACGGTTAAGCTTAAGGAGCAATATGATAGGCATCATTTATTCATTAAGAGATAAGCAGCATTCCAGCAACCAGACTGGACTTGAAATCCTAAATCAGGAGTTTTAGTTGCTGATTCTTCACTGGGTTCAATGAAGCTTTTTTGATGACTTTCTTCATTGTCGATGAAGTGAAGTTATTGGACAAGATGACCTCGTCGGTTCCGTCCAGCTCTTTGAAACATTTTGGAGCCAATTATTTTGTCAACTTTATTCTGAGAGGTCCTTTATAAAAGCAGTATATAAAATTTACTGATAAAGTAATTAACTTTTTGACTGTCTTCCTTCAGTCAGATTAATATTTTCAAGTTTCATCTATCTTGTACTATGTATCATTATTTCATTCCTTTTTATTGATAAAAATACTTCATTATATAAACATACTACCTTTGTATGACTAATGTATTTAATATTATCAATTTATTCAGAATATATATATATATATACTCTTTGTAGAGCTCTATATTAGTAGAGGCAAGGATGAGAAGATTCAGATTAAAGGAGAAGAATTACACATAGCAACTATAACACAAGAACAAATCCTTTTTGCTTCAAAGTTGGTAAAAAGTTAAACTTTACCTGCAGTAGTTGAAACAAATACCAGGCAAATGGCCCATTGTTTTGTTTTATATTCCACCAGAAGTTTTGGTTTTACAACCAAATAAATCTAAAGTTTTGTATTTTAAACTTCTGTCACCTCAGTTAGTTCCTTTTCTGGTCATCAGTATTTTTTCAAGTACCTTTAAAAAAATAACAAATTTATTGATATAAAATCATATACCCTAAAAATTCAACATTAAATTTTTTAAAATAATTTTATTGTATCTATTATTTAGTATAATATTATAAGTTTATATATATCTGCATACATAGTAAAGTAATTACTATGAGGTAACAAATTAGCATATTCATCATCTCACATAGTTACCTATTTTTCCTCCCTGTGATAAAAATAGCTATGAGATTCACCCTTTTAGAGTATACAATTCATTGGTTTTTAGTGTATTCATAGAATTGTCTAACCATCACTGATGTTCATTTCCAAAATGACTTCATCATCTCCAAAGGGAAATCTGTTACATAGCCATTTCTGATTCTCCTCACCCCCAGTCTTTAGCAATCACTAACCTACTTTCTATTTCTGTGGATTTTCCTATTTGAACATTTCCTATAGATTGAATTGTGCCATAGGCATATCTTTATGGCTAGCTTCTTTCAGTTACATTAATATTTTAAAGGTTTATTCCTCTCATACCATGTATCATTCCTTCCTTCATCTTTACTGATATATAAATACCAATATTAGTATATGGATATGCTACATGTTATCAATTCATCAGCTCGTGATACTGGGATGGCTTCCATTCATCATAGCCTTACTACCTTAATATCTTCTTATTTTTTCTTTTTATTACTGTGTGGGCAGTTAACCTCTGGGATTTGACTCTGTTCTTGCTTTGTTGTCTCATCAAGTGCATATATGAATTCCAAAATGCTCAAAATGGGAATACTTAGATACTAATTGATACGTAAATACGAAATGTGTGCTCAGTCTCATTTTAAGTAATTGGATAAATAAGGAAACTTGAATATTTTCTTCTAAAAAGAGTAGACAACCATTTTGATGGTTAATGGTAGTATCTGATGACAGTAAGGATGAAATATAGATGGAGTGGGGAATTAAAAATGCTTACTGAATCATTGTAGTCAGTTACATTACCTCCATCACCACCCTGCTCAAGATCACTTTATTGGATACATACTCTATGCAAGATACTTCATTTTTAACATGTATTACAGTATTTGATACTGAAACAGCTTATTTGGGACATGTATGGTTTTAAAAATTTACTTCAGGTAACAAAAGTAAATTACAGATAGTCAACATAACCAACTCCAACATAACCAACTCCAAAGTTAAATACTTTAATGTAGAAGAGTCAGATTTTCAACCCAAATCTCTAAAACATACTCCTTCTTCCTTCTTTCACTGCCTTATACTTCTATCTACCTATCTGTCTATCTATCTATATGTATGTATGTGTGTGTATGTGTATGTGTGTGCATGTGTGTATGTGTGTCTGTGTGTGTAAAACTAATATTGTTTGGGAGGAATTCATAATTCATGAAAGAAGTGGACTTTCAAATTGCCCATGATGTTAGGTAGGGAAAATTTGATTAATGATGAGAAGTGAGGTAGGGTCACTAGTTTGAGGAAAGCAACTGGAGCAATAAAAAGTGTACTCACCACATTCATGTTCTAACACTGATTGATATTAAATTGCATGTTTAGAGTTTATCCTCACTGGCAGACTTACTTGTAAATTCAGCCTGCTCCTTGGCCAATCTGATTACTCTTAACAACTCAACAGGAAACTTGAAACTTTAATGGAGATTTGTGATTCTCCCAGGGCATATATCTATATCTTCTCAACAGTGTCAGACTGATCTGCTGCCAACACGTTTTTCTCCCCTCAGTAGAATAAATCTCTGACTACACATCCTGGCAAAAGTTCACATTTCTCCTGGCATGCTTCCCCAATAGGCATCAAATGTCTTGAGATTTCAGACAAAATCCTTTTTCTCCAGGGAAAACATGACTTATGTAGATGACAGGACCTCAAACAGCAAACCCCGCTTAGAAATTTAGCAATTTCTAAAACATATTTCCTATCACAGACCCATTTTTTTTGACACCAGTGCCCTCCCACACACACACAGGTGCACACATACATGTGCACATATATAATCAATTTTCCTGTACTTACTGCATTATGAAATACCAACTTACAATGAGTTTTGAGAGGCATTGTTTTGTTACGAATAAAACCCTCTATAAGTAAACATAGTCATTATCAATGCACACTCATTGTGTAATAGATCTGTTGTCTGTGTCACTTAGCCAACTTTGATCATTTTCTATCATCCAGAAAACAACTCTCCTTTCTTAAAAACCAGCGCATAATCAATTCTTGGCAGTAGCTGGCATGTGATTTAGGTCTGCGCCTAATCGGCACACTGCATACCACTAATGCCTGGCACAACAGTGAATACCTGGACCATCTATGACAATGAGAGCAAGGGGCCTCTTACTGAGAACCCTGGAAAATATAGTCTTGATTTTTTTATGTTGTCTTGAAAGTGAGAGACTGTAGGGATTCCATATGCTATAATCATTTTTTGAACCTGAAGAGAAAGCTTGTCTGAATGGAGCCATCTGAAAGAAAACAGATATTATTCATGCCCCTCATGACAACACTGAAGTATCTGTATCAAGTCATTCATGTCTGCATGAAGCCCACATGCAGGCAACCAGCTCGGGAATTCATCTCATTCCGGTTGGAGTTTCTGATACTTGGAAAAGAAATAGTCCTTTACTTTTCTCCCACCTTCTAGTTGAAATAGAAAATGGTAACAATGATTTATCTTTGCATTCTTATCTCATCATCCTTCTTCTAAAAATATTAGCTTGTATAATAATGTTTAGAGTTAGGTTAGTTACATCCTAGGCATAAAAACAAATATGATTAAGTCCATTATACAATTTTAGGCTAAGCAGCATTTTTCCTTAATCATGAGATTTTCTTATAAACTTTAACACTGTTCCGAAAAATAAAACTTAAAGCTACATATGGTTGAAAAGTGATTCTATCTGAACAAAATCAACAATGTATGGCCCAAAGTTATTGCATCATTTCCACTAAATCTAGCCTTAGAACTAGCTAGTGTTCTGATATTAGTAATTATTGTATAACTATTTCTTTATAAGTATTTTCATATATTTTATATTCCTGCCCTTCATTCTCAGGTCTGATTGTTGTTAAGTATGTGAATTTTAATTATTCCTTCTGTCACTTCTTTCAATGTTGTTTCTGTTAAAATGAATGCGATGCTACCAATTTATTCAACTAAATCAATTTTCTATTTAATTAAGTCTTTATGCTTTAATTATATACTTAGTTTGCAGTGATCAATTCTTCTCTCTAGAGATTTAATTGAAATATTCAGAAATTGATAAAGGTATGCCATTATGCATTTGAAGAATCACAGCATCTGTTGTTTAGATGTATGAAGTAGTTTTCCAGACAACAAAATTCCTCAGTACTACTCTATGCAATTATGTTTAGAACTATAACATCTATTAATATGTTCCTTTTGTCTACATTTTAAACACAGCCACTTTTTCTTTACATATTTCAGTTGTGATATTTCAATTTATTTTTCTTTCTATAATGTTCATTGAGAATGTTAAGCATTTGAAATAGCCAACGGTGAATTTTTAGTAACAGAGTATAATGCCTAATCTGTAATTTTAAGAGAATAAAGTGTGATGTAAACCTTGATATGTCATGATTGAAACTATGTGTTTTCTAAGGGAACACGTTAAAATTGTCAGTTATTTTCCCTTGACATGTTTGCATTACACAAATTTCCCGCAATGAATGCATATTACTTTAAAATCAGAAAATGTAAAATATTATTGTCTTTGATCCATGTGTCTTTTTTTATCATCTTTCACATGCTGATATTAACAATGACTAGAGATACATTTTCATAAGGGTAAGAAAACTTGCTTAAGTTTTGCTGGCACTAGTAACACATCCATCTGTCCATTGAACTGAAATACTAATGGAAAGACATCACATCTTGAAAAGAAAGACATAGCTTTATCAAAGATGTTGGAGAGTAAACATGTTTGTCAATGGAGCAATGTCAATAGTCAAGGGAAATTAAAGTTTCTGGACTGACTGTGAAAGAGTCAATCAAGATCATAAAATAGCTAAGTGATGGATGATTAGGCTGTGCTGATAGATATTTAAACACAGGAATTCAGAGCTTTAAATGACAGTCCATGTTGCAGGATCAAAGCACAAATTAAATGTGTAGAGTTCATTTTGAGTTTCTAATTTGCAAGTTTGATGAAGATTATTTGATTTATGACTAAGTTAATGAAACATCACTATGCAATTTGAGGTCATTTTAATAGTAGCATGGAAATTAATATTAAAACCTTAAGAGAAAGCAGGGAGGTGTTTGGAATGGAGGGAGAACATCTTTTAAGTGAGTAAGAGTGAGAGGGCTAAGATTTCACCCTGCTTGCAAATTAACAAGTTAGCCTGCCAAAGTGATTGTGGCTATATAAAATTGAGGCGTTTGGGTCAGAGACAAAAAGAGTTTATTATTCACAGCAACAGTCAAATCATTACAGGGCAATGAAGTGTTATAATGAGGTGTATTGCTGGAGTGGAATCCCACAATACAAAAACTTTAATTTAAAATAGGATTGCTGGTGATCTCCCATTCTCCTAAAGCACAACTAAAGACTAAGATCAGCTCAGTTTAATCTTCTCAGAATGGGGAAAAAATGGTGACAAAATAGTAGCTGACACAAACTAGACAGAGGGAGACAGAAGTAATTTAGATATTTGCCTAGCCTCTTTTATCCTCTATATTTTGCAGTTTAGAAGTTACTTTAAAACAAGCTCTATTTTCTGCATGTATCACTGCAGTGTAGACCTTTGGGATCACATAAACACACCAATCTTTATATTTATTTCATATGAGATGCTTAAGTGGAAGAGAAGGTGTGAATATGCTTACATCTTTCCTTTGCCTGATGATTTCAATAGACTGGACCATTCAAGGAGACTGTTGAGTGTATGAGTATGAAGTCAAGAAACTTTTGGTAAGAGTTTTAACTGAAGAAAGTTAAGAATCAGTTAAAGCTGGTGCTTATGCTACTATTATGCAAAAAACCCTTCTGGTGGGAAGAAATATTTAAAATTCTAGAGAGAGATTTTATTTTCCTCTTATGCAATCTTTTTGCAAATAATCCAAAGAATGAAATGATCATGTGAAAATTGCTGCTATTCACATTTTAGCTACAAATCAGAAAAACATCATTTAGTTGAGTGGCTATCAACTGCTCCATTATCTAGTCTGAAATAGGCTCTTTATCACAGGAAGTGCCATTCATAGGATTGGCACATCCACAAGAATTAATAATGATTCCTTACAATTATGATGACTTTTAAATGAAAATGACCTTTATTCTGGTTACTTTTTAGGTAAATGCTTTTATTTTGGATATCTAACTTTATCTTATTTACCGGGAATTTGATTCAATTTTTAAAAAATGTGTATTTCTCATGCCGTGTTGTAAAATAAAACTATACTGTTTAGGGTATATGGCTATTTTGGAAATCCAAAAGAACAGTCTTTTTGTTACATTGCAATTATTGGTGATTAACATTTATAAATATACTAAGTAAAAAATATGTTTTTTAAATGAGGCAAACAAAAAATAGTCTGACATAGATTCCAGCAAACTTTTTATTTAAAGAACCAGAACGTAAATATTTTATGCTTTGAGGGCAATATGGTCTCTGTTGCCACTACTCAGCTATGTCGTTGTAGTGCACAAGCAGCCATCAACAATAAATAGATGTAGCTGTGTTCTTTACAAAAACAGGCCTTGGAAAGCCAGATTGGCCCAATGCTATAGTTTATAGACCCCTGATCTAGTATACTGTAAACCAAAAATAAAACCCTAAGTCCCCTGACAGACCAAACACACTCCCTCTTGGCCAAGGGGACCCCAGAGAAACGTGAAACCTGAATTCTTGACCATGATGGGAAGGGATGTTGGACATATTTCATTATATCTCCTTCCTTTTGGAATTTAAGCACAACTGACCAGCATTCAGGTTAAAATAGAGATCATAAGACAAACAAAACTGTCTCTTTGTGGCAAATTATAAACAAGACAAAAGGCCATGCAAGACAAGGGTTAAGTCACACCCTACAAACCACAGAATCTTGTAAAACTGGTGTTTTTTTTTTTTTTTTTTTAATTAACCTGGTACTATTTGGCTTAATTTCTAACCTGACTCTGATATAGCATCACAGGACAGATAGCAGACCTTGAAGAAAATAAAAATATTTTATACCCAAATACATTTTTTGATATGTTTTGAAATGGCCCCACAAAGCCATCTTTTGTAGAGAAAATTGGGATATGCAGAGAATCTGTTAATGCAGCCAGACCTTCCCTTCCCAAGCCTTTCCCAGATCTAGGGCAGATTAACTGAGAGTCAGACAACTCTTTAATGTCTGAAAAGAGACATTTACCAGCTATTCTCTCTGAAGGCTGCTACCTATGAGGCTTCATCTGCATAAAAAGAACCCTGGCCTTCACCAACCCCCTTAATGTTGACTCAAGCATCTTCTGACTTCAAATCTTTAGACAAAGTTTAACTGCCTCAACCAATTACCAATCAGAAAATTTTTGACTCCATTGATGACCTGTAAACATTCCGGACCTTAAGATATCCCACCTCTATAGGCTGAACCCATGTATATCTTCCCTGTGTTTATTTATGGTTGTATTATTCTATTCTCATGCCTCTGTGAAGAATACCTGAGACTAGGTAATTTATAAATGAAAGAGCTTTAATTGACTCATAGTTCTCTAAGGCCAGGGAGGCCTCAGGAAATTAAAATCATGGCAGAAGGCACCTCTTCACAGGGCAGCAGGAGGGAGAATGAGTGCCAGTAGGGGAAATGCCAGAGGCTTGTAAAATCATCATATCTCTTGAGAACTCATTCACTATCATGAGAACGGCATGGGGAAACTGCCCCCATGATTCAATTACCACCTACCTGGGTCCTCCCATGACACATGGGGATTATGGGGATTACAATTCAAGATGAGGTTTGGGTGGGGGCACAACTAAACCATATTAATGGTTTTACCTACAATTGTTACCTCCCTAAAGTGTATAAAACCAAACTGTAACCCGACTCCCTTGAGCATATTTCTCAGAACTTCTTGAGAATGTTCCCTGGGCCATGATAACTCATATTGGCTCAGAATAAACCTCTTTTAAATATTTTACAAAGTTTCTTTCTTCATTAACAATGCAAAGTTTAAATTTATATGTATATGTAAATATATTAAAAATTACTTATATGTAATGCTGTAACATTATGAAAGTAGGTTATGAAAGTTTAGATTTGCAAGATAGTATTAAAAATATTCTGACACTTACTAAAACACTAAGGAAGTCTTTATTCAAAGCTATTGCAATAGGTCTGAATATGGTGGCTTATATCCATAATCCCAGCAATTTGGGAGGCCAAGACAGGCAGATCTTTGAGGTCATGAGTTTCAGACCAGCCTGGCCAATAGGGTGAAACCCCATTTCTACTAGAAATGCAAAAACTAGCGGGGTGTGTTCGCTCTACACCTGTAGTTCCAGCTATTCCAAAGGCTGAGGCAGAGGATGACTTGAGCCTGGGAGGTGGAGGTTGCAGTGAGCCGAGATCCCACCACTGCACTCCAGCGCGCCAGCCTGGGCAACAAAGCGAGACTCTATCTCAAAAAGCAAACAAACAAAAACCCCATACCAAACCAGACAAAAAAACTGTTGCAATGTAGAAAAGAGACTTAACTGCAACTACAGCAAATATTGCTAGAGGTACTTAGTGCCAAGGAGCAGAATAAAGCAGTCAGTGCATGGAAGACTACCAACAGGAGCTATGCAAGACAAGGGAAATCTTGCTAAACTGGTATAAACGTTAAAGAAAGAGGAAAGAAACAAGAAACACGGCTGGCAGTTAAAGATAGGTGTTCTTCAGTTAAAACCTGAGAGGTGCCCCTTGCCGATTTCCGTCAGCAGCCTTTTCTCTTACAGAATAAGAGTATATATCGGTTTTAGGGTGAAGGGGCTTATCAGAAGCTTGGAATGTTTATGTTTGTGGAGAAGTTTATGATGGAGGTTGGAATGTCTCTGGGAGGAGGGGAGGTTATCTTGGGGCAGACATCTTTCCATCCTGGAGGGGAGTTATCTCAGGGCTAACATCTTCCCAGCCAGAGGGAGTTACCTAGGGGCTGGCATGTCTCTTGTCTGGGAGGAGTTTGGAATGTTTCTAGTTGGAGATGTTATTTGTGGTTTATGGTCATGCTGACCTTGTGATGCCCTTTGGATGTAGGCCTTTTTTATTATTATTAAGGTGAATTTTAGAATGAGGGCATGTTCAAGATGGCAATGCTCCTGCTTTATCAATTGAACTAACACAATTTTTGCTAAAGGCAAGCCACAGACTTAAATTTCAAGGATGGGGGTTGAGGAATTTGATCAAATGTCAAGGGCAGGGGGATTATCACTAAACTGACCCAGCACTATTCTTGTTAAAGGCAAGCCAAGGCCCAGGGCTAGTTGTGAAGTGGACGGAGGAGACTGGACAAATTTTAGTCAAGGCAGATGTCTTCGTCAGCTGTATTTCTAAATAACGTCACACAGCAAAAAATAAATAAATAAATAAATAAATCATAAATGTAGTAAAAAACTTAAAGGAAACGAAAATACTTGTTATCGTTCTACTGGATATGGGCTGTATTATATACTCTAAAAGATACAAGCAATTGAATGGTGGCTCGCCAAAAATTCCAGCAAAATGCCCTATTAAAGATAAAGCATGGCTGAGTTAATTGCTTACTTTGGTTAAAAAGATCACTATTGTCACAGAAAGTGAGCAGCATATGGAAAGAAAAAAGCAAAGAAGAGATGCTTATAAGGTTTGAGGGGATGTAGTTTGACAGGTATTTCAGTAAGTGAGCTTGATTAGAGTTGGATATAATTTGTGATTAAGAGTTTAGGATAGTGAATTGAGGGATGTGAGTACTTTGGAGAGGCTCTTGAATAGGAAACAGTCCTTTGTTTGTGCTGCATTTTGTACTGAGAAAGACATATTTAGTGAGCCTTAGTCGAGCGGTCTATTTTTCAAGTAAATGGGTTTTTAGAAAGTTCTTGAAAAAAAGATGGTTATTTGCAACTTCAGCTTCCTGGCAAGAATTTTCTGAAATATTAAAGTTTTATCAAAGCAGACAGTTGAATAATAAATTGTGTTAATGTAAACAGTAAGATGTGTTGATGTAGATGGTTTCAATTCTCAAAAGAACAAGAAATAGGTCCCTTTTTGAGTTTATAAAGTAATTGAAAACCCAAAACAAATATATCAAAACTGAATAATAATACATAGTAAAAAAGATGGAAAGGAATTTCATGATTAAATATTAAATGACTGGCTCAGGAGTTCAGAAGAGAGAGATATTAGGTGAATACTTTAAAGGTGTTGGGAATTTAACAATGCTTTGAAAAAAATGAAAAGTTTGGACAAGATCTGGTGTATTTATTAGTGGGCATTGTAAGAAAATCTGAGTGGAAGTGAAGTTTTACAATGTGGAGACTGTAAGCAATAGATAACCTAGACTATTTTACAGGCTACTGGTAGAAAATAAATATGGAAATATATGTTAAATTTTATATTTTATTATTAGGAAGTCACAGGTCTTTGTGGAGTGTTTGAAGCAATGGAAAGTATTGTGTCGAATTGACTGGGCTGTGTGATGGGAAAACCTAGAGGAACAGAAAACTCTTCCAAAACTAACAACCGTCCGGGTGATAGGTTATAAAAAACAATATTAATATAGTAGATAAAGAGACAGGAAAAATGTAACCAACATGATGGTATGTATGGAAATGGAATTTTGAGGGAGAGTAGAGCCAAAACTGTGAAGAGTTTAATTTTAGTATGAGTTTTATATGTCTACAAGATATGTGGCCTAGCATAGAATTGGAAATATAGAACTGGCATATGGGAAAGGTCAGGACTTTAGTTGAATGTTTAAGAATCAGTATAGAAAGGCGTGAGTTGTAAAATAATCACTGAAGAGCTGCTGGGGGAAAAAAAAGCCTACAGCTGAGTTTGGAAGGATGCCATTGTTTAGATAGCAATTGAGAGGATAGATCACATGGAAAAATTTGAAGAACAAAGACCAGGGCAAGGTAGTGGTTCAAAGTCAAGAGAAGAGGACTGAGAAACTCTACTGTTCATCATCATTGTCAAACACTATGAAGCTGAGTGAGGTGGAGATGAAGCATGGGGGGAAAGCATATTGGATTTGGTTATTACAGGCAAGTGATGATATTGGAAGTCTGAAATTTCAGGAGAGTAAGAACTGCAGCTGCAGTGCAGAAGATACAGGGAATAGTATGAATGGCTGTTATGGAGAATAAGGTGGAAACCCCTCAGACGAAAGGTTTATTGAGGCTAACTATGAAAAGGAAAAAACTAGGAACAGAGAAAAACACCAGAGTTAATGAATTTGGTTGTTTTTTTTTTGAGACAGAGTCTCGCTGTGTCGCCAGGTTGGAGTGCAATGGCATGATCTTGTCTCACTGCAACCTTGGCCTCCCGGGTTCAAGTGATTCTCCTGCCTTAACCACCCAAGTAGCTGGGACTACAGGCGGACACCACTACACCCAGCTAATTTTTGTATTTTTAGTAGAGATGGGGTTTCACCATGTTGGCCAGGATGGTCTCGATCTCTTGATCTTGTGATCCACCCGCCTCATCCTCCTAAAGTGCTGGGATTACAGGTGTGAACCACCTCGAATGGCCTACTTTTCTTTCTTCTTCTTTTTTTAATGTAAAGAACAATGTTCAGCATGAAAAGGACAAGTAAATGACAAGAGGAAACAGAAATCAAAGATATTTAAGAGCTTAAGAGCACATTCACTTGTTTATAAAACAGAGCTTCACTTTGCAAAGGAGAAAGTTCATCTCTTCCCAAAAGTCTTGGGAAAAAAGAGTGTGCATGGAATGAGATCTTGAAATAGAGATTTAGGAAACTGAAGCCATTTCTAATGACCTCAGTTTTCTCAGGTAAATATATGGAGGCTGGGGCTTTTTAAAATGTGAGGAAAGTTTTATATTGTTGTGAGCAGTGTTTTAGGAGAGTTGAATGAGGTGTCTACAGTGTTTTAATTATAAATAGCAAAATGTTCTAGTTTTACCATTGATATATTCAATTTATGAATAAAATCTTAACTTGATATTTAACAAACCCTTCCTAGATTTGTTTAAATATTTCCTGTGATAGTCATTTAATTTTTTCCAGTTTTTATTTATAATTGCTCAGCTTATTTATGGAGTATAGTTTCTCTTAAAACATGGAATGCTACAGCATTCTAATTGTAGATATATCAAAAATAGTTTTAAATGAAGATTATCTCTGGATTAAAATTTCTCACAGAACTAATTTGCCAAGATTTTGTCTAATTTTTGAAATTTTCTCTTTCTCTATGTAGAGATAGATGATAGATTTGTTGATTGATTTAATTTTGAAACCTTGATAGTGAATTATCATGTCAAAATTAAATGCATACTTACATTATTCGTTAGCAAGATGAACAGAAACCAATATGGTGACTTTATATTGATAAACATGGAAGATGAATTTTGTCAACTTTACGCTTCTCAGAAGACTCGCAGCATAACCTGTTAAGTAAAGCTGAGTTTATTAATTACAGTAGTCAGAAAAGACAACATTTTAAAAGAGTCAGAGTGTCCAGAAGGAGAGGATTAGGGGGAGATATGAATAGGGTTGGAAATCTGGGTTTGAGTAGATACGACTGAACTTTGAATGTGAGGATCTGATTTTTGTTAGGCACATTTCAAGACGTAATAGTTTAGTATTGGTGAACACAGACAGGCAGGAATCTTGAAGTGAGTTGTTTGATAATTGAGCAGTTTACCCTATTTTAGAAGTTTAATGTTTCTAGAAACTAATTTTCAGCCATTTTCTAACCAAAAAGAAAAAGTTTTTTGTTCTTATTTACAGCATTAAGTTCATGGAAAGAATGCCCTAGAACAAATAGTAAAATGATGTGAATGCAGGCTGTCTTTGTTCTTGGTCCTGATAGGTAAGGTGGATGCAGATGTCTCAGTTCTTAATTTCAATACCACACTGAGAACTAAATCAACAATGGTAAATGCTTTATCATCTGCTCTGTGTGGAAGGGGTAAAAAATATAAGGTTGCATTACTTGATAGATTTTAAACTAGAATACTATGTTTCTCTTTTCGTCAGCCAAATTATGGAAAAAAGAATTGGATAGAAATGACAGTAATGATAGTTAGGTATACTGCAGACTGAAAATACATGCTTGGTTCTCAGGGTAGATAAGCCAGACAGTGATTCTATTCTGCTGTACATTTTCATTTAAACAAAAACTGATTGAGTTGAATGTGTGTTCAGAATAATTGGCTCTTAACTGCCAATAAGCTGAAAAGAAGAAAAGATTATTTAATCAAAGCACCCTGTAGATATGCATAATGCCATGTTTTAAGAATGCTTCAAGTACACCTGCCTTAATCTTCCCATGTTAATGCACTTTGGTCATTGATCTAATTCACTCATATTTTATTACTTAATGTTAAACAAAATATATGGTACAACATTCAGAAATGTAGTTCCAGAATGATAGATCACTATTAATCTAGTAGACACTATTAATCTAGTAATAGGAGTTTCAGAACTGGGAATTCCATGAGTGATTATAAATCAAACTGTAAAGTAGGATAAATTTGAGATCCAGAAGACCAGATTATAAAGAACAACAGCAAAAGAAAAAAAAAAAAAAAAACACAAGAAAATTGATAAGGGCAGATATTAGTTGCTTTTAAAATAATTCATGTAAAAATCTTTGTTAATTATTAAGCTAGAGAATTACATGTGAATTAAAAAGTTCATCCTATTAATGCAACATTGAGAGTCTAACAGTAAAATTTGCAGGATTGCAGAACTAAAGGTATTTACAAATCTGAATTCTGTTGATTTTTCTCAAGCCCAAATAATTATCCAAGAAAATTGACTTTAAATAAATTAATGTTAACTTAGTCTTTAGTTTTTTTTTTTCTTGAGATGGAGTCTCACTCTGTCACCCAGGCTGGAGTGCAGTGGTGTGATCTCAGCTTACTGCAACCTTCGCCTCCTAGGTTCAAGCAATTCTCCTTCCTCAGCCTCCCATGTAGCTGGGACTACAGGTATACGCCACCATGCCTGGCTAATTTTTGTATTTTTAGTAAAGACAGGGTTTCACCATATTGGCCAGGCTGGTCTTGAACTTCTGACCTTGTGATCCACCAGCCTTGGCCTCCCAAAGTGCGAGGATTACAGGCATGAGCCACTGCGCCTGGGCCTGTAGACTTTATATTTTCAAACGAGCTTTACTTCCTTCTACTTTTGTTCTAAGGGAAATAATGACTAATTTTATTTTGACCACCCCTAATAACAACCCATCACTCATTTAAGATTTTTCTTTCACCCTGAGGAACTATGGTGTCACACATTTCTTTTTCTCTTCTCTTGACCAGGAATCACCATTCATACTTAAAATATTCTATGGCTTTTCTTTCTCGCTAACGCACAGACCTCATCTCAATTTAAAATTCCACAGTGTGCTTGTGTAATCACCCAGTGATTTCTTCCTGTCCTCTGCAAAAACCAGTTCACTGAGACCTTGGTATTGCAGTAAAGAAAGAGTTTAAATAAAATGAGATTGGCCATATGGGAGAACTGGAGTTATTATTCAATCACTTTCCCTGAAGTCTTGGAGATCAGGGTTTTTCAAGGTGGGCATGGGACTAGGAAATGGTTGCTGTTGATTGGTTGGGGGGTGCAATCATAAAAGTGTGGAAAGCTGTCCTCGTGCACTAAGTCTGCCTCTAAATGGGAGGTAACAGGACTGGTTGAGTTTTGCATCCTGGTGAGGCCAGTCTGAAAATCATCTCAAAAGACCGATCGTAGGTTCTACAATAGTAATGTTATCTATAAAAGCAACTGGGAGAATTACAAATCTTGTGACCTCTGGCCACATGACTTTTGAGCAGTAAAAGATTGTAGAAACAACAGCTACATTTTAGCAGAATTCAGGCTTTCACAATTTCAGTTTTGTGTCCTTTCATTAGTATTACAAGGGTGATTTCTACTCCTGAACAAGAAGGTGATGAGATTTAGGGAGGGATTATTAATATTTTTGTTTCAAAGGTAAATTATAAACTATGTTTCATACATGGTTAGTTTGGCCAATATTCAAGAATGAGTGTAGACAGCCAGCCTATGAGCCTAAAAGCAAGATGGAGTCAGCCATGTTAGATTTCTTTCACTATCATGATCTTTGCAAAGATGTTTTTGCCTGCCTCTTGGGAGAAAAACTACTTGAGTGTTTTGTTTTGTTTTGCTCTATTTTTCTCCATGATGCAATGGAAAAGGGAAATTTATTTTCTCTTAATTTATTGAGAAAGTATTGTAAGGATGATTTTGTTAGGGTATGCTATTTGGCTCTTGCTAATCCAGGATGATATATGTTCATCAAAATCCAGAAGTGGTCCAGAGATGAGAATATTTTAAAAAAATTCAAAGAGGGAATAGAAGTTAGAACTCAAAGTTGAGGTTGGACTATTGAGTGAGCAGCAGGACAGGTCAAATCAACTGGCAAGACCAAATGAGCATTGCAGATGATTGGTGTTGCTGTTGAGACATGATCATAAATATGGATGATGAATAAAAAGGAAAGAGAAGAGAGGAAAAGAATATAAATCAAATAAACGTTTATTGTTTATGTAAATCTACTATTTGTTCTGCATCAATAGAATGGACAACAGGTAGGCTGGGCACAGTGGCTCATGCCTGTAATCCCAGCACTTTGGGAGGCCAAGGCGGGTGGATCACGAGGTCAAGAGATCAAGACCATCCCGGCCAACATGGTGAAACCCTATCTCTACTAAAATTACAAAAATTAGCCGGGTGTGGTGGTGTGCACCTGTAGTTCCAGCTGCTCAGGAGGCTAGGGCAGGAGAATTGCTCGAACCTGGGAGGCAGAGGTTGCAGTAAGCTGAGATTGTGCTACTACACTCCAGTGTGGTGACAGAGTGAGACTCTATCTCAAAAATAAGTAAATAAATAAATAAACAAGAGAGGACAACAGGTAAAGTTAATGATAAAACAAAAGCAAGAACTCAATTCCTTTTTAGCTGATAACAGAAGTTCAGAAGGTGATACAAGGCCTTAGTTTAGAGATCATATAGAACTATCAGTTCATACAGCCAGCCTCAGGGAGTAACTGGGAAATCCCTTCTTTATCTCCTCACACTCATCCTCTATTAAAAGGCCATTTGTGTTTCCCTGTTTCCCAGGCTACAGTTCCAACATGTCACTGTTCCCATGTGACTAAGGTCAAGAAGAACTACTGGCCTTCTGTGTTATTTTTGACTGTAATAGGAGGGTCATATTGGACTATGTCTTTTGAGTTAGATACTGAAGAAAACAAACTTTAGTTTTGCTGCTATTGCTTGCTTCTGGTCATATACATTGTAGGTGTAACAATTAATAATATTTAAATAATGAGAGAAGAGGTCAGAAAATCTCGTTTGGCCAAAAGTGTCAGATACTTTTTCATGTGTTTTTGCTGATAATCTTCATAACTTCAAACTGGATAAAAATATTATCATTTGAAAAGAGAACACATTCAAAACTACTTTTATGTGACTATCTTCTCTTTTAAACCTAATATATATATAAAAATATATAATATATATAAATATATTACCTTTTACCTTATATATATATGTTTATCTTCACAACTCATCATCTAGTCCTTGTTTTCTAAGTTTGTAAGTGAAGACATTCAGTTTCTGAAAGAGCGTAACTTATATACCTTCATTCACTATGAGTAGTGAATCTAATCTCTATTAATATCACCTTTCTTCCAAGAATGAACAGGAGATTAGGGATGTGCAACACCATGGAAAAGGCTAGAATTAGGTAAAACTGGATAAAAATATTATCATTTGAAAAGAGAACATTTTCAAAACTACTTTTATGTGACTATCTCTCTTTTAACTAATATATATAATATATATATTATTACATATAATATATATATTATTATAT
This sequence comes from Aotus nancymaae, assembly GCF_030222135.1. Classification (NCBI taxonomy): domain Eukaryota; kingdom Metazoa; phylum Chordata; class Mammalia; order Primates; family Aotidae; genus Aotus; species Aotus nancymaae. Next base: position 81,223,629 of record NW_026988442.1, read on the forward strand.
AATATATATTAATATAATAATATATAAATATATTACCTTTTACCCTATATATAATATAATATATAAATATATTACCTTTTACCATATATATAATTATATACATATATATATGGTAATATATATAATTACATATGGAATTATATTATATACTAATATATATTATATATGGTATTATGTTATATATAATATATATGGTTTATATATGATGGTATATATATTACCATATATAATATAATATATGGTATTATATTATATATTATTATATTATATTGTATTATCTATGGTATAATATATATTAATATATTATATTATATGGTATTATATATGGTATATTATATATTAATATTATATTATATATTACCTTTTACCTTATATATTTATATATTATATATATTAATTATATATATACGGTGAAAGTAAATATATTATCTTTCACCATATATATTTAAATAAAGTAAATATATATTTACTTTCACCATATATATATAATCAATATATATAATATATAAATCTATAAGGTAAAAGGTAATATATTTATATATTATGTATGTTAATTATAATATATACTAATATGTTTATATATATTACATATATATTAGGTAAATATATATAATTAATAATATATAAATATATTTACCTAATAGGTAAATATATATATCTATATTACCATTTACCTAATATATGTTATATATATATAACATATATTACATATATATATAACCTTTTAATATAGAATATGTATTATATATATATTAGGTAAATGGTAATATAGATATATATATATTACCTTTTACCTAATATATATAAAATATATATATAAATATATTTACCTAATATATATATATCCTGAGTATCCTAATATCCTGTCAGTTTTTCCTCAAGTTAGTATTCTCAGTCTGAGATGTTGTTGTTTTAATTTTCTAACAAATATGGCTAAACTTACCTCAAAAATATGTAAAAGCAATTATCTGAAAGAAATGCAGTTATTTAAAAAGAAAACATAACTTTTCTAGAGTTGAAAAAGTTGATTTATTAATATAGTAGTAGCCTCAGTGATTTTGATCTGCAATTATGCAAGCCATATTAAATACCACAGACAAAATCACAACCCAAAAGAGAATTAAAGAAGCTGCATAGAAATGCAGTGGGAGTAGAAGAATTGGATCCATTAATAGTTCTGCATGAAGGTGATTCAATCTGAGGAGACTTAGAACAGTGAAGAGTTACAGTCGACTGACAGCACTTTTAAGTCAAAATACTGGATCATCATCATTAATGGCTTACTTGAGAGACTGGAGGCATTTCTCTTTGCCCATTTTTTGTCACCACAGAATGTGTAGCAGATTGCCCACATTTTAATTAATTTTCATTTGTTAAACCATGAAAATTAACCCCTTGTTCATTGCACAACGGACCATGTGTTAGGTGGGCTTCCTGATCTTTCAAGAGAATGAATGCCAAGTACAGAAATCTGCTTGGGTTATTGAAGGCTAAAAAAGATTGTTCCAATGTGTCTGTTTATTATGCACGTTTTCTCCCCTACAGTTATTATATTACCTAGTCAATCTATTTGTCAATTGTTAATATCTTTGTTGTTGCAGATACAGATGTGGTGTATAAAAGCGAGAATGGACATGTCATTAAACTGAATATAGAAACAAATGCTACCACATTATTATTGGAAAACACAACTTTTGTAAGTAATGAATAATTAATTACTTTATGCATTTTAGTACTGTTTAGAAAGCTCTCTAGGTGTACATAACTTTCTATTCTTCAGCTCCAGCACTTGTAAACCATTTTAGGTAAAAAGCTGGGGCTGGAATATCATGAGAATTGGTTAATCTATTGATAGAAAATACCCCGTGACTGTCTGCTTCATTTTCTCCCCATTTACTCTTGTTAGTAATTGGAGAATTATTTCCATAAATAGTAGTTGCTTAGAAAGAATACTTTTTCCCAATATTTTATATATAACATTAGTTATATAAATGCCAAGGTTAAAAAAAATGGTTAGTCTATCCTTATTTATTATTAACTTTCTTTTCTCCTTTACTTATTATTCTTTCTGACTTCTTTCTAGTTTTGTTGTTTTCAGGATCATATGGAAAGGCTTTCTAAAGCTGCTTTTCAGCTGAGGTTGATGTATTTTACTTTTAGAATTTAGGATTTTATCATCAGTATCGTTTTACTTCTTTTGTATCACTGTTTAGCCAACATTGTTTAAATGACTAAATATATTTACATTGGTCATAATATGGGCTTTGTCTTTCTGAAAAATCTAGTACCCTAAGGTTAGGAGACTTAGCTATGTTTACCTATTTAGTAAGCGATAATGAATTACTATTGCAAATATTGAAACTCTAGCTACCCAACACCAATGAAAAATAGTACAGTTATTTACTCACTATTTTATTGTAATTAAAGTTTCAGTAGACTGCCAATTAGGTGAATTCACGTAATACAGACAAAATATAGTACAAGGTCTCAGAAAAACCTCCATAAAATGAAACAATAAGCAAAATCATGGACTACTTTAACAAATGGATTCCTACTTGTACATTTAAAATAAACTTTTAATCTTCATATTTAGTATGAAATGGCCTTATGGAAGAGATGGACTAAAAACTTTCTGTTTAGTATTTTTACATATTAAGGAGAAAATGTCATTACAATTATTAAGTGATTATACATGTATATCCGTTAGGCTAAACTTAACCAGTCAACTAATGTACATTAATAATGAGATCATCAATGAGAAGAAAATAACGACATTTTTGTTTTTCAAGTAATTTACAGGGAATCAAAGAATAGCTATTCTGTGTGCAACTCTTTGTGTTATTCAAGGGATGTTAAGGATATATACAGCAGATGGCTTACTTTCTAAGAATGTGGATTTTCTTTGAGTGATAATACTAACCCTTACGGAGAATTTTAATAAACAGTATAGAACAGTATTTACTATTTCTTCAGTGGATGGTTCTCTGGGATACCAGGAAAGGGGCTAGGAGAATCATTGAGAAATACTGTAAATAGTGAAAAAAGTAGCCCTTATTAAGAAGATAGGATAGGAGGCAGAATTCAGGAAGCAATAATGATGAGAAGGTATGATAATAATATACGGATTAAAGTAAGAATGAATGGATTTTCCATAAAATTAGTTTGAGGAACAAAAATTGAGTGCATTTTAATTTCTGCTTTCCTTTTTCATAAAGTAACATAATATTTTGGAGCTTCTAGGCCCTCAGTAGCCAAGCATTCCGGTTAGATATACTCAGTACATGAATTATTCTATTATGTGTCTGTTCCTTATTAAATACTCTTTCACACAATTCAATGAAGTTTTCCCCCATCACTAATTATGTTTTTGTTTTCCATTATTTATTCATTACTTTTTAAATCTTCCGTGGTACATCAAAAAAGAAAGCAAAGCGAATAAAACTTTTGGATTATGATTCCGTTATCTCAATTCTTTTGTTGGTGCTACACACCGCCACCATGTCCTATCATTGTGGTTTTCTCCATGTGCTAATTAATGCTGTTTATCTTTGTGCTTTTGTGTTATATCTTTTTAATCCTTTTGGGTTTTCTTTCTGTTCTCCTCTTTGCTGGCCATGACTCTTAATTACCACAGAGTCATATTTAACAAATATTCTAATTTACTGGTCTTCTAAGATTCATAGGCTCCCTAAGGACTTTTATGTCACAATACAGATGATTAAGCAATTTATAAGTCCTAGAGGTGTATACATTCAATATGGGGGCAGGTGTCAGGGGAGTGGAAGGTTGTATCAATTTGCACCAGTTACTCAAAACTGAGAACAAAAATAGGAATTACCATAATTCCAGATGATTTCAAAGGAGCTTAATTGTTTTCTCCTAACTTCAAGATGGCATTGTTTAATACACTTACGTTTTTAAAGTTAACATTAGGCTAAAACCTGGATTTAATGTCTCTTCCAGGAAACTCTGTTGAAAAATATAGTTTATTGAAACATACTGCTGTTTTTTTCTGTGAGCAATTATCATTATTTTAATTACAATAATAATTGATTGGATCAGATCAGTGTAGAAAACTTTGAAATGAAAGTATGACAAGTCTTTTGAGAAAATAAATATACTATTGATAAAAATGTCATAACAGAATGGTCTGTTCTATAATAGGACATATTATGCTAAAATATGACTACAAATTTGTTTTAAAAATTAAGATAATTTAACATCATATTATCACTTTTCAACTTAAACACATTTTAAATATGATTACTGTGTATTTTTGGTTATGTAATTATGGTTAGCTGACTCTATGATTAAAATAAATATTGAGCATAGTTGTCAAATAAATTTGACAAATAAAAAATACTTTTTTAAATGAAATAATTGTGTTAAGGCATTCTTTTGGGTTGAAGGTAGGTGGATTTCTAATGAAAGGAGGAAGTTAAAGGGCATATAGCTTTTGAATTAGAGGATGGGAAGTAAGCGATTTAGCCTCAAAATTGCTCTTTATAATTTCTAAGTGTTTGGAAATGTTATCTCTTAGAGCCAGAACTATTTTAAACAAAAGCTCATTCACAATGACATAATGAGGAAAGCGTTTTATAAGTATTTGCTGTACTCTTTTCACTGTTAGTAATTTGAATATCACCAGTGGCCTTGGCAGAAAATACCGACAGCCATAAATTGTTTTATCAAATCACTTTTTGAAATTAGAAAGGGGTTGTAAACATGAGTTCAAACCCCATGTGCTTAAGTATAGTTAAAATTTAAAAAATATTTATCTTGTTTGTTTCTTAAGACACAAGGTCTTGCTCTGCTGTCCAGGCTGGAATGCAGCTGTGATTTAAGCAATCATAGCTTACAGCAGCTTCAAACTCCTGGGCTCAAGTGAATCTCCTGCCTCAGCCTCCTGAGTAGTTAGGACCACAGGTGTCTGCCACCAGGCCCAGCTAATTTTTTTAATCATTTTTTTTTTATTTTAGCAATGGGGTCTCCCTATGTTGCCTAGGTTCATCTTCAACTCCTGTCCTCAAGTGATCCTCCTGCTGTGGCCTCCCAAAGCACTGGGTTTACAAGCATGAGTCACAGAGCTTCGCCTCCTAAAATGTAACATATATCTTATGCATTAATATGAAAAGGAATAAGTGAGAGCCAAGAGTCTAATCTGAAATCTCTGAAACTCTATAAACCTGTTTAAATATATGCTATTAAAAATAGCCATAGCACAGGGAGGAAATTAATATATGGCAGCAGAATGATTCCAAGCAAAATGTTACATCTTCTTTGCTCTGTTTATTTTTATATAGGCCATTACAAAATAGTAGGTTTGGAAAGAACTAAGGAAGATTCATTGATTTATCATGCATAGAGACAGCGTCAGCTGGCTTGCGTGTCCTCATAGTGTTTTGGTTTTATTTGTTTGTTGTCTTATTTGTTGTGCCACTGGGTATATGGAGGTGATAGATCCAACTCTGTGAAAGCAAGAAATTCATTATTCAATTTGAGTTTGAGGAAATAGATGTCCTATTAAAAATAACAACAACAATAAACAACACAGTAGAACAAATGAAGAATTACTGAATAAAGGCATCAAAAATTTCAACTCATAAGATTTGAGATGAGGAAAGATTGTCAGAACATTTGATTGTCCATGTGGCCTCACCTTATGGCTAACAGTAATGGATAATTTGTTAATTATTTGTAAGATTTGGTCTTATCAGTATCTGGTGGAATCCAAGTAGTGATGGACATCAGTAGTGTAACTAATATTGATTAATCAGTGAAGCCACTGGAACTGTACATGTGAATGTTGTGTTTTGACAGTATTGTTTCTTTCTTTCTCTAGACCAGTGTTTCCTACTGGGGATGATTTTGCTCCGAGGAGACATTTGTCAGCTCTAGAGACATATTTGATTGTCCTGAATAGATATGAGGGGTTTACTGTGGGAATCTAGTGAGTAGAGGTCAGGAATGTGCATCCTACAATGTGCACGACAGCTCCCACAACAAGACTAACGTAGCCAGAAATGTCAGGAGTGTCAAGTTTGAGAAACTCTGTTCTAGACAGAGATACAAGAGAAATCATGTGATAATTAGAAGGTAGTTTTCTGAGGTAGGAGCAAAGTAGTGACTCTTAAATTGGTAATTTTAAGGAAGAGCTTAAGTTGTGCCTTCCAGCTTCATTAGTTTCAGGTACTTTTCTTCTTTTTAAGGACAACCCTGCAAAGCAGACCAGCATGCCTGAGTAGGATCGTTTGGCCTTGGCTTCCTCTCTTGTGGGTATTGCTGAGTATAAGATAAAAGTGTAACCCAGTTTTCTTATAATTTTTGGAGGATACTTCTGATTGAGACTTTTTTGTTCAGATAAATTAGTATCACTTCCTTGGCTATTGCCAACTTTGTTTTGACTAGGAAGCAATTGTTGCTTTTTAAGATAGAGAATAACTGATGGCTACTAGCAACTTCATCCAGCATGATTGCTTTCATTGGTGCATTGTCCTTATGAATAATTGAATTTTATCATTATTTACTTGGGCATCTCCTTCTCAAAATATTTAGATATTTGTTATATCCACAATATTTATTTTAAAAATGATAATTATGTTTATTTAGGTAATTTCCAATTCAGTCATCAAAATAGGATGTAACATTGATGTACATTCAGGGAAACAAATGGAATAGTACATGTTTCAGCAAAAATTGGACACTTTCTATATTTATTTAGGGAAGAAAACATTGAATCTACCATAGACATTTAGGCTCTTCAATATATTCTGTAAGTTAAATATATGTGAAAGTGAATTCCAGCATAGTTTTAACCGTGGTGGTCATTAAAACAGGAAAATTAGAAAGAAAATTTGTGACCCTTACCCTGGAAGTGTACTCAGGCACTATTTTAATTAAAAGTGTGGGGAGAAATTGTCTTGCTGCCTCTATGTGTTTGCAAGTATGACAGGATTACCCTGCAGTTTCAAGCAGTTATTCATACAGTTCCCCATAGGTTTAAAGGGCTAAAATTAACTACTACCTATTATTTTTTTTACCCTAAATTACAATTGTGAAGGATCTAGAAATTAGATTCTACTAACTAATTTATTTGTCAGGACAAAGAATCTCAGATGGTATGACCATTTTACTGTCAATGATAATGTCACTAATAAATCTACATCCATAGCCATTTAATTATTATGCATAGTGTTGAATGAGTAAGTCATCCTTGTAAATAAAATTATGAAAGTAATATATAAAGAAAATTAAATATCTAAGTAACATAAAAATAACATAACGAAATTGTTTCCTTCACATAGGAATAAAATTATGACAAAAATAAATTAGATGACACTTGTTTAATTATATGAACTAGAGCTTGGTTCAATCTTGTCTGATAGTTTCTTTGGAGCTGGAGGTATCAGACAGGATGCTAGAAACCAACAGGCAGCTAGATTTATAACAATTGATTGCAATTGTTTTGGAATTTGGCTTCCTGAGAGGTCAGCTCCCTGACTTGTATCCAGGACCAATCAGTCTATTTTGAGCAAGTCGAGGCTCTAGTTTCATACACTTAAACATTTGATGGATATTTCTGCCCTTCATTTTCTTTCTGAATAATTTTATATATTGCTGTCTTGCAGTCATGGAAAGCCAATTAGAAATTTTAAAAAATATTAGTCAAAGGATTCCAAGTTTCAGACAAAAGGAATAAGCTTTTGAGATACACAGCAGGGTGACCAGAGTTAATAATAGTGTATTGTACATTTTCAAATGACTAAGAGTAAATTTCAAATGTCTTACTACAAAAATATAAGTATGTGAGGTGATGAATATGTTAATTAGCTTGATTTAATTATTCCACATTATGTCCATCCTTATATAGCAAAACATCACATTTTACCCCATAAATATATACAATTATAATTTATAAATTAAAAATAATATTGATAAAAAGAAATTTTATAAAATAAATCACTCAGTGTTTTATTAATTTGTGTTATAACAATAAAACAAAATACATTTTCAAGAAATATTTCAAGCTTTTGAAGTTGATAATATAAAAATAATTTTTCCCCTCTTTTGATGTTTCAGAATATTTCAGTCTACACAACTTTGATGATGTAGAACTATGCATTGCTAAAACTTCTGCAGCCTATTCACACTCACAGAATACAGATATTTTAATAGTATATTGGAAATATATTAAATTAATATTTTAGTTTGCTTGTGAAACATGCATGAGCATTCAAGGAAGTTCAAGTTCTGGTAAACATTAAATAATAATGACAGCTTATTATAGAGCTAGAAAGCATTCTCCCTGTCTCCTACTTCAGTTTAAATTAAAAAAAATAAAAAACAACTGAGACCCACAGAAATAAAGAGACTTGCTCAACATATCTAGCGTAGTCTTTGGACTAGAGCAAGCATTCCTTGACGCCTAATCCAGTGGTGTTTTTAATATTACTAGCTGGGAATTCCATTCAAAATACCTTTTAAAGGAATGTAAAAATAAATAACGATCCTTTAGTATTTTACATATAAAAAATTTCTGTGTGTATTTGTGGATTTTTTACATAAACCTTCTAGGAAAGGTGCTTGAATTAAATATACATATGTTTATATGTATTTATGCATATGTTCAAAAAGCAGATAAATATCTATATATAGATCTATTTATATATGCAAGTATTGACCTCTCTATTCTATCAACCAATCCATCAATCCATTCATACTACCAGATAATCAGGAACAAAAGAGTATATAGTGAGTATAAAAGAGAAAAACCGTAAGTGTGGTTTACATGGCTTTTGTTGCCTTAACTTGTCTGAAGTCATCATATTTGTTTTTAACATGTTTTAAATATTGTGATGACTGTAATCTGTGTTGTCATCCTTTTTATCCAGAATTTTTCAATTCTTGTCAAAATACTGACGTGAATAAAGGGAAACAACCTTGAGTGCATTATATACACACACACACACACACACACACACACTCACACACACTACCATCACCAAGCAAGCAGCACCTGTTATTATGAACTACTGCTACTCTATTTCTCTTCTTTCCCCGATGTATCTGGCTGAAATAATCTAGTTTATGTCTGAATTGCTTCTGTTTCTTAAAAACTTGTAGAGATTTTTCCTCCTTTCCATCTTTTTTTTTTTTTTTTTTTGAGATGGAGTTTCGCTCTTGTTACCCAGGCTGGAGTGCAATGGCACGATCTCGGCTCACCGCAACCTCTGCCTCCTGGGTTCAGGCAATTCTCCTACCTCAGCCTCCTGAGTAGCTGGGACTACAGGCGCATGCCACCGTGCCCAGCTAATTTTTGTATTTTTAGTAGAGAAAGGGTTTCACCATGTTGACCAGGATGGTCTCGATCCATTGACCTCGTGATCCACCCGCCTCGGCCTCCCAAAGTACTGGGATTATAGGTGTGAGCCACCACACCCGGCCCCCTCCTTTCCATCTTTATAATGTTTCTGCATCATTATATCTTATTACCATATCAATTTATTTGCCAACTGTTATTTGGATCCCTGTTGTGTGTCAGATAATATTCCAGATTCTGGGGATACAATGGTGAGCAAGACAAGTTTGTCAGACTGACGATAAATGAGCAATCCATTGAAAATACAAGAAAATGTCAGCTAGTATTTAAGTGCCTGTTGAAAAACATAGGATGAAAGCTAGAGAATGATTAGGTGCTTAGGAAAGGCTTACTACGGAGGTAACATTTCAAGGTCCAGTTGAAGAATTGTATGGGTTGCAAGACCAGTAATTACAAAGAACATAGGGTTCAAACTATATAGATCTATTCCAAGATCAGAAAATACATAAGCAGTGGACGTATGTGGAGAATGGTACAAGATGAACTCAATGAGATAACTAGGGGTAAGATTTATGTTGAGTTTTATAGGTCAAGGTTTTATTTTGTGAGCAATAGGTACTTTGAAGAAAGAATAGCTAAGTCATATTTTAAAAGTACACTCTGTCAATTATATGGAGTGCATTTTCTAGGGATACTAAAGTAGAAACTGAGAGACCATTCTGAAGGCTATTGCAATGGTACAAATAAGAGAAGATGCAGGGCTTGAACTACGTACAGGGGTGCTAATGGTAAAAAGTAGGTGGATGGAGGATTTGCTTGGATAAAATAGTTAGGGTTTTGTTGGTTAATTACTTTGAGTCTGTTGGAAATAGAGAGATCAGCATCATCTCCTAGGTTTTAAATTTCATTAAATGGGTAATTCTGTTTTTAATATTTTCCCACAATTTTTGACAATAGAATCTATTTCATGGTTAGATGTTATATGTCTATGTTTATGCATATTTTCTGTATATAACAGTGTAATAGAGGAATTTTTAGAAGACTGGTTGAAAAAATCTTGAAATAAAATTAACAAACATATAATACATAGAATATAGGCATGCAACCCATTATGTCTTGGGGCTTAAAAATATATTGTCTATGATTATTTGATGGAATTACTCCATAATGTTTTATGTGCTTTTTCTGTCCCACCTACTATAATCACAGTTGAAGTGCAATAGAAAGAAAATAGAAGAGCTCCTAACCTCAGGATCTCATGATGTATTAACAGAGACTTGCACTAATCAAATACTTATATATATAAACATTTACAATTTATGACATAGAATAGGTGTGAATAATAGGAATGTAAGAATGAAAGTTAAATATTGCTTTTCCTTTTATTGCTTAATATCCATGTCAGAATTTCTAATGCATTGACTGAATCTGTTTTGAAGAAGTCACAGAAAACTTCCCTAAAGAAATGAAGAGGAGTGGAAATAAGTTGACTAAGCAAGAATATGGCTTGAGCATAGTGGGACAGGCATGAGGCATGAAGCAATAGAAACAAAGAATGCCAGGGTAGTAGGCACAGCACAAGGACGGGGGAAACAGATAAGGTTGGAGAAATAAGTAGTGGCCAGATCATGCAGATCATGGTACTGAATTGTCAAAAACAATCAGATTCGCTTTTGGAAACAAATATCTTCCTGTTGAAGTGATAGAGTACATTATAATAGAAAGTTGTGGCTCAGGAGAGGACAAATAAAGGCATTGTTGGATGACCTAGGCTTGAAATTAAAAGCAAATGGACTTAGGCCATGGCAGCAGACAAGTGAAAGATTTGAATAATAATAAATAAAAAGAACAGAATAAGAATGTAGTGGTTGGGGATGGGGGTTAGAAGGATGTATCAGTGATGATTCTTGAGATTTTGGTTGTATGACTTAATCCAAAGGGGAGTTAACCAGTTAACCATTGATATGGGGAATTCTGGGTGAGAACAAGGTTTAAATGTATGGTTGGATGAAAATATCTGTTAAGCTATATTTAGTAACTAAGTGGGGAAATCATCAAAAGATATTTAGGGTGTCACATTTCTTGATTGAAATGTAAAAATTAAATATTTAAATTAAAAATTGTCTCCACTCCTTAAAAAGGAGCAGAGTTGAGGGCCATATATAATTCTATGGTAGCAGTTTGAAGAACTTCTGAGGTGGTGACATGGATTTGCCTTCCTAGCAATGGTATAAGAGGGGCCTGATTTCTTCACATCTCTACAAAACATGTTCTTCTTACCTATTTGATTTTAGCCATTTTACTGGGTGTAAAGTAGTATCTCCCCATAGCATTTATTTTTATTCTCTTAATTTATTAATGATATTGAGGATCTTTTCATGTGCTTATTGGTTATTTGTTTATCTTTGTTGGAGATTGCTGTTCAAATTTTTTGCCCACTTTTTCATCGAGCTCTTTTCTTTTTATTGTTAAATTGTAACAGTTTTCCATATGTTAAAAATCAAGTTCTTTGTCAGATACATAATTTTCAAACGTTTTCTCCCAGGTATGTTGTCTTTAACTTTCTGGTTGGTGTCTTTGGATGCACAAGATTTAAATGTTGACGATCAAATCTATTTTTTCCTTAGTTTTATATACATTGTTAATTTAGACTAACTTCTTTTTGTGTGTTTGAGAACATAATAGCTTTTTATTCCTATGTTTAGTTCTATGATTCATTTTGAATGGATTTTTTAGTATGATGTGAGGAAGAAAGTCCATATTTATTCTTTGGCATGTAGAAATATGGTTATCCATTTAACATTTTTTAAAAAGATATTTTTTGTGTTGAATAATTTTGGCATCCTTCTCGAATGTCAATTGACAACAAATATATGGTCTTGTCTCAGGACTCTCTGTTCTATTGATCTGTATGTTTATCCTTAGGCCAGTAGTTCAGTCTTGACTATTATAGCTGTATAGTGAGATTTGTAATCAAGACATGTGAGCCCTTGAACTTTGTTCTTCTTTTTTAAAATTGGATTTCTGTGTCCCTTGCATTTCCGTATAAATTTTAAGATTAACTTGTAAAATTCACAAAGTAAAAGGAAACTGAGATTTTCAATAGTGATTATATTGCCTATTAGATCAATTTGAAAAATACTGCTACCTTAACAAGGTTCTGATCTATAGACAATGTCTTTTAATTTATTAAGATCTTTTAAAATTTTTTTTAAATGTGTTATATTTTTCCATCTAAAAATCTTACACTTTTATTGCTAAATTTGTTCCTAGATATTTCATTACTTTTGTGGCAATTATATATGGAACTGTTTACTCCATTTCATCTTTAAATTGTTTGCAGCTAGTATATAGAAATGTAATGATTTTTGTGTATTGATTGCTTATCCTGCCACATTGCTGACTTTGTTTAGTAGTCCAGGCTGTTTATATTCATAAGGGGTATCAGTCTATAGCTTTTTTCCTTTTTCTAATTATGTCTTTGTTTGGTTTTGATATCAAGATAATACTAGCCTAATAGAATAAGTAGCAAATTGTTTCCTCCTTTTATTGTTTTGAAAGTCTGTGAAGGATTTTTTTTTTTAATGTTCTATGGAACTCACCAATGATACCATTATGGCCTAGGCTTTTTTTTACACAGTAAGTTTTAAATTTATTTCATCAATCCTATTCCAAATATATATTTCTTCTCAAATTTATGTCTTTCTAAGACCATCTTGTTTTGATCTAAATAACTGAGTTTGTTGATAAACAATTTTATAGTATCCTGTCATGATATGTTCATTTCTGTAGGGTTGGTACTGATACCTCTTTTTTCATGCCTAATTTTATTAATTTGATTCTTTTTATTTTTTTCTCATCCATCTATCTAGAGGCTTGCCAATTTTATTTTTCTTTTCAAGGAAAAAAAATTTTTATCTTTATTTCTTTTCTCCATTGTTTTTCTACCCTAGATGTCACTTATTTCCGCTCTGATCCTTCTGCTTGCTTGTATTTAGTTTTCTTTTTTTCTAATTACTTTAGGTAGAAGTTTAAGCTATTAATTTGAAATACTACTTTTCTTCTTTCTTCTTCCTTTTTTATTTCTTCTTCTTCTTCTTCTTTTTTTTTTTTTTTTTTGACAGAGTCTTATTCTTTCACCCAGTCTGGAATGTAGTGGCACAATCATATCACACTACAGCCTCAACCTCCCAGGCTCAAGTGATCCTCCCACTTCAGCCTTCTAAGTAGCTGGAACTATAGGTGTGTGCCACCATTCCCAGCTAATTTTTAAAAAAAATTTTTGGAGAACTATAGTCTCACTATGTTTCCTAGGCTGATTTTGACCTTCTGGGTTCAAGTGATCCTCCTGTCTTTGTCTCCCAAATTGTTGGAATTGCAGATGTGAGCCACCGCACAAGGCTTCCTCCCTCTTTTCCTTTCTCCCTCCTTCCCTCCCTCCTGCCCCATTTCCCTTCCTTCCTGCCTGCCTTTCTTTTCTTTTTCTTTCTTTCCTTTTTCAAGGTCTCACTCAGTCACCCAGGCTGGAGTGCAGTGGTATGAGCATGGTTCACTGTAGCCCCAGTCTCCCAGGCTTAAGCAATCCTCCCACCTCAGCCTCCTGAGTAGCTGGGACTACAGGCAAGTGTTACTATGTGTGGCTACATTTTTAATTTTTTGTATAGTTGGTGTCTCACTATGTTGCCCATGCTGGTTTTGAACACCTTACCTCAAGCAATCCTTTCACCTAGGCCTCCCAGGGGAGGATTACAGGTATGAGCCACTGTACCCGGCCTCTGTCTTGTTTCTTTCTTTCTTTTCTTTTCTTTTCTTTCCTTCCTTCTTTTCTTTTCTTTCTTTCTTTCCTTTTTCTTTCTTTCTCTTGCTTTCTTCTTTCCTTCTTTCTTTCTTTTTCTTTTTTCCTCTTTACTTATTTTGCTGTTTCTTGTTCCTAATATAGGTTTTTACAGCTACTAGTAATTTCCCTGTAAGTTCTGTTTTAGCTATATATCACAAATTTTGGTATTATGTGTTATCATTTTCATTCTTCTTGAAGCATTTTTAAATTATTTCTTTGTTATACCTTTCTTGATTGATTGGTTATTTAGGTAACTGTTGTTTAGTAGTATGTACTTGTGAATTTCCCAAATTGCCTTCCATTGTTGATTTTTAATATAATTTTATTTGGTCAAATAATATATTTTTTATAATTTCAATACTTTCCATTCTTTAAGACTTGTTTTATGGCCTAACATATGATCTCACCTAGAGAATATTTCATGTGAACCTCAGAAGTACGTATGTACTTTCTGCTAGCATTTTCCATCTGTAAGACCTTTTTGCTTTATAATGTTATTTGTCTTCTATTTTATTATTGCTATTCTGCCTACTGGTTCTCTCCATTGCTGAAATCAAGGTTTTGAAGTCTCCAACTATTTATTATTAAATTGTTTATTTCCCCTTTCAATTCTGTAAATTTCTATTTCTTATATTTTTGAGCTCTGTTATTTGCATATATATTTATAATTGTTTCATTTTTCAGATAGAATGATTCTTTTATTACTGCATAATTTTTCTCTTTGTCTCTAGTGAGAGTTTTTGCCTTAGAGTGTATTTTGTTTGATGTTAGTGAAGCCACGCTATCCTTGTTTTGTTTACCACTTTCATGGTATACCTTTTTCACCTTTTTATTTTAAACTTATTAGTGTGTTGAATTTAGAATATATCCTTTGTATACATCATATAATTAGATCATTTAAAAAAATTATTCTGTCAACCTCCACATTTTAATTCATGTGTTTATTTTCATTTTATGCAACTTATATTGATCATTTATTTAATAATATTTGTTTTGTGCATATATTATGTCATTTTCGTTTCTCCATTCTTGGATTCCTCACTCCTTTTTTGTTAGATATTTTCTGCTGTATCTTTTATATTTTTTATTGTTTCTTTTTACTATATTTTTTGTAATTTATTTAGCCATTGCCTTGTTATTTACAACTGGCATCCTAATTTAGAATAATGTGCAGATAAAATACTAACTTAATTTCAATGGTATATAAAATTCTTCCAACTTCATTTCATATTTTTCATCCCTTTGTACTATAATTGTCATACAAGTTATATCTTTATATATTATAACTCAATCAATACACTTTTATAATTATTGTTTTTTTGTGCAGCTGTGTTCTAAAACAAGTAGGATAAGAAAGGAGTTACCAGCACCTGTGTTTATGCTGTCTTTCATAATAACTGAAGATACTTTTAGGTCATTTGATTTCTTTATGTGGTTTCATGTTACTATTTATTGTCATTTTATTTCAGCCTGAAGGACTTCCTTTAGTGTTTCCTTAGAGCAGGGCTAAAAGTAACAAACGCTCTTAGATTTTGTTTATTTAGAAATGACAATTAATCTTTCCTTTATGAGAAAAAGTTTAGCTCAATATAGAATTGTTGACAAGTTTTTTCTTTTAATTCTTTGAAGCTTTCAACCTAACCCTTTCCTGGCTTCTGTAGTTTCTTATGAGCAGTGAGCTGTTATTATAATTAAGGGTTTCTAGTATGTGATGGTGAGGGTTTCTTTCTTTTTGTCTAAGTTTTGTCAATTTGACTATGAGGTATCTGTGTAAGGATCTTTTTGAGCAGAATTTTTTTCAGTAGAAACTTCGAATTTTTTGAACTTTTTGAGTATATATATTACATTTTATCAAATTGAGAAGTTTTGAGTCATTTTAAAAAATTTCTTTCCATACAATTTTCCTTTTCTTCTCTATCTGTAGTCTTTATGGTTTTCCTTCTTTTTAAATATTGGCTACGTCTCACACTATACATTATTTATATGTGTCTCTTAAAATAGTAACTTTAAATTATAAATTTAATAGAACATGGTCTAATTATAAACACAAATATTACTCTCAATGCCTTCCATTGACATTTTGTAAAACAAGATAATGAAAACATATATTGTAAAATATAAATATTTATAATATCTGATATCAGATTAATTAGGTACATGTGGTACTTAAATTTATTTTTTAATTAATTAAAATCATATAAGATTAAAAATTCCATCTTTCAGTCACACTAGCCACAAGTGTTCAACAGCAAAATGAAACCAACAGCTACTACATTGGACAGCATAGACATAAAACATTTTCATCGTCACAGAAAGTTCTGTTAGAACTGTCATAGATGTATATATAATAAAAAACTTCCCCTTTTCATCACTCAGTATTCATTTTTGAATGCAGCCATGTAAATATTTGTACCTGTCAAAAATCTCCTTCAGAGATATGTTTGTATGTAACTTCATGGATCTATACATAAGAAATATAATATTCTACAATATATACATTTATATGTATGTATTTGTATGTATATATGTAAGTATATATTTAATTTCAACAGTATGTATGGTCTACACTTTTTATCTACTTAATAATGTATCTTGAAGATATTTTTATATGAACTTTTTGAAAATGAAAAATGTAATTTCACCATAAAGTGTTCTTACATGATGTACTATCACTTGTTTAAATATTTTTCTATCACTTTACTTCTCCAAAACAAACATACACAAACAGCAAAGCAGGCATATTTCAAATATATATGTAGGCTAAATATATACCAGTGTATTGGTGAGTCAAAGAAAGGTCACTGAAATTTATGAGATAGTATCAAATTTCCTTAATCAAAGCCACCAGTAGTACATGTTACTGTCTGTTAGTCCACTCTTCCTGTTCTTGGGTATTGTTGAACATTTTAATTATTTTTGATTTGGGTGATAAAATTAGAGTTTAATCCTTATGTTGATTTGCAATTATTTAATTATGAGCAAGGTTGAGAATCATCTTTTTATATATGTTTTTTGGTGTTTGAATTCCTGTGCTTAAGCCTTTCATATAGGGACTTTGCAAATGGCACTCATGGCAGAAACTTTTTTAAAAAATATTTTTTGCTTAGCCTTAATCTTACTGGAATTATACATTCATTAATATTTGTAAAGTCCAGTGAAAGGATGTTCTGTGTTTCAAATCTCTTAATAAACTTTTATCTGTTTTCATCCAGTCTGAAAGAAGAAGTGAATTAATGAAAAGGAAGAGAGAACAATGGGAATAGTTGTAAATATGTATAATTAACCCATGTAGTTATAAACACATGTTTAATAAAAAGTGGAGGAATCCTGTATCCCATACGAACTGGAAATCTTATCCCTACATTTTCCTTCAGTTTTTAAAAGGAAATAAAATTAATAATGAAAAAATGAACATGCACACTGAACATCTTTTCCAGGCTTAATTCAACCTCTATTTGGAAATCTAAAAACATGCAGAAAAGTGATTTATCTTAGCATTCTACACACTTTACAAAAAAATTGAGGATGTTAGTGAACATTTCTGAGAAAGTGGACAATAAAAGAAAAGACTTTTGGTTTTGGGTCATAAAAATACAAGTTTAGTACATGACAACTCAACTAGTAAATGTCTGCTCAGATCCTAAGCACAGTTGAGATCAGCAGTGTTTGTAGCTGTTCTTGGAAGACAATAAAAGAGAACCTTGTTCTTACGTCAGAATTTGAGATTTGGCTCAGGACATTGAATCCGGAGGTGACTCTTGATTGTTTCTTATTGTCCTTGTCACTAAATTTGACTTTATTTTATAGGCCTTCTTTCTTTCCCCAACTAACCAAAAAGTGCCACCAGGGATATAAATCTGAAATTATTCTTTTCCTTTTTTTTGTTATTTGCTTTGGCATGGAAGGGTCATTTATGATATCTCTGCTTATCAAAAGAATACTGACAAATGATCAGGAAACAGCAAATCAATCCATTATTATGAGTCCCAAACATGAGGTGTAGTTACACCCATTAATATATTCAAGAAATACTCATATTCATATTCTAAGCTGAAAACCCAACTCTTGTTATTTTTGTCCTTATATTTTTTGTTGCTTGGATCCTGTATCTGTTATTATCAGACATGTTAAAATTAGAGGACAGAGATATTTTAGCATACCAATATGCTAAGTTGTAAATTATAAAGACTTAATGAAAAGTATTAGTTAATTTAGAAAATGTTAATGTAATTAATATGCAAAAACTCTTCCAAATCAACTGAAAATGAACACAAAATATAAATGGACTTTTAATCAAAAAATTATTGTTGATAAAAAATTAAAAGATGCTTGACATAATTCATACATAATTTATAACCAGGAGTATTTATCAACAAGAATATAGTATTTTTCACATATACTGTTGGCAAAGCTTAATCTTGATGTTACCATATATTGGAAAGACTGTGGAATAACAGAGCCTCTAACTCATAGATAGCAGGAATGTCATTTATGATTTTACTTTGGGTAAAATTTGTCATTATTGTGTGAAGTATAACATTCACATGCCCTAGAATCTAAAAATTCCTTCCTAGGTATATACCATAAGGAAGTAATGGCATGTGTATATCAGGAAACAAGAACAGGGATGTTTATTCAGTCACAGTTGAGAACAACCATTGGTCTCCTGAGCTGTGCTTAGGAGCTATTAATGGATGTTTCTGATAAAATGATCTATATAAAACATGGCTTTCAACCTTGGAGAATTAAAGTGCAAGTTTAGTAAATGAAAACTCAACCTTTAAACTAATTCACTATGTAAATTATTTTCATATCCTTGAGTTTCTGGTGAATGTCTAACTCAGTTTGCTTTGATGCGTATGTATGTTTGCCTATATGATGTGTAATTTAATTTTAGTTGGCCTTGAACTTTTGAAAGAGGGATCAGGCAGTCCATGATCTTATATTTCCCTTTAGGACTCAGCATTTTGTTACTGATTCATACATATTTTCATTTAACCTATAGCAGAGTTATTTTTATAACTATAAGATATTCCATTTTTTATGTCATTCTCATGGTTATATGATACACAATCTTTTACTTATATTACAATATATCTATTGTTTATCTTATATTTAAATTGAACTGAAAATTTTTAATTGCTAAATCTATCATGAATGACACTATGTGAAAAGACAAAAGCTGTGATTAATCCAGTTTAAGAGAGAGAATGATAAGGATAAAGTTGATATTTCTCTTACCTATTAATTCCTATCTGTCTTATCCACTAAATAGGTATCTGTCTTATCTACTAGTTTATTTTATGTTGCTGTAAAGGAGTATCTGAGGCTGAGTAATATACATAGAAGATGTTTATTTGGCTCATGGTTCTGCAGACTGTGCAAAAAGCATGGCACTGGCATCTGTTGCTGGCGAGGGCTTCAAGTTGCTTTATTCATGGTTGAAGGTGAGGGGCAGGCAGCCTGCATGTGCAAAGATAACATGGTGAGAAAGGAAGCGAGAAAAGAGAGAGGAGGTGCCAGGTTCATTTTTAACAACCAGCTTTCATGAGAACTAATAGAGCAAAAACTCACTGTGATAAAAATAGCACCAAGACATTCATGAGGACTCCCCTCCCATGACCTAAACTCCTATCATTAGACTCCACCTCCAACATTCAGGATCAAATTTCAATATGAGGTTTGAAGGAGTCAAACATCCAAACTATAGCAATATCAAATATGATATCATTGAGGAATATATAAGAATATATGAAATCTGGCACAAGTAAATATCTTTTTTTATTTGCTAACCTATGTTTTCTCCTGTTCTTGGAATTGTTAATTATAATGCTAAATTAATGATGTTATATAAACTTTAAATGAGCTTTTGAACCATCAGCTCTCAAGAAGATTTAGTCTTTGCACTATTTTTTGTTTGTTTGTTTCTATCTCATAAAAAAATAATTCAGCCATGGTAAAAAAAAAAATTTTTACTTAAATCAATATTAGACATTATAGTTTCCCTTTTTTTTTTTTTTTTTTAAAGAGAGAGTCTCACTCTGTCGCCAGGCACCAGACTGGAGTGCAGTGGCACAATCTCGGCTCACTGCCACCTCCGCCTTCCGGGTTCAAGCAATTCTCTTGCCTCACCCTCCCAAGTAGCTGAGACTACAGGCACATGCCACCACGCCCAGCTGATTTTTGTATTTTTAGTAGAGACAGGGTTTCACCATGTTGGCCAGGATGGTCTCGATCTCTTGACCTCGTGATCCGCCCGCTTTGGCCTCCCAAAGTGTTGGGATTACAGGCTTGAGCCACCGCGCCCGGCCAGTTTCCCTCTTTTTACAAATATGGAAATTGCAAAGCTTTTGGTAATCATCATTTTTCTTACACCAGAAATAAAATCATATTACTAATTGGTACATATTATATTTTAAAATAACTATATAATTTATGTTTATAAAATTATCCTCAGTTAAATGTGCCTGATGGGATATCACAACAAGAATGAATTTAAGTATATTTCTGTTGGACAGCTCCAGTCTACTTACTTATTTTATAAGTATCATATTACACACATTATATAAGGCCATGGTGAAGAAAACTCATCCTGAAATTCTAATGTCAAATTTTTAGGACTTCCTTAGCTTTTATATGCTATATTCTTTAATGTAGCTGTGCTTGAAAGTAATAGCACCATTTAAGACAAAAATATACTTGATATATGATGGTTATAAAGCACTAAGACAATTTGAAGAATCATTAGACTAGCACAAACTGAACTTCAAATAAATAATTTGCATAAATATGTAAGTTATAATATTCCTTTTTTTCTTTCATCAGCCCATAGCTTTTCCAATTTATTAAAGTCTTGGGTGGAGAAATATTGGCGTTCTTATCAAAGTCACCTTTTCTGCCCTATCTTTTTAAGTTATTAATAAATTTCAGTAACCATTACTTTCCACTTTCTGTGAAAAATAAAAATTACTTTTTAAATGTTTTAGTGTATGGCCTATGATATAAATGAATAGGATGTTATTTTGGCTGTTTACATTTATTGAGCAATAAAAATACATGTGTGTCAGTCTATATGGATTAGTAGGTATTGATTAAATAGTCATAAAAATTACCTACTTGTATTGTGGCATTTTCTGCTTTGGATTGTTTTATTGAATACTCCAGTATCAACAAAATGTGTGGTAATAAGAAAATATATGTAGAGAGAGACCATCTATTATGTTGACAAAATATGGATATTGCAGGTATCAGGAAATAGATATAATTTAGGCACTATCATAATTAATTGGTTAGCTAAGAAAAGAGAACATGAAAAAATACACAGTAAAAAAATTGATTTTAACATTTCCTGCATATATACCCAGTTATAGCTATAGAGAAGAATCAAGACTTTGTTTACAGCTAAATGATAAAAACCTATTTGCTTCTTCTCTGTTCTTGAAGCCAGACAGTGAGAGAGAGCCTGTCTTTTGGATCATACTATGAACTGCTGCCTTCTTTCCAAGCTCCTCTTGATTTTCCTTTCCTTCTTTTCAACTATATAATAACCTTTCTCCCTCTTTTCCTCCATTTATGGTCAACTGGCTTTCTAAAAACCTTCCCCATACTCAAACTAGGTAATTTGGTCATTTTTATAGACTGCACTATGAAGGAGGCATATTCATAATATATACTTAATTACGTGTTTCAAAATTAATATTTTTCTAAAAGGAGAGATGGTTTTTCCAAATGTTTTTGTTGGGTATCAATTAACAAATAATGAGATCGAATACTGAGGGAAGTTATACTCTGAATAAGTTACTCATAAAGGATATGTGTGTGTATGTTCAGGGAGTTTGGTGGGCTGGAGGTTGAGGGAGCAGGGAAAATACCATAGGATCCCAGAAGACTTACATTTTTGTCTCCATCATTCACCATCTGTTAAAAATGTACCCGTCTATACTTTTAGAATTATTCAGCCAAAGCTCCTGGACCATGATATTTTATTTTATACATAGAGATGTCTTTAGATATTTTTATTACCAGCTTATTCCAAGGTCTAGAACAATACACATCCCTACTGCACAGTTCCTACTATTCTGCCATTTCTCAATGTTAAGGCAACCAAGTCCTTTATATGAGTTTGTGTTAATTTTAACTGCATCTCTCATTCTCCCTTTGCTCAGTCCTTTCTCAGCCTCAAGCCATACAAATGAATATTTTATATATTCTGGCACTTCTGACATTTAAGTTTGTGTTTAATGATTTCTAGCTATGATCTTTAATATCTGACATCTTGGAATACCATCATTATCTCATTTCTACCTCTAGTTACAATGTTTCTGACAAAAGTGAATCATTGTAATGGAGCCTCTTACTAGGGACATTATTGTGGCAATAAAAGATGTAAATTGCCGTTCCAAACAACCTAGAAGTGCAATCACGAAACAGTGATCAATTGTTAGATGAACTGCACATGTAATTATGTACATGTGAGGTCAGATGAATCACTTGAGCTAAGAAGGACAGGGAAGGCTTAAAGGAGGAGGATTAGAATGATATTTCAGAGAAACACAATTTGAATAAGGAAAAGGGAAAGGTGAAGGTAATATAGCAAGTAGAGGAAGTTGAACGGAGGTACAAGAAAAAGAAAACATGTACATTTAAAGAATACAAGCAGTGGTACACAGTGCTCATAACTGCATGATTACTGGCCCATCCAGATAGAACGTGTCATTTGGGGGACTTGTTCCTTTTCTTTAGAGGGGATGAATTTACATTGAACATAAACTTTCATTTAGTACTCCATGTAAATGATTAAAGATGAGACTTTCTGGCATCTTTCATAAATTCCAGACTTTTTATCCGCAAATCCTGTGCACTTCCTATCGGATATCCTTCAGGAGCTATAACAATAATGTATATAAAATTTGAATGTGTAAAACTTTCCTCAAAATATGCCTGTTTTTTCTTTTCCAAAGTGAGAATGTTGCAAAAGCAACGTTCACCCAATGATAAACACTTGAAAACCTGGAGTTATTCTGTATACTTTCTTCTTTCTCCATATTCAAATCTAATCCTTAATATTTTTTTTTTTTGTATTTTATTCACAACCTCCCCTGAATGTGTCCCTTTCACTTTTTGCCTCTGCTTCTGTCATTAGCCTCTTACCAAGCTCTCATGAAATCAAAACGTCATCAAATCTAACTAGTTTTCCACCCAATTGCCAAGGTAATAGTTCTAAATTCAAACCTGATTTTGCTTCTTTCTTCACTTTCAGTTTTACCACTCGTGGAAACAGTGATGAGCTCTGGCATATTCGTGTTGGCAGTAATACATGCTTTATATGTAATAGCAGTAATCGATGGAATCATCCCTCATCTTCCCAGTAATTGTTTGTAAGCCACTTGTGCATTTTTTGAAGGTTATGCTCATATTGTAGGCTGTAATTGCGTTTAACTCAAAAACACTAAAAGATAAATATTCATATATATTACCACCAAATATATGGAAAGGATACAATTCTGCTTTTTAAAGCTCATAGCGTTGTCTTCTTTCTCCTCACCCATCCTTGTGGCAATTATTACTTTACCAAAACTTGCCAGGCTTATAGGTTCCAGACAGTATCTGGCTGCCAAGTATATTTAAAAGGATTGAATTATAATTTTAAAATTATGAAATCATAAGGTAAATGTTGATTTCTAACTTTTTTTGAAAAAAAATTGAAAACTAGAAACACTGTGTATTTTTCTACAAGACAGTATGTATCCGGAGCTGTGGAGGTACTGAGCTCTTTTAAATAGGCAGTCTGACTACTCCATCTCTCTTAGATTCTTACTCAGACAGCTTCATTCTTACTCTGCATACCCAGTGGTTTAAAGCATTCATGTTTTGGACACTTGCTCTAACATTGACTAAAGAGGTTCATGGCACTTGTCTTGTCCTGATCAATACGGAGTGGAAAACTTCCCAGTGGGTTTGGTTTCCCAACTCTGAGGCACTTTCAGTGTCTCCCTTCCCATGGCGCTCGTTGTACAGTGCATGTTCAATACATAAGATTTGCTGGAATGGAATGATACATACAAAAGAGTACCACAAAATGTTCTTGAGCTGCCTGAAAGCATGCATTGTGGATTTTTTTCTCTACTTGATCAAGTGCCTTGTCTTTCTTGCTTAATTTGTCTAGTTAATCACGTGCGTATTTGCTGTACTCTGTTTATGATACCTTGCCTGCCTTCAACAGAATGTACATAGATGGCAGGATTCATGCATTTGTATGCCCTTTGTTGAATGTCAAAAACTGCACAGGCAGGCATCATTGCTGAGTAATGGCAATGAACACGTGGAAATTACTTCTGCATCCTTTCATTTCAATGGTAATTAAGTTGTTAAATATGTAAATACTGTAATAGCATTATTGGCAGTAATCAACTTCCCCAAACCACAATTTGAAGCCATATCAAGTTGAAATTCAACCAGAACTATTTAATGTCTACAGTTAGAATCAGTGTTGACCAAGGCGTCTCCTCTGGCTGCTAGAATGAATTAATCCCCCAAATGCAACAAATGATAACATTAAGGGCGTAAACCAAGAGGGAGTGATCTAAGATTTCCAATCTCCTGGGCTCTTGGCTAAGCTGCCAAGATGTGTTTCTTATTCGTGTATCATCAGTAAGTTTCTCTGCCGCACCAGTGACCTGCCCACAACTCTTTAATTTCAGAGAAGGTTCAGCAGCTTGGGCCCCTGAAAAGATATTTGGAAAGTTTCCCAGTTTGTGTGCTGCATAAGCTTGAGGCAGTAGAGTGATAATTAATAAAGTGCCAGACTAGATAATTGTAGGAACTGTAAAAGATACTAAAATGTTGTTACCGGAGGCACAGACGCACCTGTGAAAGCGTGAAGTTAATTTGTGCAAGGAACATCACATGAGGGTGGATGAGGACAAGGGAGGTGTGATTTCCTTTAAATTAATTCAGATTTTAGACAGAGATCTATACATATATATATATATATATAAAACCTTTTTGCTAGTAAGATAATACAAGGCTTATGAAAAGAGGCCCTGCTGGATTGTCTTGTTATGTATGCCTCTCTCTCACCTTGAGAAAGGTGTAACAACTGCTATATTGGAATTTTCTAATCCCTGTAGGACAAGCATGATGACATTGCCTTACCAATTTCTATATAACAGCATACCATTTGATACTGTTCTCTTAAACATTTCTTTTTTTTTTTTTTTTTTTTTTTGAGACGGAGTTTCGCTCTCGTTACCCAGGCTGGAGTGCAATGGCGCGATCTCGGCTCACCGCAACCTCCGCCTCCTGGGTTCAGGCAATTCTCCTGCCTCAGCTTCCTGAGTAGCTGGGATTACAGGCACGCGCCACCATGCCCAGCTAATTTTTTTGTATTAGTAGAGACGGGGTTTCACAATGTTGACCAGGATGGTCTCGATCTCTTGACCTCGTGATCCACCCGCCTCGGCCTCCCAAAGTGCTGGGATTACAGGCTTGAGCCACCGCGCCCGGCCAAACATTTCTTTAAGAACAATACGCCTCAGACTGGGTGCGGTGGCTTATACCTATAATCCCAACGTTTTGGGAGCCCGAGGCAAGTGAATCACCTGAGGTCAGGAGTTCAAGACCAGCCTGGCCAACATGGAGAAACCCCATCTCTACTAAAGATACACAATTAGCTGGGCATGGTGGTGCATGTCAATAATCCTAGCTACTCGGGAGACTGAGGCAGGAGAATTGCTTGAACCGAGGAGGCAGAGGTTGCCATGAGCCATGATCATGCCATTGCACTCCAGCCTAGGCAACAAGAGTGAAAACTTTGTCTCAAAAAAAAAAAAAAAAAAGAACAATACACCTCCTGATACTAAAATGTTGGGAGAGATGCCTTTGTGTTTTCAGTGTCACCCTAAATTCCCCATAGGTTAATTTATATCAAATTTCAATACACAATAAAGTAATGAGACAAAGAATGAGGTTGTAGTATAGTACTTACTGCCCTGAACACTATTTAAGATTGTTGATAACTGCAAAATTCCCAGCAATTTGCAGATCACATGATAGATGACTAATCAATCATAGCTGCTAATGTTGTTATTATCATGGTTATTTAAATGGAATTTTTAAACAACAAAAAACAAAATTCTTGACATGAATTATTGCCAGTGAACACTCTCATCTTCTTCTAAAATGCCTTATATGTAGATTGTACAAGATAGATGTAAATCCCCAAATCTTAGCATTGCCGTATCATGATGTCTCCCTGACCATTCCATTCTCTTACATATCTGGCTCAGGAATTAACAAGCTATGTCATTCCAACAATACTCTGATACCAACTGAGTGCTCTACAATTCAGTTCAATTCTGAGACTACCAGGAATTAGCGTAGATCCCACAGTTAAGTAGCTCAATTCCCCTGATCTCTCCTCACCTCAGATACCAGCTGCCAGGCCCTGGTCCCAATGGTACTGAATTATATCCAACCTCGTTACAAATGTGAGGGTTCTCATTACCCCTTTTCAGGCTAGAGAATTTCTTAGAATGACTCAAGAGAGCTCAGACAAGAGCTATATTTATGAATAGCAGTTTATTGTAAAGGGTACAAATGAACAGCTAGATGAAGAAATATACAGGGTGTTGTCTGAAGGGGTCTCCAGCACAGAAGACTCTTCCTCTTTGGAACTGGTGTACATCACCCTACCATTGCATCCATGTTTACCAACCAGGAAGTTCTCTCAACCCTTATCATTCAGAATTTCTTAGCAAGGTTTCATTACTTAGGCATGAGTTACTGGATCACTGGCCAGTGGCTTGAACTCAAATCTCCAGCTCTTCTCTCCTACTAGGTCTTAGAGTGGGGCTGAAATTTCTAAACTTGCAATCACATGCTTGATGTAATCTGATGACCAGCTTAATCCTGAGACTGTAAGCTAACCTCCCCTCACAAAGAGTCGACTGATGTTGCAGAAATTGGATAACTTCGAAAGAAATTTGCTATGAATAACAAAAGACACTTCTTCGCTCAGAAAATTTCAAGGGTTTTTGGAGCTCTGTGCCAAGAACCAGAGACAAAGACCAACTATATGTTTTATTATACCACCCAAACTTTCCAAATACTGTTTAGTCTGAGTTTCTTATCCTATCCGTTGTGTTTTGGAGTCCCTATGTAAAACAAACAACCAAACCAACAAACCAAACCAAACAAAGAAACTCTGACTTCACACTTTTCGGAACTTTATAGAGAGCAGTCTTATGAAAACTATACTACCATAAGGTGTCTACAAATGTTTATGCATGTATTTCTCTGCAAATTCCATGCAAAGGATCTATTTTGCTTAACATTTTATATAATTCATTTTGTGGTTTTTTTGTTTATATTTTGGAAGTTTTTGATACATCAACTCAATGTGCTTGCCCTCTCTTTAGAGATGAATTAGACAGATATCTCTATTTCAAATGAAATCTTTTCTCTACATTGATTGTATTTATGTTTCATTGTGTAGTTTAAATTCCTCTATCATCAAATTTGTTCAATTTTTCGATTATAGGCTCAAGATTAGTCAAGTACAGTGCAATAGTTTTTGTTTGACATCAAATGCAATGTTAGGTATTTGCGTTTTAATCTGTTTCACCCTGGGTATTTCCTTTAAAGAGAGTCTGTCTTGAATGTTAGTATCTTTAAATATAAACATTCAACCACTAAGAATACAAAAATAGTGACAGAAAATTATTACAAACAGAATGTCAATACTTCTTTTCCTTTTGATTAATCTAGCATGCAAATATAAAAGCATTTTGGTTACATAGGAATTTCAGTGGGCCTTTGAATTTTTTAAGTAACAAAAATTTTAGCATTCTTTAGGAGCTAACATATAGAAAGGTATATTAGCAAATGTTGTCTTATTGAAATGTCTAATATGTCCTGTTTGAGCTTTTATATTCATCTGAATAATCATACATACATACATGCAAATATATATACAATATAAAAGAAATGTGAATGCCCTTTTGTAGTACTATGAAAATTGAGTGTTGTTTTTTTTTTAATATTCCAAATTCATGTTAAAAAGCTTTTAAAGATAACTATTTTTTTTTCTTTGTCTAGGTAACCTTCAAAGCATCAAGACATTCAGTTTCACCAGATTTAAAATATGTCCTTCTGGCATATGATGTCAAACAGGTAAAGGAATGATCTTTGAGAATAGTTTTCTTTGTGATGCACTGAGGTGACAATTCATAATTTTGCTTAGCTATAACTCACCTAAGCAAAATCTGGCATATCCGGTAACTACAGGAGTACAGTAATGACTACTTTGCACAAAGGATGTTTCAAGATAATGTCCAAATGTCTTTCATAGCTGGATATCAAATAATTGAGACAATTTGCCATGTGCCTGTGCTGACCCAAGTCCATCTCTTGGCAAAGGAGAACGTGGCAGAGTTTAGCAAATCGATCAAATGCAGGCTTGTGAAAGTTTCAGGATAAGCCTTACTATATACTTGAGTGTTTCATGTGTGTACAGATTAGAGACTTTTCTAGTTGCTGTGTCTTGAGCTTCAGATTTGTATATTGGGAAGGAAGCTGCTGAAAAAATTAATTCAGATTGCAGTCAATGGATTCTTTAGTGGTATTTGAATGTCAGCTTGGGGTTACAGAAAATTTTGTAAATGGGGAAAGCCAATACATTAATTCTGAACAAATAAAACATTCTAATTGAAATCAATGTTTCCTTATTCCATGTGAGCCCTAAAACACAGTTAGAGCAATATGTATGGTTGTTGAGTATTTTGTACTTAGATATCATTTGCACAGTTAAAAAGTAAAGTAAGTGTTGGAAAGGCAAGTCAGCAGATTAGTATCTGTAAAGAATAAATGATTGGAAATCATTCAAGGAAGTTTATGAGCTTCAAGACGAACAATAAAAATTTATGGACTTAAGGCAGGAAGTCTCAGATAATGCTTTTAAAGTCTTTTGAACACATGGAATTTCACAGTTCTAAAGAACTGCTATTTGATGGTTTTAGTCTTTTGGAATATACACGTGCTGTATTTTTTACATTATATTTTTTTACAAAAGTAAGTAATTAATGTGGTAAAAGACGGGGATTTTAGTCTAAGGCATCTTTTCATATTATAGATATTGGCATGTTTTCTTGTCTTTTGCTTTGGTTTATCTTTATTCATTCGGATTTTGTAAATCATATGTTGTAGTAAGAAAAATACTTGAATGTTATAAACAAAAATATTATACTAGAAAGTTTTAAACATAACATTGTTTATGTAAATAATTTAAGCTTGAAAAGTCTGCTATATTAAACTGATCATGAACCTTAAAAAATCAGGTTTGGGGAGTTATTGTAATGAAGACTAGATCTGGCAATAGGACAGACTCATAGGTCAATGAAAGAGAAGAGAGAACCCAGAAATAGGCCCTCACAACTATGCCTAATAGATTCTTGGCAAAGGTGCACAAGCAATTTAATGGAGGACAGTCTTTTCAACGACTAGTGCCAGAACAATGAGATATCCATAGGCAAAAAATAAAAACAAAAAGCCTACAAAAAACAAACGCATCATATTGGCTTAAGTCACACACCTTATACAAACTCAGAAGGGATCATGCTTTTAAATGTAAAGTGTAAATCTATAAAACTTTTAGAAAAACATCTTTGGGATTTAAGGCTAGGGCAAGAGTGTTTATATTTTTGTTTGTTTCTGAGACAGAGTCTAGCACTGTCGCTTAGGCTGGAGTGCAATGGCGTGATCTCAGCTCACTGCAACATCCGCCTCCTGGGTTCAAGCAATTCTCCTGCCTCAGTCTCCCAAGTAGCTGGGATTACAGGTACCCGCCACCATGCCTGGCTCATTTTTTGTATTTTTAGTACAGACCCGGTTTCACTATGTTGGCCAGACTGGTCTCGAACTCCTGACCTCATGATCTGCCCACCATGGCCTCTCAAAGTGCTGGGATTACAGGCGAGAGCCATCACGCCCAGCCAAGAGTTCTAAAAATGCATACCAAAAACACAGTCCTTAGCAGGATAAATTACTGCTCTATGCTAGACCCTGTTTTCGGGCTAAAAATACAAGTTACAGTCTAGAAGAAAATATTTGAAATTCCCATGTTTGACAAAGGACCAATAATCATATATAAAGAATTCTTTAAACTGAACAGTTAAAAACAAATATAACAAAAACACAACTATATAATCAGAAAATAGGCCCAGACATGAAGAAACATTTCACTGAAGATTTACAGATGGTAAATAAGTACATGAAAATATTTTAACATTTCTAGCCAATAAGTAAATGCAAACTGAAACTACAATAGAATATCACTACAAATTTATCAGAATGGTTGTTTTTTTTAAAAAAAAAATGACAGTTCCAAATGGTGGCAAGCATGCAGAGAAACTAGATAATTCATATATTGCTGTTGGAACGTATAATGGTATAGCTACTTAGGAAGATATTTTTACAGTTTCCCTAAAAACTAAGCATATACTGCCATCTGACTCAACAATTAAATTTCACCGGGTAAGTGCTTCAGGGCATTTATGCCAGATAAATAAAAAATAATGTTCACACAAAAACCTGTATAAGAATATTTACAACAGCTTTATATTTATAATAATCAAAAACTGAGACAGTCCAGATGTTCTTCAAAGGGTGAATGGCTAGACAAACTGTGGTACATTCATACCTTGAAATAAATTTTCAGCAATAAAAAGGAACGAGCTTTTGATATAGACAGCAACCTGAATAAATCTTCAGAATTATGCCAGGTGAAAAAAAGTCCCAAAATATGACTGTTTTTATGATTTCATCTACATAAGAGTCTCAAAATGACAAAATTAAAGAAATGGAGAAGAGATTAGTAGTTTCTAGGAGAAAAGGAGGAAAATGAGAGCAGCTTTTTTTATTTTATGGAACAACAAGTTCAAAATTATGCCAAGTGAAAAAAAAAACAGTTCCAAAATATGATTGTTTGTCTGATTTCATCTACATAACATTCTCAAAATGACAAAATTAAAGAAATGGAGAAGAGATTAGTAGTTTCCAGGAGAAAAGGAGGGAAATGGGAGCAGCTTTTTAAAAATTTTGTGGAACAACAAGAAGATCTTTGTGGAGATGGAAATTCTCTCTATTTTGATTATATAAGTGTCAATATCCTGGTTGTTTTCTTGAGCTATAGTTTTGTAAAATAGCACCAGTGAGGAAAACTGGGTGAAGAATATATGTGATCTCTCAGTATTATTTATTACAATGGCATGTGAAAATAATTATGTTAAAATAAAATAACTTATAAAATCTGTAATTTTTTAAAAGTCCTAAAATAAGGCAAAAGTGTTATGTTTTTTGGTTTTTGTTTTTTTTTTTTTTGAGACAGAGTTTCACTCTTCTTGCCCAGGCTGGAGTGCAATGCATAATCTCAGCTCACTGCAACCTCCACCTCCCGGGTTCAAGCGATTCTCCTGCCTCAGCCTCCCGAGTAGCTGGGATTACAGGCACGCATCACCACATCCAGCTAACTTTGTATTTTTACTAGAGATGAGGTTTCGCCATGTTGGTCAGGCTTGAACTCCTGACCTTAGGTGATCCACCAACCTTGGCCTTACAGCCGTGAGCCACCATGCCAGGCTTCAAAAGTTGTTTTTTGTTTTCGTTTTTTAATTCAGATTCAATTTATTTTATTAAGTGTATGGATTATACAAGATCATTGAAATCTTTTGCTTCAAACAAGTTACTGGAAAGAGGTGAGAAGATTTTGGTATGTGTTTCCACATTTATAGTTTTATGCAAATCTGATACAGTTTATAAAGAATAGTGAATGATAATAGTTAAAATAGTAAAAAATGATTAATTATTAAATAGACTAGTGATATTAGTTTGAGAACTTTTGTATTCTTGTCCAAGTCAGTCAATGTTTGTCCAGAAGAACAATTTTTACTATTTGCTTTCAGGGAAGCTGGTTAAATGTCTATGAAAAGTAAAACTGTATTAGATCACACCAGATCATCCATGATTAGCATCACTAATAACCATTCTCTAACCCAGAAACTCAAATTGCTTTTTCATCCTATTTTTAAATAATAACTTTTTGTAATTTAGGTTTATGTTTTTAAAATGTGGAAGAAAGAGTATAAAGCTAGGTTAACTTTGAGTATTAGACAAAATATGGCACAAACTTACAAAAATATAATTAACAATACAAACATATGCCTATGGACCAATCTTCATATTCTTAGAGTCTTTTGTTCTTATCAAGGAAAAATAAAGATACTTTATGACAAAATAACTGGAAGTGAAAGAATGCTAGCATTTAAATACATTTTAGAAACTTCGTTTCACCATTTTCTGTCATTTCATGTATTTATTCATTTTATTTGTTAATTATGTCCCAGGTGCACATGGCTGCACCTGGGCTGTATATTAGCAGGGTGTATTTGTGGGTAGGCTCACATAGATTGAATTATCTCCTTTAAGAAATTTATAACCAGGAAGAGGTGATATGATACAAACATTTATATCCACAGCATACAACATCATATTATGTATCATATAAGTGGTAATATCAAAGAATAAAGAAAATTTTTACTCAAGGTAATCATTTTGGAGAAGAATCATATGCTGGGCTTTAAAGAGCAGACAGGTAAAAATAAATAGAAAAACATTCCAGGTGGGCAGACAACATAGAACCTCAAGGAGGCAGCATTAAGTCTTTGAGGGATAGCAGTCAGTTCACACTTGCTAGCCTATTAGTTGACAATTCAGAAAGAAAAAAACAAACCTTGTATATTAGATTCAGCCAAAATTGTAGAACATTTTATTCTATACAGTTTATACTGAAAAAGCATTTTAATTTTTGTTTTTTTTTAGTTGATTTTAAGAGTTCTTTATATCTTCTAGATAGTAGAGTTGTATCAGATACATATTTTTGAAATATTTCTTCTTGGTGGGTTTACTTTTCACTTTCTTGATGATACCCTTTGATTCACAATTTTTCAAAATTTTGTTGAATTCTGATCTTTCTTTTCTTTTCTATATTGCATATGATTTTTTACTGTATCTAAAAATCCATTGCTAAAGTCAAGAAAAGTTTAGTAGTTTCAGTTCTTTTCTTTAGTTTGTTGATCTGTTTTGAGTTAATTTTTGTGTATTGTGTGAGGTAGAGTCCAGGTATATCACATTTTAAGTCTCAAGTTACATATTTAAAAACTTCTTTCTGCTCTTTTTAGTTTTTAGGTGTTGAAAAGCTGGTAGGCAGGAAAAAAATGGAAACCTATTATGTTTCCATTTTTATTAACACTGGGCTGGATCTTTAAAAAAAATAAGTAATTGTTAAATGGTTGGATTATATATAGCTTACCTACTAATCAAACACACACACATCACAAAAGCAGTATTAATTGTATATTGCTGCTTAATAAATTTCACAAAACTTAGCGACTTTTAAAAAAGCATTTACTGTCTGTCACCGTTCGTATGTATCAGGAGTTTGAGATCATCTTGGCTGGGTGGTTCTGGCTCAAGATCTCTCATGAGGTTGAGGCCAGGTTTCAGCTGAGGCTGCTGTAACATGACAGCCTGCCTGAGGCTGGGGCACCACATCCAGGTTGGATCACACACATGGATGGCAGATTGGTGCTGGCTATTGACGTGAGGCCTCCAGTTTCTCCACATTGGCTTCTTTATGGGGCTGTGGGAGTATCCTCATGATGTAATACCTAAACTTTAGTGTGGGTAATTCAGAGATTCAATTCCTTGGATGGCCTATCCTTGAATGTCAATTGTCATTTTCACAGGATCTCTTGGTCACACATTCAGCTCTGTTTCATTGTTGGAGAAGACTAGTAGGGGGCTGAGTATCTTTGGGGACCATCATGAAGGCTTGCCAACATAGTCCCCAAAAGTTTCCTTACCCTCCTGCATGCAAAATGCCCTCACTGCCTCCAAGTCCCCTCACATTTTCATCCATTACAGTCTAGCAGCTTAAGTACATCAAATGTGGGTCCCACAGAGACTCCTCAGGCACAGTTCCTTGTCTATAGCCCCTTGTGTATACCTGTATAGTCGTAAATAAAATTTAATGTATCAGTATTTATTTGTGTATTTATAGCTGTATAAATATAAGTATGCATATAAATTTTTGATATATAGACGTATAGGTATATCTTTTATTATGTATTTTGATCCAGTTAAACTAACTTTTCAGTATGTGTTCTCCGTTTTATTAGTTTTATTGGGAATAATGTATTTATACAACTAATTTATCTGTCATAGTCTTGGTATTTTGTTAAAAAACATCTATTTGTACAATTCATTTATTTTACATTTTATTTTTCTTTCTTTAAATATATCACCAATTGAGGCTTTAAGTTTTGTTGTTGTTGTTGTTGTTTTAAGATGGAGTCTTTCTCTTTTGCTCAGGCTGGAGTGAAGTAGCGCAATCTTGGCTCACTGCAACCTCCGTCCCCCAGGTTAAAGAGATTCTGCTGCCTCTACTTCCTGAGTAGCTGAAATTACAGGCATCTGCCACCACGCGAAGCTAATTTTTGTATGCTTAGTAGAGATGGGGTTTTGCCATGTTGGCCAGGCTGGTCTTGAACTCCTGACATCAGGTAATCCACCTACCTCAGCCTTCCAAAGTGCTAAGATTACAGGTGTGAGCTACCGTGCCCTGCTGAGGCTTTAATTTTTTTTTAACTTAAATTTGAATTTGGGTATAAAATTTATTTTTACTTTGCTGTGTTTCCTTTGCCTCTAGGCTTAGTAAACGCCCATCAATATGATTAATATATAATTGTATTTTTTTCTACTTTTGTATGTTTTTATCATAGATACTCCATTTTATTTTCACTTCTTTATGGTGACAAATGATTAAAGCCAATCTTCCTAAAATACTAAATAATGGAAAAAATATTTTATATGAATAAGTATAATCATAGCCAGTAACCTGGGTAGACGTCAAAAGAACATTTTTGAATAATTATCAGGAAGCCACATAACACAATTGACAGAGATGTTGCCTGAATCATGGGCATCACATATATCCTCAGCCTGTTTTCCCATAGCTATAATGAAGAAGAAAATATGAGCGCTCCTCAAACTCACTATGTTGAATCATTGCCTTGTGTAAAGAGAAAGCCATGTGATAACCAACCTGCTTCAAGGCTTGTGTGATTAAGTGAGGGAGCAACCATGAAGAGGTCTAGCACTGTTTTTCTTTTAGGAGCATGGTAGATTGAGAGAGCTAGTTTAGTTTTACCTCCCTAGCAGTGTCCTCAATCTGAGTCAAATAAATGTCAATTATTGAGTGTAGGATAAATTTAGACAATTTTTCTTTCAATCAACAACTGACTTTTGTAGGCTCTATGTGTTACTGGAGAAGTTATTTTCTGTGACTCTAAAGCAGTTGGCTGGGTGTGGTGGCTCACACCTGTAATCCCAAAACTTTGGGAGGCTGAGGCAAGTGGATCATCTGAGGTCAGGAGTTTGAGACCAGCCTGGCCCACATGGTGAAACCCCATCTTTACTAAAAATACAAGAAAAAATTAGCTGGGTGTGGTGGTACACACCTGTAGTCCCAGCTACTTGGGAGGCTGAGGCAGGAGAATTGCTTGAACCCAGGAGGTGCAGGTTTTAGTAAGCTGAGATCGGCTACTGCACACCAGCCTGGGTAACAGAGCAAGACTCTGTCTCAATAAACAAACAAAGCAGTCATTCTCATTCTTGGCTGTATCATTAGAATCATCTGGAGAGTTCTACAACTTATTAATGCTTAGGCCTTACCCTGAAGAAACTCTGATTTAATTGACCTGAGGTATAGCCCCAGCTTTGGAGTTTTACAAACTCCCCAGGAGATAATAATGAGCATTTAGGGTTGAAGACCATTGAAGTTAAGTGAACTTGTCTCTTCCACCTATTGAAGACTTTCCAGATTTCAGAAAAGGGAAACACTGGAAATAAAAATACAAATAGCTATTATTTAAACTGTGCCTATTTTGTGCCTAAGTTTTTACTTGTACATGCTTAATCCTTACATCTTTAATTCTTAACACACAACAGTAGTTGGTGTTATTCTTCCTTTATTGGTGAAAATACAGAGACATCCCAAACTTACCTATATGATTCAGAATTGAAAGTTATTGTTTTTTTTTCCTGAAACAATGGGTCTCAATGTACATGCTCAGCATAGCAGCATCTGCATAGCCTGAGAACTTATTTAAAATCCTAATTCTCTTGTCCCATTGAACCAAACACTCTAGGAGTGGGCCCAGCAATCTGTGGTTTGAAAAGTCTAAGTGATTCTGATGCACGTTCAAGACTGAGAACCAGTGATTTAGGCACCTGATTCCTTAAACTGCAAGAGCTCTACCTAAGAAGAGAGCTAAGCAACCAGAATGGCACTATGTGCAGGAAAAAAGATTAAGAGAAAGTATTATTTAAGAAAGTTGATCTACCCTTTTTTCCTTTTGTTTTTCACAATTATTTCTTCCTGAATTTAATGTCCAACTGTTCTTTTCTGACCTTGGATGCTGCTCTAGTAACCAATTTACCCTTCAAGGTTGGGCTTGATCTGTTTTAATTGTAGGTGGTGTAGTGGAGTGTGCATGGCATTTGGAAAAAAAATGTATGTTTAAATTCAAATTATTCATATTAAAATTCATATTGAAGGATAACGTAACTAGAGAAGCTTGCATATATCAGGAAGATTGCCTGATGAATTTCTATAAACTAAACACATCTATGGTGCCATCACCCAGATAAAGCAACAAAACGTTGCTGTTCTCCATCCTGTTACTACTTGCCACAAGGGAGAACACTGCCTACGTTTGTAAAGATTAATTCTGCCTGTTTTGTACTTTAGGTAAATTCATACACTATGTGCTGTTTTGTGTATCTCTTCTTTTATTCAATAATTAGTTTGTGAAATTATCCATAGATTTTAAGTGTTGTATTGTTCAGTCCTGCTATGATATATCATTCCATTGCACATGTCACAATTTATCCACTCCATTGTTGATTAGATTGTAATACAGATATACATGAACAATGCATTATTGTATAGATTATTTCTCTGATCACTCTTTCTTTCCCATCCATTTCTCTGCTTCTTCTTTGACACCTATTTCAAAAAAAGATAATTTAAGAGCTCACAAACATTTTTTGAGTACTTAGACAGTGCATCTGCCATGGAAGAGTGTTTATCAATGTAAACCTCCCAAAGTCCCACTTCCTGGCTATTTATATTATATTTTACAGAGAAGAAAGAATTAGAGATGTTAACTAACTTGCTCAAGGGCCCCAGTTCACAGTTGCAAAGCTGGGACTGAATTCTGTTCTTCTAACTCCAAAGTCCCTAGCTTTCCAATTACTTTGTCATTTTATGAAAGTCCTGAAATGTATCCTTACAAATTTTTTTCTATTTTACTTTATCTTCCTATTTATTTGAAATCATACCAACTGATTAATAATTAATTAATTGGAAGACAAGTGAAACATATTACATATATGCTTTTCAGTACTCAGGACTTAATATACTTCTCCAGACATACTGGTTAGACGTTTTATTTTTGTATTTGCATCTTTGCAACTGTTTCTCAAAACAGTCAATGAAATAATCGTTCTAGAATGTCTTTTAATGCCATAAAATTAAAAAAAAATACTTTTAAAGAAGATGAAAGCATTCCAAAATGTGACAAACCTTGATGATCAGAATATTTGCAGTTAATATTTGTCATCTAGTATTTTGACATTCACCATATCAGACTTAATTATTGTTTAAGTATTCTGAGTCATGTATATAAATATTTTTAATTTAACCAATAAATCTATTTAATTTTATATGTTATCCCTATATATTTGGAATTACTTATACATTGGAATTATTTAACAATTGTATTTTTAAGCCATCTTTAAAAAGTCCAGAGTCCTTTACCACATTTTTTTAAGGACAAACATGTATAAGGAGAAATTGATTTTTTAAAAATCCTCTTAAACAAATTTATAGTTTTATAGTTTCCTTGTTTGGATTTAAGATACACCACATTATGTAGACTAGTTAACTATTTTATACTGTCAACATCTTTCTTATTACATCTTATGTTTGTGATCACAAACTTTAATTCATTAAACTGTTGTTTCAGCAGAATTAGAAGTGTCCTCTATGCATAATGGGACATAAATCTGCATAAGAATTAGCTTTTTCTGAATGCAAGAGTAATAGTTGAATGAATCCTTTAAATCGTGTCTAAAAGAGAGAACAAATCAATTGTACCTGGACTGCATCTGCTGTGTTAGTAGTATCTGTCCTCTAAATTTGATGTTCTGCAGAAAATCGGCATTGTTATTCTCTACAGTTAGATGCATTCATTTCAGTTTAGGTCCCTACTATTTTACAGCCCTGTGGACAAAATTATTTTTCTGATAAGTATCTATTTCAACAAAGAAGTAATCCTGTAAAATGCATCCTGCATGCACTGCTGATTTAAAAAGTAACTCTTCTCTAGTGAATAATCTAATTAAATTCTGGACCTTAATACTTCAGTGCTTTGCAATTACAGATATATATTTAAGAATTCTGTGGAAGTACATAATCTGGTCATAGAATTATCTAGGCTGTTAAGATTCATACATTTGGGGTTCACTAGTATTTCAAAAGATACAAGCTCAGAGAAAGTACTGTCTGGGAAAGTTACTGTGTTCAAACTTGCGGGACTTTGAATTCATCCTGAAATCCTCCTGCCTTCTAGTGCTCGTAGAATACTCACCTTTTCTTGTTTGTAGCTGCTGCTGCTGAACTGTCTTTCTCTTTATCTTTCTCCGTACTTCACAGAGATAATGAAGCATTAAAAATAAGTTAGTATTGATTTTGGAATTTTTCTTTTGGGTCAAGGCAAAAATTCAAAAGTCCCTAGGAGATGGACAAAAAGGAATAGAAGGAAGGAAGGAAGGAAGGAAGGAAGGAAGGAAGGAAGGAAGGAAGGAAGGAAACACAAGAAAGGTTTTTGGAAGCCAGTATTTACAATATTTTTTTGTGAAAGCTAATATTTATAAATTTATCACGAAACAACATACTTTTAAATAGCATCTTTTTATTTTGAAATAAAATATATATTATGGAGAATCTGAAAATACAAAATAAAAGAAGATAAATATAATGCCTGTATCTACCTCTTTTTTTTTTTTTTAGGGAAAACAACTGTAAATGTACTGGTTTATTTCATCTAAGTCTTATTTATTGTCATTAGTATGTATTTTTTTCATTTATAGACAAAGTCATAAAATAGTATAATGCAGTTTACTATTGTGAACATTACACTTATGAACATTATTCCTTGTCTTAAATATTTTTCAAAAACGTTATTTTTAATGGCTCTACAATCTTTTCATGTGGTTATATCATAATTAATTTATTCAACTTCAGTTCTTTAATATTTATAGATAGTACACAGATTAACACTGTCACTATTATAAATATGTGCTACAATGAACACTGATAAATATCTGTCTTTGCTTTATTCTCAGTTAAATTAATGAGAATATTGGCTTATATATTTTCTACACTAATTAATGTTCTTGATGCATATTGCTAAAATGCCCACTAGAAAGCAATGTAAATGTATTCTTCCCCAGTAAAGAGAAATAATTTAAGGTTCCTTTTTGGCTCATGATGCTATTTTATAGGACTGTAATGGTTTTTCTAGCATAAATGAATAAAAATAATAAAATTATTTATGAATAGGAGATTATATGATATGTTAGCAGATTCTGATTCCTTTCTTTTTACCACTGAAAGCTCTGTGATTCATATTCACTAAGTGCAGATATCTAAGCTCAAGTCATTGAGAAAGCAAGCTTATTATCAAAAAACTAAAATAAACATCTTCAATATCAAATAATTGCCTCCATTACTCTGGTAAAATTACACTAGGAACAACAGATGAGTAGAATTAGCAAGTGGTGGAATAAAGTAAGTTTCTCCATAAAAGAGTCATTTAGCGAGACTTATTTTAAAATTGTTACTATACAAGGCAGTCTTTAATTGTAAAACATAATGGAGTCATCATTTGTATTTATTCACAGGAAGTTTATTTCTATGGAAATAATATCATGTTCTCTTTTTAAATTGCAAGATGCAGATTCCAACCTACTTCTTTAGCTTTGTATACATTTACAACATACAGGTAGATTTGAGACATGTTTTTAGAATAGGTACCTATGTATGTAATTATATTAAGATAATGGACTCTTCTTTAGTTCAGTGGGTTCCTGCTTGTGCCTGTTATTTATTTTTACTATAATGAGGTAAATATCTAAGGCAATAAAATATTATATTTGTTTACGGTGTGTTGGCTGGCAAAGAATCCCCTTGTACATGGGGATGCCACGAAGTAGCAATAGGCTTAACAAGGAGAAAAAGTAAGTGAGTCCCTATATCTTTGGCAAATATTAGGCTGAATGTGAGTTAAGCAGTTTTCTCTATTATAAGGCTTCAGACAGATTTTAATAAATTAGTGTATTATAATTCATCAAATGGAAGAAAACATATTTATTGCACCCTGAGCTTACTTGTGACACATTTCTGGTTTTTGTTTTTGATTTTGTTTTTGTTTTTTTTTCATGGATCTGTGTGTGGTCTAGAACAAAAAACATACTATGACCAGTAGGATATTAGGAAATTACTATGATACTAGGTAAAAAGATCTTATTGTGTTCACTTAATAATGATGTATATCTGCCAAACTTCATGTAAGAAAACAGTCATTTATTGTGATCATAGATTCTGCAGATCAGGGTTTCTAGAAGGGCTTGGCTGTGCATTTCCCACTTGAGGTCTGAAGTGACTGATGCAAGATGTGGGGGCTGCAGACATCTGAAGGCTTGACTGAGCTGGAAGCTGTACTTCCAAAGTGGCTCATTCACATGGCTCACAAGTTGATACCAGTCGTTGGCTGAGAACCTCAATTTTTTCCATGTGGACCTCTGCACAGGGTTTCTTCCATGTCTTCATGAGAAGGCTTAAGGCTGCCCCCAGTGTGGGTAATTGAAGGAAGACAGGGAGAGTCTGCAATGCTTTTTTTTTATACAGCCTTGAAACTCATAAACCATCATTAGCATTCTAGTGTTTGTCACACAAGCACAGCTGAGATTACAGGTGGGAAGGAAGCACATGAGGCCATAAAATTCAAGAGATTAGAATGACTGATGGCTCTCTCCATTGACAGATCCTGAGACAATGGAAGTGAATTTCATGAGGACTTGGATAATACATCAGGAAATCACTGTAGAGTTCTCAATATTAGGGAGGTTAGATAGCTTGGAACAGACTGAATAGCCATATCCAGAGCATTGTGATTAATTTATATTACATGTGAGGGCCTTCAGAAACTTTTATTATTATGTATTATTATTTTTTCTTTGTTTCTTATTCCATGCACTTAAATGTGCTTTAAATAAATAGATAAAAGTATACTTATCACAGTTTTGAATGAGCAAGATAGAATAGAGGATTGATTTACAGATAATCTATATAATCAAGATTACAGATAATCTAGGGGTGGCACTGCTGACTTAAGTTCAAATGATTAAACTTAACAGTGTTGAGTGAATTTAACCATGTATTTTATTTTTTTAAAAATCTGGCTCCCAAAATGTAGTGTAACTAGAGTAGCTCCAGTCGCATTCCCTGGTTCCCACACTGGGAGTCAAACCCCGGTCGCCTAGGTGAAAACCAGGAGTCCTAACCGCTAAACCTCCACAGAAGCAGAGTTACCTATGGCTGGAACTTAGGATCTTGATCTTCCTAACCCTGAAGAATGGGGGAAAGGGCCTGGGTGTCTCGGTGAGTGTTACAACTCAAATAGAACTTGTGGACCCAAAGAGTGTGTGATAGTGCGATTTATTAGGCAGAGCAAAATGACGGCTTCCACACCGCTGTGGAAGGGGACCTGGAGAGGGTGCCACGCCAGGCTGGGGTGGCTAGAGCTTTTGCCTCTGAGTTATTCCCTCCCCTTTCATGTTCTCGTCCAATGAGAGGTGTTCTTTCAAACTTCCTCTGGATTAATTGATCTTTCAATCCTTTACCAGATTGGCTACCATTTTACAACCCTGAGTCACAGAGCCCCCACCTCCAAGAGCCAGAGGTGGGAAAATCAGAGACGAAGCCCCTGTGTAGCCTGCCAGAGACAGGAAAATGGAAACAAACGCCCACCTAGCCTGCCAGAGGCGAGAAAGCAGAAACAAAGGCCCCTAGCCACCAGGGAAGTCCCTCTAACTCAGTCCTTCAGTAGCATGAAGGATAGTAACGGATACACTAACTTAAGTAACCTTATTGGCCATGCTTAGTATAAATTCCAGCTGTCACATGAACTTTTAAAACAATGATAAATATTTAGTTTGATTAATAAAATTAAACTACCTAGAACCCTGTGCCAATACCGTAGTCACCAGCCACATGTATCTATTGAAGGCTTAAAATGTGGCTAGTCCAAATTGAGTTAAAAACTGTACTTCCCAGATTCTGAAGACTTAATAAAAAACAGAAAAACATATAATATGAATTATATGTCATATTCATTATATGTTTAGATAATATTCGGTAAACACTGGGTTACATAAAATATATTAGTAAATTGATTTAACCAGTTACTCTTTATTCGTTATGAACACAGCTACTAAAAATAAACTTACACAGACAAGGTTTGTATTACATTTCTGTT
The DNA here is from genome assembly GCF_030222135.1 of Aotus nancymaae. NCBI lineage: Eukaryota > Metazoa > Chordata > Mammalia > Primates > Aotidae > Aotus > Aotus nancymaae. The sequence continues at coordinate 81,266,503 of NW_026988442.1, forward strand.
GCTCAGTGCTGCTCAGTGGATACAGGAGGTGGGTATGGCAGTGTCCTAAGGGCTGATTGGAAAACACCTGGGATACTATAACCAATTAGAAGCTCTATAGGACACAGTCATAATTCTCAAAGATTTAGCAACTGTGATGAAGGAATTATGTAATTGTGGAAAGGGAAAACTTTGCAAAATATAGAGAGAATAGTAGATATCTTCAGTATTGACGGGCTGTCACAGAGAAGAGAAATTAGATGTATTTCTAAGCATAAAACTAGGGCCCTGGTGCCAGGAAGGCAGATTTTGGCTCACCATAATGAAGGCCTCTCCTAACACTTGTTTTTTCATTAATACAGTGCCTAGTGTTGAAGTCAGCGAGCCTATTTTCTCTAAAAATAGGCAAAAGATGGGTAGATAATTGTCCATCATAGGCATTGTACTAAGAAATCTAGCATGGGTGAGTTATGTTGAAATAGTTAAATTTCACTGTTTTCCATTAATCCAAGAAGGATTACAGTTTTACCTCTGAAATACATCATACCATAAACATAGGAAAAAAGAGATGTGACTTTCCAACTAATATGTCAAGTTTGAAATGTTGCAGCTTATATAGACCTTGATTTTTCTTGCTACAGATTTCAATCAAAAGCAGTAGACTTCGTTCCATGTAATCGTATCTATTTTGAAAAGTATCAGATATGCAATAACTTTTCAGAGAAGCAGAACAGTAATAATTTTACTAGAAATAGAAAACTTCAAGTTAAAAGAGAACACAATAGTATATACACACAGAGAAGAAATTCAGAAGTAATATTTTCAATGTTTTCTGGTTATACCAAGACAGCAATGTTATGATTCCTAGTTGGAGTTAATACTAATTAATTTTCAATTGTTTTCATGTTGCCAATTTTAAAAAGAAAAATAGTTAAGGGGTGTGTGTTAGTAAATTAACCAACTCAAAGAGAGTGTGTAATTTAGGGGTCTCTAAAAAGAAAGGAGCTTAGTGTTTCTGAGGAGAGAAGAAATAGAGAATATAATTAGTCATGAGGTCAACACCATTTTAAAAGACCTTGGCCAGAAAATGACCAAGGCTTATGGTCAAAAAATTTATACTTATTTTTAAGAGCAAAATTTTTGTTAAGATGTAAAGATAATCTATTGTACCTGAAACAGAATGAAATATTGCATTATGATGCTTAATTCTACTTACTTAAACTTCATTATGTTTAATTGAAATTCTTAAACATTTTTCTTCCCTTTTCCCCTTGAGATCATTTAAGCCTAAAACTGGAACTTAATCTGTGTGGTAAACCCAGCACCATGTATAGTGCAGGTGTACATTATAGTCATTTGTTTGTTTCTTTAATAATTGAATAAGTGGGGCAAAGAAAGCTTCTCTATATAGGGAGAAAAGATGCATTTTCTGCTTCTTCCAAGAGATTTGTTTCAAAATAAGAGATACTTTACAGGCTGATGAAAAGCTAGTGGTATTAGCGTGAATTTTGATCTTCATAAAGAGACAAATAATCTAAGTTGTTTGTGCATAATTTTGCACCTTAAACTAGTTATGCACCTATAATTTTGCACTTAAACTTATGAATAATATCAGACAATGATTTTCATCATTTTTTTCTTTCTGGATAAAAAAAATTCTGTCCATAATATTTCAAATACAAACATTAGCAATTTTCCATTTGAGGATATCACTTTATTATTGCTTCTCTGTATATAAATAATTAAACAGCACTATTTTTGCAGTTGAATTTTATTTAATATGTATGCCTCTATAATAACATATTCTGATGGAGAGCATTTTATTAATAATGTACATTTTCTTTGCAGATTGAATTATACCATGAGAACAATTAATGGCAAAGATGCTCACTTACTCTCCCTTATAATTTCTAAGCAAAAGTATTTCATATTTATTGAGGTAATTGCAAAATACAGGCATCTTATAAAAGATACTATGAAAGGGGAGATTTTCTAAATAATAAATGTTGTTAATAGTCATGATGTTAATATAGAATAGAAATTTAAAATCTATAATTCAGTTATTATAGATTATAGCTGTACTTATTAGTTACTCATTTATAAAATGAATTATGGTTTTTGTTTTCAGAAAAATGTTCCAAATTATGAGGTCATACCTTATACCCCAAAACATATCTTGTTTTCTGTTATTGAACAGTTAGGTTAATTTAAAATATCCCACTATTTTAAATAATGTTGTGATGATCACCATTGCCCTTAAAACTGTGGCCACATTTTTGATAAATCACTATATCAAGTGATATTAATTTTGTAGAAGTTATTGAGGCATATTACCGCATTTCTTTCCAAGAAGTTTCAAACAGCATTTCCTCTAGCTTTGTGTGTGTGTGTGTGTGTGTGTGTGTGTGTGTGTGAGAGAGAGAGAGAGAGAGAGAGAGAGAGAGCGAGAGACAGAGAGATTTTTTAAATTTAACCTTTTAATCATTATTTTGTGGATGAGAGAATTGCATAAAATGTTCAGGTAATTTGCTAAAGATCTGCTGGATAACAGCAGAGCTGGAATCAGAATCAAAGGTCATGATATTATCCATAATGTTATGATGATCTTTATATGTAAAATACTAGGTTAATTAATCATAAATGTATTCAATAACTATCCATAGAAAGCTTACTATGTAAGCTTTCTTCTACACGATATACCATGGATATAGCACAGATCACAACAAATGAGAATCCCTTGCCCACATGGAGCTTGCATAATAGTGGGGAGAGATAAAGGAAAAAGAAAATAAATAAGTAAATTACATAGCATGTTAGGTGGTGGTAAGTCCTAGAGAGAATTTTATTTTACATTTTATTTCACTTTTACTTACTTTTAAGTACAGACTCACACAAATTTGGAAATGAGTAGAGAGACCTTTGTATTCCTTACCCATCAGCAGAATCCCCCCAATGGTAACATCTTGCATAAAAATAATGCATTATCAAAACCAGAAAATTTACTAGCATAATATAATTAATAGGATTACAGGTCTCGCCTGTTTTTGCATATGCTCATTTTTTGACATGCCTTTGTGTGTGATTCTATGACATTTTTTGTTCTATGTAACCACCTCCACCGTCACAACTGAGATACAGAACTGCTCTGTCACCACAAAGAAAATCTCTTTTGCTTCCCCTTTATAGTCACAACTTCTGTCTACTTCTCTAATTTCTAGCGACCCCTGTTCTTCATTTCTATAATTTTGTCATGTTCAGAATGGTATATAAATAGAATCATGCGGTATATAACCTTTTGAGATGGCTCCTTTTTTATTGTCCAATATAATGCCCTTTAAGATTCATTCACATTTTTGTGCATGTCAAGATTTTGTTCCTTTCTATTGTGGAGTAGTGGACAGTGACATGTAAAGCAAAAAAGAAGATGCCATTAAAAAAGGTGCAATTTTCAATGGAGTGGTGAGCAAAGGCGTTCCAGAGGAAATGACACCTAAGTGTCAACGTAAGGAGGTGAAGAAAGATTCTTGTCCATATTTGGGGGAAGAGTGTCATAGGTGAAGGAAATATCCTGAGTAAAAGTTTGGAGCAGCCAGGAAACCCTATTTGCCTAAGCAGTGAGAGAGAGGACAAGCATTAAGAGATGACACTGAGGGCTCTATTACTCTCTGTAGACTACAATTAGTGGCAACTGCAGTAACTGTATAACTATGGGATTGTATCACACCAGTGACTCAAATTTCCCATGAAGTTACTTTTAAACTCTGAAGAGATTGAAAGAATTATCTCTTCCCTGGGGGTGTAGCAAAATGAATATTTTAAGATACTAAAATATTTTGATTGGAATTTTGTCTTTTAAAAAGATTTATGAACTTTGTATTCCAGTTATGAAATGTTGTGTTTATGAAAGGTTATTTAAACCTTCAAGTAACTTCGGCATGAGACAGGAAGCATATATTCTATTACTTTTCATCATTCATGATCTATTACTTTGTGCAGACCTCAGTTGGGGGTACAAAAGGCATAGAATTTACTGGAAGTACAGAGATGGTGCATCGTATGACTCAGAGAACATTGCATCACAGTTGGGTTCCTCAGCCCAGCAGAGAATATCATGGAAGACAGGGGAAATAGAGCTGAAGGCTTTCTTGCCAGACATTATCTGTGGTACTTTAAGGTCATGTCAGATGGCAAACACTAAATGGACCTGCCAGAAAATTCCAATCCATTTGGGAAGTTATATGATCTAAGCCAAGTCTCAGCCTTCTACTTTGTCAAAAAATAAAAAGGGTATAAGTCATTTTGACAGGTCTCAAAAGCATCTTAGTAAATGAACAAAGCTCAGGACATCAAAGTTGCCAATGCTAATGAAAGACTGAATTGAGCTGGTGCTTAGGGCGCTGGCAATCCTAATCTGATTTTCACAAACATGCCAATATCAATAAACTCTCAGGTAAACACACAGCCAAATAAATCGAAGTGCATTCATTTTTGCTAAATACTAGATATTCGATTTCTTTAATTCTGTACTATGTAATTGGAAGCTTACATTCTGGCGTTTTACATGTATTTCTACCATCACATATAAACTCTTTAAAGGCAGACATGCACTATTTTTTTTCTCTCTCTCTCTCACATGCCTAGAATTTAAAATCAGTATGTCCTCACTTACTAGCCATGAAAAACATTCATTTATCTGACATCAAAAAACACAAGTCATTGCTTTTCGGTAAACAAGAATGTCGCTGCTGCTGTAAATAAATTCAGACACATTCAATGAGCATTAACATCTGATTATTATTCTTTCTACTTATAACAAAGAACTAAGAGATGAAATCTAACTGCCAAGAATCAGTAGGGGAAAGTAGTCATTGTGTTAATTTCAATGCTGCTGTGTAAATTGCATTGATATTAAATGGGTTTTTATTTAACAATTGTAACTTCAAAGGTGACAAAAAATTAATTACCTTAACAAATTCCAAAGTCTTTTCTTCCACTGTACAGGTAAGGAAAATAATTAAAGAAAAAACAAAACAATCCTGAAGAAACACTGACTCTCACATGCTTTTTATTCTTCCTGAAAATATGAGATAGGAAAACTGAGAAATAAATGTGCTTCTAACATTATACTGTTTTGTCACAAAAAAAATTATAAAAATGGAAATTTCTTATGGCATTTGTAGAATATTCAGTAATCCTTGGGAAAGTGTCAATATAGTCAGCTTTCTGGAATTACAGTTGTATGCTGTTCTCAGCTCTAATTTCTTGTTTTCACATTTAAACCTCCTATGCTACCTTCTGCATATGTGTCCATGATTGACAGTAAACAGTTGCCATTTCTGCAAGTCCTTTCATGCTGAGATCAATTTTCCCATTTGGTTCATAGTAATTCCTAAGTACTCACATCTTACAAAATTAAGTGACAGAGTATAATCTCAATTGAGGCCATGAGAAACATGAGCAACCTGGTCAACGTTTTAAACCTGTCATCATGGATTATTTTGTATTTGTCCCTGAATTCATTCTGGCACAAAATCTAACTGCACCTCCTACAACTACTTAGTCAAGCCGTTTCTCTCATCAAGAGTAAAACTCTGGTTATATGCTTTAAGTCTGGCTTATTTTAAGGGTCAAAGCTGAATTAGGCAACTTGAATTTAGACCTGTATCACTCACGTTTGCTGTTCTTAAGGACGACATAACACCTGGCATTCAAGAATATCCTCCTGAAAAGATTGATCTGTACATAGAGAGGGGTACAAAATGTTCCTCACTGCTGCTGGTGGTGAATTGCATTTCCAAAGTAGGGTTGCTTATAGTTTGAGGATGTTTCCTTTTGCTTTATTTTGGTTTGTATTTTCTGTTTGATAAATACAGAAAAGAGGCTGTTTATACTCAGGAAGTTTGTCTTGACTGCTGTCTAAGTTGTTTTCTTTTTTCTGGGTAAAAGAAGTTTTTCTGGGATAGTTACCAAGAAATGACTGTTTTTTGTGTGTGTGTCAGAAGGACTGTACAACACCTTGATTTATTGCTGAGGAAACTGAGGCCCAAAAAAGTCAAGTGACAAAAAAGCAAGGCAGTGGCAGAGTTTGACCTAGATAATATGTCTCCAAATGCTCAAGTAAAAGACTTTTCCACCAAACTGTTCTTTAAAATACTCCATGTCAATGGCAAAAAGAAAAATTTTATTCTCTCCAAAAAGTTGGTAAAAGACACACACATATCTTGATCCCTTTCAAATACTAATTACCTTGCATTTCTTCCACATATCTTCTCATTAATTTTTAAATAATTAAATATCAGGAAATGTGGAGGCACTAGACATAAAAATATGTGTAATTCCTGCCTTTCATTTGAAGAGTTGGCAATGTAGTGGGGAAATTTGTATAAATAGAAGAATTATAGAACTTTAGAGCAAGGAGCAAAGAAAAGCTCAAAATTTTAAGAAGAAGGCATCAAAACTGTTATGAAGATTGGGTAGGAGTTTTCCAATATTTTTTTCTTTTTAAGTGGGAAGATGCCTTCAGGCATATACAGAACAGAGTCATGAAAAGTCCTAGTGTGTGTGCACAACAGTGAGAGACTTGGTGTAGTGGGATAGTTGGAAAATGAAGTCTGGAAATGAATCAGAAGTTTAATTCATGTATTTGCTAATTATTTTCAATCTCTGAAGTTAGCGGTGACAAAATTAAATCACAAATCCCCAAATCCTCAAAGAGCTCACAAATCCCCAAATCCTTACTGGTTCACAAAGACTGTATGGGATTTTTACATCAGGAAAGAGCTGCCTATTTGTTATTTGAGAGTGTTTGTTTTGTATGGAACCTCCCGTTCTAATGAGTTTCACAAGATCACAGGAAGCTACAGGGTCTCTTGTGCACCCTCTGACCTAGGACCTGCAGTAAAAGTAGATGTCATTGTCCCCCATTTTTTAATGTTTTCATTCTTGGTGCTCAGGGCTTTTCCAACTCATTCTTGGCCTTGCTAGTACGCTTTCTATTTGGGAATGGACAAAAAGGGCAAGAGGAAGCCCTGAGCAACTCCTAGATTTAGGAATGACTGACCCACTTAGACTTAAGGTATAAATCTGCATTCATATTTGGGAACATCTTTTGGGTTTTCCACATCTACATAACAATGACACTGATGAGTTCCATTCTCTCTCTTTCCTTTTGGTCACTAAAACATCTGTCAAAGGTAGAACAGCCACTATGTACTTGATCAGCTTCCAGCCAGATGAACATTTCTTTGGTTGACACTGAAATAACTGAATTCTTTATCAAGCTCTGTTCTAACCCAGTGTCAAATATGTGTATTTAAGTGTATATATGTCCATATATATGTACTTTTTCCTCATGGATATTCTGCAGTTTTACCTGCCAGTTGTCTTCAGTCTGGAGAAATCAAAACCTGTTGCCAATCCATGGGTTCCTTTACAATGGGATAGAAAATGTATTTCCTTTCTTTTCCATTCATTTAGAGTTCTCTGTATTATATCCACCAATTTTTCTCAACAATTTTACCCCTCATTTATTTTCATTCTGATAATGGTAACTAAGAGGATTTTCTACTCTCTTTGGGATGAGTTAGATGATCATAGTCCTAATAAAATATAGGTGTCGGGATAAGATAAATAGGAAGACACTGATAATTTAACTTATCAAACACTAGCAATATCACATGCATTCACCTTCTTTCTTTGCAGATAGTCAAGAGCTTAGGGAGTGTTATTTGAGGAACTAAAGATCTAAATTCTGGGAAGACTCATCAAAGTTGGATGATATAGTGGACAGCATGAAAATGTCAGGTACCTTGGGGAAACAGACCTTTTCTCTGTTTCACTATTGTGAGACCACAGGTCTTTCCAGCTCCTCCCAGTCTCTGTGTAGAATTGCAGCTGCATCACATAGAAAAATGCAATTTAATTCAAACGTTAATTACTGGATACCTACTGATAGAATTCACATCCGCTGAGCCTGACAAGTAATGATACGAAATCTTTAGAAGCTATGACCCTGGGCTTTGAAAAGTTTATAACTGATCATTTTTCCTTGACTTACTTTTAGTTGTGCATATTCCTCTTTATCCCTGACATGAAATGTCACCTAGTATCCATTTTCATCCCAATATTGCCCTACAGAAAACTCTAAGCTCTAAGCAAGACATGAATGATAACTCATAATAAAATTCCCAGCGAGGTCATTCTTCATCTTTCACTTTGTTAAATAATTGGGGAACAGTATTTTAAAAGTTGTCTGGCAATAACACATAAAGTAGTTTTAGAAGGATGTTTTTGCAGTTATAGCACTAAAATCTTTTTTATGAAAACCTCAAGATTCTTGCAAAAGTTCCTCTGTAAATGAGAGTATTTAAGACCTCCATGATATGATGGCAGTTTGTATTAAAAAGAAAACAAAATGCTTTTTCTCATTTTGCAATTTTAAAGTTTGTTTCATAAGTTCATATCAGATACACTTTTCTTAAAATGGCTTGTAGGCCAGGCACAGTGGCTCATGCCTATAATCCCAGCACTTTGGGACACCAAGGCAGGTGATCACTTGAGCTCAGATGTTCAATACCAGCCTGGGCCACATAGTGAAGCCCCATCTCTACAGAAACATTAGTCGGGTGTTGTGGCATGTGCCTGTAGTCTCAGCTACTGGGGAGGCTGCGGTGGATAGATCACCTGAGCCTGGGAGATCCAGGCTGCAGTAAAGCTGTAAACGCCACTGAACTCCAGCCTACGTGACAGAGTGAGATCTCGTCTCCTATTAAAAAAATGACTTTAAATAATTTTATTACTATAAATGATAGAGGAGCTTACGTATTTTCTATTTCTTTACATGTAAGAAGAGTACTTATCTAACAGTCTTAAATAGAGTTGGCATCTTTCCTTAAGTAAGAGCAAATCTATTTCTTTTATGCTTAGATATTCAAATGCATTTTACTTAATAACCCAATTAGACTTGAAAATAGTACTAGAATAAATATGTGATTTTAACTTTTGCACAATAAAACCTTGATTAGCTAGAACAAAACTAACAAGATATATCAATTAACTAGAAGGATCAAAATTATAAGGCAACTCAAATGAATCTAGAATTTAGAAAGCTATAATAGAAAATTTGGAAGATATGATGTGCTGAAAGTTATAAGCAAACATCTAATCTGATTCCTTTGTTTTTTATGGTTACATAATCACAGTTTAGCTATTTAAACCTTCTGGGATCGTTTAAGCAAGTTTTCTTCTATGTATTAGATCCTTCTTACCAACCAGAAAAGTGGAATAAAATTATGGCAGTATCATCAACAAAGACTCAAAGAAAAGTTTCTGATGATTATTCAAGTAACTTGATCCCAGCAGAACCTCTAATTTTCCTGGCATTATGCTAAGAATACGTGCATGGAGGAGGTAATAGTCTTAAAGACGAGTTACCCAGGCAGACAGATTAGGACACAGAAGTATAGAGAAGGCCACAGCACACGCAGGGGTGTTCTTCAAATTTCAGTATAAGCTTGTATAATAGGCATTATCTGTATTATCAACAGATTTCAAGACCTATTATTACTTCTAACAATAAAGACTCAGAGAAAGATACATTTCCTTGCCTCCATGAATTTACCATCTAAGGATGGATGAGGAGTGAGTTCAGTAATTAAACACATAAAACAGCCATTGATGTACATCATAATGATGTTTGATATGTCCATAATATAAACACATGTGAAATTTGAGACAGCCTATAATCCTAGCACTTTGGGAGGCCAAGGTGAGTGGATCATGAGTTAGGAAATTGAGACCATCCTGGCAAACATGGTGAAACCCTGTCTCTACTAAAAATACAAAAAAAATAAATAAATAACTGGGCATGGTGGTGCACACCTGTAGTCCCAGCTACTCAGGAGGCTGAGGCAGGAGAATTGCTTGAACCCAGGAGGCGGAGATTATAGTGAGCCAAGATCGCGCCACTGCACTACAGCCTGGGTGTCAGTGTGAGACTCTGTCTCAAAAAAAAAAAAAAAAGAAAAAAAGAAAAGAAAAGAAAATAGCAAATAGCATTCACCTCCATCTCAATTACTAATAGTTTTGCTTGATTCTGTGGAAATGCTGCAATGGTATCATGACAAATTTTAAATATCTGTATAATTATCCTCTTCTTTCACCAAAATGTAATGTTCTCCTGATTATTCTATTTCTGTTAAAGGTACTATTACCTACCTAACAAAGCTTGAAGCCTCAGTTACCTTTGTAGCACCATCACTATCACTAATTGTGTTTTGATATCAAGGAACCCATATAATGCTTCCACTGTAAATACTTAATCAGGCCTCTTAATTCCCTCTTTAGCTATGACTCCAGAAGCCATGTCTCTATTACTGCCAGGTACATACTGTGAAATAATGGCTTTGTTGTTTGGATACATCGATTTCCTGAAAATCTTAAGTGGTCTGATATCAAGGTCTATACAGTAAGCCTGGAGCTGCCTTTCTGGCATTATTTTCTATATCTGCGCTGTCTTTCCTTTCTTCCCCAGTTGTGTGTGATTAGTTTTCTCCCAGCACAGCATCCTTTGTCCTTTCTTGTGTGGTTAACTGGACTCACTCACAGATGTTCCTTCCTTGATCTCTATCTCTTTCTATATAACTATTTCTAGGCTTTAATGTTTATTCCAAAGATCTTATCATTCTTGCATTCTCTTTCTCATTTCTCCCTATTCTCTCATTTCAAGATGACCATTTCTGCCACTGCAATCTTCTAACACTCCTTTGGTTTATTATAAATATTGTCCGTTCATTCCATCTCCACACCAGCACACTAGTCAGAATCTCATTATTCACCAGGATTGCTACAATAGACTCCTATTTGATCTCTATAGCCAGTGTATCTTACCTTCTCTCTAGTCCATTGTCCACATAGAAACCAGAATAACTTGTTTAAAAACACAAACCAGTCACTCGCTTAAAATCAATCAATGACACCATATTTAAAATCAAGTCTCAATCCTTTAAAGCTCTACAATGATTTGCAAACTCTGGCTCGTCTGCCTCTCTAGTTTTGTCTTGGTCCACTATTCATGCTCCAGAAACATTTGATGGAATGCATTTTTTAGTGTATCTTATGCCTTCTTACCCAATCTTCATACATACCATTCTCCCAACTGTAATGCCCTTCTTTTCACATCGTACACATTCCTGAGCCAAGTCACTGTGATGATATGATTCTGCTGCTCAGTATATACAAATCAAGTCCATCTGTGCAGCTCAGGTAGAATTGATTCCACTCAAATCATTTGAGACTTACAAAAAGGGGGAGAGACAGCTTCCTGAAGGGAAGTCCAACTGCTATGAGAAAATGAAAGAATAAATGCTATTCAGGCAAGAGTGAAAATCCACTACAATCAGTAATGGCTCTTTTAAAAATACATAGTTATAGAACCTTTCCATTTGTATGTGAAGTATCATGAATTAGATAGTGAAATATGCATGAAAAAATGAAGGAAACTTATCATTGTACGCTGCATGCATATCAGTCCAATGGCTAATATAGCCGATTTTTTTGGTCAAGTTAAAGGTTTTCATTCTCATAATACATTGCTATTGTCATTGCATCTCTGAAACATTTTTCAGAATTGACAGCTATAATGAAATATATGATACAAAATGTGCTCAAAATCATGTTCATGGGAATACACATAGCACATTATTGAAACAGATGAAGAGTCTCCAGTGCACTCACAACCCAGAAATAATCCCTTCATTTTTTAACTACTTTTTCATGCAGAAACTGACCCTTGTTCTTAGTTTTTGCATGAAATTTACAGTAGCCATCTGCTTAGGCTGTGACCTATTATCTTCTCAACTTTTCTGTTAAAGAGAATCAACTTTAATGCTTATTTAAAGGAATGTGAATAAGCTAAATATGGGGTTGCAGCTGGTTCAGACTCTATTGAAATTCTCATTGCCTGGTGTAATTTAAGATCTATTTATGTAATTGTTGTGAAGTCGGGGAAACAATCAAAGAAAGCTGTGTGTTACATCATTTTGCCAAAAGAGATATTCTTTTTGTCTTCTTGTTTAAAGAACTTAACTGTAGTCGTAATCCGGCCCACCCACAGATGTGCTTAGGTTGACCCTCACAACATTAACCCAAATAATGACTAAAAGATTCAAAATGGAATGTATTGTCAATATTTAAAAACTGGTGAATTTTATATTCAAAAATCATATGCTTTTTTTTTCCTCTTGAAACATTGGAAGATCTGGCAATATTGGTGTATTGAGACATTTTCTCACGGGTTAACTATCGGTTCACTCTCATGGTGGGATGTTTTCTTTTCAGGTAACCCTAGCACTCAAAATTTTTAATATTATTTTATTCTTGAAGACTTCACTTGCTTATAGTACCTGTCAAACTTTGGTAGACTTTTCAGATTGTAACAACTACTTGTCACAATGTGAACTTCTAAAACAAAAGATTTGGCCAAAATGAATAGTATAAGGAGTACATCGTAGAATATAATTTTAAAATTAAGAACAAGTTGCTCCTGTGGCCTTGGCTGTAGCTATGACATGGGTAGCAAGAGCTTCTCAAGACGGGGCTGTAGTTAAGGTTCTGGATGTGGCAGTGACCATGGGTCAAGCTATGGCTATGAGTACAGCTGTGGCTATGGATTCTCTCTCTAATGATGATCACATTCTCAAAGATGTTGATCATTTTGCTGCTAATTGTTGTCTTTCAAAGTTTTTATGCCTTTCCCTAGTATTCTGTGATGAATTTCAAGAAGCTTATATTGATTTTTCTTACATTTCTCTTCATTTCTTAAGGACAATGAAAGATAACATGACATTCCAGTTTGATATTCTGCCTCTTGGGCAGTTTCCAATATTTTGGTACAATCAACATTTAAGCATTTGCTTATATACTATGAAATTATGGCATTCCAATTTCTCTATTTGTATTCATGTTTTATTTATCATAGTTCCTAAAGAACTGTATTTAAATTTATTTTTGAAAAGAAGAAATCACTCATGTTACAACCTGCATCAACTAGAAATCTTTTCAGCTACAAGTACAAGAAAACTTAAACACATTTGGTTAAAAAAAGCTAGTCATTAATTTCAAATTATACTATTTCTATTAAGTAGGAAGCTAATTTCATTTATTTGTTCTGTGGCTCTACAATAGCAGCAGCTGCATTTCTTTTCTTTTTTTCTTTTTTTTTCTTTTTTTGAGACAGAGTTGCCCAGGCTGGAATGTAGTGGTGAGATCTTGGTTCACTGCAACCTCCGCCTCCTGGGTTCAAACGATCCTCTTGTCTCAGCCTCTCGAGTAGCTGGGACTACAGGCATGTGTCACTATGCCCAGCTAATTTTTTATATTTTTAGTGGAGACAGGATGTCACCATGTTAGCCAGGATGGTCTCGATTTCCTGATCTCGTGATCTGCCTGCCTCGGCTTCCCAAAGTGTTGGGATTACAGGCGTGAGCCGCCACCTCAGCTGCAGCTGCATTTCTAGTTGCCCTTACTCTTTCACTGATGCCTGTGACCTTGTTGTTGTACGATGACTGCCATAGTTGCAAGTGTGCCAATCTCTTCCAAGCAAAAGAGTAGATTGAATCAAAGGGCAAAGGATTGCATTAGTTTTGTTTGCACCATTTATATCAATGAAGCAAAATATTTCCATGAGGTACTACCTAGGTGATTTTAATTAAAGTAAATCTCTGGCCAAGAGGAATGAGATTATAATGATTCATTTAAAACAGTCATAATTTATCTGGAATAACATAGCATTTGTCTTCTCTGAGATTATCTCCCAGAGTTTTCTTAGCATAGAATCTGGGAAGGAGGTGAAGATATTTGTGTAGGCAAAGGACAACGTCCGTCACAGAAGTGTCTATGCTCCCATTCACTTTCAAGGAATTTCACTATAAATTTTGTCTTGTGCTTCACAGAGGCTCCTTCCAGAATAATTACTGCCTCACACTTACAGAATTATGCCAATCAATATTTCTGATAGATGAAGCTCCTAAGCTGTTCATCCTGTAGGTTTTATTCATTTCCCCCTTTATCTTGGATTGCAGTTTACCTTGGCAAGTGATAAGTATTTTGAAGGAGATGCAAGATGTTTCTCAGACAAAATTGTTTTAGGATGTGATAAAACAGGGGCAAATTTTAAATAATTTCTAAATGTACCTTTGTTGGCATGAAGAGCACTATACAATATGTATATTGAGTGGTTATTGATGAAAAACCTTATTAGTTCAGAAAACTCAAGATCATGATTTAGGCTGAGATAGTGTTAAAAATGGATTAACCAGAAAGATAAGGCAGAGAGGACCAAATTTCTCTATGATATCTTCCATTTCTTTAAGTTATTCTTCATTCTTTGATGTTAGACAAGAAAATATTATATAATTTATGCAAAAGTTACATATAAAATTCCTAGATTTGGAGGTCTTAAGTTTGAAACTAGGTTTATCCAGCTGCGGTGTCTCAAAAGAAGATAAGGGAGTGGAGGACTCAGACCCAAACCTTCATGTAGCTGTCATTACCCAGCCTGAGAAATGAATGGATTTAAAAGGAATTTACTATGCTGAAAGCAATTCAGATTAATTTAATGTGACCATTTGAATGTACGTTCTTGCATTATTCATGTACTATCTAGATATTATTATTTTATATGCAAGTCTACAGTCATTTGACTTTCAAAGTATATCCTGTAGATATCCTAGGCCTGATATACTTGGTATAAATTATGGAATTACACCATAACATTACCATAAATCTTTATATTCAAATGCAGATTGTGTCTTTCCTCATAGCTATTCTTCTTCCTCAACTAAATAATATGAAGCCGATGTAAATTGCATCTGTAAATGAAAATTATCACTATTTGCAGAATTAAGTATATTAACATATTAATAAGCTGTTTTCAAATCTGTCATTTCATACATTATAGTTTTTTCTCAAAAAATGTGTAGCTTTTTAATTTGAAACTTAAATGAATAAATATAATTACATATTACAGTAGCATAAAATATTCCGATTATGGAGTATAATACATTTTCATGATCTTCCTATAAGAAGAAAAAAGGATCCTAATTGGATCAGGACATTGATTAAATGCATTAGTGAGTAAACTAAAGCTATTATTTACTGAACAAATGGCAATTATACTTTATCTGCACTATGATCTTTGTAGCAAAATAATCTATTGATTCTTTTATGTAGACCATCCCACAAACATGATTTGGATTCATGGTTGTACTGGGAAGATGCCCATATATAGATGTTCTTTTGGCACCAAAATTATGCTGAGGGTTTTTTTCTTAAATGATTTCCTTAGATAATTTTTATTATGCTAGTCAAACAACTTTCTAAATAAGTCACTGAAATATTTAAACTGAATTATTCAAACTGAATTTTTCAGCGTGTCAGGTGGAGTAAAAAGCAAGAGGGCCAGATTCAGGTTAGCTTCTGAACTCTGACACTATTCTCTCTGTCTGTCTCTGTCTCTGTCTCTGTCTCTGTCTCTGTCTCTGTCTCTCTCTCTCTCTCTCTCTCACACACACACACACACACACACACACACCCCAAATTGGCAACTTTCTCCAGGCTCATAAACATATTTACTGAAAAACCCTATCTTGCTTTAATGCCAGTGATTACTAAAGTGTCTACTCCCAAAACTATTATGTTATCAACCTAGAATTTTGACCATACATTTTACAAGTTTTAGGTAGTTAAAATTGGTCATAATTGCTGAAATTGCCCTTATACTTGTTTACTATAAGGATAGCAAACAGTGACAAGAGTAACAAGTTTCCATTTTTAGTTCCATTGGCATTCTCCTCCACCAAGACAGCCATTTATCATTTTTAAGGACACCAGCAGAGATGTTATTCCTGGCTTTACAAGTACATCTGAAGACTCAGAATTTGTCCTTGGGCAGCAGCACTTTGATTACTACTGATTTTGGGTAGAATGACTAAATAAATCAAATGTATTCATTCCTAATACTCAATTATTTAATGTATTGATTACAGTAGCCCTAGTCCATGCTGTGTTCACAAATCCATTCTGATATTTCAGTAGCTTTACATAATCTCATACCCCAAAGTTAACTATTGTTAATTGCTCAGGGATCCTTCCAAAACCATCTTTCTTCTTAAGCACGTATACACCAATACACATAGAGTCTTTTATTCAAAAGGACTTGTATACTCTGTTCTGTTCTGCAGGGAGTCTTATTTATACTTAATAATTTTCATGTAACATCTTTCCATGACAAAACACAAGTACAAGGCTCTTCTTTTTCATCAAATCACTAAAAAGAATTTCCTTGATTTATATTGTAGTCTCTTCCCTGTGTGCAACCTCTGCCTGTTTTACTGTACAAATCACTACTGACACATTGGATTGAGTTATCTGCTGATGTCCTTTCCCAGAAACATTGCCTTCTAATAGAGGGGCAGCTCCAAATTTTAAGCTCCTGGTGGGTGTTGGGAGAAAATATCTAACTTCTACACTAATATCTAGGTTTTCACACCTCTAACGTAGAGAGGAAAGAACTATGGCCTGATGTCAGAATCTCATTACCTTGCTTCTCTTACTTTGGTATCTGATGTTCCAAATGGATATTGATATGGAAATTTATTTCCAATTTAAGAATCAGGAGCAAAAATGCATCTTCTAGAATATGTTATTTCCCAGTTTCATATGCTGTTTCCTAGAAACTTAGAATACATGTGTAGAGAAGGAAAAACTGTCCTCTACTCCCTTACATTTGGAACTGTGGTTTGTGAATTTAAACATACAAATTGTACTAATGTTAATGTTTTTAATTTTACATGCATTCGAACCACATAGAAAAAAAGTGAAAAAACTGAAGGAGTTATTAGATTTTAACAAAGGATTATAACACTTTAACAAAGGATTATAAATTTAGGAAAGTGATTAGAAAATATATGGGAGAAACTATGATGAGAAGAGTTATTTAGTAAGGTTTGTATATGCAGACTCATCTCTCAGTGCCATCTTTAACTCCTGTAACAAGGGTTGTTGTCTTCTTGAGAAGAGAGAAGGGGACATTTCCACAAGGAAAATTAATGTAATGCTTTTAGTCAGAAAGTGGGAGGGCTCTAGAGAGCTCTTCCTGTTTCTGATTTCTCTCAGTTACTTTCAGTTATAAAAAATCCTTTTCCAAATGGACGTATTGTGGTGTGGCATATTTTGATCCCTTCATATGATTATGTTCCTTTATTCTATTTAAGGACTATATCCCCTAAGTACATGCTTGACCATTTTTACGTTCTCATATTAGCACTTGATGAAATCATAAAAATAATAAATTTTGAAGCCTGTTGCTGATGAAATGTGTATGTTTCTTTTTGTCATGTAAATGTGGTGGAGGAGGTGCCTAGAGGATATGTCTCTATAACTTCTAGCTTCTGTAATAGATTTGTTTTTGTGTGTGTTTTGAAGTCATTGTCATTAGTATGGACTACCTTTGAAATAAACGCTTGAGAGTCCCCAGAGTCTATAATTTTTGAAATAGGAAGATTTCAGGATATTAATATTTTTCTGAGTATTAAAATCATAACCTAAAGATAACTTATAGGTTTTTTCTTTCTTATACTTTTTACTGAGTGGTAAAGATTAGCACACTTTTTTAAATAGCCAGATGCTTTTTATACTCCTAATACAAATTTTAAAAAATGAAAGGAAAACCCCCTAGATCAAGCTTGTTCCATCTATGGCCTCTGGGCTGCATGTGGCCCAGGATGGCTTTGAATGCAGCCCAAAACATTCATAAACCTTCTTCAAACATTATGAGATTGTTTTTGCGTTTTTTTTCTCATCAGCTATTGTTAGTGTATTTTATGTGTGGCCCAAGGCAATTCTTCTTCCAATGTGGCCCAGGAAAGTGAAAATATTGGACGTCCCTGGCTTAGATTGTAAGGAAAGGGATCCCATTACATTTATGAATGGGCTGTACTGAAAATTGACAGCAACATCAGCATCCTAATTGTGTGCCAGAAGAAATAGTACTATTAGAATTTCTCTGTGCTTAACAAAGGATTTAGTTAGAACATTCACTTTCAAGCACCCATTCTATGCGTTACACATTCTCTTTTTACCAGTAAAAATGTAATCTATCTCATATCCATTTCTACAAGGACATTCTGGTGAAATTGGTGTGTCCAATAATTTAAACCAAGATGGTGACATCTAATATTTTATCCTCCAAGGTAATATCAGCATTTCAGAACTACTTTTACTATCTGAAAGGGGCCAAAAACTGATAGAAGAGTTTTCTGTTTACATCTTTATATACTATAGTAAAGTTATAAGATTTAAAGCTTGCACAACTTTGTGACATAGGCATTTTTATGCCAAATTAGGTGAGGATAATAAGATATTGTGTCATTTGCCCAAAGTCACAGAGCAGTACAAAACTCAGAATTTGAACAATAATTTTTCTGACTGTAATAACCATTCCATTTCTGTTTGCTAAATCAGCAATGAAATGCAATAGTTTTGCATTATGACTTAGAAGTACGCCATGTATTCCACTAAAATAAATTATATTGTATTAGGAATTAAAATATAACCACATGAAATATGTGTGTGGATGTGTATCTATCTACACACTGAATTGCTAGATGTAATAAAATGCGGTCAAAAAGAGATTCTACAGTACTGCATTATTTTTTCTTTTTGCAACAAGACACTATGCTACTTCTAAGACTAAGGGCTAACAAATTTTAAAATTTTGAAAAAACATGATGAAAAATTGATGAAAGTCTACCATATAGAAGCAGGAAGGAGGTTTGAAGTGCCTTTCAAAACAGATTACCAAACAGGCTGTCATTTTGGCACCACATAAGATGGCTGTAGAATTACCATCATTGAGAGTTTCTTCATCAAGAACCCTGTCCTCCATCTGTATAGAGCTTACAACTGAAGCACTGCCTTGTTCAGAGTCTCTTCTGTTGTCTTAACCCTATTTTTGTGTGATTGCCCTTCTAAGTTCTAGATGAAAGTCCCTTTCTCAGAGTATAATCTTATGTAATATTTTGAGTTGGCTTTAAGATTTGTGGACATATTATAGAAATACTCAGACATACCCAGTACATTTTTACAGATGTTCAAGCTATTTCAAAGGTCATAGCTCCATCATGGATTACAAGGCTTTTGGTAGAGAAAGATGGATCAAGGTTAGAGAGAATAAAAAGAAGGACCTGCTCCTATTTGTCACTTCCTGTGAAGTGCAGAGGCTGATACTTGCCATTCTTAGGTGCTGAAAGGTGCTTAGGTCCATACTTAAGACATTTTTTAGGTGCTGAGAGGACTCTTGGAATTTTATTTATTGTGAAAGTTTTATTTAGTTTGAAGTATCATTTTAAATGCAAGAATAATGCTCAAAATATATGATCAACATTATCTAGTAAAAAATGCATGGACCTAGATGTTAAAAGTGTTATTCTTTACTTATCTATGGGACAAGTCAGGTGACAGTGTATATATTTTATAAGACAATATATTCTATGTATTATATATACATTTGTTTGTGTGGGTGTGCGTGTGTTCTCTGAGAAGCAGACCTACAATGGTATTTGCCCTATTTCACCCAGAAAACCACCCCGAGGAGACACATGACCTCAGCATGAAGTTTGCAGTGGATCCAGAGGGGCAGCTGGATTTACCATGCAATTATTGGTCAACTGCTCCCCATAACAGGATCTCTTGAAGGAAATCTAAGTAATGCTTTTCCATGTGCCATAGTGTATGAAAGTTCCACACATAATTTAGACCTATGAGGGAAGTTAACTCTGTACGTTGCAAGGACTCCTGAAGATCTCATTCAATGCCATCATTGAACAATGGCAGGAGCAGTTATTAATGAAAACCATTGGTCAGAGGCTTTAAAACTTCAGGGTACCCAAGAGTATGTTCAAGGGTTTGCTAAAATGTCATCACCAATCTCAGGAATTAGGACTTAGTGAATAAGAAATGAGGATGAATTTTAACAAGCAATCAAGGGGATCCTGAACTGGGTGGTCTATATACCACAGTCTAAAAAATATTAACGTACCTAATGATGTAGAACATACAAAACTGTACTCATTAGAGTATATTCTATTTAAGAAGATAATGTATGTCAGATTTTCACACTAAAAAAATCTATTCTGGAGAATTAGGAGTTATTTTCATTTATTCAGAAAATCATACATAGTGTACAATATTACACAACTGAGACATCAACAAATAGGTAATTTTTATGAAAGTTCAGAAAGGAAGTAGGGACTTGTAGGCATTTGGAGGACTTCATTTTCCCTTATCAGTTGGTATCTTTCTGTTACAGTAGGTGCCATTATCTACTTTAATCACTGGGGAAATTGTATTTGTGAATGACAGGTACTTACTTATGCAAATGAATTGCCCACAGTTAGCTAGTTTAGTTGGTAAGATTTCCAGGTCAAGTAGGGCACTTCCCAGATAAGATAAATAAATCTCTTGGGAGATAAAGAGGAAATCATTAGAGCATATCACTCTGAATTTCAAATAGTATTTTTATATTTAATTTGTTCCCCAAATATTATTCAGATTGACTAGATACATATTTCTTGAAATATTCACTACATTACTGAACACTATCGTTTTTGTGTTGTTCAGCCTCACAAAACTGTTACTCGAATGGGATGGATGTTCCAATGAAAATATGAAAGCCATATGAAAGTCAGGTTCAGTATAAATGCAAATTGCTTTATCAGAAATGTTGTGAAATCCTCCAAAATGTACTAATTTAAAGTGAGTAGAACACTTTGAAAGTGGCTTTTAATGTCAATATCCCTGTAATTTTTAGTATCCTGAAAATAGTAATTATGACAGATTTATAATTTAACAACAATAGCTTTCTTAGTTTGATATATTTGAGTGACCTAATTAAAGTCATTCTTATTTGTTTTGCCATTTGATTTATATTTTACAAACTTGAATGAGAGACTGCTTTCTTGGTGCTTAAGTTAATCTGGGATAATATAAATAGTGTTAAAATAATAGAATACAACATTAGACTTCAATTTTGTTTCCATTAATAATCAAAATTATTAGTTTGTGGTTTGCATTTTTCTTTTCATAACTGTGTGCATCATGCATTTATTTACCAAATTATGTGCAACCTGATTGAGGACCCTTTTTAACTTTACAGCTGAAGTACCCAGATGGCATTCTGAAATATATTTTACAAATAAGGTCAAATAAGGAGATGGGCAAGCCATTTAACAGATATAATTTCTTAAAATTTTTTATGTTCTTATGGAAAACCTTATCTCAAATAATTTCTAATATTCTAACATAAGTTTGTATTAGATACTCTGTTAAACACATTATCTACTATGAGTGCATTGTTCCATTGTTTCAGAATCCTGACGTTAAGGATCGGTACTTACATCTGAACCTACAGAGAAAAGTACTTTCTCCAGTGTGAACTGGTAGGGACTGACTATTTTACATTCTCCCTCTTAGGCTTGAGGTCACAGTTCAAAGAACTAAGTGCCATAAAAGAGACCACAGTGTCTTCATTACTTTAAGATAAGATAAGCCCATTACTTATATTGTGATGATAGAATTTGCCTATTGAAATCTCAAGGATTGAAAGACTGACCCATTGCCATGTTATCATGTCCAAAAACAGTAGGCATGTTTATATATTGCTTTGAGAGAATTAAGAAAATTTTATGAGAAAGTTATTTGGAAACATAATAAATGAAATTTATTTTTCCACTCATTTTCAAAATGTACTTTAGTACAAGAGTCCTGGTACATAGTATATATGAGAAGTATTTAAATGAAGGGGTAAATTACATAAATAACTCTTAGAAAATAAGTGTTTTTTCTCATAAATTCATTCAGGTATTTCAAGTAATATAGAATAATTATCTAAACCAACATTGCAATGGTCATTAATTTTCCTTATGGTAGGGAGATATACAAAGGCATATTATTGATTTTCTTCTCAATCTTTTAAGTTTTTTTAATAAGTTGGAAAAACACAAGTTTGTATGTAGATTTTCTTATATTTGGGGGTTTAAATAAATGTTCTGAATTGCTTTGCCGTTTCTCAACTTGCCCCAAAGCAAAACAAACACTTCCATGGTGTCTCTTGGAACTCCTCTTCTTTCATCTCCCAAACTGTCCTGTATCTTTAAAGTATTTTCTGAATATATGCCTCATCTCCTTCCTTTCTGTGGAAGCTGACAGTTTGTCAAAAACACAATCTTGGTAGCCTTTTATAGGTAATGACAATGTTTTATTCCATTTCCCACATGTTATAGAGACAGTATATATAGTAGGTGCTTTACTGGTTCCTCATTGCTACTTCAAAGTCATATCTCACCTTTTCTCCTTCAAAATCCCAGAACGTTTGAAGCTTTAAAGTCATCCACCTATACAAATCCTTCCCCCTTTTCATTGTAATAACCCACTGACATTTGTCATTCTCTGCCATTCATTTAAGGCTGTAGATTCTAGCTTACTCTTTCTCTCCATCTCTACTTCTGCCTCTATTCTAGTTTACTTCCACATCCACATGTTCCTAAAACCACAGACTTTCAATCCCTTGTTTTACTTGTCTCCAATGTCTTTTCCTTCACCCTAACTCAATTTATCATTTAAAGACTGAGACCCTACACTTTTTCATCACAGTTATCAGCACCCTCCTAAGATCAGTCATGATTCCCAAAGTTCCGCACTCACAGTTTTTCTCTCTCCTGATCGCTGGTTAAAATAACCTTACATTTGTCAATTGTTTGCATCCCTTTTTACTCTCTAACATCTCCTCCTATTATAATTAACATGGATTCCCAGTCCAAAGTAATAACCACTTCCTTGCAAACAACTTCCACTATTTTACCTTTTTCTTTTTGAATCATATTCATCTGTCAAATCTGGTTTTATAATCTCCCCAAAGGTACACGTATATTACTGAAAAACACTAATTCAATTTCCTACTGTGCATGATTATTTTATACCTTCTACATAAGTTTAAGTTGGCATTATCAAAAGCCTTTCTGATCTGAATAGCCAAGTAAGTTCCATAGCTATTGATTTCAACTCATTGGTACTGGGTCATCATCGGGAATCTCAGTGATCAGAGATAAGCTAATAATATCTTCCTAGTCAAAAATGTTTGAAGCCAGTTGGCTATCTTTCTTTCTATATGAGAGTTATTCATACACGAAGGTGTGAAATTTTCAACTATCTTTCCTGGAATATAATTCGTGAGTATGTATCAGTAATAATGTATGTCTCCCTTTATGAACATCATGAGCAAAAGATGAAAACAGTACAATCATCTCTTAAACATGTCAATCAGTTACCATAGCCAAGTGCCCTGCAACATTATGGTTCTTTGAGAGCAGGGAGTGTTTGCTGTTTATTTACCCTCAACGTTTTTCCTAATCCTGACTCGTGGTAGTAGTCTCAATATGTATTTATTTGAAATGTATTTTTATTTTCCTGTTAGATCCTATAAATATCAGAGTTCCAAGAACATAAATATGTTAAAGCCTTGTCTCATGCTTATTATTTTTGTGTATCTCTAAAGGAAATGATATTTCATGTATATTTTCTGATAGGAAAAGAGCAAAAGCCCCTACACTCAAGATAGCTGTTACAATCAAATGAGAAAATGGAAAGGCAAATAAAGAGGATGTGATTCCCTACAGCTATGAACAGTGATGTGGAAAATATACTGGCTTTTAGGTAATACGGGGATTCACATTTCTGTCTCGACCATTTACTCCCTGTGTAACATTGTAAAAACAACACTAAATCTCTCTAAGAAAACTAAGACACAGAATCTGAAATGCCATGAGTATTTGATATATGTTATCCCTTTTTATACACCTACCTCTTTGTAAGAAAATATTTCTGAGATAGAATAAAGTTCAGAATCAAAGTAAGAAAATGCTTAAGCCATTTTGACAGAAAATAGCAAATACATAGAAAACATAACAAAAGATTAAACAATTACATAGGTTAATGGTGATGTGCCCAAGAGCTGGAAGAATACAGATTTTCTCTATAAGTGATTCAGCGAAGAAATTATAGAATGATGATATAAAGATTCATCTGTATTCAAATTTTTATCTAAATGCCTAAGATTGACATGCAATATATGTTTGCTCTTACCCATTTGTAGGACCTTGACAAAATTTAAAAATAAATTTATATTCATTCACTTCACTCTCAACTACGTTCTCTCTTTGAATCTGTCTCTCTATGCCCCCTTCTGGAAGCCTCGTTTAATTACTTTTTTCAAAGTGAAAATTGCATTTGTTACAATATGCCATCCTTTAATATTCAAATAAATATATTCAAATTGTGGAAAATGTGAGATGGCATATGTTTAGTAAAATGAGGGCTCTATTTTGTCACTGATATTTGATCAACAGTCTTTTTTTTCTTATCTTAGCTTTTACATGTTTCATTTTTATTTTATTTTTATCCTGACTGTTTGGATTCTACTTGCTCAGGTATAAAAGTAAGACACCAAAACTTATTTAAAGATAAGCTGTGAATAAGTGTTAACTTAAGGAAATGTCTAGAATATTCTCCATATGGAAGTTAATTTTCACAGAAATAGAGCCATGTTTTTTATGTTAATTTGTACCCAGATTTTTCTGCTCACGGAAACAGGATAGAGAGTTCTATGTCAATACACAATATGTAACTATGTCATTCATTTTTAAAGACCTTGTGGTATTACAGTATATAAATGTACTATACTTTATTTAACTAATATTCTTGAAACTTTTTGAGATGATTCAAAATAAAATGAATTTTTTAGTCATAACAATTCTCTGAACATTTATCACACACAGCCTAGTGTTTTCAATTGTTTTACTGAAAAGAGGAAGTCTTGAAAAACTGCATCATATGGTAAAATGTCAATTTGAAGCAGTGTTTCCCATATTAAAAATATTGACTTTTTCTCCTTTCCAAATTTAGCTGCCAATTTAAATAACATTTTTGTATTCATTTGTCTTTTATTGATAGAAGAATCAATAGTATCCATCAGTTGGGATAGAGTAGGAAGAGCAGGAGGTCTGGAGGCAGGTCCTGGACTTAAACATGTCCTTTTATGCTTGATGTTCAAAAGCTAAGGGCATTTCCCTGTTTTCATTGGGAGAGGGTGAGCGATTACTGGAGTTTCTATATTCTCGCACCAATTAGCCTTCTTTTATACTGAGAGCAATATCATGAAAATGCTGTATAACAGAAGCAGAAAGCAGAGAATCCTCTCCTATCTCCAAAAAGTAGAAGTTAGCAAACACTGAGCTTTGTGTGTAAGTATGTGTATGTAGGTGTCCCTAAAGATAATTTACTTTTTTGTTTTATATGTTTTGAAACAGTTGAATTTGAAATAATTTCAGTGTATAAGGAACTTGCAAAATTATTTAATAAAATACTGTAAACTCTTTTAAATGACAGTTTCCTGTAGTGAAGATTCTCTTTCACTACATTTTATGTACATACACACCTGTATACATGCACATATAGCTATTTTTTCTGAACCAATTGAGAATAAGTTGCCCACATTGTGCCCTTTTAGTTCCAAGTACTTTTATTGTTTATTTATACAATGACATTTTCTTAAAATCATAATACAATGATAAAAAAGAAAATGTGGATAAAATATTATCAGCAAGACTATAGAACATATTCATATTTTGCCAATTGTTCTCCTAATGTCCTTTAGGATTAAAAAAAAAAATCCTGGTCCTTAGTCTAATCTAGATTCACACAGTACTTTTATTTGATATGTCTGTTTTGTCTTCATACATCTGGAATATTTCCATAATCTTTCTTTGTGTACTTGATATTTTGAAGGAGTATGGGACAAGTATTTTATAGATACTGCTTCATTTAGATTTGCCTGATATTATCTTGTGATTGCATAGATGTTATGTCTTTTGGGTTTTTGTTTTTGTTTTTGAGATGGAGTCTTTCTTTGTTGCCCGGGCTGGAGTGCAGCAGCACTATCTTGGCTCATTGCAACTTCTGCCTCCTAGGTTCAAGCAATTCTCCTGCCTCAGCCTCCTGAGTAGCTGGGATTACAGGCAGGTGCCATCATGCCTGGCTAATTTTTGTATTTTTAGCAGCGACGGGGTTTCTCCATGTTGGGCAGGCAGGTCTCGATCTCTTGACCTCGTGATCCATCCGCCTCGACCTCCTAAGGTGTCGGGATTACAGATGTGAGCCACCATGCCTGGACTTTTCAATCCATTTTTAAACTCTTATCCTTCTTTCCCATTCTCACCTTCTCCTTACAGATAACCAATCTCCTTAGTTTCTGGTTTATTTTTCCAGTGTTTCTTTTCTCACAAATCTGCAAATACATGTATATTACATGCCCTTTTCTCTTACAGCGACCTTAGCATGGCTTAGATTCCTTTTGCACATTGCATATTTTTCATTTAATGTTGTAGTCTGGATGTCACTCCATATTACCTCTTAAATATTTACTCATTTTTTTTACAACTGCCTAGGACTCCATTTTATAGAAATATGCAAGTGTACTCGACCTCTCTAATGTATAAGCCTTTGAACTTTTTCAAGGTTTAGCAATTACAAACAATGCCTTCATGGATAACCTTATTTATATTTTTGAAGTTGAATTATTAAGGAAAAATCCTAGACATTCATTTATTGAGTCAAAGGTAAATGCATACATAATTTTATTTATATTGTCAAACTCTCCCTTATAAATGTACCAATTTACATTCACAATAGCAGTGTTTGAGAGTGCCAGTTTCCCTTGAGCTTTTCCATGAAAACGTGTTGTCATACTTTTAAATTTTTGTTAATATGAAAGGTAAGAAATAATATTTCAGTGGCCCATGCCAGCAATCCCAGCACTTTGGGAAGCTGAGGCGGGTGGACCACCTGAGGTCAAGTGTTTGACACCAGCCTGGCCAACCCAGTCTCTACTAAAATTACAAAAAAAAATTACCTGGGCATGGTGGTGGGTGACTCCCTCCCTCCCTCATAGATTAGTCCCCAGTTTCAATTGTTGCAATTTTTTTATATCCCTGAGTATCCAATATTTAGTTCCCTTTTATAAGTGAGAACATGTTTTCTGATCCTGTGTTATTTCACTTAGGATAATTGTTGCCAACATCTTTAATCAGATATGCAATGTGTAGAAATATGCTAGGAATAGAAGCATACTGAATATGGACATTGATGCTGTGTCATTTTGTTCTCTCTTAATCACAAGGAGCCTGTCTAAGAGAATATAGTTATCTTTTGTTTCAAAATAACTTGTAGAGTTGTTGTTTCTTGTTAATCTGATTTTAGAAAAAAAAATATGGTCATTATGGAAGACAGAAAAGTGGAGAAAATTTTAAAAGAACAAAATTGCCCATAGTCTCAAAACCCCAAATCCATCCCTTGAAGCATTTTTATTATACTTTCCTCCAATATCTTATGTGCGTATGTGTGTGTGTGTATGTGTGTTTTATAAAGTAATATTATGCACTCCCAAAGGGAATATAAAGTAAACCATTTCATTTTTCCAAACTAAATTGTTATGGACCATTTTTCTATTGAAAATTATGTCACTAAATTTAAATACAAAGTATTTTACCCAGCTATTGTTTGAAGAAAGCAAAGTTGTCTAATTACAGTATTGTATATTGTACTCTTTTAAAAGCTTCATATATTTACAGATCAAAAGCATGTAACAGCACACCTGGGTTGCTATAGAGATGTCTAAATTGTATCAAGATTAAAAAATACTTCAACAATAAATGCATTTTTATAAGTATGCTAAAAACTTACCATAACTTAAACACCCACAAACATGTTTTTTTTTGCATCAGTATTCTGGGAAAAATATAGGTGCAAGATATTATATGCCTTTTAAATAGCTTCATTTTCTAAACATATGTCTTTTTTCTTCTGATACATCATTTCCACTTACTTATTTTTGACTTTAGAATTGTCAGTGAAAACGTTATGCTCTTCAAACTCTTGAAATATGGCCTGCCAAACTGATAGTGTGAAGTGTGGAGAAAAATAATATATATACCTACATTGCACACATGTACATATACATACATGTATATATGAACATATGTAAACACAGACATGTTATATTTATATAAATGTGTTTTTTATATTTGTTTCTTCTCTATGTTTGTGCTTACAAACAGAGCACCAGCATGAAGATTCTTAAAATATACATAGGACAGAATCAAGGTCCTCTGTTCTAGATAAGAGTCATCATGCATATTCATAGCTCTGAAATTATGTGATAGTTTAGGGAGGATATTTCTCTAGCGACCTTTAACCTTAATGTCAGGGTATTGATTTGACAAAGCATCTCTAAAAATCCATCACTTAATAATAAAAGCAAAGTTTAACATTATTATTTTTTTTAAACCCCCAAACTTTAAAAAGCTTTGGGGTAGGCCAGGCACGATAGCTCATCCCAGCACTTTGGGGAGCCGAGGCGAGCAGATCATCTGAGGTCAGGAGTTCGAGACCAGCCTGATCAACATGGTGAAACCCCATCTCTACTAAAAAGACAAAAAATTAGCTGGTGTGGTGGCGCACTCCTACAATCCCAGCTACTCAGTAGACTGAGACAGGAGAATTGCTTGAACTCAGGAGGCAGAGATTGCAGTGAGCTGAGATGACACCATTGCACTCCAGCCTGGGCAACAGGAGTGAAAATCTATCTCAAAATAAAAAAGAAAAGCTTTGGGGTAACTCTATGAGAAATACCTGACTTTTGTAGGCCATGACTACAGAATTTCATGTTGGCAGTGGCAGAAAAGAGAGTGCAGATGGGGTTGAGCTTAGGTTCCCATCTGTGATAGCAACTTGCAGCAGATACATGGCTTATTGCTTCAGCTATTTTCTAAATGCTGAGATAGAGTCTTGAAAAAGAGCAAACACCAAACTCATGGTCCTTTAAGCAGAATTTATCAACTGGATTCAAAAGAAGCAAAAACATTAGCATGTTGAAATAATATCGAGGTAGAGCCTGAGAAAATCTATTAATATCAAGTAGGAAATAGAACAATCAGAGCATGGTATAGTGATGTTAATGAACAAAGATATCAAGGGAAGAATCATAAATTCTTACTGCTGAAGTACTAGCCCTGCAGGACATACAGCCTGCATGAAGTCTAGGCTACCTGGGATTTTTTGTTTTTTTGAGACACAGTCTCGCTCCATCGCATGATCTCGGCTCACTGCATCTTCCACCGAGCTTAAGTGATTCTTGTGCTTCAGCCAGCCGAATAGCTGGGATTACAGGTGTACAACATCACGCCCAGCTAATTTTTGTAGTTTTAGGCTGGTCTTGATCTCCTGACCTCAAGTGATCTGCCCGCCTCAACTTCCCAAAGTGCTGGGTTGACAGGTGTGAGTCACCATGCCTGGCCAGGTATTTTTAAACTTCTGGATTTCTAGTGTTATTCTCATCTTCGTATTGCTCTATATGTATCTTTTGATAACTCCTCCCTTTATTTGAGCTGGCCTGGTTCTCTACACTTTGAACCATTGAAGCTTAACTAAAACCACACCCTTTCTCACCACAGTCGTGTGAGTTCTCTTAATTTTCTTGAGTTGTAAATTAATTCAGTCGTCTGCCATCCATTCATCCATCTAATCCAAGAACCAAGGCGTTACTTCATTCTTCCCTCCTCTTCACTGACTTCCCCACTTTCCCAATCTCCACTCTAGACCCTGTCCTTCCATTTCATTTTCTGCATTAATTAGTGCTCTTCCTCCTTAATAGTATCCTCTCAGTATAGTAATATATCTTCCTCGAACTGCCATGAAATCTTGGAAATTTTTCTCCTACCAGTCTTGTTTCTTTATCATTCCCCATATGTTCTTTCTGAGTAATTAATATGATACATAATAGGACTATTTGTTTTTCTGATCTTAAAGTTCTATCACAAGTCTCTCACTGTCTTAAAGTAAGTTCTCCATGACTCAGTTCTCTCTGCTTCAGCTTTAGCTCCTGCAACACTTCCTGCCCCACTGCCTCGGATTCAATTACTTTCCCCATGTTTATATTCTCATGCACCTCCCTCTGGTTCTTCAACACTTAACTAAATGCTCATTTCTTTTTGCAATAATACTTTTTTAACAATTACTTTCTACATGTTTATATTCTTGTGCACCTACCTCTGGTTCTTCAACGCTTAACTAAATGCTCATTTCTTTTTGCAACAATACTTTTTTAACAATTACTTTCTACATGTTTATATTCTTGTGCACCTACCTCTGGTTCTTCAACACTTAACTAAATGCTCATTTCTTTTTGCAACAATACTTTTTTAACAATACTTTCTTAAACACTATCTGGACCCTCCTCTGTGCTTCCAAATCTATGCTACCTCTAACTGAGCACATCTCATTGTCTGCTGAGTAAATATCTTAATTGGTCTTCCACTAAGCTGTCAGCTTGTTAAAAGGGAGGACTTTTTTATACTTAATTCAAAACATGGAACAATGCCTGGAATATGCCAGTGACCAGTGAATGTTTGTGAGATAAATTTACCTTGGGCATTGCGGTCCCTTAGATGTACATGACCTCCAGAGTCCTCTCATATTGTCCACTTGATCCATGGTTCTCTGCAGCAGCATTGTCCATGGCGACTGTTTACCTGCTATGACAAACCCCGTTTGTGACCAGCACTGTGCCCATGAGAATCCATGGACACAGCTCAGAGATGCCTAGAAAGAAGGCTCTGTAGAATACGTTGAACTACTGCATGATTCCTGAAGACTGGTTTTACTAAGATCATCATTTGCCCTTCAGTTTTGTTGTACAGCGCCTTCAACATTACCTTCCTGTGATTGACCATACATTTAGAAGAACCCTTCAGTTGCTGCTTTTTGTCTTTGCCCTGCTTTAAGAATAAAATCGGT
Organism: Aotus nancymaae; assembly: GCF_030222135.1. Lineage (NCBI taxonomy): Eukaryota > Metazoa > Chordata > Mammalia > Primates > Aotidae > Aotus > Aotus nancymaae. The sequence goes on from NW_026988442.1 coordinate 81,297,442, forward strand.
TATTTTAGAAAGATATGTTTGATAGCAACAGGAAGGGCTGAACAGCTGTACCGAGTGCAGAGAAATAAGAGTCACCTCAGGCATCAAACTGTTCATAGTCAGATTTAGAGGAAGTCAATAAATAAACTTGCTTATACTTTACTATATTTAGTTTTGATTTATTGGATGAAATATGTCTTTAAATATCATCATAAGAAACCAAGTGTTGGGTAATGTTTTAGAGTTTGAATTGGAAAAGGATTTCAAGTGTGAGCGGTCAGTCTCCTTTGGAGACATTTCACAGGCACTATCATTAGTGTCAAGTGGACAGCCCAGGGGGGCCCCTTTACATTTATCATCTTTGTTCCTAAAAGATCAAACGTAGTTTTTCCTTGTACGTACAGAAGCTAGGAGCTTGCCACTTTCTCAGGAGGTGCTAGCTCTGTGGCTGAATTCAATTTGTGTTCAGAACTGCCTGAAGCAGAATTTCATACATCACCAGCTCAGGATCTCACCCTTGCAATTATCCTGTTGAAAGACTGTGGCAGGCAGAATAGTGATTTCCCCAAAATGTTCACAACCCCTGGAACTTGTGAGTCTGCTATCTTTTATGGCAAAGGGGAACTGAGGCTGGAAGTCAGTTGAGAGATAATCCCGTATTATCTAGGTGGGCCTAATGTAATCATATTGGCTCTTAAAAGCATAAGAGGAAAGAAGAAAAGTCATTCTAAGAGAAGTGATAAAGCTAGAGGGAGGGACACATAAGCTCAAGAATGTGGGCAGCCTCTAGAAGCTGGGAAATACCTTCAGACATATTCACCAACGAAACATGGACCTCAGTCCTACAACTACTTGCAAAGAACTGAATTTTGTCAGTAATCTGAATAAACAAGGAGATGGATTTTTTTCCCTAGAGCCTCTAGAGGGCCTTCCCACTGACACCTTAATTTTATTCTGGTGAACCTCATGTTGGACTTATGACCTACCAAACTGTAAGATAATAAATTTGTATTGTTTGAAGCCACTAAGTTGGTGGTGATTTGTTACTGCAGCATGGAAAAGCAATACAATGATCTATGAAAAACATTGATCATCTTATCCTTGAGAGGGCCAAGAATGTCTTAATGAATACTGCAATCCGGCTAGGCACAGTGGCTCATGCCTATAATCCCAGCACTTTGGGAGGCCAAGGCAGGAGGATCATGAGGTCAGGAGTTTGAGACCAGCCTGGCCAAGATGGTGAAACTCCGTCTCTACTGAAAATACAAAAATTAGCTCGGCATGGTGGCAGGCACCTGTAATCCCAGCTATTCAGGAGGCTGAGGCAGGAGAAATGCTTGAACCTGGGAGGAGGAGGTTGCAGTGAGCTGAGATCACGCCACTGCACTCCAGCCTGGGAGACAGAGCAAGACTCTGTCTCAAAACAAAAACAAAACAAAATAAAAAAACAGAATATTGCAATCTAACTGACAAGAAAAGATAAAAATAAATGGAAATTTCAACAGTGATGAAAGAACAAGACAATATTTTAAGACAGTAATTGGTTGAGTGGTATATAACCATGCATGATAAATTGGCAAATGAAATCTGCTAAGTTTTGAGCAAATTCTTAATGTGAGAGTTAGAAAGAAATGAGTCTCAGTTTCCTGATCTCAGGTGTATTTTAGAAGCTAAGCACAGAGTTGGTAGATAGTCTTATGAACACTGCTTTATTTAAGAGAAAATGATATATCATTAGGTTGAATATTTCATGATACTGATATATAGAGATTCCAGTTGACTTTGTCAGAAAAATGGCAAGAAGGAGACTGCATAAGAACCAAACTTTAATGTGCAAGTTGGAGGATTTGAAAAGGGATCAGATGGAGAGGCTTTCCAGGAGAGAACAAATTGGTGAGCATTTCAGAGTTGACAATGTCTACATTATCTCCCGAGACATCAAGGTCAATGCACCTGTGCTCAAAGCCACCCACAAAACTGACTGAAGTCTATCCTCCCACTCCAGGCCCACACTTACTCACAGGCATAACTCCCTTACCTCAGCAGTGGGCAATACATAATTTCTGAAAATGAGACAATACAGAGTAATCTCTCACGCATCTTTCTTTGATTTAACAGAGACCAGCCTGAATTGTAAGAAATTTAGAGAAAGGATTCACTGTTATTTTGGTTTTCAACTCTTCTCCATCTGGGACAAAATGAAGGCCACTGGAAGGCAAGAGAAATACTCAGATTATTACTCTTTTCCAGCCAGATGGGGGAGTATTGAGGGAACAAGGCGATGACAAAGATGCTTTTAGAACAGCTCCTAATGCTCTCTCTCTTCCTAAACGGATATGGCCAAGGCTGAGAAGGGAACCATACATAGCAGAAATGATCCCTCAAAGTGCCCCAGCTGCTCACTGACTCTCAGGCCTGAAGATAGTCAGTCTAGAGGCAGATGCTGCATCTAATATCTCTTCCTGCCTGAGGTTCCGTAGAGTCCAGTTCCTGTGGAAAGCCATGTAGGGCAATAAAATGAGTGTGATCTTCTTAGTAAGAAGTTATGGGTAGAATTTCTGCCTTCGTGTTTGTTAATAAGAGGACTTCATGTGAATTACCTAACCTCTCTGGACTTTATTTGTAAATGGCACCGGTGATATTAATGGTGCCTCTCTCAGAGTAAGCATTTATGGATTTTTATATGATTTTTAATGAGATAAATCCAGTGAAATGTGAATTATAAAATGTTAGTATTCTTGTAGTTAGTATTATTGTATTAATTTTCTAGAGCTTCTATAACAAAGTACCATCCCTTGGGTGGCTTAAACAGCAAAAACTTATTTCCTTAAGGTTCCAGAGGGTGAAAGTTTAAGGTCAAGGTGTCCACAGGGTTGGTGTCTTCTGAAGCCTTTCTCTTTGGGTTGTATGGCCGTATTCTCCTTATATCCTCACATGGTGTTACCTTTGTGTAGATACATGTCCAAGTTTCCTCCTATGAGAACACCCAGGCACACTGGATTAGAGCTCACCCTAATTACTTCATTTTAATTTACTTTTCTCTTTAAAGACCCTTTATCTAAATGCAGTCACATTCTGAAATACTAGCTGTTAGGACTTCAGCATATAAAATTCTAGGGGGACACAATTCAGCTCATAACATTATTACAATTATTATTATTAATTCCAGTTCAGTGGTTAAAATAATACTTTGCATTATGACGGTCATAACTTTATTAAAAAACTGAATACCTATTTCAGGTTCCTTTGAGGCTTTACAATCACGAAGTCACTACTTCTCAGAAACAACAACAGCAAGCTGGCAGCCTGGCTCCACTGCCTCTCCTTTGCTCAAATGGCCACTGAAACCAGTGCCTTGGCCTCTGTGGGCTTTGCCACCTTTAACATGAAACTTTCTCTTCATAATATGGACTCATTTTTTGTGCATCATAAGGGAGTCGTTTGAACTGTAGAAGTTGACCCCAATGACAAAATAAATAGGAAAAATAGCAACTTTCTGTAGTAACTCTAAATTTCCTTCTGGGAAAACACACAAACATACATGTGTGCACACACACACACACATACAATCTCCCACCCCTCCAACTGCTAAAATTTTCATGCCTAATTGATATTTTTTGTATAGCCATTTAAGCTGCTTTCTTCTATTATGGCTTCTCTCCTACCAGGCACAGAAACTGTACAGGATATTTAGGGAGAAGGGCTGTATGCCACACTTCCAGTAGTCCCAATTGTATCCAGTCCTCTGACAAGCAAAGACGTGGACAGTGAGTTACATTTATCCTGGGGAAACTGATCAAGAAAGAGAAGCCACCTGGATAAAACAAGTCAAGGAAATTTGCCTACTCAGAACCATGATTTGAGATGCTAATCATTACAGAAGCAGGTTTTATTGGTCCATTTAATTTGATTTGGAGAGAAGTCTCCCTAAAGGATTTGGGGATTTTGCAGACCTAAGGCACTAACATACAGAGTAAAGTTGGATTTTACTCTATTAGTTGTCCCTATGGAATCAGTTCATCAAGGCTGCTAATAACTAAAGCAGTGGCTTTCAAACTTTAATGTCTTTAAGAATTATCTGGAGAGCTTGTTAAAATGCCACAGGCTCAAGAAATTCTGTTTCATTCAGTCCTGAGTGGGATCTGGAAATCGACACAGTATCAAGCCCGCTTCCTCACCCCAGGTGATTTTAATTTTTCTAACAAACACTCATATACTGTTTATTATATGTCAGACACTGTTATAAGCATTTTATAAATGTTAACTTATTTAAAGTCAAAAATTTACATTTCGTTATCCATTTTTTTTTTTTTTGAGATATGTGTGCCTTTACTAACTAAGGCACTACTTGAGGGGGATGAAGTGGAAGAAGTGGGTGGCTCCGATGCCTGGCCGGCCGTGCTTCATGGGCTTATAGGTGATGGAGAACTCGCCCAGGTAGTGGTTGATCATCTCTGGCTTGATCTCCACCTGGTTGAAGGTCTTGCTGTTGTAGACGCCCACCATCTCCGGCAGGATGATCATGTCCCGCAGGTGTGTCTTCACCACTTCCGGCTTCTCCACGGGCGGCACCTCCTTCTTGGCCTTGCGCAGGCGCTTCAGCAGTGAGCGCTGTTCCTGCTTCAGGTCGGGGTCCAGACGCCGCCGCTGGCCACCAGTGTACAGCTTCGTTAGCTGCTCGTAGGACAAGTCCAGCAGCTGGTCCAGGTCCACGCCACGGTAGGTGACTTGCAGAACGTCCGCTTCTTCATCTGCTCTACCTCTGCCATCTAGGAGAGCAATGGAGACGGAGTTGTTTATCCAAGGGCAGTCTAGCAAGTGGCAGAGCTGGGGTTTGAGTTCAGGCAGTATCGTTCCAGGCCACCTTATTTTGATGCACATTCTCTACCAGCACACTTCGAGAAACATCAGAGTAAGGAATATTCATACAGACGTAGCAACTTCCCCTATAAAGTAAATGATTCCTGTCAATTATGGACACCTGTCTCTTTATTGAAAACCTAGTTTGTGCTAAGTACTCTGGTAGACAGACAAGCTTTGGTTTTTTTTATAAGTATTACAAAATAAGTGTGAAAAAAATTCTAAATTAGCCTTAGTTAACCCATTTGGGTCTCTCTGTGGCCTAATGGTGGACCTAACTCATGTGGAAGATGGAAAGCCAATGTTTCTATGCTTCCAAATGCTCAAACTGCTGCTTGATACACCCTGGCTCCATCCAGTGCAGAACTTAGGAACTGATGCCCCTATGGTTTTTTCTTTTTCTTTTAAAAAAGTGTGCGTTTGAAAACAGTTTGAAATTTACAGATATATTTAGACTACGAATAGTATAAAAGACCTTCATATACATATCACCCAGAGTCACTGACTGTTAACATTTTTTCCCATTAGGTCCAGCCTTTGCACATTCTCTCAGTTTCTCTCTGTCCACATGACATATACACAAGTTTTAAAAATTAACTTTAATTTTTGTTTTAAGTTTCGGGGTAATGTGTACAGGATGTGCAGGTTCATTACACATGTAAATGTGTACCATAGTGGTTTGCTGCACCTATCAACCCATTACCTAGGTTAAGCCCAGCATGCATTAACTATTTTTCCTAATGCTCTCCCTGCCCGCACCCCACCCCCTGGCAGGCCCCAGTGTGTGTTGTTCCTCTTCCTGTGTCAATGTGCTCTCATTGTTCAGCTCCCACTTATAAGTGAGACCATGTGGTGTTTGGTTTTCTGTTCCTGCATTAGTTTGCTGAAGATAAAGGCTTCTAGCTCTATTCATGTCCCTGCAAAGGACATGATCTTATTCCTTAATATGGATGCATGATATTCCATAGTATATACACAATTTTTTTAACCATTAGTATCATTAGCATTTTCTTATGGGGGAAGTGTTGGTACTTTGTCCAACACATAAATAATAAATGAAAAAGTTGGTTAGAATGTAATTTATCCACTTGGCACAATCATTTTAGCAGTTTTAGAAACCCTGTAACTGGAAATACTTACCTGGAATCAGTTATTTCATCACATCATTTAATTTCCAATTGATCATTATAGTCAACATTATTATAACTGTTTTTATTGAGCACTTGTTATGGGCAAAAAACTTTTTGCATTATCTTATCAATCCACCCAACATTATAATATTATAATCCTCTCTGTCCCTGTAACTGTAATTCTTCCAATCCTCCTCTTCACTTATGCTCCTGTAGCCACGCTGGCTTCCTTGTGGATCTATGAGCATTCCAGGCACATTTCGGTCTCATGACCTTTGCACCTCTGGTCTATCTGCTGAAATATTATTAATTATGATATTCCTAAATCTCTCACTTTCTTCAATGATTTACTCAAATATCAACATGTTAGTGAAACCTTCCTTTTCCATATTTAAAATTTCAACACTTCCCTAATATTTTCTTTCCTCCTTCATTGTTGCCTCGATCCCATCTAACATATGTAAATTACATTTTTCTCCCTTAAACATTAGTTCAAGAGGCCAAGATATTTTTCTATTTGGTGCATTCCTGTTTACCAACTCAGAGAAGTGTGTCGTACATACTGAGGCCCTCTTTAAATATTTGTTGAATAAACACCCATTGTTAAAATACAGAAAAGGAAGCCTAGAGAGGTTATATCACTTAGCCAAAGACAAGTTTCTGGAAAGTGTCAAAGCAAATATGGTATCAGGAAATTGCTTGTAGAGCCTAAATTCTCAATACATCTAGTCAGCTGGGAGAAACATGAGGAACATAATTTAGAGTTTTGCATCCTAGGGCTTCCATGTTTTTGGTGGAAAATCTGAATGCACACACTTAATGGCTCTGATTTTTGTGGTCGCTTGTGCCCAGCTTAACCACGGAAAATAATTTGACTCCGTAAGAATAAGTGATTTTGGTGGTAGTACTATAGACATGCCTCCCATTTGCCAATATATTTGCTATTTTCCTCATACTTTTCCATACATTATTTCATTTTACTTCGTAATGGGACAGTCAATCAGGGTTCATTATTACCTTTGTGTGGATGAGGAAGTAGAAGCTCATTTCGGTTAGTGATTTTCTCAAGGTCATACAACAAAAATATGGTGGTATCAGAACTAGGGGCAAGGTTCCCCATCTCTGACATGATTTTTTACTAACAGTTTTCTTGCTCAGCCACTCTTGCTACTATACTCTATTTTACAAAATAAATCTTCTAAAAAAATAAATTCTGGCCCTATAAAATTGTAGGTATGGTAAGAACAGTAGTCTCAATGGTATCTACAAATTCCTATATTACTTGGTTAATTTTACTCAGCAGTACCAAAGGGTAGGAAGCTGAGCAAGACCCTCTGGTCATTTGGAGGCAGACATTTAACAGTAAATTGAGACTGAATCTTACAGTTCCCAAACCTGGCTTCCTGAGTGACCAAGCAGAGATGGAATTTAAGGAAGAAGCATCTTCCCTGTAAATTCCATCATTGTGGTCACCACAAATTACAAATACTTACAACTGAAATATATATCTAGAGACATTACCAGTGGCAACTCCATATGGGTCTGTAACAACTCTATTCTTGCTTTCTCTGAGGAAAGAATTTAGCTGAGAGACAGAAGGTAGAGTGAGAGACTAAGGAAGTTTTAGAGCAGGAGTGTAAGTTTATTAAGTTTTAGAGCAGGAACAAAAGGAAGTGAAGTATACTTGGAAGAGGGCCAGGCAGGTGCCTTGAGAGATCCAAGTGCCCCATCTGACCCTTGACTTGGGGTTTTACAATAATACATTGGTATGGTTTCAAGGTTTGTGTTTCTTCTCCCCTGATCCTTCCTTGGAGCAGGCTGTCTGCATGCACAGTGGCCTGCCAGCACGTGGGAGGGGCTGCATGTGCAGTGTGCTTACTGAAGTTGTGCACATGCTCACTTGAGGTGTTTTTCCCCTTACCAGTCAAGTGTTGCAAGAAGGTCATATACCAGTTAAACTCTGCCATTTTGCCAGTTAGTGCACATGCTTGAGCTCCACTCACCCAACTCCTGTGATCTTATCAGAAAGCTGCTGATCACCAGCTTTTTGGGTGTATCTATTTGGAGACTGCCTTTCCCTGGCACCAGCCACAACCAATTATTATTTTAGAGCAAGTTTAACATCTGCCTGACCATCTACTAATGGTCACCTGACATTCCTGGGAGTGACGCTGTCTTGCCCTGCTCATGTCTGCCTCGATACCTACTCTAGCAGAGGTATTCAGTCCAGTCAAATAATAGATTTGTTGTCATTGTCAGTCACCATCAGTTGTTTTATATTTCCAAGCAGTTTTTAACTTCATTATGTCTCTTAAGGGCAATGAACATATTTAGCTTTCATTTAAAATAACCCAGTGATATTAGTATAATTAATAATCTCCTTTATTATCACATTCCAAAAAAATTCTCAGAGTTGTTAATGGCTTATTTAATATCTTGCAGTTAATATCACTTACTCTCTTGAATGCAAGTCTGTGCTTTTGTCACCACACTGCAGTGGGGCAGGAGAAATATCTGGCATATACTAGGTACTCAGTTGACATCAGCTTTCTCTTTCTAATTCTCTCTTCCCTATAATTATTTTATCATCTTGCAGCTCTGTGAGATGATTGGGTATTTTAATCTCCATTTTGATGAATGAGAAACTGAAGCTCAGAAAGCTTTTGTAATTGATCCCAAGAAGTGGAATTTAAATCCAACAAACAAAGAGAAACTAGTGTACTGAATATTTGCATTAGGTTTTATATGTTCCAGGTCACATTTCAAAGTTGCCTTTCTGTTAGACTTCACAGTTGTCAGGACTACTAGGAAACAGGTTTCTTGATGGTTCTTTTAGCATTATTTGTATTCAGAATTCTTTGGTTCTATTTCAACTATTTACTGTTGCACAACAAATCTATATCTAAGGTTAGTAGCATAAAACAACAGGATTGCATTATATGTCATGGTTTTCCTGGGTTAGAAATTTGAATAAGGAGATTATTGTCTTCCACTGGATATTCACAGAGATTACTTGATAGTGTTCAGTTGCAAATGCGCTGGTCTGGAAGGCCCAAGAAGGCCTCTTGGTGCTTTGGAAACGATAGAACCTTAGAGAAAATGGTGACTGGTTGAAATGGCTAGGAGGCTAGGTTTACCCAGGACTATTGACCAAATGCCACACGTGGCCTTTACAATATGATGGTTTCAAAGTGGTTGGATTTCTTACATAGTATCTCAGTGCTCCCATAGAGAGTTTTCCAAGAGACAGGAAGTTGGTAGTGTAGCAAAATTAGTAACACCACTTCCACTGATCAAAGTAGTCACATGCATGTTCAGATTCAAAGGAAAGAAGGAAAGTGGTATAGACACAACATCTCAGTGAGAAAACATCACCAAACTTGTGGTCATCTTCAATAATCACATTTTGTGTAGTTCTACTCTATGAGGATAAGCGTGATGGCGTCTGACCTGGTCGCAGTCTGAGCTGTACAGTAAAGGATGGGGGTGATGAAACGTGGAGTGATGAGCATTAGAAGATGCTGCTTGCCTCTGAGAAGGATTCCCTAGGCAAAAAGTGGAAAGTAGTTAAAGTTGATCATTGCTGTTCTGTGTGCTATTAATCTTGAGGTGAAGGTTTTGGGAAACTGAATTCTGTTCTAGCAACCAGTGCCTGCCATCGCCATATCTACTAGGTTTCCTAAGACAATGTTTCCCAAATTGCTGCAATTCTGTATCATGTTGACCATTTTTACCATGTCAGGGTCCTTCTTGTAGCATTTTTTAACTTCTTTTTCTAACTTAATTGACTCCATTTTATTTAAGTTTTAAGATAAATGTTCATCACTATTATATATGGAAAGCCATTATCACTTGTCATAAGTAGAGATACTTCTGAAAATAAAAATGAGAACTATGTAGTGTTATTTAATTCTAGCAAAAGACATGCAATCTTTTGTTAAAAGGGAAGAATAGGAAGAATTAGGCATTGAAGACATACTATCACCAAATGAAGACGTTTCTCTTGACTTGAAAAGACTTGAAAAAATGAATGGAAAAGGAATAACTTACTCAGCATGCAAATCGAGGTTACACAATGATCCGCCTGAATAGCATGTAACATCATCTCATATGCTGTAATAGTATGGGGTATTTCGGGAATGTATTAGCTAGATTGTGCTATGTAGAAACCACCTCAAATCCTAGCAGTATAAAATAATCATTTGGTTGCTAACCAATATGTGGGCCAGCAGTTCTGGCTCAGTTCAGCTGAGACAGCTCCTTTCTGCTCCATGCTGTGTTATCTGAGCTCATAATATAAAGTTGAGCAGGCCCAAATAGTGTGGCTGAACAAGGAAATTGTTGGCCTCTTGAGATGGCTGGACATTTTTCACCATGCGATCTTTTATCCTGAAGGGGGCTAGTGCAGCCTTGCTCACACAGTGGTAGCAATCAAAGTGGACAAGAACTTGGGCCAGAACATACATTACTCCCATCACATTCTATTGGTGAAAAGAAGTCACCACACCAGCCCAGATTCAGTGAGTGGAGCAATAGATTTTACCTTGTAATGGCAGTGGGAACAAATAATTATGGCCATGTTTTTCTTAGAAAGCCTCTCATTTGGGGAGGCTTATATTTGCAATTGTATAGCTTTGACTTAAAGCTTGGAACTGAGCCAGATCATATATAAGCTACACAAACTACTTTTGTTTCTCTGTCTTAAGACCTAGGAAAACATTTCTCAAGATGCACTTCATGAAGAATTGGTGTTTAGTGAGGCGTTACTAAGTATTCTGGAAACAAACATCCAAAATACAAGGCTTCTAATATTTTAGGGAATGCTGTAAAATATAATTCACTTTAAAATTGACAATGTTCATGTGAATGTATCAAATAAATTGAGTAAACCAGTTTTACTCAGTGTCTCAGACTGACCCCAGAACACTTTGTTCATAGACCTTCCAAGTTCCATTTAACAAATATTTGTTACATACTTTGTTCCAAGTCCTCTGCTAGACCTTGGGACTAGATCAGTAAGCAAAGCACATGCAGACCCTTTTCTCAAAGATCATACAGTGTGGTAGGCAAGCCCAACCCAGATGGCCATACAACTACAATGGTTGCACCAAGAATACATATATTAGGAAGAAAACATACTGAATATTGTACGGATAACCCTCGAGCAACACAGGTTTCAACTGTTTGGGTCCACTTGTATATGGATTTTTTTCAATAAATATTTTGGAAAAATTTTTTGGAGATTTGTAACAATTTCAAAAAACATACAGATGAACCTAAAAAATTAAGCATGTCATGAATGTATAAAATGTGTGTAGATACTAGGCTGGTCATGGTGGCTCATGCCTGTAATTCCAGCACTTTTGGGGTGGAACACCTGAGATCAGGCGTTCAAGACCAGCCTGGCCAATATTGCGAAACCCCGTCTCTACTAAAAATACAAAAATTAGCTAGGCATGGTAGTGTGCACCTATATCCCAGCTACTGGGGAGGCTGAGGCAGGAGAATTCCTTGAATCCTGGGGGCAGAGGTTGCAGTGAGCTGAGATCACATCACTTCACTCCAGCCTGGGTAAAAGAACTAAACTCTGTCTCAAAAAAAAAAAAATGTGTAGATACTAATCTAATACAAAGTACATGCATCTATTATAAAAAGTTGACACTTACGAAACTTATCCACCCAAAGATTTGCAGATCATACATGGTACAATTCACAGTCAAGAGAAATGTAAACAAAAATATGCAGCTTGGCGTGGTGGCTCACACCTGTAATCCCAGCACTTTGTGGGGCCGAGGCAGGTAGATCACCTGAGGTCAGGAGTTCAAGACCGTCCTGGCCAAGATGGTGAAATCCCATCTGTACTAAAAATAAAAAAATTAGCTGAGCAGGGCGGCATGTGCCTGTAATCCCAGCTACTCAGGAGGCTGATGCAGGAGAATTGCTTGAGCCTGGGAGATGGAGGTTGCAGTGAGCCAAGATTGCGCCATTGTACTCCAGCCTGGGCGACAGAGCAAGACTCCGTCTAAATAAAAAAGAGATGAAACATTCAATCATAATTGCATAAAGTTCACTGTAGTAAGTACTACTGTAATAATTTTGTAGCTACCTCCTATTGCTATTTGGTAATCTTAAGTGTTGAGAGTATCTACTTGAAACTCTGCATGATGCTGATAATCTCCACGTGAGCAGTTAATTTTTCTGGTAAATTGTATATTGCAGTAAGAGGTGATCTCTCCCAGTTCTCGTGTATTTATTATTGTGTTTAATGCATATGTAAGCCTTGAATAACACCATGAAACCCATGTAAAATTCTACTTGTGATGCTCAGAGTGCTCCCAAGAAGCAAAGCCATGTCATTGAAAGAAAAACTTAAATTGCTTAATATAGACATAGATTGATATCTGCAGCTGCTGCCATTTTAGATAATTTATCATGAACGGACAATGTCAACCCATGTTACTGATATATACAAAACAGTAATGTAAGCATATCTTACGATTTGCTTCATAACATTTTTTCTAGTTTATTGTAAGAATACAGTATATAAACATATCACATTCAAAATATGTGTTAATTGACTATGTTATTGGTTAAGGATTCCAGTTAACAGTAGGTTATTAGCAGTTAAGATTTTAGAGAGTCAAAAGTTATGTGTGGATTTTTGACTGCATGAGAGGTTGGAACCTCTAATCATCATGCTGTTTGAGAGTCAACTGTATAATTATGTAATATTTGGAAGTCTAATTTAGTTAGGAGGAAGTAGCTAGATGAAAGTGTAAGCCACAGGCCACATGTAATGTCAAAAAATAAGATAGGGACATTGTTTTGGAAAATGTTGCGTTTCCTGTGCTGTCCCATATAGTAGCTACTAGTCATAGGTAGCTATTTAAATGTAAATTTGTTAAAAATTTAAGTAAATATAAAAATTCAGTGCTTCCTTTGAATGAGTCATGTTTCATATGCTCAGTAGCTACAAGTCATTGGTGCTACTATAACATTACAGAATCAAACCCTTTCATTTTTATAGAATGTTCTATTAGAAAGCATTTATCTAAAGCAGAGGTGAGCAAACTATATTAGTCATTGGGCAAATCCAGCTTGTGGCTTGTTTTTGCACAATCTGCAAGCAAAAAAGAAAGAAGAAAGAAGGGAGGTAGGGATTAGGGACAAGAAGGAGAGAAAAAAGAAGTAAGAGAGAAAGAGAAAAAGAAGAAAGGAAAGGGGAAAGAAGAGAAAGATGGAGGAAGAAAGAAAGAAGAGTGTAGCGAAGACCCTACATAGCCTGCAAAAACTAAAATATTTACTATCTGTCCCTTCACAGAAAAAGTTTGATGACCTTTTCTAGAGCCATGCTTTTCTTCTTGCTTGTCCTTCCAATGCAGTATTGTGGGCTTGTGTTTGCTGCCTGCTTAGAAAGCTACCTTTCATGCTGTATGGTGACCAGCAAAGCAATCATGCCTCCTTTCCACGGTATAGAGTTTTTGCTGAGCAGCGGCTGTCCAGGCTAGGGATTACAATTCTGAGCCATGGCATCTAGTAGAGCCATGAGAATAGTTCTTACTAATGGTAGATAAACAAAAGTGATGGGTGTCATTTTGGGTTCCAGGTGGTTAAATACTGGTTGCATGGTCCTTCACAATCTCTGTCCTCTCATGCCTTTGTCTGCCAGTTGAAAGATGCTTTGTTTAAGGAAATAAGATATTTTGCAGTTTACACTATGCAATCTGATGAACAGTTGTCAGCCTTAAAAACACACACCCATTAATTTTTATTGTGTCCCATTTGCTATAATTATATCAAAAATACATATGCTGGCAAAGTTATAGTAGCAATAATCTTATTATGGAGTAACTATTACATGGGCCTGTATGTGATAGAAATTAGTAGTTAAGAAATAATAGTCATTTGCAGGTTCTGAGAGCAAAATATTGCTTGTCAGATTTATTCAGGGATATTTTCTGAGTCCCAAAAGTAGGTCTGAGCTAAGAAGTAAACCGATCAGTTTAGTATTTCTATTAACTGAAATTCCAAAGGTCTTAATATTAATAAATTATAATGATTAAACCAGACATAATTTTAGTTGCAGGAATGGGTAATCCAGATAATGGCATGCTGATGGTATATAATAGAATAAAACACATGCAGTACTAAAAAATAAATAAATATATAAAAGTAGGTTTTATTTAGTCAATTTATCAAGATTACTATTTACTTTTGCTAATTGTAGTACTTTTCATATGCAAAACACTGCAGTTTCTTATATGTGATGTCACTTAGCCTCATATTGAATAAAAAAGATTTATCAAGTTTTCTTCCTTCCTCTTTCCCTTCCTTTCTCTTTTCCTTTTTCTTCAAAGAAATAAAGAGGCTATGCAGTAAAGTAGCTTGTCCACGGTTATGTGAGCTTTCCTATAATCCGTTGGTATCTTCCCTATCATTAATATTTTCTCTTCAATTGGTAAGCCCTTTAATTCGTTTTTAGTTTATATTTCTAGTTTAGTGTGGAAATCTAACTATCCATGTCCCCATTTCCTCACACAAAAGGCAGCACTGTATACATAGTTCTGCGCCAATTTTTTTTGCTTATTTTCTGTTTAACATTATCCTGAAAATTGCCATAGCAATGTATAAAGATACATTTAAGCTTTTTTACAATCACATAATGATGCAATGTGAGAATACAATATAGTTTATATAACTTGTCCCTTTTGATGTTTATTTGGGGGTGCTTCTAGTCATTTGTTCTTAAAAATAATATCAAAGTCTGGGTGTAGTGGCTCATGCCTGTAATCCCAGCATTTTCGGAGGCCAAGGCAGTTGGATCACCTGAGATCAGGAGTTCAAGACCAGCGATACCCTGTCTCTACTAAAAAAATACAAAAATTAGCTGAGCATGGTGGTGCACACCTGTAATTCCCGCTAGTAGGAGGGTCTGAGGCAGGAAAATTGCTTGAACCTGGAGGTAGAGGTTTCAGTGAGCTGAGATCACGTCATTGCACTCCAGCCTGGGCAACAGAGCAAGACTCCATCTCAATGATGATAATAATAATAATTATTATAATAATATCAAAAAACTTAGAAAAGATGGCAGCAAATATTCTTAGAAAAACTTAGAATGTATGACAAAATACCATTGTCAGACATTCTCTCATATTTGGCTACATGCTTTTGAAAAGACTCTGAGATGTCAGATTACTGAGTTAAAAGGCAAATGCACGTACAATTTTGTTCAAAAAATGCCTAATTACACTCTATGATTTTTTTTTTCCGTATTTCCTTTTCAACAGTAATGGAAAAAAATGCCTGTCTTCCCACAGGGTCACCATGTTTCCCAAGACAGGATTTTGGCTATTTTCTTGTGGGAATAAAATACTACTCAGTGTGATGCTTTTTGTTTTGTTGTTTTTGTTTTTTCCATTTTACTTGTTTGCCAATCCTATTGGTTATACAAAAACTACACAACTATTTTTAAGTTCGTATTCTCCCTAATCACAGTAGCTTTGCGTTCTTATTTGCATTTTAGTTGCCCTGTTCTCATTATAAGGAACTTGAGTATCTTTTCATATGTTTAAAAGTTTATAAAATTTTTACTTTAAAACTTTAAAAAATTTTTAGTTTAAAAATTTTAATTGACAAATTAAAACCATATATTCTAAGCATATAATGTGTTGATTTGATATACATATGTAATGTGCAATAATTACCCCAATCAAATTCACTCATTCACTAGCACCCATGCTGCACATTAGATCTCCAGGACTTGTTTATTTTGTAACTGAAAGTTTATAACCTTTGACCAACATTGTCCTTTTTTCTCCTCCTTAGCCTCTGGTAAACACCATTCTACTCTCTGCTTCTATGAATTTGACCTTTTAAGACTCCACATATAAGTGAGATTATACAGTATTTGTCTTTCTGTGTCAGGCTTATTTCATTTAACATAATATTCTCCAGTTCATCAATGTTGTCAAAATAAAATCAGTATCTTGAAGATATACTTCCTGCACCCCCATGGTCTTTGCAATCCCATATTTATTGCAGCATTGTTAATAATAGCCAGGATACAGAAACAACCTTAGTGTCCACTGATGGATGAATAGCTAAATAAAATGTGGTCTATTTATATACAATGAAAATTATTCAGCCATAAAAAGAATGAAATCCTGCCACTTGTGACATAAAGACATTTTGATGTCTTTCTATAAACTGATCACATGTTGTGTCCATTTTTCTTTCAGCTTGCTAGTTTTATTCTCTATTCTTTAAAGCTGTAAATATTAGGTATATTAAGTTTTTATCAGTGATAGAATTTAAAGTATCTGAGATAAAAGTTACAATTATTATTCTAAGATCCAAAACACAAATAGTTGTTGCAGTTGGTCATATTTTGCTGAGGTCTTTTTGGCATGTAAAGTATTATACTTTTAAAACATGTTTGTAAAAAAAATCTGTTGATCTTTTCCATTAATGCTTTTGGAAAAGGAACATATCATCTCTAGATATATAAATAAACTGTCTTTCTTTAATACTTGAATAATTTCTGCTTATTTGTATCTCTAACCCATTGGGCATTTCTTATTGTGTGTGTGTAAGGAATATTTACAGGCTTTTAAAAACTTTTACGTTTGGTTATCCAGTTCCTCATATGCCATGTATTTAAAAGTTAATCTTTTCATTAATGACTTTGAAAAGCACATTTTTCACTTACTCGTATAGCATCCCTTTCCTTTTAGTGTTTCTCTAAGTATCAAAAATCATACTGTCTATTGTTTTAATAAAATTTGTAATACAGAGGCTTCGTAATGGCTTCAATATATGATGGAGTTGGTTTAATCTACCATCATGAAGAGGATACCTGTGGAACCTTCCTAAGAAACAGACAGTGATCTTCCAAAGCAGGTGAAGCTTGGATACAGTGAGAGTCCCAAATAGCTACATACTTGGGGCATGTCACATGGAATCATGTGTTGGACATACAGGAAACGAAGTGTGTTTTTAAATATCAACCCTACATCAAAAGATGCAAAGGCAAATGCTTTTAGTAACAGAATTTTATTTGTAAGTGAGCTTTTTCTCCCAATCAGAGTGGGAATGAATTTCAGGAATTTCATATATATTTGTTGAACAAATGAATGAATAAAAGAATGAACTCCATGAAATAAAGGCGGGAATTTCCGTACTCAAGTTTGGACAATATTCTTCTGCACAATAATAGTTAGGGTGAATAACATTACCAAAATATATTCAGATATGCCTAGACCGTAAGAATGGCTCAGATTGGATTATACTGGAAAAATGTATGGATCTGATTATTGAATAAAATAAATTATTATTTGTAAAATGAAAAAGAAGGAAAAGAGCCTTAACAGCTGAGTATAAAATATTAAAGAGTATTCAAAATGACATAGGCATTCATTCATTTGACCAACCAATGTTCATTTCATGCCTACTACATAGCTAGCAAAAATCTGTGACGAATTACTTAAATGAATAGTGTCTGTACACTTAAGATAAAGCATTTCATAACCACGAATGTCCTGCTTAAGTCCCTAAAACCATGAAATGTCAAACCAACCCCAGCTTGTCTTGTAACAAATTGTTCTGGTAATCCATTCACCAAAATGCGCATTTTAATAGATACTGCATTTTTATTTTATCAGTGCATGCTTTAATGTTTTCTGAAATGTTTTAAGGATAAAGAAGAGAAGTAGTGGCTTTAAAAGAGTTAAGTTAATGTTTACCCAGGTGGGCAATCACAGTCTAAATGCTGATTAAAATGTAAGGTCAACTTGGAGGGAAAGAACATGAGATCACTCACAGAACTCTATTCAGGTCCCTTCCTACTTTCTGTCAATAACTTCAATTGATGTAGAGAGGATTTTTTACAAATATAACTTAAGAACAATTTAAATCTGGAATAGCAAGCAATTATAGTGAATTGTAGAGTCAATGCTCAGAATCAAAAGGCTGAAATGACACATCAATGCTAGCAAAATGAAATCTAACTGAAATCTAACAAATTGGCACTCCATGTTTTAAAAACATAAAGGTAACTGCGCAAGAGGTCATGGAATACTAAAGCTCAGAAACAAATGTTTAAGCAAAACTTTAACTTGCATTGACACTAAAATTCAAAGTATAAGTAATATCCTAAGACTGGCATTCATAATTGTGTAAATATTTTCCAGTATTACAATGGATGGTTTCTGCCAAATAACTCATCTAATAGACAGTCATGCATATCAGTATCTATAATTTCAGATACACATTTTTTTGGAAAACCAGGTAGTGTAAAGTGTTAGCCCCTATATTGTTATTTTCATTCTCGAACCCTCTAACACTCTGGAGTACATTAAATCTTTTTATCTCCCTGCTTTTTGTTTCTCTGTCATTCTGACTTACTTACGTTGGTTAACCACAGGAGCAGCAGAACATTGCAGTCTAAGATAAGAGTGAACCTGCTTTCCTTTTCATTCCTGACAGGCAAGATGAGCATCCTAAACAACGCAACTCCCCGGATCTTCTCCTCTTACCTACTAAAGGGGATTGTCCTACTAAGGGGCACTGAAAAATCACTGACATAAGACAGATTGATTACTAGGAGAAAAGATATACAAATTTATTTAATGTGTATACATGAGAGCTTCAGAATAAGGACCCAACCCAACAATAAGATACAGAATTTATATTAATGTCATCTTAGATGATAGAAAGAACGTGGACTCAGAGCATGCCCCAAAACAGATTTTAGTTGTAAGGCAGGTTTATAAGAGAGAGAAAGGAAGAGGTTTGACTGGCAAAGATAGTCTGGTTAGGTAGATGAAGCATCCCTCAGAGAAAATAGATGGTAAATGTTTCCTTTTAGACTTTTAAGGGTGTCAGCCTCTCAATCTCTCCTAGGTCTAGGAAAGGCATAGAAGAGGCCTAGGTATATTAATGGAAATTCTCTACAGATGCAGATTTTTCCTGACAAAAGATAGCTTTGCAAGGCTACTTCTGTTTGCTGGCACTACAGCAGTCATTTTATGATATGTTAAATAAATATATTTTGGGATAAAATATTTTGATTTCTTTTGGTACCAACTTTGAAACATAAAATAATTTTTAAAAATTAAAAGCAAAGCTTTGGCAGATTGCTTTGATAGAATTTGGGTTAAAGGTTGTTAGACAAAAAAGTAGAAAGACAAATTGGTATATGCAGAAAAGAACAAATTTAAACGTATTGTTTAAATCTTCTTTAGTCTCTTAGTCATGAAAATATACCAGTTCAGTTAAACAACTCTGTCTCATTCTAAAAGGTAGCATTACAGATGGGCTTTGCCTTTACATGTGATGCAGGCAGTCAGCTCTCTAATAAGGCATTTCTATGGAAACAGAAGAAAAACAAAAGTTAATGTCTGGAGCAGTCCCTCTATAGACTAGCTTTTCTAGAGTCTCTAAGGTATCCTCAGATTGCAATGGCAACCTGACAGATTCTTCTGGATTGTAATTTGGACCAGGAGTTCAAGTGAACGTTCTGAGAAGTCCACACATCAGCAGGGCGGCGTGAAGGTTGTTTATATATAAGTTGCTGTTGTTTTTACTGATGTTTAAGTTGTCTAGCTTCAGTTTGCAGGGCTTTAAGAAAAGCACAGTTTTAATTTCTAGTGATTTCAAACCAAATGGAAGAAAAAATGGAAAATGAAAAATGTTAGTTTGGAGACTTGTAGTAAGTAAAGAATTCAGGATTCAGACCAAAATGTGGGGAAAAAACGAAAACTCAAAACTAATGGACAAGGCTAGAATCTAATAATAGGTTTACTACTCTCTCTTTTGAAACATAATTTTCCTCTCTCTATTCCCCCATTTTTTACCAATGAAATCATAGAGGGACCAATTTATTCGTAACATTAAGTTTTAGTCTTATTATGCTTGGCTTGATTAATTGCATAAAGTACAACGAGAATTATTGTCCATGTAGGCTTTTAAACATTGGCTTTGCTGGAACTTTTTTTGTAAGGAATCTCAGATTGGACTTTTAAAAACCTTTCAAGCCCAGCCAAGAATTTATCTGTGCCTCTAGATACCTATTATGAAGTGAGTAAGTTCCTCTCTTATTGAAGTACCCCAAAAAACTTGAGATTCTTGGACCTGTCAGAAAGTGGCATTCTTTACTTACCATAGGTCAGGGACACTGCAAAGGAACTATGTAGACAAGAGACAAGTCTTTCCAAGGGGCTGTTATTGGCTCTATGAAATCAATCTTAGTTCCTCAAAGCATTCATATCTGAAGATATGCCCTTCTAGTTGAAGCCATGATACAAAATAACCAGTGTTCTAACTGTATCCTGTTAAAAATTAAACAGATTCTTATTCAACTTATACAAATAACTATGTTGCTATGAATTAAGAATACTTAGAAATAGTTTACAAATTCTGGAGAAATCAGACAGAAGGAAATATGCTTCAAATTTTGTTCACAAGAGTATACTCAATTGTTAAAAGCTATAAATAGCTCAAAAGAAAAAGTTTTCTTGACTCTGAAAAACAAAACATAATAATATTTCAAACAAAAAAGTCATAAAAATTATTTCAATATCTAATAGTTCACTCCCATGCAATTAACTCCTGTTCTTTCTGATATTGGGCCAACAATCCTCATGATCACTTCAGCTCTACAGTGAAAGTCCTGGAAGTTTATTCTCTAGTCCAATGGTACAATCTCCAAAATTATCAGAAACCTGCTTTCAAGCATGCCTATCAAGGTCCTCTCTATGTACTCTCCTAAAGAAGCAAGTTTTGTACTCTAGCTGATGATAAACCACATTTTGAGAAGGATCAAAGTAAAAACAACTGTGGATGACAGAAGTCTTAGCACAGCCATGGTGAAAGACACCATTTACAAGGAAATTTGGTTACCTTTATGGCATACAAAAATGTATCATAATAATTATAATTACTACTGATAACACATACTAACACATATCAGAATTATAGAAATTCCATACTATCTTGGAACACATACTAATAACACATTTATATAAATATAACCCAAATATAAACATTATTTTATATTTTACAATGCTTTCTCTATGATTTTAACGTACCAAATAAGTTGAATATATCTTTCTTATACTTCAGGGCACCTAATATCTAAAAAGTTAATGAGATCAGAAAGACAGAATTTGAAATTTGATTTTGGAAAGGTTGTCAAATATCTATGATTTTAAATATCTGATATCAAAAATTAGGCAAGTATTTTAGAAAGCAAAAACATTTATGCTTTGAGAGGAGACTTGGTTTCTCAAACAATAAGACATAAAAATAGTGTGAAGACAGCGGAATCTGTCTTTCTCTTCTCTTTTTTTGCAGTTTACTCAAGTTAAAATAAAAATCTTTTACTATCTCTTAATATTAACTGAAAACTTTGTCCAAAAGAGAAAAAAAATTTGCTTTTCAATAGCATATTATTAATGCTAAAACTTACTTTAATAAAATCTTATAAACAAATGATACATATCCAATCTCAAACAGTTTGTTCATAAAGTAAGATTTTTATAGACCTTTTACAAACTTTAATAATTTCCTATTAAATTGCAGATCAGTGCTCCAGGAAAACCATTATTTCAACACAAGGGCCCAAATGCTGGCCCTGTATCAGTGTGCTTTTGATATTCGTGTTTAATTTATAGAAAAAAATGAAATAATCCCCTTTAAATTTTAGACAACTTGATCACAAACAAAATTCCTTTTATAAGATTAATCTGCCAGAGCCTTCTATAGCTTGCTTAAACCTTCAGTTTTGTTCTAATATTTTACCTTAGGACAAATATTTACTTTCCTTTTCAGTTTTCTATATCAATTTGGTTTTATCCGTCATTTTTTTTCTTTAATATGAAGCAATTCTTAAAAACCTCTAAATGAGATGAAATTACTTTTCCTTTAATAAAAAACATATTTTTATGCCTTTTTATAACCTTTTTAGTAAAAACACATCCTACTTTAATATATCCTTTGTATATAAAATTGTTTCCTTTATATCTAGTAGTTTTAATTTTATTAGTTACAGTGTTGACTCTTACTAACTTGTTTATAGTGGAAAACCTAGAAGATAAACAATTTTAATTATGTGTTAGACACAGTGCCCAGAACAAAGGGCAGAGCTGCAGATAATGCCTTACCCTTTCCTGCATAGCCAGGAGGCATAGGTAGGCCAAGAAGAACTCATGTCTATTTTTTTTAGAGCCTAGAATCTAATAGTTATAAAATAAACAAGTCAAATAATTATCAAAAATATCACAGAAGCAGTTTATGACCTTAAAGCACCTAGCAAAGGCAGTATCTGACCTGCCTGAGTAATTCAGACTGAATTTCTAAATTAAATTCGAAAGGTGTTTCTATTTTATTTTACCAGTAACTTTAAACAGTCTTTATTTACCAAAGATTACTGCAGTCACATGAACTAGGAAACTATTTGAGGTAAAAATTTTTGTTTTTCCGTTAAAATATTTGATTTAAGCATTTTTTTCTTTAAGACAAGTAATTAGAGCTCTTTTGCATATTTTGGTAGTGAAACATCATATGTGCTTATAAATGTGTATAAAACACATAGACGTACAGTGAAACAAATCTTACAGATTTATAAGATTCTTCACTTGTCATATTTCAAAGTTTCTCTCCACTATTTTAGGCTGTCAGTCTCTTGATTACCCGTTTTCTTCTCTAAGCAATTATTAGCTAGGCAACCCCAAATTTGGAGTTCCAAAGGGACAGCTCTTTTAAGACAAAGTAGAAAATTTGTATCAGAGTACAAAGCTAAAATGTTTGGCCTAAATATTATCATCTGCTCAAACCAAGGGAAAAAATTATATAAGTAAAGTTCAGTTACGATGGCCAGGGAAAGCACCTTAAACAAAGGGATGACTTATAAATTTAAAACCGGTAAAAGCTTTTAATGTACACAGGTAGACACCCTTACAAATGGAGATATCCTTAAAGATGTAAATTTCTTTTACAAAAGGGTTTCAGGATAGCTAGCTGAATGCAAGAAAGTTGTATTTTGGCTTTCTTACTTGTTTTGTAATTAGATTACTAGCTTCAGAGTGGAGCCTTTTAGTGAATATGGGAAGAAAAGTGGTTTTTAAAGGCTTAATATTTAACTACATGAGAAGCAGGCACAGCTAGAAGGTAAAACACATATTCCTCAGAATCAAGGATCCTATTTGCACAATGAATCCTAGGTCTCCCAAAAGAGAGAAACACAACAGGAGGAGACAGTGCAATGTTTCCACAGTATATCTCACTGTGAGGACATTCTCTGGAGGCTGGTAGGCAACCCAGCACCAATCAGCTTACTCTGTAATTAGCCCATTCCCTAGCCATTAAACACACCAAGATCAAGTTTTCTTCACAATACAAAGTAATTTCTGGTATCCTATAAAGCCAAAGAGATCAGGTAAGGCAATGCAAAAAAGATAGATGACAGAAAGGAAGAATAAGGTGGATTAAAAATAAATGAGAACAATTTTTAAGAAAGGAAGCAAATGTAAGTACCATGTATGCAATTTAGAAAAAAGTTTTAGCCAACTAAAAATATTCCCCAAAACAGGATCCAAAAAGAGAAAAACCATAAAGTCCTTTTACATATATATATTTATATACATTATTTATATATTAATATATATTATATATATTTTATTTATATATGTGACTAAAATGTGTGTATGTGTATCTTGGATATAAGCTTTCAATTAAGCAGATTTCTAACTATAGTGCTTCCCCTTCAAAAAAAACTTTCAAAATCTTATTACTGGGATTTCAGCTGGGACAAATAGCTTATATTTTTTGGCTTTTGCACTTCTTTACCAAAAGTCTAAAGCAGTCCGCATAAGATCTAGAAATATCAAATCAAAAGGGAATAAATGATTCCTTCATTAGAGCAACTCTTCTGTTAATTGTTGAGAGAAGGTGTTACTCTTAAAGTATGATTGTAAAATTGACTATTTCTCCCTTTAAATCTTTTAGTTTTTTTAAAAAAAATTAAACTTCAGTTATTAGGTATATAAACATGTGTGATTCTTGTGACTTCCTCCCCCTTTTATTATGAAATATGTCTCTGGTAATACTAATTATTTTGAAGTCTACTTTATATGATATTATTATTGCTACTTTGGCCTTCTGACACTTGTAAATCTTTTTTCGTTCTTTTATTCTCAATTTTTCTGTGTCTTTGTATTTAAATCTGTCCCTTTTGGTTAGTATATATTGGGGTCGTATTTTTTTTTTAATATTCAAACATAATCTTTGCCTTTTAACTTGAGCGCTTAGCCCATTAACATTTACTATAATGCTGATGCATTCAGCTTTTAGTTCTACTATTTTATTATTGGTTTTATGATAGTCATCTTTTATTTTTCTGTCCTTATATGGTCATCTTTCATTTTTTGGTCCTCTGATCTCCCTTCACTCCCTTCTTTTTAATTACTTGAATATATTTTTAGAATTCAGTTATTTCTTTATTAGCTTTTTACCTATACCTCTTTGTATCATTGTTAAGTGGCTGTTCTATGGCTTACAATTTACATCCTTAATAATGAACAGTGCATAACAGTATACTTCAATTTTTTTGTAGCATTTTGTGTAAAATATAGAACCTTTGCAATCATATAATAGGTCTATTTATCCCCACTATCCTTTACTTACAATTGTCATCTGAATTAATATACATACAGATTAAAAATTCATAAATAATTTTGTAATATTTGCTTTAAAGAGTATATTTTGAAGAAATTTAAAAAATAGTTTTTTATATTTACTCATATTTTTAACATTTTTAATGCTGTTTATTTATGACCAAAGATCCAAGCATTTCATGTTGTATAATTTCCTAGTTTCCCTTCAGCCTGAAGACCTTTTTTTTCCATTAAAAACATGCTTTTTATAGTGTAGGTTTGATAGAAATAAATTTCCTTGGTTTTCATGTAAATATGTATTTATTTCACATTAATTTTGGAAACATGTCTCATTACATTTTAAATTATGAGATTACAACTTTATTTTTACTTTTTATCTATGTAAAGATTTCTTTTTCTTCCCTACTCTCCTTTGGTTTTCATGGGTTTTTGATGAGAAGTCTGTTTTTATTCAAATTATTGCACCTCTAAAATAATATGTTATTTTCACTGAATACAATTTCCTCATGCTGTAGGCTTTGAAAATTTTGAGTATGATTGTCTACAAAATGTATTCTGAATTTGTCTAATTTGGCATTTCCTCAACTATTAAATTTAACTATTGTTCATTTACCAAAAATGGTAGTTATACTCATTGTTTCTTCAAACAGCTCTTCTGCCCCATTTTCTTTCTCTCCTCTTCTGGGACTCAATTGCCTATATGTTAAAACTTTTGACATTGTCCCATAGATTTCTCAGGCTCTGTTAGGTTGGTTAGAATTTTTAAAATGTCTCTCATCTTTTGATTTAGTGAAATCTATTGACAGATTTTCAATTACACTGGCCATTTTCTCTTTAATGGCCATTCTCTTATTAAGCTTACCCAGTGATTTTATTTCAGATGTTTGTTTATTTCAGTTCTAATATTTCACTTTCTTTTTTACATTGACTGTATCTTTGCTGAGTTTTTATACTTTCATGCATTACAATTGCATTTTTATTTATCTCAAAGAACATAGTTATAAGAGGTGCTTTACAAGCCTCATATGATAATTCTAGCCTCTGCACCATCCTGACTGGCATATGTTCATTAATACCTTGGTATTGGGTCACATTAGCAGCATTTCTATATTGAGTAATTTTGAATTGCATCCTGGATATTGTGAGTGTTATGCTGAATATATTCTGGATTCTGTTCTATTTTTCCTTCAACAGATTGTTGAAGCTTTTTATTTTAGTAGGTAATTTACTTGTTTAAACTCAAATTGTAGACTGTCACACGTATAGTGCATTGTAGCTCACATCTCACTTTTTTGTAATTTTTAGTTGTAAGTTGCTTTAATTTTGCCCACTGTGCCGCATTCACCCCATGAGTGGTCCCAGTGGTCAACCAGGAACTCACCTTGAGTTCATGCACTGAACTAAGGCTTCCTTTTTCCTGATCTCTCCTTTCTGTCTTTGACTCTTTGGGAGCTGTTGTTACCCCAGAGCACCCTCACCTGGTTTTTTAGGGATTTTACTCTATGCTTCCGCAAGTTTTGATTCTGCCTTAGAAACTCCCTGCTTGGTTCATCTGCCAAAGCCCTCAGCTAGTTGTGTTTTTGTGTTGTACCCAGCTTTTAGTTATTTGTCTAAGGATTATTTTTTTAAGAGCTTACTCTTCAGTTTCAAACACACAAACTTCCTGTTCAATCATTTTTGAATAACTAAGATGATAATGTAATAACTTCCTCTTGAATGAATAAGTATTTTAATAGGTTTTCTCAAATCTATTAAAATATATACTTTGGAAAAGAACAATAACTTTTTTTCTTAATTTTATTTACATGTCAATTTAATTAAATGTGTTAGCTGATTTCCATAAAAATAAGGAAAAGCAGGGAACTAAATTCTTCAGGTACTCTATTCTTGCACATCTTTGGGAAAAAGACTTCTGTTTGATTACCTGTAAAGCATGGCTCATTCACATTTAATTAAATCTTAAGAATAGGCCACTTGTAACATTAATCCACAAAGCTGAATTTATAATTTGTATGAGATGACAACTTTAAAGTTGACATTTCTTTTATATCAATGAGATTGCAGCTGCAGATGAAGTGCAAATGGCAAATTATGCAAAATAAAATAATCACAAGGGGAAACTTTGGCTGAATATTTGTTTGATTAATAATCTATAGGCAGATACCATCTAATTTAAATTTGCACAAAAGCATAACTGCTGTTGAAAAATTGCTGCTGTTTAACAGGGACACCAGTCCACATTTCTTTCCTTCCTCCTCTTTGTATGGCTAACAATTATAGTTACTTGGTTTTGAATTGGGCTTTTAGAATTAATGCCTTGAAAATAGAAAAATAATAAAAGCTTTACTTTATCCTATTTATGCCTATTCACCTACTTATCATCGTTAAGTCTTTTCTAGGTCCTTATGAGACTAGAATCCTTTTTCAATTTTTCCCAGTTACCTACTTCTTAAAAGAGAAATGTCATTCGGATTCTTTAAACTGTAGTTGATACTCATTGGAAGCATTCTAGTTTGTCAAAGACCACCTTAAAGTGGTGACTAGAATTGAAAATAGAATATAAGTAAGTGCGATGAATCTCACTTTTCTCATTATCTGGACTTTAAAATGTTATTAAGTTTTCCTAAGATTAAATTAGGTTTCTTTGTTTTTTGAGAGGTTGGTTTTTCTATGGGTTTTGTTTCTTTAGCAATCCTATCACTCTTATAACAGCACAACACAAAC
This sequence comes from Aotus nancymaae, assembly GCF_030222135.1. Taxonomy (NCBI): domain Eukaryota; kingdom Metazoa; phylum Chordata; class Mammalia; order Primates; family Aotidae; genus Aotus; species Aotus nancymaae. The sequence goes on from NW_026988442.1 coordinate 81,324,806, forward strand.
ACCAATTATCCAAGTAGAAAAGCATAATTAAAAACTATAGCTTTTTCACATTAAATACTGCCAAGTCTAGGATGTATTACCTGAATTGGTAATGTAGATAAATACCTTAAATGCATTGTTATTAAAATTGAGCATAGTGATACAATTTTATCACTTGACAGAAATTCTACCCTATTAAATATTAATCTTTAGAGGGAAAATAAAAAAATATATTATTTGGGTTAATGAGCTTGGATGTGGATTTAGAAGGTCTAATTCCCAACTAGTTGAATAACACTAACTAATTGTATAACTTTCAACAACTCATTTGACCTTTAAAATTTCTGTTTAACTGTAAAACTAGATTTTAAATTTAAATCACCTGTATCTTTTATCTCTAAAAATGGACATTTCCATGAATAAAACCCCAAATTGTAAGCAGAAACTTAACAGTCTCTAAGTAAAAGTCTGTTTGTCAATAGATTAGAGTACTCTAGGCAATGATGATTCTCCTGATCACCTTTTTACCTGGATATGTTTTGAGAGCTCAAAGAACTATCAGATGCAGTCTCTGTCCTGAAAAAGCTGATTATCTGTATACAGTGACAAAGTTATACATTAAAAAAGGTAATGAATGGTTTAAAAAGTGCTAGAGCACATTTCCAAAGTGAATGTGCATTTTTAGCAGTCTTTTAAAAACCTTACAATCAAATTTATATCACATTAGTCAATTTCAACTCCATATTTTCTATTTATTTTTACTTCTGTGTCTAATAAGAGAAATATCATTCAACATTCAAAAGCATCTTAAAGATTCTTTTTTTAGTATTTCTGTTTGCTCTTTTGAGTCATATAAATTCCTTTATTTTTCTTTCTTCTCTTTCATGTAAAGTTGCTGATTTTGTAATGATTTCATAAAAGCAAAAGACCTTCTCAGACAAATGTTCTATGTGAGGAAAAAATACCCTTGTTTGCAAGGTGACATTTCTTTGAGGGGTCACTCATGGCACAGCCTGGGGATACACAGACCACAGGCTAATATTTCTGGGGAAGTCAGAGTTCTGCTAATTGCATTAATCGTATTTGCTGGGGATTTACTTAGTGCTCCAAAAAAGCCAGATAATTACTGGTTATTTTAAATTATTTTGAAACACATACACTTAAAGCATCTCCCTCTCTTCATTCCTTGAAATAATTTCCAAAAAGTATAATTATTTTTAAATAAGTTAAAAGTAAATTTAAGAGAACTGAAAATTGTTAAGATTATTGATTCTTGATGCTTATTGGCATGTTGCCTTCAGAAAGTTGGTGCATTTGCCATTCTACCTGACATGTTTAAGGGCCATAGCTCCATTCATCCTTGTCAGTATGCTGAATGTTATTTTAAAAGTAAGTAAACCTGTGTGTGTGTGTGTGTGTGTGTGTGTGTGTGTCTCGAATATGTTCTTTGAGAAAAAATTTCTGTGTTTGTGTCAAAAATTCCATCATCAAGACATAGTCTGTGGTCTCATATTTTCTTCAGTTGGTGACAAGGATCTATGAAATGTGACTTGGAATAGGCACACACACAGAAAACTCAACTCTAGTCTTAATTACTGTGGCAGTGACCTGGAAAATAGGAGAGATCTGTTTTCTCAGCTTTCTCTGCACTCCCCAGTGTCTAGAGAGGGAGGTAAGCAAGGGTGTAAGCTCATGCCCTGGTGTAACGTTTGAGCATAACACAGCTGGGCTGGAACTTGGCCTCTCCACTGCTGTGTGTTGTTTGTTTGTTTTTTTGGATTTCTTGACAGCTATGACCACCTAAGCCTAATGGCAAAGAAACAGAGGTAAGTGTCAGCCCTGCAATGTACAATGCTGGTGTATTTTAAAAGCAACCCTTTGTTCAAAATAAATCTTAACCATTTCAGAGCAGTGATACTTCTTCATCAGAATTTGGATCAGAGAACAAATCTCATCCACTGACAAGATGTGACATAAACACAAGAGTTTTTTTTTTATTCTGTAAGATAAAATATTTACGAGATGATTTTTTATCAGAAGGCACTTATTTATGTAGCAGTCTTTACAGACTCTATGCTTGATGCAGAGTTATCTATGCAAAACTTAAACTAAGGGAAACCTAGTTGTTTGCATCTTAAGAAAGACATACATTTCAACAAAGAGAACGTGTATTATAAAGACGTGGTTTGTAAAAATAGAATGGTAAACATACCTTAAGCTAAAGGAGAAAAAAAAAACAAGATAGGGACATGCTGCAAGCTGAATAAACCTCCCTTCTGGCTGTTTTCTTTTAAAGATTGTAGCTTTTGAGACAGTGCTATCTTTCAGGATATTCAGATTCCCTTTCAAACAAATGGATATTCTGTGACCTACTGCATGTTTTGTTAAGTTGGGTGATGACAGTGGATTCTTACGGTTGCCCTCCTAAGGAAGTAGTCCCAGCTCCATTTTCTTTGTCTATTCTCTAGTCTTTGTATATGTCGCAGACATTTGGTCTCTGAGTCTTATAACAATAGATCTTAGTCTTTGTTATCTAAAAAACTATCCAACTTCTGATTTAAAACCAAGCTGCCTAACTATAATTCTCATATCTGTTATTTCTTCTAAGACCTCAGAGGAATGCTCTCAACCTGGACTATTTTAGCCCATTCAGTAGAATATAACAGCACTCTCTGAGCCTGAGCTAGTAAGCCACCACAGTTCTGTTCTGCCAGGATAATTGCTATCATGATTCACAACTATTTTCTCTTTTCTTCAAGAAACTGTCACTCAGATTTACACTACCTTCTTCACCTAAATCCAAGTCTTAGATCATAACCCAGACCTAAGCCTTTTTCATCTCACAACCCTACATCTGCAAAGGTCTTTTAATTATTTTCTTCCTGTCTTCCAATTTTCTAATATCAACATTATAGCCTTTCATACTTTTCATTAGGTCATTTGCTTTTTGAAAACATGAAGTAGCCACCTTCTTCCTACCATACCACAAAAACTCCTATGTAAGACTGTTAAGTCATTTAAAATCTACCTATATCCAATTTCTTCTCTCATCCTTACAAGAAATTAAGAAAACATTAATTAACCAATAATTTATGATATGTTCAGTTACATTTTACTCTAATTTGATATCTCTTTATAAGCCACTGCTAATTTGTTATAACTTACTGCATAGAGAGAGTTTGATAGAGCTTTTCATGATCTCACAACAAAATATGAGGACAGGTAGATAATAGTAAAGTTACAGAGAAAATAATCTCTGATATTCACCTGATGTATAGGACTAGATCATGGAATACTTTTACAAAATAAAGAAATTTGCAGATTGTCATTTTTGGCAAATAAATGATTAACATGCTGATGGAACCAATATTTGGAATGCCACAAAAGTTATATAATTTGATGCTGATAATAAACATAATAATTTCACTGTTTTTCTCATTTTGAAAATGAGAAGACTGTGAGCTAGAGAGAATACGTATATCATAATTTTTCTAAGATAAACAAAAAGATCGAAGTTTTAAACTCTTATCACCCCAGGCTGTCTCCCTAAATGCTCTTTTTAATTTATTACCTTCTTTTGGTATATATTTCCCTGGTTTTGCATGATTAGAAGCTTTTTTAATATTCTGATTCTTTCCATTCTAAGCAAAGAGAAGTGCATTTTTCTCCAAAATGTAAGGGAGATACTTGGCATTTGATCTTAATTTTCTTTTATTCAGTGTAGAATGAATTGCAGATAAGAGGAGTGGAAAGAAAGAAAAGGGAGAGAAAGCCAACATGAGCAAAATTCTATCCATTGTCAGAGCATGACATATTCCAGCCAAGAATGTTCCTATCTTCTTATCAACAAAAGTAAAATTTGCTTTTTTTTTTTTTTGTAAAAATAGAAACCTCTGAGTTGCCTTTTAAGCTCAAAATCAGACATTTCTGGAGCACCTACTATGTGAAAGGCTCATTTTCTCTAATAGTCATCTTCCCAACAATATTATGAATGAAAAGTATTATGCAGAATTGTCAAATAAACTCTAAGAAGTTATGTATCTGATCCAAATTCACACAGAAACCCAAACTCCAGGTTATCATGACTCCAAACTTCTATGCCTTTGCTTTTTTATGTATCACTAGATGATGTTGTATCTTTCAAACTCCTAATGTAGAAAGTTGGTAAAATGAAGCTCTCTAGCCAAATTTAAATTGACCAATGAGTTAATAAAAATGTGCTAATTTCTAATGCAAAATTTTATTAAGCATTTTAATAACTAAAATATTCCTATTGATATTTGCTCACAAAATTAAATTTTTATTGCCTAAAATTAAATTGCTCAGTAATGTTTGTTTTTAAGGATTGATAATAATTTGAGGTGCAGTCTTCTTCTTGAGAGAAAAACCTGTTCTTAAAATTCTGCAGGGCAGACTCAAGCATTAGACCTTTATTTCTCAATATGTTCTTTCACTTTTTTTTTTTTTTTGAGATGGAGTCTCACTCTGTTGTCCAGGCTGGAGTGCAGTGGTGTGATCTTGGCTCACTGCAATTTCCACTTCCACCTCCTGGGTTCAAGCACCTCTCCTGCCTCAGCCTCCTGAGTAGCTGGGATTACAAGTGTTCACCACCATGCCTGAGTAATTTTTGTATTTTTAGTAGAGATGGGGTTTCACCATGTTGGTCAGGCTCGAACTCCTGACCTCGTGATCCGCACACCTCGGCCTCCCAAACTGGGATTACAGGCATGAGCCACTGTGCCTGGTTCTTTTACATTTTTTAAAAAAATGAAATTGCCAAAAAGAAAAAAAGAAAAGATTCAAATTTAAACTAAAAATCTAGAAGATAAAACCAAGCTAAACCAAATAACACTGTATTAAAAATGTAAGTAGATGAAAATGTACTACATTTTTGTGTCCATCCTGTGTAACTTGTCATTGAGCACTGATTAATTTATTTTAAATTGTTTCTTTCACTTTCCTCTTGAAAGCTGGAGTGTTGAATCTAGCAGCAGATCACAGCTACTTATAAACACTTGGCTGAAGGACTCTCAAACTCAGCAAGATTTTGAGTAAAGTGAACCTAGGAATTCTGAAGGGGCACCCTTTAGTCAGTAAGGAAAGAGTGTTCATCTGTTCCTTAGACTTGTTCCTGCTATCACAAAAGTCAAAGTTAACAATACAGGGTATGAATGCCAGTACTAATTTCTTGAGCTGATTATCAAGGAGCTTTCCTCTTGCTTTGTCAGAGGCTAATATAGGCATGCCTACAACAAAAGTAGGAAGCTTTGTTTCTATTTTGTTAGTCCCTAACAGTCTTTGTCCTTTATTGCTATGGGAGATTAAAAAGTGGTGACAATATCAGACAAAAGGAAAGAAAAGAATGAGAGCTTTCATTTTTCTTCTCCTGCCTTGATGAGAAAAAGTCAAATGCAACCAAATGGCCTTAGCCACATCAGGTTGGGATATCTTTCAATTATTCTGCAATTCCAAACTATCAAAAAGTAGGGAAGGCAAGGGTTTAGGAAGAAAAACCAAATATTCACAGATGATTAAAAACTAAAGCCATCAGGGTGCAGCAGCTCATGCACTTTGGGAGGCGGAGGCGGGTGGATCATGAGGTCAGGAGTTCGAGACCAACCTGACCAACATGGTGAAGCCCTGTCTCTACTAAAAATACAAAAATTAGCCAGCCGTTGTGACTCATGCCTGTAATCCCAGATACTCAGGAGGCTGAACAGGAGAATTGCTTCAACCCGGGAGGCGGAGGTTGCAGTGAGCTGAGATTTCACCACTGCACTCTAGCCTGAGTGACAGAGTGAGACTCCATCTCAAAAAACAAAACAAAACAAAAACAAAAGAACTAAAGCCTAAGTGTTGATTAATGAAATGAGGTCGGCCTAGATGCAGTAACCTTATGGCTTTGTCTGAATCCCTGACGCTGTCTTAATAACTTGGATGCTGATGTCAAAGAAGGTGTGCTTATCATTTTTGGCAAAAACATAACCAGGGGAGGCAGAGCTAATACATTTGAAAAAACTGCAAATTTAATTTCAAATATTTTATAATGTAAGAAATTAGATGTTTTCTCACAAGATAAATTTAACATAGATATAAAATCCCACATTTAGTAAAAGTGAACATATGAAAGCACACAGATTTACACAGATATATAGGGAGAAACGCTATTTAACAACTATTTATGTATGAAAAATAAAGAGCATTTTAGTTATTTTTAGCACAGCATGAGTCAATAGCATTATGTGGCTGTTGAAAACATTCTCTTGTAATTTTAGTTAGCATTTTTAGAAATTGTGCTAAAGTAAAAGAAGAAAATTGTTATATTGCATTCTATCTTTCTTTCTTTTTTAATTGCATTTTAGGTTTTGGGGTACATGTATATCCAAAGGATTATAAATTGTTCTACTGTAAGGACACATGCACACCAATGTTCATTGCAGCACTGTTTACAATAGCAAAGACCTGGAACCGACCCAAATGCCCATCTATGATAGACTGGACAGGGAAAATGTGGCATTCTATTTTTCTTATGTCCTTTAGTATTTATTACAACTCAGTATTATTAATTCATTTTTTTTACTTATGTAATGTGAATCTGTCCCATTAGATTGTATGCTTTATATCACACATTCTATTCACTAATCCATGTTCAACCTATCCCAGTACAGTACATGGTCTAAGATGCATGTCCTTAGTTTCTTATATATAGTATATGAGAAAAATGTAGTGGGATAATGTAGCGGAAGTAGAAGACTGGGTGGAAATGACATACGTTATATCCCAGGAAACAGGCCCAGAATCAATATGTGGAAATCATAGAAGGATTAACTTAAAGTCTTAAAGATTAATTTTAGAATACTTAGAATATAATATGTTGTAAGTATTCTAAAGTTTATAAGTAGTCCAAAATGGAGTAGACTGTTTAAATATGGTGGATCTATTTAAACATGGTGGAATAATAATACTTTCTTTCTATAGCCTAAGGGACACCAAGTCAGCTGAGGGCACAAGCACTAAGAAAACAGGGAGAAAGTGATGATTAAATCCTTATTTTGGCTGGGCGCAATGGCTCCTGCCTGTAATCTGAGCACTTTGGAAGGCCAAGGCAGGCAGATCACTTGAGGTCAGGAATTTAAGACCAGTTTGACCAACATGGTGAAACCCGTCTCTACTAAAAGTACAAAAATATTAGCCGGGCATGGTGGCGCAAGCCTGTAATCCCAGCTATTCAGGAGGCTGAGGCACGAGAATTACTTGTAACCAGATGGCAGAAGCTGCAAGTGAGCCAAGATTGTTCTGCTGTACTCCAGCCTGGGTGACAGAGCTAGATACCATCTCAAACAATAAAACACAAAAAAACACTCTGTCCCTAACTACTCTATCATGAAGAAAATTGAAAGGCTTTTATCCAAAATTGGGGCAAACCAACAAGGAAAGATGCATAGACATTGCCACGGAGTTGTTCCAGATAAAATGGGAACAATTATTTGGAACAACTAATGGGGTTATCTGGTCACTCTACAACCATGATTATCGTTCCTCAAATTATGTGGTAAGAAGTTCCAATAAACCTTTAGCATCTCTTTCTTAAATATTACTAGATATTCAGTGATGATCAGATATGTGAACAGAGCTTCTAATATGAAAGGAACAATAGTAAGAAAACTAAAGAAATCAACATTAAAGTGGGGAGTATAAGAAGAAAATTATTCATATCCACAATGAAATTATATCAAAAGGAACATAACATCAATATAAATTGTATTAGACAAAGTTGAAGACATTGAAAAGAACAAAAAGACTTAGGCATATAATATAAAAGAAGAAATATAAAACAAATAGAAGATCAATTCATAAAGATCAACAAGAATTCCAGAAAGAGCAGAGAAAATGGGAAAGATAACAATCTATTAACAATGGATAGAGAAAAAGAAAATGATTTTGCTAAGGAATATTGTGAAATTCTCAAATATAGAAAATAAAATATTCCAAAGAAGAAACAACAGATTTGAAAACAGAGAATGGAATCTAGAAAGGGTCTACATAATGGCAATGTTAGACATTAGAAGACATTGAATAAGCATCTTCAAAATACTGAGACAAAGGAATTAGCAAGCTAGTGATCTATATCTGGCCAGTAGAGCATATTAGAATGAAGACATCTTCAGACACACAAGATCTCAAAACAATAACTTTCTCAGGAAACTACTAAACAATATGTTGCAGAAAAAAAAAGGAGGAAAATCACAAAGAAGATATGAAATTGATGTCTAGGAATCAGAGGATCCATCACAGGAGAGATGAAAAAAGAGTCATGAGGAAGGTAGTGAAGGGATATTCCAGGATTACATTTTTTAGCAGGCCCAGAGAGTAACTAATCCAGATAAAATAAGGAGAATTGTAAGCTCTCACAGGGGAATGTTCAAGCAAAAGATAAGTAAAAATAAATACCTGGCCGGGCGCGGTGGCTCAAGCCTGTAATCCCAGCACGTTGGGAGGCCGAGGCGGGTGGATCACGAGGTCAAGAGATGGAGACCATCCTCGTCAACATGGTGAAACCCCGTCTCTACTAAAAATACAAAAATTAGCTGGGCATAGTGGCGCGTGCCTGTAATCCCAGCTACTCAGGAGGCTGAGGCAGAAGAATTGCCTGAACCCAGGAGGCGGAGGTTGCGGTGAGCCGAGATGGCGCCATTGCACTCCAGCCTGGGTAACAAGAGCGAAACTCCGTCTCTAAATAAATAAATAAATAAATAAATAAATATCCTTCTTCCATGCCCCCCCAAAAAACCTGCTAAAATATCAGACCCTACTGTGACATTCCCATTTCACTTACAGAGTTTGGGGATAAATTAGTTGTCATTACAGAGAATAGTAAGAAAAAATTTTAGGAAGAATGTCATTAAGCATAGTGAGACCAAAATTGTATCAAATAAAACAATGTAATTAATGACTCAACTGTGAATAATATTTATGAGGTCATTAATAGTGAAAATACTGAAAACTGATTAATTTTAAAAATTAAATATACCATATTGAATGGTTGGAATGAATAGTTAAGAGCTGCACCCTCATTTCCATTAATGAGAAATTAATACAGAATATCTAAAATTATAAAATCAAGAAATGATGTTTATCAGTTATTGATTGCAGAATATTCAAATGTTTTGTAACTTAAAACATTAAATATTATCTAACATAGTTTCTGTGGTCAAAAATATGGTAATGGCTTAAAGGTGTGAATTGAGTCTCTCATGAGCTTAAGGTTAGGATGCCAGCCAAGACTGCAGTCAGTGTGGCTTGACTGATACTCAAGGATCTGCTTTGAAAGTGACTCACATGGATGGCAAGCGGATACTACTGTTGACAGGAGGCCTCAGTTTCCCCTCCATGGACCTCGCCTGTTTAAGACTTAAGATATGGCAGCTGAGTTTCCCCAGAGTAAGTGATTCAAGAAAGGGCCTACAATCTGGGAATGTCTTCTATGACTTAGTCTCAGAGGCTACAAATTGTTGTATTCACAATGTACTATTAGTTACTGAGATCAACCCTATTCATCATGGGAGAGGATTTGATGTAGGTAAGAACTTACCATGGGGACCAGAGAATAATGGGGGCCAGTGTGAAGGCTGGATACCACCAGCAGCATAAGTGTGTGTATGTGGCACACTAGACAATATGTTGTAGGAAAAAAAGTTTATGTGTGTGTGTTTTCAACATGAAGTGAATTTTAAAACCATTTTAATCACAGCCATAAAAGAGCTACATGGGCAGAGACCCCAGTACTTTAAAAAGAACTGTTTTATAATTATCCATGTAAATGAAACTACATGTCTGGGACCTTCTCTTCGTGGAATGCTTGTGAATGTTTGGCAGCTTAATGTGTTTGCTTTGTTGTTACTGTAAGAGGTCTTGAGTAACCTGAGAGCAAGCTATATGTGCCCCTTAAAGTCTATGTATCTGCTCTCCAGTACCACTACCTTGGTGCAGGCAGAAGTGAGTACTTGGGACTGGCTTTTTGTATTATTATTTTGAAAAGAAAGAAAGAAAATCAGTAAACAATAGTGGCCAAAATGAACATCTTTAGAAATAACTTCTTAGTAGACCATTGATATTCTTCAGCATTTCAGGAAATTAATCCACCCACTTGATAATGGTTGAAAATTGGTATCGTAAGACACAGTTCTTTTTCCCAACATATCTATGTTATATCAGATTGATGTAGCTTGCATTCTCCCAGTAAAAAGGAAATATAATTTTAATAAAAGCTGGATTGTGTGACTAATACTCTGGAATTGTAGTTCATTTTTTAAAAATCTTCATGCAGGAAATGAAAGAGAAAAAAAATCCATATCCTAACTGTTCAGTAGAAGAGTGAAATGTAAAATGATTATAGAAAATAGATTATTTTCAAATTAGTATTCTGCACTTTGGAGGAAGAGCGTATTTTTCTCCTGCATACATAATTTGGAAACACATTTCAAAAACTGAATCTTAATCTATGCAATGAACATATCAAAAAGTAAATTAATATCTTCAAGGGAAAGAAATATCATGTTAGAGAAGCACACTCTAGCATCACAGTAATTATGGCTTTGCCAACATTTCTGTACAAAGCCTGATTCTGAAACATTTTTTGTTACCCCCCCACAGCCTTGTTTATGTCAGAATTTGGTGTTTACCCCAACCTTCAAATACAAGTTGACCTATTGTTTTACTTCTTTAATGAAACTTTTTTTGTGTGTGACTATATGACTCTAACTTTCTCCAAAAATATGTATGGTTCTGGATTTCCTCCATGCTTCATCTACTGCAGCTTACAGATGAGAATGTTATTGAATTATTGCATTTTAGAATTGAACTTTAAACATGTTAGTGAAGCCATATCATGGCGGGGAGTAGTCCAGAAATATTTTTAAAGCACCAGTCTTGGAGTCAGAACCTCTGTGTTAGCCTCCCTAGCCTACCTACTTATTAATAGGGTTGCCCTGAGGAAGTCACTTTATTTTCTGGAATCTCTCTCTTTTCTCTCTTTCAAAAGTCTGTAAAATGGAAGCAACAAACTCTAAATGGCTTTTAAGATCATTGTAACCTCCAGTGTTACTCAAGGTTGAATATAGAGTTAAGGCGAGAAACAAATCTAGAATACACATCTCCTGACTCCCAGTTGGGTATATTCACAAACACTACATTTATGATGATTAGTGAGAAAATATAACTATTCAAAATACATATCTAGGTATATGAGATATATTGCAGTGTAGAAGAAGGATGATATCAAATTGTGACTCTTCCCTATGGCCCTCATCAGGGAACTATTCTGAAATAATAGGACTTGTGTCTAACTAAATTCGTATTTCTATATGCTCATCACCTTCTAAGTATGTACTTGACTTGATCTATTCTTAATGTCACCAAATTAATATCTTGAGGAAGCATGAAATATTCCAAAAAGAATCTATAAGCATTTGGTGGCTATTTGCCTGAAATATTCCTCCTGGACAAAAGATGGAAAGCCATTCTGGAAAACAAGAGTATTTTATTAGAATACAGCAGTGCTTTAATTTAATGTGATCATTATCCTTCTATGTTTATAGTCAACTATTTGCAGGATGGTTTTACAAATATGGTTTGACTAACCTCAAGCTTTATTCTTGGTATGTGAAATCTGGAAAATGCAGTATTATTATTTCATTTACATATTTCTTCCACATGTATAGTAAAGTAGAATGTATCTCCCTAATTCTTACCAAAAACCTCTAATATAGTGACATATTCTGCCAAAATGTAGTAAGTGAGAGGGCATATGCTTTGCAGGCAGGCATACTGGGATTGGAATCTCATTTCTGCACTTCTTAGCTATTATGCTCCTGGGCAAGATATTTAATGTCTCTGAGCCTCGATTCCTTCCTCTGTGAAATGAGACTAATAATACCACTCTCATAAAGCTGTATTGATATATATGTTAACTATATATGTGAAATTACATAAAATTATGAAATAGAGATAGTGGTATATTTAGCTCAGATGCATTAAAATGCTAAACATCTGTATTTTTTTACCAGGTTTTATTCAATCACAATAAAATTATGACAACCGGTAACTTTAGGAATAATCTTATCACTAGGCAGAGTTGATAAATCAGTTGTGTAAAATGGGACATAAATCAAAGCATATGTTTCTTTTTTAATGAGTGTAGCCACAACTACTACATGACCTCCATACTTTACTGCTGAGAGAATATATATTTAGACAAAAGCTCAAGGAGTTGCATTTCTATTATATAACACACACTGGTTTGTTTCTGCGACTTGCTGTGGAAGTGATTTCTAGGAAACCAGATGCTTGGATGCTGTTTTTATATAGACGGAAAGGGAACCCCTTCATTTACTGGATATTCTTCGCATGGCATTGTGTGATTCGGTGCTTGACCAGGTGGGAATCTCTTATTCATGAAGTTCAGAAAATGTCAATGCTTAGCCAAATATCTACTAAATGACCAGGATAGGATATGCCAGGTTAACACTGGCATAATGTATTAGTGTTTCTTGATTTTTATATGTGTATAGAATATCTTTTGGCCCTTGGTTTATACAGATTCTTGTATTATTCTCTCATGAGATCAGTTCTGGGCCTCAATGCCCTTGAGTTCTTTAGGGCTACTTCCTCCAGCCTCTTTGTCTGACATCACTACTGCCTCTCCATGATGTAAAATCTGCACTGTGATTCAGAGTGATCCCTCGTATACAGCAGAGTCATTCTTCCAATGTTTCCCTCTTTCTTTTTCATTTCAATTCCCACAGGCCTCCATCTTCAGCAAATCTATTGCTGACAGCTTGAACAAATACTGCTAAGATACATTTATTATCCGAGACCCTTTTTCACTTAGAGTAAATATGTTACTGTCTCAGTTCATGTTTCAGCAATAAAGCAGACTCTAAGGTATGAATTTTGGTATAAGTAGATTATTTTGGAGGTGATATTAAGAAACACCAATGAGAAATGGGACAGGGAAGAAAAAGTGCAATAAAAGGTCCATTGGGAAGCCTGCTAGCACTGCGGGCAACTGTGATTGAATCCTGTGGGGAGCACTGGAGAATGCTTTAGTGAGAGTGACTCCCATGCCTCCCTACAGGAGGGAAAATAGTATTCTCAGTCCCCGATTTAAAGCTGATCCCAAGGCCATTAATTACCAGTCAGTTCTATAGACTGCTCATGGCAAGATCTAAGAAAGCATTGGGGCAGAGCAACACAGCTGTTCAGCTGGAATTCAGGGCATGCCCTGAAATGGTAAGAGACAGTGGGACAGGAGCAGATAACTGAAGTGTCTACTGTAATCACCTTTAAAACATGCTTTGTGGAATGATAGAATTGGAAATAACTTTAGGGACCAGCTCTCAGCTTATGAGCCACAACAAGGTTATTGATAACATTGTAGGTGGGATAATTCTTTATTGGGTGGAGTTAGCTGTACACATGCAGGATCTACCATTAAGTACCAGTCAGACACCCAGTTATTTTGACTGCACAAATAACTATTTATATTTTCTTTTTTAAAAAATTTATTCATTATACTTTAAGTTCTGGGTACATGTGCAGATCATGCAGTTTTGTTATATTTTCAAGTACCCCTCTGTTGGTCAAAAATTTCTCTGAGCTCCACAGTTTTATAGGGGAAGAATTTGTTTTTGTTTTTTGAGATGGAGTCTTGCTCTCTTGCCCAGACTGGAATGCAATGGTGCAATCTCAGCTCACTGCAACTTCCGCCTCCTGGGTTGAAGCGATTCTCCTGCCTCTGCCTCCTGTGTAGGTGGTTTTACAGGTGTGTGCCACCACACCCAGCTTACTTCTGTATTTTTAGTAGAAACAGGGTTTCATCATGTTGGCCAGGCTGGTCTCAGACTCCTGACCTCAGGCAATCCTTCCACTTTGGCCAGGCGTGAGCAACTGTGCCTGGCTAAGGAAAGGAATTCTAACTTGGCTAGGCTAAGTGACTTGCTAAAAAGCAATTGGCATCCAGTGTCCAAGTCTGCAGAATTATCATGTAGAGGGAACAGAAATTGTCTTTTTGAGGGAGGTTATCTCTGAGATATTTTGTACCTGGGTAGCAATGAATCCTGTATACACAGAAACATAAAATATTTGAGTGAAATAAGTATTAAATTATTATGGGGTCTAAACAAATTGCCTTCATTCCCTATCAGTGGTTTTATATCTGCTTTTTAATAATATAAATAGCTATTACATATGTTCAGAGTCAGAGGAAAAGAGAATCCATTTAAAATGATTACAAGCCAGCAAAATATTTACAAAGAAAAACATTTTTTGGGAACTGCCTTATTATTTTAAGTTTACATCATACCTGCTTTAATTCTAGAATGTCATTACAAAAAAAAAAAAAGCTTGAATACCTGAGTAGCATCACCTTTTTAACAGTATACTGTCCTACTCCTTAGTTCTTTACAGTTGAGTAAGTGGGTGACCTCTGAGTCCATACGTTCTTAGGTAAATGGAATCTATTGGGAAAGGAAGTCAATTTTACACATATAGATACAGATATTTTTAAATTTCACACTGTTTATATCTAAAATAAAAGCATAGATTTTGAGTCCCCCCAAATGAACATTATTTGTCTCATTTGGTGGACTTATTATAAATTATAGACTAACAGGGCATTATGAACTGCATCACACATGTTACCCAAATACAAATTCTGCTCTTAAGATTACACCATTACAAATAAATGTATTCTCAAGTAGCTGCAGTATTCCATTAAAATGTAGACACAAGCAGAGTGATTTTTATTAAGGAAAAAAAGCAGAGCAAAGCATTAAAAACATAAAACAGTTGCTTTCATATTAAATACAAAACTAGAGAGCACTGTTTCAAATTGGTGAGTCATATCTGTTTAATATCATTGCAATTATTTATGGGGATTAAGAAAATTAATGTCAAATTTAGTATTTTGGAAAAATGGAAGACTCAGTTAATTAACATGGAACTAGACATTTCATCCTGGAATCCTATTTCTTTCTCTTTCCAGAGGGAATCTAAATGTAGATTATATTAGAGAATTAAGTTTGACAGTTAATTTAGAAAGAAGTAATATTATAAGTATCAATTAAATAGAGGTGAGGGATATATGGAATTAGTTTGAGTTGTTAAACTGACCAATTCAAAAATTAGAAGTATTTTATCACTATTACAGATTTGTGAAATTATTAGCAATTCTGAATTATTCAGATTTGCTTAAATTCAATGGTCTGTGATATAGATGAATTAAAAAAGTTACTTAGTTGGTTTAAACTGTATAAGTTAACTTCAGTGTCCCAAACCTGGGACACTTGCTTCATTTTATTTCAGCTGCACCAAGATATCTGTGAAGCTCGTATTCTGTACAACAGTGTGTACTATTGTACAGAATGGGGTTGGATAATAATAATAAAATACCACTTTGTTAGTAAATATTCATTGAATGATAATTGTGTGCTAAGGAATGTATATGTATATTATCTCATTCAATTCTCATAAAATATATGTGATAGGTGCCAGTATAGATTTTCATTTTCCAAATGAAGTAACTGGGTCACAGAGAATTATGCGTCACAACCATGGTTATGTAGCTAGTATGTAAGGACTTTGCTTTAATCCCCCAATATCTCTACTCTAATATAAGTCAGAATCTAGACATGCAGATCAACACAAATACATTTCAACCTAAAAGAAAAATCTCTCAAAGCACATTAGCAATTTTGTCAGCAGTTAATTATTCATATACAAAGGTATTCGTCCCAGTTTGTAATATTAGCAAAAAATAATTTTCAGTCTTTTTCTTATTGATTTTGACAAAGTTGGCCACAACCTCTCTCTGGACCCTACTGCTCCCTTGTCTTTCAGAATAATGACACTTTTCTGGTTGACTTCTTATTGCTTTGATGGTTACTTCTCTGATGCCTTTAGAGGCATCTCTTTTGCATTTCTAATAAATGCTGATTTTTTTTTAGTGTGCTATTTTTACAACACATATTCCCCTTGGGAAATTGCTCATGTTCAAACACTGTCTCGTGCTACTGACTCCAGTGTAAACTTCTGTATATTCAATTGTTTACCGGAAACCACCAAAGAAAGCTTGAGGCACATAACTTAAACTTATATTTTCTCAAACCTGCTCTCATACCCGCTTCCCCCACTAGAAGTCCTCTTTACTCCTCCCTCTTTTTTACATGTCCCCATGTTAAATTTCATTATTCAATGTTGATTCATTAATTCTTTATAATTTTTGCTTTTATATTTTAGAAAATTTTCAGGTGCTGGGGATACAATTGTAGATGTGATGAAGTTCTGTCTTCACGAGGCTTGTACAGTAGTTCCCCCTTTACCCATGGAGGATACATTCCAAGACCCCCAGTAAATGTTTAAAACCATGGACGGTACCAAACCCTACATGTGTATATATGTATGCTGTGTGTATGTGTGTGTGTGTGTGTATATATATATATATATATATATATATATATATGCTGGGTGTCTGTATGTATACACACATACACATGCTGTGAATACATGTATACATATGTATTCATGCATAACATGAATGGAGAGTAGAGCAATGCATTTAAAATATAAATAAAATATAAAAACAATTATTTTCATATTAAACATATCTATTTATGCATGACAATATTTTGGTAAACAGTGGAGTAAATAGAGTAGCCCTGTAAGATTATATTTTTACTATACCTTTTCTATGTTTAGATACACAAATACCATTTTGTTACAATTGACTACAGTGTTAAGGACAGTAACATACTGTCCTAGAAGCCTAGGGGCAATAGGCTATACTACATAGCCTCTGTGTGTAGTAGGCTAGACCACCTAGGTTTGTGTAAGTACACTCTATGATGTTTGCAAAACAAAACTGACTGAAAACTAACTTAGAATGTATCCCCATCATTAAGTAATGCTGTTTTTTCCTATATGTCTATATCTATGATAAAATTTAAAATATAAATTAAACACAGTAAGAAATTAATCACAATAATGAATAGAACTGTTAAAACAATATAATGTAATAAAAGCCATGTCAATATAGTCTCTGTCTCAACATATTTTATTGTACTTTACTCACTCTTCTTCAGATGATGTGAATGTAAAATGCCTATGTGATGAGATGAAGTGAGGTAAATGGTGTAGGCATTGTGACATAGCATTTAACACGTGAATTCTTCATTTCTGGACTTTTCCATTTAATATCAAGCTACTGTTGACCTTAGGTAACTGAAACTGCAGAAAGCAAAAGCAGGGATAAGGGTGGACTACTGTATTCTCATTGAAGAATTAGAGCTGAGAAAACAAATCTGTAAAGAAACAAATAATATGCTTTCTACTAGGGATGAGTGTTTTGAAAAAACATAAAACAAATGAGTAAAGCATTCCCTTCGAAAAGCGGCACAAGACAACAATGACACCCTCTCTCACTGCCCCTATTCACCATAGTATTGGAAGTTCTGGCCAGGGCAATCAGGCAAGAGAAAGAAAGAAAGTGGATTCAGTTAGGAAAAGAGGAAGTCAAATTGTCTCTGTTTGCAGATGACATAATTGTATACTTAGAAAACTCCATCGTTTCAGCCCAAAATCTCCTTAAGCCAACTTCAGCAAAGTCTCAGCATACAAAATCAATGTGCAAAAATCACAAGCATTCCCATACCAAAACAGTCATATAGACCAGTGGAACAGAACAGAGGCCTCAGAAATAACACCACACATCTACAACCATCTGATCTTTGACAAACCTGACAAAAACAAGCAATGGAGAAAGGATTCCCTAATCAATAAATGGTGTTGGGAAAACTGGCTAGCCATATGCAGAAAGCTGAAACTGGATCCCTTCCTTACAGCTTATACAAAAATTAACTCAAGATGGTTTAAAGACTTAAACGTAAAACCTAAAAACGTAAAAACCCTAGAAGAAAATCTAGGCAATACCATTCAGGACATAGGCATGGGCAAAGACTTCATGACTAAAACACAGAAAGCAATGGCAATAAAAGCCAAAATTGACAAATGGGATCTAATTGAACTAAAGAGCTTCTGCACAGCAAAAGAAACTCTCCTCAGAGTGAACAGGCAACCTACAGAATGGGAGAAAATTTTTGCAGTCTATCCATTTGATAAAGGGCTAATATCAAGAATCTACAAAGAACTTAAACAAATTTACAAGAAGAAAACCCCATCAAAAAGTGGGTGAAGGATAAGAACAGACACTTCTCAAAAGAAGACATTTATGCAGCAAACAAACATGAAAAAAAAGTTGATTGTCACTGGTCATTAGAGAAATGCAAATCAAAACCACATTGAGATACCATCTCATGCCAGTTAGAATGATGATCATTAAAAAATCAGGAGACAACAGATGCTGGAGAGGTTGTGGAGAAATAGGAATGCTTTTACACTGTTGGTGGGAGTATAAATTAGTTCAACTATTGTGGAAGACAGTGTGGCAATTCCTCAAGGATCTGGAAATAGAAATACCATTTGACCCAGCAATCCCATTACTGCCTGTTTACCAAAAAGATTATAGATCATTCTATAAAGACACATGCACAAGTATGTTTATTGTGACACTGTTCACAAATATCAAAGACTTGGAACCAACCCAAATGCCCATCAATGATAGACTGGATAAAGAAAATGTGGCACATATACACAATGGAATACCATACAGCCATAAAAATGGATGGGTTCATGTCCTTTGCAGGGACATGGATGAAGCTGGAAACGATCATTCTCTGCAAACTAACACAAGAACAGATAACCAAACACCACATGTTCTCACTCAAAAGTTGGAGTTGAACAATGAGCACACATGGACACAGGGAGGGAAACATCACATACCAGGGCCTGTCATGGGGTAGGGGTTTAGTGGAGGGATAACATCAGGAGAAATACCTATTGTAGATGACAGGTTAATGGGTGCAGCAAACCACCATGGCACGTGTATACCTATGTAACAAACCTGCACATTCTGCATGTGTACCCCAGAACTTAAAGTATAATTAAAAAAAAAAAATGAGTAAATAAAGAGTGAAAGAGCGTAGGATTTTATCTAAAATAAACATTGAGTGTAATGTGTCAGTTGAGTGAACTGTCTTTGTTGCGAAAGCCATTAAGGCTCTTAGGAGTCATGAAAGCCTTCTGTGAGAAGGTGATTTTGGTCACAGTAATGAATGATGAAATGATGATTTAATGAAGAGTTGGAGAAAGAAAAATAAGAGGGAAAGCAAGTTTAAACGTTCTGATGATTGAGCAATTTGGCACTTTCCTTGGTTTCACTTAACTGTAAGATTTGCTTCTGAAAATATTTCTCTTTGCTATCACTTGTCTTACTAGGTACTCTAGGCTCTGGGGTTTTTCTAAAGCCAGTATTCACTAAGCAGTCAAGTTCAGGCTTATCTACACATACAAATCTGTTTATATGATTTCAGTGCAAAACCTTTCTAGATTTTCATGTGCAACTGTGCACTGAAAAACACTAAAGGATGTCATTCACTTAGACTAGGATATAAACAGTAGTACATGGAGTTGTGTGACATGCTGGCCCTGAATTCCATGCCATGGATAGTGGGAGGAAATAGAAATCCTTTGACAATTATTTTCCTCTTCATCGAGGATATACCCTTTGCTGGAGTCTTATTTCTTATAATTTTCTACTACTGTATTTATACGACATTGTGGTAGTTTATGATTCTGTTACCCTAATTCCCTTTCTCCTCCCTGTAATGACTTTCTTTTCTGGTTAACACCTGTTCATTCTTTGAACTTCAGCTCAGATACGACCTACCTGGAGCAGACTTTCCAAGCCTAGATTAATACCTGTAGTGCAACACTGCTCATTTGTCTCTCAATTTCCCATATCATTTGTAGTTCTAAAATTCAAGTCTGGATATACTAGTTCCCTGCTTAAAATACCTCTTGTCTTCCCATTTTCTATAATAAAAAGTCTATCCTTAGCATGACGTTGCCTGTATTTTAAATCTCCTTATAATTCTCCCATCTTTTTCATATGAGTCCCTTACTGAAGTATACACTTAACAGTTTTCTGACTAGGCCAAGTAGTTCCCAGCATAGCTCTGTGTAACCCTCAGGAATTCTACAGTCACCTGGTCATCTCCCAGGGCTCAGTCAAGTGTCACATACACTGTGAGGCGTTTTCTAACCCAGGCATAGAACTGCCCTTCTCAGTGTCTCTGCTTTACTCTGTGTGGACTTCTCTCACAGCACCTATTGTCATTTACTGAGTTTAGTCATTTGCTTTTCTATCTTCTTCTGTAAACTCATGGTGGATGGGACTTTGTTTCTGAACAATGGAGACAGCTGGCACCTGAGAGTTGCTTATTTGAGTAGATGAACTAGTAATTTAAAAAATTTGGGAAGGATATTGAGATAAGCCCAATCATGGTAATCATAGTCTTGATAAACACAAACTGAGATAAAAGATTTATTCTTTGAACTTCATTTTGCCCTCAAAGTAAAGTAGATCTCATTTCATATTTTGTATGTTGGAATGTTCTGCCATGGTTGCTATACTGATTGGTATTCTCCATTTCCTGAATTCATTGCTCACTGCTGTTCATTGCAATATAGACCAGCTATTTTTCAGCAGAATGAGTGGAACACCTTGAAAACCATGTCTTTCTTTCCAAACAGAGCACTGGGCCAGGCTGAAATCTGTGATCTAATCACTCACTGTGTGCTGAACACTAGTCTGCCTTTCCATATGATCTCGCTACACTTTTTGCACACACACCCACACATTATTTATGCTCAAAAGAATAATGTGTTAAATTTAAGTCTTAGAGAGTATAGTGAATGTGTTAGTTTCAAGAGATAAGATTGTCCAGATTCAGAAACTTGTAACCGTCATCTTCTAGCTTCCTCACTCTAAGTGTGGAGTAGGATTTGTGTAACATTAGTTCATCACTCTTCTCAGATTAGAAAATCTTACATGGTCATCTGGGAGAACAGGGCAAAACAAAGATCAAATGTTATGGCTAGAAATAAAGCCTGCAAAGCACCATCAATGGAAAGTTTGTCATATTTTATAGAGAAACCATAATTCTTACACATCTATACTAGTAATTCTGGTTGTGTTGATGCTTTGGACTGCCTAGAGAGTCACAATCTTCTGTCCATTAAATTAAAAGCATGACTTTTTAGTATGTTCATTTCTCCATATTGGGTGAAAGATGAGTAATGTCTTCTTTTACTGGATACTTTCTCTATGATCATGGAAATTTGCCTTTTCTAATCAGATTCCTGCATGGTTATTTAGGTAACTTCCTTGAGGAATATAGTACTAAGGCAGAATTACCACATAATTTTTTATCTAAGTTAGATAACTTTTTGAGAGTGAAGAAAGCACTACTCATAGTTAAACCAGGTTGGGAGGCATAAATTGGAATACATGATCGACAAGTATATGGGAGACGTTACTTTTAGGAGAAAACATTTCCAAATAACTCAAATATCTCCAGAGACTTGAAACCCATTCTGAAAACATAATTTGCTGTTCATATTTCAAAACAACATGGTTATCATCTGGGGATAGAAAGATCATGACAACACTGCTGTATGCCATGAAATTCTTTCTGTACGTAACATCAGATTGTCAGGTCCAAACTCAAGTGCAGAAAAACATGAAGAGAATTGTAATGCTTGAGCATCTGCCTCTTCTTGAATTAGAGCATAACGATTAACTTTTAAACCATTTTTGGATACCATTGCCAATGCTTTTTATATTGGGTATCTTTTTAACTTATGTACCAGCTTTCAGAAGTAGAAATAAGCATAAATACTGTAAGTATCCTTCTATTTTAAAATATTACATTTTTAGTTATAGCAGTTATTTCCAGCTACAAATCTTTAAATGCATGATGTTTTACTTATGTTTGATAATAAATAGGCAATACTTTGTGATACACAGTTGACACAAGACTAATCTAAATAAAAAATGAGAACATGGCCCCATTAATTTTAGAGATGATTGTTTTTAAACTGACTGCTTCTATACAGGACTTTCACTTTCTGTAAAATTTAAGGGATATTTTTAAATGGAATTCCATAAAGTAAATTTTAGAATGGAAAACATAACTCTGAGATTTATTTTCAATCTGCACAATTTTTTTTTTCACAGAGGTGTAGAAAACATTCCATCAGTTATATATAAAAAGTATCTGTGTGTTTTTGTTTGTTCATTTGAGATGGAGTTTCTCTCTTGTTACCCAGGCTGGAGTGCAATGGCACGATCTCAGCTCACTACAACCTCTGCCTCCTGGGTTCAAGCAATTCTCTTGCCTCAGACTCCTGAGTAGCTGGGATTACAGGTGCCCACCACCTCCCTCGGCTAATTTTTGTATTTTTGTTAAAGATGGGGTTTTGTCATGTTGGCCATGCTGGTCTCGAACTCCTGACCTCAGGTGGTCCACCTGTCTTGGCCCCCTATAGGGCTGAGATTACAGGCATGAGCCACTACACCTCACCTCAAATTCTGTGTTTTTAACAGCTTAATTACATGCTACAAAGTTACATATTTAAAGTATAAAATTTAATAGTTTTTAGTCCATTTACAGAGTTGTGCATCATCATCCTAATCTGGTTTTAGAACATTTTAATCATCTTACCCCCAAAAATCCTTGATCACGTTATCAATCTCTCCCCATTCCCTCCACTGTCCACCCCTCATGCAATGCAGCCCTCAGCCATAGACAAGCACTCATCGACTTTGTCTCTGTGTACTTGCCTCTTTGGAACATTTCACAAAAATGATATTATACTTGTCTTTTATGTCTGTCTTCCTTCATTTAGAATATTTTTGAGATTCATAGGTGTTGTAGCATCTATCAGTACTTCATTACTTTTACTATCTAATAGTATTCCATTTCTTGTATATACTACATTTTATTCATTCCTCAGTGGGATCTTTGTGTAGTTTCCAGTTTTGACTCTTAATGCTGCCATCCATGCAAAAGGTTTTTCAGTGTTTTGTTTTATTGTCTTTCTTTCTGTTTTTTTTTTTTTAACATATGTTTCTTTTCTCTTGGGTGGAATTCCACCTAAGAGTAAAGTTGCTGGTCATATGGTAACTCTCTGTTTAACCTTTTAAAAAATTGCCAAACTATTTTCAAAATTTGCTGTACCATTTCACGTTCCTATCAGTAATATCTGAAGATCCCAATTTCTCTACATACTTTCCAATACTTGTACATCGTTTTTAATATAACCATTTTAGTGGATCACTAATGATATTAAGCACTTCTGATTGTTTTTATAAATAAAATGTTACTAGAACACAGCCACACCCATTCATTTGTTCTTATTGTCTGTGGGTACTTTTGCGGTATGATGGCAGAGTTGAACAACAGAGATGGCATGGCCCACAAATCCTAAAATATTTACTATCTGACCCTTTATAAAAAAGTTCACCAGGCTCTGCTTTAGCAAATAAAAAATTTACATCCTCAGTCATGTTTTATTTACAAACAATTTGCATAGACACTTGTATTGTTTAGTGAGCAATACAAGTGTATTTCATTGTGTTTGGAGAAAATGATTGAAATGATTTCATCCAGATAATCTTGTGAATTTGTGATTGGTGTTAAATTTTCATTTTTCCATTTACTCACGTTTATTTAACAAGTTTATTAAATATATATTTATTTGCTATAGTTATGAAAGTCTTACTATATGCCAGTGACTGTGATAGAATTAGGGAAGAAAGTAGTGAGGAGCAACAAGGCCCCTCCCCTAACACAGCTTACAATTTATGCAAAGACTGCCTCTTAGTCTGAGGAAGTTGGGAGGCATCGGTTCTACAGCAGAGCTGAGGGCCTAAGGGTAGCTGGGAAATGATGAATAAGAGCTAGTGGAAAAACTATTAGAACAACATTTCCTAAGGTGTGAAAATGTTTCTCAGTGCTGTGAGAGAAAAAAGATCACTGGCACAAGATCTCTAGTTCTGAGGAACAGACTCTCCTTTTTGTATAATTTCTCAGAGCCTTTAACATATCAAATATGCATTGTGTATCTCTAACAAGATTTTTAAGGTATCTGAGCACCAGTTCTCTTAGTTTGATGAAGTATTTAGGGCTCCATGAAACATTTTCTGAAACCAAAAGTTGATTAGAACATTGTTGGTCAAGAATTGAGTGTCAGATGAAAAAATTCATAAAGCCCTTAGAAACAAAATGAGATCACTTATTCAACATCTTTCTTTTTCTAGTACTCTGTGACCTTTTAGATCTTGAAACTTTTTCTTGTGTAGATGTTAGTCCTGTAAATTAGTTATGGTAATGTCTCATTCAAAGGGTCTTTGAAGTTTAGTTTGTCCTTTATTGGATTCCTGTCTTTCATATTTGTCTTTCTAAAGCACTTTAAGATCATGGAGAAGAAAGTTTAAGGAAAGATGATATGATAGATTATTCTTCCTTGGGCTCTACCACTTTCAAAAGGATTATTCCTTACCTTTTTGTTAAATTGACTTCTATAAATTTTTCAAAGTGAAATGTTTTGGTTCTCAAAGGCCAGGAGTATTCTTTTATCTTCTTTTTCTACTCTTTCATATTTTCTTTGCTTGATAAATTCTTGGCTGAATAATGGTGTCAAAATGTTACCGTAATTCTTTTGCCAATCATTTTTGTCAAGCCCCCCAAAAGGCAAAAACAAGCACTGTTTAAAATGTTTAGTTTGGCAGTATGAGATAAATTGAAAGTGCAGATGGTGAGCAACCTATGAGGTCATCTGTCTGCTACTATGTGCAGCCCATCACAATTCTAGACTGTGAGAAACTTAAGCTCAGTTACCCACTTTGCTATTCAGTTCCTGCATACTTTGCATGAATAACAGCCCCATTCTATAACTCAGATTCCTCAGCTATATAATCAATAGAGTTAACGATTCTTATTTCAGTTATTGTGAAGTACCAAGTAGATGGTTGGCTTGCAATAAATATAGTTACCAATCCATAGCATTGGTCTAAGGAATGAAGAAACATCTGTTAGAAAGACAGCTTTTTAGGTGGAAATACTAATAGTGCCCTGAAGAAAGATTTATCTTTCTTATTATGTCACAGTTACCAGATGGAAAACTCAGTGAAATACAAAACAGTTAATGAATATAGGTATCATGGTATCATTATGATCATAAGGGAAAAAAGTGGAAGAGTTAGATGGATTTATAACTGATAAATCTATACTTGAAACATATATCTAACATTTAGAATGAAGTTCCTCCAGGTTTATTAAATGTTAGTGTTCTCTATCTTCCCCAGTGAGAACTTTTATAAATATATAAGTAAGGATTTAATTTACATCTTGGAAAAATATATAAAGGCAATTTAATGAAAAATGTGGGTGACCTAAAGCTGGAAGAGATTGATAATACATTGAAAAGCAGAATGATGCCCATACCATATGGACAGATGGTACGATAAACCTAATTTATGAGCTAATATTTTTTAAAAAAGAAATGTGAGAAAGACCTTTTTTTGGATTCATAATATTGTCTTCACACATCTATGAAATGGAAAATGTAAGTGTGGAAAAGACTGAAGTATTTAAAATTACTGTAATTGCAAAATAAGAGTTACAGTCTGCTAAGGAGATACTTCTGACAAAAACAGTCCAATATAATTATAGCCAGACCAGGTTGATATACAAATATCTGCAACAGTGGAGATTATTGATCTATTCAATTTTAGACTTCATTATGACAGTGTTAGATTCAGTAGAGCTACTCCATTCTGATGGACAAAAATAAATGTTAAAGTATTCAAGTAAAGTTAAATAGTTGTTGGCAGCTGTTGATAAAAGGATTAAGACATTAAGAATAGCCATATGGTTTGGAAAATCAACTACAAAAATTTATATCTATAAATATCTTTTAAAAACTACCTTTGACATTTTTGTTCCTACAGCCCCATGTTTAGGAATTTAACATGAAGGTATCTCTCCTCACGTAAAAGAAATGTATACCTAGGGTTTTAAATTGCAGCATAGTTGTATAATACTGAAAACTACCTAAGGTCCTCATTGAAGAATTTATGTATAACCACTGAGTAGAGTAGTATTTGCCCATAAAAAAGAATGAATAAAATTTTCTCTGAGCTGATATGCAGTGATTAACAAGATACATGTTGTAAAGTATAATTACAATGTTTTAACTTTTGTTTTATAAATAAGGAAAAATAAGAATATATGATTTTTTTTCTCTTTCTTGAGATTTCTCTATATCTGTTTGTCTTTTTGTCTAAATCTGTCTATCTGCCTGGCTGCACTTTCCTGGCAAAAACAAAAACAAAAACAAAAAACAAAAAACAGAAGTAGTATAAACAGAAACTAAAAAATAGTTACCTATGTAGAGTAGGTGAAAATGGGGTAGAGGGAATAGGAATCAGAATGTGAGTTATTTGAACGCCCCTCTTTATGTAGTTGATGTTTGAATTATGAAAGTATCCTATATATCCAAAAAAAACCACAAAAGGATCAATAAATAAATTGATTCAATCAGACATGTATGGTCTTAACCAAATATCAAACTATTTACTATACTGAGAAAAGAATAAGTAACTTTTACTTGATTAATTAATTTGTCAATTAACATACAAATTAATCAACAAATTAAGATTATAAATTCAAGTAACATTATCCATAAAAAACTTCAAGCCCATTTTCATCCATCTTAAATTCATCTGACTCTTCTATGTTTCAGTATTATCTTTTCCTCTTGATGTATACATGTTTAGAAAGATTAAACAACTGCAAAAATATTAGCTCTTAATTTGTTTTTTGATAGTTGCATTGGTGTGGTCATTCTCACGTTGTTTTCTGTGTATATTGTATGAAAGAACT
Source organism: Aotus nancymaae (assembly GCF_030222135.1). Lineage (NCBI taxonomy): Eukaryota > Metazoa > Chordata > Mammalia > Primates > Aotidae > Aotus > Aotus nancymaae. The sequence continues at coordinate 81,351,688 of NW_026988442.1, forward strand.
AATGAGTAAACGCATTAGCATGGTTGGAAGAAAGGAGGCAAATATGGAACGGGTGTGTGTGGAAGAATGCTTTAGTGTTGAGTTTTCTTTAGAAGTATCAGTATAACCCTATTACATGTAGACACATACACATATTTAATACAAACTTCAAACACATTTTCATCCATCTTAAATTCATCTGACTATTCTGTGTTTCAATATTACTATTTCCTCTTGATTAAAGAATGTCATTATGACTGTTTCTGCATATAATGGCCAGATACTGATTTCTAAATACCACTCACTAAACACACATTGAAAACTGGAAAACTTAAATGGCTGATTTCAGGTCTAAAACAAGAAAGAACAAATTGGGTTATGCCAGAAAGCAATGGCATGCTCACTGGTTAATAGAATAAGGTTGAAAAAGCACAGATGCTCTGTATAGGGAATTTATTGACCACATGTGGGATATGTAGCATCAGTAAGAAAAACAGAGAAAAACTGTTGAACTTTTTTTAAAAAAAATCCAAGAGTACATAGTAGCACAAGAGATGATGAAGAAAGAGAAAAAAAGCAGTTCTTTTAAAAAAGAATTAGGTCATTTTTTTAGCCCTACTTCACCCTTTTGGTGTTAAAGGGATTCCTACTCTAGGGTTATATGGATGACAGAATATAACACCTGACACTGGGAGGATGAGATCAATTGCAGTTCATACTCACTCATACTCACATATGTCATACATACATATATTCTCAGCCTAGAGGAGGAGAGCACCCCATGCCACAGAGACCCACGCAAACAAAGTGCCAAGTGAATAACCGGGGGCTGTGAACAGCAAGATTTATAGTGCCAAGAGTGGGAAAGGCCCCTGGTACTCATAGGAGGATGTGATTGGTTTATTTATTGTTTTTATTTTAAAATTTAATGTAACTCAATTTTAAGTTCTGGGATACATGTGCAGGACATGCAGGCTTGTTACATAGGTAAACGTGTGCTTTGGTGGTTTGCTGTACCTATCAAACCTTAGGTGTTAAGCCCTGCATGCATTAGCTGTTTATCCTAATGCTTTCCCTCCCCTCACCCCCTCAACAGGCCCCAGTGTGTGTTGTTCCCTTCCCTGTGTATGTGTTCTCATTATTCAGCTCCTACTTAGATGTGAGAAGAAGCAGTGTTTGGTTTTTGTTCCTGTGTTAGTTTGCTGAGGATAATAGCTCCCAGCTCCATACGTGTATCTGTAAAGACATGATCTCCTTCCTTTTTATGGCTATGTAGTATTCCAGGGTATATATGTACCACATTTTCTTTATCAAGTCTATCATTGATGGGCATTTGGATTGATTTCATGTCTTTGCTATTATGAATAGTGCTGCAATAAACATACACGTCCATTTATCCCAGTAATAGGATTGCTGGATCAAATGGTATTTCTGATTCTAGGTCTTTGAGGAATCTTCACACTATCTTCCACAGTGGTTGAACTAATTTACATTGTCACCAACAGTGTTAAAGCATTCCTATCTCTCCACAGCCTCACTAGCATCTGTTCTCTTATATTTTTAATAATCACAATGCTGACTGGCATGAGATGGTATCTCATTGTGGTTTTGAATTGCATTTCTCTACTGATCAGTGATGTTGAGCTTTTTTTCATGTTTCTTGGCTGCATAAATGACTTCTTTTGAGGAGTCTGTTCTTGTTCTTTGCTAACTTTTTTTTTCTTTGCCCACTTTTAAATGGTGGTGTTTGTTTTGTTTCTTTTAAATTAGTTTATGTTCCTTGTAAATTTTGTATATTAGACCCTTGTCAGATGGATAAATTGCAAAATTTTTCTCCCATTCTGTAGGTTGTCTGTTTCCACTGATGATAGTTTCTTTTGTTGTGCAGAAACTCTTTAATTTATTTAGATCTCATTGTCATTTTTTTCTTTTGTTGTAATTTTTTTTGCTGCTTTCATCATTAAATGTTTGTCCATGCCTATGTCCTGAATGGTATTACCTACACATTGGGTTTGTATAGTGTTAGGCTTTACATTTAAGTCTTTAACCCATCTTGAGTTAATTTTTGTATATGGTGTAAGTAGGGGTTCAGTTTCAATTTTCTGCATGTGGCTAGCCGGTTCTTCCAGCACCGTTTATTAAATAGGGAATCCTTTCCCCATTGCTTGCTTTTGTCAGGTTCGTTGAAGATCAAATGGTTGTAAATGGTCTTCTTTCTGAGATATCTATTCTGTTTCATTGGTCTATGTGTCTGCTTTTGTACCAGTTCCATGCTGTTTTGGTTACTGTACCCTTGTAGTGTTGTTTGAAGTCAGGTAGTATGATGTCTCCAGCTTTGTTCTTTTTACTTAGGATTGTCTTGACTCTATGGGCTCTTATTTGGTTCCATATGAAATTTAGAGTAGGGTTTCTTTTTTTCTAATTCTGTGAAGAAAGCCAGTAGTAGTTTAATTGAAATAGCATCTATAAAATACTTTGGGCTGTATAACCATTTTCATAATACTGATTCTTCCTACCAGTGGACATGGAATGTGTTTCCATTTGTTTGTGTCCTCTCTTATTTCCTTGAGCAGTATTTTGTAGTTCTCCTTGAAGAAGTCCTTCACATCCCTTGTAAGTTGTATTTCTAGGTATTTTATTCTCTTTGTAGAAATTGTGAATGGGAGTTCACTCATGATTTGGCTTTTTGTTTTTCTATTATTGGTGTATAGGAATGCTTATGAGTTTTGCACATTGATTTTGTATCCTGAGACTTTGCTGAAGTTGCTTATTGGCTTAAGGAGATTTGGGGCTGAGACAATGGGGTTTTGTAGATACACAATCATGACATCTGCAAACAGAGACAATTTGACTTCCTCTCTTCCTATTGCATTTCTCTACTGATCAGTGATGTTGAGCTTTTTTCATGTTGTTGGCCACATAAATGTCTTCTTTTAAGACTTGTCTGTTCATCTTCTTTGCCCACTTTTTAATGGTGTTGTTTGTTTTGTTTCTCATAAATTAGTTTAAGTTCCTTGTAAATTTTGGATATTATACCCTTGTCAGATGGATAAGTTGCAAAAATTTTCTCCTATTCTATAGGTTTTCTGTTCACACTGATGATAGTTTCTTGGCTGTGCAGAAGCTCTTTAGTTTAATTAGATCCCATTGTCATATTTTTCTTTTGTTGTAATTGTTTTTGCTGCTTTCATCATGTAATGTTTGCCCATGCCTACGTCTTTCTCTTGCCTTATTGCCCTGGCCAGAACTTCTAATACTATGTTAAACAGGAGTGATGAGAGAGGGCATCTTTGTGTTGTGCCGATTTTCAAAGGGAATGCTTCCAGCTTTCATCCATTCAGTATGATATTGGCTGTGGGTTTGTAATAAATGGCTCTTACTGTTTTTAGGTATGTCCCTTCAACACCTAGCTTATTGAGAATTTTTAACATGAAGGGATGTTGAATTTTATCAAAGACCTTTTCTGCATCTATTGAGATAATCATGTGGTTTTTGTATTTGGTTCTGTTTATATGATGAATTACATTTATTTATTTGCATATGTTGAACCAGCCTGTATCTCAGGGATGAAGTGACTTGATAATGGTGGATAAGCTTTTTGATGTGCTCCTGGATTCAGTTTGCCAATATTTTATTGAGGATTTTCACATTGATGTTCATCAGCAATATTGGCCTGAAATTTTCTTTGTTTGTTGTATCTCTGCCAGAGTTTGGTATCGGGATGATGCTGGCTGCATAAAATGAGTTAGGAATAGTTTCAGAAGAAATGGCACCAGCTCCTCTTTGTACTTCTGGTAAAATTCAGCTGTAAGTACATCTGGTCCTGGGATTTTTTTTTTTTTTTTTTTTTTTTGATGGGTAGGCTATTTATTACTGCCTCAATTTTAGAACTTGTTATTGGTCTATTCAAGAATTGAACATCTTCCTGGTTCAGTCTTGGGAGGGTTTATGCTGCCAGGAATTTATCCATATCTTCTAGATTTTCTAGTTTATTTGCATAGAGGTGTTTATAGTATTCTCTGATGGTTGGTTGTATTTTTGTAGGGTCAGTGGTGATATATCCTTTATCATATTTATTGTGTCTGTGTGATTCTTTTTTCTTCTTTATTAGTCTAGTTAGTGATCTATCTATTTTATTAATTTCTTCAAAAAGCCCCTGGATTCATTGATTTTTGAAGGGTTTTTGCGTCCCTATTTCCTTCACTTCTGCTCTGATCTTGGTTATTTCTTGTCTTCTGCCAGCTTTGGTGTTTGTTTACTCTTGGTTCTCTAATTGTTTTAGTTGTGATTTTAGAGTGTTGATTTGAGATCTTTCTTGCTTTTTGATGTGGCTATTTTAGTGCTATAAACGTTCCTCATAACACGGCCTTAGCTGAGTCTCAGAGATTTTGATATGTTGTCTCTTCATTCTCATTGGTTTCAAAGAACTTCTTGATGTCTGCCTTAATTTTATTATTTACCTAGGAGTCATTCAGGAGCAGGTTGTTCAATTTTCATGTAGTTGTGTGGTTTTGAGTGAATTTCTTATTCTTGAGTTCTAATTTGATGGCACTGTGGCCTGAGAGACTGTTTATTATTATTTCAGTTCTTTTGCATTTACTAAGGAGTATTTTATTTGCAATTATATGATTGATTTTAGAGTAAGCACCATGTGACACCAAGAAGAATGTATATTCTGTTGTTTTGGGGTAGAGAGTTTTTTGGTTATCTATCAGGTCCATTTGATCCAGAACTCAGTCCTGTATGTCACTGTTAATTTTCAATTGTGATGATCGGTCTAATATTGACAGTGGGGTGTTTAAGTCTCCCAGTAGTATTGTGTGGGACTCTAAGGCTCTTAGTAGGTCTCTAAGAAGTTGTCTGGATACATGTTCTTAAAGTGGGTGTTCCTGTATTAGGTACATATATATTTATGATAGCTAGATCTTCTTGTTGAATTGATCCCTTTAGCATTATGCAATGCCCTTCTTTGTCTTTTTTGATCTTTGTTGGTTTTTAAAGTCTGTTTTGTCAGAAAACTGAGTGTAACCCTTGCTATGTTATAGTCTGCTTTCCATTTGCTTGTTAAATTTTTTTCCCATCCCTTTCTTTTGAGCCTATGTGTGACTCTTTATCCAGCTTGCCATTCTCTGTCTTTTAATTGGGGTATTTAGCCCATTTAGAGTTAAGGTACATAATGTTATGTGTGAATTTCATCCGGTCATCATGATGCTAGCTGGCTATTTTGCAGGCTTGTTGATGTAATTACTTCATAGTGTCATTGGTCTTTGTACTTCAGTGTGTTTTTGTAGTAGCTGTTAATGATTTTTCCCTTTCATATTTAGTGCTTCATTTGGGAGCTACTTCAAGGAAGTCCTGTTGGCAATGAATACCCTCAGCATTTACTTTTCTGAAAAATGTGTTATTTCTCCTTTGCTTATGAAGCTGAGTTTGGCCAGATATGAAATTCTGGGTTGAAAATTCTTTAAGAATGTTGAATATTGGCCCTCAATCTTTTCTGGCTTGTAGAGTTTCTGCTGAGAGGTCCACTGTTAGTCTGATGGGCTTCCCTTTGTAGATGACCTGACCTTTCTCTCTACCTCCCCTTAACATTTTTTCCTTCATTTGAACTTTAAAGAATCTGATGATTATGTGTCTTGGGGTTGATGGAGCATCTTACTGGAGTTCTCTGGATTTCCTGAATTTGAATGTTCACGTGTCTTGCTAGGTTGGAGAAGTTCTCCTGGATGATATCCTGCAGTATGTTTTCGAGCTTGGGTCCATTCTCCTTGTCTCTTTCAGGTACCCCAATGGTCTTTTGGACTGAACCCCAATGGTTCAGTCTTTTCATAATCTCATAGTTATTGGAGGTTTTATTCATTCCTTTTCATTCTTTTTTCTCTAATCTTGTCTTTCTGCTTTATTTCAGCAAGATAGTTTTCAAGCTGTGAAATTCTTTCTTCTGCTTGATCTCTTCAGTTATTGATAACTGTGTTTGCATTGTGAAGTTCTTGTGTTTTTCACCTCCATCAAGTCATGTATGTTCCTCTCTACACTGGTCATTCTATTTAACAGCTCCTTCTGAAGCCTACTTCTGTCAATTCATCCATCTCAGCCTCCACCTAGTTCTGTGCTCTTGCTGGAGAAGTGTTGCAATCATTTGGAGGAGAAGAGGCACTCTGACTTTTTAATTTTCAGCATTTTTTCATTGATTCTTTCTCGTCTTCATGAGTTTATCTAGCTTTGATCTTTAAGACTGCTGACCTTTGCATAGGTTTTCTTGTAGGGACTTTTTTGTTGATGCCGTTGTTATTGTTGCTTTCTGTTTGTTTATTTTTCTTTTAAGAGTCAAGTCCTTCTTTCATAGGACTCCTGTGGTTTGCTTGGGGTCCACTCCAGACCTATTTACCTAGTTTCTTACCACACCTGGAAGTGTCACCAGTGAAGGCTGCAGAACAGCAAAGATGAGTGCCTTCTCTTTCCTCTGGAATCTTTGTCCCAGAAGGGCACTGAACTGATACTAACAGAAACACTACGGTATAAGGTGTCTGGCAACCCCTATTGGGGGTTCTCCTCCAGTTAGGAGGCACAGGATGTGGGACCCACTTAACGAAGCACCCTGGCTGCTCCTTGTCAGAGGAGGTGCACTGCACTGGGAGGAATCTCACTTGTCCAGACTGCCCAGATTCCTCAGAGCCATCAGGGGCAAAGACTAAGTCTACTGATTTGTGAAGACTGCAGCCACCCTTCCTTCCAGGGCTCAGTTCCAGGGAAATTAGAGTTCTGTCACTAAAACCCTGGCTGGAGTTTCTGAAATTCCTGCAAGGAGGCCTCATCTAGTGAAAAAGTATGTGTCAGGATCCAGCCTAAAGAGGCAATCTGGCCACAGTCTGCCACAGCCACTGTGCTGCACTCTGGGGAATTCCTCCTGGATTCAAACCATCCATTTTCCCTGGCACTGCAGGGGAAAGATGTACACTAGAGCTGCTGTGATAGCAGCCACCCCTCCCCCTGGAGCTCAGTCATCTTAGACAGCAGGCAGCCACAGTGATGGCTGCTGCCCTCCGCCTTAGAAGTTCAGCCATCTCGACAGCATGCAGCCACAATGATGATGGGCCACCCACCCCTACCTCTGGGAACCCAGTTGTCTTAGGCAGTCTCCAGCCAAGTAGCCACTAAGAATCTGCAGTGGTTTGGACCCAAGGCCCTAGTGGTGTGGGCTCATAAGGGGGATCTCCGGATCTGTGGGTTGCACAGATCTGCGGAAAAAGTGTGGTTTTTCAGGCAGGGTAGCTCCATCACTCAGCACCTCCCTTGGCTGAAGGTGGTAGCTCCCCTTGCCCTGTGTGGCTCCTAGTGGACAGTGGCACTACCCTGCTTTTCCTCATGCTCTGTAGGTCATGCTAACTACCTAGTCAGTCCCAGTGAGAAGACCTGGATAGCTCAGTTCAGTTTGTTTAAATAATTCCTCAAGTTTTCAGGGAACTGAAAATCACCACTTAATGCTAAGCAGTAGCTGTACCTGTTCTATTTGATAAGAAAGGTTGTTTGGAGAGGATCTTAGCTCTAGAAGCCTAATGGGGAGGGAAGCTTGTGGTTAAGTTATTAGACGCCCTGTGATTTCACCAGATATCAAGTCAGCACATACTTTTAGATATTTGTTTTTGGGCTTTATGACATATAATAAATGTGGCTGAAATGACAGAGAAAAAGTCTTGATGTTTATGTCCTAATATTATAATTTACTAATGAAAGGGTTATCAGTACATTCTAAAATTTTTGGGTCAAAAGTGTTTAAGAATAGAATATTCATGTTTTCAAAGCATCCTTACACATATTACTCAAAAGATAGAAAATATGCCTTTGCAATGGAAAGATCATATAGTGACAATCTTAACCAAGTGACTAAGTTTGGCGTTATTGGTGGTCTGAAGCCTAACTTTTTTGTTTCTTGTGATGAAATGCAATGGGAAATATACTACAAGTGCTATGCAGTATTCTTAGCAAAAATGTTGACCTGAATCTAATCACAAAAAACAGACCAATCTACCATGTGCTATGCTTTGCAGGACAGCTAACCTGGACTTTTCAAAAGACTTATTACTTTAATATTAAATCAAAATATGTAATAATGAAGAATGGGTAAAACATCAACTATTTTAAATTGAATAAGGCTAATGTAACGTAACAGTGAAATGCAGTGTGTGAACTTGCATCATAGATTGAAAAGATTTAAAGAACATTTATATGACTATTGATGAAATGTAAGAAAAGTTGCATGTTGTATAATTTTATTAAATTATTTTTCTCAGGTGTGATAATGGTGTTGTGGTCATATATTCTTGGGGGGCCCATACTTAAGTATAATTATGCAGTCTCCTTTAGATCATTCAACGAAACAATTGTGTGTATATTTATGTTAAAAGAGAGAGGGAGACAGAGAGAGAGAGAGATAGAAAAAGAGGGAGAGAGGGAGAAAAAGTGAGAGAAATGAAGCATATATGGAAAGATATTGAGAATTAGTGATTCTAAACGAGGATTATGCAGGTCTTTATTGTACTGTTCTTTCAACTTTTATTCATGTTTGAAGTGTTTAAAAGTAAAAAAAAAAAAACAACATAGCTGATTGTGAAAACATACCAATTACTGTAGATAAATAACATAAAGAGGGAGACAGACTTCTGCTTACATGCCTTATCATAATAAAATTGCAGAATCTAGGAGAAAGTGGAATCTTAAAAAATTTTAGAGGAAAGGCAATCTACAGAAGACAAGCAATTTAAATAGGCCTCTCAGCAATAGCCATGAGAAACCTAAATACAATGGAATATAACTTCAGTGAGCTGAGATAGCTTAACATTCTATACCTAGCAAATACACTTTTCATCAGGATAAAAGGGCGAAATAAAGATACTTTTGAACAGACAATCTGGGATAAACCAAAAACAAATACTCAGTAAAATAAATGTTAAAAATATAATTTAAACAGAAAAAAAAATCCAGATATAATGGTGATGATACAGAAAGAAATTATGAACAATTATATTGGTAAAAATGTGGCTAAATCTAAGCAAATTATGACTATATAAAGCCAAAGTAATTTGAAATTTTGTGAAGAGGAAAAATATCTTTCAAAAAATTAATTACAAAATTATATACACAATAGGAAAGGGAGTAAAGTAACTGCATGCTATTGCTTTTGAGTAGTTTGAAGAGGGGGTAACTTAATTGTTTTTAAATTAGTATAATCCCAAAAGATATAGATGCAAGGTGCAAATTCCTAAAAATAGAGGAGAAAAATAAGAAAATAAGAGGCAGAGAATTGAGACTCCAAGAATATGAAAAATACAATGCAGATGATAGAGTAAGATTGGGCAACAGTGACAGAATAAAGATTGGGGAGTAGGTAAACCCATGCAATATATTGTCAGCGGAGGATTTCCAAGAGCACAAAGAAACTTAGCAGCCCTCAGTTATAAATAAAAGTTATTTTATGATACTTAATACTAAAACTATCATTGAATTTATGTGTGAACCCCCAAATAGAACATGGTTCATAGGCATAAGACTTGACTAAATTACTCTTTTGTCTAGGAGGGAGGCCCTTGTGACCTGGAGGGAAGCCTACACACAGCTCTTACTGATGGACAAGAATGATGGTGATGCCGGCCAAACCACACTTGTGTGAAGGCCAGTTAAGCCTGTACATTACCAGTCTGTGACCTCTAGTACCACCCTTGTACATATATCACATTCCATTGGTGTATAAGTCAAATATAAGTTCAGAGTGAAAGCACTGAATCATGCAAAGTAAGAGAGCAGGTAACATGTAGAAAAAGAGCCAGAGATCAGATTCCTTGCTAGGTTTCACTCTAGACTGTAGCCTCTGAGGATTAATAAAGTTTTTGGAATGCAGAGATCACTCTTCCTCTGAATAGGATTTGTGAAATCTCTAGAGTTATGCAGTTTCATATGCATCTGTGGTTCTGCGTAATTTTAGTGGGTACTGCCTTGTGATTCTGTGGAAAGAAAATATCATGGGACTTTGAAATCTGTCAGTTGATTGCACATTTCTTGTTCAGTCAAAATTTACTTAGAATTCTAAGTGTGCATTTACTAAAACTGTGCTTGAAGGGTTGGTAATGGGTGATTTAATTCTCTAGTATTATATGTGATTGCAATCTGGAAGGCTGAACTCTTTGGTGATGGCCAACCATGCAGCAAGAAGGTTAACACAATTTGCAATGGTAATCTCTCTTTCATCTACACATTTCAATCAACCTTGGCATTATCTCTAAGGCCGGATCCAAGTACGTGTAAGCCAGAAGCCTTCAGGAAAGAGCAGCTGTTTTTGTCTTCTCTCACATGTTGGATTCTAGGTCAAAATGTCATGTAAAAGTTTTGTGACTAAAATATCTATACTGATTTCTAGGAATAAAATAGAAATGCCTGGGGCATTCTGTGTATTTTTCCTGTAAGTCATTAAAATATCCTGGCAGGCTATCGAGAAACAAAACGGATTTTGTCTCAATTGTATGATTGAGTCCTCCCTTGAAATCCTTGCTATTTTCTGGACTAACAAATGTGAAGAGTCCATACTAAGAGTTGAGTTGATTTAGTGCATATATCCTTGGGATTTTGGTCAATTAAAAAAAGCTACTTGAAGCCTTGTTGGTTAGGGGTTTGTTACAGGAACCAGACCTTACACAAACATGGAAGCACTGAGTGAAAAGTGTTTAAGGGGGACTGGGATGATCAGAGAAATGAATCACTGGCCAGTTTTCTAAAGCCCTGACTCAGGTAAACAAGAAACCAAGCAAGCATGCTCTATTGCCAAAGCAGGACTCTGAAGGGGGCACTTGAGCAAGATCTGTAAAAAGATGTTGTCTTTGGTGGCTACTACAACTGTGAGTCCACAGCCAAATGCCCAGTGGTAGGTTTGGGGCCACCATTGGTCAGCAGGGCAAGCTACTGAAAAGATGGACTGGATTCAGAGAAGAGGAGAATAAGGATACACTGCGACTTGCTAGGAAGCCCTCAACATATCTTAGGCATCTTATCTTATGAGAACCTTCTGAAAGTAGTAGCTTCTGTTTCTCTTCTTCCTTCCATATCTAACAGAAAGTCTCTCTTCTGGCCAACTATATCTGGAAGTATTAGGAAAGGGTACTGGGAAATGTAATACTCAGTATTAGCCTGACATAAGCAAGATACTCTAGTGAGAAGCTGGTAATTTCCTTGTAACTTAGTACAATTAGGAAGTAGAAATTAGAGTCTAAAGCAGTCTGCAAATTAGGAAGACAGTGGCCAAGAGGAGTAACAGGAATCTAAGTCAGGTGCAGTACACAAACATCTGTTATGGTATTATAGGTTGTGCCAGTATATGGGAGGCCGTGGGTCAGAAGGTTTTTGCAGAGAGCCAAAGTGAAGCAAGATTTACCTCTGAAATGACAAGGGGTCACAGAAACATGAAACTCAAATGTGTTACTTTTGTTGTTGTTGTTATCCAAATATGAAGAGCAGGAGATAAATTTCAGCAACTTTGAGGTGTTTGTTAAAAATTGCAGATTTCTGAAACCTCCTTGTAGACCTAGGAACCAGAATCTCTAGGATTTTGATCCAGGAAACTGCATTTTAAACACAATCCTCAGATGGCATTTCTGTGCAGTCTAGCTGGGAAATGTATGACTCGCAGAGTGACAGATTCATGCTAACTTCATGTCAGGTCCTTACTGATCTGCTTCAGCACTGAGATCAGAGACTGACTTAGAAGAATATATATGTAAGTTATTTTTTAACTGACTCATATAGTAGATTTTGTTATTTTTTTTTTTAGAGAAGAGAAAATTCAGTCTAGAGATGGCAAATAAATTATTCATGTCACCTACCTAGTAAGTGACTGGGCCCATACTCTAATTTAGATCTGCTTGACTCCGAAGTGTACCCTTTGAGTGTAGAATGCCATAAAAGGCTTCAGCTGTGCAGAATTACTGACATACTTGCTAAACATTCATCAGTGAGACCCCTCAGGGAAGGAAAAGTAATACTGGTCTCCTATTAAGCTAAGTCTGTGTGGATTTCTAAGAAAAGTCCTGGAGGCTAATATTCCCCCAAATAAGAGAACTAGTAATGGAGGAAGGCAGGACCTGAAAAAATCACTCCCCAGAAAAATGAGAACTTCACACTCGCTTTGTTTCCTGCCCCTATTCTCCTCCCTCTCGGTGGACCCAGCACTTATAACTACTATGACCTCTTCTGTCTTTGTGTGTCCTCATCATACCAAGTATTCCCCTGTCTTCTCTGAAAAAAGAAAGCATCTTGGGATCATTTATATGGAATTAATTTTACAGTTAATAAGCAAAACCTAATATTTTTTGTCTACTTTTTTTGGAGCAATATGGTGAACTCACATTGGCAAAGTTATTTAATTGTATTTATGAAGGAATAGATGAGTGTGACTGAGAAAGTGTGCAATCAGATTGCAGTAAAGGTAAGCCCAGCTATGGCAGCAAAATGTGACCCCTATCTTTGCATTCTAATTTAGGCTCTACTGGGAAGCTTTACAAGATTATTGAATACTTTCTAACAATTAGAGCTGGCCCAGATGGTTTGGATTGCCTTGGGAATTTGCAGATTCTTCTGTGTGAAAGATGTTTCTGCTGGGGCTGGTCTTTATACATCGATGTTATAAACAATTTATAAAGTACAAAGTTTCATTTTCAGTTTTTGTTTTGTTCTTTCTGTTAGCTATCTAGTCACCAGATAACTATCATTGTTTCCATATCTTGTGGAATTCCTGCTAGTAGTGACAAGATCAAAATTGGAAAATAGCTGTGAAAGTAGAATAATATGTATAATATGATACGCATACAGGGAAGTACTCCTGCATCAGCCACAATTCTACTGATTCCAATATCCCAACTCCAGCAACTGTTCTTCACCCTCTCTCCTAGCCCAAGTCATCATTCCTACCAGTTTACTACCACAGTCTCTTAAATGATCTGCCTGTGTTCTGTCTGCTTCCACAAGAGCCCATTTCTACTCAGAGTCATTCTTTCATTTTCTTGCCATAAGAGGAGAATCAGCCTAAGTTTTGCCATGGCAATCAAGGCCCCACATGATTTGTCTTCACCTGTTTTTCCAGCCTCATCTCCTCACAGTCTTCCTTGATTGTCTGCATTTCAGCATCACACACTTGCTTTCTAGTCCCCAAGTGAGCCCGCTTCATTTCCATCTTTGTCCCTGCTCTTCCCATTCACTTCCAATACTACCTCTTCATAGAGACCTCTTTAAACCAGCCTAAATCAATGAACCCTACTCTCTCCCTCTATCCTAGTATTTTGTTTAGTCTTTTTATTACAGTGCTTATCACTGTCTGAAGTTACTACTTATGAGTTTATATGTGTATTATTATTTTTCTGCTATTACAGCTAAGTGTAAGCTCAATGAGGGTAATGTCTTTGTCTTGTATCCCTGGTTCCTAGAAGAGTGACTGTCATATACTGGGTTCAGTGTGCATGTGGAATAAAGGAATGGATTAAATGGAAGGGGTTCAATTATAGGTAATAGTTTGGTAGACAGCCAGATTCAGTGAAATTATGGAATACTCATGCCTCAAAAGAAAACCTTTTCTTATGTCATTTCATATATGATAGTGTTACCAAGTATCAACCTTTTCAGCCACACAGCCTGAAATAATGAAATGGAGCGTAGTAGTTGGACTTGGAACCAACTTCCGCCTTAAGCAGAAAGCTCATGCAGAATTTAAATTGATTATTAAGGAAAAAAGTCCTCTTCCACACCCACAGAAAGGATAGATAAGGCATTGGTTTTCAAGTCATGGGATTTGCCGTAATTAGATAAGAGAATTATAAATATCTTATTTGCATGTTACACATTTCTGTAACTCTAACCATCCAAATATGGTTTCTATTTTCAAAATGGGTACCAATTTAAAAATGAGACAGTGCCTCATACATACAGTATAATAATATTTAACTTAAAACACTGAGATGGTTAATTTTGTTTGTCAGCTTTGCTAGCTACAGTGCCCAGATATTTAGTCAAATATTCCTCTGGATGTTTCTGTGACAGTGCTTTTCTGAATGAGATTAACATTTAAATCAGTGGAGTCTGAGTAAAGAAGATTACCTTCCCACATGGTGGGTGGGCTCATCCATTAGTTTAAGGCCTTATCAGAAGAAAGATTGACCTTCCCTAGGCAAGAAGGAATTCTGCCAGCCAACTACCTTTGTACCTGAACTGCAATTCTTTTCTGAGTCTCCAGCCTGCTAACCTATGCCATCAGATTTTGGACTCTCCAGTCTTTGACAATAGCATGGCACAATCCCTAAAATAAATTTATCAATCTTCCTGTATCCCTCTCTTCTTATCTCTCTCTTAAATTCCCTCTGCCTTTCAATTTTTCTCTCAATCTCCCTCTCTCCTTTCTCTCTCTCAATCTCTCTCCCCTCTTATATACACATACACATATGTGTGTTTACATATATGCATATATATGCATATGTATTATATATATTTATACACACACATCTTGTCTTGTTTCTCTGGAGAATTCTGATACAGACACATTTCTGATTATGGATTTAAAATATAGTATTGAAAAATTTGAATAACCTATGCAAATATTTATTTGGTTATAAATTCAATTAAATAGATTGACCTCATCTATCATTTCTAATAGATTACTTCTAAGAATCAGAATATGGCAAGTAATATCTCATGCATTATGAAGTTATTAATTATTTAACATGCATTAAAAGAGAAATTTAATGTAGCTCATTTCTTCAGGATTACTAATTAAAGTCAGTCTTGACTCTAGAAATAAAAAAAAATAAGAGCAACTGTGACAGCATTGGTATTCAGTGAAATTGATGACCTTAGTGGGTTAATTTTATATAAACTCTTATGGTACACACAACTTGTCACTGTGGTTCAAAGTTACGTTCAACACAATTTTTCTTCTTAATTGCTCAAGACACTCCACTCTGACGTTTGCTACTTTGGCTGCAATAGAGAGATTAAAGAATCAAGTCATTGTATTTTACAGTTAACAGGATTGCTAATAAAGAATAGTAGTAGCATGAAAAAATTGTAGAGCGGCAGTAGAACTGAAAGCTCAAGGGGCTACCTGTGCAGACTGGGAAATCCATATGCTACACAAAGATTAGAAATGGTGATTAAAGAGGAACTCACGATATAATGGATTAAAACAAAAGGTAAGGTGTCTAACAGAACACTGGATGACACTGGGAGGATAAGACATATATGACATTATAAAAACAGAGTTATACTCCAAGGCCCTTTTTAAATTATAAAAATTACTTGTACACTTAATGGCATTAGTTTTGCTTGCAATTGTAGCTAGATTCATCATACTTTTAGAAAGGTGATTACAAGGTTTTGGTTTCTGTTCTCATGAAATTCCATTCCCAGCTTTTGTGAAAGCAGCCCTTAATTTAGCAAAAACTCATGAGTTTCTTCTCTTTACCACATGCTGATGGGCTTAGTGCTGTCACTGTTTAGGACAAATCAAACCATTGTCTAAAAGTCCAGTTTGGAATATTGTGAAAACAATAGAGATCCACTTAAAAATGTTTAATGTGGTTCTTATCTTTGTTGGTATTTTATGGTCATTGCCATAGTCATTGGCGCCATTAGCCATTGGCGCCATTAGCCAATGACATTGGCCAACCAGGTCAGTTGACTTTGTGTATCTGAGCCACTTAGCATTTCTAAATCCAGTCTCATACTGTACATCAACTGTGGTTCCCCATCTTGTAAATTACAAAAATTTAACCATGTCTAACCCACAGGACAATAACAGTTTCTTAGTCTGGTTATTCACTGAAGGACTGGATGCAGTGGCTAACACCTATAATCCCAACATTTTGGAAGGCCAAGGTGGGAGAATTGCTTGAGGCCAGGAGTTCCAGACCAGCCTGGGCAACATAGACTCCATCTCTGCAAGGTATTAAAAACAATAGCTGGGCACGGTGGTGTGCACCTGTAGGACTAGCTACTTGGGATGCTAAGGCAGAAGGATACCTTGAGCCCAGGAGTTTGGGACTGAAGTGAGTTACGATTGAGCCACTGCACTCCAACCAAAGTGACAGACTAAGACCTTGTCTCTAAACATAAAAATTTGGAAAGTTATTTATTGAATAGGAGTTTGGTGTGGGTGGAGTGTGTCAGTACGACTAGTCTCCATATTTTAATGTGGTTTATATAAATTATACCCACCAAAGATGTAATTATTTATACTGAAATATCAACACGTCCAACATCATAACTGGATTCTATGTTTATTTGCAATGGTGAATAAGTCAGAGGAAAATCTATAGAGTAGCGAAGTCAGATTTCAAAGGCGAACTGCGCAGGAACTTGCACCTTGGTCTTATAGTGCTATCTCCTGTTATTTTAAGCGTTAGCCTCAGTGATGCTGTGAAAAGTATTCTCAAATGGGATCAGATAGGAAGCCAAGACACAGGCTGTTTTAGCTTAAAGGGCCCTGAGAATTGAGATTGTTTTGAATTCCTAAACACTTTCCCTGTATTATAAGCCAGGCAAAAGTCCCAAATGTGCTTTACTCTGTTCCACTGAGTTTTAAAACTTTGTATCAGTTACCAACATTAAACATGGAGAGTTTTGATACAAAGATAGTAATTTTCAATTTATTTAGAAGATTAGAAAATGTGGTGTACATTCCTGCATGACCATGATAAGCTGGAGCTGAGAAGCTACACCCTCTTTCAGATGAGTCCTGTGATATTGAGGGCTTCAAAATCCCCATCAGCCACTTTACTTTCCACATCACCTGCCTGGACACTGTATCAAATTAGTTTTTAGTCCCTTAGTCTGAATCCTTCATTTTTCCCATATAATAATTTATGAATAGAAATAATAATTCACCTAAAATTGAGGAAAATGAAATTCACCCTTACTAAGCCATCATGTTATATCCCCTTCTTCCTTATTACAAAAAAAATTAGTGTTCAGGGTAATGTATGTCTAATTCAAAATCTACAAAATAAAACCATTAAGTCCTTAGACACCTTTGCAAAAATGGCTCATTATATAACATACTGTGTTCCAATATTAAATAAGCAGACATCGGTTGGCGATTTATGGGAAATGTTTGCTCCATTTCCTCTTATTATTCCAACTCTATTTCCTTCTTTGTCTTCCTATATAAAACATTAAGGTGAAGCTGAAGTATTGATATCATGATGAGTAGTTAACAATTATTGGGATTGGGACAAAGCACAATATAAATATCATAGTCAGGAAAGATAAAAGAGTCTAAATATAGTAGGCATTTTGTTTTGTTTTTTGTTAAATATAATCCTGACTGATAAACATAATACTTTACTTCCCATAACACACAAATGCATGTGCGCACACACAAACACACACACACTTCTTTGCCCTCTTTGCCTCTTCTTCTTATTTTATTCAACAGAGAGTGACTAGTGCTTACTCTGTATCGCCATATTACTGCGTTGGCCCTGCTTCTACCTTGGAGTGATGGAGATCAGACTGTCACATATTGCTTCTAAATCTAGTAGGTTCATGGAAAATAAGAAAGTCAGACAAAATAGCGTGTCCTATCTAGAGCTTTAAGGCTCATTACAATGGGGCTATTAGCACTGTGAATGGAAACACAGCCTGATTCTGGGTGAAAAAACAAAAAAAGAAATTGACATTTTATATGGGAGATTCTATCATTACTTTAGCAACATAAAGAGTTAAGGCAACAAAAATCTAATACTCTAAGTCCCACTGGCATTATTTGTGGTGAAACACCATGTCCTGCACATTGGCTGTGACATGTAATACCACTAAGACATAGGGTGAGTGTTTATGTGTTTAGTAAACATTTAGGTATTTTCTTAGTTCACCTGGGCTAATAGGCAAGAGATTCTTATATAGATGGCTGTACTGAAAGATTTTGACACCATTTAAAAACATTCTTAGGTTTTGGAATGAATTATGTTTCCAGATTATTTAGTTAGGGTAGGTTAAACTAACTGTTTCCATAAAATTTCTGAAAAAGTTGGCAACCCTAACCCTCAACTTAAAGAGTTTCCTCCTCTTTAAATTGATGATTTTGAATGGTACCACTATTAAGTTCTTTCTAGATGTACCACGTTTATAAGTCTGTAACATCACTCTCTAATGCAGTTTATTTTTTTCTTCATTGACACTGTGTGCACACTACTAGCTCTTATATTAATCTCAACAGAGGAGGGAGACCATTTCATTTAAGGTGACCAAAACTTTAGGCCATAAATAGGAAGTAAGATAGTCATTCTATAGTAACCATAAAATTTATTCTCATCACATTGGGATGAAACAAAATCATGTCACCTCACTCTGGGGACAAGAGATTTATCTGGTTATTTGTAATTCCTATGGGCTTCAGATGCACGGATAGAAAGAAGGAAGATGGAGACATGGTAGGTTAAAGACACACCAGGGCCTGTCCTCTCCTTAGTGTGACACAGTCGAAGGAAGAAGGCTAGTTCTCTGGGTTTGACTGCTCTAACAGTGCTGCTCTATACATTACCCAGAAAAATGCATTCTGAATTCTAGAATTTCAGGCATTGCAGTAGGGAGTTGAAGATGTGGCAGCAGCACATAGGAAGCTTTTTAAACCTCTCCATGCAGCTCTCCAGTGATTGTACTCATTCATTAGTTTTTTTCAACAAACAATTATTTAGCAGCTTGTATGTACCAAATACTCTGCTGGGCCTTCAAATATGGCATTGCATAAGGCAAGATCCTTGCTATGGAGAGTTCAAATAATTAAAAAATAACAAGATAGATGCTGTATTAGAAATAGTACATGGTATAAAAAAAGATTAACAAAGGACTGTGATAACATGGGTGAGGGTATGTCTTAGTCTGTTTGTACTACTACAATGAAATACCTCAGTCTGGGTAATTTATATAAAGCAGAAATTAATTTTTCACAGTTCCAGAGGCTGGGAAGTCTAAGATAAAGGCACTGGCATGTGATTTGATGAGGGCCTTTTTTGCTGAGTCCTCACAAGATAGGAGTCGAAAGGACAACTAGAGCAAGCTTCGCTAACACTGCCTGAAACCTCTTTTAAAAGGGCCTTAATTCCATTAACAAGGCAACAGCTCTCATGGCTTAAGCACTACTTAAAGGTGTCACTTCTTAATGCTGTCACCTTGAAAACACATGAATTTTGGAGGTATTAAGTTTCATCATGAGTTTTGGAGGGAGAAAACACATTCCAACCATAGAAGAATGTGACTAACCCAGTAAAGATTCATATCACTTTTATTCTGTGCAAAGAATGAGGAACTTATTTTATGTTGTTACTTTAGTTTGCATCTCTGAGAGAAAGTGATCCCTCACATTACCAAGATTTGTTCACTTAAGGTACCAGAAGTAGTCTCCACCAGAGCAAAAAAAAAAAAAGTGAGAACCTAACAATTCCTTCATTTAAAATTAATCCTCTGTATGTGAAATATATATATTTTAAAATTGAACTCATAGAAGCAGAGTCGAATGGTAATTATCAGAGTCTGGCAAGGGTCAGAGTGGGGCCATTGGTGAGATGTTGGTCAAAGGATACAACATTATAGTTAAATGGGAGGAATAAGTTCAAGAGATCTTTTGTACAAACATGGTGACAATACTTCATAAAAATGTATGATATTCTTGAAAATCCCTAAGAGAGTAGATTTTAAGTGTTCTCACCACAAAAATACACATGATGTAATGCCTATCTTAATTAGCTCACTTTGGCCCTTCCAAAATGTATACATATTTCAAATAATCATATCATACCTAGGTGATAGGATCTTGGGTGCAGCAAGCCACCATGGCACACATTTACCTAAGTAACAAATCTGTAAATCCTGCACATGTACCTAGAACTTTAAAAAAATATAAGAAAAAATAAAAAATAGACAATTTTTCTCAATTGAAAAAAATACAATAAAACTTAGCTTAGGGTATTCTAGGTAATTTACATAGATTATCCCAAGGGAGGAAGGTTGGGTAGTGTGAACCTCTTAAAGCAAAGGTAAGTGAATTGAGAATTCAGATTACTGGTGTGGAGAGTCCAACTCAGTTGGAAAGCAAAGCAGTAATAGGAGTCATACGGAGGAGCCTCACCATTCATCTTTGTTCCCTTAACACCTAACAAGGGTAGAAAGAGCCAAGATTTAATAGATTAATGGAGCAGGGGCACCAACCCAGTTGGAAAGTAAAGCAGTAATCAAGAGCAGGTGGCAGGACTGGCACAGATGAGTACTGAAAACAAACTGAGTCCACATTATTTTCATTATCCTCTTTAAAATGTGTTTTTCCAGCATTTCTGGGAAGAAAGAAAGAAAACCAGAGAAAATTCATGGTTCTAGGGAAAAGGAGAGGAAGTAGATAGTGCAATAGCAAGAATAAGATTATTAATGACAGGAAGTAACGTAATCCTAAAGGGATTAGTGAATTAATGCTTATAAATGGCCCAAGTGCCTGGGCCAAATGTTCCACATGAGAGGAGCTACTCTTCTGTTACTTTCTCTGAGCTCATTAACAACCAAATGGATCATAATGGACTTCGCTGGGATTAAGTGACAACAATCAAAGTAAGATGAGAGTTTATTATGAAGAATATTGTATTCAAAGATTAACATTAAATTCAAGAAATACATTGTAGAAACTACAGATTACATTTTGCTCTGTTCTTGTGCTTATACTTCAGTCTTCATTCCTCCTTCAGAATGCTCTTCATATGATGATTTGTACATAATTAATTTTAGGAAGCCGTTGATCAATGTCCCGGTAATATTTCATTCTTTTATATCATCTTTTACAATAAGATTAAGTTGCTTTCAGAGTAATTTAAAAATAATCTCTGGAGTTAATGTTCTGTTTTCAAATTAGGAAAATGGAAGGAATTCAATCAAATATTGCATTCTCTCACCAAGTAGAGTTTTAAGTACCATATATTGTGTTTTAGGCCCTCTGTTATGTAGTCAGAATGAAAATGTGCCTTTCAGAGTATATACTCCCTTTGTCTTTCACATTATTTCACATAGTAAGAAATTAAATACACATTCTTTCTTCCTCCTACTTTCTTTCCTTATATTTATCTTCCAACTAGCTACCAGACATTCTCTTTACCTTTAATACCTACAAAGAGGACTGGCTGCTATTCAGGTCATCTGGCAAGTATCATGTTTTCTCCAGTATGGAAAAACTAAGACATATGTGTTTTGTTTATAGTGCATCAAATATGTCAATTCAATGAGTTTTTGGATTTGTTGGCAAAAAAAAGAGACTGAAAAGTAGGGAACAGCATTTTTCCTGTGGCCAGTGGTAATGTGTTGGCACAAGGAATTTCTGTATTATAAATGACACTCAATCCTCTCTTTGATGGCCCCACTTTAAGAACAGATTTTGAAAAAATAAACAGATCTTAGGCACACGGAATCTCAATCATCGAGGTGTATCTGCTGAAGTAATTAGATATTTGAAAGTGACTTTTGATCACTTCAGCTTAAATCCATGTGTTATAAAAAGATTTCCTAGCTAGTGTGATTATTCCAGGAACATCTAAAACTTCTCACTGAGTAAATTTTTTGACATGACGACGTCTTATCTTCTTGATCATGAAAAATTGGCATCAAGACAAAGGCACATGCTGGCACAGGGTAAAAGTGTTACTGTTTATAGATTATTTCTCTTCTTAGGATGACACACAGGTCCTTTCAATGTGGTTGCTACTTAGTCTCCCAGACTCATCTAGCCTCCCTGAGTATTTCCTAGTGTAGCCATATTCGACACACTCCCCGCTCCCCAAGGCGCCCATGCTTTTTTGCCCATGATCTTTCTCTTCTAGTAGCATTGAAAAAGAAGGACAAGGAGGAGTAGAAAAGGAGTGGGAGGGGTGAAAACAGGCACAAAGAAGAAAAGAGAGGAAAGAAATGGCCAATGAAGGGAAGAGAAAGAAAGGAAGAAAGAGAGAGAGAGAGACTTTCTTCTCATTTCTTAAGACTCACCTCAAGTGGTCTCTTCTCTTCAAGCCTTCCTTAAATCTGCTGACAGCCACGTGCCACCTTGTCTTATGCTGTGTCACCCTCTAGCAAATTTACATGGTATAACAAAGCATGCTTATTTTCTTTTCCATTATAGATTATCAGAAACTTGAGAGAAGGGTCTGAGTCTTGCTATCTGTCTCTGTGTCTCTCATCACCTAATAGTAACTAGGTCTAAAACTTTTTTTATTGAAAGAAGGAATGAATGAAACCTGCAAATTCATTAAAAGAGAGAGAACAGACAAAATACATTTGTTCAACCCTGTTTGTATAATATAAATAGACTTCTAAATTAGTCTTTCTAGTTGGTAAATTGGAGGAAAATTAATGAAGCTGAAAATGAAAAGTAGGTGTCACATTATAAGCTTTCTAAGAAAATAATTTGAACCTTTTATCCTTGTGTTATCCTCCTTTCCCTGCCCTGCATTATCTTCTAAAATGGTTTGCCCAAGTAGAACGTTAATTAACTTTTATTAAGAAATTAGAAGAAGGAAAGTAATTTTCATTTTCAAGTAAAAGAATTGGAAAGAAAAGAGAAGAGATGACTAATTGTTAGGAATGGCTTAGACGCCGAATGGTTTCCCACATATAACAAGATAAAAAGAACGAACAGGAGGAAGATGATCCATGGAGTAATACAATGCTGTCAGTCTGAGTACAGACAGGAATGTCTGCCCTGTCAGCTTTGATCATACCATATGGAGACTGGAAAAAGAAAAAGATGGTGCTTTTTTACACATGTTCTCTAGCTTCCATTTATACGGAAACGTTATTGTAAAGAGAATGAGCAGATAGTTTCCATGGTAGGACAGCCTTTGTAAGTTTTGCAAATTTTCATTCTTTTTACCAACAGTGAAATACTTAATTCTTCAAGTTATCACACTCAAACTGAATTGAATTTTAGTGCTCTGCTAACTACAAAATATAATGATTCATTTTTCAAAGTTTCTTTGAACCACATCAATTCAGTGACATCTGTAGGTTAAGAGGACGCCCTAGAATTCAGACATATAAGAATTCAAATTCAGACTCCGTGATTGACCTTATCTGTGATGTTGGACAAATTAAATTTTTTATTTAAGCCTGTTTTTTTCTTAGCTGTGATATAGAAGTGAATAACAAAAATTTAAAAATGGCTAGATTAATTGGATACATGGTGTATGCCAGACACTCTTTAAAGTACTTTATAGAAATCAATTGATTTAATTATACCAATAAATTTATGGTTTAAGTACAATTATTTTACCCATTTTACAGATGAGAGAAGTGAGAAATAGTAAATTATGCATTATTTGGTAAAATAATTGTATAGCACAGGGTCTTGTGTATAGTAGGCAGTCATTAGCTGAAAACAGATATTGCTTATTTCTTCATGTATTAGTCTGGATTCTCCAGAGAAACAAAACCAGTAAGATATATGTGTGTGTGTGTGTGTGTATATATATATATATTCCTTCAGCATATATGTTCTCTAATGCCTATATATATTATATATACATTATATGTAATAATGTATATAGATAGGTATAGGAATTAGCATATGGAATTATAGAGGCAGAGAAGTTTCAGGATCTCTAGTTGTCAAGCTGGAGACTCAGGAGAGCCAAGGTACAGTTCCAGTGTGAGTCTAAAGTTGGAAGAATCAGGAAAGACAATGCTTTAAGTTTATAGACTGAGTTCAAGTATGACAGCAGGAGAAGACTGATGTACCATTTTGTGAACAATTGGGCAGAGAGAGCAAATTCTCTCTTATTCTGTGTTTTGTTTGATTCAAGCCTCCACAGATTGGATGAGGCCCACTCGTCTGCATTACTCAGTCTGTTGATTCAAATGCTCGTCTTACACCCTGAAAGATGCACTTAGAGGTAATGCTTAACCGCGTGACTAGGCACACTGTGGCCCAGTCAAGTAGCACATAAAACTAACCATCACAATTCATTATGGCAATTTCGGAGAAGGACAGTATTGGCAAAACTGTTTACAAATGAATTCTCAAAATAAATGTTCAGTTATATTTTGTAAGAGACACGGGGGGAAAGCACAAATGATGATGGAGTCTGGTTTTACTTCACACACAGAAAATATTCATTCAGTGAATAATTAAGATCATCAGTTAATTGGAGATGGATATACAAAATTTAAAATATTGTGACAGGTAATTGAAAGGTCAAAATATGAAAGGCAGTAAAACGAAAAGACGATTTAGAAAAAGTAAAGCAGGGGAAATGATGGCAAAAGGTGTAAAATCAGAAAAATAGACAAAATATAAAGTAAAATTTGTCTAATATAAGTTAAAAATAATAAAAAATTATTAGAGTAATAAATGATGACTGCACAGAACAAATATCAAACTCTAGCATTTTATATTTTACTCAATTTCAATCCATCCTCAGTAGTACCAGTAGTTCACTTTTAAAACCACATATCTGCCATCTACGTTAAAAATGACTTAGAGAATCTCCACTGTCTAAATGAAATCCTAATTCCTTTGTATTTTATTAAGTGCTTCTAAAAGTTTTTCTTACTCTTCATTTGCAGCATCATTTCTGGTCACAGTTTTCCCAACATACATTAAATTCTATCCACAATTCTCATAATTTTCCAGAAACACAATTTGTGTGTTCTTTACTTATATTCCTTGTCTTTTCTAGATGATTACATTCCCCTTTGTCCAACTGGTGGGTCCTGTTCCCTAGAAGGCAAGTTGATATTGATGTAACAGTAAAAGAAATGATAATATTATGGGGATAAAGGGGATAATGTTGGAGATTATACCTCTCTTTTAGTTATTTTGGCCAATCACTGTAGAGGATATCTTAACTGCATATTTTATTTACTTAATTACAGCAAACCTACTTTTTGTTTTCTATGTTTTATTGTTGTGAATATTATAGCTTAGAAAGATTAAATGACTTATCCAGGGTCACCCTGTTAATAAGACTATTTTACTCAGTTCAAATACCAAATTGACTCTCCTAAGAACTCTTTTATTAAGAATAAAAATTTAAAAATTCATAAAGCCCTACAATGTTCTTTTTTACATTGTATCTAATTATATCAGAAATAGTTATACATCAGCCTACTCAATTTGATTTTGATTTTCTTGAATCTAGGAATGAGTTTCACCCACCCTGTTTCCCCCATGCCCTGCAGTGTGAAGTTCATCATAAGCAGTTTATAATCTTTTATTTAAAATTAACAAATATAAAAAATAAACTCTAAGTATGCACTGTGAAGGCACCACATTCAATAGTACAAACAAGAAATCAAAGTGAATTGACTTTGCCATTTTAAAAATTAGGAGGAATAAAACCTTATTAAAACTCTCATTAATAAAAATTTCCTATTAATAATTTCCTTATTAAAATACTGGAATGCCAATGGATGTAGGTATTGAATAAAACTAAACACAAAATTTAATGATTTTTCCTAATTATTATTCAGGGAATGTCTTTGAAAAGAGAAGTGCAAAATACACAAAAACAGAAAGATCAAGAAGCATGCCAAATTGGCAGTGTGACTGCCACAGCAAACAGAACAGTCTATAAATTATTATTTAGGGTCTAGGGTGGCTCTTGCATCAGTCACAAAAAGCATGAATATTAAATAATATGCTTTAACAAATCTTGTTATACAGGAACACAGCATGCTTCTTCCTACATCTATTTTTAAGTGAATGTCCCATATGATTGCTCATGAAGAAGCCTAATAGTGGTCTTTTTTGTTTATAAATAAATCAATATCTCTCAGTTTCAATGTGTAACTTCTCTGTCACCATTAAGACAGCATAGGGCAAAGGAGATGCAAGAAATTTCAGCATATACAAGATGAAGTGGCTGACTATCTTTAGGTTGGATTTCTTCATAAAATTCAGCCTGATTTTTCTAATTGCCTGAATTCTACATTTATTTTCTGTTTTCTATTGTCTCTTTTTGCATGTTTTTAAGAATTATCGCTCTAAGTGGGTACTTGGAGAAAAATTACTGTTTCTTTGGAACCTCACTCTTTGATTGTTATATATGCATTCAACTGGGGATAGAGGTGGGTTGAAATTTGAAATTCTAGATTATACCAAAGTATATATTGTTTTTAGGTAATTTTTATAATGTCCCAAATACATAACTTTTAAGCTTTACTTAATTACAGATATTTGGCCAAATAAACAGCGTCAAAAGTTCCAATTAAGATTCTAGGACCCAAAGTTTGGGAAAAAAATTGTAGTATTCTAATAATATGTATTCTTTGGGCACTGTCTGTCTGAAAGCACTCATGAATATATAGTGTGCATGTATCAGAATAAAACATTTTTTAGAGTATAACAAGTTCTTTATAAAACATTTTGCATCAAATGCTATAAAAATTAAATCATTTTATATAAATTTGGAATCTGCAAAAGGTACAAATTATGCTTTGCTCATCAATTGTAATTATTTACATCTCGTCAACTCCATCTTCTGTTTCCCACTACATATTAGCTCTATTGAGTGATTGGTTTGAACATATAGGGGTGTGTTACCAAACTATATACACCGTTGTCCTTTTCCTCCTTTCATAAGTTTCCTTCAAATTAATAATTCTTATTATTTATCTAAACCAATAATAATGGAGAATTAATAAATATAATAAATACAAAAATTAAGATGTTAGTCATATAATCGCTCAACATGTTCCTACTGAATTGATTCTAATTTATGAAGAACTCTAATATTATACTGAATAAAGAATTAGCTCTTGAATCATACAAATAATTTCTTAGGGGAAGGCTGGGAAGGAAGACTAAAGAGAAGGAGCTTTGGCATTTGGGTGCTAAATACCATGGGAAATAGTCAAACTCATAGGAGCTAAGAGTAGAATGAATGGTGGTTGCCAGGGACTGTGGGAGGAGAAAATGGAAAATTAGTTTTCAATGGGTATAAAGTTTCTGTCATACATGATAAGTAAGCTCTAAATATCTGATATGTAATATAGTAAGTGTATTAGTAAGACAGTACTGTGCACTTTAAAATATGAGGATACATCTCATGTTCTTACCAAACACGCACACGTGCATGCGCGCACACGCACACACACACATGGAAATTTTTGGTAGTGATGGATATATTTATTACTTTTATTTTGATGATGATATAATAGGTATATGCATATTTTTTAACTAATCAAATCGTATACATTTAATATGTGCAGTTTTGTGTATTAGTTATATATCAATAAAGCTAAACAATACAATGGAAAAGTCAGTAAGACAGAGATGGATGGTAAAATATTGTTCAGTTACTTTTTCTTAGGC
This sequence comes from Aotus nancymaae, assembly GCF_030222135.1. Classification (NCBI taxonomy): domain Eukaryota; kingdom Metazoa; phylum Chordata; class Mammalia; order Primates; family Aotidae; genus Aotus; species Aotus nancymaae. Next base: position 81,379,028 of record NW_026988442.1, read on the forward strand.
TCAAATTGGTGCTTACTAATTTTTCTTTTTTTTAATTCTAAGGGATAAAAAGCTGGAGGTTTCAGAATATCAGTAACGTTTTACATGTAGTTCTGAGGATTTGTAAAAACCTCTCTTCCCTCCTTTTTTCAACTTTATATACAAAAGGAGAAAGATCAATCAGTGGGTATGAGAAAGGAAAATTATAAGTCCTATCTAGGGATTTACTCGTGATTAAGTTTGTATTTCAATATCGAAAGAAACCTCTTGGCTATGATTAGAGATGTTCACGTTAAAAATTCAGGTAATGGAGCAGGCATGGTGGCTCACACCCATAATCCCAGCACTTTGGGAGGCTCAGGTGGGTGGATCACCTGAGGTTGGACATTCAAGACCAGCCTGACTAATATCGAGAAACCCTGTCTCTACTAAAAATACAAAATTAGCCAGGCATGGTGGCACATGCCTGTAATCCCAGCTACTAGGGAGGCTGAGGAAGGAGAGTTGCTTGAACCCAGGAGCGGGAGGTTGCAGTGAGTTGAGATCATGCCATTGCACTCCAGCCTGGGCAACAAAAGCAAAACTCAGTCTCGAAAAAAAAAAAAACTAGATAAGGTAGAATGTTATAAAGAAGTTTCAAATTAACTAATATAAGTTTCAAAGTCAGTTAATTTGTTACCAGCAGGAGAAAGTCACCATTATATTTGGCTTGTATTCCTGAACATGCATAAGATATATATATAAACACAACTACAATGTTGGAAGATTTGTTTATTTATCTTATTAAAATAATCATTCTATATAAAATTTAAAAAGTGCTTCTTTCTTACAATTTAGCATGACCATTTTTCTATTACAATCATTTCTTCCGTGATTTATCTTATATGTTTTTCCATCCTAAGAAATGCATAGCTTTTGCTTTCATTGGCATTAAATCATACTTATATAAGGAATAAATTTAAAGTAAACCTCTTTTATTTGATTATTTTAAAAAATTTGAATGTTTTTACAAATCCCAAAGTAGATAAAGTGAGAAGACTAGCAGCCATAAATTTTCTCAGAAAATTACATGAGAACCTAATTAACAGCTGGTGATAACAATGGTGAATCAAACTCCCCAAGACTTTAAAATCACTCATTTAAAACTTATGCTGTCAAACATCAAGTTCAATATTTATTTTAATGTGTGACTCTGCAATCAACAAAAATACATTTCTTTTAATTTGGGAAACAGAAAGTATGGTTATTTTCTCTGTTTCTCCCCTTAAGACATTATTTAATCTGTATCTTTGCTTTTATTGATTTCTTCCTTTTAAAATCTTTATTACTCTTGTCTTTTCTCCCAGCTAGTCTATTTGCCCTGCTTTATCCTGTTGTGTTCTTCTTATAATTCGCTACCACCATTCCAAAAGGGCTTCCTCATAATTTAAATTAATAATGTGAATGTCTATTGATTATTACTTGTAAAAGTTTTTATTTTAATGTTTTTGAGCAACCTAAATGCATGGAAGATGCATCATCACACAATTTTTAAAATAAAAATGATCAATATATTTTAATTTGTATTACATGCTATCTGCTTATGTTCTTCCCATGTTAATGGCTACCAAAAATAAAAAGCATTAAAAATTAACTTGAAGCCTTTAAACATAAGAAACAACTTTTTAAAAATAAATATTTGTCTATGTGTCTGAAGAGAGAACCTTCTTCCAGAGCATAGGTACGTGTTACCCGTTTTTCAATATTTAAGTTATCGTATATCATATTTAAATTGTTATAGTATTCCAAGACAGTAAAACTGGTGATATTTAAAGTGAAAATAACGTATTAATTGTTATTTGCAGATAAATTGTATAAACTATTCTTTTTGGAAATAATTCACCTGTCCCGGATTGCTATGCTGTATTTGGAAGTACATATGCAAATATCAGTCATTTATCTGTATTCCTAAAGTCTACTAAATGCAACAAGCAATTTGAAAAAGGAAACTGCAGCTGCATAAAATGATCATAATTGATTACTAATTGATATGCATGTAATAGAGACTTCTTTCTACTCCATCAATATCTTTTTATTAATCCTGAATAATGTTTTCAGCTTCGGCCCATTTCCTTGTTCTTTCTCTGCCCCAATCTCCCTTATTTGTTTAGGTCAACTTGACAACCCCTTTTTTTTGGAATGAGTTAGATGTCTTAAAATCTCTCTTTTTTTATATTTATTTTAGTTTGGCAGCAAACATTAGTTACGGCTTGCTATATTTTACTCATCAAAGTGTTAACATCATCCATAAATTATTACCAATGGTAGGCACTGGTTGTTATTAATCACCAGGGAGTAATTGATGCTGATTGAATCAAATAAATGTGGTGTTTGTGAAACTATGACCTTGTCAGTCAACTTGAGTACAAAAATCTATTAGATCTATGAGAACTGAATCTTAAAGATAACTGAAGAAGGCAGCTTTCTATTAAATAAATATGACTTTTTTTTTTTTTTTGAGAGGGAGTCTTGCCCTGTCGCTCAGGCTGGAGTGCAATGGTGCAATCTCGGTTCACTGCAACCTCTGCCTCCCGGGTTCAAGTGATTCTCTTGCCTCAGCCTCCTGAGTGACTGGGACTTACAGGCACCTGCCACCATGCCTGGTTGATTTTTTGTATTTTTAGTAGAGATGGGGTTTTGCCATGTTAGCCAGACTGGTCTCAAACTCCTGGCCTCAAGTAATCCACCCGCCTTGGCCTCCCAAAGTGTTGGGATTACAGGCATAAGCCACAATGCCTGGCCTAAAAATGCTTTTTTATTTGACTATTTCTTTCTTTATAATACATGATAGTCTAAAGCTCTGAACAGCAACACAAAAATCACTACCAACCTCCCTTATCTGAGACTAAATGAAGGGTTCTGGGAATATTCTGAAAGAAAGCTTGTCCAGCCTCCTATTTTATAATAAACTATATCAATTCAAGGATTACATAAAGTAAATTTTTTTCAGTTTGTATGGTTTGAATGTGTTCCCCAAAGTTTATGTGTTGGAAACTTAATCCTGAAAGCGACAGTGTTGAGAAGTGGGACCTTTAAGAGGCAGAACCCTCATGAATGGATGGATTAATGTCATTCTTATGAAGTGGGTTAGTTATCATGAGAGTGGATTCCTGATAAAATGATTAGTTCAACCTCCTTCCCTCTCTCACTCTTGTCCTCTCTTTCCCTTCCACCTAAAAACCAGGAGAAGTACTCAGTAAGGAGGCCTGCATCAGATGCTGGCATCGTGCTCTGGTACTTCCCAGCCTCCATAACCATAAGCCAATATAAATTACCTAGTCTCAGATATTCTGGTATAGCAGCACAAATGAACTAAGACATATAGTGAGCCTTTAGCAGAACCTCATTTTCCTACCAACCTCTCATCTCACCTCACACAAAGTTGGTTTTCTTTTATTCACACCAAAAGTGACAAAAAACATAGTCTAGAATTGAAACTATTTCCAGTTGGTAGCAAGATGCAAATAGAGTTTACCTTAATATGTATTTGTAAAAAGCTGCAATTCAACCAAGTCTCTAAGGCTACATTCATATATGAAAAGAAATAAAATGTATTTATTGTTTTGATTTAGTCACACATCAGTGTTTTAATTTAACTACTCTTTTCCAAATGACTGAATTTGATACTGAGTCAGTGCTTTCATAAGATGTACATACATGTAAAATGATGGCCTTAATGCTTATAATATTAAGGTAGGTTTTTATATGTCTAATAAACTGAGAAATTTCCAAAGACTTTTTAATCTTTGCTTAGCATAAGGAGTTTAGTCAGTAACCATTGCAAGGAGAAATGATCAGTTTTCATTTGTCAGTTCTATAAGCCCCAGGCAAGTTTCTTTCTGTTTTGACTTTTTATTAATTAACCATATCCTAAGTGCTAAAAGCAATGAGTCATTTAAAAAATTTATCTTTTTTTGTATGCCATCATTTCTAGTTTTACCACTTTGTACTCACAAACAAGCCACAAATGGATTAATCATTATGTCATCTAAGGAAATAAATCCATGGCATAGGGGTAAATTTAAAAAATTGCTTGTACTAGAATTTTATAATAGCTTAAATTTATTGAAGGGCTACTGTGTCACAGTCAACATGCTCAGCATTTTTCACGTGTTATTTTCAATTTGTAACTGGCAACTACTTAGGATTATTTAGTTAAAATCCCTTCCTTTATGGGATGAGATGTCTGTTTATTATGTTCACAGCTACATTACAAATCTCTTGACGTAGACTCCAACTATGGTAATTGTCACTTCTTTTTTCTACCTCCTCAATGTTTAGCATAGTAAAGGTGAACTTTTTGAGAGAGGCTTGCATCATTTTTCATGTTACTATAACTATTCCTAGAGTCATTGTAAAATACAGTAATAAATATTTGGACATAAAATAAGAGGCTTAGGCTAAATAAGTTGCAAAGTTGTTTTGGGTTCAAAACTTAATTATGTAAATATCTCCAGAGGATGGAGATTTCTCCTCTGAAAATAAAGCACTTAGAACCTAGAAATTCAGATTGCTTGTTTCATATAATACAAATTCCTTAGAAAAACAACTCTTTAATCTGCTTAAAATTCAATAGTCCATTAAAATTATCATTTTATCTTAGACTCCACTATAATTCTTGTTCCATTCTTTCCTTTCATTTTCTGTCTGGATTTTTTTTTTAATTTTATTTTCTTAATTACATTGCAAGGATGTGTGTATTTTGTGTATTTTGTTTTGCTTTGTTCTAATCATTGAAGGTTTTTATATTTGGAAGCAACAAAGTGTAACTTAAAAATACACATATCCTTTTTGTGCCACATTTATAGACCAATTTGTTGATTAATTATTGGGTCAACATAAGTTCTGGGATAATTCTTAAAAACTCACTGTGTCATAAGAAAATCAAGAATAATAATAATCAGAAACAAATATGCAACTCGTTAAAAATTCGTTTATTATAGGCCCTAATTTTATTTCTATGAAATATATTTAAGTTTGATTTTACGCACCATTAAATTGGTTTCCCATCATCTTTTGACTAGCCTTTTTTTTGTTGTTTTTTGTTTGACTAGCCTTTCTATAGTTTCTATATTTCTAAGTTCTCAACATGGAAATCAACTAGAGTTAGGATACAGGCCTGTCATCTAGACTACCAATCAACTGCACTTAATTTGGAATTAGTAAGAAAAAGCAGGCTCCCTGCAGTGCTTCTAACTTTCGATAGGTGAGTGGTCACAGAATATTTGGTTTTCACTGGCATCCGTTGTTGTGAGTCAAGTTCCTAGCACAGAAGTGACTTTTGTAGTCCTGAAGCCGGTAGACATTTTCTCTAAAGAATCTATGCACTAGAAGTTATTTTTGCAACGGCTAGTTTCATGATGTGGTTTTAGCCAACAGTCCTAGAAGCTTAGCTCTCACCTGAGTTTTTTAGTACTGCCAATAAATTTATCCGCTGCCAATATCTTTCATTTTTTCCCTTCAATTTTATCGTGCTATATTAACAATTAAAACTGCTTATATTTAAGATGTGCAAGTTAATGATTTGGTATACATTATGAAATACTTAATTACCACAATTAAGCTTATTAACTTCTATCACCTCCTATAGTTACCATCACCTATTTTTGTGTGGTGAGAATAGTTAGGATCTAGTCTCTTAGCAAATTTCAAGTATATAAAACAGTATCAACTATAGTCATAATGTTGTATATTAGGTCTCCAGAACTTGCTCATCTCACGTAATTAAAACTATGCCCTCTGACTGATAACTTCTCATTTCCACCTCCCCTCAGCTCCTTGGCAACCACCATTCTACTCTGCTTCTATGTGTTTGAATATTTTAGTCTCCACATATAAGTGAGATCCTAGAGTATTTTTCTTTGTGTGTTTGGTTTATTTTACTTAGCATAATGACCTTCAGGTTTATCCATTTTGTTGCAAATGAAATTATTTTCTTCTTAAGAATTAATATTTTGTTGTATTTATAAGCCACAACTTCTTTATTCATCCATCAAGGGACATTTTAGTTGTTTTTATATTGTAGCTACTTAGTGAATAATGCTGAAATGAACACAGTAGTGCATAGATCTCTTAAGGATCCTGATTGTATATCCCTCAGAAATGTGCCAAGAATTAAGGTTGTTGTATCATAAGATAGCTCTATTTTTAGTTTTTTTTCACAACTTCCATATTGTTTTCTATCATGGCCATAACAATTCACATTCCTCCAAAGAAGATACACAAATAGCAAATGGGTATATGAAAAGAAGCTAAAAGGTACTAATCATCAGGAAAATGCAAATCAAAACCACACTGAAATATCACCTCATGCCTGTTAGCTTGGTCATTATGAGAAAGAAAAAAGATAAGTGTTGGCAAGGATGTGGAGAAAAGAAAACCCTTGTACACCGTTGGTAGAAATGTAAATTGGTACCCCCAGTATCTTTTTAAATACACCCCTTTTAGGATTAATTAGGTAAAATCCAATATTGTTACTTGTAGTCAAGAATTCTGGTATGGCCTTCCTCAAGCTGTTATTCAATTGAGGGACACCCGAAGACATATGAACATAGAATGATGTGTGGAATATATCTAGAAGTCAAGAAATTCTAGCTTAGGTCCTGGCTCCAATGCATTCTTAGTATATTTGAGCAAATCAATTAAATTTTGGGCTTTTCTTGCATGTAGAATTCTTTTGAGAAGAGAAATTTTATTTTTTATTTGATCATTTTTTACATTTTTTGTGGTTACATACTAGGTATATATATTTTGGGGATACATGAGATGTTTTGATACAAGCATGCAATGTAAAATAAGCACATCATGGAAAATGGAGCATCAAGCATTTATTCTTTGGGTTACAAACAATCCAATTACATTATTTATGTTATTTTAAAATAATAAAGAAAAATGCAATGTTTTAATTTTTTTGTCCTTCTTGGTACTTTTTAAAATTATTGAGCCAAGGATATATATTTTGTATTTAAAAAGATGACTTCTTATTCTTGATGCCTATATTCTATAGTAATGTATAATATCAAATGAAAACCAATAATTAAGTGTCATTACTGTTGTTGTGTGCCTAATGTACATAGAGTCCATTGTTTCATGGTATTCAGGTCTATTTTCATTGCATGACTTTTTGTTGCCCTAGTCTTGACTTTTTTCTGCCAAGGAAGACATCTTTAAAAGGTACCTAGACACTTTATGGAAAGTTGTTCCTTCTGGGCACTTATGTCTATAGGTAAACTGCTTAGCAAGGGCTCAGTGGCTTGTGTGATGAAAATGATGCTTTCTTTTCTGGTAGAATACAGCCCTGTGCAAAAATACAGCCAGAGCATAGATCGGCATTCAGCCAACTCTTGTTCCCTAAGCTGAGTAGTTTTGTGTAGAGAACAAATCACACAACCAAATGAAGAAGCCCTCTTATATCTACATATGATACAGACATGTATATATTTATATACATGCATACTTTATATCAGTGATGATATTAAAATTAGACATTTAATTAGGTAAGTCATTACATTTTACTAGAATTTAAATGACTACGTACTTCTTACAATTTCAATACTTTAAGAGACTTTGGAAATTACTAGAATTCACTAACTTTATACTGAAAAAGATTTTCAATTTGCCCACCTTGTATGTATACTAAAGTATATAATACAAAGGTATAAAAAAGTATACTTAAGAATTACAAATAATTACCAATGATATAAAATAATATCAAATACTGATTACAAATTTTTACAAATGTTTGGTTCATTCGTAGGGAAAATTTTTATCCTCTGGAAAATCTCAGTATGGATATGGGTTAAGATCCTGAATCTTATTATTATTCTCATTATCAGTTGTTGTAATATTTAGAAAGTATAATTAATGATAATGCTTAATGTATATCTCTCACTTTTGTTATTGTTGCTAGTACTACATTTAGAAAAAAAAAAACTAATAATAAAGTAGGGGCAGGTGTTTGCGATTTCTCTGTCAAGCAAGAAAATGCTTTTCTCAAGAAAACTCTGGAAACTTTTCAGTAGCATGTGAGAAAGGAAAGACAGTTGGTATTTAAGTGCTGAGCTCACCACCTCCTGTGCTTATGACATTCCTGTTTCTCTCTTGCCCTAACTGGGTTGATGATGCAGGACCAAGGATGTCAAGGTAGCACTAATACTTTCAGAGCAGTGCATTAGAGCAACCAAACGCCTGATCTTTCCATCCTATTCTTAAAAATGCTCAAGCCCCATGTCTAAGCTTGTGCTGTCTGACACATCGCTACTAGTCACATGTGGCCATTCACATTTACGTTCACATTAAATAAAATTATGTATTTAATCTCTCAGTTGTACTAACCCATCTCAAGTACTCTATTGTACTATCACTGTAGAGACTAGAGTACACAGCACACATTGGACAGCACACATTGAGCATTTCTGTCATTGAGTGAAGTTCTAGTAAGAGTCCCAACCTAAGCACTTACTTAAATGCTAATTTGCATTTTTAACTTAACAGTTCCCTGGCATCTTGCTTTAAATACTCTGAAGACAGAGTAAAGGTCTCATTCCCACACTGATTGTATTCCTTCCATTTAATAGTTGCCACTAGGTAATTAGTGGTGTCTCATGGGATGACAGGCAGCAGAGCACAGTGGTGACAGTGTTACAGTGCTTTAGCCTTTAAACCTTTTGACAAAGACATGTCCCTTTATCACAACTTGTTTGTCAAAGTAGAGTAATTAATATATTGCATCCAATCTGAAATACCATCAATTGAAAGATACACCATTATTTTATATTTTCATGAGCAATTTAATTAACGACCTTCCATTTGTTCTAGAGTCTGCCCAATTCCAGAGATATTAAAATGTGAAAAAGTGTGCACCTTAAGTTTATTAAAATTTAAAATAAGAAGCCAAATTTTTATTCATTTCCAAAATTGAAAATTGTTGCAACATACAGAAAATGAAGCAACTTAAATACAGAAGACCTTACTTGTTAGTGTTTTCATTGATTGAGAGACTTCTTAAAATCTCTCTCTATTCCTTTAATATTTTATTTATGTAACTGTGTTCTGTTCCATTCTAACTCTCCTGCTTTTGGGAGTTCAGTTACACTTATGTTAGAACATTTTATAGTGCTCCAGATTTTCCCCTGACACTTTCTTCTCTTTATATTTTGAGTAATTTCTACTGACATATCTTCAAGCTTACCATTTTTTTTAATGTTTATATGGAATCTACTAACCATCAGTGGCAATTTACATTTGTGTTTTTGATTTTTTTAAATTTCCACCATTTCTTTTTTTAAATTTATTTTTTCTAAGTTGTTTATTTTAGATTCAGGGTACATACAAAGGTTTGTTTAGTAGGTAAATGGTGTGTCACAGGAGTTTGGCATATAGATTATTTCATCACCCACGTAACAAGCATAGTACCCAATAGGTAGTATTTTTATTCCTCTCCCTCCTCCCACCCTCCACCCTCAAGTAGACCTTGCTGTCTGTTGTTCTCTTCTTTGTGTGCATGTGTATTCAATGTTCAGTTTCCCTCATAAGTGAGAACATGCAGTATTTGGTTTTCTGTTTCTACATTAGTTCACTTAGGGTTGTATTAGTCCATTTTCATGCTGCTATGAACCATGTCTGAGACTGGGTAACGTGGAAAGAGGTTTAATTGATTTACCATTCTGCATGGCTGGAGAAATCTCAGGAAACTTACAGTCATGGTAGAAGGCAAAAAAAAAAAAAAAAAAATCATCATCCAGGCACCTTCTTCACAGGATGGCAGGAAAGAGAGAGCAAGCAGGGGAAACTGCCACTTATAAAACCATAAGATCTCATGAGAACTCCCTTACTATTACGAGAACAGCATGGAGGAAAACCACCCCATGATCCAGTAATCTCCCGCCAGGACTCTCCCTCAACACCTGGGGAATTACAATTCAACATGCAGCCAAATTTGCAGCCAAAGCATATCAAAGATTATGGCCTCCAGCTTCATCCAAGTTGCTGCAAAAGACATAATCACATTCTATTTTATGGCTGTTTAGTAGTCCATGGTGTATAGGTACCACATTTTCTTTGTTTAGCCTACTGTTAATGGACATTAGGTGGATACCATGACTTTGCTATTGGGAATAGTGTTGTGATGAACAGAAGCGTGCCTTTGTCTTTATGGCTGAACAATTTATCGTCTTTTGGGTATATAATGAATAATGGGATTGCTGGGTCAAATGGTAGTTCTGTCTTAAGTTCTTTGAAAAATCACTAACCTGCCTCCCACAGTGGCTGAACTAATTTACATTACTAGCAATGTATAAGCATTTTTTCTCTGCAGACTCACCAGCACCAGTTATTTTTTGACTTTTTAAAAATAGCCATTATGACTGGTATGAGATGGTATTTCATTGTTTTATTTGCATTTCTCTAGTGATTAGTGATGTTGAGCATATTTTCATATGTTTGTTAGCCATTTGTATATTTTCTTTTGAAAAGTATTTGTTCATGTCCTTTGCTTATTTTTAATGGGATTGTTTGTTTTTAGCTTGTTGATTTAAGTTCCTTACAGATTCTAGATGTTAGAACTTTTGTCAGATGTATAAATTGTGAATACTTTCTCCAGTCTGTAGGTTGTCTGTTTGTGAATAGTTTCTTTCACTATGCAGAAGCTCTTTAGTTTAATTAAGTCCCACTTGTCAATTTTCATTTTCATTGCAATTGATTTTGGCATTTTTATCATACAATCTTTGCCAGTCTCTATGTCCAGAATAGTATTTTCTAGGTTATCTTCCAGGGCTTTTATAGTTTTAGGATTTTCATTTAACTCTTTAATCCATCTTGAGTTGATTTTTGTATGTGGTAAAGAAAGGGTCCAGCTTCATTCTTCTGCATATGGCTAGCTACTTACCCCAGCACCATTTATTAAATAGGGAGTCCTTTCCCCATTGCTTGTTTTTGTTGACTTTGTCAAAAGATTATAGTTGTGCAGCTTTATTTTTGGTGTCTCTAACATGTTCCATTGGTCTATGCATCTGTTTCTGTACCAGTCCCATGCCATTTTAGTTACTGCAGCTTTGCAGTATAGCTTAAAGTCAGGTAATGTGATGCCTACAGCTTTGTTTTTATTTCTAGCATTTCAGTTCATTCGTATATTCTTTTATTTCATTCTGCTACCATTTTCCATCTAATCATACATATGTTCCATCTTTTCCACTAGAATATTTAACATATTAATCATCTATATATTAGAAGGGAATTTTAATATATAGATGATTGATATGTTAAACATATGTGTCATATATGAGCTTAGTTCTATCGTTTTATCTTTTGAAGGTGTGTTATTTATTTTACTTGCATCTTTGTGTATCTTATAATTTTGGTTAAAAGCCATATATCTTGAGTACAGTAGTAGAAACTTATTAAATCATTTATATATTTTATCCAGAAATTGCCTTCTTTTCGGTAAGGCCTTTATTATAGGGAGTTGTGCTAATATTCAGGTGCTGAGTGCTATGGTTTGAATATTCCCACCAATATTGATGCTGAAATTTAATTGCCATTTTAACAGTGTTGAGAAGTGGGACCTTTAAGAGGTGATTAGGTCACGAGGGCTCCACTTTTATAAATGTATTAATGCCATTATTGAGAAAGTGTATTCCTGATAAAAGGATGAGTTTGGCTTCACTTTTCTCTCTGTCTTACATGCTCATTCCCCATGTGATGTCTTCCGCCATGGAACAAACCCCACCCAATGCTAGTGTCATGTTCTTGAATTTTCCAGACCCCAGAAGCATGAGCTAAATAAACTTCCATTTGTTATAAATTATCTGGACTATGGTATCCTATTATAGCAGCAGAAAATAAACTAAGATACTGAGTTTCTGGTTTTCTGTTTCTGTGGTCACTTAGTTCGCCACAGGCTTCCAAATACTTTGACTTATCTTATGTTTAAAGTGTGGTCTGGTCTGTCAGGTAGTTTCTCTTGATGTCTCATCTGTTCTCAAATTCAGATCTCCCATGTGCACTTCTGTCTCAAAGAAGATCATTCTTTCCACATTCTTATAACTCCCCCAGCTGTAGAATACTGTATATTACTCAACACATTCAAACCTGGTGTTGGCAGAAAGAGAGGATGACATTTTTTATTTTTCTGTCTTACTATCAGCCTTAGGTAGAAAAGTATCTCCTGAGTTTTCAGGGTAGAACCCAAAATGAAAATCCTACTGTTCTTTCATTTAGTATGAACTTTTTTTTTAATTTTTACTTTTAAGTTCTGGGGTACGTGTACAGAGCATGCAGGTTTGTTACATATGTATACACATGCCATGGTGGTTTGCAACATCCATCACCCCTTCATCTACATTAGGTATTTCTCCTGATGCTATCCCTCCCCTGATGCTTTCCCTCCCTTATTCCCCCATCCCCTGCTATTGCTATATCTCCCCTAGCCCCCCAACCCCCAACAGGCCTCAGTACGTGATGTTACCCTCCCTATATCCATGTGTTCTCATTGTTCAACACCCACTTATTAGTGAGAACATGTGGTGTTTGATTTTCTGTTCTTGTGTCAGTTTGCTGAGAATGATGATTTTGAGCTTTATCCATGTCTCTGCAAAGGATGCGAACTCATCCTTTTTATGGTTGCATAGTATTCCATAGTATATGTGTGTCACATTTTCTTTATCTAGTCTATCATTGATGGGCATTTGGGTTGGTTCCAAGTCTTTGCTGCTGTGAACAGTGCCACAATAAATATACATGTGCATGTGTCTTTATAATAAAATGATTTATAATCCTTTGAGTATATACCCAAATGGGATTGCTGGGTCAAATGGTATTTCTGTTTCTAGATCCTTGAGTAATTGCCACACTATCTTCTACAATGGTCGAACTAATTTACACTCCTACCAACAGTGTAAAAGCATTCCTATTTATCTGCATCCTCTCCAGCATCTGTTGTCTCCTGATTTTTTAATGATTGCCATTTCTAACTGGTGTGAGATGGCATCTCAATGTGGTTTTGATTTGCATTTCTCTGATGACCAGTGATGATGAGCTTTTTTTCATATGTGTGTTGGCTGCATAAATGTCTTCTTTTGAGAAGTCTCTGTTCATACCCTTCACCCATGTTTTGATGGGGTTGTTTTTTCTTGTAAATTTATTTAAGTTCTTTGTAGATTCTGGATATTAGCCCTTTGTCAGATGGGTAGATTGCAAAAATTTTTTTACCATTCAGTAGGTTGCCAGTTCACTCTAATGATAGTTTCTTTTGCCTTGCATAAACTCTTTTGTTTAATTAGATTCCGTTTGTCAATTTTGGCTTTTGTTGCCCTTGCTTTTGATGTTTTAGTCATGAAGCTTTTGCCCATACCTATGTCCTGAATGGTGTTGCCTAGGTTTTCTTCTAGGGTTTTTAATAGTGTTGGGTCTTATATTTAAATCTTTAATCCATCTGGAGTTAATTTTTGTATAAAGTGTAAGGAAAAGATCCAGTTTCAGCTTTCTGCATATGGCTAGACAGTTTTCCCAACACCACTTGGTAAATAGGGAATCCTTTCCCCATTGCTTGTTTTTGTGAGATTTGTCAAAGATCAGATGGTTGTAGTTGTGTGGCATTATTTCTGAGACATCTGTTCTGTTCCATTGGTCTATATCTCTGTTTGGTACCAGTACCATGCTGTTTTGATTTCTGTATCCTTGTAGTATAGTTTGAAGTCACGGAGTGTGATGCCTCCACCTTTAGGATTTTCTTGACTATGCAGGCTCTTTTTGGTTCTATATGAAGTTTAAGGTGGTTTTTCCCAATTCCGTGAAAAAAGTCAGTGGTTGCTTGATGGGGATAGCATTTAATGTATAAATTACTTTGGGCAATATGGCCATTTTCATGATGTTAATTCTTCCTAACTATGAGCATGGAATGTTTTTCCATCTGTTGTGTCCTCTCTTATTTCCTTGAGCAGTGGCTCGTAGTTCTCCTTGAAGAGGTGCTTCACATCCCTTGTTAGTTGTATTCCTAGGTATTTATTTTATTCTCTTTGTAGTAGTTGTGAATGGGAGTTCACTCATGATTTGGCTGTCTCTTTGTCTGTTATTGGTGTATAGTAATGCTTGTGATTCACAGTGGATCTCTGGGCAGAAAACCTAAAAGCCAGAAGAGAGTGGGGTCCAGTATTCAGCATCCTTAAAGAGAAGTATTTTCAAGCCAGAATTTCATATCCAGCCAAACTAAGCTTTATAAGTGAAGGAGAAATAAAAATCCTTTATGGACAAGCAGCTGCTGAGAGATTTTGTCACTGTCAGGCCTGCCTTACAAGAGGTCCTGAGGGAAGCACTAACCATGAAAGGGAACAACCAGTACCAGCCACTGCAAAAACATAAATTGTGAAGACCATCGACGCTATGAAGAAACTGCATTAACTAACGGGCACACAACCAGCTAGCATCAAAATGGCAGGATCAAATTCACACATAACAATATTAACCTTAAACATAAACCGGCTAAATACCCCAATAAAAAGACAGAGACTGGCAAATTGGATAAAGAGTCAAGACTCATCAGTGTGCTGTATTCAGGAAACCCATCTAACATGCAAGGACATACATAGGCTCAAAATAAAGGGATGGAGGAAGATTTACCAAGCAGATGGAGAGTGAAAAAAAAAACAACAAACAAACAGGGGTTACAATCCTAGTCTCTGATTAAACAGACTTTAAACCAACAAAGATCAAAAGGGACAAAGAAGGGCATTACATAAAGGTAAAGGGATCAATGCAACAAGAAAAGCTAACTATCCTAAGTATATATGCGCTCAATACAGGAGCACCCAGATATATAAAGCAAGTTCTTAATGACCTATAAAGAGACTTAGACTCCCACACAATAATAGTGGGAGACTTTAACAATCCACTGTCAATTTTAGACACTTCACCAAGACAGAAAATTAAGAATATACAAGACTTGAACTCAGATGTGGACCAAGCAGACTTAACAGACATCTACAGAACTCTCCACCCCAAATCCACAGAATATACATTCTTCTCAGCACCACATTGCACCTATTCTAAAATTGACCACGTAATTGAAAGTAAAACACTCCTCAACAAATGCAAAAGAATGGAAATCATAACAAACAGTCTCGGAGACCACAGTGCAATCAAATTAGAACTCAGGATTAAGAAACTCACTCAAAACCGCACAATTACATGGAAACTGAACAACCTGCTCCTGGATGACTACTTCATAAATAATGAAATAAAGGCAGAAGTAAAGACGTTCTTTGAAACAAATGAGAATGAAGACAAAACGTACCAGAATACCTGGGAGACATTTAAATTATTGTGTAGAGGGAAATTTATAGCACTAAATGCCCACAAGCAAAAGAGGAAAGATCTAACATTGACACCCTTACATCACGATTAAAAGAACTAGAATAGCAAGGTCAAAAAAATTCAAAAGCTAGCAGAAGACAAGAAATAACTAAGATCAGAGCAGAACTGAAAGAGATAGAGGCACAAAAAATCATTCAAAAAATCAATGAATTCAGGAGCTCATTCTCTAAAAGGATTAACAAAATAAAATAGACCACTAGCCAGACTAAGAAAGAAGAAAAGAGAAAAGAATCAAATAGATACAATAAAAAATGATAAAGAGGACATCACCACCAATCCCACAGAAATGCAAACTACCATCAGAGAATACTATAAACACCGCTATGCAAACAAAACAGAAAATCTAGAAGAAATGTATAAATTCCTAGAGACTTAATCCTTCCCAAGACTAAACCAGAAGAGGTCAAATCCCTGAATAGACCAATAACAAGGTCTGAAATTGAAGCAGCAATTCATAGCCTACCAACCAAAAAATGTCCAGGACCAGACAGGTTCACCACCTAATTTTACCAGAGGTACAAAGAGGAGCTTGTCCCATTCCTTCTGAAACTATTTCAAACAATAGAAAAAGAGGGAATCCTCCCTAATTCATTTTATGAGACCAACAACATCCTGATACCAAAACTTGGCAGAGAAACAAACTAAAAAAGAAAATTTCAGGCCAGTATCCATGATGAACATTGATGCAAAAATCTTCAATAAAATACTGGCAAACCAAATCCTACAGCACATCAAAAAGTTTATCAATCACAATCAAGTCAGCTTCATCCATGGGATCCAAGGCTGGTTAAACATATGCGAATCTATAAATGTAATCCATCACATAAACAGAACCAAAGACAAAAATTGCATGATTATCTCAATAGATGCAGAGAAGGCCTTTGAAAAATTCAACAGCCCTTTATGCTAAAAACTCTCAATAAACTAGGTATCGATGGAACATATCTCAAAATAATAAGAGCTATTTATGACAAACCCACAGCCAATATCATACTGAATGGGCAAAAACTGGAAGCATTCCCTTTGAAAACTGGCACAAGACAAGGAGATCCTCTCTCACTACTCTTATTCAACATAGTATTGGAAGTTTTGGCCAGGGCAATCAGGCAAGAAAAGAAATAGAGGGTATTCAGTTAGAAAAAGATAGAGTCAAATTGTCTGTATTTGCAGATGACATGATTGTATATTTAGTAGACCCCGTCGTCTCAGACCTAAATCTCCTTAAGCTGATAAGCAACTTCAGTAAAATCTCAGGATACAAACTCAATGTGCAAAAATCACAAACATTGCTTTACACCAATAGTATGAATTTTTTAATAATCTGTGCCCAGAATGTATTTCAGGTCTTCCTTTAGGATTGTTACTTTTTTTTTTCTCCTGAGGGTAGAAGTATTTGCTCCTGTTTTGCCAGTGACATAAAGCTTTTCTTCTATAGTCGATATAGAAAAGAATCTAATTTGTTGGACTGGGGGAATATGTGTTATTGTTATTATTATTGAGTAGGGCATTATAACTATTGTAATCTTTTGCTGGTGAAAATGCTATTAGCAAAAGGTGTACATTTGGTTTTGGTTATCAGTTGAGAAGTAATGTATAGAAAATAAGTAAAAGCATGATTTTTTTATTGTGTTAAAGTGGTTAAGGTCAATAGCTTGATCTTCAGAGATAAAACTAAAACTCACTATTGAAGAGCATGCAATAAGCAGTCAGATTAGTTGTATACTGTAGTTCACAGTTGTATACTGTAGTTAATAGAAATGATAAGAATACAAATGGGAAAATTAGAGTCATTTCTTAGTCTTCCTGTGTTAATTTTAATTTTCATGTTTGCAAATGACTGAAATACTTTTTAAAAATGTCTTAAGGAAAACAGACTTAAATGGTTCATATAGTCAGAAAGTTTCCAGGTAGTTCTAGCTTCATATGTGACTTAATAATACATGATCTTTATTTATTTTTCTCGGGTTCTTTTTCTAGTATTTTGGTCACATTTAAGACAGATATTCTCTGTGGTGGCAGTATTGCTCTAGTAATGTCACCTCTTTCCAGACTAAATTGCAGCCAGAAATAATGTTTTCTTCTCTTCTAGATTTGTTATCAAACATTGCATGATGCTTATTAGCTCTGAATAGTTACATAGCCATTATATCAGTCACTGCCACCATAGCATAATCAACCCTCTTATGTGGTATCCCTGGCATCTGAGAGGAGCCAGATTCCTTCTAAACACATTTACAAAGAATGAAAGAAAACTATATTCCCAAAACAATATTAGAAATTTTTAGGAGAAATAGAATTAACTGATGCTAGTTGACTGTTTTAGTCAATTGGGGATGCTATAACAAATTACCATAGATCTGCTTTAATACCAGACATTTATTTCTCATAGTTCTGCAGGCTGGGAAGTCTTAGGTCAAAGTCCTGGAAGATCTGGAATCTGGAGAGGATCTGCCTTTTGGTTCTCAGATGCTGGTAGATGGCTAGTGCTACATGTTGAAATAACATTTTATACATGTTACATTAAATAAAACTTATTAAAATAAATTACAGCTGCTTATTTTCACTTTTAATGTGACTGCAAGAAAATTTAAAACTGTACCTGTGGCTTGCATTTTATTCTATTAGACAGCACTGACTAGATCAAGCTTCAGATCTAGAAATTTAGAAAGCCCATTAGATTTTAAGTCTTCTACACTGATGCCTGCAAAACACCAGTATTTAAAATCATTTTCTTTCTCTTAGCTAACTAACAGCTTTGTCAGAATTTTTATCCAGCATTTCTAGAGAATGCTGAAGTTACTGAATTTCACCACTTGTACCCCATCTGTATTTATACAAATGGAATAGTGTGACAACTGATATGTAAAACAATGCATTTTATTGTGTGCATATTCTGTTCATAGTGTATTCAAAACCACTTATAAGGCAGAAGACTGGTAGCTGAGACTGTGTACCTTCATATATTCAATATTGACAACTAAGAACAATTCAGTAGTAGAAATATGTGCATTTTCTTGAATATAACTAGTGGAATGTTGAAAAAATTGTACTCATTGAGGAATTATGCCTTATATTCGAAAATACTTTAGTTATTCCTTTATAGATCTTGGTGTGCCTTTGGGGTGCTCTTGAAGTCTTTGTTATGTTGGTTGGTTGGTTGGATGGTTAATTAATTTGGTGTCCTCATGCCATATTTTATTAGCAGACACACTTGTACAACATACTCTATTTTTTTTTCCTATGGCCTAATCAGGTCTTATTGTTTGTACATCAATAGTCATAATACCCATTTCATGAAAATCATTTCTATATGCTTAGAACATAACTGTAAAAAAATACTGAAAATGAAGGACAAGGGCAAGGAAAAAATGAGCTCTTTAGGAATTAGAACAATTATTATTTTCCTACAGTTATCCCAAGAAAATGATGTGCAGTTAAGAGACCAAGTACAATATTTTTAAAAATTTATCTTGTTCCTGATGCTTTCATTTCCTTCCTTGATTGATTGTTGTCATGGCATGCATATATATATGCATAATTTGATTATATATATGCATATGTATATATATGCATGACATGATAATAATCTACTATCTATATCTACATACAGAGAGAGAGAGATTTTTTTTTTTGAGATAGAGTCTTGCTCTGTCACCCAGGTTGTACTGCAGTGGCCCAATCTCAGCTCACTGCATCTTCCACCACCTGGGTTTAATGATTCTCGTGCCTCAGTCTCCTGAGTAGCTGGGATTATAGGCATGAGCCACTGAGCCCAGCTATCATGGCTTATATTTTTAAAACGTAGGGCACCAAAAGTAGTTATGCAGTTACATATAACAGTTAAAACTCTTGCCTACATAGCTTAAGATGAGTATCTGTAAAATGTTTTTCCTCTCTCTCCAAAACAGAACAATTGTTAATGATATAGTTTGGGATTTAATAGATATCCTTTGTTATACTGTATTTCCAATGCAGCCAAATGTGATTTTATTATTCAGCTGGCTATCTTTTATTCAACATCAGGATGAGTTAATCACTTTCTAACAGTTACCACTTTTCAGTGAGTTAATGTCATGAAGAATATATCCAGAAAGGAATAACATAGGCTAAGACAGAATAGTATAAGGAATAGTCTCTGTTTGTTTCGCTCCAGGTACAGTAATATTGAATGAAATTGCTAATTAAAAGTTTAGGGAGTCAAGACATGCCTAAGAGTACCTAGATAATCCCAGTAACATGGCAGGTACCTTAACCAAGTCACTGAACGAATTGTGTTTCTTCTGTTCAGTCGTGTGTCAGCCACTAATTGTTAAGTATCTCCTGATATTTTTCTTAATTCCTCACTCTCTTTCCTATCCTGTTCAGTGTGTATTTATTACCTGGATTCTAAACTTTCTTTTTGTATGAACTAGGTGTGATATTTCAAACCTGTGCTTTTTACTGGGTTCTGACCGTGATACAGCATTGGAAGGAGATTGTAAAACATCTGTTGAGTCACCTTATCTGTAGTCTGAACTAAAAATGTCTCTCTTCAGATGACTCCAGGAGTTCATATATTTATAAAGTGTTTCTAATGATTTTTATGATTCAGAAAATTTAAGGAACATCAGAGTACACTTTAAAAATGGAGGAAAGGAAAATTTGGAGTCATAAAACACGGATTAGTTTTCTAGGGTCAACATGGCTTTTGGAATCAAGCACAAGTGGGCACAGAAGTAAAGACAACCGGCCTACACACTTCAGGGTGTTTTACTTTAAATAATTTTTCTTATTTTTGCTGTAAGACATAAGTACTCTCTCCCCTTTGCCAGCAGTTACATGTTTGTGACATGTAGCCTTCCTAAGAGGGACCAAATGTTAATTACTGAACATCAGATTCTGGTGCCTGTTCTGATGTATAGTTTATAGGTGATGTGTTTGGCATTTTCAAGGCTCAAGTGGTTTTGTTGAACTTCAGGACTGAAGCCTTGGTCCCTTCAAGAAGAACATTCTGCTTTTAGTAATAACCAGGTTAATGTGGGCCACATGCCAGTCCAGCTGAATATGCAGGAAGTGATTGAGACTGAAAGTCAGTTCCTTACATATTTGAGCTTCATGCCATAAGGAACCTTACAAATAGAGGTCAGAGGGATTTTTATGTTGAAGATCAGTAGAGTGTTACCTTTGCTATAGGAGAAAACAACTTTCTTCAGATATTAGTGTCAGCATTAGAGTAATTGCTCTGTGAAACTCTGTCTCTAGAGTTCCATTCTCTCTTGAACAACAAATCTTTATCATCACCTTAGTATTCAGGTCATTTTTCATAAGCAGCACATAAAGAACACATTAATCTTTATAGATGTCTGCCTATATTTTTTATCTCAAGGTTAGTTATTGTCAAATATTGTCAACCAACAACCTTTTCCCTTGCCAAGAGTTCTTTATTAACTCCTCCAATAACCTCCCATCTTTTAAAATAAAAACATTGATTTTTCCTTGAAGATGTTATCATTACCTGGAAACTAAGGCAAACAAAGTTAAGTCATTTGTTCAAGTTTTTAGTATAAATGCTGAACCGGACACAGCTCACACATACATTTTAACATCTAATCCACAAACTCACTATTAAACCTATAATGCAGACTTAGACTAATATGATAATGCAACATATTAATTAAAAACATGAACAAGTAAATTATGTTTATGACCAATATAAATGAGTGCTTTTAAAAAAAATGACCCAGACAGATGTTATCAAAATGGCTTGGTAGAAGCATCTAGCACTCACTCCAGAAAGAACTATAACAGCAAACCACACATTGAATAGGATGTTTAAGGGGGAACAATTGAATTTAGCAAGAAAGTGATGAAGACGCTCTGAGACATGGAAGTTTGAGATGGTAGCATAGAGAGGGAAACAAAGAATCTGACCAGAATTGGCTCAGAGCCAAGGGATACTCCCCATTTCTAAGAAAACTTAAGTGGGAAATGCTGAAAAGCCCACATTTCAACCACAGATGTCTGTAATTCTAACTACAGTAGAACTTCTCAGCCCTCACTAGCCCTAAGTCCACCAGAAGGAGTTGCCTGGAGTTGATAGGATTTTATTATCCCAGAGAAAAAATTAATGCTAGATCACCTTCACTCCTTGGGACCCAGGTTATTGTAGCACAATGCCATTTTGAGAGCACAGTCACCATCAGAATACATCCTTCCCTGAGGACCAATAGCCCTTGCATTTCCACATCCCTGGGGCCTCACTGACATCCATCCCACATCTACTCAGAGGGTTGCAGTTTTGCACCACCAGCTGGACCCAATAGTTCAGCCATGACTGTGGTACTGAACCACATGCAAGGCCCTACATCCTAGAGTATAAACAGTCTAGCACGGCAAGGAAGCTTTCCCTAGGACAGAGAAAGTTCACATACATGTACTCCAGAGCCTGAAAGCCACCAGTTCAAGGCATACCACCACAACCTGCAATCACAGTTACTCCAGCAGCAGACATGCCATGTACTTGTGCATGTCCCCGAAGGGCCCGAAGGCTGGTCTGCCTGGTATCCCCACCTCTGGGCAAACACATGCCATGGCAAATAATCACAGAATGGCCACCGAGGCACTTGGAGACACTGTCGATGTTGGTTACCAAATAATTTATATAGAGACCATACTACTGTGCCCACTCAGAACCAAAGCCAAAGTACTTTACCCAAGTAAAACTATAAGACACACATACAGAAAAAGATCTTTCTCTATAAAAGCTACTTTATAAAATTGGAAGAAGAGATTGTTCCAACAGGTGCACAGATATTAACAGAGGAATACAAAAAAACCCATGATTTAGAAATTCAATAAAAAGATAGCTATAATTAAAAACCCAACAGAAATATTAAAATTGAAGAATTAATTAGAATAAAAATAAGTGCTTCATCAATATACTACGTAGAAGAAAGAATTTCTGAACTTAGAGACAAGGCTTTTGAAATAAATGAGTTGGCCAAAAGAGGAAAAAGAAAAGAATGAAGCAGCACTACAGGAAATGTGAGAGGACATTAAGAAAACAAATATTGGATCATGGGAGTTCCAGATTAAGCAGAGAAGAGGAAAAGCTTAGAAACTCTGTTTAATGAAGTAATAGCTGAAAAGTAATAGCTCAACTCTTAGAAGATATATGGCATGCAGTTACAAGAAGCTCAAATATTTCCATATAGACTCAACCCAAAAATTTCCTCTCTGAGGTACAATAAATAACTGACACAAGATAAAATGAGACTTCTAAAAACAGCAAGAGGAAAGCATCAAGACACATATGAGAAAATCCCAATCAGACAAATGGTAAATTTGTCAGCAGAAACTGTACAGATCAGGAGATAATAGGATAATATACACAAAGTTCAGGGAAAAACAGACAAACAAGCTTCCAGCCAGAAATATAATACTCAGGCAATGCTATCCTTCAGAAATTAAGGAGAAATAAAGTGTTTCCCAGACAAGTAAAAACTGAGGGAATTCATCACCACTAGACTGGTCCTACAAAAATGCTTAAGGAAGTCATACATACATACATACATACATACATACATACATACATACATTTACTTATTTATTTAGAGATGGAGTCTCACTCTCTTACCCTGGCTGGAGTGCAGTAGCGCAATCTTGGCTCACTGCAAACTCTGCCTCCCAGGTTGAAGTGATTCTTCTGCCTCAGCCTCCCAAGTACCTTGGATTGCAGGTGCCTACCACTAAGCCTGGCTAATTTTTGTGTTTTTAGCAACAATGGGGTTTTGCCATATTGGCCAGGCTGGTCTTGAACTCCTGACCTTGTTATCTGCCCATTTCAACTTCCCAAAGTGCTGGGATTACAGGCATGAGCCACCGCGCCTGGTCAGAAGTCTCATATTTGAAAGTCTTACATTTGAAGGCAAAGGGGCAGTCTCTACCATTATAAAAGTGTAGGAAATTATAAACCTCAATGATAGAACAGAAAAACAAATGAAACAGATCAAATTTAGTCAATATAGAAAATCACCAAACTGCAAAAGTAAATAAGAGAGGAGGAAATAAAGAATTTGTAAAATACTAGAAAACAATGTAAAAAATCATAGGCGTAAGCTTTTCTCAGTAACTGACTAGCATGTAAATGTGTTAAATTCCTTAATAAAAAGATACAGATTGGCTGAATTGATTGAAAAACAATACCCAACTATGTGCTGCCCATAAGAGATGCACTTCATTTGTAAGGACACATAGACTGAAAGTGAATAGATGGGAAAAGATGTTTTATGCAAATGGAAAGAAAAGGTGAACAGGTATAGTTAGATAAAATAAACTTTAAGTAAAAAATAGAGGTTATTGTATAATAATAATAACATCAATTAAGCAAGAGGATATAACAATGTTAAATATATATGTACCCAATACCATAGCATCCAGATTTACAAAGCAAATATTGTTAGAGTTAAGTGGAGAGTCTCCAGTACAATAAAACCTGGGGAATTTAACACCTGACTCTCAGAATTAAACATATCAACTAGACAGAGACTCAAGAAACATAGATCTTAAACTGCACTTTATACCAAATAGACTGAAAAGACATTTGTAAGTCATTTTATCCTTTAGCTGAAGAAAACACATTCTTCTCATTAGCACATACAATATTATCTAGAATAAATTATATCTTGGGCCAAAAAGAAGTCTCATTATATTTTTGAAAAATCAAAGTCATATCAAGTATTGTTTCAGACCACCATGAAATGAAACTAGAAATAAGTAATAAGAGGAACTTTTGAAGTTTTACAAATGCATGAATATTAAAGAACCTGCTCCAGAATGAACAGTCAATGAAAAAATTAGGGAAAAAATTTTAAACATTTTAAAACATTTAGAGATACAATATATCAACCCCTCTGGGATACAGCAAAAACAATACTAAGATGCAAGTTTATAGCAACAGATGCCTATGCAAAAAAAGTAAAAATTAAAAAATAAACAACCCAACTGTGTACCTCAATAAACTAGAAAAGCAAGAACCAATGAAACCTATAATTAGTAGAAGAAAATAATTAATAAAGATAAGAGAGGACCTAAATGAAATAGAGACTAAAATAAAGTCAAATAAATAAATAAAATAAGAAGTTTATAAAAAGTTAAAATTGATGAAACATTAGCTACACTAAGAAAAAGAGAAGAAGAATATAAATAAAACAGGTGACATTACAACTAATACAACAGAAATACAAAGGACCCTTAGAGACTATTATGTACAACCATATTCCAATAAATTGGAAAACATTGAGGAAATGTATAAATTCCTGAATACATCAAACCTATCAAGAATGAACCAGGAAGAAATAGAAAATCTGAACAGATAAGGAGTAATGAGATTGAATTAGTAGCAAAAATTCTCTCTCAGAGAAGAAAATGCAAGGACACGATGGCTTCACAGCTGAGCTCTAACAAATCTGTTTTACAAATTTGTAACTAACACCAATTCCCAAACCATTTGAGAAAATTGAAGAAGAGGGATTTAATTCTAACTTCCAGCATTCCCTTGGTGCCAAAACCAGACAAGGACACAGCAACAACAACAACAACAACTAACTATAGGCCAGTACTCCTGATGAACATCTACGCAAAAATCCTCAACAGAATACTGGGAAATTCAACAACACTCAAAAAAGTATATATCATGGACAAGGGAGATTTATCCTAGGGATGCAAGGGTTGTTTAACATATGCAAATCAATGAATTGATATATTTTATTAACTGAATATAGGAAAAATACTATATGATCATCTCAATAAATGCAGAGAAAGGTTTTGATAAAATTAATTCTTTCCTAATGACAACTGTCACCAAATTAGGTATATTAGAAACATACCCCTACATAACAAAAGTCATATATTGCAAACCCACAGCTAATATACAAAATGAGGAAAATCTGAAAGTGACTTTTTCCTCTAAAAACTGGATCAAGATAATAATGTCTACGTTCACAACTCCTATTCAATATAGTAGTGAAAATTCTAGCCAGAGCAATTAGGCAAGGGAAAGAAATACAGGGTATTCAAATTTTAAAATGAAAAAGCCTAATTGTTGTTCTATACAGATGATATAATCTTATGTATAGAAAAATCTAAAAATTCTATTAAAAACTCCTAGAACTTATATACAAATTCAGTGAAATTTCAGGATACAAAATCAAAATGCAAAAATAAGTGGCATTTCTATATGCCAATAATAAAGTAGTTGAAAAAGGAATCAGTAAAACAAATGTCATTTACAAGAGCTACAAAAATATACACTAGAATACATTTAACAAAGGAGAAAGATCTCAACAAGAAAACTACAAAACAATTATTTAAAAAAATTGAAGAAGACATGCAAAACATGGAAAGACATCCTATGTTTATGGACCCTAAGAATTAATATTGTGAAAATGACCATAATACCAAAAAAAAATCTGCAGTTCCAATGCAATCCCTATCAAAACACCAATGGCATACTTCAAAGAAATAGAAAATACAATGCAAAAATCTATGTGAAACTGCAAACGATCCTGAATAGCCAAAGAAATTCTGACTAAAAAGAAAGCTGGAGACATCACACTGAGTTCCACATATACTACCAACCTCTATTAAGTCAAGGTTTCAAAGGCACAGGTAACAGAAGTAAAAATAAATAAATAGAATTATATCAAAGAAAAAACTTTCTGCATAGCAAGGGAACAATCAACAGAAGGATGAAAAAAAACACAACAAGAGAAAATATTGACAAACTATTCTTCCTACCAGGGACTAATATCCAAAATTAACAACTCAAACAATCCAAGAACAATAACAACAAAAAATGATGAATAAAATAGTCCAAGTATCAAATAGACATTTCTCAAGAGAAGATATGCAAATTTCCAACAAATACATGAAAAAGTTTTCAACATGACTAATCATCAGAGAAATGCAAATCAAAACCACCAAGTGATTCCTTCTCACTCCAGTAAAAGTGGCTATTATCCAAAAGAAAAATGCTGGTAAGGATATGAGTGAAGGGAACTTTTGTACACTTTTGGTGGGATCATGAATAAGTACAGCCCTTATTTAAAATAGTATGAAGGTTCCTTTAAAAACAGAACTACCATATGATTCAGTAGTTCCACTATTGAGTATCCAAAAGACATCAATATATTGAAAAGAGATCTGTACCCCTAGTTTTATTGCCACTATTCACCATAGTGAAGGTATGTGATATCGTTTGGTTGTGTCCCCAACTAAACCTCATCTTGATTGTAGTTTCCATAATCCCTACATATCATATGAGAGACCTGGTGAGAGGTAATTGAATCATGGGGGTGGTTACCCTCATGCTGTTTTCATGATATTTAGTTGAGTTCTCAGGAGATCTGATGGTTTTAGGAAGGGCTTTTCGCCCTTTGCTTAGCACTTCTCTCTCCTGCTGCCTTGTGAAGAAGGACATGTTTGCTTCCCCTTCCACCATGATTGTAAGTTTCCTGAGGTCTTCTCAGCCATGCAGAACTGTACATCAATTAAACCTCTTTATTTTATAAATTACCAAGTCTTGGGTATTTCTTCATAGCAGCATGAGAATGAACTAATAGAGTGAATTGTTACCACAGAGTGGGACACTGTTGTAAAGATACCCAAAATGTGGAAGCAGCTTTGTAGCTGGAAAACAGGCAGAGGTTGGAACATTTTGGAAGACTCAGAAGAAGACAGGGAAATGTGGGAAAGTTTGGGGCTTCTTGAAGACCTGGAGGGGTCAGAAGACAGGAGGATGTGGGAAAGTTTTGAACTTCCTAGAGACTTGTTGAATGGCTTTAACCAAAATGCTGATAATAATATGGACAATGAAGTTCAGGCTAAGGTAATCTCAGATGGAGATGAGGAACTTCTTGGGTACTGGAGTATAGGTCACTCTTGCTACTCTTTAGCAAAGAGACTGAGGACATTTTGCCCCTGCCCTAGAAGTCTGTGTAACTTTGAACTTAGATGATTTAAGGTATCTGATGGAAGAAATTTCTAAGCAGTGAAGCATTTAAGAGGAAGCAGACCATAAAACTCTAGAAAATTTGCAGTCTGATGATGCAATAAATAAGGAAACCCCATTTTCTGAAGATAAATTCAAGCTGGCTGCAGTAATAGCAGTCTGGTTGCAATCTCTTGGTCTTAGCCTCAGGTAATAGCAAAATAATTCTATTTTTTTTTCTTTTAATCCTCCTAACAAAACATTTGGATATATATTATTTTCTGCATTTCGTTGATGAGTAAATTATCTCCCTCTGTCCCTTCCTTCCTCCCTCCCTCCCCTTCCTTCCTTCCTCCCTCCCTTCCCTCATTCCTCTTCCTTCCTTCTTTCTTCCTTCCTTCCTTTCTTCTCTTTCTTTTCATCTTTTCTCTTTCTCCCTTTCTTCTCTCTTTCTCTCTCTCCTTTCTCTCTCTCTCTTTTTTTAGAAACCTGCTCAGGAAAACACAAGCTAAGAGTTGATCCTATTGAAATTAGGAATACCATTTCTCCAAAGCTGCTAGGGAAATAAATGACCGCTTTCCTAAGTCATGCTTTATTCAGTTAACAAGAGCCTGTGATTTCCTATGTGTTGAAACAATAATTTCATTCTAGTTCCAGCACTAAATGGAATCAAGGTTGAGAGTCTGGCTCTCTGTCCTATTGAAATATATTTATTTCTGCATGGATATGCTAGAGAGAAAATTAGTTTATAGCTAGTGAGATAATATTTAAGTTTATTTCAGTATAAATAAAAAATCACTTGTACTACTGTCAGTAATTGATTTTAAATGCCATTCAGGTTATCTAACCAGATATTTTCAAATGATGATAAGTAGAAACTAGTTTAATGCCAGCTGATGTGGCGGTTGCTTATTTTCTTTCATTAACGAAGAGAGGTCTGGTCCATGAAAGTATTATTGGCATTGTCAATGAGGCTGTTAGTTTACTCAGGAGTGTAGTATGTTGAAAGTTACATGTTAAATATCGATTATTGAAAAATGGAGCATCTTTGAAGTGGCATTTTACGGTATAGAAAATATCTCAAGAAATTAATGTTAAGAGCAATTTAAAGAAGGTTTTTCCATAATATAATGTTTATATAACAGGGAATATATCAGGAAATGATTTATTCTGCTCCCTCAAAGATCTCCTTTCAAGTATTAAAGTATAATCTTCTGGTATTAGCTGCTATTAATACATACTCCAGTTGAATTATATCCTAGGCAGAATAGCCCTATACATGCAATTGAAAAATGTCCAGGTGATTTTTGGTACACTTTTAATATTTGAGTCATCAGCCATCCATTGTCTAAAGTAAAATAAATATATTAAATAAAAATATTTGATGTTTAAGTTCTTTTTTTAAATATTTGTTATTTTTTTTTTTAATTTTTTTATTGCATTTTAGGTTTTGGGGTACATGCGAAGAACATGTAAGGCTGTTGCATGGTACACACATGGCAGTGTGATTTGCTGCCTTCCTCCCCATTACCTGTATCTGGCATTTCTCCCCATGCTATCTCTCCCCAACTCCCCACCCCCCGCTGTCCCTCCCCATTTCCCCCTGACAGACCCCAGTGTGTGATGCTCCCCTCCCTGTGTCCATGTGTTCTCATTGTTCAACACCCGCCTATGAGTGAGAACATGTGGTGCTTGATTTTCTGTTCTTGTGTCAGTTTGCTGAGAATGATGGTTTCCAGGTTCATCCATGTCCCTACAAAGGACACGAACTCATCGTTTTTGATGGCTGCATAATATTCCATGGTGTATATATGCCACATTTTCCCTGTCCAGTCTATCATCGATTGGCATTTGGGTTGGTTCCAGGTCTTTGATATTGTGAACTGTGCTGCAATGAAATATTTAATTTCTTATTTGGTATAGTTTTAATATTTGAGTCATCAGCCATCCATTGTCTAAAATAAAGTAAATATAATCCATCCCTTGTCTATAATAAAATTAATTTATTTTATTTTTTTTTAGACAATGGATGGCTGATGACTTAAATATTAAAAGTATACCAAAATTCACTAAAATTTTATTTTAGAGATGTATGTGCATATTCATTCATCTCATTAGGTTGTCAGCTTTTATAGTCAGAAAGTATTTCTGAAAGTATTATAGTTCAGAGGGAATACACTATAAATTACAAAATTGCTGAAACAGCATCTGATTCTTTTGCACTGTGATGCCTACTAAATCCAAATACACCTAGGAAATACATCTTGTGTGGACACAGCATCATGCTGCCTGTACCACAATGACCAAATTGGTTTTGTGACAGTCAGTTTTTACATTTGAATTAGCAAGTTTATTTTTGTTTTTTTTAATAGATGATGTCATAAATACAGCCTAATTAAAACAACACCTATAAACTGTGACTTATCTAGACTATGCAATATTATTCACTGAAAAAGATGTGAACTATCAAGGCATGAAAACACATGGATGAAACGTATGTGCATATTACTAAGTGAAATCAAGCCAATTTGAAAAGTCTGCTGGATGATTCCACCTGTGTGACATTCTGGGAAATGCAAAATTGTAGAGACAGTAAAAATTTAGTGTTTGCTAGGAATTAGAATGGAAGAAGGGATGAACTGGTGGAACACAGGGAATTTTGGGGGCAATGAAAGTATTCTGTATGATACTATAATCATGAAGAAAAGTCATTATATACTCATCAAAACTCGTAGAATATACAACATCAAGAGTAAACCCTAGTATAAATTATGGACTTTGGGTAACAATGATGTGTTAATGTAGGTTCATTGATTGTAACAAGCTTATCACTCTGGTAGGCGATGTTGATAGTGGAGAGGCTGGCTGTGCATGTGTGGTGAGAGGTGTGTGAGTACTCTCCATAACTTCCACTTTATTTTGCTGTGAACCTAAAACTGCCCTAAATATAGTCCATTTTAAAGATATAAAATAAAGACACCTACATTTTATTTTCTTAATCATTATTACTTTTAGTCTCACCACCTTAAGTGTTTTACTGTTTGCCACTTGCTAAAATGGTGATGCAATTGAAGAATGCTTCATGATTACTTTATGTTGTATCATAGTAAAGTCATGCTTGCATTTTTTCTTTCTTATTGTAATAGAAGAGACATGGATTTTAGAATCTGTGAGATCTTAGTTCCAATCCTAGTTAAACTAGCTGTGTATCTTAAAGAGATAATATCCTTTTAAGGTTACAGTGAACATTAAGTAAGAAATCTTTTGAAGTAGTTTAAAATATGATAAATATTAAATATACTTTTAATGCTCTCTCATATATATTTTCCCGTTCAAGACTTATTCAGTATTGACAAAGCTTTTGTTGAAAGGGCAATGTTTTAAAAATATTTCTGTAGATCTGCAGTTTATCATTTTGTGAATCATATTACAACACTAGAGTCTCCTAGCTCATAGCTAAGAGCTAATTAGTTCTTAACTGTGTAAAGAAGGTAAATCTTTTTAAACAACAAAATCACGACTCACTCGTCATAAAAGGTATCTCATTATTCTAGAACAAATTTGGCATCATTGTATTACTGACTTCCAAGAGAAATAAATCTCATTTTTCCTGTATTGTCTTTCCTCTTACCAGCATTATTTTATAAATAGTGTTGACGCAAAGGCTTGCTTCCTCACAGTTAAGTTTTCCTAGCTGTTTGATTCCATGGCAAATCCATAATCCTATTTTAAATATTCTCCAGGCCATCAGTTCGGCTGTTTAACCACAGTGCAGAAGAAGCTTTTGTGTCCAGAGATACAAGCCTCTCGTTCAAGCATAAATTACTAGGGCACACATTTCTTTTTTCTTTTAAGTATAACGCTCCTTGACATGAATCCCCATAGATGTCTTAGATAATAACTGATATTGCAAGAAAAAAAAATTGTGAAAACAAAGAGGATTTACATTTTTAATCTGATATATCAGATCATGTTTCCAAAATGAAATCTCTCCTAACTCTGGTAATCAATTAATGCATGCATATTTCTATAAATAAATCTTTGAATAGTGGCTTAATTGGTCTTTTGGAAATGAATCTTTTGCAAAGGTGGAGTCATGCTTCATGTACAAGCTCCCTGAAAGATAGTGTGTTGAGAGATTAAATCACAAAGTGGATTGTAATTAGACAATTTTCAGTTCAGATTGTGACTGTTTCCTACTTAAACTTTCAGTTTTAAGCTTGACCTTGGCAGAGCTTATTTTATGAATTATGAATGATAATATTTACTTCTTGAGGTTGATTTAAATATTAAATTATATAATATGTGTGAAGCACTGTGCCAAATCTGCTATGTAGTGAAAGATGAATTCAAGTTATTATTATATGTAGGACTATCTTAAGTTTGATACACTAGCTGCATTTTTCTAAACTGTATTAATCACGTCAGTGCCTAAGTCAACTATTATATTTTCTATGATATGCTCTTAAAACCGAAAAGATTAATCATTTCTTGGAAAGCTTATGGGCTTATAATATGTAAGTCCTAATTGAACCATGACCTACAACAGAATATTCCATACCAGTGTAATGTTTCTTGACCTTGTTGCACTGAATGGAACATAAGCTTCTTGGGGATAGAGATTACATTTATTTTGGTCTTTGTATTTTACAAGTTACCTCATTTATAAGCTTGCACATTGTTAGTATTCAATAGTTACATAATTAGTATTAAAAATTCATTTATAAACTGACGAACAACATATAAAAGTAAATACAGGTTATCAACTGACAGTCTTATTTATCTTATTTTAAAATAATTTTATGATAATCTTTTATAAAATAATACTTATTATAGTGCCTGTATCAAAGATACTGCTTAACAGAAATTTATTAAATGAATGAATGTAGCAAATTTTCATTGACAGAGCATTAATGCCAGAATTTGGATAATTTTTGTACTTTTCTTGTGTTCAAATTCTGGCAGGACTAAAATATGTCTGTTTTTTCCTTTCTCCCATTAATATCTCATGCCATGTTTATGTAATTAATACAGATTATTATTCATAAATTCCAACAGTAGGTTATTATTCATAAATTCCATATAGGCAAGTTTAGCTACATGCTAAAGTTAACTTGTGATCCCCCAAATCTACTCTTGAGTCTTTCACCGTCATTCATAGACATATTCAGAATAGCAGAACAATTGAGTTGCTTGGTGTCTACTTTCCCAGCTAAGGTTGAACAAGGTGACATTGTGCCTTCTTGCTTCAGCTCTTTTACTGTGAACAATTATCCTTTTGAATGTCTACCTAATATCATTTTTTACATTTTTGTGCTTTTTGTTGGTCATGTTCCTGTTTAAAATCACTCCCCACCATTTACTTCTGCCTCCAAGCATAGTGATGAAGAATTGTCCTGTTTTCCTTAGTGCAAGAAGGCTGTGATGTGCCTTATGGAGCAAATACATGTGTTAGATAAGCTTCGTGCAAGCACGAGTTATAGTGTTGTTGGCCATGAGCTCAATGTTAATGAATCAAAAATATATTTTAAATAAGATATCTTTAAACAGAAACACATATAAAATATGTTACATATTAAAGAGTTCATGAAAATGTTGTGACCAGAGGCTCACAGGAACCTAATCCTGTATTTCTCCTAGGAGCAATGATTCAGTAGTTGCTAATTAAGTGTTTGTATTAAGAGTACCCGTAGAAACAAAAACTGCAAATAATGAAAATTATCTATACCACTTGTAGTAGTCAACTCTTAGTAATCAACCTCTTCTTAGGGTTCACAGTGTAATGTAGAGATAATAGGTACCAGATTGGATTACATGACCTTTTGAAGCTTTCTGATTCTCCTAATGCTTTTCTTGATGGAATTGAATGATTGGGTATCTTAAGGCCAGCTTCCAGAAATAAGTTTTGATCAAGTTTCCATATGGTATATCTGAATTCTGTTCATTCCCACTGCCTTTTCCATAACTATTCACACTCTAACAAGCAGTGGAACATCATTTGCAGAGATGGGATGAAAAGGTAATTTTTAGCTATGAAACGTGCTTGTCCCCATTGTTCTCATCAGATGCTTGGTTTGGCTTTCACTATGCAGCAGCCAATCATTACAGGAAAAACTATTACTCTTCCTAACCTTAAGTAACTTTGATTTTACCCTCTCATCATGAATTAGGACCTACCTAACTATACAGAGGGGAGTCTAAGATAAAGGAAAATGAGTAATGTTAAAAAAGATTAGAAATGCTATCCAAGGAAGGAGACAAAGAGATGAAGATTAACACAGGGTGAATTTAGACCAGAATGCCTTAATACAGTTGCTCAGTAAAGCTAAATCTGATTCTCATTGAAAACCCTCCTTTAAAGTATCTCCAACATTATATCAAAAAAAGAGAGAAAGAGAGATAGAAACTTCTTTCTTCCAACCTTGTTCAAGATTTTGCCTTCTTCCATACTCTTTATTTTTTTGTGGCCATGGAATGTGATTTTTCTAATGGAAAATTAAAAAACAAGAAATATTTGAGATCTGCTGGGAAAACACACCTACACAAAAAGATCGTGAATTTAGAGGAAAGAGTTCTAAACTCAGAATAAAGGGCTAGGTTCTAATTATCTGAAGATGGCAAATTGCTGGCTTTGCAGCATGGATGGATGGGTAGATGGGTAGATATAGATGAGGTCCAACCCTATAATATGTTAATTCCTTTTGCTGTGGGTTTGCAGGCAAGTCTGGTTTAACTTCTTTATTGTAGTCTTCACCTCAATGCACCTACTGCAAGAAACAGTATTACTATCAGGCTAAGAACTACAGAACAGAATGTGGATTTATATATCCTCTTCTCCAATCACACCATTTGGAAGACATCTAAGTCCTTTGGATTTACAATTAGAGAACAGCCAGCAACCTCTGTAATAAATACTATAGAAAGAGACCAACATTCAATAATTATACCCAGTTTGGCCTCAGTGCCTGCTTTGCCTAAAATGATAATGCCCAGCAACATTTTCTCTCAAAAAAGATGTGTACCTAAAAGCCAGGTACAGTGTAATAGGTGATTCAAAGATAGGATGAATACTCTGTTACCGTCCATGAGATGTATTGTCTTCATTGAAGACCAAGCACTCACTTGGCAGTTTGCTTTGGCAACAGAACTTTCTGAGAGAGAGAGAGAGAGAAAAAAAAAAATGTATTGACAGAGGTGGTCACATTTCTCATATTTTGTCAGCTCTAGTAGTAAATTCAAGATTTAAAATTTGTAGTCAAGTATGGAACTTTATAGAACACAATGTAAATGTCAAAGTAGACACCAGGAAAAATTATTTTTGCTTCTACAGCCCTATCACAAAGGCAATCTCAGATTTAATAGTTATTCCAAGAGGAATGGGAGCATAAAACTTCATTGTAAAACACAATACTCTAACAAATGGTGGAAGGTTTACAATTTCAATGCAAAGAGAGAACATAGTACTTCTTTGCCAAATATGTGGTCAATCATATTTAATTGAAGCTATTATTGCAGTGAGAAGAAATAACAATTTGACTTCTAGGGAGTTTTAATTGACAGTATTATAATATTTGTGCAGTGTACATCCACTATAAGAATAAAAGAAGCTTTTACAATTGCATACTGAAAAATGAAAGTATCAATAAAAGTTCTGTAAATCCTGGAAATAATAGTATAACAATATAGCTAGCTGAAGAACAATTTTCTTCACTAGATTCACATAGCTTAGAGAAAAATAATTTTCACAGAAATATACTCATTTCTTTTCGTAAACCATCTTTTGCGATTTTCCTCATTTCCTCTGTATTCCACTATTTCATCATCTTTTATTATTAAGAAGCAAAACATAGATGTATTTTTGCATTATGCTCTAGAGTCTTTATGTTTGAAATTTAATGGGTCATGGGTTCTGCAGTCCTTGGAAAGATAGTCTTTAAAAAAGAAACAGGGATTTTTAGATATTATATACTTGCAGGCATCTGCTTAATATGTCATTTTCAATCATTGCTATAAAGGTGTATAGAGTGTTATCTCACTTTGACTTCACCAACAAATATTTCAACATGTATTAGTTTTTTCCATCAGAGCCATTACTCAAGAAATATCAGTTGAATGCATATCAACATGGCACTGTGCGAGGTAATGTGGAGGATGCAATAGACACCTGTATCTGACAACATTCTAGTGGGACAAGGAGACTTCCATAGTGAGACATGTCCTAAGAGTCATGCAGGAAACTGTGTGAGATGGATTTCAATAGAAGAAATCAATATGAGCTCCATACAGGGGCTATATTAGAAAGAGGTAGAATTTTCACCTCAGTTAAGGTGAAATGTCCTTGGGGAAAAAGCAAAAAATGTTTAGGACATACAGGGAGAATCCATCTAATTTGAAGTATAGATAAGTAAAGGGAGACAGTAGGTGATAAGTATAGAAAAACACATAGAAGCCAAAATAACACAATTCTTTAACATCAGATAAGGCAGTTTGAACTTTATTTTACAGGCAATAGGGCATCACTGAAAATTTTGAACAAGAAAGTAATATAATCACAATTATACTCAGGATAGTGTGGATTAAATAAGAAATGGAATTGATATTAGAAAGAAAATTTAGGCATAAAGCACAGAGAGGGTGATAAACTCCTGAGCCAGAATATTTTATATTTTAATTTTTCCTTAACCCCAATACTTGGATTTCCTGGATTTTACTAAGAATATATATAGTCACGTTAAGTTAAAGCTATGATCAATAATGTTTCTTTTTTAATTTCAGATTTTTCATTATTCATATACTGCTTCATATGTGATTTACAACATACATACTAGGTAAGTTCTTTGATTTTCTGGTTTTCATGAGCAATTGTGTTACCAAATTGTTGGTGTAGATATCACTTTGTTCATGTAAAAATATTCACTTTTTTCAAGGGAAGTTTGGGAGTTAAATCCTCCAGAAGTAGAAGACTCCGTCTTGCAGTATGCGGCCTGGGGTGTCCAAGGGCAGCAGCTGGTAAGCAGAGGCATTACTATGCACTGAACACTAATAATCATGGTTCTACAGAAGATGTTTACTGAAACCATTGGAAAAAAAATAAGAAAACTTGTCCTATAAAACGTGATGTCTTCTTAAGTCCTTTATATCTTTTACCTAATATTCCAACTTAAGAATATATTAAATTAACTAGTATTATTCTATCAGTTAATAAAGACAAAAACTTATTAAGTAATATATGATTAAACTGCTGGTTTATAATGAAACCTAGAAGAGATTCAAGGTTACTGGGGCCTACAACTGTGTAATTTCCATTTCATAATATTGCCAATTTTCATGAAAAATTAAAAATAAGGATTATTTCTTCTTAAAGCATTGTTGAGGGTAAAAATTTTAGATAGACTTATTTAATATTCACTTGAGGATTTTTATTTTTATTTTGAAATTGTCACAAACTCAAAAAGATAATTATCGATGTATAAAACAGTTTAGCAATATTATATACGTATATATACATGTATATATACATATACATATAAACATATAGATAAATATACATATACACACATATACACACACACATATATACACACACATATATACACATGTGTGTGTGTGTATGTGTGTGTGTGTATATGTATATATATTAGGCAGAGTCTTGCTCTGTTGCCCAGGTTGGAGTGTGATCTAGGTTCACTGCAACATCTGCCTGCAGGTTCAAGCGATTCTTGTGCCTCAGCCTCCAGAGTAGCTGGGATTATAGGCACGTCCTACCACACCTGGCTAATTTTTGTATTACAGGCATGTGCTACCATACTTGGCTAATTTTTGTATTTGTAGTAGAGACAGGATTTCACCATCTTGGCCAGGCTGATCTCAAACTCCTGACAAGCGATCCACCGGCCTTGGCCTCTTAAAATGATGGGATTACAGATCACTGAGCCCAGCCTGCAATATTATATTCTTGTATATATCTCATGGTGACCAAGCCTTTCTCAAGGGAATACTGCTCAGGGAGTAGTATTGCTTACTATCATGTGCATGCTCAAATGTACTGAGCATCACCAAACTGATTTCTAGATTATTCATTAAGTGTGTTTACACCTACCAGCAACAATAAGAGAGTTCCCTTTGTTCCATATTCTTGCCAACACCTATTTTTCCAGACTTTTAAGTAATTACTCAAATGATGATATAAAATGGTATTTCATTACAGTTTTATTAACATTTAGTATTTTCTTGAATTCTGATGGGCTCTAGAAACTTTTCTTATGGTTACTGGCAATTTATATTTTCTCATATGTTAAATATATATTCATGTATTTGTCCAATCACATTTTTTATTTTTCTTAATTCAAAGGAACTCCTTATATGTTCTAAATATTAATACATTATTGGGTCTATCTTCATCCAGTTTTTGGCTTCTCATACTCTTAATGATTCATTTCTATGAAGAGAATTTTTTTAAAGAAATGTACTTATTATACTTTAAGTTATGGGGTACATGTGCAGATCATGCAGGTTTGTAAACCACCACATGCCATGGTTGTGGTTTGCTGCATCCATCACCCCATCATCTACATTAGGTATTTCTCCTAATGCTATCCCTCCCCAATCCCCTGACTCCCTGCTGTCCACCCCCAATCCCTCCACTCCCTGCTATCTCTCCCCAATCCCCCCACCCGCCGGGCCCCAGAATGTGATATTCTCCTCTCTGTGTCCGTGTATTCTTATTGTTCAGCACCCACTTATGAGTGATAACATGTGGTGTTTGGTTTTCTGTTCTTATGTCAGTTTGCTGAGAATGATGGTTTCCAGTTTCATCCATGTCCCTGAAAAGGACATGAACTCATCCTTTTCTATGGCTGCATAATATTCCATGGCATATATGTCACACATTTTCTTTATCCAGTCTATAACTGATGGGCATTTGGGTTGGTTCCAAGTCTTTGCTATTGTGAACAGTGCCACAATAAACATACATGTCCATGTGTCTTTATAATAGAATGATTTATAATCCTTTGGGTATATACCCAGTAATGGGATTGCTGGATCAAATGGTATTTCTATTTCTAGATCCTTGAGGCATTGCCACACTGTCTTCCACAATTGTTGAATTTGTTTACCCTCCCACCAAGAGAGTAAAAAGCATTCATATTTCTCTATATCCTCTCCAGCATCTGTTGTCTCTTGATTTTTTAATGATTGCCATTCTAACTGGTATGAGGTGGTATCTCAATGTGATTTTGATTTGCACTTCTCTAATGACCAGTGATGAGATTTTTTTCGTATGTTTGTTAGCTGTATAAATGTCTTCTTTTGAAAAGTGTCTGTTCATTTTTTTTTCCAATTTTTGGTGGGATTGTTTGTATTTTTCTTGTAAATTTGTTAAGTTCTCCATAGATTCTGGATATTATCACTTTGTCATATGAGTAGATTGCAAAAATTTTGTCCCATTCTGTTGGTTGCTGGTTCACTGTAATGATAGCTTCTTTTGCTGTGCAGAAGCTCTGAAGTTTACTTAGATCCCATTTGTCTATTTTGGCTTTTGTTGCCATTGCTTTTGGTGTTTTAGTCATGAAGTCCTTGCCCATGTCTGT
This sequence comes from Aotus nancymaae, assembly GCF_030222135.1. NCBI lineage: Eukaryota > Metazoa > Chordata > Mammalia > Primates > Aotidae > Aotus > Aotus nancymaae. Next base: position 81,417,971 of record NW_026988442.1, read on the forward strand.
GTCCTGAATGGTATTGCCTGGTTTTCTTCTAGAGTTTTTATGGTGTTAGGTCTCATGTTTAAATCTTTAACCCATCTAGAGTTAATTTTTTTATAAGGTGTGTGGAAGGGATCCAGTTTCAGCTTTCTGCATATGGCTATCCAGTTTTCCCAACACCATTTATTAAATAGGTAATCCTTTCTCCATTACTTGTTTTTGTCAGGTTTGTCAAAGATCAGATGTTTGTAGATGTGTGGCATTGCCTCCGAGGCCTCTGTTCTGTTCCATTCATCTATATCTCTGTTTTGGTACCAGTACATGCTGTTTTGAATACAGTAGCCTTATAATACAGTTTGAAGTCAGGGAGTGTGATGCCTCCAGCTTTGTTTTTTTGTTTTTGTTTTTGTTTTTTTTTGCTTAGGATTGTCTTGGCTATGTGGGCTCTCTTTTAGTTCCATGTGAAGTTTAAGGTTGTTTTTTCCAATTCTGTGAAGAAAGTCATTGGTAGCTTGATGGGGAGAGCATTGAATCTATAAATTACTTTGGGCTATTTTCATGATATTGATTCTTCCTAACTATGAGCATGGAATGTTTTTCCATCTGTTTGTGTCCTCTCTTATTTCCTTGAGCAGTGGTTTGTAGTTTTCCTTGAAGAGGTCCTTCACATCCCTTGTAAGTCATATTCCTGGGTATTTTATTCTCTTTGTAGCAATTGTGAATGGGAGTTCACTCATGATTTGGCTCTCTATTTGTCTATTATTGGTAAATAGAAATGCTTGTGCTTTTTGTGCATGGATTTTGTATCCTGAGACTTTGCTAAAGAGTCTTAACAGCTTCAGGAGATTTGGGGCTGAGACAATGGGGTTTTCTAAATATACAATCATGTCATCTGCAAACAGGGACAATTTGACATCCTCTCTTCCTATTTAAATACCCTTTATCTGTTTCTCTTACCTGATGGCGCTAGCCAGAACTTCCAATACTATGTTGAGTAGGAGTGGTGAGAGGGCATCCTTGTGCCAGTTTTCAAAGGGAATGCTTCCAGTTTTTGCCCATTCAGTATGATATTGTCTTGGGTTTGTCATAAATAGCTCTTATTATTTTGAGAAATGATCCATTGATAACTAGTTTATTTATTCAGAGTTTTTAGCATAAAGGGCTGTGGATTTTCTTGAAGGCTTTCTCTGCATCTATTGAGATAATCATGTGGTTTTTGTCTTTGGTTCTATTTATGTGATGGATTATGTTTATAGATTTGTGGATGTTGAACCAGCCTTGCACCCCTGGGCTGAAGCCAACTTGATCCCAGGTTTAGAAAACTAAAATTTTCTTTTTCAGTTGCATCTCTGCCAGGTTTTGGTTTCAGGATGATGTTGGTCTCATAAAATGATTTGGGAAGGATTCCCTCTGTTTGGATTGTTTGGAATGGCTCAGAAGGAATGGTACCAGCTCCTCTTTGTACCTCTGGTAGAATTCAGCTATAAACCTGTCTGGTCCTGGACATTTTGGTTAGTGGGCTATTAATTGCTGCCTCAACTTCAGACCTTGCTACTGGTTTCTTCAGGAATTCAACTTCTTCCTGGTTTAGTCTTGGGAGTGTGTAAGTATCCAGGAATTTATCCATGTCTTCTAGATTTACTGGTTTATTTGCATAGAGGTGTTTGTAGTAATCTCTGATGGTAGTTTGTATTTCTGTGGGATCGGTGGTGACAGCCCCTTTATCATTTTTTATTGCATCTATTTGAATTTCCTCTCTTTTTTTTTTTTATTATTTTGGCTAGTGGATTATCTATTCTGTTGATTTTTTTCAAAAACCAGCTCCTGGATTTACTGATTTTTTGAAGGATTTTTTGTGTCTCTATCTCTTTCAGTTCTGCTTTGATCTTAGTTATTTCTTGCCTTCTGCTAGCTTTTGAATTTTTTGATCTTCCTCCTCTAGTTCTTTTAATCATGACATTAGGGTGTCAGTTTCCTTGGTTCTCTGGTGGGTATTTAGTGCTATAAATTTCCATCTAGACACTGCTTTAAATGTGTCCCAGAGATTCTTGTACATTATATCTTTATTCTCATTGGTTTCGAAGAACATCTTTGTTTCTACCTTCATTTCATTATTTATCCAGTAGTCATTCAGGAGCAGGTTATTCAGTTTCCATACAGTTGTGTGGTTTTGAGTGAGTTTCTTATTCCTGAGTTCTAATTTGATTGCCCTGTAGTCTGAGAGGCTGTATGTTATGATTTCCATTCTTTTGCATTTGCTGAGGAGTGTTTTACTTCCAATTATGTGGTCAATTTTACAATAAGTGCCATGTGGTGCTGAGAAAAATGTATATTCTGTGGTTTTGGGGTGGAGAATTCTTTAAATGTCTATTAGGTCTTCTTGGTCCAGTTCTGAGTACAAACCCTGGATATCCTTGTTAATTTGCTGTATCGTTGATCTGTCTAATATTGACAGTGGGGTGTTAAAGTCTCCCACTATTACTGTGTGGGAGTCTAAGTCTCTTTGTAGGTTGTTAAGAACTTGCTTTATGTATCTTGATGCTCCTGTATTGGATGCATATATATTTAGGATAGTTAGCTCATGTTGTTCCATTAATCCCTTTATCATTATGTAATGCCTTCTTTGTTTCTTTTGTTCTGTGTTGGTTTAAAGTCTGTTTTATCAGAGACTAGGATTGCAACCCCTACTTTTTTTCTCTCTCTCTCCATTTGCTTGATAACTATTCTTCCATCCCTTTATTTTGAGCCTATGTATGTCTTTGCTCATGAGATGGGTTTCCTGATTACAGCACACTGATGGGTCTTGGGTTTTTATCCAATTTGCCAGTCTGTGTCTTTTGATTGGGGCATTTAGCCCATTTAGGTTTAAGGTTAATATTGTTATGTGTAAATTTGATCCTGCCATTTTGATGCCAGCTGGTTGTTTGCCCGTTAGTTGATGCAGTTTCTTCATATTGTTGATAGTCTTTATGCTTTGGTATGTTTTTGCGGTGGTTGGTACTGGTCGTTCTTTTTCATGTTTAGTACTTCCTTCAGGAGCTTTTGTAGGGCAGACCTGGTGGTGACAGAATCTCTCAGCAGTTTCTTGTCCATAAGGGATTTTATTTCTCTTTTGCTTATGAAGCTTAGTTTGGCTGGATATGAAATCTGAGTTGAAAATTCTTTTCTTTTAAGATGTTGAATGTTGGCCCCTACTCTCTTCTGGCTTGTAGGGTTTCTGCCAAGAGATCCGCTGTGAGTCCGATGGGCTTCCCTTTGTGGGTATCCACCCTTTCTCTCTGGCTGCCCTTAGCATTTTTTTCTTTCATTTCAACCCTAGTGAATCTGACAATTATGTACCTTGGGGTTGCTCCTCTCAAGGAATATCTTTGTGGTGCTCTCTGTATTTCCTGTATTTGAATGTTGCCCTGCCTTGGTAGGTTGGGGAAGTTCTCATGGATAATATCCTGAAGAGTGTTTTCCAACTTGGTTTCGTTTTCCCCATCACTTTCAGATACACCGATCAAATGTAGATTTGGTCTTTTCATATAATTACATATTTCTTGGAAGCTTTGTTCATTTCTTTTCACTCTTTTTTCTCTAATCTTGCCTTCTTGCTTTATTTCATTGAGTTGATTTTCAGTCTCTGATATCCTTTCTTCTACTTGATTGATTTGGCTATTGAGACTTGTACATGCTTCACCAAGTTCTCCTGCTGTGTTTTTCAGCTCTATCATGTCGTTTATGTTCTTTTCCATGCTGGTTAATATTATTAGCAATTTGTCTAACCTTTTTTCAAGGTTCTCAGTTTCCCTGCATTTGGTTAGAACATGCTCCTTTAGCTCGGAGAAGTTTGTTATTACCTACCTTCCGAAGCTTGCTTCTGTCAATTCGTCACATTCATTCTCCATCCAGTTTTGTTCCCTTGCTGGTGAAGAGTTGTGATCCCTTGGAGGAGAAGAGGCATTCTGGCTTATGATGATTTCAGCCTTTTTGCGCTGGTTCCTTCCCATCTTAGTGGATTTACCACCTTTGGTCTTTGAAGTTGGTGACTTTTGAATGGGATTTCTGAATGAACATCCTTTCTGTTGATGTTGAGGTATTTCTTTCTGCTTGTTAATTTTCCTTCTAACAGTCAGTCCCCTCTGCTGCAGGTCTGCTGGAGTTTGCTGGAGGTCTATTCCAGACACTGCTTGCCTGTGAACCACCTGTAGGGGCTACAGAACAGCAAAGATTGCTGCCTGTTCCTTCTTCTGGTAGCTTCGTCCCAAAAGGGTACCTGCCAGATGTCAGCCAGAGCTCTCCTGTATGACATGTCTCCCAGTTAGAATACCCAGGGGTGGGGGGTCCAAGGAGCCATTTGAGGAGTCAGCCTGTCCCTTAATGGAGCACAGGCACTATACTGGGGGCTGCAGGCAGGGACGTTTAAGTCTGTTGAAGCGAAACCTACAACCGCCCCTTTTCCCAATTGCTCTGTCCCAGGAAGGTGGGGGCTTTGTAAGTCCCTGATGGTCTGCTGTCTTTTTTCTGAGATGACCTGCCCAGCAAGAAGGGAGTCTAGAGGCCTTGCTCCACCCAGCTGCTGTGTAAACTTCCCAGGGGCTTTGTTTACACAGCCAGTGTTAACGCCTACCAGAGCCTCAGAAATGGCAGGTGCCCCTCCCCCACCAAGGTCGAACATTCCAGGTCAAGCTCAGACTGCTATGCTGGCTCTGAGAATTTTCAGCCAGTGGATCTTAGCTTCCCAATCTTCATAGGGGTGGGACCTGCCAAGCCAGCTCACTTGGCCCCCTGGCTTCAGCCCCCTTTTGCAGGGGAAATGAGTTGTTCTGTCTCACTGGCATTCCAAGTGCCACTAGACTAAAACTGCCACCCAGTTTTGTGCTGCAAACCCAGAGCACTGACATTGTAGGTGCCTGAGGGAATCTCTTGGTCTGCAGATTGTGTAGACTGTGGGAAAAGTGCAGTATCTGAGCTGAAGTGCTGGAGTGTCTGGAAAAGTCCCTAATGGCTTGCTTTGGCTGGGAAAGAGAGTTCTCTGGCCCCTTGCACCTCCCAGGTGAGGCTATGCCCTACCCTGCCTCAGCTTGCACACCTTGGGCTGTTCCTACTGTCTAATCAGTTTCAATGAGGTTTCCAAATGGTACATCAGTTGGAAATGAGGAGATCACTCATCTTCTGGTGTGCTCTCACTAGGAACTGCAGATCAGAGCTATTCCCATTCGGCCACTTGGTGGAAGTTGTGAACAGAATTTTTTAATGAACAGTATTTTTTAATAAATGAAACCTGATTTATCAAATCAGGCTGATTTGTACTTTTTGTTATTTAAGAAATCTTTACAATGAAATAATACTTCTCTAGAATTTTTCAAGTGGGCCTTCTATGTATAGGTTCTTGATCCATCCATCTAAAATTGCATTTTTGGATGTGGTATTATATCACTATCCATTTTTATATTTGTTTTATATTGCCAACAATTGTCCTGACCCCTTTTATTGACCACCTCATTCTTTAAATACTCATCTGCAGCGTTTAGCTCCACATATGAATGAGTCTTCCTCTGGCTCTTTTTTTTCCTCCAGGTGGTTTGTCTATTAGTGTCCTAAGACAACAGTGTCTTAATTAAAATAAGCTTTACTATCTGACAAGGCAGTTTCATATGCTGATTTTGACTCTTCTTGACTTTTTAGCCTTTCATATAAATGCCACAATTGTCTTTCATGTTACGTGGTCACTTCTAGAATTTTCAATGACATTATTTTGAATCTATATGTCAAATTTGGAAAATTAACATCTTAGTGATAATCTTCTATCTAAAAAATTTAATATGTATAGTTATTTAAGACTTAATATCTCAGTCAAATTTTACAATTTTATATCTAAAAACTTGCACTTTATCATTTGGTCACTCTTTTAAATGCTTACATTAAAAAATAAGGAATCAATAACAAATAAAGAAAATGCATACAATTAACATTAATTCCTTGAGGGTATCAAAGTGCTATTATTTTGTCATAGGTGTTGGTTCCTCTCAAGTATGAAGAATAAGAGGGTCATTTAAAACCAACCAAAGTATAAAAGATTTTCCAAAATACTGTTCAAGTATTTTGTATTTTGGACAAAATACTGCTCAGTAATTTGGACAAAAGGTGAAGTTATCTTGGGTTTCTGTGTTCTGGAATTCTGTTTGTTCCAAAGTTCCTTCTGGCCCCATGGACCAGCTCTATTGTTCACAACATTGGAGTGAAACAGGCAGGATGAGAGCGCCTGCCACCTCCTGGTGTCCACTTACCACTGTCTATGAATGTTTGATTGATTGCATGCCTTATCTAAATCAAACCTAGCACATTCATATTCACCATATTCTGTTCAGATTTTGCTGCCACTTTTCAGAAATATAATAGTGGGATGGATTTACAGAGAGTTCTGCTACAGTAGATTAAATGCATAGTTTGTTAATTTTTCTAAATATCTACAAGATAAAAGCAAACATAATGTCCATAATCTATGGTATCTGGAAAATTGGAGACAGTTTTCATTTTAAATCACTAACCTATTTTCTTCATAATTATTTACTAAATTATTCAACCATATAGAATGGAAATGACAGTGAATGCAGGGTTCTTTGTAGGATTTCTTTGAATATTTGAGGGTCCAGAATATTTACAATGAAAGGAAACCTTATTTTACAACAGTGTATTATTCTGTAGCCTTCTTGTGATAGGAAATATCTATTACAACTTCCCTATTTCACTAATCAGCTTAAGAAATATATTCAGATTTATAAAACAGGATATTAATAATAGTCATGTGCATCTTATTATGAAAAATAGTCACATTTTCCAAAAACATTATCACAATGATATGATGGTATACATATTTATGTTTATAGATGAGGAAATTGAGGCTTGCAGGAAATGAAAAACTTAACTCAGCCCAACCAGCTGTTGTTAAAACAGCAATTCAAATTTTAAAAAACCTAGAGGATTCTAAACTACTTTAAAATAATTAGTTAAAGGTTAGAGTTAGGGTTACCCAATCAGAATTATTAAAGATAAATAAGGTAAATATATTGATTAAGGTATAAAAAATTTGAATTCAATAGAAAGATGTATTTATCATTTTATAACATTTGTACTCTTTACAACATAGTTCAAATTATGTAATGGAAGATTGATAGACAACTAAAGGAAAATAATCATGTATCCACTGTAATTAGTAAAAAATATAAATCTTGGAAAAATAATTATTAAGATTGATCCAGTAGGCACATACATATCACTATACCTGTCATATAGAAAATGTATAAAATTATCTATCACATAAAAAGCATTTTTTAAAAAAATCCTAAGCCATAAAGCATGTCTCACCAATTTCAGTCACTAACTAAAACTAACTAAAAAATAACTGTAAAACTTAATCCAGAAGCCATAATAGAATCAATGTTTTAGTATTCCAACAAAAACCAAAAACAAAAAAACCCTACCAGACCTAGTTACATTCATAGGTTAACTAGTGCAGAAGGATTTTAATGACATAGAAATTATAAAAATGGAAATGGAAGAGAAAAGTGTCATTATTAACAAAAAACATAATAGTCTACACAGAATTATTTGGAATTTATAATTGTGTGTAGCAATATGATTTATTAGAGATGAGTCATTATAATACTTTAATTAGTTTTGCATTAAATAAATTAAGGAACCTTGTAGTGTTTACTAAGGATAATTAATTATCCTTCATTTTCAGCTTCTAATCCTATTTGCTGTAAAAGAAATTCCTGGTTTTATAGAAGAGATGCAAGGGATTGACATAATTTATGGATGAATAGGATCTAAGCTAGAACTCAAAATATTTAGGAGAATTTTCAGTAGCACTAAGTATGAGTAAAGGCAATTTGGATCTGTTGAAATTTGTGGAAAAATGAACTTGAAGCAATAAAGAGTGCATTATTTGGAGAAGGTGGTGAGTAGACCACTTTAGCTGTAATAAATGTTTTATTGAAAAGAAATGGTTTGGGGAGAGGAGTCTGGGAATTATGGTGGAATGAGAAGCACCAGGAATGTGTTTTCCATCCAGATAACAATTGCTGCAGTAGACACGTAACTATTGAGAACTCTAGTCTATTCAAAGTGTGTAACTTTCATGTGAAGGCTTAAATGGAAGTTTGTGGTTAATTTTAGTTGACTTGAACTCTTAGCTCAGAAGTAGCTACCTATCTTTGACCCCCAGCCCCATGACAGGCAGCTGTGCTTCTGTTCCTGGAGCATACATGCATCTTGCAGGAACTAGGGTGGACAATAAAGGCACTGGGATGCAAATAAGTCAGGATTTGTGTTCTTATTGCTTATTGCCCCTTCTGGTTATGAAGATGCAGATATGGAGGAAGGCAACTATTGTTTCAAATCCTTACAGTCTTGTAACAAGCTTCTCTCCCTCCAGCTGAACTGAATTCTGAGGTGTTTAAAAGATCAGTGCTCTTTCCTACTCTTCATGTTTTTATTTTTTGGAGGATGTCAGCCATTAAAGATTAAGACATTCACAGGCAACTGAATATATGGGAGAAATTAGCAAGTCATCATGCATGCACAGGAAAGATGTAGGCTTACAAAGGACTCCAGGAGACTTTAAGTTTTCACCTGAGGCTGATCCTCAGCATAAAGGCAGCCTACAACAATTACAAAAGAACCAAGATAACAAAACAAAAGCAAAAACAAAATAGCAAACCATGCGAAATGGGGATGTATAGTCTGTTCTCATGTTGCTAGTAAAAACATACCTGAGACTGGCTAATTTATAAAGGAAAGAGATTTTAATGGACTCAGAGTTCCACATGGCTGAAGAGGCCTCAAAATCATGGTGGGAGAGGAAGAAATAGTAAACTCTTACAAGGCAGTGGGCAGGAGGGCATGTGCAAGAGACTCCCCTTTATAAAACCATCTGATCTTACGAGACTTATTCACTATCATGAAAACAACTTGAGAAAAACCTGGCCCCATGATTTAGTTACCTCCCATCAGGTCACTACCACGTCATGTGGGGATTGTTAAAACTCAAGGTGAGATTTTGGTGGGGACACAGAGCCACATTATATTGGGAGAATCTAATTTTCAGAGATATCAAAATTATTAGAAAAATTATTAGAATCAAATGTCTGATTTTCAACAACAACAAAACTTGTAAAGAATACAAAGCAATAAGGAAGTATGGCCAATTCAAAGGAATAAAAGACCCAACATCAAGAAGTAATGGAAGTCATGGAAAATATCAAGAACATGATAATATAAACAAAATGGAAATCTGAGAGAGAGAGAGAACCTAAAAAGTCACCAAATTAAAAGTTCTAGAGCAAAAGCTTACAATAACTGAAATAACAATTTTACTAGAAAGTCAAGATATACTTGAGTAAGCAGAAGAAAGAATCAGTGAAATTGAAGATAAGACAACTGAAATTATTGAATATTAGGAATATAAAAAATGAAAGACTGAAGAAAAATAAACAGAACCTAAGGTACCTGTGGGATACCATCAAGTGGGGCAGCATATGGATTGTGGGAATGTTAGAACTAGAAGAGGGAGATAAAGGGGCAGAAAAAAATGTTTTAAAAATTAACAGCCCTAAATTTGATGAAAGTCATTAGTATAAATAACCAAGAGCTGAAAAAATTCCAAATAGGATGAACTCAGAGACCCACACCAAGATGAATTATAATTAAACTGTTGAAAGACAAAGAGAATTTTGAAAGCAGCCTGAGAGAGGTTGCTTGTCACATACAAGGTATCTTTGTTAGCAGGTTTCTCGTCAGAAACATAAGAAGCCACAAGGCAGTGGGGCGATGTGTTCAAAATGCTAAAAGAAAAACAAAACAAATCAAAACCTGTTAACCAAAAATTTCATATCTGGCAAAACTGTCTTTTAAAAATGAGGAAAAAATTAAGACATTCTGAGATAAAGAAAAACTAACAAGAGTTTTCCACTAGACCTGCCCTGCAAGAATTACTAGTGAGAGTCCAGCAGTTTGAAATGGAAGTACACTAAGCAGTAATTTGAAGCCTTATCAAGGAATAAAGATCCCAGTAAAAGTAAACACATGGGCAATTATAGAAGTGTATGTTATTGTTACAGTGATTTGTAGCTGCACTTTTTGATTTCTACTTAATTTAAAATGCTAACATATTTAAAAGCATTTATCTAAAAGCTAATATTATTTTAACTTTAATTTGTATTTAACATTTTGTTTTAGACATAATTTAAGAGGACGAATACCTTAAAAGTGTATTATTAGTTATTCCTTTTGGGTGTAGAGTATACAAATACGTAATTTTGTGACTTAAATAACTGAGGGAGTTGAGGATGAAACTATAAATGAGCAACATTTTTGAATGTTATTGAAGTTAAGATTGCATAAATTCAAATTAACATTATAACTTTATGATGTAATGTGTAACTGCTGTGGTAACAACAAAGAAAATAATAATTGAATATAAACAAAAGAAAGGAAATTAAAATGGAATTAAAACATTTTACTATAAAAAATTAAACTCAAATAACACAGTAATATGGAAAATGAGGGTCACAAAAGATATAAGATATATAGAAAAGAAATATAAAAATGACAAAATCAAGTTATTCCTTATCAGTACTTTAAAAAAATAAATAGGTTAAATTCTCTAATTAAAAGATAGAAACTGAGAATATATATTTTTTAAAATAACATGATTCAACTACATACTTTCTATAAGTGGTTCACTTTAGATCCAAAGACACAGATAAGTTGAAAATAAAATAGTGGAAAAAGATATTTTATGCAAACAGTAAACAAAATAAAATAGGGGTGGCTATACTAACATAAAAAATAGACTTTAAATCATAAATAGTTTTGAGAGACAAATCAGTGCAGTATGAAAATATAACAATTCAAACGTTTGTGTACCTAAATAATAGACCATCACAATATATAAAGTTAAAAATGGGTATAATTGAAGGGAATAATATATATTTCTAATATAATAGTTGGTGACTTCAATACTCTACTTTCAATAATGTCTAGAAAAATCAGACAGAAGATAATGAAGAAAATAGAGGATTTAAAAAACAAAGTAAACCAACTAGGCAAACAGATATATACAGAACACTCAACCCAACAACAGCATACACTTTATTTCAAGGGCATATGGAAAATTCTTCAGGATAGACCATACATTTTGCCACCTGTTAAGTCTCAATAGCTTTTAAAAAGTTATCACACAAAAGGTCTTCTCTGACCACAATGGGATAAAGTTAGAAATCAATAACAAAAGAAAAACTGAAAAATGTATACATGTGGAAATTAGAAAACATACTCTCAGACAACCAATGGGTTAAATAAAAAATTACAGGAAAATTAGAAAATGCTTAGAGATAAAGTGAAATGAAAGCACAACATACCAAAATGTATGGGATGCTGCAAAAACTGTGTAAGCAGAAGGTAGCTGTATATGCTTACTGCTATGGAATGAATGGTGTCCCACAAAACGTTTATGTTGAAGCCCTAACCCCCAATGCGACTTCGTTGGCTTGTTGGGGATAAAAGTTGTAGGAGGTAATTAAGGTTGTACAAGATCATGAGTGGGGCTTTAATCCAATAGGACTGGTGGCTTAGTAAGCAGAGGAAGATCTCTCTCTCTCACTCTTTCTTTGCTCTTGCTTTCACTCTCACTCTTGCTCTTTGTCTCTCTGTACATACTCAAAGGAAAAGTCATGTAAGGGCAAAGCAGCCATCTGCAAGCCAGTAAGAGAGCTCTCACCAAAAACTGAAACATGTTGGAACCTTGATCTTGGACTTCTTAGCTTCCAGCACTGTAAATAAATATATTTCTGTGATAAGCCACAATGTCTTTGGTATTTTGTTATGGAAGCCTGAGAGGATTAAGACACTTACATTAGAAAACAAAAAAGATCTCAAATTAATAACCTAATTTTATAACTGAAGGTACTAGAAAAAGAAGAACTAAACCTAAAGATAGTAGATAAAAAAAAATAGAGAATTAAAAAAACAGAGAAAATCACTAAAATCAAAAGTTTGTTCTTCAAAAAATATCAACTAAATTGACAAACCTTTAGTTAGCTTGACTGAAAAAACAAGAGAAGACTCAAATTACTAAAATCAGAATTGAAAGTGGGGATATTATGATCATTTCAACAGAAATAAAAAGGATTATAGTAGTACTATGAGCAATTGTATACTAATAAACTGGATAACCTAGATGAAATTAAGGTATCCCCCAAAATGCAGAACTTCACAATAGAATCTTGAAGAAATAGAAAATCTGAATAGGCTTATAGTTGCTATGGATATTGAATCAGTAATCACAAACCTCCTGGCAAAACAGTTCTGGACCTGATGGCTTCATGGGTGAATTCTACTAAACATTTTTTTAAAAAACTAACACCAGTATTTCTCAAACTTTTCCAAAAAGTCAAAGAGGAGAGAGAGCACTTCCTAACCCATTCTATGCCAGCATTACCCTGATACAAAAATCTATACATGATACAAAAAAACCTATAGATCAGTTTTTCTTATGAGCATTTATCTAAAAATTCTCAAAAAAATACTAGTACAACAAATTCAAGTGTATAAAGATTATACAACATAGCTAAGTGGGATTCATTCTTGAAATGTAAGGATAGTTCAATATATGAAAAACTGATCAATGTAATTGTATTAGTCCATTCTCACACTGCTGTAAAGAAATGTCTGAGACAGGGTAATTTACAAAGAAAAGAAATTTAATTGCCTCACAGTTCTGCAGGTTGTACAGAAAACATGACTAGGGAAGCCTCAGGAAACTTTTACTCATGGCAGAAGAGAAAGCCAGAATGTATAGCTTCACATGGCGGAGCAGGAGGAAGAGGGTTGAAGGTGCCACACACTTTTAATCAAACAGATCTTGTGAGAACTCACTCATTACCCTGAGAATAGCACAAAGGGGATGGTACTGAGCCATTCAGGAGAAACCCACTGCCATGATTTAATCACCTTCCACCAGGCCGCTCCTCCAACATTGGGGAATACAATTTGACATGAGATTTGAGTGAGGACACAGATTCAAATCATGTCAGTAGCATACTACATTAATGAAATTAAAGAAAATACATAATCATCTCAACTGATACAGAATAAGAAGCATTTGAAAAAATTTAACACCCTTGTATGGTTTAAAAAAAAAAAAAACTCAACAAACTAGGAGAAAAGTACCTCAGCATAATAAATGTCATGTATGTCAACCAAACAGTGATCATTATACTTAATGGTCAAAGACTGATAGCATTTTCTTTGAGATAAGGAGCAAGGCAAGGATCCTTGCTTTTGACATTATATTGACCACAGTACTGGAAGTCCTACCAAAACCAATTAAGCAAACAAAAAATAAATAAATTCAAATGGAAAGAAAAAATAAAATTATGTCTATTTATAGATTACATAATTTTATTTTTTTAAAAGCCTAGAGTCCACACACAGTCTTTTAGAACTAATAAACACATTCAGCAAAGTACTAGGATAAAATGTCAACACAGAGAAATCATATAAATTTGTAAGTCTATACAATAACCCTGGGCAATCTGAAAGGAAATTAAGAAAATTTTATTTACAATAGCGTGAAGAAGGATACAATACTAAGAAATTAACTCGGTCAAATTGGTGAAAGACTCATACAATGAAAACTACAAAACATGTCTGAAAAAAAATTAAATGACACATAGTAAGTGTAAAGACATACCATGTTCATGAATTGGAAGATGTAATCTTGTTATGATGTCAATATGCCCAACACAGTCTACAGATTCAATTCAATCCCTATCAAAATCCAAATAATGTCTTTTTTGCAGATATAGAAAAGCCTATCCTAAAATTCATATAAAATTTCATAAGGCTTCAAATATCCAAAACATTCCTAAAAAAGAAGAAAGTTGGAGACTAACACTACTGATTTCAAAACTTACTACACTATATAGAATTCAAAATAGTGTGGCATAAATTACCTGTGCTGGTACAAAGACAGTAATATAGACCAATGGAAAAGAAGAGAGAGTCTGAAAATGAACTTTCACATATGTGATCAAATGAAGGTGCCAAATCATTGAGTCAGGAAAAGACTATTTTTTTTAAGGAATAAGTACTAGAAAAACTAAATACCCACATAAACAAAAAACAAGCTCTTACCTAATACCACATTCTAAACATAACTCAGACTGGATCAGATATCTCAACATAAGATCTAAAACTATAAAACTTTTAGAAGAAAATATAAGGCAGAAGTTAGAAGATATTAGAAAAAATAAATGAAATGAATCATTTTGCAGTGCTTTCTTGGATATGCCACAAAAGACACAGGAAATAAAAGAAAAATGGACAAATTAGATTTTATCAAAATTTACAACATTTGTGCATCAAGTTATAAATGAAGTAAAACAGCAATCTATGGAATGGGAGAAAATATTTGAAAATCATATATCTAATAAAAGATTAATATAGAGGAATTCTATATTACAGGAATAAAGTATACAGGAGTTCTAATATAGAAGGATTCTAAAACTTAGTAAAAAGAAAACAATCTGATTTTAAAATGGGCAGTGAACTTAGATATCAAAGAAAATATGTACATCGCCAGAAAGCTCATCAAAAGAGGCTCAGCATTACTAAGCAGTAAGTGAATACAAATCAAAACCAAATGAAATGCTACCTCTCTTCTATTAGAAAGCTATTAAGAAAAAATAGAAAATAATATGTCCATATCCAACCCTCATAGACTGCTGGTGGGCATGTAAAATGGTACAGCTTCTTTGGATAACAGTCCAGTATTTCCTCAAACAATTAGACATGAAGTTACCTTATGATCCAGAAATTCCATTCTTTCTTTTCTTTCGTTTCTTTTCTTTTCTTCTTTTTGCTTTGTGATTTAGGAACAGTTGAAGGCTATAAACTTACATTTACTCACATTAAAAATGAAACATGGTCATAAGTAGTTCCAGTTTTGTTTAAGTTTTAACTGAGTCATGTCAAGTGTATCACTTAAAATTCTCCAGAAAAACAGAACCAGTAGGATATATATATATATAGGGAGAGAGAAGGATTTTAAGGAAATAACTCATGCAACTGTGAGGGCTGACAAGTTTGAAGTCTGTGGAGCAGGCCAGCGGGCTGGACAAGTATTAATGAGCTGAGTCCTAAATCTGTCCAGCAGGTTGGCAGATGGGAAAGTTAGGCACAGTTTTTGAAGCAGAATTCATTTTTTTTTGAAACCTCATATTTTACCCTTAAGGCCTTTAGCTGATTGGGTAAGGACCATCCATATTGTCGAGAATACTCTTCTAATTGAAGAGGAGTCATTGTAAATGTTGATCACATCAACTCAGTCCCTCCACAGCAATGACTAGTCTAGTTTTTTACCAAACAACTGGGCAGTATAGCCTAATCAAGTTAACACATAATAATTACCCATCACAGAAGTATAACACTTAACATAGCAAGTGCTCAATAAATAATAGCTATTATTTTGTTCCTACCTGCTCTTTCCCACAAATAATTCACTTAATTCAGAGTCCCATCATCTTTTACCTAGATATTTTAGTAGCTTATTTTCAAAAATTCACTCTCACATCTCTAGTCACTCTTATTCATCCACCATCTGCAGAGATATATGTTAAAATTGCACGTACTTAACAGACTCTGACAAGGTTATAAAATGTCGCTGAAGTGACACTCAGCATCATTAATGTCACTAATATGACAACTGGTTCATCATCTGAGCTTCTGCCACTCTAGCACAGAGCACAGATTTTTCTCTACCTGAACCAAACTCTTTATAATTTCTAGATGAAAGACACCCAACTCCTCTGTGTCTCTGAGTCATTCCCCTTTGTAGACCTAGTCATTTAAAAAAAAAAAAATTCCTTCAAAAGTCTTTGTTAAATACTTTCTCTCCTCTTCTCTGATAATTTCTTCTTAACCCTTACTCCATGTTAAGTGAATAGTTTGCTTTTTGGCATTCCTCTACCACAAATAATTTTTACTATTTATTTACAATTTTATCTTCTACCACTGACCTAGGGCAATAGCTAGAATACAGGATTTGCTAAATATTTTTTTTCTCCTCATTTATTATTTGTTGAATAAATTGCCATTTGCACTGAGGAATTAATGAAAGACTTGGTGTTATTTCTGTGTAACACAGGAAACCAAGGAAGGTTTTGAGGATGGCATAATATGAAAAAAAAAAAGTCATGTATGATAAGATAGATCTTGTAGAGGAGGCCGTGATAGACTATAAGCAATTGAATGTGAAAGCAGGGAGCTAGGTGTAGAGGCCATCATTATAATCTGGAACTGCAATGATAATTAACTATATATCCATATAACAAGATTTTATACTGAGATCTAAAATTTAATTGCTATTCAAAGATAAAAGTTTTCTTATAAACCGAATTAATGTAAATGAAATGAGGCAAATGTTAAAGAAGTGTATTTCTAAAGGTTTTTTTTTCTTTTTACAAAACTGTCCCATTTGAGACTCCTTCTCTGAAATAGCTAATATTTGCTTTATTGTTTATATTGTTGAAAAACGTAATGTTTATGTAATTCTTCAGATACAAACAAAAATTATGAAAATCTATCACCTGTATTTTTACTATTACTAGCAATTTATCTTAAAATTTTATTAAAACTTCAAATTATGAGTAGTGCTTTAATGTCTTTGGAAGACTTTAAATTTGGATATAATTTCTTATTTTATTACTAATAAAAATTGTGAACTATTTTATCAATGTTTCCCAGGTAGTATTTAAGATACTTTTCAAGCAAGTCTTTGAAATCTCATGTTTCCTACTAAAAGTCAATGAGATTTTGCCTCATATTCCATTAAATATCTGTCCTTTTAAATACAAAAGTAATTATTTTAAATCTCATTAGGATACATTCAATAAATATATGGTAAACATACACAAATATATTTGTGTGTGTTATTTGTGTGTTTGTATGCATGCACGCACACACACACACACACCCTGCCACATTCACACACATTACTGTTGGTGCCAAGCACATTCTGGGCTGAAAGTCTTGTCCTTAGAGTCCTTCATACCAGAGCTTTAATGTAAGTAGATAAGGAAATGAGGCCAGCAATTGTCAAATTCTATTTCAAATTAGCTATTTAACTGTAGTGTGTATGATGCTCATTTCTAGTTGGTAGAGTAATGAAGGAAAACCACTAAGGAGTAAAGCCAAACAGTTTACATTATTAATATCTAGTGTTTGACATGATGAGTGTTTCCAATATAAATACATTTGGACCTTTTTTTTGGTTGTTTACCTCATTCATGTTCATTAGTGAAAATAATTGAAACCAGGTTACCTATTCATTTTATCTGAAATAAAATTGAATGATCCTGTTTTTGGTTGCAGGGTATAAAAACAACCTCCCTTAACACATTGTAGTATTAGCCACACCTAAGATCTAATGGGTCTCAAATGAAATTTGAGGTCAGGAAAATCAATACCAAGCAGCTCATATCATTTATTTACTCAATATTTAGGCTAGAAATAGTAGTAAACTATAAGGGGATAAGTCTGTTTAGGTTTAGTTGGGGGAGAACCAGAAAGCAACACCTCACCTTTAAAATATCTTGACTTATAAATTTGCAATGTATTTAGGTAAATATTTACATGACTAGATTACATATGTAAATGTGACAGGAAATATAGTATCACATAAATAAAATGCTTTACCATTGTGTCGGTATGTGGAACAAATGTGCAATTATGGTGTATAATTTAAAGGAAAATTAATTTGCATTGCTGTGTAAAAATTACCTACACATCAGGTGAGCACTCCCATAAACTTCCTTTAATTCATATTTAAGCAATATTTTAGTTATTTAGAAATAATAAGGTATTTGTAATGACTTTATCTTTTTTCTCCTGTTTGTTTTCCAATGTAAATCACAGTTTCTGTGGCACATCTTGTTTCATCCTGCTCATAACGTAATATTAAATATTAAATTGTGAAGTAAGAACCATCAAAATCCTGGGATTGCAGATTTTTTAACTGTAAATCTGGATCATGCATAATCTAATATACACGTATACTTTAGACAGTTCCTGCTAAGGAAACTATTTGAATGAAAGAGGAGTGTAGATGACAATCAGTGAAAGTTCCTGAATATTAGACTCTTTCTATATCATTACAACTAAGCTCTTACACCATATCTATTATTCTTACATTTGACTGGACAGGGTTAACCTAGAGTGATGTCAAGTTACATTTGATCAGCAGTCTAAACAAAAACTTAAGAAAAATGATAAGATTATAATAGTGTCTATCACAAGATGTGAACCATATTACATAACCCCTGAGGTTAAAAGATCCCAATTAGGCAGAATTCAGTACTTTAGTGATTTGCTATATTTTATTAAATGGCATGCAGAGAACTCCCTGAAGGGAACTGTGGTCTACAATAATGTCGAGACTCTTCATGTCAGAAATAACTTCAGACATCTTTCAAGTGGTATGGTAGAGGGGTTTTCCCTTGCTCTCCTCCTTCAGAACAACAAAAGAAATGAAAATAAGAAAAGAAAGTTTAACTTTTATGATACCATTAATCAGCTACAGCCCAATCTATAATCTCTAAAGAACATAGAGTAAAAAATTATCCAGAACCAGAAAAGGATTGAAAGCAAATATACACTTTAATAGATTTTGAGAAACAGAGAAATTGACAAACTGACAATTTTAGCTGATAATTTCAACATTTCTCTTACAGCAAAACATGAGAAAAGTAGATAGGAAATCAATAGGGTATAAAAGTTTCGATTAATACCATCAACCAAATTGACATAATTGACTTTTATAGAACACTATATCCAGCAATTACAAAATAAGTGACATGTTTAAGTGCACACACTGGGCCATACAACATGTAGCAATAAACATAAAATAATTGAAATCATACAGAATTATATTCTATGACCATAAAGAAATTAAATTAGAAACAAATTTTACAGACACACACGCTCTCTCTTTCTCTCCACATTTTTTATTGGACTAAGAATACATCTAATATGTAATATGGTATTATATATTCAGTGATTCCAAATGTAGATTTTGTCCTGTAAATATATTGTACATGTACCTCAAGATATACATCAAGAAAATTCATTCAACATTCTTTATAATTTAAAAGACAAGATAGAAAACTGAACACAAATCATTATTACAGGAACAGTAAAATAAACTATGGTGCATAAAATAATAAAATAGTTCCTTCTTAAGAAGCTTAAAATTAATGATTCTTCTATATGTGTGGGAAAGCAGTGCTATCCAGTGATAAAAGGAAGGTCCATATTTTTAGTTAGTATGTTGTTATTATTACAATAGGAAAAACAATCACCCCAAACAAAAATGTCTACATATTATTTAAATATTTCCAGAATTATGAATAACAAGGTGAAACTTAAAATACAAAATTGATTACTTTTAACACAGCATATGAAAATTAAAGCACATCAGGAACTTCCAAAGTAAAGAAAAAGGT
Source organism: Aotus nancymaae (assembly GCF_030222135.1). NCBI lineage: Eukaryota > Metazoa > Chordata > Mammalia > Primates > Aotidae > Aotus > Aotus nancymaae. The sequence goes on from NW_026988442.1 coordinate 81,437,497, forward strand.
GGCAGATTTTCATCTATATGGATGTAGATCTAGATGCAAATATCTTATTTTCTAAAGTGTTATGTCAGGAGCAGTGATCGTATACAATGTCATGAGATCCTACTTGTGTTATATGTTTTAAACACAATCAGGGACAAAATAGGCAAAGCAATATTTTAAAGTAAAAGTAATTATTGGTTTAGAGTAGTAGGATAATAGGTAATATGGTCTTTAACATTAATGTTATTATTTTACATATTTTAAGTGTTAGAAGAGGAACTAGAATTTGAGGAACAAAGGACATAAAGGACTAGAGATTTAAAGCTTAATAAAAAAAAAACTGTGCCTTGGATCTTAAATCTACTTGATAGAAAAGACTTGCTAATAATATTGAAGTTGACTATTAAAAGACTCTGCTAAGTGTCTTGTTTGTTACTGATGTGCTCTGGAATATAAAGATCATTACATTCAAAATTGGTACTAAACTCTTAATTCTTTCAAAATTATCCTAATAACTGTTTTTTACATCCTAGAAATAAACTGGGATATAGGGGTGAAGATTGTCAAGTTTGGCTGTGGAGGACAACAAACATATTAAAAAATGTTCATCATCACTAGTCATTAGAGAAGTGCAAATCAAAACCACATTGAGATACCATTTCACGCCAGTTAGAGTGGCGATCATTAAAAAATTGAGACAACAGATGCTGGAGAGGATGTGGAGAAATAGGAACACTTTTACACTGTTGGTAGGAGTGTAAATTAGTTCAACCATTGTGGAAGACAGTGTGGCAATTCCTCAAGGACCTAGAAATAGAAATTCCATTTGACCCAGAATCCCATTACTGGGTATATAGCCAAAGGATTATAAATAGTTCTATTATAAAGACACATGCACACGTATGTTCATTGTGGCACTGTTTATAATAGCAAAGACCTGGAACCAACCCAAATGCCCATCAATGATAGACTAGACAAGGAAAATGTGTCACATATACACCATGGAATACTTTGCAGCCATAAAAAACGAGTTAGTGTCCTTTGTAAGGACATGGATGAATCTGGAAACCATCATTCTCAGCAAACTGACACAAGAACAGAAAATTCAACATCACATGTTCTCACTCATAGGTGGGTGTTCAACAGTGAGAACTCATAGACACAGGGAGGGGAGCATCACACACTGGGGTCTGTTGGGGGGTACTAGGGGAGGGACAGTGGCGGGTAGGGAGTTGGGGACAGATAACATGGGGAGAAATGCCAGATACAAGTGATGAGAATGGAGGCAGCCATTTATGTACCTATGCAACAATCCTGCATGTTCTGCATGAACCTAAAGTGCAATTTTATATATATATATAAAAAAGAAAAACAAAGCTTGTCTACTAACTTTTTTGATTTCCCTTATGTTACCCAAATTCAGTATCTTCCAAAAGAGCTTTTTTTGGGGGAAAATTTTCACCATCTGCTAGCAAATTTTATATCTCTCACATAAAAACCTGTCCCTGAAAGCATAATGAAATTTATATACATACTAATAATTCAGGTATTTAGACTTATTCTTTGAACTAGAATTAGAACTAGAAATAAACTACCTTCACCTTTTAAAATTATATAATTTACTTGCCATTAATTCTTCTTGAAAAGGAAAAATAAAAATACTACACCTGGATATGATGACGAATGTACTGGAAAATAACCTTTTACTTCAGAGCAATCCTCAGTGAAAAGAACTTTGACTAAAGTTGAATAAATTGTTTTCCCGATTTGGAAGAGCAATTCCTTACACATTAATCTTCAGGCAAATTTAGCTACAAACAGTAATAAAACCTTAAAACAAACAAAAACAAAAAAAGCTACCTGACAACTCAAGCCTGAACAAAACCAGGCAGTTTTTTGAAGGGAGTGAAATTTATAGGAAAGCAGCTGGCAGAATAGGAATACCTCCATTTTGTTAGTTCTGTTTTGAGTTTTAGCCTAAGGGCAACTGTGGTTGAGGCAGAGTGTGAGTATAAAGGGAGCTGAATCTCCTCTCCTATAGGAAATCCCACTGTGTTTTAGGCAGGAGCAAGAGAAAGAGGCCTTGAGTAGCTATGACTGCCAGAGAATGAGGAAGATCCCTGAGAGAGTCAGAGGAGGGGTAACCAGCAGTATGCATGAACTCAGCCAAGTGTTTGACTGAAATTCAAGTATAAATGACAGAATTTTCAGATGAACTCTTTAAAGCTGCTAGTCTAGCTGTATTTCCTGACCATCATAAAAATAAATGCATAAGGAATAAAAAGATAGGATATATCAGCATACAAATATACCTATCTTAAATCTATTGATATATTTATGTATCTTATATATCCTATCTTTCATAGACAGATACACAAAGAATATTAAAAGAAAATGAACACTTTTAAAATTTCAAAACAATATTTAAAATAGAAATTGGATGGGATAAAGAGCAGAATGAAATGAGAGAGAACAGAGTCTGTGACACACAGATCAGTATACAACAGTCAATCTGAAAAAATTGAGAAGTTTACAAAGAAGAAAATAAAAAAACAACCAGAACCTTAGGGACCTGTAGGAAAACTGCAAAATCTCTAACAGATGGTGACTGGAATCTCAGAAGAAGAGGACAGAAAATAAAGAAGAGGGCAGGAAAAATATCTGAAAAATTGATAGAAATTTCATGCAATAAAAATTATAAACTTACATATTCAATGGGCTCAGTGAACTCCAAACACAATATATTCAAGGATAATCACTTATAGTACATATTAGTGAAACTGTTGAAAACTAAAGATAAAGAGAAAATGTTGCATTGAACAGAGAAGCACTACAACATATAACAGAGACCAACATTAGAATGCTTAAGGACTTCTCATTAAAAACCATGGAGAATCAAAGTGAAATGAAGATAATGTCTGATTGAAGAAAAATAAGGGACCCACACTACAAAAGAAAATGCTCTTCAGTGAAAAAGAGTAATATCTTAGGGGAACTCATCTTCAGGAATGAAAAAAGAACATTGGAAATATTAAGTATATGAGTAAAGATAAACCACTAAATTTCCTTTTGATTTCTGTATAAAACATATCACCATTAAAAGCAAAAATGACAGGAAGGGGGTATGTGTGTATGTATGTTGTGTGACAACTATAATGATAAAAATGGTGAGGGAGTGAGGAAATTGTACGTTTGTAACATTTCTGTATTTCACATGAGATTATTATGTTCCTTAATAATAATTTACATCCAGGATCCTGCCACTGCACTCCAGCCTGGACAACAAGAGTGAAACTCCATGTCAAAAAACATAAATAAATAAATAAATAAAAATAATGTACACAAGGCATTTCCAGTTGTTAGTTAACGATAAAACTCAGATTGCCCCATAAATAGTTTTAGAATTTAAGGGTATGTGGTAAATGAGGTAGTTAATTTTCATCAAACAATAATAGCGTCATGCATTCATAAACAATGTTTATATTTTTTCTAACATTTTGATTCCAAATACATTTGAGAAGTTAAAACAAGTCACTATAAAATGCCTTCAAAATGATTAATGACCTAAAATTCTTTCAACTTTTTTCTAGAACATTATAAGCTTTTGAAATTTTGTTTCATTTTATTCTTATTCCTAAAACCTAAGATGTATTCTCTTGGTAGCTAATCCAGTTTTAATCATGTAGTTAATAGAACATTTTTTAAGTAATCCTGTTTTGTTGGTAGCATGTGTTACTCCCAAAGGTCATAACCTTCAATAATTTAGTTAATAAAATGTGGAAAATATTTCCATGAAGAAACAACAGGCACTTGAGTTTTTAGAGAATAAGAAGTTTGCTTTTAGAATCTGTAATGTGTTAGTCACTCCGGAGAATTCAGTTGGAAAAACATGAAAGAACTGCTGAGGTATTTAAAATCTGGAAGCATGAGGTGCTAAGAAACACTTTGGGCAAAACTGCAATGCGTATAGCACAATAACATGCATATAACTAGGTGAGTACCTTTTTTTAAGGGGTGAGGGGAATAAATAGTGGATTTGCTGTCTTGGAACCACAGATTCTTAATTTCAGATTTGAAAGTTGTATACATCAATTTGCAGAACAGAAATGGAGACCTTACAAAAGAAAAAAGTGACTTGCAAAGACTGTTAGGGACAATTTGATAAGTACTGTTAGAAAAATTAAACATGAGGAAAATGAGGTACACATAAAGGACGGAGTTGGCTTGGTTGACCTGGAATGCTACAGTGGCTATGTATTAGCAGAGATTATAAATTGAGAGTCACTCTGGATTCTTAAGCATCATAAAATGGAGTTTAATATTACTCTAGCAGTTGTAGTCAGGATGGATTTATTCAAGAGGAGGGTGATTGTCTGGGACGGAGTTCACTGAAATGACTGTCCTTTGAATGGAGATTTGAAGTGCTAATGCTTTATAGGTGTGAGAATGAAAGTTGCATAGGTGTTAAATAATATGGATGAGAGTGATTTTTGTGGATTTTGATTGAAACAAGGCAATGTAAGGAGGCCTAGAAGATAAAGACATCAGAAATAACTTCTTAAAGATGAGTTTGTTCTTGTTATTAAGACTTTTCTGACATAGAGTTGACCCATATGTTAAAGTGGTATGCAATTTGAAAGCTGTAAAAATAATTGGTTCTTACGGTTGCAAATAATGATCCATATATATCTCATTTTTACATAAGATGTACTTTAAAATGCATTTTTATGAGTTTTCCTTGAATATTGGACCTGTAAAATGGTCTTTTTTTTTTTTTTAATGCATTTAGGACGGCAGTCCTCAACCTTTTTGGCATCAGGCACAGGTTTCGTAGAAGACAATTTTTCCATAGACTGGGGCAGGGGAGGGATGGCTTTGGAAGATTTAAGAGCATTATATTTACTGTGCACTTTATTACTATGATTATAACATTGTAATATGTCATGAAATAATTATACAACTCACCATAATGTAGAATCAGTGGGAGCCCTGAGCTGGTTTTCCTGCAACTAGGTAGTCCCATCTGGGGGTAATGGGAGAAATGACAGATCATCAGGAATTAGATTTCATAAAGAACATACAACCTAGATACCTCACATGCATGGTTCACAATAGAGTTTGCACTCCTACAAGTATCTAATGCCACCACTAATCTGACAGGAGGCAGAGCTCAGGCAGGAATGTGAGAGATGGGAATGGCTATAAACACAGATGAAGCCCAAGGTTCACCTGTTCACCTCCTGCTGTGCAGCCTAAGTTCCTAAGGGCCGCAGACTGGTCCATGGCCTGGGGGTTGAGGACCAATAATTTAGAAAATGCAGTATAGTATCCTAGTTCTCAAAGATTTACAATGAAATTAGAAAAAGCTTTGAAGAGTCCTGAATTAAAAAAAAAAAAAAACTTTCTAATGTTATTTAACACAATGTTTTGTAGTTGTTTTATCCTATACTAGGTATCAGCAATATTTTCTGTAAAGAACCACATAGAGAATATATTTGGCTTTGTAAGACAAGAGACAAAACCAAAGATATTATATAGGTGCTTATACAACATAATAGAGTCAAACTGCTAAAAATTTTTATTGTGGTTATTCAAAATGAAATAATAAGTACAATGTTATGTAATACAAATCTTCAAATGAGAAAAGCTGATTTTTTTTTTTTTTTTTTTTTTGCTGGTTGCATGTAAGTATTCTCTGTCATCAAATCCATTGCAAATGTTGGTCTGCAAAAACCATTTTTAGTTTGCATGCTGTACAAAAAGGACAGACTAGATTTTGCCTATGTACCTTAGTGTTTTGAACACCACTCTAGACCATGAAAACAAATTTTTTGGATATGATGCTTATTAGAACTGGTGTTTTAGAAAATCACTCTTCTACAGTGAAGAGCCAAAAAGTAGTAAATCTGATTGGAATGAACCTCATATGAGACTAATTTTTTTTATAATGAAGTAGAAACATTTTGATATAAAACAAAAAGCAGTAGGTAGCAATGAGCGTCCTGAGATGTGAGTTGATAAGCAGTAGTCATGAGAGAGGGCAGCTGGGAAATGGAGTCCTCAAGGAAGACCTAGACATCAGTTATTGTAAAGGAGGAGAAGGAACACTCAGGAGAGATGGAATTGAGAGTACAGGTAAGTTGGTTGGTTATAGAGTGAGAATTTTAGAATGTAGAGTTAAAGGTTTTGGAATGCTGAGTGGATAAAAGGCCAAGGATTATAGAACATTATTATGGGAATGATAAATTGATGGAGGATCAATTTTTAGTGGCAATAGGGCTCACAATCTGGGGATGATTGATGTGAACAGGAATACATGGCATGAAAGATTTATGTGATGTGGTCTGTGTGAGGAAGCAGATCACTAAACCTAGTGTCAGGACGACTTAGTTGTGTGATGATGGGATTCATTGAAGCTCCTTCTTCTAGAATAAATGCTATTACAAAGCATCATATTTCTTGAAGTATGTAATGAAGGATTCTGGACAGGAGACTTGCACCCCATGCAGTCTGAGAGACTGAGCAAATAATATCTGGGTATACTTCCTCAGTTGTCATTTTCCTCCTTTTTGTCTTCCTCCTCCTTTTTTTCCTCTTTGAATTAGTTTTACATTCTCAGGAATTTCAAAAGTCTCTTCAGACAGACTTTTATGAAATTTAGTTCATGTCAAACCATCATCTCTTTTCATCTCTTCTTATCATTGATAAAGCCAGAATGTTTATGCACTGGTGACATCTGCCCCAGAAGCCCGCTGTTCATTTTCTCCTCAATCATGTTAAATCTTTTCAAGGATTATGATGCCAAGTCATCACTGAAGACCGAATTTGGACTTTCCTGTAAAGTCCAGCTCTAAACGTCTGCTTTTCTGCTTCTATTTATTTCAGTCTATTCTGACATTAAAGTATGATACAGAACCCCACCTACCTTCCACCAAAGACTGATGTGAAAAACAGTCCATTTTAGCTGAGGGCATGTTGTTTTATTTACTATATTAATATAGGAGACTCATATGGATAGTAAAGGAAGTTTAATGCTGTTAATGTAATATGCAACTGTCCCTTATGTCATGATTAGCATATATAGGGAGTAAAGGCCTGTAATTAGTATATTAAGTCCTATAAGCATAATATTGATGTTTGATCAGGAGAATGAAGCCATAGTCACAAAGAGTTCTCCTACTAGATTAATGGTAGGAGATAAGGGAAGGTTAGTGAGATTTGCTAGAAGACATCAAGAGGCTATCAGTGCAAGCAGTGTTTGAAGCACGGGTAAGTGATTTGATTTGGCTGTGGACTGACTTGTAGTTCGGATTTGCTAGGCAGAATAGTAAGGGTGAGGTGAGTTTGGTTTGAGCTATCCTTTTACCTTAATTGTTGTATTACAGTATTGTTGGCATTATTGCTATCCCTTTCACTTACTGCTTTTCCACTAGAGTTGAGTGCAAAGAAAATAATTTCCAGATTAATTAAAAATGAAAGATTTTAGGATCATGATTTGTAAATGTCTTGACTCTTTATCCATCATTGTATCTCCAAAATTGGACCAATACTGTTCTAGCCAGTTTTTAGGTGGAACTGATCAGAATGATTATTCAAAGTAAACAGTGAACAGTTTTTAAGAAAGTGTCTCCCTCTTATCTCTGTGCATTTTCTCTGCATGTCTCTTGTTCTCAAATACTTCTTTTACATTTCTATCCTGACCCCACTCCTGCTCTAGCCCACATGTCTTTGCCTTAGCATTTGTCTTTCTTTCCTTTGGGCTCTTTCTATACATTGTATTTTCAACATGTATCATCCCGATCTGCCTTTTCTCATACTATTGCCTCTACTTGGAATAGCCCTTTCTCTGCTTAGAAAAATCTACTGGAACTTGTTGGCCCAGCTAAAATACCATGGCTCATCTGAAGACTTTTTTTGACCCTCCTGTCTCTAGCAGATTCAGACTGTCTCATAACCTCCCCTCAGATTCCAGTAACACTTTGTGCTTCACTATATTATAGACAAACCATATTTTGTAAATTTTCTAACTCTTTCCTTATCGTTCTTATTTTAAACTGTGAATACTTCAGCAATAGGGGATGTAACTTAGTTGCTATTGTTTCATAGACACATTAGGACTGCAGTGAAACTGTATAGGAATGAATGAACTATGTAATCATCACATCTCTGTGCATACCCCCACAACTGTACACTTGTACACTTATTTTTTCTTTTATCTTTTTTTTTTTTTTTTTTTGAGATGGAGTTTCGCTCTTGTTACCCAGGCTGGAGTGCAATGGCGCGATCTCGGCTCACCTCAACCTCCGCCCAATGGGTTCAGGCAATTCTCCTGCCTCAGCCTCCTGAGTAGCTGGGTTTACAGGCATGTGCCACCATGCGCAGCTAATTTTTTGTATTTTTAGTAGAGACGGGGTTTCACCATGTTGACCAGGATGGTCTCGATCTCTTGACCTCATGATCCACCCACCTCGGCCTTCCAAACTGCTGGGATTACAGGCGTGAGCCACCGCGCCCGGCCCTTTTTCTTTTATCTTTACATTTTCTTTATTAATACATTTTTAAAGTGTTTCTCCCATATAACCAATATATATTTACCCGTTTCTTTAAATGATATGAAACTTACAATATCAATTGGCATTAACATCATAGTGCTATTTTTCCAGGAAGTCTACCGAGTTGTTCCGACCAAGGTAACTTTTCTGTTTTGTGTATCAATGTCTTCTCCAATGAAGAAACAAATAATACAAATACAGACATTAATCCGTATTTATGCAATGGCAAGTGAATGTAGTTCACTAAGGCAGAAGCTCCCTTATAGATGGATTAAGAAATCTGTCCTATGGCTAGACACGGTGGCTCACACGTGTAATCCCAGCACTTTGGGAGGTTGAGTTGGTGGATCACGAGGTCAGGAGTTCGAGACCAGCCTGACCAACATGGTGAAACCCTGTCTCTACTAAAAATACAAAAATTAGCTGGGCATGGTGGTGGGGGGGCACCTGTAATCCCAGCTACTAGGGAGGCTGAGGCAGGAGAATCACTTGAACCAGGATGTGGCAGTTACAGTGAGCCAAGATTGCACCATTGCACTCCAGCCTGGGCAACAGGGTGAGACTCTGTCTGGAAAAAAAAAAAAAAAAAAAAAAGAGATCTATTCCAAACTGTATACTTTGCTGGTAATTTCAGCCTAAAGAGTTTGGTTTTTTTTTCTTTGTGGAATGTGTAGTAATACAGTATTGTTGTTGTCATTGAATTGGACAGTATCAATGAAAACGCTGGCAGAAAGCTTCTCTTTTGTTATATTGGAAAATTCAATTAAAACTAAAGGGAGGAACAACAGGGAATAATTCATTGCAAACATCCCAAAATGAATTACTGAGAATTAGGAATTACTCTGTTGGACACCTTTTGACACGCTTTTTACCCCTAAATTAAAAGTCGTTAGGGCATATTGTGTTGTAGTCATGTATACATCATAGATAGTATGCAATTGTATCCCATTAAACAGACAGATTAACTGACGTGCAAGGGATAGCCAATTCTATAGAATCTCATAAGGAGAAAAAGACATAGAGAAATACTTTAACTGCTTTTTATTCTGGATCCTAAGTTATGCTTGAATTTACGTGATTCTCATCCTCAGTCATCATTGGTTCAATTAAATTTATGTTCACAAGGACACTAACTGGAATAAATTAAATCTGAACATGGGCATTTTGGAACCGACTTTGCTTTTCTCTGTTTATTTCACTGGTATAAATTGTGTTTGAAGAACATAGTAAAAAATGTTTGGATGTTTCTGTATTGCAAACAAGGAAAAAACAAACCCAAAACTATATTTCTTCATTTGTGGCCAAGGATGCCTTGAAATTTCATGAAATAGTATAAAAAGTCAAGAGCTGTGGGAAAAATGTGCATGGGAGATAACCAAGCCTGGTTCCACCTTCTGCATTTTTCAATTTGTTTTCTTATCAGCATGCCCATAAACTGGAAAAGCATTAGGCACAAACCCATTGATAAGCATATGAGACTTTCTTCTAGTGTCCCTCATTCTTCTTTATGGAATCTTTTATAATAATTTTGGAGTCCCCATTAGAAATACAAAGAGTTATAATACAAATGTAAAAACAAATTATTTTAATGTCAGACACTGAAATGCATGTGCAGCATCCCTTTTGTTAATGTTTGGATGAATGAGAGGGAGGGACAACTACCTGGGAAGAAAGAGTAGTTAATTCAGCTCACTACCGACATAAATGACAGTGGAGGACTTTCTTAACCATGAGGATTTGAAAGTTAAACTGCTGCATGCCACCTTCTGATTAGGATGCCTGGGAGTAAGCAACAGAAATGGACTCAGGCTTACTTTAAGAGAAAATGAATTTATTAAATATATATCTATAAGCTCTCAGAATCAAAGAGAAAGTTGGAAGCTCAGCCCTGGAAAATGAACAGGAGTTAGGAGGTGCCATACATGTTTTAACATAGGGATGTGTTCAGGAAAATCTGATTAGGACGATGCAACTGGAAGCCACATTAATGGGCATGCACCATACCATCCTTGCTGGATACTGAGGGTCTGCTGTTGCTCTTGGGAATAATTTTTCAATTACAATTTTATTATCTCAAAATTCAGAGTCTTGGGTGGTGTGCAACCTAAGGATGTTTTATCTGGATTTTCTCTTATGATTGAAGACTGGGCTGTACTTCCTATCGATACATAATACAAGCATTCTTCGAAGTAGAAAGGGAAGTCAGATGTGGAGTAGCCAAATAAGAGGAAAAAATGTTTGCTAGGTAGCTGATACAGAGAAAATGGGTGCATGGTCATTAATTTGCCGTCTTCAGATATGTATACTTCTTTTCAGGGTAACTGGATAAAAATGTTCTATTCTTTCTAAATTATATCTTTATCTTTTGTGGCAGATTACTTACTACTAGCTTCCAGTAATTAAAAAAATTAAACATCTATCTACAGGTACACTGACCAGTATCTATGACCTGATTTTGGTTTGTTTAAACCTGTAGACCACCATGAGAAATATTATCACGTCTTTACAAATGAGAAAACAGACTCAGAGAGGTGAAGTAACATGATTGCCCAAATATTACAAAGAGCAATTGGCATTGCCAGGATGAGATCTCATGTCTCTCTGATAGAAATTTCATTTTTCTACAGAGACATGGAAAAACCTATCTTTCAGAAAACATAATTGTCATTTAGTTCACTATTGACTATTTCTACATTTGTTAGATCTCTTTTTTCTATTTTTTTCTTTACTAAAAATCTTTTTATTTTCTACTTTGAGTTCTACTACATTCACTCATGTTAGGCAGTAACGTTTTCTCCTAAATTAATGCCCTTATCCATTGGTTTTATTTTCCTTATTCTCCGTATCTCTATTAATTTATACATGGTTGTAATGAAAAGTCACATTAGAACATAAGATCTTGTATTTTTAAATCTTTAAAACCCCAAGACTTAGCACAGTGCCTGGCACATAGGAGGGTCCTGATACATATTTGGTTTATGATAATGGGCTTGAAGAAGGAAAATAAGGCATGAAAATGGAGTGGTAAAGGAAATGTGAAAAAGGAGAAAGTTGGGTAGAGAAGAAAATGAATATGTAATGACTAGATAAAACTATCTTCTAGCACTTTAACCCACCTAAATCAATACATAAGGGATTTTTAAATAACAGTTGTAATATTGATAACTGTTTGTCTCCTGTGGGTTCCAGTTTATTTCTTAGGGCCTGTAAATATTTTTCTTAATATTTTCGATTACCAAAATGATTTATTCATCACAAGGTCTTCTCTTATGCTAAATAAGTTTTATCAACTGACATAGCCAAGAGAAAGTCTGTTATTATATTCCTTATATTCCATTTATTGGAGTTGGTCTTTATGCTAACTTTTGTCTGGTATCCATTTGTCTCCTAAAAAGCATGGATTAAAAGATAAGGCTTTAGGACTGGGAAGTGACTTACATAATTATGAATTTAAGACAAAGGGACATATTTCATTTCTTTGAAAATGCATAATGTGCTCTAAAGGTTTTAAGAAATAAGAACTCTTTGAAAGGCTTTGCTGATATGAATAATTGCAAATGTCAAGGGATATAAGGGTTTCCTGATAGTGATTCTATTTCTAGAATGTCAGGTACTGATGCAAAGGTGACATGAATGATTTGAATGAGTTGTTCTATGTCTCAAAGATGATCCTGTAGAGAAATGAAAGCAATACTTTATAACCAACAGAGAGATTTATTTAAGGCCAAAATGTCAGAGGTAATCAAACTGTTTAACTTGTGCTCATAGCTTTGCTTTGCATTATATAAATGGACACACAGAATTTATTGCATACTGACAAATTAAGGAAACAGAATTTTATAAAAAGCAAAGTTGAATGCTGCATTGTGGCTTTTAGTAAATTTTGATAAAAGTCTTTATGGTAATATTCTTAATAGAGTATAAATACTAATATATATTTTATATAACATTTTTCCATTTGCTTTAAGTTTATATTATCATGCATGCAAGAAAATGTATAGAGGTGATCTTTGTGAACACTTCCACGTACATGGTGCCCAGAGCAGAAACAGAACGTTGTTCACACCATAGAAAAACCACTATTCTGACATCTACCACTTACTATTTACCCACAAGAGTAATCATTATCCTGATTTGTAACATCATTATTGGCTCTTATAAATAGCATTACTAAGAACATTGTTGTTTGTGTCTTTTGATACAGAAAGCACAGATACAGAAATCTATCTACCTACCCATATATGTTTCTGTTAGGTATATATCTCAGACTGGAGTTGCTGAGTCAGACCCATGCTCTGCTTTGGTAAAAACTGTTAAAAGAATTTACAAAGTGATTGTGCCAATTTATTCTCCCATCAGCAGTGCATGAGAGTTCCAATTGCTTCACATCCTTGACAACACTATTAGCAGCTCTTTTTTATTTTAGCCATTCTAATTATAATACCAAAATATTTTGTGTGTGTGCATTTGCTTATATTCACTCATACTGCCAAAAGAAACTAAGTGATATAAATCAAAACAAGCACTTTTCATTTATCACTTTATTCTTCAAAATTTTAAAGAATAATTTCTCCAAATGGATTCTAGACTAAAATATAGCATATTGCTTAGAGGAGGAAACTTTTCTTCAATATTCAATGGGAATGGATACATTTAAAAAATGTCTTAAGTATTTCAAAGATTTTTATTGAAGCAAATTTAAAGGTTTTTACAACAACTTATATACATGATGGAATTCAAGGCATCTTATTCTTACAGTGTCTTTCTCTGACGAAAAATAACTGTATACATAGTTACATGTTTTAATATGATCTATATGATGATACTTTTTTGTTTATTGAAATATAATATAGCGTTTTGGAGGTTCCTATATGAAATAGAACCCTAATAGTGATTCTATATCACTGAAGAATTTCCATATGTCTCATTTATTTCCAAAACAATATTGCATCAAATTTAAAGACAAATATTTACTTTATTCTAAAATATGTTCTTAAAGAAATTGATAAACTGGCATGACTAAAAAATTAAAAATTTTAATTCGTAAAGCAAAAGGACTAATGTTCCAGATAAATTTTGAAGCCAGTGTTTTGCCAGGGGATATGGTAAGGCTGGAATGTGGGTGGTGGGCCGGGAGCCAGAAGGAGCTGAGGATATGGTTTCTGGAATGTTCAAGTTCTATTAGGCAGTAAAGAAGGTGAGAACTTCATATGCTTTGAAGGACTTGCAATCAGTGCTTAAAAGAGCTGCAGTGATTGACTCTAGAAGGTGAAGCTTAGAAGGATTCAAGTGGGAGATACTAAAACATTGACATTGTAATTCACAAACATTTTAGACACATACATTAAAGAAATATGTTAGGAATCATGACTCCATTTTGCCAATTTAAATTCCTATTGGGCAGAATGTCTGAACCATTCTTCAGCCAGCAGTCTCCCATGTCTATCTCCTATTCTGTAACTATCACCAATTATTTTCCCAAATATTTTCCTAAAGCTGATTAAACACTCATGGCTCATAACAAATTTAAATTTGTCAATAACTGAAAAAAGTAGGTTCAAACTATGTGATCTAGCATTCAAGCTGCCCTATGGCTTGGTACAAACTTAACTTTTAAGCAACCATATCATCATATGTATATTATTACTAAAATTAATGTTGGTACTTTATCCATAAGTAAACACATATAATTTACATAAATAAACTTGTACAAGTCATGGACAACAATAAGTGACAACAAGTATAGTGACTAATCATCAAAGAAATCAAAACCACAATGAGATATCACTTCACACCTGTCAAAAGAGCTATTATCAAAAAAAGTGTTGGTAAGAATGTGGAGAAATTGGAACTCTTGTACACTTTTCAGTATACAAAATAATGCAGGTACTGTGTGAAAACAGCATGACTGTTCCTCAACAAATTAAAAATAAAACTACCTTATGATCTAGCAGTGCCATTTCTGGGTATTTATTCAAAATAATTGAAATGGGAATCTCAAAGAGTTATCAACACTCCGATGGTCATTGTAGCACTATTCATGATAGCCAGGATGTAGAAACAGTCTCAATGTCCCTCAACAGATAAATGGATAACGTACTATGTATATGCAATGGAATGCTATGCAGCCTTTGAAAAGAAGGAAATTGTGCAGCATGCAACAGCACAGATGAACCTTGAAGACATTTTGCTAAGTGAAATAAGCCAGGCACAGGAAGACAAATACTGCATGATTCTGTTTTTATGGGGAATCGAAAACAGTTAAATACATAGAATTTAAGAGTGAAATGATGGTTGCGAGGGGCTGAGGAGAAAGGAAAATGGGAAGTTACTAATCAACAGGCAGAGCATTATAGTCAAGTGAGATTAGTAAGCTCTAGAGATAGGCTGGACGACATTATACCTATAGTCAATAATAATGCATGGTATGCTTACAAATTTTAGAGGGTAGATTTCATGTTGTGTTCTTATCACACACACCATTTTTTTTAAGTCTCTACTATATTTTCCTAGTCTTCTCTGTTTTACTACCTGCTTCCCACTTCTCTACCCCATTGTACATCCACCCATATTAAAAAGCAAACTTCCATAGTCTTCCCATGCTATTATATATTTGTAAAATACAATCATGTGTCACTTAGTGCTGGGGATATGTTCTAAGAAATTTGTTGTTAGGCAGTTTTGTCATTGTGTGAACATCATAGGTATACCTATACCACCTATTTTGTTTAGCCTGCTACAAATAGGCTATATGGTACAGCTTATTGGTCCTAAGCTACAAAACTGTAAAGCATGTTACTGTACTGAATATTGTGAGTAACTGTAACACAATGGTATATATCTGTGTATCAAACACATAGAAACATAGAAAAGGTACAGCAAAAATAGAGTATTATAATCTCATGGACCACCCTCATGTACGTGGTCTGTTATTAACCAAAACATTGCAATACAGTGCATGGCTATACTGTACAATCAATTATATTCATGCATTTTTGTACCGTTTCAGTAAGAGTTTCCAAATGGGAAAACAGATGTTACTATAGTGGTTCAGATAGAATAGATTTAATGCAGATAAT
The DNA here is from genome assembly GCF_030222135.1 of Aotus nancymaae. Classification (NCBI taxonomy): domain Eukaryota; kingdom Metazoa; phylum Chordata; class Mammalia; order Primates; family Aotidae; genus Aotus; species Aotus nancymaae. Next base: position 81,453,107 of record NW_026988442.1, read on the forward strand.
TCTTACAAACAATGTTGTAATGGCTGGACGACCAAAGTGGTGATATGCAGAACGTATAAACACATATTGCCATTATCAAGGCAGGACCTGGGAACTTACACCCCGCTCACCACTGCCACTGAGGTACTATTGCCAAAGCTGGTGTGCCAGAACCACTGCCAGATGTTTCTAGTTTCTGAGTGGTAGCTCTCTCTCTTTTATTTACAGAAAGTAACTAGAAGCCAACTACCAAAGAAGTTGAGAAGACTACTTTGCAAAGAAGTCTTAGAAATGTAAATTTCAGGCTTCTAACTAGCCCCAGTAATAAAAAACTATACAGGGGCAGGAGTGGGGCTGACTACAAGCAGACAACATCCAGTGTGTTTGTGTTGGTGAGATGACTGATGGTCTGTTTATGTTAGTATTGTCATTGTCTGGTGTACAGAAGTGGGCTCACGTTGAATTCTTTTTTGTTGTTTTTGTTTTTCTTTGTTTTTCTGTCTTGCTTTTGTCACTTGACAATATCTCAATGAAATTTTTCCAAGTCAACTTTATTCTTTTCCAAGCACATGTTTATTCTCTTCAAGTCCTGAATGTTATTATGTGGTGTGAATGAACAGTAATCCATGCAGGCATTCAGTTATGATGCATTTTTCACTTTGACTCTTTGACAATTATTAGTTTTCGCTTTGACTCTTCTTTTTGGCTGAAATAAATATCACTGCTCTTTGTTCTCTTCAGGTTGGTATATTTTGTTGTTGCTGGTTTGCTTCGTTTTTCTACTCAGCAAGATCCCAGGTTTAGGGTTGCTGGTGACATGGAAAATTGCCATATTATATTCCCACATGGCTATAACTCATTACATTTTTAAAATTAAATTAGAAAAGGACAGTTTTCATTGCATCTCTGCCAGCAATAGGTATTATCTGGGATACTTTCTTAATTACATTTTTATTTCCCAGAAAGCAAGGCATAGTAGAATGAACCCAAATACTATCCCAACTCCACTGTAACTTTACAGATGTTTCCAAACCACTATTATGCATGGAGATTTTTGAATGATTCACTATTTTCTAATTTTAAATTGTCGTGAAAATTGCTCAAATCAGTGAAGGTGGAATAGCTTTTCAGCAATATTTCAGCTAAAACAGCTATAATATTTAATTATGTTTCTTTTATTTTGTGTTTTTATTTTCTTTCAAGATGGCTACAATTTTGTGAGTGCAGCTATTATAAGTTTGTGTCAGCTATTGTCACAGGTTGAATCACTCATGGTAAGCTAATTTACATCGTAATTGCACTCAACCTCAAGATCCTAATAACCTTTAATATCAAATGTTCACTTCTTGCCACATATTCATCACAAGTTGCTTGTGGGTGTGGAGAGAATCTGCCTAATGTCTCCTTACCTAGAAATCCAGCCTGCTGGGTGTCCAGCATCTGCTGCATTTGCTAGTAGTTGTGGCAGAAGAGAAGGTGGCAAATTAAAAATTGGCTCTTAAAGACTTTTACCCCGCAGTGATGTATATCGGGTCCCATCACTTGTTAATGAGCAACATTGACCATCACATTGATTCAAATATCCCCTGGAACATTTATTACATATTTCCTAACCTGGCATAGTACAGCACATAGTATTTCAATTGTTCTTCTCTTTAGTTTTTGGTGAGTTTACCCATTTTGAATTATTTTATGTGTAGAGTAAGACCATTGATTTTGGAAAACTGGGAATTTGGCTGGCTCTGCAAATTGAAAAGTTAACTGGTCAAATAGCTTTTCCTTTTTATTTGTTCTAAAGTTTGCGGTGGTGTGTTTGTTCTTGCATTGCTGTAGAGAAATACCTGAGACTGGGTAGTTTATAAAGAAAAGAGGTCTAATTGGTTTAAGGTTCTGCAGGTTGTGCATGCATGGCATACACATCTGCTCATCGTCTCGGGAGGCCTCATGGCTGTTTACTCATGGCAGAAGGTGAAGCAGGAGCAGGCATATCACATGGCTAGAGAAGAAGTAAGAGAGAGTGGGGTGGCAGGGTGCCACACACTTTTTGGACAGCCAGATCTCACGGGGATCCACTCAGTGAGGACAGCACCCAGCTGTGAGAGATGCATGCCCTTGACCTAAACACCTCCCACCAGGCCTCATCCCCAACTCCAGGGATTACATCTCAAAATGAGATTTTGCAGGGACATAGATCTAAACCGTATCAGGTGGCTCACTGAAGAAAATGATTAATGGTATAAAATATTATGACAGTTTAATCAATGACATTAGGATAAATGGCATTAGTGTGTGTCATATTTTCAATGTGATTTGAATGTAAGCGCAGCCCTTGATGATTGTCGTTTAGATCCAGTTTAATTCCATCAGAGTGCCCAGATAGTACTTGGGAATACTTGCAGCTCTCAAATTGTTAAGGTAGCGGTTAGAGTTTTCAATTATTATTTGAAACAAATACAACTCAAGGTTAAAACTTGATAATTGAAAAGGGATTAGGGTATTAAAAATGCACATTTTCATGAAGACAACTACTTATTTTTTATCCACTGAAGAAAATATCTTGTGGACATTCTCTGGTATTACAGCTTTCAGTGACATGACATTAAAATTCTGATTCCATATTGCTTGTTCTTCTACATTGAAGCAGATGTCAGTTTCACATGGATTCTGAATATCATCCAATCTGCTCTTCAAATATAAATGTAATTACTGGTCAATAGTTTTAGATAATTTTTACATCTGTTGAAGTTGTGGAGGTTTTATTAATTATTTTGACTTAGATTTTGTTCTCTTCAGAAAGCTGAGAAGTTAGAATCGTATTACTTTGGGTGAGGTAACCTCCACTCCTGTTAACAGTAATGTGTGCTGAGTAGTCCAGGTGTACATGATCTGTGCTGTTACTACTCACAAGTCCTACTAGAAGGTTCAGGTACAGGAAATGAATTTCCTCCAAGTAAGGAAAACGTTGTGCACCTGCATTATATACTGTCTGTGAAAAGCAAAAGGATATAGTATACAAAAGGTGTAAAGCTTATGCCTTATTTGGCTAGAACAAAGTTGATCTTTTTTCTCAGTTATCAGGGATCCTGAAAGACATTAAATCCAACTTCTATCCAGTGTTAGGGACCCTGAGAGGTAATTCCAAACTGTTGTCTAAGTGTGATCCCCATAATTTCAGTAATAAGCTTATATCCTATTTCATTGTCTCACCTGAAAACTTTCTGACTGAAGCGAAAGCAATAAATATCCTTTGTTAATACCTCTCCTCCTCCACTACCACTATAGCTGCTACTGTTGTGCTGCTACTACTAATACATATTTAACTAATATAATGTGCACTCTACTCACCAAAACGTTGGGATAATTTACACATCAGCTAGGGCTGTTGAGGTTTCATTTTGACTTAGTTTGTTGCCTCCAAAACCCTTAACATTTTGAACCAGGTTATCTTGCGTGCAGTCCACCCTGCTTTTAGTAATAGCCCCATGTGTTATTTATTCTGCATTCATCACCTCATTTATTCTTGACCACAGATCTGTAAGGTACATGTGAGTCTTATTCACATTTTATAAAGTAGAGGACTGAGATTTAGAAAGGTTAAGAACGCTATCAAGGTCATTAGGATTTTAAATTTAAGCCACCTGGCTATAAAGCCCATGCTTTTAAGCAACTTGCAGTACCCTCCTTTCATTATTTTTATTTATTTTCCAATTCTTATTCTGATATTGATATTCTCACCTGTGATTTAAAAATGACCCTGTCGTAGTGGTGGAATTAATAATTAAATCATCCACCTGTAAATGCTTGTTGAGTTACCAGAATCAAAATAGAATATCCATGAAATGTTCTTGATATTAAAATTGTTTTTGTCACTGCACACCAAGATTTAAAATCTAAAGCCTCATAATGATTCAGGCAATTGTTTTGGAAGTTCTTGTGTTTTCTCTATTTACTATCATCTATTGATTCTATAGCATGCTAGGATACATGGGCCCTAAGCCATCTTTCACCTTCTTAGTAGAATGTTTGATCTAAACAGCAATTTGGCTTGCCCTGGACAATGTTCTGCTTCCCCTAACCACAGAAACATGGTTCTGTGGAAGGTTATAATACCACATGGGTCAGTAGTTTCAAATGTTTGGCATTAAAGACATTGTAAAGTGAATTATAAATAATTTTATCCTGAATTAGCTATATCATAGGCACATCCTGACGTTAGTTTGCACTGTTGTTCCTATTATTGGGGCTGTTGTTGTTGATATTATTTTGGCAGACAGTGTGATATGTTCAAATTAAAACTCTTTCTGGAACTCGCAGTTACAAAGTTATTATTATTGCTGTGCTATTTACAAAAGAGTTGCCAGGATTGGTGCACTGGAAGCTATATTCCACTTATCAATTCAAAGGAATTTTATTATTGCTTCTACCATCAGTGAATCTGTGAATTGAACTGGATAAAATCAGAGATTATCTAGTGATTATTTTATTGATCACTAAATGCATTTTTATAAAAGTAAAGGCCCCAAATTGAAGCTCTTCAGTCAGTTGGCTGTTACTAAAATGGCATATAGTTACAGTTATCAGTCTCTTGAGTATGCAAAACGTCATCTCAAATCTAAACCAATTTTTTGGTATGGAGAGATATTATTAAATAGTTGAAATATTGTTGCTGAAAATATGGATTTAAAAGCATCAATACCAAGTGCCATGGAATTTCCAAATAACAACTTGATATTAACACAGTAAAACAGCAAAAGCCATTAATAATTGAAAGCAATAAAAGTATATGTCTTAAAACAACTTGAAGCAAGTAAAGAATACAACGTGGCTATTCAGTGATCATTCTGTAACACATCAAAGTTTTAAAAGGCATCCTAACATGTTGGGTTTTTGTTTGTTTCACATGTTTCCTGATCCAGATTTATATTTTTGAAAATAATATCTACTATCAACCTGATATAAAGAGCAGTTCATTGCGACTGACATCTTCTGGAAAAGAAGAAATAATTTTTAATGGGATTGCTGACTGGTTATATGAAGGTGAGTTGATCAGATTTAGTTTCAAAAGAAACAAATGACATATTATTATACAGAATCTACCAAAAAATCTACTCATTCTAGAGCAATACTTACAGAATGATTTCTTCTCATTTCCTCTCAAAATTGCTCTCATGCTTTCATATCTTTGCATGTGCTTATATTTTGTGTGGTTGTGATTTACATCTATTTATATGATTCCACTTTTGGTGTATATATGTATATATAGGCTAGATAAATATTATTTGTGAGGACAACTAATGAAAGTAAATGGTTACCTTATGTCACTCTGGAATTAGATGCTGAATTTTTTCTGACTTCGGAAAAGAAGAAACAGAAACCTTTATTTCTAGAAAAATGCATAAAAAGCCACCTGATTTTAGTCATTTTCATTAGGGACATTCTGTCACATTTTATAAGCTATTGCAGAGGGAGCAAAATAAAACCCACATAAAGAGTTGTTTTCAGTATCTATTGAATCAATTTTTAGTAATAGCTGAGAATATAAAAATAAATCAGGTGATGAAAATTTCTCCAGTTTTTATCACATACCAGTTATCAGCTGAGTTCTAGATACAGATTGCCTGGGGAAGACTCAGAGTTTGAGTTTATTACCTACGTTTCAGATACTTCAGCTGATTTTGGAAAAATATGTCAAGATTTAAAGTAAGTTAGTCTACTTTATTACAAATTATAAAGCTATGAATCATTCAAATATGAATTTTACTTTTGGGGCAATATTTACAAATGCAATCTCTCTACCTCAGATTTGGCATTTTTAATTCTGTAAGAAAAATGAATCACTTAGAACAAGTATTTATTCGTTCATTCTCTCACTCAAATAATATCATTGAAGGCATACTGTATTCCAGATAGGTGTCTGTGTGCTAAGATAAAAGAAGAAGCAAAAAGTACTGCTCTGATGAACCATACTTTTACATGAAATATTTTGTTAGGTAGTGCTATTTTATTAAGGAAGAGATGTTGTAACTCTTGAGATTTATATGTATATGTGTATATGTATATTTATATCTATAATAGATTTCTGTGTACATGCCAGCATCAAATAAAAGATTTTTAGAGGCTACAGTTTATTGTAAAGAGCAGTGAGAGCTTCTATGAAAATATCAACAATAAGTATGCTGTGAAAGTATATGTTAGAAAAAGAAACACACAGGTAAGTAGGGTTCTTTGGTTGAAAGTGACAGAATGTAATTCTGGCTTTTCTATTTCAAAGAAATAAATGGCTGGAGGGCACTGGGATGGCCCCAGAATTGAATAAACAGGTGGAGAACACATTTAAAATATGGTTAGCTCTGGCAATGTAGGTAGCAGGAGCTAATCCAAGCTTTACTTAGAGAACTGCAGAGACTAAGATGTGCCCTTTTCTTTCAAAATATTGTTGGTAGTGTGTGACATTGTGACAGGTGAAGAAACCATATTAATGTAGTGTGGTAAGTAGCTGAATCTTAGTCAACACAAAATTCTATAGAAGAACAAAGGAATGATACCATTCTAGGGGTTTGCAAGCATTTTTCTAAAGGAGAAACCCTGGCCAACCACAGTGTCTCAAGCCTGTAATCTCAGTGCTTTGGGAGGCCAACGTGGGAGGATTATTCAAAGCCAGGAGTTCCAGATCAGCCTAGGCAACATAGCAAGGTTCTTAACTCTATTATAAAATTTAAAAAAAAATGGCCATTTGTGGTGGCAGGCACCTGTGGTCCCAGCTGAAGAGAGGATTGCTTGAGCTCAGGAGTTGAAGGGTGCAAGGAGCTATAATCCAGGCCACTGCTCTCCAGCTTAGGCAACAGAGTGAGATTCTTACCTCTTAAAATGAGAGAGAGAGAGAGAGAGAGAGAGAGAGAATGAATGAATGAGAGAAGTTAACAAGGGTTACACGTGAGAAGAAATTAGGAAGGAAAAATCTAAGCAGATTAACAATTTGCAAAAACCCAGAAGTGTGTCCCTAGGGAACCAAAGTCTCCTTGATATTACTGGGCCATAAAATTTGAGATAAAGAAAGGTAGCAAGAACCAAGAGATAGTGACCTCTGTCAATGATCTGGGACTTCATTTATGTTGGTACCAATCAATAGGGAAACTAATAGAACTTTTCAAATAAGTGAGTGACAAGATTTGATCTTCAATATGAATAGATTGTTTTGGCCACAGTGGGAAACTGGGATCTAATAGTGGAAAGAAACAGTGAGTAGGTGTAAGGCTTCTTCTGTTTTCTATCAAGAGATAATAAGCAATGGAACTAGTGTTAAAGCAGTAAAAAGGAGGAAAGATGCTAAAATTGATGAGGCAATAAAATATATAGGTCTTAGTGGCTAAGCAGATACAGTGAGTGATTAGAAGTCAAGGTTGATTCTGTAGCTTCTGGTTTGGGTCACCAGTAAGTAGTGGTGGCAGACATAGTCAGCAAGCATTAACAAGGAACAGTGGGTTTCAGGGAAGAGAAGGCTAGTTGAGCGGCAATGTGGGCATTGCGCCACGTGCTGACATGCTACCTTGGTTATAAAAGGTGGTCTGTAACGTAGATGAACTTTCAGTCAACTGAGGGTATGCTCAATGTATATCATGTATTGTGCTGCTGCATCCTGGATTAAGATGGCTTGGGCCTCTCTCCTAATGAAAAGGCGTCATACAGGTTTATGGCTATTACATTTTTAAGGAGAAAAATTAGAGACCATTTTCTGACAAATAAGATAATTTTCTAACTAAAGAATAAAAATCTATGTATTGGGTCTGAGGGTAAACTGTTTTTAGGGGTTGTGGGGAGCAGAACAAACAGGTAATAAAACCTTTTGTGGTGATGCTGTAGGTCTGACACATTCCAAAGGGGAAAGGAAAAAGTATAGTTTTTGCCATCTTTTGGGTTCCTGTGTTGCAGATAACTAGGGAATGCTGTACGTGTGTCTGATTTACTCATCACAATGTTTGTGTATCTAATCACTTACTAAGAAACCGAGACATACTGGTGCTGTGACTCATTCTTGTAATCCTAGCACTTTGAGGGGCCAAGGCAGGTGGATCACTTAAGCCCAGGAGTTGAAGACCAGCCTGGGCAATATGGCAAAATCCCATCTCTACTAAAAATACAAAAGAATTACTGGGTGGGTGGTGGGGTAGTGCATGCCTGTGGTCCCAGCTACTCTGGAAGCTGAGGTGGGAAGATCACCTAAACCGAGAAGTCAAGGCTTCAGTGAGCCAGGAACATGCTACTGCACTCTGGCCTGAGCAACAAAAGTGAGACCCTATCTCAAAAGAAAAAAAACTAGAAACTAAGACTTAGAGAGAATCAGTGATTTAGACATGTCCTCAAAGCTAATGAGTGGAGAACCAACATTTGAATGTGTGTTTTGGTTCCTAAAGCCAGGGCTTAGTCACTAGACTACTCTACTTGTTATAGGGGGATGTCCTTCACTGTTCCCTAAGACATAGCACATATTTTGGGACCTAAACTGTTAGGTTTCAGTGATCTGTTTTCTCATCCAAAGACTTATCCTACTGTCCGTGGACTTACTCCAATTCTCACTGCATTTCCAGAAGGAACCCTACCCATGACATCAGTGTTAAAGTTTGGCGGGGGGATGTAAGCTATTCAAATGTTACTGATTTTCCCTCACTATTTTGCCTGCTATTCCCAACCTCTGCTTCAAGAGTCCAACGTGCACCTTTCCCTCCCACTATCACTGTGCTTGTGGAATGTGCCAGGAGCTCCCAGACTCCAGACCTTTTTTTCACCTTTAATGAACTCACTGAAACACAGTGAGATTGCTTAGGGAATGCATGTAATTTCAACTCCATGTGTGTGTTACTCTGGTGTGGAGATTTCCTTTTTATTACTTTACAGGAGTCAGTTACAATCTAAATTAGCATGTGTGGGAGACAGAGAAAGTAACATTTCCACTTTTTTAATTTTAATTTTTTTATTGTACTTTTAGGTTCTGGGGTACATGTGCAGATCATGTAGGATTGTTACATAGGTACACACATGGCAATGTGGTTTGCTAAATTGTTAGCATCCCCCTGTCACCTACGTCTGGCATTTCTCCCCATGTTATCCCTCACCGACCTCCGCAACCCCCTGCTCTCCCTCACTTACCCCCCAACAGACCCCAGTGTGTGATGCTCCCCTCCCTGTGTCCATGTGTACTCATTGTTATCCTTCATAGAGACAACATCTGGAAACCATCATTCTCAGCAAACTGACACAAGAAGAGAAAATCAAACACCACATGGTGTCACTCATAGGTGGTTGTTGGACAATGAGAACGCATGGACACAGGGAAGGGAGCATCCACTTTTTTAAAATTGAAATTTACCTTTTGTAAATGTCATAGGAAAAAAAGATTGAGAGAAAGAGTCACATAAAGGACAATAAAATGTTTTCACAGTAGGCTTTCAGGGCATGTCTTAATCTTTTAAGACCAGGCTAATCTGTAAGAGTAGCTACTGCTCCCAACTAGTCACTAAATAGAGTCCTTAGAAGTGTCAGTTTTAAGAATCTTTGTCTCTATATCCAATATTATTTAGTTCCTAAAGAAAGTAAAATAATATCAAATACAATGCATTTTAAACAGTGAAGTCAGAAAAATAAGAAAATGCTTAAAACAGAAGATTTCTTTTAATTATATGTTAATTCTGGGGTACATGTGCAGTATGTGCAGCCAACAAACATGAAAAAATGCTCATCAAAATGCAAATCAAAACCACATTGAGATACCATTTCATGCCAGGTAGAATGGCGATCATTAAAAAATCAGGAAACCACAGATGCTGGAGAGGATGTGAAAAAATAGGAACACTTTTATACTGTTGGTGGGAGTATAAATTAGTTCAACCGTTGTGGAAGACACTGTGGCGATTCCTCAAGGTTCTAGAAATAGAAGTACCATTTGACCCAGCAATCCCATTACTGAGTATAAACCCAAAGGATTATAAATCATTCTATTATAAAGACACATTCTATTATAAAGACACATGTTTATTGTGACACAATGTTTACAATAACAAGATTATTTTAAATTTACACAAGATACATCTAATGTTATTCACATAAATTGCTGTATTTAACATAGCAACATAATTAAATAATATGTTCAGATCAAAGTTTTACTTTAAAAACTTTTACAATTTTACTGAAAAGAAAGTTTACAGTTACCAACTTCACAGTTTTGAAAATTTCCATACAGCATTTAAACTATTAAATAGGAAAAATTTACTCACTTTCAATTATTTAAGCCTATAGAATAATGGAACTAACATGCTTAAATGATTTATAAATATATTTCAGAACCTTGTGTATTTAAGGGATTATTCCTTAGAATTCAATTCAACAGCTATGGAGCAAATATATCTGTCAGGCATTATCTAAGAGCAATACAATGAGAAATACAGCTTTCCATGTCTTGGGTATTTCCAACTTAATGTAGTGATAAACCATAAACAATTATTATATTAGGAACCATTTGAAGCATAGTAAATATGAACATTAATAGGATTTATTTCACATACTAATTAGAATTGTAAGTAGAACTAAGTCTGATGGGATGGAGGAATGTCAGGTGCTTCATAGGCGACATGGTCCTTGCATTGGTCTTCAAGAATGACAAGAATGAAAAAGTGAGAAAAAACTCACAAGATAAGCAATATTCTTATCAGCAGCTTCTGATTGTTACACTTTTTTTGTTGAAATAAAACAGGGCAAAATGCCTATTTTCACATTAATATTTGCCTTCTTTTGGCCACATGAAGTTGGCAAGTTGCATTCATTTCATCATTGATTCAGCAAATACTTATTGAGCACTTGGCTGAGTGCCATCTGTGGGGCTGCGGTATTGGAGTCACAGGAAGGCAGGGTTATCAATAGTGCTGAGTCTCCAGAGGTCAAACAAGGGAAGGGTTCCACAGTTTTTGTTGGATTTGCTCGTAGATCAGTGATGACCTGGACAGGAGTAAAATCAGTTAATAGGTGGAGCCAAATCCAAGACCGCAGTGGACGGACACGTAAATGGGGAGTAAGAAGGTTGTGAATACAGACTGTTCTTACAAGGAATTTGACAGTGAAATGCAGAAAATTAAAAAAAAAAAAATCAACCACAGGCCTGCAGAGCAACAAGTAGCATCCTCAGGAAATCCTACTGGTCTAAACTGATAAACTAAAAATAGAAAAAATCAGCTAGCTTTTTAGAATAGCACATTAATCTAAACACAGTGGTTGTATCTCAGTATTGTGGAAGTGCTTTGTGTTGTGGCTATGTTTTTAAGTGTCTGTGATATAAAACCACATGTGCTGAAAACTCCATCTGCTCTGCAGTGAGATTTTCTAAATCAGAGTAATAAAAACGATGAGGAGTCAAACCTACACTGAATTGGAACGAAATGCCATTTGTAAAAATAAATTCTTTGTAAATAATATAATATAATTAACATAGGAAGTTTCAATCCATGAGTAAATTAGTTGCAATTAAAGAAGCTTGTGTCTTATTCAGGATGACTGTTAAGCCAATGCATATTAAACATTCTTTTATTTACTTCATTCCCATTCAACGTAGCTTTATTTTTCCGTCTGAAGAAAGTCGCAAAGCTCTCTATATGTATTATTTGGTACATTTATGGGGAAGAATATTAATCATATGTCACACTAAAATAAATGAGAGTAGGCTATACCTCTTTTCTCTTGAACAGTGTGTTCAAATTTATGTCAGGCTTACTCTTGGGAAGTACTAAATCTAGATTATTGACTTTAGCCAATGGGATATCTGTGTACCTTCAAATCTCATAGAACTTAGAGTTTACGGGGGCCAGGCACTGTGGTGCATGCCTGTAATCCCAGCACTTTGGGAGGCCTACGTGGGCGGATCACCTGAGGTCAGGAGTTTGAGACCAGCCTGGCCAATGTAGTGAAACCCCATCTCTAATAAAAATACAAAAATTAGCTGGGCATGGTGGCACACACCTGTAGTGCGAGGTACTCAAGAGCCTGAGGCAGGAAAATTGTTTGAACTGATACCATGCCACTGCACACCAGCCTGGGCAACACAGTGAGACTCTTTTTTTTTTGAAAAAAAAAAAAAAAAAGAACATAGAGTTTACACACAATTGGCCCTTAGCATGCATAGATACACACATACATGTATATGTATATTTTTTCCTCAATATGTCATGTGTATAACTCATGTTTCCTTAACCAAATTATAAGTTGAGTTGTATAAATCAGTGTCAATATCACAACTGAAGAAAGGTGGCATGTTCAAAAGGGAGTAATTCAAGGAGGTTTAATCTACGAAGGGGCCACTTGTGAATAAGGTAAATGCTACAAACCATGGCTGGTAATGGTTTAGCCATTAACACCCAAAGGGTAAAGGGACACAGCTGTCACCTCAAAGTAGAAGAGAATGCTGTAAATTTTTTACAGAAATAAAAGCAGTGGCTTTTGGTTGGACAAAGCCAAACTCAGATAATTTCAATGCATGGGAGGTAAGAAAATACATTCCATGTATTCAACTTCCTCCCTTCATTTGATTTGCCAGGGTTTCCTAGTTGTCATACTCAAGAAAAAGTCAGAGAACATAAGAATATTCTTATAATTCAAATTAAAAGTTTGTTTCCCAGGAAAAGAAGCACACAAAATCTCATCTGCTATTGTTTCATTGCAGGATGGTATTAGTCCTGTTATGTATCGGAAATTTCTAAATATAGCCACCACTTGCATTTTCCTAGAAGGTTGTGGAAAAATGTCTCCATTAATCAAAAAAAAATAAGCTTATTACGTGGTCTTAGTTGGTAATTACAGTTGCCTTCTTCAAATGTTTTACTTTCGGTCAGCATGCTAGAGAGGTTATTTAACAGGCGGGTTAGGCCAAAACTTCATTCCTGCTAAATCTTATTCCTTTCCATTCTTTTCTTGTTTTCTTTTCTTTTCTTTTTTTTTTTTTTTTTGACAAAGTCTCCTTGTGTCACTCAGGCTGAAGTACAGTGGCGCAATCTCGGCCAACTGCAATTTCTGGCTCCTGGGTTCAAGCGATTCTCCTGCCTCAGCCTCCTGAGTAGCTGGGATTACAGGTGCCCACCATGCCCGGCAAATTTTAATGTTTTTTTTTATTTGTTCGTTTGTTTGTTTAGATATGGAGTCTTGCTATGTTGGCCAGACTAGTCTCAAACTCCTGACTTCAGGTGATCCACCCACCTCAGCCTTTTAAAGTGCTGGTATTACAGGCATGAGCCACTGCACCTGGCCCCATCCTTTTCTTAATTATGTTACAATTTTCGTTTTCCATGAACCAGTACTATTGGGCAAAAATGTATTTGTGACTCTCCTGAGTTCCAAATGTATTTCTCCTTGCCCTCCTTTGCATAGCAAACACATTTTTATTTCTGGAAGATGAAGTCAATCATCAGACCCAGCTTAGAAACTGTGTTTTGTCTTTGTGTGTGTGTGGCGGCGGGGGCGCATAATGAGCCCACAATGGTGGGAAGAAGTTTTCAGTTTCCAATTCAGAGGAATAGAATTATGATTCTATTCCTAGTGGATACACTCCTCCTTTAGGCAATTGACTTCTAAATTCACCAACTTCAGTATTCTGAGAATGAGAAGCAAATTGTGTCCTGTGGGTTATTGGTGTGATAATAAAAGATAACACTACTACTTCTACCCCTTAGTGCCTAGATTGTACCTCATGGCTATGCAGGTGGGACATACTTCATGTTAAAGAATGACATCCTGGCTTTAAGATTATTGCTAAACAAATAGTGCCAAAACTGAGGTAGAGCAGACTATTTTATTCTTCTGTCAATCCAGGTACATATAGCTAGGGGAGGACATGAAATTAGTAAATTCCACCACTGAACCCATGACCCTTTTTGCCAAAAGTATTTCCTTTCTTGAGATAATGTAATATAGATTATTATGGTAATGGATAAATGCCTATATAAAGAACAGTGTTGAACAGAACAGTAGGCAGCGAAAGCAAATCCACACCCAGAATATGTCTGTATCTCTGTGATGACAAAATGCTACGCTGTCTTGATGGAAAGGTTTTCATATAATTCACATGCCTTCCACATTACATTATCTCAAAAAAGGAAATATTTCGTGGCAAAAAATTCACAGGCCATCAGCTGTTCTCCTGAAAGGTGATGCTATGTCAAAGGTTCAGTGATGGCCACTACCATTGGCAGGTAATGATGGGAACCAGAGGCTGACGGACATGTACTTGGCAGTCATCTCGTCCACCTGATGACTGACAGCCTCCTCTGTTATGGATGTGCTCCAGTGGATGTTAAGTGGGACAATAATATCTTCACATTTTCGCATTTTTCCCCTTTCTAGTAAGTTGATTCACTTGTTTTTTCCTAAACCTCCTTGTTACTGGTTTTCTAACTTTACTTTTGCCATATCCCTGATCAGGTGGACACTTATTAGTTACTGTTCACGAGTCAGGATGGTTCCATGCCTCAAACTAAGTCTTTTGCCATGAAATGTGGACAACTAAATATTCTATTCCAAATCTTACCAACTGGGAAGATTTCTGTTTATTACTGTCTTTCAGTGCCACTCCTGAGTCAGATTGTAGTATGGAGCCTACCCAATTCCAGCTCGTTGTACATCATACAGACCTGCCATAAACCAGGCCTGCATCTATTTCTCTCTTGCCAACTTGTGTTAGAAAACATGCCTTGTGACATAGATGTGAGATGAGAAGAGGGGATGAAGCAGAGAAGGCAATACAATGGGCAGTCACATTTGTTTTCTGGCTCAATTTCTCTTTTATTTTATAGTGGAATGGTGCTGTGTATGTGTTCAGTTCTGTGGTCAGTGGATCAGATAACAATCAGTTCATGATGGGCAGTTTGGGATGCATGCTCAGTGGGTATCCCATGGTGAAGCTAAATGTTTCTGCTGGAGCCCTGGAAAGAACTACTTATGAAATAGATAATATTTTTTAATACAAGTGACAATGGTCTTTTTTAATCTTGTGATGCCTGCCCGATGATTGTCATATAGAGAGTGCCAAAGGCTCCACACAGCCTCTCTGTTTGCCATGGACACTGGCATTGCCATTGGATCTGCTGAAGTCACAAGGTTCAGGATGTAGAGAAGGTTGCAATATGGCCTAGATCAGTTGCAGGGCCCCCTGGTACACCACTTCCACTCAGAAATAGCAGCTTTACAGCTTGCCTGAGATACAGAACAGAGAACATATGTCAATGCGCCTTATATTGTTTTCAAATTCCAAAGAATTCAATTCCTCTTTACTTTTGCATAAGTACAATCCCAACAATTTTTCTCTCACTTTGGAAGAGATATCCCAGTGCATCCCAAACTACTAGATTTCTAGAAACATCCCCCATGTTGCATACTTTACAAGTTTTACAAAAAGAAATTTATCTTCCATTCTCTTCCTCTATGCAGAGGAGGTCTAGTTCCCTTGGTTAGAGGTTGCCACTGTCAGCAAGAAGACTTGTCATAATTTTGATGTGCAGTATCTTCAGCCATAAACTTAACCACATACAGCAGCATTCAACCGTAACATGTCTTATTTATTAGATTGGTTTAGAAATCGTAACTATACTGTATACTTTTGTCCAAACACTCTTATCCTGCGTGTTGGGGTCCCAGTCCATCTTTATGAATATCTTTGTCTTACATTAAAAGAAAATATGGAATTGAACCTCTAATATATATTGCAGTCCTGCAACAATTCCTATGTTCTCTTAGACTGTGGCCATAGTTTCCCTGAAACTACAGGAGAGGGACTCTTCCAAAGATATCATCATGACCTTTTGTTCTGCGTGGGCATTCCTAATTTCTCAATCAGGGTTACAAGTTCTCCTTTTTCCTGTGTAATATCTCTGGGGTATCAGAAGAACCGTGAGAACTATGTTACCTAATCTTTACAATCACCATTGTTGTAGCTAGTAAGTGCCACAAGCACTTGTTCTCCCAATGCCTTTTCCCTCTAGCTGTATTTTATTCCATGTCACCACCAGTGATGATTGATTACTCATAATTCCATCTCTTGCTATGGACTCTCTATGCTTTAATTCCCACCTGAGAAGGTGATAAGTTCCACTTACACATATAGGTAGAGAGATGACAAACATAGTCTCAAAATCTAATTTTCAGGGTCTCTTCTGAGTCTGCTGCTAGTATTAACTTCTCTATCTGTAAGAGTCCCAAGTGTTGGCACATTCAACAAGATACTTTGAAGATAATTTATTTACAAAGAGAACATTTTATTATCTTTTTATTTACAAAGAGAACATTTGCTAAGGTGAAGGGGTAAGAAAACTACAAAGGAAAGTGATGTAAACGAAGCTAGTAGCCAAGTTGTTACAACTCCTATGACCATGAAGATGAGCCATTACCAGACACAGAAGGAGAAATTTGTGTAGACAGGAGTAGTGACATCATTTAAAGTTCACAGCCAGCCTGAGGTAACATTGTAGGATAGAGCCAAGAGAGTAAATAACATGACTTTATTCTCTTCTTTCTAATCTCCTGCCAAAGGGAAGCCAGAGGATATGGGGGCCCTTTTGATGTCGTTCATATAAGTTAGCTTTCTAGACCAGAAAGCAGGAATCAAAAAGTAGATAGTGGATCTTGAATTACATGAAAGATATCTAGTATATTTCTTTTTCCGTTTCCTTAGAGCTTAAAATAGTTTGATGAATTTAGTGGGCCCTCAACTTGTTTGATGAAGATAGAGTGCAAATATGATTGCATGCAAATATGAATGAATCGTGACATGGATATGGTTTAAGGCTACATCTCACCCTTCACTCACTGTTCTCATTCTGATACTCCAGTAGTGCTTTCATCTGTTCTGTCCACATTGCTGAAAATCCATGAAATCCTGACTTCATTGCTTCATTGTTTCCTTCCTCTACAGCTGCTCTTCCTGGAATTAAAAGGGTAACTTAGAATTGGGGGATCCTCAGGGAAGTTAATAAAATCCAATACACAGTCTAGAAAACATAGATGTACAATGGAGATTTCAAGGACAGATGTTTGTGGGTCACTGAGCCCACATCTCTACAGTTGGTCTCAAATAACACTCATTTATTCTAGAGGAACTCCTGCATTCTCACATCGCCCACTGGTGGTCACCAGATGGAGAAAGACTTGCCTTCCTGATGATAAATGACTCCTTGGTACCCAGCATGGTTATCCCTCGGTTTACTGGAGCATTGTATCCCAAAGGAAAGCAGTATCCATATCCTAAGGTAAGTAACATGGAAGTACTATTTTGTTGCTTCTCTCTCTGCACTAGTGGCTTGACGGATGGTATTCTTGGTTCTTGAGCAAGTTGTCTTTGGAGGAAAACAGTTTTTCTTACTTGTCAGACTCATCATTTTTGAGCTGCCAATAGTCTATATGCAATGTTTGGGTGGAAAGAGGTAGAGATAATTTGAAAGTGTGTGAACTTTCACTTTTGCTGCATTTCTTTCCTTTTGATGCTCACTTTTATCTTTTCACACCTTACAGTTGAAAGAGGGAGAGAAGTGATTGGGGATGTACTGAGGCCAGGACAATGGTTTCTGCAAAGCCTATCCCATAATAGGTGTTACAAGGGAGAGGAAAGTGCCATGTTCAAATACATTGGAAGATCTTTAAAAAAAAAATCTAGCTTCTTTTAGATGATTTCTTAGAGCACCTAATGTACTATATGTTAATATGTATAAATCTTCTATAAAAAATAGACTATGTATAAAGAATCTCCAGTATGAAATAGATTAAGCATAAAGAATCTCAATAAAGAATAGACCAAGCATAAAAAATCACCCATAAATAATAGACTAAGCATAAAGCATTTGTTAGTATTAGTATTAATATCAGTATTACCTTGGCAGAGCATACTCTAGAACCCATCATATAAAATGGCAGTATGGAGTCATAGCCATGGGCAGGTAAGATAGATGGAGTTTTTTTAATCAGATGAAGCAAATATGGAAATATGTTCCAGACAGCAAAACTGTTTTCAAGTTTTGGGCAAGACCTCTATAAGAGGGTTGCCAAAACATCTGAATTGTACTCTTTTTTTTTTCCTCGATATGCTGTCTTTAATTACTTGAGATCTCTTTTAAACATGTATTTTTCCCAGTGTTTATATAACAGAGAAGAAGTCTCATGAGTAAGACCTCCTATACATTAATCATGTAAAGATGTCTGATAGGAAAGTTTTAAGATTTCATTTCTTATTTTAGCTCCTAAGTAAGAGAGGATGTTGATACAGTTTAAAAGCCATTTAAAACCATTTCCTTAGTGAGTTGTACTTTGTTTTTTCAATCACAATCAGTTTTCAACTTTTGAAATCATGCACTACATTAGTTGGACATACTACTGGGTAGATTCCCATCACCCTCATTACTGTAGTCCTGTCAGGGTGGGGGTGGGATCAGTCACACTTTCCTTCTATTCCCACCGTCCACCAGATTCGTGTTATCCAAGGGCAAAAAAGAGAAAAGGAGGCTTGATTATTGAGGATCACAAATAAGATGAGCATTTTCCTCAGTGAGATGCTACTGCCTTTCTTTCTCATCCATCTTCCTTTCACAGATTGTAGCATTAAATGCAAGATTATGAAGAATCTGATTCTATGATTTTAAAATGCCATTTTTAGGATCTTCTCTGGACATAGATTAGAAGGCATATATACTCAGTTCTCTTTAGGAGAAAATACTGATTTAACTTCACAAAAAAATAATCTGCACCAAGAGATTTTTTTAATGTACTCAAAGAAAAGAACTGCTTTCCCCAATTACAGATTTAGCTTTTTTTTTTTTTTTTTTTTTTTTTTTTTTTTTTGGTGCATGAGAGTTTGGGCCTATACAGCCTACCAGCACTATTTTTTCCCCAGAGAAAACCTGAAAAATTGCCTCAAATATATTAATTCTCACATTATTTGATTTATGATAATAAATATTCACCTGACAATTTAAATGTGAAATGGAGAACTAGTAACATACCGTGAAAGGCACATTCAACTGTTCAGTACACTGCACAAAGGAATAAAATAGCATCCAGCTCCTCAGTGCACTGCCTAAAGGGAATAAAATCACATCCAGCTGTTCAATGCACTGCACTAAGAATATTCAGTCAGTTCTGTGGAAGGGACAACTGTTTGTAACTGATTTCCCAAAAGAAATGGATTTTTTTGGATTCACATAGAAAAACCACATACATTTGCTGCATCTTCAAATTGCCTTTTTAGTTCTAAACTCATAGTGCTTAAACTTGGCCACACCTAGGCCTCATAATTTTGTCTAGATTGAGACAAACAAATGGACCAATGGAAGCATTTGAGAAAATTAAATTATGTCAGCAACAATTCAGCAATAATATAAACCTAGATACTTTATTATTTGATAATTTATGATAATTTATGACAAATTATATCATAAATTATATCAGCAATAATATAAACCTACTTTATTATTTGATCATTTCTTTTAATAAATTAATATTGCGTAATAGCAAAGATAGGCATAATGATAATGCTTGTTTATTGTGGAAATTACATGTGCTAGTGATAAACTTTAGGTTTTCAGGGAGACTTTCCACTTGTTTGGTTTTTTCTCATTTGGTCTTTATCACAATTGCCTGTATTTTACAAATAAGCAGACAGATTCTAAAAGGCTTAGTGCTTTTATACAAGTCAGAGGTATTTTAAGAACAGAGAAAAAACTCAAATCTATTGATTTCATCAAAATTATGAGGCCTAGGAATGGCCAAGTTCAAGCACTATGAGTCTAGAACTAAGAAGGCAGTTTGAAGATGTAGCTAATGCATATGGCTTTTCTATGTGAATCAAAAAAAACAAGTAAAATCTGCATATGGCTTTTCTATGTGAATCAAAAAAGCAACTAAAATCTATTGATTTCATCCCTCTCCATAAAACCACCACAGGTCAACAGTTTGTATTTCCAAAGACACAGCTGGAATCGAAACATCTCCTTGTCAAGTTAGCACATATATATGGAGCTCTGTTTGCTCCATTTACTCCTTATCACTTAGCTATATATTGGTGCCATTCTTAGCCTCACACCTGCCATTATATATGCAAATAATATATATAACTATATATGATGACTACTATTAATATTTATTAAAAATAAAAAATATGCAGATATTCAGTCATCAGGTGATTTTTAGTAGGAAGACCTGCTCATCTACCCAGGTACTAAAGGCAATGAGAGTCAAATAAAATAATCTGTTATGGTCCTTGTTCTTAAAATAAATTTCAGTATTATTTTGCGTATGTTACTTCAATTTTCAGATTTTTTTATTATCTACTCATTTCAAAGATGTTTTGTTAGTTTTTTGCTGTAACAAATGTGTTGTTTCAATTCACTCTTATGCAATAAACTTTCAAAAAGTGCTACTTTGGAAATTGAAACAACATGTAGAGTTTATACTAAATTGTGCTTTAAGTTAAACTAGATTAATATGTGCATAACAAATATCTAATGTGGTCAGATTTACTAATGAAATACAGTAAACAAATACATTTGTATTTTACTTAATTCAGCATGATTCAGAACTCATAAAATACCCTATCATTAGCAATTCAGTACAAAAGAGATGCACAGTTCTATCCTAGTCACTTCAGGTTAATCTTTTTAATTAAAACATTATCTTGTTTAATGACAATTTAGTTGCCAGTAAAGTAAGGTTAATTGCTATTGAGGCTTGTGTTTCGGAATAATAAAGAAATTTGTAGATTTTCAGTCTTCATGGCAAGTGTAACTATAAAAACAAATAGATGAATACCCTCTAGTCTGCAAACTCTTGAAATGATTCAAATATTAAAATTTACAGAACCATATACTGTGAACTTGTGATGTGTGCTTAATTTCAAAACTTCACGGAAAGATACAAATATGAGATTATAGAATGCTGGACATTTGAATTTTGGAGGCAACCTAATGCTTAGTCGAGTTGTTCACATTTTGTCTGAAAACTGGCAATGAGTTTGCACAACTTTTCCTTGGTGTTCATGTAGAAGTTAATTGGAGTATCAGTGATCCTATATAAGCTTATATTGCTGCTGACATAAAGGAAACTGCCTTAAAGATATGATAACCAATATGTCCTTAACAAAGTATGCCGTAAAACTGCATCATTGGTAAGAATTCGGAGAAAGATCTAATTTAATTAAATTTCCCATTTGCTTTAATCAGTGTATTGAATAATTAAAAAAATAGAAGCACAGCTTTTCACTAACTAGAACTTTACGTGTCTCAATAATTATCATTTGAATTCACTACCATATACTATTTTCAGCATTTTATATAAACCTTTTTATTAGTCTGTGAGATAGTTTTATCTACAGGCAGGAAAACTTCGACTTAAAATTTCTGATTTGTGACATATTCTCAAAGAATATGGCAAAATGAGACAAATAAAATGATACTTGAGACTCTTGAGCATGTGCTTATAGCCATGCCAAGTAAATTACAGAGTCAACATTTGGTCTCAGGTTTCTCTGACTTACCCATTAAGCTAAGCCCATTCTCAAAATGTGGTGCTTTCACCAGCTCCATAGGGTATCAGTCTCACGCTGGAGGTGGACTGCCTTCAGCAGTCAGTAGCGTAACAGGCTCCTCCAGACCTCTGAATGATTCTGATGCTGGCTAACTTTTGAAGACCACTGAGCTGATAGGTAGATAGATAAATAGATAAGTATAGAGATACAGATCAGTGTTTTATTGAAATTTGCACGCTCATTATCTGGGAATTTTGTTTAAACAGATTCATAGGCCCACATTCAGAGATTCTAATTCCAAGTCTGAATAAGGTTTCAAGTGGGGTCCATGAATTTGTGTTGTTAAGGTTCCAGGAGATGCTGATTGATGCTGCTGGTCCAAGAACAACACTTTGAATGGCCCTGCTAATACTGTATCCAGCTCTAAAGTTTGACATACCTGATCCAGCTAGAGAAATGGTAGACTAAAAATTAAATAGATAAGGCCATTAATTTCAGGGAGAAACATGACAACTAAATTAAAACAAGAATGATGTGAAAGGGAGCTCCTGAGAGTCATAGAAGGCTAAC
This sequence comes from Aotus nancymaae, assembly GCF_030222135.1. Classification (NCBI taxonomy): domain Eukaryota; kingdom Metazoa; phylum Chordata; class Mammalia; order Primates; family Aotidae; genus Aotus; species Aotus nancymaae. The sequence continues at coordinate 81,475,188 of NW_026988442.1, forward strand.
CTGCCCAACAGATGTGCTGAGGCACTGTTTGGTTTGGAAATAATGAAAAGACTTACAAATTCTTACTTAGATTATATATAAGAATCTTATATAAATTCTATAGTCTTTGGTTTGTGGCAGGCTCGTAGCTTATCTTCCAGGGAGCTCTTTACTCTATAAACCAATTTCATAATTTCTCTTAATAGTTACCTCATTTCTGTAGTGGAAACCTTTCCTGACTTCTTCCTTTAGCTCAATACTTCTAACCAGTGAATGATGCACTTCTGCCAATGTGCTAGTCTCTTTTGATACCCTAACAGAAGAGTTATTGAGGAGCTCTTGCTGGCTATTGGTAGAATGTATTATGTTGATTCTGGTTCTGACTTAACTCTGGATTTTGTTAATACCAATTCCTTGAAAATGGATCTTTGTCATTTTTAAATCAGTTTAATCGTTCCCTTTAGATTTTTATCAGCTCTTCAAATTCAACTAATATTTAATTTCCTTTTTCTTCTCTATATATCTCACATGGACTTCTTTAAGCATCAGCTACATCATAAAAGTAATGGTGTATTGTTTAGAAATATATTGAGCCACAGGTAATCAAGCAATTTGGTACATCATTGATGTGATTATTCATTCATTCATTCAAACTGCTTGAAAGTTCTCATTCCTGCCGCTACTTACTCACAGTATATTTGGCAAAACTTTGAAGGCCATTTTGTTGTTCATTCAGTGAAAGTTCTCATTCCTGCCCCTACTTACTCACAGTATATTTGGCAAAACTTTGAAGGCCATTTTGTTGGAAAGAACAGAAAGCACAACATTCACATTGTAGTTAAGAGCAACCTGGGTGTAAATACTAACTTTCTTAGTTTTAGGTGTTTCACCTTGCACAGGTGGCTTAGATTCTACATTGTGACCAAGAAAATGCTTATATGTTAGGACTGTAGTAGGGACCTTTAATTAGATAATGTACACAATGCCTTTAGTGTCTACTGTGCGCCAGAAACATACCAACTGCTATGCCTGTGAGTTATTATTTATTTAATAAAATGTTGATTCACTGAACTCAAATTACATTATCCTTGCTGCTGCCTTTCTGCTCCTCATGCCAGGTACTCAGTACTCAGTACCCCATTTAGTAATTAGTGATGTTTAAAAGAAAAGCCTGGGAGATTTGGAATTTTAAGCATGGGGTACCTAGTTTGGGTAGATTTCCTTCTTTCCTTTTCTCTTTCTTTATTTCTCCTTTTTTAAAATACGTTAGCCAAACCTTCTTCCCATTGCATTTCATATCCTCTAATGTGAGTAGCTACTTGAACTACGGGTGCCATTTTAGGGAAAGAACACTGTAGAACTGCCTAATGAGTGAAGTCATCACAATTTCCTATCACCTTTAATTGTCTGATGAAAATGCTTGAGAAGCAGCAATCTGAAAAAACAATGGAAAGCAATCATGTTGTTGAATTTAAAATCATTTTTACTTCAGAGAAATTAAAGTTTTCTAACACAAAACAGTAAATGAATCAAAAGTCCTTTTCTTTTTTTGCTCAATATATTCTAATGCTTAATATACTTGCACTACAACTTTCATTTTCTCAAAGGCAGGTCAAGTGAACCCAACAATAAAATTATATGTTGTAAACCTATATGGACCAACTCACACGTTGGAGCTCATGCCACCTGACAGCTTTAAATCAAGGTATGCAATTTCAATTTCACTTTTATGGGGAACTAGATATTTTCACTTCAATTATCATTTTGTTGCAACTTAGAGAGAGATGTGATCAGTTCAACAAATCCACTTGAAAATAAAGCTGAAGTTGCCTCGATTAGTGAGGAATGAAGTCATTCTCGGTGTCTGGCTGTTCCCAAGAAGCATTTAGCTCCAAGGTGATTATCAGCACCACAAAATGACTGAAGAGACAGATATTGAGAATTAGGTCTTTTGCTGGAGATGTGACAGAGATGGCAAAGGATCGTTTTCCATTAAATTTTCTTCAAGAAAATAGTTGCGCCACATATTTTTTCAAGGTGCTCTTTAAAAGTGTATAATCTCTCTGGAATTTGTGAATTTTTCCAACTTTCTCCCCACAGTTTTGCCAAGGATTCTCTAGCTTTCTTCTCCAGACAGAGACATTTAATGATTGTTTCTCAAAATATCCTACATATGAAATCTTTATGTTTAAGAAGCTTGATCAGGGAGAAAACACATTTTATTGGGTCAGAAGTATAATTTTAATATTAACAAAATCTTCAGCAGTGAACAGCTACTCAAATAATTATGTGTATTTTGAAATCCAGCATGGTCTCAGACTTCAAAGTGATTCTTTCAAATACTACAGCTCTTTGGAAATTTATCACAAGCCTAGAGATGGGATAGACAGCTGATTTAGAAAAATGGTTTCACATTATATTGAATAATGTGGGGCTAAGTTCAAAGTTTATTTTGATGATATTGACAATCAGGGTGATTGATTCCAACAGAAATTTCATTGAAATTTTGTTTCATTGATATATTTAGAGAAAATTTCATCCCAGTTGGTCATTTTTACAGAGAGTGCATCCTGATGTATGTGGAAATTTTACCTACTTGAAAAGGTAATAACGGTTTATGGAATGCTTATACCAGAAGACCCTCATTAGCTACCTAATATGAACTGTTCCTCCTCCTGATGGAAAAGATAAATCCCAACCAGAGTAAATGATTGAGACAGAGGCGCAGGACTGGTTGATAACAAAAGTAGAAAATGAAGTAAGGCCTCTTTCATCAAGTTGCAGAGCATTTCATCCACATTGGATGGAAGACCTTAAAGATAGGCCTGAATTGACATATATAATGTAATAAAGTTAACCAAATCAAATAGTAACATTTATTTCTGAGCTTGATCTAGCGACCAAATCAAATAGTAACATTTATTTCTGAGCTTGATCTAGCGGCCATGAATGGTTAAGTTACAAATGAAGCAATTATGGACACTATTGACATTTTATCTGGTCCTTAACTCTTATTTTTTTCCTCTGGTTTATTTAATGCTATTGAATAACAGGAAAGGAAACTAGACTAGGATTGTTTGAGTCAAATGTCTACCACCATTTCATTTGTCTCATTGGATAAATTACTACCTGTCTCAGGGCTGAATCCCCTTGTCTTGAAATAATAATTTTTAATTTTTTTCCTTTCAAAAAAATCTTTGAAATAGGAATCAATTTTACAATATCCACATTTCTTTCCAAAAGGAGCTCTTGATTCCTGGCCTTGATTTTATTACCCATTTGTATAAATATAAACATATATAAATTGAATTATTAATAACATACTTTCTTCACGTTCTATTAAGTTCATCAAATGTTCTCTCTTCTTTTTGATGTTTGTGTTGTGTTCATAGCATAGCTACCCATATAGTTTGAAATACTGCCTAAACTTTCATTAGCAGAATATTTAAATAGTTATTTTATAGTAATTTACATGTTTATGAGTTTTTTTGGTATGTTACTTAGGCATCTGGCATGTTTTTATAATCTTTAGATTATCAAATGGCAATCAAGAAGTGAATCATTCTGTTTGTCAGTACTATTACAAACTATCTTTTATTCCTTTTCAGTTTCCTTTTTAGTATTTTTTTCCACCACATGTAAACCACAAATATAATCATCTCTTAGCTTTCTTCCTTTCAATAAAATTGCCACGATGACTAGAGTAATAATTGAATACGTGTATGACTGTGTCTGCACAGTCATAATAGATAAATATAGAAAGATTTTTTTATGACTTGCACTATGTTATAAACTGGGTTCTCTGACTTCCACCCTAGAGAACAACATATTTTTGTTGTTTGAATTGAATATTCTAGGTCTTTTGTTGTTGTTGTTGGTCTCTTTGATTGTTTATTTGGATGATTGGTTTACTTATTTATAATAACTAGTGTTTATCACTATAATAGGAAAAGGTCCCCAAGCTGGTATCATTATTTGGTAGACTGTCCCTTCAACCCAATGCTTATACTCATCAAAGACTGTAAAATAAATTTTTATTAATTTATATGATTTAAAAAGAAAAGGATAAGATAATCTACAGAAAAGCATAATTTCTTCTCCTAATTCTTAACCTTATGTTCTCTTCAATTGTTTTATTTATTTGTTTATTTATGTCTGATTCAGCTAAAGTCATTTAATCAGTTTAGACACTGAGTTCAACTTTTCTTCAAAAGTAATTCAGTTCAGACTCATCTCGTAACCATTCAGTGTATCCTTATCTGAATCACGGTCTGTACTGATTCTGTAAAGAATGTAGCATGGTAGAAACTAAGATAATGCCCCTTCTTGAATATTTCCAGAACCAGTGGGAGTTAGATGGGTTATCTCATCTTTGAAGGAAGAAACATTTTGCCAAATTATTGTACTGTGCACTTAAGTATTGCAATCACTCAATACCTTTATTAGAAAATCTAAGTGTGAATTTTAAAATACATATTTACTTTCAAGGGAAATTTTATCTTATGATAAATGAATCATGCAGATATTCCACAGATTGGATAAGTCACATTAATTTGGAGAAGTTATACATGGTCATTTGTGTAGACCTCTCTAGTCTAAAGAGTAAAAGTAATAATTTATATTTGGCTTCTTCTTATTCTACGTCTTTAGCATTATTTTACTTATTAGAAATCTTTCTAAAGTCATCTATGTTTTGTGACCTGTATCACTGATTTAACATGGTCATATTTCCCCTGTCACTCTGGGCTTGACACTGTCACGCTTCCTCTTCCTATTTCTTTAAGTATATCTAGTCTACATCACTTACTCTTCCAAGGAATATCTGTGCCTTTCAAGAAAATCTAATTAATAAATTAACCCACATTCATGGAAGTGTCCTTCTTACAAGTAATGCATAGTTATTAACAGAGGTCTTTGGAGAACACTAGCTATAATTTGGTCATGAATACCATCAAAATATACTTTCAGGAAGACATCACAGATTATGTAGAAGAGAATGAGCTCAAAGTAACGACATTTCACAATTATTTTGGTGCAAACACAGAGCAATGATTGGACAGGAAGGCCGTGAAAACACAGTGTAACTGCTAACATACCTGTCTGCAGGTGATGCTGGGGCCTCCATTTCACATAACCTTGTGGACAATTAGATCTTCTGTGCCAGACCACCCAGCTGATAGAAAGTCTCTGTTGACTTGAGTACAATCCCTCTAACTAGCTTGTCTCTGTCTCTGTGGCTCAAGAGGACCAGATCCTCGAGGACTTCCTGGGTAATCCAGAGCCATGGAGACTAGGAACAAGCAGGAAATCCAGTTATAAGAAAGGGACACTTCTGCTGGCCACTGGTTGTGGAACACCAGATCTAATGTGTTCATGAGATGGAGTTCCAGGAGGACAGCTACATCTGCAGCAGGCAGGCCAAGGAGTGTGACATTTCCAGGTAAGGGTGCTTCCCTACTCCCTCATTCAGAGACAGCCTGAATACTTATGAGTAAGCATGATTAATCAATATGATTCACAGGGAGATGTACACCTAGACTCCTGGGACAAGGAAATAAATGATATAGGAAGAGATTTAGTTAATAGATCTATCTGTCCTCCTCGCCTATGTGTCAAGCTCTACTTGAGCTTCCATTTTGGCTATTTCCAACACTTTAATATAGAAATTTCAGTGGTTTGAAATGGCCCATTGTTAGACTTTACAAATTCAACTTTATGGAGAACTTTCATTCTTCAGATTGTGTTTACCAATAAGCAGGGTCATTCTTGGGTATAAGCAAGGTTTATAATGAGGTATCTCACATCAGATAATGCTTTGCTTATGACCATAAGGCACATTATGTAGAAACAGACACAGTCATCACAATATTTAGTCAAAGATAAATATAAATGTATTGCTGTAAATTAATGATTTTCAACTTAACATTTTACAACTGAGTTAGTGTTCCCTTAAAAATCAGTTATTCACCACATTTGTACTGGTTGGCTTTTAATTCTTTTCCAAAGATTAAATTCTTTTTTTAAAAATCAAAATTTAGGCCGGGCGCGGTGGCTCACGCCTGTAATCCCAGCACTTTCGGAGGCCGAGGCAGGTGGATCATGAGGTGAAGAGATCAAGACCATCCTGGCCAACATGGGGAAACCCCGTCTCTACTAAAAATACCAAAAAAAAAAAAAATTAGCTGGGCATGGTGGCGCACGCCTGTAGTCCCAGCTACTCTGGAGGCTGAGGCAGGAGAATTGCTTGAACCCGGGAGGCGGAGGTTGCAGTGAGCCGAGGTCGCGCCACTGCACTCCAGCCTGGCGCCTGGTGATGGAGTGAGACTCTGTCTAAAAAAAAAAAAAAAGTCAAAATTTGGCATCTTAGCTAATAAATATATTGTGTCATGCCTGTGAGGCATTTCGAAGATGTTCTTGTAACATTTCATTTGAGAACAACTTTGAAAGGGAAAACCTCTCAAGATGAATATTTAAATTCTGTTTTGTTGTTATTATTTATTTTTTAAATCATTTATGTTAGTTTGTTACCTCATATTGGACAAAATATAATATTATGGCAGGTAATTGAGACACATTTCTGACTGGATTTGAAAATCAACTGTATATCAGTTCAATCTAGATTTTTACCAGAAAATATGACCTTGATTTTGCAGTCTTTGGTTAGTTGTTTACAATATTCAAATTAATTTTTTGCTTCAAATTTCAACGACATTTACATCAATTATTCAGCATTTCAGCACTTATTTTCTGATGATTTATAGTACTTACTGTCATTTTTCTATAAGCTAAATTCTCTAGAAAAATCTATTAATGGTTAATACTTCATTTTCTACTTTTTAATATTCACATTGCTAAATATAATAGTGTATGCAAAATAATCAGCTTAAACAAAACAGTGAAAGTGAATGGGACACTGTTCTTTGGAGGATCACAAAGCCTACTGATATGGACAAAGATTATACCTAAGCCAGCTGCATATTTTATTCAATGTTGCCTTATTAACTCTATTTAGGGCACTTCATGTTTTGATTTTAGTGAGTTTAATGGCAGTTTTCAAGCAGAGCTCAGCTAGTTGTGAAAGTTGCCAGATGTCTTGAAGAGATTGTTGAAAAAAATATGGCAGCCTGCCTGTATGTCAGCTTATGCTTGCCCTTTTCCTGACATCTTAACTTTGATCGGCTAACAGGTTTTCTAGAGGAAGTAGTAGCTACTCAGTAATGTTAGATATGTAACATTCGTGTAGCTGGATATCTAACCCAGATGCATCTAAAGACAGGGGTTTTGTATCATGAGGTTATTCTTCTGTAGCTGATATTTTCTAAGTCATATGAAACTATAAAACTAGGTTAATTAGTTGTGATACAGTACTTTGATAGCTCTTTCCTTACATGGATGGCTATTTCTTCTGAGATCAGGTGTGATCGGGCACATTCAGGGTGGTATGGCTATAGACATGGCTATTTCTGAAGTAACTAATCTGTTCTGAAACTGGGAAATATTTTAGAAAAATTTTTAAAATTTTATCATAAATTGATGAGTATTGATAATTGTATTTTCTTGTGTGTGAGTTGGAAGCTTTGTGACATAATGTATACATGTCTAAACATATGTGTTATAAAGGAAGACACATAAACTTTTTCCTATCTCCAATTAGTCTGAGGACATAATTGGCCCCATGAATTATATTCTTATTATACCAAGAATTTAATAAACTTTCATCCTCTTTAATTTGATTCCTTCTTGGTTTAAAAATGTTTCAAATAAATAAGGTAATTGGCAATGCTGTAAAAAATACTATGTATTAAGATTGGGACTGGTCCTTGGTCTACAACTGACAAAGACCAAAAGAAACCATTCATACCTTTGTAGCCAAAGTTCCCACATATAAAGTGAAATAACACAGAGGTTATGTAAAAGATATAATCATTAAGCCAGAAATAACCTTTGCCTTTTAATTGGAAAAGATTATTCTTGATCATTCATTGATTGCGATTTTAAAGAAAAAAAAACTTGCCTTTACAAATGTATAATTGTTTTGCACTTAAAGGAGTACTAATCAATAGATAATTTTCGTAAATATCTAGCACGTGCTTGTTTTGATTTTTCCAAGAATTACTTTTCTGGGAAATAATTCACTCTCAAACTTATTCTCAAATTATCTGTATAATTGTATACATATGTATATGCCCATGTGAATACATACATACACATATATTTTTATATATGTAAATATTGAAAAGAGCAGATATCTATGTATCTATCTATCTATAAATTAATACAAAGCAACATCCTTATAGTGGTTCAGTTATTCTTATGTATAAAATGGCAAATGTATATTGTTGGTATTATCCCAGTGCTCTGGCTCTAAATATATGTTTTAATTTTGTTTCCAAACTAGAGAATACTATATCACTATGGTTAAATGGGTAAGCAATACCAAGACTGTGGTAAGATGGTTAAACCGACCTCAGAACATCTCCATCCTCACAGTCTGTGAGACCACTACTGGTGCTTGCAGTAAAGTAAGTATACTTTACTTTTCTTTTATGCTTAAAGTAAAGTAGCTTATGCAACTTTACAAAGAGGGATCAGGAAATACATTGTGCAAAAATTCAGGGTTTAACTTTTAAAACTAGTAGGAAAAGAATTTTTCTATTAAGAATATATATTTTAATTGATAAAGCTTCCAAACTTTGAAGTGAACAATATTGATGATAAGCAGAAGAGAAAAATTGAGCTTTTAAAAACCAAATTAATTATTATACAGCATGAAGATTAATCCAAGACATATTAGCTTCATTCTCAGATATGGAATTTTTCTCTATATTGTGTCTTTGCTTAACTTGAGAATACAGAAAATTTCTTTTCTATCCTCTTTAAATACATCCCTGTTATTTATTTTTTCTGTAATTCAGATAGATCTGATAAAATAACAGTGTTTCTGTCCTGAAATTAAATAAAACTAGTGAAAATTCATTTATGAATCCTCTGTTTTGAAATCAGGTTATATTTCAATTCCTAATATCAGTTTTTATAAACTCTGTACTAAATTTAATGTGTCATTTTTAAGATTCCTAGTAGAGAAAACATTGCAAAAAGTTTAAGTGGTTATATTATGTGTATGACATTTTGGTAAAGGATTTTTAGATTAACAACTGAATTTTCTAACTTCTTTTCTGGAAAAGATGGAGTAAATGTTACCTGACTAGCTTTTCTGTTGTAAACAACTGTCAAATTGTACAAAATATACAAAACAACTGTTTTCAGATATGGGACAGTAGGAGGATCATGACCATAAATGCTGAAATCAAGTAAATGCACAAAATCAACCTAACTATGAGTTTCTATTCACAACACTTTTGAGACCAAATGGCAAGGAGATAGAGCCCAAGCAAAGCAAAAACATCTCTGTGATCTAAGTAGGCAGGGAGAATCAGAGTTTGAGGCTTTTGTGGTGACTAGAATTTATAGGACAGGGACCATAGAAGTTGGAGGTATATAGAAAAGAACTCTAGTAATCTGTGAAGAGGACCCCTTATGTATTAGGCTCAGTGCTTAGCTGTACATACATATATGCCTCCACATTGCCTTAAAGGAAACAAGTACTAAACATTTTTGTAGCAAAGGAAGTATCTGCAAGTTGCAAAGTACTTAGAGGGATTAGAGTTCTGAACAACAATAGTGAAGAGATCTCACTGAAAACCTGGGTATTCAACTGAGAACCCAGAAAGAAAGAGCATTAGAAGTACGGCTGTTCTAGACACCTTCTAATCACCTTTAGATTATACTGTAAGGTATCAGGTTCATCTGTCTGTAAATTAACTGTCTACTGGAACAAAGTTTTTTTTTTTAAAAGGGAAAATCACAATTTAGGTGATTTTCCATATCAACACAAATATAAGAAAGTCTTTAATATATCAATATACCAATACTCAACACCATCAATATAAATAGAGGATAGTGCTTCACGATCAAATGAGGTTAATCCCAGGAATTTAAGATTCATTTAATATTGCAAACCAATCAGTGTAATTCAGTTAAGGAAAAAAGAATTAAATATCTTGATAAATGACAAAAAGCAATTGACGAAATTCAAAACCAATTCATGATAACTTTCAACATAAATGAGTAAGAAGAAACATCCCCAATCTGTTAAAAGATATTCATAAAGTACCCTCTTACTCAATGTGCAAACACTAACCTTGTTCATGTTAAGATTAGCGGTGAGGTAAGGATATCCATTCTCAGTACTATGATGCAAACTTTGCCAGAGGCCCCACTCAGAGCAACTTAGTAAGAAATCAGCAGTGTTAGGAAAGGAAGAAGTAAGTCTGTATTTATAGATAACATAATTGTGTACATTTTTAAAAATCCTATTATAAAAATCTAGAATACAAAATCACAATTTGTAAGGAAGCAAATGGGATGAAATATAAACAAGTGGAAAGTACGTCCAAAGGGTATTCAGGTTTCTTGAACCAGTCATCTAACTTGCCTATAAGTTTGTACTTGTTTCAAAATAAAGAATGGAGAAACAATAAAACATGATTTCTATATGTTAGTGATATTAAGAAAAAAATCAGCTAAAACACCATTAAAATCTTTAAAACTTTACACAATCATAAACTTAACGAATATCGTGAAATACTCCAATAATGAATAATACAACGTTACTAAAAGGCATTTGAAAGACCTAAATAAATGAAAGCTATTCCATGTTTTTAAATAGAAAAGATTAATATTGTGAAGATACCAATTCGACCCAAATTTAATCATAATTTTAATATAATCCCAATTAAAATCCCTTCTGATTCTTTTTGTAGAAATAGACAAGCAGTTTTTAAAAATTAATATGGAAACAAAGCATGCCTGAACAAGTCAAAGCAATCCTGTAAAGGAACAAAATTGAAGGAATTAGCCCTACGTGATTTCAAGAATAAATAAAAAGCCACAAAAACCTGGAGATGCTAGTGGAGGATTAAGGACCACAAATAAGTCACTAAATTGAATGATTTCTAGAGAACAGGCCCACATTTATATGATTGATTTATTTTCTACACAGGTGCCAAAGCAGTTCAGTGCAGAAAAATGGAGCTGAAACAATTGACATCCCTATTGGGGGGGAAAAAATGATGTTTGACATCTTATATCATGTTCTAAAATCAATTTGAGATAAACCATAGCCCTAAATTTAAAAGCTAATACTGTCATTGTTCTGGGGGAAAATATGAAATAAAACTTTAATGTACTGCATAAGCCAAAAACTCATTAATTATGAAACAATAAATTGGACATCAATAAAATTAGAAAGTTCTCATCAAAGACAACATTAAGGAAATGGATATGTAAACTATAGTCTGGAAGAAAATATTTTGCAAAATGTATATCAGACAAAAACACATATAAAGAAATTCCATATCTCATTAATAAAAACACAACCCCATAAAAACATTAAAATGTGAACAGTTACTTATAAGGAAGATAATGAGCACATGAAAAAGTACTCAACATTTGGCCAGGTATGGTGGCCCATCCTTGTAATTTTAGTAATTTGGGAGGCTGACATGAGAGGATCACTTGAGGCCAAGGGTTCAAGACCAGCCTGGACAACTAAATGAGCTCCCATTTTTATATAAAAAAATTAGAAATAAATAAAAGTACTCAACTTCATTAGACATTAGCAAAATATGGATTACAATTATAATAATACTACACATCATTAGAATGACTACATTAAAATAACAAAAAACTGACAACATTAACTGTTATAGAGGATGTGAAGAACAAAAATTCTCATTCTTTGCAGGCGGGAATGTAAAATAAGATTACATTAATATTTAAGTTCAGAGTGAAGTTAAACATATATGTAAACACAACATTTTATATATAAATAAGGAGACATATATATGTACACATACATATACAGAAATTAACATAGGCCTGGCTTGGTGGCTCGCACCTGTAATCCCAGCACTTTGGGAGGCCAAGGCAGGCGGATCACCTGAGGTCAGGAGTTTGAAACTAGCCTGACCAACATGGAGAAACCCCATCTCTACTAAAAATACAAACTTAGCCGGGCATGGTGGCACATGCCTGTAATCCCAGCTACTCGGGAGGCTGAGGCAGGAGAATCACTTGAACCTGGGAGGCAGAGGTTTCAGTAAGCCAAGATCAGGCCACTGCACTCCAGTCTGGGCAGCAAAGAAAGAGAGACTCTGTCTTAAAAAAAAGAAAATGCCTACCACTCTACCACTTTGGGAGGCCAAGTGGGGAGGATGGCTTGAGGCCATGAGTTCGAGACCCACCTGGGCAACATAGTGAGACACAATCTTGATTTTTAAATAAAAACTTAAAGTAAAAATTTAAAAATCAGCCTATATCCTCCGACAAAATTCAGCAGCACTTTGTGCTAAAAACTCTCAATAATCTAGGTATCAAAGTAACATATCTCAAAATAATAAAAGCAATTTATGACAAACCTACAGCCAATATCACACTGAATGGGCAAAAACTGGAAGCATTTCCTTTGAAATCTGGCACTAGACAAGGATGCCCTCTCTCATTACTCCTATTCAATATAGTATTCAAAGTTCTACCAGAGCAATTAGGCAAGAAAAAAAAATAAAAGGTATTCAATTAGGAAAGGAGGAAGTCAAATTGTCTCTTTGCAGATGGCATGATTGTATATTTAGAAGACCCAAAATCTCAGCCCAAAACCTCTTTAAACTGATAAGCAACTTCAGCAAAGTCTCAGGATACAAAATCAATGTGCAGAAATCACAAGCATTCATGAACCCCAATAACAGACTAACAGAGAGCCAAATCGTGAGAGAACTCCCATTCACAACTGCTACAAAAAGAATAAAATACCTAGGAATATAACTAACAAAGGATAAAAAGGATCTCTTCGAGGAGAACTACAAACCACTGCTCAAGGAAACAAAGGACACAAACAGATGGAGAAACATTCCATGCTCATGACTAGGAAGAATCAATATCGTGAAAATGGCCATACTGCCCAAAGTAATTTAAAGATTCAACGCCATCCAAATCAAGATACCAATGACCTTCTTCACAGAACTGGAAAAAACCACCTCAACCTTCATATGGAACCAAAAGAGAGCCCACATAGCCAAGAGAATCCTAAACAAAACAAAACAAAAAAAGCAAAGCCAAATGTATCACAATACCTGACTTCAAACTATACTGCAAGGCTACAGTAATCAAAACAGCATGGTACCGGTACCAAAACAGAGATATAGACCAATGAAACAGAACAGCGACCTCGGAGGCAATGCCACACATTTACAATCATCTGAACTTTGACAAATCTGACAAAAACAAGCAATGGGGAAAAGATCCCATATTCAATAAATGGTGTTGGGATAACTGGCTAGCCATGTGCAGAAAGCAGAAACTGGACCCCTTACTGACACCTTACACTAAAATTAACTCTAGATGGATTAAAGACTTAAACATAAGACCTAACACCATAAAAGCCCTAGAAGAAAACCTAGGCAGAACCATTCAGGACATAGACATAGGCAAGGACTTCATGACTAAAACACCAAAAGCATTGGCAACAAAAGCCAGAATAGACAAATGGGACCTAATTAAACTGCAGAGCATCTTTACAGAAAAAGAAACAATCATTAGAGTGAACCGGCAACCAACAGAACGGGAAAATATTTTTGCAATCTATGCAGCTGACAAAGGGCTAATATCCAGAATCTACAAAGAACTAAAACAGATTTACAAGAAAACGAACAAACCCATCCAAAAGTGGGCAAAGGATATGAACAGACATTTTTCAGAAGAAGACATACATGAGGCCAACAAACATATGAAAAAATGCTCATTATCACTGGTTATTGGAGAAATGCAAATCAAAACCACATTGAGATACCATCTCATGCCAGTTAGAATGGCGATCATTAAAAAATCTGGAGACAACAGATGCTGGAGAGGATCTGGAGAAATAGGAAGACTTTTATGCTGTTGTTGAGAGTATAAATTAGTTCAACCATTGTGGAAGATAGTGTGGCAATTCCTCAAGGACTTAGAAATAGAAATTCCATTTGACCCAGCAATCCCATTACTGGATATATACCCAAAGGATTATAAATCGTTCTATTATAAAGACACATGGACACGTATTTTCATAGCGGCACTGTTTATAAGAGCAAAGACCTGGAACCAACCCAAATGCCCATCAGTGATAGACTGGATAAGGAAAATGTGGCACATATACACCATAGAATACTATGCAGCCATAAAAAAGTATGAGTTCATGTCCTTTGTAGGGACATGGATGAATCTGGAAACCATCATTCTCAGCAAACCAACACAAGAACAGAAAATCAAACATTGCATATTCTCACTCATAGGTGAGTGTTGAACAATGAGAACATGTGGACACAGGGAGGGGAGCATCACGCACTGAGATCTGTCGCAAGGGGGCAAGGGAGGCACAGTGGGGGGATGGGGAGGTTGGGGAGGGATAACATGGGGAGAAATGCCAGATACAGGTGATGGAGGGAGGGAGGCAACAAACCACAATGCTGTGTATGTACCTATGCAACAATCCTTCATGATCTGCACATGAACTCCAGAACCTAAAGTACAATAAAAAATAAAAAACTGACCTACATATTTTGTAATTAATTAGAGGAAGCTCTTCTAGATAAGGATATTCTAAATATTTTCATTGCATACAGTTAACTGCAAAGAAATGCTTCAATAGTCCTATCCTACTTTTGATTTGACACCTTGTTGATATTCTAATATATTTTATTCTACGTGTGGAGTTAAAAAGATTTTCCATTCTGTTAATTGAAATAATGAGACTAACAATAACACATGAAGTTTTGGGCTCTCATGGGTTCTACTAATACTTGGTGGTACTAACAAGCAGTGGCATTGGAATCTATTTTATTTCTAGTGTGTTTTACAGATCTCAAGAATGGTTAATGTGAGGGTGCAAATGGAGAATAAAGATGATTCAGTTAGATTTTTTTTGATATCTTCATGTAATGAATATCTATGGGGAAAATGCTCTGAAAAAAGAAAGTGATCAATTATAATATAATAATATGGATTTAGAAAGAGAAATTAGTATTTAAAAACCTACAAATAATTTATTATTAACAATTTGAGAAGGGTACCTCTGCATATAGAAAAGCCCCTAATGCATTGTTATTAATGTTTCTTAATTTGAATACTTTTATTATAGAATCATTTCTTTGAGAAAACTACAAGTATTTTATGTCATTAAATGTAAATGGTATTACTAAAACTTGTCCTATCTACACATATTTACCTTGGGGTCAAATTAGTCTAATTTTGCTTTTTAGCAATATGATTTTGGCTCTGATCTGATGCAAGACTGTTTTGAAGGGACACATAATTTTGTCATTTCAAATGTTTGCTATTTTTTCTCAAAGACTGAGGTACTAAGAAGAAAAAAACCGGCCATGATTATGAATAAATTAAATATTGAAAGAATGTCCACTTTTTAATTTTATTCCTGGCTGTTTGCCCAGTTCCTTTGAAGGACTTAATAATTTTGTCCCTCAGTGATGCCTAGAGGTGAAAAGAGACAGTGTCTGGTGGCTCAGAACAGTTTGAATGAGGTAATCAAACAGAGCTGGAAAATGATCTCTTATCCCTGGTGAGGTACTGCTGGGAATTCTGAAAGAGTTCACCAAAGAAAAGACTTTATAATTAAATTATCATTTAGTCCCTATTCTCTACTTACTCATTCAGATTAAATCAATAATGACAATGAGATCTCTCAGGGTATTTCACCAGTTGAGGAGAGGGAAAAAAAACCTGATGATAACTGTGTTTAAAAAAAGTTAAATTGATACATGCTCATTTTGGTCTTTAGATGCTTCATGGAGTTAATTGTTTTGTTTCAGAAATATGAGATGACATCAGATACGTGGCTCTCTAAGCAGGTATAGTATAGGTGGTCTGTCACATTTTGGCCATTGTGTCCATCCTTATGTTCACCCATTTCTTATGTGATAACTTTGTGTAAAAAAGTATGAGTTTAAGGCTTTGCTGGGTTTGAAAGGGTGATTCTTTTTCATTAAAAGGATCGCTTATGATTTGGGCTTTCTGTGATACCATTTGTGAAAAGGTTACTTCTGTTTTTTGTGAGACATAAATTGCAGAATAACTGTCAGAATCACTTTTTAAAATATTTCATGTAAGTATGCTTTTGTGTAGATGAAGGAGAAAAAACTGAGGACCTAACCAAAGTGGAAATTATTAGCATTGTTCTTAAAAATTCACCAGACCTCTACATAAATTGATCATGGAGATTATTTAAATAAATGCTTCTCTTCTTAGTTGTATGGTAGCTCACAATTCTAGTTTGTGACATGAATGAGGCTGGAATTAAGAACATGACGGACTAAAAACCTAATCACTGTTGCAGGGTCTCCTCCTGGACAATTCAGAAGGAAACACAATAGCTTATTTAAATATAGCTGAATTCATTTTACTCTTAACTCCATTACTGCTTTTTGCAAAGGGAAATAATATATGTGGTATGGTTTGCTTTGGTTTTCTTTTTGTTCTCTAAAGCCCTCTTTTATTTTGTATTCTTTCTCTAGGTGTCTATGGTGTTAATGACCACCCATATTTTGAGACTTTCACATGTATGGAGATACTTCAATGAGTTCTGAAATATATAAATTTATGCTTACCATCTCCTCCTAAATCCATAAAAATAGCTTCATACTCCCCAGGTCTAAACTGATCACATTCTTCTTTTAGTCAGTCTTACTTATTTTTATCGTAGGAGTCAATGATGTAATTATCCATTCAGATCTTAAAACTATTTACCCAACAGTCATCCTTGAGTCTTTTCTCATTTTTATCTATATGTGTAATTAACATGTAAAGATTTTACTTTGATTTTACTTTCAAACATTTCTTAAGTCAGTTTATTTTTCTCTAATTTACAAACACTGTCCATATTCAAACTACAGATACAGCAAGTCTCAAGCCCTCAGGCACCTGCCAATCTATTCATGCTACAGGCTGGCTGAGTGACCTTTTTAAAATATGCATTTAATTGTTGCTACTAACATTCTCCTCATACTTGCACTTCTGTAACTCAAAGAAGTTTCCTCTCTTCTTTCTGTCATTCAGATAAAGACTAGCATCCCTAAAATGTCCACAAGGGATTAAATTGAAAGCTTTTTCAGCTCTGTGTCATATAATCATTTTACCTGTTTTCTCCAGTCTAGCTACATGGACCCTCATATGCCCAGGGACTTCATAAGTGCCCTTCCTTCGGAACAAAATTCCTTCAAACTTCCTTATTTGAAGCCTATTTATTTTTCAAACTTTGGTTTAAATCACCCACTTAAGAAATCACTTCCTCTAACTAGCCTAACCAAATCACGTCTCTCACTAAAAGTTATATGAAAGTTAAATGTAATCTTTGTGTAACACTTACACAATTATTGCTATGTTTTTTGGTTTGGGGTTTTTTTGCTAAGTTACAAGGGCATGGGGATGTTTATATTTTGCTCCTAATTGTAAACCAAATGCCCAGTATAGAATTCAATATGTAAGAAGAGCTCAATCGATAATTACCGAATGCTTAAGAAAAAAAGGAAAAAGGATTATAAATAATTAGTTATCTGAAGGATAGGTAGATGGATAGACACAGTTATATGTTTGTATATATATTATGCATATATGTGTCTTCATACATGGTTGTCTATTAATACAAATACTTTTACCTTAGTCAATGTGCAAAATAAAATTGAAAAAACCCCTTATTTTACAGTCAATAATAGACTCACAAATTTCAGTTAGATACAGAAAATAAGAACAATGAAAAATAAATAACATAATGAATACTGAAGCATTCTGAATTGCCCTCCATTACTAAACATCTTTTCCTATTAATTTTATTGCCAGAGACATTCATAATAGTTTAACATATGTCAACATAATGCATGCTCGTTTGAGATTATGCTATCTAATTTTTAAATCCCAAATGTATGAATGTTTAATAGAAACTTTTTTAAAAAACAAAACATCCAGTTATTAATTATTCAGTTAGTAAATGCCGTTGGTCGTTTATCACAGTTGATTTTTTTCTCCAGCTCTAAGGGAATTTTATGAAATACTTAGAATTATATGAAATTTAATGGATGAGCATGGTAGCAGTAATAAGCAGCAAATTTCTAAGATCATTATAAATTTAACAGAATGATCATATACTCTCTTTTGGCATAGTAGAAAAGGCAAAGAGAAATATGCATGCTTGGCCTAGCTTTCAAGGGACTTGCAGTTGGGATGACCAATGTGTAATACATTTGGTCAAGGGATAGAGTCCAGTATCCCCAGTTGGCTGCCTTGTGTGTCAAAAACACTGACTTGTGTAATGTTATGAAACTGGCATTATCTGTATGGAACTGAATATTTTATCACCAGACATTGTCAAGTGTAGGGGGCAGATTTTCTTAGTCCAGCAAGGCATTTGAGATGTAGCCCCCATCTATTCCTTTTCTGAACTACTTCTAAGATTCTAGAACTGGGGAGGAGGCAATGTAAATGGGAGATTGCTTATATATTTGTATATGAGAAAAAGGCTATTCGTCTTTTGAGCGAAGCACAAAGGGAGAATGGTAAGGCAAGAGCTGCTATGTGGGAGTAAATCTGGTGGATAGAGTGATATATGTAACAAGTATTTTTGTTCACTGTATTGATACATTCATCTATTCATCAATTATGAATTGGGACCTACTGTGTCCTAGGCAGTAGAGCTAAACAGATAAAATTTAAAATTTAGTTTAATTATTAATTGCCTAGTGAAGAAAGCCAACATATTAATAGATCAATATAATAGAGTGCATTGGAATCCATAATAGTGATGAATACAAGATACTTTTTAGAATAGCTGAAGAGAGATTTCCTAACTAGGGAAATTTTGGAAATTCTTTTGTTTCATAAGAGCAAGTAAAAAATCAGTAAGATTTTGCAGGAAAAGGAAGATAGAAAGGTTGTCCAGACAAAAGAAACTCCCAGAGAGAGCTTGGATTTTCCCACAGGAGCAGGAGATGGAACAAATAGAATTATTGACTTTATTATAGTTTAAAGAAGTGTTTCACTCAGTCAAGTATTTTGTCAGTATCTATGCTCAGTTATACAATTTTTCCAATCTTGAATGGTATATTACTTTAGAGTTTTTAATTTGTTACATATATTACTTACATTTTCATGAATGTTCATAAGGCAGATAAGGAAATATCCTTATTTTACTATCAAGAGATGTATTATGAATGAAGCTAAAATCAGACTGTTCAGTATATTAAAATAGTTATTGACTGATTCAATCAGTAAATAATTATTGAGCTTAATTTTCATGATAGTCACTGTTATAAGAAAACACCTTATTCATTAGGAGATAAGGTAATAAGAAAACACCTTATTCATAAGGAGATTTCAGATCAGAGACCTGAAAGGGATAAGAGGAAGAGCCAGACCAAGGGAATACAAAATACAAAACCCCTGGAGCAGGATCATGAAGAAACCTAGTGAAGAAGCAAGAGAATGAAAAAGATGAGATCAGAAAGACAGTAGAGGGCCAAGTCATCTAAAAGGGCTTGAAGGCCATTGTGCAGACCTACTCGGGACCCATATCAAAGCGTTTCTGTATACCATATATATAATCATTCTCATTAATCCAGCAGGAAAAATTCAATATTTTGTCAGATAAATTCATTTTCTTAATGTTTTTCCTGAAGAAAGAGAGCAGTCTCTCTCTCTCTCTCTCTCTCTCTCTATATATATATATATAATTATATATATAAATCAAAATTAAATAATGGAAGTTTTTATATATATATAATTATATATATAAAATATATAATTTATATATATATATATAAACTTCCATCATTTAATTTTCAAAAATAATTCTATTGATTTGATAATGTGTCACTAGAGTTTAATTAAAAATAAAAATAATCAAATAGGGTCACAGTTGTAGGTAGGCATTTGTGTTTGTAGAGAGATGAGTGGTAAGGATGGGAAATTTGAATTAAATAACTTTCTATAGAATCCTTTCAATCTTATGGCCTGTTGGCTTTTGTATTTTTGGTAAATTTATGAATACATTATCAGAAATGAATCTTCAAGTAACTACAGTTGCTGAAGAAAGGATTTCAGAAAATTTATTATAGAATTTTATAATTAAAATATTTATTTTGATAAGCTGGTGCAGATGTTTGCATGTTCCTTATCTTTGAAGATTATATCACTAAAAATCTTATGTGAAGATATGACATTTCTTGTTTGAACCATTTTAAAAAGTGTCTTTAATAGTAAATCATTCATATCCACCATGCACAAATTTTTCTCATCCTTCCCACAACTCAACCACATACATACACAATGTATCAGATCTACTTTAAAAAATAGCATACATTGATGTTTTAAAATAATGTGACCGTTTCCTAACTAATTTTAAATCAATACTTGGTAGAACCCATGCAGGAATTAACAGTAGTAGGCAGCACAGATTGCATGTGCCCTTTTGAGATTGTTTTATGCTCTTTTATATTTTAGAATGAGGAGCCTGTGTTTTCTAGAGATGGCAGCAAATTTTTCATGACAGTTCCTGTTAAGCAAGGTGGTCGTGGAGAATTTCATCACATAGCTATGTTCCTCATCCAGGTAAGTGCTGGCTTTTTTGCATGTTTTGATTTTATTGTCCTCATGTCCCTGAAGGCCCAGTTCTTGTGGCATTCTAAACCTGTAGTTCATGGCTGTGAAGCCCAGCCATATATATAACTCAAAGACATCTTAGGAAGAAGACCTCCATCTACAGTCATGAATTCAAGCTTTACCTTCCCACAAAACAGTCTCAACACTCAATACAATGTAATGAGTTACATGTGTGTCCTATGAACTAAGGGCTTTGGAATATAGAATTTAATAAATAAAAAGCATCCAACTTTAAGAACCTGAGACAATCTAAAGAAGATTTTTTATTCAATGAATACATATAGTCTATTTTGTACAAGTAATATTTTCCAGGTGTTATAAAAGTTTTAAATACTCAAAACAACCTAAATGTCCATCAAAAATTGATGATTTAATAAATTAAAGCACATCCCCACAAGCAAATATAGTGCAGATTTTTATTTTTTTTATTTTTTAATTTATTTTTTAAATAAAGACGGGGTTTCACCATGTTGGTCAGGCTGGTCTTGAACTCATGACCTCAGGTGATCTGCCCGCCTTGGCCTCCAAAGTGCTTGGATTACAGGTGTGAGCCACTACGCCCGGCCTGATTTTTAAAAACACAGGATAAAATAGATGTTTTATGTTAAATAACATAGATTTCATGTTATAAAATAGAATGTATGTTATATTATTATAGACTTTCTGATGAAAAGAGGGGAAGTGTTATTTTTTATCTAATCAAAAGAATATTAAGAGTTTATAAAGTTTTATTATAAAAATTAGAAAATTCGGCCAGGTGCGGTGACTCACATCTGTAATCACAGCACTTTGGGAGGCCGAGGCGGGCAGATCATGAGGTCAAGAGATTGAGACTATCCTGGCCAACATGGTGAAACACCATCTCTAGTAAAAATACAAAAATTAGCTGGGGGTGGTGGCGCGTGCCTGTAGTCCCAGCTACTCAGGAGGCTGAGGCAGGAGAATTGCTTGAACTCGGGAGGCCAAGGTTGCAGTGAGCTGAGATCACGCCACTGCACTCCAACCTGGTGACAGAGTGAGACTCTGTCTCAAAAAAAAAAAAAAAAAATTAGAAAATTCAGTTAATTAGTTTAAATATGACAAGGTTAACGAGTCAATATGAATTTAATTTCCAAAAGCAAGGATTCATGATAAAATAAAGCATCCTTCATATAAATAAATAATCTAGTCTCACACACATGTTAAAGGTTTTGTAATGGTAAGTCATTGTAGCTAAACTGGAGTCTTTATGAGAGTTGTACGAATTAGCCAAGAATAATTCCACAGTTACAAAATATAGAGTAAATACAAATGTGTCAAAGACACCTAACTGACCTTACTACTTTTATGTTTTTAGAACTTTTAAGACCTGTGCACATTCTCAAATGATTACCATTATCTTTCTACATTTGTATTGGACAGCTTAATGGTTTAGAGTCCCAAAATCTTACGTTAATAATTTAAAATTTAAAGCTTGTTTAGTGTCTGTGCTATTAAAATAATTGTCATTATTTTAACTTTAATTTTAATCAAGGCTGAAATGAATAATTTGGAACACATACAATTTCCATGGTAGAAATGGAGATTGATTTTCATAGTATATTATTACGGTAGAAAAACAAGTTATAAACTAATGTATAATGTGATCCTATTTATGCTCTAAATAAATGTATGCAGTTATAGGTGAATCAAATTTTGAGTGTTTTTATATCTAGCTATTAAGTGATTATATAAGTCAGGTATAATTAAGGGAACTTTTTTTACGAAACTGAAGGGAAATAGACTAGCAAATGACCTTACTTTATAAACTTTTGCTAATTAAGAGTCAACTTGGTTATCACAAATACCAGAGAACTATTTTGGCCCCAAAAATATCACACTTTCCAAATCTGATAACTGATTATGGCATTTCATTGAATTTTTAAATTTCAGTATTTTATACTCAAGAAGCTCTGTGAAAATCTAAGTGGTAAAGAAGATTACACATAAATTATAGATATTTATAAGAGATAGTGACGGATAGAAAGAGATGTTCAATACATCTTTGTAGATATAATTCCCAAAAGAAGACAATCTGCCCTTGACTGTAGGTACCCTGTTGTGCTATCAAATACTAGATCTTACTCATTCTATCTAACTATATTTTTGTATCCATTATTCAACAAATAAATAATAGAAATAATATCTTTTTAAAAGTATGATGTTGACAAATAGGAATTAAGATATTTACCCACCCAAACCAAGAGTTTTTTTTTAAAGCCTAGGGAAGAAATACCTTCTATTTCCCAATCAAACCAGCCTAACATTAAGGCTAATTCCTGTATTTCTGAAATGAAAAACTTCCTAAGGTAAAGTTCTACATTGTATTTACTTTGTTCCTCTTCTATATGGAGACTATAACAAAGCCTTCATTGAAGTAGAAAACATTTTTTTTTTCTATTCTAGTTGCTGTTCAGGTAATTTGTGGTTTGCTTTATTGAGAAATGAACATGACTGCATGATTATTTATGAATATTTTGGCAATTGATTAAAATTTATCTACTTTGCTAATGAGTCAGAAGTCAGTGCTAGGTAAATACAATTTATACTTAACTTTAAACAAACACAAACACATACATTATTTTAGGAAATAGTTTGAATCACATTGCCTCAATTTAAAAATAGCTAACAAAAAAGCTATTTGTGAATTATGACTGCCTAATTGACATATATACACTAGAAAATAATGAAAAATTTAAACTGCATAAACTGAATAAAAGATTCTATAAAATCACCCACAATATCATCACCTCACATTCTCATACTTTTAAACCATTATTGTGTATATTTCCAATTCTTTTTTACATAAGAAATATAAAGTTTTCCCCTAAAGATTGCAATTATATCATAATATAGATTTGTAACATGAAAGGTATAAATAATGAGCATTTTCTCACAAGATTTAATTGTATTCCTAATATTTTATATTTTTCTTTCCTGTGATTTTAATAGCTGCTCACCATTACATCAAGTAGACATACTGTACTATATTTATTTGTTTATATATTGTTTCTTGAGACAGAGTCTCACTTTGTTACCCAGGCTGGAGTGCAGTGACACAATCTCAGCTCACTGCAACTCCCACCTCCCGATTCAAGTTATTCTCCTACCTCAGCCTCCCAAGTAGCTGGGATTACAGGTGCCCGCCACCATGCCCAGCTAATTTTTGTATTTTTAGTAGAGGCAGGGTTTCACCGTGTTGGCCAGGCTGGTCTCGAACTTCTGACATCAGGTGATCCGCCTGCCTCAGCCTCCCAAAGTGCTGGGAATAGAGGCATGAGCCACCACGCCTAGCCGGTACTGTATTTAAATGAGCCTAGTGTATTAATCATTAAAGTCATTTCTATATTTTGATGTTAGAATTCAGAGTTAAAAACACTTATAAACACTTTTTTCTATTTATAATTCTTCCCACAAAATTATATTTCTAGATGTTAAAAGATACTTAGGCAGAGAATAGCCATATGCATGTATTTGTTTAAGTTGTGATATGTAATGCCAAATTGGTACTCCAAAAAATAGTATAGTAATTTACAGCCTAAACAACAATGCATGCCAGCATTGATGACTTTTTACCCCCTTTCCTTCCCTTGCCATGCTACATAATTCTACTTAAAATTGTCATGCCTGAAAAGCGAGAAATGATAGGCCTCGGGCCTTGGCAGCTAACAGTCAGCCGATCACCTTTGCAGTACCTGGCGCTTACCTATGTTTGAGAGCTTACTGGTTCACTCACAATATATCCATTTATTTGAAATACCTTGCTAAATGAAATTGCTAAATTTTTGCAAACATTTTGCTGTCTCTTATTATCAGTAAGTAGATAAAAACCATTAATTAGAGACCAAGCTAAAAAATTATTGCTTTCAGGCTATTTTCATTACGGAGAGTGATGGTTGTCATTACATATATTTTAGTGGATTTTCTTTCTCATTTACAAAAGCTGTCGTTGTTAAAGTGATTCCAGAAGATAAAAATAAAAAGAGAAAAGAATGCATGTGTTTTCCTCCAGCCTTCATTTAAACATTATCGTAACTTTATGTAAACTACACTATTGCATCCTGATATGTCAAATTTAAATTTTAAATCCTTACTTTTCCCACAATAATAATTTTGAAAAATAATTCTTTAGAAGATTAGTACTGAGTTGACTAGATGTGCATCAATAACCATTATTTGTTGTTGTGTGTTTAATTTAGTGGCAATTTGTTGTAATGATAGATGTCACTGTATATAAAGCTTATTTATATTGTGGATTCTTTCTTCAGTATTGATTAACAAAACTGGAATAGCTGGATCAAAAGTAAAAGATTTCTAAGCCCTAATATATGAATTTCCAGATCACTTTCACTATGAATATATGAAAGCAAAATTTGTGAGTGTTTTCACCACTTTCAATATTCCATTAAAGACAATATTAAATAAAACTGGCTTTCCTGGAGATCTATATAGCCAAAGTATTTGTTCTTCTGGACAGAGTGTTTAGTATGCATATTACTATCAGTTTATGTACTTCCCGAGTCATACAGGGATACAAGGCTTCTTACCCCAGACCATTAAACTTTTGATCACTTTAAATATTCACCCCTTCCCTCCCTGATAAATATTTGTTATGTAGACTTGTATCTTCTGAATTCTCATCTCAGGAACTGTAACATTCTACATCATGCAATTCAGGCTGTAGCTAAGAGATAGGTTTTTATCAAAGGTATAGTACCTTTTTCTCTCAAATTTGGAGTAAGCAGAGTTTTAATTATGTTCAGTTGTTCAGATTCATGCGTGTAAGGAATTGTCCTGTCATCTTCTAAAATTGTGTTAAATGAAAAATTATATGTTGGTGAATCCATTCACTTTCTCTATCAGCAACATGAGATTTTGCCCATGAGGGCTGATGATTTCACTTGGAACAATTTTAAGTGGCATTATTCATTACAAATACTGTGGAAAATAGCATGCCCCCAATCCACAATTCTATCACCTAATCAACCCAATAAAATTTTTGCATTAAATTTCACTGCTGTAAGTGATTAGGACATTGTCTGAAAACAATTAGCTCATCTCATGTGATGAATAGATGGCAGATTAAAGCATGCTATTTTTAAGCACTACAACATTTCCCTTATTTAAAAGCTATAAAAGTTAAAAATTAATATAAGAAATTTGAATGAATAATGTGTAATTAGGTAAAAAGCACATGTACTGTTAAACTTGTATGGATACTAATGTGTTTCCAATTTGTAAATAGAACTATTAAACTAATATTTAACTTCCTTGAACAAGAAAATCTCCATGAATTCAAGGTGACTTGTCTGATGTCTAATGTTCCAAATAAAAATTCTATTCCAAATTTCTAGCCCTCTTTTAAGAATGAATGAACTCGTGAGTTGTGTTGCTTTTTAGTCTACAATTAAAGTTGAAATATTAGTTCAATTTAAAATACATTGTCATATTGCCTTTATCAAAAGTCTACTACAGTTTTATATTTATATTCAGTATTTCTATTCTATCAAGTTAATATTGCAGAGATTATGGATGCACAGAAAGAAAGGTTACTGTAGAGTAAAAATTGCTATTCTCTCCTGCTTTGTAAGTGGCCTTTCCTATGATTGTATTTCTGCTGAAGGTGCTTGAAAACCTAATTGAAGTACAAACACCCCCTTGTGAAATATGCTCAAATCCCTTGATATTTATTTTATAACTGTTGTTCAGTCATCTACCATATTCTGATTGTTATTAAGATTATTAACCAGGTCAAAATTAATGTGCTTACTGCTGTGAGATTCTTATATAGATTATTGGAAAGTAAATCTTTGCTATTATATGCAAAATGCAAGTTCAACTTCTTCCCCATTCCACATTTGCCCTGGTAGATAAAAAGCAAGCCAGGCAATTACAGCTGTTTAAAATAAAATCAAAAGGATGTAGGGTTGTTATTATGGCTTCCAGCAAGAAATCTTTTGGTCCTACACTTGAAAGTGTAATATTTTGAACTAAATGGATCATTGAAGTAAATAGTGTATAGTTTTATTTTTTTATACTGTGTTCAAACATTTTTCAAAGCATTGAGTTTTTACTCATGGCAATTTTAATGTGCATCTCATTTGTCCTTAAAACACATACACAGATGCACACCCACACACACACACCCCAAAATACCCTGAAAAACAGAAAATAATTAACCTAGAAATCTGTGGACCAAAAGTGTCTCCAGATATTTTCAAATATTGAACAAAGTTTCTTCACTTTTTTTAAATGTTTTGAGATTTTTTTATCTTGAAATTTGCATAAAAGATTCACTAAAACATTGGAATTTTAGTGTCCTGTCCTTTTCTCATTCAAAGCAGGGCCTGGAAATGAGTAAGAGGAGGTATCCACTGAGTTACTTTTCTGTGGGAACTTGGCCGTAAAATGTCTGACTTTAGAACTCTGTGCCAGCCTTTGGGTTGTGCAGGTCTCATATCTCACCAATTGGGTGTCTTTGTACTTATACCTTTAGTCAACAAATACTTGTAAATCACAGAAGTACATCAGATAGTATACAAAGGAGGTGATATAAAGGAGTCACAGGCTTGCTATTGACTTTAAACAGCTAGACATCCAGAGAGTTTCCACTAAGAACACAAAATAGACTACTTAGGGAGATCTTGAAATGCAAATACATACCAATAAGACAGAAAATTTTTCAACGGAAGATTCTGTTAGTTTGCATGTGTAGTAAAGTATAGAATGTCCTTTTAGTTTACGCTTTCAGTTGTATGGGAAAATAGATGTTATAATAAAACTTTCCCATAAGAACCTAATTCTGAATTTATTTTTACCGAAAATGCATTGGAAGTTGACAGATTACACTGTCTGAAGACAATGCAATTGAATTGCACAAATGTTAACATTTGAAAGGTCATACATTTGGAAATAAAATATAATTTTTATTCATAGAGAAATCAATAAATACTTAGAACTAAATGAAAATACTACATATACCAAAATATGCAATACATATAAACAGTACTTTTAAATATATGCAATAATTTTATATTCATACATGAAATTATGTATATAATACAATGTCAGAATTCAGAAAAAGAAGAGAGTAAATTCAAATGTAAAAGAAAAATTAGAAATGAAAGAGTAGAACTTATTCAGCTAGTAAGCAAACATGAAATAAAACTGTATAATAAAACAGACAGTTCTTTGGAAAAAGGAATTAAATCTGTAATAGCTATCAAGGTTAATTATACTTTTGAGCTGCCCTAGTTATAAATAATGGAAAGGGACAAAACTACAGATTTTTAAAATATTAAAATAATATTATGGATAATTTTATGTTTATAAACTTGAAATTTAGGAGAAATGGATGCAATCTGGGGAAAAAATGAAATCAGATTTAAGAAACAATCAAAATCATCCATAGTGTTAAGAAAATGGAATCAGTGTTTTGAAATTTTTTACATCAGGGATAGGTGGTTTTTAAAAGTGAATCTTACCAAATAGTCTAGGAACATGTACTTCCAATTTTATATTATTCTGAAAATGAAAAAAGATGGTATATCTTTAATAGAATTTATGACACAGGTATCATCTTGCAACCAAAACCAAATTAAGACAATATGAGCAAGGGCCATATAAGAAAGTTTAAAATACTCGACTAAATATTGACAAGTTGACTTATTTAATGCATATAAAAATTAACTTATATTTTTCACACAGGATTGCTAAATTTCCTTACAAATTCAAAAATATATAAGATAATTAACTGTGTTTAAATCTTCATAAGAAAATTATCATCACCTTAATAGCTGCAGATGTAGGATCCAAGTAGATTCAACAAAATGAGTGTTTGAAAACCTTAAAAATTTAGGAATAAAGGGAACTTCTTTAAGGTGATAAAGGCACTTGCCAAAAGTTTCATTAATATAGCATAATTGATAATGGAGTATTAGTAATATTCCCTTTAAAATTAGCACTGAGATAAGGAATCAGAATGAAGTAGCTTGAGTATGCACAAAACCAGATGTAACAGTTTTTAAAAATACCACCTAAAAGAGAGACCAAAAAAAAATGATAGGGAGAGTTGTCTCTTGAAATATTTGTGCGAAAGAAAAGATGGAAAGTAGTGATAGATATTAAGGACCCTGCAAAAAAAGTTTATTAGATATCAGAATGTCTGTTCACTCCAAATAGTGCCACCTTAGGCTCCTCAATAGAGTGTTAGTCTTTAGGTAATAGTAATAGAAAGCTATGAGCCACCTAATCCTTCATCAAATTTATGTATGTATATTTTGGAAAGTCCAAGATACTTCTAAAGAACAAAATATAGGCTGGCAATAGATATACAAATTTGCTATATGAGCAAAATGAAAAGTAGGAATAAAACTGTTCAATACATGATGAAAATCCTCCCTCAGATATATAATTACAAAGCAGAGGAGTTCTTTAAAACAGTACTCCAGTGTGAATTAAATATCATCAAATGACCATTTGCAGTTATAACATTATAAAAAATAGATATTTTCAACTTCTAAGATAAAAACAAAATGAAACTACAGCAAGATAACTTCATAAATTGAATTCCACAGAAAGCAAATGGTGAAATGAAGATTATCCCACAGGCCAATTAATCCAGAGGAGATCAATAACTTTGGAAAGAAGGGGACAGAAGCAAGATTGGACAGAGTAATTTGAGCTGTGGTGCCCTCTGAATGAATGCCTCAGCTGATCCACAGAGAGTTCAGGCCTCAGATGGCATGGCCCTTCAGAGCAGTCCTAAGTCAGAGCAAGAGGGCTTGGTTTCTGCCTGCCAATATTGATCAGTCTGGCTTTAAATGAGGGCTGTCTCTGCAGAGTGTGCTCTTGGGTGAGGCAGTTTTTCTTTAGTTCAGGTGTCTTAGTGTGGGCTGCCGTAACAGATACTATAGACTTCGTGGCTTAATCAACAGACATCGATTCTTCAAAATATTGGAGGCTGAGAATTCCAACATCAAGGCACCCGCTGATTTGTTTCTGGTGAGGACTCACTTCCTAGTTGCAGATGGTGGCCTTCTTGCTGTATCCTCACGTGGCAGAGAGAGACAGATTATCTCTCTCTTTTCTTACAAGGGAACTCATCTCATGAGAGTTATTCACTCTTATTATCTAATTACTTCCCCCAAACGCCACCTCCAAATACTATCACACTAGTTCTACAACATATGAGTTTGCAAAGAGAATGGAAACATTCTGTCTGTAGCACCAAGTGATTCCTAAAGAAGAGTGACAGATAAGGATAGAAGAGTGACAGATAAGGATAGAAAACTGACCAAGCACACTCCAAGCCACAGGTCAAATAATTCTTTTATTCCAGAAGGGAGTTTTAATCGATACATCATAGTGTCACTTATATCACTTACCAGGATGTCAAAATTCACACTGAACAACACACTCTGTAACATATCTCTGGGGGGAGAAGGCACTCGTATATATTGTTGGTAGATGTGCAAGATGATACTGCATCTATGGAGTGGATCTTTGGTAGATGTGCAAGATGATACTGCATCTATGGATGATACAGATGTATCCTTGCACGTTGAACAAACGAACAACAAACGTATACATAGAATTAATCACTGCAGCATTATTTGAGATGTAAGTCATTGGAGGCTGGTTGAATAAATTATGGTCCATTCACACAACAGAGAATTATGCAGGAATAAAAAAGATGGGGAAAGGCTTGAATTTACATGTATTGGCATATTTAGGATTATATTTATAATTATGAAATAAATGATTTTATTATAATTTTTAAAAGAAAAGGAACAATTAGAAAATTAATAAATTTTTAATATGATAAGTAAGAGTGGGCATAAGTATGAGACCAGACCTCTCTGAGCATATATACATACATACATACATATCTATACATATCTATATAATGTATTTGTTGAATCATGTACATATTTTTAAGGAAACTTAAATGAATGAAGATATTAAGTCCTGAATTGAAATACTAAGATAAGCAAGTCTACCTAAATATAAATAAAACTGATGTACACGTAATAGGATGTATTAGTACAAGCACACAGAAATATATATACACATGAACAGAGAAACAGGGAGTATATGGAAATCTCTCTCTTTATCTGTCCATCCATCTATCTGCTTCATCTATCTATAGAGATTTGTATGCCCTCATTTAAAAAAAAATTCCTGGAACTAGTAAGATTAGAATTGCAATGAGTATACCTAACCCCAGATCTTGATATCTAAATATCATAATCCAGTGGAAAGAACTGAGGCTCCTCGGTTAAATGATCAATCACAGCTATGTGACAGAGAAAGCAAAAAGATATTGGAACGTCTTACTTTACAGAAATCAAGTAAGTGTTCAAAGGCTAATGTAGTGTCTGAAGAATAGAGGAATTGACTTGAAGGAGTTCATTCTATCCAATTGTTGATGTTCTTTCAGCACCATAAAGATAATAAGAGTAATAAAATGTAAAATGTTGCATTACATAATATACTTGAGTCCATAGTAATACGAGGAGGAGAGAGAGAAAGAGAAAGGGCACGCATGAGGAAGAAAAGCAGGAGAAATTATTTCACAGAAGAATGCAACATAATAGATATAGAAGTTATATTAGATATCACTTCAAAATAATTCATTCAGGGAATGGTCATGACCGGATGCCAAAACTGCTGATTGAAAAGTTCACCAGGAAAAAGATGTTCTTGTAATGTGCAGGTATTACCCCATTTTTAATTACAAGGCAGAACTTACTTTTGTGATGAATAAGTCTTGCAGTTTTCACGTAAACAGCATTGCTATGAGTGGTAAGACCGGTAGTGATGTGCCTCCTGATACAATGCGGAAGAGGTATCCAGTATATCCCATACAATATTCTTGTAAAATTGTTTACTTATATTAAATCATAAGAAAACAACTTCATAAAATCAAAATAGTCAATGTTCTGTATAAGACCAGTAGATCAAGAATCTTAAAAATGGTTAATATTGTATAAAACAAAAAAGATAGGATGACGGTTTTACTTTAAAAGAGACTAAAGAGATGACAACTCAATGCCATATGTAAACCTTGATTGGGTCCTGTATTTATTTTAAATACATGTAATACATAAAATTACATATATATATACATACACATACACACAATTATTTGGGATGGTTGTATAAATTTTAGTATAGACTATGCATTTTTTTTCTTTCTTTTTTTTTTTTTAAAGACGGGGTTTCACCCTGTTGGTCAGGCTGATCTTGAACTCCCGACCTCAGGTGATCCATCCGCCTTGGCCTCCAAAGTGCTTGGATTACAGGCGTGAGCCACCACGCCCGACTATGTATTTAATATAATCTTCATCAGTGTGATTTATAATACTTGTATGGTAAAATATTGTTAATCTTGAGTGTGAAGATTGAATGATTGTTAATCATTCAGTGTTGAAATAACCTGATGTCTGCAAATTACTCTCAAATGTCAGCAATCAAAATGGACCAACCAGAAATACTCAAAATGTGCATCTAGGTAAAGATGGTATGGATATTCATGGTACTAGTCTTTGAACTTTCTACAGGTTTGCATATTTTCTAAATATGTAGGAAATAGATGAGATACCATTTCATATGCGTTAGTTTGACAAAAATCAAGTAGTCTGATGCAAATTAACTGTTGGTGAGGCACTGGGAAAGAGATGGAGCAACAAGAACTCTTAATAGATTAGAAATTGGTGCAGCTTTGGAAAATAATTTGCTCCTAGTTAAGCAGAAGACATATATATCCTTTTACCAAGCAATCCCATTCCTAGGTATTTGTCTTAGAAAACCCTCTGCCATATGCATCAGCAGACATTAATAAGAAAGTTCGTAGTCAATTTGTTTTTAAGAACAAAAATTTAGAAACAACAAGTGTCAGACCAGAAAAAATATGCTATCTTCTTACAATAAAATACCATATAACAGTGACAACTCTGTCTATAAGCATCAACATGAATTCATCTGGGAAAAAAAGTATTGCATTGAAACGGCAAATCTTATAACAATGTCGTATTACAAGGGTTAAAATGAATACTAAGCTGAGTATTTCTTGGAGTAGTTTGTTCTAAAATGTTTTCTTTTTTAAAGCTAGCTGTACAGCTGCCAGTCATTTAGATGAGTGTGATCAAAGTCCCAACTTGGTATCAAATGTTGCCATCAAGATGGTACACTTGGCTCACCCTCACCTGGAGGAGTTTTCTGAATGATTTTTCTGTAGTCGAAATAAAGGCACTAATCTACTTGCCTTGGTGTGTGTTTACAGGAATGCATGTTCATCCTTGAGCTGTAGAACAGAAAACTGAACGTTAACTGAGAATTAAAGAATTCAAAGTGTCATGAGCAGTTGGTACATTCGTGTTTACCAGAAAGATACTGTTTAAATAAAAGGAAAATCAATATTTTCTATTTCTTTGCAGAGTAAAAGTGAGCAAATTACCGTGCGGCATCTGACATCAGGAAACTGGGAAGTGATAAAGATCTTGGCATACGATGAAACTACTCAAAAAATGTGAGTGTTTTCAGTTCTGTAGTCAGGCTGCAAGTCAGGGTTGTCAAATGCCATCTTTTCTTCTAGAATTATGTTTCGCTCCCCATAGTCCTAGTCAAAACAAGCCAGCCATGGAAAGAAGAACCTTTCTTTAAAGACCTCTTCCACACTTCACACAGAGACATATTACACAGAGGCATGCACACACACACACACACACACACAAGACTGAGAGAGATTATGAAAAAGGATGATTTTATCAGGGGAAAATTATGTTTCCAGATGTATCAAAGCCCTGTGCTTAAACAGCAAAACAACTCCTATCTGTATTTTGACAGTTTTGAAAATTCAAGTGAAGATTTAATGTGAAAATTCAAGTGAAGATTCAATGTGAATTCAAGATTCAAATGTGACAATGTGACAAAATGTACACATCACAAAAAAAATAGATCTGTGTCTAATGCTTGTGTTGTTTTCTTTCCTGGACAGTTACTTTCTGAGCACCGAGTCTTCTCCCAGAGGAAGGCAGCTGTACAGGTAAGCAGTGTGCAAGGATCTCCTTACACAGATTAGCTTCTCAGTGGCTATCTACGTAGCATAAGGAAGGGAAGGAAAAATTCGTCATGTCTTTTTCAGCATGGCTAGGGAGAGCGAACTTCGCATGACAAAGCTTCACACTCTTGCACTAGTCTCCGCCTTGTTAGGACTGGAGACAGTGGAGCCTGCTTGCTCCCTTGCTACTCTACTCTCTCTTTATTCTTTTCTTCACCTGCATTTGTAATTTCTTAATATCTTTTTTGTGGCTGACTTCTCTCAACTCTCCACATCGGAGACATTTACATATTTTCCCTTGTGTTCCCTTTCATCTTCTGCTAAGTCTCATTTTGAGTTTTCAGTGCATTAATGTGGCACAGGTGAAATTTATTCCTGTACAATATAATGTTGTGAACAGTTAGTCTAGTGTATCAAACAGGAAGCTTTCCCCCTTTGTCCTGTCGTTCATAAAACCCAATGAGATTGTTGCAGGAGGAGGCATCCTTATTTAAATAATGAACGCTCATTGCTTACTAAAATAAAGCAATACATGGGAAAATAATTACATGTGCTCAATTTTCCCAAATGCAAAACTATACTCAAAAAAAGGGCTTAAGATCATACCTATTTAGTATTAAAATGTCTCCTCAACTCAGAAATCTTTCACCAGGATCTCACAAGAATGACTTTTTTTTTTGGCTGGCAAGCAACCTATTAATTCTTGATTTTATATACATGTTCTAATTTCCATTTCACAGATCCATTTTTAAAGTGTCAAAGCTGCCATGACATATTCTCAGGGGAAATTCATCATGTTTGAAGAAGTGTCATCACTAATTCTTTCCAAGTAGTATTGACTTTCCTTTGAGAGTAAAAATGCATGTTTAAAGTACCCCAACTTCCTCTACATCACCCCACACACTCTTATTTATACACAATTTGCTTTCATCAGAAACAAGCTTGTTGTTTTAATTGCCTTTCTTAATACATCATTTTTGTATTCTTAGTTTATTCTCTTGGACCTCCTGGAACCCATACTCTTAATTCTAATGACTGCCAGGAAGCAAAGCTCTAGAGTTAGAGATTTGCATTTTGCATTAGGGGTCTTGATCAAAGTATTGGTCATTTTTTCTTTTAGTGACCTGAAGCTTATCTTTCTTGAAATATACATTATAATTGATATCAGTAACAATAAACTCTAGCTTAGAGAGGTGGACATACGTTATATCTTATAAACTCTCACTTTATAAAACTCAAAGAAAAATGACAGCATCGGAAGATTAGACTTGGTCAAGTTCAGAAAATGGAACTGCCTCAATCTGTCTCCCCATTATTAGTCTAAAATGTGATTTGAATCATAATGACTTCTTAGATTTGTAGGCCTGTCTTATCGCTCTAGTGACTGAGACAGAACAGTCAATATATCTCTGACATGTACTAGTGTAGTCAACTGTGTTATAAAGAAAATGTAGTACCACTAAATTTTCCCTTAAATAGCTCATCAAATGCCACTTGGCTTGACTGTAAGATAATGTTAGTGTTTGACCAAGAAATGCAATCAGTGTCTTGCCCAGGCTGTAAAAATGATCATTGGTTGACTTAATATATGGCACTAGGCACCCTGCAGGATCAGAACTGCTACGGTAGTCATTGTACTTTCTTTGTATCGAAATTTGTATCTCCTTATTTCAGCAACCTCATAATCTAAATAATGAGAAAATACCACATAAATCTTCAGGGAACTTGGATCTAAAAGCTTTATGGAAGAGTAGAGAGAAAAAGGTTTTAAATCTTAGTATGTCACTGAATAGCTGCATACAACGGGGGTAATTTCTAAGCCTTTCTGTGGTGAAAATTTTACAATATTATGAATGTGATTAGTGAAACTGAACTGTGCACTTAGAAATGCTTAAAATGACAAATTTTGTGTTATATAGATTTAACCTAAATTTTATAAAATGAAAAAAGTTGAGTGTGAATATTCTATAAGTTATGATGAGTAAAACTAATATGATTTGTGCTTAGTATATATAATTGTTTTGACTATTAGAAGAAAATTTTAGATTGTAGTCATCTCACAGTGTTTCAAATATGGAATTGTGATTCTGTGAACTGTTTCTTGTATCTGCCTCAACACCCCTGTTCCAATCCCCATGCCCACAGCATATTGCACATCAAAATCGACATGAATATTGTTCATTTGTAAAATATAGCCAAAACTCATGTTTCATTCCAAAATGAAATTGAGACCCTTTTGTCTGATCAAGTTTTTAAAAGGTATTTTCAACAGTGTTTTCATCCATTGACCTATATAATTTTGCATTCAGACTTATTTATTAAAAAATTTGATAGATGAAATTCAACCTTGTATTAATTTCTCAAATTCTGTGACGATTACTGTAAAAGAAATATGATGATGACTTTTCTCTTTACCACCTCATTATCTCAAAGTATGTATTGTCATTAGCTATTATATGTGTTGTAACACAGATACAACATTTTTTAATCAATAATTTTTCTGCAAGTAAATGGTGGGGAAAATTTGGCACTGATACCAAATTCTAATGTTTATAATGTTTAAGAAAACCATGAGCTTGATTTTTTTGTTTGACTTGTGGAAATATTTATTCCTTCTTTCAATTAGTATGTATTAAATATTGAATATTGAATAGTCTCTGTGGGAAATTCCCTTTAAGGTTTTACACAGAAATGTCTATTAAAAATGCAAAAAACAATAAGTTATTTTGAGTTCCATTGAAATCAGTTCTTTGTTTGTAGCCATACCTACAAGCATACATATTACATGCATACAAGAATTTATAATTTTAATGTTAATAGATTAAGAAAAATGTATTTTAACATTACTGATAGAAGTTGACTTTTTGTGTATATAGTGAATCATAGTTTACAATGAACCTCTATGCAAGCACCAGTGTAACTCCTCTATTTATATTATATTTAAATATGAATGCCTCACATTCAAGTGCCTAGAATAGTAGCATTTCTATAATAACTGCCTTTTTCTTTCTCCAGTGCTTCTACTGAAGGATTATTGAATCGCCAATGCATTTCATGTAATTTCATGAAAGAACAATGTACATATTTTGATGCCAGTTTTAGTCCCATGAATCAACATTTCTTATTATTCTGTGAAGGTAAGATAATATATGAATTCTGATATATTTTTATTCATTGTATTTAATCAGTATCTATTGGTATCATTAGCCACTATTACTTCAGATGATTTCATATTCTTAATTTGTAAATTTTTTAAAAGGATATACATTATATATAGATTTACTGAGATACAATTTTTTACATATTTCATATAGAAATAAAAATTGAGAATAAGACAATAAACATTAACACATAATTAATAAGTGCTATTTGAACATGAGTAATTTTAAAAGGTGAATAAATATATTTATATCAGCAAAGCCATGCCACAATCATAAACTAATTTACCTGGTCTTTAGGAAAAGTAATAGTCTCGTCTTCTTGTTAAAACAATGCCTTGATTATTAAGACATTTAGGATCTATGGAAATTTAGGAGCTATAGAAATTGAATTCTCCTGCTTTAGCTTTCTTCAGTTCTGAACAATTACATTCACCATTATTATTTTTCCCATTTTGTAACAATGTGCTGTAGCCTTACATGGTTACATAGTATCTCTATAATATATTCACAGAAACCATTTTCCCTTTAATATGATACTGTATTTCCCAGAGATTAAATGGAACTCATGTGTCCTCTTTTAATGTGAGGAATTGAGTACTACTACAGCAGCTGATATATTAAGCTGTCCTTTTTAAAGACACAATGAGAGATATACCAAGACTTACTTTTTAAAACTGTTTTTCTCTTAATAAATGAAATGAAGTAATCAAAAAAGAAGTACTTGTTTAATGACACCAGAAAAAAAAAACCCAAAACATTAGTTTTGGATGGGATTTCTTAGAGAAGTGAAGTTTCAAGATAACTTTTAACAGTAACAAATTAGCTAGTATGTTTTAAATAATTGGAGATTATGGTTAATGTATTTTTATATTAATATATAATTACCACCCAATTTTTAAACTTTCCCTATGGATGAACTATTTCAAATATGCATGCTTGCTTTCTTTTTTGGCTGCGTGGCAAATAGAATTTAATCTTGGATCAGTGGATAAGTGGTGAAAGGGTCATGAATCAGCTTTCTGAACATCAGTGGCTATTCTATAAGAGACTAGAGATAAAGAGAAAGCATGTATAATTGGCTAAAAACAGAAATATAGAGCATTTGAGGGAAGAGAGAATCTTCACAATAATCTCTGCAAATAGTTTCCTTCCCATATACACTTACTCTTCTGAATAAAATATCTATAAATAGGAATGAAAGCTAGTGGTCTGGTTTCTGTTTCATTGTGTTTTAACCACAAAGTGCTTCCATTTGAAAAAAAAAAAAAAAAACATTATGTAAACTTACTTAGATGTCTTTAAAAATGTTTATACACATATTTTTAAATTCCAGGTCCAAGGGTCCCAGTGGTCAGCCTACATAATACAGACAACCCAGCAAGTGAGTACACAAGAAGACAATTCAGAATAGTTACGGTTTGCATTGGTCTTAGACATTATATTATGTATTCTGAGTCATATACTCTATAAATCCTTCTTCAAAAAAATCCCAGTGTGAGGAAGGCTTTGCACAAAGCATCAACTTGATCTTATGTATGTAAACAGTAAAGCAAGTGATGTGAGCCATGTTACAGGCAGGAGGTGAATCTTATATGCCTAAAATAAGGTATCTACTATACCTCACTCTAACAGAGTGATTGAAAAAGCAGGTACATTTCAGCTTACTGGCCTCTTAATATTCTGATTCATTCTTGCCTGGGGAGCATTACATACTGGGGTCTTTTGCAGGGGGTTAGGGGAGGGACAGCAGGGGGTGGGGAGGTTGAGGAGGGATAACATGGAGAGAAATGCCAGATATAGGTGACGGGGAATGGAATCAACAAACCACCCCGCCATGTGAGTACCTATGCAACAACCATGCATGATCTGCACATGTACCCCAGAACCTAAAGAACGATAAAAAAAAAAATGGCACAGATACTTTGGAAGACGGTTTAGCAGTTTGTGCCATGTGATCCAGCTATCACATTCCTTGGTATTTACCTAGAGGGGTTGAAAACTCATGTCTAAGCAAAACCTGCAAATGGATGTTTATAGCAGCTTTATTCATAATTGCCAAAACCTGGAATCAACCAAGATGTACCTCAGGAGATGAATGGATAAATACACTGTGGAATATCCAGACAATGGAATATTATCCAGCACTGAAAAGAAATGAGCTATTAAGTCATAGAAAGACATGGAACCCTAAATGCACGCACTATGTGAAAGAAGCCAATTTGATAAGCCTGCATATTATATGATTACAACTGTATGACATTCTAGAAAAGACAAAACTGTGGAGTTAGAAAAAGAGCAGTGGTTGCCAGGGGTTGGGAGGGCATTGGGAGGGCTAACAGACAGAGCACAGAGAATTTTTACGGCTCTGAAAATAATCTTCTGAATTTTATATTGATGGATACATTGGTCCAAACCAATAGAATGTACAATACTGAATGAACCCTAGTGTAAACCCTATGTAAACTCTTATCAGTGGTTATCAACTCTTATCAATGATATATCAATGTAGGCTTTTCAGTTGTTAAAAATGTAACACTCTGGTGGTGCATGTTGATAATGGGGGAATGAGTGTGTGTGATGGGGAGGGATACAGGGGAAATCTCTGTACCTTCCTCTTAATTTTGCTGTCGACTTAAAATTGCTCTTAACAATTAAGTATTTAAATAAATAAATATGAAGAAAGAAGAAAAGGAGGAAGAATGCTCTGTCATCAAACTTGTACTTCTAAATAACACATTGATCAATAAAAAATAAATAATTAGAAAATCCTTTGTGCCCAAAGGAAAATAAAAACACATCAGATCCAAATTTAGGGGTAACTACAGTTGTGATTAGAAAGAAATTTATGACTCTAACTTATTGTATAAAAATAGAAACACAACATATCCCAGTTTAGGGGGTACTACAGTTGTGTTTAGAAACCGAAATTTATGACTCTAACTTACTGTATGAAAAGGAAACGTTTAAATTGAAAATCTTCTCTTTCACCTTAAGAAACTAGAAAAAGAAGAGCAAATTAAAACAAAGTTGAAAGAAGGAGATAAAAAATGAATAAGAAGGAAATAAATGATATTGAAAATAGACTAGCAGTAGAGAAAATGTATAAAACCAAAAGGTGCTTCCCCAAGAAGATCAGTAAAATTGGCAAAATTCTAGAGAGAGACAAGAAGAAAAAGAGAAAAATGTAATGACATTAATAAAACATATGATGCCCATACAAATGCTGCAGATATTAGAACAACACTAACAGAACATTCTAAGTAATTTTATGCCAGTAAATTTGACATCTTAGATAAAGCGGACAAATTCCTTAAAAGACACAAATCGCTAAACATTCACGAGAAGAAATACAATATATAAATATGCAGTTAACATTCTCCTCACAAAGAAAGCTCCGGTTTCAGCTAGATTCAGTGGTGCATTCTATGCAACATTTAATTAATTAAAACCAAGCTTACACAAACTCTTTTTAAAAATATAAGGCAAGCATTGACTAGATTCCAAATCCAGACGTATATATTAGGAGAACAACAACAACAAAAAAAATCAAATTTTCTCATGAATTTGCTAGGTTTGACTTAATTTGCAAGTCAAACCTAGCAATTATAGAAAGCATGGGCTGGGCGCGGTGGCTCACGCCTGTAATCCCAGCACTTTGGGAGGCCGAGGCGGGTGTATCACGAGGTCAAGAAATCGAGACCATCCTGGTCAACATGGTGAAACCCCGTCTCTACTAAAAATACAAAAAATTAGCTGGGCACGGTGGTGCGTGCCTGTAATCCCAGCTACTCAGGAGGCTGAGGCAGGAGAATTGCCTGAACCCAGGAGGTGGAGGTTGCGGTGAGCCAAGATCGCGCCATTGCACTCCAGCCTGGGTAACAAGAGCGAAACTCCGTCTCAAAAAAAAAAAAGGGAAGTATGATTATTATGGCCATATTGGGTTTACCCAAAGATTCTATGTTTGCTGTGACCTTCAACAAACAATGTAGTTCACCATATTGCATTGACACCTCTAAGGATTTAGAAAAAAGTGGAAAATTTTGGCAAACAATAATAATAATTAATTAACAGTAATTCTAAGATATGATAAAAAAGCAATTCCTGAACTTCATGAATGCTATCTGTAAAAATACTACAGCTGACATCATGCTTAATAGTGAAAGAATGATGCTTCTACCTGAGGACTGGGAAAGTCAAGAATGTTTTTTCTCACTCCTGTGAAACATTGTAGTAGAGGACTTAGCCAGTAAAATGGGTAAGATAAGAAATATATGCAGTAAAGAAAGCTGTGTTTATTTGCAGAAGACATAGGGTGTACAAAATAAAAAGCAAGGAAACAAAAAAATTGTGGAATGTACACACAATAAACTATTGAAAATAAGTGAATTTATCATGTTACAGGTGTAGGTCACTACTTAAAATTCAACTATTTTATCAATGAAAATGCAAGATTTAGGAGTATTTTAAAATACTGTTTAAAGTAACATCAAAAATCCATGCAGTATCTAGGAATTAATCTAATAAAAATATAGACCTCCTCTATAAAGCTATATAATACTGCTGGGAGAAACTAAAGACTCAAATTGCCATAGACACAGACATATAGATAACTGTCTACAATATGTACACGTGGATATATATGTATACATATTCAAACATATATGTGAATGTATATATATATTTATGGATTCAAAGGCTCACTGTTTTTATGAATAGTCTCTCCAAATAGATCTACAAATTTAATGCAATGTATATACATCAAAATTCCAGCAAGTTACTGATGTCCACTTCATGTTTATCAAATAGTTTGATATTTCATTTTTGATATTGCTCCATTACTGTATTTTCAAGGTCATTACTCTTTTCTTCTGCAGTGTCTAATATATTATTAATCTCACCCAGTGTATTTTTCATCTTAGATAATATAATTTTCATGTATTTCAGATTATGCAGTATTTATTTTTAGAAAATATTACATGCTCATGCTTTTTCTACCTTATTAAACACCTGAACTACAGTCCAGGTGTCCTCATCCTGTGTTTTTGTAAGCCTTTTAATTTGCAAAGGTAGACATTGTGAATCTCATCTCATTTGGTGCTAGATAATCTTGTATTTTGCTAAAATGTTCTTAAGCAGATTGGTAATATGATTAGATTTGCATTTTGAAAATGTAAATGATAAATTTAACATAGAAGCAAGTGAAAAAAACTGGTATAGTAAAGCTCACTTAGTAATTCAGTAATTACTAAGTGTTGTAGTAATTCAGAAGAAAAATGATGAGTTAGTCAGTACCTAGCACAGCACCTGCCAAATGGTAACAACTGGATAATTTTTTGTTGTGTCACACTGTTTCTTGATTAATGCATAGGAGTTAGCCATTTACACTACCCTTTTTGGTTTACAGAATATTTTATATTGGAAAGCAATTCTATGCTGAAGGAAGCTATCCTGAAGAAGAAGATAGTAAAGCCAGAAATTAAAATCCTTCATATTGACGACTATGGTAAAGTTTTGTGCATGCTATGTTATTCAAGAACAACTTTCTCTGCGTCTTATGGTTTTACCTGTAAATGACTCTCCATCTTTAATATTTTGCTCTTTCTTTAAAAGAACTTCCTTTACAGTTGTCCTTTCCCAAAGATTTTATGGACCGAAACCAGTATGCTCTTCTGTTAATAATGTAAGTATTTTATTTGTTTTTGAAATAAAGGAATCTAAAGATTTTATATTTTTGTGTCTCACGTGACAACATTTGATTAAATAAACGAGACGTCCTCTAGGTGTAGTAAACCAGGGCAGCTGTCTGTTGTCTAAATTCCTCGAGGATTCCGTCACTAAATCATGTGTAAGGATGTGTAATTTTCTGAACCTCTTGCATCCCACATGGAGTTTGGTGCTACTGCCAAGAATAGTGACACTAAATAGTTTGATTTCTGGATGTCTGCTTAGCAATTACTCAAGCCCTGTGCTCTTTACCAGTTGTTTATGCAGCATTGAGGAACTTGTAATTCCACTGCTGAAACAATTGGTTATGT
Organism: Aotus nancymaae; assembly: GCF_030222135.1. Taxonomy (NCBI): domain Eukaryota; kingdom Metazoa; phylum Chordata; class Mammalia; order Primates; family Aotidae; genus Aotus; species Aotus nancymaae. The sequence continues at coordinate 81,518,201 of NW_026988442.1, forward strand.
TTATATCACTCCTATCAGTTTTTCCTCCTGGATTCATGGCCTGCAGTAAGCTGCTCCCATGCCCAGAAAACTTGACTCAAGTTTTTTTTATCTTGAAATTGACTTTGAAATTAAATATCTTTATACATTTTGTAAGGCTATGTCGTGACTGTATAGTATTAGGCACCAAAGCCCCTAATATCTGATGCATAACTAACTTGATAATTGATGTAGCATTGTGTTCCGGAGAGTTATAAGTTATTTCCCTTATTAAGAGCTCAGGTAGCATGTTGATATAATAGTGCTTAAAATTGTTTAAAATTATGTCTTTAGATACAATATTTAGAAACAGTAAATATGAAACTAACATTTCTTATTATGATCACTGAGTATAGTGGATAAGTATTTAGTCTGTGGAATCGAATTTCCTGGGTTCAAATTCTAGTTTTGCCATTTATTAGCTGTGTGTCCTTGGGCAAGTTATTTAACCTCTTACAAGGCTAAGTTTCTCTAAATATAAAACTAGCATTACAGTACAACCTGTGATTTAAGAGTGCTTTGTAGATTGAGTGAAATACAACATATACAGTCCCTTAAACACTGCCTAACACATATGATTCTTAAAATTATTGGAATATAATTCTTTTTTGTGTAGATTGTATTTATTTTATTTAGATATTTTAATATATACAAGCAATTTTCCCTTTATTTTAAAAAACCACATAATATAGAAATAATATAATATTTAATTTTCTCTCTCACCCCAGTGTTCATTTCTAATTCTAATTATTGAGCTTTATGTAGTTTCTCATATCCAAACTTTTCTGCTTTGTCACTAAGAGCCAGAAAGCTCTGAAAGTTCTTAATGTCTCCCTAAGGAAGTTCTTATTTGCTGTTTCTTAATTCATTGTTTGTTCTTGTCCTTTTTACCTGGTTTTCTTCTGCTCCCATCTTAACTACATGTATCATTTACTGAGGAAAAATGTTTAAGGTATTAAAATGAGACAAAAAGAAAAAAAAAATCAACCCCATCTTCTATCTCAGTCACATCTCCCTTTGGTAAAAGGAAATATTCTTTTGATTCACTGAAAAATAAACTTCCTCAAGGAAAGGGACATCCCTCAGGCACATACGAGGCATCCCTCAGTATATGATGGCCTTCAAAATGGAAGACAAAAGAAGTGACTGCCCTGGAAGCATGACAGTTATGCAAACGAATATGTAGACAATTATGCCCACTTGCATATCGACCTGCTCTAGGGCAGTGTCACATATAGGGAGAAAACCAAATAAGGGTTAACAAATTCTCTTTGTTCTCTGAATCAGAGAAGCTAACTGGCTAATCTGGGCATCAGACCTCTGTTTTGTTCTAGTTGATTTTTAGTTTATAAGAGGAATATAAGGACCTACTCAAAAAACCAGTTTGAAGATTTCTCTTATTTGCAAGGGATATTTGGGTCTTTTTGAGAAGTAGGATTTTAGAGCAAAATGTTGGTTTTAGTGTCAGAGAGGACTGGGTTCAAGTTGGAGTGCTGAGATTTACCAATATGCTGCGGAATTTTTCTAATCTTTTGTTACCATAACATGGGATAATATTTATATTTAAATATATCACCATAGCGTTTGGTAGAGCATAAACACCTGCAGATAGTCTTTAATAAATTGTGAGCAGAATTTAAAAATAATGGCAAAAACTGCAATTGTTTTTATGGAAACCTAATATGGATAATCGTATTTTAAAGCATTTAGTTTCATTAATAGGAATATTTAATGTGTAATTTAATGCCCATAAAGTTGTTGGCAGACACTACTAAAACAGATAAAATAGTGTGGTGAGACCTATTCAATTTACTTTGCTGGTTTTTTTGGTTGATACAAGGAAGAATGAAAATAAATATTAAATCATTTCTAGTTCTTTCATTGTATATTATTTATACTTAATATTAATTGACATTATCAAAACTTTTGGTTTTTAGAGGGAAATTATCAAAAGCTTTGCAGAATGTGACTTACAAAATCCAAAATGAGGATTTCTTTTTAAAAAATTTATTTTTACAATATAATCTATTGTTTTTAAATTGCACGATTATTTCTAAAATATTATGCTTGGAAACATATAAGGGTCAGAATAGCAAAAGTATAAAGTGATTTTTAAGAATTTTCAAAATTGCCAATAATTTAAAGGCATATTTTTTTCTCAAGATTAAAGACTGTTTTCAGTGACAAATTGAATTCCCATTCTAAAAAGTAATAATAATAATAAATTTTCTTCACAAGTGAGCAATTAGACAGTGGTGAACTATAGAGTGACTGCTATTTAAAGGAGTCTAGGAGGTCATTCAGTGATTTTGGCGTCAGTACTTTATTGCTGTTTTGTGCAGTATATCTGGTACCCAACAGAGTATGAGCCATTTCTTGATCTGTAGAGATGGGTTTACATCCAAGGAATTAAATAATGAATGCATGAGTTAGAATTAGGCTGCAGCAGACCCCTGAGTAGCTGAAAGAAAGATTGCCCTGGAACAAAGTAGCCTCTGGTAATTTGGAAACCCAGTTCTTCTCAATCTTTATTATGGATCTTCCAAAGAAATGGTCCTTTGACCTCCCTTTCTTGGTCATGTGTTTTGAAACTCAAACTTAATTTCATAATATTTAAAATATAAGTGAATCAACGATTAGTGTCAATGTCGCATTAAAAAGAGTATGTGGGATGGAGTACATACCACATAAATATTTTTACTGTAATAGAAAATCTAAGAGCCATTGGCACCGCAGATGAATCTCAGTGACCTGAGTTTGCTGCGCTCTCTGTGGAGTCATGATCCCCTTTTTCTGGCCAACTTCTCCAATTCCCCCTCCAAGTGCCTACTTGTTTTTCTCCTGCATTTCTGCTTAACATTATAGGTAGTCCTTAAGGCCTCGAAGTCCTTATTCATCTTTACACTTATTCTCTACACATCTATATTCATTCCAGCTCTTATAACCTCAAATTGTTCTTTTTTAATATTCTTATTTGCTACTCATGTATGTGTAACTTAATACAATACACATCTACCACGTAGCTTTTACATATGAGAAGCTGTGCTAAGGGCTATGGGTAGATAAAAAGAAGATTGAAAGCATCTTGAAGTCTGTAATAGTTATTTGGATTGTTCAGTATGTCTCCACAATGCCTAATATACAGAACTTACTGACTATCCTGTAATCACCAAATAGTGCCAAGACTGAAGGTGTTGTGGAAAATATCCTGCAGTTGCAGATGTTTATTTGGTAAATAAACATGAATTTAATATACTTAGATGCTGGTAAAAGCAATCCAGAAAGTTGTACTGTTACTGAAAAAGAAGGGATTTTTGTTTTTGTTTTTGTTTTCTGTCTCTGTGAAGAGAAGCAGGATCGGCTCTGGAGTTTAGTTCAGTACCAGGGGCCCATCATCGCTTCCCATTGTTTCCTCTTTCATGTCCAAGTTATCCTGCCACACTTGTTAAAGGTCTAACTAGGGAGACAGCAAATGTTCAACAAGTAATATTAACTTCCAGAATTCAACATATGCTATCATGCCTCCATGACTTTCTTTCCTTTCTCTGAGTTCATCTGCCTTGAAATCTCAGGGAATTCATGACCATCCATCAAGTCTTATCTCCCTGGAGCTTTCTTCCTCTCTCCTCCTCTGTCAGTTTGTGGATTAGGTCATTCTAACTGGAAAGTATTAATCATTTTTATCTAGAGTCTCATCAATGAATGTTTTGTGTATCAGAATCCTATAATTTGGTCATCTTGCTAGAAGTGATCTGTTTTCTATATAACTATTCTTTTAAACAGTGTGATATAAGTAACTGATCCATTCACAGTGAGTGAATATGTTCAGTTATTCATATCCAACAGTCAAGATAACATCATTGCTGGTCTGTTACACACACATTTCATTTCCTCAAACAATTTGAAATATTGTTTAACATGTAATTAACATCAAGCTTTCCGACCAGTGAGACATCCTATCTGAACGATTTAACTCCACGCTGCTATACTACATCTACTTACACTTCCTTTCTTTAGTTTATTACTTTTTGCTCTCTCTCTTTTAGTTGCTTTTCCACTCTGCGGCTAGGTTTAACTTTGCAAAATCTATACCTGAGAAGGTAGCCCTCCTATCTAAAATCCTCTCATTATTCATTCATCATTGATTAAGATTTTACCTCACACTACGTAATAGTCTTCTTAATATGTTTTCTATTTTTCTCTTCATTTTCATCTCATACCAGCCACCCCCAAAGAGAAATCCCATCCTCTAGATATAAGAGACTGCTTTGTTCTGGGGAACACCACCCCTTCAATCAATCATTACTCCGTGTGTTTTTACATAGCCTCCCCAGTGCCCTTAGTTTGCCTGGCCACCTGAAAAAGTTCTATTAAGACTTCCAGACACACTTCTAGGTAATTTATGCATACCTCTGTTATAAACATGTAACCATATCAGCTTACAATATTTACTTTGCTTTCTCTTCTATTAAACTGCTAACTCCTTCTGAATTGTTTTGCTATAAGACACTAACTAGAGCAGTATTTGGTAGAATAAATGAATGAATATATGAATACATCAATGAATAAGTAAACAAATCAATTAACCCTGAGTTTGTCGTCAGGAATGAATTAAGTTGAGATGGGGAAATGGAGAAATAAATGATTTGTGAGTTTATAATTGACTTCTGGATGGGTCCATTTCTCTCCAGTTTAGTTTCCCACTCGGTAGAATGAGACCTGAGTTTCTAATTTCTCTTACAGTCTTTCTGGATAGTGCTGAATATTGATTGATTTTCATGCTGCCTCTTTACTGTTTCTTTTTATAATTTTTTATTGAGCTTATCTTCTTAAGATAATAAGAACTGATATTAGCTACCATTTATTGAGTGTTAATTGTGTAAAGAGTGTCATGCTGAGAATGTGTAGGCACCATCTTTAATCCTTATAGAAATCGTCCAAGGTAAATACTACTGTCCTTATTTTAATACAAGGAAACTGTATAAAATATGTCATGTATGTGTTCCCCAAGATCATAAGCAGATAAAGTTAGGGTTTGGACCCAAGTTTCATATATCTATTTTCTGTATTAAAACCTCTGCTATATTACCCAATGCTGCCTCCCTATGTATTCCACTGTATTATGATAATTATTGGCATATTATCAAAGAATGATGACTTTAATCAGAGGAGCCTTCTCTACCACCAAATTTTTATAACCTTTTGTTCTTTCCACTGAACAGTTTATAATAATTTCTGAAATATAAAATTTTACACATGTACTATGTTAATGCTTTGGTGTAAAGTATTGATTATAGAAATCATGACTGAGTTCATTAATATTCCACAAGAGAGATCAAATTCTCAGCTCAGATTATTTAATAAAATTCTGAATTCTCATCAAAATGTTCACTTTGTGGGAAGTTTTTTCTACTCTGTATTTATTTCATGGATTCCTATAGTTTTAGCAGATCAGATTGTCAAAGGTGAGTTCATTTTGTTTCCCAAGGATGAAGACATATATATTTTAATAACCTCTAACGTCATTTGATCTTCTATTTGTTCATGCCAAATACACATCTACATTTACCCTTAGTTTCTTGCAAAAATAGTACATATACTGTCTGATATAGATGAAAGAGGTAGCTTGTTGATATCAGTATTTGTCTCAAAGAGTGATTATTATTGCTTTGCCATGTAATGAGGTTCAGAGCTTAAATTTTAGGTTTATCATTTTTTATATCTTCATCATTTAAATGGATGGAGAATGTACCCATACTGTAATACATAGAAAATGATTGAGAAGAAAAAAAGGCAGTGGCATTTAATCTTGTTAATAGAAGGGAAGAAGGTGATCATTTGTTTCTGTTTTTTTCTTGAAAATATTTAACCTTGTTCTTTCACAGTTTGTAGATAATGCCTCTCAAATATCAGCATTAATTTCTTACCATTATATAAAGTTGTACAAACTCTAAGTTGATGTATTAAGAAAGTGCCATTGGGGAAAAATCCAAATTTGGATAAATGAGTAGATAATGCATAAGCTATAATATTCATTTAATGATTATTTTAACAGGAATATATATATATATATTATATGTATATGCACACACAGAAACACACATGCCATTTCAGGTCTTCTGTTAATGCAGGTTTTAGATATGCATGGATTCACAGGATTATATGAATAACATAATATGGTTTCATATGAATGATATGGGCTTATTAAGAGTTCCTATTGAAAACATACGTGTATATGATATATTTACAGATACACTATTGAATACTTTTTATAAGAAATATTGAACTTCTTAATTTAAATAGTTCATAGTTTTGGATGGTCATATAAGTGTAGTTATTAATGTAAGAGTAATTCATATTGAAATTTTTTTCCTGTTTTAGTTATTTATTTCTAAGAAAAAAATTAGGATATAGTATTAGCTATGTTATTAGTTTAACATGACTTTGAAAGGTTAAGCTACAAATACTAAGATACAGTGTTTTCTTTCTGGGTAATCCCACACAGCCCCATGTCTAAGGAGTACATCAATATTAAGTTATTACAGGATTTTTTAAATAATATATTATTCCCTTTTGACTTATATATAAAAACAATATGTTCTGAATCATGTAAGCTATGTACCATGTAAGTTAAAGGGTGTCTATGATGATGGGAGGCTAGGCCAGAGCTCCAGGCTTTTCTCCTAGTCCACCACACACACATATATATGTGTGTGTGTGTGTATATATATATTTTACATATATATATGTATATAGTGTGTGTATATATATTTTACATATATGTGTAGATTGTGTGTGTGTGTGTGTGTGTGTGTGTGTGTATTAAGTTTTTTCTTTTGAGATGGAGTTTCGCTCTTGTTGCCCAGGCTGGAGTGCAATTCTGTGATCTCGGCTCACTGCAACCTCTGCCTCCCAGGTCCGAGCAATTCTCCTGTCTCAGCCTCCTGAGTAGCTGGGATTACAGGTGCCTGCCACTACACCTGGCTAATTTTTGGTATTTTTATTAGAGATGGGGTTTCATCATGTTGGCCAGGCTGATCTCAAACTCCTGACCTCAGGTGATCCACAAACCTTGGCTTCCCAAAGTTCTGGGATTATAGTCATGAGCCACCACGCCCTGCCCACACATACATCTTTGAGCAACAAGTAGTGTGCAAAGTCCCTTACTAAAAATTACAGGGCTTCTAGGAGATATAAAACTTGGGAAGAAACTAATAATTATTATATTTTTGAAACAAAAACACAACTCAAATAATACAATTGTTATTAACATAGTAAAGTTGTAAGTAACGTTGTGATTTGGAATCAGTCATTTTCATCCTTGAACTTCAGCTTGTTCTTCCTCCTTGAGGGCATTCTCTTATAGCCATTTGTTCTCATTTTTATCATGCCATTTTTATCAAAATTATAAACCTGATCTAGCTGTAGCCTTCTTCGTTAATCCACTGTTTGTGTCCATGTTTTCATAGCCTCTGTGGCTAGAGCTCTCAGTTGTCACCTGTCCCTCAGTAACACAAAGGAAGCATAATGAATTGGAAACTCCTAGATCAGCCGCAACTCACTGGAAAAAAGTGCTTCCTCTGATTTTTAGCTTTTTTTCTGAAGGTCCCGATATATTGCTAAGACTTTTTCTTTACTTGTAAGAAAATGTGAAACTGAGTACGGTGGCTCACGCCTGTAATCCCTGCAGTTTGAGAGGCCGAGGCGGGTGGATCACCTGAGGTCAGGAATTCAAGACCAGTCTGGTCAGCATGATGAAACCCCGTCTCTACTAAAAATACCGAAAATTAGCTGGACGTGGTGGTGCACACTTGTAATCCCAGCTACTTAGGGGGCTGAGGCAGGAGAATCACTTGAACTCTGGACACAGAGGTTGCAGTGAGCCAAGATCGCACCACTGCACTGTAGCCTGGACAACAAGAGCAAAACTCTGTCTTGAAAGAAAATATGGCTCTGATTACCTCTAAACTTTAATATCTTGGGAAATGCTGTGCTTTTACCACTATGACAGTGCATTATACTGGCATAATCTCCCTTTTTCATCACATAGAAAATATGTTGTAAAAAATAAATCCATGTTGCACAAAACATGTTGCATCTTTGAGAATTGAAAGTGTTGAAAATTATATTTGTACATACATGTTAATGTATAGGTTATATAATTTTAATTTATAAGGATACTAAAAAATGTATATGTATATAACATGTAGTTTACATACTTCCTATGCTTTTTAAAAACTTTTTTTCTCACAGCATTACAACAGGGCAGATATTCTAATCCTCACTTTACAGGTGAGGACACTTGAGGAACAGAATTGATGCACAATGTACTTCATGTTGAACATCTACTAAGAGGTGAAAATTTAGCAACAATGTGCATTTCACGCTTTTATTACTGTTCCCTAAAAAAAATTATAGGAATAAAGGAATTTAAAATATATGGTGTAAATTCAGAAAAAGGCCCATAATTTGAACTTAATAAATAAAAGAGATCTTTTTTTTTTTTTTTTTTTTTTGAGACTGAGTCTCACTCTGTCACCCAGGCTGAAGTGCAGTGGCATGATCTCAGCTCACTGCAACCTCCACCTCCTGGGTTCAAGCAATTCTCCTGCCTTAGCCTCCTGAGTAGCTGGGACTACAGGTGTGTGCCATGACCCCCGGCAAATTTTTTGTATTTTTAGTAGAGAGAAGGTTTCACCATGTTAACCAGAATAGTCTCCATCTCCTGAACTTGTGATCTATGCACCTCTGCCTCTCAAAGTGCTAGGGTTACAGGCATGAGCCACCATGCCCAGCCAAAGAGATTTTTAAACACCTTAAATTTATAATCTTAAGAATTCCAATTTTCTTTTGCTTTGAGGATATAATTGCTTATATGCCAAAGGTACTAAGTGAATATTTTGTTGAGGTCAACTTTTATAATTGTGTTCACTCCAAAAAACTGGTGTTATTTATCTATCTATGGTGTATAATTTCTTTACCTCTATGTGTCAGTTTATTAAGTTTTAAAATGGTTCTGCTAATGCCTGCTCATTTTTAGTATTATAATCATTATTATTCCTATTTAACTGAGGCATAAACTAAGCTTAGATTTAAAATTCCCTATGTTTATAACCACACTTGGGAGCTGCTAAGTGGATTTTTAGAATCCAGGTAAAGGATTATATAGCTAGAAAACTAGTATTGTATCACCACTGTACATTACTGAAGGTATCATGATGTCCTACCAAGGATGAAACACAGGTTGAAAGTTAGTATATAATTAGCCTGTAGCCCTGTATTATCAATCCGTTACATGGATATGTCTCCCTCGATATTGTCTTCTTCAGTATTGTACTCACTACATTCCCATGCTGAATTGCACTCTCCTTCAAAAAATGAGAAATCTAAGTTTGTTGTGGAGATTGTCACCTGCTTCTTTTTTAAAGATATGTACACTTTGTTCTATTTTTTATCTAAATTGCCCCCCGACCCCCAGTTCCTGAAGCAAGCATGTAGAATATTTTCCGTGATCATATCCAAAGCAGACTTGCTGCATAGGAGAATCACATTGTAGTTATGTGCACATGAAAAGTGAGATAAATTCTCCTGCCTTTGGTGTGTTTATAAAATATGCTAAGCTTTCTTTTAACCTTGAGTAATTTAGGTATGACCCTTCCTAAATGCAAGAGAATAGATCAAATGCTATCCTAGCTCTGTGATGATGTAGCTATTCCCAGCAACTGAAAGAAAAGATCATCAAACAATCTTCCCTTTCTACTTACTCACCCACACTGTTAGCAATTATCTTAAATGGAAATTGGCCAAAGGATAAGAATTAATGTAGTAAGACTTTGACAGCAAAGATGATTAGGAGATTGGACATTCCTTCCATTTTATTGAACAATTTCTGGCTGGGAGATGTCCCTGAGGTCCTTTTCTAATGGTTCTATTCTAATATTTTCATGTGCTGTCTAAGATGTTTATCTTGAGGTTAATTTTGTGTGGATAATGCTAACAATCCATTTTTGAGTTTTAGAGCTGGCTCATTAATATCCATACTGTTCAGTGTTTCAACTTGTATAACAATAAACCTTTCATTTTTTGGATTTGTACTACAATACAAATAACTCGATTTGAACAACTGGACTCTGCTTTTTCTTTATTACTCTTGTGATAGTCATTATGCAGTTTTTGCATCAGGGTAAGGAGATAATCTCTGGCTTTCATTCAAGATAAAAAGCAAAATAGGATCAAATTCCCTTCAAGACAAGGAAGTGCGTTTGGTCAGCGATAGTCGATCATGACGAGGAAAACTATTTCATTAAAAATAGAAGGGAGAAAAAGAGGAGAAGTAGAACAAGGACTAGGGAAGAGATAGAAAAAAGATTCACTTTTATTAATGCAAAACACTCAAACTTGGAGATCAAGAAAAAAACATTAAAACATCAAATATATATATTTTTTACTTCTTTGAAAACATGAAAATTTCAGATTGAGGAAAAACATTAAATGAATTTTTCAGGTTTATCTGATGTCACAGACAACAGTATTAATGACCCTAAAATGTACTGAACTGACCCACATATGAATAAGTGAAAATACCTAAGAATTTTTTCTTTAAAATCAAACTATAACTGAGTTCAGAGGCACTCTGGATTTTAGCAATTTAAAAGCAATATATGTTGCTAATCTAATTACCAAGAAGCTCATAAGATACCTTTAACACATGAATAATAAAATTGCAAAAATAACAGACACTCGTTCAGTAGATATATGCTCAGCATCATATATGTGTGTAAAAGGCACAATATTTCTTTTCCATTTGTATGGCCATATAACTATAATTCCAAGTCAGCAAAGATTTGGTTATGTGACATAAAAGCTATTATAAATAGAATAATAAAGAGACTTTTAAATTATCAGTATTTGTGCAAATACACTAGAGGTCAAGAATACTTTGATGACATAAATCCACCTTCCATGAGAAACTATGTTCTTGAACAAGACTGCAGGAATTACTAATGGAGAGTTGCATAGAAATAGCCAGATTTAGGTGACTCATCTTCTAAAAGAACAATGGAAGGTGAAAGGTCATGTCCCAAAGTGTTGTCCAGAACAAGTTTAGTAATATTCAACACCTATACCGAAGACCAGGCATTTTACCAAGCTACATATAAAATCTCATTTAATCTCTGCTGTAACTCTACTGAGTAGATGCTATTATCTTCCTCTATACCAAATAAAAAGCAAACTAAGGCATGGGTGTTTAAACCCATTGGACCTGGACCCAACTCAGTTTGATTTGATCCCCATATCACCTGTACCTTTTCGACAGTGACATGCTTACTTCTTTATAAGGTCTAGGTCATTAATGCTGGCAATTTTTCTAAAGGCTTGACAAAGGACAAAGTCTGAGAATGAAAATAGATGAGTACAAGTGATTGGAGATTAGTTCAATTTGAGAATTTATGAATGGAATTTTCTAGACATTATCAGGTATGCTTCATTATAATCACCACCAGAAAGAAAAATCTTAGAACTGCAAGATAGCCTCTTGGTAGTGGCATGAACAACCTTGATCGTATCAAATGCTTTCCTGGTTATGACTTAGAAGAAAAGGGATTCAACCAAAAGTTGCATTGTAAATAAACTAGGGTGAGAAATTTGAAGATTATCTTAACAGTATCCCTAAGGAAAGAAGACTGGAATGTGGACAAGAAGCAGTTTTCTGGTAGAGAAAAGTAATGTTACTCTTTACATGATTAAGTAAATACAGTGTAGGAGAAAATTCATTCAGCCATTCTTCATGTAGGAAAATTTGTCTATGAGAAGGTATTTTAAAATAATAAGAGATAAATAGAAGGAATTGGCCCAAGAGGCCCTTAGCCAGTAAGTGTACCCATGTGTACATACTGCTTGAAAGAGGGCAAACTTCATTATACTTTAGACATACATATGCTGCAAATAAATCACAGATTATAAATCTCTATAAAATAAATTTTTAATTAAGCCAAGGCAAATATTGTTTAAAGCGACTATCCTATGTCAGTCTCATAGATAGTGGATTACGTCAGAATATAAGGTAATATTGCTCTTTGCGTATTGTTTCCTTTTCCTTGATTTTTATTCATTCTGTTCTTTACTCCTCCTTTCACATTCTTTTTGAATTCATAATACCTACAATATAATTGCAACCCTTGGTTCTCAAGGATTCTAACTCTCAACCAGGTACTCATGCAACTGAATGAACCCGTTGTAAGCCTAAAAAGAACAATGAACTGAGATGACTAGAAGCAATTATCTCTATGTCCCCACTTTTCACTGTTCATGGGAAATGCTGTCGTTAAAAAAATATTCTTCCTTCCAATTATTATAACCCAAACTTTAATGATAAGGGTAAGAGCTTTTAAAAATGTACTGCACTGATAATCTGTGATCTTAACAATTTACCACCAAACATTACTTACAAAATAATAAAAATAAAAAGAGCAATTATTTGCTTAAGGTACCTCAGCAGATTGGTAACAAAATCAAAGACTAAAGCCTTGTTCTTCTGATTATAAATTCAACTCTCTTTTTAGAATTTAATTGACATTTTGTGAACCTGATCAAACATGTAGTTTGAACAAATCTCTACACTTTAATTCAGTTTTGGTATAAATGATACTTTGTTATGTCATAAAGAGGTGGCTTGTTCTGTTATTTTGAAGATCTTTTGAGTATTGTTTGTTTTATTCCCTTTTTTCTATATTTTATTATGTTGTGAACCCCTCATCCATACAGACACATGCAGTGTTGAAGGTATTGAAATAAATGAGGATTCTGCCCTGAAAGACCTTAACTTCTAGAAAAGTTTGCAGTCTTTCTGCTGCTTGTGTTAGGAAATAGACACGTTTCATATTGCTATGACCTTTTCAGTGCTTAAAACAGATGGAATTGTTCTTTTCACTACAAATTTCAACAAAGTTGTATGTCCCCACTCTCAACCTTGAAACACCCTTCTTACTGTGAATCCCCAAAGATTTCTGAGACAGAGACACAAAGGCAAAATTGTGTAGAAGGAAAATGGTGAAGACACTCAGGAAAAGAAAAAAAGAACTAAATCAATTGGAGCTCAGCAATCATTCACAGTCAATACACACGAGTCATCATACTCATTCATTAGAAGGTAGATGATTTGTCTGTACATTCTCTGTAGTCATCCCTAGCACCAAATGTTTTGCTGTTCCTACCTTACTGAATAAATACTCTTTGCTTAGCTTTATTTATAAGTCTAGCATTTTCTGCTCAACACTTTGTGAACAAGTAATCGCTATCATTTTCCTGCACATGCCTGGCTTGTTCCTTATGATGGGAATGATTAGCATCATAATCCATGTTCTTTTAAATGTATCTTGAAATAGATATGCCTATATTGTGTACCAAAGAAGAAACAACACCCCATTAGATCACAGAAATGGGTTCAAAATGATGGGTTCATAGTGAATTCATACCATTTTGTGGTCTAACATTAAACCTTAGAAAGACTAGATTCAAGTTTAAAATGGCAATTTAGAGAAGAGAGCAAAAGAGTGAAATTGCAGTTTTCTTCCATAGGTGTTGCAATCATGAGTAAAGGATTGAAGGTTTTGTTTTAAAAATCTGTAGCCATTTACTAATTGTGAGTTTGAAAACTGCCTTTGAAACTTTATCTTAAAATAACTTATTTGCCTGCCATAAAATGTTTGACTTATTTACATTTTAACTCAACATAACTTAGTTTTGAACTTCAAACATGGCTGTGAACAAGGCAGTGTGTTATATGCAAATTGGAAAGTCTTATCTTCTAAATAAACAAAACAATTTACATTGCCTTAGAGCTGCTGCCAGAGTTTAAAAGTGAACAATCCTGCTTTAAAGCTGACACTCTACTGATCACTTCAAGGATCTGTTGATTGCACTTTTTTATGTCCTTGTAAGGCTTTAGATTTCATTGGTTCATCTAGAAAATGGGAATACCTCTGACATAATAGCTCATACTACATAACAATTATGCTTTATTCATAGATATTGTACATGTAATTACTGTACAACTAGCCAAAATTCTTTATATAGTTCTCCATTTTTAACTGTAACTCTAAAGAAATGTGCTTCACATAAGCAAAATTGTCTTCAAATAAAATACTAAAAAACAGTTTTTATTGTTCTATAAATCTAATCATGGTTTTGCTCATTATACTTCATTAAGTATTTTCAAATACCTTATGCCATTAATGCTTACAAAACGTCTTTGAGAAAAACAGGATAGTATTTGCCATTATTATAGACACAGACGGAGTCCTAGAGTTTCAGTTATTTTTTGCCTGTGTTCATAGTGAAGTTGAGATTCAACCTTGGTATTTTTACGAAGCTTAGTATTTAAAGGTGAAGTTAATCTTTAGTAATGTGTCCTTTGTGAATCAAAATATTTGCAGTAAATTCGCTAGCTTCAAAATACAGTGTCATTATGTAAACTCAAGTCTTTTCAAGGTCTTTCCATTTTAAGCTTCATCTGAGTCTATTTTCCCTGAGAAGGTCTATTTCAACAAGCATCGGCTATGTCCTACATACATTAGAAATTGTGCTAGGCATAATGATTCATGCTAGTTCTCAAATGTGAAACAAGCTGTATCATTATCAACTGGGGAACTGAAAAATAAATAAATAAATAAAACAGCAATTCCAGACTTACTTCTGAATGAAGACATTAGAATTCTAGGTTAGATCATAGGGATATGTGTAGTAACTAATTTCAGATTATCTCATTAAGAGCAAATGTTGCATAAACTAAAATACGTTTTAAAAGAAGTTAGAAAAGAAGAAAATCTAGGTTACAAACACTGTGGAAGGACAAGGCATATTTAGGTTTGAATCACTGATGATCACCATTAAATGTGTGATTTGGAAAAGAATGGAGGAGAGTTGTGATTAATTTCTATGGCACAGTTTATCTATGGTGTTTATTTATAATACATGTCATAAGCCATGTAACAGAAAACTTACTCCCAGAAAGGTTTATTAAATTTTGGAAATATAGAGTACATGACATAATGGATCTTAAGTGCTTAGACCACGGAAGGCATTAATATTAGTTTGCTAGGGGCACCACAACTAAATACCACTGACTGGATATTTTAAACAATGGAAATTAATGTTCACAAAGCTCTGAAGGCTGGAAGTCCAAAATCAATGTGCCAGCAAGACTGGTTACTTCTGAGGCCTCTCCTTGACTTGCAGACCACCACCCTCTTTGTGCCTCTTCATACGGAAGTCCCATTGTATTTGTGCACCTCTGGGGTCTTTTGTGTGTCCAAATTTCCTCTTCTTTAATAGGCACCAGTCAGATTGCATTAAGGCCCACCATTATGGTTTCATTTTAACTTAATTACCTTTTTAAAGGACCTGTCTCCAAATATGGTCACAATCTAAGTGACTGGGGGTTAGGATTCAACATATAAATTTTGAGGAACACAATACATCCCCTAACAATTTTTAATAAATTTTAGTTGCTCTGTGTTTTGTCTGATTCTCTACTTACTTTTTTATGTAACTTACTGGTTTCAAACAACCCCTGTATCTGCTAGGTTTCATTTCTTGCTGAAAGGTTATTTGCTGTAGTAAATCTAATAATCTGAAAGCTTGTTATTGGAGATGGTTTGTATATTGGGGCTTCTAGATAAGCATTTACATAAAGAGGAAGGCAGGAGAGTTTGATGTTTTTACCTTGAAGAGTGAGTAGGGTGGGAATTTCTCACAGGTTGCCCAACTAAAAATGAAGGCCCTTTCAGAGTGGATTGAATGCTATTCAGATCTATCACATGCACAACTGCCTTTTGGAACTATACCTAGGTATGGACCTGTGATTGTATCAGAATCTGATTTTTTTTTTTTACTTTTTATGTATTCTAGAAAATAAACTAATAAATATTTTAAGCTGACATTTTAAAATTTTACCTTCTTTTTCCCTCTGGAAAGAACATTCATGCTTTATTATTCGTGTGTCTTTCTTTCCTTCTAGCGTTCAAATTTTTCAAGCATATATATATCTATGCTTCTTGCTGTCAACTTTAGTGATAAAAAAAGAAATTTTCTCACTGTTTGTTTAAATTTTCCTCATTGAGAATTCTACCACAAAAACAAACAAAAGAAACAATTCAGGATATTAACACAGGTTTTTTTTTAGGTTAACGTTATTTATGGTTATACATTTCCTGCTAAATTTTTATCAACTTTCCATAATTGGTTCTGCTATCAGACCCTTCAACCCTTTTAAGCCATTTGTAAGACATTTTTAAAATACACCGTGTGGAAGAAATCCAATAAAGATAGACCTGTCTGCCAACTTGACAGTCACTCTTTAGAAATGCCTTTTTGGAAAGTACCATCCATTTTTCTTCATTTTTCCCCATTGAAAAATGGGCTAAAGTAATTACTATTGCAGTGTTAAGTCATACTTTCATTTCATTCAGGGAACTTTTCAATTAAATTTTACAAAGGAAAATTGTATTTTTATCTTCAGGTTTATCATGAAGAATTAACAGAAATTTTAATAGCCAGCACAGTTCTTTTCCATTACTTAAGTTAACTAGTGAGTATGAAAGCTAAAATTTCTACCAGATTTTCAATTGCTCTTGTTTTGGTCCAATATGTTGGTTTTTGCAGGGATGAAGAACCAGGAGGCCAACTGGTTACAGATAAGTTCCATATTGACTGGGATTCCGTACTCACTGACACAGATAATGTCATTGTAGCAAGATTTGATGGCAGAGGAAGTGGATTCCAGGGCCTGAAAATTTTGCAGGAGATTCATCGAAGATTAGGTTCAGTAGAAGTAAAGGACCAAATAACAGCTGTGAAGTAAGTGTGTGCACATTTTCTTCTCTGTTTTCTATAATGACAGACTCTAACACATATAATATTACTAACCCTGATACAAAGTTTCCATTTTAGTGATTCCGCAATTTTGTAAGTTAATCATAAAGCCTATTGCATTTTTTTCAAGGAACTGTCACCCTTAATGCTATAATAAAAGAATTCTCATATTTCTCCTCTGGAATTAAAGTTCACTTTGGATTTATGAAAGTGGGCTATAGTATAATTATACCACTATATTATTTATTTATAGTAATCCACAGTGTCCGTTATATCCTTAGTTAATCACAATTCTTGAAGTTTCACAGATACCATTACCACACTGGCATGAATGTGTGACCTTAGAAAGTTAGTAGGTTCTTTAAAACAGCACACAGAAACCAGATATTAAATTGTTCAAATGTAGATGTTGACTCAATAGGCCTGGAATGGGGCCCAAGCTTCTGCATTTATAACAAGCTTTCAGGTGATACCAAACTACTAGACCATAACTTTGAGTAGCAAGATACTGGAGTATATGACCCTTACACATGAATAGAGCTACAGTCAGTAAAGCATTTCTAGTCATTAGCTATTGTTTTGTTTGTATGCATGCCAAGAATAAATTTACATGTTCATTTAACTGACAAAGATATAACTATTGTTTTTCTTTTTCATTGCAGATTTTTACTGAAAGAACCATACATTGACTCCCAAAGATTAAGCATTTTTGGAAAGGTAAATAGTAGAAATGCTGAATCTACCTTTCAATCTATATCTGTGTGTCTGTCTGTCCATCCTATTACACATTCACAAGAGGCCAGTTGGTTACAGATAAGTTCCATATTGACTGGGATTCCGTACTTAGTAACATGGAAAATATCACTGTAGCAAAATCTGATGGCAGAAGAAGTGGATTCCAGGGTCTGAAATGTGTATATATATATATATATATATATATATATATATGTATACATACATAAGTTTATTGTTTGTGCGTTTGTATGTATACATATGTAATTACATGCTTCATTATGATTCTTTTGTGTAATCCTTTAAAAATGTTATAGCATAATTAGCATTAGGTATAGTCAGTCATTTATTAATTCAGTAACTATTTATTGGGCAGTTAGTGGGCACCTGGTGTTAGAAATAGAGCAACAACAGGGCAAAAGGGGGCTTTGTTTTCATGAAGCTTATTATGTTCCAGAGAGGGGAAACAGTAAATGAAAAACATAGTTTCATATAGTAATAAGCCTCATAAGGAAAACAAAGAAAAACTGATGTATAAAATGTAACTACAGAAACGGCCAGTGTCATTAGGTTGAGTGGTCAATTTAGGCCTCTCTGATGAGGTTATATTTAAGCCAATACCTAAATAACAAATGGAAGCTGGTCAAACAAATCTCTTGAAGCAAAATATTCTCCATAGAAAAAAAGCTAGCAAGTATAGCAATCTTAGGAAAACAGATAACAGGCTTAGAAGCTGAGAGATGACCAGTGTGGATAATTATGTCTTCTGTGCTCTCTGCAAGATATTTACTTATTGCAGTATCTGTTATGTCAGATTCACTATCATTTTGACAGTGGGAAAATAGACCTCATATAGATATTTATTAAGCTAGTTTTTAATACATCAGTGGACAATATATTATAAATGTAAAAACATGAAAAAAAAACGGGAGACCTTGAACTATTTTAGTTTAGAAGGAAAGCACATTCTTGGTGTTCACGGTTTTAAACATATTATATTTTCTACTATTCATAAGTAACCTAGAGATCCATGATATAAAATAACTGGTAACTTTAATTGGGGCATAAATTTCAGTGGTACACAATGACAGGTGGGCGAATAGAAAAACACTTAACAAATGAGCAAAATATAACTCGGTGCAAATCACCACCATCCTCTCTCCACTTCAGACATCTGCAGTGTAACATGCCTTTACAGTATTCTACGCTTATTATCAGTAATAGTCAACAGATAAGTAGAAATATTTTGTGAGCATTGCTCCTCCAACATAAATACAAACAAGTAAATAACTGAAAGTGCATCCCTAGTAGTAAAGATTAAAAAAAAAAAAAAACCTCTAAGAAAGTGATTATTCCAAAGAAATGGAAACCCTAGATATATTAAAAAGTAAAACAAAATCTGGTCTCATACTACAGCACTGTTAAGCCTTAGGGACATTGTACTAGGTGAAGATAGTCACAGAAGGACAAATACTGTATAACTCTACTTACTACATGAGATAGCTAGAGTGGTTAAGTTCATGAAAATGAAGAATGAAATGACAGTTTCTAGGGTTTGAGGGGAGAGAAAAAAGGGAAGTTTTTTTTTAATGGATATATAGTTTCATATTTGCAAGATGAAAAGGTTCTGGAAATTTGTTTCACAGAAAGAAATATATACCTGACACTACAAAACTGTGTGTTTAAAAGTGGTTAATAGGGTAAATTTTATGTTATATGTTTTTACCACATACAAAAAGAATACATGCAGTAGGGAACATTTTACTCCCTAACAGTCCTGAGATATGTAATAATTTACAAGTGGTTTAGGGTTATACATTTCAGGACTCTTCTTACTGCATACATAAATAAGCATAAAGGACCAAATAAGCTTTTACAAACATTCATGGAAATTCAGAGAAGATTCAAAGGGTTGCAAAATGTCTCAGGGAAAAGAGCAACAATGAGCTGGGTGGTGATCAGCAGGTAGAGGAGAAGGAAAAGAGGCTCATGCAAATGCAGTGTTGGTAAGGGGAGTATGTGTGGAAAACATGAAGTAGTTGACCGTATTAGAAGAATGATAGGCAATAAGAATGAGAGGAAGACTGGGCAGAGATGGTAGAGGATCTTCCATAGCCGCTGAGAAATTAGAAGCCGAGCCTAGAAACCATGGAAAAATAACACTCTAGGCCTCAAATTTAGAAGTTCAAAATCTTTTTCCCCCAGTCGTCATTGTATAGTTGATGTGCCTCAGAGCAAATGACTCTGGAAAACTAAAAGAGTGACATAGTAGGCTGGGCGCGGTGGCTCACGCCTGTAATCCCAGCACTTTGGGAGGCCGAGACGGGTGGATCACGAGGTCAAGAGATCGAGACCATCCTGGTCAACATGGTGAAACCCTGTCTCTACTAAAAATACAAAAATTAGCTGGGCACGGTGGCGCACACCTGTAGTTCCAGCTACTCGGGAGTCTGAGGCAGGAGAATTGCTTGAACCCAGGAGGCGGAAGTTGCGGTGAGCCGAGATCGCGCCATTGCACCACTCCAGCCTGGGTAACAAGAGAGAAATTCTGTCTCAAAAAAAAAAAAAAAAAAAAAGAGTGACATAGTATAAAAACAAGTGAAAATATGAATGACTTCATCTTAAATAGAAAAAAAAATTCCAGGTCAATCAAACAATTATGCATATCTGTGACTGGGTTATAAATTAAAAGTTTAATTTCTCAGCGTATAAAAAACACTGTTAATCTTAAGATTCAGTAGGCCTTGTGATTTTTTTTTCTTGAAATGTACCTATTTCAGATTCAAATTAGGTTATGCTAAACTCACAAAATGGGTTGGAAAACAATGTTCTTGCTATACTGATTGCCTGGGAAAATTTGTTTAAAATTGGAACTATATTATAAAGACATTAGGGGATATAGCTTTCTGTTTTGTATTAAAAATTTAATTAGTTTTTAAATTTATGTAATCAATAAAAGACTATTAACATTTTATTTCATTTCTTCTGGAGTCACTTTTAGTACTTTGAAAAGAATATTTTTTTCACTTCATATAACTTTTCAGAAATATACACAAACAGTAATGTATAATAATGTCCTCTTATTATATGTTTCAGCATTTCACTTGTGGCAGTAATATCCCATTTGATTTCTGTTATGACTCGCCAGTGCCTTCTTGCTTTTGCTGGGGCCCTCTCTTGCTCTCATTTGCACTCACGGACTTCCTTTATTGCTCTTGGTCTTCCTTTTTTTCTCTCCTTCATCTCTCTCTTTTTTTCTCAGTGAACTGTATTTTCTGGCCTGGTTGTTCTCTATTTATCTTTGTTTTTTACTTTACTAGTTTATATTCTTGCCATTATTACTTTTCTTCTACTTTTTACATCCATTTTATCCATCAATTATTAATTTGAATGTCTAGTTTATTAACTTTTTATTCTTCCTTTCTAACATAAGCATTTAAATTAAAAATCCCTTTGAGATGCTCTCTTAGGTATTTTTCACTAGTACAGATATAGAGTACACTTATTAATATTTAGTGTAAGTATCTCTTTATTTTTCAGGATAAGTCTCTGTCTTCTGTTCTTATTATTTTCATTTCAAATTGAATGAATTAATTTTTCTGTACTTTTCTGTAATTTACTGACTATAATTGAACAGTGGTAAAGAATTGATCAGGATAACAAAAATACTTTGAAATTTCAATTGATTTATGAGTTAAAAAGGGAACAATTTTTTTTACCTTTATCAATTATTTAATTTTATGTAATTATTTTTTGTTTGTTTGTTTTACTTGATCCTGATTAGCAATTTTATCAGCCCATCAGTTTCTTCATTAGAGTTCTTGGAATTTTTGTTTAGTGATTGGTGTTTTCTTTTTGTTGTTTTATTTCAACAGAGATTTGGGGAATAGGTGGTGTTTAGTTACATGAATAAGTTCTTTAGTGTTGATTTCTGAGATTTAGGTGCACCCATCACCTGAGCAGTGTATTTTGTACCCAATGTGTAGTCTTTCATCTCTTACTTACCTCCCACCCTTTCCCCCATGTCCCCAAAGTCCATTGCATCATTCTTATGCCTTTGAATCCCCATAGCTTAGCTTCCACTTATGAGTGAGAATATGCTATGTTTGGTTTTTCATTCTTCAGTTACTTAACTTAGAATAATGGTCTCCAGTTCCTTCCAGTTTGATGTAAATGCCATTGTTTCGTTCCTTTTTATGGCTGAGTACTATTCCATGGGGGGTGTGTGTGTGTGTATATATATATATATATTTTAGGACTATTACTCAGTTCCTACAACTGCAGAATTATATCTTCTGGATAAACTTAATCTTTTGTTGTTGTAATTGACCCAGCTTATCCCTATTAATTTTTTCATTAAAGATGATTTTTATATTAAAATTAAAATAACAGGATTGTTCATTGATATGTACTTATTATCAGCCTTTCCATCTTATTATTTGCAGTCCTTGTCCTCATGATTTAGGTATGCCCTTTAAACAAAAAGAGAGAGAGAAATATATTTTTATCTTTTTGCCAATTTCTATGTATTGGTTGAAGATTATATTCATTTATATTTTTTCTAATTAGTGATAAATTTAAATGTTACTGTTTTCATTATATGTGCCTATTATCTGTCCTATTATTTGCCTTCTGTCTTCCATTTATGTGGATTGATTATTTTTTTCTCTTTCATTTATTTTTCTAAATATAATTTTGGTTTGTTCAATTATACTGCTGAGAAGTATTTTACTGTATGACTATAAAATGATTTGTTTATCCATTCATGTATGAATGAACATTTATGTTGTTTTTAGTATTGTCTATAGTTATTGTAAACATTGTATACTTGTTTTTGTGTAGACATATATTTTCATATTCTTTGTAAACATATAAGAGTAGAATTGTTAAGTCATATAGTAAGTCCATGTTTACTTGTATAAGGAATTTCCATACTCTTTTTGAAAGTACTCATATTTTATATTTTATTTTATAGGAACAATATAGGAGAGTTTTATTTGTTCTACATCTATACCAACACTTAATATTATCATTCTTTTTAAACCATTCACAATAGATGAATAGAGGGATTTATTTTATTTTCATTTGTAGTTTACTGAGAACTAATAATACCTGACACCTTTTCATGTGTTTATTGCTTCATATAGGAATATTTTAACAAAACTGATTTGTTGATCATTCAGATTGTGCAACTTACAGTTTGATACTAAAATATACTAAATCACAGAAAGCATGTTACAACTGCAAACCTATTCCTTCCCCTTTTCATCAGGTTTAATTGAGATACAATCAACATACCATAAAATTCATCCTCATATCGTATCTTAAAATCAGATAGTAGTATCTTAAAATCAGATACTAGTAGTTTTTCCATATTTGGTCTCCTTTTTCAAAGTTCTTTTGACTCATCTAAATGTATTACATTTCTTTGTACATTTTAGAATCGCTTTGATTAATTCCTAAAAAAAATTCACTGTAGGGATTTCTTATGTGAATTGTTTTGCATCTATACATCACCTGGCATAGAGATAACTGACATCTAAGCAATATTGAAGCTTTCATATTTTTAAAAGATAATTTTCTTTGGTGTTCTGTTGTTTCTAATATGTGCATAGTATAGATTTTTTTCATTAACCATGTTTAGGTTGTATTGGGTTTTCTGAATCTATGTTTTCGTGCTTTCTGTCAATTTTAGTAAATTATCAATTTTCTATTAGAATATTGTCATAACTTCTTATCCTTCTTAAACTCTTACTAAAAATGTGTTGAAATCTCACTTTAACATGCTTATCTTATAAACTTCTCTCAGTATCTTTTGGTATTTAATTCTGTGTTGTACTTGCTTCTATCATCCAATAATTCTCTCTTCATGTGGGATTAATGGTTTTCTATATTTATTGTTTAAAATAAAAATTGTTACTAGAAGTTTCCCTGGGCTTTCTATAAAAATGTTTAGCTATACTTTAACTCTTGCTTTGCTGCTGTGTATTTTTTAAAACATATTTAGCCTCTTCATTTGATATTTTACATCTTATCAAAAAAATATCTCTTATTTTTGAGAATCGGTTTCTCTTGCCTGTTATTTCTCTGGCTCTCAGTCATAATGATACTTTTCCTTGTGTACAATTTATTTACTTGTAGTTAAGCTTATCTTTCTTGGAATTTTATCTATGGGAATTCTTTGATATTTGTGTTGCATTTGTATTTATGTATTATGTTTTATTTTTAATTGCATATGCTGAATTGGGACCACAAATCCAAGTGTAGACTTATGGCTCAAATTTTTAGTCAAGATTAATTACTTTTCATTAGCACAGTACAAGCTCATAACAAGAATAAAAAAACACTCTCACCAATCTCTTGTATGCATCCTGTTTATTTTTTGCCACATTTAGACAATGCTTTTGGGATCTGGATTTATTTAGGGTCTCCTTTAGACCTATTGTGGATTTTGTTTACCCCATCCACCAAAGAAGCCATTAGAGCAAAAGGTCAAAGTCTTTAGCATGTGAATAAACATGTTTTATTCTTTCTTTACTTTTCAAGTTTCCAGCTTTCAGTTTATATTTGGCTTTTGTGGATTTACAAGCTTTGTGCCAGTTCGATTTTGCATTTAAATTATTCTTGGTGTTTTTGGGTTGTGCCTTTTTTTAAAAGCCACCAATTTATATTTGTGTTTTATTTGTTTGGTTGATTGGTTTTACTCTGGTTTTCCTTAGGTGAGGGATTAAGTGGAGTATCTGTTTCACCTAATGCTGGAAAAGAAACTGCCGTAAATATGTTGTTTTCATCAATAAGGGTAAAACAAGTTCTACCTTGTAAGATTCTAGGCTAAGTTAAATCTCAGTATAAAAAAGTGATGTGATTAATTTGAGATATCTCCTCCAGGAAAGGAAAGATGATTGTCAGCTCTAGATCTAGGAATTTGCAATTTTTAGTCAATGTCTTTTCTTTACACTCAACAGAATATAGTTTAAATGATAAGCATAACACAAGTAGTAGTTAACTAAAAGTAAAGGCCATTTAAGAGTTGTACAGAGGCTAAGGAATTTAAGTAATCCCTCCCTAGTGAAGCTGCAAGCTTATCTTGCATTCTAGACTAGGTTGTAAACTTTATTTAGAAAAAAAGTAAAGGCTGGCAGACTGGGCACCACACTTAATCACACTCCTATCTATAGATTGAAGGCATAATATGGAGAAACGCCCTCCGCTCTTGCTCAGACCCCCACCTGGTCACATACCCCATGCCTGCTTCGATCACAACCCTCTCTCATGTACTTTCTAGAACTGCAAGCCTTTAAAAAGGCTAGGATTTTCTTTGCTGGGGAGCTCGGTTCTTGAGAAGCCAGTCTGCCAATGCTCCTGGCTGAATAGAGCCACTTCCTTCTTCAAATCTGGTGTCTGGGAGGTTTCGTCTGTGGCTTGTCCTGTTACATCACTAATATTTGAATATCCAGGTCCTGCTTTTTCTCCTTTTGATCTAAGATATATCATGGTTTTATGATGATATACATATCTATATGATATATATCTATATCTAGCTAGCTAGCTGAATAATTTCATCCATTATTATGGACTTTACCAGCAAAAACTAAACTTACATTCTGAGATGTATCATTCTGATATATATACATCTCAATAAAGCTGAAATTATGAAATTCAAAAAATTGCTCAATGTTTTAGTTTTGCGTATGATTTAATTTTTATTTTTGAGTATGGAAATGTTTAATAAGGAGCTGAGATGTTGGGATGCCCATGAAGGGCATTTTTTTAAAATTTTACTTTAAGTTCCAGGATACATGTGCAGAATGTTCAAGTTTCTTACATAGTTATACATGTGCCATGGTGGTTTGCTGCACCTATCAACCTGTCACCTAGGTTTTAAGGTTTGAAGCCCTGCATGCATTAAATATTTGTCCTAATACTCTCCCTTCCCTTGCTACCCACCCCTGACAGGCCCTGCCATGTGTTGTTTCCCTCCCTATGTCTGTGTGTTCTCATTGTTCATCTCCCACTTGTGAGTGAGAACATGCAGTGTGTTTGGTTTTCTGTTCTTGTGTTAGTCTGCTGAGAATGATGGCTTCCAGCTTCATCCATGTCTCTGCAAAGGACATGATCTCATTCTTTTTTATGGCTGCAAAAGCAAGAATTCTATGGTATATTTTATATATGTGTGTGTGTGTGTGTGTGTGTGTGTGTGTGTGTGCGCGCCACATTTTCTTTATCCAGTCTATCATTGATGGGCATTTCGGTTGGTTCCAAATCTTCCTAATCCATTCTAATCCGTGTTTGATTAAGGAATAGAATGATAGTATTTTTAAGAATATTCTCTTGGTCAAACAATATATATTTTTTAGACAATACTACTACCTGTTTTCTATGTATTAAAACGTTAGTCCTATAAACACCAAGGAAACGTTGATTAAAATAATTACCTTCTAAACCTATTACATGGATACTGGAGGAAAAGAGAAGAGACAAACTTCAGTCAGCATAAAAACATAGATGTCAACTTTTGTCTTTTTACATCCAATTTTATGTCTATATTTCACAAGTATTCACTAATTCTAAAAGTTATAACTATCATGTAAAATGGGTCCTAAGGATAGTTCAACTGCATTTAGTTATTTACTTTCCATTTTCTGAAATATAATTTAACTGAAATCTTTTATATTATAAGCATGCCTTCCACCTTTCTACCTCATTTCATATCTTTTTTCTTTTTCTAACTGCCTCTAGCCTACATATTGCTTTAGAATTCTATCTCTTACTAAGCCCTGTGCAGGTGTCCCTTCCTCCATTAACCATTCACTCAATCTCTCCCACTAGAAAACACTGTTCCCTCCTGTGTACTTACAGAACACTTTTTAGTAGCTTCTTATAATTATGATACCAGTATGTAATGTATTACATTCACTTGTGCTCTGCTTTCTAAGTCAGACTGTTAGCTTTGTCAAGGTAGTTCAGTTTTATTTGATTTTTTGTTGCATAGACATTTGAATTGAATTTATTTTATGATCTTTCTTTAATTTGGAATTCCCTTTCCCTCTAGATATCCAAACTTTATTCTTTTTGCAAACTTCACCTCTTCTTAAAGTCTACCTCAATTTCACCACATAAAATGTTCTGTAAATATCAATGAAGCCAAGTTGATTGAATATATTATTCCAGCTTTCTGTTACCGATTTTCTATCTACCTTTTCTATCAACTAATGAAAGAGGGTGTTGAAATCTTTGGTTACGCTATAAGACCAAATTACAACAATTTAGCTCTAAAGATCTTAATTGCTTTATTTGCAATTCTAGAATTGGCAACACTTCACTCCATAAAATAGAAAATGTGTCCCAATGAGCTGGGCAGAAGAGGTTGGTTTTATAGTTAGAAAAGGACTGAAAAGGAAGTAACAAAAAATAAAAATCAGAAACTCAGTTTGGGTTTGGTAACATGGAAACTCAGCATGAGTGGCTCCATTTTGATTTTTGTCTGGTCTGTTGAGGATTAGAGCAGGAGCTTAGCTCAAAACAATGGCCTCTTATAATTTTTATTTAACAGCTATAATTGTCTGCTTGTCTTTTCCTACTTTCAGTTTTGGCTTCATTTATTTCCAAAGTCTTTTATTGTATGGATACATACACACTTAGGATCATTATTTCCTCTTGATTAGTTAACCTCTTTATTGTTAAGAAATGGCCATATTTGGTTTTAGTTATCTTATTTCCCTTGAAATCTTTTTTGTCAGAGATTAATACAGCTGCTCCATCTTTCTTTTGATTATTGTTAACATGTTATAAATCTTACTCCATTATTTTTCTTTTTATGTATTTATGTATTTATATTTAAAGTATGTTTCTTAGGGGCTGCCAAGAGTTGGGTGTCACCTTTTTCATTCAATCTGACAGATGCTTCATATTAAATCTCTGCATTTTAAATAATTTTTTTTAG
Organism: Aotus nancymaae; assembly: GCF_030222135.1. Lineage (NCBI taxonomy): Eukaryota > Metazoa > Chordata > Mammalia > Primates > Aotidae > Aotus > Aotus nancymaae. Next base: position 81,545,766 of record NW_026988442.1, read on the forward strand.
CTCTTTGACCCTTCGTGTGATCATTGTTATTGTTGCATTAACGTCTATCATCTTGCCATATACTTTCTATTTGTTCTGCTTTTAGTTTCCTTAAGATGTTTTCTGGTGTGTTTTATATTAAAAGAGTATTTTTATAATTAAATTTGATTTATTATTTGTTAATTATAACCATTTTTGTATTATTTTGATGCCTTCCTTAGGGCTTATAATGTATATTTTTAACTAATTAAAGTGTCCTCCTATGATATTATTATTTTACTTCACTTTTCAAGGTAGTGAGCTATAAACAGGCCAGTATTTATGTATATATGTACATACATATTTATATAATGGTCTGTTGATATATGTATATATATATGAAGTAATATATCACAGGAGGGCAACTGTGTGTATATATATAACATATATATAATATATATAATATAAGGTACATATATATGATGTAATGTATATATAAATGTACATACATATATATGATATATAAGAACTTCACAGTGGTATACTTCTGTTTCTCTGTTTCCAACATTTATGCCATAGTTGTCATACATTTTATGCTACATGTTATAAATCCCAAAATATATTGTTATAAGTTTTGCATTTAAAAGTCAATTATTTTTATTTTATTTATTTTGTATTTTTTGAGACAGAGTTTCACTCTGTTCCCCAGGCTGGAGTGCAATGGTGTGATATCGGCTCACTGCAATCTCCACCTCCTGGGTTCAAGTAATTCTCCTTCCTTACCCTCCCCAGTAGCTGGGATTACAGGTGTTCACCACAACGCCCAGCTAATTTTTGTATTATGAGTAGAGATGGCGGGGTGGGGCGGGGGGCTGGTTTCACCATGTTGGCCAGGCTGGTCTCAAATCCTGACATCAGATGATCTGCCTGCCTCAGCCTCCTGAAGTGTTGGGATTACAGTCATGAGCCACTGTGCCTAGCCTAAAAGTCAGTTATTTTTAAACAAATTTAAAGAAAGTGTTTAAATGTTTATATATTTACCCATGTAACTACCAATTCCAGTGTTCTTCATTTCTTTTTGTAGTTACAGATTTCCACCTAGTCTCAGCTTTTCTTCTGATTGAAGAATATGCTTTAAATTAGCTTTTACTTCATGTTTGCAAGTAATATATTCTTCCAGCTCTAATGTGTCTTTATTTCACTTTAATATTTTAAATATTTTATTATTTTGGGGGCAAAAAATTTTAGGTTGACATTTTTCATTCTATACAGTAAAGAGGTTTACTACCTTCTGGTTTGCTTTTTTTTTTCCCAATAAGAATATGCCATCATTCTTAATTTTATTCCTCTATGTACATTGTGTCTTTTATCTCTAGATGTTTTTAATAATTTCTCTTTATGACTAATTTTAGTGAATTTCATTGTGATATGCCTTGGTATACTTTTCTTCGTATGTCTTTTGCTTCAGCATATTGAATTTTTTAGTTATTATTTCAAATATATTTTTGTCGTTTAATTTTTCAGGGATTATAAATACATGTAGATTGGGCTACTTGAAGTTTTCTCCAAGCTGACTAATATGCTATTAAATTTTTTGTAAAGAAAAAAAAGAAGCACATATTTCTTTGTATGTTCCATTTCAGTGAGTTTGTTCTACTATACCTCATCTTCATTCTTCAAAGTAGCAAGCTGTAACAATCCTAGGATTGGTGTGTTTGTTTTAATCATTCAGGGATCAGTGTCCTTCATTGCTGAATGTCCAATGTCCTAAGAACTTCTACTTTATATATTTTGTGTATATTTTTAGTCATTTCATATAGGAGGGTATGTCTCATTTCTATTGCTTTATCACATTAGAATTATAAATTGTTAAATAAAGTAAATTTTATATTAACCATTTTATATGTCTCTTTTTGGATTGCCCATTTACCTATTATATATGCTTAGTTTATGTTGACTTCTGGTATATATGAACATATATATTTGTGTCCTTGTTGACATACTGAGGTTCTGCTGTATTAAACGTGGCAGTCTCTGTTCACACTTGTTTAAAATATTTCCTTAGTTCCTTGATTTTTTGTTAATATTTGCATATGATGAACCAAAAAACTGAAGTTCTAAAACTTAGCAAACTCTTCTCAAATGCCTTCTTTTGTAATTTCTTCTAGTGATTTTATTATTTAGATGTCCTGTTTCTATCAAAAGGCTAAATGAATATTTATTATGTTTTTTCTTTATTTATCCAAGTTTAATAGAGGTGAGAGAGATGCATAGCACTCGTGATGTATGGTGGGAATTTACTTACATAGTTTCAAATAACCAGCCCGTTTCCCCAGCTCCACTGGTTAACTAAATCAACACCCTTAACAGTGATAGCAACTAAGTATTAAGTTCTCATTTATTTCTGGGTTTATTTCTATTGTATTCTGTCTTTCTGTTCTTATGCTAATCTTACAGACTTTTAAGTATAACATGCTTCATTACAATTCATTTTAATATTGTTAAAGGCAATTTCCACTTTTTACTTCTCTATTTGAAAATATTCTTGGCTCACCTGTCTTATTATCTTTGATTTTTCAAATTCTCCCAAAATATTCAACTGGAATTTTTTAATTAAAATTTGTTTCTACGGTTATAATAATTTAAGAAGAATTAAAACAGTCACAAGATTAACTTTCATCTGAGGCAGACAATATGCCTAGTATGTTTCTTTAATTTTATTTTTATTTATCCTAGAAGAATTTTATAGTTTACTTAAAATAGGTCAAATCTCTTTCCTGCTATTTTTATTTCCAAGTATTGCTTATAATTTGTATGTTTTAATTTTTATCGTAAATGGTGTCATTTTCTCAGTGTTATTTTCTAACTGGCTTGTTGGGATAATGGAAAGGTTATGTTAATAGCATATGTAGCTTTTAACTGGCCATGTGTTTATTACTTAGTAATTATGGGTATTACTTGATTGAAGACATTAAGCCACTTTAGTTTGAATAATTATCTTCAGGACCTAACCTAACCTCATTTAATATATAATAATTTTACATTTTTTTCTTTTAAGAATTATATGTAAGTGCTAAATATTAAAAAACTCTTAGAAGCAAACTTTTATTGACATAGCTTCTTTAAAAACATTAATCATATTAATCATGGCCAGGTGTGGTGGTTCATGCCTGTAATCCAAGCAATTTTGGAGGTGGAGGTGGGTGGATCACCTGAGGTCAGGAGTTCGAGACCAGCCTGGCCAACAGAGTGAAACCCCGTCTGTATTTAAAAAGCACAAAAATTAGCTGGGGGTGGTGGGAGACACTTATAATCCCAGCTATTCTAGAGGCTGAGGCAGGAGAATCACTTGAACCCAGGAGGTGGAGGTTGCAGTGAGCTGAGATCACACTATTACACTCCAGCCTGGGCAACAAGAATGAAACTCTGTCTCAAAAATAAAAAAAAATTACAAGAACTGAAAGTAAGTTTAATTGTCTTACAAACATTATTTTTTAGAATTGATACCACTGTGATTACCAGGCCAAAAAAAAATTCATCCAACAAACATTATTGAGTGTGCACTGTGTGCCCAGCACTTTTTTGAAGTGTTGAACATACAGTGGTCAAAGAACAGAAGAAAAGTCTTTTTTGAGACAGAGTCTTACTCTGTCACCCAGGCTGGAATGCAGTGGCACGATCTCGGCTCACCTCCCAGGTTCAAGCAGTTCTCTCCTGCCTCAGCCTCCCAGGTAGCTAGGATTACAGGTGCCCACCGCTACGCCCAGCTATTTTTTGTGTTTTAGTAGAGATGGGGTTTCACCATGTTGGCCATGCTGGTCTCAAACCTGACCTCATGATCCGCCCACCTCAGCCTCTCAAAGTTCTGGGATTACAGGCCTGGGCCACAATGCCAGGCCAGAAAAGGCTTTCTTTATTGAATTTAGTTCAGTGAGGAGAGCTAGATGGAAAACATGTAAACTAAACATAATTGGTAAAAGATAAAATGTCAGATGGTGAGAGTTTGATTCCAAAAAATAAAGAAGAGAGATAAATAAGGAGGCCAGGATTAGAGATAATGTGACAAATTTAGATTGGAGCTCAGAAAAGGTATCACTAGGAGATTATGTTTGAACTAAGAGAAGGCAACTTAAGGAGATAACTGTGGATATCTGGGGAAAATAAAAGAAGTTTAAAAATATGAATGAATATGAAAGCTTCTGAACACTTTGCTTAGGGAGGTAATTATTTGTATTTAGAGTTTTGTATGTTTTCATTTGAGGGAGGGCCTCTCAGTGTTTGAGACCAGCTTGAGTCACTTCTAGGATTTAAAGTTTCAGTGTACATAATCTGTAGAGTTAAGATCCTCCTTCAGGCAGGATTAAGATTCTACTTCAAGGCAGGATTATAAGTATTGTGGTAAAGTATGAGTGATTATGTTAAGCAAAGTCACAGTTTTAATGCAAAATAATAAAGTGTAATAAAAATTATCTTGTATTTATAAAATTTTTTATTTCAAATTCATTGTGTATCACAAGTGAAGTGGTTCAGAAAGAATTATGGAAGTGTAAGTTCACACAAATCACCTCTTTTTAAATTCCAGTCTGTCAGTGAATCCCTTTTACTATATTCATAAAGTCACTTAAAGATGATCCGAAAACCTAGGGCCACTGCAAACATAAATTTTGAGTCGATGGCATTGCAAACCCCACCTCTGCTTCTCCAAGTCCTTCTATTGAACATAGTTTCCTACATCATGGGTCTGTTTCTTTTAAGAAGGAAAATTCTAAGGAAACATTCCTATATTTTAGGTCTCCTAAATTAAATTTTAAAATAATAATATCAATTTGTTAAAATTTTGTAAGTAATGCTAAAATGCCTGGGAAATGGGAAGGACAAAACAATTTTAATGAATAACAAAACCTAGACCAATAAAATGCACAATCAGAACAGCCTACATTGATGAAGGAAAGTTTTTGATCTATATTAAATGAAAAATAGCCTCTAATTTAATACAATGTGGTGATTCCCCGCTTGTGACTCTACCTGATGATATGTGTTGTTTTGAAAGTTGAAGCATGATCTTATGTCTACCTAGAACTTATATCTTATTTTTGCCCTCTTCTGAAGTAAATTTTCCAAAGACTTTTTCATGATATACTCTTGCATTCTGTGAATACATAAAAAATGGTTGAGAGGAAGGTGAGCAATTAAAATTTAATTTATTCTCAACTTGGGCTCTTGGCTCACACCTGTAATCCCAGCACTTTGGGAGGCCCAGGTGGGTGGATCACTTGAGCCCAGGAGTATGAGACCAGCCTAGGCAACATGGCAAAACCTATCTGTATAAAAAAATACATTAGCCAGGCATGGTGACATAATCAAGTGTGTTCCCAGCTACTTAGAAGGCTGAGGTAGGAAGATAGCTTGAGCCCGGGAGGCAGAGTTTGCAATGAGCAGAGATTGTGCCATATACTTCAGCCTGAGTGACAGAGCAAGATCATGTCTTAAAACTATAAATTTCTATAAATTTCCTCCTTTATAGACATAAATTTATCTTACAAAAGGGCAACTTCCAGCTTTGTTTTTAGTACTTTTTCTATGTCTGCAGTTTCTCAAAATATCTAGCTCAAAATAACCCTAGCCAGAGAAGCATATTTGGGGTGAAATAGATCACAGTCTTATTTTGGGGTGACATGTTCTGAACCCTATAAGAAGTTAAAACAGAATCTATATTTTTGGTGATATATTTTCAAAATTTCATTCTTATTTCTTAATTCTACATAATCATTATTTCAATATTTTATTAAATATTAAATTAGTAGAAAATTATATGTGATTTTATAAGTGCTTTATTTCCCTAACATCAAATTATTTGAGGCCGTTTCCAGATGTGTAGCATGAAATCATGGAACAAATATTAAAACAGCTGTTATATAATAAGTTAAATGTTCAAAAACTTTAATTGCACAAAACGATTTTAGCATTTTTTTTTTCAAATATGAAACATTCTGATATGGTGTACAGTAACAAACATTGATCAAAAGCTAAAAATATCTCCAAGCATAGTTGTTTTATATATATGTGTGTGTGTGTGTATACATATACACATATGTATATGTTATATATATATATATATTTTTTTTTCCACCTTCCTAGGGTTATGGTGGCTATATTGCATCAATGATCTTAAAATCAGATGAAAAGCTTTTTAAATGTGGATCGGTGGTTGCACCTATCACAGACTTGAAATTGTATGGTGAGTACTTCCTACATTATACCTAATATAATGTATTGATTTGTAGAACACAAGAGCCCAATGCAGAATAGCTCAATTGAGCTCATTTATCATGTTATTAGAACGTGTTTTGAGCTGTTTATCTTCCTGATTCAGTTGATTTTACTAAAGCATGACAATTAAATAATGAAATATGCTACTCAAATAGTTTTTAGTTTGTTCTTAAATGTCTGTTTTCTTGGGTCACAGCCTCAGCTTTCTCTGAAAGATACCTTGGGATGCCATCTAAGGAAGAAAGCACTTACCAGGTAACTAGTATAAAAATATCAAAGAAAGAAGAGTATTTTTGTTCTAAAAATTCAGTTAAAATTGCTTATTTAGATCTATAGATACAGATATTTCTATTTTCCTTTATAGGCAGCCAGTGTGCTACATAATATTCATGGCTTGAAAGAAGAAAATATATTAATAATTCATGGAACTGCTGACAGTAAGTATTATACTTGCTGCTGCTGTTTGATAGGGTATGACCTTTTACAAAGGCATACATCTAAGGACTTGCTTACAGGAAGAAGCCCTGTAAACCGTCTGAAGAAGAGAGCAGAGAGTCGCACAAAGAATCAGATACATGATAGGAGGTGGGAAAAAAGAATTCAGAAATAAGAGGAGGGGAAGCTATGCCTCAAATGGCAGCATTGTCTCATCAAACTCCCTGTAATGATGGAAATACTGCTGGATCCAATAGTCACTGGCCACTTGTGGCCATACTGTGTTTCGTGTGACCGAGGAACTGAAATGATTTTATTTAATTTTAATTTTAAAAGGCAGTTGTGGCTAGCAACTAGGGCTACAATGTTACTCAGCACACCTAAAATGGAAACCAACCTGGAAAACAGAAACCAAAAAGATGCAAGCACTGACATGAAATTCTAATGAGGTTACCCACTTAATGAACTTAAAAACTTTAAAAAGGCACTTTCATGCCATCTGTCATTTTTTTCATCAACCTTGGAGGTAAATGTGATTGATGTTAGTAGTAATAAATAATATCATTTTATATTTACATGACACTCCTAGGGACCAAAGAATCTATGTCATATTATCCTAGGGACCAAAGAATTTATATTTTATTATCTATTATTATTATACTCTACAACAGAAGGCTGAATATTTATAGCTCCATTCATGGATGAGAAAAATCAATTTCAAAAAGGAAACATATTTATCCAAGGCCATCTGACAAGTGAGCCAAGAAAGTCAAAGTCTTGAATCAGGATTTCCTAAATCTTGAACTTAACTCCTTCCTCTTTAGGGTGGGTTCCACTGAATGATTTGCTTTAAGGATGCTATATGGAAAAAGAGAGAAAGAGGAACTTGCCAGTGGAAAAATTTGACAAACATCACATCAACAGTGATCAGTCATGTTGTTACTGTTATTAAATGCCCTTGTTATGATGTAGTGGGAATGGCATTTTACCTCCATGGTTTAGTACTCCAAGCCCATACATAACTCCAGTCTAACCATGAGAAAAACATCAGACAGACCCAAGTGAGGAAAATTCTATCGGACTCCCAGCCAGTACTCTTCAGAACTGTTGGGGTAATCAAAAACAAAGTCTTAGAAACGCTCATAGACCAGAGGAAGTTAAAAAGCCATGATGTTTAAATATACTGTGGGATACTGAATGGAACCCTGGAACAGAAAGAGAACACAAGAAAACAAGAACAGCAACAACAAAAACTAGTGGACCCCAAATAAAGTGGGTTTAGTTAATAGTAGTATATGAGTGTTAGTTTCTATTTGTGACAAAGTATATAATAATGTAAGATGTTAGCAACGGGGAAAATTGGGTATCCAGGAACTTTGTACTGTCTTTGCAACTTATCTGAAAATTCAAAACAATTATAGTGTTAATAGTCTATTAAAGAAAGATATAAATGATACAATACCAGTGTTGGGTGAAACATGATGGAAGAGAGCATACGAATTTTGAAGGACATTTGGATGTCGTTCTAACATATTAAGACCTTACATATATATCAACCAGTAATAAAAATAAATAGCAATTAAGTGCTCATTATATGTCAGAAAATGTGCTAAAAAAAAGCATTTAATGTCTCATTTGGACTTCTCACAAACACTGAATAGTAGGTATTATTACTTTTATTTAACAGATTGGGAAAATAAATATTAGAAAATGATATAACTTGCCTAAAAGTGTAGACACAATTGATTAGTAGGAAGGAAATTTGAATCCATGTATTGAGCCTTTTATTCACTGTGCTCTGAAGCTTTAGTAGTGTGAATAAATAATATTCAAGGTTAAATTATTTTACATGTCTACCCATAACACTGGACTAATATATTAGTGCTATTTCAAATTTCTCTGTCAATATCTTGTAGCTATAAGGCTAAATCACATTGTTCTATATGACTCACTCAGTCACAGACCTGGCGCTTCATCCATCTAATAAAATACAAGCAGAGGTTCAGCCCCGGTCACTTAAGAGAAAATGCACCTGTGAATGTGCAAGAGCACACACACACAAGCACTCACACACACAGGCACACACATACACACACCACACAACCCATATGGGCCTGGTGAATTAGGTGCTCAGTATGACACTATAACACCACTATTGTTAATATTGTCTTCAAAATTTACCAGCAAATCAATTCAATCAACCAGTCAAACCTGTAATGTTTCCTTTTAGCTACAGTAAACAGACAAATGGGAACAAATATCAGTGGACTTTGCACTAGAAAAAGCAGAAGAAATCTAATCTGGAAAATCCATTTGCACATTTATTTTCAGCTGTATCCATACAGAGAAATAAGGGATCACATTACCTCTGTCATTGACCTTATTAATTAGCATTTCTAGAAGCTTACATTTATAGAGCAGTTTGCACTTATGTAGCAATGACAAGGTCATTTTCCCATTAAGTACCATAAGAAGATGTTGAAAAAGATCTTGACTATCTATTTTTTAATAGGTTTAAATGATTGGCATTTTACATTATCTGCTGTGTAGTCTGATTATTCAGCATTCTGGAGTTAGAGCATTAAAGAAGCTTAAACTATTGATAAGGCTGTCCTAGTTTTGCAGTGACAATTAAAAATGTTAGCTTAGGCCGGGCACGGTGGCTTATGCCTGTAATCCCAGCACTTTGGGAGACCGAGGCAGGCAGCTCACAAGGTCAGGAGTTCGAGACTAGCCTGACCAACATGGTAAAACCCCATCTCTACTAGAAATACAAAAATTAGTTGGCCATGGTGGCACACGCCTGTAATCCCAGCTACTCAGGAGGCTAAGGCAGGAGAATCGCTTGAACAAGGGAGGCAGAGGTTACAGTGAGCCGAGATCATGCAGCTGCACTCCAGCCTGGGTGACAGAGTGAGACTCTGTCTCAAAAAAAAAGTTAGCCTAAACATTAGTTACAGAAATTTGAAGATGTACAAACTGCAAGAATGAACAGCCCAGACAGAATGTGAGCAAACTGCTGCGGAAAGAGATTTGAGTGCGCCAGATCTTCATGGCTACCAAATCCAGGGCTGTGGGGCTGCTTACTTCAGAATTTTGGATCTTAGGTTCAGGCGGAAGGAAGATAAAAGAAAGTAAGAGTAACCAGTATGCTCTATTTTAAATAGCCTTTGTATAATGAGATGTGTATTCTGTTTTTTCAGTGTGGGGTATTCTTTTTTATTTTGAATAATAAGGCAGAATGCCAGCATCCAACTGAGACTGTGGCCTAGTAATCTTCAAAATTAGTCATCTTCAAAAAGTTAGTAACCTTCAAAATCTTTCTACCTAAAACCAGATATAAGTCTTTTAAATATGCGATATATATAAAATAAAATATCCTTGAAAAATAATCTGAAAAAGTTGTTACAAGCAATGTGTTTCTTCAAGTATAATATGATTTCTTCCAGCAAAAGTTCATTTCCAACACTCAGCAGAATTAATCAAGCACCTAATAAAAGCTGGAGTGAATTATACTATGCAGGTAAGCTACTTTTTTAGAAGAATGTGTTTTCTTGTCATGTTTTTTCACTGGTGAGATACACATCACAGCTTCTCTATTATTCCATTCTCCATACTATTATTTTTTAATGTGTTTTTTAGGTACCAAAGATTGTTTTTCGTTCCTAATTACACTGAGAATGTGGATCAGCTCATGCTTTAAAAGTGAATTGCATGAATCCTTTCTAAATTGTCGTTTTCATCTCAGACTTATTCATATCCCAAATATTGAATTCTTTTAAAAGTAACAAGTTTCTATTTCCCTCCTTGTCTCTTTTTTCTTTTCTTCACTTCCAATAATTCTCACAATAAATAGTGGATAAAAAATGCTTGGGGAACTATCAGAAGAAAAGAAGGGAGGATAAAAGGCCATTTTCATTACCATTTACACCTGTGCATTCATATGTTTAATATATATTTATCAAGGCCTTTACAGTGGTCACTCTGCTCTATGAGTGACAAGACATACTTTACACTATCAAGGAGCTTCCAGTCTGATACAGGAGTCATAGAAAGAAAAAAAATAGTCATTTTAATTTCTTGGCATTCAGAAGAACCAAAAATAGTTCAACCTGTCTAAAACACAAAGGACCAGGTTTAGGATGATGAAAGATGAAGATACACAGATAAACAGATCTCAGGTCATTCCATAAGCATGACCAGAGCACACTGAGGAGTATGGCGTTTTATGGAAAGGGTAATGAGGCACCATTTAAAACTTTGTACTCAGGCATTGATGGGACAACATTTGCATTTTTTATTTATATTTTAGAAACAGTAACAATTTTGTTTACATTGGAAAGGGCATTGTCAAAGTAATAATTGCACCAGACAATGTTAAACAGGCAAGGAAGACAATGAAAAACTACTGCAAAGAAGCCAGAGACTGAACTCAATCCTCTTTAAATAAAGAGCTGGAAATTTCTTTTAAGTAAATACTCCTAAAAAAGAGATGAGGGAGATAAAGCCTGTAGTCAAAAAGAAACTGTCTGAGGGCAAGGTTAAGTCCATCTTAATAAACATAAACATGAAAAAGTCTACCTTTAATGACCAACACATTCTAATTTAAATACCAAAAAATTGTGTCAAATATTAGTTGACGTGATTACTTTTTTGTTACCTTTAATGACCAACACATTCTAATTTAAATACCAAAAAATTGTATCAGATATTAGTTGACGTGATTACTTTTTTTTTTAAGTTTAGCATGAAGAATTTAGAGTAGAATTAGGTGAGATTTTGGTCAGTTATTATTATTCAAAGTTTCCATGCCACTGGGGCTCAGAAAGTGAATGTGAGGGACAATAGCTTCTTTGATAATTTGAAATCTTCTTTCCCCTCAATATCTTAGGTCTACCCAGATGAAGGTCATAACGTATCTGAGAAGAGCAAGTATCATCTCTACAGCACAATCCTCAAATTCTTCAGTGATTGTTTGAAGGAGGAAATATCTGTGTTACCACAGGAACCAGAAGAGGATGAATAATGGACTATATTTATACAGAACTGAAGGGAATATTGAGGCTCAATGAAACCTGACAAAGAGACTGTAACATTGTAGTTGCTCCAGAATTTCAAGGGCAGCTTTTGGAGATGACACTGGAGCAGCACACTCAGAGACAGTGAACTAGCATTTGAATACAGAAGTCCAAGTCTACTGTGTTGCCAGGGGTGCAGAACCTGTTTCTTTGTATAAGAAAGGTCAAAGGGTTGGTTTCCTGGGAGAAATTAGTTTTGCATTAAAATAGGAGTAGTGCATGTTTTCTTCTGTTATCCCCTCTGTTTGTTCTGTAACTAGTTGCTCTCATTTTAATTTCACTGGCCACCATCATCTTTGCATATAATGCACAATTTATCATCAGTCCTACAGTCCCTGATCTTTCATGGCTGAGCTGCAATCTAACACTTTACTGTACCTTTATAATAAGTGCAATTCTTTCATTGTTTATTATTATGCTTAAGAAAATATTCAGTTAATAAAAAACAGAGTATTTTATGTAATTTCTGTTTTTAAAAAGACATTATTAAATGGGTCAAAGGACATGTAGAAATGTGGATTTCAGCACCTTCCAAAGTTCAGCCAGTTATCAGTAGATAGTGTCTTTAAATGAACACACAAGTGTATGTTTCACAATATATATACACACGTGTGCATATACAGTTAATGAAACTATCTTTAAATGTTATTGATGCTATAAAGGGCAAACTTTTGATGAATTAGAAGAGATGCTCTTTTCCAAGCTATAATGGATGCTTTGTTTAATGAGCCAAATATGATGAAACATTTTTTCCAATTCAAATTCTAGCTATTGCTTTCCTATAAATGTTTGGGTTGTGTTTGGTATTGTTTTTAGTGGTTAATAGTTTTCTAGTTGCATTTAATTTTTTGAATATGATACCTTGTCACATGTAAATTAGATACTTAAATATTAAATTATAGTTTCTGATAAAGACATTTTGTTAACAATGCAATGCCACTGAGTGCTATTTTGCTCTTTTGGTGGAGAAGGCTTTTTTAAAAACTCTTGGTCCTTTTACTTCTATCTCTCAGTGCAGAATCAGTTCTCATTTTCATTGTAAAAGCAAATAGCTGGATTATTTCATTTGCCAGTTACTATTTAGTATTCCATGCCTGCCCAGTTCATCTGTTACTGTTTAATTTCAGTCCGTTTGGTGAGAATTAGAAATGAAATATTTTTTATTCGTTGGCCAAAAAGTTTACGAACAGCAGTGTTTGCTATTTGATTTGAATCGAAGGCACAAAATGCATCAATTCCTATGCTGTGTTGACTTGCAGTAGTAAGTAACTGACAGTGTAAAATAAACTTGACTGTATTAAGTCAATTTAAGTGATGAGAACATTAACTTTGGTGACTGAAGTCAGAGTACCTCTCACCTCACTTGAGGGAGCTTCCGGAAGACATCTACAAGTCTGTAATCAAGCTTAGAAGTTCAAATAAATCTAGGCAGGGATATGCAGTTTTCGGGTTTAAAAAAAGTCCTTAGAACAGACTGAATTATCCTAACTTATGGCATCAGTTAGAAACTTTCAAATATCAAGGACTCACTCAGTCACCCTCCTGTTTTGTTGAAGGATCAACCCCAAATTCTGGGTATTTGGGAACATGTGAATCATGGATTGGGTATTCCACTTTTCTCCCTGGATGCTCTGGAATTGTGTCTTCCATGCTCCATTGGATTCAGTTTAAAATGAGAAAGGCTTTCTCTTCTGAAAGACCCATTTTAGGTCTTTTTCAAGAATAGTGAACACATTTTTTAACAAAATAGGTTGTAAATTTAAAAGGAAAGTTTTGCCTATTTTATTAAGATGGAAATTTCTTTTTAGGCTAATTTGAAATCCAACTGAAGCTTTTTAATATTTTAAATTTGAACCACTAGAGTTTTTTATGATGCAAATAATTATGTTGTCTGAAACGTGGTTTTATTGAATGTCTATTTGCATATCATTTAAAAAAGTATTTGCCTTTTACTGTCATTTCTCTTGTTTTATTATTATCAATGTTTAGCTATTTTTCAGTTAATTTAATACAGTTTCTAATGTGAAAGACATTTGTCTGGAGCCCATTTTCCCCTTAAATTAAATGCTAGAGACCTCAAGTTAAAGCATATTGCTTAGTAGGAAGGTAGAAAATTTTTAGCTCTGTGATTCTTAGAGTTTTAATGACAGGGTCATTTTCAGTAAATGCTCACCAACACATAATCACCAAATATTAAAGGAATTATGTAATTGGATTTTCCCCTTTATACATTTAACCTTGGTCATAATCCCACTATTTTATACATATTTATGCATTGCTAGAGTTTCCTAGGACTCCAATAGCATGCTTTTCAAGTGTTATTACTTCCTTAATGTTAAAGAAAAAAATCAGTATATTAAATTCTATAATAAAGTAGGTAAGCAATGTTAAATCATCCACAGAGATAAACAACCTCTTGAAATGCTTTTGAAAGAGAAAAGTGTTCACTTTCATTGCCTTCATTAAGATCTCCAAATACTCAAGAGACTAAGAAGGCTATTCTCATCTATTTGTGTTTCCTGACAGAACTAAGGAAAGGAGACACTCTTCAAAAGATGGATATCAGTTCATTCTGAAAATGTGCCTTTTTACCTGGGTGTTTAGCATAAAAATCACTATTGGGGATCTTACAGGTGTCTGTTGTAGATCTGTTACAGTGAGGTGACTTAGACATTGGGCTTTACCATATAGACAATGACTTAAGCCATTGTCCTTCAAATGTTGGGCTTTGAAACAGAAGTACCTGGGACTGAATTACTCTCAAATCTCTAGAATCAGTGACAACACATGGCTTTTATGAGGAATTATATATGAAATACCTCCTGTGTCTCTCCTCATGTTCTCTGACCACCTTCACATCGTGCAGCAACCAACATTGCATGAATACAATCTGAACTCTCAGCTGTGCTCATTTCACTTTCTGTTCTGGAGATTCTCTGATACTAATTTTGGCTACTTCCTAGAACCAAGAGACGAATCGCTTACATACTGCAAACCTATGTGAGGGTGTTAGTAACCCACTAAAACACAACGAATGAAAGACTGTAGCAGGTAACTAAGCTTTCCCTCAGATATTCTTCATGGTCCATGGAAGGCTCTGTGGGCCCCAGAAGCTCACAGGTGCATACCCTTCTATTTTCCTCTTCCCCATTTCATTCTTTTAAGTTCCCTCCTCCTATTCCCTAGGATCACTTTCCAAAATAAATTGCAGGTGTGCTAGTTGTCTTAGACTGCTTTCTGGAAACTATTATTTTTCTCCTCCACAAGAAATTATCACTGTGAATATTATAGGAGGAAGAAATAGAATAAATAAGTGGTTTATTTTCAGGTTTGAATGAACCCTTTCTAATGAAAATGTATTGGACTCTTACTAACTGCCAAATCTCTGATAAATACTCTATGTGCACTATCAAATTGAATCTTCTCAAAATGCCCTAAGGAGGTATTATGTGTCCCATTTTACAGATAAGGACATTGAATTTTAGAGAAGTATATAACTGGTCCAAATTTATGTAAATAGTAAGTGAAAAGACTAAAACCCAGCACCAGCCAACTTAGAAGTTCATGTTCTCAGTCATTCTGCTCTACAGCACTCCTCAAATAAGGAGAGTTAACCTATGTTGACACCATGTGAGAAAAGATTCTGAATATATAAACACACAGTTCCAAATATGTTTTAGAGTAATTGGATAGCAATGATACTGAAAGGTAATGCACAAACCATTTTACCATTGTGGAATGTTTGAAGATACATGAATTCCCTAATAACAAGAGGACATATGTAACATTAAAATATGTTTTCTCTTTCCACTGAAGATATGTCAGAGCTATTCCTGTGCATGGAAACCCTTGCTCAGAAGACCATGACTACATGCTTGGAAGGCATTAGTAAATCTCCTTGCTCGGGCATTATACCAAAAATACTGCAAAATCATTCAGAGAGGCATCCATATACTGCAGAAACATCGAATTGTTCAAAACACCCAGACTTGTAAACATGAAAGCCTCATGTGGTTTTCAAACCCGACAAAATACACAAAGCATGTCACAACATTTCAAGTCATAGCAGACACCCACAATCCTATTTGCAATCTGACACAGGAAAATCCCATTACCTCCCACTGTTCTACTAGTGTAGAAATAGATTTGGTTTACCACTGATCAGATCTGCTAACAACACTTTTATTTCATTTAGCAATATTCCAGCAATTGTTGAGGAGAGAGTCTGTGAATTTGGAAAAAAAAACTCTCACCATAAACAAGGCAGACGGGTTTTAAAAAGAAAATAAGTCATATCAAAGTACAATTTTTATTATCACATCAAAATACAATTTTTATTATTACTTCCAATTAAGTTTATGGTCGACTGTTATAAACATCACAGGCTTCTAATAACAACAGTATAGTAAGAAAATTTCTGTGCCAGTTCTCACAACTGTCTATTTCTATCATACTTACTCCGATTTTAATGAAGTTATCTTTGACGTGTGAAGCTTGAGAATGCAGACTTCAGCCAATAGCATCAGAGAAAAGGAGCTCACATTTATTCTACACCTATGCTTTTTTACATAAGCTCAGCTAATCCTCAGTCCAACCATATGACATAGATACTATTGTTCTCTGATAAAGAAATCAAGATTCAGAGAGATTAAACAATTTTCCAACAGAGCCAAACAGTACGTAAATGATAGAACCAATATTTGAAGTCAGACCTTGATGATCTCAAAGCCCTTACATGTGATGGTTTTATCTATGCATTTTTTAAGCTAGTAAGTTCCTAAAGTTCATCATCATATCATCATGTCTTTGGATTCAATTTTCAGTCCCCTCCCCGCACTGGTCAAAGATGTCATTTTGCGTGCTTCTGGCTGCAGGTAACTGAATACAAAATTTTAAATGGCTTAAATACTTGTGATTCAATATATGCACAGCTTGGACATCACCTGGGATGATAGATATATACACTCTAAGGCACTACCATGACCTTCTTGAATCAGAACCTGAATGTTAACAAGATCCCCAAGTGATTCTTGTGCACATTAAAGCTTGAGAAACACTAGCTTAAATGACAGGAACTATTATTGACTCATATCGCAAGAGCCCTGAAGTTGGGTGTTTCCAGGGCAGTTAACAGATCAATGATAGACCCAAATCCCAGTCTTCTCCCACCTTTATACTTCTGCTTTGGTCTGTTTTCTGTTCCCTGCTTTGTCTTCAGATAACTGCAGCTGCCCAGGCAATGTATCTTTTCAGAACAATGTCCAAGGATAGAAGGTCAAAGGATGACTCTCCTCTTGCCTATCTTTTATCAGGAAAGATAATTTCCTCTGGAAGTCTTAAGAAGGATTTTCTCAGGTCCCTTTGTACTGTACAGGCTTTGATTGCAAGCCCTTCTCCTAGATATCAGGAAAGCTGGGAGGTTGAACCTCTGAAACTGCCATGTCTTCGGTGAGGGTGCCACAAGGAAGGATAGGAGAATGAACCTAACATAAAGGCACAGAAGGGAAAGGTATACTCTGCCCATGGTGATAAGGTCCTTGATGCTCACGTCTCACCTGGAGAAATACCTCAAACTATTAAACATTAAGAGCTGTGTTTTATATGTAATACAGTAGGTAGCTAGCCAGACATGAGCAGAGGAGGAGAGGGCTCCTGCCCACCAGGAATGTCTGGTGACCATCAAGTGATGGTCAGGCAGCTGTTACACTGCCTCTCTAAAATAATAATTGGTCCTCACTAGCATCAGGGAAAGGAGAGCTCCCAATAAACAGAAACACCTGAAACTGGAGACAAACAGCTTCCCAATGATATTACTATCTCAGAACCTGGGCTAGTGGGCTCAAGTGTGCACACTGAGAGGCAAAATGGTGGTGTTCAACTGCTATGTGACCTTCAAGGGACATTTGGTTGTCAAAGGAAGAATGCATCAAGGAAGCAAGTATACAACTCCAGTAAACACGCTGCACCTGCAGCCCCTCCCAAACTTTGGCAGGCCACTGCGCATGCAGACGGACCACCCCAAGTGAACTCAGGGGAGAGGTAACGCAAGACCCCGGAAGTATGCCAGCATATAAAACCGTAAGTCCAAAGGTCAAACGCTGCACTTTATCTCTCAAGTTGC
Source organism: Aotus nancymaae (assembly GCF_030222135.1). Lineage (NCBI taxonomy): Eukaryota > Metazoa > Chordata > Mammalia > Primates > Aotidae > Aotus > Aotus nancymaae. The sequence continues at coordinate 81,563,628 of NW_026988442.1, forward strand.
CCACTGGCCCTCTTCCAAGTGTAGTTTATTTTCTTTCCTCCCTTCTCTTTAAGCCTTTTAATAAACTTTCACTCCTGCTCTAAAACTTGCCTTGGTCTCTCCTGCTTTCTGCCTCCTCAGTGGAATTACTCTTGCCTGAGGAGAGTATAAATAACTCTTGCCTGAGGAGGCAAGAACTGAGGTTGCTGCAGACCCACACGGATTCGCTGCCAGTAACGTACAGACCTACTTTTCCTCCCAGAAGACCCCAAACATCGACTCCGCTCTCTGCTCCTGAGTGAGTACACTCTTCCCTAGTTGACATTTTCTGTTTTCACCTATGCTTTTCATCATTGACACATTTTCCAGTGCAGGCAGGCAGTTTTGAAATGCGATTGCTGTGCTAGCAGGCCCATTTTGTAGGCTTTATTTGCTCTAACACAATTTATGATGCCTTGATTATCTCCGTATGGCCTAAATTGCTAGGCACGCCATTAATTCTCCTGATTGATGGATTGTGTAAGGCATATACCAAAGGGAAAAGAAAAGGCCTGACAAGGAAACACAGGTAACGCAGCCTCCCAATTCATGTGCACTTTTAACGGGTGTAATTCTCATTACACTCCAACTCTCTATGCCTTAGGACATCATGTGTGACTTTTAATGATCTGTATAGTGTAATTGGATTTCAAGCCCTTGGGAAGAACAAATTGTAAATTCCCTTGCTCAGATAAAGGAAAAATTTTAACATCAAGGTTGACTTCAGTAATGAAATAACACAAAAATAATTTATGCCCACTCTGTGCCAGGTACTCTGCTGTATGGCACAGTATTAGGATCCTTGTTTTAACACTTCATCTGATGAATAAGGCTAACATATAAACGGATATTTCAGTACAAATGTTACAGCTAAATGAGTCATCAGTTACTGGAAAATAGCATATTCGATATTTTTGGGGGGGTTTTAATTGAGTGATTTTAATTTATTATTTATTTATTTTTGAGATGGAGGTTCACGTTTGTTGCCCAGGCTGGAGTGCAGGGGCACGATCTGGGCTCACTGCACCCTCCTCCTCTCTGGTTCAAGCAATTCTCCTGCCTCAGCCTCCCAAGTAACGAATTACAGGCATGCGCCACCATGCCCCATTATTGTATTTTTAATAGAGATGGGATTTCACCATGTTAGCCAGGCTGGTCTCGAAATCCTGACCTCTGGTGATCCGTCTGCCTTGGCCTCCCAAAGTGTTGGGATTACAGGCATGAGCCACTGCACCTGGCCCACTGAGTCATTTTTAACCCTCACCTAATTGAATGCGCTATTCTCTTGTGCCCACCCCACCGTGAAAAAATATTTCATAATAAATCTACTTTTTAAAATTTAAGTCAAAAGGGCTCCATAGCTCACTTTTATACTGAAAGCGGTTTGTCTATATGTAGTTGCCCTTTCCGCTCTCAATTTCAGGGACATTTTTAGAAAAGCCCTGCCATTTTGACAATTATTTCTTAGTCCCAATTGCCTCTACCATAAGGCCATTTATTAAAAAAAAATAATATTTAGTTTAGTGTTCGTGTTGTTATTTTATGTTGCGTGGGCATTATTTTAAGTAAATTTATCAAGGGTAGAAGAAAAGAATTTACATCTCATAGAAAAGTGAATATTTCCAGAGAGTGAAAAATTTTCAAATAGTCAAATGGCCGCCTGCCCATCACCCACCCACTGCCTTTGGAACTCAGTTGTGTCTCTACCCAGCTTGCGCCCAGAACCAGCCTTTTCCTTTATGCTTTACTGACCTTTCTGTGCTTTTCTCATTCTCCAAACCAGGAGATTATTTAATTTGCAAGCTTTTCTTTTGGTTTTAGGTTGACAGGTAGTAGTGAAAGGAGTTAAAACTTTCGATATTTGGAATTATGCTTTTAACTTAATCTGGACTCTATACTCTCTATTAAAAATTTATTCTGTTACCCACTTTTCTATCAAATTCTAAATACACATTTCTTAACTATTTCCAGTTACCCGCAATTCCTGAATCCCTCTACCTTATTCCTTTTCATGGAATATAATTTCTCATTTATATATGCACTTTGTAATGTGTATAATTTATATTATGCCTACTCAGTTTGTAAATTGCTGTAATACAAATATCTTAATAATGATGAGAGCTAACATTAACTAGTTGCTTGATTTGTACCAGGTCCTAGAAGATGCTCATTAACACACTTATTTTTAACCTTAAAACAGTAACTAGTTAAGTATGATCACTATCCCAACTTTTACATGAGAAAACTGTAAGCTTAGAAAATATAAATAAGTTATTAAAGGTCAATTAGTCAAAGTAAGACATACCAGTTAGGGGAACACAGGGAAAAGAAAACAAGTTTCAGTATGTTACAAAAATAAAGCTTTACTTTTCACTCATATGAAGTCACATATGGGCAGGTAAAAGCTATTATTCCTTATGCCATCTGGAGCATGTGGCCTCCACGCTGTAACCTCAAGAGCAGAGAAGGTCGAAGGAGACACACAAAGCCAGCTTTAAATTGCCATCTCTCTGAAGTGACACACATCACATCTGTTCGTAGTCTATTATTGAGGATGGCTCTGAGTCCCAGTCTAACAGCACAAGTGTTGGAAAATGCATGGGAACAAATGGAGAATTTAGTGAGCACTGGCTGTCACTGTCACAGTCCACCATCTGGATAGCAAAACTTTTACTTGCTCCTTCAATTCCCCTACACATTAGGCACAATCAACTCCACCCCAAGAAACATTAACTCCAAGCCCTTCCAGCTCAAAGCCCAGGATTCCTGGGTGTTGTTAAATAGTCCTACATTAAGTTTATGTAAAACTCTTTTTTGGCTGAAAAACTTTGAACTTTAAAACAATCGGTTTTCTGTCCTCCATGCTCCTAGTAACAGTAGAACAGGGATGAAATAACCAAAATCAATAGTTCTATTTGGAAAGGAAAAAAAATAGGTAAGTCTGCCTTAGGAAGCAACAGTTTCCCTAGCCCACCTCTTACCTATAAGCAGATGGCAGCTGATATAGTTTGGATGTTTGTGCCCTCCAAATTTCATGTTGAAATGTAATCCCCAGTGTTGGAGACGGTGCCTAGTGGGTGTGTTTGAGTCATGGGGATGGATCCTTTATGAATAGCTTGCTATCATCTCATGGTAATGAGTGATTTCTTTTGTAGTTTGTACAAGAGCTGGTTGTTTAAAAGAGCCTAGTATTTCTCCCACTCTCTTGCTCTCGCTCACCATGTGATGTACCAGCTACCCCTTTGCCTTCTGCCATGATTGTAAGCTTTCTGAGGCCTCACCAGAAACCATGCAGATACTGGTGCCATGCTGGTGTAGCCTGCAGAACTGTGAGCCAAAATAAACCTTTTTTCTTCACAAATTACCCAGTCTCTGGTATTCCTTTATAGTAAGGCAACATGGACTAATACAGGAGTCCAACTATTTTCTTAAGATTGAAGAGTGAAATTCAATTTTGCATATATTTCATGCTGGGAAATTAGTAAGTTTCTTATTTATTTAACTTCCAAACTGGTCTAAAGCTAGTCATTAAATTCAGATTTCTTTTATATCATTTTCTTATTCCATTTTCTGTTGCTATGACTCAATACCTGAGAATGATTAACTCATAAATAAAATAAATTTATTTGTTACATTTCTGCAGGCTAAAAGGTCTGGTATTTAGGGCTTGGCATCTAGTCAGCTTCTGGTGACAGCCTTGTGCTCCATCACATCATGAAAGGCATCACAGAGTGAGACAGGTGTACTGAGAGCCAAACGGGCACTTAGAACAAATCTACTTTCATGATAACTCACTCCCATGATAAGGCATTAATCCACTGACCTAATTGATGAATGAATTACTTCATTAATGAGGAAACAGCCCTCCTGTCCCAATCACTTCTTAAAGGCCCCACCTCTAAATACAGTTACTATTGGGGAATAAATTTCAACGTGAGTTTCAGAGGACACAGATATTGAAATAGCACTCATTCCTTAAGAATCCGTACTGTCTTGTGAGGGATAGAGTGTGAATGCTTCTTTCCTTATCTCTTATTATACTGTCAGCTAATTTAAGACTGCAGCATAAAAAGGAAAGTTCACACAATTAATCTGATCTTTACATTGATCTCTTATTCAAAGGAATGGTTTTACTAGACCTACGTGGTCTGAGGCTTATTTAATCCCATTATTTTCTATTTATAATTAATAACTGTGACGTTCCAAACCCTGAAAAGACCCAGATATCTAGACTCTTTATTTAACCTCTTCTTAAATTTATTTTCTAATGAGATATAATTCATATAACATACAATTCACTTTTTCATGGTGCACACTTCAGTGATTTTTAGTATTTTCACAAAGTTGTACAAAAACTTCCACTATTTTTTCAAAAATAGCCTCCAAAAAATACCTCTACATCCTGTTATAGTCACTGTCCGTGTTGCCTTTCCACAGCTCCTGACAATCACTCACGGATCCTTTTCTATTAATTTGTCTATTCTGTACATTTAATATATAAACAGGCACTTCTCAAAAGAAGACATTTATGCAGCCAACAAACATATGAAAAAAAGCTCATAATCACTGGTCATTAGGGAAATACAAATCAAAACAACATTGAAATGCCATCTCACACCAGTTAGAATGACAATCGTTAAAAAGTCAAGAAACAACAGATGCTGGAGAGGATGTGGGAAAAAACACTTTTACACTGTTGGTTGGAGTGTAAGTTCAAACATTGTGGAAGACAGGGTAGCGATTCTTTGTGGATTTAGAAATAGAAATACCATTTGACCTAGCAATGCCATTACTGGGTATATACCCAAAGGATTATAAATCATTTTACTATAAAGACACATGCACTTGTATGTTTATTCTGGCACTGTTCATACTAGCAAAGACTTGGAACCAACCCAAATGCCCATCAATAATAGACTGGATAAAGAAAATGTGGCACATATACACCATGGAATACTATGCAGCCATAAAAAAGGATGAGTTCATGTCCTTTGCAGGGACATGGATGAAGCTGGAAACTATCATTTTCAGCAAAGTGACACAGGAACAGAAAACCAAACACTACATGTTCTCACTGATAAGTGGGAGTTGAACAATGACACATGGACACAGGGAGGGGAATATCACAAACCAGGGGCTGTCAGTGGGTCGGGGCTAGGGGAGGGATAGCATTAGGAAAAATACCTAATATAGATGAAGGGTTGATGGGTGCATCAAACCACCATGGCACATATATACCTACATAACAAACCTGTACACTCTGCATGTGTACCCCAGAACTTAAAGTTTAATAATAAGAATAAAACTAAAAGGAATCATATGTGGACTTTAGTAATTGGCCTTTTTCACTTAGCATAATGCTTTCAAGATTGATCTATGTTTGAGTATACATCAATACTTCATTCTTTTTATGACAAAGAAAGTGTATGTATATCTATGTATACCCAGTGTATGTGTATACCACATTTTTAAAATTCATACATCAGTTGGTAGATATTTGGGTTTCTGCCACCCAAAGGCTATTATAAATAATGCTTCAATGAACATTTTTTTGTAATGTTTTCAAATGTTCTGGCTATGTACCTAAGTGCGGAGCTGGTTGGTCATAGGGTAACTCTATGTTTAACTTTGTAGGAACTTCAAAACTGTTTTCCAGAGTGGCTGCATTACTTTACGTTACCACTTGCAATGTATGAGGGCTACAGTTTCTCCGTATCTGGCAAACACTTGTTATTTTCCATGCTTCTTTTATTGTAGCCATCCTAGTTAGTGGGTGTTAAGTATCTTATTGTGGTTTTAATTTACATTTCCCTAGTGACTAAATATATTGAGTATCTTTTTATGTGCTTACTGGTCATGTGTATGTCTTTTGAGAAATGTCTAATGAAAATCTTTGCCCATTTTAATTTTCGTTTTATTTTTTTGCTTAGTACTTTGCTTTTTTATTGGTACTAAAGAATTTTACATGTATATGGGGTACATGTGATATTTTGACACATGCATACAATGTATAATGATCAAATCAGGATACTTAGGATATCCAGCAGCTCAAACATTTATCATTTCTTTGCTTTGAGAACAAGTCAAATCTTCTCTTCTAGCTATTTTGAAATATAAAATAAACGATGAACTATAGTCACCCTACTGTGCTATCAAATAGTAGAACTTATTCCTACTAGTTAACTCAATATTTGTATCATTAATCAACCTTTCCTTACCCCTCTCCCACAATCCCCAGTCTTTAGTAATCACCGTTCTTCTCTCTGCCTCCATGTAATAACTTGTTTAGCCCCCACATATAAGCAAACACATGTGATATTTTTTCTTTCTGTGCCTGGCCTCTTTAACTTTACCATAAAAACTCTCATTCCACACACGTTGCTGCAAACGACAGGATTTATTCCCTTTTAATGGCTGAACGATATCTCCTTGTGTATATATGTCACATTTTCTATATCTGTTGATCTGCTGATGGATAATTCAGTTGATTTATTACAAGCAGTGTTGCAATTATAAACATGGTGGACCAGGTATCCCTTTGATATACCGATTGCCTTTCCTTCAAATAAATACCCAGTAATGGGATTGCTAGATTATATAGCAGTTCTATTTTTAATTTGTTTGCAAGATCTCCATACGGTTTATATTTCTAGCAACAGTGATTTTTTAAAATAGAAGCCATTCTATCTGGGATGAGATAATATCCCATTGTGGTTTTGATTTCCATTTCCCTGATGATTAGTGATGCTGAGTATTTTTCATATACCTGTTGGCAGTTTGTATTTCTTCTTCCGAAAAATGTCTATTTAGCCCATTTTCCCATTTTTGAAATTAGATTATATATTTTTTTGTTTTCTTTTCTGTTGGGTTGAGTTCCTTGTATATTCTGAATATGAATACCTTGTTGAATACATAGTTTGTTATTACTTTCTCCCGATCTGTAAGTTATCTCTTCACCCTGCTGATTATTTCCTTTGCTGTGCAGAAGCTTTTTAGTTTAATGTAATTTTAGTGATCTCTGTTTTGTTTTTGTTGCCTGTGCTTTTGAAGACTTAGCTTTAAAATCCATGCATAGACTAATGTTCTGAAGCACTTCTCCTTGTTTTCTTCCAATAGTTTTATAGCTTCAGGTCTTACATTTAAGTTTTTAATGCACTTTGAGTTGATTTTTGTATATGGTGAAAATTCGGTTCTAGTATCACTCTTCTGCATATGAATATTCTATTTTCTCAGCACCACTTAGGAAGAAAATATTATTTTCTCAACATATGTTCTTGGTGCTCCTGTCAAATATTAGTTTTGACTGAAAATATATAGATTTGTTTCTGGGTTTTCTATTTGTGCTCCATTAGTCTATGTATCTGCTTTTATGCCAATACCATGCTGTTACTATAGTTTTATAATATGTTTTAAAGTCAGATAGTGTGATGCCTTCAGCTTTGTCATTTTTGCTCAGTATTGCCTTGGCTACTTGAGCTTTTTTTGCATTTTCATAATAACTTTAGGAATTGTTTTTCTATTTATATGAAGAATGTCATTGGTATTTTATAGAGATTGCATTGAATCTATAGGTTTCTTTGGGTAGTTTGGCTATTTTAAATATATTTATTATTCCAGTCCAGGAGCAACAGTCATCTTCCCATTTATTTATTGCTTTCTTCAATTTCTTTCCCCAGTGTTTTTTTGTTTTGTTTTGTTTTGTTTTCAAGATGGAGTCTTGCTCTTTCACCCAGGCTGGAGTGCAGTGGTTGATCTCTGCTTACTGCAGCTTTTGCCTCCTGGGTTCAAGTGATTCTCTTGCCTCAGTCTCCTGAGTAGCTGGGACTACAAGCACGTGCCACTATGCCCAGCTAATTTTTGTATTTTAGTAGAGACTATATTGGCCAGGCTTGTCTCAAATTGTTGACCTTATGTAATCTGCTCACCTTGGCATCTCAAAGTGCTGGGATTATGGGCATGAGCCACCACACCTAGCATTATAGTTTTCATTGTAGAGATATTTTACCCTTTTGATTAAATATATTAATAGGTATTTTCCTTTTTTGTGTGTAGCTTTTGTGAATAAAATAGCTTTCTTGATTTCTTTTTTAGCTAGTTTGTTATTGGTGTATAGGAATGCTAGTATTTTTTACGGTTGATTTTATATCATATAACTTTACCGAACTTATCAGTTCTGTATTTTTTGTGTGTGTATGTATGGAGTCTTTAGTTTTCTCTAACTATGAAATCATATATTTGTCAAAGACAATTTGACTTCCTCTTTCCCAATTTGGATGCCTTTTATATTTCTCTTGCCCAACTGATCTGGCTAGGTCTTTTGCTCCAATGTTAAATAAATGTAGTGAAAGTAAACATCCTTCTTTTGTTCCAATTCTTACAGGAAAAGCTTTCTGCACTTCCAGATTTAGTATGATCTTAGCTGTGGGTTTCATATATGGCTTTTATTATTTATTTATTTATTTTTTTTTTTTTTTTTTTTGAGACGGAGTTTCGCTCTTGTTACCCAGGCTGGAGTGCAATGGCGCGATCTCGGCTCACCGCAACCTCCGCCTCCTGGGTTCAGGCAATTCTCCTGCCTCAGCCTCCTGAGTAGCTGGGATTACAGGCACGCGCCACTGTGCTCAGCTAATTTTTTTTTGTATTTTTAGTAGAGACGGGGTTTCACCATGTTGACCGGGATGGTCCCGATCTCTTGACCTCGTGATCCACCCGCCTCGGCCTCCCAAAGTGCGGCTTTTATTATTTTAAGGTATGTTCCTTTTATGTCTATCAGAATAATGCTAACCCTGCTGAATGATTTAGGAAAATTTCCACTGTCTTCAATTTTTTGTAATAGTTTGAGAATTGGTATTGAGTCTCCTTTATAAGCTTAGTAGATTCATCAGTAAAGCCATTTGGTCCTGGGCTTTTCTTTTGAGGAAGACTGTTTATTACTGATCTAATCTTATTTCTCATTATTAGTTTGTTCAAGTTTTCTACTTCTTCTTTGTTCAGTCTTGGTAGATTGTATGTGTCCAGAAATTTACCACTTACCTTTAATTTTTAAAAACTTGTTAGCTTATACTTGTTTATTAGCCTCTAATGCTCCTTTGTATTTCTGTGGGTTAAGTTGTAATGTTACCTTTTTCTTCTTTGATTTTGAGTCTTCTTTTTTCTTCATTAGTCTAATGAATGGTTTATTGATTTTGTTTATTTTTTCATTTTTATTTTCTTTTATTTCATAAGTTCTGGGGTACATGTACAGGATATGCAAGTTTGTTGCATAGGTAAACTTGTGCCATGGTGGTTTGCTGCACCTATCAACCCATCACCTATGAATTAAGGCTCACATGCATTAGCTCTTTTTCCTAATGCCCTAAAAGCATTTCATTTTGTTGATTCTTTGTATTTTTGTTTCTAATTTCTTTAGTTCTGCTCTAATCTTTATTATTTATATTTTCTACTAATTTTGGGTTTAATTTACTCTTGCTTTTCTAGATCCTGGGAGAGCATTTATAGGTTGCTTATTTAAAATCTTTCTACTTTCTAGATGTAGTTGTTTACTGCTATAATTTTTTCCTATTAGCAATGATTTTGCTGTACCCCATACATTTTGGTATGCTCTGTTTTCATTTTTTTAAGTAGTTTTTGATTTTCTTATTTTTTTCATTGATTTGATGGTTATTCAGGAGCATATTTTAAAAATTTACTTGTATAGTTTTCAATTTTGTATTGTAATCTATTTCTAGTTTTATTTCATTGTAATCTAAGAAAATACTGAATGCAATTTCTATTTTAAAAAATTTCTTGAGAATTCTACTGTGGACTAACAATACAATTCGTCTGAAACATCCAGGAGAATGTTCCATGTGCTGATGAGAAGAAAGAATATTCTTTAGTTGTTGCATACAATGTTCTCTTAAGGTTTGTTTGGTCCCTTTGGTCTATCATGCAGATTTAGTCCTATGTTTCTTTGTTGATTTTCTGTGTAGATCATCTGTCTGATGCTGAAAGTGGGGTATTGAATTTCCCAGGTATTATTACATTAGGGTCTATTTCTATATTTAGCTCTGATAATATTAGCTGTATATACCTCCTTACCTTGGTATTGGGTGCATATATATTTACAGTTGTTACATCTGCTTGCTGTATTGATCCCTTCATCATTATATAATTATTTTCTCTTTTTATTATTTTTGACTTAATGTCTTATTTTTTCTGATATAAATGTTGGGGTTCAGGGATGCCCTCAGTTCCCCAAGAGGACGTTTCTGCAGGTTCTTGGTCTATCATTCTCTCAAGAATGAGAGAGGAATCCATCATGCAGTGCACTCATGAAATAAATACCAGACCCCAAAAGTGTGGCAGAAAAGTGATTTATTTAGGTAGAGAGAGAAAAAGGAGAAGGAGAGAGAAAGAAACAGCCAGCTTTCACACTGAATGAGAGAAAGAAAAGCCGCTCTTACACTGAGTGAGAAGGTTTCCCAGAGGGAGAAAACCAGAGAAGGAAAACTCCCCTCACACTGAATGCGAGAATCTAGAGAGATGGAATCCAGGAGAGGAAAGACAGCATCTACACTGGGTGGAAGGGAACCCCAGAGGGGAAATCCAGGAGGGAAAAGAGAGTTCCCACTATGTGGGAGGGGATTCCAGAGAGCTGGAAATCAGGTGTGGGTGAAGGAGCAGGGGAATTTATCCTGGGAGAAATTCCCACCTCCCCAAGTTCCTCTGGCCAATGAAAGGAGTTCCTTTAAACTTCCGCTGGGGTGATTGACTCTTAAATCATGCACGGGAATTTAAACATAAACTGTTAAATCTCCCGGATGAAGAGAGATGGGAGGGGGGCATGGCGCTGGGAAGTTCTTGTCCTTGAAACTGCGCCCCCTTGTGGACCCAGAAAGAGAACATATTCCCTCGTAAACACAGGTACTACTGTACACTTCTGGTTTCTCTTTACATGAAATATTTTTATCCATCCTTTTAGTGTGTATATGTCTTTACTAGTGAAGTAAGTCTTTTGTAGGCAGCACATAATTGGATTTATATATTTAATCCATTCAATTCATCTGTATATTTTAACTGGAGAACTTAAACCACTTAAATTCAACGTTGTTATTGATAGGTGAGGACTTATTCCTGTCATTTCTTAAATTGTTTCCCAATTGTTTGCATATCCTTATTTTCTCTTCTATTATTTACCTTTATAATTTTTTTGTACTGATAGTTTGATTCCTTTCTCTTTCTCATTTGATTTTATCAGTTTTATCAGTTTTTCTTTCTTTCTTTCTTTCTTTTTTTTTTGGTGTTTGGTATCATTCTTTCATTACACATATAGAACTTCTTTAAGCATTTCTTTTAAAGTCATTCTAGTGGTTATAAATTCCCCAGGTTTTGCTTGTCTGGGAAAGGCTTTTTTTCTCCTTCATTTCTGAAGGCTGGCTTTGATAGGTATGGTATTCTTGGCTGTCAGCTTTTTAAAATATATCCTGTGCTTTCCTGGCCTTTAAGGTTCTGCTGAGAAGTTCACTGTTAGTGTGACGGGGACTACTTTATATATGACTTGACTCTATTACTATTTTTAGAAATCTGTCTTTGACTTTTGACTATGTGCCTTGTAGAAAACCTTTCTGAGTTGAATCTATTTGGGGTTTCCTTGAGCTTCCCATATCTGAATGTCTCTATCTCTTGCAAGACTTGAAGGCTATCAGCTATTATCTAATTAAATAAGTTTTCTATGCTTTCGTCTATCTCTTCTTCTAGAACACCCCAAAATAGTGTATTTGGGTGCTTTATAAGGTCCCACATGCCATATAGGCTTTCTTCATTCTTTTTAATTTTTATCTGTTGTTTTTTTAAAGACTTGTCTCCAAGTTTAGAATTGTTTTATTCTGCTTGAATTAGCTGATTATGAAGCTTTCAGCTGTATTTTTTATTTTATAGTTTGAATTCTTTACTTCTCAAATTTCTGTTTTGTTCTTTTTTGTGATATCTGTCTTCATCGAATTTATTATTGAAATAATAAAATTATTTCTGATTTATTTGTATTGTGTATCTGTGATCTCTTGTATCTCACTGAGTTTTAAAAATATTATTTTAAATTATTTGTTAGGTAGTTTATAGTTTTATTTTCCATTGGGATCTGTTAATGGAGAATTATTACACTCCTTCGAGGTGTAATGTTTTCATGCTTTTGTATGTTTCTTGGGCTCTTAGGTTGATAATGTGCACATCTGGAATGATAGCTACTTTTGCCAACTTTATGGAATGGCTTTTGTGAAAAAAAATTTTTTTATTTAGATGTATCTATAATATTGGTTTGATAGGTGCTTTGACTTTGATTCTGGACCAGTGCAGTGGTGTAATCTTTATATGATTTATATAGCTGTAACCAACATCACTAATGTTTGTATGTTCCTTTGTGGCTTAGGCTTAATGAAGAATGTACTGAGTCTTTGCTGAGGATAAGGATGTCAAGTGGGCTTGTTCTAGGGCACCAGTGGTGGTAGTGTTAGGCCAGGAAGGCCAGTCCTCATGACCCTGGTGCATATGTGGGTGCCAGCAGTGATAGCTTCAGGTGGTTGGTCTTCAGACCTCTAGATAACATGTTTATGTGCTGATAGTAGTAGGGAGAGGCTGACTGTGAGGTTCCTAGCCCCCTGGAGGTGTGCATGATGTTGGCAGTGGAAGTAGTGGCAGAAATCATTCTTTGGGCTCTTGCATGGTTGACTCATATGCAGAGGGATGGGTAAACTAAAACCTGGACACCCAGATAGCACATACATTGACAGTTGCAGGTAGGGCAGGTCCATCATCAGGCTTCTGAATGCTGTGCATAGGTGCCCATAAAAATTTCTGTCCATTTTAAATTTGTTTAAATCTTTTTAAGCGTCTTTGTAATATTCTGAGCCCAAATTTCTTATCAGATATATAATTTGCAAATATTTTCTCACATTTTATGAGTGTTCTCATTTGCTTGACAGTCTTTTGAAACACAAATTTTAATTTTGATGAAGTTCAATTTATCTATTTTTCTCATAGCCTCTGCTTTTAATATTACATCCAGGAAATCATTGCCTAATTCCAAGGCCATAAAGACGTATTCCTATGTTTACTTTGAAGAAATTTATATTTTTGCCTTTTTCAATTAGTACTTTAATCTATTTTGAGTGATTTTTTATATGATGTGACATGGCCATCTAAATTTATTCTTTTGAATGTTAATAAACAATTATCCCAGAACTATTTGTTAAAAAGATTATTGTTTTCTCTGAATTATCTCGGCTTTCTCATTGCAAATCAATTAACCACAAATGTAAGAATATATTTCTGGAGCCTCAATTCCATTCTATTGATCAACACGTCAATACTTAAGCCAATGTTACACATTCTTAATTATTATGATTTTAAGAAGTTTTGAAATTGGGAAGTCTGAATTTTCCAAATCTGTCCTTTTTTCATGATTGTTTTGGCTATTTTGACTGGATCCTCTGAATTTCCTATATGAAACTTAAGATTATATTGTTAGTTTCTGCACAAAAGGCAGATGGAATTTTGACAAAGTTTGTATGTTGAATTAATAGATGAATTGATATCTTAACAATGTCTTCCAGTCCACAAACAGAATCTTTTGAATTTATTTATGTTTTATTTATTTTTTCAATAAAAACTTGTAGTTTTCACTATATAAACCTTGAAATTATTTTGTTAAATTTATTTCTAAGCATGTTATTCTTTTTAATGATAATATAGATTAGATTGTTTTCATTTCATTTAGAGCATTCATTGCTATTGTATAGACGTAATTGGTTTCTGTATGTTAATCTCATATCCTGCAATTTTCTTGAACTTATTTATTAGCTTTAGAGTTTTTCTTACTGCTTCCTTATGATTTTCCACATACAAAATTATGCCCTCTGTGAGTAGATATACTTTTACGTCTTCCTTTCCAACATAGACACATTTTATTTCTTTTTCTTGCCTAAGTATTTTGTTTAGACTCTGGATAGAGCTTCTAGTAAAACATTGCATAAAAGTAGGAAGAGGAGATAAACTTGTTTTATTCCTGATCTTAGGGGAAAATATTTCTGTCTTTCATTATTAACTGTGATGCTCTGTGGGTTTTTCATAGATGCCCATTATTAGGTTGAGTAAGTTTCCTTCCCTTATTATCTCATCAAGTGTTTGTATCATACAAGGACAATAAATTTTTGTCAAATGCTTGTTCTTCATATATTGAAATGATCCAGTGGCTTGTATGCCTCATCTGCTCTATTAACATGATATAGTACAGGGATTTTCACATGGTGAACCAAACTTACATTCCTAGAATAAATACCAATCGGACAGTGTATAATCTTCTGAATTCTGTTTACTACTACTTTTTGATGATTTTTGCATTTGCATTCATGAGAAATTGGCTTTTCCTGAGATGTGTTTGTCTCATTTTGGTAACAGGGTAATACTGGCCACATAGAACAAGGGAGAAAGTTTTGTTCCTCTTTTACCTTTGTAATAGCTTATACAACTCTTAATTATTTTTAAATATTTTTAAAAATCAAATGTTAATTATTTAAAATATTTTTCAAAAGCATATAATTTACCAGTGAATACAGCTCTGGTCTAGAATTCTCTTTACAGGAATTTTTAAAATTAATGATTTACTGTATTTCTCTTTATAAGTCTATTTGGATTTTCTATTTCTCCTTGAAAATGTTTTGGTAGTTTGTGTCTTTTCAGGTATTTATGTCTTTTGTCTAGGTTATGTAACATGTTGGTATACAAATTTTTAGATCTTTTTTTCTTGTGATCCTTTTATTTATCTCAATAAAGTCAGTAGTAATGTCTTCTTCATCTTCATTTTTGATTTTCCCTTTTTTTCTTGTTCAGCCTAGCTAAGGCTTGTATACTTGGTTTGTATTTACAAAAACTAACTTTTCATTTTGTTGATTTTATCTATTGTTTATCTACTGTATATTTTGTTCCTAGTCACTGTAATATTTATTGTTTAATGGCCCAACATATAATGTATCATATAGGATGTTTCACGTGAACTTGGAGATCTAATTCATGGATTTCACAACTAGGATTTACAATATTTAAGGAACAGAAAAAGTTCAGGAGCTAGGTCATGAGCATAAAGGGAAGATCTTATAAAATGGAATAGACAGGTAGCCAGAAAGAGGTTCATGCATGTCTTCATAAGCAGGGTAGGAATTTAATTCTTATTCAAGTCCATAAGAACTTATTGAAAGTTATTAAGCGAGGCTAGGATATGATATGATTTGATTTGTATTTAATAATAACGATAAGTCAGCTGCTATGAGGAGAATAAATTGACATGGTGAAAGAATAAAAGTAGAAAAATAATTTAAAAGCGATGTAGTTATTCGAAGAAGAGATGATAGTGACTTTAAACAAAATACTGGCGGTGGAGATAAAAAGTAGACGTCTTTAGGATTTATTTCAGATGTAGAGCCAACAGTACTTCCTGACACATCGGATACTCAGGATAAGAGAAAGACTAGGCTTGAGGATCTTGTGTGGAATTTTGATTTGAGCAATTGGGTGAATGCAGCTGCCATTTACTGAAACAGAAAAAAAAATTAGGAGAAAAGCAGATTGCAAAGAACAGATGAAAATATCAACACTTTTGGCTATTTTAAGGTTTAAATAAATTTTACTTCTAAAATGTAGTCATAAATAGGCAGTCAGGTGGATAGGTCTGGTTCCCTTTAGAGGTTATGGTTAAGGATGCTAGTGAGCATGCCCTGGGTCTTTTCAATATTCAGAAGGCAACAGAGAAACAGAATCTAGTAAAGGAGAGCAACAAAAAGGCCAATATTTTAGACAAAACAATAAGAGGATGTGTCACTGAAGCCTAGAGGAGATTGTTTTTTAAAAGAATTGTTGCCGGGTGCGGTGGCTCACGCCTGTAATCCCAGCACTTTGGGAGGCCGAGGCGGGTGGATCACGAGGTCAAGAGATCGAGACCATCCTGGTCAACATGGTGAAACCCCGTCTCTACTAAAAATACAAAAAATAAGCTGGGCACGGTGGCGAGTGCCTGTAATCCCAGCTACTCAGGAGGCTGAGGCAGGAGAATTGCCTGAACCCAGGAGGCGGAGGTTGCGGTGAGCCGAGATCGCGCCATTGCACTCCAGCCTGGGTAACAAGAGCGAAACTCCGTCTCAAAAAAAAAAAAAAAAAAAAAAAAAAAATAGAATTGTTGACCTATTTTAAATAGGACACAAACTTACTCTTCTTATTGGTTGGTCCATCATCACTTCCTATCTAGCCTATGCAGCTGAATATGAAAGGGCTTTCTACACCTGGCTTCTTTGTCTTATTGCATTATCTAGGACTTCCAGTATGGTGTTGAAAGGAATGGACAGAGGAGATATCTATGCCTTGCTTTTGACCTCAGTGGAAAAGCTTCTAGTTTCTGATAGTGAGGAGTGTTGTTACCTATAGGACTTTTTTTTTCTTTTCTTTTTTTTTTTTTTTTTGAGATGGAGTTTTGCTCTTTTGCCCAGGCTGGAGTGCAGTGGGGTGATCTCCACCCACTGCAACCTCTGCCATCCGGTTTTAAGCTATTCTCCTGCCTCAGCCTCCTGAGTAGCTGGGACTACAGGCTCCCACCACTACACCTGTCTATTTTTTGTATTTGTAGTAGAGATGGGGTTTCACCATGTTGGTTAGGCTGGTCTTGAACTCCTGACCCCATGATCTGCCCGCCTCAGTCTCCCAAAGTGCTGGGATTACAGGCATGAGCCACCATGTCCAGCATACCTATAGGTCTTTTGTAGATATTTTTTATTGAGTTAAAGAAGCTTCCCCTATTCCTGGTTTGCTGAGAGTTTTTATCATGAATGCATATTTTTTTTCACATGCTTTTTCTGTACCTATTGATGTGATCATGTGATTTTTCTTTCTTTCTTTCTTTCTTTTTTTTTTTTTTGCCTATTTATGTGGCAAATTACATTAACTGATTTTCAAATATTGGTCCAGGCTTGCATACTTGTGATAAATGCTAATGGTTGGGGTATATAATTTCTTTTATCCTTATTGAATTCAATTTGCTAATATTTTTCAGAGGATTTTTTTTTCTGTAACCTTTTGAGATAATCTAGGTAGTCTGTTAAAACTTCATTTGTTATATGACAAAATAGGCTGTGCTTTGTTTGTATTTCTTGCCACAGACTTGGATCTATGGTTCTTTACAATGTAAAATTATATTTAAAAATTACATTATAAGTTGAGCAATAAGAGTAAATAATAATTTATAAATAAGTTAAATATGTTATATGTTTGGTACTAAGTGTAGTTCTTGACAAGTTATTCATTGGTTTTAAACCACAATTCAATGTTATAATCTAATAGAAATCATAACAACTTTATCACTGGTAATATAATTATTAAAGTTAGCTTCAGACTTTTTCTTTTTATTAATCCTTAGAGTACAGAGCCAAATCACCATATTTTTTAATTACTTGGGAAAACATTTCTTTAATATGATGATATTTTCTACTCCATATAAAGTTAGGAATATTGGTTTCATATTTTTAAAACATTTAAACCCTGCACTCAATTTTGTTGTGTAAAATATTTATGTGATTTATAAATTGTCTATAAAAAAAGGAATATAAACCAGATGCTATCCTACTCCTACTGATTCCTCCCCCATATACGGCACTTACAAAATATGGTTTATGTATTTTATTTTTAAATAGTATGAATTAACAAAGTATTCATAGATTAAGAATCACCTCCAGCTACTTAAATGAACAGTGCAATATTAAGATTCTTTTCTCCAACTTGATTTTTCATTCAAAAATAAATCCTGAAGATGACTTCATAGAATTATAAAGATATGTTCCTCATGCTTTTTACTGTTGCATATCACTAAATTATAAAAATAATCTAACAATATTATCCACTATTTTAATGGATTGTATTACATATATAAATTAACTTCAAGAGAAGTAATGTTTTTATACTGCTCATATTCCCTATGTAATAAGACAAGAACTTTCAATCTATGTTTCATTCAGAGGTGTTTCATAGTTTAGCTCATATGGATTTTCTGCATGTCTTGTTTTCACTTATATATTTTTATTCCATTTATTTTTAGTAAATAGATTCCTTTATTCTTATAACTGTTTTTTAATATAAAAATATATTTATTTTTGCTTGTTTTCTTAACCAGTTACTTTACTAAAAATTCACTTAGTTTTAATTACACCATTTTCTTGATTATTTCAGAAAGTTTTCAGATATATAATAACAACAAATACAGTTTGATCTCTTTCCCTTTAATTCCTGTGCCTCTAATTGCTTTGCATAGTTTATTTTCATTGGCTGAATATATATTACATATTACGTACAAAAGTCTCTCTATATAAATGTTTCTATCTAAATGTATCTATCTATGTCTATAACAACTACATTATTGATTAGGTTGTTAAATATTTTATGTTCTTAATAATAGTTTGCTCATGTCTGTCTTAGATTGAAAGGGATGTAATAAAGTGTCAGATTGTTAATTTGCATTTGTCCATTTTCTCTCATAACTTCTGTAATTTCTGCTCTGTGCAATTGTTGCATGGTAACTAGGGACCTCGATGCCAGGGCAATATTTTTTATTTTCTGTTTCTTGAGCTATATAATTTTGTCAGAACTTGTGCTGTTTTTGCCACTTGGGGTTGACTTTTCCCAAATACACAGTGTCCATTAACAGTAGATTTTAAATTATAAATTGTAGTATAAATTTAGCAAATTCCTATTGCTTCAGTTTTTTAATACCCTTTCTGGAATTATTATTAAATACAAATTGGATCTTTTTTGCTTATGTTACATAAGTGAAATTTATGTCTTTTTTTAAAAAAAAATTATCATGTTCTTTACTCACTTTTGTGTTTTCTCTAATTTAATCTTCATTTCTGAAATATTTTCTTTTAATATTTAAAGATTTCTTAAATTGTTTCAGCACACTCACTTAAATTCTTTTCTGCAATCACTTCATTATGTTTATGTAATTTTAAGGTATGTTATTACTTCAATCTTTCTGTCATTTTTTAAGCTTATTTTAAAATGTTATATTGCAACTATAATCTGCTTTGTTGCTATTTTGCTTTACATATATGCATATATAATTTCATAATATATCATAAGTCATCTCAAAATTTATCCAAGAATAACTGTTAACATTTGTTCTGATGGCAAAAAACCAGTTGGAGTTGGGGGATGTTTAAGCTGGCATTTCAGCAAGAATTCAGGCAGTGACACCAAACAGAACTACTAGCCATTGTATTCTTCACTACATACTTCACTAAAATAAAAAAAATAAATAAAAATCCATTCCCTTTAAGTCTTTGATGAAGCAATAACAAATATTAATATTATTAAATGTCAACCAATTAATACATACCTTTTTAATATTCTATGTGATTAAATGAATAATATGCATGAGACACCTTTACATACCAAATACATTGATGTTCTTGAGGAGAAGGACTTGTGCCTTTGTGCAAGTTGCAAGCTTAGCTAATTACTTTTTTAATGAATCACTATTTTTACTTGAGAAAACCATGACAGGAAATTATGGTCATTCATACTTAAGTATTTGATGAAAATATTTTTGAAAATCAAGGAAATTAGCCTGTAATTTCAAGAAAAACAACTGATTATTTTGCTAACCATAAAAATGTGTACTTTCAAGTGAGCATTAAAATTATAAAAACTTGGTATCTGTCACCAAAATCTTGACAGTTTCATAACATTTAAGGATTTTAGAGTGAGATTAGTGATATAGTCAAAATGTGATTTTAAAAAATTACATGGTGAAAGGTGTCAATATCTGGAAAACCTGCAGAACTAAGTGAGCCAATATTTTCCAAATGATCAATTTATGATGTTAGAAAATCATACAAGGTTAATGATTCATTGTAAGTGGATCCCAACAGTGTTTCCTAATTAGGGGGCTTTGCTCTGAAAGTAAAGGTTTGTTGTGTCATATGGAGAGTTCAGAGAGCCCTAAACCCCTCAGCACAATTTCACTTTTCCTCAGAACTCTCAATTCATCCATTCATTGGAACCGGGATGCCCCAACCCATTGTCTCCATTGAGGACGTTGTTCTCATATTGTTCCACTACACACTCCAATGAGTTTCTGTTGATGATTTAGAATTTTTAGCTCTCAGGAACCTCTGAATTTTTTTTTTCTGTATTAGTCCATTTTCGTTCTGCTATAAAGAATATCTGAGGTCGGGTGTGGTGGTCCATGCCTGAAATCCCTCCACTTTGAGAAGCCAAGGAGGGTGGATCTTGAGGTCAAGAGATGGAGACCATCCTGGCCAACATGGTGAAACCCGTCTCTTCTAAACATACAAAAATTAGCTGTGTGCCTGTAATCCCAGCTACTGGCGAGGCTGAGGCCGGAGAATCGCTTGAACTGGGGAGGTGGAGGTTGCAGTGAGGCCAGATGGCGCCAGTGCACTCCAGCCTGGGCGACAGGGTGAGACTCCGTCTCAAAAAGAAAAACAAAACAAAACAGAGTGTCTGAGACTGGGTAATTTATGAAAGAAGTTTAATTGATTCACAGTTCCGCGTGGCTGGGGAGGTCTCCAGAAACTTACAATAATGGTGGAAGGCAAAGGAGAAGCAAGTACCTTCTTCAAAAGGTGAAAGGAAAGAAAGAGCGGGAGAAACTGCCGCTTATAAAATCATCAGATCTCGTCAGAATTCAGTACCACGAGAACGGCATGGGGGAAATTGCCCCCATGATCCAATCACCTCCCACTAGGTCTCTCCCTTGACACATGGGGAATTCAATTCAAGATGTGACTTGAGTGGGGACACAGAGCCAAGCCATGTCATCTTTCTTCTGCTTTCTTTTATACCACTGCTAATACTGCACAGTTAACTTAAATTGGGTTATTTATTCTACTTGTATTTTGGAGATTATGAACATGCTTTGTCATTTAATATTTTTCTAGATGTTATCCAGGTTTGTTCTTTCACTGTCTTGATAGATATGTTTACTTTCATACAAATGTTCAGAGACATTTTAAAACTATGCTCCTTTCATATCTTTCCAACATTCTTCTTCCCAAAGCAGTATCTATTAGAGAAAATAGTGAATACGTCTGGTTTGGCCAATCTTCATTTACTAAACCAGTGCCAATATTCCACTGGAAATTACTGCTAGTTTTAAATTATATCTGTGCTTTTGGTCAAGAGTAACTTTTTTTTTTAACTTATTTTAAGTTCAGGGGTACATGTGGTTTGTTATGTAGGTAAACTTGTGTCGTGAGGGTTTGTTGTACAGATTTTTTTTTTTTTTTTTGTCACCCAGGTATTAACCCTGGGACCCAATAGTTATTTTTTCTGATCCTCTAGAAGTAAGTTCTGACTAGTTGGTGAACATGCCTTACCTGCTACTAAATATTTTAAATACTATTCACGGAAACAATTGACTTTATGAGATTATTATTATTTTTATTTAGATAAGTTTAGCTTACCTGTTACTAAATATTTTAAATACTGTTTATGGAAACAATTGACTTTATGTAATTATTATTATTTTTATTTAGATAAGTTTAGCTTCCAGAAGAATGCTTCAAAAGAAAGGATAAAAGGATTAAATATGAACTGACTTTTTGCTGTCTAAAAATGGTTTTCTCCACTGTTAATGAAATTAAGTTATACCAGGTTTTTGCCTCTTCATCAAATTTTCACATGAAAGTAGAAATCATTTATCTGAAAAAATAGCATTATCCAATCAGATATAATGAAAGAACTACTCAACTGCAGCATAACTTTTAAGTTTTGGGAGATAATGTTTTTATGCCAGAGCTCAAAATAAATCTTAAATATGCAAATAAAATCTGTCACATCCCTTAGTAAGACATCATCTATATACATATTTTTTTCACCTGAGATTTAGTTAAAATTGACATTCAGAAAGTACTCTATAAAGGTGTTTTGATTTACTAAAATAAGAGATCTACTTGAATTAGTGAAAACTACTTTGAAACACATATACCGAAGATATGATTTGTAAATTCATGTGCAGTTGAAACATTTAGAAATAGAGTAAAAATTATGATTTGTAGCAGGAAAGCTCTATGCTGCATCTTAGAAATGTAATTGGAAATACAATTAAGCTCACTGATTGACTTGTGTGTGAAAATGGTAGACTCCATACTTAATCAGTTTCCAGATGAAACAATTTAGGCAGAAAAATATTTCTTATGTGAGAATTTTTTTTTTGAAAAATGGATTAATAAAAGCACATAATTTACATAAACAGATAAGATGTCAAAGGCAATCTTTTAGGTTCAGTATTTTATAAAATAAAAATGCATCATACTGAATATAAAATATCAAAGGAAAAAAGATAATTATCACTGGTAACTTCTAGCTGAAGCTATATCTTACTTAATGTATGTTTGATGTGTATAGCCACATATCTGAATTTTTAACCCTGTGGAAAAACGTGAAAGAAAAGATGTATAAAATATGAAAAGACCAGAAATAAAGATAAGAAAAGAAAGAGAAAGAAAGAAAGAAGAAAAGAGAGAGGCTTAAGTAAAATAGCATACTGTGAATAAGATTTCAGCCAAAATGAAGTGAAAACAAAATTTTAAAAGTTTCACATGGGAGGAAGTTTATAGGTTAATAAAGAGGAAAGATGAAGGTTGAAGGAAATTCAGCCAAAAGAAGCCATAAGTGAGACTGCCATAATAGATGTCTCAGAGATTGGCCAAACCAACCCTGAAAATGAATAAAAGATAAAATGAAGGCCAAATCTATTGTTGACTCTCTCTCTTGATCTCCTCTTATCCCATCTCCACAGAGGGATATCTGGAAAAAAAGGTTGTTTTCTTTCATTTTCACTCCTTAACACAGAAATCATTTCAACCACCCCAGATTTTTTTTTTTTTAGCATTTGAAATGTATCACTTTCAAGTATAAATAGTGATTATATTTAAATTTATTTTTAACTTATTTCCAATAGATTCTTAGGCCACCAGCTTTATTGAAGAGATTATAATTTTACTTTAAACAAATAAGTGGTTGTGATATGCTGGGTAAGTTTATTTTAATAAGGTTAAATATTTCATTGTGACCTAATTTAAACTCTTATTTTGTATAGATAGTGCTTTTGGAGAGATAAACCAAAGACAAAACTAGCTCTTTCCCTTATCAGTAATACAAAGGTAAATTATTATCATATAGCAATGCAAATTCTGGACCAGGATGGCTAAGGAGAATCATGAGTTTGCAGAAACCTTTCAGGGGTACTTGGAGAAGGGTGTTCAGTGTCATAAAAGTTTGGTTCCTCTTCAAAGCAACTCTACGATATTTCCAGGCTATGTCAACCCATTTTAACATATTTTCTTATTGTCTATTAACTTAGGGCAGATAAAGAGTTTGATTATCTTAATAGTTAAAAACATTCTTTATAATATTTATATGTGTAATCCAAATGCTATGTTAGAGTGAATAACTGTAAAACGGAAGTTGGCTGGGCACAGTGGCTCACATCTGTAATCTCAGCACTTTGGGAGGCCGAGGCAGGTGGATCATAAGGTCAGGAGTTCAAGACCAGCCTGGCCAATATGGTGAAACCCCATCTCTACTAAAAAAAAACAATACAAAAATTAGTTGGGCATGATGATGCGTGCCTGTAGTCCCAGCTACTTGGGAGGCTGAGGAAGGAGAATTACTTGAACCCGAGAGGTGGAGGTTACAGTGAGCCAAGATTGTGTCACTGACTCCAGCCTGGGTGACAGAGCGAGACTCTGTCTCAAAAAAAAAAAAAAAAAGGAAGTCAATCCTCAACTGAAAAGACTAATTAGATGACTGTCTAGTATGATTTGGGGAATATTATAATGTCCACGATTAAAATGTCTCCTCTGATCTTCTGGAACAATACTTAAAATTCCTACCATTGAAATTGTTTCTGTATATTAAGTCACTGTCTCTAGAAGACCTCCATAGAAATGAAAAACATCACGATAAATATAAAACATCATTATAAAGGATAGTCATTTACATTACCATTAAATCATTGATATAATTAGGAAGTAGGGTGGAGGAAAACGTTAATAACTTCATGAGAGCAAAAAGAAACAGAGCTCCTTGAAAAGCAGAAAGGGTAAGACAAATCTTGGATTCTCTAGTGCTAATTTACTGGTGATGGGGAATATCAATGTGTCTAGTTGCTCAGGCAAACAAGGAATGCCATCATGCTATAGAATGTTTGGCTATTCTTTTGTTGCTCACCTGCCTTCTAAGTGCCTTCATTTCAACATTGAAGCTTCCTCTCTAACAAATTTAGAACATCAGTGAACTCTTTCATTTTCTTCTGTTCCCTTTTTGATGCTTAAGACTACTTTGTAAATATTTTACCCATATAAAAGCCAATTTTTTCCAGGCCTTGTAATGATTCCTTTTTATCCATTATCTAGTTAACAGGCTTTTGGTGTTAAACAATGTATCTTATATGTTATGATACTCAATATGTATTTGTTAAATAAATAAAATAAAGCAATAATATTCATAATCACTATGAATGGTCGAGTATAACATTTTAGTGATTTGAAAATAGAAACTTCAGTAATACTGAAAGAGATAAGATACAATATACAAAAGGACTTAGCAAAGTACCTGGAGCATAGATTTTTATTTCTACATAGGTGCTCCAGTAAGCCATTTATTATGAAGTAGTGAAAAAATAATTATCTTCAAGGTATTTTTGATCTCTCCAACCAAAGCCTACTATTTTGATTATCATGAAATTTGCTGCTTCTATTGAACATCTGTGATGTGTAACACAGTAGTAGGTAAATATAGAAGTCAATAATAAATTTATATTGATTAGGCATATTCATACATAATAGATTTTTGTATTTGCTTTCTTAACAAGTTAATTTCTGCAGGATTAAAATACATTTTAATCCTTCATATGAGTATTAATTTAATATGCTGAGAATTCCTGGTGTCATATGCCCAGTTTTTACTGCTAATGCATGTTTATTAAACTTGACTTTTTAGATTTGATATCTAAGGTTTTGTTGATGTAGGTAAGTTGAGATTAATAAAACAAGGGATTAACCTCATTGTTGGATCAAGTATGGCAGGAAGCCCAAAATGATAAGAAGTCACAAGCAAGGAAATCGAAGCAGGAAGACTTTTGGCACTGAGAGGTTCTGGGGGTTCCTACAGAGATCACTGATTTATAGTGTCTCTTCTTTAAAGGCAAGCATACAGAGGGCTCCTGGAATTTATCAGTAAACAAATCTTTACATTTGGGTTGTACAAGTATCTAGTAACAATTTACTGATCATTTATTTTGCCTTAATTCATCACCTAACATTCTAAATAAAAACTTGTAAGTACTGTAAAGGAATGTCCAAGGAGGTTAAAGCCACAAAATGTATCAAACCATTTCAAATAAAGCAAAAGTTATGACTATATGGTTAATTTTTGAGGCTTGTTGAATCTTTAAATATATTCTATTAACCTTTCAAAATAAGGATAAAAAATGTAGAACTATAAGGGTATTCTTGAGATCTTTTCCGACTCTTAAATTCTAGGGTTCTAGAATTTCATAGACTATTTTTAAAGATCAGCAGAGCACAGATAAATATTTTGCTAAGAGCAAAGAATTAAACTGTGGACTGAAGAAAAGAGAATTCAAAATAAATGTCATCTGTTGTCCTCAAACCAAACACTTGGTGGATATAAACTTAAATTAGTACTAACAATCCAAATTTCATGATCTTTCCATAGCTTCCAGAATAGAATATAAATTCTGTAAAGTTTCAATTTAATATTGCTTGAAATCCTTAAGATTATTTCAACAAATAGCAATGAGGTACAGAATCCAAAAATTTCCTTATTATTATTATTTTTTTAGCTCTGGTTTCTTTCTTGTTGATGCTCTTAACTCAGGGAGTCGCTAGAGGATGCCTCACTGTTCTCACTGCCATTGGTGTTTTCCAAAAGATTATGAACAAGTGTATGTCCTCCCTATTACCCAGAAGATGCTAAAACATTTCTACAAGTAAGTTTGAGGTATCTGGTCACATTTTATCATTAATCCTTAATACTTACTCCTGCTTACCCACACACACACATACACACACACAACACACACACACAACCAAGATTTTATCAATGGAAACAATTTCTTTATCTTAAGTCTCTAATCCTTAGTTTATAAGAATTTGAAACCATTTCAAGTTACTTGGCAAGAAACTAAAGCCATTCTATTGACTATCTTCTCCATGAAACAAATTTCCTACCAATGTCTTTATCCTTTTCTCTAAAGTGAAAGCCTTCACTAAAATCTCTTTTTAAATTTCCACTATTTTATTTGAACATTAGTATTGGTACAGCTGGTAGGCCATAATATCATACTAACTAACCACTTGTTGTTACTGACGGCTAGTTGTTGGTGTCAATTTATTAGATAAGACTATTTTAGTTGCAAGCAACATGCAAACGATTTAAGCAGACTTCAGGGGAAAATAAAGGCTGGCTAATAACAATGTGCAGAGATTCAAGCAAAGTTACCAGGATATGGTCTGTCTCTTTATGGATTGCATTTTCTATCTTCTATCTTGACTTTCTTCTCTAACAGCATTTCTCAACATTATGTGACTCATCTCAAGGCTTCTACCAACAAGCTCAGCAACTCTGATGAGCATAGAATTGATCTTTCCTAATAGTTCTGGCAAAGGCCTGAAACTGAGTGCTATTGGCCTTTTTGAGTTACAAGGCCATAGGTGGTTCATAGGTCAATTGTGTTCAAAGAAATAATATGCCCTGAATGAGTAGTCTTGATTCTCCTTAAATCAGTAGTTGAAATTAGCTATCCACAAACCACGTGAACTGAGTGAATAGGAAGAAAGCATTCCCCATTAGAAAACTGAGGTGCAGGCCGGGAGTTATGGCTCACACCTGTAATCCCAGCATTTTTGGAGACAGAGGTGGGTGGATCACCTGAGGTCAGGAGTTCAAGATCAGCCTGACCAACATGGTGAAACCTCATATCTACTAATAATACAAAAATTAGCAGGGCGCACTGGCACAGGCCCATAATCTCACCTACTTGGGAGGATGAGGCATGAGAATCACTTGAACCCAGAAGGCAGAGTTTGCAGTAAACCGATATTGTACCATTGCCCTCCAGCCTAGGCAATGAACAAAACTTTGTCTGAAAAAACAATAAAACAACAAGAAAATAACTGAGGTGTACATAACAAAATAAATGGTAATGGACAACAGGCAACTATGTTCACCAGTGTTGATCAAACTGCTAATTTAGTATCTTCATCTTTTCTTTACCAGTCAAGAAATTGTCTTGTTTACAGATGAGGAAGGAAAAGGAAAACATAGAAAAAGAAAAAATGAAAGTTCAAATTCCTACTTACAAGATTTTCTCAATTCATATCCCTGGAGCCAAGATTGTTCCCTGTCCTTCGCACTGCCTTTGAAAAGACACACACATAATTTCAATAAACATGTTTTCACCTTTCCCAGCATTTGGCCTTTGCAGCTTTATATCATCAGTGTAAATATTGTAGGAATTGGACGGGCCATTTGCACAGGGAAGAAAACCTGGTATTGTTTGCTGGTGGAGAATCAATTTTAGAGACAAACAGAACATAACCTCAGCATGTTGCCTTAATGCCTCAGCAAATACCACACTTTCTGGAGAACGTCATAAACAGACATCTCTTCCACATTAGAAACCCTCTTCCAGGTTAAGAGGAGGGAGAACATTTCCCATGGTGTCTTCATTACCCGTAGTAGAAAACTGCTAGGAAAGGTATCTTTTTAAAAAAATTTAATTTTTAAGGGAATGAGCACAGAGCTTCCATGCCTTTCATGGGTACGCCATCCTTCAGAAACCTCCAATTGTTCAGTTATCCAGAAGCTCTGAGAAACAATTTATTTGTAAGTTTATAGAATATAACATCTCGATAAGATTTGAAGATTTATTTATCTTCTTCCTCGACATTTTTTTTTTTTTTTTTTTTTACTGTTAAGTGTAAGATACAGAGGCAGAAAGTATCTTGTGAGGACAATCCAAACACTAGTCACAGATCTGCTAAGGTCTACACATGCATCTAGTGCAAGCTAACTCTAACAGTATTTCAGTCTCTTCATATTAACAGATAGTAAAAACTCACATTTTTATAATATATTCTTATAAGAATGAAATATTGCTATGACCACCCATTGAAAAATTATGAAGGGTTTTATGAATGCAAGGTAGCACTTTATTACTCTTGCTATTATTTTATTATCTACAATTTTACCATATAATCCTATATATGGGAACATAAGCCTGTTTTCTACAATCTTAACAGTCGTAATTTCCATTTCACGGCCTCTAAATGGATGCTGGTAACCCCTAAATCTATCTCTTCATTCCCAAACTCTCTCATGATAGTTAAATGCATATAGTCAACTACTGACTTAACAGGTCCTCTGAGATAGCTGATGGGAGACTTTCATACTTAACATGTTCAAAGCAAAATTTGGTGCTGTTCCTCTAATCTTTTTTCTACTCCCATCATCTGCCTTGTAATAAAATAAACTGCAAATCACCAGTTCCTGAGATAAAACATCTGTCATTCGTCTGTAATTATTTCTCTTCACCTTATAGTTTTTATTCATCAGCAAGATCCCAAAACTATATCTATACCATAATCACTTGTCACCAGCTTCACTTTAAACCACTCTAAAAAAGCCTTCCTTCTTCCACATTTACCCTCCGGACGGGCTACATCTGAGAAAAGGAGGTTCAAGTGGTTCCTTTTGCATTGTCATATTTGGCAGCATGTGACACCATTTCCAAATCAGCTATTTTGACAGTTGGGCCAGGAATTAAGACATTTCTTAAACAAAGGCTCTGCTTACTAAAAGTACTGTTTTTTTGTTAATGACACATTACACTAACACAATTAGAACTTGCTTAGGGAGTTTTACTGTGAAAGAGAGTCAGGAATATTGACTGCAGAATCCTAGCAACTCCATTGGAAAAACAATGAAATAAGAATCTATTGAGCAGGAGAATGATGTGTGTATATGTGTGTGTATGTGGTATGCATGTATTATATCAGTATGTATGGCTATTAAAAGAGAGATAGAAACATAGTTTGAACATTGCATCCTTGGGGACGAGGACTGCAAGGATAGTCTTGTAAAATGAGAGTCTCTAATTTAAGAACCTTTGTTATATAACTTTTGAAAATGTTTGCTATTTGTCTTCCCTGTTTCTTAAACCATCTTTAACTGAGGCAACCAAAACAAGTCCAGGTTTTTTGTAGCTTGAAAAAAAATCATCAAAAATAGCTATTTCAGGTGGTTTTCAAGTAACAGATCCTCAGAGAAGCTTGGAGGTTATGGAAATAGCAATCGTGCAAATGTGGAGGGGATAGCAAGTGGTAGCCCACGATTTGTCTGCGAAGCTGATGATCTCTTACATAAAACATGTCCCTGCCAAAGCCGAGCTTTGACTACAGCTTTGGAATTCTTTCAATGTGTTAAGCAACGTAGACAGAGTAGAAATATAAGTTTGCTTTTCACACCTCTAAATTGCTACATAAGGAAATACACAAAAAAGCAAGAAAGGTACTTGTATTATATAAAATTATTTTACATTTTCTTCTTGTAACTGATGCTCTAAGCTAGCTTTAAACTAGCGCTTAAGACACGCATGGCACAATTAAAACAGCCCAAAACGCTGAAGTCTAAAGGTGGTAAGATTTTCTGGTCAAGATTGTGGTCATGGACTCTAATAGTGAAGGTCAGGCACCCAGAAATTTGAATGAGATTACTCAGGAAGAATAGAAAGTGTCTGAGAAGTTGGAGAATCCCATCAGCTCTTAATATATCACTACAAGTAGAGCAAATCAGAATGTCCCATGACCCTGGGAACAATGTCAATAAATCAGATTAACAAACAAAAAAAAAATAGCAAGAATTTTGTATAATCTTTTAAAGGAAACCATTAAACAATTAGGTAAATATAAACTCTAAGTGTTCCTGACTTAACAGCATAGCAAATAGGTAAATATTACACTGAGATGATTGGTTGCTTGCTTGGGGGAAATGACAGACTGTTCAGTGTGTTAATGTGAACAGTTCTCTGTAGCTTTAATATCTTCTTGGGTTAACAAATGCAAATTAGTCCCAGTGGTGGCCCACACTTCTCAACACTGAAGAACTAATAGACTGCCAGCTATTAGTATGGGAGGGAAGAGTGGAATTGTGCCTATCATATGCATCTGGCGGACTCACTCCTGCCTTAAAGTGCCAGGCAGGATGCAAAAACAAAACAAAACAAAATGTGCACTGCAATGCACTTAGGAGAAGCCGTTAGAAGTTAAAACATCTGGCCAGGTGCGGGGGCTCACGCCTGTAATCCCAGCACTTTGAGAGACCAAGGCGGGCAGATCATGATGTCAGGAGACGGAGACCATCCTGGCCAACATGGTGAAACTCTGTCTCTACTAAAAGTACAAAAATTAGCTGGGCGTGGTGGCGCTTGCCTGTAGTCCCAGCTACTCAGGAGACTGAGGCAGGGAAATCGCTTGAACCCACAAGGCAGAGGTTGCAGTGAGCTGAGATCACACCACTGCACTACAGCCTAGCAACACAGCGAGACTCTGTCTCAAAAAAAGAAGTTAAAAAGAAGTTTTAAGAAGTTAAAAAGAAGTTTTCTGATAGTTGTATCTGAGCCAGTAAATGCTAGTAAGAGAAAAATTACAAAAAGTTAACCCAAAGGCCTTAAATATAGCAGTGGTTTATTGCTCATTCAGGCTGTACTAAGAAATAAAACCATGTAGGGACTTACATTAACTCAACCAGTAGGTAGCTCAGATCTTGTTTCCTGACAGCCTGTTGGGTAGAACTATCACATGGCTTTGCCAAATTGCAAGGTGGCAGAAAAACGCCAAATGAAATCAAAGGGGAACATTATTGTTTCCGTTTTACCGCCGTTCTCTTCACCAGCTCTCCCCTTGCTATCTTTTCCATAGAACACATTCATCCCTTCCCCGGGGGAGACAGATAGGTTTTTGCTTATTTCGCTCTAAGTTTAAACACCTAAGTGATGTATGAGAGTCCCTATGTTGTTGTTACAGCTGTTTCCTCTTGGTCTTAAGATGAATTAATCTAAAGAAAAAAAAAAAAGTTATCCCACCAAATCTAATGTGTAATAGTAATAGGATTGAGGAAGCTACAATTAATATCTCTAACTAGAGAGGAATAAAGTACACGCAGATTCCAAAAGCACAGTGGGCAGATGTCATGTGTGCCCCCACCTTGGAGAGGGAAACTGTTCACCAGGCCCACATTTGTCACCCTGAGAGTGACTTCACTGTCTACAGCTTGTTCCTTTCTGAAACTCTCCTTTCTCTGTTTTCTTTCTTTATCATAACTGACACTGACTTTGGGAAATACACTCTTCTTACGTGTTGGGTACCTTTCTCTTGGCCATCAGAGATTGGGGCCTCAACGCTTTTTTAGTTACAGTCTCTTTTAATCCAGACTCTAAACCTTGGTTACTATGATTTGTTTGTATTCTATTGTGTCTGCATCATGTACCAGTAACTATGCCTGTAGGTTTTGTCGTTGATGTTCCTGTTTTAGACAGGGTCTTGCTCTGTCACCTGGGCTGGATCATGGCTCACTGAAGCCTCAACTTTCCAGGCTCAAGCCGTCCTCCCGCCTCAGCCTCCCAAGTAGCTGGGACTACAGGTGTGTGCCACCACACCTAGTTTATGCTTGTAAATTTTATAGAGATGGGGTTTCACATGTTGCCCAGGCTTGTCTTGAACTTCTGGATCCAAACGATCTGCCTGCCTTGGCCTTCCAAAATGCTGGGAGACTACAGGTGTGAGCCACTGAAATGGACAACCTTCTGTCTTATTGCAATTGTATTTCTCGTGATGAATATAATATTTGGCTCTTTGTTTTCCACTTTCTCCTTCTTCTCTGCCCTACCCCCTAGCCCTTTTCACTCAGTGGAATTAATGGTAAGCATCTCGAGTTTATATGACCAGAAGAGTTAAAAGAGCCACATCAGTATCATCAACTTTCTCTCTAGTAAGTTTTTAAACTGAAAAAATCTACTTGGTGCCACACCTTAGTATGATCTTTGCTTTTAGGCAATTTAATCAATTAAAAGATTTCGCTAAATATTTGTTGCTCAATGTCATTCTCATTCTAGTTTTTGCCTGTTTGCAGTTGAAAGTTAGCATTAGGACAAATACCTAATGCATGCATGGCTTAAAACCTAGATGATGGGTTGAAAGGTGCAGCAAACCACCATGGCACATGTATACTTATGTAAAAACCCTGCACATTCTGCACATATGTCCTGGAACCTAAGGTTAAAAAAATAATAATAACGCCCCCAAAAAACAAAACAAAAAACAAAAAAACAAAGTTGGAGTTTCTAATAGTGCAACTTCGCTAATTTCTGAGATTTCTCTAGTACCTTTCATTTCTGGTCAGAAGATTGATAATCCTTCCATAAGCTCAGCTCTTTCCTGCAGTGCCTCTCTGATGCAGCTGAAAGCAAGTAAAGCCCACTACTAATGTTCTTTGCAAAGGTATTTTTTGTCCATAGCTAAAGGCTCATTAATATATGTCTCGCCTTCCAATTTTCCACAGGAGAACAGTATTACCTACTATTTTGGTATTTCATTATTTGGATCACTGCCTTTTAGGGTTTTATATTAGATTTTTCACCATTATTCTCAATTACTAAGCCTAACAATTAAGCTAAAGACATACATTGTCAGCTTTTTTGTTTGTTTCTGTGTTTTTTTCCTCCTTTCTCCTTCTTTCTCCTTCCCCCTCTTCCTTCTCTTCCTCTTCTCCTACTCTTCTTCTGCTTCTCCTCCTCCTCCCTTTCCCTTCTTCTTCTATTAATAATTAATCCAGATAAAAAAGGCTATGCTGTAATTACAAACAACAGCAATATACCAGAGGTTTTATAAACAAACCTATCCATGGCCTTCATGGCTGGCAAGGGAAACTTTTTCTTGCTGATGCTATCTGTGTTCTATCAACTTGTGCCTCCACCATTTTACAAAAATGTTGGCCCACTTGGTTGTCATAAGAGAAGGAGAGACTAGAAGACAACACTTGTTTACCTACAGGATTATTTTTACTGACTCAGCTTTACGTTTACTTTCCAGCATAGCCCTGGGGCCAAGTGTCATTGCTCAATAGGGTGCTGAAAATTTAGGGGTGCAAATAGAATATGTGGTAAGCATTGCAATCTCACAGTGGACTCAGTGGTGCCTGGTAAGTGTCAGAAGGTATGAGGTGATTGTCAAGTGACTAAGACTTTTAATCTTTAAAAACTAGATGTAATTATAGTAGATAAACTTTATTCATAACTGACTTGGAAAGTTACCGGCTAGAATTTGCTTGCTGTAGAAATTGTTTTAAAGGATAATTAAGGAAGAAAATCTTCTTATTTGGGATAATATTTTAGTGCATGATCTCCATAAAAATAATCATAGCCCTTTGTCCAGAGAACAGTTGAAGGCAGAAGGGTGGATATTTATACGTGAATAATTCATCCAAAAAAAAAGTCTTATAAAATAGCTCTGCACAACAGGCCCACTGTAACAGAACACATTATTCACCTTTTTGTGACTAATGAAGCCAGTCTTAGTCCTGCTCCTGACTTTTGAATATGAGACACAGAGGGAGGCCATCACCAGGAAGCAAAGAAGCAAAACTAGAACCCTACATCCTGAGATATATCTTACAATAAATCTCCATTTACTGAGGTAAAGTATTTCTATTTCTTGCACCTTGAAAGATCCTGACTCATAAAAAGTGGATATGTGCAAATTATGAAGATATTCTATTCCTCCAAAAGTCAGATGTTAAAGCCTCACCCGCAGTGTGGCTATTTGGAGATAGGGCTTTTTAGGAAGCCAGTTAGGTTAAATGAGGTCATCCAGGTGGGATCCTAATCCTATACAACTAGTGTCCTTATACGTAGAGGAAACTACACTAGATTGATTGATTGATTTCTTCCCTTCCTTCCTTCCTCCCTCCCTCCTTCCCTTCCTTTCTTTCTCTCTTTCTTTTCTTTATCTTTCTTTCTTTTCTTTCTTCCTTCCTCTTTTCCTTTTCTTTCCTTTTCTTTCTTTCTTCCTTCCTTCCTTTTTCTTTTCTTTTTCAAGAGTTTCCCTTTGTCACTGAGGCTGGAGTGCAATGGCACAATCTCAGTCACTGCAACCTCCACCTCCTGGGCTGAAGCAATTCTCATACCTCAGCCTCCCGAGTAGCTAGGATTAACAGGCACATGCCACCATGCCCAACTAATTTTTGAATTTTTAGTAGAGATGGGGCTTGCCATGATGGCCAGGCTGATCTTGAACTCCTGGCTTCAAGTGATCCACCTGCCTCGACCTCCCAAAGTACTGGGATTAAAGGCGCTAGCTACTGCACCTGGCCTACACTAGGTATTTTTCTTTCTTTGTGCACACAAAGGAAAAGGCATGAGAGGACACAGCAAGAAAGTGGCTGTCTACAAACCAGAAAGAGAGACCTCGACAGAAATAAACCCTGATGGCACCTTGATCTAGGACTTCTGGCCTCCAGAACTTTGAGAAAATAAATTTCTATGGTTTAAGTCTGGCAGTTGATGGTCTCTTGATATGGCAGCCTGAGAAGACTAATACAGCATGTATTCATCACTGAGGTGTCTTGGTATGAACACACTATGCCTACTGTTAGTTGTTTTCTTTTAGCTTAAGAACCTCTTACTCAAATATTTTCGGTTCTGTAATAGAAGTATTACTTTCTTTCTGCCTTGGCAGCTTATTGTAGTTTAATGGTTTGAAGATCAACGAAGACAATCCATGGGCTTTACAAATCAGTAACAGTAAGAAAAACATAAATATTATCACTATTTTACTAATCTTCATGGATGCTGATGTGGAAAATAGAGGCAATTATATGAAACAAATGGCCCCTGATATTTGCAACACTTGCAAGTTCTTTGCTTACTCTTATTTTTTGAAAGCTTTGGCTAGAACTGTTTTTGATAAACGTTTTCTTATTTTAATAATAGTAATTAAATTTATAAAACATAGTTTGAGCATTTATCATATGTCACGATTCTAGGTGCTGAGGAGTAATTAGTCAACAAAACAGACACAAACATCTATCTTCACAAAGGTGGTAAGAGAAGGCAAGTAATAAATAAAGATATGCTAAATATCTGATATGCTATGTAGTGATACGTGCTGCCATTTGGAAAGGAGATTTGGGTGGGAGAAATCACAGTTTCACTAAAGAAGACATTTGAGTAGAAAATCTGGAGGAGATATGAGATAGTGAACCTTATATATCTGAGGGAAAGATCATTCCAGGCAGAAGGAACAGCAGACTCACAGATGTGAAAAGAGAGCGTGTTGATGGGTTTAAGAAGTAACCAAGTCAGCATGGCTGGAGGAAGGTGATGGGAGCGGGGAAGATGTAGGAGATGAGATCAGAAAGGTGATTGGCTGGGTCCTGGTTAATTGAAGGATTTGCCTTTTGACCTCAGAGAGATAGAAGTCACTGAAGTATGTTGAGCAAAGCTATGGCTTGATCTGACATATTTTAACAAGACAACTCTGGCTGCTGCATTAAGAAGAATAGACTAAAACATGCTGAGGAAACAGACAGGAAGACTAGTTAGGAAACAGCCCAAGTAACAAAGGAGAGAGACGATGGTGCCTTGGATCAGAAGCATCCTAGTGGAGGTATTGGGAAGTGCCTGATTCTGGGTACATTTTGTAGACAGAGCCACTAGCATGTGCTCACTTATTGAATACAAAGTGTGACAAAAAGAGAGGTATTAAGGGTTATTCCAAGGTTTTTGGTCTGGACAAATGTAAGGAGGGGTTGTCATTCACTGAGATGGGCTAAGAGAGAAGCTACACATACATTGGAAGCAAGAAGAATTAGCAGGTTTTTTTTTTTGTTTTGACCATGTTAAGTTTGAAAGATTGAATACATTGAAGATTGAATATTCTATGTCTGTGGAAATGTCAGATGAGTAGTTCAAGATTTGAGTCTGGAATTGAGAGAATGAGACATAATCATTTGAATGGTGTCAGTAAATAAAAGATATTTAAAGCCTTGACACAGATGATACCACAAAGGAAGGGTGTGTAGATAAACAAGAGAAAAAAGCTCAAGGGATAATTACAGATCTGATTAGATGCATCGACTTTTATGAAGCTATTATCAATTATTTTATTTAGCACTTCTTGATTCTATTTTTGTTGCATCCAAACAAACTTATAGAATAATGCTCAACATTTATTTCCTTACTTAAAATATAAATCTTTATTGAATAAAAAATTTAAGTGTTCGTAGTATGTCTCTCTCTTAGGATATGGAGAATTTTTATATCTTTAAGTTTACTGACTTTCTTAACTTTCTAAAGACTGTTTATTTTGCACTCTTTCAGCCATTTATCATTCCTGATTGTCAAGTCTATTGTGATATTTCTGAATGTCATTCTGTGATAAGCCATGATGATTACAGTTTTTAAAACAAAACAAAACAAATGTTTCCATATTCTAATTCTTTGAAGCAAAATGGTACCTTTTTGCATCATTAAAAAACCAGAAACAAGATTAGTCGTTCGTAATAGGGACATGAATATCACTGTTAAATGAATAGATTCAGATATTGTTACCATTGTAACAATAAATGAAACAATATTTATACATAATTATACATGGATAAAGGAATGGACATAGCTGATAGGAGGTTGTTTTGATCTAATTACAATTAATTGAAAGAGAAGAGCCTAAATTGGTCAAGACTTAGTTTAGTAGGTGTTTAAATAAAATGTCTTTCTGTTATTAGAAATGTATAAAATAATTTGCAATAATGGTAGCACTGTAACTGCTTCTATTCAGGACAGTAATCATGTAGCCCTATGTCCTCTTATTTATATATGAAGTGAGGGTGAGGAGACAATCTGGACAGCCTTCCTCTGACCAGTCTTTTGTTCAATGTTAATTTGGTAACAGAGTCTGCCTAAAGCCAAATTTAATGTTACATACACTACCCTGACAAGTAATTGGAAATACTACTAAAATGTTGTGGATTCATTAATTATCTAACCCATTTTTATGGAGTGACTTATGTATACCCAATGATATTTTAAATGCTAATAATTCAGCAGTGAACTAGACATACAGTCTGTGCTCTCAAGGAGTTTGCATCTTAGTAGACAATAAACAAAGAAATACATAAATGAAAAACGTCAGCTATGATATGTGTTAAAAAGAAAATACAGAAGGTTAAAGGAATAGAGGGAGACAGCAGTAGGTAATAGACAATGTGTTTTATGCAGAGATCAGAAAACACCTCTCTAAAAAGATATTTGAAAAATGACCTAAATGATGACGAGATCTAGTACCTACACATACTGGGGAAAGACTGATACAGAAAGAGGAGAAAGTCGGTGTAATAAATGTGTAAGGATTCATTCATTCATTTAATAAACACACATAATAATAGATGCTAGATGCTACATTTCAAAGAATACAGTATCAGTCCTTAAAAATCTTATGTTCTACTGGTCTGATGAGCACTCTTATTCAGGTCTAATATTAGATATCAACAACTAATTACCAGAACTAGAGGGCAGTGCGAGTGGAGTTTTGAGCAG
Organism: Aotus nancymaae; assembly: GCF_030222135.1. Classification (NCBI taxonomy): domain Eukaryota; kingdom Metazoa; phylum Chordata; class Mammalia; order Primates; family Aotidae; genus Aotus; species Aotus nancymaae. Next base: position 81,601,357 of record NW_026988442.1, read on the forward strand.
CATTTCTTTTTCATTAAGGATAACAGGTCTTATATTCATTAGGGATGGCTAAGTGGTATCTTCCACTTCTATTTTTCTTCTCTGTTCCTTTCTGTTATTTGTCCGTATTTATATGAATGTTGCAGAGATCTACACTCTCTATGTGCTGTCTTTTCGGTGTTCAGTTACTCCATTACTATGACATCGATGCCCTTTGCCATTCATTTTATTCTTCTTCTATGTCTTATACACTTTGAACCCCATGCAAATCGTGCATTTTTTTTTTTTTTTTTTTTTGAGACGGAGTTTTGCTCTTGTTACCCAGGCTGGAGTGCAATGGTGCGATCTCGGCTCACTGCAACCTCCGCCTCCTGGGTTCAGGCAATTCTCCTGTCTTAGCCTCCTGAGTAGCTGGGATTACAGGTACGCCCCACCATGCCCAGCTAATTTTTTTTTGTATTTTTAGTAGAGATGGGGTTTCACCATGTTGACCAGGATGACCTCGATCTCTTGACCTCGTGATCCACCCGCCTCAGCCTCCCAAAGTGCTGGGATTACAGGCGTGAGCCACCACACCCGGCAAATTGTGCACTTTCAAGACTCTCTTTCTTGTGTACTTTCAGTTTTCTGAAGACTGTAGCTCACTAACTTGTCTTTTCCCCAATATCATCTACTTCTATTTCTTCTCTGATACTTTTTTAAAAACTGAAATTTTTGAATAGTTTTAAGTGGCCAGAAAAGTTTTGAAGATAGTATAGAGTATAATCAACAGCTCACATTAGTATGTTACCATTGTAACAATAAATGAAACAATATTTTTGCATAATTAACTAAAATTCATGTTTTATTTAGGTTCCCTTGGACTTTACCCAATGTTGCTTTGCTGTTCCATGATTCTCCCCAGTCGTATATCACATTCCATTTAGTTGTTATGTCTCGCTAGGCCCCTCTTGATTGTTACAGTATCTCAAACTTTTCTTGCATCTGAGACTTTGACATTTTTTAAAGTGCCTCCGGGCTGTTTTGGAACATACTTCTGAATTTGTGTTTGTCTGATGTTTTTGCCCATAGTTAGATTGGGTTTACGGTTTTGGGAGGAAGATCAGAGAAAAAAGTGCCATTGTCATTACATCAAGAGTACCTCCCATCAGTATGACTTACTGTTGATGTAAGTCATACTTAACCTTGATACGTGGCTGAGGTGGTGTTTGTCAGGTTTCTCTACTGTAAAGCTACTCTTCTCTTCCCCTTTACGTCCAATACTATACTCTTTATAAGCAAGTTACTATGCATAATCCACACTTGATGAGTGGGAAGTTATGTTCCACCTACTTAAAGGCAAAACATCTACCTAAATTATTTGGATTTTCTCTGCACAGATGTATGTCTGTCTGTCTGTCTGTCTGTCTGTCTGTCTATCTATCTATCTATCTATCTATCCATCCATCCATCCATCCAGTTGTTTACTTATCAGTATGAACAAATGGATATTTATTTAGTTAATTTTTTCATTAGTTTATTCATTATTTTTACCATCTTGTTCCACCTCAAAACAAAGAAGACTTCCTCCTTTTTTGCCTATTTTTCTTTTTAAAATTTGCCTTCTGTTTGTCAGAGAAAGCCAGCATACTCTTTGGGGTGGGAGGTGTGCCGTTACTTTGGTCTTTGGGGCTCTAGCAGTATTCTCAAATCATTTGTTCAGCCTATGAGGGAGAAAACTCTACTAGGATTTTCTTTGGGTACCCACGAGAGGTAAATAGCTGAATTAGGTGACAGGAGAAAAGTGAACAGCATTGAAGTCCCATGCCTGAAAATTCCTGTGACTCAGCTTCCTTGGGCCAAATTTTCAAACCTTCAACTCCTTTTTATTGCATTCCTATTATATATTTAGAATGTACTCTTAAACTCATATTCAAAATGTTTTGATATCTACTCTCTCTATAATATTTTGAAATCTGGTTTCCATTCTACCATTATACTAGAATGGAACTCTAAATATTTCATGTTTCTCAACTGCTAAAGTAGCAAAATTCCAAAATTATAGCAACATACTCTGTATCTAATGATCCGAGTTTTTGATGAGTATTGTTTTTATTCAGAAGGCACTGTTTTCTTCACCAGAAATACTGATTAGAGATGTATAATGAGCCGCTATGTGCATCTCACGGGTCCGTGTAGAGTTCTCCTTGCCATCATTGTGCATCAGTAGCAAAACTCTCACGCCTATAATCCCAGCATTTTGGGAGGCCAAGGATGGTAGTTCAAGACCAGCCTGACCAACAAGGTGAAACCCTGTCTCTACTAAATACAAAAAATTAGTCAGCTGTGGTGGCGGGCATCTGTAATCCCAGCTACTTGAGAGGCTGAGGTAGGAGAATTGCTTGAACTGAGGAGGCAGGGGTTTTAGTGAACCAAGATTGGCTACTGCACTCCAGCCTGGGCAACAAAGTGAGACTCCATCTAAAACAAAACAAAACAAAAACCAAAATGCAGTAACAATGACAGCAAATCTCCTTTTGGTAGTAAAGATCAGTATTTGGCTAGGTCAGTGACCCTATTTCTATGAATTTTGGTCCAACTGCATAAGAATTACAGGTTAGGGCAAAATCAGCTCTAAATTTAATACAAATTTTTCTTAATAATGTAGCACTAGGCAATGGCTTACAAAATTTCATATTTGCCAGGGAGATAAACTTAACTCCTAGAACATTTGCTCTGAATCACTTTTATGTTATTTAATAGTCTTACCTTGTATTTTATTTTATTTATTTGTTTTTTTCTTTTGAGATGAAATCTCACTCTGTTGCCCAGGCTGGAGTGCAGTGGCACCAACTTAACTCACTGCAACCTCTGCCTCCTGAATTCAAGTGATTCTCCTTCCCTGGCCTCCCGAGTAGTTGGGATTACACTCGGGAGCTAGTTTTATTTTTTTCCATAGAGATAGGGTTTCACCATGTTGGCCAGGCTGCTGGTCTTGAACTCCTTACCTCAGGTGATATACCCACCTTGGCCTCCCAAAGTGCTGGAATTACAGGCATGAGCCACCACGCTGTGCCCGACCAGTACCTTATATTTTAGACACCTGAGTATGTACCTTATTTCCTTTAGTAGTTGAGAAATTATTTAAAGCACATTTCATATGTTAATTAGCATGATTTTCACTATATGGGGATCACTATATAGCATTTTAAAAGATCACCGAATGAAGACGTTTCTAGGCAGCACATTTGTTATGCTGTTAATTGTTATTTTAAGAAAAGTTTTTCCTTCCTTATTGCTTTGTTCTATCTTTCCTTTTCAGTCAAAAAGCTAGTAGGTAATTTATGTAAATATTCCACCTGCAAGGAGATGTAACATAAGCCCTACTCTTTAAGTGTGGAATACACATAATGAATTATTTCCAAAGAATAATTTGGATAGGGGAAAATAGTAAATTTGCAGTGGAGCAAACTGGAAAGCTCTATTTCTGCCAGGTGACCAAAGTTCACATCAACAGTGGTAAGTCATGTTGATAGTGTGTACCCCGTGATATGATATGATATGATATGATATTGAGACCAGGTTCCAGGACACGGGATGCTCAGCTCCCTGATGGAATATTTTCTTCCAGACTCTTGGTCCCTCAGTCACCCAAGAATGGGGGAGAGGACCCCACCAGGCCTGGTGGCTCGTTTAACTAAATATCGGACCCCAAAGAGTTTTTGCAGAAAGTGATCTATTTAGGCAGAGAGAAAAAGGAGAAAGAAAGAGAGAGAGAGCAACGCCCACGAGGTTATGGAAGACGATCCAGAAATGGAGTCCGCCTAGATGTGGGAGAAAGGGACTTTTAACCTAGGAGTAATTCCCTCCCCATTCAAATTTTCTGTCCTATGAAAGGAGTAAACTTCCGCTGGAGTGATTGACCTTTGATTTTTTTTTTTCCCACACGTGGGAAAGTTAAACAAAGACCTCTTAGCTCCCATATGGAGATGTGGGTGGAGGTATGGCGCTGGGAAGTTCTTGCCTTTGAAACTACGCCCCCTTGTGGACCCTTGAGGGAAGAGAATACATTCCCTCAATATGATATGATGATAATTGCACTTTGTTTCTCTGGTCTTCCTCCTCAAAAGCGGTAACTCCTGTATAATCAGGAGAAATACATCAGATATATCCCAATTGAGGAACAGTCAGCCAGATATCTGATAAGATCAGTAAGTATTCCTTAAAACTATAAATTACATTATAAACAAGAGACGTCTGGGAAACTGTCATAACCAAGAGGAACCTATGAAGACATGACTGATGACTAAATATAAGATGGTATCCAAGGTAGGTTCCTAGAACAAAAACAACAAAAAAGGACATTAAGTGAAGACTATGGGAATCTAAATAATGTCTGGACTTTAGATAATAATAGTGTGTCAACACTGGCTCATTAATTATTACAAATATTCTATACTAATGTACAGTAATAGTAATAGCAGAAACTTTGTATGGGGTATATGAAGACTTTCTGTACTGTCTGTAAATTTTTATAAATTTGAATCTATTTTAAATAAAAAAGAATATTTATTTCAAAAAGTTTTAAAAAGCCATTAGGTAGCTCAAATAGGGCACCTAACGGTGGCCAAAGCCCAAGCAAGAAGGTCAGAACAAAGTAGCTGTGGCAGCTGGGACCCACCCAAGGTAGACTTTAAAGCAGAGCAAGAATACATTCCGAAGACTGACTGCAGTGAAGGAGATCAAGCCAATAATTAGACATACGTGGGTAACAATGGGTAATGGAGCCAGGTTTCTCATTTGTTGGAGAAGTGAGGTGCAAATATGGAAAGGAGGAAAGATAGAATGAAGCCTATGGCATTGGACAAATTCACATTAAAGAACATCCTAGAAGATGGCTGGTCTGTAATTTTTGAAAATGTGAGAAATTATTTCCAGGAAATCAAGAAAAAGAGAAAGACTGAAAAAAGATTCCAGATTTTAAAAGACTAGAGAAATAGGACATGGTGCAGCGTAACATCTTTTTGCTCTAAAGGACATATAACAATAGGCAGTTCTTTGTTCTATCCCTGTTATCTTATCCTCAAAAGAAAGAAGAAAAAATAGAAATTAAGTAAGGCAAAGTCCTATTTTTCTAAAATTACACTTCACACACACACACACACACACACACACACACAGTTCTTAAAAATAGATTATAGGGACATTTCAGTTCAAACTACCTAAGAAATATTTAAACATTCAAGTAAAGAGGTTTGACATCTTGTAATCTCAAGACAACTGGCTTTTTTCTCCCAACCATTCTGATTAATTACATCTTTTTCTCTAATAATTCTTTACTTATTCCTCCTACTCTTTTTGCCTTTGTAAAGTTTCTCCTCTCCTCCTCCTCCTTCTTTCTCCTTCTTTCTCCTTCTTCTTCTTTTTTGGTCTGGCCACCTAAATAAATCGTTTACTTAAACTCTAATCAACTTTAAACTGAACAAAGCCACTTCCATGTAAATAGAAGTAGATATTGGCCTATACTCAGGTTTCACATTGAATTCTACCTTACAAAAAAATTGTCAATTTTTAAAATAAGAACCATACTAATAAAAGTAGTAAAGAGAAAACCCTATGTCACAAGAGGGTTAAAAATTATTTTTACCTTTCTTCCTTCCTTTTTTCCCCCTCCTTCCTTTCCCCCCTCTCCCTCCCTCTGTCCCTCCCTCAGGATTGATCCTTCCTTCCTTCCTTCCTTCCTTCCTTCCTTCCTTCCTTCCTTCCTTCCTTCCCTCCCTCCCTCCCTCCCTTGCTTCTTTCCTTCTTTCCCTCTCTCCATCTCTCTCTCACTTACTGGCTTTGTTTTAGATCAGACCCCTCTAATTTCTTAACTCCTTTAAAGTGAAGGTAGTGACATTTACAATAATAATATAAAATGAATTACTTAAGCAAGAAAGCTCAAATTATTTTTAATGGCTTTAATCACAGGGTTAAATGCCATCCTCATGAAAATCTCTAAGGAAAGACTCTATCCGAGATCATTTGGGGTAGAAAAGGCAGAAATGATTCAGGTTACTCATCCAGGAAGAGTGGCATTCTTTGAATATTTGACAACACATTTTATAATAAACTGATAATCCAGAAGAAAAGAAACACTCAAATAATAATTTATTTATAATTAATTTCTTTCTCTTTTTTGAGATGGAGTCTTGCTCTGTTGCCCAGGCTGGAGCACAGTGGCACGATCTTGGCTCACTGCAACCTCCGCCTCCCAGGTTCGAGCGATTCTCCTGCCTCAGCCTCCTGAGTAGCTGAGACTACAGGTGCACACCACCACGCCCAGCTAATTTTTGTATTTTTAGTAGAGACAGGGTTTCACCATGTTGGCCAGTATGATCTTGATCTCCTGACCTTGTGATCCACCTGCCTTGGCCTCACAAAGTGCTGGGATTACAGGTGTGAGCCACCACACCTGGCATTATAATTCATTTCCAATTGGAACATCTTGTAGAATATTTATCTTTTAATGAGAATGGTTTTCTGATGTCTTTTAAGAAGCACATTTGAGAAATTTAATTCCAACTAACTTAGCTACTTTCTGAATAGTTCAGGGTATCTAGAATTCTAGAGACTCAGGTTTATTCTGTTTCTGCATTGTAGTGGAAGTGACCTACAACTGTATAGCAGAACTGGCCTTATCAGCTTCACTTTACATATCACACGAATTAAGTTGAATTATTTTGTTTCCAAAGCGACTAACCTCCAGCTATTATAATGTTGTGAACTAGAGTTTATCTTTGTCTTCTTTTCTCTCACTCTGCTAGGGCTCAGTCCATAAGACTTATTTTTTCTTGCTTGGAAAAAAATTCTCAATTTATTTCTCAATATTTTTTATTAACTTTGTGATAAGATATCAAAAATACTGTTGGTGTGAAATATCCTCATTTCAGGAATATTGAAATAGGCTTTACTTTTGTGTTTGCCTTCATGTAAAATTTATTGAAAATTACTGTTTAATTTTCTTAAAATACTGCTTTTGCTATTGTTCACAATTCAGTACTGAACACAGAACATTATCTAAATTTCTATATGGCAATTCCAGTCAATTCTCAAACTGCCTTGTATTTCCTTTTCAGGTTTATTTTCTCTTGCTCACCTATTTGTTGTTTCCACTTCTAGTCAAAGCAGTTTATTTATGTCCCATTATCTATGGTTCTATTTCTGGTGACCATATTTTTGTTCATATTATCTCTCCTATTTATTATATGGGCAACAAAAACTCCTTTCTCACCTCATTCTCTCTCCTTATCAAAATTGTGTCAAACATTAATCTTCAACTTAAAATCTTTTCCAATGTCCTTCTCGAATTCCCATAACCAAGTAAACTTTTCATCCTTCAACATCTGCAGGAATTATGATATTTGATGTTCATTTTATTTCTAATTTGCTATTTTAGATGGTTAGCTGTTCCTTCATTGTATTTTGGGATTCTGGGATGTTATGGTTTTGGTTACATTTGACCTCAATGAGCAGAAAACACATTTCCTGGAATTTTCCTTTTCTAGATGATTACACTTTAGAGTTTGTCACAGGAGAAAGGCATGCCAGATGTGGCAGATGAATGGGATACAGCAGTCATTTTTATGCTCTGGAGGTTAGTACAAGGTGCCAGCCACTATTTCACATGGCTCTAACCTTCTGGCTCATCATGCTGATGCAAGGCAGCACCCTGATTTGTAGCCCTTCTAATTTCTACACAATTTCCTTCTTCTAGTTCTAGGCTAGGAAGAAGTGCAGTTCTCTAATGGAGGGTTCCAGCTTCTACTGCAAGCCACCAGAATAACCAAGGTGATGAGAGGGAGGTGCACATTCCAATCAGTCTTCATGGGTTTTTGTTTAACTTTATAGATTTAACTTTTCTCCACCTTTCCTTCCGATTTACAGCTAGCTCTCCTTTCCGAGTGAAAATCTAGCTTACACCCAGTGTTTTTGAACTACATGCAGAGGCAACAGCAATCAATAGTGCAAGTTGTGAGACAACCACACACACAAAATGACAAACATAATTAATGTGTTAAGAGAAGATAAAATGGAATAATATAAGTTATTCAGTGAAAACTCGAGAAGGCAGGAAATGAGAAGACAGAAAAAAACAAAATAACTGCAATGACTAGGCAACCATAGTCAACGAACATGATAGATATTAATCCAATTATATAAAACTTCACTTTAAATGTAAATGGTGTAAATTTAGCTTTTAAAAGAAAGGGATTGTCAGAGTGGCTAAAAAACAAGACTCTCCTATCTGTTGTCTACAAAAAAAATGCCCTCCATATTAAATATAAGAACTCAGGGTAAAAGTAAAGGGGTGGAAAGAGATATACCATGGTACTACTTACTAATCAAAAGCAAGATGAAAAAGAAGAGCAAAAAACTTATTAGTGATAAAAAAGGGAATTACAAAATGATGAAAAGATCAATTTTCTAGAAAGTAAGAGCAATTCTTGATGTATAAATGTCTAACAAATGATTGTCAAAATATCTAAAACAAACAGTAATAGTGCATTAAGAAAATAGTAGACAAATCCACTATTACAGTTGATAACTTCAACACCCTTCCGTCAGTGACAAACAGATCCTGCAGGCAGAAAATCAATAAGGACATAGTTGAACTAAACAGCACCATCAATCAACAGTGTCTCACTGGCATTTATTTAATACTCACTCAACAAAAGCAGAATACACATTCTTCTCAGGATCACATGGAACATTTATAAAGTTAGGCCACATTCTGGGGCACAAAATATGTCTAACCCCTGTGTTGTTCAACAGTTAGCTGTATATGCTGTCTATAAGACTCTTTAGATTCAAAGATACAACCAGAGGGAAAGGTAAAGAATGGAAATATATATTCTATGCAAATAGTGAAAAAAGAGGTGGATTGTCTATACTAACAACAGACGAAATAGTCTGTGTGTCAAAAACTGCTATAGATGACAAAGGATATCCTATACTGATCAAATATTAATTATTCAAGAAGATGTTACAATTATAAACATATGCACCAAATAATGGGGTTTGAAAATATATAAAACAAACACTGACAGAACAAACGTAGCAATATATCTACAGTAGTTGTTGGAGACTTCTATGCATCACCTTCAATAATGTATAGAACATCTAGATAGAAGATCAGCACGAAAATAGAATCATACTAAATACCAACCAGGCTTAACAGACTTGCAAAGGACTCTCTGCCTGACAACAGTGGAATATGCACCCTTCTCAAGTGCATATGAACACTCTTCATTATAGATTATATCTTAGACCACAAAACAATTCGGAATACATTTAAAAATACCAAAATCATACAAAGTATCGTTTTTTATTATACTTTAAGTTCTGGGATACATGTACAGAACATGCAGGCTTCTTACATAGGTATACACCTGCCGTGGTGGTTTACAGCACCCATCAACCTGTCATCCACATTAGGTATTTCTCCTAATGCTGTCCCTCCTCTATCCCCCAATCCCCCAACAGGCCTCCGTGTGTGATGTTCCCCTCCCTGTGTTCATGTGTCCTCATTGTTCAACTCCCACTTATGAGTGAGAAAGAGGAAATTAATTAAGACTTAGAAAGTGGTAAGTATGCTGGGCGTGGTGGCTCTCACCTGTAATCCTAGCATTTTGGGAGGCTGAGGTGGGTGGATCACTTGAGGTCAGGAGTTCAAGACCATCCTGACCAACATGGTGAAACTCCACCTACACTAAATGCTATATATATACACTCAGCCTCCCTAGCAGCTGGGACTACAGATGTATGCCACCATGCCCGGCTAAGATATACATATATGTATCCCAGCTGCTCGGGAGGCTGAGGCAGAAGAATCGCTTGAACCCAGGAGGCGGAGGTTGCAGTGTGCCGAGATCGCGTCACTGCACTCCAGCCTGGGCAAAAGAGCAAGACTCCATCTCAAACTCCTGAGAGAGAGAGAGAGAGAGAGAGAGAGAGAGAGAGAGAGAGAGAGAGAGAGAGAGAGAGAGAAAGAGAAGGACGCCCCTCTCTTGCCATAACTGGATGCACCTCTGCCCTCATCTCTTCCAGCATTTGGAGCTTCCAGCATTGGGAGCTTTCTATGAAAGCAGCCACGAGTGAAACTGCTCTTGGGCTGGAGTAGATGTGGGTCCCATGCTGAGAGATGTGTGGTAGAAAGAGAAGCCGTGGTTGCAGGCACCTTTTACCTTCCAGAACGCATGCACCTCTGCTGCTGTGAAGCCTGGTGAGGATGGGAAGCAAAAAGAACAGAATCACATCCTGCAGAAAAATCCTCTCCTGTAGGCCCTCACTTGGTATTCCATTTCACTTTCTTTAAAGGAAAAGGAAATTCCTGAGGGCTTAAAGAATGTCTGTCAGTGCCTCCCTCAGCTGTCACAAGAGGGGAGCTTCGTAATTCCAACCCAGCTGAGCCGAGAGGAAGGGCCAGGCTAGAGGCGTGACCTAGTAGATGGCCTCTGCAGGGTGTAACTGCATGCCCCTCCGCATTGGCCATGGAGGGACCCAGGACATGCTGGCTTCTGAACAGCGCTGTGAGGGCAGACTTGACTGACGCTATGGGAGGGAGATCAAGGATGCTCCTGCCCAAAAAAGGAGGCAAAAGTGATTAAGAAGCAAAAAAGGAAGAGGAAAGAAAAAAGAATAGATGAAAATGACTTGATATATCAACACAACAGAATAATGTTCAACAATAGAGAGAATTACGGAAGAAAGATACACACAACATGGAGAATCTGAAATACTTGATGCTAAGTGAGGAACTCAGACACTCAGACAGAAGGAATACTGCTGCATGACTCCATCCATGCAACACTTCAGAAAATGCAAGTCCAGCCTTGTAACAGGAAGCAGATGAATCAGTGGTTGCCGGGGATGAGAAGTGGAAGGAGGAATGAGGAGAGATGATGTGAGGAGAGGGAGGATGGAACTTTTGGCGGTGCTAGATATTTTCATTGCCTTCTTTGTGCTAATGGTTTCATCGGTATAATTCATACATCAAAATTTATCAAATCATACAGCTCAAATGTATGTACTTTCTTGCGTTAATTGTATTTTGATAAAACTATACTTTAAAAAAAAGAAAAAAAAAAGAGTAGGACTAGCATTTTCCAACTATTCATAAACCATGGATACACTTTCACACAGATTCATGCGTGTTCACAGCAACATCATGGTTACTACCTACATGTGTGCAGGAAGGAAAAGGTCAAGTAAGTTGCCTAAGGTCACCCATTTAGAAACAGAGGAATTTGGCTTCAAAGCTTAGCTCTTTTTTAAATTATACTTTAAGTTCTGGGATACATGTGCAGATCATGCAGGTCTGTTACATGTGCTATGGTGGTTTGCTGCACCCATCAAACCATCATCTACATTAGATATTTTTCCTAATGCTGTCCCTCCCCTAGCCCTCAAACACCTAACAGGCCCCAGTGTGTGATGTTCCTCTCTCTGCGTCCATGACTTCTCATTGTTCAACTCCCATTTATGAGTGAGAACATGCAGTGTTTGGTTTTCTGTTCTTGTGTCAGTTCACTGAGAATGATGGTTTCCAACTTCATCTATGTCCCTGCAGAGGATATGAACTCATCCTTTTTTGTGGCTGCATAGTATTCCATGGTGTATATGTGCCACATTTTCTTTATTCAGTCTATCCTTGATGGACATTTGGGTTGGTTCCAAGTCTTTGCTATTGTGAACAGTGCCGGAATAAACATATGTGTGCATGTGTCTTTATAGTAGAATGATTTATAATCCTTTGGGTATATACCTAGTAATGAGATTGCTGGGTCAAATGGTATTTCTGTTTCTAGATCCTTGAGGAATTGCCACACTGTCTTCCACAATGGTTGAACTAATTTACACTCCCACCAACAGTGTAAAAGCATTCCTATTTCTCCACATCCTCTCTAGTATTTGTTGTTTCCTGACTTTTTAATGATTGCCATTCTCACTGGCATGAGATCATATCTCATTGTGGTTTTGATTTGCATTTCTCTAATGATCAGTGATGATGAGCTTTTTTTCATATGCTTTTTGGGCACATAAATGTCTTCTTTTAAGAAGTGTCTGTTTATATCCTTCTCCCACTTTTTGATTTTTTTTTTTTTTTGTACATTTGTTTAAACTACTTGCAGGTAGGTTCTCAATATTAGCCCTTTGTCAGGTGAATGGATTGCAAAAATTTTCTCCCATTCTGTAAGGTTGCCTGTTCACGCTGATGATAGTTTCTTTTGCTGTGCAGAGCTCTTTAGTTTATTTAGATCCCGTTTGTCAATTTTGGCTTTTGTTGTCATTGCTTTTTGTTTTAGTCATGAAGTCTTTGCCTATGCCTATGTTCTGAATGGTATTGTCTAGGTTATTTTCTAGGGTTTTCATGGTTGTAGGTCTTACATTTAAGTCTTTAATCCATCTTGAGTTAATTTTTGTATAAGGTATAAGAAAAGGGTCCAGTTTCAGTTTTCTGCATATGGCTAGCCAGTTTTACCAACACCATTTATTAAATAGGGAGCCCTCTCCCCATTGCTTATTTTTGTCAGGTTTGTCAAGCACCTGACAAAATAGTTGTAGATGTGTGATATTATTTCTGAGGCCTCTGTTCTCTTCTGTTGTTCTATATATCAGTTTTGGTACTAATACCATGCTGTTTTGGTTACTGCAGCCTTGTAGTATAGTTCAAAATCAGGTGGTGTGATGCCTGCAGCTTTCTTCTTTTTGCTTAGGATTGTCTTGGCTATATGGGCTTTTTTTTTGCTTTCATATTACATTTACAGTAGTTTTTTTCTAATTCTGTGAAGAAAGTCAATGATAGCTTAATGGGGTAGCATTGAATCTATAAATTACTTTGGGCAGTATGGCCATTTTCATGATACTGATTCTTCCTAGCCATAAGCATGGAATGTTATCCCATCTGTTTGTGTCCTCTCTTGTGTCCTTGAGCAGTGGTTTGTAGTTCTCCTTGAAGAGGTCCTTCACATTCCTTGTAAGTCACATTCCTAGGTATTTTATTCTCTTTGTAGTAGTTGTGAATGGGAGTTCACTCATGATTTGACTCTCTATTTGTCTATTGCTGTATAGGAATGCTTATGATTTTTGCACATTGACTTTGCTGAAGTTGCTTACCAGCTTGAGGAGATTTTGGGCTGAGATGATGAGTTTTCTAAATAAACAATCATGTCATCTGCAAATAGAGACAATTTGACTTCCTCTCTTCCTACTTGAATATCCTTTATTTCTTTCTCTTGTCTGATTCCCCGGCCAGAACATCCAATACTATGTTGAATAGGAGTGGTGAGAAGGGGCATCCTTGTCTTTTGCCAGTTTTCAAAGGGAATGCTTCCAGCTTTTGCCCATTCAGTATGATATTGGTTGTGGGTTTGTCATAAATAGCTCTTCTTATTTTGAGATATGTTCCATTAACACCTAGTTTGCTGAGAGTTTTTAGAATGAAGGAGTGTTGAATTTTATTGAAGGCCTTCTCTGTATCTATTGAGATAATCATGCAGTTTTTGTCTTTGGTTCTGTTTATGTGATGGATTACGTTTATTGATTTGCATATGTTGACCAGCCTTGTATCCCAGGGATAAAGCCAACTTGATCATGATAGATAAGCTTTTTGATATGCTGTTGGATTCAGCATGCCAGTATTGTATCAAAAATTTTTGCATTGATGTTCATCAGGGATATTGGCCTGAAATTTTCTTTTTTTGTTTTGTCTCTGCCAGGTTTTGGTATCAGGATAATGCTGGCTTCATAAAATGAGTTAGGGAGGAGTCCCTCTTTTTCTATTTGTTGGAATAATTTCAGAAGGAATTGTACCAGCTCCTCGTTGCATCTCTGGTAGAATGTGGCTGTGAATCTGTCTGGTCTTGGGCTTTTTTTGGTTGGTAGGCTATGAATTACTGCCTCAATTTCAGAACTTGTTATTGGTCTATTCAGAGATTCGGCTTCTTCCTGGTTTAGTCTTGGGAGGGTGTATGTTTCCAGGCATTTATCCATTTCCTCTAGGTTTTCTAGTCTATTTGCATGGAGGTGTTTATAGTATTCTCTGATGGTAGTGTGTATTTATGTGGGATCAGTGGTGATATCCACTTTCTCAGTTTTATTGTATCTACTTGAGTCTTCTCTTTTTTCTTCTTTGTTAGTCTGGCCAGCAGTCTATTTTGTTAATCTAAAAAAAAAAAAAAAAAAAAAAAAAAACAGCTCCTGGATTCATTTATATTTTGAAGGGTTTTTTTGTTTCTCTATCTCCTTCAGTTTCTGCTCTTATCTTCATTATTTTTCTTCTTCTGCTAGCTTTTGAATTTGTTTGCTCTTGCTTCTCTAGCTTTTTTAATTGTGATGTGAGGGTGTTGATTTTAGATCTTTCTCGCTTTCTCCTGGGGGCATTTAATGCTATAAATTTCCCTCTAAACACTGCTTTAGCTGTGTTTTAGAGATTCTTGTATGTTGTATCTTTGTTCTCATTAGTTTCAAATAACTTATTTATTTCTGCCCTAATTTTGTTATCTACCCAGTAGATTTAGGAGGAGATTGTTCAGTTTCCATGTAGTTGTACAGTTTTGAGTGAGTTTCTTAATCTTAAGTTCTAATTTGATTGCATTGTTCTTTGAGAGATTGTTTGTTATGATTTCCATTCTTTTGCATATAGTGAGGAGTGTTTCACTTCAAATTATGTGGTCAATTTTAGAATAAGTGTGATGTGGTGCTGAGAAGAACGTATATGCTCTCGATTTGGGGTGGAGAGTTCTGTAGATGTCTATTAGGTCCACTTGGTCCAGCGCTGAGTTCAAGTCCTGAATATCCTTGTTAATTTTCTCTCTCATTGATCTAATATCAACAGTGGGGTGTTAAAGTCTCCCACTATTATTGTATGGGAGTCTAAGTCTCTTTGTAGGTCACTAAGAACTGGCTTTATGAATCTGGGTGCTCCTGTATTGGGTGTATATATACTTAGGATCATTAGCTCTTCTTGTTGGGTTGATCCTTTTCCCATTATGTAATGATCTTCTTCCTCTTTTTAAAAAATATTTGTTGGTTTAAAATCTGTTTAATCAGAGACTAGAATTGAAACTCCTCCTTTTTTTTTTTTTTTTTTTCCATTTGCTTGGTAAATATTCCTCACCCCTTTATTTTGAGCCTGTGTGTGTCTTTGCATGTGAGATGGGTCTCCTGGATACAGCATACCAATGGGTTTTGACTCTTTATCCAATTTGCCAGTCTGTGTCTTTTAATTCGGGCCTTTAGCCTGTTAATATTTAAGTTTAATATTGTTGTATGTGAATTTGATCCTGTCATTATGATGCTAGCTGGTTATTTTGCCCGTTAGTTGATGCAGTTTCTTCATAGTGTCAATGGTCTTTACAATGTGTTATGTTTTTGCAGTGTCTGGTACTGACTTTTCCTTTCCATAATTAGTGCTTCCTTCAGGAGCTCTTGTAAGGCAGGCCTGGGGGTGACAAAATTTCTCAACATTTGCTTCTCTGTAAAGGATTTTATTTCTCCTTTGCTTATGAAGCTTACTTTGGCTGTATATGAAATTCTGGATTGAAAATTTTTCTCTTTAAGGGTGTTGAATATTGGTCCAGTTCCTCATGGCTTCCCTTGGCTAGGGGAGAGAGCTCTCTGACCCCTTGTGCTTCCCACATAAGGCGATGCTCCACCTGCTTCTGCTCACCCTCTGTGGTCTGCACCCACTGTCTAACCAATTCCCAATGAGATGAACTGGGTACCTCAGTTGGAAATGCAGAAATCACCCACCTTATGTATTGATCTTCCTGGGAGCTGCAGACCAGAGGTGTTCCTATTTAGCCATCTTGCCCAGGAACCCTCACAAAGTATCTTTTATGAGCACAATGGAGTGAAACTACAAATCAATATCAGAAAGAAAACCAGAAAATTTATAGACATATGTAAATTAAACAACAAACACTTAAAACAAAACAAAAGGGCCAAAGAGGAAATTACATATTAAATGAGGTAATTTTTTCAAAATGAATAAAAATGATAACATAAAATACCACAATTTAGGAAATGCAGCTAAGGAAGTTCACAGAGAATAAAATTTATGGCTATAAATGCCTACATTGAAAAAGAAATCATATCTAAAAACAGTAGCCCAACTCCACATTCTGAGGAATTAGAGAAAGAAGCATAAACAAACCAAAAGGTAGCAGAAGAAAGGAAATAATAAAGGATACAGTGAAGATAAATTGAATGGAGTATAGAAAAATAATAAAATCAACAAAACCAAAATTTGATTATTTAAAAAGATGAATAAAATTAACAAACATTTAACTAGACTAACAAAGCACAAAGAGAGAAGACATAAATCAGAAATGAAAGTAGGAATATTATTGACCCTAAACTAATACAAATATGACAATACTATAAAAATTGTATGCTAACAAATTATATAATCTAAATGAAATGGGCACATTCCTAGACATATAAATTACTTATGTTGACCCAGGAGGAATTAGAAAATCACAACAGATCTATAATAAGCAAAGAGATTGAATCAGTAATTGAAAACCTCTCAACAAAGAAAATTTCAGATAGCTTCACCGGTACATTTTAACAGCCATTCCAAACATTTAATGAAAAATGAACACCAATCCTTCTCAAAAGCTTAAAATTACAGAATAGGAAGGAACATTTTCCAACTCATACTATTAGCCTAACATTAGCCTGATATTAAAGCCAGAAAAAACATCACAAGGAAATTACCGGACAATATTCTTTATGAATGTAGATACAAAACCCCTCAATGAAATACTGTCAAATGGGATCCAGTAGCATAGTAAAAGGATTAGACACCATGATCTAGTGGGATTTATGCCAAGATTCAAGGGCTAGTCACTATAAGAACATCAGTGTAATACTCTACATTAATAGAATGGAGGAGAAAAACCATAAATGAACAAAATATGATTATCTCAACTGACAAACCATATATATTTGCCAAAATTCAACACCCTTCCATGAAAAAAAAAACCAGAAAACTAGAAAAACTAGAAATAGAAGAGAACTTCCTTAATATTTTAAAGGACTTTTTTTTCTTTCCTCTTTTTATTTCTGGAAACTGGGCTTTCTCTCTCTCTCTCTCTCTCTCTCTCTCTCTCTCTCTCTCTCTCTCTGAGTTCAGCTATATGCTTATTTATTCTTGCTTCATTAAACTTCAATCAATTTAAAAGTATACAGTAATTGCTACTAAATTCTAAATGGTGAAAGAACAAATCTCTGATGCAGAAGAGTTTTTAATTAATTATGTACATACTGCAGCCTAAAAGATAGGAAGCATAACTTCTCATCTCTTAAGTGTGGCCTCTGCATTTCAGAGTACAGCACAGAAAAGAAATAAAAGAGTAGCTTTACCCTGGAGAAATCTGGCAAATACTATTTCAGCCAGGTGATCCAGGTCAACATCAATAGTCATAAACCATATTGATAGCATGTACCCTTGATATTATAGGATGCAAATAGCACTTTATCTCTGTAGCCTTCCTTCTAAAACATAACTCCAATGTAATCATGAGAAAAATATCAGACAAACTGTATTAGCAGGACATCTACAGTATACCTTACAGGTACTCTTAAAAACTTTCAGAGGCATCAGTAACAAAGTATGAGAAGCTGTCACAGCCCTGAGGAGCCTATGGCAACATGATTACCAAGTGCAATGTGATATCCTGGAAGGGATCCTGGAACAGAAAAAAAAATTAGGTGAAAACTGAGGAAATCTGAATAAACTATAAACTTCAATTAATTATAATGTATAGCTATAAGTTTGTTAATATTTACAAATGTACCACTCAAGTGTGCAATTTTAATAATAGGAAAACTCATGTATGCGGGGCACGGTGGAAATCTACAGTTCTGCACAATTTCTCTGTGAATCTAAAACTTGGAAAAAATACTGAATTAATAATGCCAACACAGAAACAATTTAAGGCATTTATTTTTGGAATTCTGGGTTAAAAACAGTTGCTTCAGGGAAAGGTACAAGTTAATATCTGACACTGATAGTGGAAATTTTTATTTTCTTCTCAGTTATTGGTCATTCTTGGAAAGTCAAGTGATACCCCTCAAGTAAACTTTTCCCTAAAATAGAACTAAAAATATACCCCGAGGGCAGACATAAATGAAAGAGCCAAAAGAAGGAGAGAAATACAAAAGTCAACGTTAGTCTCTTTCGTCACTTATTCACCTTTTCTTCTCTGTCCTCAATATATTGATTTTCTGAAGGCACCGGGCTCCTTCACCATTGCCATCTGTGTGTGTTATTACCACTGCTGGTCATGACCTTCCACACTGAGGATATTTAAACTAGATAGTGGCAGGGTGCAGTGCCTTTATAGGCCAGTGAGGACAGAGATTTATGCTGACTCTGAACTCAATCTACCTCACTAAAGTTAAAATTTAAATTAGATTTTCAAATAGGGTGTATGCAATTTTGTATTCTCTTGTAATTTTCCCCTTAATGTGATGATTGCTTTCCAAGAGGACAAAGCATTGTGACACATAGTATTAACCTAAATGATAGCTTTCAAGACTTAGCTGTGTGCTTGTTTTACTGAAGACTTCCTTTACACTTCTCTTGATTTCTGCCATTTTTATATTATGTATGTTAAGAACAACATTATGGGTACTAACCATATATTCTTTTGAACAAAGTGCTATTATGTTCACTTTCTTCTGAGGTCGCTTATGCGTACAGTTTTGTTGCCATTTTAGCTTTGAGATTATATTAAGTGGAAATTTTAAAAGTGACTCTCAGAACCCATTTTTGAATTCAGTTAATTTATTAGAGACAAAATGTTATAAGCAATTTCCCATTATTTTTTCTTATTTGCCTTGACTTTGATTTGATCTGTGGTTGCCAACGTTCTTCTTAGTAATTCAATTAACCAGTACTTACTGAGCCACCTGCTCTGCATCAGACGATATTCAATGTATTGCCAGACCAGTAGCAAGACTGACAAACTACCTAAACTTTACATTCTAGTGGGGTAGCAGACAATAAACAGATAAACACATAACTATATAATAGTTACATATTTGAGCAATTGCTCAAAGACCTGTGTGAGAAAAGTAAGCCACACAAATATCTCAGTATGGTCCGGGCAGAAAGAAATTCAATTAGAAAGACTCTAGGCAAGAAGTTGACTGCTTTTATTGAAAAACAATAAGCATTTTTTAGCAAATAAAGTTGGATAGAAGGTAGCCATTGATCAGATCATAAAAGAACATGAAATATGATTACAATGCTCTTCAATATTTGAATATCTTGTATAATAATGATATGGTCTTATATTATCTTTAAATCTCAGATTCTTCATCTGTGAAATCAACTAATATTATGTGTTTATTGTTATAAGTCAAAAATAGAGATTTGAAATGAGGCCAGGATGGTGATTATATTTTGTTCTTTAATCCAGGTAATAGTTAAATAAGAATGATCACTTTGTGAACACTTAAGACTTATGCACTGTTCTGCATGTAATGTACACAAAAATGTGTAACTACTTAGTAGTAGTCTAGTAAAAATGAACAAGGTAATATTTATATATATGTATATAAATATATAAATATGTGCGTGTCTGTATATATATACAGTTTTAAACCCAGTACATGTTGGCCAAAACAAATGTCATCCCTCTCCTGTCTTTTATCCACTTTTTTCCTAACCCAACAATTCTAGAGATTTTAAAATACTTCTTCTTGTTTACTTTGGTTTTCAAAAAAGTTAATTATAAAGCAAATAAATCCATTTTAGGAAAAAATTTAAAATATTTGATAATATGCTCATTTATAAATAAAAAAGCAAACAAAAACCTTTAAATTCTACCACCAGCCACCAACCTATTCTCATCCTTAGCAAGATATTCTAATCCTCCTCTTCCTTTTCTCTAAGGCATTTTTTTCCTAAGCATAGTCCCATTTTATTTTTTACATATACATCTTTAATTTTTCCACCTTCTTTTAATCTTATTTACTTTTTATTGATTCCTGGTTAAGAAAAAAAGGCAAGGATAGCAGTTGGAGTGCACACAGAATTCTTCAAAACAATGAATGTTGAGAAAGGTTGTGTATGTTTAGAAGTTAATAGTCTCCCCTCTGTATTTCTTTGTAGTTTTAATTCCTCAATGTTTCTGAACTTCTCGTGCTTTTCTCTTACTTTTAAAATAATGCTCTGCTACTGTTTTTATCTTGATTATTTATCATTTCAATAGGATTTAAAAAACTCATTTTCTATTATTTTTCTTTTCTCCTTCCTTCTTTCATTCCGTTCCCTTATTTTTTCTTTCCAGCTTCATCTCTTCATTAATTTCCTTCTCTCCTTTCAGGTTTTGGTAACTGCTTTTCATTTGGCTAGCTCTCAGTACACCTTATTTGTTTAGTATATTTGTGTTGGGTACCAAAGCAAACATCCTCACCAGCGATGCAAGAATGAAGAGGTATGATCATTAGCTCTGCAATTACAACCACAGAATGCCTGTGGCTTGTCTAAAACTTTCTTCTCTTAGAACCTTTCCTCACTTGGAAACAATCTCACCTTAAGAAATCAGGCAGTACTTGAAGAAATTTTGTGGAACCCTTAAGCAAGAAAAACTGTATGCTCATTTCCCTTAACATGATACCATTTCATAATTACCTGGGTAGTGCTTTTCATTGCTATAGAAATCCAACTAAACTCAGTGTGATTCTAAAATAATGGGATACTTCACTTGAGAAAGGGGATTTTTATAATTTGGGGAGGCATTGAGACTCAGCAGCGAATATTAATGACACAGGCTAGGACCATTTAAGCAGACAGCTTTTAGGAATATATCTCTTGAAGCCATTTAATCTCTTGTGCTTGACAATCTTGACCCAAGGTGAGTTTAAGTCTCATATACATTAAAATTCTCAAACCGTTAGTTTTATTTTGTCCATGAAAAACTAGAGTTTAACTTTCAGAACACTTTCTCTCATTAGAATTATCTGTTTAAAAATTCTTTGTGACATTACATTCTTCATCTAATCTCATGTTTGTCATGTTTGAGTGAGATTCTCAATAAATCTATAATTAAACCATCTCTAAGTCCTAACAAGTCTCTATTTCTATCAGGTCAGTGTCCTTTAGTGGATAAACTGCTCTAGGTCACTATCCAAAAAACTTACATGAGTTCTGTGGATTGTGTCATGCCTTTGTACTCCTAAGAGTTGATTTGGGAAGCAAATTTCCCCAAAAATCTGTCTTCTCAGGCTCATAAATAGTTAGAAGGTAGGCTACAGATGTCAAACCCTCTAGAGGGATCAGGCCTAATAAAGTGCAGAAGAAATACATTCAACAGAAAGTTATACAATTTCAGGAGCTTTTAAAAATTTTGGTTCAAGTCATGTCTCTACCAGGTTAGACACCTGTTCCAGATATAGATTCTTAATATAACAAATTATTTAAATCTCTTACCATATGTCATCAATAATATTTTGGAATTATGCTGGCCCCTTTGAAAATTTTCAATATAAGTAAAAATGTTTATCTTAGAAGTAACTGGAGGGAAAACATCCTTATTATTTAGTGTTAAGTCTTTTTAAAATGGTATACAAAGATTCTAAATATACTTATGACTCCAAAATATTTATAATAATGGACTCTTTGGTCATGGCTAATTTAAAAAAACTTAAAACTCTGAAGACTGTCTCATTTATTAATTTGCCAAAGTCTTGTTTCTTTTAACATTTTCTTTATCCCACAATATCTTTTCTTGCTTTTTGTGCTACCACACTATCAAATTTTACTTTTTCACCCAAATTTCTTTTTCTAACAATCGTCTTCCCCCTCTGATTATGTCCAAAAACAACCATTTTCTTTTATTTTTTCTTTTCCCTGTCTTCCTTCCTTCCAATTCATTCCTTTCTTTCTTTCTTTCCTTTCTCTTCTTCCTTCTCTTTCTTTTATTTATTTATTTATTTTTTTTTGAGACAGGGTCTCACTCTGTCACCCAGGCTTGAATGCATTGGCAGGGATCACAACTCACTGTATCCTCAACCTGCCCAGCTCAGGTGATCATTCCTGCTTCAGCCTCCTGGATAGTTAGGACACAGGCATGCATCACCACACATAGCTAATTTTAGTATTTTTTTTTCTTTTTTTGTAGAGAAGGGGGTCTCCCTGTATTGCCCAGGCTTGTCTCAAACCCCTGGATTCAAGCAATCCATCAGCCTCAGGCTCTCAAACTGCTGGGATTACAGGCATGTGCCACCACACTTGGCCTCAAATCACCATTTTCTTCAAAGTTGGACTGCCATACAAATGATGCTAGCCCTAGTAGGCAGAAGATACTGTCTTGGTTTGTGTTGAAGGCAGTTGTTAAAATTTCTCTGAATCCTTATGGGATAGGCATAAATGTACTGATAAATTTGAACAGCCCTAGGAATCCATAATCTCAATATATTTGACCAATATCAATTAATACCATATTGAGAGGTTCTTCTATTTTTAAAGTCTGGTTCAGCAAAAAATAAATTAAAAAATAATTAAAATACCTGAAATAATTTAGCTATTCCTGAAGTATAATTAACGAAACAGAAACTTAAAAAAGCACTAAAGGAGCTTAACATAGTCCAGATGGTAGATTTGATTGCCCTCATTAGAGCTGCTACTTGGCCAAAGACAAAGAAAATTATATTTACCCAGAAAATAGCTCAAATACCTGAATTTTAATATGACTATATATGGGGATAGAGTAAGGAAGTGATTAAGGTTAAATAAAGTCATAATGATGGGGCCCTAATCTGATAAGGTTAGCATCCTTACAGGGAGAGGAATAGATACCAGCAATTTTTTTTTTCTTTCAACCCATGCCCAGAGGAAAGGTCATAGGAGGACATAGCACAAAGAGAGACACCTACAAATTACAGAGGCTGGACTAGAAATCAACTCTGCTAGCATGTTGATCTTGAACTTGTAGCCCCCAGAACTGTGAGGAAATAAATTTTTGTTGCTTATCCCACCTGATCTGTGACATTTTGTTATGGAAGTCTGAGCTGACCAATACATTTGAATGACTATCAGTGTCCATGTTAAAAAAAATAATCTTTAGACTTAAGAAGATAGTCACTTGGCTCTCCAAGGCAGATGGAAATGGATTCTTCTTTACCTGGGTTTAGTAATTCAGGTTATGGCACTAAGTGTTTTAGGATGGCTCCGTGTCATTTTGATACTAGTCACTGTGTGTTGCCATTCTCATGCGTGATATCTCCACAGTCTCAGTGCTCTTCTGCAGCTGCTCTCATGTCAAATGATCCATCACTCAACAGAAATGAACGCATCACTCTATAAAAGGAATGGGAAGATCAGTCCACTGTCCAATTCAAAACTGTTTTTTTCTGAGATGACAATATTATCTAGAAATCACAACAGTGGTGTACATCTGAACATGACTGCTTTAGTGGCTGAACAATTCTTCTCATCAGTTAGGAAAGACTGAGAACAGGTACCAAAAATCCATCAGTTTTCGGACTGCAATTGCAGAATGTTTTGTGACTCACATAATGCTTTCTTCTTTACTCAGAACTTCTCTATTTTAGAGATTCTCACCTTAATAATTCTAGCAACTCAAGATCACATCCTAGTTCTATAATTCTACCCTAGGACTCTAAGTCCAAACCATCAGCAGGAAACAAGCAAATAAAAAACCTGCTAATTTACTCTCAAATGAAACCTTTCCAGAATTATCTGTGTAGAGTTTCCCATTGCTGCAATAATTAATAAAATTCAGTTTGCTTATATTGCAAATTTTTAAATTCATAGTGGGAGATACCCAGTTTCAAACAACAAGTCTTGGTTTTAATTATGAGTTTAACTAGTTTTTTTCCCTCTAATGTTTTATATCTCAGTTCATTATAATGTCTGACTTGTCTGATTTTGTCATAGGGAATATAATTAGAAGTAGTGGATGGAGGCCTAGCTGTTGCTTCGATGTCAGCAGACACCCATTTCTCTTTCCAAACTGCTTTTAAAAAGTCAAGCCACTTCCTTCTCTTCTTGTCTCACTCTTTACTTAATGTGATTTTCACCTAATTTATGAAGGGAATAAAATCATTGCTTTTTAAGAATCATCCAATGAAGTCATTAAAGATATCTGGAATTCAAGATGTCAAAATATTTCAAGGGCATTGCAGTATACTCTATGTCTTCTCTAATCTTTCAGGCAGTAAATCAGTTCCAAGTGTAGAAACAGAAACATGGGTGTGAAAGTGGGTTAACGTCTCGACAGTATCATGGCTTCTCATTTTAATTTCTCCGTTAACTTTTATACAAATGAATAACTACCTTTATAGAAATGGCTTCTGGATTTCTTTTTCCTTTTTTTCTGAAGTTAAGCTATATTTGATATCTCAGTAAATCTGTTCTCATCTCACATAAAAAGTTAGTATTTTATAAGTGGATAGATGTGGTGAGGACAACTAAAAGCCGATTGAATGATCTCATCAAATTACACTACACAACCTTTCAAAGAAAGCCTGGTTGGATTAAGTGAGTTCTTTATGTTCATGCCCAAAATGCCAAATTCCAAGAGCTCACAAAAAATTCTTTAAAATATTTTTCTCATAAGTTTGTTTGGTGGACAGCTTAAAGCTCCATTTCCATTCTAGCAAGTGACAGAAAAAAGCCAGATAGTAAATCACATTTTAATAAAAATGATTTTAATAAGTATAAGATATGATCCATTAAATTAATCTTGTTAAGTAGAAGACCAAAATGAGAACTTAATGGGGTGCAAACATCATGGAGAATCAAAACACACACTAGAATCCATACTTGAGAACCAGAGATGAGTGAATGTTTGGCCATCAATATCTATGCTAGACTTAATCCTCTTGTTATTCCACCACATTCCCCTTTTTCAACAGAAGTCAGTGGGTAGCAAGCCTCATTGAATTTTGGATATTAGCAAGCACATGTAGCTTTGCTTTCATTACTCTTTGTTTTCATCCAATCCTCCGGGCCTTTCTTAATATACAGTTTATTATAGGATTGTGAATAATTGGCCTTTCATAAAGACATTTTCCTTGGCAGAAGGCTATTTGAAATTCATTTTTTCATAAGATAATATTTCTGGAAGTTCTAACCTATGTAAATAGGTCTGAAGGAGCATTCTTTTAAACTGCAGGAACTATTAATACTCTTGAGCAAGTGAGCTTATCAGATTTCTTAGCAGTCAACCAAAATGCTCAAGTATTTTTCTTTTCTTTTCTTTTCTTTTTTTTTTTTTTTTGGACAAAATAAGATGCCAGGCTGGAGTGCAGTGGTGTGATCTCATCTGACTGCAATCTCTGTCTTCCAGGTTCAAGCAATTCTCCTGCCTCAGTCTCCTGAATAGCTGGGACTACAGGCATGCACCACCACGCCCAGATCATTTTTGTGTTTTTAGTAGAGACGGGATTTCACTGTGTTGGCCAGGATGGTCTCAATCTCTTCACCTGGTGATCTGCCCACCTTGGTCTCCCAGAAAGTGCTGGGATTACAGTCCAGAGCCACCTCACCCAGTCAAAGATTTTTCTAATGAAATATGTGACAAAGCAGAAACATTTTATGTTAAGTACAGGCATGGCCACAAACATATCATTTGAGAAGATATCGGGATTCTCAGCGTACCATGGAGATGAAAAATGTCTCACTCTTTTGAGAATAACAATAGATTTATTCCTCTGCTTTTTCAATAATTAAAAGTTTGGATATTTCTGTGAGAAAAGTGAAGAGATTTTAAGAAGGTTTCTTGACTTTTTTTTAACTCTTTATTCTCTTAAATCTTGACAGCTTCAGTTGTAAGTTTGTGCTAGATACAGCCACTGTTTGGTTGAGATAATTTCTCAAATGCTGTGATATCCATTAGATAGAAACCAATAGCTACATATAGTTTTTTAAATTAAATTAATTAAACGTTAATAAAATAAAAACTTGCTTCCTTAGTTGCACTAGGCACATTTCAACGGTTCACTAGCCATAGTATAAACAGCATAGTATAGAACTTTCTATGAGAGAAAGTTTGTCAGGGAGCTGTGCTAAAGGTGGTTTTCAAAATATACTTATAGCCTGATAATATTTCTATAATATTTTAATCAACTCTAACTAATTAACTACATTATACTTTGTTAACATAAAGTCAGATATCTACTTCTGTAATTGGAAGGTAATAATTTGCAATATAAAAATAGATGACAAGTATCTGACTTAGAGGCGACATTGACAGTATTCCCTTTGAGAAAATAGACAATATAATGTGTCTTACTATTAAAACTGAAAACATAGTCTACTTAATATTTTTAAGTCATGCACAGGTAGACTAAACATGAAAAACAATGAAAGTAAAGAAGTTAGAAAACAATAACAAGTCATTAATATATGACAGACACGAAAAAATATCTAAAAGCTACTGTGGTTAAATATTATTTTAAGTAAGAAAGTTTGTGAAGATACTAAAATCAATAAACTAAAAATATTCATATGTTTCTATATAAAATAAATGAACAGAAAATTGAATGATCTGATTTCTAATAGCATCAAAACAAAGATTATCTAGATAAATTTAAGCAAGACTTTTAAAAGTATATTTCATGATGGATGTTTTTATGGAAACATATAAAATAATTGAGGATCAGTAAAGAATACCTAAATAAATGAAGGATTATATATTTCTGGGCCAGAATATAATATTATTCTGGGCTGGAATAATATTGTAATATTTCTGGCCAAGAAGTTCCAATAGTGTAACCATGGCAGCTCTCCCAAATTGGTATATATAGATTGTTTTAATCCCAAGAAAAATCTTGACAATCAATGTATTCATGTGCATGCATGTGTGTCTGCATGTATTTAAACTGATAATCTGAATTTTAACACTCATATAGAAGTAAAATGGACTTTGCTATCAAGATATATTTGAAGAAAAAAATGGAAGAATTTATTATATTTTAAGACTTTCCATAAAGCTATAATGATTATGATAAATTGGAATTATAAAGGGATAAAAATAGAACAATGTACCAAAATAGGACCTACAAGTTCACTGGGATAAATGTAGACACTTGATAAGTCTATTGTGGTCTCCTTTCTGGTCACCAAATATCAGATATATTTACCTTCTCACTGACAAAATATACTCCCTTCACATGTTCTATCCAGCTATATTAATAACTCAAGCACCATTATATCTGGGTGAGGTATGATAGGCTATAACTTCAATTGCAGGTATCAATCCTATTAAACCAAAAACATAAGTTGTATATTCCCCACAACTGCAATATACAATTGTTTAGGGAAGATGTAATAGTACTAAGCAGGATATTTAGAAAAGAGTAATGGAGAATACAAAAAATTTATTTTTGTTTGCCTCAATTCCAAAATTTTGATGGGCAGACCTTTCAAAGACCACCCTATCTGGAGATTAGTGGTTGGCAAAAACTAGTTTAGGACTAAATTTCATTCTCTTCAAGAAATTTCCTAGTTGTGTGTGTGTGTGTGTGTGTGTGTGTGTGTGTGTATGTGCGCGCTGCTGTAAAAGGTCTGAGATTGTACCATACTTGCAAACAAGTTAGTCTGCCACAGTTTCATAGATGCTGGCAGAAAATAGGAGAATTCTAAGATAGACACAAAGAATTTTATTATTCACAGCAATAGCACTAGCCAGATATCAGCATTTTCCTGTTCTGTCCCTGGAGTCCTCATTGCCACAGAGTGATACAAAAAGAGACAGCTGATTCCTGCACACACCATGTGTTGTATTATGGAAGCAGAATCATGAGTTTAGGGAACTCAAATGTTTGATAACGGGCAATAAGAATGTCTAATCCAGAGGAGGATGTTCTATTTATTGTACTGGACAGAAAACATTCCTGACTTTTGCCTGGAGAGACATTGTTTTGATGTTCCAAAGCTGCTTGCTTACAAATATCTTTGCTAAGATAGTCCAAAACAACGTCAGTTAGTGCCTCCACTAGCAAGACACGAAGAGACATGAGAAGCCTATGGAGAGTTGTCTTCTAACATTTCTGTTTTTATACTAATTCTTGGCCACATTCAAAGCAGGGATTGGAGAGTAAGTCCCCCAGGGAACATGGAACAGGGTGCTGGGGAAGTGTTTCCTGTTTGTTAAAGGCTTAGGTCCTAAGAATTTTTGCACGTGTAGTCGAAAACATTATTAGTTCAGGAACACTATGTCATTGGCAGAGAGACTCTTCAAAACCTGGCTTCAAAAACTTAGCTTTTTACCCCTTTGATCTTGAATACTTTAATGTGTCCTTATCATATGCATAGATCTTTTCTACATATGCCCTTTCTCTGAATTTAGTGTGGATATTCTAAGCTTATCAGTGTGGTGGAAAAGCAATATCCTTAACCTTGGGAAACTTTTTTCTGCTGTTAAGATTTCCTCCTAATTTTAAACCATTCAGAGATTTTAACCATGGGAGTCTGACTATAACTTAGATGTAATATTTGCCATTATACTGAGCTCTAATTGGCCTCTCTTGCTCAGAGATTTCTCAATTCTGTATTTTACTCTTTAGGACTGAGAAGTTGCTATGTCCAGCTCTCTAAGCCCCTAAACTCCCAAACTCTTTCTAGTCTCTCTAATTCCTATTTGCAAATGCAAAATTTGTTTTTTCTTAAAGGAACCATAGCAAATGCAATCAAGTAGAAGCCAATATGCTATTGCCATTCTTTTTCTGACCTCTAATCCAAAAGTCATCATATGTACTAAGCATATTACCTGCTTGTCAACTCATCACAAGAAAAAATATTTTCAAATATTTTGCCTCTATGTAACATGGATTGTCATGTTTTCAGCTCTCCGTAACAGTTTTCTTTCTGCTTGCACTCAGTCATGTATTTTAGGTTTCTCTTTTAAAAATTATGGCGCTACCCTAATTCTGGGTACCAGTTTTCATAACACACTCCGTAATAGCTTCTATAAAAAGTGATCATCGAAATCTTAGTTGTTTAAAGAGGAGATTTCTTTCTCACACATCATATGTGACTGTTGGGTGTTGGTGGGAGTATTTGGCTCATAGCAGCCTTTTAGCAACCTAAGCAGAAAAATCAGCTACCATTTTGAATGTTGTGGGACACTAATCTAGAGAAGGAGAAGAAGTCGGATGGGGGTTGTGTTTTGCACCAGCAATTAAATGCTCTAGCCCAGGGAAGACAGGTTTTCCTTGCAACTCATGGCCATAACTAGTTATACACCTCACTCAGCCACAAGGGGTCAGCAAGTACAATTGGCCACAAATCTACGTGGTGGGAATTCTGAACTATCTGGTCAGCAAAATTAATAATAACAAAAACCTCTCCAACTCCCTGTCCCATGTTCCCGGGAGGACTTATTCTCCAATGCCTACTTCAGAGGAAACCAAGGATGAAGATGAAAATGGAAGCATTAGGTGACAATTCTCCATGGGTTTTTCATGTTTTCGTGACGGTGGTTCTCTCAACTGGGTGCA
Organism: Aotus nancymaae; assembly: GCF_030222135.1. NCBI lineage: Eukaryota > Metazoa > Chordata > Mammalia > Primates > Aotidae > Aotus > Aotus nancymaae. The sequence goes on from NW_026988442.1 coordinate 81,630,841, forward strand.
ATTTTGCTCCTCAAAAGACATATAGGAATGTGTGAAGACATTTTTGGTTGGCTTCACAATTGTGAGAAGGGCTTTTGCCTGTCTGCCTCCCTGCCTCCCTCCCTCCCTTCCTTCCTTCTTTCTTTCCTTCCTCCTTCATTCCTTCCTTCCTGCCTGTCTGCCTCCCTGCCTGCCTCCCTCCCTCCCTTCCTTCTTTCCTTCCTTCCTTCCTCCTTCCTTCCTTCCTTCCTTCCTTCCTTCCTGCTTGCCTGCCTGTCTTCACAATTGCGAAACAACCAAAAATCGGAGAGAGACTGAGTTACTGGCACTTAGCAAGTAGAGGCCAAGGATATTACTAAACATCCTATAAAGCACAAAGCAGCACCCTCCCACACATGCCAACAAAAGTTATCCAGCCAAAGATTTTATAGTGCTGAAACGGAACAATATTACTTTAGAGAAAATCACCCATTTGTACTGGAATATACACTCAAGAATATTAATAACCTTGTTGTTAATAAATCTCAAAAAATAAATGAGGTACAATTTAAATACCAATCAAAGTAGAATCAATCAAATACAAATACATTTTCAAAATAAACCAAGATTATGTAGAGTAACACAAATGTGGATCACAAACTATTAAGTGAAGAAAGTTAGTTATAAAGGAGTATAATGATAGATTCCTTTTATGTATGGTTTGAAAATAAGCAAAAGTAAAACATTAATTTTAGAGATACATTGATAGATGGTAAAATTAGAAGGAAAAGATATAAAATAATTATCATCAAAATTGGGAAATTTTCTGTGAGTAGGGAAGGTGAAAGATGTGACATAAGTGCACTGTATGTATGGTAGGGCATGCTTCTGAACTTGCAGAAAGTTCTGTACGTTCATAAAAAATGATTGCATTGGTTTCACCTCATAATGAGGGAAGAATAAAGGCTGGAGTTTAAATCTAGTATGTCCAGTGATCTGTGCCTTTTTAGAATGACAGTCTAGGCCAGAGAACATACACATTTTGGATGGTGGTTTTGTACCTGATCTGATTAAATATTTAGCTAAATGATGCTGCTGTAATATCACTGCTTCTGCCACAGATGCCAAAGGAAATATGGGGGTATGCATCACACCCAAGTCCTAAGCAGAATACTTAAACAGAGAATGAAAAATAATATAGAGGTTTGGGAATGAACAGAGACAAGCTAAGGTGCAAGAAGTTAATAACAGGGAGCTTAGGAGTTGATTTGAGGAAAGGCATTATGTGTATCTTTCAAATGGTTCTCTGAATAATTAGGAGCAGGGGACAAGTGTGTCTGCTAAAAGCTCTTCACTCGTGTGTTATCTATAATCTAGATAACGGAATTCAACACTTGACTAGGCAGTAGGGTGAAAAATGTATGTGTTTGAGGCTAGACAAACAAATACTAGAATATAAGTTCTGCTTTCTAAATGTGCGACCTCAGGAAAGTAACTGAATTCCAAAGTTTTAATATTCTTACTAAAAAGTAGAGATAATTATATTTACTTACTAGGGCTTTGTGAGTTAATGTATAGAAAGCTACAGGTATGATGCCTAGCACAAGATAACAATTCATTAAGTAGCAATAGCTGCCATTATTGTTAATAATAGTATTATTGTTGTTATTGATAGTCATTGTACCTGATATTTACTAATATGTCCTCTGCAAATGTCAGTAAATGCTTTAAGTTGACTATTTCACGTGACATACTACATGTTTTGTCTTTATTCCTTGTTACTTTTTTTCTTCTGTACAGTTGTTAAAGCAGGTGGAATAAGGAGATTACACAATTGTAGAACACACCAGAGACAACCTATTTATACAAGATACGTTGATTGATAAAATTTAACAGTAAGAAAACAAACATTATTATTTTTAAAAATAGGCAAATAGAGCTGGATGTCGTGTTTCACACCTATAATCCCAGCACTTTGGGAAGCCAAGGTGGGAGGATCACTTAAGCCCAGGAGTTTGAGACCAGCCTGGGAAACATAGGGAGACCCTGTCTTTACAAAAAAAAAATTTAAAAAGAATAATCAAAATTTAAAAAATGGACAAAATACCTGAATAGCCACTTCACCAAAGAAAATATGCAAATGACAAGTAAGCATATGAAAATGTGTTCAACATCTTATGTCATTAGAGAATTGCAAATTAAAACAACAGTGACATACCACTACACACTTATTGGAATATCCAGAATCCAGAACACTGACAACAGCTGATGCTGGTGAGGATGTGGAGCAACAGGAACTCTCATTTATTGCTGGCAGGAATGCAATATGGTACAGTTGCTTTGGAATTAAACTTCCTTTTATCATATAATCCAGAAATCATACTCCTTGGTATTTACCCAAATGGATTGAAAACTTAAGTCTACACATAATCATGTACAGAAGATGTTTCTAGCAGCTTTATTCATAATTGCAAAATGTGGAAGCAACAAAAATGTCTTTCAGTAGGATACTGGATAAATAAACTGTGGTACATCCAGAAAATCCTTTGGCACCAAAAGGAAATAAGACATCAAGCCATGAAAAGAGATGAAAGAAACTAATTTATAAGATTAAAAGAGAGAAACCAAATTTAAAAGTCTAAAAACTATTAATATATACATTCTAACCATAAGACCTTCTAGAAAAGAATAAAACTAGAAAGACGGAAGACTGTAAAAGGATCAGTGGTTGCCAAGAGTTAAGGGGATGAATAAGTGAAGCACAGAGAATTTTTAGGATAGTGAAACTATTTTGTATAATAATACATTGATAGGTATATGTCATTATACAATTGTCAAATCTCACAAAATATACAACACTAAGCTTGGACTCAATGGAAACTCTCAACTTTGCCTGATAATGATGCATCAATGCAGGTTCATCTATTGATGTAGGTAAATCACTGTGGTGCAGGATGTCAGTAGTAGGGAAGGTTGTGTGTGTGTTTGGGAATGAGGGTATATATAAACTCTGTAATTTCCATTTAATTTTACTATGAACCTAAAACTTCTTTATAAAATAAAGTTTATTAATTTGAAAAAAAAGGACTTCAGCTGATTTGAATTTGAAAAGAAATGAAAAATTTAAGTTGTGAAAGATTGCTTTCTACTTTGATTAGTTGGATATCTGCATTGATTCTCATGGCATGATGTATAAGATAAACTGTTCTGGTGAAGAGTTGTGTAATTAATCACAGGAAAATGAGGCAAATAGAAAGTTAATCTAACATTAATGGTCTCTATTTCATGAAAGCAGGCTGAAGAATGCTGCAAATACTCCATCTCACTTCGTTCATCTTGCTTTTTCATCGAGAGTTGTGTGTAATTAAATCCAAGTGTAAGTATTTCCAGAAACATGTGACTCAGAAAGGCATTCATGTCTTCTCATGTTTCTGATAACTTCGTGAAAAGTTATTGGATGAATTAGGCTAACATCTCACTATAATGACACACATCTATACGAAAATTGCTATAGGGCAGCTCTGACTGTTAAAGTCAGGCTGCTGGGGTTGCCTCTGAGCCAACTTTTGTTAGGATTTTTGACTTCTCTTTTCCCCACCCACCTTTTGTTTTAAATTGTTCAAAATGTGACCATAACACAAGAAGAAGCTACATTTGACTTTGTCCCCAGAAAAGAAAATATCTAAAAAGGAAGTGGAAAAATACACCATGGTGCATAGCTAATCTACATAATACATATTGTACCGTTGATTTGTTGCCTCTCGGTTCCAAATCACCCCTTCTTTGTCCTATGTTGTAATACTGAAGCTTTACCCTGTAGACATTTCTCCTTTGCAGCTGTCTCAATGTCAGTCTTTGTCAAGAGAAAGAGCTGAAGGGACACTGACAGATGAAATAGTTTCCTGCTTCTAGTTCACTGTTTTTGAGGACATGACAGCCAGCAAATCAGCACAGGAGAAGTCTGACAATACTCACTTCAAAACCTTCATAGATTAGCCATGGTTCTCACCAGGCAGCAAGTACATCCCACCCAGTAGCCCACACCTCTATGAGAGCTCTGCCCTGCTCTCTATGGCTCGGTTCCTCATCACTGGAAGGCTGATGTTCTTGTGGTAGCCATACTTTCTCGAAAGAGGTCTGAATTTAAGATAGGGGTAGAGAGATGCTCTAAGTTCAGTCCTTCATTTTGCACTCTCCCTCAGCTATAGAAATAGTAGTACCCAGTTTATGCACTTGCTACTTCTGTGCATCTTAGAGTTTTCTCTTAACCTTTAACCACCTAGTTAACAATTCTGTATGTGGAGTTTTCCCTCTTTAAATCCCCAGTAGGCTTTATATATTCAGATTGGACTCTGACTGATACATACGTATTATGTATAACTAACATCCTAAATGTTCAGCAATAAAAAATCTAAACGTGCTGGTATTAACCAAATTGCTTTTATTAGCAGAGACTTGAACTAAAAGCTTATTCTTCCATAGTATTGCTTGGTAATAACACAACTATTTAAAGTATACATTTTTTTTTTTTTTCCGAGGCAGTCTCACTCTGTTGCCCAGGATGCAATGCAGTGGTGTGATTTCGGCTCACTGCAACCTCCGCCTCCCGGGTTTAAGCGATTGTTCTGCCTCTAGCTGGGATTACAGGTATGTACCACCATGCCCGGCTAATTTTTGTATTTTAGTAAAGACAGGGTTTGGCTATGTTGGCCAGGCTGGTCTCAGACTCCTGGCCTCAAGTGATCCACCCACCTTGGCCTCCCAAAATGCTGAGATTACAGGTGGCCAGCCCTTAAGTGAACATTTTGCCATCAATGAGGCTAATAAAAATTCAATATATCCAAGGGGACTTATTCCATCATTAAAGGTAGGGGTGTGTGTGTGTGTGTGTGTGTGTGTGTGTGTGTGTTTATATGTTTGTGTTTATATGCATTTGTAGCATTAGTTTTTTAAAGATAAACTCCTGAGGTAATTTTTTAAAAATTTATATACTCTGCTATACTTATGTACATAATTCTGCCTCTTCTATCACTACCATCAGGAAAAAGAAATGATGTTGAGTTATTTCAGTCACTATTATACACACATTATTTTTATAATTGTCCATTTAATTGTCTCACTTTTTACTGGAAATAAAATTGCACTGTACTTCACATATAAAAAACTAGTAGCAAGAATTTTAAAATAATCACATGCCTAGTGGATGGAATAAATGATAGGACTCAGTACATTTGCTGTTGCTTCTAGATATGCATTTCCCCAAAGTAAAATCACTGAATATTGGTTACAAGGATTTTAATGTATGGGTATAAGTTGTCTGAAAGAAGAGAAATTTTCACAAAATTTTTGCTTTATTTACCATAGTGAAGGGCAACTATTACATTCTTGTTAAGTAGTTTGTCTCACTAGACATAGGACCATAAAGGAACATCTTGGAGAAACTTCAAATATTGTCAATTTCCCCTTATTATCTTTTACATACCTCTCCATTCTTTTTTGTCTTCAATTCTAACCCTTGTTTTCTCTTTTTACTCCAATTTAAGTCACTCATTATCTACCTCGTTAATGAATATCCTTGTTACTGTCCTCACTCCTCTGTGTTCAGTGACTAAATACTTTAGGAATACAGTAATAAATAATGGATAAAAGCGCTTTTGCATCCTCATGTTCTGATGTGAGTTTATATCCTCACAACCTCTTTATTAGTGTACTATTTTGGTCAGTTCACTTAAATGCTCTAAGTCTTTCTTTAAATAATGATAATAATATAGTCCATGTGAAATTTAAATCTTATATTATCCAGAATCCTATCAAGGTAACCTCTGTAACAAACAACCCCATACTGTCAACAGTCATTTATTTATTGGTCACAGTTCTGCAAGTCTTCTGGGACAGCTCTACTTAGGATATGGTTCAGGTTTAAGTCAGCTCCATGTCTTTCACTATCAAACTTGCAGCTATTCAGGCATAATTAGGCATAAGCTTATTATTTTTAGATGGCTAAAACCAAATAGGCCATGCTAAACCAAATTTAACTAGATATATTTAAAGCCTTTGTTTATATTACATTTTACTAATATTGCATTGACCAAAACAAGTTATATGACTATGCCCAAGCCAGTGGAACAGTAATGTACCCTCCACATATTCATCAGGGAAGCACTGCCAGGAAAAAGCAAAATGTAAATCCGTTAAACCACTGCAAGAAGCAAATTAATATTTGCAGATTAAAGTCCTATGTTCTGAAGCCTTTCCTGTGTTCACAAGCATTTACTTCCCTTTCACTTGCAAACTCCTCATCTCAAACAAGACACATCAAAAGTATCATCCAGTAACTACATAATCTCAAGACTCAGAATTCCATGGTTTACATCGTGACTGTATGCAGCTTCTCTGTTTTTGAAAAACCCTGAAGTAAAAAGAGTTGTCTTTCTCCCATATCCCAAGCAAAACAGGTATAAGATATCTACAAAGACAGTCCCATTTGGAAAGGGGACAAAGTGGTACAGAGAATAATTATTCCTAATAATTTTGAAATTCTCCTGGGAAATGTTAGATCTAGCTACCCAGAGAGTAGGGGTATTTCTCCAGTAGGCTTCTATTTTGTTCCTTATAAATAGGTCCCAATCCATTTTCCCCCACAATTACTGGCTCTGCTCTGTAGGACCCACTATATAATGTGATCTGCCATTTCATACATATTGCCTGAAGTTGCCCACTTCCACCACTAATCTTGCCTAAAAACAAGGAAAATGCAAACAAACAAGAAACATACAGAATATAACACTTCTCATCTATCCATTTGTCAAAAATAGTTAACATCTGGTGTAGAATTTGCAGAGAAACTGTCATTCACTCACACAGTTGATAAAACTATAAATTGTTAAGCCACTGGAGAGTAATTTGTCAGTATCTATTGTAAAAATATGCATCCTTTGAATATTTACTGGAAATTTATCTACTGGGTACACTGTCAAAAAATGTCAGCTTATTTATGTGAAGAGTTTATCGCAGCATTTTTTCAATGACAAAAGTTTTAAAATAATCTAAATGTTCGTTACTATGTCATTGTTTAAATGAAGTATGTTATCTGCATACAACAGAAACCTCTGTAATTATTGGAATAAATTAAGGAAATCAGTATTTGTAGATGTTGAAATATACCTAAGATATATTTTTATGTGGAAAATAAAAAGTCATGAGCAATGTATAATGAATAATTTCTTTTATGTAATAAAAATATGGTCAAACCCTGATTTGCTCACACATATTTTTATCCCACTGGAAGAATACAGATGAAAAAGTTAACAAGGTTTGGTTTTGGGGAGAATCACAACTACATTTTATTTTTATAAATTTTAAATTCTTTTTTTTTTTTTTAAAGAAAGAAAGAAAGAAAAAGAATAAAGAGGAGGAAAAAGGAAGAGAAAGAGAGAGAGAGAATGGGAGTATTGCTTTCTTGCCCAGGCTTTAAATTCTTAAAGTTGTTACAATGAGCAAATGATCCTTAAAAATGAGAGAACAAATGTAGAAAAGAAAATTTCTATGCCTATGAAGAGTTATTTACAAATTTTTTTTTTTTTTTTTGAGACGGAGTTTCGCTCTTGTTACCCAGGCTGGAGTGCAATGGCGCGATCTCGGCTCACCACAACCTCCGCCTCCTGGGTTCGGGCAATTCTCCTGCCTCAGCCTCCTGAGTAGCTGGGATTACAGGCACGCACCACCATGCCCAGCTAATTTTTTGTATTTTTAGTAGAGACGGGGCTTCACCATGTTGACCTGGATGGTCTCGATCTCTTGACCTCGTGATCCACCCACCTCGGCCTCCCAAAGTGCTGGGAAAATTTTTTTTAATGAAAAACACTTCATATGTGCCAAATAAATACACAGATCCTAAGACTTCCCAGGATGGGGTACAGGATGTGAAATTCAATGTCATGGACAAAGCAGGCTTTGGGCTAGATGCCACATATCTGGTGAGGAGATGGTGATGACCATTTCTATTATGGGCAATTCTATAAGCTAAGCAGTTTAGCACAATAATTGAGTGAGTATGTTTGTAAGTCAATCAAAATGAGCTTGTTAATGGAAAAACCAAACACAGTAAAATATTTCAAGAAGTTTATTCTGAGCCAGGATGAGAGACCATGGCCTGGGGAACAGTCTCAAGAGGTTTTGAGAAGGTGTGCCTGAGTCACTCAGTTGACAGTTGAGTTTTATACATTTTGGGAAACAAAAGTTACAGGCACATTGTAAGGTATACCTTGGTTCAGCCTAAAGAGATATGGGATATCTTGAAGAGAAGGTGTGTTTGCAGGTCATAGGTGGATTGAGAGATTTTCTAATTGACAATTGATTGAAAGAGTTAAGCTTTGTCTAAAGATTTGAAATCAGTAGGAAGAAATGCCTGAAGTAACATAAGTGAGGTTGTGAAGACCAGGGTTCTTGTTACGTAAGTGAAGCCTCCAGGTAGCAGGCTTCAGAAAGAATAAATGATAAATGTCTCTTTTCAGACCTTGAAGACATCAGGCTTTCATTTCAACTCTCATAGATACAGGAAATACATAGAAGATGAAGATATGGCTGCATTAATGGGATTTTCTACAGGTGCACATTTCTCACACAAGAGAGAGTTTTGCAGGAACATTTCAAAATATATCAAAGAAATATATTTTGGGATAAAATATTTTGACTTCCTTCAGGGTCTGCTGTAACGTGATGCTGTACCAGAGTCACAACGGAATTTGGTATAGCATTGGCACAAAGAGTCTATTCTGCCGGTCTTAATGAAGGAGCATCATTTGTCTGGGAAAATACCTGAGGTTCGCTGTCTCACACCACGGAAATCAATGACACAGACACACAGAAATGAGTTTAAGAGGGGAGGTTTAGTAGGTCAAAGAGAAAAAAGAATAGCTCTTTTTCCTTTAGACAGAGAGGGCACCCTAGTGGGACTTCCAGTTCGAGGTGAAGTGCAGGGGGTTTTATAGACTAGCCTGAGGAGGTGGTGTCTGATTTACATAGAGCCCAAAGATTGCTTGGACTAGGGGTGATATTTACATAGCTCATGAAGAAGCTGACCACCCACCCTAATCTCTTTATTATGCAAATAGATTTTGTGCTTGGCGGACACCATGGTGTCTGCTCCTTACTGCACATGTGGTTAGCAAGGAAAAGGGAAGTTGGAGCTTCCATGTCGAACATGCCCAGCCCAAAGGCCTTTTCCTATTGGCACAGCTGCCAGCATTCACCCATGCAAGCTTCCAGCTTGCTTATCTATGTCTGCAGCTCAATTTTACAGGCTGCTCTTTGTTTGAAAAAAAATGATTTTGGGGTTGCTTTTCGTAAAATAAAAACGTAACTGAGGACTTCGTTACCCTCACTATCTGCCTAAATAATTTCTTTTTAACTCCTATATTGTAATGATCTCTATTTTAAACTTGATGTTGGTCAGTTGTGCCTAAACTCCGAAAACTAGGGGATATAATGAAGCATGTCTGAACTCCCTTTCCACTATGGCTGGGAATTCAGTTTTTCAGGTTTCTTTGGGATCCCCTTGTCCAAGATGGTGTCTTGGACCTAAGATGGGGGGCTTAAGATGTTATTTTTGGTTTATAAGCTCATTTCTCAGCTCTAATGTTTACTAGCTGTATGACCTTGGGCATGGTTATTCTTGCTTCTGTGTCTCAATTTTCTTATCAGTAAACGTGGTAGATAATAATAATACCATATTCTAGAGGATTTGTGAGAATTAAATGAAACACTATAAAAAAGCTTTTGGAATAGCACCTGGCAAATAGTAAGCCATAAATAAATGTTTGATATTTTTGTAATCAGCAAGATTTAAAGAAGGATTAGTTAATGGCAAAAGCAGATTGTCTTTTTAAGAGTGTGACTCACATGATAGGGTGATTGAATGAGGCTCTGTAGAACTACCGTGAATTTCTGATAGTGCTATGGCATACTTCATTTGCAGCTTTTTCTTACCCAATGGGCCTTTCTACTTGGAATATCAAGAAAATAATAGCTGATCATCTCTGGCAGATAGTCAAATTTTTTCTTTTCTTTCTCATGGAAATTCAGTCACAGCACATAATTCTTTGGTTTCAAAAGATTTGAAGAAAAATGTTAAGAATTTGGCTACCTAACTACACCCAACGAAAGCTTTTCTCCCTGAATCATGAGCTGGTTCTCTCTAGATGAATAGATGAATTTACTCATTAGAATCAGTGCATGAAAGATTTTCTCATATTTAATCTTAATATCCTTTTGGAAAACTAATTCACTCCTATATGTTGATGGTAGATCATCCTGGTTCCTGTCACCTAAAAGCAAGCAAAGACAAGTTCAGTAAAATTACTGCTTTTGTAATCTCTATTTCTCATTTTTCAAGTATGTAATTCGGCAGAATTGTAGACCACAGTCTTGGCTTCTACAATCATTGATTTTCTTGGTCAGTCACTTTGCAATGCTTTGCCAAGTGTCATACACAAACTTCTTTTTTATATTTATATAAAATGAAATTTTAAATATAATATATACATGTAGATAAGTAACTTCTTCACAAACCCTCTGTCAAATTGATAACAAAACAAATCTGGACTTGGTAAGAAGACTTTACACAGAAGTATTATTGCAAGAGAGAAAGGGGATATTGTAATAAGGGGAGGCTGCTATTTCTCTGACCATAAGATCTGTATGCATCTCAATCCTTGGGCAAAAAAAAAAGTTTGTTTCTTTTTTCGTTCATAGAGAGAAACAAACAAAGCTAGAAAAAGACTGGGTCTGTGGAAGAGGACAAAAGTGAATGTTTTCCTCTTGGGCCAATCTAGTCTTTGGAAGGGCTTTTAGGGAGAGTTTGCATGCTGGCTCAGGCTGAGGTAGATGAAAGCTCAGGAACCTGAAGAACATAGAAACTTTTAGCAAAGTTTAGATAACAAACTGTGGAAATACAGACTAACCAAATGAAAAAAGCAAAGGCTATTCATTATAGGCTTGCTACAGCAAGAAAATCAGCCACTGTCATTTCAGAGAGTGAGAGGAAGGCAGAAGAGTGGGAAAGCTTTATACCTAGTGAAAAAAAGAAAGCCTTCAGGTGTACCTTCATTAAAGGATGTTAACTTTGGAAAGCTGTGGGCAGGCTCACTAGAAGTTGGCCATCCTATGTGATTGGTTACACATTTGACTTTCTCTAATTGGTCCTGAGTTGAAAATAGGGACAATAATTGAGGAGCTGTCAGTTTTTAATCAGGTCCTGGCCATTTTGAGCCAATTATTACAAGTTATTGTATAATTTTCTTGCTTGTCACTAGAGAAAGCAATCTGGTTCCTCAAAGTTTGATTTATGGCAGGCTGACTTCCTGGATTATTTGTTGTAGCTAAGAGTTGATTTCCTGGCTACGTTAATGCAGGTTGTGGGACAACATTATATTTTTATATGTGGTCTGTTTATTGTCCATTTGTACAATCATTCTCTCAAAGCATTTTGTTCTGATGAGTCAGTGGGGACAAACCAATTCATCTAATCATTTATTAGGCAAAAATGGGAATTTGGAGGGTCTGTGTCTAGACATGCCATAGGTAAATAATGGAGACATCTGTGAATCTTATCCTTTAATGACTTATGTGAGGCAGAGTGGTTCTTTGTAGCAAATGAGTTTCCAGAGCACATAAGTGTTGGAGAGATTTCTTAACCTTTGTTGTTTTCCAGGATCACAGGGCACTGATAAATTGCAATGCTGTCACCTCTAATCATGATTTATAAAACTATATGTAGGTGAACATGTTTGCAAGTGTTAATTATGGACACAAACACCTCAGAAGTTAATCTGATTATCTCTAATACGTATATTATGCATATATATGTAATACAGATATAGCTTATATATAAATAGGAATATATATTTTATCTCATATATACTATATATGATCTTCAGATTAAGTTCTGTGAAGTGTTTATGACTATGATAGATTTATATTATATATGATATGTATAATCTATATATTTGTATATGACATATATAATATATACTTTATATATGATGTATTATATAATTTTTATATTTTATATATAGAACTTTAAAAAAATACTTTTTATTTAAATAGGTTTTTGGGGAACAGGTGGTGTTTGGTTACATAAGTAAGTTTTTTAGTGGTAAGTTCTGATATTTTGGTGCACCCATCACCTGAGCAGTGTACACTACACCCATTGTGTGGTCTTTTATCCCTCCCCACTTCCCACTCTTTCTCCCGAGGACCCAAAGTCTAATGTATTATTCTTATGCCTTCACATCCTCATAGCTTAGCTCCCACATTTGAGAGAGAACATTCAATGTTTGGTTTTCCCTTCCTGAGTTACTTCATTTAGGAATAGTAGTCTCGAATTCCATTCAGTTTCCGTGAATGCCATTATTTCATTCCTTTTATGACTGAGTAGTATTCCATAGGATACATATATATATATATATACCACATTTTTTTTTTTTTTGAGACAGAGTTTTGCTCTATCACCCAGGATGGAGTGCAGTGGCTCAATCTCATCTCACTGCAACCCCCACCTCCCAGGTTCAAGTGATTCTCCTGCCTCTACCACATTTTCTTTATCCATTCATTGATTGATTGGCATTTGGGCTGGTTCCATATTTTTGCAATTGCCAATTATGCTGCCATAAACATGCATGTGCAAGTATCTTTTTCATATAATGACTTCTTTTCCTTTGTGTAGATATCTAGTAGTAGGATTGCTGGAGCAAATAGTAGATCTACTTTTAGTTCTTTAAGGAATCTCCACACTCTTTTCCATAGTGGTGGTACTAGTTTACATTCCCACCAATAGTGTAAAAGTGTTCCCTATTACCGCATCCACACCAACATGTATTATTTTTTGACTTTTTGATTATGGCCATTCTTGCAGGAGTGAGGTAGAATCACTTTATAGATTTGATTTGTATGTTCCTGATAATTATTTTTCCATACACTATTGATCATTTGTATATCTTACTTTGAGTATTGTCTATTCATGTCTTTAGCCCACTTTTGCTAGGATTTTGTTGTATTTTTGGCTGATTTCTTTGAGTTCTTTGTGGATTCTGGTTATTAGTCCTTTGTCAGAGGTACAGATTGTGAAGATTTTCGCCCATTCTGTGGGTTGTTTGTTGACTCTGATGATTATTTCTTTTGCTATCCAGAAACTCTTCAGTTTAAGTCCCATCTTGATTTGTTTTTGTGTGTAAGTTAAGAAATGAGAACTAAATTTTATTCTTCTACATGTGGTTTGCCAGTTCTCACAACACCATTTGTTGAATAGAGTGTGCTCTTCCAACTTTATATTTTTGTTTGCTTTGTCGAAAATTAGTTGGCTATAAATATTTGGCTATATTTCTGGGTTCTCTATTCTGTTTCATTGGTCTATGTGTTGATTTTATATCAGTACAATGCTGTTTTGGTGACTTTTTGGTGACTATGGCCTTAAAGTATAGTTTGAAGCCTGATAATTTTATGCCTCCAAATTTGTTCTTTTTGCTTAGTCTTGCTTTGGCTATATAAACTCTTTTTGGTTCCATATGAATTTTAGGATTTTTTTTTTTTCTAATTCTGTGAAGAATGACAGTGGTATTTTGATGGGAATTGCATTGAATTTGGAGATTGCTTTTGGCAGTATGGTCACTGATATAGTTTGACTGTGTCCTCACCCAAATCTCAACTTGAATTGTATCTCCCAGAATTCTCATGAGTTGTGGGAGGGACCCTCTGGGAGGTAATGGAATTGGGGCCGTTCTTTCCCATGCTATTCTTATGACAGTGAATAAGTCTCATAAGATCTGATGGTTTTATCAGGGGTTTCCACTTTTGCATCTTCCTCATTTTCTCTTGCCATTGCCATGTAAGAAGTGCCTTTCACCTCCTGCCATGATTCTGAGGTCTCCCTAGCCATGTGGAACTCTAAGTCCAATTAAGCCTCTTTTACTTCCCCATGTCAGGTATGTCTTTATCAGCAGTGTGAAAACAGTCTAAGACAGTCATCTTCACAATATTGATTCTACCCATCCATGAGCATGGGATATGTTTCCATTTGTTTGTGTTGTCCATGATTTCTTTCAGCAGTGTTTTGTAGTTTTCCTTGCACAGGTCTTCCATGTTCTTGGTTAGGTATATTTCTAAGTATCTTATTTTTTGGCAACTATTGTAAAAGGGATTGAGTTCTTGATTTGATTCTCAGCTTGGGCACTGTTGGTGTATAGCAGAGCTACTGATTTGTCTATATTAATTTTGTCTCCTGAACCTTTGCTGAATTTTTTTTTATCAGTTCTAGTTTTCTGGAGGAGTCTAGGGTTTTCTAGGTAAACAATCATGTCATTAGCAAACAGCAACAGTCTGACTTCCTCTTTACTAATTTGGATGCACTTTATTTTTTTCTCTTATCTGATTGCTCTGACTAGAACTTCCAGTAATTTGTTGGACAGAAGTGGCGAACGTGGGCATCCTTGTCTTGTTCTATTTCTCAAGGGAAATGCTTTCAACTTTTCCCTGTACAATATACTGTTGGCTGTGGGTATAGAACTTTTTTAGTGCTGTTTCAAGTACATAGAACAATTGAGAGAAAGGTACAGAGATACTCATGTGCACCCTGCCCCCACATATGCATAGTCTACTGCATCAGCAATATCCCCCACCAGAGTGGTAGAATTGTTAAAACTGAGGAATCTACATTGACACACCATTGTTATCCAAAGGTTAGAGCTCACTAGGGTTCACTCTTGATGCTACACATTCTCCAAAGTTTGGACAAACATAGGATGATATGTACCCACCATTATGGTATCATGCAGAACAGTTTCACTGCTTTAAGTCCCTGTGTGCTCCCTATTTAATCCCTCCTTCCTCTCTAACTCATGACAACCACTAATCTTTTACTGTCTGCAGTGTTTTGCCCTTTCCAGAATGTCATATGTTTGGAATCACATAGTATATAGGCCTTTGAGATTGACTTCTTTCACTTATTAATATGCATTAAAGTTTTCTCCATATCTTTTCATGGTTTGGTAGCTATTGTCAGTGTTGAATAATATTCCATATGATCCTGGATGTACCACAGTTTATTTATCCATTTATTTATTGAAGAACAGCCTGGCTGATTATATATTTTTATAATTATTAATACATTATGAATATAGCTGCTATAAACATCCATGTGCAAGGTTTTCTGTGGAAATAAGTTTTCAATTCATTTGGGTATATAATAAGGAGTGAGATTGCTATATCATACAGTGTATTTTTTTTTTTTGTAAAAAACCACCAAACTGTCTTCGAAAGTGGTTGTATTATTTTGTATTTTCATCAGCAAAGAATGAGAGTATCTGTTGCTTCACTTTCTTACCAGCATTTGTTGCTGTCAGTGTTCTGAATTTTTGCCATTCTGCTAAATGTGTAGTGGTATCTCATTGTTTTAGTTTGCATTTCTTTAATTGAATATGATATGGATCATTATTTTATGTGCTTATTTGCCATTGCTTTGTATTCTTTGGTGTCTGTAAGGTTTTAGGTCCTTTTAAAAAAGAATTCAGTTAGTTGGTTTTCTTACTGTGGAGTTTAGGAGTTCTTCATACATTTGGGATAACAGTCTGCTATGGTTTGAATGTGGTGTCACCTCCAAAATTTATGTTGAATCTTAGTCCTCATTTTGTTATATTAAGAATTTGAGCCTTTTGAAAATGGGTTAATATTCTTATAATAAAATCTTTAGAGAGCTCTCTTTTCCTTCCATATCTTCCGCCGTGTGAGGACATAGCATTCCTCCCCTCTGAAGGATGCAGCAGAGGCTGAACTGTGAGAAATATATTTGTTTTGTTTATAAATTACTAAGACTATGGTATTTTGTTATAGTACTACAAATAGACTAAGACACACTCCTTTATCAGATATGTCTTTTGAAAATATTTTCCCTAGTCTATGTCTCATTTTTTCCTTTTCTTGACAGAGTTTTACACAGAGTAGATTTTCTAAAACTTTTAATGATGTCCAGTTGAACAATTCTTTCTTTCCTGGGTCATATTTTTGGTGACAGATCTGACGAGTTATTACCAAACAAAGTCATCTAGATTTTCTCCTATGTTATCTTCCAGAAATTTTATAGTTTTGTGTTTTACATTTAGGTCTGTGGGCTATTTTGAGCTAGTTTTTATGAAGGATGTTAGGTTTGTGTAGAGATATTATTATTATTATTATTATTATTATTATTATTATATGTGGATATCCAGTTGTTCCAGTAAGATTTGTTGAAAAGACTATCTTTTATCTGTTGTATTGCCTTTGCTCCTTTGTCAAATATTAGTTGATTATGTTTATATGGGTATATGTCTAGACCCATTATCCTGCTCTATTGATCTATTTTTATATCCTTTTGCTAAAAGCATACTGTTATGATTACTGTAGCCTTATAGTAAGTCTTGAATTTGGGTAGTATTAATCCTCCAACTTGGTTCTCCTCCTTCATTATTGTGTTGGCTAATCTGGGTCTTTTGTTCCTCTATATAAACTTTAGCATAAAGTTTATCTGCAAAGCAACTTGCTAGGATTTTGTTGGTATTATACTGAATCTACAGAACAAGTTGGGATGAACCAACATCTTGACAATATTGAATCTTCCTATATGTAAAAATGAAATATGTGCTTATTTGTGTAATTCTCCTTTGGATTCTTTTCATTAGAGTTTCTTCATTTTTCTCATGTAGATCTTGTACATATTTTGTCTGACTTATATATGAAAATATTTCATTTTTTAGGGTAGATGTGAGTTGTATTGCATTGTTAATTTCAAATGCCATCTGCTGATGAATTTTTGTCTATTATTCCTTGCATGCATCTCTCAACTTTGATATGTCTTCCTGCGCCGCTCCTGTCTGGTGGCTGAGGCCACTGGGCTGGTGGACGTGCCTGGTGGGCACCCTAAGCCTCAGTTCCAGGAGGTTTTTGTTGTGGTTGTTTTTGTTTGGTTTTGGAGACAGGGTGTCACTCTGTTGCCCAGGTTGAAATGCAGCTGGCGGTTTTCATTCATTTTTCTCTTTTGACTTCCTATTTTTAATTTCATTTATTTCTGCTCTAACTTATATTACTTATTTTCTTCTGCTTAATTTGTATTTAATTTGTTCTTCATTTTCTAGTTTCCTAAAGTGAAAGCTTAGATATTTGATTTTAGACTTTTTTCTTTATGATATATGCAGTTAATGCTCCTATTTCCCTCTAAATACTGTTTCTACTGTAGTCCCAAAATTTTGGTAAGTTGTATTTTCATTTTTATTTAGTTCAAGATACATTAAATTTTTGATTGAGATTTTTCTTTAACCCATGAGTTATTTAGATCTGTGTTGTATAATCTCCATGTACGTTGGGATTTTCCACTTCTCTGCTATTACTTTCTAGTTTAATTCCACTCTGGTTTAAAAGCAGACATTATATATTTCTATTATTTTAAATTTGTTAGATGTATTTTATGGCCTCAAGTGTGGTCTATATTATGGAATGTTCCATGTAAGCTTGAGAAGAGTGTATATTCTGCTCTTGTTGGATGAAGTAGTCTATATATTATCGTCAAATCTATCCTATTGATTGATGGTGTTGCTGGGCTCATGCCTTAGTCTGTTCAGACTGCTATAACAAAATGTCATAGACTGGGTGGCTTATAAACAACAGAAATTTTATTTGTCACAAATATGGAGGCTGTGAATTCAAGTAAATGTCTCTGGAAAATTCAGTGAGTGCATACTTTCTGGCTTACAGATCACAATTTCTTGCAGTCTCCTCACGTAGTGGGAGGAACAAAGTTTCTATTTATAAAGTCGTTTGAATAAGGGCACTAATTCCATTAGGTTCATAGACTGTGCCTTCTCTTAATATCCTTACATGACTTAAATACCTCATCACCTTGAGTGTTAAGATTTCAACATTTGAATTTGAGGGTGGGGGAAGGACAAACATTCAAACCACTGTAGTTTAACTGTATCTTTATTGGTTTTCTTCTTGTTGGATTTGTTCATTTCTAATACAGAGGTGTTGAAACCTTCAACTAAAATAGTGAATTCATCTATTTCTTTGTGCAGTTCCATCAGTTTTTGCCTCGTGAATACTGATGCTGCATTCTTAGAATGATGTGTTGTTATAGGAATTGCTATCTCTTCTTGGAGAATTAACCCATTTATCATCATGGAATGCACTTCTTTATTTGTGATAACTATTTTTTTGGCCTGTTGTATCTGAAATTAACACAGCTACTCTTGATTTGATTAGTACTAGCATGGCATATCTTTCTACATTTACTTTTAATCTATATGTGTCTATATTAAAGGGGGTTTATTGTAGACTACTTAGAGTTGCATAGTATTTTTTGATCCACTCTGACATTCCCTGTCTTTTCATTGTTGCATTTAGAATATTGTGGTTTAAAGTGATTGCTGATATGGTTGAATTAATATCTACCATACTTATTACTGTTTTCTTTTTTTAAGTAAAATATCAAATACATTATTTAACTCTTTAATTCATGAAGGAACTAGTAAGATATTATAAAAGAGAATTTGAGAACATTTTTTATTTTATTTTTACTGTATCTGGTATTCTCATTATGTGTAAGTTACACCTTTTGTAGTAGTGCCATAATTCTTTGATATTCTATTTTATTTCAGTCTTTTTTTCTTTGGTTTTCTGTTTTGGTAGTTTCAATTGATTTATCTTCAAGCGCAGTATTTCTTTCTTCAGCCATGTCCAGTCTACTAAGTCCACCAAAGACATTCTTCATTTCTGTTTACATTATTTTTTATCTCTAGCATCTCTTTTTGATACTTCTTAGGATACTCATCTCTCTGCTAACATTTCCTATCTGTTTTTGCATGCTGTCTACATTGTCTGTTAGAGCTTTTAGCATGTTAATCATAGTTGTTTTAAATTCCTAGTCTGGTAATTTCAAGACCCCTGCCATGTGTCTGTCTCTTCAAACTGTGTTTTTTTGTTTCTTTCCTGCCATTTAGAGTATGTGTGTGTGTGTATCTTTTAGATAGATAATAGATAGACAGATAAGATAGATAGCTGAACATGATGTACTATGTAAAATGAATTACTCTAAATAGGTCTTT
Source organism: Aotus nancymaae (assembly GCF_030222135.1). Classification (NCBI taxonomy): domain Eukaryota; kingdom Metazoa; phylum Chordata; class Mammalia; order Primates; family Aotidae; genus Aotus; species Aotus nancymaae. The sequence continues at coordinate 81,649,923 of NW_026988442.1, forward strand.
AGTAATGTGGTTTTAAGGTGTGGAAGGAGAGAAATTAGTCTATAGTCCTGCGATAAGGTCTCTGTCTTTTAGTGAGCCAATGTCTCAGTACTGTGAATATTTACAAGTGTTTTGCAGTTTTTCTCTCTCTATTTATTTATTTATTTTTTCTCTCTCTCTTTAGGAGGAACAGGATAGCTAGAGTGAACTGGAGTTTGTTTGATATTTTCCTCTACTCACATGGAAGGCTGGAGGCTGGAGTTAGAGATTTCCTTTCTCCCAGATGAAGTTTGACTCTGATAAGACTCAGCAGGTTAGACTCAGTTTAACTAGTTCCTCCTGAGGGCACACCTGTTTAAGAAGAACAGCGTGCTCTGGTGTAATTCAAAATGGCTCCTTTCCCCACTCCCTGCTAGGAGCACGAGGAGATTTTCCTCTCATGTTTAATGTGAGGACTCAGTCAAGTTTCTGGAGGTAAAACTGACAAAAGCCTCCCATGTCAGAGTCCTTCTGCAGTTTTTAACTCTAATTGTTGTTCACCCTGAGCCTCTAGCAATTTGTCAACGACAGTTCCAGTCTTCTTACCCTGGCACTGGTTCCCTGGAGGTTTCTGTGCAGGTAGGTTGTGACTGTATTCATCTGCCTGTCTGTCACTTCAATTTTGGGGATAGAGTTTTGCCCTGTGATGTCACTTCTTTTCAAACCTAAAGAGTTGTTGATTTTTCATTTTGTTTAGCTCCTCGTTAGAACAGAGTGGAGATTTCCAAGCTTCTTACATGCAGAACTGGAAAAATGCTCTATCGTGTACTTTTTTATTTCTGTCTCCAAAGATGAAATATTTCATTTTGAGGGGGTGTGTGTGTGTGTGTGTGTGTGTTTTTAAAGAAATCAATCTAAATATTCAGGAGCATCCCTAAGGCATATCATTGTTTCTTCCAATGATACATTAATGAGATATTTGAGGAACTTAGGAGAATGTTACTCACCTAATGATGTTTGCTGCATTTTATGTTTGAGAATGTGCTTTAGGCTATTTGAATATAAATACTACTTCCCATGTTACTGAGATTAATAGTTATCTTTTCCCACGTTGGCCATAGATACAATTCCTCAGGCTTTACTTTTCCCCACTCTTAATGTTAAGGACTCAGACGCTCAAATTTTAGGTTTTTGTGACTGCCTTGTCACAGACTTGAGAACCTCCAGGGAATGGCGATTGAAACAGACATAATAGACACAAACTTTAGGATCTACCAAGAGTGCATTATAATTCAGAGCAAAAAAAAAAAAAAAAAACACAGAAAGCTTCATTCATAGAATTGTTCATTATCACTCTCATTGATTTTTCTTAAATTTAGCTCCTCATGGCCACAATAATTCAATGGAAGAGCCTCAGGAAATTTGAAAGTGTAGTTTAAAATATTGTGATTGCCTGGTTTGTGTGGACAACAATTTGATGACGTAAACGTGAAATAAGTGAGATGGTGGCATTTCCATTGTTACTCTCTCAGAACTCCTTAATCTATATCAAAGCAGTATACACATATCTACCCATTTCAGTCTTAACTCAACATGAGGCTTTCAAAATTGAGCCATAAATCATTTTGAAAAAGAAATCTAAAAAGGAAACAAATTTTTTAATATAGGAAGCAGCTTTCCAAAATTTAATTTTGCAAATATTTTATTTAGAAATATGAGATATATAGGCCGGGCACAATGGCTCATACCTGTAATCCCAGCACTTTGGGAGGCCGAGGCAGGTGGATCACCTGAGGTCAGGAGTTCAAGAGCAGCCTGACCAACATGGTGAAACCCTGTCTCTACCAAAAATACAAGAATCAGCGGGCATGGTGGCAGGCACCTGTAATCCCCCTTACTCAGGAGGCTGAGGCAAGAGAATCGCTTGAACCTGGAAGGCAGAGGTTGCAGTGAGCTGAGATCGCACCACTGCACTCCAGCCTGGGCAACAGAGCGAGACTCTATCTCAAAAAAAGGAAAAAAAGATATAAAATACATGCCATGAAACAGCTGGTGGAAAACACAAGATTTTGTGCAGGCAAGTATGAGAAAAATGGATCAAAGAAGTATATTTTGATGTCTGTAATGTGAAAGAGAACACTTAAATAATATAATTTGAGAGATTGCTAGAGAAACTCCCCGTATCCCAATGTATGTTACTGTGCCATTATGTTACCATGTAAAAATACTTTGCATACAAGGGTTAATGGTTCACAGATGGTTACACAGTTATTTCTCCAGTATATATTTCTCTTCAATATATGCTGAAGTGTACAATGTGTGTATATATAGACAAAAGCCCTCCATGACTGATTTCTCCTGCAGTTTTTAACTCTCATTGTTCTTATTCATGTGTACATATACATGGTATATGTCAACAGTTAAGCTACATATAATATAGTTTATATAGATTATGTTTATATGGTATACTTCAACAGTGTCTGTATATATAATATATATAAAACATATATATTATTTATATATAAATCCTCAAATATATATGGCAGAAATAACTGTAAAAGTCTGTGAACCATTAAACATTGCATGCAAAGTAGTTTTAGATCAGCAAAACTCCATAAAATGGGAAATTATATGAGGAAGAAAATTTTCTATGAGTATTATAGTCAATAGCTACAGCCAAAATATGGGCATCTTTGGGATGAGATCAAGGAGGGGTGAAAGTAGCAGAACGGGTAGACGAGAAATACCAGACAAATTTTACAAAACATATCTCTGGCTATAAGTATTAGGATAATTTTGCTATTAGTTGTTAGTCAATCAGATCCTAAAACCAAGGGCTAATTAATTATATTAGGGAAAACTGGAGAGTGTTAGCAGCAAAGTCTCGTTTTAAAAAGCAAAATAAATTTCTACGCCGCATGTTTACTCTGTAGACAAGCAAAGAGAAGCAGCCATGAAAGTAGGAGTGGTAGTAAATTTGTTCAAAATTCCTCATCTAGTCAATTTGGCTTTAAAAAATGCATAGTGACTAGACTGGCCCGGTGTATTCTTTAATTTATAGAGAGTTTCTTACTTGAAAGATTATGTTGTTCAACTGAATAACTGTCACAAATACTGTAGGTATTTTACTCATATATTTTTGTCTTTGCCACTTTAGTGCAGGCTCATTTGACTTCCAGCGGCCGGAAATAGTTTGCATTTTTTTTTCCTTTGCCTGAGGTTTATCTCTGGCTATTCAGCAAGCTTCGGCAACTAAAGCCTGGGGCCAGTTGTGCTGCAGATTAGGACCACTTGGGAGCAGTGCTTAACCAATGACTACAGGGAGTTGATGAAAAAAATACACCAAGCTCCATGTCCCTTGTGTGGGATGATTTAGAGGCATGATCTTCACATTGGCTCCTAGTGTTTCCCTAGCAGAATTAAGCTTCACCAACACACAGCGAGTAGCTGGCTTAATAATGTGCCTTATCCTATTTACAAACGCCTACTAAGTGATTTCTTCACCTTTCAAATAAACTACTTGCAAGAGATCTTTGTCTCAGGGCCTACCACTGGAGCACCTGAATTAACCTGAAAATCAACTGAGCAAGTTATTTGATATAGTGTAAATCTATGTGGATTAAATTATCTTATTCCATAGATGCTAACACAAAATAAACAGTTTATTCGGTGAATAGATCTCTAAAAGTTCTGCCTGTAGAAAGGGAGAAATTGTGAGCTTGAGTGTTTTGGTGATTATGAGGCAATAAATCTCATTCTCGTGTAGCCATTTTCAAGAAGAGTGGATGCTGTGAGTGGCAGCTTGTCGTTCTGGTCACTAATACAGGCACGTGTACTGAGCCATGGTTTTGGCCTCTACTCCATATGTCCTGCACAGCTAGCTAAGCTGCTAGAGGAGCCTACTGCAGAAGACAGCCTGCTGGGCTTGAGATAAAACACACCTGCTCCTCATTGCTTTCTTCTGGGACCTTCTATGTTAAACTGCATCATCTCTTTTTCAATAAACACAGGGCTCAGTTATGGGAATAAAACAGCACTGGGTGCCAGGGATAGAAAAAAAGCTAGAATCTACAGAGGCCAGTTGATAGGACATTATTCTAGACAAAAAGAGAGTTGTGTCTGCCAAGTTATATTGGTCACATACTCACTAGCATTACTGAGACATCCATAATCCTGCAAAAGAATCCTGAGAGAAATAAAAGCTCAATTCTCAGAGGACCACAGATTTGCATTTATTTCCAGTGGCCCATTGTTACTTATGTGGCTTGCTACTGAGATCTTTCAAGCAAAATGTTGGAAAGACCCTGCTGGAAACTTCAATTCTTTTTTTTTTTTTTCTTTTCGAGACGGAGTTCCACTCTTGTTACCCAGGCTGGAGTGCAATGGCACGATCTCAGCTCACCACAACCTCTGCCTCCTGGGTTCAAGCAATTCTGCCTCAGCCTCCCAAGTAGCTGGGACTACAGGTGTGTGCCACCATGCCCAGCTAATTTTTGTATTTTTAGTAGAGATGGGGTTTCACCATGTTGACCAGGATGGTCTTGATCTCTTGACCTCATGATCCACCCGCCTTGGCCTCTCAAAGTGCTGGGATTATAGGCTTGGCCAACTTCAATTCTTACATAAGTTTATCACCTTTGTTCCTAAAATTAAGTGTCCTTAAGCAGCATTTCCACATATGTAGGATTAAAATAGCCAGTTAACAGTATTCTTTTTGGTTCACATTCTTCCAGATTCTTTTTTCTTATGAACGTTCTGTCTGTTGATTCAAGCAGCCTGAGCTATTGAGAACTTCTGAGTTCTCAAGAATCAGAACTCACACTCAGGAAAGCTAAATCGTTCTTGAATAAATATGTGAGTTTTTCCCAAAGCGAGTGAAGCTACTATTGTGAGTCCCTGCCTCTTATGAGTCAATATGAGAGTTGGGAGAGAGCATAGACACAACATCCCTAAGATATCTCTGAACAAGTGGGTCTGGTGCACAAGGCTTTCCTCTCATCAATATCATCTCTCTTTCCTCCACCCTATTCCCTCCTGAGCATCTTTCCAAAGGCTACTGACTCGCCCTTCTTCAGTAGAGGCAGTTACTTTTTGATACTGTATGTTCAGTCTAATGTGTATATTGCAGGATTTAGGATTTACAAGAAGATTGAACTTGGTCCTTTCTATCACCTGTAGCTATTTCTCCTTAACTCCTTGGTCTTCTGATTATAATTGGATCCACAAGCCTGGTTTACAATGAGGAAAACATGGGCGCATTTAGATGGAACATGGTTGTGTTTTACCCAGGTTGGAAGAGCAAATGTGGTGAATAGAGAAGCTTTCGCAGTTTTCTCTAGGAATTCGATGTTAGTTTCCAAGAAATCACTACATAGTTATGCTCTATTATCTAACACCTTTCTATTATCTAATGCCTTTCTATTATCTATCATATTAAAGAAGTTAAGAGCAATTTGTTGCATTCAGGCCAAGAAGAAGGTGAGAAACTGTGTGACAATTAATAATGATGAACTCAAACATTAGGTTATTATGGAGATTCTTGTTAAAACCTTTAGAGGCAAAAACTAAATTATGCCAACTTTGATTTTGCCAATACCTCAATAACTCTTTTGGTGATAATCAGGAGTTGTTTATAAATGTCTGTATACATCAATTTGAGAAAGAGAATCTTACAGGATAGCTCAATTTCTCTCACCAATATTCAATAGAAATATTCAAAGCACTGTTATAGAAAAAATATTCATGACATATTTATTAAAGATGGTAAGGTAGATTTTATTCAACAAGAGCCATGTTGGTAGGCATAGGCACTACTGCAATGGGATCCTGCAATAGGGAAAATAGATTGGACTCAGCTTCAACTCCAACAAGAACAAGGGGAATTTATAACCAAGAAACTGGGCACATGTCAGTGGATGCAAAATCACTAAGAGGAAACTTCTGGGCAAGGTGTCAGGGCCCCAGTGGCAGAGAGTGGTTGGCTCTTGGATGGTAAAATAATTTACCAACAATGGTATACGTTTGAAAAGAAAAGTTTTATTAGAAAGAACACTGCAGCAGAGCACAGCGGGAGCTTCAGCAAGAGAAGACTGAATACGCTGTGGTGGATTTTCTTTAGGCGTGTTTATGGACCTTAAAGCAGGAACTTTATGGTAATTTGTACCCTATGAGTCACATAAGGGATGTTCAGTTATTACATTTGCAGTCATTTTGGTACCTTGATATCAGCAAGGGTTTCACAATGAGTTCTGACACACGTGCATTCCAGAGATGTATAGAAATTCTAGTTACTTATAAATTCTTGGGAAAGAAATCTGTACTTGAAGTGGCTTTAGATAATAGGGAAATTTAATTGCCTCTGAATTCTTCAGATAAGGGGTCTTGCCTCAGAGGGTCTGCTTGATGGCCACCAGGTGATCTTGTCTCTTCTCAGAAGCATCAAGGATAAGGTGTTTCTAGGTAAATTAACTTGATAGAACCATGCTGAAGGCAAAAAAGAATGATACGATAGGAAGAGTAGTTACATACCAAACATGGGAGATTTTCCCTAAATTGACTTAGTGAGATTCTTGCTTGAGCTGTATTCTGTAAGGACGGAAAAGGAAGCCTGAGGTCAGGCCTAGTCAAGTAGAGGACTGAGAGGAGTGAGATTAAAGGTTATTTCCAAAGAAGAGGGTCTTTGTAAACACATATGTAAATTTCAGGTTTCTAGTTGGCACATTAAAAAGAAAAAGGTAAATTAATTTTAATAATATGTATATTTATCTCAACATATCCAAGCATTTTAAATTTCAAGATTCAGTTAATATAAAAATTTTAGATATTTTGTAATATTTTTGTACAAAGTCTTTGAAATCTTGTGTCTGAATTATAATTATATCACATCTCAAATTGGATTAGCCACATTTCAAGAACTCAAGAGCCAACATGACCAGTGGCTACCATATTGGACAGCAGGTCTGTATGCCATCTGGACACAAAATTCAAGGATGAAAGTACTGCTATTCTCATACCCAATAAAACATTTATTGCTCAGGTGGCATTTCTTTAATACAGTGATGAGAACTCACAGTGGATAAAGCCATTTTCCAAAATAAATTGCTTATGTTTAGGCACTAGGTCCACTGCTTGGCACTGTATGTCTTGGAATGGTCTTAACTTGCTCCTTGGCATCTATAGAAGGATACAGCAACTTATATTGCTTGTAGGACATGATTTGTTTGGCATTGAATAGGTAAACAATAATAGAAAGTATGGATGGTGCAAATTTTCAGTGATGTTTACATTACGCATTTGGGAGTTTTTAGAATGGGAGCAAAATTCGCTCTTTTGTCACCCCCTGCCCCCCGCCATGCTTTATTTGTTGAGATAGCTTCATGACTACAAAGAATACTGCAAAAATATTTGGTAGGGCATTCTCCTTTCTTCTACCAATGTTTCTTGATAATCAGTAGCAAGAGAGTAAAGGCAGGGGGAACCATTTTTTGATGGTGCCAATTTCTTTGTTGTTTCTCTGGTCAGTGCCTGCTACAAAGAATATAGAAATGGATGGGTCCCAATTAGCTGTCCAGAGCATAAAACTATACATCCTGAGAAGATACCAGTCTCAGTTAATTCTATCTAGCTGTGAAGCATCAACATTTGAAACTGGAATGCCAGTCCCTGGAATGCTTATAGAGACAAAAGTTAATCACTAGAAAACACTCTAGACCTTTATCATCCCAGAGATGGCACCAGAGAAATCCACATAATAAAATTACTAATTCTTATCTATCACTAGTCTCCCTATATAGTTGCTTTGCACACTTTGCTGTCCTCAGAAGCTCAAAGTTCTTTCTTTTGTCATTTCTCTAAACATTTATTTTCTTTTTCTTGTTAAGATGCTCCATCAGCCGAAATTCTAACTACTCCTTCTAGTTACTCATTTCAGAATGCTCCCATGTGTAAGCAGAATGCACAGGTTAATACATTTGTGTTTGGTTTTCTCTCGTTAATCTGTTTTGTTTTTGTCAGTCTAATTTACAGGGCCTAAGAGTGGGAGCCTAGGAGGGAAGAAGGAACAATACATTTTTTTGTCCCCTACAGCAGTGAAAATGTGGAGCTATTTTAAGCTATTAAGATTTCTTTGCTCTTTTTTATTGGAGTAATCTAGTATATCTGTTTTACCCTTTGCATTCCTTCTTCATATTTCAAAGGATTTTGCTCAACAAAACAAACTGCAGTATCCTATGTAAGAATGTTCTCACCACTTGAGTTTCAGTGGAGAATATAATTGGGATGTTCTATTTGTCAATATTTACTTTTTAGCTCAGCAAGACCTGCAAGAATCAATCGATGAAACTTCAAATACAGAAAACCATTTTTATGGTGACAAATATTCTATATTAAAGTATCTCAGTTTTCCACAAATTGTATACAATATTCCTTGCTAAGCCCTAAGTCAAATACCAAGATAACCTTTAATAACTCATGAAAAAGAAAAATTAAAAAAGATAATAAACTTTTCTGTATAAGAACTCTAGGAAAAGTGGGTTCTATTTATAGCTAAATTGTGTTGTATTTAAAATATTTTCAACTTCAGAATTTTGTTTATTTTACCAATAGACATAGGACTCTAAGTTAGGTATAAAGCAAATTCAAAAATCTTTCCCCAAACATTAGATCTTGTCACAAAGTTCTCAAGTATGTGACTCTATTAGAAGAATTTTAAATTCAGAATCAGAGGAGTCACATCTCCTAGAGATTGTTAGAAAATTAGAAATATAATATAGGAGAAAGAAATGGTAAAAGCTGAAGAGAAGATATTACTGAAAAAGGTGTTAAAATCATTTTTTAAAGCTGGGGAATTGTATAACCAGATCTAGTATTGAACTATTGTTAGTAGGAAGAGAAAAGAGAAAACCTGGGCATGGAAATTGTGCTTCTGAGAGTGTCTTAAAACCCAACAGGCATTAAAAAACTAGCTTTTTATAATAAAAAAGAAAACTTTACATTCGGATGAAGATTAATTTCCAGAAACATAGCCACTAAAAGTCTGCAGTGTGTGTGTGTGTGTATATATATATATATATACACATATATATATATATGTTCTGTTTTCAATCATACATTGTTCTCATCACTGCTAGTTTCAAATAGACATATATATATATATGAAATTGGCCAAAGAGTTCGGATCACAAATTGTAAAGTAATTGAAAGTGCACTATATTTATATTTATTAATTTTATTGGTATAAGAGTGTGTGTGTGTGCGTGCACGTGTGCGCACGTGCGTGTGTGTGTATGTGGTGGGGAGTAGGTTTCAATAGTTTCACATGAAATCAGTTTCCCAAACAGGATTTCCTAAAAGATCTTAAGGCATTCAAAATAATTTTTTTCTATTCTATGGAATATTATTTACCTCAACCCCTGAAAGTTTTAGGTAAATACACACATATTTTGCATCCTAATTTTCAGTTTTCATTATGAAGTAGGCAACACATTTTATTGAAAAAATAATCTGGCCCCAAGACTTTATATTCATACAAGAATTTCAATGTTCCCACCAATGTATATCTTGGTTTCCCTAATATGGTGCATTTAATACTCCCATCTTAATCCTGCCTAGAAGTCAACATTCAATCTCCATTACTGTTGCACAAATATTCCAAGTATATTCATATAAATGCATCTCACAGCCTATTCCTATGCTTTAGAAGTTCTATTTGACTGTATAGGACTTCAATATTTAAATAGCCTCACTGTACACCATTGCTTTTCAGTGATTTCCTGCCAGGATGCTGGTATTCGATTTGGAATTCAAACAGTTTTATGTTTGAGAAAAGAAAAATAGACATGGAAATACCTTATAAAAGTAGAGTCACTTTTTTCCTAATACATCAACTCTATTCAGAGGATAAATGTTTAATAATTAATTAATCTATTCTTGAACATAATTTAATAGTTATCTAGAACCTACTATGGACAAGGCTAGTGTGCTGCTGATTATGGTGCAGGGGTGGAGGAGGAAATATAAAAATAAGTAAGCCTCTTGATATCTAAAAAGGGTTAAGCTATTAGTGAAGATGAGATGTACATGAATAATTACAGTGCGAGGAAATAAATAATAAATACCATGAGACTGGAAGGAAGTGTTTTGTATTCAGAGAAGAGAGAATACACTCATCTGTGATGATTGGAAGAGATTTCAATCAGTAAGTGACATATTAGAAAGCCACAAAAGATGAATAAGATTTACACAGCAGGCACAGCAGTCAATGAGAACAACACGAACAGCAGCTCAGACTTGGAAAGGCCTATGTTGTATTCAGAAAATGATGCTTACCGTGAGGAGAGCAGAGATTCCCTGCAGTAGGGCAATAAATCATCTTGGAAAGGGCCTCAAAGGACTGAGGAGTTAGTCATTGGTGAAGATGGACTATTCACAGTGATTTGAGCGGTGAAATCACATTACAAAATAGTGTTCTTGGAAGGAAAAGACACTACTATATGATTATAGGGAGAAGATTAGTGGCAGAGCCTTGTTAGAGAGAGGGAAATCCTGTGAAGGATACAAAAAGATATTGTGAAAAACAATCAGCCAAGTGTTTGCCATAGAGAAGCAGGAAAAATAAAATGCCTACTCTGAGAGGCTGGTGCATCATTAAAAAGAGAGCATGAGGCTGAGGGAGGAGCAGCTTTGTCAGGGAATAGGCAGTCTAATGACAAATAGAGACTGAACTGTGCATGTGCAGACATCCAATGGGCCAGGAATAAATGAACAGTAGAGGACAGGGATGCCCTGGAGCATTAAGATCTATGTCTTTGTGTAAGCAGTAAACTTTGCAGGTAAATGTTCACTGATTTGAGCATTCCTGAAGATTGAGAGAGCAGCCATAGGAAATATAACAAATGCAAGGTTAGGAGACATCGGAAGGCAAGAATCTCACCAATATTCTGGCTGGTTGTGTGCATGAAAGAAAACAAGACAAAGGAATGGAATGTGTAAAAAAAAATTCTTTGTTTTGAAATTCATACTAATTTTTGTATACTCAATTTGCACCTAGTTGGGATCCTACAAATTTTTGGTTAATATTGTTCAAAATATGATGTTATGTCACACTAAGAAGCTGTGAATTTAGAGAAGGAGCTGAATATGGTAAGATGAAATACTCAAGGAGTCAGATAATAATAAGCGATAAAAGGAAGACATGTGAAGGAATCAAGGAGGCAGGTCAAAAGGGAAAGCAGTCAGAATTAATATGAGACCAAAAAAACTCAGAAGTTCACAGAATCTAGAGTGAAAGGTAAGGAGGAGAGAGTCAAAGACCAGAATAGGTGTGCAGTAAGAGCGGAGCAGGCAAACGAGAGTACCAAAATGAAGCAGTAGCTTAATGCCTGGGAAATGTCTAGCTGGTGTGAATTTAGGCATGTGTAACCTGCTAAAATGTCACTGTAGAGTTTTATTTATTTTCTCATGTTTTATTCTATTACTGTTGTTTTGTAGCAGTAGGTGAAATTTCTTACAGAATTTCTATATGTCATTGACTCCCAATTTTGATTACTTATTTGAATGACCTCAAGAGCTTTACTGATTACTGAGGTCTAGGCTCTTCTTGTAACGGGGAGCATACTCAGCCCCCTCCCCTTCCTAAGGGGTTCTTAGCCTCACTAACCCCAGAGAATGGGGGAAGGGGCCCCTGAAGGCACAGTGAGTTTGCCATTACTGTGGACCCAAAGAGTTTTGCAGAAAAGCAATTTATTAGCCAGAAAGACAGACAGCTCCCACGCTGTCGTGGGAGGGGACCCAGAGAAGGAATCCCTATAGGAGGAGCAGAGGGAGTTTTAACCCTTGAGGTATTTCCTCTCTGTTCTCGTCCAATGAGAAGTTCTTTCAAATTTCTGGAGTGAGTGATCTTTGACTCTGGTACTGGATTGGCCCCTTGGTGCACAACTCTGAGTTACAAAGCCCCTCCTCCCAGAACTTTTGGTTTTGGTTTTTTTTTTTTTTTTTTTTTTTGGACAAAGGAGCCCACCTGGCTTTCCTGACATAGAGTGCCCATGGGAAACCCAAACAAATAACTTTACCTTTGAAACCTCTCTGGTTGCCTGATAAGGCTTGGATCTGGGAAACTCCTGCCTGTGAAGCCACACCCCTCAGGGACCCAGAAAGAGTCCGTCTGGTTCGCGGATGAAGGCATGGAGCCAGGAAACTCCTGCCTTTGAAAACATGCCCCTCCTGGACCAGGGAAGAGAAGTCCCTCATTTCCACAAGACTCCATTTTTATTCTCCTGGGTGCTGTTTGTGCATATGGAGTTTAGAAGCTGATTCTAAACTAGTCAATCACTAGTAGATTAGGCGATTCTACTGGCCAACACTGAGAACTGCTGTATGTGTAAAGCAGACCAAAATGGAGCTGCCCACAGGGGACAGATTAGAACCTGTTCACCACAGCTCACATTCTGACTCATTCAATCCAGTTTGTAAAGCAGAATCCCAAGAGTCATATAAAAATACAGAATCCTCAGTCCCACCCAAAATCCACTGAATATGAATCTAAGTGTTGAATGCAGGACTGAGCATAAGTGATTCTGATGAACACCTGTTTAAAATTTGCTGCCATAGCCCTCCCTGACCCATACTTTATAAACCACTGCTACAAGTAAAGATTTTGACTTCTGCTGAATTCCTAAGCTTCCTGTGATCTGATTAGGTCATTTGTGATTCAGGGTTATTAGTTTCCATTCCTATATTAAATAAAAAATACTCTAATTTTCATTAATTGACAGCTATGAACTAAAAATTTTGCTGGTCCCTGAAGATTCGGTGTGTCACTGTGGTCTTTGTCATTACGAAACCATTCATCTAGTGGAAAAATGAGTGAATAATTATAACTTGGTAGACACAGGCAGGAGATCAAGCGCTGAGCCCAAATAGTCTATGTCAAAAGCTTCCTTGATGAGAGAGATCATGAGAAGAATGCCTGCTGGAGACAGAGCAGGAGTGCGTGAGAAAGGTAGGAAAGAAAGAAGCAAGCTGGCAAATAGATAACACTCTAAATTCTGCAGATTTTAAGATTTGGCTAAGATAAAAGATTTCTCTGGGAGGTTTGTGATGTATCTCATCTCTCCTCCTTCCCTTTGGAGTCTTGACTAATGGAAGATACACCATTAGTCTACAACTTGGAAGTCTATAACCAAGTGAGGACTATTGTTCCACTTGACAAATCTGGACAAGCCACCTATAACCCTCAAAATGTACATTCTTTGTATAGGTCTAAAATAACTCTTGGTACTGGAACTTAGATGCACGTCTAGCACTCTAGCAATAAATCTGACAGTCCATGTTCACAGCAAATACCATCAGGCTAGATTCTTTTGGATTTTCCCCTACAGCCTTTTGGAGAGAGTATGGCCCTGCTTCCTTGATTTTAGAGTTTTGGCCTCCAAAACTTTGAGAAAATAAAGTTCTATTGTCTTAAGCCAAAAAAAAAAAAAAAAAAGAAAACTCAGCTTGCAGTGTGTGTCACTGGTGTTTCACCTACTCAGGAGTAGGCAGAGAATCTGGAACACGGTACTTTTGATAATACGGTTTAGAAAGTTCTCCTGATCTGTTTATTAGTTTGGAACAGGACATGTGAAATGATTCAAGAAGTGAGTCTATATCTTTAAGGCCTGCAATTCTGCCTCCTAGTAAAATGAATTAATTGTAATCTCTGACTAAAAATGTTGGCCAGTCCTCCCTCTCTGGAAAAAGGATTGAAAGAGGGTGGAAGTGGAGAAAGCTAGATGAGCAGAAATTTCCCTTCTAGTAAACTCATGACAAAGACCACTAACTGCTTATTATTTATTCTCTAAGCTGGGCTTGGTGGCATGTGCCTGTAGTTCAGCTACTTAGGAAGCAGAGGCAGGAAGATCACTTGGGTGTAGGAGTTCAAGGCTGTAGTGGGCTATGATTCTGCCCATGAATAGCCACTACACTCCAGTCAGGGCAACATAGCAAGATCTCATCTCTAAAAATAAATAACTTAATAAAATGTTATTCATTCTCCACTTCTTTCTTAATTATATTACCCAGATATTGTTGAGACTGACAATGTGCCCAGTTTAGAAGCAACATTTACCAGTCAGTTTGAGGCATTCATGCGTATGGGACAGGCTTCTGAGCTATCCAATGTTACAAGAGGTTGTTGAGCGGGGCTTGCAGAAAGTTTTTCTAAAACAATGCCATGCTTTAAGAACTTAACAGCTTTTATACTTAGCTTCTTATTGCTACTACCCTGGAACCTAAATGTGTTGGCTAGAGCCACAGCAGTCATTTCCTGAGAATGAATATGAGAGTAGCCTAGGCCACAGCAACATGTAACTATGTTATCTGTATGATTTTGTGACTTATCCGTTACTAGAGGAAAACAAATTCCATAACATTTTTAAGTAACGTTTTTTCAGTGTCTGTGGCAGTGATGTCTTTGTTACTTGTAGGATAATATGTTTCCTAACCAATACTCTCTTCTACACAGGAAGAAAAAATACAGTGAGTCTACTTCTCTATACTGCAAGGCTAAAAATGTGGTGTGAAGGTACAGATGCTTTTTAAAAAAACTTAGTATAATCTGTTGATTTATAAATCTGTATGTTGCATCACATTGCAGGCCAAGAAAGTGTTGAATATAAATAGCAAATACTCTGTAACCCGAAGAAAGAAATGGAATCACAAAATCCTCAAAAATCTGAACTAATTTCCTAAGTAAGAGAAAATCACATTCTTAAACAATGCTAAAAGGCAAAGTTACCATTTCATGTTAAGTCAATTTCTACGATTATTTTAGAGTAAACACCTTCCTCATTTCCTCAATTATTAGCTGAGCAATTTCCAAACGGCTGCCCCAGGAAGTGTCCAAGAGAGAATGTGTTGGTCCCTTAAATGGAAGTGACAGCTGTTAGATAATGCTGGAATTCTGGCTTATGCCTTCTGACCACTCACTGTGACAAAGTTGTGATGAGTCACCTTATGCTATGAGTATAGAAGCATCCCTTATGAAGAAAAGTGATGAAAATACCAACAATATTTCTCATTTAAAATTGACTGAGTAATTTAAAGAAATCTGCACAATTATCCTCACATCTTTTTAAGGAGCTGATCGTCATTTGTGGACACTTCATGCTTTTTATAGCTTTGATTTAAAATTAATGGCGATCCTTAAGCTCTAACGATCAACTTTATAATAATGTTTTCCACAAGCATTTAGGGATGCAACATTAGCCACCGATTTGACATTACTCAACAGTAACAATATTTGACTATAGAGATTGAATGCACAATGTAAACAATATCAACAAAAAAACCATTTTTATTAACAAATAGGGAACTAACCATAGAAAAGATGATATTTTTCCTATTGTTTCATTTAATAGGGAATTAAATTGTATAATATCTTGATGTTCTGGTGCAGTTCTTAGTCTAAGGAATACCTGGAACTTGTGAACATAAGGGTTTAGGGTTCTTAAATGGAGATACTGGGTGCATATCACAGATCTGTTTTCCAGGTGTTAATACCCAACATCAGGCTTGATAATTTTCAAAAGTGCTTTCGCTAGAAGCAAATGTGTCAACTCAGAATACTTTTGAGCCAACTTTTTGCAGCCAACTCAGAATACTTTTTAAAAACTTAGTGGGAAGCCAGTATGGTTATCTCCCTCTATACTTTAAGAATCACATTTTCCAGATTATTTAAAGACCAATGCAGTTAGAATACATGACTGAGCCTATAGCCCATCTAAGTCCACCAACTGAGGAGCAAATGAAATAATTCACATAATCCCCATGATATTTTTGATTCAGATAGAAGTAGATTTAATAATTTTTGTGTTTTAACTAAGAAAACCATCAGATAAATTTTATCACTGAAAAATTTAGCATAGTCAGGGACGGAAAAAGATCAGGAGTGTCGAGACTCTTTTTCTATACTCTACACATTTAATAGAGTTATGTGGTCTTAGTTCCATATATAATAACCCTGTGAAAATCAACAAAACAGAAGACTCCAATCTGGTTCTGACAGCCCTTGTTTCTCAAATATCAATTCTTCCTATACACAAGCAGAAATGTGATTTTTGTTTTGTTTTCTACCAGAGCTGAGCAACAAGAAAACACCTTCACTCCTTTCGTCACCTACTTTATGTACCCTGTCTGTTTTAAGCTTATACATCCTTTTCTGCCTAATTATGACCTGCTTTAGAATGCCAGAGACTGTAAGACACAGAATCAAGACCAAGGCTCAGGAAAATGCCAGTGTTGTAGAGATCACTGAGCTCTCACCGAGCCCATTTATCAGGCTCCTTTGTAGTTATATGACTCCAACACCTTTCCCTTTCCACCCACTTGTTGCAATTGAGTTTGGTAACCTTTGATGTCATGCTTCCAAAGTTGATGAAACTACGAGATAAATGTCCCTAAATTATTAATTAAAGGAAAGTTGCCTGTCAATCAAGAGCAAATGTTTTGGACTTAACATATACAAGAAGTGAATTGTCATGTTTAAGCCCTTACATATTCTTTTAGGATTTGTTGGTTACAGCAGCTAAATTACCTTAACTAAGCAACAGCAAAAATCATTAGCATTCTTTTATCTCTGTCATATCCTACTTATTTGGAGGCCCTCTAGAAAGCCTGTCTCTTCATTCCTTAGTTCTCTACATTAAATTTGCCCCACATTTGCCTATGATCAAGACATCTAGACATCTCTTCCAATGGAAGTCAACTGGATATTAGACATCTTAGAAATCTCTTCCCATAACTCCAACCTAGTTCTTCTTTCAAAACTGCGATATCCCTGCCTGTCTTCATGAACTTACTTATTTGTTAAGTATTTAGCTAATTCACTGAAATATGGAAATACCCAAATGTGAAACATTACCCCTCAAAGGCTAACACCTTTAGATTTTGAACTCTAATACACTAATTGAAGTGAATGACTAACTAACTTTGGGAAGACTACAAGTTTAGGAAGACTTTTGATCCCTCATGTCACATCGTAGGATGTGTTTCTTATTTAGCAGTCTGTAATCTGTGCCACGACCACAGCACTTAATTGGTAGCAACAGGGTAGGTTTTAAGTCCTCACTTTATTACTCATATCTTCACAAGTACCATCCTCTGAATCGGCTAACTCCATTCCCTGCGGAGTCATAAAATTTATATTCTCTCGAGATGTTGAAGTTGGCTTTCTTCCAGTATAGACATTAACTTCCTGTCTTCTTCTCTCTAACTGACACCCTGCTAATCTATGAAGCAGGAAAGAAGAGGAATATGAAAATATCTGTGAATTCCCACTTGAAAAATCACTTAGAACATACCAAAACCTACAACAGGATAAACTGAACTATATGATCTCACTGAGGTTTACCAAATAATGTCTTACCCTTAAGCCTGTCTTACTAAAGTGTACTTGATTTACTAGAAAGACATTCAGTTGAGAAAGTCAGGTCCATTAACACAATAGGTCAAAAGTGTTAATGTGCTTTTTAGAAAGTTTGCCCATACAGCTGCATACAAAGTGGCTGTTGTAATAGGTGACTTGCTCCACAGAGAGGCTGTTCTGAATGTGCAGCGTGAACAAAAAAAATAAAGTCTTTAAAATGGAAATGCCCAATGGCCCATATTATTCTGTTTGAATGCCTACACAAGCCTAAAAACCTGGCAGCATATTGGGTTGTGTTAGAGAGACCAGCTCAGACTCCACTCTGGCCTCCTTAGAAAGTACTCTGGTCTGTTTCCCAGCAAGCTTGTGAAAGTGTAGGGGCTGGGAGTGCTTGCCAAATGGCCTCGTGTTATCAGGGCCCCTAATATCCAATTCACTTGTATATGGCCCTCGTGCATTAGAGCAAATTGCTAAAAATGCCATAAAAAGAGTTATTGTAAGGTTATAGAGGTTCTGAGAGGTGATTGATGCCTTAATTAGGCCTGTTAATAGTCTTCATAGCGGTGTGTTGTAATAACTAAACAGTCAGGTTGGGATTTAGGGTCACTATATTAGTTTGTTGAGTGCCACTAAATGAGGTTTCCTCTTCAGAACCAAATTATAATTTTATAGCTAAATCATAAACTTAACTCAGCTTAAATACTATTTAAAGGGCTCAGAGAGGTGCTTATTTACCAAGCGTTGAGCCACTAAGCTCTAAGCTGTAAAACTTGAAGTCCAGCTATTAGAATTCTTAGTCTTGATAATAACCACATTTTATATAATGCTCTATATTTCATAAAACAGAAAAGGTAAATTCTAATACACTCAAGAGGAAATTGCAATATATGCATACAAGTGTAAAGTAACATTCACTATTTCTATCAATTTAAAAAGAGACATTGATAACTACTTCCAGTTCTCAGTGTTCCTATTAGGTTGAGTCTAATTCCAATCAGTAGTGTGAGGAGGTAACACAAATATATTTGGTTTCCAAGGCACCATAAGAAAATAAATCTTCAGTAGTTAAAATTTAATTTAATATAAGAGTCTCTACTCTTTTAAATTTACATCTTATTTAATTTTATATTTGATTTATAAAGACTCCAGCATTCATTGCATTATTAACAACAACAATAAAAAAAAAAGAAAAGCATCTTTTGTATAAGAAAGAATATAAGTGGCTGGGTGCGTTGGCTCATGCCTATCTGAGGTGGGTAGATCACAAGGTCAGGAGTTCGAGACCAGACTTGCCAACATAGTGAAACCCCATCTCTACTCAAAATACAAAAAAGTAGCCAGGTGTGGTGGTGTGCACCTGTTCTTGGGAGGTGCTACCTGGAAGGCTGAGGCAGAATTGTGTGAACCCGGGAGGCAGAGGTTGCAGTGAGCCAAGATCATGCTGTTGCACTCCAGCCCAGTGACAGTGAAGGAAAAAAAAAACAAACATAAGCCTGCTTTAATTCTGCTCCTTTGGTAGTATAATTGAACATTCTATTTTTTTTTAGCCTTACTCCTAGAAGATGCTTTCACTGTGACCTTACATATGCTGTATCACCAGAACAACACACCTGTGGATAGGTAGTACAGGCATTTCTAATTTTATTTTATAAAGAGAGTCAAAGCATATCATTATCTGAATCAGAGTGCACATCAATTTCTGATACCTGGATTCTATGCACGAAACCTTCTGAGAACCAGTTCTCATAGTATATTGATAGAGCAAGTGAGCTAATTAGGAATATATAATTGGTATGGTTTGGCTGTGTCCCCACCCAAAATCTCTCTTGAATTATAATCCCCATAATCCCCAGGTGTCAAGGGAGAGACCAGGTAGACGTAGTTGAATCCTGGGGACAGTTTCCCCCATGCTGTTCTCAGGATAGTGAGTGAGTTCTCATGAGATCTGATGGCTTTATAAGTGTTTGATAGTTCCTCTTATATTTATTCTTCTTCCTGCTGCCTTTTGAAGAAGGTATCTTGCTTTACCTTCAACTTCGGCCATGATTGTAAGTGTCCCCAGCCATGCGGAACTGTGAGTCAATTAAACCTCATTCCTTTCTAAAAATACCTTGTCTCAGGCAGTTCTTTATAGCAATGTGAGAACTAACTAATGTAACAATTAAAAACAAAGCTTTAGAAACATGGTATCTCTGCTTTGAAAATAGAGGCAAGATGAAAACTAATCTCTACCCACTGATCCTCTGAGACCTAAGGTCAGGCTGGTTCATGGGAGCAACTTGAGGGTAAGCATTAATGGTGGGATACAGAGGCTGTGCTGGCATAAAATGTAGATGTTGGATCCAAATCAGAGGTCCAGAAAAAAAAGTGGAGATAAGAAAATGGATAAAAATAGGTTATAAATAATAGAAAGAAAAGGAACATTAAGAGAAAGTAGTTCAGAGTAAGTAGTGATGGATGGAAAAGCTTTTGAGATAGCACACCTAAGTTTGCAGTAGAGTTTTACATAGTCCCGGCACATGTCTGCACAGACAATGTAATAAATGTAGCACAATGGAACTGCAGTGATGGTGTATGACCAGACTGGTGCTTTCAGAACTGATTATCAGAATGCCTTTTAACTAGGATGCCTGTAGAAAAAAACTGATGTTGGGAATTAAAGGAAATGTTCATTTATCCAGTTATTTGGTGTCTTAAATCATTTTCTGTTACAATAACCAAATACCACAGACTGGGTAATTTATAAAAAATAGTTTATGTAGCTCACCATTCTGGGAAGTCCAAGAATGTGGTGTCAGGATCTGCAAAATTTTTTTTTTTTTTTTTTTTTTGATGAAATCTTGCTCTGTTGCCAGGCTGGAGTGCAGTGGCATGATCTTGGCTCACTGCAACCTCTATCTCCTGGGTTCAAGCAATTCTCCTGCCTCAGCCTCCCAAGTAGCTGGGACTACAGGCATGCACCACCATGCTCAGCTAAGTTTTGTATTTTTAGTAGAGACGGGGTTTCACCATGTTGGTCAAAATGGTCTCAATCTCCTGATCTCGTGATCCACCTGCCTTGACCTCCCAAAGTGCTGGGATTGCAATGAGCCACCGCACCCGGCCCCTACTAAAGTTCTTTCTGCTGTATCGTGACATGGCAAGTGTATCACATGGCAGAGGTTGCCAGCTCAGGTCTCTCTTTACAAAGCCAATATTCCCCATTGTAAGTTCCCCACCCTCATGATTTCATCTAACAGAAAAAAGTAGTTTTCTCCCAAATGCCCCACCTCCAAGTACTATCAATGTTTAATTTTGGGAATTAAGCTTCCAAAGCATGAACTCTTGGGGGGACACATTCAAGTGACAGCATTTGGCAAAATATAGGCTCAGACTACATGCACAGTGTTGTTTACATACAGTAAGTTTATTTTAACTCAAGTGTAGTTTAAATCACTTATGTGTTTAGGTATTACAGAAATCATGTAAACAACTTTGTTTTGGTGAATAACTACTTAAAACCTGTTTATTTTCAAAGTGTGATAAATTAATTTGTTTATTCACTCATTTATCAACAAATAATTACTGTGCTTACCATTTGCCAAGCATGGTGAAATAAACCTGATTACAAATGAGAGATTCATTGAGCCTGCAATCAAACCTTGAATCCAGCACTTACTTGATAAGTGATCTGAGACTGTTCTGAAGCACTTGGTATCTTTCTTATCTTTAAAGTGGAAAAATTACTTACTCCATAAGGCTAAATTGAGATTTTTTTTTAAATGTGAACTGCCTAGATCACAGACTGGTCAAGTGTGAATAATTTTTGAATCTTTATTATTATGGAAAGGAATAAGTCATATTTCTTATCCTCAAAGAAAATATAGTTTAATGGGAAACAAAAAGTTACGTAATAGAGGCACAGGAAGACTTTTTTTGGGGTGTGATGCAGATATGTAGTTACATATGATACCACCAGAGATTTCTCCCCCTCAAAACATTATTTTATGATTGTAGGCAATAGACTTGAGTTCTAAATGAGCCCAAAAACTTGTGTCAGCACAACATTCAAGAATAATACATTAAAGAGACACGGTAGTTAAACTATTAAACCTAGATTTTGAATCAGAAAGCAAATGTTATAATACAAAGGAAAGGAACTCAGATGCAAATTTCAATTCTGGTTCCAAAAAGTATTTTCTACTCAACTGAGCAAAATTTAGTAAACCACTCTGTAGTGCCTTACCCATAATTTTCTGGATATTAATTATTCCTTCAGGATCTAATTATAGAGGCTCAATAAATGACAACTGTTGTTTTACCTCATTATTTAATATGCAAATACATGACATATATGAAACCTGAACATGTCATTTCTCTGTATATGCACTTCATCCTGTCTTCAATGTCTGTAAGACAAAAATATCAATTATTAAGCATAGTCGATAAACTCCTGCTAGACCTCATCTCTGCCTTAGGCTCCAGCCTATTTTTAATCACTCCCTCTTTACTTCCAGGCACCCCGTGCTTTGTTCTATCATCTTTTCATGACTTTGCCCACATGCTGTTTCCTCTGATTAGAAACTGCTGTTATCCCAAACATAAAGACTCATTCATGATTTCTCTCTCCCAAGAATCTTTCATTTCCCCCACACCTACACAAAATGAAGTAGGTGCCCTTTTGCTCTGTTTTAAAGTACTCAGGCTCACATATATTTTGGCATTTTATTGCGTTTGTTTCTCTAATTTTCTGTCTACTTTCTCAAATTCCTTGAGAGAAAAGACTGTCTTCTATACCTGCCTCTTTGAGACATGGCTCTGAGCTGGCCATATGGAGATTGGTCAATAAATGACTGTGGAATGAATCAATAGTCCTTGAGAAATATAAAATGTAAGTGTGAGTAGAAACAGTATATAAATTAGAAAGATCCTTAAGGTACATGAGAAATTTGACACAGGAATTCTCCCTCTCTGGAAAGGCTCTTAAAAAATCTGGAAAATTTTGCATTCAGTAAGATGTGTCTAAAATCCTGCTATAAATGAATTTCTCCCTGGCCCTAGGACTCTGAGATAGGAGGAGTCGCTTGTCTGTTACCACCAACTAGTCCTTGCTGAGATTTTCAGAGCATTGGCCTCTATGAATTCTTCCTCACTGCAGAATCCTACTTTTGGTGGCATTTTAGCTTAACCACAAATGAGATCATTTCTAAATATAGAGTCTGTTTTCTAATACATCTAACTACCTCTGATTCCAGATGTTTTTATGTACTAGAACCCTCTGGGAAATTTAAACCAATTATATAGGCAATAGCCTGGTTACTTAGACTTAGAAAAAGTAGTTTTTCTCTCTTCTTTTTACTTCTTGTTGAAATAATTTAATGTTTTGTTGTTGTTGTTGTTGTTGGAAAGTCTCACATAATTGCTTCTCCTCCATTTCATTTGATTGAGAAGGCCTGACCACTGGGAGTCATTATATTAACCACTCCTCCATGTAAAACAATGAACTGTTCTTGGGCAAAGCTCTTTTCACTGATAATAACATAAACTCACTCAAACTAGCTTTAGTAAAAAGAGGGAATTGATTATAAGTAATAAAGGGCAGTAAGTATAGTCATCGTCTCAAGAATTGGGACCTAGAAAACAATCTGGAAACAAAGCAGTCTCTCTACCTCATTTAAGAATACAGTAGACTTCATAAATACCTTCCTATGAGAAGTATCTGTTTATATCCTTCATCCACTTTTTGATGGGGTTGTTGGTTATTTTCTTGTAAATTTAAGTTTCTTATAGATTCTGGATATTAGCCCTTTGTCAGATGGGTAGGTTGCAAAAATTTTCTCCCATTCTGTAGGTTGCCTGTTCACTGTGAGGAGAGTTTCTTTTGCTGTGCAGAAGCTCTTTAGTTTAATTAGATTCCATTTGTCAATTTTTGCTTTTGTTGCAGTTGCTTTTGGTGTTTTAGTGATGAAGTCTTTGCCAATGCCTATGTCCTGAATGGTATTGCTTAGGTTTTCTTCTAGGGTTTTTATGGTTTTAGGTCTTACATTTAAGTCTTTAATCTATCTTGAGTTAATTTTTGTATAAGGTGTAAGGAAGGGGTCCAGTTTCAGTTTTCTGCATATGGCTAGCCAGTTTTTCCAACACCATTTATTAAATAGGAAATCCTTTCCCCATTGCTTGTTTTTGTCAGGTCTGTCAAAGATCAGATGGTTGTAGATGTGTGGTGCTGTTTCTGAAGCCTCTGTTTTGTTCCATTTGTCTGTATATCGGTTTTGGTAGCAGTACCATGCTGTTTTGATTACTGTAGCCTTGTAGTATAGTTTGAAGTCAGGTCGCATGATGCCTCCTGCTTTGTTCTTTTTGCTTAGGATTGTCTTGTTTATATAGGCTCTTTTTTAGTCCCATATGAAATTTAAAGTAGTTTTTTCTAATTCTGTGAAGAAAGTCAATGGTAGCTTGATGGGAATAACATTGAATCTATAAATTACTTTGAGCAGTATGGCCATTTTCATGATATTGATTCTTCCTATCCATGAGCATAGAATGTTCTTCCATTTGTTTGTGTCCTCTCTTATTTCCTTGAATAGTGGTTTGTAGTTCTCCTTAAAGAGGTCCTTCACATTCCTTGTAAGTTGTATTCCTAGGTATTTTATTCTCTTTGTAGCAATTGTGAATGGGAGTTCACTCATGATTTGGTAGTTTGTCTATTATTGGCGTATAAGAATGCTTGTGATTTTTGCACATTCATTTTGTATCCTGAGACTTTGCTGAAGCTTGAGGAGATTTTGAGCTGAGATGATGGATTTTCTAAATATACAATCATGTCATCTGCAAACAGAGACAATTTGACTTTCTCTCTTCCTGTTTGAATACCCTTTATTTCTTTTTCTTGCCTGATTTCCCTGGCCAGAACTTCCAATAGTATGTTGACTAGGAGTGGTTACAGATGGCATTGTTGTCTTGTGCCAGTTTTCAAAGGGAATGCTTCCAGCTTTTGCCTATTCAGTATGATATTGACTGTGGGTTTGTCATATGTATCTCTTATTATTTTGAGATATGTTCCATTAATATCTAGTTTATTGAGTGATTCCTCAAGGATCTAGGACCAGAAATACCATTTGAGCCAGCAATCCTATTACTGGGTATATACCCAAAGGGTTATAAATCATTCTGCCATAAAGACACATGCATATGTATGTTTATTGCAGCACTGTTAACAATAGCAAAGACTTGGAACCAACTCAAATGCCCATCAACGATAGACTGGATAAAGAAAATGTGGCACATATATATCATGGAATGCTCTGCAGCCATAAAAAAAAAATGAGTTCATGTCCTTTACAGGGACATGGATGAAGCTAGAAACCATCATTGTCAGCAAACTAACACAGGAACAGAAAATCTAACACTGCATGTTCTCATTCATAAGTGGAAGTTGAACACTGAGAACACATGGACACAGGGAGGGGAATGTCACACACTGGGGCCCGTTGGGGGTGGAGGGCAAGGGGAGGGATAGCATTAGGAGAAATACCTAATGTAGATTATGGGTTGATGGGTACAGCAAACCACCATAGCACATGTATACCTGTATAACAAATTTGCACATTCTGCACATTTGTCCCAGAACTTAAAGTATAATAAAAAAAAGAATACAGTATTAGGTATTTCACTCTATGTATAGACATTTCATTAATTCTTTTCTTAGCCACTGCCATTTCCTCCTTCTCCATAAAGTGGCAGAATGTGGTTGCTTTAAAACTCATTAGTTTACATGTCTTCCCAGCTTGAATTGTGGAATGAATCTAATTACATATAATTTTTTTGGAGGTTTTTTTTTTGAAACAAGATCTCACTTTGTCTCCTAGGCTGGAGTGCAATGGAGTGGTCTCAGTTCACTGCAACCTCTGCCCCACAGGCTCAAGTAATTCTTTGATGTCAGCCTCCCAAGCAGCCGGACTACAGATGCACGCTACCATGCCCAGGTAATTTCTCAATCCCAGTTCCAAATGCTTGTGAGAAAGAAGCTAATTAGCCTGAATGGGTTGGTTGTCCATCTTAATCAACTGTAACTATAGGATGACCATTGCCACGGATGGCCTAGGACATGGCGAGATGAGTCCTGGTAATATACGAAGACACATTGTGTCTGTTTTGTAGGATAGATCCAACTGGAACAGCTGACTACCACGCAGAACAGTATTTCCATCCAACATCAATTGGTGGTTTGTTTTCTGTACTTGCCCTGTACCAGTAGAGATATTTACAACTGTGTATTAAGTACAATTCCTAATGTTCCAGTGCAGCACATGAGAATCACATTCTTAGTCTCCATTACTTAGCACTGAAAATTACAAGTGATGCAAACTCCCTTCCTCTTCTTGGCCACTGCTTTAAAAGACTATCCCTCTATGTCCTACTGAATGACATAATCTAGTAATAATTAAAATATAAATGATCCTGGTACTTCTTTAATTTTTCCTTTGAATATATATTCTAGAACCCTCCTCAAGACAGATGCTATTTTTTATTTTTAAAAAAGAAGAATGTTTCTTGGTCTCTGGTGCTATGCCAAACACTGTCCTATATACGTTACTTATAATCAATATACTTAATCCTCACAACAATTTAAGTTATGTATAATTTTGTATGATTTTATAGGTGAGATAAAAGGAACCAAGATTTAAGTATTATACTTTGTGCAAATCATACAGCTAGCTAAGGGAGAATTAAAAATTGAAACTGAGGATGAATTTGAGGCTCAAATCAGAACCACAGCCTGTCTCTGCATTGACTTTTGTTATTCATCTTTGACTTCCTAACACCTTGGACATACCAATGCTAATTCAATACATGAAGTGTGTATGGTAGAATTTTCTCTGACTTCCTTTTACCAGTTCGCTATATTAGATCTTTTTCATGTCAACATTGGTAACTGTCCTTATGTTTCCCTTTCCGATGTTTGATATGTTCAATCTATATGCCTGTTTGAACTTGCTATTTAATTACATATTATTATTAAATAGGATATTAAATAGGACTGATTAAACTGAATCATGAAAACAGTTATTTCTATAAAAAGCATGTTAAGTGTTTTGCAAGAATTTGAGGAAACGAGCCACCATAATAATTACCTTTTTAAGTAGGATTGGAAAAATGTTATAAAAAATTAAAAAAAAAATAATTTCACAGAATGATGGGCAAGGGATAATTAACAAGTACCGTTAAGTGCTTGTTCCACTTTAAAGATTTTATGACTGGAGGTGTTGGTGATGCATTATTGATATGATTATGCAAAAAAGTTTATTCCAATCAATGGAGAAGTATTTAAAGTCTACATAAAAATTGTCAAATAAATATATATTTATATGTTGTAAGCTAAAGTAAGATGTTTACCGCAGATGTAACTATTTTTAAATTCCACTTTCTAATTTTTATTATTGATGTATAATACATGTACATAGTTTTGGTATACATGCAATGATTTAACACATGTACATAATTTGTAAAGATCAGATCAGTGAACTTGGGATATCTATTATCTAAAATACTTTTATATTCCTTATGCTATAACCATTCAAATTATTCTTTTCTAGCTATTTTGAAATGTACAAGAGATTATTGTAGACTATAGCCACCCTACTGATCTATGTAACACAAGATCTTATTTTTTCTATCAAATCATATATTTCTACCCACTAACCAACTTCTTTTTATTCTCCTATTCACCCCACTTCTTAGCCTCTGATAACCACCAACCTACTGTCTATGTAAGAGAGCCACTTTTTTAGCTTCCACATATGAATAAGAACATGTAATATTTGTCTCTTGGTGCTTGGGTTTATTTTACATAGCATCCAGTTCCACCCATGTTACTGCAAATAACAGAATTGTATTCTTCTTAATGGAACAGTAGTATTTAATTGTATATATGTATTGTATATATTTTATTAAATGTATTTTTAATATAAATATATACCACATTTTCTTTATCGATTCATCCTTTGATAGGAACTTGAGTTGATTCCACAATTTGGCTATTGTGAATAGTGTTGCAATAAGCAGAGTGTAGACATCTCTTTGATATATTGATTTCCTTTCTTTTGGATATATACCCAGTAGTGAGATTGCTGGATTATATAACAGTTTTTTGTATTTTTTTTTTTTTTTTTGAGGGAAAACTATACTGTTCTCCATAGTGGTTGTACTAATTTACATACCCACCAACAATGTGCAAGGATTCTCATTTCTCCTCATTTTCATCAGCATCTATTATTGCCTATCATTTTTATAAAAGCCATATTAACTGAGGTGAGATGATATTTCATTGTGGTTTTGATTTGCATTTGTCTGATGATTAGTGATGTTGAACATTTTTTTAACATACGTGTTAGCCATTTGTGTGTCTTTTTTTGAGAAATGTCTATTTAAATCTTTTCTTCATTTCTAAAATTGGATTATTTGTTTTTTCTATAGAGTTATTTGAATTCCTCATATATGTTGGTTATTAATTTCTTGTCAGATGCATAGTTTGCAAATATTTTTTTCCATTGTGTGAGTTGTCTCTTCACTTCATTGATTGTTTCCTTTGTTGTCCAGAAGCTTTTTAGCTTTATTTATTTCCATTTGTCTATTTTTGCTTTCGGTTCCCTATGCTTTTGAGGTGTTACACAAAAAAGTATTTGCCTAGACCAACTTCCTGGGAAAAGACAAAAAATCATTTCCCCAATGTTTTCTAGTAGTTTCATAGTTTGATGTCTTAGACTTAAGTGTTTAATCCATGGTGATTTGATTTTTGTGTATGATCAGAGATAGAGGTCTAGTTTCATTCTTCTGCATAATTATCCAGGTTTTCCGGCACCATTAATTGAATAAACTGTCCTTTCCCATTTTACAGCCTTGAAACATTTGTCAAACATGAGTTGGCTGTGAATGTGTGGATTTTTATCTAAGTTATCTGTTCTGCTGCATTGGTCTATTTGTCTGTTTTTATGCCAGTATATGATGCTGATTTGGTTGCTATAGCTTTGTAGTAAATTCTGAAGTCAGGTAATATGATGGCTTCAGTTTTGTTCCTTTTGCTCAGGATTGTTTTGGCTATTCAGAGTCTTGTGGTTCCATACAATTTTAGGATTATTTTTTGATTTCTGTAAAGAACATCATTGGTATTTTTATAGGAATTGCATTGAATCTAAATTGCTATGAGTCATATTGTCATTTAAAAATATTGTTTCAATTCATAAAAAGGAAATATATTTTTATTTTTTTCCTATCGTCTTCAATTTCTTTCATCAGTGTTTTTTATTTTCCCAGTGTAGATATTTTAATTCTTTTGTTAAATTCATTTCTGGGTAGTTTATATTATTTGTAGATATTATAAATGAGATTGCTTTCTTAATTTCTTTTTCAGATTTTTTTTTTTTTGCTGTTGGCATATATAAATAGTACTGACTTTTGTATGTTGATTTTTTTGCATGTAAATTTACTGAATTTATTACCAGTTCCAACAGTTTTTTTTGTGTTGAAGTCTTTAGGTTTTTCTATATTTAAGATCATGTTATCTGTGAATAAAGCTAATTTGACTTTTTCCTTTCCAATTTGAATGTCCTTTATTTTTTTCCTTTGCTTAATTACTCTGACCAGGACTTCTAGTACTATATTAAATATAAATAGGGAAAATGTCTTGCTTCAAATCTTAGAGGAAAGACTTTCAATTTTTAACTTTACCCTATTTATTATGATGATAGCTGTGGGTTTGTCATATATAGTAGAGTCTTGTTTCTTTATCTATTCAGCCAATCTGTGTCTGTTAATTGAAGCATTGAGTCAATCTGCATTCATGGGCAGATCCCTGTGAACAGAGGACATCAAACACCTAAATTCAGCTGAGTCTTCTTTTATAGTATTCTAGTACCCTTGTCCAAAGGGTTTAATTTGTGTCTTGGAGTTTAGTATTTTTTAAATTTTCTTATTTTTGTCCAAAGAAGCTACTTTCCCTGAGATAGATAGTTACCTTGCAAGACGTTGCTAGTTCTGGACAAGACCTATATCCACTACCTCTCCTTTCTTCTAGACTTAATTAGACTTATGTTCCTGCAGGCCCAGGTGGGTGAGGTCAAACTGTAAACCACAGGAATATGAGCTATAGCCCAAAATAACATATTTACAGTGTATACAGAAAGAAATATGAGAACTATGTGTGGGAATTGGTATTAATGGTATCGGATAATAGTGGAAGCAAAAAATGTTAAACCAAGATAAATGTACTGATATGAGAACAGAGAATTTGAATTCATTGTTGCAACTTCATGGATTAGAAGGGGCTTTAACAGTTTGATTGGCTGTTTGGCTGAAACCAAGTTGAAATGCCAGATTTCAACTTGGTATACCCTGGAAGAAGAATTCTAAAGCTTAGAGAGATGTGAATGTTAGATTGATCATGTGAAACTTGGTTACTCACTCTTCAAAGGTCCAGAGGAAATATGTTTCACTATAACTTTAAGAAATAAATCTGTAAGGAGGGCCTCAGCAATGCTGAAGAGCCTTATGGTTATCCTCTCTGTAGGTCAGAAACTATAATGGGAAATGTTGCCACTGAACTGGGATTGTGAAATGCAATGGACATAATTATATCCTAGGATGCAGAAGCCAAGTGGTGGCATGTAATTGCCAATGACAAGGTAGTATAGTTGCCTTAATGAACAGAAGATCAAAATAGTAATTAGAATGGTTTGACTTGCAGAGATTTAAGGAATTGGCTAGTTGGTTATGGTCTCTCTAGGGGAAAAAATAGTTTGACCATCTACTAAACTTTTAATTGATATTTATGAACAGAAACTTTTAGGTCAAATAAACAGACTCCAAACATAAATTACCAAAACAGTCATGGAGTCTTCGTAAATTCCTAGATTGGATTCAGTTTACAAAACTGGAACCCTTGAATTAAGAGGACACTGGGTTTTCTTACAAAGGGACCCACTTAACTGCCTAAAAGTTATACTGATAATCTTTCTTCCGGCATTCTCCAAAGAGACCTATAGCCTTTTACTAGAATTACCATGCAATAGGAAAAGAAAATTGTGAAACATTTTTGGGGATTATTGGGTACTAGCTCTGACCTGATACTAGTTCCAGGAGATGTAAAATGCTAGTGTAGTTTACAAGTCAGTGTGGGGCCTTATGGCGGTCAGGTAATTAGTGGTGTTTTAAGTCATGTCTATCTTGCAGTGGGTTCAGTGGATCCTTGAACACACCCTGTGCTATAGTATGTCTAGCTGACATGGGCATACTGGCAAAATCTCTGCATTGTGTTATCTGTGGAGTGAAGGTTATCATGGTGGGAAAGGCCAAGTGGAAAACACTGGAAACACCTCTTACAGAAAATGGTAAATCGAGCAATACTTGATTTACAGGGATTACAAACATTAATGCCACCATCGAGGACTTGAAAGATAAGATAATGATTTTTACTCATCCCCATTCAACTTACCTGTTTGACCTGTCCAGAAAGCAGATGGAACTTGGAGAATGAAAGTGAAAAATAATAAGCTTAACTAAGTGTTGATGCCAATTGTAGCTACTATCCCAGATGTGGTTTTATTGCTTGAGCAAATTAACATATCCCCTAGTATCTGGTATACAGCTATTAACACTGAAAACGCTTTTTTTTCTTAATACTTATTAATAAAGACCACCAGAAGAAGTGTGCTTTCAGCTGGCAAGGCCAGCAGTACATCTTCACTGTCATTTCTCAAGGGTATATCAACTTTCCAGTCCTATGTCATAATTTAGTATTCAGGAAATTTGATCATGTTTTGTTTCCACAAGACAAAATGCTCGCCTATTACATATATGACACTAGCTTATTTCACCTCATGAGCAAGAAATACTCTAGACTTATTGATAAAATATTTGCATTCCAGATGTTGAGAAATAAAATTGGCAACAATTCAGGGGCTTTTCCTTTCAGTGAAATTTCTAGAATTCTACTTCTATTGGTCAGGGTAAAATAAAGCAAAGAATAATTTGTTGCATCTACAACCTTCTACAAGAATAAAAGAGATACAATATCTAGTGGGTCTCTTAGAATTTTGAAAACAATACTTTCCTCATTTGGGTAGGTTACTCTGGACCATTTACCAAGTGATCCAAAAACTATTACTTTTAAGTGGAGGCCAGAATATTCTCCAACAGGTCTTGGCTACTGTGCAAGCTGCTCTACCACTTAGGCCGAATTATCCAGCAGATCCAAAGGGACGTGAAGTGTTATTGGCAGAGAGAGAGGTGCTGTTTGGACTCCTTAGCAGGCTACTATAGTGCATAATAGTAGAGATCTTTAGGATTTTGGAGCAAATTTGCATCATATTCAGTGAATAATCTATTTTTTAGTAGAAGATTTTTATTTGCTGCTGAACCTTAGTAGAGACTGAACACTTAATCATTGGCCACCAAGTTACCATGTAACCTAAACTACCCGTTGTGAACTAGGTGATTGTCTGATTCATCAAGCTATAAAGTTGGGTGTCTAGAACAGCACTCTGTCTTCAAATGGAAGCAGTATACATGAGATTGGGCCCTAGTAGGCCTTAAAGGCTCAGGTAAGTTATACGATAATTGGGCCCAGGGCTCCTACTCTTGCTGCATTACCTTCTTTCACCCATCCCACACCTCTGATTTCCTTGTGAACTCTCTATAATTAGTTAATTCAAGAAGAGAAAGCTTTGGCCTGGTTTACAGATCACTCTGCATGATATACAGGCACCAGTTGGGAGTAAGCAGCTGAAGAATTACAGACTCTTTTTGGGTCTTCCCTGAAAAACAGTTTGTGAAGGAAAATTCTCCCAGTGTGTAAAACTTTGGTCTATCTTTCTTGGAAGGAGAAATGGCCAGAGGTTAAAAGTCTATATTAATTCATAGGCTGCAACCAAGTGTTTGGCTGGATGGTCAAGAATCTGGAAGGAAGATGATCAGATAAGTACTGAAAGAGAAGTCTGGGGAAGAGGTATATGGATAAACCCTTTTCAGTGGGTGAAATGTGGAAATATTTGCATTTCACTTGAATGTTCATCACGGAATAATCTCAGCAGAGGAACAGTTTAATCATCAAGTAGTTAGGATGACACATTTTGTGGATAGCATTTAGCATTTTTTCCCAATCATCCCCATGTGTCATTGCTCAATGAGTCCATGAACAAAGTGGCCAAGATGCCAAAATGGCAGCAATAAAGGGTGTACATGGGCTCAGCAATGTAGACTGCCACTCACCAATGGTCAACTAGGTATAGCTAATGTTGTGTGTCCGATCTGCTAGCAACACAGAGCAACATGTGGTTTCTCATATGACATGATTCTTTGGAGTGATTAGTCATATGGTGGCAGATTGACTATACTGGATTAGTTCCATCATGTAAAAGTGAGCATTTCACAGCAAACAAAAGTGTCAAAAGAGCCCATGCTCATGGGGGTGGCACAACTCACTATTTTTTTTTTTTTTTTTTTTTTTTTGAGACAGAGTCTCACTCTGTTGCCCAGGCTGGAGTGCAATGGTGCAATCTTAACTCACTGCAATCTCTGCCTCCCGGGTTCAAGCAATTCTCCCGCCTCAGCCTCCTGAGTTGCTGGGATTACAGGTGCACACCACCACACCTGGCTAATTTTTGTGTTTTTGGTAGAGACAGGGTTTCACCATGTTGGTCATACTGGTCTCGAACTCCTGACCCCATGATCTGCCCTTCTCGGCCTCCCAAAGTGCTGGAATTACAGGCAGAATAAACGGCACCCAGTCACCACTCACTATTACTCTTAGTGATCAACTAGCGATTTTATTGGCTTAGTGCAAAAATAATTGCGGTTTTAGACTGAATTTTAAATCATTACAACTAGGCTCAAAGAAATCTTTTTAAATCAAAATAGGAACCATTACAATGCACACATTTTTGCCAAGGAGAAATAAGTTTGTTTTTTCCCGTAGCATAAAAATTCATATTTCAGGATTCAGCTAACTCTTGCAAAGCATTTTCTGCATCCTGCCGGTTGCAGAAGCATTTTTCCTGCAAAAAGTTGTCAAGATGCTTGAAGAAGTGGTGGTTGGTTGGTGAGAGGTCAGGTGACTATGGTGGATGAGGCAAAACTTCATAGCCCAATTCATTCAACTTTTGAAGTATTGGTTGTGCAGCATGTAGTCAGGCATTGTTGTCGAGAAGAATTGGGTCCTTTCTGTTGAATGATGCCAGCTGCAGGCGTTGCAGTTTTCCGTGCATCTCATTGATTTGCTGAGCATACTTCTCAAATGTAATGGTTTTGCTAAGATTCAGAAAACTGTAGTGGATCAGACCGGCAGCAGACCATCAGACAGTGTCCATGACCTTTTCTTGGTGCAAGTCTGGGTTTGGGAAAGTACTTTGTTGGTACTTCTTGTACTTTGGGAAAGTACTTTGTTGGTCTAACTTCTGAGCTGGCTGTCACTAGTTACTGTATAAAATCCACTTTTCCTCGAATGTCACAATCCGATTGAGAAACGGTTTATTGTTGTTGCATAGAATAAAAGAAAATGACACTTCAAAATGATTATTATTTTTTTTAATTTTCACTCAGCTTATGAGGCACCTATTTATCGAGCCTTTTCACCTTTCCAATTTGCTTCAAATACCTGGTGACCATAGAATAGTTAACGTTGAGTTCTTTGGCAACTTCTCATGTAGTTGTAAGAGGATCAGCTTCAAAGATTGCTATCAACTGGTCATTAACTTTCGATGGCTGGCCACTACACTCCTCATCTTCAATGCTCTCGTCTCCTTTGCAAAACTTCTTGAACCACCATTGTACTGTATGTTTGTTAGCAGTTCCTGGGCCAAAATGCAATGTTGCAAGTTGTCCCTGCTGCTTTATGACCCATTTGGAACTCAAATAAGGAAACTGCTCAAATTCGCTTTCTAACATTATTTCCATAGTGTAAAATAAATGTAAAATAAACAAGTAATAAGTTATTAGCAAAAAAAATAAAGTGAGAAATACACATTAATGTATAACATAACCACATTTATTTAAGAATGTATTTCAATATCATGGCAAATTTCAATAATGTAAAAAAACTGCAATTACTTTTGCATTAATTATAATTATATATTACAGATTTCATTTCTTAGAACAATTTTAGGTTCAGAGAAAAATTGAGTAGAAGGTACTGAGATTTCCAACATACCCTGTTAGGTTAACATTTTCTGTCAACTTGACTGAGCTAAAAGATGTTTGGATAGAAAATAAAACACTATTTCTAGAATTATCTGTGAGACTGTTTCTAGCAGAGATTAACATTTGAATCACTAGACTGTTTAAAGGTCTGCTTTAATCAGTATGGGAAGGCATCATCCCATTCATTGAGAAAACACATTGAACATAAAGGCAGAAGGAGCAAATTCTCTCTCTCTCTTCTTAAGCTAAGGCATGCATTGTTTGGACATCAAATCTCCTGATTCTCAGATCTTTAGATTCTGGGACTTATACCACCTGGTTCTCAGACCTTATGCCTTGAACTGGGAGTAATATCATTGACTGCCACCTGGTTCTCAGGCCATCAGAATTGGACTGAATTATACCACTAGATTTCCTGGTTTTCCAGCTTGCAGAGAGCATATAATGGGAAATCCTGGCACTCATGATAATGTGAGCCAGTTTTCATAATAAATCTCCTCTTATATATCTGTATATGTCCAACTAGTTCTGTTTTTCTGAAGACCCATGGCTAATACATATCTCCTACTCCCAAACATGCATAACTTCACCCATTACCAACATTACCCACCAGAGTAGTACATTTGTTGCAATCTTTGAATCTACATTAACACACTGTTAGCACCCAAAGTCCACGGTTTACATTAGGGTTCAATCTTGCTGTTATATATGCTAAGGATTTGAACAAATATATAATGTCATGTATCTACCATTGTAGTACTATAAAGAATAGTGTTACTGCCATAAAAATCTTCTGTGTGTGACCTGTTTATTCCTTCCTGCTCCCTTATCCCTGCGACTACTGAACTTTTAGCTGTTTACACAGTTTTGCCTTCTAGAATGTCATATATTTGGAATCACATAGCACATAGAATTTTCAGATTGGTTTCTTTTACTAATTAATGTGCATTTAGATTTCATCCATATTTTTTATTTCTTAATAGTTTGTTTTTAGCACTAATTAATATTTTATTGTCTGGATGTACCATATTTATTCCTTCATCTACTTAAGGACATCTGGTTGCTCCCATGATTCTGCAATTGTGAACAAAGGTGCTATCAACATTCATGCACATGCTTTTGTGTGGTCATAAATTTTCAGTTACATTGGGTAAGATTGCTAGATTGTATAATAAGAATATATTTAGTTTTGTAAGAAATTGCCGACCCATCATCCAAAGTGGCTGTATCATTTTGCATTCTCACCAGTAATGAATGAGAGTTAGAGTTGCTCTACAATTTCACCAGCATTTCATGTTGTTGGTGTTCTGGATTTTGCTAAGCCTATCCAGATGTATATTGCTATCATATAATTGTATCTCCTTCATGAACTGTGTTGTGGAACATATTTATGTGCTTATTTGCCATTTGTGTATCTTCTTTGGTGAGATGTCTTTCAAGGTTGTTACCAATTGTTAAGTTTTCTTATTGTTGAGTTTTAGGAGTTCTTGTATATTTGGAATAATAGTCCTTTACGGATATGTCTTTTGCAAATATTTTCCCCAGTTTGTAGCTTGTCTTTTCATTCTCTTTACACAAAGTTGAAATTTGTAATTTTAAATGAGTCCAGCTTAATAATTATTTCAGTATTTGATCTTTAGTGTCACATCTGAAAAAATCATTCTCAAACTGAAGGTCTTCTAGATTTTCTTCTATGTTATCTTCTAGGAATTTTATGGTTCTGAGTTTTACATTTAGGTCTGAGATATACTTTGAGTTAGTATTTGTCAAGGGTGTAAAGTTTGTATTCAGATTCTTTTTATGTAGATGTGCAGTTATTTTATTAACATTTTTTAAAACCCTCTTTGCTCCATTGTCAAGTATCAGTTGACCATATCAGTCTGTTTCTGGGCTCTCTATTCTGTTCCCCTATCTATTTGTCTATTATTTCACCAGTACCACACTGTCTTGATTACTGTAGCTTTATGTTAAGTCTTAAAGTTGAATATTGTACATTCTCTAACTTTGTTATTCTTCAACATTTTGTTGGCTATTATGCAGGTTTTTTTGTTTTTGTTTTTGTTTTATTTTGCTTTTTTACCTCTCCACATAGACTTTAAAGTTACTCTGCTGATATCTACAAAACAGCTGTTAGGATTTTTGTTAGAATTACATCGAATCTATACATAAAATAGGAAATAGCTGACATCTTGACAACAAGAAATATCCTATTTATTTTGTTTTTATTTCTTCATCAGTGTTTTATAGTTTTCCTCCTTTACATTTTGTACATTTTTTATATATATACCTAAGTATTGTATTTTAGGGGTGCTAATGTAAATGATAATAAATTTTTAATGCCAATTTCTAGCAACAGTTTATTCATTGTTGCTATATAGAAAAGTGATTAACCTGTATATTATCTTTGTTTCCTGAAACCTTAATAGAATTGCTTAGTAGTTCCAGGTGTGTTTTTTTTCTTTTTGGTTAATACTTTCAAATTTTCTACGTACATAATTATGTAATCTGTGAACAAAGACAGTTTTATTTTCTCCTTCCTGATTTGTATACCTTTGATTTTCTTTTCTTGTCTTATTGCATTAGTTAGATTTTGCATTAAAATGTTGAAAAGCAGTGGTGACAGGATATCTTTGCCTTATTCTTAATCCTAGTGGAAAAGCTTTGCATTTCTCACCCCTAAATATTAATGTTAACTATGTGTTCTTTGTAGATTTTTTTAAATCAAGTTAAGAAAGTTTCCCTTTATTGTTTAATCCACTAGTAAAATTTTTGCTTCTTGTCCTCTGACCTTATGGTGCTCTACTGGTCTAAGGGCTTTGTTTCAAAGAGAGAATTTCTTCTATCAGGAAACAAAGCAATGATCCCACCAAACTGGGGGCTAGGTCTGCAACAAAGCCTCTTTGGGCTCCTTGTGCATCTGAATCATCTAAGGAGGAGTTACTTTGCTGTTAGGAAAGATTAATTCTGATTAGCAAGGGAAAATTAGCCTGCTATAACACCATGGGTGTAAGGAAGAACATGTCTCCCTCAGGGAAGGTCCCAGTAACAAAAGTTCATGGAATAAACTCTAGCAACTAAATTTACAGACAATTTCTAATAGTTTGGTCATTTTGGAAATGAATATCTGGGTCACTGCATGAGGCAAAAACAAAACAAAAAACATGACCAGGTGAGGTGCTTGCTTAGAGTGAAGAGAGTATGAAATGGGTAGTGGAAAGAGAGAATTATAAAAACAAGCTACCACTATGTTGTCAGTTGCAGAGACAAGAAGTGTAACTGTTATGAGTATTTCTTGCTTTTTTTTTTTAAAGATAAATATGTTTGTATGTGTGTGCATCAAATCTTTGCTTTCTACCCTCTTTTATGCCCTTATCTACCATAAGATGTATTGGATAATGGTTGACTTTAAATCACAGTATTTAAGTTTAAGATTTGAAGGAGAAGAGTGAATTTCACCTAAGGACTGTGCCAACTCTTCTGGGAAAAGGGTTAGTGTGTTTTCAGTTGCACACAGAATTGCTGTATCATGTTACACGGAAGTATGACTTTATTATTGTCTTTATTTGGAAATTAAGTATGATTTAGGGAGATGTGTATGGACACCACATGACAGGTAAACTGTAATGGTTAATTTATGAGTTAAATTTGCTAGGTTATGGTACACAATCATTCAATCAATTGCCATTAGGTTAGTGCAAAAGTAAGCGCAGTTTTTTTCTTTCTTTCTCTCTCTCTCTCTCTCTCTCTCTTTCTCTCTTTCTCTTTCTTTGACTGAGTTTTGCTGTTTTACCCAGGCTGGGTAATGGCACTATCTTGGCTTACCACATCCTTGCCTCCCAGGTTCAAGAGATTCTCCTGCCTCAGCCTCCCAAGTAGCGGGGATTACAGGCATGCACCACTATGCCCGGCTAATTTTGTATATTTATTAGACACAGGGTTTCTCCACATTGGTCAGGCTGGTCTTGAACTCCTGACCTCAGGTGATCCACCTGCCTCTGCCTTCCAAAGTGTTGGGATTACACGCGTGAGTCACCGCGCCCATCCACCATTACTTTCAAGAGAAAAAACCGCAATGACTTTTGCACCAACTTAATACTTGAAGTGTTGCTGTAGAGGCATTTTCTAGAAGTTTTAACAACTACAATCAGCTAATTTTAAGTAATGACATTATCCTCAATGGTGGGCCTCATCCAATAAGTTAAAAGACCTTAAGTGCAATACTGAAGTGTTTCTAAGAAGACAAATACCTGTCTAAACACTGCAGCATCGGTTGAAATTTTGAGCCTTTTCGCCTGCTTTACAAATTTTGGACTGGCCAACTCTTACAATAATCACACAAACCAATTCCAATCTCTTTAAATACATCTCTGTATATACTCACATGCACACTCATGGACATGCATATGCATACTCGTGTGCAACACAAAGACACACACATGTAGTGTATTAATGTATGGAAATATGCTTGATTTTTGTGTGTTGATCCTGTGTCAAAACTTATTAGTTTTAGTAGTTTAGTTTTTGTTTTTTGGGGGTTTTTTGGAGGAGACCTGTATTCAATGTCTATACAGACAATCATGTCATCTGCAAATGAAGCATAATTTTATTTCTTTCACTTCAATTAGTATGACTTTAATTTCCTTTTGCTTGCTTTATTGAACTTGCAAGAACATGCAGATTATGCTGAATAAGAGCAATATGTACAGACATCCTTGCCTTGTTGCCGATCTTAGGGGAAAAGAATTTAGTCTATAATCAAGAGTGTTCATTGATGGCTTTTTGTAGATTTTCTTAATCAGATTGAAGGCTTTCACCATCAATTTCTATTTTTCCTTAGAGATTTTTTTTTTAAAGTGTTGGATTTTTTTATTTTTGTTTTTTAGGGGGGATGGGGTTTCACTCTATTGTCCAGGATGCAGTGCAGTGGTGTGATCTCACCTCATTGCAACCTCTGCCTCTTGGGTTCAAGCGATTCTCCTGCCTCAGCCTCCCAAGTAGCCTGGCTTACAGGCACCCACTACCACACTTGGCTAATTTTTGTATTTTTTAGTAGAGAAGAAGTTTCACTATGTTGGCCAGGCTGGTCTCAAACTCCTGACCTCATGTGATCCTCCCACCTCAGACTCCCAACATGCTGGGATTATGAGCCTGAGCCATCATACCTGGCTGGTGCTGGATTTCTTAATGTTTTCCTCTGTTATTTAGCCTAATCAGAATTTTCTTCTTTGACTTTTTGATACTGTAGATTGGATTGTTGGATATTCAAATATTCAACCAGTTCTGAAATCCTGAAATAAATTTCAACTGGGCATAGTTTATAATTATTTTGTGTATTTTTGGATTTTGTTTGCTAATTTTTTTTAGTGTTTTTCAACTACATTTGAGACTTCTTTGTCTGTAGTTTTTTCATAACTGGAGAGGGAGAAGCTGCCTTAACTTACTTTTATATTTCAGTAATACTGATCCTATTAAATGAGTTGGGCAATATTTCCTCATCTTCTGTTTTCTGGAAGAGATTGTTAAAAGTTTGTAATAATTCTAATAAAAATGTTTGATAGAATTATCAGTAAAGCCATCAAACATCTATGTCTAGAGATTTATATTTTGAGAGAATTTTAATTGTAACTTTAAGGTATTTGATGGTCGTAGGTCTCTTCAGATTATCTTATGTGAGTTTCAGTAGTGTGTGGTTTTTGAGGAATTAATTCATTTATCCTAAGTTGTCTAGTTTATGAGTGCAAAGTTTTCTGAAGTATTCCCTTGTTGTCTTGTCACTGGCTGTAAATCTCTAGTGATACCTTCCACTTTATTCCTGACAGTAACAATTTTTGTTCTTTGTCCTTTTATATTAGTATTGTTGGAGATTTACTAATTTTATTGATTTATTTTAAATAAGTTTTTTGCTTCATTTGATTTTTTCACATTTTAAAATAATTTTGCATTTTATTCATTTCTGTTATATTAACTGATTCCTCGGCTTGTTTTGTGATTATTTTGCTCTTCTTTTTATAGTTCCCTATGATAAGAAATTAGATTATTAATTGATCCCTTTCTGTGTTTTTAATGTAAGCATTTCTTTGCTGTAATATTTTTCTTTTATCACTGCTTTAGGTGCCTTCCACATATTTTGCTGTGCTTTTTCTTTTCTTTCAAATTCAATTTTGTTTATTTATTTATATATATTTAAGTTATACAATATAATGCCTGTACATAGTTAAAAGATTATTATAGTCAAGCCAATTAACATGTCCATCATCTTATAATCTTTTAAAATTTGTGAGATCACCTAAAATCTACTCCATTAGTCAATTTTCTGTGTATAATACAATATATTAACTATAGTCTTCATGCTATAAATTAGTTCTCTAGACTTATCCTGTATAGCTGCACAATTGTACCCTTTGACCTTCATCTCTCCATTTCTGCCCTAACTCCTACCTCTGGTAACTACCATTCTACCATCTATCTATGTATTATACTTCTTCAAATATGCCTCACATGTGTTTGTTCATTTTTTAATTGCTATAAAGAAATACCTGAGACTGGGTAATTTGTAAGGAAAAGAGGTGTAACTGGCTCATGGTTCTGCAGTCCACACAGGAAACATGGCAGCATCTGCTTCAGGGAAGGCCTCAGGGAGCTTTTAATTATGGCAGAAGGCTTAGCAGTAACAGGCATCTTACATGGCAGAAACAGGATCAAGAGAGAGAGGAGAGTTACTGTTGAACAACCAGATCTTGAGAGAACTCGCTCACTACCATAAGGACAGTACCAAGGAGGAAGTCCACCTCCATAATCCAATTACCTCCCACTGGGCCCCACCTCCAACATTGGGAATTACAATTCAACATGAGATTTGGGTGGAGACACAGATATAAACCATATTAACATATAGTAGAGAGGAAGCAGGATGTTTCTTTTTTGGTCTGGCTTATTTCACTTAGCATAATATTCACCGGGTTCATCCATGTTGCTACAAATGGCAGAATATTTTTAAAGCTGAATAAGCCATTGCACATAATTTCTTTATCCAGTCATTTATTGATGGACATTTAGGCTGTTTTCATATCTTGCCTACTGTGAATAATGCTGCAATGAACATGAGTGTGCAGCTATCTCTACAAGATGCTCATTTCATTTCCTTCGAGTGTATACCCAGTAGAGAGATTTCTTGGTCATATGGCAGTTCTATCTTCAATTTTCTTAGGAAACTCTACACTGTTTTTTTCCATAATGGCTGCAACAATTTACATTCCTATCAACAGTGTACTAGGGTTTTCTTTTCTGCACACCCTTACCAACACTTCCTATTTCTTGTCTTTCTAATAATAGCTGTCCTGTTGGGTAGGTGATATCTTATTGTGATTTCGAGTTGCGTTCCTGTGATCATTAGTGACGATGAACACCTTTTCATATACCTATTGGTCATTTTTATATCTCGTTTAGAGATGTCTATTCAGGTTCTTTGCCCATATTTTAACTGGATTATTCATTTTTTGCTATTAAATTTTGTGAGTTCCTTATATATTTCTAATATTAACTCCTTTAGAGATAAATTGTTTGTAAATATTTTTCACAATCTGTATGCTGCTTTTTCTGGAAACTTTTTACTTTGATGTAGACCTACTTTTTAATTTTTTCTTTTGTTTCCTATGCTTTTGTTATCCTATCCAAAATCTCATGTGTAGACTAACATCAAGAAGATTTCGTAGCTGGACTTGGTGGCTTAAGCCTGTAATCCCAACATTTCAGGAGGTCAAACTGGGAGGACTAATTAAGCCAAGGATTTTGAGACTAGCCTGGGCAATGTAGTGACACGTGGTCTCTAAAAAAGTATTTTTAAAAAATTAGCTGGGCATGGTAGCATGCACCTGTAGTCCCAGGATTGTAAGCCCAGAAGGTCAAGGCTGCAGTGAGCTGTGATCATGCCACTGCACAACAACCTGAGTGACAGAGTGAGACCCTGTTTAAAAATAAATAAATAAATAACAATAAAGTAATGTTTTAAAAGAGGCTTTCCCCATATATTTTCCTCTAGGGGTTTTTGGTTTCCAGTCTCATATTTAAATCTTTAATGCATTTTAAGTTGAATTTTATATATGGTGTAAGATAATGATCCAGTTTCATACTTTTGCATGTGGTTAGACAGTTTTCCCAGCATCATTTATTGAAGAAGACTATTCTTTCTCCATTGTAACTTTTTGGTGCCCTTTTCAAAAATTAGTTGACTGTGTATGCTTGGCTTTATTTCTTGGGCTCTCTATTTTGTTCCATTGGTTTATCTATCTGTTTTTATGCCAGTACTATGCTGTTTTGATTACTATAACTTTATGATGTAATTTGAAATGAGATGGTGTGATACTTCCAACTTCGTTTTTCTTTTATAAGATTGCTTTGGCTACTTTGGGTTTTTGTGGTTCCATATGGATTTTAGTATTGCTTTTTCAATCAAAATTGCCATTGCAATTTTGATAGAGAATATGTTGAATCTGCCTATTGCTTTGGGTAGTGTGGAACTTTTCACAATATTAATTTCCTGTTCAGTTTTGTCTTAAAAATATCTCCTTTGAGATGCATGGGTTGCATTTAAACATGTATTTGTGTGTGCGTGTGTGTGTGTGTGT
Source organism: Aotus nancymaae (assembly GCF_030222135.1). Classification (NCBI taxonomy): domain Eukaryota; kingdom Metazoa; phylum Chordata; class Mammalia; order Primates; family Aotidae; genus Aotus; species Aotus nancymaae. The sequence continues at coordinate 81,693,075 of NW_026988442.1, forward strand.
GTGTGTGTGTGTAAGTTTCCACAGTTTTACAGATTTTCTTGTTGTCTTTCTGTTATCAATTTCTAGCTTGATTCTATTAGGCCCAGAAAACCCAACATGCAAGATTTAAAGTCTTTTAAATTTGTTGAGGTTTTTTTATGGCCCTGGTTATGGTCTATTTTTATAAATCTTCCATGGGCTCGTAAAAAATGTGTTCTGATGTTTTTGGTTGCTGTGTTCTATATATGTCAGTTAGATTCTGTTGCTTGTGTGCTTCAGATCTACATTCTTGCTAATATTTTCTCTAAAAGTTCTCTTAGTTGCTGAGTAAGGAATGTTGAATTTTCTAACTGTAATTATGTGTTTTTCCTTATAGTATTAGTAGTTTCTACTATATGTATTTTGAGGCTCTTTTATTTGGTACATATACTTTGGGATTGTTATGTTTTCTTGTTGAGTTGAGTAATTTATTTAACATAAATTGTTATGTTTTCTTGTTGAGTTGAGTAATTATGTAACATATCTCTGTAATAATTTTATTTACTCCGGAGGCTACTTTATCCAATATTGATATGTTTTCCTTGCCTTTTTTGATTAATATTTGTATGTATGTCTTTTTTCACCCTTCTACATTGAGCCTACTTAATGTCTTTGAATCTGAAGTGACTTTCTTGTAAGCAGTATATGGTTAATGGTATACTCCAGTGGTCCCCAACCTTTTTGGCACCTGGGACTGGTTTTGTGGTTTAGTGGAAGACAGTTTTTCCATGGACTGACGTGGATGGTTTCAGGATGAAACTTCAGCCTCAGATCATCAGGCATTAGTTAGATTCTCATATGGAGCATGTAACCTAAATCCCTTGATTGCACAGTATACAATTGTGTTCTAGTGCCTATGAGAATCTAATGCCATTGCTGATCTGACAGGAGATGGATGGAGCTCAGGTGGTCATGCGCTCTCTCCCACTGCTCACCTCCTGCTGTGCAGGCTGGTTCCTGGTACAGGTCCATAGCCCTGGGGCTGGGAACCCCTGATGTGTTCTGCTTATCAACTCTGCCAATCTCTATTTTGATTGATATATTTAGAACATTTACATTTAAGGTAATTATTGATATGTTACAGCTTAAATCTGTCATTTTATTACTTCTGCTATATTTGTTTTCTCTGGGTCTTGTTCCTCTTAATTTTCTGTAAGTTACTCACATTTTCTAAGTATTCTTTCGTGCTTTATTTATAGCGTGTTTGAGTATATTTCTTTGTGTAGTTTTCATAGTGGTTGCTGTGAACATTACAATATATGTATGTAGCTTGTAATCATCTTCTGGCATCAACATCTTGCCACTCTGAATAAAGTTGCAAAAATATCACTTTCATTTAGGTCTTTGAACCTCACCAACTTTTAAATATCATTGTCTTGAATATCAGATGATATTTTCTTTCAATATCAAATCTAATTTATAAAACTCATGTGGAAAAGAATAGCCTATTGAATGTACTCATGTTTCTGTTGTTTCTTTTTGCTTTTTGATATTCTAAGATCTATTCCTTTATTAGGTTCTTTTTGTTTGAATAATTTTCTCAGGACAGTTTTGAATGGTAAGTCTGTCAGCGACAAATTGATTCACTTTATATCTTTTGGGAAAGTTATTTTTTTCTCTGTTATTAGCAAAGAATAGTTTCAGCAACTATAGAATTTATAGTTGACAGTTATTTTGTTTTAGCACTTGAAAAAAAATCAAGCCACTTTCTTTTGGCCTCTATGGTTGAGAAATTCACTGTGATTTGAATGTGTATTCCTCTTTGTGTAATGTGCTGCTTGTTTCTGCCTGTTCTTTTTTAATTTGCCTTATTTCTCAAAAGTTTAATTATGGTGTGTCTTGGCATGGATTATTTCCGTTTATCTTGATTTGTATTTATTCAGCCTTTTGGACTTATAGATTTTTGTCTTGTACTAAATTTGGTGATTTTTCTTCCATTATTTCTTCAAATACTCTCAGTCTGACCTACTCTCTTTTTCCTATCCTGATAATATGAATTTTATATCTTTTGTTTTTAGGCCACAGGTACCCAGGCTTTGTTCATTCTTTTTCTGCCTATTTTCCCTTTGATACCCAGTTTGAGTGAATCCTGTTGCTTTATTCTTAAATTAAGTGATTTATCCTCTGTCATCCCTACTCAATTATTGAGTCCACCCAATGAATTTTATTTCTATATTGTAATTTTCAGTTCTAAAATTTCCATTTGTTTCTTCATTTTAAAATAATTTCTATTTGTTGAGTTTTAAAATTTTTCATTAATTTAAAGATAATTTGTTATTAATTACTGAAATTTTTTATTATGGATTCCTTAAAATCCTTGTTCAATAATTTCAATATCTGATTTATCTTAGCATTCATATAGTTGATTTTTTCATTCAAGTTATAATTTTCTCAGTTCTTGGTATAATAGGTGATTTTTTTAATTTATCTTGGACATTTTGTCCATTATGTTAGAAGATTCTGGATCTGACGTGTGTGTGTGTGTGTGTGTGTGTGTGTGTGTACCCACACACAAGCATTTACCTGTTTATGAGTATTTAGCTTATGAGTATTGGCCTACCTTTATACTCATAAGCCAATACTTATGAATATTGGCTATGATTCCAATGGTAGTTTTATTTTCAGAAACTTTATGTTGTTATTTTGGTATGCTTGGTTAATCTGGTGCCACTGGGGGTCCTAGTAGTCCCTGTTAACGCTGCCTGGATGATCAGTTTCCCCTTACCTGGTAGGAGGATGTCTCTCCGTGAACGAACAGGACAGACATGGTAGGCACTCCTACTTTTTCACCTATCTCCTACTATTTTGGAGTTTCTGGGAAGTAGAAGAGAGTACCTAATTCATGAGGACAAAGAGGCTTTCCAAACCATGCCACCTGTTTCTGTTGATTCTTTTCTATTTACTTGGCTCCACTTGAGCCCTTTTCACTTCAGTATCTCTTAGTAAAAAGGGAATCTCAGGCCAGGCAAGGGAGAGAGGACCTCCACTGGTAGTTTACTTCTGGAAGAGCTCTCAAATGATTCCTCATCAGTGGTGTTGTAGACCTCACTTGATATTATCAGAAGAATGTTTGATCTAAGGGAAAAATGAACTGTCTTTTGTTGCTAAGATGAGGATCAGGACAATCTGGGTCTGGGTGGCCTTCCTCTGTTGAGTGAGAGGCATGCAAGATGCCCTGCCACTGTACTGTTTCTTTGGTCCTGGAGTTCCCCAACAATATCACACTTTTCTTCTTTTAGTTATCCTTTGGTTGTCTCTTGAGCCATTTCCAGGGTTCATAGTTGTGCTTAGCAGAACAGGGACAGAAAAACAGGAGGCACCAAGATACCGTTTTTGATAGACTGACACAAAAAGAAAGCTCCTTAGTGTGACTAAATAAATGTGGAGAAGTCTATAACATAAAGTTTTCTACACTATAAAACAAAGTTTAATGTTTTGTATATGATAAGATATTCCTTCTAAAATACATTTATTACTATTTTCTACTAATTTAAAGCTTTATGGGGTTTAAAAATGGCTTTGATGTCAAGATTTCCCAACATGATGATGATGTGGGCTCAAGCAGTTAGACCTCCTCCTCAGGCTCTGTGTTGCTACTCAGCACAGGGAATGTTGTTGCCCTCCTGCCAGTATAGAAATTTAAAAGCCTCAGTGATACTAAACAGGAATGACATTTAAATAAAAGAATAATGGGATGATCTTTGGTCAGGAATTGCAAATCTACTACAATAGCCAAGAAGAACAACAAAGTTATACAAATATCCCTAATTGGAGGGTGAAATCAAGTCAAAGAAGAAGCGGATAGAACAGAGAAATGTGGTAAGGGAGATGCTGATACAGAGTCCCTGGCAGCAACGCTTTATGTCAGAGCATTAAACCCCAGGTCTTTATGGAGTAGATTTTTGCCAGGGAAAGAAATGAAGAATATCTTCCCAACAGCTAGCAAAGTTGGGGCTCCACCTGATGGCTCCAGTAAATAAGCCCAAATATTGAATTGAGCTAATACGGAAAAACGAAAAAAGTCTCTGGTATTACCTAAAATCAACTTAAGGATTCAGAGAAATTTGTTTGGTTTTGTTGGAATATATTTTTTCCTTTCCTTTTCTTCCTTTTATAAAGTAATCCTAATCATTTAGTCAACTAGGACAATTGAGTGTGCAAGAGCAAGAAGAGAACTTGCTTTGCCAGAAGAGGGGCCAAGATAAGTAATAAAAGAGGAATATCCAGTGAAAAGACTGAGGAAAAGAGATACCCCATGAAATAATAAGGAGAATGGGTGTGTGTGTGTGTGTGTGTGTGTGTGTGTGTGTGTGTGTGTTTAGACAGAGTCTTGCTTAGTCACCAGGCTGAAGTGCAGTGATGCGATCTCAGCTCACTGCAACCTCTGCCTCCCAGGTCCAAGCAATTCCCCTGCCTCAGCCTCCCAAGTAGCTGAGGCTACAGGCATGTGCTACCACACCACACACTAGTTTTTTGTGTCTGAGTAGAGATGGGGTTTCACCATGTTGGCCAGGATGGTCTCCATCTCCTGACCTCATGATCTACCCACCTCGGCTTCCCAAAGTGCTGGGATTACAGGTGTGAGCCACTGCACCTGGCCAAGTGATTTTGTTTTTTAAGATCCAACGAGGAACAAAAACCACCTTAAGTATTTACAACAAGAGGCAGTTTTCTACAGGGATTTGGTTACACTGATGACAAAAGCGAAGGAGTCAAATTGACAGTGAGACCACACACAGACTAGTGATATCAGGAGACATTCCACTCCCAGACAGAGGGCCAAGAGGAGAATGAGATTTATCAGAAGCCCAGATGTCACATAGCAGGAGCATAAACCTTTTCAGACTTTTCTTGTAGGAGCAGTAGGCAGGAGAAGAGGCAGCCACTTACAAGAAAACTACTAGAACTTTGGCCTTCCAGTGTCTCACCAGAGCCACTCATAGGTGGACTCTGGCTGGAATGCACTGACACAGTGAGATGAGAATCAGTCCCCCTGCAGCACAGAGCAAGGTAAGTGCAAGAGATTCTCAGGGCAAATAATTTTGTGACATAATGATCTGGAGAGGTATTTGAACAAAGAAGTAGAGGAAGCACAAGGTAACAAACAGCAAAAGAAGTGATAGAAATCATAAGCTAAGGATGAACAGTGGCTGGGGAGAGTAAAGTTGGGAGCTAGAGATGACGAAGGTGAAGATGGTGATTGGGAGCAGAAGCACAAGGAAAAACAGTAAACATAAAAATGTATAGGAATGCAAATCAGTATTCTTCCTCACTTTTCCCTTTAATGTTTTGCATCTGAAGTGTGCAAGCAGATAAACTACATAGCATCCTAGGGCAATGAAGGACAGTACAGGCTTCCATCTGCTAAATGATGGAAGAATTTAATAATGCTAATGATGATGCTGTTAGGAATTTGACAGCATTTGTCCAGACTGCATAGGGAGGTGGATGATTGCAAAAGATGAAAGCAAAGAAAGAAGAAAAGAAAAAATGAATTGTTAGTGTGTGTATCACAGCAAATGTAATTTTGAGTGCAGTTCATCACAGTGGTTCAGATAAGACCCAAATTGCTAGGGATCCAGGTGGATATGGATGGCAAAGAGATATAGGGAACAAATGGCCATCACTTCTTCCAAAAATTAGAAGTGAGTGAAAGGAGAAAATAAGTGAGTAGATATGAATAGTTACATTTTTTAGAATAGTAAAATTGTGCATATGTTCAGAAAATTAAAGGGAATTATACATTTCCAACGACAGGTAATTAAGGGAACCACATATATTTTAGTTAAAAAGAGGTTCTAGTCAACTGTTAACAGTCTTAACTTTAATTCAGCTGTTTTTATATGTTAACATTTCATGGGTGATAAAGAGATCAAAGTATTTATTTTATAAGATGTCATGGAAATTTTACATGTACAGCATTGGCAAATGTATCTCCAAACATCCCAACAGAATCATCATACTAATCCCTGGGAATATTTCCAAGCACAGTCTTAACAATAGCAATTTTAAAAACTAGAATAGAAGATTCTGTAGTTACAGTGAGGGCAAGTGTTGTCAAAGAGGACATAGCAAATGATATGCAGGTGGCTTTAATATAGACAACTACGTGCTTACCTCTGGGAAGTATTTCAAAAGACAGGTCCTGCAGGAACATATAGCATCAGCAGTGGACCAGGTAAATAATCAAGTGAGCTCTGTGATTTTATACTACTCACAATTTATAGCAGCTTAAGGGAGAAAACTCCAACAAGGAAACCACTGCAATAATTGAGCCATAATTATTAGCATTTTCTTTTTTTTTCTTTTATTTTTTAATTGCAGTTTAGGTTTTTGGGTACATGTGAAGAACATGCAAGATTGTTGCATAGGTACACGCATGGCAGTGTGATTTGCTGCCTTCCTCCCCATCACCTATATTTGGCATTTCTCCCCATGTTATCTCTTCCCAACTCCCCACCCCCCGCTGTCCCTCCCCTATTTCCCCCCGAGAGGCCCCAGTGTGTGATGCTCCCCTCCCTGTGTCCATGTGTTCTCATTGTTCAACACCCACCTATGAGTGAGAACATGCGGTGTTTGATTTTCTGTTCTTGTGTCAGTTTGCTGAGAATGATGGTTTCCAGGTTCATCCATGTCCCTACAAAGGAATTATTAGCATTTTAAAGAGAACATTAAAATTAAGCTCAATGTACTGTATCTGTTCTTTTTGAAAATGAGACAAGTCTGGGTAAAAAGTCATTCAAAGTATAACATAAATGAAGTAATGTTGGAAATCTGTGGGTATAGTGAGATGTGATTAGGACATTCCATTCTGACATTTCAGTATTTATTGATTGATTTTTATTTCAATAGATATTGGGGTACAAGTTGTTTTTGGTTACATGGATGAATCTTTGAAATTGTGAATTGTGCTGAAATTAATATGTGTTCATTAGTCTTTTTCATGTAATGACTTATTTCCAATGGGTAGATACCCAGTAGTGGGACTGCTTTATCAAATGATAGATCTCCTGTTAGTTCTTTAAGGAATCTAAATACTGTTTTCAATAGAGCTCGTGCTAATTTACATTTCAACCAGCAGTGTTTAAGCATTCTTCTTTCACCACATCCAGGCCAACATCTGTTGTTTTTGACTTTTTCAAATAATGGCCATTCTTGCAGGAGTAAGGTGTTATCTCATTGTGTTTTAAATTTGCATTTTGCTGTTGATTATTGATGTTGAACATTTTTTATGTTTGTTGGCCATTTGTATATCTTCTTCTGAGAAAAGCATATTGATGTCATTTGCCTAGTTTTTGATGAGATTATTTGTTTTTTCTTGATGATATGTTTGAGATCCTTGTAGATTCTGGATACTAGTCCTTTGTTGAATTTATAGTTTGCAAATATTTTCTCCCATTCTGTGGGTTGTCTGTCTACTTGGATCATAATTTCTTTTGCACGCAGAAGCTTTTTAGTTTACTCAAGTCTCATTTATTTATTTTTGTTTTTGCTGCATTTGCTTTTGGGGTTTTAGTCATTGATTTTTGCCTAGGCCATCATCTAAAAGGGTTTCTCTAAGGTTATTTTCTAGAATTGTTGTAATTTCAGATCTTAGATTTAAATCTTTGATCCATCTTGAGTTTATTTTTATGTAGGGTGAGAGATCAGGATCCAGTTTCTTTCTTCTGCATGGGGCTAGCCAGCATTCCCAGCACAATTTATTAAATAGGGTGTCTTTTCCTCAATTCATGTTTTTGTATGCTATGTTAAAGATCAGTTGACTGTAAGTATTTGACTTCATTTTTGGGTTATCTGTGTTATTTCCTTGGTCTGTGTGCCTACTTTTATGCCAGTAACATGCCGTTCGGGTAACTATAGACTTGTAGTATAACTTGAAGTCTGGTAATGTGATGCCTCCAGATGTGTTCTTTTTACTTAGAATTGCTTTGGCTGTCAGGCTCTTTTTTCAGTTCCATATGGATTTTAGAATTATTTTTTTCTAATTCTGTGAAAAATGATGCTGATATTTTGATGGGAATTACGCTGAATCTGTAGATTACTATGGGCATTATGATCATTTTCACAATAGTGATTCTTATAACCCATCAGCACAGCATAAATTTCCTTTGTGTCATCTTTGATTTCTTCCAGCAGTGTTTTGTAGTTCTTCTTGTAGAGGTCTTTCACCTGTTTTTTTAAGTTAATTCCTAGGTATTTTATTTTTTTGCAACTGTCGTAAAAGGGATTGAGTTCTTGGTTTGATTCTTAGCTTGGTCGTTGTTGGTGTATATCAGTGCTACTGATTTGTGTACATGGATTTTGTAATCTGAGACCTTATTGAATTTGTTTATCAAATCTAGGAGACTTTTGGAGGAACCTTTAGAGTTTTCTAGGTATATAAGCATATCATCAGTGAATAGTGATAGTGTGACTACCTTTTCTCCAATATAAATGTCCTTTATTTCTTTCTCTTGCCTGATTGTTCTGGCTAGGACTTCAGGTACTGTGTTGAATAGAAGTGATAAACTTGGGTATCCTTGTCTTGTCCAGTTTTCAGGGCATTGCTTTCCACTTTTCCCCGTTCAGTATGACGTTTGCTGTGGGTTTGTCATATATGGCCTTTATTTATTAACCTGAGGTAATTATCTTCTATGCTTAGTTTGCTGAGGGCTTTATATCATAAAGAGATGCTATATTTTATCAAAATGCTTTTCTGCATCTATTGAGATTATCATATGGTTTGTTTTTAATTTTGTTTTTGTGATAGTTTAGCATATGCATCCCTGGGATGAAACCCACTTGATCATGGTGTATTATCTTTTTGATGTGCTATTGGATTTGGTTAGCTAGTATTTTATTGAGTTTTTTGTTTTTTTAAATCTATGTTCATTGGGATATTGGTCTGTGGTTTTCTTTTTTGTTGTTATGTTCATTCTTGGTTTTAGTATCAGGGTGAAATTGGCTTCTGGTCCTAGGCTTTTTTTGTTGATATTGGTAGTTGTTTTTTTTTTTTAAATTACTGATTCAATCTTTATGCTTCTTACTGATCCATTAAGGGTTTTTCTTTTCCTGAATTAATCTAGGAGGGTTATATGTTTCCAGGAATGGATCCATTTCCTATAGTTTTGCTAGATCGTGTGCATACAGGTGTTCATAGTAGTGTAGAATGATCATACTTCCATGGTGTTAGTTGTGATGTCTCCAGTTTCATTTCTAATTGCACTTATTTGAATCTTTTTTCATCTTGGTTAACCTAGCTAATGGTCTGTCCATTTTGTTTATCTTTTCAAAGAACTATCTTTTTGTTTCAGCGATCTTTTGATTGTGTTTTTTATTTCAATTTCATTTAGGTCATCTCTGATATTTGTTATCTGTTTTTCTTCTACTAGCTTTGGATTCAGTTTATTCTGTTTCTCTACTTCCTTAGGTGTGACATTAGGTTGTCAATTCATAATCTTTCTGGTTTTTATGATATAGGCATTTAGCACTATAAACTTTCCTCTTAGCACCGCTTTTGCTGTACACCAGAGATTTTGATAACTTGTGTCACTATTATCATTCATTTTGAAGAACGTTTTAATGTTCATCTTGATTTCATTGTTAAACCAAAAATCATTCCGGAGCAGATTGTTTAATTTCCATGTATTTGTATAGTTTTAGGGGTTCCTTTTAGGTTGATTTCTAGTTTTATTCTAGTATGGTCTGAGAAGATACTTGGTATAATTTCGATTTTCTTAAGTTTATTGAGACTTGTATTGTGGCCTATCATATGGTCTATCATCAAGAATGTTTCATGTGCTGATGAGAGGAATGTATATTACACAGTTCTTGGGTACAAAGGTCTGTAAATATCTATTAGGACACTTTGTTCTGGAGTGTAGTTTAAGCCCATTATCTTATTGTTGACTTTCTGTCTCGATAATCTGTCTAGTGTGATCACTGGAGTATTGAACTATTATAATGTTTCTGTCTATCTCATTTCTTAGGTCTAGTAGTAATTGCTTTATGAATCTAGGAGCTCCAGATTAGATGTACATACGTTTAGAATTAGAGTTTTTTGTTAGATTGATCCTTTTATCATTATATAATGACCTTGTCTTTTTATTTTTTTCTGTTACTTTAATGTCTGTTTTGTATGATATAAGAATAGCTATTCTTGCTTGCTTTTGTTGTTTGATTTGCTTTTGTTTTTTGGTTTGTCTTGTTTTTGGTTTCCAGTTGCATAGATTGTCTTTTGCAGCCCTCTACCTTGAGTTTACAGGAATCCTTATATGTTAGATAAGTCTTTGGAAGACAACAGATCATTGGTTTGTGATTGTTTATCCATTTTGTCAATCTGTATGCATTAAGTGACATATTTAGGCCATTTACATTTAATTTTAATATTGAGGTGCAATTCATCATGTCAATTGTTTTACAGATACTTTTTTTAAAGTTGTTGTGTTATTGTTTTATAGGCTCTGTGAGTTCTATGCATTCAAGAAGTCCTATTTTTGTGTATATTGAGCTTTTGTTTCAAGATTTAGAACTCCTTTGAGCATTTTTTATAGGGCCAGTAGCAAAAAATTCTCTCAGTATTTGTTTGTCTGAAAATGACATTATTTGCCCTTCATTTATGAATCTTGGCCTTGCCTAATACAAAACTCTTGGTTTATAGTTATTTTGTTTAATAAGGCCAAAGATAGAGCCCTAATCCCTCTGGCTTCTACTGGAAAATCTGCTTTTAGTTTGATAGATGTTTCTTGATAGGTTACCTAATGCTCTTTTCTCACTGTTTTTAGAATTCTTTCTTTCACGTTGACTTTATATCGCCTGTGACTATATGTCTTGATGATGACCTTTTTGCAATGAATCTCCCAGGTGTTCTTTAAGCTTCTTGTGTTTTAATATCTAAATCTCTAGCAAGGCCAGGGAGTTTTCCTCAATTACTCCCTGAAAAAAGGTTTCCAAATTTTTCACTTTCTCTTTTCCCTTAGGAAAACCAATTATTCTTATGTTTTGCCATTTTACATAATCTTATAATTATTAGAGATGTCCTTCATTTCTCTTATTTTTTCTTTATTTTTGTCTTATTCGGTGAATTTGAAAACCTGTCTTACAGTTCTGAAATTCTTTCTTCTACTTGTTCTATTGTTGAAACTTTCCATTGCATATGTAATTCACTGTGTCTTTCATTTCCACAAGTTCTGATTTTTTTTAAGATATCTATCTTCTTAGAAAATTTGTTATTTATATACTGATCTTAAAAAATTTCTTTATGTTGGTTTTAACCTTTCTCTGGTATCTCCTTGAGTAGCTTAATAATTAACCTTTTGAAATTTTTATCTGGTATTTCAAAGATTTCATATTGATTTGGATTCATTGCTGGAGGGCTAGTGTGATCTTTTGGGGGTGTTACAGAATCCTGTTTTGTCCTTTTACCAGAATTGTTTTTCTGTTTTCTTCTCATTTGGGTAGACTATTTCTTCTCATTATTCTTGAATTTACTTTTAACTTCTTTTAAATTTATTTTTTTCCTTTTTATGCGTGTAACTTTAATGTTTATAGTTTATTGAAACCTAACTTGGGTACTGGTGCTTTCTGGGGTAAAGTCTGGTTATGGTTCCTTGGTTATAGGTCTTTGTATGATGGCCTTCTGAGGTGCTGATTGTAGTAGCAATGTGCTCACTATGTGAACAAGTTCACTGTTTCCTTATGGTTGAAATGGCATTTCATGGTGCCTCTCGAAGCTTATCTCATTCCCCCATGGTGTGTACTTATTTATTTATTTTTTTATCCCCAGGATTTTATTTGCTGGGTTAAATAGTTCAGGCTTCAGCCTAATAGGGGATGTGTCCACAGGTAGAAACGAGCTGTTGCTAAAGCAGGTGGGGAAATGCAGTGCTTAGTGGCTGGGCAGAGGACAGAGGTGGCTAGGAGAGCTCTCAGTGAAACACACTGAGGTCTTATCAGAGGGAAGGACCAGATTTACTTCAGCTTCTCTGCCAGAACAACAGGAAATCTTTCTCCCACCAAGACACACTCCTGATCTAGTGTTCCAGCTATTCAGATCAGACAGGTACCCTTTATTCACCTGTGGGAATGTTGGTGTTTCAAGTAGAGAGAAATTGTAACACTACTTCTCATGTAAACCTGCATTTGGAGAGCACGCCTCCTATGGGGACGCAGCCTCCCTGAGGTGTTGCAGAACGTCTGTCTCTAGGTGCACCCACACTGAGCTCCTGTGGGAAAACCCCAACTATGTCTACAGTCGTGGACAAATGGGAAATTTGTCCCATTCTTTAAGACACTTTATGAGTACCAGAGCTGCCTGATATTGGGGTAGAGCTGAAGACATTCTCTACTGAGCCTAGAACTGTAACTGTGGCTCTACTGGAAGAAGATTCCCACCAGCAGAAAGTTCTGGGGCTCAAGGCCTGCCATCTGGGTTTTGTCCCATCAGGTGTCCCTTGATTTGGGCCCCCCCCCTTCATCTAGGAAATAGAAGTTCCAGAGAGCCAGATTACTGTAAATGCTGTTGCTCTTCTGGGTGTAGCAACCCACTAAGTTTGCCACACTCCAGGCTGGTGCGGGTGAATGTCTGCAAGGGATCCTGAGATATGGCCTGTCCTTAAGTCTCCCAGCGGTGGGTACTAGCACAAGCTCTGATACGGATGACAGGGAAATGACATAGACTCTGTGAGATTTCTCGGTTATAGATAGTCTTAGTGTGCTGACTTTCTCAAATGCCAGTTGTAGTGGTGATGAACTGGTCAGGTGGCCGGACTTAGGACCTCCTGATTAGCCAGGATTGTGCAGGCAATGGTGATAATGTAGGTTGCACACAGGTTTTATCCTTCCTGGGCGCAGTGTTTTCCTACCTGGAAATGCTGTAATGGATTGTGTCAGTTGGTATCCAGTCAAGAGTTGGCACTTGCAAAAGTGTCAACCCCACCTGGTGTAGTGGTCAGATTTGTGCTTGCCTTATGTAACCCAGGAGAGGTACGCTGGCTTCTCAGATGATGGGCAGGGTCACAAAGCTCCCCAGAGTTTTGTCCTTTGTGTTAAGCTACCCAGGTGGGTGGAAGGGCAAACTTGGGTCAGGCAGGTTTACACTCAGGCTGTCAGCATGCAAGGTAAGCAGTGGCCCCTTTGGAAGTCAGGAGGGCACTTCTCTGGCCCCTGGGGTAATATTCCAGAGAAAAGCAAAGCTGCCTCTGCTGCAGAAGAGTTTGGGCAGGGAGTGGGAAGTAGCAGGTGTCAGTACGCCCCACCCAGAGACTTGGCAAGGCAGATCTCAAACCTGTAGTTTTTCTCTAGCAGCAGTGAACTAAGTTCCAGGCAGTCTGTGCTTAGAACTCACAACTGCCCCAGGCTATAAACTCTCCCTGCAGAGATGCAACCATGGCTTTCATGCTATGCGCTTCCCAGTCTGCCTGCACATGCAGGGTGCACAGCTCCTGCGCTCTTCCTTGCGGTACACTTCCTACTGACTCATGAGTACTGACCAAGGGAGTACTTCTCCAATATAACCATTTGAGGTTATACTGCAGAATTCATTTGGGAGATTGTTTTAACTTGCCACTGCTGCCTGAGTTAGTTGGGAGACTTCTGCAAGGTCCCCTGCGAAGCAGAAAAAAGAATGGCTCCCCTAGGTGTGAGCAGTCTATCCCCCTCTCACGCTCTGAGGACTTACAGCTTTTTGCTTGCTCATGGTGTAGGTGGCAGCCTGCTGCTGATTTCAAAGGGTCTGTGGATTTCAGTTTTCCTATTAAGTTCTTGCATTGCTTCTTAGAAATGAAATCTCACAGTGGTAGTATCTATGCACTATTTTGTCTTTCCCAGTGGGAGAGACATGCTAATACTGCCTCCAATCAGCTATTCTGGGGGGCGGGGTGTGGAACCTGCAATGTAATTTAGAAGGCTGACTGTTGCTTGCCTAGAAAGTATTTAGAGGGTGTGAGTTATGTTCAGATTTCATGAGATGTATTCTGTATTAGTCTTTTCATGCTGCCCCAACAAAATAATGCTAATGGTGTGAGAAAAGGAAATGTATCTTCCTGCAGTTCTGGACATCAAAGTTTCAGCCAATTCTGGTCTAGATAAGGGCTCTCCTCTTGGCTTGTAGATGGCTGCCTTCATGCTGTGTCTTCACATGGACTTTTCTTTTTTTTGGTGCGCGTATGCGTGCATGAGAGTGTTTGTGTGTGTGTGTGTGTGTGTGTGTGTGTGTGTGTGTGGTGGGGAGAGAAGGAGAAACTCTTTATTTTTTTATAAGGCTACCAATCCTATCATATTATGATCTTCAATTTAATTCTAATTACCTCCTTATAGACCCTATCTCCAAATACAGTCAAAATGAGAATGGGTTTTCAATATATAAATTTTGAGGGAACACAATTTAGTCCATAGCATGTTCTAGTGGTTTACTTGAGTCAAAGTCTTTAGCATAATCTAAACAGCCTGGAATGTATGACCTGGCTAGATCTCTAATGTTTCTATCTACTCTATTTAAGCATCCTGAACACCTGCTGTTATTTGAAATGCTAGATATAGTTTCTTCTCAAGGCCTTTGTAGGCAATGTTTTCTCTGCCTGCTTACATAGTGACGTCTCTGCTTGACTGGCAGTTAGATCTCTGCCCAAATATTGCCTCCTTATCAGTTTTTTAGGGTTTTAAAACTGTACTTTTATCAATATAAGTTCAGTATAAAGGCACATTGTTTTGTTCATTGTTTATTGTGAAGTAGTAAATATTTATTGGATTAATAACAGAATAAAACAGATTGAGTACCAATTTTATTTTAATTGCACACCAAAGAGGGCCTGAATGTCTGGACTTTTTCTCATCTGTTTATAATTAAGTCTCGTGGACCCATTTGCAAATTCATAAGGGTATGTCCTTTCTCTCTTTATAGCCCTTCCTGTCTGGTCCACATTAACAAATGTACTTTATTTAACTATTGAATACTCCTTTAGATATTCAGAGTAATCAGTAGCTCATGAGAGAACAAATTATTTGTTCCTTTACATCTCCAGTTTGGGGTATCTTTTCCAAAACTATTGTTGGATGCCACTATAAGGGAATTTCACAAAGGGGACCTCAACATGTACAATCTCATCTCAGGACATTCCACATTTATTATCCCTAAGCCGTTAAAAAAAAACCTGTTGATCTGACTTGTAAAAAGCACAATTTGTGGCTAAATTAAGCAAAAGCTGAAATTACTTATGATCCATCCTTATTTATTCTAATGGTGTCAATATTCTTTTTTAAATTAGATTTTTATAAATTTCATTTTTTTCAATCCTTAGACTATTAGGGAGAAGGTGTCAACATTTGTGATGACAGCAAAGAACGATAAGAGCCATCAAGGTAACAGGTTGACAAATTTATTTAGAAATCACAGGAAATTTATACAAACCACTGCACTGGAAGAGTGACCATCTTCTCCCAGTTCTGGCATTCCCTCCTGTGCTGCAGTGGTCACCAGGGAGAACATGAAGGCACAGAGAAAATTGACAGTATCTATCCTAAGTTCTTAGGAGGAATCAGAGTGCAGTGACCACTCAGTTTGGAGATTCAGCATAGCTTCTTTTATTTACAACCCACAGCTCTTTCTTTTGCCATTTTTTATTTGTGTGTCCTTCAGAAACATATTTCACACTTCCTTAGGCTTCCCTCCAAGGTGACATATGGGTAACCCAATCCAAATATGCTGTTTACTTCACTTGCACATGAATTTCTTATTACAATATAATTGACATGGGGAGGCAGGTATAAAAAGGCACACTTTGAGCATCTTCCCAATTTGGCCAAGTTCGAATCTCATTTCAATGTAATTGAGCCATCTTATTTACCACACATCTGTCGGGTACACTTGCTTCTTTTCTTACTAGCCAGCATAATTTCACCACAGAATTCAAAATAATCCAAGTACTTATTTTGATCTAATTACCTCTTGGAATTTTGCTAACTTTTTTACCAAATGACATTAACTTTTTAATGTATAAGATGACATTTGTGTTTCATTAAATATGACAATCAATTTTTACATAATGTATTTATCTTGTGCATTCTATCTGGTCCCATGAAGGACCTTGCACAAGGCCCTGGGGGTAGAGAACAGCTTTGGGAATGACAAGAACCTAAACTCTCCTAGAATGCTATCAAAGAAAGGAACAGCATGCACAGTAAGTCACCACATTGGTAAATTCAATGATTGTTACTTCCAAAGTTTTGCTTCCTTCATGTACCCTTTAATTCTATTTCAAATTTCTGAGTGATGATTGAATAAAGGAATTTAGATCACATTCTAAGGAAAAACCAGGTCCCCATAGTGCCAGGAAATACTGTCCAGGCTCAACTATACACAACATTGTATATAGATGGTCTGCTATTATGAAGAGTTTTTATCACATACAATTTTTAATTTTTATGTGTATGTAGTAAGTAAACGTATTTATGGGATATATAAGATATTTTGATACAGGCAGGCAATGTGTATATATATCATTATCCTTTGTGTAACAAACAATCAAATTATTTAGTTATCTTTAAATGTAAAATTAAATTATTAGGACTACAATCACCCTGTTGTGTTATCAAATGCTAGATCTTAATAATTTTTATATTTTTTCGTACCCATTAACCATCTGCACCCCACCATTCCACCCCCATTACACTTCCTAACCTCTGGTAACCATTCTTTCACTCTGTATCTTCATAAGGTCAATTGTTTTAATTTTTCGCTTTCACAAAAAAGCGAGGATATGCAAAGTTTGTCTTTCTCTGCCTCGCTTATTTCACTTAACATAGTGACCTCCAGTGCCAGCCGTGTTGTTACAAATGACAGGATATCATTTCTTTTTTATGGCTGAGTAGTACTCCGTTGTGTACATGTACCACATTTTCTTTTTTTTTTTCATTATACAGTTTTTTATTATATACTTAATAAACAAGTTATTTTTGTAGGTATGACTTGTAGAATAATGAATAAAACAGACACATGCAGACACCAAAAGGTCTTCCCTCATGATGTTTAGATCTACAATTGTCTATAATGTTCACTTTCTTTCACAGAAATATCCAATATTTCACAGAAATATCCAATATAGGTATTTCCAATATGTATGATCCAATATAGGCATTTCTCTTGCCTACTCTAGTGATTGGCAGGTTTCATGTGATAATTAAAAGGCATAGGCATTGAAGTACTGTTAATAATCTGTCATTTACTAAACTATTTAACTATGGAAAAAATTACTTAAACTCAGGCCACCTAGACATCTTCAATAATAATAACAACAATAACAATCACCTCTCCACATGGTTGTAAAGATTGAATTAAATTACATGAATTTTATTAAATGATTGAATTGCAGTAGTAGGGAACAATTTTTCACCAATGGTAGTTATACTTGGATATAAATGAGATATTGCAAAAAATGATAACTTGAGATAAAATAAGAAAATTTACATATAGATAAGGTTTAACTCTCTACTCTCCTTCTATTAGTTATGTTATTACATTTTACTATATTTAGCGCTGAGAATCACTGTTCATTTCATGCTGGCCTGATTCCATCCAATTATGTAAAACTATTTATTTATCTCATAGGTTTTAACAGTAGAAAATGAAGCTTTCTTGCTTCAGGTATAACTTAGTGTAAATTCTTTTTGTTTGTATTGTTTTTCAGATTTATTTATTATACTTTAAGTTCTGGGGTATATGTGTAGATTGTGCAGCTTTGTTACATAGGTATTCACGTGCCATGGTGGTGGTTTGCTGCATTCATCACCCCATCGTCTACATTAGATATTTCTCCTAATGCTGTCCCTCCCCAATCCCCCCAGCCGCTGCTATTCATCCCCTAGCCCCTTATTCCCCAGGCTCCAGTGTGTGATGTTCCCCTCCCTGTGTCCCTGTGTTTTCATTGTTTAACACCCACTTATGAGTGAGAACATGCAGTGTTTAGTTTTCTATTCTTGTGTCAGTTTGCTGAGAATGATGGTTTTCAGCTTCATCCATGACCTTGCAAAGGACATGAACTCATCCTTTTTTATGGCTGCATAGTATTTCGTGGTGTGTATGTGCAACATTTTCTTTTCTTTTCTTTTTTATTATACTTTAAGTTTTGGAGTAAATGTATAGATCTTGTAGGATTGCTATATAGGGATACACATGCCATGATGGTTTGCTGCCTTCATCCCCATGTCACCTACATTAGGTATTTCTCCCAATGTTATCCCTCACCAATCTCCTCAACCCCCACTATCCCTCCCCTAGCCTCCCAACCCCCAACAAACCCCAGTGTGTGATGTTCCCCCCATGTGTCCGTGTGTTCTCATTGTTCAACACTCACCTATACATGAGAACATGAGGTGTTTGGTTTTCTGCTTTTATATCACTTTGCTGAGAATGATGGTTTCCAGATTCATCCATGTCCTTGCAAAAGATATGAACTCATCCTTTTTTATGGCTGCATAGTATTCCATGGTGTATATGTGCCACATTTCCTTTATCCAGCCTATCATTGTTGGGCATTTGGGTTGGTTCCAGGTCTTTGCTATTGTAAACAGTGCCACAATGAGCATACATGTGCATGTGTCTTTATAACAGAACAATTTATAATCCTTTCGGTATATACTCAGTAATAGGATTGTTATGTCAAATGGTTTTTCTATTTCTAGATCCTTGAGGAATCACCTCACTGTCTTCCACAATGGTTGAACTAATTTACACTCCCACTTACAGTGTAAAAGCATACCTATTTCTCCGCATCCTCTCCAGCATCTGTTGTCTCTGGATTTTTTATGATCACCATTCTAACTGGCATGAGATGGTATCTCAATGTGGTTTTGATTTACATTTCTCTAATGACTAGTGATGATGAGTTTTTTTGTTTTTTTTTTTATGTTTGCTGGCTGCATATATGTCTTGTTTTAAAAGTGTCTGTTCATATCCTTCCCCCACCTTTTGATGGGAGATTTTTTTTTCTTGTAAGTTTCTTTAAGTTCCTTGTAGATTCTGGATATTAGTCCTTTATTAGATGAGTAGCTTGCAAAAATTTTTTTCCGTTCTGT
Organism: Aotus nancymaae; assembly: GCF_030222135.1. Lineage (NCBI taxonomy): Eukaryota > Metazoa > Chordata > Mammalia > Primates > Aotidae > Aotus > Aotus nancymaae. Next base: position 81,712,140 of record NW_026988442.1, read on the forward strand.
TGGTTGACAGTTCACTCTAATCCTTGTTTCTTTTGCTGTGCAGAAGCTCTTAAGTTTAATTAGACTCCATTTGTCTATCTTGGCTTTTGTTGCCATTGCTTTTGGTGTTTTAGTCATGAAGTCCTTGCCTATGCCTATGTCCTGAATGGTATTCCCTAGGTTTTCTTCTAGGGTTTTTATGGTGTTAGGTCTTATGTTAAAATCTTTAATCCATCTTGAGTTAATTTTTGTATACGGTGTAAGGAAGGGGTCCTGTTTCAGGTTTCTGCATATGGCTACCCAGTTTTCCCAACACCATTTATTAAACAGGGAATCCTTTCCCCATTGCTTCTTTTTGTCAGGTTTGTCAAGTGTCAGATGGTTTTAGATGTGTGGCATTACTTCCAAGGCCTCTGTTCTGATCCATTGATCTGTATCTCTGTTTTGGTACCAGTACCATGCTGTTTTGATTACTGTAGCCTTGTAGTATAGTTTGAAGTCAGGTAGTGTGATGCCTCCAGCTTTGTTCTTTTTGCTTAGAATTGTCTTGGCTATGCAGTCTCTCTTTTGGTTCCATATGAAGTTTAAGGTGTTTTTTCCAGTTCTGTGAAGAAGGTTAATGGTAGCTTGATGGTGATAGCATTGAATCTATAAATTACTTTGGTCAGTGTGACCATTTTCGCAATATTGATACTTCCTAACCATGAGCATGGATGTTTTTCCATCTGTTTGTGTCCTCTCTTATTTCCTTGAGCAGTGGTTTGTAGTTCTCCTTTAAGAGGTCCTTTACATCCTTTGTTAGTTGTATTCCTAGGTATTTTATTCACTTTGTAGCAATTGTGAATGGGAGTTTGCTCATGATTTGGCTCTCTGTTAGTCTGTTATTGATGTATAGGAATGCTTGTGATTTTTGCACATTGATTTTATGTCTGAGACTTTGCTGAAGTTGCTTATCAGTTTCAGGAGATTTTGGGGTGAGATGATGGGGTCTTCTAAATTTACAATTATGTTGTCTGCAAATATAGACAGTTTGACTTCCTCTTTTCCTAGTGTAATACACTTTATTTCTTTTTCTTGCCTGATTGCTCTGGCTAAAACTTCCAATATTATGTTGAATAGCAATGGTGAGAGAGGGCACCCTTGTATAGTGCCAGTTTTCAAAGGGAATGCTTCCAGTTTTTGCCCATTCAGTTTGATATTGGCTGTGAGTTTGTCATAAATAGCTTTTATTATTTTGAGATATGTTCCACTGATACCTAGTTTATTGAGAGTTTTTAGCATAAAGGGCTGTTGAATTTTGTTGAAGGCCTTTTCTGCACATCTGTTGAGATAATCATGTTGTTTTTGTCATTGGTTCTGTTTATGTTATGGATTATGTTTATAGATTTGCATATGTTGACCAGCTTTGCATCCCTGTGATGAAGCCAACTTAATCACGATGGGTAAGCTTTTTGATGTGCTGTTGCATTTGCTTTGCCAGTATTTTATTGAAGATTTTTGGATCTATGTTTATCATGGATTTTAGCCTGAAATTTTCTTTTGTACTGTCTCTGCCAGGTTTTGGTTTCAGGACGATGTTGTATAGTTTAATGATTTGGGAAGGATTCCCTCTTTTTGTATTGTTTGGAATAGTTTCAGAAGGATTGGTACCAGTTCCTTTTTGTACATCTGGTAGAATTCAGCTGTGAACCCATCTGGACCTGGACTTTTTTTGGTTGGTAGGCTATGAATTGCTGTCTTCAGACCTTGTTATTGGTCTATTCAGGGATTCCACTTCTTCCTGGTTTAGTCTTGGGAGGGTGTAAGTGTCCAGGAATTTATCCATTTCTTCTAGATGTACTGGTTTATGTGCATAGAGTTGTTTGTAGTAATCTCTGATGGTAATTTGTATTTCTGTGGAATCGGTGGTGGTATCCCCTTTATCACTTTTTATTGCATCTATTCAATTCTTCTCTCTCTTTTTTTTATTAGTCTGGGTAGTGGTCTGTCTATTTTGTTGATTTTTTCAAAGAACTAGCTCCTGGATTTATCGATTTTTTGAAGGGTTTTTTGTGTCTTTTTCTCCTCCAGTTCTGCTCTGATCTTAGTTATTTCTTGTCTTCTGCTAGCTTTTGAATGTGCTTGATCTTGCTCCTCTAGTTTTTTAAATTGTGACAATAGAGTGTCAATTTTGGATCTTTCCTCGCTTCTCATGTGGGCATTTAATGGTTAATTTTCCTCTAGACACTGCTTTAAATGTGTCCCAGAGATTCTTGTACATTGTGTATTCATTCTTGTTGGTCTTGAAGAACATCTTTATTTCTGCCTTCATTTTGTCGTTTATCCAGTAGTCATTCAGGAGCAGGTTGTTCAGTTTCCATGTAGTTCTGCAGTTTTGAGTGAGCTTCTTAATCCTGAGTTCTAATATGATTGCACTGTGGTCTGAGAGATTGGTTATTATTATTTCCAGTTTTTTGCATTTGCTGAGGAGTAATTTACTTCCAATTATGTGGTGTATTTTAGAGTGTGACGTGGTGCTGAGAAGAATATATATTCTATGGATTTGGTGTGGAGAGTTCTGTAGATGTCTATTAGGTCTGCTCCATCCAGATCTGTGTTTGAGTCCTAGATATTTGTGTAATTTTCTGTCTGATATTAATAGTGGAGTGTTAAAGTCTCCCACTATTATTGTGTGGGAGTCTAAGTCTCTTTGTAGGTCATTAAGAATTTGCTTTATGTATCTGGGTGTTCCTGTGTTGGGTGCATATATATTTAGGATAGTCAGCACTTCTTGTTGCATAGATCCTTTTACCATTATGTAGTATGCTTCTTTGTCACATTTGATCTTTGTTAGTTTAAATAAAGTCTGTTTTGTCAGAGACTAGGATTGCAACCTCTGCTTTTTTTTTTTTTTTTTTTTGCTTGGTAAATCTTCCTCCATCCCTTTATTTTGAGCCTATGTGTGTCTTTGCACATGAGATGGGTCTCCTGAATACAGGACACCAGTGGGTCTTGACTTTTTATCCAATTTACCAGTCTGTGTCTTTTGATTAGGGCATTTAGCCTGTTTACACTTAATATTGTTATTTGTGAATTTGATCCTTCCATTTTGATACTAGTTAGTTGTTTTGCCCATTAGTTGATGCAGTTTCTTCATTATGTCAATGGTCTTTACCATTTGGTGTTTTTGCAGTTGCTGGTACTAGTTGTTCCTTTCCATGTTTAGTGCTTCCATCAGGAGCTCTTTTAAGGCAGGCCTGGTGGTGACAAAATCTCTTAGCAAATACTTGTCCATAAAGGATTTTATTTCTCCTTCACTTATGAAGCTTAGTTTGGCTGGATATGAAATTCTCAGTTGAAAGTTCTTTTGTTTAAGGATGTTGAATATTGGCCCCTACTCTCTTCTGGCTGGTAGGGTTTCTGCTGAGAGATCTGCTGTGAGTCTGATGGGCTTTGCTTTGTGGCTAACCTGACCTTTCTCTCTGGCTGCCCTTAGCATTTCTTTTTCTTCATTTCAACCCTGATGAATATTACAATTAATGTGCCTTGGGGTTGCTCTTCTTGAGGAATATCTTTGTGGTGTTCTCTGTATTTTCTGGATTTGAATGATGGTCTGCCTTGCTAGGTTGGGGAAGTTCTCCTGGATAATATTCTGAAGAGTGTTTTCCAGCTTGGATTCATTCTACCCATCACATTCAGGTACACTGATCAAACATAGATTGGGTCTTTTCACATAATCTCATATTTCTTGGAGGCTTTGTTCATTTCTTTTCACTCTTTTTTCCCTAATCTTGCCTTCTCATTTTATTTCATTGAGTTTATCTTCAATCTCTGATATCCTTTCTTCTGCTTGATCGATTTGGCTATTGAAACTTGTGTATGCTTCACAACGCACATTCTTGTGCTGTGTTTTTCAGCTCCATCAAGTCATTTGTGTTCTTCTCTAAGGTTAGCATTTCATCTAACCTTTTTTTCAAGGTTCTCAGTTTCCCTGCATTGGGTTAGAACATGTTCCTTTAGCTCAGAGAAGTTTGTTTTTACCCACCTTCTGAAGCCTGCTTCTGTTAATTCATCAAACTCATTCTCCATCCTGTTTTCTTCCCTTGCTGGTGAGGAGCTGTGATTCTTTGGAGGAGGAGAGGTGTTCTGGTTTTTGGTGATTTCATCCTTTTTGCACTGGGTTCTTCCCATCTTCGTGAATTTGTCTACCTTTGGTCTTTGAAGTTGGTGACTTTCAGATGGAGTCTCTGAGTGAATGTCCTTTTTGTTGATGATGAAGTTATTTCTTTCTGTTTTTTAGTTTTCCTTCTAACAGTCAGGCCCCTCCACTGCAGGACTGCTGGAGGTCCACTACAGACCTGGCTTGCCTGGAAATCACCCATGGGGGTTGCGGAACAGCAAGGGTTCCTGCCTGGTCTTTCCTGTGGTAGCTTCATCCCAGAAGGGTACCTGCCAGATGTTATCCAGAGCTCTCCTGTATGAGGTGTCTTTTTGGATATATGGGGGTCAGAGAGTTGCTTGAGGAGGCAGTCTGTCCTTATCAGAGCTCGAGTGCTATGCTGGGAGCTCCATTGCTCCCTTTAGGGCTGCTGAGCAGGGACCTTTAAGTCTGCTGAAGTGGAACTCACAACCGCCCCTTTTCCCAGGTGCTTTGTCCTGGGAAGGTGGGGTTTTATTTATAAATCCCTGATGTGCTGCTGCCTTTTTTCAGAGATGCCCTGCCCAGCTAGGAGGGAATTTAATCACAGTCTGCCTGTAGAGGTGCTGCTGGAGCTGCCATGGGCTCCATGTAAACTTCTTGGGCTTTTGTTTACACAGGTAAAGTTAGAACTGCCTTGGCAATGGTAGACGCCCTTCCTCCCATTGAGCTCGACTGTCTGGGTTGAGTTCAAGCTGCTGCACTGGCTGCAAAACTCTCAAACCAGAGTGTTTCAGTTTGCTGGTCTTTGTGGGGGTAGGAGCTGCTGAGCCAGATCACCCTACCTTCAGCTCCCCTTATTTCAGTGGAGCAGGAGGTTCTCTCTTGCAGGCTTTCCAGGCACCGGCCAAAATGGCCACCCAGATTTGTGCTGAGAACCTGCAGTGTTGGCTGAAACAGGCAGCTCAGATTTGTGCTGGAAACCCGTGGCTTTTATTGGCTTGGTGGAAATCTCTTGGTCTGTGGGCCGTAAAGACCTTAGGAGAAGCACAGGATCTGAATCGGAGTGCTGGAGTGGCTGGAAATGTCCCTGATGTCCTCCATTGGGTGGGAGGGGGCTCCTCTAACTAGTTGCACTTCCTGGGTGAAGCAGCACCCCACCCTGCCTCAGTTTGCCCTCCTTGGGCTGCACCCACTGTCCAACCAGTCACATTGAGATAAACCTGGTACCTTGGTTGGAAATGTGAAGATCGCTCACCATCTGCATCACTCTCGCTGGGAACTGTGCCTCAGAGTTGTTCCTATTCGGCCTTCTTGGTGGACTCCCACACATTTTCTTTATCTATTCATCTGCCAATGGACACTTAGGTTGTTTCAAAATCTTGTCTACTGTGAACAATGCTGCAATAAACATGGAAATACAATTACCTCTTTGATATACTGATTTCCTTTCTTTTGGTGATATACATAGCAGTAGGATTGCTGGATTATAAAGTTGTTCTATTTTTAGCTCTCTGAGGAATCTTTAAAATGTTCTCCTTGGTGGTTGTATTAGTTTACATTCCCACCCATAGTGTATGAGGGTTCCTTGTCTCTCACAACCTTGCTAGCATTTGTTATTGCTTGTCTTTATAATAAAAGTCATTTTAACTGGGATGAGATGATATCTTGGACTTAGTAGTAGTAGTAGAAGTAGTAGTAGTAGTATTTTTGAGACAGAGTGTTTCCCAGTCTGGAGTATAGTGGCACAATCTCAGCTCAATGCAAATTCCAGCTCTCAGGTTCAAGTAATTCTAGATATAGTTTCTATAGTTTCTACCTCAGCCTCCTGAGTAGCTGGATTACAGGTGTATGCCGCCACACTTGGCTGATTTTTGTATTTTTAGTTGAGACAAGGCTTTGCCATGTTGGCCAGGTGGTCTCAAACTCCTGATCTCAAGTGATCCACCTGCCTCAGCCTCCCAAAGTGCCTGGATTACAGGCATGAACCCCACCACATGCAGCCTCTCATATTACTTTTGATTTGCATTTCTCTGATTATCAATGATGTAGAACACCTTTTCTTATACCTGTATGCCATCTGTATGTCTCTCTTTGAGAAATGTCTATTCAGATTTTTTGTTGATTAATCAAATTATTAGATTTTTTTCTTATAGAATATTTTGAACTCCTCATATATTCTGGTTATTAGTTCCTTGTCAGATGGGTAGTTTGCAAATATATTCTCCCTTTGTGTGGGTTTTCTCTTCACTTTGTTGATCGTTACTTTTGCTCTGCAGAAATGTTTAACTTGATGTAATCCCATTTGTCCATTTTTGTTTTAGTTGTCTGTGCTTGTGGGTATTACTCAAGAAATCATTGACCAGTCCTAAAGAATTCTAGGACAGAGATTCTCTGTCTTAGAGCATTTCCCCGAAGTTTTCTTTTAGTAGTTTCATAGTTTGAGGTCTTAGAATTAAGTCTCTAATACATTTGACTTGATTTTTGTCTATGGCAAGTGATAAGGGTCTAGTTTCATTCTTTTGAACATGGACATCCAGTTTTTCACAGCAACATTTATTGAAGAGACTGTCTTTTCCCTATATATGTTCTTGACATCTTTGTTGAAAATGAATTTATTTTAAGTGTATGGATTTGTTTCTGGGTTCACTATTCTGTTCCGTTGGTCTATTAGTCTGTTTTTATGCCAGTACCATGCTGTTTCGGTCACAATAGCTATATAGTACAATTTGAAGTCAGATAATGTGATTCTTCCAGTTTTGTCCTTTTTGTGTAGGATGCCTTTGGCATTTCTGGGTCTTTTGTGGCTTCATGTAAATGTTAGGGTTTATATATATTTCTGTAAAGAATGTTATTGGTAGATTGCATTGAATCTGTAGATTGCTTTGGGCATATGGACATTTTAACAATTTGATTCTTCCAATCCACAAAAAGGGACTACCTTTCCATTTTTTGTGTTTCCCTTTCAATTTAGTTTATCAATATTTTATAGTTTTCACTGTAGAGATCACACTTCTTTGGTTAATTTCTAGGTTAATTTCTTAATTTTATTTTATTTGTAGCTATTGTAAATGAAATTACTTTCTTGATTTCTTTTTCAGATTATTTGCTGTTGGTATATAAAATATTATGGAATTTTGTATGTTGATTTTGTATCCTGCAACTTTACTGAACTTGTTTATCAGCTCTCACAGTTTTTGGTTGAGTCATTAGGTTTTTCCAAATACAAAATCATATCATCTGCGAACAAGGATAATTTGACTTCTGCATTGTTAATTGGATACCCTTTATTTCTTTCTCCTGTCTAATTGCTCTAGCTATGACTTCCAGTATTGTGTTGACACAGTGGTATAAGTGGGCATCCTTGTTATGTTCTTGGTTTTAGAGGAATGGCTTTCAGTTTTTCCCCTTCTGTATGTTACTAGCTATGGGTCTGTTATATATGGCTTTTATTATCTTGAAGTATGTTCCATTCATACCCAGTTTATTGAGTATTTTAATCATAAAGAGGTTTTGAATTTTATCAACTTTTCAGCTTCAATTGAAATAATCATATGGTTGTTGTCCTTCATGCTATTGATATGATCTATCATGTTGATTGATTTGTGTATTTCAAGTTATCCTTTCATCCCAGGAATACATCTCACTTGTTCATGATGAATTATATTTTTAATGTATTGTTGAATTGGGTTCTTTACAATGTATTGTTGGGTTGTTTATTTGAAATTCTTATACTCTTTTATGTAGGTGCTTATAGCTATAAACTTTTCTCTAAGTACCGCTTTTACAACATTCCATAAGTTTTGGTATGTTGTGTTTCCATGATTTACTTCAAGATTTTTTTAAAATTTGCCTCATAATTTCTTCATCAATCCACTGGCCATTCAGAAGCATATTATTTAATAATCCATGTTATGGCATAGTTTTCAAATTCCTCTTGTTACTTATTTCTGGTCTTATTTTATTGTGGTCAGAAAAGATACTTGATACTATTTTATTTTTTGAATTTTTAAAGGCATGTTTTGTGGCCTAATCCATGGTCTCTCCTTGAGAATGATTCACGTTCTGAGGAGAATAATGTGTATTCTACAGCCATTAGATGAAATATTCTATATATATCAATTAGGTCCACTTGGGCTATACTCAGATAAATATCAGTGTTTCTTTGTTGATTTTTGTCTGGATGATCTCTCTAATGCTAAAACTCGGGTGTTTAAATCTTTATTACCGTTTTGGGGTCTATCTCTTTATCTTTAATAATATTTGATTTATGTATCTGGGTTCTCCAGTGCTGGGTACTTACATATTTTCAATTGTTCTATCCTGTTGCTGAATTGACCCCGTTATTATTACATAATGACCTTCTTTGTTCTTTTATGGTTTTTGTCTTGAAATCCATTTTGTCCCATATAAGCATATCTACTTGATATGTTTTAGATATCTGTCCCTGCCAAAATCCCATGGTGAACTCTATTCCCCAGCGCTGGAGTTAGGCCTGGCAGAAGGTGTTTGGATCATGAGGGGAAGATCCCTCATGACTTGATGCTGTCTTCATGATAGTGAGTGAGTTCTTAGAAGGTCTGGTTATTTAAAAGTGTGTGGTATTTCGCCTCCACTCTGTCTTGCTTAAAAGCTCCCTAAAAGCAGATGCTACTATGCTTCTGGTATAGCATGCAGAACCATGAGCCAGTTAAGCCACTGTTCTTATAAATTAACCAGTCTCAGGTATTTCTTTATAGCAATTCAAGAGTGGCCTTTATAGGAATTCAAGAATGCTTTATAGCAGTTTAAGAAAATTGGTACCATGGAGTCAGGTATTGCTATAAAGACACCTGAAAATTTGGTCCTGGGTGATAGGCAGAGGTTGGAAGAGTTTGGAGGGCTCAGAAGAAGATAGGGAGATGAGGGAAAGTTTGGATTTTTATAGAGACTGGTTAAGTGGCTGTAACCAAAATGCCTGATAATGATATGGATAGTGAAGACCAGGCTGCCAGGGTCTCATATGGAAATGAGGAGCTTACTGAGAACTGGAGCAAATGTCACGTATGTTAGGCCTTAGTAATGATCTTGGCTGTGTGGCATTTATGCCCTCTGGATCTGTGGAAATTCGAACTTAAAGAGTGATGATTTAGAGTATTGGGTGTAAAGTTTCTAAGCAACAAAATATTCAAGAAGTGATCTGGCTGCTTCTAATGACATAGATTTCGGAGCAAAGAAATGCCTTAAACTTGGAATATAAATTTAAAAGGAAAGTAGAGTGTAAAAGTTTGTAAAATTTGCAAGCTTACCGTGTGGCTGAGCAAGAAAAAGCTTTCTCAGAAGAGGAATTCAAGTGGGCTGTGTAACAACTACTTGCTAGAGATCTTTGCATATCTAAAAGAGAGCCAAGTGCTAATATCCAAGGCAATGGGAAAAGGGCTTTGAAGGCATTTTAGAAACCTTCACAAAACTCCTCCCACCACAGACCTGGAAGCCTAGGAAGGAAGGAGGTTCCCTGGGCCACCCCAAGGCCCTGTTGTCCTGTGCAGCCTTGGGACAATGCTCCCCATATGCTGACGACTCCCGCTCTAGCCTCAGCTCAAAGAGGCCCAGTATAGCTCAAGCTGACACTTTGGAGAATGCAGGCCATAAGGTTTTTGGCAGCTTCTATGTGATCTTAGGCCCGTAGGCACACAGAATGCAAGAATAAAGAAGGCTGAGGAACATCTGCCTAGATTTCAGAAGATGTATGAGAAAGCCTGGGTGCCCAGGCAGAAGCTTGCTCCAAGGGCAGAGCCATCATAGGGAACCTCTGCCAGGGTAGTGCCAAAGGGAATGTGGAGTTGGAGCCCACAGGCAGAGACCTCAGTGGGCACTGCCTAGTGGAGCTGTGAGAAGGGGGCCACTCTCCTCCAGGTCCCAGAATGGCAGATTCACTTGCGGCTTGAACCCTGTACCTGGAAAAGCTGCAGGCAGTCAGCAGCCTGAGAGAGCAGTCACAGGGACTCAACTTTGTAAAGCCACAGGAGTGGAGGTGCCCAAGGCCTTGGGAGCCCAGTTTTTGAACCACCATGGCCTGAATGTGAGACATAGAGTCAAAGGAGACTCTTGGAATTTTGAAATTTAATGACTGCCCTGCTCAGTTTCAAATTTGCATGGGACCTGTGACCCCTTTCTTTTTTTTTTTTAATTATACTTTAAGTTCTGGGGTACATGTGCAGAACATGCAGGTTTGTTACATAGGTATACAAATGCCACGTTGGTTTTCTGCACTCATCAACCTGTCATCTACATTAGGTATTTCTCTTAATGCTTTCCTTCCCCTACCTCCTACCCTCTGAGAGGTCCCATTGTGTGATGTTTGCCTCCCTGCGTCTGTTTGTTCTTATTGTTCAACTCCCACTTATGAGTGAGAACATGTGGTGTTTGGTTTTCTGTTCTTGTGTTAGTTTGCTGAGAATAATGGTTTACAGCCTCATTCATGTCCCTGCAAAGGACGTGAACTCATCTTTTTTATGGCTGCATAGTATTCCATTGTGTATATGTGCCACATTTTCTTTATCCAGTCATTACTGATGGGCATTTGGGTTGGTTCCAAGTTTTCTGCATAAATGTCTTCTTTTGAGAAGTGTCTGTTCATATCCTTTGCCTACTTTTTGATGGGGTTGTTTGTTTGTTTTGCAAATCTGTTTAAGTTCTTTGTCGATTCTGTATATTAGCCCTTTGTCAGATGGATAGATTGCAAAAATTTTTTCCCATTCTGTAGGTTGCCTGTTCTTTCTGATGATAGTTTCTTTTGCTGTGTAGAAGCTTTAATTAGATCCCATTTGTCATTTGGCTTTTGTTGCCAATGCTTTTGATGTTTTAGTCATCAAGTCTTTGGCCTGAATGGTATTGCATAGGTTTTCTTCAAGGGTTTTTATGGTTTTATGTCTAACGTTTACATCTTTAATCCATCTTGAACCAATTTTTGTATAAGTTGTGAGGAAGTGATCCAGTTTCAGCTTTCTGCATATAGCTAGCCAGTTTTCCCAACACCATTTATTAAATAGGGAATCCTTTCCCCATTGCTTGTTTTTGTCAATTTGTCAAAGAGCAGATAGTTGTAGATGTGTGGTATTATTTTTGAGGCCTCTCTTCTGTTCCATTGGTCTATGTGCCTATTTTTTTGTGCCAGTACCATGCTGTTTCATTACTGTAGCCTTGTAGTATAGTTTGAAGTCCAAAATTTCCTCCTATTTAGTCTACTACACATACAGAACCAGAAGCTCTGCTGATGGAGTCTAGCAATCTGTCTTTTGTCAAAGTTTCCAAATGATTCTGATGCATACAAAAGTTGGCAAACCACTAATACACAGTGTATATTCCTGTCTTAATCCATTTGCGCTTATATATAACAAATAACTATAACAGAATAACTACACTAGGTAATTGATGAAGAACAAAAATTTATTTGCCACTGTTTTGGAGACTGGAAAGTCCAAGATTATAGTTCCAGCATTTCATGAGGGCCTTTTTGCTACATCTTACCATTGTGGAAGGCAGAAGTGCAAGAGAGCAAATATTTCACAAGCTTTTCTTTTAATGGTGTTAATCCATTTATGAGAGCAGAGGCTTTGTGATCTAAACACCTCCAATCGGATCCCTCCTCTTAACACTGTTGAATTGGTGATTACATTTCAAATATATGAATTTTGGAGGGGACAAAAGCATATATTTGGAGGAGAAAAATATATGAAGCTACATTTGTTATAGTCCCAAAATAAATATCAATAAAAATTATTTTTATTCACAAAGCATTCCCATTTGAATATTATATTATCACCCTTACAATGAGATGTCAAACTATTAGAATATTCACAAACTGGGCAAGTTTTACAAGATGAAGTGTGTAAGTATGGGTAGGAACCGCAGGTAACAGTTGACAGATTATTTTAGTATCTCCTGACTTGTTAAAACAGGATAAACCTAATTTAGGAATCTGTCCATCCTTTATTCTGCCTTTTCCTTTGGGGAGAAATAGAGGGAGAGAAGCTTTGGGAAATAAAGTTGAAATTTCATCTGAGACTTACTGGGTAGAAATTTATGCCTAAGTACATCTAAAATGTGAGTGATGAAATGTATGAACAGAGAAAGTTTTAAGACCCTTACAAGCTAAGTAGACAATTTAACATAGGGAATTGCATCAAGCCTGAAAATGGCCCAGGAAATTGAATAAATAAGAAAATTACAAATGGCCTTTCCAATAACCAAAAACTGAATCTAAGGAGATTATACTTTTTCATCTATATGTACATACAATTATTTCTATTGATGATGTGTTCTACAATGTTAGACAAAACCAAGGAAAGGTTTTCTGTGCCATCCCCACATGAATGAATGGAGAGTTAATTGAAGACCAGCAGGCTATTACTGCCTTTTCTCTGTTTAACTTCAGAATAAGAAATCCTTCTTCAAACCTGTGTCATGAGACTTCACTTATTTTTAGTTTACTATTGTTCTCATCATCCCAAAAGAATGATAATTTTAGTTTTGCATATCTTTAAAAAATAAATACCCATGTGCATTGCCTGTGTTTATTGTGAACAGTTCTCTAGCCAGAGAGAGAGAAAACTGAAACATGTTAGTGTGATGACAGGAAAATACAAAATGATAGAAAGTATAGTTATTTCTCTTTTTCTCTTTCCAGTATTTCATTATTTAAGATGGTTATCTTCTGTGTTAAATTTGTCATTTTTTCACTAAGGTATCAGGTGGTTTTGTATATAAAATAAGAAAAGATAAATAGCTAGAATTAGAGCTTTCTTAATGTTTTTAATATGTAGAGTTCATTTTAATTAATTAAATATTACCATTTTAACCATTTATTGAATATGCTGTGTGAGGCTTTCTGGATCCTTGATAAGAAAAACCTATTTTATACTTATGTATACAGTATGTACATTTATTTAAGGTGTATGAAATGATATGAGTATGTAAATTATGGTGGTTTAGTATGTGAAAGATGTCACTTTAAGAGTACTCTTTCAGAATCATGTGATTTTTTTTTTTCATTTTGGCATAGAACTATTATACCAGAAAGGCAGCAAAAATTTCAGAACAAGTAGACCAGTTGAAAATGAAGGGAATGGAAGAAAGAGGAAGGGAGGAAGAGAGGGAGGAAAAGAAAACTTGAAGAAAAAGAGTAAAATGATTTAAGTTTTCAAAATTTTTGAAAAATCATAAAGTGCAAAGAAAGTGAAATAATAGAATTAATTAAAAAGATCATGCCACATTTGAAACAAAAATGATAATAATGTAAATCAAATTGTGTTCTACTTGAAAACAATAAACTCTAGACTAATTAGGAGAAGACAAGGAGGAAAGCACAGAAACAAAAAGGTAGGGAGGAAATGAAGAAGGGCCACAGATACAGAGGAAATTTAAAAACTAAACAACTCACCACTTTCTCCAAATCAATTCAAAAGCTGAATATAATAGATGAGATTCCAAGAAAATGCAAATTGCTAAATTCAACAGATGAAGTAACAGAAAACACAAACAGATCAATGGCATGAGACAAATATGTTCAGAAAGAAAACCACCTCCTCTTCACTACTTCATCTCTAATATTGGGCAAAGGGACACAAACCAGAGGTTTTTACAGGTAAGTCTTATGAATATTTCAAGGAATTGATCCTGATGTTGCTATTTAAACTGGTTAATATTACTGAGAGCAAAGGAAATGTTCTAAACTATTTCAAAAATCTAACGTCTTTGATATCAATAGCAGACATATTAGTACAAAGAAAGAAAACTAATTTTAAAATATTAATTTTAAAGTGTCCCCAAGAAATGAACTCCAGCAAAAAAAACAAAAACAAAAAATTAGGAAATGCAGTAGAAAACTGGGTTTTTTTCTAGAAAAAAGAATGATTTAATATTAAGAAATACGTGCATATAACCTATATTACATTATAAGACAAACGCTAACAATATGTGTACATATAACTACTATAAAAACATATAGCAAAGCTAGATTGATGGTCAAAAGGCATGTTGAAAAATATTTTTTTCAACTTTTAGGTTCAGGGGTACATGTGAAGTTTTGATACAAAGGTGAACTTGTGTCACGGGTGTTTGTTGTACAGATTATTTCATCACCCAGGTATCAAGCCCAGTACCCAATAGTTATCTTTTCTGTTCCTCTCCCTCCTCCCACTCTCCACCCTCAGGTAGATCTCAGTGTCTTTTTTCCCTTTCTTTGTGTTCGTTTTCATCACTTAGCTCCCACTTGGAGTGAGAACATGTGATGTTTCTGTTCCTGCATTAGTTTGCTAAGGATAATGGCCTTCTGCTCCATCTATGTTCCTGCAAAAGACATGATCTCATTCTTTCTTGTGGTCACATAGTATTCCATGGTGTATATGTGCCACAATTTTTTTATCCAGTTTGTCACTGATGGGCATTTAGGTTCATTTAATGTCTTTTCTATTATGAATAGTGCTGCAATGAACATTCACATGCATGTGTCTTTATGGTAGAATGATTTATATTCCTCTGAGTATATACCCAGTGATGGGATTGCTGGATTGAACGACAGTTCCGCTTTTAGCTCTTTAAGGAATCACCATTCTGCCTTCCATAATTGTTGAACTAATTTACACTCCCACCAACAGTGTATATAATGTTCCATTTTCTCCACAACCTTGCCAGAATTTATTAATGGATTTTTTTTTTTTTTTTGAGACAGGGTCTTGCTCTGTTGCCCAGCTGGAGTACAGCAGTGTAATCTTGGTTCATTGCAGCCTCAACCTCCTAGGCCCAAGCAAGCCTCCCATCTTAGCCTTACAAGTAGCTGGGACTACCAGCGTATGCCACCACAACTGGCTAATTTTGTATTTTTTGGGGAGATTGGGTTTCCCTATGTTGCGTGGGTTGGTCTTGAACTCCTCAGCTCAACAGATGTGTCTGCCTTGACCTCCCAAGGTGCTGGTATTATAGGTATCAGCCACAGTGTATGTTCTTGCCTTTTTAATAATACCCATTCTCACCAGTGTGAGATGGTACCTCATTGTGATTTTATTTGCATTGTTCTAATGATCAGTGATACTGAGCTTTTTTTCATGTGCTTCTTGGCCACATGTACATCTTCCTTTGAAAAGTGTCTACTCATGCCCTTTGCCCACTTTTTAATGGTGTTGAAATTTTTTATTATAATCGCTAAATGTTAAATTAAATAGTATTAGGTTGATGCAAATATAATTTATTTTTATCACAAAAAGTAATGGCAGAAACCACAATTACTTTTGCGCCAACCTAATAATTGATGGATGCTTCCATTGTGTTACCAAGCACAGGCTCATCTGCTCACCGCTTGCAATGCCAATGACAAAGAAGAAGCACCATGAAAGAAATTGACTTTATTTACCAAAGCTAGCAGTGGGGGAATGGTCCATGCTCCTGTCTTAAAGAAACCATTTAAGAATTCTGGGTTGAGTGTAGGTATTTAAAAAGGGGAGGCATGGTATGAAGGGCATGCAAGAGTAGTGAGGAGGTACTAGTCTACATGGCTTGTTCTGATGACTTATCTTCAGTTATTGCCCCATATGATGAATAGGCTGGTGCCATCTTGGTTATGAGCAATCTTTAGATGAAGGAAAATTCCATTGCTGCCTGGATTGTTCAAGATTTAGTGTCTGAAACTTCTAAGCAAACACATAATTAAATAAGGAAAACATTGTGCAAAGGGGTACCTAGTGGAAAGAAAGAACATAAAAAATACTATTTTATCATTAACAAGAATCAAGTACCAAAGAGGAAGGAAAGGCAAAGAAAGAAAAAGAAGAAAAAAATAGGATAATTGTTTATAACTGTAGTACTTAATAGTGGAACACTGAAAAATTTATCACTACACTGAGAAAACATAAAGCCGGTCTATTGCCACCATTACTATTATTTAACTTTTTTCTAGAAGTACTAGTCAATGTAAATACACAGAAATCTATATTTATATACGTAAAACCTTTTTGTTAAAGGAAGAGGCCAAATTCTCATTTTAAAAATGATGAGATCATGTAACTGGAATAACCAAGTGTTTCAATTTAACACTATCAGGGACTAAATAAACATTTGAATAGGTACAAAATTATTATACTTAGCTTTCTTATTTATAAAGACCACTAGAAATAGAGATCTCTATGTTTATAATAGTAAACACATGTAAATAAATTACAGAAATAAGAGACCTAGAGAAAAAAAGAAACCCTTAACACCCATCAGTTGTTCATTACTGTGTAACTAACCAACTCAAAACTTAATGGTTTAATAAAACAATAGCATATTTGCTCCTGTGTTTGCTTCTTGGCAGTTTGGGTCCTGCTCAGCTGGAGCAGCTCAACTCTGCTCCATGTAGTGTTGGTTTCTTCTTGGTCCCTCTATGGTCTCTCATCCTCCAGGATGCTAGCCTGGGATGCTATTTCTATTTCTGTTAAAACACATTACAAATATATAGTAATAAAAACTTTTGATTTTGGCACAGTGTCAGCCAGCAGATATATGAAACAGGTAAAGATTTCATAAAATTTATTAAAATAAAGCTGCCATTTAAAATTAATGAGAAAGCTATGAATTAATAAAAAGTAATTAGACAACTGAAACCCAAATAAAAATAAAATAATGCTAGACCTTGATAATATTTATTATATCACACTCTCAAAAAAAACTAGAGGACAATATGGAGGAATTTAATTTATAATCTTGGAGTAGAAAGTGGTTTTTCTTTAAAAAAAAATCCAGAATTTATAAAAAGGACAGTGTATAAATTTGTGATTATATAAACATTTTAAATGTATGCATGAAAAAAGAAATAGCAGAAGTACGTCAAAATACTAAAGTCAAACTGAGAAACACATAAAGAGAAATTTGGAATTGGCATGTAAAATGCCAGAAACCCAATAGGAAATAGAATAGACCACGGATGTGAATCTGGAGGTAGAAATACTTAAGGTAAAATATAATATAAATGTATGAAATAATTCACTCACAACTGAAGTATACTCATCCAAAAATAAATTAAACTCTTATATCAACAAACCACCAAAAATAAATCAACAATGCAGAGGGCTTGAGCCCAAGAGTGTAGAGACCAGTCTGGGAAACATGGCAAAACCCCATCTCTACCAAAAAAAAAAAAAGAGAAAGAAATACAAAAATTAGCTAGGTGAGGTGGTGAGTTCTTGTGGTCCCAGCTACTCAGGCTGAGGTGGGATGATGACCTGAGCCCAAGAAGTTGAAGCTGCAGTGAATCGAGATCACTGCAGATAGGAGTGAGACTCTTTCTCAAAACAAACAAACAAACAAGCAAAGAAAACCCCCCAAAGTATCTGATAATGATAGAAGTACTCTTTATTTCTTATTTCTGCTTTTTTAAAAATAATGTATTCTCAGACATTCTCTACTAGTTGGAACCTATCAATTCCACACTTACATCCTACTCTAAAAATACTAATAGAAATAAAACATTTTTTTTTCTAGTTATGTTAGCAAAAGTCCTAGTCATGATTATCACTAAACGAGGGTGGTCATGTGGTCACTGCTGCTATAAATGCTGTGTTAATGTGGTGGAACCCTCATGGAACTATTGCGACTCCAATGTTATCCAAGCCACATGGAGACCTGTAGAATGAGACAGTTCCCAAGAAAAATGAAGTCTTGTTACAGATGAAGTTTCAAGCTTCTCTGAGAAAAATATTAAAGCTCTGAGAAGTAATAAATCCTGTTGCACAAAGACACAGGATAACAGGTAAAAAAGAGTAGCATTAAAGTTATGCTTGTAACCTGGTCTGTCCTATATTACTGCTGACTTGGGACAAATCTGATATTTCCTTTGATCTCAGGTTTCCCCACTTGTATAAAATGGAGATGATAATATGTATCTCACAGTATCGCTGAATGAAGTGTGAGTAGAAAGGATTCATCATATTTTTGGAATCATAGCTTTCACTTCATATTTGTTAGTTCCCCTTACATATGCCTAGTCTGTGCTCTTTACTGCCCCATGCTATTCTGACCTTTTTCTTAACTTAGAGTGCTTGCTGACATGCTCGCTTTCCATTTTCTATCCCAGCAGTTGTCTTTATTTGAAATACTTTTGAATTTTTATTTTCCAAACTAAAGTTCATGCCACACCAGGCAACTTCACAGTGGACAGCCTCTGTACTCTGTACAAATGATAATGAACAAAGAATTCCTGAGGTCAGAACCATAGATACTGCAGGAGTGAGCCCCTGTGGCTGTTAGTGTAAGTATTAGATCAGAATTGACTGTGACCCATGTTGAATGGGTAGATGGCAGTTGGGATTTAATATTGTCCTTTGCAAATGACTTGTGGTAGCTGTAATCCTGAAAACAGCCATGGACAAATCTGATGACTACCCTCCTAGTGGATGAAGGCAAAGGATCCTGAATTTAGGGGTTATCTAGCTAGAGAAGTCCAAGGGGTCCAAGAAGAAATGTGCTGGCCCAAATAATGAGTACCGATGAAGAAAGAGGCTGAGATTAACACAAACTGTTTCAGAATATGCAAATGATTATTGTAACAACACAAAAACCCTGTAAACATATTTTCATTAAGTATGGAGAACTGAAGTCAACATCTTTTCTGTTATCATGATAACCACTCTAGGAGGAAGCGTATTTTCATGCTTTTGTGCTAAAGTAGTCTGGATCAGGCAAAAATAATTTAGCTGCTTGTTCCAAGAAATTCTTGTTCCTGTGAACCAACTAAACAACTTACTTATCAAAATTAATAGTTTTCCTCATCAAGAATCACTTGCAAATACCTCACTTCACTGCAACAATTAATTCAAAGGTACCAGGTCATATACTCTGTCTCCTTAACTTCAACCAGTTTCTATCTTTACAAGTCTTACCTTAAAGTCACCCAGCCCAGCCCCCATACCCCATAAAATCCAGTTCCCAATTATCCTATTTTGAGATATTATTGAGAATTGGTCAAGGTGATGGTCTCTTCTATGGCATAATTTTGCTTGAATAAAAATTTTGCTGGAGGTCTCTGGGGAAGTGACAGTTATATCAATAAATACATAGTGGGAGATATGTCAGAAGGAACCTGATGTTAAAATCAAGGTTGGCAGTTAACTTCCTGATGGCCGCTACAGGTCATCAACTTTACTTAAATGACAATACTTTTTAGAGTCTTTTGATGGGCTCTTTTCTTTATATGAATGAGGAAATTCACATTCAGGATGTTAACAGAGTCGTCAACATTGATACATGTAATTAAAGAAAAAGCCAGGACTAGAATGATTTCCCAACTGTCAAACTTAATTTTCTATTAAAATAATGCCTATCTCTGAATGTCTCTTTATTTATCTATCTATATCTGTGTATGTATATGTATATATTTTTAAAGTATAACATATTTTAAAGTATGTCTCTAAATTATGCTATGAAATTATGAAATTCTATATGTTGTTTGAAGCACTTTTAAAATGATACAACAGATAAAAATGTTACCAGAATACAATCCATTTATTTCAGGGATTAGAGTGCAATTTTCCAAACTTAACCTGACAATAAGAATGACTTAGAATTCATATTGAAATTATATATGCTTGGCTCCTCTTGATCTACTGAATATTTTTATAAGAGGTGCCTAAGAATTTGCTATTTTATTAAGTTGTCAGATTTTTTTTTAATCTAAGGTAAGTATGGGAAATGATGCATTCTAGGTCTGTGGCTCACATACCTGGTTGTACTTTTGAATCACCTGAAAAATACTTTTAAAAAATACCAGTGCCTGGTCATACCCTAGATCAACTAAACTATTTTTGGTAGAGAACCAAGCATGTATTTGTTGATATTGTACCAAGTTATGCTAATGTGCATAGGGCTGAGACCTAGCATATCAAACCAGAGCTTTCTCATTTATGTACATACATATCTTAGTAAAACACACATCCTAATTCAGTGGATCTGCAGTGGGGTCTGAGATTCTGAATTTCTAATAAATTCCCAGGTGAAGCCAAAGCTGCTGTTTGCAGACCGTACAAAGGGCTTAGTTAGAACAGTGATTTTCTAAGTGTGGTCTCCAGACCAACAGTATCAGCATCCCCTGGGAACTTGTGAAAATAGAAGTCCCTGGACCCCCATCCTAACCTATTCAATCAAAACCTTCAGGGCTCTAGCCTTGCCTTTATGGCCCTCCCCCATGAGCTCGTAGCAACAGAAGATTCACTGTAATTTATTTGAAACACTGAACTTCCCCCGGTAATTTTGTTTGAGTAAGAAGTTCTGAGAATAACAATTAATACATAAAATTAGTTTTGTTGGTAGATAGTTGAAAACCTCACAGTTCCAGGAAAATTATGAATTTGGAATCAGAAAACCATATTTTAAATTGGAGCTCATTTTCCTCTTAGTTATGTGAACTTGAGTGAATCATGTAACCCTGAGCTTTTAAATGAGTACTTTTTTACCTACTTTACATGTTAGCTATGAGGAATCAAGATGTTATTATTATAGATAGCAGAAATATATACCTGGTGATGATGAATGAGGTGGATAAAGAGATAGAAATCTTAAACTTGGTTCCAGCTTCACAGAATGTTCAATTTATTCACAAATAAGTCAAATAACAAACACTAAGAAAAGCAAAAAGTTGTTGGAAAGAGCAAAAGAAGAGATGGTAACGTTTACAGAGAACTCATTTGGTGCTTTAAATATGATATTTCATTTTTCTGCCATACTAAAAATGGCAAATTTATAAATTCCAAGTGAAGAAATACTAAATTCCAAGTGAAGAAATTAAGACAGCACAGAAAATAAGTTAATAACCTTTGGAGCCATATTAAAGGGCTTTTGCATCAGAAAACCTAAGTTTGAGTGAGACTCTGTTGCTGGCTATGGACCATTGATTAAAATTCTCTGACTCAATACATCTCCAGCAATAAAGAAATAACATCTGCCCTATGAAACACTTGGTATCCATAAATTTTAACAGGATGTGACATTGCTTTAAAAATTTCAAAGATTTTAACAATATAACTCTTGTAAAATAACATGAGATGTATAGAATTTAATAATTTTAATATTTTGCTAAATTCACTTCAATTTCTCTGAATTATGTAGCAGAGGTATACTGAATGGTAGAATATTTACACATATTCAAACTTCATTTCAATAAATTTCCATATAAGTAATTGTTTTTTATGAGTGTTATTTATTCAATAAATATTTAGGGAACTCTGAGTACAATTATGTCGATTTTTTTGTGTCATTGCTATTTCACTTTCATTTTATAGAAGGGAATTCATCTACCTAGTGCTGATTTTATGGGTAACTTTTATGTTTCTATCATATTTTATATATCCCGAGTTTCATTTTACTGGCCTTTGAGGGAAGGCTCACTCTCTTTCTCTGTCTATCTGCTTTTCATATTTTTAGGGTTTTGCAGTTGTTCCTACCTAGCCTCCCACAGCTCCCAGTTGAGAACTGGGCCTCATGTAGATGGCTCAGTTCTACCCCACGTTGGCGCTGCAGCTGTTACTAATACAGTGGCCAGGCCTGCACTTGTGCCTCTCTGTCCTGCTACTTCTGAGGAAGGCGGACAGGTTGCCATGCAGTGGTTGGCAGAAACATTTTTCAACTTTATAAGAAAAGGTCCTTTATCATGGCTTGCTTTTAACACAATAATCCTGTCTTCATTTTTCTTCACCTTTTCTGGGGAACTTTTTCCTTCTAATGCCATCTGAGTCAAATTCTCAACTGCTTCTGCCTGCTTAAAAATCTAGAGCCCACTTCTTCACAGCCTCGTCAGCATTGTGGAAGACATTGTGGCAATTCTTAAGGATTTACAACCAGAAATACCATTTGACCCAATAATCCGATTACTGGGTATGTATCCAAAGGATTAGAAATAATCATTCTTCTATAAAGACACATGCACACATATATTTATTGCATCACTATTTACAATAGCAAAGACTTGAAACCAACCCAAATGCCCATCAATGATAGACCGAATAAAGAAAATGTGCCACATATACACCATGGAATACTACGCAGCCATAAAAATGAATGAAATCATGTCCTTTGCAGGGATATGGATGGAGCTTGAAGCCATCATTCTCAGCAAATGAACATGGGAAGAGAAAACCAAACACCACATGTTCTCACTCATAAGTGGGAGTTGAACTATGAGAACATAGGAACACAGGGAGGAAAACATCACACGCTGGGGCCTGTTGGGGGAGGGGGTGTGGGGGGGAGAGGGGAGGGAGTGAATTAGGACAAATACTTAATGCATGTGGGGCTTAAAACCTAGATGACTGGTTGATGGGTGCAGCAAACCACCATGGCACATGTACACCTATGTAACAAACCAGCACATTTTGCACATGTAGCCCAGACTTAGTATAATAAACTTTAAAAAAAGAGAAAAGAAATCTAGAGCCCAGAGAGGGATAATGGCTTCAGTTCTGCTGTTTTGTTTTCTAGTTGTCAGATATTTTGTCTTATACATGGCAGATCTTTTTAAATGTCTTTTATCTCTTATTACTGTGTTTTCAGTGAAGAAGAACTGCCTCAGAGTATAACTTTTAATGCCAGCTTAACCAGAACTGTGGTGTGGAATTTAAGATCAGAATGTTAGGGATATTCAGATTGAAGAAGTGAAGAAGCACTCACGAAAAAGGTCCTGATAGTACCTAAGTAGGCAAAATTAGATCATTATGTTAATTATGAATGATCACATCAGTGCCTGCATTTGTGCTCTGCATGCACTGAAGCAATGCCCAGCCTCAGTGATGCGGAGGCTGAGCCCATCCTTCCCTCTTTTACTGTTTGCCACTTCATTGCTTTCCTCATCTGTTGGACCCTGGGGAAGTGAGCTTGTTTGGTTTTCACAGTGCCTTTAAATTGGCCATTTTTCAGTTGAATTTCCCCCCAGCTGGCTGTGACGGAATCAGATCAACCTTTTGCAACTTGATGGATTGTTCTATATTCTATCATCAAGAAGGCTGAAAAAAGAGTGACAGCAAAGTTGCCAATTTGTAGGCTTTTCCTAAGGATATGTTCACTTGCTCTATTCCCTTTCTATAAAAACTTACTCTCACTGAGGTATATAATACTTTAAAAACATCAATTAAAAGCACTAAGCAGAGTTTTGGTCATCTTTTCAATTTAATAGGTTTAACTTTTAGACCATAATTGGGTAAAATTGCATTGTCATATTACCTCCTGGCTTTGTATCCATGGAGGCACAGAACTCATCACTGAAAGGTTATCATAAATAATATCCCAGGGTGGGTCTAGCGTGAAAAATTCCATTAAAATAAAAACTAAATGGTTTATTCTGAGCATTGTTGCTAAGTTTCTGGAAATATCTTTGTGAAAGTATAAAATATGAATAAATTTAGAGTTTTTCAGGGTATTAAAATGATCTAAAAATGTTATAAATCATTACAATACAGCATATCCAAACAAATAGAATACTTTTAAATAAAAATAAGAATAAATAACTATTTTTTTTCCTAAGAATGCACTTTTCTTTTAAATTGTCAACTTGAAAAAACAATTATCAATTAGGTAAGTGGCAAGTTAATCAGTGTATAGATTAACAGCAATTAAAAAATAGTAAGTGTGTGTTATATTTTATTTATTTATTTAGTTAGTTAGTTATTGAGATGGAGTCTTGCTCTGTCGCCCAGGCTGGAGTGCACTGATGCAGTCTCAGCTCACTGCCTCTTTCTCCCAGGTTCAAGCGATTCTCTTGCCTCAGCCTCCCAAGTAGCTGAGAGTACAGGCATGCACTACCACACCTGGCTAATTTTTGTGTTTTTAGTAGAGACAGGGTTTCACCACATTGGCCAGGCTGGTCTTGAACTCCCAGCCTCAGGTGATCCACCTACCTCGGCCTCCCAAGTAGCTGGAATAACAGGTGGGCAACAGCACTTCTGGCCAACTCTTCTTTTTTTTTTTTTTTTTTTTTGGAGACAGAGTCTCATTCTCTTGCTAGGCTGGAGTGCAGTGGCACGATTTTGGCTCACTGCAACCTCTGCCTCCCAGGTTCAGACAATTTTCATGCCTCAGCCTCCCAGGGAGGTGGGACTACAGGAGTGCGTCACCATGCCCAGCTAATTTTTGTATTTTTTAGCAGAGATGGGGTTTTACCATGTTGGCCAGGATGGTCTTGATCTCCTGACCTCGTGATCCACTCTCCTTGGTCTCCCAAATTGCTGGGATTACAGGAGTGAGCCACCGTGCTCAGCCACATGTTATATTTTAAAAAGGAATAAAGTATTAAATTTGACATTTTTCTTTTTCTTTTTTTATTGTACTTTAAGCTCTGGGGTCCATGTGCACATCCTGCAGGATTGTTGCACAGGTACACACATGCCATTGTGGTTTGCTGTCTCCATCCCCCCGTCGCCTACATCAGGCATTTCTTCTGGTGTTATCCTTCCCCAACTTCCCTGTCCCCCGCTGTCCCTCCCCTCCACCTCCTGCCTCCCCCCCGGATTCCCCTGTGTGTGATGTTCCCCTCCCTGTGCCCATGTGTTCTCATTGTTCATCACCCACCTATGAGTAAAAACATGTGGTGTTTGGTTTTCTGTTCCTGTGTCAGTTTGCTGAGAATTATGGTTTTCAGACTGATCCATGTCCCTACAAAGGACATGAACTCATCCTCTTTTATAGCTGCATAGTATTCTATGGTGTATATGTGCCACATTTTCTTTGTCCAGTCTATCATTGATGGGCATTTGGGTTGGTTCCAGGTCTTTGCTATTGTAAACAGTGCCGCAAGGAACATACATGTGCATGTGTCTTTATAATAGAATGATTTATAGTCCTTTGGGTATGCACCCAGTAATGGGATTGCTGTGTCAAATGGTATTTCTATTTCTAGATCCTTGAGGAATCGCCACACTGTCTTCCACAATGGTTAAACTAATTTACACTCCCACCAACAGTGTAAAAGTGTTCCTATTTTTCCACATCCTCTCCAGCATCTGTTGTCTCCAGATTTTTTAATGATTGCCATTCTAACTGGGGTGAGATGGTATCTCAATGTGGTTTTGATTTGCATTTCTCTAATGACCAATGATGATGAGCATTTTTTCATATGTTTGTTGGCCTCATAAATGTCTTCTTTTGAAAAGTGTCTGTTCATATCCTTTGCCCACATTTGAATGGGTTTGTTTGTTTTTATTTTTTTTTCTTGTAAATCTGCTTTAGTTCTTTGTAGATTCTGGATATTAGCCCTTTGTCAGATGGGTAGATTGCAAAAACTTTTTCCCATTCTGTTGGTTGCTGATTCACTCTAGTGATTGTTTCTTTTGCTATGCAGAAACTCTTGTGATTAATTAGATCCCATTTGTCTATTTTGGCTTTTGTTACCATTGCTTTTGGTGTTTTAGTCATGAAGTCCTTGTCTATGCCTGGCAGAGACACAACTAAAAAAGAAAATTTCAGGCCAGTATCCATGATGAACATCAATGCAATAATCTTCAATAAAATACTTGCAAACCAAATGCAACAGCATATTAAAAAGCTTATCCATCACAATCAAATAAGCTTCATCCCAGGGATGCAAGGCTGGTTCAACATAGGCAAATATATAAACATAATCCATCGCATAAACAGAACCAAAGACAAAAACCACATGATCATCTTAATAGATGCAGAGAAAGCCCTCCACAAAATTCAACAGCCCTGTATGCTAAAAACTCTCAATAAACTAGTTATTGATGGAATGTATCTTAAAATCATAAAAGCTATTTAGACAAACCCACAGAAAATATCATACTGAATGGACAAAAACTGGAAGCATTCCCTCTGAAAACTTGCACTAGATAAGGATGCCCTCTCTCACCATTCCTATTCAATATAGTATTGGAAGTTCTAGCCAGAGCACTCAGGCAAGAAAAAGAAATAAAGGGTATTCAATTAGGAAAAGAGGAAGTCATATTACCTCTATCTGCAGATGACATGATTGTATATTTAGAAGACCCCATTGTCTCAGCCCAAAATGTCCTTAAGCTGATAAGTAACTTCAGCAA
Source organism: Aotus nancymaae (assembly GCF_030222135.1). Classification (NCBI taxonomy): domain Eukaryota; kingdom Metazoa; phylum Chordata; class Mammalia; order Primates; family Aotidae; genus Aotus; species Aotus nancymaae. Next base: position 81,738,279 of record NW_026988442.1, read on the forward strand.
AGTCTCAGGATATAAAATTAATGTGCAGAAATCACAAGCATTCCTATACACCAATAACAGACAAACAGAGAATCAAATAATGAGCAAATTCCCATTCACAATAGCTACAAAGAGAATAAAATACCTTGGAATACAACTAACAAAGGTTCCCATTCACAATAGCTACAAAGAGAATAAAATACTTTGGAATACAACTAACAAAGGATGTGAAGGACCTCTTCAAGGAGAATTACAAACCACTGCTCAAGGAAATAAGAGAGGACACAAACAAAAGCATCAATATCATGAAAATGGCCATACTGCCCAAAGTAGTTTACAGATTCAATGCTATCCCCATCAAGCTACCATTTACCTTCTTCACAGAACTGGAAAAATCACCTGAAACTTCATATGGCACCAAAAGACAGCCTGCATAGCCAAGACAATTCTAAGCAAAAAAAAAAAAACCAAAGCTGGAGTAATCACACTACCTGACTTCAAACTATACTACAAGGCTACAGTAATCAAAACAGCATGGTACTGGTACAAAAACAGAGATGTAGACTGATGAAACAGAATAGAGAACTCGGAAGTAGTGTCATACATCTACAACCATCTGATTTTTGACAAACCTGACAAAAACAAGCAATGGGGAGAGGATTCCCTGTTTAATAAATGGTGTTGGGAAAATTGGCTAGCCATGAGCAGAAAGCTGATACTGGACCCCTTTCTTACACCTTACACTAAAATTAACTCCAGATGGATTAAAGACTTAAACATAAGACCTAACACCATAAAAACCCTAGAAGAAAACCTAGGCAATACCATTCAGGGCATAGGTATACACTTTTTTCTTAAGACTACTGGCAAAGGCCAGATGTCTAATGAAAAGGTGATCAAGATATTGTGAAGCCAGCTTTGCAACTCTTATTCCATTCTGCTTCTAGATAGTTTCCAGCAGTGAGAAACTCTTTGGAAAGTAGAGTCAATATGCTGTGTGCTTCCAGGGAAGATGGGGCTGGAGTTCCTTTCTTTTCACTTCTAGCCAGTTAAATTGTGGCTTGTATTTGACTCACTCCTGAAATATCCCCTGATTACAAAGAGGAAGAAATGAGCCAGACTGATGTCAATCTGTTCTCTGAAGATAAGAGCTAGCTTCCTGTTTTTCCTGGTTTCAGCACTGTCTCAATAAAAGGGTTTTATCTTAGAAGTCAATGGACTCAAGAGGATTATGTGGAGGAGTGAATCTTCTCCAACAGAGAGTTCCCTGAGCCTGTAGCTAAGGGGTTGTCATAAACCATCACCTGAAGTGGGCATCACTCATGTCAGGTTACCACAAGAAATAATAACTTCTTAGTAATGGTAGGGGGGTTGAAGATCCCACAATAAGTTCCTGTGAGTGAAAGCATTGGAACCACTTGCTATCCTGATTATATCAATTCCACATTACAACTCTACCAGTGAAATCATTTTTAAACTTACCTCCCCCTCCACCTCTTCTTTAATTTTGAAAAAGCCAAATGCAGTATACTGAGGAAAGGTTTATGAGGAGTGTAAATAGAAGGACTGAAAGATACGTAATATTCATGAAGCACTTGGATATTAAGTATTCATGATATATACTAGATACAATGTAGACAAGAGACAATCAGTGTTCAGAATATTCCAACTATAAATGATATCTATGAAGCACTCAAGTTTATGAGGCCTTAATTTGGTCACTTAGTGGTGACACCCATTCTGGACCCATATGTACTCTGTCCAAGTAGAAGAACAAAATCTTGACTGTTTATCAAGCTACAGCTGTGGTCAAGCACACTGGTTCCTGTCCCTCTCTGATAGAGCAAGAGTGTTATTGGTCTTGGCCATCTTCTATGTGTAGTTTCCTTTTCTTAAACCTTAACTTTGATCTGATACAAATGTCATCAGTGGGAAAGGTGATGTGGCTGAGTGACAGACCGAACATAGGACTATTGAAAACACAGGATTCAAGTAGTGTGTGGCCCTCCCAACCCACCTATAGCGTATCCCTAAGTATATTCACTTACCCATCTCTTTCATGCTGCTTATCCTAGTGTTCTTTAAATAGATTTTAAAACACCACGTGATTCAAGAATTTTAACTTCTCTGGGAGCCTTTTTGTTCTGACCTTTAGGGTTGCTTGCATGATAATTTATTGTAGGCCATCGTTGCTCTCAGGTAATGTTCCATTTGATAGCTTCTTATGCTATAGTCTAGCTTTCATTCAAGATTTGTAACAAAATACTTATTAGCTCATTTGGATAATATTTGTCTTCCTTAGTAGACTATAAACACCATGAAGCCATGAAATATTTTTTTCAATGTCTCCTAGAATGCCCAGGACATACCAGGCATCCAATAAATATTTGTTGACTACATTAGCAGACAAACAGAGACTTTTTAATAAATATTTTAGACTTAAAAAAGAATTGTGGAAATAATACAGAGCATTCTCAAGAATTCTTTACTTAGCTTATGCTAATGTTAACATGTTACACAGTACAATTGTCAAAACTTAGAAATGAGCATTGGTGCACTATTAACTATAAACTTTATTCACATTTTACCAAATTTCTATTAATCTTCTTTTTCTCAATTCAGAGTCCAATCCAGGAAACCACATTGCATTAATTGTTGTATGTCTTCTTATTCTTCTAAGGAGCTGGTGATAGTTCATGAGTATTTTCTTGTCTTTCATAGCTTTGACATTTTGAAGAATACTCTTCAGATATTTTGTAGAATATCTCTTGATTTGTGTGTGTCTGATGTTTTCTCATAATTAGACTGAGGGCATACATTTTTGGTGATGTGCCATTTCTAATGTACAATATTCGATGATGCATGATGTCAGTTTCTTATTGCTATTTATCGCTCTTATATGCATCAGAGTTAACTTAAATTACCTAACAGATATTTGCTACTCTGTTTCATATATATGGATCTGGTGGTGATGACTGTTTTGTGTCTCATAAGTCCATTGTTTTCTCTTACCATGCATTCTTTAGTTTTATTACAAAAGGCAGATAGCTTGGGTAGCTCAGTTGAGACTTAGGCAAATAGATTTGACAGCTAGGATGGAAACTCTTCAACTAGGCCTTTAGGGCCCTGTTTTGAGTTAATATAATTAGAAACTGAGCTGGATTTGAAGTCTGTTGTTGCTGTGACAGACCTCTATCTGTCACAGGTATTAAATTATCTAGAGGACGGTTTGTGTTTAGTATTTTTTCATTTGTTTTTTAATGTCCTCTTTATCCTCAGCTTTATGGCTCTCCTTTGTGCTGCCCTCAGCAAGGGCCTGTCTCCGGTCAGTTCCTTGTGAGGTGTTTGCTAGCGTGGCCAAGGGATTGGTGGGTACCATGAGGAAATTTTCTGTTATTCTGACCACAGTCTCGGTCCTAAATAAGCACCATATCTATGAGTCTCAAGGACATAGTCTTTTCAGTCTTGCCTCCCTTACAGTTCTAAGTCTAGAAGCTATTTTAAGTTTTCCCCCAGGATTATAGGAACTTTTCCTGGTCCTTTCCCCAGCTGCAATAGTTATAAACTGATAGCCCCAGCTTCACAGAGTTGACTTTCTCCCTCCAAAGATTCATACTTTGTTTCATACAGGAAACATAAGTTGAGGGTCCTATCTTAGTTTTCTCCCTGTCATTAATCAGCTTTTATTTCCTCCTCCAGTTTTGAAACGTCAGAGAGAATGTCCGATGACTCTCCTGATCTTTTCTGGGAATACCGTATGGTGTTTGTAGAGAAACACGAATCTGCAAGAGGGTACAGACCCCCTGATATTTGCATCTCCCAGGGACTTTACCCTCTCTTGGAGAATAGTCAGCTGGCCTCCCCCCAGTCAACAAATATCTAGGTAATTGCTTCTGACCTGCATCTTTCCCAGATAAACCAAGGAACCTGTCTCTTCTGTCCCTAAAGACACCCGACTCCCTTCTAACTCTGGGTTAGTTGGTTGCTCTGCAACCTCAGTATGTTCAAGAAAAGTTGTGAACACGTGGTTTGCCTGGCTATTTATTGAAAGTTTGGAAGAAGTGTTCTTTCCATTTTTTTTGTATCTGCAGGTGGAAACCAAAAGTTTAAATCACCCCCTTTACCCTCCTCAGACATAGATTTAAAGATGTTTTGCAACAGGAAAGTTGGCTAGGAGAAAGGATGAAACACTAAACTTTAATTTTGTGGTATAGTAATAAGAGCACATAACCGGAAGTCAGATAAGTTTGAGTTCAAATTTCTTCTGTATCATTTTCTCTTTTGAAATCTTGGGCAAATTTGGATCCAGGATTGTCATTCATTACAAAGATGTACAATGATTACAAAGATGTAAGCTTCATACTGTCATTTCCATTAGTAATTCTCAAATAAATAGACTTTTTAGGGAGCAAACAAATAATATCGTGGGTGAGTGGATGAGTAAGGGAACCTGCCCCTTCCACCCTCAGTTGGAGGGCTTCTGCATTTATCAGCTATGTGGATACGACTTACCAGTGAGCTCCAACTTGAAGAAAGAATGCCTAGAAAAATGAAAAACAGATGTATGGATGTAAAATATAAAATGTATGCTGATTAAGTGCCTTTTGTTTTAGATTTTTAAGAGAATTTAGTATCATGTAGTCAATAACAAGGAAAGGCAAATCTAGGAGCTTGAGGTTATAGCAATGAAAATGTCAACAGAACTTTAAGATTATCAAAGGTAAATGGAAGAAACAAGATTGAAAGCAAAGTTAGGAAGAGGTTGAAAATAGATGAATAAATTTGGTGTGGCAATTCTAAAGAGGACAGGACTTGGACTGAGAGGAGAAGTTTGAGAGATGCTTCTGCCACTTATATGTTAGATGGCCTTTGGTAAATAATTGAATCTTTTGGAGATAAGAATTCTCATTTTGAAAAAGTCATTGTAATCAGGTTCTTCTTTTTCATCTACTCTTTCAGCTTCTGTGCTGAATCCACACATTACCATTTGCTATTTCTTTGAACACAGAAGGCTCATCTGCGTTTCCTGCTGATGTTCTCATTGCTTTAACTGCCCAGTGTCAGGAACTAGATCTTTCTTATCTCTCCAGAATTTAGCACAGTTGTGCATAGAAGAGCATTGGCACTCAAAAAAAAGGGGCATTATATCCATCTCTTCATATCCAATGACCTGTTGTTCAGCTTCATCATCAGGGTCACTCACCTGCAAGATAAATGACACGTGTAAAACGAAATCTGTGGATAAGGAGCAGAGTGATGAGTTGGGGGTAGGGCAAAGTGATAATAAAGAGAGGCTTTGCCTTACACAGATTTGTGTGTGTGTGTGTGTGTGTGTGTGTGATTCTTTTTTTTTAATATATATTTCATTGCATTTTAGGTTCTGGGGTACATGTGAAGAACATGCAAGATTGTTGCATAGGTACATACGTGGCAATGTGGTTTGCTGTCTTCCTCACCATCACCTATATCTGGCATTTCTCCCCATGTTATCCCTCCCCAACTCCCCACCCCGTGCTGTCCCTCCGTTAGTTCCCCCCTACAGACCCCAGTGTGTGATGCTCCCCTCCCTGTGTCCATGTGTTCTCATTGTTCATCACCATCCTATGAGTGAGAACATGCGGTGTTTGATTTTCTGTTCTTGTGTCAGTTTGCTGAGAATGATGGTTTCCTAGTTCATCCATGTCCCTACAAAGGACACGAACTCATCATTTTTTATGGCTGCATAGTATTCCATGGTGTATATGTGCCACATTTTCCCTGTCCAGTCTATCATTGAAGGGCATTTGAGTTGGTTCCAAGTCTTTGCTATTGTAAACAGTGCCGCAATGAACATTCGTGTGCATGTGTCCTTATAATAGAATGATTTATAATCCTTTGGGTATATACCCAGTAATGGGATTGCTGGGTCAAATGGAATTTCTATGTCTAGATCCTTGAGGAGTTGCCACACTGTCTTCCACAAGGTTGAACTAATTTACACTGCCACCAACAGTGTAAAAAGCATTCCTATTTCTCCACCCTACTTTCAGAGACAGCAAAAACAAATGTGGAAATATAGAAGGGTGTGATGTTGGGCTGTCCACCCTAGTTGTGCTCTCCAAGTTGGTAAAATTTGCTACCAATCACTCTGCACTGACTTTTTACATAATATTCATGTTCATAAATGTGGAGAAGGTTAGTGGGCTACTAAACAGCAGTACATCCCAGGCAACAGGCAAGACAATGCTTTAATTTTTGGTTGCAATAGCATTCCATCAGGCAATTTACTATTAGAATTCTTTGAGTTGCTATATTGATAAAAAAACTGCCCCTAAGCCACTAAGTCAGACCCCACCAAAGTGTTGGAGATACTCCCAAGAAAAATTTCCTTTCATGACTTATAAAAACAAAGATTCTGTACTTACACAAAAATCTCCAGGTAATTTCACCCAGCATTAAGACCTGCTAAGTCTAGCTTTAACAAACCTTTCCATCTCAAATTTCACCAATCCCTAACTTCTGTTACATCAAGCCACCCCTAACTCTTATGAGCCATACACAAACTCTCTATTCTAGAATCTTTCAGTTCTTACACATATCAATGAGTTTTAGAGTTTCTGTTAACACAGGGACTATTTTGTTGTTGTAACTCTTACTACAAAAATTAGTGTGAAGCTTAAATGTGGTAGGATTGCTCTGGAAGAATGGGAGCCATGGGAGTAGGCTTGAATTCTACCTTAATGCTGTTTTTTTTTTTAATAATGAAAGTAATTATGTTTTTATTTAAATGTTGCTTATTAAGCATTAGATCGACAAACTTTTTTATTTTAATAGTTTTGTAAGATGAATAAGACTGGAATACACACACACACACACACACACACACATATGTTTTATTGCACTTTAGGTTCTGGGGTACATGTGAAGAACATGCAGGACTGTTGCATAGGTACATACATGGCAATGTGGTTTGCTGCCTCTATCACCCCGTCACCTACATCTGGCATTTCTCCCCATGTTATCCCTCCCCAACCTCCCTACCCCCTGATGTCCCTCCCCTATTCCCCCCAACAGACCCCACTGTGTGATGCTCCCCTCCCTGTGTCCATGTGTTCTCATTATTCAACACCCACTATGAGCAAGAACATGCAGTGTTTGATTTTCTGCTTTTGTGTCAGTTTGCTAAGAATGATGCTTTCCAGATTCATCCATGTCCCTACAAAGGACTCAAACTCATCGTTTTTTATGGCTGCGTAGTATTCCATAGTGTATATGTGCCACATTTTCCTTGTCCAGTCTGTCATCGATGGGCATTTGGGTTGGTTCCAGGTCTATTGTAAAAAGTGCTGTAACTATGTCAAAGCCCATTGGAAAAAGACGAAAAAAAATAATTTAAAAATCTGGTTCTAATTTTAGATTGAGAAATCTGTGTGATTTTCACCAACTGAGCTCACTTATCTCATTTAATTTTTTGAATTTACAAAATGAGGGAATGAGACAAGGAGATTTCTAAGGTAACTTCTATTCATAAAATTATTTAGAGTGACTATAATTTATTATATTGGCAATTTCCACATTTATACATTAAAAATGGGTTTCTGCACCAAAGATTTAGGCAAATTGTCTCGAAAAATGTTCGTTGAAGCACATGGGTTCATGTGGCTTAATGTTATACCAAGAGACTGTGTTGTTCATTTAGGGCATTCATTAGCTACTGACTTGACATAAGAAAAAAAACCTGTAATTAATAAACTAGTTATGAATTCCACATCCTCAAGTAAAAAGTGCAAACAGATTGTCATTTATGTGCATGGTATTTCTCTTCCTTATTTGACACCATTTGATCAAAATATTGTTATGCCTCAGACTATTCTGCAGGCTCAAATAAATATTGGATTCCTGAGATATAAAAAGATTTTTTACCCTTCAAAGGGACCTTGCCAGTTTCCAACAACCTGCTCCTTAGGCAAAGAAAATGTATTTTTCTGCACATAATTTTGAGTTGATGGAAGGTAAATTGAAATGACATTTTAAAATTTAAAATTAGTTTTAGTAAATTCAATATTGACAGTGTACTACTTGGGAGCACCTGATGCTTGAAGGATCAGAGATCAGTTTGTCCTTGGAGATATCTTGCTTTTTAGTCAAAAAGCATATATATTTATTTTGGTTCCTTAAATGTGAAATTGAGAATCAGAAATAACAAGTTGGCAAAAATAATATCTTTTTTTTTTAACTTTTAACTCCTATATGATGAAACCAAATTCTTAAAATTGTTAAAACTTTTAAAGCGAACTACAATATAAAGTGTGCTAACCTTGTGTATGACTTTTAAAAATGTATAAACATCTGTAATGATCACCCAGATAAAAGTAAGAACAACATTAGCACAACAGAAGCTTTCCTTGTACTTTCTTCTGGTAAACTCCTATCTCTTAAAAGTGATCTCTATTGAGACTTTTAACATCATAAATTAATAATGTATTTTTGTGTGCTTCACATTAAAAGTTATATGGTATGTGCTGCTTTTCATCTGGTTTTCTTTACACTATGCTCATCCAATATAATCACATTTATTGTGTACAAAACTTTGAAATTTTTATTGCTGGCTTATATTCTACTAATGAATAAAACACTATTCATCCTACCATTGATAAGCAATTGGATTGTTGTTAGTTTGAAACTATTAACAATGCCTTTATCAATGCTCATGTACATAAATTTAAAAAATATATGAATAGATTCCTTGTATGAAGTAAAATTGTGTGTGTTTAGTTTTAGTGGTTACTACCAAAAATTTTCCAGAGTTAAAATTGTAATGCTAATTTTATAAGCTCACCACCAGTGCCAACAGTAATACTATTATCCTATTATCAGTGCATTATAAAATTTTTAAATTAAATATGTGCATAATGATATCTTGTTTGCTTAATTTCCCTAATGTAAGTTATATGAGCAGCATCTTTTTATATTATTTTATATAACCTATCTCTTGAATCCTTAAATTCTGTTAATTTTATTTTCATTTCTAAAATTTCCAGAATTTCTTTCAGTTCCTGGAATTCTTTCAGTTTCCAGAAATTCTTCTTTTTGTATTTTCTCAACATATTAAGCATTGTGGTTTTAAACCTTATTTCTCATAGCTCCAGTATTTAGACCACTGTTAGATCTTTATTACTTACCTTGGATGTTTTTAGTCATTTATTTCTGTTGGTTGGCTTGCCTATTAATCTTTCACTAAATACCAGGTATTCTATGCTTTGGGTGATGCTCTTTTACTCCAGAGAGGGTTAAATTTTACTCTAGAAGGTAGATAAACTACAAGCAAAACATTGTATTCTAGCAGAGTCTGTGCTTCCAGCTTTCCCTGGGCTGGTCTATTGTAGGCTGCCCTTCTTGCTAGGGTAGAGTTCCCATGCATACAGTGTATTTTGGGATCTCACTTGAAATTCTTCTTCTCTCCTTTCTTTCTACTTTCCTTTCCTCCTTCTCTCCATCCTTTCTTTTTTCTTTCTTTCTTTTTTTTTCTGTTTTTTGCTTGTTTGTTTGTTGAGATGGAGTCTTGCTCTGTTGCCCTGGCTGGAATGCAGTGGTGCCATCTGAGTAGCTGGGATTACAGGTGCCACCACGGTTGGCTAAGTTTTGTATTTTTTGTAGAAAAGGGTTTCACCATGTTGGCCATGCTGTTCTCGAATTCCTGACCTCAAATGATCTGCCCGCCTCAGCCTCCAAAAGTGCTGGATTACAGGCGTGAGCCACCATGCCTGGCCTGTCTTTCTTTCTTTTTACCACCTTGCCAAGTCCTGATTTCTAACTTCTTTGCGCCAAGGCTGCCAAAATATCTTCTCAGCTTCGTAGCCCATCAGGTATTGCTTTTTACTTTCTAGAAATCTTCCCTTGCACATAGAAAGTTTAAGGACTGGGCAATGCCTAAAGGGAGAAACCACCTATACATTTTAGACTCATTTATTTTTGGCACTTGCATCTGATATTTTGCCCCTGAGTCTGTCAACCTGGGAGCCTTCAACTCCAGACTGTGTCTCCCCAGCCCAGTTTGAGTACCCAAGTCTTTAGGCCACCATGGCCTCCAGATACTTATAATGTGAACTGCAAAGTTTCTGAGGCAAAAGCAAGCGAATAGAAGCTCACCTTGGTATTCTTCCCTTCTCGTGCCTGCTCTTCTTATGCCTCCAAACAGTGGCTTAATGTATTTTATTAATCCTTTATCGTTTTTCTCACTGGTAGAATTAATCTCTTAATCTTTAGTTTTATTGTCATGATCGAAAGTGAGAGTGCATTTTTTAAATGTGTGTGGCAAACATTATAGTGCTAATTTGAAATACAGAAGAAATAAATAATGAAGACAAAGTAACCATTTCATATGATCACAAAGCAAGACTTGTGGACCAGGAAGTAGAATTCTAGTCTTAGAACTTTTGATCCAAGCACTTTATATTCTACAGGTTTGAAATAAAGCTGAACTTCCATGGTTCAGTTTTTATCAGATTATTTGTTAGAGGAAAATTAAAGATCCAACAATCTTAGCTGTTGTAACAGAATACAATTTTGAGTGTAACCTTATGAATGCCTGCTTAATTCAAAGAAAGGAAAAATTCTACTTGAATTAGCAGATATTGATAAAATCCACAATTAGGGAAAAAACATTGTATAGAAGACTGTGGAAATAAAAATTACTCTTAACATCCCTTTAAATGAATTCTAACACATTTATCTTGTCCACAAGTGATAGGACAGAAATATTACACAAATTAATGCATTCATAATATCCAAACCAGTGGCTGAGAAGTGGAGCTTTTAAATGAAAAGGGCATTCATTTTATGACATGTTATAATGCTTAATGTGACTTGCATTTACTATCTCTGAAGTGTTTTACAATGACACTTTGAGGTAGTTCCAATGTTCTAGAGAAAAAAAGGAAATGGATGCACAGATACGGTTTCAAGAATTTACCAGGGATAATCAGGAATTCATTACAAATGCCAGAAATGAAACTTGGAATTTTTGTGTCAACCTCAGCCTCAGCCCTTTCTGCTGTATTTAGAAAAGCTGAATGTATTAGAAATACAGCCTAGGAGTTTTGCTTTGCCCCTTGCCTCTGTATTTGCCCTCAGGCATTTGAAAATACAAAATGAACTGCTAAGGAAAGGTTTCTGAAGTTTAAGATAAAGATGCTGCGGGAAACACCTGCTATTTAAAGCATAAGTGGAATGTATTTCTTTTATAATTTCCGTGGGCACTCACAGAAACTCCCCCGCCTCTGCATAGCTACATTCTTTCATCAGGGAATTTGGGGAGTTCTCAATGGGAATTTCACATGAGCATAGGGAATATCATTTACATAGCTCTTAATGCAAATGATATCCCTGAAGTTGTTGATACATTAGCCTTGGGATCAAGCGTGGTTCTCTTCCCAATAAAGGCCCCAGCAACTCCCCTCCTTATAGTTGTCAGTGCTTTTCTAAGCATGTAAAATTCTCATAATGTTCTATAACTGTTCATGAGATTTTCTTCCACGCAAAATATTGATGAGATGTTTGAAGGCCTCTAAACAATTAGAATTTCATACTTTTACAAAATACAGCATTGGAAAGATTGAGTTTCTTCCTCTTGTAATGTACTCTGTCAGAGAAACTGAAAAGCAGTGATGCTTGGGCTTGAATGTGACAAAAAGCAGACCCTGTCCACTCAGTGGGTATAAATCTTATAATACCTAGATTACAAAATATTCACTCTTGACAAAAACAATGATGCAGTCATCATTTCATTTTCCCTCTGATGAATAAACCATTTCAATCTCTTGGCTCAGGATAGGTGTTCTTCCAATTTGCTTTTTAGTGCCATTGTAAGAAATTACTCCCAGAATAGCTCAATAATGTCAAATAAAGGCTAGAAATATCTGAATTTCTTAGACTCCAGTTGGAACATTCCACTATAGAAATCATAATTGATTTCATTTGCAGATTAAAGAGCCTGGCCAGAAAACAACTCTGCAAAATAAAACAGAATGCTCATATCAGAGTCATATATTTGGTCATTGTAGTCATAGAAACAGATATTCAAGGATGGCAACCTGTAACTAGACTATGTGATCCTCATTTGCTAATGACTGATTTATCTAGAGATAGTAATGTATTTTATAGATTTAAATCATTGATTTTTGAATTATTATAGCAATTTTTTTTCACTGATCCTAGTTACAAACTATGTACAATTTGGTAAAAATTGAGCTCTCTCTTTCAATAAAAGCTTTCTTTCTTGTATAGAAAATTGGATTACATTGTACTAGAAGAAACTTTTAGAATACTAGGCTAAGGAAGAACTATTTAACACTTTCCTTGAAATATTTGAGTGTTCAAAAATTATTATTTCATAGGTCTGCTAATTCTTCAGGAAAGAATGATTCAAATAATTGCTACAATTTTTTCACTTAAGTATGGCTCGCTTGTAGTATGCTATTATTCTGTCACAATAAAAGGTTAAAAAAAGGCAGTGGTAAATTTCTGCAATTAGCCTTCTTATTTTGCTTATGAGTTCAGAAAAGATCAGGATTTTTAAAAGTGCATTTTTTTTCAAAAATGAAAATACTTAAGAAAAGGGGCAGGCAGGGGGGAATGCATAATTGTAGTTAAGATTTTACTAGCAAATGTTTAATTTAGATTGAATAAATATAATTATTTTGTGAACAACAGATGCACACATGACAACTTTAAATCTAATTGTTATATAACTTTTGATATCTAAATATCTAGATTCTATTTTATTTTTATTTTCACCAAAATATACACTGCTGCTGTTATGGGCTAGATATCTGTGTTCCTCCAAAACTGAGGTCTAGTCCCCAATGTGATGGTATTTAGGAGTGGGGTCTCTGAGAGGTGATTAAATCATGAGGGTAGTGTTCACATGAATTGTGAAAATACATCAAGAAGGCAAACTTCTTCAGACACCAAATATGCTGGCTTGGACTTCACAACCTACAGAACTCTAAGAAATACTTATTTGGTTTTTAAGCCCTCACAGTCCATGATATTCTTTTTTATAGCAGCCTGAACTAAGACACCTGATTGAAAAACCTGAAAATTTGTGACACAGTGGACTCAAAATAGCACATGGGATCCTGCTAGTTACAATATTCTTTGTTGGAAGCTGATCAAAAACAGATTATTTCATATCTGTAACAGGAAGTAATTTAATGTTTAGTGAGATAGACAGTAGATATCAACTTCCTTTTAAAAAAAATCATCGAAATCTGTGTCCCGAGGGGCCATCATTGCTTTGAAAGTCCAATATTCTTGAGAAGAAAATAGTAACAGCAGCCAAGGTACTACTCAGCTTATTGCAGAATTCATGTATGGATTGGGATTGCTCTGAAAAATATTAGCATGTTTTCATATATGACAACAAGTATTTCTTAAAGTGTAGAAAGTATTTATATAAATATTTGAGGGCACAGTCATGGCAAAAGAAAATTTCACTCTAACTTCAAATGTAGCCCAACTTAATAACACAAAGAAAGCTATCATCTGACGAATGGTCATTTTTATGAATTTTCTTAATATTTTGTATATACATTAGTCTGGTAGCCTCTTTCATGGGTACACGATCTTTTAAAATTTATTTTGAAATAATCACTATGCCTAGCAATGGCTAACTAGTAGAATGCAGTCACAACCATGACCTTTGTATTTGTGTTTTTATATTTTGTCTAGCCCTTTGGGGTTTCTTCATTAATTTAGACCCCATATCTCAATTTCTTCCTTACTAACATTCTCTAAATATTTTTGCATTTAATTTCAATCATGAATCTATTTTCTTGTGTATGAATATTCTATCTGGAGGTTTCTTAAGTCTTCACATTTTCAATGAGTCCCATAGAGGGTGATTTTTTAATCATTTACCAAGCTAGTAACTGAATAGTCAAGACTGGAAATAAAATACTGCTTTCTGTCCTCCACATGAAAGTGGAAATTTATTCAAAATATTTTTTCAAAATATGTTTTATCACTTCCACTAAACTGTAAAGTAGTTACACTGTGTCCTGCTATTTTACCATTTCTTCTTGGGATCTAGTGAGGGAACTATGCCTATTTATTTAACATTAAAAAAAACAGCCAACATAGATTAATCAATGGATATATCATAAGTATTAATCTCTTTAACTCTTTAGCTTATACTTCACATAATAAAAATTTTATTATATATTTATTCCATATATTCAGGTTTCATGGTATTTATTTGAAGTCATGATCACATTGTCTTATGTTAGGATTTCCCCTGTTGTTTAAAGTTATGGATGTTCCAAAGTACATGAGTTTATCAAGATCATGTTAATTTAGATGTTATGGCCAAATTTTGGTGATTTGGGTTGTCTGCAAATGTCAGAATAGGGATAGTCTCTTATATTTGTTCTGCCTATTGCCTACAATAAAGTAATCACTCATTTAGTTTTTCTTTATCCACCATGCTCTGTGCCTTCTTTCTTCCTTTTTTTCCCCCAGTAATTATTTTAAAGGTTTATTATGCACTGAGGGCAGAACATCTGAAAGTGGTTTAAGCAAGGGTCAGACTTTACAGCAGTTCAGGAGGTAATTGGGGGGTGCCAACTCTGGAGATAAATCTGTTCTGGAATGAAATAATCTCTATGGTAGAGTGCTTTAAAGAAGGATTAACTTACTAGGGAAGTTGGGAAAGATTCCCTTAAAAGATGCCACTGACAACAGGTCTTGAAAGGTGCATACATTTGCTTAGGATGGAGAATGTATGGAAGGTCTTCCAGGTGGGAGCACCACAATTACAAAGCAGCAGAAGCATGAAAGAACACAGGAAGCTAGGAGAAATAAGCCACAGCTGACACCTGGGCTTCAGTGACCTTGTTCCCTGATCACAGTGGAGGAGTGGTAGAAAGATGACACAGAGGGGGATGCCAGCATGGGACATTTTAATAAAAGTTTTATTTTGACATTCTACTCTGAAACCAGTTGATTGATAACTATTTTTCCTATGAATTACTCCAGGAACATAAAAAATGAGCTGAGATTACTAAGCAAATAATTTTAAGAACAAGAATAACACCACCACAAAACATACTTTCAGGACTGACGTGCCATTCTTCATTTTAAAAGCAATCCTTTAAAATAAATTGCTTAAAATCAATCACTTAAAAAAAGATAGAATATAGGGACATGTGACCCTTTAGCTTAGAATGCATGGCTCTCTATTTCATCCACACAATGAGCAGAAACAGCTAATCAAATTTGTTTTGCCCAGTGAATATTCTTTTTTTAAAAAAATGGTATTCGTTCCCTTGATATTTGGGTTTCCTTTGCTGTCAGTGGTTGTTCCTTGTCAAGATACATCATTAGAAAAATTTTTGTTCTTGGCAGTCTAATCCCCTTGGAATATCAAAGAACCCATGGAAATCATCTACCAATTAGAATTAAAGGCTAAGCATCATTAATAGTTTGCATGGACAGGTGTATCTCCTATTTTCTTCCACTCTTGGCTGTGGTATCTAATTAGACAGCAACACTTGTGCTCTGAGAAGAGCTTCAGGATGGTACTCACTGAGATAAGAGCCTTATGGTGCTGGAAATTCCTGTTCCTACAGTGAATAAAATAAAATTTGAAATGTCATAGTGGTTATATGGATGTACACTTCTCTTCAGGAAGATTTAGATCAGTTTTCTTACGCTTAAGTGGTACATGATATCTTCTGAAGGGTGAAATATATCCGTATGTGAGTGCATGTGTGTATGTATGTGTGTGCCTAAGTACATATATATATATATATATATTTATGCTTATAAATTTCAAACCTGAGAACAAATATGTAAAACCTAAGTTGAGAACACTTCATTAAAAAGGAATTTCTGACTTCTGTTTCTGGCCACAATAGGATAACAGACACTGGATTTACCATCACGAAAAGACTAACACTGGACAATACACATATTACAATGGTTTTTAGATTTTGGACATTGAGCAATGCAGGACAATGATACTTTTGACAGATGAGATCAATGAGGTGAGCCCAGGATTTTCCAGTTTGCAAACGAAAGTGTAAGTATTAGGATACCAGATGGAGGTCAGAGATATCCCTTATTTAAAGATGGTACTAGATTGCCTTTGTAGGGCTAACATTAGCCACAAGATTAGAAATTATGGTTTAGGAGTCATGCAGCTGGATGCTACAAGATTCTGACCCTCCCTAAACTGCTTCTATGATCAGTGCTTGAGATACTTTGCAGGCCCTTCTCTTGATGGATCAGCTGGCACTACCCAGATCAATAAAATGGATCATCTGATCTTGTGGCCCTCCCACCCAGGAACTGACTTAGCACAAGAAGACAGCTCCAACTCCCTATGGTTTCATCCCTAACCAATCAGCACTCCTGGCTCACTGGCTTTCCCCAACCCACCAAGTTATCCTTAAAAACAGAAGGTTTGGAGAGACTGATTTGAGTAATAATAAAACTCCAGCCTCCATAAAAAATAAATAAATAAAGATAGAGCAGAGAATCTAAAGTGTGGCACAGCAGGTAGAGATTACAGCAGTGTAAGAGAAAAGAGATCTGCAGAGGATAACCCTTCAGTCTTCACCTGAACACTGATCAGTGCATGCAGGTAAGATAATCACTGAAGTTGAGAAAAGACCCACTCCAAAAAGTTTAGAAGGAATAATTTATTATTATTATTATTGAGGTGAAATTCACATAAAATTCACCATTTTAGAGTGAATAATTCCATGGCATTTATCACATTCACAGTGTTGTACAATCACCATCCCTATTTGGTTCCAAAATATATTTATAACCCCCTAAAAACTTTGTACCCATTAAATTGTTAGTCCCCATTCTGCCTTTCCAATCCCAACTCCTGGCAGCTACCAATATGCTTTCTGTTCCCACAAATTTTCCTATTCTAGATATTTCATATAAATGGAATCCAATAATATGTGGCCTTTTGTGTCTGACTTCTTTTACTTACTATAATGTTTTTAAGGTTCAGTCACATTGTAGCTTGTATCAGTACTTCATTCCTTTTTATGGCTGAATTCTATTGGATGTATATACCAACTTTTGTTTATCTGTTCATCTGCAAATGAATATATGGGCTGTTTTCACCTTCTGGCTATTGTGAATAATACTGTTATCAATGTATGTATACATGTACTTGTTTAAGTACCTCTTTTCAATTTTTTTTTTTTTTTTTTGCTATAATTGTTGGATCATTTGGTAATGTCACTGTCACTCATGCTGAAGTGCAGAGGGGCAATCATAACTCACTGTAATCTCTAACTCTTGGGCTCAAGCAACCCTCCCACCTCAGCCTGCAGAGTAGCTTGAACTGCAAATACATGTCACCACACCCAGCTAATTTTTTAAAAGTGTTTTATAGAGACAGGGTATCGCTATGTTGCTCAGTCTGGTCTCAAACTCCTGGCCTCAGGCAATCCTTCTACCTTGGCCTCCCAAATCATTGGGATTACAGGCATGAACCACCATGCCTGACCTATGTTTTACATTTTGAGGGCTGCAAAACGTTATCTATAGTGGCTAAACGATTTTACATTCCCACCAGTAAAGTACTAGTGTGTCAATTTCTCCACATCCTTGTCAGCAGGCTTCCTTCCTTCCTGTCTTTTGGTCTGTCTGTCTCTCTCTCTCACACATGCATGCACTGTGTCTCTTTCTTAATGGCCATCTAGTGGGTATAAAATGATTCATCTTGTGGTTTTGACTTACCTTTCCTTAATGACTAATAATGTTGAGCAATTTTATTTGTGTGCCTATTGACTATTTGCATATATTCTTTGAAGAAAATTTTACTTAGTTATTTTGCCTATTTTTGATTTGGTAGTCATTTTGTTTTAAATTGTAAACATTATTTACATATTCTAGGTACTAGATCCTTACCAGATGTATGATTTGCAAATATTCTTTACCACTCTGTAGGTTATCTTTTTATGCACAAATGTTTTTAATTTTGATGAAGTACAACTCACCTATTTTTCTCTCATTGCTCATGCTTTTAGTGTCCTATCTAAGATTCCATTGTCAAACCCAAGGTAATAAAAATTTATCCCTATGTCTTCTTCTAAGAGTTTTATGGTTTTAGTTTTTATGTTTATATCCCTGATCCATTTCAAGTTAAATTTTGTAGAAGAAATAATTATTAGCACTATACAAGGGAAGAAAATGTCTTTTTCCAATGATCAGAGTAGAAAATCTCATAATTGGTAGGGTATAATTACTTGGAAGTATATTCAATGTGGATAAAATTAGCCTTAGACAAAAAGGTATTTGTGTCCTGCTTAACAGAGGTTAAAGGAAGCTTTGGAAGAATTAAAACTGTTTCCAGGTAATTAAACTGAATCATAGAACAATGGACAAGTATATTTACAGAAAATAAAAAATGTCAAAAATCCAACAAAGTAAAATTCTCGAAATTGAATCAGTCATGTAAAAAAGCACAATGAAAAGTCAGTCAATATAAAGAAAAATTGTGGAATTACGAGGCAAATACATTAAAATAATTTATTTAAATAATTGTATTCCACATGTTCAAGAAGTAGAATATAGAAGAGGTTCAATAAATAAAAGTTATAAAAATACTCAAATCAAACTTTTGGAAATGAAAAACTTTCATGTTTGAGATGAAGAATGAATGGAATTGATAGCAGATTTGACAATGTAAAAGAAAAGATTGGTGAACTTAAAGCAACATCAATTGAAAAACCCAAAATGAAATGCAAATTGACAAAAGCCCTGAAAAGCATGGATCATGCTTTTTCAGTAAGACCTAAACCTTTCCTTAATAAGGTAACAAAGGTTTTTTTCTTATGTTTAATCCTTGAAGTGTCAGAATTTTAGGTTTTACACGTAGGCCTATGCTTAATTTTAAGTCTTTTTTGTTTTGTATGTCGTGTGAAATAGAAACATATTTTTTGGTTTTTAAAAAATCTTTTTTGTTTTCTTATTTAGGGCCTTATTCATTGAAAAGACCATCTTTTCTCTTTCCATTTGCCTTGCTATCTTTATTTCACTGATAATCAATGATTAATGTATATTTCAGTTTGTTTTATTGATTTACTTGCAATTTTATTATAAAGCTACACTGATAGTTTTATAGTAAGGGAGTCTGGGTCTTCAGTAAATATACTCTCAAATTTATTTTTCTAAACTTTACTATAATTTATTTGTTTTTGTCATATAAATTTTAAAATGAGCTTGACAATTTCTATACAAAAAAAAATCTTACACAAATTTTGGTGAAATTTTGATTAAAATTGCACTGAATCTATAGCTCAATTCTGGGGAAAACTTCTAACTAACAATGCTGAATCTTCCAAACCGTGAACATGATATAGCTCACAATGTTGTAGATTTTTTTTTTCTTTCATCAGTGTTTTGTAGGCCCCACTGTATATGTCTTGCACAAGTCTTCTAAGAATTATACCAAACTTTGTTTGTTCAGTTATGGTGCAACAATAAATGAATCTTTTCAAATACTACTTTCAGTTTTTCATTACTAGTGACAGAGATTCTTTCCTTGACCAAACTCTACTCAGGCTCCTCTACCCTCTCGTCTCAACTAGGCCCTAACAGTTGAGCTTCTGCATTTGTCTTTTCATCGTCCAATTTTAGGAAGAATCCTACTGAGTTAGTTTAGTCAGATTCCCCATATTCAATATCTCATCATGCTTGGTATCCAGTTCCTCATCTGCCACCATCTCCCAGGTGATATCTGCTGATTACCCTGGCCTATTTCAGCAACAATTGATCTAATCAGAATCCCCTGTGCCTTGATGTTTTCTCTTAATAATTTTCTACCCTTCTTGACTATAAAATTTCACTTTTCTCTTTTGTATTTAGAGTTGAGCAGAATCTCATTCCTCCACTGCAAAACCCCATTGCAGTGCTCCCTATACCCATCCTGATGCTTCTGAATAAAGTCTGCCTTACCATTCTTCAACAAATGTGATGAGTCATTTTTTAACACTAGTATGTAGAAATACAATTAATTGGTTGTATATATTGACCTTGTATCCTGTAACCTCCCTGAAATCATATTAGTTTCCATAACTTTGGTAAATTATTTGGGATTTTCCAAATCAATGATCAAGTTGTTTGCAAATAACAAAAATTTTACTTCTTTTTTCCCAAACTGGATAACTTTTATTTTTTATTTTTTCTTGCTTGATTGTCTTAGCTAGATCCTTGGTACAAAGTCACCTTGTTACACATTCTTAAGAAGAGGTATTCAGTCTTTTTTTCTTTAAGTATGATGTTAACTGTAGCTTCTGTGTAAATGTCTTTATATCAAGTTGAGGAAGTTCCTTTCTGTTGCGACTTTTTGATAGTTTTGTCATGAATAGATGTTGAATTTTGTGAATAGCTTCCTCTGTACCTTTTGATGTAATCATATAGTTTGTTTTTAGCTTGTTAATATTGTGAATTGTAATGATTCATTTTCAAATGTTGACCCCATTTTGCATATCTGGGATAAAACTCCATAGTGTTATTTTTAGATTGTCATAAAAAGACTAAAAATTTATTTAACTCAAAGACTATGAAGACCATATCCACAGAGCTCTAATTTAGAAACAGTATTTTAAATATTATAAGTTTTAACTGTATATTCAACAGGTACTAAATTAACTAGTATAAAATATTATTTTAGCTTTAAAATAATACTTGTAAAGATTGTTTCAGGCTATACTAGAAAAATAAAATAATGTGGTCATAAAAATATTTAAAAAAAGAATTAAGGTTTCACTTCAGTGTTAGAGATGGAAGCAATGAGAATTTAAAGACAGAAGGATATGGATTTCTGTTCTGTTTGTTTTTTTTTTTTTGAGATCTAGTCTCACTTTGTTGCCCAGGCTGGAGTGCAGTGGCGTGATCTCAGCTCACTGAAGCCTCCAGCTCCCAGGTTCCAGTGATGCTTCTGCTTCAGCCTCCCAGGTAGCTGGGATTACAGGCACACATCATCATGCCCGGCTAATTTTTGTGTTTTTAGGATAGAGATAGGGTTTCACCATGTTAACCAGGCTGGTCGTGAACTCCTGACTTGAGGTGATACGCCCACCTCAGCCTCCCAAAATGTAAGGATTACAGGCATGAGCCACTGTGTCCAGCCAAGGACAGAAGGATATCACTGATGAATATAATTGAAGGCTGGGAGATGCATAACTGAGATACGCCATAAGAAAGTGTATTTGTATATTCGAGGGGTAGGGTGGGCCGCCTTTGACAAAAGAAAGTATAATAATCAAAAGATAATTTTGTTTTTAATAATGAAAATTTTAGATTTTCTACAGTTGAACCAGCTAAAATATTCTAAATTTTACTATATATCAAATATTGGAGATAGACATATCTTTTTTTAAAAAATCTGACATTAAATATTATTTTAAATATTTTAAGAGATATTTAATGATTAAGTAATTGTCCAGGTCACATAGCTAATTAATGTTATGGCTAAGATTTAAACTCAAAATATTTTACTTTTAAAGTATATGCTATGAACCGCCAACCAAAAATTCAACAGTTTAATAATTGTAATTGTCTTTAATTAGTGATTCATGAATTAAACAGCGTCCCATCTAAGAAATAGAAAGATACTCTGTTGTGTGTGGCAGAACAGTTGGTTTTTGTAAGGTAGATTGAATAGGAACAGGGGAATAGCACAGTGCAGTACGTGGATTGGTTAACATCAGGTTACTTTCCTTATAAGGTTAAAACAGTGAGAACTTTATTAACTTGTAGATTCAGATCAACTGAACCCCTTATGATTGGCTACTGTGAATCTCTTGTTGTTTTGGAAAACTGGCCTGTCTCTCAGTTCAGCTTGATGACATGGCATCTAACACAATTGACTCTATTCTGTATTGGTTTGATCTATGAGATTCCAGTACAGGAGCTTGGTCTAAAACAATGGCCTCTCATAATTTGTTTTAAGATAATCACAATCAAGGACTTGAACAATGAGAATAAAATGGAAAGGTTGAGGTGACACCGAGAAAAGTCTTGTAACCCACCAATAGATAACTATTTATAGAAATTTGAGCTTAACATTTGAATAATACAATGAGAAACAATAAAACACAATTGTGGAATTTATGAGAATCTCACAGATACATAAATGGAGGTCCCAAAAGAAGAAACAAACTTTAAATGAGGAAAGGTACGATAAAATAGAATATTTGCTTCCAAGTAATTTCTACTCACCTACCCCCAAAGATACATTACCTTGGGTTGTTTCTAAAATATAATTGAGAATGAACTTTTGTAACAGCAAATTTAAAGAAAATATTATAAGAATATAAGAATGACTTTTTACATATGAGGATGAGGAAGATTTGTTTGCCCAGATCAGTGGTCCTCAAACTTAAGTATGCTTCAGAATCAGCTGGAGGTTGATCAGCCTTGGCAACCATTGGCATACCCTACTACATTTCAATTGCAGTCTTTCCTCAAGAGCTAAAAATCCAGTCTCCTGAGTTTTTGTCACAGTTGTCTGATTACCTGAGTGGTTATGGGAGAAGTGCTTAATTTCCTAGGTCTCGTTTTCCTCAATATCTCAACTGTAAGTATTGGACTAAATGGGCTTTAACATTCCCTCCATCTTTAGAGTTCTATGTTTTCTTTCTCTGTCTCTCTTTATTTCAGATGTTTAAATCTTTCTTGCTGCTTGCTATTACATGATTTGAGCCAAATAATTCAATTATTAATATATAAAATACGTATTGAGGTCTACCTCATAATGGACATTAGGTTGTAAAAGGAAGAATGTATCCCAACTGTCTAGGAGCTGTATCTTATGAAACAAATCCCTAAGTTACCATGCATCAGAATAGCTTTGTCAAAATTAAACACAACTGAGCCTTGTCCTAAGAGTTCTTATGTACTAGGTTTAAGTAGAGCCCTGATATCTATCATTTTAACTAATCTCAGATGATTATGCTAAGCGGCCGGTTTTAGGGATTAGTGGCTTCATGGAGGAGATGGGCATGAAGAAAGAAGACCGTATAAGGTGAGAGAGCCATCAGAAATCAACTGAATGATTATAATCTCAGCACAGTTTCTCTCTGCTGACTGTGGAATCTTAAAGAAACGTGTGTTCACCACATGGTAGTGATCATGAGAAACACTGAAAGAGGTCAGTGTACAGTACAAATTGGGGACCTGGTTTGGGGCCATGACTCTGCCACTAGCTTTTCCTAGAATCCTTGGTAAATTGTCCTGCCTCTTGAGACTCAATTCCTCCATCTGTGAGATGAAGGTGTAGGGATAGGTGTCATCTAAGATGCCTTTCAGTTCTTATAGCTAGTAGTTTAGAAGACAGGGATAATCCTGTAGACATGTCAGATGGCTTCTAATGACCAGCTTTGAGACAAGTGTCTGTAGGACTGATGTCCTACAAGTGTCCAAAGTGGGCTTGTTTCTGACAATTTTCTTCTTTCTTCTGTAAGTGGATTCAGAGGGGGAAGAAGTGTGGCAATCCAGTAGCATATAATTCTGGATCATTAAATCCACCAATCAGTGCCTTATTATGTTAGGGGATGACTGTATATGTCTCCTCTTTGTGGTTCAATACCATATACTTTTATGATATAGGCTTTTCTTTACAGCAGCCTAAAATAATCAAATAATCACCATCAATGCTATGCTTCCAGCATATTCTCTAGTCTAGTATACAAATTTCAAAACAAGAAACTTCAATTAAGGAACTACTTTCCTGTGAAAGCTGTGCTGAAAACTCTAAAATGCCAAAGGATAATGTCAATTGAAATACAAATGTTTCAGTTTAAACAGGCAAAAAGCTACTTCTTCACTTACTCTAAAAAAGTGAAACTGTCTAACTCCTAACAGAGCTCTCTGAGATATAGATTAATTAATATCTCTGCTCAACCATTCTGTGGGCAATATTTGAAGAGTCAAGAGGTTCCAAACAGCAATGCAATTCTGTTCAGCATGATTTTTTTTCTTATCACAAGGAAATAAATATGTGATTCTGTTAAATCTGTAAATGTTTTAATGCAAAGTGGTATATTTTAATTATACTCTTGCCTTTAAAAAACAAGCTTGTATGTCTAGCTTGTAAAACATAAATAATGATTTCAAATGAGATTGGGGGCTGGTATTGGTTATAAAAAAGTAAGAAGGAAAAACCCTTTATTTTTCTATATGGTTAGAGTTCCCAATGGAATTTTAGTTTGATATATTAAGAGGGATGTGGATGAATTACTGTATGGTTGAAAAACAGTTATTATTAATAATATCATAATTGCAACTAATATCTTACAAATGTCTATTACTTTGAAGACCATTATTATCTTTTTATGATATTTAACGTAGCTATCTTAATATTGAAGGGAAATAGAAATTATTGTACTTATTTTAAAAATGAAAAAAATGAACCTCAGAGCATTTACAGTCTTCATTCGGGGTCATGAAGGTTATGTATGTGGGATACAAATTTAATTCTCCTATTGGCAACCCCTTCAGCCTATATTTGACTCTGCTAATTTTCTGGGAAGTCCCCATCCTCGCAACAGTTTTGGCAAAGTTACACATCTATGATGCTGAATGGTAAACTACAACTGTACTTAGAAGTAGTGCATAAAAGAACATAAATGTTTTTGTTTACACCCTGAAGCCAATGTTCACCATGGCTGTGAGCCATACGTGCCCTTAGCAGGAGAGCTTGCCTAGGCACTGTTGCCATAGAGAAAACATTTACTTGTGGCTTTTCTAAGCTACCTATGAGAATCTATTGTCTGAAGCTGTAAATGTAAAATGGGTCAAATGTAGTGACAATGTTGGTTATAATCTTATTAGTTAAATGCATTCAGGTGTGTCTTCTCATGTTGGTGAATATCACTTATACTACCCATGAATAAAAAAAATTGTGAAGGCAAAATTCAGCACAGGGATATCCTCTTGATTCTTCTTATTCTCTCTCTCATACTGAGTATTTGTGGACTCCTCAGACGGTGGCAGAACTTTCACTGAGTACTGACAGTCTATTCTCTTCTGTCTTCATTCTACATTCATGCACCCAAAGTTAAGATACCACTTGTGTGCTATTTTAATACGTGTGAGAGCCTGTTGATTGTCATGAGCATATATATTAAAAACTGCATCTACTATGGTACTCCTGTCTATCTTTATGCCAGGCTAATAAAGAATTCTCTCTAGTACTGCCCCAACATACTGCTTATATGCCCTTCTTGCTTGCTTACTGCTAACTCCATGATGGCTTAGTCAGACAAAGTAATCTTCCTTGCTCTTCTAGTCAGCATGATTCTTCTCATGGGTTCTAGTGGGTTTCCTGAAGGGCCTCAAAAGATGGCATTAACACAACACCATGACATGTAATATTGGAGAAGCATAGGTCATGACATGACAACCTTCCTTTCAGAGATCTCCAGTGGAGTTCCTATCTCTAGGTAAAAGCCATCATTCATTCTATCATTAGCTGGCAAGCCCTGTCAGCTCTCTGATCTTAACACCTTCTACTCCCTGTCTAGCTCAATTTGCCTTTCTTGCTAGTGATATACAGAAAGGCATTTCTGTGGTCCTAGCGTTTGCTCATCTCTCTGTCCCGAATGCTTTCCACCTACCTATACATAGGCTAATTCCTTTCTCTCTCTTAGGTTTTTGTTTATATGACATTTGTACATTGAGACATTGTGTAATACCACTGTTAAAACTGCATCACGTGCACACACACTTTTCACATTATCCTTTTATCTACTATATTTTCCTTGATAAAAGTTATTTTTAATGTATCGTTTAATTCTTTTTGTTTTTCTGTCTCTTCTTACCAGAATATAAGTTCTTCTGGGGCAAGAATTGCAATTTTTTTGTGTGTTTTTTTGTTGCTGTATTCCCAAGTCTGGATCAAGTGCCTGGCACATGGTATCTTCAATAAATACTTGCTATATGAAAAACATGTCTAGGCAGTTCCCTAATATGTTGTTTTTGTGAAGAATGAAGAACAATAAAATGGATAACAGGAGTTTTTAACAATGTAGACTAGAAAACCAATTTATTAGTACAAAGTTTTGTTGACTCTCATGTGATATAAAAATATTCTATTTATTGGGAAAGTGCATAAAATATAGTTGTTTTAATTAGTAATTAAAATCAGTATTTACTTTATTCTCAAAAATATAACATATAATTTAATCTGTTTTCATATACCCATAATTTCATCTGTTTTTAGGTATTGGGTTTGCAGAAAGATCCTAAAAAGACTTCCTGACTCAGATGTACAAGAGTTAGGCCAACAATCCTTATTGTCTTGAAAATGGCCTTTTTTCAAATTGACAAACATGACCTAGTTTCAGTTCCAAGTCCATCATTCCTCTAAGTCTATGTGGAATAAATAGTCCCTTATTTTTAGGGATTTTTGCAGGATTAAATTTTATAGTATTCAAAATTATGGTCTTCAACAATGGCCTGCCCGAAGCTTTACCTCAGAAACATAATTCTGTGAAGCAGTAATGGCAGTGGCTTCACTGCAGGGTTCACCTAATAGAGAAGACTGACAGAGTCATGGGAAAGGACAGGTCCTCCGTGAATGTAAATATTGCTAGCATTTATATCCCTTCTACATTAACTGTAGCAGGAAGAGCAAAGATACTGGTATCACCTAGATCCAGAGGTGAGCTTAGTTTCCACTCCCACTGGTCTGATGAGGCCAGTTTTACGTATATAAAACTAAGTTTTCTCATATATAGAATAAGCATAATATGTTATAGGATTTTTGTTCATGTAAAAAATTAATATAAAAAAGCAAATTGCTAAAAAAATTGGTAAAATACAAATATATTAATCAAAAACAGCTAATAAGGGCACATAGATGTTAGTGATGTAATGAAATGTATTTTGTGTAGTTAATTGTGTTAAAAAAAACTTTTCCTAGCAAGAATTATAAAAGATAATATTCATAAACCTCACCATTCTAAGCAAAACATTGTTAATAATGTGGTGTTAATATCTTCTGAGAAGAAAGCTGGAGGCATTACATTACTCAACTTCAAATGACAGTAACTGAAAGTTACTGTAGTTAGTATAGTTACTGTAGTGACTGAAACAGCATGGTCCTGGTACAAAAACAGACACACAGACCAAGGAAACAGAAACAAGGCCACACACCTACAACTACATGATTTTTGAGAAAGCTGACAAAAACAAGT
Organism: Aotus nancymaae; assembly: GCF_030222135.1. Taxonomy (NCBI): domain Eukaryota; kingdom Metazoa; phylum Chordata; class Mammalia; order Primates; family Aotidae; genus Aotus; species Aotus nancymaae. The sequence continues at coordinate 81,765,470 of NW_026988442.1, forward strand.
GATGAAGAAAGGACTCCCTATTCAGTAAATGGTACTAGCATAACTGGCTAGCCATATGCAGAAGATTGAAACAAGACCCCTTCCTTCCACCATATGCAAAAATCAACACAAGATGGTTAAAAGACTTAAATGTAAAACCTAAAAATATAAAAACCTGGAAGATAATCTAGGCAATACTGTTCCCAACATAGGAACGAACAAAGATTTTATGACGAAGATGCCAAAAGCAATTGAAACAAAATCAAAAATTGACAAAAGGGATCTAATTAAACTAAAGAGTTTCTGCACAGCAAAAAAAAAAAAAAAAAAAAAAGAGTAATCAGATAACCTACAGAATGGGAGAAAATATTTGTAAACTATGCATCCATCAAATGTCAAATGTCTAATATCCAGAATCAATAAGAAACTTAAGCAAATTAACAAGCAAAAGCCAAACAATCACACTAAAAAAGAGGCAAAGAAAATGAGTAGACACTTTTCAAAATAGACATACATGAAATCAGAAAGTATGTAAGAAATGCTCAGCATCTTCTCTTTAGTGAAATCTATACCCAAAAGAATATAAATCACTCTACCACAAAGAAACATTGCACGTGTATTTTCACATTGCAGTACTGTTGATAGCAGCAAAGACATGAGATCGATCTAAATACCCATCAATGGTTGACTGGATAAAGAAAATCTGTGTGTGTGTGTGTGCGTGTGTGTGTTTATTATATATATATAATATATATATAATAAATATATACAATATATTTAATATATAAATACATATTTAATATATAACATATATTAAATATAATATATATAATAAATGCACACACACAATTTTAAAATATATATATTTATAATATATATTACATAATATATTTCTATATTATATATTTATAATATATATTACATAATATATTTCTATATTATATATTTATAATATATATTATATATATAATATATACTATATAGTGTATAATATATATATAATATATATTATATAATGTATAATATATATAATATATATTATATAATGTATAATACATATATTTATAATATTTAATATATAATAAACACATACACATAATATGTATAATATATTATATATATATATATATATAAACGCACACACACACATAATGGAATACTACACAGCTATAAGAAGGAATTAAATCATGTTCTTTGCAGAAACGTAGATGGAGCTAGAGGCCATTATCCTAAGCAAACTAATATAGGAACAGAAAACGAAATACCTCATGTTCTCACTTATAAGTGGAAACTAAACAAGGAGAACACATGGACACAAAGAGGGGAACAACAGACACCTGGGCCAACTTGAGAGTGGAGGGTGGGAGGAAGGATAGGATCAGAAAAAAATACCTATTGGGCACTAGGCTTATTACCTGGGTGACAAAATAATCTGTATACCAAATCCCTGTGATAGACAGTTTACATAACAAAACTTCCCATGTACCCCTGAACCTAAAATAAATTTTATAGTAAAATAATAAAATACATATATCTTCTGAGACTGCAAGAAGTTTAAGAATCAGAAATGTTACTATGAATATCATACTACTTGTTTATCCCATGAATATTTTATGTTCCTAAAGATAATTTTTAAGTGCTTTTACATTCCTAAAAATAATTTTAAAGATATTACTTTAAAAGATTGGACAAAATCAATTGATGCAGTGCTAATTATTAAATTTCTGGATTACTTTTTAGTAGTTTTCATTGTTAAAAACTAATATCCCTAGGACAACTTTGTTATATCTGTTTGCATGTCTTAAAAATGTTAATCATTTCAATAGGAGAAATTCACAAGAGTAGAATTTCTGAATTAAATAATATGAATATATTTAGTGATTTTGAAATATATTTCCAACTTTTTTCAAGTAAAAGAATGCAATCTGGTAAATTCTCTTGGTAAGAGAATGTGAAAGTTCATGCTCACATTTGATAAGTAAAAAATATTACATTGTAATATAATAAAGTACTAGTTGTATTAGAAAATGGTAATATAAAATATTATATTAAACACCGAATATGTACATAAAGTAATATAATATATGAAAGTCACCCTTTATATTCCAAAAATCATTAGTATGTAACAACTTCCTGTGACACTTGGCCATTTGTGTGTGCATGTATCTGATTATAATACATAAAGGAGATCATTTGATGTATGTTTTTAAATGACTTGCTTTTATTTAACAAAATGTCTTGATAGTTTGTGATAGTATATGTTTGTGTCTGTGTCATTGTATATATAAACATTTGCAGTTCAGTGGAAGGTGGGGAGGTTGGAGAGGGTTAACACTGTGAAAAATTACTGATGTAGATGACGGGGGGATGGAGACAGCAAACCACCATGTCACGTGTGTACCTATGCAACAATCCTGCAAGATCTGCACATGTACCCCAGGACTTAAAGTACAATTTAAAAAAATTTGCAGTAAATGACTACACTGCTTTTCATACTATACGTGTAGAATACTTGCTTTTCCTACCATTACATATTTTTAAGTTGATTACAATGTTACATTATTGAAAACTGATATATATAATACATATACACACGCACACACATATCAGTTTTCATGGTGTATACTTATACTACATCAGTTTTAATAACAAATGTTTACATGTTCTGCAAGCATACTATTAGGTATGATAGATAATATTAACCCATACTCCCCAAAAACATTACAATTTTAAACTTCAATGGTAATATATAAAAGTGTCAGTTTCTCCGCACCTTTACAATTATTAAATTTTCTATTTGCATTTTTCTGATGTCATTTGAAGAAGAACTTTTTATATGCCTATTTAGAAGGCTGTGTATATGGTGAATAAATGCACAGACTCTGACCAGATTACATCGGTTTTAATTCTAGCATCTTTGCTTTCTAGCAGAGAAAGTCTGTAAAATGTAACCAGTTTTTTCCTTGGTTTCCCAACCGTAAAATAGAGGGGAAATTAGTACCTAGCTAGTAAAGCAGTAGCAAGGACAAATCACTAGAGAAATAACTAGCACAAAATTAGCCCTACAATATTTGGTTAGGTTCTAACATTTACTCTTATCTGCCTATTTATGTCTTTTGCCCACATTTTCTTTTTTAAAAAAATTAAAAATATTAGTTAATTTGACTAGTCAGAACACTATAGTATATGACATACTTTTAGTGTACCCATAACATATATTTCCAAGGAAACCATAATTGGGCATCCCATCTGTGTAATCATTTCATATCTGATCTTCCAGGAAAACACTCCCACATGCACGTATCTTTCATTTCCTCCTCCTGAGAAGATTTCCTGAATCTTCTTCATGAAATGTTTTTTCTTTGCCCATGTCTTTTTTTTTTTTAAGATTTTAAGTTCAGGTGTATATGTGGAGGTTTGTTATAGAGGTAAACTCATATCCTGTGGGTTTATTGTACAGATTATTGTGTTACCCATGTATTAAACCTAGTACTCGTTAGTTATTTTTCTTGATTCTCTCCCTCCTTCTATCCTTCACCTTCCAGTAGGCCCCAGTGTCTGTTGTTCCTCTGTGTGTCCTTTGTTCTCATTATTATGCTCCCACTTGTAAGTGAGAACATGTGGTATTTAGTTTTCTGTTCCTGCATGAGTTTGCTAAGGATAATGGCCTCCAGCTCCATCCATGTTCATGCAAAGACCATATATTGTTCTCTTTTATGGGTTCATAGTATTCCATGGTGTATATGTACCACATTTTTGTTATTCAGTCTACCATTGATGGACATTTAGGTTGATTCCATTCTTTCCTATTGTGAATAGTGCTGCAGTGAACATACACATGAATATGTCTTTATAATAAAATAATTTATATTCTTCTGGGTATATACAGTAATGTGATTGCTGGGTTAAATGGTAGTTCTGTTTTTAGGTCTGTGTGGAATCGCCACACTGTTTTTTTACAATGGTTGGACTAATTTACACTTCTACCAGCAGTATAAAATGTTACAGAGAAAAGTCTGTAACTTCACTAGCATCTGTTATTTTTTGGCTTTTTAAAAATAGCCATTCTAACTGGTGTGAGATGGTATCTCATTGTGGTTTTGATTTGCATTTCTCTAAGGATCAAGGATGTTGAGCTTTTTTTTCATATGCTTGTTAGCCGCATGTACGTCTTTTTTCAAACAGTGTCCTTTCATATCATTTGCCCACTTTTTAATGGGGTTGTTTTGTTTTCTTGTAAATTTAAGTTTTTTAAAGATTCTGGATATTAGACCTTTGTCAGATTCATAGTTTGCAAAAATATTCTCCCATTCTGTAGGTTGTCTGTTTCCCTACTTGATAATTTCTTTTGCTGTGCAGAAATTCTTTAATTAGATCCCACTTGTCAGTTTTTCCTTTTGTTGTTATTGCTTTTGGTATTTTATTCATGAAATCTTTTCCCTTTCCTATGTCCAGAATGGTATTGTCTAAGTTGTTTTCCAGGGCTTTTATAGTTTTGGGTTCTACATTTAAGTTATTATCCATCTGGAGTTGATTTTTGTATATGTTGTAAGAAAGGGGTCCAATTTCAATTTTCTGCGTATGGCTAGCCAGTTCTTCCAGCACCATTTATTGAATAGGGAATCCTTTCCCCCTTGCTTTTTTCTGTTGGCTTTGTTGAAGATCAGATGGTCATAGATGTGTGGCCTTATTTCTTGGCTATTTCTGTTCCATTGGTCTATACGTCTGTTTTCGTAACACGGCCATGTTATTTGGGTTACTGTAGCTATGCAGCACAGTTTGAATTCGGGTAGTATGAGGCCTCCAACTTTGTTGTTTTTTCTTAAGATTGTCTTGGATATTTGGGCTCATTTTGGTTCCATATGAATTTTAAAATAGTTTTTTCTAGTTCTGTGAAGAATGTCATTGGTAGTTTAATGGAAATAACATTGAATCTATAAATTGCTTTGAGCAGTTTGGCCATTTTAACTATATTGACTCTTCTTTCCATGAACGTGGCATGTTTTTCCATTTATGTTATCTCTGATTTTGAGTGTTGTTTTGTAGTTCTCATTGTAAAAGATCTTTCACCTCCCTGATTAGCTGTATTCCTAGATATTTTATTCTTTTTGTGGCAATTATGAATAAGAATGATTTTCTGATTTGGCTCTCAGCTTGACTGTTGTTGAGTAGATATGTTAATGAGTTTTGTATGTTGATTTTATATTCTGAGAATTCACTGAAGTTGTTTATCAGCTTAAGGAGCTTTTGGGCTGAGACTGTGGAGTTTTCTAGATATAGAATCATATTATCTGCTAACAGGAATAATTTGACATCCTCTCTTCCTAATTGAATGCCCTTTCTTTCTTTCTCTTGCCTTAGCGCTCTAGCCAAAACTTCCAATGTTGAATAGAGTGGTATCAGAAGGCATCCTTGTTTTATGCTGGTTTTCAAAAGGAATGCTTCCAGCTTTTGCCCATTCAGTATGATGCTGGCTGTGGGTTTGCAATAGATTGTTTTTATTATTTTGAGGTATGTTCCTTTAGTACCTATCTTATTAACAGTTTTTAGCATGAAGGGATGTTGAATTTTATTAAAAGCCTTTTCTGCATCTATTGAGATAATCCTGTGGATTTTGCCCTTAGCTCTGTTTATGTGATGAATCACATTTATTGATTTGCATATATTGAACCTACCTTAAATGCCAGGGATAAAGCCTACTTGGTTGTATTTTTTTCTTATTGACTTACAATAACACTTTTTGTGTATTATGAGAACTTTGTTATAAATATATTGCAAAGAATCTTCTCCAGTCTGTCGTTTGATTTTATTTTGATGCCTTTTCTACACGGGATTGCCAATGCTTACATAGTTAAATATATAATTTTTTACAAAAGTCCAGATTTTAATTGTAATGATATTTATGCTTTTCTGTTATAAACGTATGTTTGACTTTGGAAAATAATTTTTATTGCATTTATTTAGCTACCTTGAATTCTTAAAACATATTAAATCTTACCACTTCATATATGAAATATCTTATTAGTATCCAATGATATGCTTCTGATGTTTCTTATTCTATGTTTAGATACTCTAATGGATTAATGGATTTCCTTACACTATAACTCCCTTGCATTACTGGAATGCATCTACATTGGTCATCATGTATTGTTATTTAACACTTTACTGTATGCCATTGCTGAAATTTTCTTACATATTTTACAACCATATTCATAAGTTCTACATACTTCTGATTGATCCAGTTAGTAAAGAAGGAATTCCCTTTTCTAAATAGTAGGAGATGACTGATACATGATACCAAATACTAGACAAATAGCTTGGGTGGCAGTTCACTAGTGACAAATACTCACAGCATGGGGGAAGGGAATACCACACAACATGCAGGGCCATGAAATGGTTGTACTTGGGTGGTGGAGAGCAGGGCAAGGTAACTAACAGGGACTCTGGAGGCAGGCTTTGTGGTAACCAGAGGGTCAGGAAGCCCCTGGTTTCATCAAAGCTATGAGACTGGTTTGTTGGAAATTTTTCATGGGCTGGCAAAGAAGTGAAAATCAAGAGATTGCAACTGGTGTGGCTGATAAGAAAGCTGGTCAGAGGAGGCATGTTTCCAGCTAGGTGGGAGTCCTATCTGGGTAGAGCAGAGAAACTTAAGATCAGGCCTTTGGGGACCCCATGAGGCTAAAAGACATTAAGGACAGACTTGAAATTCTAGATTTTATAATAATGTAAGAGATTGGTCTATTTAGTTTTTGTAATACTTGTAACAGAATTTGGTAATAAATGTATGTTAGTCTAATAGAAGAGGTTTCCATCTTTTTCTAGAATATTCTTAAAATATTTCCAATATTAGAATGTTATTTATAGAATATACATTTTCTAGAAAAATTTAAATAATAATAGACTTAGAGACTTATCGGCTCTTTAACATAACAGTACCACTATCTGATTCTGATTACATTTTGAATGGTTGAATCACCTTTGCAAACACTCCTATGTGGAAATATTTAATTATTCTAAGATTATTAAAATGTTTTTAATTTTGCTTAGAAATGATTTACTCTAGATTTAATTTTTGTCGTAGATTTGCAGGTGGTATTTTTGTTTGTTTTTATTTATATTACGTATAACAACATATAAGAGAAATAAAAATAGTTTTCATTCATAATCTTTTTTTTAATCTCTTTAAATTAACTGGGTTCATGAAGACTGTTCTTTAATCTTTCCTGAAGACTAGTTTGAATTTATGTATCCTCACATATTTATTCCTTTTTATTCAATTAATTTTAATATTTATTTTTAGTTTGTATGTCTTATATAATTATGATTGTTATTTTTTAATATTTTAAGAAAAATTCTAAATTGATTTATTTCTATGAGAGGTTGAATTTTGTAGAAGCTGAACCTGAGACAGAAAATTCTATGAAACTGGTTTAGTAAAAAAGAGGCCTGGGGCGGGTACTCTTCAGTATTTCACTGTCAAGTATGTTAATTGCAGGGTAGTTGGATTGGTAGGTGTACTGTGTCAGATTAGGAAAGCCCCCTTTTATTTCTTTTTCTACATCTTTGTCCTGCATTTTTGTTGAAGTGGTGAATTACAGTGACTGATTTTTGAATGTTGAAGCAACCTTTGAATTTCTGATACAAATCCCACTAAGTCATAGTACATTCATCTTTTTGGACTGTAGGATTTGCTTTTTGATCTTCCATACTCAGCCAGAGGCAGGACCTGGTGAAGGTACATGGGAAGCTGCAGTAGTTAATCGACGTCGTTGTGCTTATCACTGCAGGCTTTCCTACCAGATTTTAAGTTTCTTGAGAGTCAAGATTGTTTCTAGATATAATTTATTTGGTATGTTTTCACATCTTAGTGTTGGATAAACAGAAGCACAATAAGCATCGGTGGTTTGGCTAACCATTTTGTATCTATTTTAATTTAACCTTTTCAAGTTGCTGTGAAAAGATTTGTGCTTATCATGTACATTTTTTTAATTGTATCCAGAAGTTTTCTATACTTTTCTCAAAGAAACTTGGCAATTTCAAATGTTTTATGTATGAATATTGTAGTCAGAAGACTGAGGATGTCTGGCATCTGAGGTTAGAGGCTATCTTTTTTAAGGATATTCTTTGTTTCATCAGAGTTAATTAGTAGCAACATGGATTTCTCACAGGAAAATCTAACGTTCCCACTTATTTCTTAGGGTATTAACAAGTCCTAAATAATTTGCTTGGAGCCTTTTGTACCCCAGGTCATCCTTTTCTATAATTTAAGGAGAGTTCCTAGAAAGAAGACAAATTTATAAAACTGAGATGCAAAAATTGCAAATAAAACTACCAAATTTCTGTCTTGCTTAAATGAGGTTGGGGTTGTTTAACATACTAGTCTATATATTTTATTCACTTTCTTAATACATATTTAATAAAAATCTGTAAGTTAATTGATCAATAAATAATTTTTATTGAAGGATATAAATACCATAGGTACCTAGAACAAATATTAGAATTTACCGGTATTATTTGGATTGTAATAGACACTTTCCCACTGTCCCCAAAATAATACATTTATTTTACTCAGTGGGCTCAATATTTCCATGATCTTGTCATTTTTTAAAATCTCGATGGGACTTAGGTACTCAGTATTCATTATGACACTCCTTTATACCCACATTGTACTGAGAGTGTATGATTTTAGTTAAATGAAATTTATTTTGTTATATTACAAAACTGCTCAGTGTCTGCTAATGAAATATTTAAGAAATAGAAAATAGCTAACACAAAGAAACTCTTTTAAATTAAATTATGACTATATATTTCTACATAATGTTTACATTTAAAAAGATATATATATACACACACATACATATATATCCTGCAATTGCATTATACAGATTAACTTGAGTTTTATTTCTCCTATTCTCATGCAACTTAAAATTACATTATGAATTATAGAAGGAAATTTGTTGCTGTATAAATTAACTCTATGCATTTTGATAGATTGTTCTATTTTTTAAATATCTGTGGTTGTAAAGGATCCAAGAAAACATTGTTATTATGCAGAATTTACCTAAGAATAAAATGCATTGGGATGGTTCTGTGGGGGTCTTTGACTTCTAAGACCCTAAACTACTAGATGAGTTGAAGGGGAGATTGAGTGGGTCAACTAGTTCTGAAGCCTTCCTGGTATTTCTGTCCATTGAGTATAGCAGAGAAAAAGGGCACATTTCATGAAATGATTAAGACCCAGTGAGAACTCTGCCCATATATATACATATACGTATATATACACACATATATATTTATATTTGCATATACATATATATCAATATATCAATGTATGTATTTGTGTGTACATATATATATATATAGATTATACTTTAAGTTCAGTACATGTGCAAAAATGGAATCTAAACATTAAACGAGGATGTTATTTTCCTTTCATTGCTCTTTATACGGTAGGTGCTAAGAGATACAGCTAACAGAGAGAATTATTATAAATCTTCATTGTTCCTATTTATCCAATGTCTGTTCTGGCCCTAGGAACTAGAGTTTGAATTAGTCTCCCTACCAGTTTTGAGGAACTGCCATTTAACACTGTTTCAGTTTTCTTGGAGTCAGACCAAAATAGAAAGAATTCTTTTTTCAGAGAAGAGATGCATGAGGACATAGAATGAGAACTCCTTAGAACAAATTGTAGCTGGCTGAAAGACAAAGTAATATAGATTTCTGTCACCAAAGAGGATTCTTGACACGTGAACACTTGTCTAGTAATAAGTGTTCATCTTTTATCTGTGTGCTCCTACTTCAGAAAGTGTCTTTCTAACCCCTTTTGTTCTGACATGGTAGGGGTCAGGATAGTGTACTCTATTTCAGGCTTTTTAATCTTTCCATTTGCTCCTCTTCATCTTTTCTGGCTAAATTATATTTTGTGCAAAATGGCCAATTAATATTTCATCCAACATGTCAAGTCCTGTTTAATATTTTAAGCATCTGTTCTTCTAAGTTTCTTATGTAAGGACAATTCTTTTCAATGCTATTAATAAGCAGTAATTAGCCAGAAGGTAGCACACTTGGTATGAATATTTCGTGATAATTAAGTCCCTGATCTTAGTCTTAAAATATGAATGTGAAAGCGTTCAAAATGTTTGAGGTGGACTATGAAGCACATGGACTCACTACTAACAGCGGACAAATGGAGAAGAAAGAGTGACAAAGAACTGCAGTGTAAATACCTGATTCTGAGGGCATTACTGGGAAGCTTGAGATAGAAACAAAAAGAGAAAAGTCTGAACATGACATTTAGTTGGTGTGATGAACATGAGAAACATGCAAACACAAGTAAAGTCGTAAGAAAAATATTTTCTCCAGTCGACAACAGGATACTGTGAAAGAATAAACTTGACTGATACTTTCTATAACAGAAGACCTTGACCTGAGATCAACAGAGAACTTGAAATGATCAAAAACTCTGTAAGGTACTTCTGGTATTTTCACCACTTCAGAACTCCTAACAAATTATACACCTAGCTATGACAAGTTTATATACTAACTATAATCCCAAGTGTTTGTGCTTTCTTTAGAGGCACATTAGTATGGTATGGGAATGCCTTGCCATTGGATAGCTTACCTGACTAACATTTTAGTAGGCTAGTGATGGCAGGAAGTAATGTAAGAGGTAGTATACCTTTCAAAAACATGTTCTCCTTCTCCCTACCACATTCATGGGAGGCCTATACTATCCAGCCCTTTGATTTTAGATTCAGCATGTGAACTGCTTAGGTCAGGGGTGCCAGAAGATGGACAGGGTCTTAAAAATGAGTTTATACAGTTTGATGTTTTCCTTGCATCTTTGCACTTAACATGAGGAAAATGTACACTCTGTAGCCTGCTGTTGAAATACACTGTTAGAGTAGAACTTGCTCCAAACAGCTGTTTAAAGCCACTTAGGTTGCCTACACTAGAGTAACCACCACCAGCCAACCAACAAAACTCAAGGGAAAATAGTCCTTATTATTATATCCCACTGAGATTTTAATTTCTTTTTTGCATTGCTTTTGACAGCTCTACCCAATGAGTGCTAAGAAATTAGGCTAGAAAATTAGACAAAGCCTAACTTATTTGATAAATAACTTTGGAGTTTATAAATAGTAAGTCATTTTGAAAGACTTTTAGGATGACTCAGAATTCCCATTTATATAGGTCATCAAGGAACTGCATGATATGGGTTGTATCAGTATAGCAGGAGGAAGAAAAGGGCAGAAGAAGCACACCCAAACCAGGAGGAGAAATATTTTCCTTTCTGTAACAAAAGATATATTCCAGCTGTAAAGAAGAAATGTTTTACGGTGTCCATTTTTATTATTACAGAGCAGGTAATAGGCAATAAATTTGGACCTGAGAGGTTAATGCCTCTGTAAGTGCAAATAGCTGTCAAATACATACTATGTTAAGCATGTCTTGAATTTGTATCTAAATTCCCTTTCCTCCATCATTGTCATCTTTAAACCTTCGCCACCATCCCAATTTAGAATATATGTTCCGCAGATTCAGTGAAATGACCTATCTAAATGGGAAATCTGAGTCTTCCTAAAAGTCTTTCAGAATGACTTACTATTTATAAACTCATTGACTGATATAATACATGAAAGGAAACACTTGTAGAGCATTCAGACGTAATTGGCCATCAGGCGTGAGATAACATAACTAAAGTTTGATGGAGAGAGGACAGATAGGAGATATAAATCACTGCGTCATCAGCATTCAAGAGCAAGTCAAAATTATGAGAATGGAAGTGATTACCTAAACAAAGTATGATGAATGATAAAAGCATAAACTCAAGGACAGAAATCTAGGGACACTAATATTTAATAATTTCTAAGAAAAATGTAGAAGTAGCCATAAGAGGAAGTTAGATATTTCCTCAAGTATGGAGTGATCAGTGATGCCAAATACTAAAGAACACTGTATTAATATGAAGTATGAAGAAACATCCACTGAATTTGGCAATTCAATTCTATTAAAACATTTTTAGTTCCTTTTCAAGAATAGGAACTAAACTATCATGAATTGGTAAGAAAATGTCAGGTGAGATGACAGAGACCTCTAGGGTATGTTGTTCTTTGTAAAGTTTAAATGAAAAGAGAAAGAGATAAAACATTATCTTACAGGCCACATGGCATAGAAGGACAAGGAGGATTTAATTTTTAGGGTGAGAGAGCTGTAAGCATGTTAACAAAGGAAAGTAGTCAGAGGAGAAATTTCAGATAAAAGGGATACAGTAGTAATCAATAGAATTTAATCTCTGGGGAACAGAAGGTGGGGTTAAAAGCACAAGTGGAAGGTTGGGCTTTGAAAAGAATGCGATACCTAATCCTTTGAAATTGGAGGCACGGCATTGTTTTTGATATAAAAAGTATGTAATATGGGGTATAGAAATCAAATAATTTTATGCTTAGTGATTTAAATCTTCTCAATGTAAAGTGATCTGCTGAGATTGGAGAAGGCAGGAGAAAGGTAAGGCTCTTTGGAGGAATTAGAAATAGAGTATGTTGAGGAACTTAGGTTAGAAATGTGTGATTCAATGATATGTAATGAGAGCAATCAGCAACAGCATGTGTAGATATGTGCTCGTGTTACCATTTATGTGTCTATGTTTCCAATCAGTACTTATTTGCCCATGTACATCAGTAATATACCTTTGTTTTTGCCAAATTGTTTGCATAAATATTTTCCCCAATCGGCTTTTTAACTGGGAGTAGACGAAAGAGACTACCTCATTGCATAAGTAATCCTGTAGTAGAATTCTACACAGTACTGAAAGTCAGTTGCAAATCTCTATCTTTAGATAACTTTAGAATCAACATAGAATAAAGGAAAGAGCACAGGCATGGTTTAAGAAAGTCCTTATTACCATGTAAAAGGAAAGGGGATTACACCCCTGACTCTTCCTCTTTCAAGCTGTAGAGTATTGTTTTCTTCTTTACTTGGCTCAACCAGGTAATAAATATTAAAGTTATTCTTAAATGTATAAGTTGCTACTATATATCTAGGAGGACTCTGTAAAAGTTTTTTCTGTGTGTGTGTATGTGTGTCTTTCTGAGTCTGAGTTTTCTAATCTTTAAATTTGGAAAATTCTTACTCCATAAAGTTGTTTGCAAGATTAAATGAACTAATTAATATATATACATAAATTTTATAAAGGATAGTAATAAACTAATTAATATATAAACATGTTAAATAATATATAAATAATATAATGAAATATAATAATGTGTATATATGGTTCATGGTTTAGTGCATCTACAAGAGACTTAAATTAGTGACTGAAATTAATGGAAAATGTAGGTTTCACTATTTATCCCCGACTTCCTTTCTTTAATTCAAACATATAAAGAAGTCCATATACACATTATATCAACCCTTTAACCTCTTTGATATTGCTTTTACTTTTCAAAATTATTACTGTTATTTTGGACACAAAAGTTTAAATTAGCAATTAATTGTTCATACTGGCAAGAATTGCCAAAAAGCATACAGATATCATTGAGGAGATACTCATAGTGTATGCATGGCATTGTATTTGCGTATACATAAACTTAGTGCCTTGAGTTTTAAGTTCTCTTAAGAAGACAAAGACAAGTCATTCAGTTTATACCAGGAGAGAAGTGAGATAAGATCCCTTCATAAAGTTAGGGAGCTCATCTACATGAATAGTGCTTAAAAAGAAATGTCTTCATATGGGCTTTGAGATTTGAATTTTAATGACCTGTATATTTTGTGAAAACACAAGTAGCAAATTTTATTTAATGTATTCTCAAGATAATATAATCCTATTTTCTGATGCTGAGAGTTGGATCCACAAACATGTAGCAGCATCTGTACCAACCAAGACCTTGTTAGAAATACAGACCCTGTCACTCTTCTCCAGGCATACTATCGAATTATATTTTTAAACAAGATCTGAGGTGATTTGCATGCATATTGCCCTAGTTTTCTATTGCTGCTGTAATAAACTTAGTCAAACAATGTGTTATAACCACAAACTTTGCAAAATAAAACACTAAATACTATCTTATTGAAGACCAGAAGTCTTAAAGTCAAGGTGTCAAAAGGTGAAGTTTTTTTTCCCTGGAAGCTGTAGGGGAGAATCTGCCTCCTTGCCTTTTATAGCTTCTGAAGGCTCTTTGCATTCTTTGGCTTATAGATTCTCCTCCATCTTCAAGGTCACTGTGTAACAGTTTAAAACTTTCTCTCTCTTTTACCCTATTTCCATAATGACATCTACTCTACTCACTATAACCTTCCTGCCTCCCTGTATAAGAGCCCTTTTGATCACATTGGTTCTACCTGGATCAAGCCAAGATCCTTAGATTAACCTCACCTGCAATTTCCCTTTGCCATATAGAGTAACATATACACAGGTTCTAGGAAGTGAGACATGGGCATTTTTGGGAGATGGATGGACTTTTCTGCTACTGTAAACATTAAAAACTGAGAGAGCACTATCTTAGAAGGCTGAAAGAAGCACATGTAAATATTATCTACAAAGCTCAAGTTCAACCTAGGTACTTTGGGATTTTCATTGAATAAGATCAGCTGAATAGGGCTCACAAACAAAAGGTACTGGTCAATTGAGCAATCAATACCGCATGCGAGAGAGTCAGCAGAAAGAGCAAATAACAGAAAGAACAAAATGCAGGATTGGGATATCAGAATGCTTATAAATGTGTATTTAAAAAGTAATATTCTGAATAAAAAACATGAACATGAATTGCAAAAACAAGTTGGCATGTTAATAGAGTGGTCCAACAAACTCAGATGTGCCATCACATGCAAGAAGAATCTTAAAAGGAATGGAGAGGGGAGGATCCAAGATGGCCAAATAGGAACAGTTCTGGAGTGCAGTTCCCAGAAAAAACAAGGCAGAGGGTGAGTGCCCACCACATTTCCAAACAAATTTTCACTGCCCACAGACCAGGAGATTCCCAGGCTGAAAAGCACCACGAGTTTTCAGCACAGCAGTTACAGCTGGTGCCAGCTTGGTGCACAGAAACTGACACAAATCTGGGCTGCTGTTTCAACTGGCACCTGGAACACCTGGGAGACAGAGCTGCCCATTCAACTGAAAGCAAGGGGGCAGAGACAGGGAGCCAGGTGATCTGGCTCGGCGGGTACTACCCCCACAAAACAAGCAATCTGAAATGCTCTGGATTGAGAGTTTCACAGCAAGCGCAGTTGGACCCAGGACGGGCCAGCTCAGTGGGGGGAAGGGTGATCACCACTATGGAAGCAGTCTACCACTACCGAGGCAGTTCACACAGCAGCTGGGCAGAGCCTGTGGCAGCTCAGCAATGCCTCTGCTGGCAGACTATGACTAGACTACTCTGTGTGGGGCAGGGTATCTATGAAAAAAGGCAGCAGCATGACAGGAACTTATAAATAAAGCCGACCTTCCTAGGACAGAGCACCTGGGAAAAGAGGCGGTTATGAGTTCCACTGCAGCAGACTTAAAAGTACCTGCTCAGCATCTCTGCATGGAACAAAGCAGCTCCCAGCACAACACTTGAGCTCCTATAAGGGACAGACTGTCTCCTCTAGCAGCTCCGTGACCCCTGTATACCCAAGGAGACACCTCATAAAGGAGAGCTCAAGCTGACATCTGGCAGGTACCCTTCTGGGACAAAGATAACAGAAGAAGAACCTGGCAGCAACCCTTACTGTTCTGCAGCCCCCACGGATGATCCCCAGGCAAGCACGGTCTGGAGTGGACCTCTAGCAATCCTGCAGCAGAGGGGCCTGACTGTTAGAAGGAAAATGAAGAAATAACTTCATCATCAACAAAAAGGATGTTCACTCAGAGACCCCATCCAAAAGTCACCAACTACAAAGACCACAGGTAGATAAAGCCACTAAGATGGGAAGAAACCAGTGCAAAAAGGATGAAAACACCAAAAACCAGAATGCCTCTCCTCCTGCAAAGGATCACAACTCCTCACCAGCTAGGGATCAAAGATGGATGGGGAATGGATCTGATGAATTGATAGAAACAGGCTTCAGAAGGTGGATAATAACAAACTTCTCAGAGCTAAAAGAACATGTGCTAACCCAATGCAAAGAAACTAGGAACCTACAAAAAAGGTTAGATGAGATGCTAACTAGAATGAACAGCTTAGAGAAGAATATAAACTACTTGATGGAGCTGAAAAACAGCACAAGAACTTTATGAAGCAAACACAGATTTCAATAGTCAAATCAACCAAGCAGAAGAAAGGATATCAGAGATTGAAGATCAACTCAATGACATAAAATGAGAAGGCAAGAATAGAGAAGAAAGAGTGAAAAGAAATGAACAAAGCCTCCAAGAAATTTGGGATTATGTGAAACGACCTAATCTACATTTGATAGGTGTACCTGAATGTGATGGAGAGAATGAATCCAAGCTGGAAAACACTCGGATATTACCCAGGAGAACTTCCCCAACCTAGCAAGCCAGGCCACCATTCAAGTCCTGGAAATACAGAGAACACCACAAACATATTCCTCAAGAAGAGCATCCCCAAGGCACATAATCATCAGATTCACCAGGGTTGAAATGAAGCAAAAAGTGCTAAGGGCAGCCAGAGAATATGGTAGGATTACCCCCAAAGGGAAGCCCATCAGACTCACAGCAGATCTCTTTACAGAAACCCTACAAGCCAGAAGAGAGTGGAGGCCAATATTCAACATCCTTAAAGAACTTTCAACCCAGAATTTCGTATCCAGCCAAACTAAGCTTCATAAGCACAGGAGAAAGAAAATCCCTTATGGACAAGCAATTGCTGAGAGATTTCATCACCACCAGGCCTTCCTTACAAGAGCTCCTGAAAGAAGAACTAAACAAGGAAAGAAACAACCAGTACCAGCCACTCCAAAAATGTACCAAATGGTAAAGACCATTGACACAATGAAAAAAATGCAGCAACTAACAGGCAAAACATCCAGCTAGCATCAAAATGGCAGGATCAAATTCACACATAACAATATTAACGTTACATGTAAATGGGCTAAATGCCCCCAACAAAAGACACAGACTGGCAAATTGGATAAAAAGTCAAGACCCATCAGTGTGCTATATCCAGGAAACCCATCTCATGTGCAAGGACACACACAGGCTCAAAATAAAGGGATGGAGGAAGATTTATCAAGCAAATGAAGAACAAAAAAAAAGCAGAAGTTGCAATCCTAGTCTCTGATAAAATGGACTTTAAACCAACAAAGATCAAAAGAGACAAAGGGTATTACATAATGGTAAAAGGATCAATGCAACAAGAAGAGCTAATGATCCTAAATATATATGCACCCAATACAGGAGCACCCAGGTACATAAAGCAAGTTCTTAATGACCTACAAAGAGACTTAGACTCCCACACAAAAATAGTGGCATACTTTAACACTCCACTCTCAATATTAGACAGATCAACGAGACAGAAAATTAACAAGGATATCCAGGACTTGAACTCAGATCTGGACCAAGGGAACCTAATAGACATTTACAGAAATCTCCATCCCAAATCCACAGAATATACCTTCTTCTCAGCACCGCATTGCACCTACTCTAAAATTGACCACATAATTGGAAGTAAATCACTCCTCAGCAAATGCAAAAGAATGGAAATCATAACATCATAACAGTCTATCAGACCATAGGGCAATCAAATTAGAACTCAGAAATAAGAAACTAACTCAGAAATGCACAGCTTCATGGAAACTGAACTGGCTCCTGAATGTCAACTGGATAAACAATGAAATGAAGGCAGAAATAAAGATGTTCTTTAAAACCAACGAGAACGAAGACACAACATACAAGAATCTCTGGGACACATTTAAAGCAGTACCTAGAGGGAAATTTATAGCAATAAATGCCCACCAGAGAAGAGAGGAAAGATCTAAACTGGACACCCTATCATCAAAATTGAAAGACCTAGAGGAGCAAGATCAAAACAACTCAAAAGTTAGCAGAAGACAAGAAATAACTAAGATCAGAGCAGAACTGAAGGAGATACAGAAACAAGAAACCCTTCAAAAAATCAATAAATCCAGGAGCTGGTTTTTTGAAAGGATCAACAAAATAGACTGCTAGCCGGATTAATAGAAAAGGGAGAAGAATCAAATAGATGCAATAAAAAATGATAAAGGGGATATCACCACTGAGTCCACAGTAATACAAACTACAATCAGAGATTACTACAAACAACTCTATGCATATACCAGTAAACCTGGAAGAAATGCATAAATTCGTGGACACTTGCACCTTCCCAAGCCTAAACCAGGAAGAAGTTGAAACCTTGAATAGACCAATAACAAGGACAGAAGTTGAGGCAGCAATTAATAGCCTACCAACCAAAAAAAGTCCAGGTCCAGACGGGTTCACAGCTGAATTCTACCAGACATACAAAGAGGAGCTGGTACCATTCCTTCTGAAACTATTCCAAACAATCCAAAAAGAGGGAATCCTTCCCAAATCATTTTATGAGACCAACACCACCCTGATACCAAAACCTGGCAGAGACTCAACAAAAAAGAAAACTTCAGGCCAATATCCATGATGAACATAGATGCAAAAATCTTCAATAAAATACAGGCAAACTAATTGCAACAGCACATCAAAAAGCTTATCCATCATGACCAAATAGGCTTCATTCCAGGGATGCAAGGCTGGTTCAAAATATGCAAGTCTATAAACATAATCCACCATATAAACAGAACCAAAGACAAAAACCACATGATTATCTCAATAGATGCAGAGAAGGCGTTAACAAAATTCAACAGCCCCTTATGCTAAAAACTCTCAATAAACTAGGTGTGGAAGGAACACATCTGAAAACAATAAAAGGTATTTATGACAAACCTACAGCCAATATCATACTGAATGGGCAAAAAATGGAAGCATTCCCTTTGAAATCTGGCACTAGACAAGGATGCCCTCTCTCACCACTCCTATTCAATATAGTATTGGAAGTTCTAGCCAGAGCAATTAGGCAAAAAAAAAAAAAAAAAAAAAAAGGTATTCAATTAGAAAAAGAGGAAGTCAAATTGTCTCTATTTGCAGATGACATAATTGTATATTTAGAAGACCCTATCATCTCATCCCAAATTCTCCTTAAACTGATAAGCAACTTCGGCAAAGTCTTAGCTTACAAAATCAATGTTCAGAAATCACAAGCATTCCTATATACCAATAACAGACTAACAGAGAGCCAAATCATGAGCAAACTCTCATTCACAATTGCTAAAAAGAGAATAAAATACCTAGGAATAAAACCAACAAAAGATGTAAAGGATCTCTTCAAGGAAAACTACAAACCACTGCTCAAGGAAATAAGAGAGGAAACAAACAGATGGAGAAACATTCCATGCTCATGGTTAGGAAGAATCAGTATCATGAAAATGGCCATACTGCCCAAAATGATGTATAGATTCAATGCTATCCCCATCAAGCTACCGGTGACCTTCTTCACAGTACTGGAAAAAAACACTTTAAACTTCATATGGAACCAAAAGAGAGCCTGCATAGCCAAGACAATCCTAAGCAAAAAGAACGAAGCCAGAGACATCCTGCTCCCTGATTTCAAACTATACTACAAGGCTACAGTAATCAAAACAGCATGGTACTGGTACCAAAACAGAGATATAGACCAATGGAACAGAGCAGAGGCCCTGGAGGCAACCCCACACGTCTACAACCATCTGATCTTTGACAAACCTGACAAAAACAAGTGATGGGGAAAGGATTCCCTGTTTAATAAATGGTGTTGGGAAAACTGGCTAGCCATGTGCAGAAAGCAGAAACTGGACCCCTTCCTGACACTTTATACTAAAGTTAATGCCAGATGGATTAAAGACTTAAACATAAGACCTAACACCATAAAAACCCTAGAAGAAAGCCTAGGCAAAACCATTCAGGACATAGGCATAGGCTAGGACTTCATGACTAAAACAACAAAAGCAATAGCAGCAAAAGCCAAAATAGACAAATGGGACCTAATTAAACTCCAGAGCTTCTGCACAGCAAAATAAACAGTTATTAGAGTGAATTGGCAACCAACAGAGTGGGAATTATTTTTTGCAATCTACCCATCTGACAAAAGGCTAATATCCAGAGTCTACAAAGAACTAAAACAGATTTACAAGAAAAAAAACAAACCCATCCAAAAGTGGGCAAAGGATATGAACAGACACTTTTCAAAAGCAGACATATATGAGGCCAACAAACATATGAAAAAATGCTCATCATCACTGATTATTAGAGAAATGCAAATCAAAACCACATTGAGATACCACCTCGCACCAGTTAGAATGGCGATCATTAAAAAATATGGAGACAACAGATGCCGGAGAGGATGTGGAGAAATAGGAACACTTTTACACTGTTGGTGGGAGTGTAAATTAGTTCAACCATTGTGTAAGACAGTGTGGTGCTTCCTCAAGGACCTAGAAATAGAAATTCCATTTGACCCAGCAATCCCATTACTGGGTATATACACAATGAATTATAAATCATTCTATTATAAAGACACATGCACACATATGTTCATAGTGGCACTGTTTACAATAGCAAAGACCTGGAACCAACCCAAATGCCCATTGAAGATAGACTGGACAAGGAAAATGTGGCATATATACACCATGGAATACTATGCAGCCAAAATATTGATGAGTTTGTGTCCTTTGTACAGACATGGATGAATCTGGAAACCATAATTCTCAGCAAACTGACACAAGAACAGAAAAACCCTGCATGTTCTCACTCATAGGCGGGTGATGAACAATGAGAACACATGGACACAGGGAGGGGAGCATCTCACACTGGGGTCTGTTGCAGGGGGCCAAGGGAGGGACAGCAGGGGTTGGTGAGGTCAGGGAGGGATAACCTGGGGAGAAATGCCAGATGTTGGTGACGGGGGGATGGAGGCAGCAAACTACATTGCCATCTGTGTGCCTTTGCAACAATCCTGCATGATCTGCACATGTATCCCAGAACCTGAAGTACGATTTAAAAAAAAAAGGGAATGGAGAAGCAAATGTCAATTTCCTACATACTTTTAATCTAATATGGAATGAATTTATCTAAATCTAAAAATAAACATGTGAGTTATGTTTATTTTACTACATCAAATACTACCTGGGGTTATCTTTCACACAATGAAGTCAAATGCAAAAAAAAAAAAAGGCTATCCACAGATCATGTAGGACTTTTAGTGTGGTCTGTGGTTTTGTGCAAGTCTATGAACAGTTTGTTACTGGGCCATGACAAGATGATACAAAAATTGAAAGTGTTTTAAAAACTTTTGTAGTAAGCCTAACTACAACCTTCAAAGTGCATAATCAGGAAACTTGTCTCACTGAATATGAAACAGATCGGTGCAAATAGTCTGTCTTGCGTGGTACATTGTATGTTATGTAACTACTCATATGATAGTTTAAAGTTAATCTGTTGAATGAAACTCAAAACTATAAAATAGCTTAAGCATTTAATTTTGTGCACAAGTTGTTTTTACAAACATTTTTATGAAACCTTTTTAACATTTATAGTTTTATAGTATTCATAATTTAGGAAAGTATTTATATTACTTATTTTTTCATCCTAATTTTTACACGGTGAAAAAAGAGCACTTTACTCTTTTGTAAAGAATTAGTAAATTAGTTCATACACTCTGGAAAGCAGCTTGGAGATTTCTCAAACAACTTAGAACTACCATTTGATCCAGCTATCCTATTACTGGGTGTATATCCAAAAGAAAATAAATTGCTCTACCAAAAAGACACATGCACCCATATGTTTATTGTAGCACCATCCACAACAACAAAAGTCTGGAATCAATCTAGGTATCCATCAATGGTGGATTGGGCAAAGAAAATGTGGTACATATACACCATGGAATACCATGCAGCCATAGAAGAGAAGAAAATTATGTCCTTTTCAGCAATGTGGAAGCAGCTGGAGGCCATTACCCTGAGTGAATTAATGCAGGAATAAAAATTAAATACCACATGCTTTCACTTATAAGTGGAAGCTAAATATTGAGTACTCATGGACCTAAAGATGGCAACAATAGACATTGGGGCCACTAGAGGGAAAAGTTTGAAAAACTGTTGGTTACTCTACTCAGTATCTGGGTGACAGGACCATTTGTACCTCAAACCTCAGCATCATACAATATACCCAGGTAACAAACCTGCACATGTACTCAGTGAATCTAAAATAAAAGTAGGAAAAATAATTAGTATAAATTTTTGAAAAATGGTTACTTTTAATTTTTACAAGTATATAGTAGGTGTATATATTTATGGGGCACATGAGATACTTTGGTCCAAGCATGCAATACATAATAATCACATCAGGGGTAGAGCATATTGGCTTGCCTCTGTAATCCCAGCAGTTTGGGAGGCTGAGGTGGGCAGATCACCTGAGGTAAGGAGTTCAAAACCAGCCTGGCCAACACAGTGAAACCCCATCTCTACTAAAAGTACAAAATTATCTGGGTATGGTGGTGGGCACCTGTAATCCCAGCTACTCAGGAGGCTGAGGTAGGAGAATCGCTTGAACCCAGGAGGTGGAGGTTGCAGTGAGCCTAGATTGCACCACTGCACTCCAGCCTGGGCTACAAGAGTGAAACTCTGTCTCAAAAAAAAAAAAAAATCACATCAGGGTAAATGAGGTATCCATCACCTCAAGCATTATTCATTATTTGTGTTATAAACAATCTAATTATACTCTTTTGGTTATTTCAAAATATATAATAAATTATTGCTGACTGTAGTCACCCTGTTGTGCTGTCAAAATACTAGATCTTACTGAGTTTATCTAATTATATTTTTCTACCCATTAACCATCTTCCTCCACAACTACCCTTCTCAGCCTCTGGTAACCATGCTTATACTCTCTTCATGAGTTCAATTGTTGTAATTTTTAGTTCCCACAAATAAGTGGGAACATGCAATGTTTGTCTTTCTGTGCCTGGCTTATTTCACTTAACATAATGACCTCCAGTTCCATCCATGTTTTCATAAATGACAAGATCTCATTTTTCTCTAAGGCTGAATGGTTCTCCATTGTCTATAGGTGACACATTTTCTTTATCCATTTGTCTGCTGACAGACACTTAGGTTGTTTCCAAATCTTGGGTATTGCGAATAGTGCTGCAATAAACATGGGAGTGCAGATATCTCTTCAGTATACTGACTTCCTTTCTTTTGAGAATATCCAACATCTCTAAGGAATGTAAATTAATTTACAAGAAAAAAGCAACCCCATTAAAAGGGGGCAAAAGACATGAACAGACACTTATTGAAAGAAGTGTGGAAAAAAGCCTCAACATCACTTATGGTTAGAAAAATGCAAATCAAAACTATAATGACATATCAGCTCACACCAGTCAGAGTGGCTATTCTTAAAAAGTAAAAAAAAAAAAAAAAAAAAGGCGAGGTTGTGGGAAAAGGGAATACTTATCACACTGTTAGTGGGAGTGTAAATTAGTTCAACCTTTGTAGATAGCAGTATAGAAATTCCACAAAGAGCTAAAGACAGAACTACCATTCCACCCAGCAACCCATTACTGGGTATATACCCAGAGGAATATGAATCAGTCTACCATAAAGACACATGCACCCTAATGTTCACGGCAGCATTAATTCACAATAGTAAAGATGTGGAATCAACATAAATGCCCATAAATGACAGATTGGATAAAGAAAATGTGGTAGATACACATCATGGAATACTATACAACTATTAGAAAGAATGAGCTCATGTCTTTTGAGGGAATGTGGATGAAGCTGGAGGCTATTATCCCCAGAAATCTAATGCAGAAACAGAAAACCAAACACTGCGTGTTCTCACTTATGAGTGGAAGCTAAATAATGAGAACTCATGAACACAAAGATGGGAACAGTAGACACTGGGGCCTATTTGAGGGTGAAAGGTGAGAGGAGGGAGAGAATCAGAAAAAAATAACTATTATATACTAGGCTTAGTACTTGGGTGATTAAATAATCTGTACAACAAACTCCTGGGACACGAGTTTACCCATATAACAAACCAGCATATATAACCCTGAACCTGAAAAGTTCAAAAACAAGGAATAATTATTAATTATGTAGGTAATCTCGACATTGCATATCTGTGAGAAGATATCACCAAACGCCTAAAAAATTGGTAGATCATTTTGAGTTTCATTTTTACCAAGAGAAGATTTATGTATAGGAATTTTATAATAAAATCTGTTTATTTCATTAAAAAAAATTAATTTGACAAGGTAAATTGTTGAAAATATAACTAGTGATAAAATACTGAAAATGAATTTTAGAAATAGAGCATCACTTGCTACATTTTGAATAAAAGTTGAAGAGACTCATATGAGCTTATTGAAATTGCTTTAAAACGGTTTCTATTTTTAACACAGGACAGTGCAACTGGTTTTTTACTGAGTGTTATCAAAACAAAATATTGAAACAATTTGTACATTATTTTCTGTGGGTAGCACTACTGCCAATGCAAACTAGATTAAATAAATTAATAAGTGAGTTTATTTGTCTCATTAATATTTGCTGTTAATATTTACTCAGAGAGTGTTTGCAGGATTTTAATGTGGAGAATCATCATATCCCTCATAAATTTTTATGTAGTTTCAACTGTATAATGACAAAAACGTTGTGTATATTTTTTATGTTAATTGACTACTTACACTTGCAATAAATGACTTATATAGATATTTAATTATTTTCCTACGTAATGTTGGTTGTGATTATATTACCATTTAATATGCTTTGTTGGATTTAAAAAATGAAAAATCTTGGGCTTTATTACATAGATTTTTATTGTTTACTTTTTCTAGTAATTCGTTTAACTTTAAAAAATGTTTTGGACTGTGATGAATTGGGATTTTTAGAAGTAGTTGTTTATCATAAATAGTTTGATTAATGGTGATCTAGTGGGTTTAGTAAGATAGTTACAAATACTTCAGGTGTGGCCCCATAAAGAACAGTAATGGATTCAGAGTTCAATAGCGATAGAAACCGTTATATGAACATTTCAGGGGAAGGATAAAGAATAGAAAACTCTCAGACTATAAAGCACAGAGAAACTTCATTGTATTTCTTTGAGAACCTAAAGGAAAGAAAAAAAACAGAAAATGAGTAGGATTTAAAAGAGCACCTTCAATTTTCTCTCATTTTTGCATAATGACTTTGCCAATAATGGTGGTGAAGAACTTTGGTTCTTTAGAAGAAAAGATACAAATTACAGCTGATTGCATTGCAATATTTTTCCATCTCACTGAAATTACTCCAAGGGTGACTTGTATAAAAATTGATTCTTCCCCATAATGCCAAGATGTGTATTTGTTTAGTACTAATGAAAACAATAACACTAATGTACTTTTGAATTTAGTTGAAGAGATTATTAAAACCCTCAAATTATCTATGAGAAGGATCATTAAGTTTTTCTTTGGAGGTTACACTTATACTTTTTCTTACACAAAAAAGTTACACTGAATCAGAACTTATTATCTATGAGAATAACTATTATAATATTTTGAAAGCTCAAGTATAGTTTATATTCACTCAACTTTTACATACATTAGATAGTCTACATGTATTATCGCTAATTTATGCAAGAATCCTTCTGAATAGACATGTATCATTTTGCAGATAGAGAAATGTAAGCACAGAAAGTTACGTAACATGCCCAAAGCCACCCAGGCTGACTGTGATAATGCTGAAGTTAAACCAGCTCACTTTGATTCCAAAAACCATGCCCTTTCTACTATAATAGATTGTCACAATATTTTTCACTGCTGTTGTTTCATAAATAACTTTTCCTAAAAGCAAAATGTGTACAATTTAAAAAATCTATTTAAAAGTATTAAATGAAGAAAAATATTTTTCAACTTGGCTATTTGGCATTTTGTGTTATTTTGTTTCATTGAAGCTGTTATGGGACTGGCTTCTCTTGATGAAATTTGCTACATGAAACTAGATCAATGTAAACTACTAATTGGATGATTTATGTCTTAGTCTGCTGTTGTGAAAAAAATGCCAGTTATATAAAGCTCTCCAAGGAGACATGTTTTCCAAAAGTAGTAATTGATATGAATGAAACGTAATCTTTAGATAAAGGTTACAGAGATATTTGATTGTTCTGTGTTAAGAAATCATTTTTCAAATTACCATTAAAAGAAATCTATTTTTCCCATATGTCTTCTACATATATGGGTGATTTCTTTTCCTATAAGATATGGTAGTTGCTTGTGTGGAATATCTAATATGTTTTTTCTTGTCTTCAAAACCTTGATATTTTTCTACTGAATCTCCTTTTCTTTTCCAATAATATTTAGTAGAAGTCAACAAATGAGAAAAGTGCTTTGATTCTCCCTTCTCACTCACTCAGTAAGTTATCAAGAGTCACCAATTTTGCCTATCACATTATATTTATCTCGTTGTAGACATACTTTATTTGATGGGGCTATAATCTTCTTTGGGGTTATTAGGATGAGCATTTAGTTCTGACTCTCTAATGTAAGTTGCCAGTAGCCATATATTTCTACTGAGTAATTGCTGTCTGTTAGATCCAAATTTCTATTACCTGGAAGCATACATTATACACTGGGTTTGAAGTTTTAATATACAAAAAAGAATATGACATATTTCATTAATAATTTTATTTAGATTTTGTATTGAAATGATAATTCTAAAAAATAGAATTAATTTCACTTTCTTCATTTTACTTTCTTTTCTTTTCTTTTTTTTTTTTTAGAGAGAGAATGGGGAGGAGGAAAAAGGAAGAGAAAGAGAGAGAGAGAATGGGGAGGAGGAAAAAGGAAAAGAAAGAGGGAGAGAGAATGGGAGTATTGCTTTCTTGCCCAGGCTAGAATGCAATTTAGTAATGGGTATTGAAAACCTCTTGTATATTGATAATTATACTTAATGATGTAGTCAGGAAGGAATAAGGGAAGAAGATAACAAACAAACAGCCAACCAGTATTTCATTTAAACCTATGAAATGCTATGCGATTACTGAGGAGTGATTTACTTCCAATTATATAGTCACTTTTGGAATAGGTGTGAGGTGGTAATGTATGTTTTGTGTATTTGAAGTGGAGAGTTCTATAAATGTTTATTAAGTTTACTTGTTCCGGGTCTGAGTTCAAGTTCTGAATATCCTTGTTAATTTTCTATCTCGTTGATCTATAGAATCGTTAGCTCTTCTTGTTGCATTGATCCTTTTGCCATTATGTAATGTCATTCCTCGCCTCTTTTGATCTTTGTTGCTTTAAAGTCTACTTTATCAGAGGCGAGAATTGCATCTCCTGCTTTTTGTTTATTTGTTTATTTTTACTCTCTGGTTGGTAAATCTTCCTCCTTCTCTTTGAGTCTTTGTGTATTGTTGCATGTAAGATGGGTCTGGATGCAGCATACCGATGGGTTTTGGCTTTTTATCCAATTGCAGTATATATAAGTTTAATACTGGCATTTGATGCTGGCTGGCTGTTTTGCCCATTAGTTGATGTAAATTTTTCATTGTAATAATGTTCTTTGCTTTTTGATATATTTTTGGAAAGGCTGATATTGGTTGGTCCTTTATATGTATAGTGCTTCTTTCAGAAGCTCTTGTAAAGCAGGCCTGGTGGTGGTGAACTCTCTAAGTACTTGTTTGTTCACAAAAGATTTAATTTTTCCTTCGCTCATAAAGCTTAGTTTGGCTGGATAGGAAATTCTGGGTTGAAAGTTCTTTTCATTAAGGATGTTAAATATTGGTCCCCACTCTTTTCTGGCTTGTAGGGTTTCTGCTGAGAGATCTGCTGTGAGTCTGATAGATTCTAATACTTTCTAATGTGGATCCTAGAAAAACTAAAAAGTCTGTATGTGGCTGTCATTGTATTTTTATTTTATGTTCTTCTTAAATTCATTTTAATATTGAGCTGTAAAAGTGGCCTATATGAAGTACAATTCTAACCACTGAAGAAACATTCCAAATGATAGGCAGAGCAGCTTGATGGAGACATTCTAACCAAAATAAAATACAATAAAGACTTAAGCTTAGATAGAGACTGTTATGTGAATGTGATAGTCCTTCACAAGCATCAACTATGGATAACTACCAGTGTATACATGGCAAGGAAAATTAGTGTTCTGAAATCAATATTGCATAACAAGAGCCAAGAAAGTGGACAGCCCTTTCAGACAGCACCAGCTTCCCTTACCATCTGACATCCACTTGAATATATGTCCCAAAAGCTATACAGTGCTTACAAATAAAAAAATATGGTTGCAATTAAAAAGAAATTCTGTTAAGACCAGTGTTTTAAAGAGTTGCAGTTATGTCTGTGTGTGTCAGTATGGTCTTCTCACTTCCTACTTTGTAATCTCTTCTCTCCACAAAATAAAACATCTACTTCCCAGATCACAAGTTTAAATATAGTAGTGTCATAGGGTGTCAACATTCTTTATAGTATAAGTACCACATTGCTTTGCTACAACTGCTTTACTTTCAATGCTGTTTAGGAAAAGATTAGATATATCGTTTTGATTCATGTTTATATTATTTAATAGAATGTATACATGTAAGTAGATATATGTTTAGCCACTTTAATATGTAAATCAAAATATCATGATGCTATTTTTTCTTTAATTTTTATTTTTCCTTAGTAGGAAAATGTGTAACTGGCACTTCTTTGGACAGCAGTCAGTTGGGGATAGTGATGTGGATTACTGCCAGATTGAACTAAGTTTAGCAGGTCTAGACAAGGATTGAACAAATAATCAGAACTCATTATTAGCCTGTTGATTCAAGAAACAGCTAATTGGCCACATACAAAAAATAATAAAAATTAGAGGCTGGGAGCAGTAGCTCACAACTGTAATCCCAGCACTTTGGGAGGCTGAGGTGGGAGGATAACAAGGTCAAGAGTTCAAGACAAGCCTAGCCAACATGGTGAAACCCCATCTCTGCTAAAGATACAAAAATCAGGTGGGTGTGGTGGCACACACCTGTAATCTCAACTACTCAGGGCTCAGGCAGGAGAGTTGCTTTAACCTGGGAGGTGGAGGTTGCAGTGAGCCGAGATCATGCCATTGCACTATGGCCTGGGTGACAGGGTGAGACTCGGTCTCTAAATAAATAAATAAATAAATAATAATAATAATTAGAAAGTGACTTTTTAGTAGCAGTAAGTAACACTCTGGTGGTTTTTATTCATATGGGGATATTTGAAATTTTAAATGAGATTATAATATAAAGTTCAGTCCTTCATTTTTCCTTGAAAAAGGTGGTACAGGGTTCTCTCAATAATTTATGTGAAAAGAATTCCTGGTTACTTTACTTAAGATCTGCAATGTAAAGGGAGGTCCCAAAAGCCACAGATAAAACTAATTGGAAGAAATACTATGCAAGAGTGTGTAGGAATTCTAACATGCCTCAGTAAATGTATTACGAAAGCTGAAATCCCACACAGCATTCATCATGCATCATGAGTAATGGTAGTTTTTTGGGGTAGGGTGAACATAAAAAGTAAAATCAGGGTATGACAATAACTCCCAGAGAACACATATCTTGTTTCCTTTCTTTGAGAATTCAAATAAAAAGTATGAAATAATTTTTAAAACATCATCAACATTTTCTCCCTTATGCACAATATAATGACAGAAGAAGCTGGTAAAAACCTCAGAGTCTTTGGAAGTAAAAAGGCAAATGGATGTGATATCACTGAGAATTTTTATTTTTCTTATTCAAACATACATGGGGTAACTTTTACAGAAACTGATTTATCAGTGTATTATATAGATGCATATTTTCTATTACAAATGAAAACTATAACTTTGATGTGTACTTAAACTCAGCTGAATAAATTATATATATTCAAGTGATCTATATAGAACTTTCTGGTTTAGTTACACTGGTTTTACAGAGAGTATCTATAATATACATATAAGAACATAACTGAGAAAGTATTATGCCATCCTTTCACAGATGACAAAACTGAGGCACAGGAAAGTAACTGATTTGCCAAAGATCACACACGTTGAGCTTGATGGTAGTGGAAATTATATCCAGCTCTCCAATTCCAAAGCCCCTTCCCTTTTTACTATATTATGCTTATTTCCTATATAAATGCTATTTATGTTTAAATATATTTTCATGCAAGTAAAATAGGAATAATTGGAAAAAAATCCATCATTTTTCTAAGTAATAACTTTCTAAGTAAAAATGTTCTAAAGAGATTCTCTATTTTAACTCAATCATTTGACATTATACTTTTCTGTTGCACTGCCATTGTATTTCAGTTTAAGTTCCAGGGTTGCATTTGTAGGATGTGCAGCTTGGTTACATAGGTAAACATGTGCCATGGTGGTTTGCTGCACCTGTCAACCCATCACATAGGTATTAAGCCCAGCATGCATTAGCTATTTTTCCCAATGCTCTCCTCTACCACACCCTCCCCTGACAGGCCCCAGTATGTATTGTCCCTCCAGGAACAGAAAATGAAACACCACATGTTTTCACTTATAAGTGGGAGCTGAACAAGTCCTTTTATGGATGCATAATATTCCATGTTATATAGGCACCCCATTTTCTTTATCCATTCTATCATTGATGGGCCTCTGGGTTGCCCATCAAGACAATCAATGCTCCTGAAGACAAAGACTCCATGTCTATGCTATTGTGAATAGTGCTGAAATGAATGTATGTATGCATATTTCTTTATAATAGAATGATTTATATTTCTTTGGGTATATACCCAGTAATGGGATTGCTGGGTGAAATGGTTTTTCTGGTTCTAAGTCTTTGAGGAATTGTCACACTGTCTTCCACAATGGTTGAACTAATTTACATTTCCACCAACAGTGTAAAAATGTTCTTATTTTTCTGCAATCTTGCCACCATTTATTGTTTCTTGACTTTTTAATAATCAGCATTCTGACAGGCATGAAATGGTATCTCATTGTGGTTTTGATTTGCATTTCTCCAATGATCAGTGACATAGAGCTTTTTTCCATATGTTGGGTGCACGTAGATCTTCTTTTGAGAATTGTCTGTTCATGTCCTTTGCCTACTTTTCAATTTTTTTTTTTTTTTTGTTGTTGTTGTTTGTTTTTTACAAATGTGTTTAAGTTCCTTGTAGATTCTGGATGTTAGACCTTTGTCAGATGGATAGATAGCAAAATTTTTCTCCCATTCTGTAGGTTGCCTGTTCATTCTGATGATAGTTCCTTCTGCTGTGCAGAAGCTCTTTAGTTTAATTAGATCCCATTTCCCAAGTTTTGCTTTTGCTGCAATTGCTTTTGGTGATTTCACCATAAAATCTTTTGCCCATGTCTGTGTCGAGAATGGTATTGCCTAGATTTTCTTCTAGGATTTTTATAGTTTTGGGGTTTACATTTAAGTCTGTAATTCATCTTTGGTTAATTTTTGTATGAGATGTAAGGAAGGGGTACAGTTTGAATTTTCTGCATATGGCTCGCCAGTTTTCCTAGCACTATTTATTAAATAGGGAATCTTTTCCCAATTGCTTGTTTTTGTTGGGTTTGTCAAAGATCAGACAATTGTAGATGTGTGGTTTTATTTCTGAGTTCTTTATTTTGTTCCATTGGTCTATGTGCCTGTTTTTGTACTAGTACTGTGCTGTTTTGGTTACTGAAGCCTTGTAGTATAGTTTGAAGTCAAGTAGTATGATGCCTCCAGATTTGTTCTTTTTGTTTGTGATTGTCCTGTCTATACAAGCTCTTTTTTGGTTCCATGGGAATTTTGAAATAGTTTTTTCCAATTCTGTGAAAACAGTCAATGGTAGTTTAATGGGAACAGCATTGAATCTATAAATTCGTTGCGGCAGTAATGTCATTTTCATGATATTGATTCTTCTTGTTCATAAGCCAAAAAACATGAAATGTTTTTCCATCAGTTTGTGTCTTCTCTGATTTCCTCAAGCAGTGGTTTGTAGGTCTCCCTGAAGAGGTCCTTCACATCCCTCGTTCGCTGTATTCCTAGGTGTTTTATTCTCTTTGTGACATTTGAGAATGGGAGTTCATTCATGATTTGGTTCTCTGTTTGTCTATTGTTGGTGTATAGGAATGCTTGTGATTTCTACACATTCATTTTGTATCCAGAGAATTTGCTCAAGTTACTTATCAGCTTAAGAAACTTTTGGGCTGAGTTGATGGGGTTTTCTAGATATAGGATCATGTAAATGCAAACAAAGACAATTTGACTTCCTCTCTTTCTATTTGAATACCATTTATATTTTTTTCTTCCCTGATTGCTCTGGCTAGAACTTCCAACACTATGTAGAATAACAGTGATGAGAGAGGGCATCCTTGTGCCAGTTTTTGAGGGGCATGCTTCTAGCTTTTACACATTTAGTATGATATAAGTATTGCCATTGTTAAGGTATCAAACTGACCTTTAGAAAATTTGGAACATAAAACAAAATTTTATCAATATGCTCTACTAATTTGGAGATTTACCTTTCTATCTGCCATACAAAGTGGAATTCAATAAAACTTTGTAGGGGGACATATTTTCAGCAAGATGCAACTTATGTGAACAAAGTGTAAGCTGCTGTTAGAGGATACAGAGACATGCAGTTACTGTGAATTACACAACCATTTCCAAAAGTTCTAATGAAGTGATTCTGTTTCCTCTACATGTTTTTCTATGTGGGTGATTTATTTAGTTCTATAAATAAATCTATCAATGAATTAAAAATATACTTTTAACTTTTGTATTTGTTTGTCAAATATTTAATATTTTTTTATTTGCCTTAAGAGGCACATAATATTTCTCTATTTCTCCATTTCTTATTCTATACATTTATTCTGATATTCTAATATTGACTTTTTAAGGTGTTCTATATAAACAGCTCAACCCATAGTACTCCTCTAATTAATATTCTCCAGTGGTCACTTCATCACCTAAATAATAAAATCCAAGTCTTTAATTTAGCTTTGTAGGTCTTTCATAATATGACTTATGCTTAGTATTCTGACTTAATTGCTCACCATTCCCTCTTTTTCCTTTTGTATAGCACTGAGCTCTCAACCATACTGTTTCTGGCCTTAGAACATTTGCTTAGGTTACTCATTTTTATTTATTCATTAAACACATTTCTTGGACATCTACTCTAAGCATAAGCTGTGGTTGCTGTTAGTAATTTAAAAAATAAAAACATTGCTTCTTCTCTAAAAAAGCGTATTATTTAGTGTTTTTTGGAAGAATAAAGAAGATACCAAAGTACAACACAGAAGCTTCTTAGCACCCAGGAAAATATATTACAATTCGTAAATATCCCAGCTCTGTTCCTCCTCCCTACTTCCTTCTGTTTCATATTCAAGTACTATCATATTTAATCATCTGCCATGCCATGAAGTCCACTAAGGGCTAATGGAAGCACAGGATATGTGGAAGATGAGGTCGTTTTCATCACATAGTAGTACATAGTATATCTACAGGGACATAAATGAACCATCTAGAGATTGATTTAACTTGGGGATGAGGAAATATTTGTCTATTCAGGACCAGATTTTAAATATTTTTGGCTTTGGGGGGCATACAGTCTTTGTTGCAACTGTTCAGACTTATCCTTGTAGGGCAAAACTAGCCATGGACTATAGGTACATAAATAATGGGCATGGCCGTGTTCCAATAAACTTTATCAAAAATATAGGTGACAGATTGACTGTGGCTTTGGGGCTACAGTTTATCTACTACTGACTTAATGGAGAGAAATTAAAAGGTATAGTTAAAAAATTAGTCATGTAAATATTTAGAGAAATCAAATGCATTCTGTGTTAGGCCCAATCAGGACAGTGTATCTGGTTATAGTAACTACTAAATAGGCACTTCCACAAAATAATCAAACCAGGCTTTCTATACAAAGTAGAACAACAAGACTAAAGTCTTCGAAATAGTTTAAGGTCAACTATGCTGTTGACCTTAAAAAACATGTCAAACATGGATAATTACCACAGAGTTCTCCAGAGAAATGGTACCATAGGACACACACACACACACACACACACACACATAACCACATATATGGATATATGTTTCAATACACACACACACACACCACACACACACACCACACACACACACACCCCACACACACACACACACACACACACACGTGGAGTCTGACAAGTCTCAAGATCTGCAGATGGCAAACTGGAGACCCAGGAAAGCTGATGGTGTAGTTCTAGTCTGAAAAAAAAAAATCAAGGTACCAGCTAAAAGTCTGGCAGGCAGAAGGAATTCCCTCTTACTCAGTGGAGGGTCAGCTTTTTGTTTTATTCAGGCTTACCTACATTAGGGAGGGAAATCTACTTTATTCAGTCTGCCAACTTAAATGGTTATACTCATTCAAAAATACCCTCACAGAAATGTCCAGAATAATGTTATATCACTATTTAGGCATCCTCTAGCTCAGTCAAGGTGACATAAAATTTATCATCTCATAAAGCAAGTCTGTATTTCTAGGACAGTTTGTATAACAGGAGCCAGGAAAGTCTAATTACCTTTTATAAAGCACCACTTCACCATGACACATGACTCTTTCCCAATCAACCTAGTGAACAAAAACCAAAAAAATTGACACTAAAACGTATTTAATACCACTTGAAAATTCATGAAATCAATTGTAGTAATTAGTTCTAGTCTCATATTTCCTTTTCCCCAATAGGGTATGCACGCACACACACAATATAATTGCAAAATCACAAATCTATATCATCACAATGCTTCAGTCTGTCTTGTACTACTATAAAAGAATATCTGAAACTGAGTACTTTAAAATGAACAGAAACTTATTGGCTCCCAGTTTTGGAGGCTGGGAAGTCCAAGGTTGAGCATCAAACATCTGGTACGGGTCTTGCAGCATTGTTCCGTGATGGAAGGGCAAAGTGAGGATGAGAGAAAGCAAAAGATTGAAATCTCAGCCTCACACTTTTTTATAATCGGCATTAATCTATTCATGAGAATGGAGCTCTCATGATCTAAAAACTACCCAGTAGGTCCCACCTCCCACCACTGTTGCACTGGGAGTTAAGTTTTCAACACATGCTTTTGCAGGGGACATTCAAACCACTGCAGCCATGTATCAACTATTTTCTATATTGTGAAGAGCACATTGCCTTGTTGTATCTGGCTTTGCATAAAGCAAGGCGTAGAGATATTATATATGTCATTTTAATCTGCTTACTTTAGTATTAGCAGAATTTGTTAATAAAGTAGGTATGAGCATAACTACTTTATTTAGAGATAGGGTGTGGCTCTGTTGCTGAGACTGAAGGCTGGAGTGAAGTGGTGTAATCATAGCTCACTGCAGCCTCATACTCCTGGGCTCAAGCAGTTTTTCCAGCCTGAGCCTTCCAGGTAGCTAGGATTATATGCATGCATTACCACACCACCTAATTTTTAAAATTTTTGTAGAGACAGGGTATTGCTATGTTGTCTAGGCTGGTCTCAAACTCCTGGCCTGAAGGAATATTCCAGTTTAAACCTCCCAAAGTGCTGGGATTACAGGCATTAGCCACCACACATAGTGTGACATAGTATTATCATGGTCCCTTTTTTTTTCATTGTCTTTACCATAGAAAAAGAAGAAAAGTCATTTTATTCGTACCATCTACTCAAATGATGAGTGTCAACATTCCACTCATCTGGCAGTAAAAAATCATTACAAGGAATATCTGGCAGTATCGAATACTGCTTTCTTTCACACTGCTGCATCTCTGCCTCCCACATCAACCACCATCACCCAGTTTCACTAAAGAAGCAAACACATTACATATTAGCATAAATAAAATGTATGGAGTGATTACTTAAATGTGGCATTCTTTTAGATCGACACATGTCTTTGAAATTGAATTTCTGATGCTATAACTCTTGAAATCCATTTAATTCTTCTTGGCCTGAAAATTCCTTTTCATCTTAGATTTGTTGGCTCATGTTTGTAAAAGTGACTGGCATCTACCTCCAACCATTATTTTTCTGACAAACAAGATACAGTTTAGGATTTGACAAAATAGTTCTCTTTTATAGGGTTTTTGACAAAAAGCAAAAAAAACTTTATAGATTAAAGCATATCTAAAGTCATCAATTTCTGATCCAGTTATAAGTATGTCAAATAACATTCTTCTAAGTAAATAGTGAATATTATTTCTTCCCTTTTTCTTACTTTTCTTTCAAAACCTCTGAAGCTGTCCTTAAAGAAATGTAAAATTTAAAGGAAAAAAATACGGTTTGCAATTGAGATATTCTGTTAACATTCAGACTGCACTGGTTGTATTCAATGCTTTTTTTCTGTTCTGGAAATAGCAGTAAATTTATGTGTTTGTGACATTTCAGAAATCCCATCTTGGACTATGACTTACATTCTGTATTGCACTATAAATACTGACTTGCTTTCAAACCCCATGTATGTCTCTCATGTAGAAACCAACTAGACAGTGGAATTATTATTCAACTTACTTTGCAACATTTATTACCCTTGGTGGACACACACACACACACACACACACACACACACACAGACACACACACATATATGTTAGTTATAGTCACAAAAATGGCGTCTGGGTTTTGCGGTGTGTATATTTAATTACCTAAATTCTATTCATTTTATATTTTTTAAAATTTTTTTCTGTGCTTAATGTCTGTTATAGAAAAACGCATATGTAATTGGAAATTAAGATACCATATTTCAGATTAGGATCTGATTCTGTCTGAAGGGTAATCTTTTACATTGCTACTCTGGATTTATGTATGCTATGAATTTTGGTAGGAAAAGGATTTTTTCTCTACATTTATTACTAATAATGTCTTAATGTTTCTATTTTATCTGTTGGGTTTCAAACCTTTCTTATAGTTTTTGGTCATTTTGTTCTGCCTTTTCTGTTCTTTTTGTCAATGTTCCATTTATAGGCATGCAAGTGAAAATTCATATCACATCAGTAATAACACTGATTTTGTCCTTTCCCATAAATAATGTTGTGTCCTGTGAAGGTATCCAAGTTGATTATTTAATGTGAAATGAAGGCACAAACATAGTTTTTGCTCAATTTGTTCTGCCTTTTCTGTTCTTTTTGTCAATGTTCCATTTATAGACATGCAAGTGAAAATTCATGTCAGTAATAACATTGATTTTGTCCTTTCCAATAAATAATGTTGTGCCCTGTTAAGGTATCCAAGTTGATTTAGTGTGAAATGAAGACACAAACATAAAATTTCAATTGTGCAAAGGCGGTAAACAGAGCTATTTCTGTCAGTGATGGCGAGACACTGGAGATGTAACAGGTGGGTCAGAGCTCTGCTTGGATATTTGTTTTGAATCACTTTGCTGAGAACATAAATGTGCAACAGTCATCTTGCCTTTATGGTGTATAATGCACTAGTAATGAAAATATCTAGTTTTTCTTTTTTTCTCAAAACAAAAAGGGCTACTATAATCAATTATCACAAACTCGGTGGCTTAAAATAACAGGCATATATACTCCCACAATTCAGGAAAACAGAAGCCTGAAATCAAAGTGTTAACGGGATTGATTCTTCCTGGGGGCTCTGAAGAATGATCTGTTTCATGCCTCTCTCCCAGCTTCTAGTAACTGCTGGCAATTTTTGGTGTTGCTGTGATTGCAGGTACATGACATCGGCCTCTGTCTTCACATGGTCTTCACTGTGTCTCTGTACTTTACCTGCTCTATAGGGAACACCTGTATTTGGATTTAGGGCTTAAACTAAATCAAGGATGACCCCATCTTTAGATTCTTGTCTTAATCACATTTGCAAAGACTTTTCTTTGTTTTTGTTTTTGTTTTTTTACCCAGAGAAAGTCACACTCCCAACTTTCAGGTAGAAATGTCTTTTGGGCATAATTCAAACTATCAAAATCCACCTTCTGCTCTCCAAAAATTTAATTTGTTTTAAGTGTAAACTACATTTACCACCTCTCAACATCATTGATAGCCCAACCAATTATAACATGAAGTCTAAGTCCAAAATATCATCTAAATATCCAGTAAAAAAAATCCCAAATCTCATCTAAGTTATATATGAGTGAGACTCTGAGTATGATCCTTTTGGGAGCAGAATTCTTCATCTGTGAACTTGTGGAACTGTACAACAAATCATCTGCTTCCAAAATACAATAGTAGCCCAGGTGTAGAACAGACATTTTTATTCCATAATAGAAGGAACACAGAAGAAGGAACATAGGAACATAATAGAAGGTCACCGGTCACAAGCAAGTTCAAAATCCAGCAAGAAAAAAAATTATTGGATTTCAGATTCTGAGATCATCCTCTGTAGCTTGATGTTCTGTCCTCTGGGCTGCAGGTTGTCCCACAAACATCTGTGTCACCCTCAGAGTTATTCTTCCTTTTTCTTCTAGGGTAATACATATGCAGCTGAGTAGCTCTATGATCCTATTTTCTGCCTGTAGAATTTTAGAAGTTCAAAAGTCTTTTGTCATTGTTTCCTGTTTCTGTCTCTTTCAGGCCAAGATGGCAGTGTTTCTGCTGATATAATATTCTTAAAAACCATGTTGGTCTGTTGTGTATGTCTTGTGGTATAAGACATCAGACAATAGTTCTCTACCATCTTTCATGGATAAACTCATTTCTATTTCTGGCTTCTGCTGAGATATTTGACTAGATGCCTAAGTCCCACCGTTGGCTTTAGCTAAAGATTGTTAAGCCACACACTTGAACTCTCCAGAGCACACTTTCTGAACAGTGAATCTCCCATATATTTTGACACCAATTATCTGATATCAGTTGGGTGTTCTACAATTCAATTCAATTCTGATACTAACTACCTGGAATTAGTGCAGACCCCACAAGTTAAGGGTTAACTGTTTCAATTCCAATGTTAACTACTCAGAAATAGCATCATATCCTATAAGTTAAAGGACAGGGTCCTTAACAGGACTGCTGTTACTTCAGATGCCAGCCACAAGAAAGCATCCCAAGGATACCTGATTTCTCTCTGACTTGGCTACAAATCTGGGAGTTTCTATAAGCCCCATTTAGTTTATTGGGCTTATAACTGCATATCCTCAACCTCTGTCTCTGTCTTTACATGGCTTTCTCCTCGGTGTCTCTCCAAGTCTATAAAGATGTCTATTAATGTATTTAGGACCCACTCTAAATCCAGGAAGATGTCATCTTGAGATACTTTACATTAAATAATTTACATCCACAAATACCCTTTACCAAATAATACTATATTCTCAGACTCCAGTGGATATATCTTTTGGAGGAACACAATTCAGTTTACCATAAAACCTCACCTTCCTCTCTTCTCTGTCCTATCCTCTCTCATTCCCACTCTTGCTTTCTTTTTCACAAAATTTTTTGATATACTAAAATACCTTTCTTGAAGCCAGTGGTTATTTATGTCAAATTTCACTTATAACTAGAAAACCTGACTTTATTTTTCAAGGTTTGTTTACCACCTCTCTTATAGGTCAAACATTGATATTTGAATTTTGTCCTTCAGTCACCTCCTTAAGACAAAACTTTCACTGTTCTGGTTGTTGCATTTATTAATATCTACTTTGCACTGATCACCATTTTATAATTACTTCATTCCGCCATACCTTAAATTGACCTTGTTCATAAATGCTTGAACCTATCTGTGTGTTTATATAGATAAAAATAGTTTCTGTTATATAATGCTATTATTACATATCAATGGCAATCAAATCCACTAATTATTTATAGAATTCCTAATACATGCAAGGTCAAGTGCATACTGCTTGTCAAATTGTTATCCAGGGTTCTGCTGATTTAAAAAAAGAATCACTGAGGGAGCTTGTTGAACCAGAAATTTACAGGCACACCATCAGATCTCTCCAGTAATCGATGATGAAATACGGGGTTTTCCTCTTTGGGTATACATGCATCATCACACATAAAAACAAATAATACAATGTGGTGTGTCATGTTTTGTTTAGAAGAGTACTGGTAACAGGGACTGTATTATATTCATCTTTATAGCAAAAAGTTGCACCTATGCCATTCATCTTTGAGAATTACATGACATATGAATACATAGA
Organism: Aotus nancymaae; assembly: GCF_030222135.1. Taxonomy (NCBI): domain Eukaryota; kingdom Metazoa; phylum Chordata; class Mammalia; order Primates; family Aotidae; genus Aotus; species Aotus nancymaae. The sequence continues at coordinate 81,805,528 of NW_026988442.1, forward strand.
ATCAGGACTGCTGCTTGTATAGGAATACACATCAAGGATTGTGAAATCATAAGAATAGTGGTCAAGGTATTCTATAGTCACATCGCTTGAGTTTGAAGCCCAGTCCCATTCTTACCACCTCTCTTATAGGTCAAACATTTGTATTAAATTGGACAAATGTGTCCTGCTAGGTAAAGAGAAATTACTAAGTATCTCCCTCTGAAGTTTTTTTTATGAGAAACAAAAACACATAGGTAATCCATATAAAGCAGAAGTCCTTATTAAATTTTAAACGAGTTGCTAAATACCATATACAATTATTAATAAAGAAGTATACAACGTGGTTATACCACAAACTTATTATTGCTAAATTTTTCTATATCATGAATGTGAGGAATGTGATATATCCCAGCAATACCTATAATAACAGAATAGCTATGGTTAGCTTTTTTTTTTTTTTTTTTTCCCACATACTGCATACTGAAACTCTACTGGGTTTTAGAACCATTATTTCTTATCTTTACAGAATTTCCATGTAGTTGAGAATTATGATTGTTGAAGGTCACAGATAGTCCAGTAGAAGCAGTATGTGAAGTTCAACTGCATTCCTCCAAAGTGCATGTCTCTTTCTTGAACATCCGAGATTCTTTAGTATTCATATAAGATGTTATAAATCCCTTTGTGCTCAACCTGGCAACATATTGGTTGACTTGCATATGAGTCATTTTCTATAGTATCAGGAGAAGTAAATTTGCAAGAGTATTCTGGGAAGAAAGTCTGTGGCTCTAACAGGCATAATGGAAAAAATACCATAGCAGAAATAAGAACAACAGGTTTCTGGGGTTTCAAAAAAAGTGTTTTCACCCATGATTGGGATTTCCATCTTTGCTTAAGGAAAATGAGACACCTGAAGTCTATCTGTAAAAATGCCTAGATTTTTTTTTTTTATGGTGAACACATTCTATGTCCTTTTAACTAACCCCATTGGTTGAGTTTGATGGGTTCTTATGTTCACTTTATTAAAGAAGAAACAGAGGCATTGAAGAGCTATGCTTTTTCCTAAGCTACTGATACATTCTGAATGTTCGTGTCCTCCTCAAAGTTTATATGTTCAAATTCCAACCCATGGCAATGGTATTAGGCAGTAAGGCCTTTGGGAGGTAATTAGGTCATAAGGGGGAAGTCCTTATGGACAGGATTAGTGTCCTTAAAAAAGAGACCCAGATACCCAGGCATGGTGGCACATGCCTTTAATCCCAGCTAACTCGGGAGGCTGAAGCAGGAGAATTGCTTGAACTGGGAGACGGAGGTTGCGGTGAGTAAAGATTGTGCCATTGCACTCTAGCCTGGGCAACAAGAGTGAAACTCTGTCTCACCAACAAATAAAAGAGACCCAGAGAGTTGCCTTATTCCTTCCACCATGGGAGAATACAACAAGAAGCTACAGTCTATGAACCAAAAACTGGGCCTGCACCAGACACACCATCTGCTGATGCCTTGATTTTGAACTTTTACCCTCCAAAACTGTGAGAAATAATAGCTTATTGTTTGTAAACCACACAGTTTATCCTATTTTTGTTGTAGCAGCTTGAGCTGACCAGGACAGCTACATAGCTAACGTGTGGTACAACAGGACACCTGGAACTTTGCTATTCTGAATTTTAAATTAGCAATCTTTCTTCTGTCACATGTAACGTATTCCTCCTTTAGGCTATATTCAATTTTGTTGGACTTTTGCCAGGATTCATTGCAGACAGTCAACCCATAGGTGCTTGTCTTTAAAGTTTGTGATAGAATTTATAATGTTATTGTAAGGAAGTTCAAACAGGGTTAATTTTTGTTGCTTAATCAAAAGAATAAGTGCACTTATCATCCTGGAATATATTAATTTGTTCAGAAAATATTTATTGAGTATCCCCTTTACCTCAGACAATACTGTATGAAAACAGATACACAGATATCTATCTTCAGGAAGCTTAAAGCATAGTGGAGAAGACATATTAATCAAATAATCACATAATCAAGTAAAAAATCCGTAATTGTAAATCATGATAAAGGTTAAATCAATAGACTTTTATAGGAGGAACTGGACTTTTTGGTAGAGTGTGGGAAGGATTCTTCCAGGAGGAAAAGGAAAGTGAGGCACCTCCAAGCAGAGGCCACAACATGAGGACCAGAGACCTTCTGGAAGCTTGGGTCAGTACTGGAGGCTGCGAGCAGGTTGGAGTGCTGCCTACAAGAGGCACCTGATGCAAAAAGAGACGAGAAACAAGCGGCTTGCTCAGGCTTTCTACTCTGTACCACGCTCGCTTATGTCGGAAAGCTTTGTGCTTATCTGTAGAGAAAAGAGAAGGCACTGGAGGGTGTAAAGGGGGACTGAGAGGATGATGTGTGAGTAATGGGAAGATTGCTGTGCCTGTGCTGGAGAAGCCAGAGTAGAAGAAGCAAGTGTTGACCTGGAAAGTCAGGTCAGGAAGAAAGTCATTATAGCTTGAACAGGTGGGGGAAAACAAGTGAGAGTTATTCAGGTGGTAAATCTACAATCAACATTGCTAGATTATATATGGGGCCTGAAGAAAAGCAAGGGGTTAAGGGCGGTGCCACTGCTTCTGGCCTTAAGGTTAGTGGTGACATTCGCTAGTATCATGAGAATAAGAGCAGATTTCAGATGAAGATTCACAATTTAGTTATGTTGAATAAGAATTTTAATTTTAAAAAGTTAAGATGCCTAGTTGCACATTAGATATTTAGGTCTAACTCAGAGTTTCAGTGTATTTTCCTTCATTTCATCTGAGAAGTAATAGACAATAATCATGGCTCTTTTAACATTTGATGGAATTTTTTCTTACACTATTACTGAAAAGAGAACTATGCAAACTCCTTGTCAGAAATGATGTTATTACTCAGCCTTTAAGTTTTCTTAATCCACAATGCTTTGAATGCTTATAGTTACAAATAACCAAAAACCCAACTTTAACATAAAAAGAAAATATTTCACCTGTGGAAATGAGTAAGTGCAGCGGTAGGGCGGGCTTCAGGTGCCTTTTGGTCAGTGCTCCAGCTCCATTTTCCTGAGGCTTCCTCAACTCCTTTCTGTTTTGTCTTGAGACTCAGGTTGGTATTCTTTATGGAAGAAAAGGCCTACAGCAGTACCAAAGTTAATTATCTGAACACCATGTCATCCAAAGCATCTATTATAAAACTTCTAAAAAGAGTCCTGAGAATGACTATCTTAGCCTTAAGATGTCTTAGCTTCTGTGCCACTCCAGAAGCTAAGAATAGAATCAACTTGCTCAAAACCACACAGATTCTACTATACACAGGGGGTCATTTGAAAAAGGAAAAAGAATATTAGGGAAGCAACCAACAGCTACTCCTAACATCATTTGTGGGCAGATAAACATCCATGCACAAATTTCTGTAATGTATGCCTTTTCCAATATGCTTTTATCAATCTGGGATTTGCTCATTTTCTCTCCCCCGCTCAAAAAAAAAACCAGTTTTTTAAAGCAATATCTCATCCAGTTATAACATCTGTCTCTGATCTTTAGGCTCACTGGATGACCTGTCTTCTTCATTAGGCTCATAGACAGCTTCTCACAGTTCAGTATTTATGGGTAAATAAAACTCGATCTAGTCCAATATATAAATTCTCATAAAAATTTACCTCTTCAAGAAGGAGTGGTTAGAAACAAGAAACAGTGGTAAGTTGACTGTGTGGTAAGTAACATATACACACACATGCGATATCCTATGGACAATAGTAACAAAGCCTCTCTGTATTGTTGGAATGAGCTCCTCTCAGCCCACTGACTGAGCCCTTGTTCTGCTCTGCAGGAAGAAATTTCCTGTACATTTTAATCTTCTCCATGGTCACAGGTACTGCACTTCGGGGAGGCTTTTCCTTTAAGAAATCTTAAAAAGCAGTCCATCTCCGTGTGATGATGATTATTCAGAGGCCTGGACATCATCCCATAGCTTGAAACATTGTAAGCCATTGGAAGTCGATCTTGCGGTTATTGGCAATACACCGCCCTTAAATATTCAGTAGGGTTCAGGTCTGCTTTGGTTGCCCTACAAAGGCAGGAAGCACCCCCACTCACAGGTTATTTGAATGTTGAGACTGATGTTGCCACACATACACACACCAAGAAGGTACAAAAAAAATATTTATACACTGGGGCTTTTGTGGGAGGGGTAGGGCAGGCCTCCCAAGCTGCTCCTAACATGACTTTAAAAGGGCCGAGGGGCCAGGTGCGGTGGCTCACGCTGTAATCCCAGCACTTTGGGAGGCCGAGGTGAGTGGATCACAATGTCAGGAGTTAGAGACCAGCCTGAACAACATGGTGAAACTCCATCTCTACTAAAAACACAAAAATTTGCTGGGTGTGGTGTGGTGTAAGCCTGTAAGCCCACTACTCAGGAGGCTGAGGCAGGAGACTTCCTTGAACCTGGGAGGCAGAGGTGCCTGTAAGCCCAGCTACTCAGGAGGCTGAGGCAGGAGACTTGCTTGAACCTGGGAGGCAGAGGTTGCAGTGAGCCGAGATTGTGCCATTGCACTCCAGCCTGGGCAACAAGAGTGAAACTCTGTCTCAAAAAAAAAAAAAAAAAAGAAAGAAAGAAATGAAAAAGGGCTGAGAAAGAGGCTGGCTCAGGTCATTTATTGTGGTTAGGTGTTGCAGCTCTGGCGAGGGTTCTCACAGGTGAGACTCGGCTTGCATGGTTTAAATCTCTGCTGGCTTCGAAAGAGGCGGCAGCCAGGCTTTCTTATCAGCTTGCCCAGAAGTGAGCCACAAGGAGGAGAGGTAAGGATAAAGCTTAAAAGATGTCAGCTATCAAATATTTTTTCTTAAAAAAGTAGTCAGACTCTTTATCTACATGGTTTATATTCACTACTGATGTTTTTCATGTACTAAAGGTCATAGACTCTTATCTGGCGAATATTTGCAGCTACTAATGAGCTTGAAGTTTTCTGTCCACTCTGAACAGTGTTTCTGTCTTTCCAATCTTCCACTTAAATGTGTTTTGGGGCACACTGAACAAAGTGGGCCTAGGGAAACAAGGTAAAGGTAAATTGCCCTTTCAACCCAGGCTGCTTCCCAGCTTTTTCTAATACCGAAGTGATTATTTCCTGCAACAAACAGAGTTGTGCGAGGAGGCTTTGGGTATCAGGCTTTTGCTGTGTCGCCATCTTAAACCCATCATAATTTTAACTTTACTATTTCCACTAGAAAAGATTTGAGGTAGAAAATCTAGTTCTTAAATCTTAAATGTTTCAGAATATTGAGTGTCATCAATATGGATTGCAGGCCACAGGCAGAAAGGCCTCTGTTAGTAAAGCTGCGGATCCTCCTCTGCTTCCCTGAAGAACAATTTCAAAGCAGCTTATCTCTGGATGAAGGAACTTACTGAAGGTACCAAAAATAGCAATAAAGTGACACTATCCTGACTTTTGAGCCATATCCCCTAATGCTGTGTCCTTACTAAGCACAACACCTACGTCCAAACTTATTTTTTCTTAATTGATACATAATATTTTACATATTTGTGGGGTTCATGTGATAGTTTGTTACATGCATAAAATGTAATGATCAAGTTACAGTATTTAGGGTGTTCACCTTAAATATTTATCATCTCTGTGTTGGAAGCATTTCAAGTCCTCTCCTCTAAATGTTTTGAAATATACTTTGTTCACTATAGTCATCCTACTCTGCTACGAAACATTAGAATGTATTCCTTCTAACTGTGTGTTTGTACCCATTAACCAACCTCTCTTTTATCTTCCGCACACCTCACACACATCTTTTTCAGACTCTGGTATCTATTTTTTATTCCCTGTCTTCAGGAGATCCACATTTTTAGCTCCCCTATGTGAGTGAGAACATGTGATAGTTGTCTTTTTGTGCCTGGCTGATTTCACTTAACATGATGACCTTTAATTCCATTCATCTTGCTGCAAATGACAGAATTGCATTCTTTTTAATTGCTGAATAGTATTTTGTTGTGTCAGTATACCACATTTTCTTTATCAATTCATCTGTTGATGGATACTTAGGTCAATTCAATATCTTGCTATTATTAATAGTGTTATTATAAACATAAGGCTGCAGGTATACCTTTGATATGCTGATTTCCTTTCCTGTGAATAAATACCCAAGTAGTGGGATTGGTTCTATTTTTAGTTATTTGAGAAATCTGCATACTGTTCCCCACAGTGGCTGAACTAATTGACGTGCCTACCAACAATGTATAAAAGTTCCTTTTCCTTTTTCCATCAGCATCTGTTATTTTTTGTTTGTTTGTTTTTTTAATAATAACCATTCTGGTTGGGGTAAGATGATATCTCATTACGGTGTTCATGTGTATTTCCTTGATGCTGAGCATTGCTTTATATACCCGTTGGCCATTTGTAAGTCTTATTTTGAGAAATGTCTGTTTATGTCCTTTGCCTGCGTTTTTTATGTTTTACTGTTGAAATGAGTTCCTTGTATATTCTGCATATTAGTCCCTTGTCTGAGGATGGTTTCAAATATTTTTCCTCCATTCATTCTACAGGTTTTCTCTTAGCTCCATTGATTATTTTCTTTGCCATGCAAGAGCCTTTAAGTTTAATATAGTCCCATTTGTCTATTTTTGTTTTTATTTCCTGTTTTTTAAGTCTTAAACATAAAATTTTTGCCTAGACCAATGTCCTGAAATGATTCTCCTATTCATCTTCTAGTAACTTTGTAGTTTGGGGTCTTATGTTAGGTCTTTAATCAAACGAGTTGATTTTTGTATATGAAAAGAGGGGTTGAGTTTCACTCTTTCGCATATGGAAATCCAGTTTACTCAGCATTATTTATTGAAGAGGGTATCCTTTCTCCAGTGTATATTCTAGGTGCCTGTATTCTGTTCCTTTAGCTTATATGTCTGTTTTTATAACAATCCCATGATATTTTTGTTACTGTAGCCTTGTAATATCCTTTGAAGTCAGGTAGTATAATTGTTCTAGCTTTGTTTTTCTCAGTATTGCTTTGGGTATTTGGGCTCCATTTCGGTTTCATATGAGCTTTCAGACTTTTTTTTTTCTATTTTAGTGAAAGAATATGTTACCAGTTTGACAGGAATTCCATTGAATCTATAGATTACTTAGATAGTATAATCATTTTCAATAATATTAGCTATGCTGATTCATGAGCAAGATGCTTTTCTATTTGTATTCTCTTGAATTTCTTTCATTAGTTTGTTAATTTTTTTTTCTTGTGAAAGTATTTCAGCCTCCTGGTTAAATTTATTTCTGAGTATTTTATTTGTAACTATTATAAGTGGAATTGCCTTCTTGATTTCTTTCTCAGCTAGTTGATGATTCATGTGTAGAAACACTAATGACACTTTTAGTGTTGATGTTAATTTTGTATCCTGCAGCTGTACTGCATTTATCAGATCTAAGTTTTGTGGTGTAGGCTTTAGGTTTTCCTTGATATAAGATGATATCCACTGCGAAGAGAGACAATTTGACTACCTTTTTCCTATTTGCCTGATTTTTTTTTTCTCTTGTCTGATCACTCCGGCTATAATCTCCTCCCAAGACCAGCTCGGTCGTGGAGACCCCAGCTCAGTGGCACTGGAGGAATGAAGAAACAGACGCAAAGATAGAACAGCAAAGTGGGATCAGGGAGCTTAACAGTCTTCCCAGCTGAGTGCCTTGAGCAGACTCGGGCCCACGTAGTTAGTCTCTCTGAACAGGTGATTATTATTAGCAAGCAGGTGCTCTTTGTTTTCTCATAGAGCAAAGATAAACTAGGCAGGCAGCTGGTGCACGTTTACCACTGATCAAAAGGCATTCTCCACGAGGGAGCAACGGGGGCAGAGTCACATATCCCTTGTTTAAAGAACTAGTTTAACTGGTGTATGATATACATAAACTGTTTACTATTTTAGAACTCTCTGAGCAGTTTTCCTTGCCGTCAATTTTAGCAAACAGTATAATCCATCACACATGTTAGGACTTGTCCCAGCAATCTCCAGTACTATCTTGAGTAAGAGTGGAAAAAATGTGCATTATTGTCTAGTTTCATTTCTTGGAGAAAAGTCTTTTAGCTTTTCCACGTTCTTTATCTGGTTTTGTCATATATGGCTTTTATTATGTTGCGGTATGTTTCTTCTATACCTAGTTTATTCAAAGTTTTTATTTTGTATCAAGAGGGGATGTTGTATTTTATCAAATGCTTATTTTGCATGTATAAAAACGATCATATGCTTTGTGTCCTTCATTTCGTTGATGTAATGTTCACATTTATTGATTTGTGTATAGTGAATAATCCTTGCATCCCTGGAAAAAATCCCACCTGATCATGATGTATTATCTTTTTTATGTGCTGTTGGGCTCAGTTTTCCAGTATTTTGTTGAAGATATTTGTGTCTGTGTTCATCAGAGATATTGACCTCATATTTTTTTATGTGTATTTGTTTAGTGTCGATATCAGGATGATGGGAACTTACAGAATGGGTTAGAGAGAATTCCCTCCTCTTCAATTTTTTGGAAGAGTTTGAGGAGAATTGGTGTTTCTTAATATTTTTGATAGAATTCAGCAGTGAAGCCACCCTATTTCTTCTTGAGTCAATCTTGGTCAGTTGCATGTGTCCAAAATTGTATGCAACTCTTCTAGATTTTCCAATTTGTTGCTATATAGTAATTCATGATAGTCTCTGATGATCTTCTGTATTTATGTGATACCACTTTCATGTTGTTTGCTTTCTATATATTTATATAGCTTCAAAAGCTCCTCTTGGTATTAATTTCTTGTTTTATTTCGTGTCATCTCAGAAGATATTTTAAATAATTTTAACAATTTAAAATTCATTGAGACTTCATTTTTGGCCTAATGTATGGCATATCCCACAGAGTGTTCGATGTGCTGATCAGAAGAATACACGGGTTGTGAACAATGTTTTGTAGGTAAATTTCTGTTCGGTCCATTTGGTTTAAAGTCCAGTTTAAATCTAATGTTTTCTGGTTGAATTTCTGTCTAGATGATCTGTTTGATGTCAATAATAAGGTGTTGAACTCCCCCACTATTACTGTATTGGAGTCTATCTCTCCCTTTAGATCTAGTAATATTTGGTTTATATATCTGGGTATTCCAGCTTTGAGTGTGGGGTGTGTGTGTGTGTGTGTGTGTATTTAGAATTGTTATATTCTCTTGGTAGATTCTCCCTTTATCATTATGTAATGACCTTATTTCTCTTTTTATTGTTTTTGACTTAAAGTGCATTTATCCGACGTAAGTATAGCTACTCCTGCTTGATTTAGATTTCTGTGGAATAGCTTTTTCTATTCCTTTACTTTCACTTCGTATATATCTTTACAGATAAAGCAAGTTTCTTAGGCAGCATACAGTTGCATCATTAAAAAAAGCTACGTTCAGCCAGTATACATCTTTAAAGTGGAAAATTTAATCTCTTTACATGCCAGGTCATTATTGATATGTAAGGTTTTATCCCTGTCATATCGCTAATTGTTTTCTGGTAGTATTGTATATCCTTTCTCTCTTCTTTATTTCTCTGTTGTTTATCATTGTGATTTGGTGGTTTTCTGAAATGGAAACATTTAAGTTTTCTCTTCCTCATTTATGTGTTTGCTCCACTAAAGAGTTTTTTACTTTCATATATTTCCACGATAGTATATACCACCTTTTCATTTCCAGGTTCGGGACTCTCTAAAGCATTTCTCGTAGGGCCAATCTAGTGGTAAAAATTTTTTCTCAGTTTTGGCTTATCTGAGAAATATTGATTCCTCATTCATTTATAAAGGATAACTTTGATAGGTATATTATTCTTGATTGAGTGATTTTTCTTTCAGCACTTTGAATATATCGTCCCTTTCTCCTATGGCCTGTACGGTTTTTTGTTTGTTTTTCCTGAGACATCTACTGTTATTACTTCTTCTGCTCAATCTAGTCTGTTGTTGAAACTCTGGAATGCATTTTTAAATTTCATGTATTATTGAGTTCTGGGATTTTCTTTTTTTTTAATGGTATATATATCTTTGGTAAATTTCTCATTCATATCCTGAATTTTTTTTCCTGATTTCTTTATATTGTTTATGTCTTCATTTGATTTCACTGAGATTTTTTATTCATATTCAATTTCTGACATTTCATCACTTTTTTCCTGATTTTTTTTGTTAGCGAATTATTATGATCCTTTTGATGTGTCCAATTTTCCTGCTTTTTCACATTAGTGGCATCTTTACATTGATATCTGCACATCTGGTAAAAAGTCACATTTCATTCTTTGGATTATCTTTCATAGGGGAAGACTTTTACTGACTATGTGTCTATGTTGATTGAGTATGGTACTTTTAATTCTTGGTACATGCAGTGATGCAGTCTTTGAATTATTTATTCAGTTGTGAATAGCATCAGTAGTATTTGTGAACTCTTTAGTGGCTTGGGTATAATTGCTAGTGAAGGCTGTGGTGAGCCTTTGCTAGGAATAAAGGCGCCAGGTAGGCCAGTCCTTGAACCCCAGTAGTGGCAGCTGCTGGCCAAATATTTCTTTCTTTGGGCACCTAGGTGGTTTATGTAGGTGGTGGGCCAGATGGGTGGGTGGGTCCATAGGCCATTGAATAGCATGTGTGGCATGAACAATGGTAGTAGCACTGGTGTGGCAGTTCTTAGGCTCATGGGTGGCACTTGTTAATGGGGCTGTGACGGACTAGGCATTCCAGTTTCCTGGAACCCAGCTGGTGCATGCAGGTAAGTACTAGCAGTGGTGTTGGCAGGCTGTGTGGGCCTATGTTCAGGTCCCCAGGAGGAGTGCACAGGTCCTAGCAGAGGTGGACCAGCCAGGGTGCTCCCCAGGACCGTAAGTGGTATGCTCAGGCACTGGTTGGGGGTGATGCCAGGCCAAGCAGGCCTGAACTCATGCCCTCTGGTGGTGCACATGGGTGTAGGCTACAGTAGGTAGGGTAGGACAGTTTGCAGTGGTGATAGAGAAAGGCTGTCCTTACAGTGTGTGAAACTGTGCAGCAGTCCTGCTGCTGGGAGGCAATGGGTTGCTGTCAGTGGGAGCAGACTCAGGCAGGCAGACAAGCAGCCTTCAGATTCTGGGGAGGGAGTGTATACTTTGTCTCCCCAGCGGCAACAGCAGCTGTGGTTGTAATCAAGGATATTCTGTACTTAGGATATACTTAGGGCATATATTAGAGCACAGAAACTGTGCTGCTTGTTGTCAGTAGGCCCATATAGGCAGCTTTCAGGCTCTGAGAGTTGCTCACTTTGGCTTCTGGCAGCAGCCACAGCCATGGTGACGTGCAGGAGGAGCTCATCCTTGGAGCTTAAGCTAGAGCACAGAGACTGCTGCTGGTAGGGATGCAGTTGCTGTCAGCAGCCCCAGGAAAGCAGCTCTTAACCCTTGGGGAGTTTCCACAGCTTAGATTTCCTTTGTCCTGGGGGAAGCCTCCCTGGTGTGCTGTGCTACCCTTTCCCTGGGGCAAAGAACTCTGGGTGGCTTACAGTGCTGGGGACCCTGCCACATTGTGGGGTCTACCTGGTGGACATGACATGGGGGAATTTCAGTGGGGGCTCCCAAAATGTGGAGATGCAGGAGCTGTTGATCACCAGGGCAGGATGCAGTCTGGTGGAGACTGGACTCTCAAAATGGCATTGTGCTGCCGTTTCTTAAGTCTCCAGCAGTGTGTGTGACCTAGTATAAACTCCCTCTCTGGAGCAGTGCCCCTGTGGGATCTCCAGGCAACTGCTTATGCTAATCTAAGGGGCTTATGTGGGTCGAGGGGCTCTCCTGTGCCTAGGATTGCAGGAGTCCTCGGTGGGAATGTGGATTGCTGAGGACCTCTCACTTATTCATTTCTTGCACCAGGGTGTTGGGCACAGTCTTCAGGATTCCAGCTGATCCTGGCTAAGCTAGCTAACTCCCTTTCCTCTCCTTCTGTGCCTCATATATTTTCTGTCTCTTTTCTGCAGAATTCCAGCGTTCTCTCTTATAAATTCTTTATGAGAGTGATTATCCATTCATAATTTCAGTTCTTTCTGGAGGAGGCAAGTGTCAAATGCCTGTAGTTACCCATCTTTAACCTGTTTACTCCATCTTGTGATCTTTTCCTAATTTGGTCTTGTGGTCTGTTTATTGACAGTGGCCATAAGCTAAGCTATCTACTCTCTATAAGAACTCTGACAGGAGAAGTGAATTTCAGGTGTATGTGTCAAGTGCGACACATGAGGAAGTGAAAAAAAAAATGCATCAAACAGAAGAAATGGATTACTTAGAGATCTCAGAGATGCGCTCAGATGGCTAATGGGAAGTCCAGAGACAGTAGGGAGCTCCACCAGCATGAGAGGACCTGGTGGACTATGCCTTTCTTTGGGTGCATAGGAATTACCTGTTTGGCTTTCCTGTGTGGTTTGTGGATGGGCTAATTTAAAGGAAACACATCAGAAAGGGGGAAACTTACTTACATGACTCTGCTATTAATAATTAAGTTTGCTTTGTGATCAGTAGTTGTAGGATGTGTTGAGTTTGGGGTTAGTGAGATGAGGAACAAGTGGGCTATATTGCAGGCAACCACAGGGAAGGAAAATTTTTAGCAAGGCCAAAGATGACAGGGTCAATAGGGATGCAGACAACTAAAATGGATGCTGAGGCAGCAACTACATTAAACACATTTATGACATAACTTTCCAGAGATACTCACTAACAGTTGTATCACCAATGTAGAAAAATCATCAATTTCTCATTCGAGGTACAAAATTCTACACTCTTCTCCTGCATAACATAATTGAGGACAGTCTATTAACAACACACCATTCCCAATCTTACTAATATTAAGTGGGGTGGTTTTGCTTTTATGTAAAAAAACAAACAAACAAAAAAAAACCTTATTCAAACTGAATTAAGCTATAAAGATAATTTTATTGTCTTAAGTAACTGAAAGAGATTAATATGCAGGCAAGCTTCAGACATATCAAGACTTCAGCTCCATTTCTCTGCTATTCTGTGGATATTCATCTCCCCAGCGTTGCTTTTTTCCAGGCCCAGTACCGAACAGTGCCAGAAGCAGAAGTACTAGGCCTTATACTGCCCAAAGCAACAGAGTGGCACATTATTGTTTTCTCAATTCTTCCATCAAATATTCTCAGCTTTTCAAAAGTAGAAAAATTTAGGTCAATTGCCCATCCCAAATGAAAATTTATGGCTAGTATAGCAGAAGGCACTGTTGGGGTTAGCCTTGTTACCTGCTCCATTTCCAGAACCTGGGGTGAATTCTACTACCTTAAAACAATGTAAATTTCCAATAAAATTATACAGACAACAAATTGGCATCCAGTGCACTGGGTACTAAGTAAAAGTATTTTTCCAATAAGAAGATAGTACATTTTCAGAGTTTAAGCTGTCAGTTGATTTCCACGTTAAGCTACATGAGACATCATTGCCCCTCACTTTGTATCTAGTGTTTACCCAGGTTCAACCTGTGCTAGATAATCTCTCTAGTGTGTTCGTGTCCTGAAGTGGCTTTCAGGGAGCCTATGGAATTTTGCTTTATGCTTGTTGGAAAGAAATATCTGATCTACATGGACATAGACAAGATTTGGACTAGAAAAATTAAACGAATGACCTTTAAAGTCCCTTTTGTCCATTCAGGGGCATGAATATTACTATCTATATTATCCATTAATGTATGAAAAATTGTTTTCTGTGGTTTCTCCTGGAAAGTTTTTATATTCAGTTGCAAACTTTTAATTCAACCAACTTTTCTTTTATCAAATAGATTCTTCTAAGAATTGTATAAAGCTTCCAATTTTATAAGGCTATGCATTTAAGAAGGCTTTTTAAGTAAAAATAGGAATGAACTCCTTTGACAGTTTATGTTAAAGTTGTGTCCTTCTGAAATAGTCTTTCTTCTCTTTTAATGGTTCTTTCTGTGATAAAATTGGAATAATTACTTTGGTTAACTTTTCTACTTCTAAATTAGAGCTACCAGGATAAACTGTATGTTTTTTTCAAAAGCGAAGCTTTTCTGAATGTGATTTTTTTCCTACTCCTTTATAATCTCTGTACCATGAAATCTGAGGAAATCGGTGATTTTTGTTTCATTTTTGTTACCCCATACCCTCAGTTCAATGTCAATATTAGTTCTGTGTCTGTTAGGTGTGTATTCTAACAAACAACGTATTTCTCTATTTCAAAAATATTTCTTCCCTCTGTTATTTTCCTTCTCTTTCTGCTGTCTGATAAGACGGAGACAGTGAATTGCTCCAGCAAAGGTATTCAAGGTTGAATCCTGCACAAGGGTGTCACCGAGAAGGCCACTTCAAGGGGCATCTTTTCCTCATTAGCACAAAGGGGCCATATGCTCATCAAGCTGTGCATACATATATTTGCATCTGTCTAGAATGAGACACCTTTTCCAGTTTGAATAAATACCCTCCCTTAGAGTTTTAGGTCTAGTTGTACAATTTTTCAGAGTTCCATATCAGTTAGGGATTTTATGGCAAACAATAAAAATTTACTCTGGTTAACTTATAAGACAGAAAAGGCATTTGTTATAAGATATTGGAGTAGCTTAGAGAATCGTCCAGAATGACACCAATGTAGCACTGCAATGTCAGCAGCAGGAAAAGCAGAATTTGCCAAGAGCTGACATTTCTCTTCTTTTGTCGTAACTGCAGTTGTACAGTTATAACTTATCTGGGGAGATTACAGTTAGCCCAGTTTGATCATATGTTCATCCTCTGGCCAAAGAGGATGAGCAAGAGTCAGAGGAACATGATCACAGGTGAAGGGCTGCTTTATTAAAAGTCTTACCAGGACTTCATGAAAGAGGGGAGTTTTTCATTAAAGAACAGGGAGACACTGTTACCAAAAGAATGGGGCAAGAATGCTGAGTATATAAGAATAATAAATGGCTGCTTGTGGCAGACATGAAGGCATGCAGCTCAGCATCTCCTTCAAGAAGCTGCTCATTGCCCAGCTCTGGGAAGTGTGGGAGCTGCTAATACCTCGAGGCCCACCTCAGCTTTTGAGTGCTAGTCACTCAGAAGTGGTCATGACTGACAGTGGCAAGGGAAAATCTTCCCAAAGGGAAAAGCTTTAGGCACTGCATCTGGGCATCCTCTGTGTGGAAAGAAAAGTGGTTCAGGATTGGAATACATACAGACTCACATAAAGTTGCCAGTAACTGGCTGGTTTGTCAGGCCTCTAGAAGAGAATAATTGGAAGATAAAAGACAAAAAGGTCTAAGGTACAGACAAAAGGATAAACAAATAAGAGTAGAGACAATGTGTGAAGATCACTGCATCACATATTAGTACCCAGCAGAGAACAGACTGCAGACACACTGCCAACCAGGTACAATAATGATTCAGCCGGTTGAAGTGAGCAGCCGTCTCAGTGCTTGCTCAATGACTCACTAATGAACTGGCCATGAAGTTAGAGATGGAGACTATGCACCAGCCCAAAAGCGGACACTCCCACAAACCAGCGCCTAAATAGTTACTGCTATGTCTGCATGTCCAACCTACCAGCAACAGAGACAATTTATCCCCCATGTTACCACTATTCAAGAAGACTAGCGAGCCATTTGGTGGCACTTATTTATTCTTATAGGAACACTTTTTGTTCTTATAGATACTTATTGCAGATACTGGTTTGCCGTTCCTTCCTGCAGAGCCTCAGTTAGCACCACTATCCAGAGGATCCCACGGAGCCTCATATGGAGGCATACAGTCCCATCTAACGCAGCTTCTGACCGGGAGACTTGCTTATAGCAAAGAAAGAGCAGGAGTAGTCCCATGACCGTGAGATCCACTGGTTGTTCATACACACCAATCAGTGGAAGCTGCCTGACACTGAAGTACTAGTTGGGAGGCAATACTCTGTGAGGCTGGGGCTCCGTTTACCAGGAATTAGAAACCTCTCTATGGCACTGTATCTCCAATAGGAAAAATACATATATCTTCATAGGGAATCAAGGTGCTGAAGCAGGAGTGGCCCATGTACTAGCATTCTTAATGACTTACTGGGAAATTGTGTGCTTCTCATTCCTGAAATTCCTGGCTTTTCAAGTTTAGAGATCATCATACCCCAAAGGGGTACACTGTTGCCAGTAGACACAATAACAATTTTACTGAACTAAAAGCTACAGCCATCACCTGGCACTTTAGATACCCATGTCTAAGGAACGGAAGGCCATAAAAGAAGTGATCATCTTATCAGACCACTGAATGTGATTAGTAAAAGAAGATAGAGCAGCTCTTACGCAATAGATGAGGTAGAAACGTGTGGAATACAGGCTATCCATTGAGTACTGCTGGGTACTCTTTTGACCAGTTGTGTTAGGTTGGTGCAAACTAATTGCAGTTTTTGCCATTACTTTAATGGTGAAAATTAAATAAATGGCATAAATAAAAATTAAATAAGTTAATGGCATTAATTAAAGTAATGGCAAACACCACAATTACTTTTGCTCCAACCTAATAACAATAAAAGTAAGTGCAGAAAACTAGGCTGAGAAGAATAGGTTTACCAAGAGCTCAGATCCCTCAAGAATGAGGGTTCTGAACACAGCATCAGGTATTATGTCCAACAAGACGAGTAGATGTACTAAGTAAGGGAAATGGGAGTTTGGATAGAGGACGAAAGAGGTGGGCAAGTACAGTTGCAAGCCTGAAACGAGAAGTAAAAAGGAGGATGCAATTTTAGCCACTAATTTTTTTGTTCCTAAATTTCCTCCCAGGGATAGCTAGCTATTCCCCAAATAATATGGATGAAGTGAATCTGTAGGGCACAAGGGATGGATAAGGCAGACACACACAGAGAGAACTCAAATTCCCTTTCAAGTAGGGACCTGCTTTTCAACTATGAAGAGTGTGGTCAGCTGGCAGCTTGCTGCTGTTAACTTGAGGTGTGCTTTACCTTCTGAGTTGACGTCATGTGCTCCTGCTGATGGCCTTAGTCAATGACTGGGCAAGACCGTGATACAGGGTCTAGCAATGTCTACTCACTGCAGAACTATGCTAATTTTTGCCCTAATCCCCACTGGGCTTGAAAAGATTTTGCCATGTTTGCGTCACAGGCTCTCTACACGGCATGCCCAATCCTGTTCATCTTTTTTGCTTTCACAGATGTGATCCCCCGTAAGCTTCACCCTCCTAATTCCATCTTAGTGTCATTTTCTGTAGGAGCCATCTGACATACAACTAAAAACATTTTTAAAAAAATTTTCCAGAGGCAGTTAATGATTCAGAATAAGGTAATTTTGACTCTTAGGAAACTGTTCTTCCTGTTACAATGTCATACATCTTGTGTCTTTGTTTAGTTTGGAAATAATGTAACATTTCTCTAAAATACATCTAAAATATATTCTCTAAAATACTCCCTACATCTTTTACAATTTAGGGTGACTCAGTCTGTATCAGAATGGAAGCATTATGTTCTTTTCAAGTGTACAGGTTATAATGTTTACATAAACTAGCTACCCAATAAGAACAACAACAAAAAATTCAGATGTGCTAAGCAAGATGGGCAGCAGTGTCAGTGCCCAAACATGCTCTTACTTTCTTTTCTCTGACCTTTAACATAACTTCTTGAGACCATTTAAAATAAATTTCTACATTCAAGCATGAGTTTTACTTATGGTTGATTCTGGGTTACCTCAGATGCTAAATATATATATATTAGTGGAAATAAGTTATTAGTCAAAATCAGCAAAGTTAAATCCTGAGTTTTATCTCCTTATCCAGCATGTGACATTGGGAAAAATACTTAATCTTTTTGTTTCTTTACTTTATAAGGTGTAAAATATAATTATGATACCTACTCTTTTCTTCAAAGCATGATAAGACAACCAGGTTTCTGGAACATATAACTCAATCAAGAAATAATAGTATTTTGAAATTACAGTAGGCAAGTAGGAGCAAACATCTGGAAAAGGAAAGATGCAGTGAACTCTCACACCTAGCATGAGCCAAGCACGTGGTTATTTGCATTGGGTGTATGTGACTTTTTTTTTCAATGTACATAATAACCTCGAATTGACTATAAATATCCTTATTTTATGGCTGGAAGATATAGGTCTCTGAAAGGTGAAATAATTTGCCCAATATGATATGGTACTTAGGTAGTGAGCATAGGAAAGTTTTGCAATTACATACCCAAAGTGAGTAAGTATGCTAATGCTAGGTTGAGGTGTGCTTTCTCATCTCTGCTCTACCCTGCTGTATATGGTGAATAAATGGATTTAGTGTGTGTTTTTATGAGAAGTAGAGATGGAACTTGCTTTTAAAGGACAACTTGCCTGTAGGTATAAAGGCAATCAATGGAGGCATTTATTACAACATTGCATTGCTTTGAAAGATATATAAAAAAATCAAAATAAGGTGGAAATATTAATGCATTGGAGATTTTACTAGGTCCACTTTCATTATTAGATCTAACAAACTTTTTATCATTAGCAAATAGCCTATTAAAACTGGTTGATGAGTGGATACTTACCTCCACACTGAAATACTAACAGTTCCCAACATGTGCCAAACTCAGTCATGTCTCCCCCTCTGCGTACGGCTCACATCTGCAACTTCTTAGAACTTTTCTCCCTGATTTGCTTGACCAAGACTTATTTATGCTTCAACACAAGCATCAACTTCTCTTAGGTTTCTTGGAACACTATCCTACCCACTTCCCAAACCGTGATAAAATCAAATTACCTGGGCCCAATGCCTTTCTCAAAGCAAACTTTTATGGTAACATTTAATAATTAGTGTATGATTTAATGAACAACATTGTAAGGGTGGGAAATAGATGTGTATTAAATGTGTTTGGGGATGTTAGGAGAAGGAGCTAGTACTGCTAGAACTGGCTCAGGCTGGCTGGCTGGACTATCAGAGTCAATGATCTTGACCAACACTCTATAGTGGACACAGTGAGTGCTCCACTCAGATCTGGTTATATTCATTTTTCTTTTCATTGTCACCCTCCCCTTGTTTCCTGAGCTTGTGTTTCTTTTCTTTTTTTTACTGCACTTTAAGTTCTGAGGTACATGTGCAGATCTTGTAGGATTGTCGCATAGGTACACACATGCCATGGTGGTTTGCTGTCTCCATCCTCCCATCACCTACATCAGGCATTTCTCCCAGTATTATCCCTCCCCAACCTCTACCCTCTGCTGTCCCTCCCCAACCACCCACCTCCCAACAGACCCCAGTGTGTGATGTTCCCCTCCCTGTGCTCATGTGTTCTCATTGTTCAAGACCCACCTATGAGTGAGAACATGCAGTGTTTGGTTTTTTGTTCTTATGTCAGTTTTCTGAGAATGATGATTTCCAGATTCATTCATGTCCCTACAAAGGACATGAACTCATCATTTTTTATGGCTGCATAGTATTCCATGGTGTATATGTGCCACATTTTCTTTGTCCAGTCTATCATCGATGGGCATTTGGGTTGGTTCCAGGTCTTTGCTATTGTAAACAGCGCTGCAATGAACATACATGTGCATGTGTCTTTGTAATAGAACGATTTATAATCCTTTGGGTATACACACAGTAATGGGATTGCTGGGTCAAATGGAATTTCTATTTCTAGATCCTTGAGGAATCGCCACACTGTCTGTGCTTGTGTTTTTAAAAGCCTGTACCTGCCTCCCAGAGAGAGTGGGGAACAAGGCCTGGAAGATTATGTTCTCCTTCTCTTTCTTCAGTATGGCCTTTTTCAGAGACAGGCTGAAACCTGGAGTGAACTGTAAGAGCCCAGCTCCCATTTTTAATAAAGACAAGGTCTTAGAAGATCAGGCTGAAGCCAAGAGTTTCCTCCAAAATCACCTTGTCTCATGGCTCGTCTCCTTCCTTGTCCTCCTCATGCAATCTTGCTACTGGTTTCTCCAAGGAACATTTCAGTAATAAAATTTTGCACATGAAAACACATTATTACAATCTGCTTATTCAAAACCTATCTTGAAACCATAAACTGACCCTTTATAATTATTGTTTATGTCATCAAAAACAACTCTCATATAAAGACCACAATAATACAAGAGGCTCATATGGTAAAGCAACAGTGACCACCAATCCTCCCTTTTCATTCTTTCATCCTAGACAGAATGGGTATCATTTTTACATGGTTTAACTGTATGGCAGTTTGCTTCACATCACTAAACAATGTACTGCTCTTACTTCATATATCAGATTTTTATATTGCTCACTTCCTGGGAGATTCTAGGAAACAACTCACATGTAATCTCCCCATGGAAAGCCTCCATCCCCATCCTCCCAAAAGCTTTGCGTTTTTGCTTTTTTAATTATTGTTTTTATTTGGTCACCTCTGCAATTTCTTAGACCATTATCTTTTCATCTGTTGAAAACTTTCAAGACCTGCATTCCTAGAATCTTCTTTTCTTCCAGGGAAATCCCTTGTAGACTCGTCCATCTGCTCCTATTTGAACTCTCCAGGCCACCTCACTATCAGCACAGGACTTGCTTTTCCTGCTCTATTGAATTCACATCTTACTTTTAATTAAATGAATCTCCTATTTTATGAAACTACAGACTCACGTAATTTCCTAAGTGTAGAAAGAAGGTAATTGTGTTTTCATGATGAAAATATCTTTATCCTGTCTTCTCATTTTATCGTAGCTTGACAGTAGGTCCTGTTCTAGGTTGAAAATATTTTCCCCTCACAATTCTGAAGGTATTTTTCATTGTCTTCCAATATTCATTGTTGTTAAGGAAAAGGCTGAGATCGTTCTGTTTTTCATATCTTCATAAATGATTATTTTTTTCTCTTTTGAGAATTTTAAGGCCTGTACTTTATCCTTAGCGTTCTGCAATTTAAAATTAATACATATAACTTTTTAAATTAATGCATCTTGTCTTTAATTGGACCATGTATTCCTTCAGACATCAGACATTTTCATAAATTAATTGCTTAGTTATTGAATAAATTTTTCCCATCATTTTTCTAGTCTTTCTGAAACTTCTAGCTCGTGGGTTCTCTGTTTCTCATCTCTTTCCTCATTTTCTGTGTCATATTTTGTTATATCCTCTGAGATACTTCTTTACCTTCCTCTTCTGTATCATTTATTGTTTTATTTTGAAGATGTGTTTTAATAACAGATTTTATACTTTTTCTGTTTTGTAATATCCTGTTATCTATACATAAAATGTATACATTTTCCTGCACCTATTTTTAAAGTTCTTTTTCTTTTCTTTATCAGTCCTTTTCGTGTTTCAGGGTTTCTTCCAAATTCTGTGGATCCTTCATTTTGGATTTGCATTTACGTGTGGAGCAGCAGAAAGGCCAACTTGCTCAGTTTGTAGACAGGCTATTGACAGAGAGGCTCCGTATCAGTGTTCTCCAGGGTGGAGCTGGCGGCTGTGCTGGCAGAGCCTTTCATGTCACATTAGGGAGGGCTCTCCTCAGCAGGGCCTTTACACAGACATTAAATACATGTTTGTCCAGAAGAACATTTTGTCCAGTCCTAGCAAGTTGCTTTGTGTGTTACATGAAGTGAACTACTCCCATGGATGTGTATTTATTTAGGCCCAAAATTTAAGCTGGGATGCTCACTCTGGCTCACACTATAGCTAAGATTTCTGGATGTAAAGTGTCTCTGAAGCTCTGCTGGCAGCTGGACATCCTCTGTGACTACTGCCCCAGTATACATGCCCAGGGCTGGGGCTGAATCTTTCAATAGTACTTCAGACCCTTTCCATCTTCCAATAATTCTTGACATTTTTTTGTCCATAGATCATTCTCTGCTATGCTCTGTTAAGGGTTAATGCCATTTTATACATTCCATTTTTGTCTTTTTATGGAATACTGGAAAGGAGAATAAATGATGTAGTGTTTTTATCTGCCTTCTTTACTTTTAGTAATTTACAACTTCCACCATTACTGTTATTACCACTATTGATTCTGGTTATGGTACTACTATTAGCATGTAAGTGGATCTAATATTGGTTTACAGTATTGTTTTAGTCAGATCAGGCTGCAATAATAAAATACTATAAACTGGGTGGCTTATAAACAACAGACACTTATTTCTCATAACTCTGCAGGCTAAGAACTCCAAGATCGAAGTGCCAGCATGACTGGTGTCTGGCTGGCTTCTTGGTTTGTAGATGACTGTCTTCTTTTTCTGCCCTCACATGGACAAGAGAAGCACACTCTTTTGTGACTCTTGTAAGGACACTAATCCCATTCATGAGAACTTCATCCTTATGACCTTCCAAAAGCCTCACCTCCCAATACCATTACATGAAAAGTGGGGTTTCAGCATATCAATATTGGGGGAATACAAATTTTCAGTGTGTAAAAAGTATCTTGTGGCAAAAACTTTTTATAAAAGTCCTTGTGTATTTTCTCATTTTTTTAAATCACCCGACCTTAATAGGTATTACTATCTCCAGTAAACATAAAAGGAAATAGAGATTCAGAGAGGTACTGACAGAGCTTGAATTTATAATTAATTTTCTCTGACTATAAAGGCCATGTCCATTCTATTAGTTAAGCTAAAATTATTCTGTGCTTTGCAGCAAGTAATGCTTATAGGTTCTTTTAATTGTTTACAAATTTCTGGCATATGAAACAACATCATTTGCAAAATAATGAAGAGATTATTTGATCTAGAATTTTCCTGAAGTTTATTTTAGTTTTCTGCGTGGTGACACTGTCTTAGGTTTTTACTTACATTACATTTCTATCAAATGCTTGCATCATATTTGAAACGTATGGTAAAATGTAAGCTGGAACTACACTTAACTACCCCATATGTTCTAATTACTAATAAACAGAATTCTATAAGGCATCAGACACAGCATCTTAAGATAACTTTAATATATTTTCCTTGCATTGTAAATATCAAAATATCCACTGATAAGTATTTTATGAATTTGTTTTCTAAAACATTTGCATTTATAATATCTAAATAGCTGATTATAGCAATGTACTTATTTTAGGTTAGGCTTTCTTAAACTGACTCATCCTGCAGTCTTGTCTATACATATATCCAGTAATCCACCCTTATCCATGGAGGATACTTTCCAAGACCCCCAGTGAATGCCTGAAACTGTGGATGGTACCGAACCCAATATATGCTATATTTTTCCTCTACATATGTACCTATGATAAAGTTCAATTTATGAATTATGCACAATAAGGGATTAACAACATTAACAAATAATAAAATAGAACAATTATAACAATATGCCAGTATCACTACTCTTGGACTTTGGGGTCATTATTAAGTCAAATAAGGGTTAATCGAATACAAGTACTGCAATAAATGGACTGTTGATTTGATAACCCAGATAGTTACAATATGACTGTCAGGTATATAAAATACTACCTGGATATGTCAGACAAAGGGATGACTTGTGTACCAGGTAAAATGAGGAAATAACATGACATTCAATCCCACTAGTCAGAATAACACACAACGTAAAACTTGTAAGTTGTCGTTTTGGAATTTTTCATTTAATATTTTTGGACTATGGTTGACCTCAGCAGGGTAACTGAAACCACAGAGAGCTTGACTCAGATAATATTGCCTGTGATTCCTTTTTGCAATTATTGAGTCACCATGAGGATGACTCAACATTGATTTATAAAGCAAAGTGCTTCTTAAAATTTCCTGATGTTAGGGATTGTGCCTCTTCCTTATTTGAATTCTGCCTAGAATTTAGGGTAATGTTTCATATATAAAATGAGCTCAATCAATATCTGCCTTTGTTGGAAGAAAAGGTGTGAGAGCATCATGATTGAAAAAATTGCTTCTGTATGAGATATTTTACCTTTCTTGCTTATACTAGGTCTGTTTTGAACTCAACAATATTATTTGAATCATGACAAATAATCAGGTGAGTGAATCCTAGATGTTTGCTAAAGACACACTTATTGTTAAAGTGAAGTGATAAGAATGTATTGTAACAGTTCAAAGCTGAACTCGTCTGTTTTTCCGGTACCTGCATCCTGGGCTATAGTTGTAGGTTAAGATAGGAATGGTGTTTATCTGTAAATTGTAAACACTATACTGAGCAAGAAAGTTTAGAATGTAGAAATAATTTTTAAAGTGTTTTTATATGAAAATCTTCTAAGTTCACATGAGACGTTTTGTGAAACACTGTTCAGTTTGGAAAAGTTGCATTTCACTGAGCATGAAAATACACGTTTCGGTGTGATATGGTAGTATGCTGAGTTGAGTCTTTTGCGATCAAAGATCAAAGGAAGCAAAATCTGTTAGACGAAAAATTCAATGAAGACTCGGTATGAATCTGAATATATCTCGATACACTTCATAAGTTCTGAGTATTTGTGGGATGTAAGAATTTTTCCAGTCGCTCAAAAATTCATGTTGCAGAAGGCAATTTTATCCAAATCATAAATCCCTACATCAATGTTTCAGAGTTCCCAATTATCTAAATATTCATTCCTCAGAGATAATATGCAGTTGGTAAGTGTTTGAGAGAATTCAATTTTAAAAGTTGCATCTTGGAGGTGACAAAATACTACATGTAACATCTAATATCAATCATACCTTGATGCCAAAACAATGATGATTCAGAGCGTTATGCACACTCAAGGATGGGCATCTCAAATCACACACCATAAAATGTATCATTAAGGTTTGTGTTTGTCATGAGAATGTCAGCCATTCTCTACGTCTGTGTTGTCATAATAAGCTTGCCAAAAGCCACAAAATGAAACAAAATCCAGGGAAAGAAATAATATTTTCTATGATTGTACTTTGCTATAAATTGCATGCTACAAATAAGAGGTTATCTTTTTCTTAGTCTCGGGGGTGTTTTCCGAAAACGCAAATAAAATGTCAAGCTTTCTGCTCTCCTCTGGTATTTTACATGGCTCTTCTCAGCTACTGAAGAGGCGCATCCCTGCAGCCCATGACAACGCTGGTGCCTACTGTTTTCACTTCCAGATGTAGGTTGTTAGAATGGTGATAAGGAATCCAAGCTGGGTTTCTTCCAAGAGAGAACAGCATAGGAGGAAATTCAGGCTCATCCTTCCTGTCAACAACTCCTATCTCCTGAAGTGAGAAGGGAGCATACTTTCAGCACGAGATCCTCTTTATTTCACTATGGGTCTCAAGAGTTCCTGGAGAGACAAAAAAAAAAAAAAAAAGTTTTCCCAGGAAAAAAACTGAGGAGGCTGCCCCAGTTCCTAGGAACCATGAAAAACAGTATATTGACAATTTGCTGCTTCAGGGCATTTGTATCAATCTCATTTATAGTTATTGGTTGTTATGTACTGCAGATCTTTTCACTGGAGTCACTAACTTGTTCAGACACCTTAACCTGAATCCTCTTTTTCTTTCCATATTAAGTGCTGTAAGCATTCAGGAGAGGAAAGGATTGCTTCCAGAAGGAAGAAACCTTATCTTTTCAAAAATAAGGCACAAAATCTCCTATTGTGTACCTCTTTGGCTAGTCAGTGAGGGTGCAAATAAAAACAAGACATAACTTTTCCTCTGTAAGTGTTCAATTTGTAATTGGAATCGAGGAAGATTTCAGGATGAAAGGGCATTTGAGCTGAATCTAAGAAGATGATGTAATAATTTCCTAGGGCTACTGTAACAAAGTACCACAGAATTGGAGGCTTAAAACAACATAAATGTATTTGCTCACAGTTTAGGCTAAAAGTCTAGAATCAAGGCATTGGCAAGGTGGAATTCTTCTTGGGGGACCAGAGGCAGAATCTGCCCTGTGCCTCTTTTCTAGCTTCCAGTGGGTGCTGGCATTACTTGATGTACCTTGTTGTACAAGGTAGGATTAATTGGGTAGGATTAATTCCAATTTCTGTTTCCACCTGTTTCTGTCTTATGTCCCTTCTCCTATTCTTATAATGACACCAGTCATATTTGGTTAAGGACCAACCCTATTTCCATAGAAGAACATACTCTGAGGTTTAGGGAATGACTTTACCCCTGGGGAACACTGCTCTACCCAGTTTTGATAGACACAATTGATAAAACTGGAAATATAAGAGTTTTTATATCATTAATTTTTCAACAAGTATTTGAATGCCTTCCTTATTCCACTTAAAATGAAAAAGTATGAAAGTAAATAACATGGATATGGTCACTATCGTCAATGAAGAGGGAAATATGGAACGAAATGTATTTCTCCGCAAGTTATCTGTGGTGAACACTTTTCCAAGACATGTTCTGCCACAGGTAGGTTAAAGCCTTTGTACTGCAAGTTGGGACACCTGCAATTTTGCCTCCTTAACATAGAGCTGGAAGAAAAATGTCAGCACCCTTCCCTGCTGGAGGAGCTTATGTAGTCTTTAATTGAAAGATGTGGGAAAAGGATCACGGTTTTCTTGGTAAAACCACCCCAGAGTAGAACTTTTGTTATGCTGAACTGGGGGTGAAGAGAAGAAAGAGAGCTTGCTACGACTGATGAGCTACAAATTCAAACAGTTCTTACTGACATGTAGCATATTTTCTTGAATAAATGTTTCTTCATCAGCTGTGTACCCTAGGGACGTTTTCCAAAGACTTTAAAAAGTTGCTTTGTTTTGTTATGAAGTTCTCTAGTTGTGGTTATTTTCCTGGCAAATTAGCAGAGCTCCTGACAGTGCCAAGCCAGACATGGAATCTCCATATAATGTCAGATATCTGCATATATTCACCTCTTTCCTATTTGGGAGTGTTTGCAGTAACAAGCTACTATGATGGCAAAGAGTAAGGAATTTGGTCAAAGAGATGCATGGAACTCATGGGACATCTAACCATGACACCCCCTAAGAATTACTAACAATGTGATTATCTAAATTGTGATTTTTGTTTTCTTCATATTGTTTATCCCTCTGTCATCTGATTCATTTAGTCTATTGTTTTTTTCATATTTGTTACTCTCATTGTGAGGTAACCATGTTGAATATAGGGACTCTTCATCTCTCCTTTAATTAATGGTACAGCAAGTGGAACTGCACCTGGATGGTAGTAGAAGCATTATAAATAATGGTGGACTAACTGACTAGTGTTGTTGTAATTAAGATGGGGAGAAGTGAGTGGATTTGAGATACATTTCAAAAATAAAATTGAAAGAGCTCCGTGATGTATGTTATATATAAAGAGTCAAGAAGAGGAAGCTGCCAAGGACTTAGATTAGAGGACTCTAGTCACAGAAGTGGAGACCACTAGCAGCCCCCCAGGACTGGCATGGAAAGCAGGGGATCTGAGTTAATGATTTTGGTCTGAGTTTTCTCTCCGTGTCTTTGTGCTTCCTTTTGCACACCTGTAGGTTTAGTGTCTAGAGATACAAGCTTCAGAATTCCTTCAAAGCTAAGCTGCTTTTACTGAGTTAGAAGTAAAATAAGTAGTTTGCCATTCATTTTCTTAGACTAAAATATTTTGACAATAAAGATACATGTATGTAGTTTAAAGCCACATATATCTTTAGTTTAATAGTGAGCAAATAAAAAGATGATAGCATCAGATTACTAAAATACACCTAGCTAAGGTAGTATATTTTGGGAAAATAGGAGGAATAAAAATCAGGCCTATATAAATAAAATTTTTACTTGACATCTTCTTTAGCCTTTTTCCATAGTAATTGTTACCATGAAATTAAAACAGCAACTTTTATTATCTTAAGTTATTCAAACCCTCTATGTCTACTAGGTATAGTCAGTTAAATTATTTTTTTAAAACTACTATACCATTTAAATAAGAAACTCATTTTCCATTATGTTTATCCAAATTATCTTAAATTTCTATGATGTAAAATTATTTAAAAAATACACTATGAACCGTTAAAGTTTATGACATTTACATATCATACAATTGTTTAGTCTTCTGTGTTTCTGTATATATTTTTTTATAAAAAGGACGACCAATAAGTAGTATTTATAATGGTTATTTAGATAATATTGTGTTCTTAGATAAGATTGTGTTTGTCTAAACATTGCTTTTCTTTAGATAAGATGTACCTGTTGAAGGACACAGTTTAACAAAGGCAGTGCAATAGAAACTTCAAATGTCATGAATTCTAAAGTATAGCTTTTTTTATAGTGGTTATTTTTTATATAGAGAGCATAGTTTTCTTACAGCATTTTCTGGACTTTCTTGGACTTTATAAATAGTCTTTCTTCTGGTTCTTTTGAGGACAAATAAGTGCTTTATTAATTTGTGTAGAATTTCTAGTTTCTCATTCATGGCATGTGTATCCTAGAATTCACTCTCTTGAAGAAATTTTTTTATGGGCCTGATGCATTCTAGCATTATAACTCATTTCTCACCCTTGGATTACTTTATGCTAAACTTATGATATAGTTCTTATTTATTTGATTGTATTCTTTCCTATTTCTTAGATGTCTTTCTTTTTATCGGTATACTTCCACACCTAACAGATTGTTTAAATTCAGGAATCCTAAAGCATTTGTATTATGCAATATTTACTTTTGCAATAATCAGATTTGCAATTGCCATATTATTACATTTGATTAATAGTTTGTAAGGGTATGGAATAATAAATTCAACAGCATATTTCTTTAAACATGATACTCTACTGTCTTCTAATATCCAGCAGTGCAAATGTGAAACTCAGACAAAAAAATGTATGTCTTTCAGTAGAAAACATACAACTATGTTTTAGTCGAGAAAATACAGACATAATTCAAATCTTTTAGTAGGGAGAATAAAAAGTAAAAACAACTCGACAAAAAGAGTCAAACTTTATAAAATATTTGAAGATGTTTATTCTGAGCTAAATATGAGTGACCATGGCTCATGACACAGCCCTCAGGAGGCCCTGAGAATACGTGCTCAAGGTGGTTGGGGTACAGCTTGGTTTGCTATATTTTAGGAAGGCATGAGACATTGATCAAATACACTTAAGAAATACATTGGTATAGAAAGTGGGACAACTCAAAGTGGGGGCTTCCAGGCTATAGGTAAATTTAAACATTTTCTGGTTGTCAATTGGCTGAATTTGTCTGAAGACCTGGGATCAATAGAAAGGAATGTTCAGGTTAAAGATAAAGGATTGTGGAGACCAAGTTTTATTATGCAGAGGAAGCTATCAGATAGTAGACTTTAGAGAGAGCAAGTTGTAAATTGTTTTTTAATCATACTTAAAGTGGTGCCTGGCTCTTAGTTGATTATCTTCTGGATCTGGGAAGGAAGGAAGGAAAACAAAGGGGGACAGGATTCTTTATAGAATGTGGATTTTTTTCCGCAAGAGATTTTGCAGGGCAATTTCAAGTATGGCAAAAAATATATTTTGGGGTTATATATATACTTTAATTGTCTCATAATGTTACCCGAGTCAGACTGAAAAGTAAGTCACAATATGTAGCATCAAATAAAACCCATCTGATGAGAATTTGTGGTTTGTAGGGTTTAAACTCACAGACCCCAAAGATAGGAATTTGGGCAAGATAAAAAATCAGAGCTTAGTCCTCACAACCAACCAACCAACAAAAAGTCCTGAAGGGATTTTCTTTTAATTATTAATGTTCTTAAATTCTAGAAAGGTGTCCCTAGATATACGTCTTTTACTATTCTTCCTACTCAGTACTTAATAGGTCCTTTTATTATGAATATTTTCAGCTTGAAATTTTAAAAACAGTAATTATTTAATTGGCTAGTTTGTTCCTTTATTTATGCATTCATTCTTTCCCTTCTTAATTTTTTTAATTCCTGTGAATCTCCCGTTGGATGGATTTTGGAATATCTGGGTTGTTCTTTTTGCTCTTGAATAATTCATCCTCTCTTTCACACACGTATGCACACATACAAGCTATTTGCAGGATTTGCTCAAATTTATCTTCCATTTCTTATGGCTTTTATATCTGTATACTTTTGATGATAACTTTAAAAAAAATAAAATTTATTTTATTCCTTTACAGCTCTATCATCATAGCACCTGAAATTAGTTGCAGGGATACGTCATAACTAACCTTGCTAAAAAGAATAATTAAATTTAAAAAATGTTTTTGTCCTTTAAAGGTTTTATTTTATCTGGGGTCGATACCGATGCTCACCAAATAATTCAAGTTCTCTACCAGTTGGGCACTTGCTAGAAATTTTTTATTTAATTAAGCAATTTAATGAATACACACCAAAAGCTTTGAGACTTGATGTATTTCCCCTCCTGTTTGTGAGTAGGACCATGCAATTAGTACTAGTCTGTGTAATCTGAGGGGAAGCAATGTGTGTCACTTCTAGGTAAAGCATTTAACTGTTGGTGCATGAGCCATTTCATCTTCTGCCATAATAACAAGCTAGATTTAATATGCATTATTTTCATTTGAAATATCAGAGTTGTTTATTCAGCATAGTCTTCCCTATAATTAACATAGTCTTTTATTTGTTAGTGTTTTTTTCTTGTGCAGTTGGTTTTTATTATCTCTTTTAAATTATGTACTAGGTTGGTAGTTAATAGAGCTGCTGCGAGTTTACCCTCTTGTTATATAAAACTCTTTACACAATAGTTCTCTATTTTTCCAGAATTGGAGAGTAGATTCTGACTTCCATGTAAGTGAGTAGGACATGTCACTACAAGATTTATCCTTGTTTCAGTGGGTGCTAAGCAACTCGACATGAAAAGCTAAGCCTCAATACTTAAATAAAGAACATGCTCTGAGTTTCTCACACTATTTCAGTGGCCCCTGATAAGTATGAGTGAATTAGAGAGTAGTTTTCTAGGATTGTTCTTACAGCTGAATACCACTGTTACTGTTACTCTGTATTTTTAGAGTATAATGAGGTGGGGGAAGTTTGGAGGAATTAACTGTCACACTTTTCTCTAAATAAAAAATTTTTCTAATTAATATCATCTGAAAGACAGTTCGTATTTGCCTCA
Source organism: Aotus nancymaae (assembly GCF_030222135.1). Classification (NCBI taxonomy): domain Eukaryota; kingdom Metazoa; phylum Chordata; class Mammalia; order Primates; family Aotidae; genus Aotus; species Aotus nancymaae. The sequence goes on from NW_026988442.1 coordinate 81,836,331, forward strand.
CTTCAGACACTCTGAGGCTTGATTCAGGAGGAGATGGTGACTTTCCCACTACATATGCAGTGTTTTTAGCTGTAGTTTTCTCTTCTCTGGGTTGTCCATCAATAAGATCTCAAATGAGTTGTTTTAAGAAGCTTGTCAATATTATCAGTCTACTGATGTAGTCTGATATCTGTCCCTAAAACTTCTGATAAGCACTATGATTATTATTATTGAATTTCTTTACTATTACTTTAATAGAATTTTGAGAGTAAAAGAGGATGATTCTACCTCCCTGAATCAGAAGCCTGTATGCATCTTATGAATGCTTCAATTGTTGTAAATTTGAAAAGATTTTCAAGTGTACATTTTGTTGTAACCTTGTGATGAGGAACTTTGGAAAGCTACCGTATATTTTTGCCAGATAGTCTTGTTTTGAGCTGTTTTTAAAACAGTTTCGTATTATTTTATATGTTGAAAATTACAGAAGATAATTTTCAAATGACCATCAATAAAATTTTTCCATTCACTCTCAGTAATGGATGTTGAAAAAGTAAAATATTAGGCAGACTGGTGAGCATTACAGACATCAGGAGTGTAATATAGCAGAGGTTTGTTTTAGACCCTGCTTTTTCAGCTGCTGACAGTGGGAGAATTCACTTCTCTCTTTGATCTTGTTTTATTTTCTATAACTATAACGGGATTAGATGATTGCAGACTTTTTAAAAAATATCTGGATCTGGTGTTTTATGATTTCATGATTTTAAGATGCTGGTAAATTTTAGTTACTGCTATTCTAATAAGAAGAAAATTTTAATACAATAAACACCCAGAATGGTTCACACTTTCAGTTATTTCTAAATGTTGAAACAAGATTCTAGAGCTCACGGAGAAGGAGGTTGTTTACACCTTCTGTCTTTAAACTAGTTTTTGTCCATTTTGTAACTCTTTTAAAATAGATTTTCTTTGCACAGTTTATTATATAAACTTGAAAGACTATGAAGATATATAAAAATATTATGTAGAAGTTACTGACGTGGATTATACAAATTGAGTCTAGTCTTAAATTTTGTACTGTCTCATTATCTAAATGACTTAAAATTAGATAGAGAATTCTGTGTGATGACTTATGACCATGTTTGTCCCTACTGATTGCTCTCTTATTATCTCATCCTGCTCATGTAGAAGTCACACTGAAATGCTTGAAATTTCCCAGACTTGCCGCCCTGTCAAATGCATGTCTTAGCACACACTGTTCTCTTTATAGCAATGCATTGTAGGAACACACCTTCTCACCATCTTAATCAAACCATTCTTTACCAAGTTTTCAAGAAGATATCTCCTTTAGGAAACTCTCCTACCCCCCATCTCAACTCTATCATTAACTGGATAGGTAACTTTTGTGATTTTTAGTACACTGTATTCCCGTACAAAGGAGCTCCATAAGAGCAAAAATTGTGCTAGTACATCTTGTTTCCCTAGCATCTAGTGCAGACTGAATATTCATGTATGTTTGTTGCATGGATAAAAGCTAATATTTCTATCTGCCCTCACCATTCATCCATCTTCCTTGAAGGGTATAAAACAATGTCTAAAGTAAGCAAGTACCTAAAATAAGTAGCTATTTTCTTTCTTTTTTCCCTTCCACTTTCAGGTTCCCATATGACTCGTCTACTTCTGCTACTTCTAATAATGATAATAACATCCTAATTGAATCTTTCTACTTATCAGAACTGGTCCTTATGCTACATCAGCACCTTCTAGCTCCAAGAAAAGTTTCCATTAATGTATTCCTTTCAATATGGTTGATACTCTTTGTATTTCCCTTACAAGATATTGTCTCTCTTTTGTAAAATTTCATTTTATTCTCACTCTGAATATAAGAAAATATAGTTTAGTTTTTAACAAGATGATTGAGGTATAATTGAAATACAGTACATTTCACATACACATCCAAAACCACCACCACAACCAAGATAATGAATATAGTGACCACTGTTGTATTAGTCTGTTCTCACATTGCTGTAAAGACATACTTGAGACTGGGTAATATATAGAGAAAAGAGGTTTAATGGACTCACAGTTCTGTGAGCTGAACAGGAGGCATGGCTGAGGAAGCCTCAGAAAACTTAAAATTATGGTGGAAGGTGCAGGGGAAGCAGGCACAATATTCATATGGCAAAGCAAGAATGAGTGAGTTAAGGTGGATGTGCTACACACTCTTAACTCACTATCACAAGAACAATGGGGAAATTTGGCCCCATTATCTAATCATCTCCCACCAGATCTCTTCCCCAATTTGGGAATTACAATTCAACATGAGATTTAGTTGTGGACACAGAGCCAAAGCATGGCAACCCTCAAAAGCTAAAACATTATGTTTTACACATACACACACACACACACACACACACACATATACACATACACACACATATACACACATACACATACACACACACATACACACATACACACACACACATACACACCCACACACACACACCCAGGAAATATGCTAGTGGTAGATATTATTTCCAGAATAAAGTAATATTAGGGAGAAAAACAGGTTAGGTCTCTGCAAGCATTAACTATGATACTATGATGGCTCTGATGATAGACTGGGGACATTCACAAGCAGTGCGATGTATGCAAGTGACTCTCTCAGAATCTGTTTCCTCAGCTGCAAAATCTATATACTAATAGTACTTACCTTGAGTTTATAATGTAGATTAAATGAGATGTTGCCTGGTAAATCTTCACCAACAGGGAAAGCACTTAGAACCACATAACATGTGTAATGATTACCTTCCACCCCAAATATGCCGAGTAATAGAAAAAAAAAGGAATGAAAGAGAGTAGATCAATTAGCAGAAAACCAATATCACCCCAGAGCCCATGACTACTCCCTAGAATCCTACCTAAACCCATTCGGGAGGTATGGTGAGGTGCCTCCTTTTAAACAGTTTCTTTTAGTAACCAAAAGATAAACTCTTAATAGAGATGTTATTATACTTTTTATATTTTAATTATTGTGATAATTACAGATACATATTGGACCTGCCCTGCCTAATATTAGAAACTGTGTAGCTTTCAACACTGTCTCTGATTTATTTATTGAAAGAAATACAAGTAATATGGATTTTGAAATGTTTGTACCAATATTAACTCCTTTAATGAAATTTGTGCTGTCACTGAAATAATAGAGCAGAGTGCATTATTTTGCACCGAATTAGGTATCGAAGACTTCCCTTTTTACTTTGTGCCCATTATATTTAGAGGGCCATCTACCACCTTTTGTCTTTGTATTAGACAGCTGAGTGATTTCCCTGAATTATTTGTACCATTTTATTTCTTGAAAATCTCTGTGGACAGTTTTCAACAGACTGTATTTAATAGTAAATGAAGCTCTAGGGGAGGAGAGAAGAAAAGGAGAAAGTCATTTGATAAATAGAAAAAAATCGATGCAGTCCATCTTCAACTCTATTCTTCAATGTTTTTCCACGTAGATAATGGTGGACAGAATTATAAAATGACCTAAGAGACATGATTTATTTATGATGACAGGTGAGAGCAGATGTGATGAGAAGGAAAAGCAAGAGTGATATCTGAAAGAGTGGGAATTCAGGTAGGTGTTTGGATGGTGAGTTGAACCCAGGAAGGGCTAAGAATAAAATGTTGCTTCTAGTGATTTCATGTACTAAACATAGTTTATAAATAGGGGCCAAATTATTAAACATAAACATATATGGGTGAATATATTATGAGTGATTTTTCTCATCCTTCAACATTTTTGTATTTTTCAAGTTTTCTAAAATACTACGTATTACTTGTGAAATAAAAAAATCATATGCAACCTTTTGCTTAAAATACCTCAGAAACAATTTCACACCCAATTTAACTTTAAACTATCCTTAATTTTACAGAGAAAAAAACAATTTTAAAAATGTAGAGTTTAAAAAGAAGCCCTCTCATTTTGTTAACTACAAGGACTTATTAGAATACATTGTCATATAATTTCTAGTCGAGAAAGGACATTGAGAGGTCATCTACTTCATTTCCTTATCACACAGATGCCTCTTAAATTATCCAAGAAATATTGGAATCCATCCCCTTTTAGACCTTTGAGAACTTGCCATGTCTTCTTTAGCTGACACATTTTAACACTTAATAATGTTTGGCTGACAGAATATTTTAAATTCTGTATTTAATTGTAACCTGGAGAAAGACGTTTTGAAAGACTGACTGATTTGGAAAGCAGAGAATACTCTTAGCACTGAAACACAGTCTCTGAATTGTTTTTATCCTTCTTCAAAATCAAGTGAAATTACTACAAAGACTGAATGATTTCTGTCTCCTTAAGAACAGTATTCCTTCTATGAAGAAAGTGTCTTCTCATTCAGCAACCCTTGCTTCCCAAGGAATTAGGATCCTCACTGGGAGAAGCATGGGAAACCCATGAGGCAGGACCACTGACCATGCAGCAAACATTTGCTAGGCTCAATACTAGGTTCTTTTGACATGCATTTATTTTGTTCTCAAAACATACTCTAACATATGTTTTAAATCCCATTCTACAAACTACTCAGCCAAGCAACTACTTGATCTTCTGCTTCCTTTGTAGGAAATACTTCTATAGTGGCCTCTGGTCAAAACAGCATCAAATGAGTTAACTCTCCATGGAGCTTATAGTGCTCCTCACATAATGTGACTTCCCCAGTGGACACGTGTGTTCACAATGCTTTCATTCTAAAATTGGCAGAAATTATGCATCTGTCAACACCCAGTTAAATACCACCAATTCTCTGTGGTGCCTTTATTAAATGTTCTCACAACTCTGAAAATGTCTTTATTTGGACCATCCCCAAATACGTAATTTTAATTTTTAGACTGTAACAATGAACTTCTATTCTTTTTTGAGAGCTGGGACTATCAAATATATACTTGTGATTTTAGGGCCATAAAGTTATTTGACGTTTAATGAATGTCTGTTGAATAAATGACCTAAGAAAGAGAAAAGTAGCACATGATGGCCCAGGGCAGGCCTGGCATTCACAGACTAGCTTTGTTGTGTTCCCCTTGGATATGATTCCACAGAACACCAACATCAGACAAGAGCACTCAGTGACTGATGAATCAAGATAAAAACATAACATTGCTTAAACCACAAAAATGGTCAAATATCACCCATCCTGGCTGATATGAGTGATTAGTGTTTCCTTTACAATCACAGCTTTAGCGTCTCTTTTTTCTTCTCGCTTTCTAGGTAAAAAATTTTAAGATACTCAGCATAAAATAACCCATATTCTGACAGCATCCCATCCACATCAAGCCCTATTTCAATGAGTCCTCATCAAAATCACTGAACACAAGCCTGATTCCTCTTCTAAGTCTTGTTAACACTTTATTTTGTGATACCTCATCATTCCCCATTGTTCAATTATTTGTGTGTTCCTAGAGGCATTGGTTGAAGAACATTAAGAGAATGAGTGAATGAATGACAGTTATCCATATAGACATGATTACTCATATTAAACTCTAAGTTCCGTGTATTCAGGGATGGCATCTTTGTCCTCTATCTCTAATATCTAGCTTAAAAGTGTCAGAAAACAAATGTGGAATAAACAAAACAGTCTTCAGTCTTTTCCTGCCTTTGTTACCCCAGTATCTGCTAGGATCACACTGTGGAAGATGCATTCTATGCCATTGCCACTGTATTTTAATATTTTATTATCTTAATATTGATAAAACTATAAGCAACCCATGCACACTACTTTGAAAAAAAAATCAATGGTAGTGCTCTTAGTTTGATAAAATAAAAAGTAATGTACAATAAAATATAATATAATCCAGTGAGAAATGCTTAGACTAGCTACACTAAGGATCCAGGTGTTTGCAGTAACTTAGGAAAAATGAGTTTGGATTTAAGAAATGTAACATAATATTTAACACTGAATATTATTATCACTTTTTCTTTGACATTTAAAAAATGATGACCAAATAAATGCATTTCGTTTTATACAAAGAATCACATAAAAGATGTAGTGCCTATTATAGGTTTGTTGTATTGAAAATTCAAATATGAGTGTTGCTACATTCAGTGACATAATTTTCCAAATTGATTAATAAAATATTATGTCCTTAAATATAATGAATAATTTTACCTTAACGTTCATGGTTGTTATAGTCCTAGACATTTTAATATAAATTAAATTCATAAAAATATTTGTGTTTACTTATACAACAGAGTTATGTTATTGCCTCTGAAATATATAAATATATATGTATACATATATATATATTTTATAGGAACATCTGTTGAGATATTCACATTTATGTAAAATGTAGCATTTCATTTCTGTATAGAAGAGTCCTGTGCATTGCACAGCATCTAGAATGCCTGACACTTACCCATTTGATGTCATATATTGACCTCAAACCTGGTGTCAATCAATATTGGCCCCATAAATTTCCAGAATACCATCTGTATAAAGTCCTAAAATTTCCAAAATACTTCAGGCTATGAACTCTCCTTATTCCTTCTGACCACTAAAGAGACCATAGATTTGGGGTGATGAGAAGGACACTGAATCACTGCAGTCTTCCTAAAACCCCATAACCTCAGCCTAATTATAATGAAAACCTCAGTCAAATCCAATTTGAGGGGCAAACTACAAAATACTGAGCAGTACTCCTTTAAGCTGTCATGAAAACCATGGAAACAGGGAGAAATAAAGACAGTATGGTGAAGACTAAAGGGTATATGAGACTTAAATGGAATGTGGTTCTCTGGATGAAACTCCAGAACAGAAAAACTACATTATTGGTAAAGTTGGTGAAATCTCAATTAAGTCTGGGGTTTGGTTAATAATAATAGGTCACTGTTTTTTGGTTTTTTTTTTTCATTTTGACAAACATACATGTGTAACAGAAGATGATAACATTATTGGAAACTGAAACTGGGCACTAGGTGCATAGAAATCCACTGTTCTATCTTTGCAATTGTTTGGTAAACCTGAAAATTTCCAAAATAAAAGTTGATTAAAAATATAAGCATATTCCTGTAATCCTAGCTACTCAGAAGACTGAGGTAGGAGAGTAACTTGAACCCAGGAGGCAGAGGTTACCTGAGCCAAGTTAGCACCATTGCACTCCAGCCTGGGTGACAGAGGGACTCTGTAGCAAAAAAAAAAAAAAAGAAAAAATATAATAATAAGTGGCGATTACACCAGACATAATTACCACCCAGGTGACAAGCTAAATAAGTAAATGTAAGTATAAATAAAGTTCACAACAGTCCTCAAAGGTGTACAGAATAATTATGCAAAATATTTTAGAAACTATTTTATAAAAGTTTAGATAAAGCATGACTGTACATTTTAAAAAGTGAATTTACACTGTATAAATGTTGACATTTATATGATATCAAAATGGCCTAGAGATGTAATCAGTTCAATGGAAAAAGAAAGACCAGCTTGTTTAGAATCTCCTGGGAGGGACAATAAACCTGTTTAAGTGACTAAGCATCTTGATCACTGTTGTATATACAGCCACTGCTGCTTTAGTTTAGTGCTATTGAATTTTTTTTTGCCATGCTACAATCACAATAATCACAATCTGATAATTATTTTGGAAGTATTACATTGTAGCAACAGGTTCAAGCTAACTTTTAGCAGTGGAATTGTAGGATCAAAAATGTATGTATACTTTTTAGAACTTAGTGTGAGCGGTATTAACAAAATACCCACCAAAAGTGTTGCATCAATTTAAACTCCCAATTTTAAAAGACCATGGATGTTAGCTTAGGATATGAATGTATATAAAATATATTAAGCCAGTCTAGCTTGTTTATTCTTTTAAAAACATATTTAACACATTTAAATGTGCTCAGTGCAGAATTACTAATTTCAATCTGTTTTAATTCAGTGTAATAAAATCTCTTAATCTACTTAAAATGACAAATTAGGCATCACAAATTCAACAAATCAAAGAAAAAAATGCTTCTTTTCCTGCAAGTAAAAATTTCTTCTGCCTGCACATGTCTTGGTTTTGCAAAAGTCTTTTTCCCTTTTCTTGATGACTGTCACTTTATAATGACTTTAATGATAAACCTCATTTGTAATCATCTCTAATATGGGGTTAGATAGCCTGGTTCTTATGATATGTATTAACAATGACACATAATTGCTGTCTCCTGGGATTCATTAAAAGAACAATATCATCTCTTCTGTTCAAAGTTTCAGAGGGACCTTTAGTTCTGTAGGTGAAGTTAATTCTTTTTTCTTTTCTTTTTTTTTGAGACAAAGTCTCACTTTGCTGCCCAGATTGGAGTGTGATGGTGCCATCTTGGCTCACTGCAACCTCCACCTCCCGGGTTTGAGTGATTTCTCCTGTCTCAGCCTCACATAGCTGGGATTATAGGCGTGAGCCACCATACCCAGCTAATTTTGTATTTTTAGTAGAGACAGGGTTTCACCAAGTTGGCCAGACTGGTATTGAACTCCTGACATCAGGTGATCCACACAACTTGGCCTCCCAAAGTGCTGGGGTTATAGGCATGTGCCACTGCGCCAGGCTGAGTGAGGTTAATTCTATCTCAGTTTGTCTTCATGTCAAATTAAGAGTAATAATAATTTTAAAACCCAGACTTATCAGATAGCATTTGAAAAATGCAAGGAGAATATCACATTGGGAAAGCAGAGATGATTGAATGACAAGAACAAGTTTAACTGGCTAGTTCCATGGAGATATTATAAAGAAATAGTCCTACAGAAACTTATTTGGAAAACAGGTTTCCGTTTTTGCACACGTTTATAAAGCACTGATGGTTACAGAGTTCTTTCATATACATTTTCTTATTTAATCTCATCTTCCTAACCCTAGGAGATGCCAATTTCTCTGTAGTTATTTTATGGAAGAATTTATTGTATGCGATCTCTTGGAAAGAGGCAAAAGATTTGTGGAAATGGTGCAATGGGACCCTAAAAGACTCTGTAGACTGCTACTTTCCTAAAATAACAAAACACCATCTGTCAGACAGAATTTGTGTGAAGAGAAAATAATAACATTTCATTTACTGCATATACCAGGAGAGCTGATAAATCTTGAGGTCATGGATGTTTTTTGGAATAGTTTCAATTTACATTTTATTTGTCAAGATAGCCGTCAGGAGGCACGTTGGAAGCAGTCAGTGGTGTGTCATCACAATGCCGGCTGTTCACTGCATACCACAGCAAGGGAGAACACTGCGTGTGTGAGACGGGACCACTGGGCCAGAGGGCCAGGGCCCGAGGGACGAGGGCGTTGAACCAGTTTTCCCAAGGGGCACATGCCTGAGATATTTTAAGAAACATCATAAAGGAAAGAAAGTAGGTGTGATAGATCAATTTAGTTAAATTTATTTCACTCTTTGAGTTCTATTCAGAAGGCATGGTAGTAGCAACACTGACAAGTAAAATTTTTGATTATTTGTCTTCAGGGACTCAGTTCTATGGTGAAAATATTGAACACATGTGATGAGGAAGGTAATGGGCTAGATAATGGTAACATTCTAATGAGTATGGTAGGCTCTCTGCCCTTGAGGGACTCACAACCTAGTGAAGAAGTCAAGAGAGCAAAATAGGGAAGTCCAAGAAAATCAATGATGTATGTGCATAAAATTATATGTACTATGGGAGCACTTTATTTCACTCAACCCAGGACATTGGAAAATGGTTTCTAAAAAACATGATCTCTGAGCTGAATCTGAAGGACAAAGATGAACGAAGGTGGATGGGCACTGGAGGCAGAAGTAATGCCAGAGGCAGAGGCAGTGCTACAAACAGACATTCTACCACCGCCTCCTTATCATCATCAAAGTCACCATCCTAGAAATAGTAATGCTAATACTAATAGTGGTATTTAGGACTTGGCGAATATTTTATAAGCATCATTTTAATTTTCTTTTTAATTTTTAAAATAGATTTGGGAGGTACAATTATAGTTTCGTCACATGGATGTAGCAGTGGTGAAGTCTGGGCTTTTAGTGTAACCATCGTCGGGATTGGTGTACATTGTAATTTTGTAATTTTTCATCCCACATCTCATCCCACCCTCCCACCCTCTCATCCTTCCTGAGTCTCCAGTGTCTGTTATTCCACACTTTATGTCCATGTATATACATTATTTACCCCCAACTTATAAGTGAGAATGCAGTATTTCATGTTCTGTTTTGAGTAATTTTACTTAAGATAAAACGTCCAGTTCAGTCAGGCATGGTGGCTCACACCTGTAATCTCAGCACTTTGGGAGGCCAGGGCTGGTGGATCACTTGAGGCCAGGAGTTCAATACCAAGAGACATCTCTAGGTAAATGGTGAAACTCTGTTTCTACTAAAATTACAAAAACTACCCAGGTGTGGTGGCTCACTCCTGTAGTCTCAGCTACTCAGGAAGGTGAGGCTTGAGCATCCTTTGAACTTGGAAGGCGGAGGTTGCATTAACCCCTCGCTACTGTACTCCAGCCTGGGTGACAGAGTGAAACTTCATCCCAAACAAACAAAAAGAAAAATCCCTCCAGTTCCATTTATGTTGCTGCAAAATGCACAATCTCATTCTGTTTATGGATAAGTAGTATTCCATAGTAGATGTATAACACATTTTTAAAATCCAATCATCTGCTGAAAGTCGGTGCGTTAGTACTCCTATGCATTTTAAAAAACTGAACCTTGAGATTAAGTAATATCCCCAAGAAATAAGCTCTCAGTGGTTGGGTTTGAATTTATGTAAATCCACACACTCCGACTCAGCATATGAATTCAAAATCATGTCACTATTCTGTCCCTGCACGTATCATGTGCACGTGTGTGCGTAGCAGGAGTGAGGAAGCAGAGGGTGGCTAGCAGTTTGCTATAAGGCAGAGTGTGGTGGCAGACGGGGTAGAGAAATATGTAGAGACCAGGTCATATTGATCTAAAGAGTTTTAAAGTTTATAGGAAATGAGGAGGAAAGCATGATGTATTTTAAGTAGAAAGGTAATACTGGCTTTCAATAGCTATTTGCTTAAAGCAGTTTTTATTCTAATATTTTATTTTCAGTGCTAAGGACAGTGAATTACTTTATGAAACTAAATTTACATGGGTGTTTCTTCTAAAATTTAATATAATTTAAGCCAGACAATACATTAACAATAACTGCTATTATAAGTCATAGAAGGTCCCAGTAATTTCTGGTCATTACAGGATTGGTTGAAGATTCATCTAGAATGATGTAGATCTTAAATTATAACCACATTTCAAAGTAAATTTAATTCATAACTTTAAAACAGATTCATGAATAAAACTAGTTCCATTAAGATTTTTACTAGAATTGTTTTAGGAGTGAGATAAGACAAGAAATTAAAATCTCATTATTTTTTCCATTCTGAAGAAATAACTTTAATTTTTTGATCAGTTGGCTTATTTTGAAGTGCTACTTGACATAAAATGGACTGTGTTTATTTTGAGTGTAGGGGATAGCCTCACAAACTCCTAGGTAGCTATTGTCAAGATTGTATTGATTCATCCAAAACTGATTATAAACCATTCTCTTTGAGAACTAGTGCAACATACAACTGATGCTTCCTATTATAATTTTTGTATTTATGAATTCACATTCTTGCCAAAATGTATTTAGAACCCCAAAATTAATACTCCTGGTTCAATCATGATCATTTATGGACATATGCAAAATGGCAAAAGATCCGAGTTGAGTGAAACTCACTTTCCACCTGACGTAGATCAAATGACCCCCAGCCTTCTTATTTCAGCTCTGAAGTGTAGGCATGTGTCCTTTTTGCAAGCTATTTATGGCTACGTTTTTCACATTTTTTGTGTTTCCTCTTGGCGATTTGCTGTCTAAAATGGCCCCCACGTATAGTGCTGAGGTTCCATCTGTGTTTCTGCGCACTGCGAGTCTGTAATACGCCTTATGAGGAAAATAAGTACGTTAGATCAACTTTACTCAGGTGTGAGTTATAGTGCTGTTGGCTGTGAGTTCAATATTAATGGCTCAACAATACATATTAAATGAGGTATCTTTATACTGAAACATACCCAAAATAAGGACATGTATTGATTGGCTGAAAAAGGTATCATGGTCGGAGGCTCATGAAACCCTAACCCTGTATTTCCTCTAGGAGCAATGGTTCTGGATTTGCTAATTCAGTGTTCGGTGACTTAATAAACCATAACTATGGTGAATAATGAGAACCGACAGAGAACTTTCTCTCTCTCTCTCTCTCTCTCTCTCTCTCTGTGTGTGTGTATAAAATTTATATATATACAATTTTATTTTGAGATGGAGTCTCGCTCTGTCTCACCCAGGCTAGAGTACAGCGGCATGATCTCGGCTCACTGCAGCCTCTGCCTCACAGGTTCAAGCGATTCTCCTGTCTCAGCCTCTGGAGTAGCTGGGACTACAGACATATGCCACCACATTGGCTAATTCTGTATTTGTAGTAGAGATGAGGTTTCACCATGTTGGCCAGGGTGGTGTCGAACTCCTGACCTCAGGTGATCCACCCACCTCGGCCTCCCAAAGTGCTGGGATTATAGGTGCGAGCCTCTGTGCTAGGTCGAGAACAGACTATATTTTAACATATTCTTTGCTTAATGATGAATAGGAAATGAGTGAGAGAAGACACTCATCTTCTCATGATTCCCATGAGGGAAAGAAGACAAATGATCTCGATGGTAGCAGAAGGGTGAGAGCAGGCAGCAGTGGGTTCAATGATTTGCTGGCTTCTGAGGCAGTTCCCAGTTACCTTCATGTGTGTTGGCAATTAGAAACTTCATGTCTTACTGTAGTATAAAGAAGTAGCATAACTTGATAGAGCGTTAGAGGTTAGTTAGTTTCTAGACTCTCATTTTCAAATAGAGCAAGTGAGGCCCAGTAAGTGATGATGAGCTTACTGGAAAACTAGATTCTCTTAATTTTAATTCATTTCTTCTGCCATATATCATCATTTCTCTTAAAGCATATTAAACTCTTTCTGTGCAGTTTATCTGTGCTGTAAATTTATTTAAACATGATTTGTCCAGTTTAGTTGCAAGAAAAAAGTAATGCCTGATTGCAGATGCTCTGAATTAAAGAGAGCCAACCTGTTGATGTCTTAAATGAATGCCTTTGTTTTTAGTGGTCTCCAGGCCTGCAACTGCCAGCAAATCAGATTGGGCATCTTTTCTACTCCATAGTAGTCTATATCACACCTTCTATAGATGGGAAAACAAAGTAGACTTTGAAAATGATTTTTTTTTCCATTTTACTAAGGATATGAGCTATCATTAATTTACTTAGGTTTTAGAATAGACAAATGATGGGATTTTATTGTATTGTCCGAAAATCTTTTCACATCTCTTGACTGACTGATTTATTATATGTTCTCTGTGACTAAGAACAGATTCTCAGCTGGGTACAGTGGCTTATGCCTGTACTTTCAGTGCTTTGGGAGGCTGAGGCAGGAGGGGATTACTTGAGGCCAGGAGTTTATGACCAGCCTAGTCAACATAGTGAGACCTTGAAGACCTCTCTCTCTCTCTCTCTCTCTCACACACACACACACACACACACACTCTCTCTCTCTCTCTCTGTATCTATAAATATATGGGAACCTATTCTCTTTCAGTATAACTACAGAAGGATTTAATGAAATCAGAAAAATTATTATTACTGTAATTTGTATATGTGTAGGTGTGTCTGTATCAGCTTTTCGTTCTGAGTATTTTCCAGCATGTCTATTGCAAGATTTTGACTGTGGATCCAGACTACCCCAATAGATATCCTTTGGGTTTTTATATTTAGCTGTATTTTGCATTTTACTTTTATTATCTTTTTAAATAAATGTTTCTTGCTAATTTTTATTCCCAATATTTGAATATAGTTAGAAAATTTTCATAAGATTGTATATATACAAATCAAATAACTGATTAAAACCATTATGTGGGCAAAGGAATCATAGTGCTAGACTACATATTTATGTTTCACCTACATCAGTATTTTCAGGTTAATAAATAATAGAATGTTATAAAATAAATATACTAGATTGCTACCAGAAGTTTTAAAAAACCCAAAAAGAATAAAAATAGAAAATAGAGTGGATTACACATAATTATGATTAATATTATTTCAGAAAACACTTGTTTTAACTTTTTATATGAGTGCATGCATATTATACTGTATAGCAATATATAAAAGATAGTTTTCTATGAATCATTACATCTGTCTGTGTCCAGTCAGGACAGATTTTATTATTATTATTATTATTATTATTATTATTTGGAAATAGGAGTTTCACTCTTGTCACCCAGGCTGGAGTGCAGTGGCATGATCTCAGCTCGCTGCAACCTCCTCAAGGGTTCAAGTGATTCTCCTACCTCAGCCTCCCAAGTAGCTGGGATTGTAGGCACACACCACCAAGCCCAGCTAATTTTTGTATTTTTGTAGAGAGGGTTTCATCATGTTGGACAGGCTGGTCTTGAACATCTGACCTCAGCTGATCTGCCTGCCTCAGCCTCCTATAAAGAGAGCCACCGTACCTAGCCAGGACAGACTTTAATAAAATAATGTTTACTAGGTATTCAGAAAGTGAAAAGACAAAAATTAGAAGGAGACACCATTCAGTTGGGGCTGGAGTTGCTGAGCTTGAAGGGGAGTCCTCATGGGACTGAGACCCAGGCTCTGAGGAGGGAACGTCTGCTGATGGTGCTGGTGTCTCTCAGAGGGCACAGTGGTGCTGGGTCTGCAAGTGCTGCAAAGACTGCTTATTAGAGTCGGCTGCAGCTACTTGATAACCCAACCTGCTTGGGTCTTTGAATGACACCTGACACTTCCAAAACAAGGAAAAGGAAGAGCATGAAAAAGAGCTTTCCAGTCATTCTCTCATACCTCCTCTTCACTGACTCCAACAGGCAATCGGTGGACAAAGGATAAATACTGTTTGTGGCATCTCAGCTCTAGCACCCCAAAGCAGACTAGAATGGTGAGATTGAAGCTAAGGAACATTAACTTAGTAGCAGACATAATTATACTCGAAGAGCCCTGCCTGGTCCAGGTGTGGTGGCTCATGCTTGTAATCCCAGAATTTTGGGAGGCTGAGGTTAGTGGATCACCTGAAGTTAGGAATTTGAGATCAGCCTGGCCAATATGGCGAAACCCTGTCTCTACTAAAAAACATAAAAAATTAGCTGGGAGTGGTGGCATGTGCCTATAATCCCAGCTACTCGGGAGGTTGCAGCAGGAGAACCCAAGAGGTGAAGGTTGCAGTGAGCCGAGATAGGGCCACTGCACTCCAATCTGGGCGAGACAGAGTGAGACCCCATTAAAAAAAAAAAAAAAAAAAAAAAAAAGCCCTGTCTAGATATTTTAAAATTTTACTCTTCCCTTTCACGGGGTATGAGACCAAGTCTACGTGCTATGCCAATTAATGTAAGTCAAATGTTCTTCTAGTTTGAAGTAACTGTTTCATTTACATATATCTACTAACATATATAATGGACCAGAAATGATTTACCTGATCGTTGTGTTTTCTCATAATTGTAGATGTCCTCAAGTCCTTACTCTCTGAGTCATGTTGTTTTCTGACTGATATGCTTTGGTCAGAATGAGAAGAGGAAGACAAAATTGGAGTCCTAATTTTCAAAACAAATAGTAAAAAACAATAGTAAAAATATATCTGTAGAATGTGGAATCTGAAAAAAAAGAGGAAAGTTTATAGGGATTATGTGGAAAGTGGGGCAAAATGAAGAGACTGAGTGTAGGGCCAAATATGAAATCTGGTGATCAGAATATACCTGGGTTGTGGTATTGAGAATGAGAATATTAAAGACAAATAGAGGAGTGTGGCAATCAAGGAGCAAATGGAGCAAGCACTGCAGGAATTCTCTGAGATTGGCTCTAAGATTTAATCTATGCAGATAGTAATTTACCCACTAAATACTTTTTGTGACTAACTCCTTTTGACATTAGGTGAGTGAACTGTATAATTGGTTTGTGAAGCAGTGTTCTTTTCCATTTCAACAATAATTCATCTCTTTTCCCCTACTCCCCTATTAAATGAGATAATAATTTCAAGGTATATGCTAGATGAATACAGGAATTTCCCATTAAATGAGATAATAATTTCAAGGTATGTACAAACTTTTGAGGCAGCCAATACTTTTTTCCCTAGATTAATTTATTTCATAAATGAATATTTCTCCAAGTTATAAGATCACTTTTATAGATAGTAGTGAATAGACCCCGTGTAAATGCTATGTGGTTTCTTAAAGAAGTGGTTGATTAAAATGACAGATAAAGTTATAGAAAGTTCTTTGAAAGCAGGAGCCCTTCTTTGGAATATCAATAATTTGAGATCCTGGAGCTTGGCCAGTGTGTGAGTGACCTGAGTTCAGCCTTGTGGTGTAGAATTTGAGTGAGTTATGAATCACGAGAATGATGGCGGGTATTGGCACGGGTGGTAAATGTCCAGGAAAAGGCATGTTTTGAATGAATGTGCAGATGGAGTTAAGTTGCTTGCAGATGGAAAGCTAGTTTCACTTTTTCATGGAGTCACACACTGTTCTCAGAAACTAGTGGCTCATTCTCTAATTCACTAAGCTAGGTACCCAGAGGAAATGCGGATTGTTGAAAATATACAAGTGTCATCTTGAGACCTTTTAAACAGCCCAGGGAGTATTGGTAAGTCCAGGAAGTCAAGCAACAATGTTTTCAGTATGATCACGAGGCCCTTCTTGCTACATTAAAAACTTGGCTTCAGAGAGGGTCCTTGCTGCCACCAAAACAAGTCTTTTAGGAAACTAATGAAATAGCATAGGCCTTAATTCTAGGATTGTCAATGCTATCTCTAAGCATTCTTATTTCCATGGACAGTTCATAGTACAAGAGTAGACTATATGTTTTCATGAAATTTTCCACACTGTGGTGGGCCTGTTGAAGATAGATAAAATCAGACGTTAGTTACATTGGTGAAAACAGATGTTAATTGTAACTACTGACAGAGAGAGCAGAGTTGCATTCCGATTTGCATAAAAGTAATGGTGCATTTTCAAGAGAGAAAGAGGGAGTGGAAGGGGAGCAAGCAGGCACTCAAATAGTGTCAGGGAAGTGAAAAATTACAAAGACTGGTCAGTGTAAATGTAATTAGTCTCGCTGTGTCTGTTAGCTGGCAATGATCACAGTTCAGATTCTATCCTCCCACAGAGACTGGGAGGCAGAGGCCCTATCCTTCCTTTTAAATGTAAAAATGATTATACATTGTTAAACTATGTTTAGCAAAGGATCTAAATAAGAAAGTTAGGTACCTATGAATCAGGTGCTGGCTAAAATAAACAGTAAATTCTTTTGACAGACCTGGGCTTTTTTAGGTAGGAATTCAGAAAAAAGCTGGGTGGTAACAATGACATAATGAATGGTCTAAGGGTGATAGAAGCCCTGCTAAAGCTTGGTGAAGTCTCTTACAGCTGGGTTTTGGATGAAGTTATTTTGAGCTGGCACTTCTTGCAGTTCGCAACCCGGGGTCAATTTACATCCTGCAAATCAAGGAAGTTTCTTGGAGGCCCCAAAATCTGAGGCCTCTTTAGAGTGTTACTTCAAAACTGGGCATTATAAACAAATATATTTGTGTTATTGGTCTATATATTGTATCATCTGAATTGAAGATTCTACTTGGTGTGGGCATAGAGGACCACAGGTGATAAGATACTGGACATGGAATGCTCCTTTTTTCCAAGAGGAACATTAAGGTCCTCATCTTTATCAGAAGCCAAGGTTCTCATCTAGTTGCATGTTTTATGCAATTATATCCTGTGGAACAAGAGGAATTTAGTGTTCAAAATCTTTCTACTAGAACATGGAATCTTGGAAATACATGCCCAGAGTAACAGAGGTCACCCAGAAAATGACACTAACAATTATAGGGAGCCAGACCATCCAAGCATTGTGCCTAGAATCCCTGGACTTGCAGTGGAGTAATTTGGCATTTTATCAATTCATCGAAGATGATATTTAAAGTTTCTGGAGATGCCAGAATCTACCAATATACATTAAACAACGTGAACAACTGTTTTCAATAGTTATGTACAAGATTTAGTTTTGAAATGAACAAGACATCTAAAAAAAT
Organism: Aotus nancymaae; assembly: GCF_030222135.1. Lineage (NCBI taxonomy): Eukaryota > Metazoa > Chordata > Mammalia > Primates > Aotidae > Aotus > Aotus nancymaae. The sequence goes on from NW_026988442.1 coordinate 81,854,439, forward strand.
GGACATCTTGGTCAAGCTACTCTATATTTCCATCATAAAGAAACTAACTGATTTTTTTCTTCTTACAATATTTCTGGTTTTACATTTTAGTAATTTGCTTTAGAATTTTCTAGAAAAGTGACAGAACTAGCTAAATTGTAGACACTGAATTTATTTTTTTTCATTCTATTTAGGTAGCAAAGTTGAACTTGCTTGGTTGTATTAAATCCTTGTTGGATAGAAAGCTAGTTACCACTGCAATTACGTAAGGCATACTTCTTTAGTGTGCCTCTTGTTCATACTTCATGGCCCATCTTCCAGTTACCACAGTAAATAATAATACGCTACCATGTCTCCCTCCCTTAACTGTAAGCAACTTGAAGATCACCTTTACATAGCACCCAGAATAGTGCCTGTTACGAGTACGTGCTCAATTAATCAAACTCTATTTGTTTAAATAAGCAAGTAAATGAAGGCATGCTGGAAATACACTGGGCCAGTACAAAAACAGCCTTTTAATTAAATGTCCTGGTTGAGTAGAAGGAATGAATAAGCTACTATTTCTCCATGTGCAAGCCATGCGTTATCCATTTCTTTCTGAAACAATACATGAGGATTGTCTTGCGTGAACCTAGGTTCTATGCAAAATCCAAAAAGTGATATTGTAAACTATTAACTGAATCTCAGCCCAGATGAAGCAGACGGCTCTGTTGCTTGACCATTTTTATATTTTGCAGAGTCTTTTAAAGAGCTTAGCAGAAATCCTGCAAGGAATTATCCCAGTGACCTTTAGATAATTTCTTTCCTTCACCAAGACCCTTGTGCCATCATATGTATCTCATAAGACAAATAATAAGGAGTATTACCTGTGACTGTTAAATAATTTATTATTTTTATTTTTTTTAAAGTATACCTGGGATTGGGCCATAACATATTCTAACAACTTACTCCCAATAACTTACGACAACCCAAGGTTTAATGTAGTGCAGGTATATAAGGGTGGGGGTAGAGACTTGTTGATAAATGTAAGATGGAAAGAGTCATAGTGGAAGTTTTTGATATTCAAAGTCCTAAATTTCTACTGTGAAGTGTTTATAAGTTTTACCAGGTTAGCAGCTGTCTTGTGTGAGTAGCATCCTCAATGAAAGGTAGTGGTCTCAGAGCAAAAGATGTAAGACTCCCCTCAAAATCACTTATATTTTTTGAATAATGTTTTGTCTGGAAATGACACAATATATGTATCTATATGTCAAAACAAGTTTTATTTTGCCCAACAGAGCTGAGAACATGTCATATTTAAGATAGAGTAAGGTGCAGCCCTCCATGGAAGCCAGAGTGAAGGGCTGTCTAGCAGATTCTGCTTCCAATATACCTTTCTAAAGATTTAACCACCTTACTACAACCTGCAACTTTGTCTTTATATTGTCTCAAGAGATGATTCTTGCTCACTTTCTAAAATCCTTTGTGGACTTCCAGACCTAGCTCCAATTCTGTCCCCTTCTAAACCCTTCTCTAGCAGCTCAGACTTTCCATTGCTGTTACAATTCAATCCCAAATCATCTTTTAAGATGTCAGTGTCTATTGAATGTAATATTGTGCACAAGCAGGCTTTACACCTTGTACAATTCAAGGTGATTTTTATTAATAGAATACATACAATCTACTCTGCAGCAAGTTGTAAGCTTGTACTCCTCAATATCTGCTACTTGAAAATTCCTCAAAATAATGTTAGTAAGTGTTTTATAGGGTCAAAAACCCACTCTATAATTATAACAGACTTTTTTATCTCAAGATTTATCAGATTCTTTAATATGCCACTGAGCATCATGAATATGTAAGATGGGGAACTGATAAATCTACATCTAGATTTCTCTACTACCATCTAATTGATAAACTTCCTTGGCCACATCATGCTTCATAATTTTTTTCCCTTTGGCATAACACTTGAAGACACTATTTTTCCATGAAGCATATTTGATAAATATTGAGGACTTCTTGAATACATTGAACACATTAGCTGTCATTATACTCAATGTAAATCAGGTACACAATTAAGTTCAAGGTTAATTAGGATACTAAAGAGACTGAGAGAACATTTACTGAGTCCTGAGTATGTACAATGTATATATTAAGGACTGCATACATGTTGGCCTAGTTAATCTGCAATAATTCCTATGTTATTTTGGGGATTTATCTCATTACGTGATTGAGGAAACTAAATTCAAGGTGTAATGTTTCTGAGATCAAACAACTGAGAGTTGTCAAAGTTTACATATAATCTTGGGTTACTCTATAGTTTATAAAACATGCAGCAAAACTGCTGTCTAATTCATTTTTGTTACTTTGTTGCACACACAGCCATACATATTTTGTATATTTTGTATGACTAACATGAGAAAGGCTTGTTAATTAATCCACTTAAGAAAGTTAACATGGGCAAACCTCCAACAGGAATTCGATAATTACTGTTCTAACTACCAATTTTACTATAAAAGAACTCATATCACTGCATTATTTCTCCATTTCAATATTTAGAGGCAATAACAAAAATAATTCCAAGGGATTAATGATCATATGAAGTTAACTGTCCTCAACTCTACCTTAGTCAATCAACTCCTTATATGTGTCATTAATTCCTTTGTAATACTACATGTTTAAATTGCTATATCTTGAACAACATTTTGATTCTGATGGGAAGTTGCAGTAGAAGGTGTCATTATTATATCATTTTTGGTGTTTATATTTGTTGTAGAATTAAAAGATGCTAACTCATGAGCTCACTTAGTCTTAATGACTGTAGATATTTAAAAAACATATTATGGGCCGGGCGCGGTGGCTCACGCCTGTAATCCCAGCACTTTGGGAGGCCGAGGCGGTTGGATCACGAGGTCAATAGATCGAGACCATCCTGGTCAACATGGTGAAACCCCATCTCTACTAAAAATACAAAAAATTAGCTGGGCATAGTGGCACGTGCCTGTAATCCCAGCTACTCGGGAGGCTGAGGCAGAAGAATTGCCTGAACCCAGGAGGCAGAGGTTGCGGTGAGCCGAGATTATGCCATTGCACTCCAGCCTGGGTAACAAGAGCGAAACTCCGTCTCAAAAAAAAAAAAAAAAAAAAAAAAAAAAAAAAAAAAATATTATGGTTCATATTTGGGATATTACATCATTCTAAGATTTTTTTTATTTCTAACGTTTTCTAACACAGGAAAAAATATATTAGGGATCTATTAGAAAGGTCAGGTACATTAATTTTTTCCTTATAAACTATAAAACTCTTCTTAAGTGAATAGTAAAAAGGCTTATACCTACCCCCAGATGGTAGTGTGACAGAATACTGTGGTAAAGTTTAACATAAATTTCTGTTTACCTATCCAAAATCTTTTTTAGCAAAGGAGAGATGCCCTTTGGGACTTGGTCCTCTGGCTAGCCACATCTGATTTGTCATCCTTTATCTTTCTGCAAATTATCTGAAGGTGTCATTAGAGGTTTATGGTATTTTATATACTCAGCAGATAAGGTAACAGGGAACATATCAAGTTAGTCCATTCCTGGAAGCTGATGAGCTGAGGAACAAACATACTAATCCTGTTAAAATTAAAGTCTGATGAACACTTTCTTGCTTATCTTTGAGAAAATCGATAAATAAAGCAATGTGTTAAGTGAATGTTTTATTTGACCTAGACAGTTGATTATCTTTGTTCATTCTAAATTGTCGGCTTACCTTTTTGATTACGACAAATATCACAAAGCACAGAATCACTATCATGTCTTTTCTAATTTCCCATGGGTAAGATGTATTTTTATTAAAACTATTTTAATGTTAATATAACCCAGTTCATTAATCTTTGTTAAAAAGCAGGAAGTGATACTATCTTCCATTTGCTTTCTGTTTCTTTGTTTATATAACCTTTAACATTTAATATGAACAGGCTTGTGCCTCACCAAAGAGAAAGAAAAAACATCTATTTTCTTAGATATTTAATTTCATTTTGCAGTCTGCCACTTACTGGTCCCTTTGATATTGTTCTTTCTTTGTACAATATATTCTATTGCTTATCTAACAATAGGACTGTCACTCTTAATGTGGCTTGCCTTCTTGCTTGCTTTGCAGTTTGTGCTGGACAAATAGGGTGATTTTGAGGTATTTAGATTGAAGGATGACTCCAATGTAAAGATAAGAAAGTTAAAAAAAAGTTCTAACAAAACTGGTGCAAATGGGAGACTTGTTTAAAATATGCTCTTTGATTATAATAATTAAAACCAGTATGATATAATTTGAGGGTTTTTGTCTATAGTAGATCTCTGTGAATGGTGTGTCCAGCAGCCTATAATGTGGCCTGTCATTATCACAGTAATTCACATTCCAATTCACTGGTTAGATTGAGGCAGTGGAGATTTAAGGGAGTGAATATTGTTACTGTTCCTAAAGAGCAGTCTGCTTAAGGCACAGCCATACGCAGAATTTCAACTGAATCTGGAATAATAGGTAAACTCTTGGGATAGAATACTGGCATAAACTATGCAGGCAAAATCTAGTGCCATTTAGGGCACACACAGGTTACTCTTGCCCAAAAGGTAGAAGTTAAATACTAGGAAACTGCAGCAAACTTATGACTGATATCTCATGACAGAGGAAGGGATAATTTTTGGTGATTACCCTAGAAAGCAAGACTAAATCTCACAGATTAAAAAGAGGCTTCTGGGGAACACTCACCTCGTATTAGATACACATGATGAGAACCCATGCTGAGGCTAAATGGAGTTTGCCTGCCTGTTCGAACCAGAGAGCTACTATTAACTGTGCAACTAAAGGCAAGTTATATAACTTCTCCATTTTTCATTAGCAAGTGACGACTAAGGATATAATCTACTTCATAAGGTATAGTGGAGTATCATTGGGTTAATACAGGTAAAACTCTTAGAATGTGCTGAAAACAGAGTACCTCTTATTTTTGCTTTTATTATTACATTATTATTCTATGCATTGCTGACTTGCTGGAAGGAGAAGACAGCAGGGCAAAGACTTTTTATCATTATAAATTAGACAATGCAAAATAAAAGAAGTAATGGATAAACAGCTTTTTCTGTGAGGAACACAATAAAAAAGGTGTTTTTGTTTGTTCTGAACTCAAATATTTGTAGATTAATTTGACCATCTTGAGTCATGACTTAATTTTGTTCATTGTAGCACTAAGACTTCTGCTTTATCTGCTCCAATACTTCATCAACCCATTTACAGAATCTTACTGGTAGTCTTTCTCTTGACTCCAAGGTGTTGTATTATCTGGGGTGATTTCAAATTTTAGAATATGTTTTAGTTTACCTTTCTGATCTCCTGAGCTCCAATTACCTACATTTTAACATTTTAGCTCTACTTTACAATTTGTTTTAGGGTTCTCCAGAGGGATGGAACTAATAGGAGATATATTCTTATATATAAATATTAAGGGAGTTCATTAGAGAGAATTGTCTCACATGATTACGAAGGTAAAGTCCCATGAGAGGCTGCCTGCAAGCTAGAGGATGCTGTTAATATGGCTCCCAGGTAGGGTGGTGGCGTGACTCAGTTCAAGTCTGAAAGCCTCAAAACCAGGGAAGCTGACAGTGTGGTTCCAGACTGAGGCCAAAGGCCTGAGAACTCTCGGGGTGCTGTGTATGTGCGGGGGTGGGGGTGTTCCTCTGGTGCAAGTCCCAGTCCCAAGGCCACAGAACCTAGTGTCTGATGTCCAAAAGCAGGAGGAGGAAAAGGTGTACTGTTCCAGGAGAAGGAGAGAGCGAGAGAAGGGAGCAAGCAAAATGAATGCTCCTTTTTTCCATTTACTTTTTTTCTAGTGGCACCAGCAGCTGACTGGATCGTTCCTGCCCACAGGCAGGTCTTCCTCTCCCATTCCACTGACTCACATGTAAATCTCTTCTGGAAACACCCTCACAGACACACCCAGAAACAACACTTCACTGTCTAGTTATCTAGACATCCCTCAATCTAGCCAAGTTGACATCTAATATTAACCATTATAGTTGCATCTTTGTGATCATGAACTTCTCCAAAACTGAAATCTTACATTAAATACCTCAGTTGAGATATCTCATATCCTCCCAGTTTTCCTTTGCTTTTAACAGTTTATCTTGTCCTTGACCTCAGTGAGAACAATCCTTCCTTCCTTCCATTCTGCAAAGTCACTTTTTTAAAAATTAAATTTTTAATTTACAACAATTGTATATATGTAATTTGTAAAACGTGTTGCTTTTAAATAGGTGTGCATTGTGGAATGGCTGAATCAAGCTAATTAACATATACATTAACTCACCCATTTTTCTCTGTGATGAGAACACTCAAAATCTACTCTCTTCTCCATTTTCAAGAATACAATGCATTGCTATTAACTATAGTCACCATGTTATACAATAGATCTCTTGAACTTATTCCTTGGAGTCTTATTAAAATTTTGTATCCTATGACCAACCGTCTTTTTGCCCCAGCTTCTGGTAACTAACCACTATTCAGCTCTCTACTTCTACTAGTTCAGCATTTTGTACACACCACACATAAGTGAGATCATGCTGTATTTATCCTTCTGTGACTTGATCATTTTACTTAATATAATATTTTCCAGGTTCATTCATGTCATACATGAAAGGTTTGTTTCTTTTTTTAGGCTGGATAGTATTCCACTGTGTATATGTACCATATTTTCTTTACCCATTCATCTGATAATGGACACTTAGGTTGTATCCATAACTCAGCAATTATGAAAAATGCTGCAATAAACATGGAAGCAAACAGACATCTGTTTGACATATTTATATAATTTCCTTTGAATATATGGATATATCCAATAGTGGGATTGCTAGATCGTATGGTAGTTCTTAATATTTTGAGGAAACTTCATACTGCTTTTCAAAATGACTGTATACATACATTCCTTCCAACAGTGTGCAAAGATTCCCTTTTCTCTACGTCTTCTTTGGCACTTGTCATCTTCTGTCTTTTTGATAATACCCATTTTAAAGTACATGAGGTGATATTGTGGTTTAATTTGAATTTTTTTGGTCGTGAATGATGGTGTGCATTTTTAAATAGAACTGTTGATCATTTTTATGTCTTCTTTTGAGAACTGCCTATTTTATTCCTTTGTCCATTTGTCAGTAAGTTTGTTTACTTACTGAGTTATTTAGTTCTGCATATATTTTGGATATAAACCCCTTATAAGATATCTGCTTTGAAAATATTTCTTCAATTCTGTAGGTTGTTTCTTTACTCTGTATTGTTTTCCTGGATGTACAGAAGTGTTCAGCCTGATTTAATCCCATTTTTCTACTTTTGCTTTTGTTGCCTGTGGGTTTAGGTTCATATCCAAAAAATAGTATTTCCCAGACCAGTATAATGGAACTTTTCCTGTGTGTTTTCTTCCAGTAATTTTACAGTTTTATGCCCAACATTCAGACCTTTAATCCATTTTGAGTTCTTTTTTGTACATGGCATGAAATAAGCGTCCAATTTTATTATGCTGCATGTGGACATTGAGTTGTCCCAGCATCATTTATTGAAGAAACTGCCTTTTCTTCATTTTGTGTTCTTGACACCTTTGTTAAAAATCAATTGACTGTAAATGTGTTGTTTTATTTCTGGCTCTCTATTCCGTTTCTTTGGTCTACACGTTTGTTTGTATACTAGTACCATGCTGTTTTGATTGTTATAACTTTGTGGTATATTTTGAAGCTCAGTAGCGTGATATTTCCAGTTTTCTTGTTGTCTCTCAAGACTGCTTTGGCTATTCTGGATCTTTTATGTTTCTGTACAAATGTTAGGATTGTTTTTACATATCTATAAAAATGTCATTGGAATTTTGGCAAGGATTATATTGATCTGTAGATCACTATGAGTAGTTTGGACATTTTAACAATATTAATTCGATCCATGAACATGAAATATCTTTCTATTGTGTTTTCTTTCATTTATTTTACTATTTTATAGTTTCCAATGTATAGATCTTGCACCGTTTAGTTAAATTTATTTCTAAATTTTTTTTCCAGCTGTTCTAACATGTGTTTTTTTAATTCTAATATCTTTTTTGGATAGTTCATTGTTAGTGTATAGAAATGCTACTGATTTTTGTATATGATTTTATACCCTTCAAGTTTATTAAATTTTATCAGTTCTTTTTTTTTTTTTTTTTTTTTTTGAGACTTAGTCTTGCACCATCACCCAGGCTGGAGTGCAGTGGTATGATCTTTGCTCACTGCAACCTCCACCTCCTGGGTTCATATGATTCTTCTGCCTCAGCCTCCAAAGTAGCTGGGATTACAGGTGCACACCACCACACCCAGCTAATTTTTTTTTGTATTTTTAGTAGGGACAGGGTTTCACTATGTTGGCCAGACGAGTCTCAAACTTCGGACCTTGTAACCTGCCTTCAGCCTCTCAAATTGCTGGGATTACAGGCGTGAGCCACCATACTATGCCTTTTCTTATCAGTTCTAACCATTATTTTGGTGAAGTCTTTAAGGTTTTCTAAACATAAAATCATGTCATAAGCAACCAGAGGCAATTTAACTTCTTCCTTTATAATGTGGAATTCTTTCAAGACACTTCAGGCTTTATTTCCTTTTGCCTTCTAATTCTTATGTCACATCTGCCTGGAAAACTCCAACATGAGATAGCTCTCACACTTAACCTTTTTTCCTTTTGTACAGGAGCTCCTGAGAAAGGCCAAATAAAATCTCATCAGTGAAGTTCATGCCCTTACATATTCCTGTTGTCCACTTCCACTTGTGCACTTAATACTTTCTGGTAATTTTCTGCAATGATTATTTCAAATTGTCTCTTGTCTTTCTGCTCTCTCTCTTATAATCTACCTTCACTCTATTACACCTTTACATGTAAACAACATAATTCTGAAGAGAGGATTTTTATACAGAAAACTAGTGTGTGTGCATGTACATATATAGAGTTAACATATAAAATATATATTTTTATAAATTTTAAATATATAAAATATATAAAGTACTCAGAAACATAGAGGGCACATAAGTGTCATATAAATATTTAAAATTTTTATTGTACTCATCAGCAGGTGAAACCACCTCAATATTTTATCACTCTACCTCCATCTATAATCATGTTTCCTGTCTTTTCCCACTTACAAAGGAAAATGTTGAATAAAACATTTGTCTAAGATGATCTCTTTTCTATTCTGAACCCGCATCTATTATTTTATGTAAAGTAATTGATTTTTCACTCTATTTCCAATCTCGCCTTTGCAATCACTCTTCTCCATTTGTATTTAAACATACTTTGATCTCTCTCAGTCTTCTCTTCAACCATAAACCTTTGGTCATATGACGCATTTTCTTCCATTTCAAGGGCTCTAAAGGAGACAAGCTTTGTTAAAACCTTATTGATATTTGTGTTTCTACTTTCTCTTTTTCCATAAATATTTTCAATCTCTCTAATCTGGTTTGTGCTCTAACACTTCACAAAACTGCTGGGGCAAATGTCATCTATGTTCATTTTCTTAGAAAATTCTGTGGGTACCTTTTGTTTTTCTAACTTCTGATGATTTTATCCTTCTGAAAATTCATTTTCTGAAGGCATCACAATCTCTTCTTTTTGCACACAGCTCTTCAGCAGCACACTGATGATGTCATTTATTGGTGCCTCTTAGTCTGTTTCTTCCAGATGTTGGTGATCCCCTTAATTCTCATCTCCATATGTGTAGTTTTATTCACATCTGTTTGTACAAACTATGTATTCCTTTTGCTCTGATATTTCTTTGTTTGAGTTTGTTCTAGACTGGTATAGGTAACTATAACTGCATGTATATCACATTAAAAATATGACTGAACTCAAAATGTCTTATCATGTCTTACTCTCCTATCTAAAATGTATCTACATCTGTAATTACTGTATTAGAAGCACAATCAATTTTACTAGTCTACCTTGACTACTACTCCTTTTATACCTCCCCAAATCCAATCAATTTATTCAATTAATTTTAAAATTATATCTCAAAAATCTCTATCATATTTACTTTACTCTCCATTACTATGGCTAATACACTCTCCAAGACTTCAGCCTTTATTTGCTACAAACCATTACTCTACAATTATATTTCTGAAATACAAACATGACAATAGTATAAGCATATGTTAAGACTTTCCGTGAAACACACCAGTATATGGTAAGAATTCAAGTAGTTTATTTCAATTGCATTTACTTGCACTAAGTTTTTCTTACATTTAAATCTTCAAATGTATTGGTAGAAATAAAATAGCCAAGCACACAAAGCAATTGAATTGTTAGTAAACTGCAATTACTTGTAAAATTACATTTTTGAGCTTGAATGGACCTATAATAAAATGGCATATGTTCCCAGAGCTAAAACTAAATCATCTCATTTATTAATCACAATAAGATCATTGTACTCATAGGTCTAATGTCATATTATAAATGATAAATTTGATAGTGAGTTTATAATGAGAAAAAGGAAATTGTGGTTATCTAATTTGGCAATTTTCTTAACTTTATTGATTTCAAATATTGGAATTTGTAGAATTGAAACACTAAAATTTGACAGTTTGAAAATAATTTTTCCAAGTTTACTGGAAAATGTGAAGGCTTGATTATATGTAACAGCCTCTTCCAAGAGAGAAATAAGACATTTCTTATTAGAGCATTATTTTTGTGCTTTAGGTGGAATTGTAGTTAACCAGTATATACTAATTTAAGAAATCATGTTGAATGAATATTTGGCTGCTAAAGCTTTGTTCTAGGCTGCACTAACATACATACATATATATCTATATATATATCATATAGATATGTATGTATATATTTTAAGATGGCTGTCTAAATCTCCCTGAATTATTTCTTGCCTACTTCTACCACACTTTTATATATGACCATTTACTGTAGTTAATCCATGCATGCAATTTAATATTTATTTATTAATATTGCACTAAAATGATTTTTGAGATAGACTAAAACATTTCATTATTATATTCTAATAAATTGCATAGTCATAAGTTTGGGGGGCATAAATTTTAAAAAAAATACAATGCTGTGTTTAGCAGTATTTAAGTTTATTTGCTGTTGGCTTTTCTGATGACAAAATACACTGCCTAGGAATTGTATTTCAAGATGGACATAAACCAGATCAGAACTTTTTCATACCATTTTCAGTGAATTTGGTTTTCTTTAGTACAATTGTGAAGACTAATTTATATAAAGCTGACTAATGTAAAGGAGATAAATTTTTATAGCCCAGAAATGGCAACCAACTTCTTTATATGGACAGCACAAATTTATTTAAATTAATTATTTCTTTTATTTATTTATTACTTTTTAAACTTTTATTTTAGATTCAGGGGTACATATTCAGGTTTCCTACATGGGTAAATTGCATATTAAAGGGGTTTGGGGTACAAATTATTTTATCACCAGATAATGAACATAGGACCTAATAAGTAGTTTTCCCACCTTTACCCATTTTCTACCCTCCAACCTCAAGTAGATCCCAGTGTCTGTGGTTCCTTTTTTGTGTCCATATGTAAACAATGTTTAGCTTCTATTGTAAGTGAGAACATGCAGTGTTTGGTTTTCTGTTCCAGCATTAGTTTGCTTAGGATAATGGTTTCAAGCTTCATAAACATTGCTGCAAGGGTCACAATCTCATTCTTGGTTATGGCTGCATAGTATTCCATAGTGTAGACGTATCTCATTTTCTTTATTCAGTCTACCATTAATGTGCATTTAGGTCAATTCCATGTCTTTGCTATTGTGAATAGTGCTGCAGTGAATATATGTGTGCATGTTTTCCTATGGTAGAATAATTTATATTCCTTTGGGTATATACCAAATAATGGGATTGCTGGGTCAAATGGTAATTCTGTTTTAAGTTCTTGGAGAACTTTCCAAATTGCTCTCCACAACGGTTGAACTAGTTTACATTCCCACCAGCAGTGCACAGACATTCTCTTTTCTCCACAACCTTGCAGCATATGTAATTTTTTTGACTTTTTAATAGTAGACGTTCAGACTGGTATGAGGTGACATCTCACTGTGGTTTTGTTTTGCATTTCTCTAATGATAGTTATGTTCAGCATTATTTTATATGCTTGTTGGCTGTGTATATGTCTTCTTTTGAAAAATGTCTGTTTATGTCCTTTTCCCACTTTTAATGAGGTTTTTTTCTTGACAATTTAAGTTTCTTATAGATGCTAGCTATTAGACCTTTGTCAAATGCATATTATGCAAATAATTTCTCACATTCTGTAGGTTGTCTATGTAATTTGTTTATGGTTTCTTTTACCATGCAGAAGAATTTTAGCTTAATTAGTTTCCATTTGTCAATTTCTGTTAGATTATAGATAGTAGAAGTGTTGCACTCTGACTGTCATGAGGCCTTGGCGCTATTGTCTGGATAGCCCCTTTCTCTTTAAAAAAAATATAAATTAATATTTTGCAATTGTATCAGTAAAGAGGGGAAAATAATCAGGGTTCAAATTATTATTATATCTTCATTAGTATTATACTATTCATTTTCCCTTCTGATCTTAAGAGAAATTAAAATTAAGTCATTTCTGTGGGCCCCATATAATTATCATAGGCTCTAGTCACTATGCCTATTGTGCATAATATACCAGCCCAGGTCAGAATTAACAACTTTTGTTTTGAACTTTCTTATCGCCATTGCAGGGGTCAAGGGAAAACTTTCCTTTTGCCTGCTAAGGGTTCACAGAAAAAATAATTGATAAAAGGCAGATTAATAGGAAAAATGCCAGGCATGTTTATTAATGTGCACAGGGTAGAACTGATACTGGTGGGCTAGGGGAGGTCCCAAAATGGCAGTGGGACCTTGGTCCCAGCCAGTGTCCAGTATATTGACACTGTCATAAGAATAAATTCAAGGATGAGTTGGAAAATAGTGAAAGTATGGAGATTTATTGCAAAACAAAAGTACACACTCAAGAAAGGGGAGTGTGGGCATATTCGAGCCTCAAGGGGTTTGGGGCTTCTACCTTTCTGGATTTATTTAACCAAGGAGTGGCATATTCATGAAGATTCCTGGGAAAAGGTAGAGATTTCTCAGAACTGTGATGCCTCTCTTTTTTACACCAAATATGGATGTTTCTGGAACTGTCATGGCACCGAAGGGTGTATGATTTAATATTTTAAGGAGCATATAATGAGGGCCTAGGTGAAACCTAGATCAAATTTAGGATTTTACATCATGTTGGGTCCAGCTGATCTTTGCCAGCTTGGCCGATACCCTGTTTTTCAGGAGTTTACCAGCCCCTGGCTTATGCGGTTATTTCAATAATTTTCTTTTAGCTAGTCATGAAAATCTGCTGCCTTGAATTTTCTATTCTCCTGTGCCCACCCTGTCATAGAAGAATTATTCCTGTATTATTCCTGTCTCATCCCTCACTGCCCCTAAAGATTTCCATTTCTTATTCTTAAGGGTTGGTTGATAAGGGAGGAGGCCGGTCCTCTGTATCTATTTTCTGCTGACTAGGAGTGATGGCCCTGCCTAGCAACAGCATAGAAATCTCTGGCTGCCTGGTCTAGGGGTCCCAAGGGTAGGTTATTAGAAAAGTCTGAACCTGAGGCAAGGATTAGTTAGAATCCTTGCATCACCATCATTTTGACATGGAACCACTGAAACCTCAAAGATAAAAACTACATGGAGGTTAAACAAGCAAGGACCAAAGATTCGTAGTGTAAGATAGCTATTAAATGTCCCAGGAAAGGTAGATCAAACCATCTGGGATTCTATCAAAGGATATCTACCAAGTATGACATGGGAAGTATCCTTTGATAGAATCCCAGATGGTTTGAACAGTAGTGTTGTTGAAATTATGTAACCAGGTAGCCTGCTGATAAATCCTTTGAACTTGCAGTTCAACTAATCCTGAATTGTTAATATAAAAACAGCTGTTGTTTATTACTGTGGAAAACCCCCCATGTTCAGCTAGACAATAAGACAATATGGCTTCATGTTGCTTCCCTGACCATTCAAGCAGTTCATTCCCTAGTTTTGTTAGGGCATCGTACAATGGCTCAGTCAAATATGGAGCTTCAAATCCTGCAAACTCCTGCCATACCCAGGAAAGAGTCTGGTTTCCTGTGCTTAGCATGTACTCCAGATTTTTTTTTTCTTTTTTTCTTTTTTGAGACAGTCTTGCTCTGACTCCAGGCTGGAGTGCAGTGGCACAATCTTAGCTCACTGTGCCTCCTGAGTTCAAATAATTCTCTTGCCTCAGCCTCCCAGTAGCTGGGATTACAGGTGTGCGCCACCACACCCAGCTAATTTTTGTATTTTTAGTAGAGACAATGTTTCACCATGCTGGCCAGGATGGTCTCGATCGCCTGACCTCGTGATCCACCTGATTGGCCTCCCAAAGTGCTGGGATTACATGTGTGAGCTACTGCACCAGGCTGAAATATCTTACTTCTGGTTTAGAAAACTGGGCCTTGGATGGAGAGACTCAATACCCTCTTTCTCTCACAAAGCTTAGAAGTTGAATAAAATTCTTATCTGAGTCCCCTTTACAGGAACTGCATATAAGATGTCATCCATGTACTAGACTATGACTCCCCTTTCTAGCTCTAGCTCCCTTAATTCTCATGACAAGGGTTTTCTGTACAAGTGAGGGCTATCCCTGAAGCCCAGAGTTAGTACTGTCCAGATATACTGCTGGGTAATATTAGTTCTACGATTAGTCCACTCAAAGCAATCAAATACTAAGGGTCAGGGTGCAAAGGACACAGCAAAAGCATCATTAACATCTAATACCATAAACCAATTGATGTCTCACAGTGTTTGGGTAAATACTGTATAAAGATTTGGCAGCATAGGATGTAAGGTCATTTTAGCCTCATGCATAGCTGATAAGTCTTGAATTTTTAGGCTAGTGCAAAAGTAATTGCAGTTTTTAGCATTACTTTTATGTCAGAAATCACAACTACTTTTATACCAACTTAATATCTTATATTCTCCATTTGATTTTTTTAGATAGGGATGATAGGAGTATTACCAAGAGACTGACACAGAATCAGGAATCCATGTTTTAAAAACTCCTCAGTTAGAGATTGGAGTCTTTGCCTGGCTTCTAGCTTGAGGGAATATTGATGCTTGTGCGGGAAATTATTTTTGAATGTTAAAGAGATGATCACTGGCTTAGCAGGTATTGCTTTGCCAGGATTTCTTGGTGCCATACTTGTGGGTCTAACTGCTTCTTTATTTTGTGAGAATCTTTTGTTTTTCTGAGGCTGGGTTAAAATAAAACAAAGATTGCCAATAAACGGGTTTCCCCAGGGCCTGATAAATATCCAAGGGTGGCTAGGTGGTCCTGTTCTAAAAATGAGAGGGGCACTCAGTAAACATAGAAGCTCATGAGTTACAACATAGTTTTCTAGCCTACAGCCCAGGGGCAAAATGATGTTTTTGGTTTTGGGGTGCCATCAATACCAGTGGCAGTACAGCTTTTGGAGAGTAAGGGCCCAGAGTGGCCTTTTAGACACAGTAACTAGCTCTTGTATAGATTAAGAAATTAATATCCTCATCTGTCTTGTCAGGAGTCACCAAGGGGCTCCTCAGTTGTGATGACTAAGTCTTTCGTGGGAGCCACCAGCAACCTTGGACCCCATCATTCCTCAGTTATGACCATTATGTCCTCTTCTCCCTTTGGAACTGAGAACAATACCTTTTCTAATGGTCCCCTAGTTGCAGTGAGGACAGTGAGTGGGCTCCCCTTCTTGATCCAATTTCCCGGCTTTTCACATTTGAAGCTGAAATTATTACTTGCAGGTTTGCCATTAGGTCGGTTTGGTCTGTGGGTGAGATGTCCCTCTTGGTGACCCTGAGATTACAGGGCACTGCTTATAGTGACTTGTCATTTGGGCCTGCTGTCTATCCCACTGGGTTCTTTCAGCCTTTTCAGCCCTGTCTCTATTATTGAATACCTAAAAGGTACAGCAAGCATTTTATTAATAGGTATTTGGAATCACAAAGTCAATTTCTGTAATTTTCTTCTGACATTCAGGCACTGACTGGCTAATAAAGTGTGTGCCTAGTAAAATCTGGCCAACATCAATACTGGGTTCAGTACTACTAGTATAATTTCTTAGGGCCTCCACAAGCCACTCATGAAATAAAGTTGGATTTTTATCCTTTCCTTGAGTTATTTACCTTATTTTATCAAAGTTCACATGCTTAATGGAGCAATTTTTTTATTCCCTACACTAAACAAGTCATCATATGATTTATTGTTCTTAGATCAGATTGGCCCTGTTGATAGTTCCAATTAGGGTCATTGTTTGGCACAGATGTGGCCTCTACAGCCTATTGTTCAGGGTCCCCAGTTGACAAGTTGTCAGCATAAGCCTGTGCCTACACCAGAATACCTTGCTTTGCTTCACAAGTGCAACACTTGTACAAGATAATACGTATATCTCCCCAAGTTAACTCAAGTGAGAGTGCCTGACATTTCTCCATAAATTTAGTTGGGTCATCTGAAAATTGGCCCAACCTCTGTCTGCATTATGCTAAGTCAGACACTATAAAAGGTCCTAGTATCCCTACTGGCCACCTCCCCAAATGGGCATAACTTAGAATTACCAGGAACATAGAAAATGTGCTGCAGTTGACCTCAGCATGACTCTGTTCCCTTGGTAGGCAAGGGTGTAATAGGTTGGTAAGGAGATGAACAGCAGGACTCTGGGGGCTGGAGATGGTGAAACTAGCAAAAGAATGGGGACTCAAAGTGGAGTTGAGTAAGAGAGAGGAGCTGAGGGTGCTGGAATTGAGTCTGGGTTAAGAGGTGGGAGAAGGCTCTGGGGAGGTGCATTTCCCAAGAGGGGAACATCTAGGGTCACTGTTTCCCCTTTTGGTTCCCCTAAAGGGGTACGAGTGTATCAAAGGCAACAGTTCCCACGAAGGTCAGGATTCTGATAAAGTGCCATGAAGGTCTGTACACATGGTATTTCACTCCATTTCTTCTGACGTTTACAAAAGTTTTAATTGTAAGATTGTAGTAAAATTTAGGGTCCTATTCTTTGGCCATTGATTGAACTCAGAGAGTTGCCCATGGCCTTGACTTCTTTTTGGGTCAACATGAAAGAAAAAAGAAGGGGGAAATAACAGTATGTTTCCTTCATGGAGGCACTGGTCCTGGCATTTTTTATCCAGAGGCATGAGCATGGCCCTTACAATTGGCCTACTCCATGGCCAGGCCAGAGAGACACGTGTCCCTGTTTCTTTGGCTGATTGCCTTGGCATCCAGGCATCCCAGGATCCCCAGTGTTGCCTAGGTATCCATGGCCCATGGGGTTTTGAAAATAGAAAGGCCTTCAGGGTTGAGTAGGATGAGTTGTGAGCCTATTTTGAAAGGGGCAAGCATGCCGATACGTGTCTGAATGTTTATCATCAAGTAAAACTTGAGATTAGAAATGATTCAGCACGGCCAATAAACCAGGCCCGTGAAGAGACTCCTTTAGAACCATAGGCCTACACTGGTCATTCCAGAGGACAGTATCTAAGTGGCCTATCTTGCTGGGCCCAGAGAGGCCCAGCTTTTGTGTGAAATATGAGGAAGAACCATGAGAAAAGAAAAGTGCAAAGGCAGAGTTTAAAGAAAGATATCAAAGAGAAAACAGTTTCCAACCAGGATCAGTGTCTTGGCACAGCTGATCCCTTGGGAAAATGAAAGACATTTCCCAGGAAAAAGTGACAGTACTCCTTAAAAGCTTTTAGCCACTGCATGATATGGGACTTTACCCTACTGTCCTCATTAGCCTTCCCACAGGGAGAACCCTGGCACTTCAGAAATCTTCCCACTTTTGCTTGTTTTCTGTAAGCGTGAACTGGGTTTTCCAGCTGGAAGGAGCAGAGGTGCTATGGCTGAGGGGAGTCAGGCTGTCGTTAGTTTCTAGGAACAAGGAAGAAAGGAACAGTAACTCTAGAGAGTGAGAATACTCTAAGATTGGAGTGAGACTTACCAACTGCCAGTGGTTCTAAAATGGGGTCGATGATGCTCCTGGCTGGATCATGACAAAAAGGATACCAATGGGCCAGGGAGACTCCCAAATGTGATGAGACCTCAACCGCAGCTGTCTAGTGTCCAGGCTCTTGACACTATAGCAAGAAGCAATTCAAGGATGAATGGGAAAATCTTGAAAGTATGGAGATTTATTGCAAAGTAAAAGTAAACACTTAAGAATGGGAAACATGGGTTTACTCAGCTGAAGGAGACATGCACAAGGGGGTTTGGGGCTTCTACCTATCAAAGGATGCCTACCATCACACTTCATAGGTATCCTTTGATAGAATTCCAGAGGGTTTGAACAGTGGGGTTATTGAAATTATGCAAGCAAGTAGCCTGCTGGTAAATATTTGGATTTCTGTTCCTGCATTCGTATTTGGTTTGTGGGTTTCTTTAAGCAAGGAGTAAAATATTTATAAAGATTACTAGAGGCCGGGCGTGATGGCTCACGCCTGTAATCCTAGCACTTTGGGAGGCCGAGGTGGGTGGATCACGAGGTCAAGAGATCGAGACCATCCTGGTCAACATGGTGAAACCCCGTCTGTACTAAAAATACAAAAAATTAGCTGGGCATGGTGGCGCGTGCCTGTAATCCCAGCTACTCGGGAGGCTGAGGCAGGAGAATTGCCTGAATCCAGGAGGCGGAGGTTGCGATGAGCCGAGATCGTGCCATTGCACTCCAGCCTGGGTAACAAGAGCGAAACTCCGTCTCAAAAAAAAAAAAAAAAAAAAAATTACTAGAAAAGGGTATCTGTGGAACTGTGGTGCCACTAATTTCCTCACCAAATATGGGTGTTCCCAGAACTGTCATGCCACTGGTGGATGTGTGATTTAGCCTGTTAGTGAGCAAATAATGATGTCCTAGGGGAAACCTAAGTCAAACCCAGCCTCATTCTGGATCCAGCGGGTCTTAGCCAGTTCAGCCCCCACCCTGGTTTTCTGGGTCTTATCACCCCCTTGCTTATGCTGCTATTTCAACAGTTTCTTTTCGCTAGTTGTGTAAAACTTCTGTCTGAAATTTTCTATTCTAATGTGACCTCCTTGTATTATTTCTGTCTCAGAACTACAGAGCAGTTATTCCAAATTCCCAGTAAGGTAGAAAAGCTTACCTATCATCTTGTGGTTACAGAGAAAATGAGGGCTTGGATCATGGCAAAACAGATGATGATAGCAAACCAGGTTATGGGCCAGGGAGTAGAGGAGGCCTGATTAGCAAAGCTGGTTTTGTTACATAGATGAAACCTCACAGGTAGCAGCCTTCAGAGAAAGTAGATGGTGAATGTTTCTTTCAGATCTTTAGAGGTGATGTAGTTTAGCTGTGTCCCTGTCCAAGTCTCAACTTGAATTATATCTCCCAGAATTCTCCCATGTTGTAGGAGGGACTCAATGTGAGGTAACTGAATCATGGGGGCCAGTCTTTTCCATACTATTCTTGTGATATGAATAAGTCTCACAAGGTCTGATGGGTTTATCAGGGCTTTCTGCTTTTGCTTCTTCCTCATTTTCTCTTGCCACTGCCATATGAAAAGGGCCTTTCACCTCCTGCTGTGATTCTGGAGCCTCCCCAACCATGTGGAACTGTAAGGCCAATTAAACCTCTTTTTCTTCTCAGTCTCAGGTATGTCTTTATCAACAATGTGTAAACACACTCACACAGTAAATTGGTACCAGAAGTGGGGTGTTGATGAAAAGATAACTGAAAATGTGAAAGCAACTTTGGAACTGAGTAACATGCAGAGTTACTCAGTATGGAACAGTTTGGAGGGCTCAGAAGAAGACAGGGAAAGTGGGTCAGTGAGAACTTCCTAGACACTTGTTGAATGGCTTTGCCCAAAAGGCTGATAGCAATATGGACAATAAAATCCAGGTTCAGGTGATCTCAGATGGAGATGAGGAACTTGTTGGGTTCCTCCAGATGGGAACTGGAGCAAAGGTGACACTTGCTATGTTTTAGCAAAGAGACTAGTGGCATTTTGTCCCCACCCTAGAGATTTATGGAATTTTAACTTAAGAATGATGATTTAAGGATTCTGGCAGAAGAAATTTCTAAGCAGCAAAGCATTCAAGAGGTGACTTGGATTCTGTTAAAGGCACTCAGTTTTATAAGGGAAGCAGAGCATAAAAGTTTGGAAAATTTGCAGCCTGACTATGCGAAGGAAAAGAAAAACTATTTTTCTGGGGAAAAAGTAAAGCCAGCTGCAGAAATTTGCATAAGTAGCAAGGACCCTAATGTTAATCCCCAAGACCATGGGGAAAATGTCTCCAGGCCATGTGAGAGGTATTTATGGCAGCCCCTCCCATCACAGGCCCAGAAGCCCTGGAGGAAAAAGTGGTCTCGTGCGCCAGGCCCAGGTTCCCTGTGCTGTGTGCAGTTTAGGGTCTTCATGCCTTGTGTCCCAGCCACCCCAGCCATGGCTGAAAAGGGCCAACACAGAGCTCGGACTGTGGCTTCAGAGGGTGGAAGCCCCAAGCCTTGGTAGCTGCCATGTGGTGTTGAGCCCACAGGTGCATAGAAGTCAAGTATTGAGGGTCAGGAACCTCCATCTAGATTTCAGAAGACGTATGGAAATGCCTGCCCAAGCAAAAGATTGCTGCAGGGGTGAGGCCCTCATGGAGAATCTCTTCTAGGACAGTGTGGAAGGGAAACATGGGGTCAGAGCCCCCACACAGAGTCCCTACTGGGGCACTGTTTAGTGGAGCTATGAGAAGAGGACCACCGTCCTCCAGATACCAGAATGGTAGATCTACCAACAGCTTGCACCATGTTCCTGGAAGAGCTGGAGACACTCAATACCAGCATGTGAAAGCAGTTGGGAGGGAGGCTGTACCCTGCAAAGCCACAGGGGCAGAGCTGCCCAAGACCATGGGAACGCATCAGTGTGACCTGCCTATGAAATCTGGAGTCAAAGGAGATTATTCTGGAGCTTTAAAATTTGACTGCCCCACTGGATTTCAGACTTGCATGGGCCCAGTAACTCCCTTGTTTTGGCCAATCTCTTCCATTTGGAATGGCTGTATTTACCCAATACCTGTACCTCCATTGTATCTAGGAAGTCACTAGCTTGCTTCTGATTTTACAGGCTTATAGGTGGAGGGGACTTGCCTTGTCTCAAATGAGACTTTGGACTGTGGACTTTTGGGTTAAAGCTGAAATAAGACTTTGAAGTATTGTTGGGAAGGCATGATTGGTTTTGAAGTGTGAGGACATAAGATTTTGAGAGGCCAGAGGCAGAATGATATGGTTTGGCTGTCTTCCCACCCAAATCTCAACTTGAATTGTATCTTCCAGAATTCCTCCATGTTGTGGGAGGGACCCAGAAAGAGGTAATTGAATCATGGTGTCTGGTCCTTCCTGTGCTATTCTCATCATAGTGAATAAGTCTCAAGAGATCTGATAGGTTTATCAGGGGTTTCTGCTTTTGCTTCTTCCCCATTTTCTCTTGCTGCTGCCATGTAGGAAGTGCCTTTCACCTCCCACCATGATTCTGAGGCCTCCCCAGCCATGTGTAACTGTAAGCCCAATTAAACTTCTTTTTCTTCCCAGTGTTGGATATGTCTTCATCAGCAGCATGGAAATAGACTAATACAAGAGGTGTCAAACTCTCAGTTCATCTTTCCTAGGTTGGATAAGGAAATGCCTCAGAGGAAGTCTGACTGCATCAATGTAGATTTTCTACAGGTGCAAACATCCCCCCACCAAGAAAAACCCCCAGCTAATTTTAGCTATTCTTGTGTATCAAGCTATTCTAAGTAGCCATCTTGAACTATGTCAAGAAAATCTATTTTGCCATAAAATATTTTGGTTTCCGTCATTGCTTTTCGTCACTTGCCCAAAGGATTGGTTCAGCATTTGAATTTTGAATAACACAAAGAAGCAATTCATCCTGGTTTATTGGTTAGTCCTTTTATGTAATAACTAAAGATTTTGAGGTCATAAAGTCAGAGACAGTGGAGAGAGAGAAATACTACTTCTGTGTTTGGTATTAGTAATAGGCAAACAGTCTAGTAAAACATGCCTCTCTGTTAACACTTTGATTGAAAATTAACTGAGACATTCTTTATGAAGGGGTAAAGGAGTTATGTCTTAGTCAAAATATTTTATTCTATTTTTTATAACGAATATCGTATCAAGCATTCAAATGTTACTGGTTGATTTGGTGTTTGTGAGGTTGACCAAAATGATGGAGAGGCAGAACCAGGGTCAGGTTTAGCAAATGTATTTCAACCTGCCAGGCTGGCTGCCTCACCACAGGCAGCGAAGGCAACAGCCTGGCTTACAGACTATGGGGGTTATATAGGGAGTTTGCAGGTAGCTGCGTGCTATTCTAAGAAAAACTGCATCTTGGTTCTCAGGGGATGACATTCTGCTTAATTGGGTCACCATTCTGGGTTTGAGAGCAAGGTACAACCACATACTAGAACCTAGGTGCCCTGTTTATAAGGCTTGAGGCTGTTCTTGTTATGAGCTTGGCTTAGTGGGGAGAACGGGGAGGGGGGCATATGGGCTTACCTTGCTGTGACAGTGTTAGGATAATGCTATGAACAATTCCAATATGTTATTGAAATTATGATACAAAGGAATTATAGAAATTAATGTTATTAGATTTGTTGGCCCAAAACATATAGCTTAAAGATCTGTTAGATCTTTCCTAATGTATTCAGTAGTATTGACAATCTTTGGATAACATAGAAAAATATAAAATATACCAAAAGAATATGAAGTATGTTGATCTTTCCATACTTCAGATGCTTCCTGCCAGATAATTTACAACTGAACAGGAAAAATGATGTCAATTCATCATATTTTCATTAATATACAATGACAATTTTTAAAAATATAAAGTTTGAAATTTTTAGTGGACATATCAGTGCATATATAGATGCACATGTTTATGTAAATATTAAGAAACCACCAAAATAGTCTGTACTTTCCTAAAGAAAAACATCATTTTTTGGAAAAATTTGCATTGATATAATTGCAAATGTACTATTGAATTCCACAGTGAGAAACAACAACTGACTGATTCATCCAGCTATGCATTTGCATCAGCTTTGAGATGAAAATTTGATGAATGTTAACAGTAAATTGTGAAGCTAAAGTGTTTATGGCAGTCCTACAGCTAAGTATCATCACATTTCAGCTGATTTTATTTGCAGTACCCACTGAGCCTGAGCATTATAAAAAAGCCTAGTTTTTTCAGGAGACGTTGCTATTTATAATGGGTTTCTCTCATTGTCCCTCTGCTGAAGAAATGAATGTTTACTTTAGCTTCAAGTATTCCTGCAAGTCTACTGACAAGAATTTTATGTTTGAAAGGAGAAGCAGTGTAGAAAGGGTGAGTCTTGAGTTTAGACAACACTGAGCTTGCATGCTGTCTCAGCCAGCATTCAACTATAGGCAGACCATTTTCAAAATGTGTGCTCTCAGTGGCTATGCTATGTGGTATCTTAAAAATTGAGTCCATCCCACCTCTTCCCCGTATCCTGACAAAAATAAATGGAGAGAGAAGGAACTTCTGGGCACGTTTGGGTTATTGTTGCTGAAGTTTGGTAACATGTCTCAAGCTTTTCCTATGTATTCCTCATTTATTCTCACATGCATGCACATACATACACTGACACACAAGGCAGAGAAAAAGAGTATCTATTTTTGGCAAAGGGACTTCCAAACACAATACTCAGGAATGTATTGATCAAGGTTGAAATTATTAGTTTTGTAACAAACAATTTTCAAATCCCAGTGACTTGATGTAAGTAATGTTTATTTCTCACTCACTTAAAAAAAGTCACTGGGAGATAGGTTTTCCTGGTTTCCTTTTAAGCTTTAAAGGAATGTCATGGTCATTCTGTAACGTCTTATAGCTAGAGGCACTGAAAGCTGTATTCTTCCTGTATCTGAAGCAAAGCATGACAAATTAGAAAATGTAAAGAATTTTAGTCCTGATATTTCAAACCATGTGGGATTTTAATGATTTCTGCCTATAGATCCAGGATCTACTGTCTACTATGGTATGCCTTCTAGCAACCCATGGACCATGCAGTGTGCAAAGGTGGTGGGTAGGGTGAGTTGGCAATAGGAGCTGTTAGCCTGAGCAAGGAGGAGTATTGGCTGATATTATTGCTAATTTATGGTGACTATAAAATCAGACTGAATTTCAGTTTCGTTATTCTTTTTATGTAAATCATAATAAAATGATTTATCAAACTATATACCTTTTTATTGTCTGTACCCAGAGCAGATATCTCCCAAATCCTCCTCTTGGTATGCACTGGAAACACTCTAGAACCAATATGTGCTATTTGTACAACTGAAGCCACATTTGAAGAACTGGATTTTAGATTTGGATCCTCCATCTAGTACTCAAGTTTGCCACTAGGCTTGAAGCTCCACCCCTAATCCTAGCTTGCTGTGCAGGGGCTGAAGCGTCCTGAGTGGTACTTGCCATTTTCATTCCAGTTTGATTCCCAGTTGGTATTTAACAAATGCTATTTTAAAGCATTTGTTTTTTCATTGTTGTTGTTTCTAAAACTAAAAGCAAAGCAAAACAAAAAACTGTAGGTTATTTCTGCCTTTCTTTCTTGAGATCTACCTTTATTCACATTAACAATAGCTAAGGCTTTGCTTTACTTTACCAGATTACCTGGAACCTTGATGTTTGTCCAGTTCAATTTAGAATATGTTCAATTCTAGGACGTCATAAACTGCTGGGTTTTGTCTGCAAGATTAGTGTGTCCTCTCCCACCACCATTACCTCCTGTTGAATGGAACCACAACTAAATGCATATTACTTTTAAGAATGAGTTATATGTATTCTGATTTTCTTTTCTGGCTTTTGACTTTCTGTAGTTGCCTTAGTTTTCCAGACTCTATTTGCAGCCAACCTCATGTCTAGTCTTCCTCAGTAATAAATGAGATGCAATTATTTTTAATTAAGACATAACGATAAATGTTCTCTTTTTGGCAAACATAAAGCTGTCAAGAAAAATAACTCAGTAATATCTGGATTTGAAAACTATAACCTGGCCTAGTGCAGGGGCTCACAACTGTAATCCTAGAACTTTGGGAGGCTGAGTTGGGGAAAGATCAGTTGAGGCCATGAGTTCAAGATCAGCATGAGCAACATAGTGAGACTTTGTCTCTACAGAAGAAAACAGAAAAATTAGCTAAACATGGTGACACATACCTGACTGACTTCTGGGAGGCCGAGGCAGTAGGATCACTTGATTCTAGGATCACAGGGTTATAGTGACCTGTGCACACTCCACCCTGGGCAACAAAGGGAGATTGTGTCTCTAAAAAAACATAAATAAAATGAAAAAAACGAACATCCTCTGAGTCTAAAGGCATTTTTCTTAGGATTTTATCTCTTTCAAGAAACAAATCAGGATAATAAAAAAATTTCAGAATTTTAATATGATCATGTCTACTATGGCAGGAAAAATGTGTACATAGATATTATGTACTACCTATCTTATATCAACCTTTTTGAAAAGTTTCTTTTTGAGGTAGGATGGGAATGATTAGCTGTATTAGTGAGAAATATAATTCTTTGAAAAATAAAATTTTTAGAGAATCTAGACATTGGCTTCTCCCAGTAGCTTAAATTTCATTCCCCATGAAACATTCCACTAAAGCTTCTTATTTTCCTTTTATGTCTTGTGGAGACATGGAAGTAGAAATTCTCAAAAGTCTGGCAGTCGCAAGAAAACAGAAGGAGAACGAGGGCTGCTTTGAATCATCCAAAGATAAAACAAATTCCAGTGTAACTGATCAACTGTACTTTGTTTGTGATGACTATAACCTTTTAGTGAGAATTGGAAGAATAGTCTGACAGTCTTCAGATGACAACCAGACTGATGCTTAAAGAGTAAAAAAAAAATATGTTCAGAGAGCAAATATTCATGTTTGACTACATATTAAACAGTATAGTTAGAATGATGCAGAATAGGTAGAAGACCCCTATGCCTTTAGACTAAAGAAATGTTATGGGAGAATTTTGCTTGAATTATTTTTATTATAAAGCTATGCTAGTCTTTTCTCGCCCTGTTCTTACAATCCAAATCACCATCTGATTATTTGGATGTTCTAAAAGGCCAAAATCCCTTTGCTTACATAATAACAGTGTGGCCAGTATGGAAGCATGAGAGTTAATTCATTTGTTTTAAGGGATCAAACAAAACAACTATTTTATTTATTTATTTTTAAATTTTATTTTAAGTTCAGAGGTACAAGTATAGATTTATTACATAGGTAAACTTGTGACATGAGGGTTTGTAGTACAGATTATTTCATCGTCCAGGTATTAAGCCTAGTACTCACTGGTTACTTTTCTTGATCCTCTCCCTTCTCCCAACCTCCATTCTCCAATAGGCCCCAATGTGTGTTGCTCCCCTCTTTGTGTCCATAGTGAGAACATGTGGCATTTGGTTATTTATTCCTGTGTTAGTTTGCTTAGGATCATGGCCTCCAGATCCCATGTCCATGCAAACAACAGGATTTCATTCTTTTTATGGCTGTATAGTGTTCGTGGTGTATATTTATTACATTTTCTTTATCAGAGTTAGATCCCTTGACTCTCAAGTCACCTCCTTTCTATTCAAATTAATTTTTCAGTAATTCACAACAGAGAGACTGAATACATATACAAACACTAGTCAGGCGATTTATGGCAATAGACTCTGATTCACATAAGAAGCTCAGAAAGGAAAATCACAGCCTCTGCAGCAGTCAGCCTAAAACCATCAGAACTTGTCAAAACCCATCACCTTCCCAGTTTTTAGGCCCTACTGCAACTAAGGACCAACCAGAAAGAACCAAGTATGCTTCCCAAATAAACATAAGGCGTCCTATTTATCTCTAGTCCACCTCCAGCTTCTACATGCTGACGATCTCTTATCAGAACTTCACTGAAACCTATCCTTTTTAAATTATAACATTTCCATTTTCCTTAATAGGATTTAAATTCTGCCAAACACAAGTGTTATAACTAGCTTGAATAACTGGCTTCTGTGTGTTCCTACTTAGATAGACTTTATTTCCTCATACCATATATTCTTCCTTTTGGCCAGGTTGGCCTCTTTACCATCCCACGGATCGACCACGCTTACATCATAAGCCCTGACTCCTTATTTACTCTCTTCCTACAATGTCAAGTGCCTTCCAGTTCTTTCAGCTCAGCCCAATTCTATCCACCCATCAAGCTCTTCCTCATGTTTCAACTCTGCTTTGAACATATTTTTCATAATCCAGTATCTCCAAGATCTACACTTCTCCTTCTTATCTGATCTTTTGTGGCCCTAAATGTCTGTACCACACACACCAAATATTTGATGTGTACATTTCTTTAATCTAGCAGAGTCACATTTATGCACTCCCTGATAATGTAAACCACAATTCAGAGAAGTACCATATAGGACTGCATTGGGAGGTGAGCAGTACAGTTCAAATGCCATATTGAAAAAACATGAGAAGAACAGTGTCTTTTGAGCTCATGTTAGTTTTATTCTTGCTTATACGAATTTGCTACATATAGAAAATTCTGCCTTTTCTAACTCTCCACAAGGGTCTATGATATTGAGAGGGAAGAATAGAAACCCTTGAGAAGAAATGTTTATACTGTGTTACGAATACATGGGAGACATTTATGTGTGTCTCGTGTGTGTGTGGGTGGGTGTATGATGTTTACATTCAGAGTGAATGTAAATAATGAGAAAATCAGTTCACACACACACACACACACACACACGCACACTTTTCATTTATTCTAAAAGTTAAAAAATCTCAATTAGCAAAGAGATCCTCTTGGTTTTACTTTCCTGGGGTAACATTGTGGTTCTTAGAATGTTCAGTTTATCATTAAAAAGTCTCCGATTCTCACTCAGCTGAGAACTCAAGGTGTATAAAAAATTTCCTTCTTTTAATGGGGAAAACTATAAATTTGTTGAGTGTTAAAATATACCTTAAAGACCTTAAGACCCCATGGCATTAGTCATTACTTTACGTTGGATGATTTATCCTGTTAAAACTACATGTGTTAATTATGGGCTCATGGGTTTTCAGATCATATATGTGTTAATTAGCTGTAGCAAGTGCTGTATTTTTTACGTTAAATTATCTCAGCGAAAGTTCGTTTTAGTCAGTGAAAGTTCGCTTTAGATAGGTTCTTGTGTACCTTTGCCATGATTTGAATAGTCTTTGAAAATTTCTTGGTTTCTGGAACAGCAGGTTGTACCAAACTCTCCTCCATGTTCTCCTGCCTCAAATATGAAATAAAGAGAATAAATATTTATCTGATGAACTCTGGAGATTATTGGTAAAATATTTCAGAAAAAAGGAATCTAGGCACTGGGAGATACTGTGGAATAACAGTATTTGTGAGCCATTTCAGTGGGAAAAAACTAGTGGAAATGTGCTATTTTTACTCTCATAAAGTCATATTGATCATTTCTGTTTAGTATCAGCAATATATTTTTCTATTTAAATACTGGATTTTATTTTTCTTTCCTTTTTTTTCATTCTGAAAGTAGTGGTTGCTAACAAACTGTATAATTATATTCTTTAAAATGCTAGATATTAGTTTCAAAACAAGACATTTATACCAAAATATAACTACAGAATAGAATTTAGCCCTTTCTGTGTACTTCCTTGTGTTTAAATAGTGTTTAACACATTGGATGTTTATTAAAATTATTTTATTCTACATGAGAGACTAGATAAGTAAGTGTCTGATGGATGGTTTGGTTCACTTGCTTGCAGTTGTTTTCTCTTCTGAGGCACTGACCTTCCCCATAGCTCTATTTCTGGAAAGTAGAGTCTCTGAGTCCCTAGTTTTTACTTGGTGGAGATAGCCCCTGTGTCAGAGAAGAAGGTTCACTCTACTTGTTCACTTTGAGACTTGTATCATTTTCTCGTATCTAACAATCTTCAATGAGATCTCTGTGTCTCTTCCTTTGTGCATGTATATGTGTGTATAAGAGAAGCAGTGTATGAGAGAGATTTATGAATTAATATATTCTGCCTCCTATTATTTAAATTTTAGTAGTATAAAAATCTAAGTATTTTTTGCCATTTATCTCTAACAAATTGTATCTTAATATTACAGTCTTAAAATAGGTATTGTTCTTTTTCGAGGTATAATTATTATACACAACAATCCTTTATCAGTTTAAAAAGTTATGCCATCTGTTGTTATAACAAAGACAATAATATACAAATCTAAGTAATTTCAATTAGCGTTCTTAACCTAGTACCAGTTACAGCTTTACCTTTCTTCAGAGAATGAAGCTAGTATCCAATATCTTAATAAGAGCATATTGATTTAGGCTCTTTTAATTTGGCCTGAACTAATTTTTTATCTCATGGGTCAAAATTCAGTTTTTTCATCCTTATTAGTATTTCCACATAAATTATGTGCATGACTGATGTAAAAATTGAGTTTCTCAGACATCATTTACTAAGTATAAACATCTATAACCTTGTTAATTCACAGGTTTAAAAATGATTCAAGCAAATAAAAATGTTGGAAAATTCAACTATAACATATAAAATAGGTTCAACTAATTTTGAAATATATTAACGGAGAAATATTAAACCAAACCAGGGAAAAAGGTGGAAACTCTTGTAGATTCATATGATTTTTGGATTATGATCTGTAAAACCATTTTCTACATGATGCAAGTGTTTACAGCTACAACACATTGAAATTGCAATTAACATCGTGTGTTTTTCATCACATTTACATACAGCTTTAGCAATTTAGTATTAGTGAAGAAAATACAATTCGTATATGTAATCAAATATTTCACATTTAATAATGAACTCATTACTACAGATCAAAAGCATAAACACAAAAATTGGCATAAAATAAACTGATAAAATGTCTGTTATCATAGAATTATTTAGTTAAAACATTATTTAAATATCAAGGACATTGATTAAGACAACTCCAGTCCAGGCATGGAATGAGTGAACGGTCAGTAGACATTTTGATTTTTTGGATTTTTCTCTTAGGTATATCAGAACATCTGTTTCCATGGGGAAAAAAGGAAAATTGCACATTTTGAATCATTTATGTAATGCTAATTCCAAGTAAATTTGAATGGAGAATGGATTCATTGAAAATGAATCAGCAGGGCAGGGACTTAAAAAAAAAAAGTTAACTAGAGAGTTACAAAAAAGAGGGTTTTTTTGTCTGCTCTTTTTTTTTTAAATAGAGAGTATCTATAAAAAGTTTATCTAGTCCTCACTGTAATCCCAGCGTTTTGGGAGGCTAAAGTGGGTGGACCACCTGAGGTCAGAAGTTTGAAAACAGCCCGGACAACATGATGAAACCCCGTCTCTACTAAAAATACAAAAATTAGCTGGGCATGGTGGGGGTGCCTGTAATCCCAGCTACATGGGAGGCTAAGGCAGGAAAATTGCTTGAACCCAGGAGGCAGAGGTGGCAGTGAGCCAAGATCGTGCCACTGCACTCTAGTCTGAGTGATAGAGCTAGACTCTGTCTCAAAAGATAAGTTTATCTAGTCCTTGGAAATCAAATAACAAAACACTTTTTTTTCTTTCTGATGAAAATTGCTCGAGCCTCCGAGGGCAACAAGCAAATAGACATTCTGTTTATGATTTTTATCTTAAGACACAAAGCTTTCTGAACTGAAAGTAGGTCATATATGAAGCTTAAGTTTAAATCCCTTGGAAGCAGAACAATGTGTATATTTGGTCTGTGTTCTGTTGTCCAAATCACTATTTTGAAAGATCCAGTATTATTCCACAATTTTGACAGATCCATATTATTTCATATCCTGACATTACCACACACAAATGCTGGGAACAAAAGATGACAAATTTGGCATGTTAAAATAATACTTTATGTTTCTGGAATCTACTCAAGAAATAATAGAGCTGGAAATTACATTGTTTTCAAAATTACAATGAAAGAGGAAAGTCAGACAAATAACAAGTCCATGACTTTTTCAAAACATTTGAGTGACACGGCCAGTAGATAACAACTGGCACCAAAGCTAAGGAGACACTGACAGCCACCAGGGAGATCAGTGGCAGGCATGAGCACTTTTATCTAGAAAAATAAAGGCGGCAGGACAAGGTTTAGAACATTTGAATTTGAGACACTGGTGAATTGGTGGAAAAAGAGTGAAACTACTGGGCTCCAAAAATATAGGGGAAGCCTACACACTGTTGTTAGCTTTTGTTCAATAAAGCCCACTGGGCACTCACTGACAATCTTGGCAGAGTCTTGAGATAATTTTCCTTGAGATGAAAAAAATCAGAAAGAAAAAGAACTGCCACTTCAGGAAAGGCAAAACTCCAATGGAATTCTTCCCCTCTATTACAGAATAAAAGCAGAATCTGTGGGGAAAAAAAGGCCATTAGCATACTGGAGAAAGCCCGTTGCAGCTACAGGAGTAAATGGAAAAATCCCCCTCTACCACTAAAAAAGGGTAGAAATATATGTTGGTCAAACAACTATAGTTAGGGCAGGGGCAGGAGTACTGACAAAGCTACACCCCTAATATCCTGAGAAACGACGCCTTCCTATGTTGGAAGCGTAATCAGGGCAGCACATAACTGTCCTCTTTTTGCCCTGACCGTGTCCAGGCTAACAAGCAGTAAATTAACTAACTGCAAAAGGCAGACTCTCATGAAGTGCAGAGCAAGAAACAAAAACAGATGCAGACAAGACAAAGATGTTGAGCTATGTGAAATGGGATCAAAAGAATCACGATTATTAAGTTAAAGGTTCTAATGGGAAGCTGAACAACTTTCAAAATCAGATGAAATTTAAGAAAAAGGAAACTGAGAAAGAATCAACTAGTAATACAGGAAATGGAAAGACAGTAACAGGAAAACATGCCTTTGTTGTGCTAATCAGTAGTAGACTGGATGTAGAAAGAAAATAAATACGTGAACTTAAAGTTAGGTTTCTAGAAATTACTGAAAGTCAAACTTTAAAAGTATAAGAAAGTTATCAAACAAAAAAGACAACATCACAATTTTCCAGGCCATTGTTAAACAGTAACAAACATGTGACAGAATCCCTGAAGGAGAAGCTGGAAAAATAAGGAAGAAATACTTGAAGAAATGATAACTAAGAATTTTTCAAAATTAAAAACAAATGCAAAAACAAAGTTCTAAGAATGTCAGAGGACACCAAGGAGGATATAACAAAAATGACAAACCAATCGACAACAACAAAATATTTGAAAGCAGAAAATGGGGGAAAAAAAAAAAACAGATGTAAGAACATAGATGACAATTATAAATTTCTCTTCAGAAATCATGCCAGCAATAAAAATATCATTTAAAAATACTAAAAGACAAAAATTTGAAAACCCAACTACCAACCCATAATTCCATAAAAAGCAAAACTATCTTTCAAAGAATAAAAATAATTTTCCTAGACAAACTAAACCAAAGACAATTTCTTCTCAGAAGACCAACAATAAATGTTTAAACCTGCAAAATTTAGAAATTCTTCAGGCAAAGGAATATAACACTGTAACTTGGATCTACATAAATCATTTTTTTTATTATACTTTAAGTCTGGGGTACATGTGCATAACATGAAGGTTTGTTACATAGGTATACACGTGCCATGGGGGTTTGCTGCACCCATCACCTACATTAGGTATTTCTCCTAATGCTATCCCTCTCCTAGACTCCAAACCCCCAACAGGCCCTGGTGTGCAATGTTTCCCTCCATTTGTCCATGTGTTCTCATTGGTAAACTCTCATTTATGAGTGAGAACATGTAGTGTTTGATTGTCTTTTCTTGTATTAGTTTGCTGAGAATGATGGTTTCCAACTTCATCTGTGTCCCTGCAAAGGACATGAACTTATCTTCTTTTTTTTTTTTTTTTTTACAGCTGCATAGTACTCCATGGCGTATATGTGCCACAATTTCTTTATCCAGTCTGTCATTGATGGGCATTTGGGTTGGTTCCAAGTCTTTGCTATTGTGAACATTGTCCCAGTAAAAATATGTGTGCCTGTGTCTTTATAGTAGAATTATTTATAATCCTTTGGGTATATACCCAGTAATGAAATTGCTAGGTCAAATGGTATCTTTGGTTCTAGATCCTTGAGGAATCACCACACCGTCTTCCACAATGGTTGAACTAATTTACACCCCCCAACAGTGTAAAAGCGTTCCTATTTCTCCACATCCTCTCCAGCATCTGTTGTTTCCTGACTTTTTAATGATAGTCACTCTAACTGGAGTGATGTGGTATCTCATTGTGGTTTTGATTTGCATTTCTCTAATGACCAGTGATAATGAGCTGTTTTTCATGTTTGTTGACTATATAAATGTCTTCTTTTGAGAAGTGTCATATCCTTTGTCCACTTTTTGATGGGGCTGTTTTTTTCCTGAAACTGTTTCAGTTTTTATAGATTCTGGTTATTAGCCCTTTGTTAGCTGGATAGATTGCAAAATTTTTCTCTCATTCTGTAGGTTGCCTGTGCACTTTGATGATAGTTGCTTTTGCTGTGCAGGAGCCCCCTAGTTTAATTAGGCCCCATTTGTTAATTTTGGCTTTTGTTGCCATTGCTTTTGGTGTTTAGGTCATGAAGTCTTTGCCCATGCCTATGTCCTGAATAGTATTGCCTAGGTTTTCTTATAGGGTTTTTATGGTTTTAGGTCTTACATTCAAGTCCTTAATCCATCTTCATTTAACTTTTGTATAAGGTGTAAGGAAGGGATCATGCTTAAGCTTTCTCTATATGGCTAGCCAGTTTTCCCAACACCATTTATTAAGTAGGGAATCCTTTCCCCATTTTTTTTTTTTTGGTCAGGTTTGTCAAAGATCAGATGATCATAGATGCGGGACATTATTTCTGAGGCCCTGTTCTGTTCCATTGGTTTGTATCTTTGTTTTGGTACAAGTACCATGCTGTTTTTATTACTGTAGCCTTGTAGTATAGTTTGAAGTCAGGTAGTGTGATGCCTCCAGCATTGTTCTTTTTGCTTAGGATTGTCTTGGATATGTGGGCTCTTTCTTAGTTTCATGTAAAATTTAAAGAAGTTTTTACCCCAATTCTGTAGAGAAAGTCAATGGCCACTTGATGGGGATAGCACTGAATCTATAAATTACTTTGGGAATTGTGGCCATTTTCACAATATTGATTCTTCCTATCCATGAGCATGGAATGTTTTTCCATTTGTTTGTCTCCTCTCTTATTTCCTTGAGCAGTGGTTTGTAGTTCTCCTTGAAGAGGTCCTTCAAATCCCTTGTAAGTTGTATTCCTAGGTATTTTATTCTCTTTCTTGCAACTGTAAATTGGAATTCACTCATGACTTGGCCCTCTGTCTATTATTGGTATGTAGGAATGCTTGTGATTTTTTGCACATTGATTGTGTATCCTGAGACTCTGATGAAATTGCTTATCAGCTTAAGGAGATTTTGGGCTGAGACAATGGGGTTTTCAAAATATACAATCATGTCATCTGCAAACAGAGACAATTTGATTTCCTCTCTTCCTATTTGAATACTCTTTATTTCTTTCTCTTGCCTGACAGCCCTGGCCAGAACTTCCAATTCTATGTTGAATAGGAATGATGAAAGAGGGCATCCTTGTCTTGTACCAGTTTTCAAAGGAATGCTTCCAGTTTTTGCCCATTCAATATGATATTGGCTGTGGGTTTGTCATAAAAAGCTTCTATTATTTTGAGATACGTTCCATTGATACCTAGTTTATTGGGAGATTTTAACATGAAGAGCTGCTAAATTTTGTCAAAGGCCTTTTCAGCACCTATTGAGATAATCATGTAGTTTTTATCATTTATTCTGTATATGTGATGGATTACGTTTATTGATTTGTGTATGTTAAATCAGCCTTGCATCCCAGGGATGAAGCTGACTTGGTCATGGTGGATAAGCTTTTTGATGTACTGCTGGATTCTGTTTGCCAGTACTTCATTGATGATTTTTGCATTGATGTTTATCAGTGATATTGGCCTGAAATTTTCTTTGTGTGTACGTGTGTGTCTTTGCCATGTTTTGGTATCAGGATGATGCTGGCCTCATAGAGTGAGTTAGGGAGGATTCTCTATTTTTCTATCATCATTAGGAATAGTTTCAGAAGAAATGGTACCAGCTCCTCTTTGTAACTCTGGTAGAATGTGGCTGTGAATCCATCTGATCCTGGATTTTTTTTGGTTGGTAGGCTATTGAATGCTGCCTCAATTTCAGAACTTGTTATTGGTCTATTCAGGGATTCAATTTCTTCATGGTTTTGTCTTGGGAGTGTGTATGTGTCCAGAAATTTATCCATTTCGTTTAGATTTTCTAGTTTATTTGCATAGAGGTGTTTATAGTATTCTCTGATGGTAATTTGTATTTCTGTAGGATCAGTGGTGATATCCCCTTTATCATTTTTTATTGCATCTATTTGATTCTTCTCTCTTTTCTTCTTTATTAGTCTGGATAATGGTCTATTTTGTTAATCTTTTCAAAAAACTGCTTCCTGGATTCATTGATTTTTGAAAGGTTTTTCATGTCTCTATCTCCTTCAGTTCTGCTCTGATCTTAGGTATTTCTTGTCTTCTGCTAGCTTTTGAATTTGTTTGCTCTTGCTTCTCTAGTTCTTTTAGTTGTGATGTTAGGGTGTCGATTTTAGATCTTTCCTGCTTTCCCTTGTGGGCATTTAGTGCTATAAATTTCCCTCTACACACTGCTTTAAATATATCCCAGAGATTTTGGTACTTTGTGTCTTTGTTCTCATTGGTTTCAAAGAACATCTTTATTTCTACCTTAATTTTGTTATTTACCCAGTAGTCCTTCAGGAGCAGGTTGTTCAGTTTCCATGTACTTGTACAGTTTTGAGTGAGTTTCTTAATCCTGAGTTCTAATTTGATTGCATTGTGGTCTGAGAGACTGTTGGTTATGATTTACATTCTTTTCTATTTGCTGAGGAGTGTTTCACTTCCAATTATGTGGTCAATTTTAGAATAAGTGCAATGTGGTGCTGAGAAGAACATATATTCTGTTGATTTGGGGTGAAGAGTTTCATATATTTCTATTAGGTCTGCTTGGTCCAGAGCTGAGTTCAAGTCCTGGATATGCTTGTTAACTTTCTGTCTTGTTGATGTAATATTGACAGTGGGGTATTAAAGTCTCCCACTATTATTGTGTGGGATTCTAAGCCTCTTTATAGGTCTCTAAGAACTTGCTTTATGAATC
This sequence comes from Aotus nancymaae, assembly GCF_030222135.1. Classification (NCBI taxonomy): domain Eukaryota; kingdom Metazoa; phylum Chordata; class Mammalia; order Primates; family Aotidae; genus Aotus; species Aotus nancymaae. Next base: position 81,890,663 of record NW_026988442.1, read on the forward strand.
TGGGTGCTCCTGCATTGGGTGCATATATATGTAGGATAGTTAGCTCTTCTTGTTGCATTGATTTTTTTTACCATTATATGATGTCCTTTTTGTCTCTTTTGATCTTTGTTGATTTACAGTCTGTTTTATCAGAAACTAGGATTGCAACCTCTGCTATTTTTTTTTTGGCTTGGTAAATATTCCTCCATCCCTTTAATTTGAGCCTATTTGTGTCTTTACATGTGAGATGGGTTTCCTAAATACAGCACACCAATGGGTCTCGACTCTTTATCCAATTTGCCAGTCTGTGTCTTTTAATTGGGGAATTTGCCCACTTACATTTAAGGTTAATATTGTTATGTGTGAATTTGATCTTGCCGTTATGATGCTAGCTGGTTATTTTGCCTGTTAGTTGATGCAGTTTCTTCATAGCATCAATGGTCTTTACATTTTTATATGTTTTTGCAGTGGCTGGTACTGGTTGTTCCTTTCCATGTTTAGTGCTTCCTTCACAAGCCCTTGTAAGGCAGACCTAGTGGTGACAAAATCTCTCAGCAGTTGCTGGTCCACAAAGGAATTTATTTATTCTTTGCTTATGAATCTTAGTTTGGCTGGATATGAAATTCTGGGTTGAAAATTCTTTACGAATGTTGAATATTGGCCCCTACCCTTTTCTGGCTTGTAGGGTTTCTAACGAGAGATCTGCTGTGAGTCTAATGGGCTTCCCTTTCTGGGTAACCCAACCTTTCTCTCTGGCTGCCCTTAGTATTTATTATTATACTTTAGGTTCTGGGGTACATGTGCAGATTGTGCAGGATTGTTGCACAGGTACATACATGGCAATGTGGTTTGCTGCCTCCATCCCCCCATCACCTATATCCCCATGTTATCCCTCCCCAACCACCCCATCTAGTATTTTTTTCTTCATTTCAATCCTGGTAAATTTGACGATTGTGTTGGGGATGTTCTTCTCGACGAGTATCTTTGTGGTGTTGTCTGTATTTCCTGAATTTGAATGTTGGCCTGCCTTGTTAAATTGGGGGTTTTCCTGGATCATATCCTGAAGAATGTTTTCCAACTTGGTTCCATTCTCCCTGTCACTTTCAGGTACACAAATCAAACATAGATTTAGTCTTTTCACATAGTCCCATGCAGAGCTTGTAGCTTGCAGTGAATGCCAAGAATGAAGTACTCAGACAATTCCAGCTGAGCAGGGTTGGGGTAGCTCTTCTGAGAAGAGTCCACCCCACCATCTGTCTGCCAACTATTTATTGAAAGGGCTTGTATTAACTACAAACATCCACTAGATGGCCATTTGAGGTGGTGTGCTGAGACACCTGTGATCTTGTACACACTCAAACTGTATTCTCAGGAGGCTGTTTTCAGTGTTCCTTATCACACCACACACTCCATTCCCTTTCCTGTTTTCAGGGTCAAGGAGTTTCATGCACACATAACATACACATAGTGTCTCAGAATTTTTCCATAACCCGACCTCAAATGCCATGTACATAAGCTTGAATATGTTGCCATGCCCCCTGCATAGTCCCATATTTCTTGGAGGCTTTGTTTATTTTCACTTTTTTTTCTCTAATCGTGTCATCTCTGTTTATTTCATTGAGTTGATCTTCAATCTCTGATATCCTTTCTTCTGCTTGATTGATTTGGCTATTGATACTTGTGTATGCTTCAAGAAGTTATTGTGCTGTCTTTTTCAGCTCTAGAACGTCATTTATAGTCTTCTCTAAATTGGTTATTCTAGATTGCAATTTGTCTAACCTTTCTTCAAGGTTCACAGCTTCCTTGCATTGGATAGAACATGCTCCTTTAACCTGAAGTAGTTTGTTATTACCCACCTTCTGAAGCCTACTTCTGTCAATTCATCAAACTCACTCTCTGTTCAGTTTTATTCCCTTGCTGGTGAGGAGTTGTGATCCTTTGGAGGAGAACAGGCATTCTTGTTTTTGGAATTTTCAGCCTTTTTGTGCTAATTTCTTCCCATCTTTGTGGATTTATAAACCTTTGGTCTTTGAAGGTGGTGACCTTCAGAGGGTGTCTCTGAGTGCACTTTTTTTAAATTGATGTTGATACTATTTCTTTCTGTTTGTTAGTTTTTCTTCTAACAGTCAGGCCCCTCTGCTGCAGTTCTGCTGGAGTTTGCTGGAGGTCTACTCCAGAACCTGTTTGCTTGGGTATCACCAGTGGAGGCTACAGAACAGCAAAGATTGCTGCCTGTTCCTTTCTCTGGAAGCTTTGTCCCAGAGGGGCACCCATCCAGTCAGGATACAAGGGGGTCAGGGAACCACTTGAAGAGGCAGTCTGTCACTTAGCAGAGCTCGAATGCTCTGCTAGGAGATCCACTGCTCTCTTCAGAGCTGCCAGGCAGGCACTTGTAAGTCTGCTGAAGCTGCACCCACAACCACCCCTTCCCCCAGGTGCTCTGTCCCAGGACAGTGGGGATTTATCTGTAAGTCCCTGCCTGGGGTTTCTGCCTTTTCTTCCGAGATGCCCTGCTCAGAGAGGAGGGACGCTAAAGAGGCAGTCTGTCCACAGTGGCCTTGCTAAGTGGTGGTGGACTCTGCCCAGTTTGAACTTTCCCCAGCTTTGTTTACACTGTGAGGGTAAAATCACCTATACAAGTCTCAGCAATGGTGGACACCCCTCCTTCCATGACGCTCGAGCATCCCAGGTTGAGCTCAGACTGCTGTGCTAGCAGCCAGAATTACAAATCAGTGGATCTTAGCTTGCTGGACTCTTGGGCCGGGGGAGCAACCATTGAGCCAGACCACTTGGCTCCCTGGCTTCAGCCCCCTTTCCAGGGGAGTGAACGTTTCTGCCTCCCTGGTGTTCCAGATGCCACTGGGATCTGAAAAAAATAAACTCCTGTAGCTAGCTTGGTGTTTGCCCAAATGGCCACCCAATTTTGTACTGGAAACCCAGGGCCCTGGTGGCTTAGGCACCAGAGAGAATCTTCTTACTCTGTGGCTTGTGAAGACCATGGGGAAAGCACAGTGTCTGGGCCAGCGTGCACGGTACAGTCCCTAATGGTTTCCCTTGGCTAGAAGAGAGAGTTTCCCAACCCCTTGCACTTTCCTGGTGAGGCAATGCCCCACCCTGCTTCAGCTCGCCCTCCTTGGGCTGCACCCACTGTCCAACCAGTCCCAATGAGATGAAATAGGTACCTCAGTTGGAAATGCAGAAATCACCTGCCTTCTGCATGTATCTCACTGGGAACTGCAGACCGGAGCTGTTCCTATTTGGCCATCTTACCAGAATTTTATTTTTTAAAGGTAAACTAAGAGAAAAATAATAGCAATGCACATTACGTTACACAAGTGATGCAAAAGATGAATAAATTTGGGAATGCACAGATGTACTTTTATGTTGTTATACTATTTATGAAGCAGCATAGTATTATTTGGAAGTATAATTTAAACATTTATTAAGGAAGCATATGTAAACCTTTTAGCAACCACTATAAATATTGTAAAAGATAGACAATAAACCAATAAAGTAGATTTTTAAAATCTAAAAAATTTCCTTAATTAAGCATGAAAGGTAGGAAAAAAGAGGATGATGAATAAGTAATAGGTAGAAAACTAGAAGGAGATATGATGGCAGATTTTAATTCAGTGATATTAATAAGCACCCTATGAATGGCATAAAGACTACTTAAAAGACAGAGATTGTAAAAGTGCATTAGAAATCAAGTTCCAATATGTTCTCTCTACAAAATCTCACTTTAAACATAAGGACACAAAAAAGTTGATAAACAGTTATAAAACATTATGGTAACAATAGCCAAAATAAATAAAGCAAAAGTAGCAATATTAGTATCAGAAAAGTAAGTTTCTAAAAACAATCAAGAATAAAAAAAAATTTAATTATAAAAGGGTTATTTTTCTGAGACAAATTCTAAATGCACATGCACTTAATAGAGTATCGAAATACACAGACAGAAGAAATTGACAAATCCACAATCATAACTGAAGACTTCAATGCTCCTTTACAATAATTGATAGAAAAAGTAGGCAGAAAAATAGTAAAGAGGTTAAATATGTGACCCAAATTGCCATTCAATTTGACCTAATTTAAAATTTGTTAAACACTTCACCCCAAAATAGAACACACATTTTTTTCTCAAGAATTCTCAGATCACAAAAAAATTAAACCAAAAATAAGTAACATGTGAATTGAACATTAAATCCAAATTGAACTTAAATGGAATGAAAATGAACCATATCAAAATTTGTTAATGCAGCAAAAAGCAATGCTGAGAGAAAAATTTATAGCATTACATACTTATATTGAGAAAATAAAAATATTCTCAAAAGAGTATCCTAAGCTTCCTCCCTCAAGAAACTAGTAAAGGAAGAACAAACAAAACTCAAAGCTAGCAAGAAAAAGAAAGTAACAAATAGCAGAAATTAATAAAATAGAAAATAAAAATAACTAAGAAAACTAAAGCTGGTTGGTTGTTAACAATGAAGGGAAAAAAAGCACGGGCAACAAAACAAAAAAATTTGGCTTCATCACCATTAAAAATTTCTGTGCATGGAATAGCACGATTAAGTGAATGAAAACCTACTAAATAGGAAAGAGTTTGCAAATTATTTATCTAATAGGAGGTTAATATCCAGAATATAAAATGAAGTCCCTCAACTCAACAAAAAAATCCCCAAACAGGCCAATACAAAAAAAAAAAAAAAAAAAAAAAAAAAAAAGACTTGAATAGTTATGGCTCCAAAGAAGATATGCAGATGGCTAATAAGCACATGAAAAGATCCTCAACCTCACTAGTCATTTGGGAAATGCAAATCTAAACTTCAATGAGATGGCTCTCACACAAAATAGGTTGGCTATTATTAACAAGAGAAAACAACAGGTGTTGGTGAAGATGTGGAGAAATTAAAACTTTTGTGCTTTGTTTTTGGGAGCATAAAATGATGCAATTGCTACAGAAAATACATGTTTCTCAAAAAAATAAATATAGAATTATCTATGATCCAGTCATTTGATTTCTAGGTGTATATTCTAAAGCATGAACTGCAGAGACTTGAACACATATTTGCACACTAACATTCATGGCAGTATTATTCACAGCAGCTAAAAGATGGAAACAATCCAAATAGCTTTCAGTAGATAAACAAAATGTGATATACATATAATGGAACATTATTTAGCCTTAAAAAGAATAAAATTCTGATACATGTACATGAATAAAGTTAAAGGCATTATGCTAAGTTAAATAAGCCAGACACAAAAGGATAAATATTATATTATTATGCTTATATGAGATACCAACATAGCTAAACTTGTAGAGACAGAACGTAGAACCAAGGTAGGCTTGGCGTAGTGGGAATGAGGAATTATTACTTAATAGGTACAGAGTTTCTGTTTGCTATAAGTTCTGGAAATGACTAGTGAATAGTTGGAAAACACTGCAAATGCATTTGATGCCACTGAATTGTATACTTAAAAATAAAAAAGTAAGTTTTTAAAATTTATATCATCACAATAAAAAATATCATTTAGCAAAAATGTTCTATTTTTCCAGTTTGATAAGTTGGTATATTTCTTTAAGCTGTGAAATATCTTTGAAATATATTGTTATTAGAAGATTAATTAAATGTACACATATTTATAATTTCTTTTTTTATTATACATAGATATCTATTTTGGTTCAATTTATATTCAGTGAAATATATGTCTGTATAGTCTGAACAGATCTGAAAAAAAATACATGCATCCATATAATTCACATCATTATAAAACATTTCTATCATCCCAGAAACTTTCATGTTATGCTCACTCAACACATACTTTGAAATCACTGACTTTATCATTGATGAATTTTGCTCTTCTAAAACTTCATATAAATGGAATAATACAGTGTATTATTTAGTATCTTGCTTCTTTCACTTAACATGTTTGAGGTTCATCCATGTCATTATGCAAATCAGTAGTATGTATAAAAATAGTATTTCATTATATGGTTACAAATTGTTTATCCACTTTAAAAAAAAAAAGATTTCGAAATTCTTGTGGATACATAGTAGGTATATATATTTATGGGGAACCTGAGATGTTTTGATACAGATATGCAATGTTAAATAAGCACATCATAAGGAATGGTATATTCATGCCCTCAAGCATTTATCTTTTAAGTTTTAAACAACCTAATTGCATTCTTTAGTTATTTTAAAATATATAATTGTTATTTTTGACTGCAATCAAAATATTTTTGACTATAGTCACCATATTGTGCCTTCAAATAGTAGGTCTTATTAATTCTTTCTATTTTATTTTATTTATTTATTTTACCCGTTAACCATCCCTACCTTCTACCCCCAACCACCACTAGCCTTACCAGCCTCTGGTAACCATCCTTCTACTTTTTATTTCCATGAGTTCAATTGATTTTTATTTTTAGATTCCACAAATAAGTGAGAATATGAAATGATTTTATTTCTGACTCTGGCTTATTTCACTTAACATAATGATCCCCAGTTCCATCCATGTTATTGCAGATGACTGAATCTCATTCTTTTTTATGGCTGAATAGTATTCCACTGTGTATATATATTACATTTTCTTTTTCCATTTACTGTTGATGGACACTTAGATTGCTTCCAAATCTTAGCTACTGTAAACAGTGCTACAGCAAATGTAGGAGTGCTGATATCTCTTTGATATAATGAGATATCTTCTTGATATTTGAGATATTTGATATATTTTGTCAGGTATATACGCAGCAGTGAGATTGCTGGATCATACGGTATCTTTACATTCAGTTTTTTGAGGAACCTCCACAATGTTTCCTATAGTGGTTGTACTAATTAAATTCCCACCAACAGTGTATGAGGGTTCCCTCTTCTCCCCATCCTTGCCAGCATTTGCTATTATCTGTCGTTTGGATATAAGCCATTTTAATAGGGGAAAAGGATATCTAATTGTAGTTTTGATTTGCATTTATCTGATGATCAATGATGTTGAGCACCTTTTGATATGCCTGTTTGCCATTTGTATGTCTTCTTTTGAAAAATATCTGTTCAATTTTTTTGCCAATTTTATTGGATTGTTAGATTTTTTCTTATAGAGTTGTTTGTGTTCCTTACATATACTTATCAGTGTGGTATTTTGCAAATATTTTCTCCCATTGTGTGGGTTGTCTTTTCACTTTGTTGATTGTATACTTTACTGTTTAGAAACTTTTTAACTTGAAGTGATCCCATCTGTCCATGTTTGCTTTGGTTACCTGTGTTTGTGGAGTATTGCTCAAGAAATCTTTGCCCAAACCAACATTGTGGAGATTTTCCCCAATGTTTTCTTGCAGTAGTTTCATGGTTTGAAGTCTTAGATTTAAGCCTTTAATCCAGTTTGATATGATTTTTACATGCCAAGAGATAGGAGCCAAGTTTCTTCTGCTTATGGACATCCAGTTTTCCCAGTACCTTTATTGGAGAGACTGTTTTTTCTCCAGTATATGTTCTGGCACCTTTGTCAAAATGACTTCACTGTAAGTGTGTGGATTTGTTTCTGAGTTATCTATTTAGTTTCATTGTTCTATGGGTCTGTTTTTATGCCAGTAAAATGCTATTTTGGTTACTATATCTCTGTAGTATAATACGAAGTCTGGTAATGTAATTTCTCCAGTTTTTAAAATTTTTTTATTTTTTTTATTTTTAGCTTTGACTATTCCTGGTTTTCCTGTGGTTCCATACAAATATTAGGAATGCTCTTTCCATTTCTGTGAAGAACATCATTGGCATTTTGACAGAGAGTCATTGAATCTATAAATTATACTTTGGATATTATGGACATTTTAACAATATTGATTCTTCCAATTAATGAACGTGGAATATTTTTTCATTTTTTGATGTCCTCTTCAATTTCTCTCATCAGTGTTCTTAAAGTTTTTATTACAGAGATCTTTCACTTTAATTCCTAGATATTTAATTTTACATGTGGCTATTGTGAGATTACCTTTTTGATTTATTTCTTTTTTTTCAGATTGTTCTCTGTTGACATAGAGAAATGCTACTGATTTTTGTATGCTGATTTTGTATTTTGCCACTTTATTTTTTATCAGTTCTAATAGTTTACTTGTGGAGTCTTTAGATTTTTCCAAATGTAAGATCATATAATCTGCAAACAAGGATATTTTGACTTGTTCCATTTTGATTTGCATGCCCTTTATATCTTTCTCTTGTCTAACTGCTCTAGCTAGGATTTTCACTATTATGTTGAGTAACAGTGGTGACAATGGCATTCTTGTCATTTACCAGATCTTAAGAGGAGAGGCTTTTAGTCGATCCCCATTCTATATGATACTAGCTATGAGTCTGTCTTATATGCTTTTATTATGTAGAGTTATGTTCCTTCTATACCCAGTTTGTTGAAAGTTGTTTTTTTTTTTTATCCTTAAGGGATGTTGAATTTTATCAAATGCATATTCAGCATCAATTGAAATGATCATATGGTTTTTATCTTTCATTCTGTTGGTATGATGTATCACAGTAATTGATTTGTATATGTTGAATCCTCCTTACATCCTAGTAATAAGTCCCATTTGGTCATAATACATGAACTTTAAAATGTGTTGCTGAATTTGATTTGCTAATATATTGTTTAGGATATTTACACCAATATTCATCGAAGATAGTCACCTGTAGTTTTCAATTTTTGATATGTCTTTGTCTAGTTTTGGTGTCAGGGTAATTCTGGCCTCATAGAGTGAATTTGGAAGTATTTCCTCCTCCTCTATTTTTCCGAATAGTTCGAGTAGGATTGATATTAGTTATTTAGTACAATTGGTATAATTCAGCAGTAAAGCCATCAGGTCCTGAGCTTTTCATTACTGGAAGGCTTTTTATTTTGGATTTTTTCTCATTACTTGTTGTTGGTCTGTGCAGGTTTTGGATTTCTTCCTGTTTTAATCTTGGTAGGTTGTATGTATCTAGAAATTTGTCCATTTTTTCTAGATTTTTCCAATTTATTGGCATGTAATTGCTCATACTAGCCACTAATGATATTTTGAATTTCTGCAGTATGTGATGTGATATTTCCTTTTTCCTTTCTATCAGAAAATAAATACAATTTTAATTTTTTCTCTTTTTCTCATCTTTTTTCTTAGTTTGGCTAAAGGTTTGTCAGTTTTGTTTAACTTTTCAAAATATCATTTTTTTTGTTTCATTGATCTTTTTAGTGTTTTTTAATTTCAATCTGCTCTGGTCTTTATTTCTTTTATTTGGAGGTTGAAGTCTCTCGCTATATTATATTGAGGCCTATCTCACTTTTTAACTCTAATAATATTTTCTTTATATATCTGAGTATTCGTGTGTTGGGTGCATATATATTTAAAATTATCAATCCTTTTGCTGAATTGACTGCTTTATCATTTTATAACAACCTTTTATGTCTCTTACAGTTTTTCTCTTGAAATCTGTTTTGTCTGTATATGTATAGTGACTTCTGCTTGTTTTTGGCTTCCATTGGCATGAAATGTCTTTTTCTATCCCTTTATTTTCAGTCTATATGTGTCTTTCTAGGTGAAGTATGTTTCTTGTAGGAAACGAATAAATAAGTCTTCTTTTCTCATTCATTCAGCCAGTCTATGTCTTTTGATTCGAGAGTTTCATCCATTTACATGCAACGTATTATGGACAAGTAAGGAATTACTCCTGACATGTTGTTACTTGTTTTCTGGCTGTTTTGTGGTCTTCTTTCTCTTCTTTCTTTCATTCTTGTCTTCATCTAGTGAAGAAGATTTGCTCTATTGATATAATTTAGTTTCTTTCTTTTAATTTTTTGTATATCTATTGTATGTTTCTTAGTTTGAGTTTACCATGAGGCTTGCAAATTCTATCTTATTATTTTAACCTGATAACACTATCTGCATAAACAAGTAAGCAAAATAAAAACAAATTAAAACTCATCTTACCTTTGTCTTCCAAGTTTTAAACTTTTTATTGTTTCTATTTACGTATTTTTGTACTGACTATGTCCTAAAAAGTTTTTGTAGTTATTATTTTTGATTGGTTCATTGCTTAGTCTTTCTACTTAGGATAAGAGTAGTTTATACACCACAGTTGCATTGTTATAGTATTCTGTGTTTTTTTATGTGCTTACTATTACCAGTAAGTTTTATAACTTCAGGTGATTACTTATTATTCACTAATGTTCTTTTCCTTCTGATTGAAGTTCTGCCTTTAGCATTTCTTGTAGGAAAGGTCTGGTACTGATAAAGTTCCCCAGATTTTGTTTGTCTTATTTCTCCTTCAGGCTTGAATAATATTTTTGCCAGATATACTCTTCTAAGGTAAAAGTTATTTTCCTTGAGCACTTTAAATATGTCATGCCATTCTCTCAGCCTGTAAGGTTTCCACTAAAATGTGTACCGAAAGACATATCATAGCTCCATTCTATGTTATTTGCTTGTTTCTCTTGCTGCTTTTAGAATCCTTTCTTTATCCTTAACCTTTAGGAGTTTGATTATTAAATGTCTTGAGGCAGTCTTCTTTAGGTTAAATCTGCTTGGTTTTCTATTCCCTTCTTGTACTTGAATATTTTATATCTTTCTCTAGAATTGGGAAGTTCTCTGTTTTTATACCTTTGGAAAATCTTTGTATTCATATCACTTTCTCTATATCCACATTAAGACCGTAACTGTTAGATTTGCCCATTTGAAGATATTTTCTACATCCTCTAAACATATTTCCTTTTTTCTTAGTCTCCTCTGATTGTGTATTTTAAAATAGCCTGCCTTTAAGCTCACTAATTATTTCTTCTCCTTGATCCATTCTGCTATTAAAGGACTCTGATGCATTCTTCACTATGCCAACTGCATTATTCAGCTCCAAAATTTATGCCTGATTCTTTTTAATTATTTCAATCTCTTTGTTAAATTCTTCTGATATAGTTCTGAGTTTCTTCTCTGTATTATTTTGAATTTATTTGAGTTTCCTTAACACAGCTGTTTTGAATTGTTTGTCTGAAGGATCACATATCCCTGATTCACCAGGATTGCTCCTTTGTGCCTTATTTAGTTCATTTGGGAAGGTCATGCTTTTCTGGATGATGTTGATACTAGTAGATGTTCTTTGGTATCTGAGTGTTGAATAATTAGGTATTTATTGTAGTCTTCACTCTCTGGGCTTATTTGTAGTTTTCTTTTTAGGGTAGCCTTTTTAGATATTTGGAAGGACTTGACTGTCGTGATGTAAATAGTTTCTACCTTGGGAGGCACCATAGCCAAGTAATTCTGCGACTCTTGCAGACCCATAGATGGACTGTCTTGATTATCTTGGACATGTTCTGGGAGAATTCTCTTGATTACTAGGCACAGACTCTTGTTCCCTTCCCTTACTTTCTCCCAAACAGAGTCTCTGTACTGAGCTGCCTAAAGCTGGAGGAGGAGTGTATTAGTTCATTTTCACACTGCTATAAAGAAATACCTGAGACTGGGCAATTTATAAAGGAAGGAGGTTTAATTGACTCACAGTTCCTGAGGAGGCCTTATGAAACTCACAATCATGGTGGAAAGTGAAAGAGAAGCAAAGGCACATCTGACATGGCGGAAGGCAAGAAAAGCATGTGTGGAAAGCAAAGAGGGATAAACCCCTTATAAAACCATCAGATCTTGTGAGAACTCACTTCCTATCACAAGAAAAGCATGAGGGAAACCTCCCCCATGATCAAGTCACCTCCCACAGGGTCTCTCCTTCAACACCTTGGGGTTACAATTCAAGATGATACTTGAGTGGGGACACACAGCCTAACCATATTACTCTGCCTGTGGCCCCCCTCAAAATCTCATGTTCTCACATTTCAAACACAATCATGCCTTCCCAACAGTTCATGAAAGTCTTCACTCATTTCAGCATTAACTCAAAAGTCTAAGTCCAAAGTCTCATCTGTGACAAGTGGCAACTTTCTTCTGTTTAGAAGCCTGTAAAATAGCAAGTCAGTTACCTCCAAGATACAATGGGGTACAGGGATTGGATAACTACTCTCATTTTAAATGGGATAAACTGGCCAAAAGAAAGGGGCTACAGGCTCCATGCAAGTCCATAATCCAACAGGGAAGTCATTAAATCTTAAAGCTCCAAAACAATCTCCTTTGACTCTGTCTCACATCCAGGTCACACTGATGCAAGAGGTGAGCCTCCACAGCCTTGGGCAGCTCTACCACCATGGCTTTGGAGGGTATAGCCCCCTCACCAGCTGCTTTCATAATGCATTGTCTGTGACTTTTCCTGATGCAGGGTTCAAGCTGTCAGTGGATCTACCATTCTGGGGTCTGGATGATGGTGGTCCTTTTCTTACAGCTCCACTTGGCAGTGCCCTAGTTGGGACTCTGTGGCGGGGCTCCAACCCCATATTTCCCCTTTGTATTGCCCTAGCAGACATTCTCAATGAGAGCTTTACCTCTGCAGCAGATTTCTACCTGAATATCCAGCTGTTTCCATACATCCTCTGAAGTCTAGGCAGAGGTTCTCAAAGCTTAATTCTTGATTTTGGTGCACCTGTAGCCCCAACACCACGTGGAAGCTGCTAAGCCTTGAGGCTTGCACCCTGTGAAGCAATGGCCTAAGCTGTACCTTGGCCCCTTTTAGTCACGGCTAGGACTTAAGGGACCAAATCCCTCTACTGTGTGAAGCACAAAGGCCCTAGCATTGGCCCAGGAAACAACTTTTTCCTCCTAGGCTTTGGACCTGTGTTAGGAGGGGCTGCTGTGAAGAACCTCTGACATGTCCTGGAAACAATTTTCATATTGTCTTGGCAATTAACATTTGGCTCATTTCTTATGCAAATTTCTGCAGTGGGCTTGAATTTCTCCCAGGAAAATGGGTTTTTCTTTTCCACTGCATCATCAAGCTGCAAATTTTCTAAACTTCTTTGTTCTTCTTCCTGTTTAAACATAAGTTCCAATTTTAGATACTCTCTCTCAAGTTCAAGTTCCACAGATCTCTTGAGCAGGGGCAAAGTGCCACCAGTCTCTTTGCTGAAGCATAGCAAGAGTGACCTTTGCTTCAGTTCTCAGTAAGTTTCTCATCTCCATCTGAGACCACCACAGCCTGGACTTCATTTTCAACATCACTATCAGCATTTTGGTCAAAACCATTTAATAAGGCTCTAGGAAGTTCCAAGCTTTCCCACATCTTCGTGTCTTCTTCTGAGCCAAGATTGTTCCAATCTGTTCCATCCAAACTGTTCCAATCTCTGCCTGTAACCCAGTTCCAAAGTCACTTCCACATTTTTAAATATCTTTATAGCAGTATCCTCACTACCTTGGTAACAATTTGCTGTATTAATTTGTTTTCACAATGCTATAAAGAAATATCCAAGACTGGGTAATTTATAAAGGAAGGAGGTTTAATTGAATCACAGTTCCAAATGGCAGGGGAGGCCTCAAGAAACTCACAATCATGGCAGAAGGTGAACAAGAAGCAAAGGCATGTCTTACATGGTGCCAGGTCAGAGAAGCATATGTGAAAAGCAAAGTGGAGAAAATTCCCTTATAAAACCATCAGATCTGGTGAGAACTCACTCACTATCATGAGAACAGCATTGGGAAAACCACCCCCGTGATCGGATCACCTCCTACCAGGCCTCTCCCTTAACACTGGGGATTACAATTGAAGAAGAGATTTTAGTGGAAACACAAAGCCTAACCATATCATGGAGTGACACAAGCACCCTGTGGCTACCACCACTATGACTACACTGGTAAGACCTGAAGCCAGCACAGCATTGGGTCTCACCCACGGCCTGCTGTAACCATTCCCTGGCTACTGCCTATGTTCACTCAAGGACCCAAGGCTCTACAATGGCAAAGCCAGCCAGGCCAGGCCTATGTCTTTTGCTCCAGGATGGTGAAGTCCCCCAGGCCTTGTGTGGATCCGGAAGTGCCATCTTGGAGTCAGCGACTAGTGTCAAAAACTTTAGCCGTCTACCTGGCATTCTATTGTATTGTAGCTGAGCTGACACTCAATAGCACAAGATACAGTCCTTCCCACTCTTCCTTGTCCTTGCCAAAGGCAGAGGAGCCACACCCTATAGTCACCACCAACTTGACCACAAGAAGTATTGCCAGACCACCGCCAATGTTTCCTTAAGTCCCAAGGTCCTTGAGTCAGTTTGGGGTGAATGCTGCATGTCCTAGGACTCACCATTCAGGGCTGTGGGCTCCCTTCTGGCCCAGGGAATGTCCAGAATTCTGGCCAATAGTCAATTCATGAAACTGGGGACCCCAAGAACTTGCTTGGTTCTCTACCCCACTGTGGGAGTGTTGATATATGAAGCCAGCAAGTCATCAGAGGCTCACAGAGGCCCTTGATGTAGTACCTGAGTACTGCTGCTGGTTATCCAGAACTAAAGGGCTTTTCAGTTAGTGGGTAATAAATGCTGGCAGGTGGGTCCATTACTTTAAGGCAGCGTGTTTCCTTCTGGCCCAGGGTATGTCTAAACACTGTCTCTGGACCTAGTTCAGCCCAAGTACTTGCCCGAGAGTTGTGGTCCTTATTGCCTAGACTGCCTTCCAAGTTTACATAGAGACCGAGAACACTTTGGCCCTTGGTGGCAAGGTTTGTGGGCACTGGAGTTTGGACCTCTGAGACCAATGATTCCCCTCTGGCTAGGGAATGTTCCCTCTGTGTGTGGGCATCAGCTGAGTTTGTTCTGGTTATTTTTTCTCTAAAAGGACAGAACTGAGTTCAATCCTCACAATTTCTGTATTCACCTTCCCCAGCATCCAGAGGGTCTCTTCACCCTCTAAGGCTGCTGCTGGGGATAGAGGAGGGGTGGCTTCAGTAATTCAGGAGTATTTTTTCTCTTCACTGCCTCTTTCAGCAATATGAAGTTCAAGTCAGGTATTATAAGTTCTCGCCTGAGTCTTGGTAGTATCAGTTCTCCAATTTTGTTCTTTAGTATTTTGTTGTCAATTCTGGGTCTTCTGCCTTTCCATACAAAATTTACAATGTTGGTCAATACTGACAATATAACTTTCTGTAATTTTGCCTGGGATTGCATTGAATCTATAGATCAAGTTGGGAAGAACTGGCAAATTGACAGTACTGATTCTTCCTACCCATTAACACGGAATAGTTCTCTGTCTGTGTATTCCTTATTTATTTCATTCAATTTTATGGTTTTCCTTTTAGATGTACATATTTTTTCAGGTAAATTCCTAAGTATTTCATTTTGTGAGGTGCTAATGGTGCTAATGTAAATGGTATTATGTTTTGTGTTTTTAAATTTCAAATTCCACTTGTTCATTGCTAGTATATATGAAAGCAATCAACTTTTTGATATTAACTTAGTATTATGAAACTTCTATAATCACATAATCCAAAATATTTTGTTGATTATTTTGAATTTTATATATAGATGATGTGTTCTGCAAATTAAAAAATGAAATTTTATTTCTTTGTTTTTAATCCATACATTTAAAATTTTATTTTATTGTCTCCCTTCCCTAGGAAGTCCTATTTCCTAGGACTCCCAAGAAAATGTAAAAAAATCAGTGGTAAGAAGAAATATTCTTGACTTGTTCTTATTAGAAAATCTTCTAGCTTCTCACCATGAACTGTGATGTCAGCTATAATTTCTTTGTAGTTATTTTTAATGAAGTTGTAGAATTTTCTTCTCTATTCCAAGTTTACTGAAAATCATTGTTATAAAAATGTTTTTGTCAAATGTTTTTTTGTATATCTACTATGAGATCATGTAATTTTTTCTATTTCAGCCTGTTGATTGATTATATTGATTTTCCAAATGTTGAATCAGCTTTGCATACCTGAGTAAAACTGTACTTGGTTGTGGTATAAAATTATTTTTGTGCATTTTAACACTGAATTTTTTAAATATTTAATTGAAAATGTTTGCATCTAGGATCATAAGAGGTATTTATATGTACTTTTCCTTTTTTTGTACTGTCTTTGGTTTGGGTATTAAGATAATGATGGCTTCATAGACTGAGTTACTAAGTTATTCTCCCTGTTTTTATGTTCTGAAAGAGCTCACAGATAATTGGTTTAATCTCTTCCTAAGTGTTCAGTAAAATTCACCAATGAACCTATATGGGCCTGGTGCTTTTTGCTTTAGGAGATTATTAATAATTAATTTAATTTTTAATAGATACATATCTGTTCAAAGTGTCTATTTTTTCTTGATTGAGTTTCAGGAGATTATGGCATTCAAAGAATTGGTCCATTTTATCTAGATTATCAAACTTCTGGGCATCAGATTATTCATAATATGTATTATCCTTTTAAGATGCATAGGATCTGCAATAACATAACTTCTTTTATTTCCAATATAATTTCTATCTGCTGTCTTTTTACCTTAGTAAGCATTATTGTACGCTTATTAATTTTTTGGTCTTTTCAGAGAAACAGCTTTAGATTTCATTGATTGCTCTCTATTTCTTATTTAATTTTATCAATTTTTGTTCTAATTCTTATACTTTAATTTTCCCTTCTTTTTTCTAAGGTGGAAGCTTAGGTAATCAATTTTAGATCATTCTAATTTTATAATATATGCATTTAAATACGTTGTACAATTTTCTTCAAGCACTACTTTTCCTGCATCCCACGTTTTTATAAGTTGTTTTCCTTTTTATATAGTTAAAATGATTTTTAAATACTTTTGAGATTTTTTTTGACCATGTATTATGTAGAACTCTGTTGTTTAATAGTCACATATATTTGGATTTTCCATTTATTTTTTTGTTATTGATTCTAGTTTTATTTCATTGTAATTTGAAAGCAGACATTACATGCTTTCTATTCTTAAATTTGGCAAGGTGTATTTTTTCACCCAGAATGTGGTCCATATTTGTATAAGTTCCATGTCAGCTTGAGAAGAATGTGTATCCTGCTCTTATTTCTCCATTTTAGGTGGAAAAGTTGGCTACAGTGGGATGGAGTTGTGTCTTTTCTTTTCCCCAGTTCACCAGCACTTAATACATTTTTAAAATAGGTTTTTTGGTTTTGTTGGTGTTTTTTTATTTTTTTATTTTTTGAGAGTGGACCTTCTGAAGAACAGAATGCTATGGTATATTTCAAATGATTCCTTTTTACCCTCATTAGAATGGCAGGACAATTTTCCTGTGATGTTTACTGAGAATCTATTTGTGTTTTTCAAGGTAAAACTCACAAAATATAGGACTCCCATGACTGAAATTTTTAACTCTCAGACTTGTCCGCACTGAGTGTCCAGAAATTTTTGAATTATAGTTCAGGATTTTATACCCCAACACTTGTTCCCACAGTTCTTTGCACTATTGAGGCTGCTCCAGTAAGTCCAGACTTCCTGTATTTGCCTGTTTATCTGTACAATGGGGGGCAGCAGTTCTCCGTGTGACATCACTCTCCTGTGGATC
This sequence comes from Aotus nancymaae, assembly GCF_030222135.1. NCBI lineage: Eukaryota > Metazoa > Chordata > Mammalia > Primates > Aotidae > Aotus > Aotus nancymaae. The sequence continues at coordinate 81,908,028 of NW_026988442.1, forward strand.
CAAAAGAGTTTGTTCATTGCTAGTATATGTTTTAGTCTCTTCAGCCTTTTACTCGTTGTTTGGGTAAAGTGGCAACTTACAAGTTCTTTACATGTGGAGTGAAAGAAGAGTCTACACAAAGCTTTGATTTCTTCTAAAAAACAGAAATCCAGTGCTAGGATTTGTTCATCTTATTGTTTTTCACATCTCCTTCAGGTAAGCTGTGATTTTGGTTATTTCTTTCCTTCTACTGGAACTGGGGTTAGTTTGCTCTTGTATCTCTAGTTCTTCTAGGTGTGATATTAGGTTGGTAATTTGAGATCTCTCTTAGTTTTAGATAGAGGCATTTAGCGCTGTACTCTTTCCTTTTAATATTGTTTTATCTCTGTCCCAGATATGCCGGTAGGTTGCCTCTTTGTTCTCATTAGTTTCAAAGAATTTATTAATTTCTGCCTTAATTTTTTTGTTTATACAAATGTCATTCAGGAGCAGTATGTTTAATTTCCATGTAATTTATGGTTTTGAGCACTTTTCTTAGTATTGGTTTCTATTTTTATTGTGCTATGGTCCAAGAGTGTGGTTGGTATAAATTCATTTTTTAAATTTGCTGATAATTGTTTAAAGGCTGATTGTGTGATAAATTTTAGAGAATGTGCATATGTAGATGAGAAGAATGTATATTCTCTTGTTTTTCTGCTTCTGTGGCAATTTCTATAGATGTTTATTGGGGACGTTTGATCATGTGTTGAGTTTAAGTCTCAAATATCTGTGTTAATTTTCTGCCTTGATAATCTGTCTTATACCAGTAGATGTTGAATTCTGCCATTATGTGGCTATGTCTCTCTAGGATGTTAAGGATGTGTGTTATAAATATTGGTCCCCTGTGTTGGGTGCATTTTTAATTAAAATAGGTCTTCTTGTTGAATTGAATCCTTTATCATTATGTAATGTTCTTTGTGTGTGTCTGTGTGTGTTCATTTGAAGTCAGTTTAGTATGAAATGAGAATAGCAATCCTTGCCTTTTTCAGTTTTCCATTTGATTTGGTAGATTTTTCTCCATCACTTTACATTGAACCATGGGTGTCCTTGCATTTGAGATATGTCTGTTGAAGACAGCACACAGTTATGTCTTGCTTCTTTATCAGACTTGCCACTCTGTACCTTTTAATGGGAGCAGTTAGCTCATTTACATTCAAAGTTTATATTGATATATGTGAATTTGATCTTGCCATTGAAATGTTCACTGGTTATTATGCAGACTCAATTGTGTTGTTAGTTCCTTTGTAATGTCAATGGTCTATATATTTAAGTGTGTTTTTTATGGTGGCTGGAAGTATTTAGCACTCCCTTAAGGACCTCTTGTAAGACAGGTCTGGTGGTAATGAATTCCTTTAGCATTTGCTTGACTGAAAAGGATCTCACTTTTGCTTTGCTCATAAAGCTTAGTTTGGCTGGATATAAAATTCATTGTTGGCATTTCTTTTCTTTAAGAATATTGAACACATGACCCCAATCTCCTCTGGCTTGCAGGGTTTCTGCTGACAGGTCTTCTATTAGCCCAGTGGGGTTCCCTTTCTAGGTGGCCTTCCCCTTCTATCTGCCTTTAACATTTTTTTCATTTCTACCTGAAAGAATCTGATGACTATGTGTCTTGTCTTAGTGATGATCATCTTGTATAGCATCTCATGGAGGTGCTCTACATTTCCTCAATTTGAATATTGGCTTCTCTAGTGAGGCTGGGGTAGTTTTCATGGATAATATCCTTAAATATGTTTTTCAAGTTGCTTGCTTTCTCTCCCTCCTTCAGAAATGCCAACGAGTCATGGTTTTTATCTCTTTACATAATTTCATATTTCTCAGTTCTATTCATTTTTTATTGCTTTTAAAAAAATTTTTCACTGAGGATTATTTTTGAGAAACAGTTTTGAGTTCTGAGATTCCTTCCTCAGCCCAGTTGTTTCTGCTGTTTAATATTTCCAATTCTATTATGGAATTCTTGAAGTAAACTTTTCAGCTGTATCAGTATAGTTAGTAGAGTTAGATGTTTTCTTAAAATGGACATTTTGTCTTTCAGTTCCTGAATTGTTTTACTGTATTCCTTAGATTGAATTTCAGCTATTTCCTGAATCTCAATGATCTTTGTTCATGTACATATTCTGAATTGTATATCTATTGTTTTGCCTGGTTACAAACCACTGCTAGGGAAGTAGTGTGGTTGTTTGGAGGCAAGTCTGGCTCTTTGAGTTGATAGTTTTTGTACTGGTTCTCTCACGTGTAGGATGATGTTCCTTCTTTCTTTGATATTGCTGTCCTATGGATATTGTTTTTAGTTTTTATCTTCTTTGATACCCTGGAGGGTTTGATTGTGGTATATTATGGGTTCAGTCAACTGGCTTTGTTTCTGGAAGATTTTAGGGGGCCAAGGCTAAGATTGGTACTCCTAGGCAGTGTTCTCTAATTCTGAGGCTGGTAGGAGAACCCTGGTTTTGTTCTTTGGCCTCTTGAGGTTAGGAACCTGTTGCACTTGAGGAGCTGAGGTGTTCCTTGTGTGCTTGCCATGAGACTCCAATGGGTGTTGCCAGGCAAAGAACTTCATTGGGGCACTTGTAGTGGGATCTGTACTTGCTCAAACATGCCAGCAGTTACTGAAGCACAGCAGGTTGCATGCTCATTGGCTGGGGCTGGGTACTGGTGGCAGTGGGGCTGCAATGTTCCTGTGTGTGCTTGCTCCAGTGGCAACCACAGCTTGGCAGGGGTGGGGCACTGGATAGGGCAGGGCTGCCAGCATTAGTGCACATGGTGGCACTAGCAATGGCAGTGCAACTAGGTGCCTGTGCATCAGCAAGAGGGCATGGTGACAGTGGGGTGTGCTTGTACCAGGTGTAGTGGCACAGAGGGCTGTGCCTACACATGCATGCCAGTAGGGGAGGGGAGGTGAAGTCCACATGTATGTGCCCTGGCAAATCAGCAGAGGTGTGGCCATGGGTGAGTGCTTGAAAGCAAAATGGGGATGAGGTGGGAGGTGCTGTACTAAGGGAAGGGTACAGATGAACTGATCCATGTTTAGTGGGTCCAGTCAGCTGGAGATCTCTGATAATCCGTTGCCATCTGCTGGTGAGTGATCTATGATGAGGGGCCTCAGAAAGCACCCTGCTTGGGCATCTGAGGCTGTGCTACAAATGGGCATGGCCATGCTTAGGCCCTTGGAGAGGCCAACAGACAGGGTGGTGCTCAGACTGGACTGACCCCATCTCGTGGACAAGACTACCCTATTTGTCTAGGTCTGATAGTCATCCCAAGGCTAAAGTCTTTTAGAGGAGCACAGTAAGCCTTGGGAGATGGGCATCTCTGGCCATGCTCCACTGCAGACATTTCTGCCCCAAACCCTCTGGGCTCTGCATAGGCTGGAGTACTGCCCCTACTGCCTCTCTAAGCAGCTCTCTCTACCAGTTCAAGCTTTCATGGTGTTCATGGGATCTGCTGATGCCAGGATTCTAGAGGTCCATGGCAAGAATGGGACACTCCTCACTTGTTCAACTCACCCCTTCCCCAGGAGTCTCTAAGGATCAGGAAGGAGTTCTGATGCTCAATAGTCCCATACAGAGTTCCTTGCTACACCTCTCATTTCAGCTCAGCATCTGCATTCTTCCTTTATCCACTCTCAATTTCTGTTCTCCAAAGATCTGCTCAAAGAGTGCCAGTATTCTCAATGTTCCAGTCTCTTGGTGGGAGATATTCCTCTCTCAGTGGAAGATGTCAGCCATCTTGGGTCCTCTGCCCAGCTTTTTGTTTTTTAATCGTTCTGCTGAAGGTGTTGGACTATCTAATTTAGGTTTAGTTTTTGTTGCAGTGTTGACTGATGATGTTGAGTATTTTAACCATTTCTACATATTCTTTTGTAAAGTGTATTTCAAGTCATTTGCCCATTTTAGTTTCTATTGATAGTCTATTAATGAATTTTATGAGTTCTTTATATATTACATTTGTGTATCGTATATTCTCATAAACTTTGGATAGTGTATTCATTTACTACACTTTGGATGAGTAAAGGGTTTAATAATAATAAAGTCTAATTTATTATTTTAATAATCTGAGCTCCTTCTAAAAAATTTTTGCTTAACTTTAGGGTCTCAATCTTTCATACAATTTTCTTCCATAAATTCATTGTTTTGTGACTTTTATGTCAATGGTATTATTTTGAGGTAAATTTTTATGTAGCGAGTAAGTTGTTTTAGAATCACTTCTAATATGTCATTCCTTTACTCATTACATTGCTTTGGCATTCTTCATTCATTCAATATGGGTGAAATTCTTGCTTCTCTTGGAACTCTTTATGTGTCCTTCAGCCAATACTATGCTGTCTCAGTTACTGTAGCTCTGTAATCTGGTAATATAAGTCTTCAATATATATTCTTCCTTTTTAATATTATTTTGTATATACTATATCATTTGCAGTTTTGTATAAATTTTATATTTATATATTGTTACAAAAATACCTTAAAGTATTTTCATTATAATATTGAAATATAAAGCAACTTGTGAAAGATTGACATCTTAACAGTATTGGGTCATCCGCTCAAAAGATGTGATATCTATCCATTTAATGGGTCATCTCATTATTTTTCAGCAATGATTTCTAGTTTGTAGTGCCAATTTTTTGTTACACTTATTTTTATGTATTTTATGTATAGGTATACTATGGAAAGTAATATTGCCTGGTATATTTGTCTCAGTTCTATGCCTGATTCTCAGCCATCAACAAACTACGTATTCTTGAATTGGTGCAACTCTTTCAGGTCTCCTGACTACCATAATAAAGTTGGCTGCTTCACTGTACTAAGAATAAGGTCCAATGTGTACCTGTAGAACTTCTCAAAGTTTTTTACCCTGACTTTAGACTTCACTGGGCTCCGTATGTCTGTGCTTAAAAGAAGCAGTGTTTTCTCAGTCCTTCAACCTAGCCGCAGATGACAAAAGACTGAAAATCAGTATAAGATTTAAGTAAAGTTCTTCTCAGTTCCTTTCTGCCTTCAACTGGCTTGCCTTGACTATAAGAAATCTCTCTCAGCTTCTCTAACCTGCCTACAGTCTGTCTCATGAGCACACAGCACAGGTTCAAGAAAAAGACCAAACCGGGCAGGAAATACTGCATCCTTTTGTTTGGGGCTCCTGGGAATCCTAAACCACTGTGCCAACACCTAAGTTAGACTTAAAAGTGTACTTACATTTTATCTGATCTTTTTACCTACTTATCTCTGGCTGTTTCTTCATCTTCCAATGTTGTGCTAAGGATGAAATCAGCCATGAATCTCTTATCTCCTAAGAAAAATTTGTCATTTGATGGATTTATTTCATTATCTTTTTTTTGCCACCTCAGCTCTCTGATGGACATTAAAAAACAAACTGACCAAAAAAAAAAAAAAACTATAATTTCTCAGTTTTCTGTCCTGCTCTTTTTAGGATATAATTTGTGTTTCTTACAAGTTTCTCCATCCTAAGCACAAGCTAAAATTCTATTTATTTTTAGCTGTGTCCCCATCTACTCAACCTCGAACTGAATTTCAGAGGTTGTCATGATAACCTCCTTTTCAAATCTAACTTTTTCATGATATGTTTATGACATTTTCGGGCATTTAATGCATGCAAAACTCAGTTCAATTTTTAAAAAGTAGTTATTTACACATGAATACCAATGAAACCTACAGTTTACAGAGTATAATAGACTGAGTTTCTCGGGAGAAAAATGGAAAGAACACTGGACACAGAGACAGAAGTGGATTTAAATCTGGCTTCGACATTTATTGTCTCTGTGACCTTGAGCTCATATCCTAACTTTGCTGTTTCTCAAAATTTCACCTACAAAGTAGAAAGTAAAATACCTACCACAAGGAATTTATGAAATTAATTAACATATTAAGTGAAGAGTGTATGGTACACAGGTGATTAATCTCTTTTCTTGAATCTGAATAGAAGTGCAAATATCCATCACAGAAGGAATTACAATTCATATAATACTAAAAAATGGCATATCTAAGTCATGCCTATGGTCTGGATTGTGGGTATTTTTACTATATTCAGTAAAAGGGTTTTACACAGCAAATATCTACTAAACTTAACTGTAGAAAACTTATATTACAAAAAAGAAAATCTTTTTCTTGTTTTTCTCAATTTACTCAGTTTTATATCTACTTGTTTTTCACAGGAGATACTGAGATTTTGAATTGTGATTTATAGCTACAAAATGCTACTTTTATGATATTAAATTCGTATTTCTTTTATATGCTACTTTTTTGCTTTGTGTTTTAGAGGTGATTGTTTCTCTCATTTGAAATGTTTTATTTTCTAATGTTTCTGTGCAGTAATTTTAATTATATGTTACTTGCCATATTTAGTTTTTTCTTTTCTTTTCTTTTTTAGACTGCAGTGGCAGCTGTTTTTCTTTTCTTTTTTTTTTTCTTTTCCTCCTGAGACGGAGTGTTGCTCTTGTAACCCAGGCTGGAGTGCAATGGCGTGGTCTCAGCTCACCGCAATCTCCAATGCCTCCCAGGTTCAAGCAATTCTCCTGCCTCAGCCACCCAAGTAGCCAGGATTACCAGTGCTTGCCACCATGCCCAGCTAATTTTCATATTTTTAGTAGTAATGGGATTTCACCATGTTGGCCAGGATGGTCTCAAACTCAAGTTATCCACCCGCCTCAGCCTCCCAAAGTGCTAGGATTACAAGCGTGAGACACCTTGCCCAGCTTTTTCAGCAGTAGCTGTTGCAACATAGGAAAGGGTTAAAGTGTCTTCTGTTAGAATGATGCTTCTTTAACTTATTGTTGCTTTATTGGTAGAGAGAATTGATTTTATAATATTTTCCTGTTTATATAGAAAGCTTAACTTTGATCAGTCACTTCTTTCTTCCTCATCACCACCAAGGCTCCAAGGGGAGCCTGTTTCTTCCAAACTATCTTTTTCCATGTAGCAGTTGTACCCCTTCCTTACCATTTGCCTGTGGCTAATCTACCAGTCTAATCACACTGGCCTCAGGCTACAATATTTCCTCTTTTAGGGTATGACTTTCTTCCAGCTAAGAAATCTTCGTAAAACAATACTTCTGCATTGCCCATGCAATGATGAGAACATCTGCACAATCAAGATAATGAACATATCTACTCATCCCTCAAAGTTTTCTTATGTGCCTGTGTCCATGCTTTATTTTTATTTTTGAGACAGAATTTCACTGTCACCCCAGCTGGAGTACAATGGCACGATCTTTGCTCACTGCAACCTCCACACCCTGAGTCAAGTGATTCTCCTGCCTCAGCCTCCTGAGTAGCTGGGATTATAGACACGTGCCACCAAACCCAGCTAATATTTTTGTATTTTTAGTACAGATAGGGTTTCACCATGTTGGCCAGGCTGGTCTTGAACCCCTGACCTTGTGATCCACCTGCCTTGGCCTTCCAAAGTGCTTGGATTACAGATGTGAGCTACTGTGCCCGGCCCATCCTTCATCTTTATCTTATTCAGACAGTCCTTGATCTGCTTGATTTCATATAGTTTAGTTTTCATTTTCTAGAAGGTTATATAAATGGTATTTACAGTGCATATACTTTTGGATCTGGCTTCACATAGCATAGCTATTTTGAGATTCATCCAAGTTCTTACATGTATCAATAATTCAATTAGGTAAAACAAGAATTCTCCAAACTTTTTCTTATCTTTCAAGGTAGTTTTTTCCAGTCTAGGCCTTTTGAAATTCCATGTAAATTTTATAATAATCTTGATAATTTCTATACAAAAGCCTGATGAAATACTAATTAAAAATGCATTGAATCTGTAGATATTTTAGGAACAAGTAACATAATGCCACATCTTTTGATCTATCAGCTTGGTATCGTTCTATATTCATAGAAATCTTAATTTTGTTTTTATCAGTTTAGTGGTTTTTACATCTTTTGTTCAATTTATTGCTAAATATTGTGTATTCTAATTCTAATTATTTGTTGCTAATATATACAAATACTCCATAACTTCCAAGCTTGCTAGACATAGGTACTAGTTACCTTTTTTCATAGATTTCTAAGATTTTCTGCATAGATAATATCACCTATAAATATAGATTTAATCTTTGCTTTCTAATTTGTGATTCTTTTCCTAGTTTATTGCATAGCTAAAATCTCCCATATAATGTTTAATAGATGAGGTAAGAACATTCTTTCTGCATTTCTGATCTTAGAGGAAAAGCATTTCATTTTAATCATTACATATATTATCTACAGTTTTATCATATATGCCGTTTATCAGGTTGAGAAATTTTGTTTATAATTATTTTGCTGAGAGTGTTACCATAAATGGAGATTTGGTTCTTTGAAATGCTTGAAATTACTGTTATGCATTTTTCATGGTTAATTTAATGCTATTAATTTTTAATTAGCCTTGCATTCTTACACTTAATCATGATGCATTATCTATATATATATAGAGAGAGAGAGAGAGACAGAGAGGGATTTAATTAAAAAAAATTTTTGTATTTATTTTTATGAAACACGTTGCTGTGTACTTTTCTTATAATATCTTTGGTTTAAGTATTAGGATAATACTTAAACATTAGGATAATGTTGGCCTCATATAATGAGTCTGAAAATGTTTCTACAACTCTATTTTCTGAAAAAAGCTGTAATATTGGAAATGTTCCTTCCTTCAATGTTTGGTGGAATTTTCCAGGGATATCATCTGAAACTAGAGTTTTCTTTTTATGACTGTTTTAGCTAAAATTCCAATTTCTTCTATCACATGTTCACTGTTTACTTTGATATAGAGCTATTTAGGTTATATATTATCTTTTTAAGTGAGTTGAGTAGTTTCTGTCATTTAAGATAGTTGTCAGTTCATCTAAAATTTTGAATTTATTGACAGGGATCTTAACTGTATTTCCCTATTAAACTGTTAACACTTAAAAGAACTGCAGCGATGTCATCTTCCTTTTTCCTGACATTTGTAATTTGTCGTTTTTCTTACATTTTTCAATCAGCTTGGCTTGAGGCTTATCAACTTTACTGATCTTTGCATTCTTCTGTTTCTTATTTCATTGTTTTCTGCACTTACATTTATTTTCTATTAATTGTAATAGATTTCTAATTACTAATATGAGCTCTATTTCTTTAAATAGTGTTCACATCTATTATTTTTTTTCTCAAAGCACTGCTTTAGTCAAAGATTAGAAATTGACACATTGATTTCTTATTTGATGCTATGTTATTTAGAAGTATGTTATTTACTTTCTACATTAGACTATTTCAAGTATCTCTGTGTTATTAATTTCTAATTGAATCCCACTGAAGGCAGATAATAAATCTTGTATTATATACATAAATTTAAAATACTGAGACATGTTTTATGGCTCAGAAAGCAATGTATCATGTTACATGTTCACTGTTTACTTGAAGAATATATTCACACATACCCCAACAAGAACAACATTACTCACATTTGACTGTATTCTAAATTTAACTTCTTAGTTTATATGAAAATTAGAATTCACATTATCTTTTAGTATGTTATCAAAAAATGTTGAAAAACTAACAAAGTTAATACTGTTTTAAAACTGAGATTTCTTGGATTAACATGACTATGCGTAAGGAAAAATATCTAATCAAGGAAAATGCTTCTCAAATTTTAGCTATGTATTTATGTTGTAAATCTACCCTAAACACTCACAGAAAGTCTCAGCTCACAGTGATGGAGTATTAAGAATAAGGAATATATGATAAGTTTTACAGATGATCTATAATGTTATTATATCTAAACAGCTGGTGGCCCAGGCAAGTTAACACTTAATGTTAACCATCATACAGTCCCTGAAGAAGAATATTAAAATAATTATGTGCTATTTACTTAAGATATTTTTGTATTTAAAGGATACTCTTCTAATGCTATTTCACAAATGAACAAAATATATCATCTACAAATCAAGTTGATAAAGCACGTAATTCTTGTCAGACCCTTTCAAGTCTTTAACTCTGTGCAGTTATATGGAAAAGATTTTATAGTAGATACACTGCCTTGATATTTAAATTATATTTGTAAGGCTATACATATGGTAATATTGTAATACATAGAAATTGGAGACCATTATAAAAACTTGAGTTTAGATATATATGCATTTGTATAAATTTGAATCTTAGGATTACAGAACAGTATAATGAGGTACAGGCCAACAGGGAAGACATGAGTTTTATTAAAGATGTTTATCTGAGATTCTTTTGTGGACAAATTGCCTCAAATCCCCATCAACTGCCATGGAAGCCGTAATTTTATACATCTGATTCACAAAGTGAGTAGTGAATATCATTTCTTGGTGCACAAATATCTGCCTCTTGTCAGGCAGTTTTCGCATTTCATCTCTTTGTCCTTGACAAGTTGGAATTAGAGTCTTCAGTTTCAAAGTGATCGGTGTGAAATGCTGTTATGATAAAAGTGCTGTGATACCAAGAAAAGCAAAACCAGAAGCAAAATCATAAAATAATCCATAACAATACAAACTCGCAATACAGAAATGTTTTCAAAACACATACATACACACAGTAAAAAAAAAAAAACAAAAAACAACAACAAAAAACACACCTTGTCATTTACACTGCAAAAGAAAGATAGTAATTTTTTTTTTCTGTCAATAGCTGCTGGATATTCTGCCAAATGTATGTTTCTTTTTCAACTTTTATTACAAGTCAAAATGTCGATACCCACAAAATGTAGAGATTTGTCAAGAATATTGAGGCCCAATCTTCCTTTTCCTAAAACAGAGGCTATTAATTCTAGGAAACTCAAAATTGAGGTGAGTGTCTCACAGTGCATAGGAGCCAGGGCTGCCTCAAACTTTTCTGATACCAATCAGAGGATGCCTTCATTTTCTTCACCTTTCTCTCCAGAATGTCATGAATACATGGCTTGATCTCATTCTGATGCAAATAACACCCACGGCCAGATGAGTACAGAGGCTCCAAATTGGGAAGGAAACCCAATGGAATCAATCCACATACGCTCAAAGAAGGTAAAGACAAGGATGTGGTTTTAAAAATCAATTCAGATGAATGAATTGCTGTCAGGAATAGAACTGCAGATTTCACTTTGAACAACTAATTACATCAAATGTGTTCTGAATGGGTTTCTATTATATTTAAAAGTTACTGAAAAATTCTGATAGCTAAATATTTTTGTTCTGTCATTTTTGGTGCAAGTCACCTTATTAGGACAGAGTTCTATAAGATAAAAGTTATAATTAAGAATGAATATGAATGTACATATAATGAAAAGTATATGTATAATCTATTTTTTAATATAAATCAACTTGACTCTTAATCCAGGTTTGAAATGTGTGGGTCCACTATATGCATATTTTATTCTCCATCTGTCACCCATGAAACAGCAAGACCAACACTTCCTCCTCTGCCTTCTGAATGTGAGTATGACAAGGATGAAGACCTTTATGATGATCAACTTCCATTTAATAATAAATGCCTTTCTCTAACTTACTTTACAATAATGTTTTCTAAAGGAGATGGTTACCATAGAAGGGGAGTAGTAAACTTCAGTCCCTTAATCAGCAATTTCAGAGTTAGCTATAAATAAAACATATTTACAACTATTTATACACAAATATAGAAAATACACAAAACTTAGAGGTATAGAGTACACATGGAAGTATATCAGTGGGAACACAGAGCATAATTTGAAAAATGATTTTCCAGTCTTTTCTCCTTTTCCAGTTGATCAACCAGTTTGAAAACTTTTGCAGGACACATGTCTTTAGTAACGTCTTTCCAATGCTTTGAGATTTATATTTTCTTTGGCAATCTGGTAAGTAGCTTTATGGAATGCATCAGGAAAACGTTATTATTAACGGTGTAAAAGTGTTCCTATTTCTCCACATCCTCTTCAGCATCTGTTGAATCCAGATTTTTTAATGATTGCCATTCTAACTGGCGTGAGATGGTGGTTTTGATTTGCATTTCTCTAATGATCAGTGATGATGAGCATTTTTTCATATGTTTGTTGGCCACATAAATGTCTTCTTTTGAAAAGTGTCTGTTCATATTCTTCACCCATTTTTTGATGGGGTTTTTGTCTTGTAAATTTGTTTCAGTTCTTTGTAGATTCTGGATATTAGCCCTTTCTCAGATGGGTAGATTGCAAAAATTGTTTCCCATTCTGTTAGTTGTCCATTCACTCTAATTATTGTTTCTTTTGCTGTGCGGAAGCTCTTAAGTTTAATTAGATCCCATTTGTCTATTTTGGTTTTTGTTGCTAATGCTTTTGGTGTTTTAGTCATGAAGTCGTTGCCTGTGCCTATGTCCTGAATGGTGTTCTTAGGTTTAAATTTTTAATCCATCTGGAGTTAATTTTTGTATAAGGTGTAAGGAAGGGGTCCTGTTTCAGGTTTCTGCATATGGCTATCCAATTTTCCCAACACCACTTATTAAACAGGGAATCCTTTCCCCATTGCTTTTGTCAGGTTTTTCAAAACCTGACAGATGGCTGTAGATGTGTGGTGGTACCTCCAAGGTCTCTGTTCTGTTCCATTGGTCTATATCTCTGTTTTGATACCAGTACCATGCTGTTTTGATTACTGTAGCCTTGTAGAATAATAGTTTAGTTTGAAGTCAGATAGCATGATGCCTTCCTTCAGCTTTGTTCTTTTTGCTGAGGGTAATCTTGGTTATGTGGGCTCTTTTTTGGTTCCATATAAGTTTAAGGTGGTTTTTCCAGTTCTGTGAAGAAGATCAATGGTAGCTTGATGGGAATAGCATTGAATCTATAAATTACTTGGGGCAGTATGGCCATCTTCACGATACTGATTCTTCCTAACCATGAGCATGGAATGTTTTTTCTCCTGTTTGTGTCCTCTCTTATTTCCTTGAGCAGTGGTTTTTAGTTGTCCTTCAAGAGGTCCTTCACGTCCCTTGTTAGTTGTATTCCTGGGTATGTTACTCTATTTGTAGCAATTGTGAAAGGAAGTTTGCTCATGATTTGGCTCTCTGTTTCTCTGTTATTGGTGTATAGGAATGCTTGTGATTTTTGTGTCCTGAGACTTTGCTGAAGTTGCTTATCATCTTAAGGAGATTTTGGGCTGAGATGATGGGGTTTTCTAAATATACAGTCATGTCATCTGCAAACAGAGACAATTTGACTTCTTCTTTTCCTAACTGAATATCCTTTATTTCTTTATTTTGCCTGATTACTCTGGCTCCTGTGTTGAATAGGAGGGGTGAGAGAAGGCACCCTTGTGTAGTGCCAGTTTTCAAAGGGAATGCTTCCAGTTTGGGCCCATTCAGTATGATATTGGCTGTGTGTTAAGAAGTGAAGACTCTAATTGTGAAAGTGTCCCCTTGGAAGGTTTAGAGTTCTCATTTGAACTGTCCTACTTATAAAACTGAAATATTAAGAAAACCCTCATGTCTTCACAGTTACTAATCAATCACAATTCTAAACAGGAAATACTGAACTGAGCTTAGGTGTCTGGATCACCAATGTGAAAACATGCAACTTTACCTTAATGGTGGCTAATGGCTTTGAGGTGCCTATTTGCATAAGAGGAGGCTAGATGACTCTGATGACCTGCCTTTTGGCCCAGGCTATAATAACTACTGCCATTTTGCAGAAGTCATGAATATAAATGAAGTTTTAAATAGCTTCTATTGAAGTTATTTAGTCAACAGAAAAACTTCAATTGACTATAAAAATATTTTGTTTCTATTGGTGATTAGTTATATGTATTGTTAATGATCATTTTTATTTTTAACCTTAAATTTATAATTGAAGAAAATACTAGGGATCCCAAGATGGCCAAATAAGAGGCAGCTCTCAGCGAAAGAGATGCAGAAACTGAGAGGTCTCCACAATTCTAAAAGAGGTACCAGGTTCATTTTGTGGGTCTGGTTGGACAGTGGGTATAAACCAAATAGGGCAAGTTGAGGCAAGGCAGGGCACAGCCCCACCCAGGAGGTTTGTGAACCCATCAGAGGACTAGGGGATCGCCCCCTCTGGGAGTTCGGTTTGGTTTCAGTGCCCCACCCAAGCCCTCTATAACCCACAGAACAGGAGATCCTCACCAGGCTGAAGAGCCTCAGCAAGCTTCCTGAACAGGGCAGAACAGCAACTTTAGCCAGTGCCAGGGCATAGATCCAGGAAGAAGCACTGGCTGACACGAAAGCCAGAAAGCTGACTGGATGGATCCCAAACAGAGAAACAGCTCATACAGAAGGACGGGTCACCTTCACCTCGACAAAGCCCAGCAGACTGAAAAAAAAAAAACTCTCATGCCAAAGTTTCGCACCTAGAGAACAACAAGGAACGATCCAGCCACCATTGCAGAAGCCGGCCTAACTAACTTTCCTGAGTAAAACACACAGCAGCTTCCCTGAATCTGTGGCAGCCCAGCACCGCCTCTGCAGGCAGACAAAGGAAACACTGCCTCCCCAAGCAGCTCCCTGAGATCAAAACTATATAAATCCAATGAGATGGGAAAAAACCAGAATGCCTTGCCCCCACCACAAGACCATAACTCCTCACCAGCAATGGAACAAAGCTGGATTGAGAACGAATTTGATGAATTGACAGAAGCAGGCTTCAAAAGGTGGATAATAACAAACTTCTCTGACTTAAAGGAACATGTTCTTACCCAATACAAAGAATTAAAACCTTGAAAAAAGGTTAGACGAAATGCTAACTAGAATAACCAGCTTAAGGAAGAACATAAATGACTTGATGGAGCTGAAAAACACAGCAGAAGAACTTCATGAAGCATACACAAGTTTCAATAGCCAAATAGATCAAGCAGAAGAAATATCAGAGATTGAAGATCAACTTAATGAAACAAAACAAGAAGGCAAGAAAAGAGAACAAAGAATGAAAAGAAATGAACAAAGCCTTCAAGAAATATGGGTTTCTGTGAAAAGACCTAATCTATGTGTCATCGGTGTACCAGAGGATGATGGGGAGAATGAATCCAAGCTGGAAAATACTCTTCAGGATATTATCCAGGAGAACTTTGCCAACATTCAAATACAGGAAATAAAACACCACAACAACACTCCTCTAGAAGAGCAACCCCAAGGCACATAATTATGAGATTCGCCAGGGTTGAGAAAAGGAAAAAATACTGAGGGCAGCCAGAGAGAAAGGTCAGGTCACTTACAAAGGGAAGCCCATCAGACACACAGCAGATCTCTCGGCAGAAATCCTATAAGCCAGAAGAGAGTAGGGGCCAATATTCAACATCCTTAAAGAAAAGAACTTTCACATCCAGCCAAACTAAGCTTCATAAGTGATGGAGAAATAAAATCCTTTAAGGACAAGCAATTGCTGAGAGACTTTGTCACTACCAGACCTGCCCTCCAAGAGCTCCTGAGCACAGAAAGGAACAATCAGTACCAGCCACTGCAAAAAAGAACCAAATGGTAAAGACCAACAACACAATGAAGAAATTATGCTAACCAAAAGGCAAAACAACCAGTAATAACATGGCAGGATCAAACTCAAACATAACAGTATTCAGATTAAATGTAAATGGACTAAATGCCCCAATCAAAAGAGACAGACTGGCAAATTGGATAAAAAGCCAAGAATCATCAGTGTGCTGTATTTAGGAGACCCATCTCATGTGCAAAGACACACATAGACTCAAAGGGATGGAAGAAGACTTACCAAGCAAATGGAGAGCAAAAAAAAAAGCAGGGATGGCAATCCTAGTCTGATAAAATGGACTTTAAACCAACAAAGAAAGAGACAAAGAAGGGCATTACATAATGGTAAAAGGATCAATACAATGAGAAAAATTAACTATCCTGAATATATATGCACCCAATACAGGAGCACTCAGATACATAAAGCATGTCTTTAATGACCTACAAAAAGACTTAGACTCCCACACAATAATAATGGGAGACTTTAACATCACACTGTCAATATTGGATAGATCAACCAGACAGAAAATCAACAAGGAAATTCGGGACTTGAACACAGATCTGAACCAAGCAAACCTAATAGACATTTACAGAACTCTCAACCCCAAATCCACAGAATATATATTCTTCTCAGCATCACATTGCACTTACTCTAAAATAGACCACATAATTGGAAGTAAATCACTCCTCAGCAAATGCAAAAGAATGGAAATCATAACAAACAGTCTCTCAGACCACAGTGCAATCAAATAAGAACTCAGAATTAAGAAACTAACTAACTCAGAGCTGCACAGCTTCAGGGAAACTGAACCGGCTCCTGAATGTCGACTGGATAAACAATGAAATGAAGGCAGAAATAAAGATGTTCTTTGAAACCAACGACAATGCAGACACAACATACCAGAATCTCTGGGACACATTTAAGGCAGTGTCTAGAGGGAAATTCACAGCAATAAATGCCCACATGAGGAGCAATGAAAGGTCTAAAATCGATAACCTATCATCAAAATGGAAAGAGTTAGAGGAGCAAGATCAAAAAAACTCAAAAGCTAGCAGAAGACAAGAAATAACTAAGATCAGAGCAGAACTGAAGGAGACAGAGATATGAAAACCCTTCAAAAAATCAATAAATATAAGATTTGGTTTTTTGAAAAGATCAACAAAATAGGCCACTAACAAGATTAATAAAAAAGACAAGACAGACGAATCAAATAGCTGCAATAAAAAACAATAAAGGGGACATCACCACCGATTCCACAGAAATGCAAACTACCATCAGAGATTACTACAAACAACTCTATGCACACAAACCAGTAAACCTGGAAGAAATGGATAAATTCCTGGACACTTGCAGTCTCCCAAGATTAAACCAGGAAGAAGTCAAAACCCTGAATAGACCAATAACAAGGGATGAAGTTGAGGCAGCAATAAATAGGCTACCAACTAAAAAAAGCCCAGGTCCAGACAGGTTTACAGCTGAATTCTACCAGACGTACAAAGAGGAGCTGGTACCATTCCTTCTGAAACTATTCCAAACAATACAAAAAGAGGGAATCCTCCCCAACTCATTTTATGAGACCAACATCATCCTAATACCAAAACCAGGCAGAGACGCAACTAAAAAAGAAAACTTAAGGCGAATATCCATGAGGAACACCGATGCAAAAATCTTCAATAAAATACTGTCAAAGAGAATGCAACAGCAAATCAAAAAGCTTATTCATCATGATGGAGTAGGCTTTATCCCAGGGATGCAAGGCTGGTTCAACATACGCAAGTCTATAAACGTAATCCACCACATAAACAGAACCAAAGACAAAAACCACATGATTATCTCAATAGATGCAGAGAAGGCATTCATCAAAATTCAACAGCCCTTTATGCTAAAAACTTTCAATAGACTAGGCATTGATGGATTGTATCTCAAAATAATAAGAGCTATTTATGACAAACCCACAGCCAATATCATACTGAACAGGCAAAAACTGGAAGCATTTCCTTCGAAATCTGGCACAAGACAAGGATGCCCTCCTCTTACCACTCCTATTCAATATAATATTGGAAGTTCTAGCCAGAGCAATCAGCAAGAAAAAGAAATAAGGGTATTCATTGAGGAAAAGAGGAAGCCAAATTGTCTCTATTTGCAGATGACATGATTGTATATTTGGAAGACCCCATTGTCTCAGCCCAAAATCTCCTGAAACAGATAAGCAAATTCAGCAGTCTCAGGATGCAGAAATCACAAGCATTTCTAGACACCAATAACAGACAAACAGAGAGCCAAATCAAAAGTAAATTCCCATTCACAACTGCTACAAAGAGAATAAAATACCTAGGAATACAACTAACAAAGGATGTAAAGGACCTCTTCAAGGAGAACTACAAACCACTGCTCAAGGAAATAAGAGAGGACACAAACAGATGGAAAAACATCCATGCTCATGGTTAGGAAGTATCAATATCGTGAAAATGGCCATACTGCCCAAAGTAATTTATAGATTCAATGCTATCCCCATCAAACTATCAATTACCTTCTTCATTGAACTGGAAAAAACCACCTTAAACTTTATATGGAACCAAAAGAGAGCCCACATAGCCCAAACAATCCTAAGCACAAAGAACAAAGCTAGAGGCATCATGATGCCTGACTTCAAACTATACTACAATGCCACAGTAATCAATACAGCATGGTACTGGTACCAAAACAGAGACACAGACCAGTGGAACAGAACAGAGGCCTCAGAAGCAACACCACACAGCTACAATCATCTGATCTTTGACAAATCTGAGAAAAGCTATGGAGAAAAGATTCCCTGTTTAGTAAATGGTGTTGGGAAAACTGGCTAGCAATGTGCATAAAGCAGAAACTGGACCCCTTCCTGACACCTTACACTAAAATTAACTCCAGATGGATTAAAGACTTAAACATAAGACCTAACACCATAAAAACCTTAGAAGAAAATCTAGACAAAATCATTCAGGACATAGGCATAGGCAAGGACTTCATGGCTAAAACACCAAAAGCCAAAATAGACAAATGGGATCTAATTAGACTCCAGAGCTTCTGTACAGCAAAAGAAACAATCATTAGCGTGAACTGGCAACCAACAGAATGGGGAAAAATTTTTGCAATATACCCATCTGACAAAGGACTAATATCCAGAATCTACAAAGAACTAAAACAGATTTACAAGAAACAAGCAAACAAACCCATTCAAAAGTGGGTAAAGGATATGAACAGACACTTTTCAAAAGAAGACATCTATGAGGCCAACACACATATGAAAAAATGCTCATCATCACTGGTCATTAGAGAAATGCAAATCAAAACCACATTGAGATACCGTCTCATGCCAGTTAGAATGGCAATCATTAAAAAATCTGGAGACAACAGATGTTGGAGAGGATGTGGAGAAATAGGAACACTTTTACACTGTTGGTGGGAGTGTAAACTAGTGCAACCATTGTGGAAGACAGTGTGGCGATTCCTCAAGGATCTAGAAATAGAAATACCATTTGACCCAGCAATCCCATTACTGGGTATATACCCAAAGAATTATAAATTGTTCTATTATAAAGACATATGCACACGTATGTTCACTGCGGCACTGATTACAATAGCAAAGACCTGGAACCAACCCAAATGTCCATCAACAATAGACTGGATAAAGAAAATGTGGCACATATATACACCATGGAATACTATGCAGCCATAAAAAATGATGAGTTCGTGTCCTTCACAGGAACATGGATGAATCTGGAAACCATCATTTTCAGCAAACTGACACAAGTACAGAAAATCAAACACCACATGGTATCACTCATAGATGGGTGTTGAACAATTAGAACACGTGGACACAGGAAGGGTAGCATCACATACCACAGTCAGTTGGCGGGGACTAGGGGAGGGATAATATGGGGAGAAATATCAGATATAGGTGATGGGGGAGGAAGGCAGCAAACCACCTTGCCATGTATGTACCTATGCAACAATCCTGCAGGGTGATCTGCACATGTACCCCAGAACCTTAAGTACGATTGAAAAAAAAAAAGAAAGAAAATACAAAGTTTTGTTTAGAGGCTATAAAAATACAGATGTAATTTTTCTCAAGTTTTAAGACTGAGAATTTATAACATCCTTTAAATATTCTTATTTTAAAAGTAAATATAAATTTTATTGTTTCCTTCAAGCTATGGCACAGATATTTATTTGTTAAAATGTACATGGCATACTATACAACTATTTTGTATATATGCCACATTTAATTTTTTTTTTTTTTTTTTTTTTTTTGAGACGGAGTTTCACTCTTGTTACCCAGGCTGGAGTGCAATGGCGCGATCTCGGCTCACCGCAACCTCCGCCTCCCGGGTTCAGGCAATTCTCCTGCCTCAGCCTCCTGAGTAGCTGGGATTACAGGCACGCGCCACCATGCCCAGCTAATTTTTTTGTATTAGTAGAGACGGGGTTTCACCATGTTGACCAGGATGGTCTCGATCTCTTGACCTCGTGATCCACCCGCCTCAGCCTCCCAAAGTGCTAGGATTACAGGCTTGAGCCACTGCGCCCAGCCAACCACATTTAATTTTTTAAAATTTCTTATATTATTCAGATTAACTACTCTCACTTGGACAAGAGTCAGACATTTCTAGTGGAGAGATGAAAGTTGCCAGTACTCTCTAACTTGGGGAATACACATTGCCTCAAAATTTTCAGGGTAGATATACATAACAATTTTCATTTTCTGGAGCCTGTTTTCTATATCTATGGTGAGGTCGATATGTAATCCTATATAGGTCTATTTGGTGCAAATCATTTATATTACTACAGTAGAAGGATAAAATTGACCTTGCTATTTGCTCGTTATTTGCCTTATAAAAGATCCTCTATTTATGCCTTCTTTCAATTTATTTTTTATTTTTGAGAAGCAATATGCTACATGATAGAAAAATTAAAATATAGAAAAAGAAAAATCATGGCTAAAATAGATCTAGAACCCAGGTGCCTTATTAAATGCATAAATATATATTTATATATTTTTTAGAAGTTATTTTCAAATATGGTAATATATATACTTCTTTTTAACCATTGTGTGGCTCTCAAAAAGACATAATGGATATCAAGATTTCTATAAAATAGAAATTAAAGTATAATAAGGATATATTAAATAATTATACCAGTTACCAAAAACCTATTTTCGGGCAACTCTGTATCTGACAAATGAAACTTAACTAGAATAATGCAAAGAAATTGCTCTGGCCATGAGTGTGACTAGTATTCCTAGGTCATAGTTTAATTTTTCTTACTATATGGAAATGTTACTGCTGATCTGTGAATTAGCCATTATATCAAATTGTTTTGTCTAGTTTTGATGATAAATTACACTAAGTTACGTATAATCTCTTTCCCACATGCAGAGTCTCATGCGTCAAAGAGAGAGAGAGAAGCAGCAGGCCTTAGACCTTGACATAATCAGACAGATAGTGATGTCTTAGGAATGGCAGAGTAAGGTGCTTGAATTCGAGGTCCACTTATTGAAACTACCATCACCTGGCAAACACTGACAGAATCATCAGCTCTGTTTTAGGAACCCTAGAACCTAATATAATTCAGAATTTAAAACCAGAGGACGACTTAATGAAGGAAAAGGTAGCTGAAATTTGGTTAAAAAGCATTAGGTATTTTCACTCATCTGGTAACCATCTCATTCCCCAACATGGCAGGCATGGCATTCATGGGAATGGCAAACCACGTTCCTAGTGAACTTTGCTGGTGTTAGCGCTGATGGAAACTGTTTTTAAAATATTGTAGTTGTGTGTTTTGACCTATTGGGTTGTTCTCTAAACAAACAGTGTAGAGGCTGACATTTATTTCTCTCTCCCCAACAATAAAGCTGGAGTGATCTTCTACATAGTGACTGCATCTTTCAAAATGTTTAAAGACATACACTGTACCTGCCTGAAGGAGGAGACAGCAGATAGGGCAAGCATCAGACAACTCTAAAGCCTGGGAAAGACGAAGCTCAGGAGGAAATTCCTTGAAGAAATAAAAACATAGAAGCTTCATTCTGTTAACAGGGTGTACAATATGCATGACCAGGACTAAAAGCGGGCTCTGAATAGAACTGGGTGAACCCCAGGAATGCACCTTTGGGATAACTGTGAGCTCTACAAAAGCAAAATATTAAGGTTAAGGCACAGTTCTGGGTAGTCTGGCTTAGTACTGAAGTAACAAGCTCAGAGCTAATTGCACAAATTAGTAGAGTAGGATTTTCTGTTATTTTTAACTCCAAATGTGTTAAAAAATCTCTATCAGGTCACTTGCTTACTGCTGAGATAATGGAACATCGACTTCAGTAACCATACAGCATAAGGAATACAATCTTTGCAAAAACAGTTTAGAAAACTCACCAACTAGACAAGTAGAGCCCTAAAATTAACACCAGCAAACCCAGGGAATAGGAGAATCTAATTTCCAGAGTTACATTTATGCACAATTTTACTATGAGGAGAATCTAATTTCTAGAGTTACTACATTTAAATATAAAAAACTGCACATTTGTGTTTTTTAAAAATCACAAGGCATAAAAAGAAAAAGGAAAGTATGGTCTATTCACATGGAAAAAAACAAAAAAGACATTAGCAGGTTGTAAGGAAGCACATACATTGGAATTAGTAGATAAACCATTAAATTAACTATCTTAACAATGCTTAAAAGGCTAAAGGAAGTCATGGCCAAAGAACTAAAGAAAAGTGGAAAAATAATGTCTAAAGAAGGAAAATATTAATAAAGAAATACTAAATTCTAGTGCCAAAAAGTAAAATAGTTTAAATTTTAAAAGAAGTTAGTAAAATAATTCAACAGCAGCTTTCCAAAGGCAGAAGAAAGAACTAGCAAATTTGGAAACAATACAATAAGAATTAGAATTATCAACTCAGAAGGATAGAAAAAAAATAAAAATGAAGAGAAGCTAAAAGCTTTGGGACAACATTGAGCACATTATGGGAGTCTAAAATGAAGAAAAGAGAGATAATGGAACAAAAAATTTTGAAGAAATAGTGACTGAAAACTTTCCAAGTTTAATGGAGAGTATGAGCTGCATAGTCAGGAGCTTAAAAAGTACTCCAAATAGGCCGGGCACGGTGGCTTACACCTGTAATCCCAGCACTTTGGGAGGCCGAGGCAGGCAGATCACGAGATCAGGAGTTGAAGACCAGACTGGCCAAAATAGCAAAACCTCATCTCTACTAAAAATATAAAAATTAGCCAGGTATGGTGGCATGCACCTGTAGTCCCAGCTACTCAGGAGGCTGAGGCAGGTGAATTGCTTGAACCCAGGACGGGGAGGTTGTAGTGAGCCAAGATTGCACCACTGCATTCCAGCTTGGGCAACAGAGTGAGACTTCTTCTCAAAAATAAATTGATACTCCAAATAGTGTCAGCTTATAAAGATCACAGACATAAACCATAATAAAATTTTTAAAAAGATAAAATCTTGAAAACAAGCGAGTAGCAAGTTTTACATACAAGGGATCCTCAATAGGATTAACAGCTAATTTCTAATCAGTACCTTTAGAACAACATATTTAAAGTATTAAAAGGAAAACAATAAAGTCAACCAAAAATTCTGTGATATGTAAAACTACTCTTCAAGTACATCCCAAATACACAAAAGTTGAGGCAATGATTTTCTGGTAGATCTCCTCTACAAAAATGGTTATGCGAATCCTTCAAGATGAATTCAAGCACTACAGTACGCAAAGACATATGGAAAGGGAAAGAACGCTAGAAAGATAATTGTAGCAATAAATATAAGTGCCAGGATTATATTTTTTGTAACTCCTGTTATTGTTTACATGATATAAAAAATAAATGCACAAAAATATAAAACCACGTTAATTGGCAAATAGTGTATCAAGATAAATTTTATGAAATAGAAACTTAAAGACAGGATGAGGCTAAATAGGAGCAAAGTTTAATATGTTAGAGATGATAAATGGGTATCAATTCAAACTAGATTGTTATAAATTTAGATGTTGATTATAATCCACATGGTAACAACCAAGAAAATATCTAAAGAAGGAAGACAAAAGAGATGAGAAATGAATAAAATGGGTACAATGCAAAAAAAAAAAAAGAAAATGAACACACAAAGAAGTATGTTTAATGGAGAAAATAAGAAACGATAAAGTGGAAAGACCATCTAAACAGATCAATAGAAAATTGAGAACTTAAGCAACACAATGTATCAGCAAGACCTAACAGATATATACTGAATAACCTACTAACAAAAGCATAATTTTCATTCTTCTTAAGGTACATGAGATGTTTTCTGGAATAGATCATATATTGGACCACTAAACATGTCTTAAATTTTAAAATATGAGAATTTTACAAAATATATTATCGGCCTAGAATGGAATAAAGCTAAAACTTAGAAGGAAAACGGGAAATTCACAAATGCAGAGAAATTTAAAAACACACTTTTAAACATGTTGAAGTAGAAATCACAAAGGAAATTAAAAAACTACATAGAGCCCATACAAACAAAATCACAGTATACCAAAACTATTAGGTGCAGTAGAACAGGTGCTGAGAGGGCATATAGCTGTAAGCACCTACATTAATAAAGAAGAAACTCCATTAATAAAGAATATGAAGCACAAACTAGACCCAGAGGTAGCTGAAGGAAGGAAATAATAGATCAGAGTAGAGACAAGTGAAATAAAGATGACAAACAACAATAGAATCAATGAAAATAAAAGTTGTTTCTTTAAAAGGATCAATAAAATGGCAAACCTTTACCTTAAATAAAATCAGAGCTGAATGCAGGTACATAACTGCTGACCTTACAGATACAAAAGGATTATAATTGGAAACTGTGATCAACTGTAGGCCTACAAATTATTTAGATGAACGAAACAAATTCATAGCAACACACAAATTACAAAACTGATTCAAGAAAATACAGAAAATCTGAACAGAACTACAGTCAGCAGATTGAACCAGTATTTAAAAACTCTCACAACAACAAAATTTGTGGGATTGATGGCTTTGTTGGTAAAATTCTACCAAACATTTGTTAAAACTAATTCTCAAAATTTTCAAAAAATAGAAGAGAAGGGAGTACTTCCTATGAGGCCAGAGTTAGCCTTCTTCTAAAGCCAGGGGATTGGAGGGAGGAATAGAAAACATCGCAAGCAAGAAAAATTGAAGAATAATGCCTCTCATGGAGATATGGAGATGTGTATGTGTGTGTGTGTATGCAAATTTCATCACACCATCACACAGAATAGCAAATCAGAGCATATTAAAAGAATTATACATGACAACCAAATGTGATTTATCCCAGGAATGCAAGGATAGGTCAGTATATGATAATCAATTTAATACACTACATTAATAGAAAAAGATAAAATCATTACAGGATTATTGCCTTTGATCTAGAAAAAGCATGACAAAATCCAACATCGATTCATGATAAATACTCAATATACAAAACTAAAAGGAAATTCTTCAAAACAAAGGCTATATATAGAAAGCCAACAGCTAACATCATAGTCAGTAGGAGAAGATCAGAAGTTTTTAATACTAAAATCAGAAACAAGACAAGGATGCCGATTTTCACCACTTCTGTGTTTGACATTGTACAGGGATATTCTAATCAGAGCACTTAGGGAAGAAAAGGAATTAAAAGGCAATCCAACTGGAAAGAAAGAACTACCTCTACTTGCAGATGACAACATCCTAAATGTAGAGAATGCTAAAGAATATACACATATATACAATACATGCACATAAGTTCAGAAACTACTAAAGCTAATAAATTGATTTAGAAAACTTCGAAGGTACAAAGCCAATATATAAAAATCAACTGTGATTCTATAATAAGCTATGAACAATCCAAAGGATGAAATTAAGAAAAAAAAATTCTATTCAAAGTAGTACCCAAAAGAATAAAATAGCTAGAAATAAATTTTAACATTGAAAGTAAATGTTTATATGCTGAAGACTACAAAACATTGCTGAAAGAATACATAAACACATTCTGTCTTCATAAATTGAACTAGCTAATAACACATTTTCTTTATCCAGTTATTTGATGATCAACATTTGGGTTGCTTATACCTCTTAGTTCTTGTGAATAATGTTGCAGCTAACATGAGTGTGAAAATACTTTTTCTAGATCATGCTTTTGTGTATATACTAAGAAGTGGGACTGTTAGATTATATGGTAATTCTATATTTAATTTTTTAAGGAACCTCACTTTTTCTAAAATGCACAAAAAATTATATATTTTTGGCCACTTGATATTTGGCAAAGGTGCCAAGACTATTGACTAAGAGACAGAACGGTCTTTTCTAAAAACGGTATTGACATCTGGATAACCAACATGTAGAAAATGAAGTTGGACTACATCATACCATATATAAAAGTTACTCAATGTGGATGAATCACTTAGATATAATATCAAAAACTATTAAGGTCTTAGATAAAACATAGGGATAACTTCATGACCTTTTATATGTGAAACCAAAAGTCTGGGCAACAAAAGGAAAATAGATAAATTATACTTCTTCAAAAGTGTCCAGGCTCCAGCAGACCCCAGATAAATCAGGTTGGTCTCCAAGATTTTAAGCCAGCGCTTGAAATCCTAGGCTCCAGACTGTGGACCTAGGCTTTATGCCGCCCCCAGCACCTGGAGGGCCCCAGGCCCCAGGCCTGTCCCCATAGCCCAAGCTCCAGAGGACCCAGGTCTACGACTGTTCCAGCAGAACAATGGTTCAGGCCCCTGCCAGGGGACCCAGGTGCCAGGCCAGCTCCTGTGACCCTGGTTTTAGGCTGACCACCATGGATACAAGCTCCAGGCCTAAACACACAGCTGATATCCTGAGGAAGATTAAAATGACCAAGTAGAGGAAAAGAGCTATAACCCAATCATATGATTGTGTGAATGTTGCCTGAAAATGTGACTGTGTAAATCAGTAGATAAATGCACAGTGGTGAGTTAACTGACATTATATTTTACTGTAATATTCCATTAATTACATGTAAGCCATCTGAAATCCTTTGTGAATGAAGGCAGAAGAATAAAAGATTAAGGACATAATTGACAACCTAGAAGAAATGGAAGCTATTATCAATAGATGACTTTCTCAGACATTCATGATCATCCTTTCAAAAAATTTTTTATCTTTTTGTGATAGAAGATAAGGTATCAGTTTAAAATATACTGTTATGACTTTAAGATATTTTATGCAATTGCAATGGTGACCACAAGAAAATACAGAATAAACACAAAGATAAATGAGAAGGGAATCAAAATACATCACTATGAAAGTCAACACAATATAAAGGAAGGCAACAAGAGGAAAGAATAAAGCTACAAAACATATTGAATAAAATTAGCAAAAGGGTAGTAGTAATATCTGGCCTATCAGTTATTACCTTAACTGTCCTTCGGTAAATGGCTTATTTCACTTAGCATAATGTCCTTGAGGTTCATTCACCTTGTAGTAGGTGACAGGGTTTCCTCTTTAAGGTTCTGTAATATTCTATCACATGTACATAATACATTTTCTTTATCCACTTATTTGATGATCAACATTTGGGTTGCTTATACCTCTTATTGTGAATAATGTTAAAGCAAACATGAGTATGAAAATATTTTTCCTAGATCATGTTTTTAATTTGTGTATATACTAAGAAGTGGGACTGTCAGATTATATGGTAATTTTACATTTAATTTTTTAAGGAATCTCACTTGTTTTCTAAAATGCACAAATATTACAATTTCCACACCAATACGTTTTGTTTTCCATTGTTTTGATAGTGACCATCCTAATGGAGCTGAGGTAATATCTCATTGTGCTTTTGATTTGCTTTTACTTTATGATGAGTGATGTTGAACATTTTTTCATATGCTTGTTGGTTATTTGTACATCTTCTTTGGGCAACTGTGTATTGAAGTCTTTTGCTCGTTTTTTTGTGTGTTATTTTTATTGTTGTTGCTGCTGCTGTTGAGTTATACAGTTACTTATGTACTCTGAATATTGATCCTTTATTATACATAGAATTTGCAAATATTTTCTCCCATTCCATAGATTGCCTTTTGACCTTCTTTACTATTTCATGTGATAGAGTTTTTAAGTTTGATGTGGTACTATTTGTTTATTTTTGTTTTGGCTGCCTGTGCTTTTGGTACCTTACCCAGGAAATCATTGCCAAATCCAATGATCTGATGTTTCCTTTATGTTTTCTCCTAGGAGTTCAATAGTTTTTGGTCCATAAGTTTAGATTTTTAATTCATTTTCAGTTAATTTTTGCATATGGTATTAGCTAAGGGCCTAAATTTATTCTTTTTCATATGGAGATCCAATTTTCTCAAAACCATTTTTTTCGCAAAAGGATTGACAGTTCCCAATTATGTAGTCTTGGTCTCTTGTCAAAGATCCTTTGGCTATATATATAAGGGCTTATTTCTAGGTGCTCTATTTTTGTTCCACAGATCTATATATTAGCCTATATGCCAGTGCAACACTGTCTTGAGTTCCATTGCTTGTAGTATGTTTTGAAATTAGGAAATATAAGAACTTCGAATTTGTTAATATTTTTAGTACTATTTTGGCTATGCAGGGTCTCTTGAAATTTCCTGTAAGTTTTGGTGCTACTTTCTATTTCTTAAAAAAATTGTCATTGAGATTTTGATAGCAATTGCATCTGTAGACAACTAGATAGTATAGACATTTTAACAACATAAAGTCTTCTAAACACAGAATCGCTTTCTACTTATCCATATTTTTGGCTTGTTTTAGCAATGTTAGCAATGTCTTTTAATATGATTTTTAAGCAAATTTGAATTTTTATTTATAGTAATTACTGATAGTCAAGGGCTGTCATTTTGTTAATTGTTTTCTGTAAGTGTTGTCACTTTTTTGTCCTTCCTTTGCTCTACCATTGCCTTCTTTTATATTTTGCTGATGTTTTTTGTAGTGACGTTTTGATTCCTTTATCACTTCACTTTGTATATATTCTATACAGAATTTTCTTTTCGGTGACAATTGCAATTGCATAAAACATCTTAAAGTTATAACAATGTATTTTAAACTGATTATCTTTAATCACAAAAAATGTTTTTTTTTCTAAAGACAACAATAATGGATGACTGAGAAAGCCACTTATTGATAGTTACATAGTTTCCATTCTTTCCAGTCATCTCCTTAATTCTTTTATCACTGTATAGTTCACAGAGGATTTGAGGTAAGTTACAGGTAATACACTGACAATTATAGTAGAATATAAATAGAACATCAATTAACAATTTTTTAAAGGGCAACCAATTAAACAATACTAGAGAAATTAAATCTCAACAAGGGTCAAAACAATTTTAGCACTCTGCATTTATCTACTTATCTATGTAATCATACGTTTTTAGGCAACATTCACCCAATTATATGATTGGATTATAGCTCTTTCCTTCTATTTGGATACATTTATCTTCTCCAGATATAAGATTAAAATAATTACGATTATGCCAGAAACTGTGCTGGTACTCCAGATACAGTAGTAAGAGCAACAATTGTCTCTCCTTTTATAAACCTTAAATGGTATTGGAACAGGAAAAGATAAAAACAAAATGAATACATTATTGAAAAAAATATTTTCAAATAGCTATACTTATTTTTAACATAAAACAGAGGACTGCAATAAAGTGTTATTTTAGACACAATTGTTTTGATAAGGTGGTTAAAAAAAGGGCTATTTTGGGGAAATATTTATGCTGAGACTTAAGGAGACAGGTAAATATGCAGAGCAATAGATGGGAGGCTTAGGAAAAACAAACCACAAAGACCCTAAGACACACAGAAAATGAAATGTACACAGAAAGACAAATATGATGTGTTTTCACTCACAGGTGTGAGCTAAAAAGGTGAATCACATGAAGATAGAGAATAGATGGGTGGTTACCACAAGCCAGAAAGGGTAGTGGGGAGGGAGAACATTGAATAGAAGTTGATCAAAGGTACAAATATATGGTTTGGCAGAAGAAATAAGACCCATTGTTAGATAAATTGAGTCACTAGCTATCTACTGCACATTTCAAAATAGCCAAAGAGGAATAATTTTAATGTTTCTAGGATAAAGATAAATGTTTAAGGTGATGATCTTTCACTAATCTTTCAAATTGTACAAATATATTAAATTATTAAAATTATTACATGTACCCAAAAACTATGTACATGTATTATGCATCCATAAAAATAAATTTTAAAAAGAGAAAAAAAAGGTTTAGTGATTGTAGGGTATAGTAGGAGATGAAAAAGGAAAAATCAAAGAGATAGGTAGGGCCAGATTTATAGGACCTTATGGGCCAAGGAAGTGTTTTGAAGTTTATGATAATAGTGATGAGAAACCTGAGACGTATTTTATATAAGATAAAAATACCTAATTCCTTTTAAAAAATATAACTATTGTGGCTGTGTGGGAACTGCGGAAAGCTGAAAACCACTTTCATGGACATCATAATAGCCCAGGTTTGATGTAATGGAGGATAATGTTTAACTTAAGGGAAATTCAAATAAATTTTAATTTAATACTCTGTCTATCTGCACAGAAAAAAATATGTATAGAATTTGTAGTTATTTGTAGTTGGTGATGAAATGCAGTTTGTCTGTTTTTACTCCTGCATGTTCTAAAGCTCTTGTAATAAACATGCACCATTTTTACAGGGAAAGAGTGATTTTCTCTATCAAGCAAGTCGAAAAAAAAGAGCAGATGCTGCTCTTCTCATTTCAAACAAAACAGATTTTATAACAACAATGATTAGAAAGGACAAAGAATATTACCTCATTTTTTTTTTTTTTACTGCATTTTAGGTTTTGGGGTACATGTGAAGAACATGCAAGATTGCTGCATAGGTACACACATGGCAGTGTGATTTGCTGCCTTCCTCTCCATCACCTATATCTGGCATTTCTCCCCATGCTATATTAACAGGTTTTATTCAATAAGAAGACTTAACTATCCTAAATATATATGTACCCAACACAGGAGCACCTAGATTCACAACCACACAATAATATGGGAAACCTGAACCTGAACCATGGACATTATTTGACAGATCACTGAAGAAGAGAAAGAAGAAAATCTGGAACCTAAACTCAACTTGACCAAGTGATCCTAACAGACATCTACAGAACACTCCACCCATCAACCACAAGCTGATATTCTCATCTATACATGGCACATAGTCTAAAATCAACAACGTGATTGGTCATAAGGCAATTCTCAACAAATTCAAAAGAACTGAAATTATACCAACTACACTCTCGGATCACAGAGCAGCAAAAATAAATCAATACCAAGAAGATGTCTCATAACCATACAATTACATAGAAATTAAATGTGCTTCTCCTGAATGACTTAGGGTAAACAGTGAAATTAAGACAAATTTAAAAAGAAAAAAACATTTGAAACTAATATTGATTTCATGCTTAATAACACATTTATTTTGGATCAAAGAATAATTTCAATTTCCAAGTCTTCTTAATTAATACATTTATAAGATTTTAGCTGCCATAGATGGTGATTAATGGATCTAGAAAAAGGAAACTGAAAACCTTCTGAAAAGAATTCACCATTGTAGGTGCCATTAAGATCATTCATGATCTATGGGAGATCAAAATAGCACAGTTAAAAACACAACAAAGGATTCTGAATATTATGTAAACTTAGTTGATCAAGCAGTGGTAGGGTTGGAGAGAACTGAATCCAATTTTGATAGAAATTCTACTGAGTAAATGCTATCAAACAGAATTGCATGCTACAGACAAATATTAAAGGGTCAATTGAGGTGGCAAAACTCCATTTTGTCTTATTTTAAGAAACTGACACAGCTACCTGAATTTTCAGAAACCATCACTATGATCATCACAGTTAGCAGCTACCGGTACTGATGCAAGATCCTCCACCAGATAACTCGCTGAAAGCTCAGACTAGTATTAGTACTTTTAGCAACAAAATATTTCTAATTTAAGCATATATATTGTTTTATTAAAAAGTGCTATTGCACACTTAATAGCCTATATTATAGTGTAAATGTATGCACTAAGAAACCAAAAATTTGTGTAACTTACTTTATTGCAGGAGTCTGGAAATGAATCTGATATATTTGAGGTATGACTGTATTCAAGACTTAAGCAAAAAGAGGAGCATTAAGAAAAGGTTTAAGAATGAGGGACTGGTATAGATTAGTTCACTGAAAGAACAGATGATGGAAAGCAAATTAACAACTAGTTTTATTCCATTAGAAAGTAATTCTGAAACATAAAGTGTACATGTAGCATTGCCAGATTTTATTCTAGAGCAAATTTTATGATCACTTCACCATTTGTAAGTCAAGGATACGTAGGGCCCAAGATTCAAAGTGCAGAGCTGAACATGGAAAGGAAAAGCTCAATGGATGAAAACTGTAATTTTAGCATGAAGGATAAGACATTTCGGCAAGCAAATATTGTTCTAAGGAGCAAGAAATATTTTATTGCAGTAGCAAGTGGAATCTTCTCATGCCATACATGTAGTTGTGCATTGGAAAAGAACAAGCTTGAATTCTATGTAATTTCAAAAAGCAAAGTTTTATAATATTGCCTGAATTACTGCAGTCAGATGAGAACCTCCTTCTGAAATTGATGACAATATAAACATATCCATCTCTGTCCCCTATGAAGCAGTAGGTAAAAATATTGTGAATATCAAGATCATTAATAATAATTTTCAAGTTATTGAAATGCAGGGAAGATGACACAATTCAGCTTTGCCATGATATAAAATATGAAAAATAGAGACACAAAATCGATAGAAAGGATGCTCTATCAGATATTATTGCTGCCAACAAAATGATATTCGGTTATATTTGAAAGTATTAGGTGATAATAGAATCAGATAAATGTCATAAAATGGTCAACTTCTATTATCTGTCAGTGGAGGAAATGGTGATGCAAATAACTGAAAACTAATTTCTAACCGCTTTGCCTGTGCATATCTTGCACTTAGCCACCAAGGATTCATACAAAGGCATATAAGAGAAAAAACAGCACAGTTTATAATGTTACAAAATTAATGCCATTTACTCAGCCTTGTTATACAAGAAGTTAATGAAACAAAAATATAGTCTTATTATTTTAAAAGAGCTGAATTTTTATTTGATATTTGCTGATTAATACAGGGTTTCTGTAGTAACAGATATGAAAATACATGTGTATTGTTTGTGACTTATTTGAACCAGTTTATCTTATTCCATAGGTCATTATACATTTGATTTGAAGCAATATGCAGAATATAGTGCAACAATTGGTCAAGTGCAATTGGAATAATTTTACTGGTAAACTATAAAAATGAGTAAAAATCATGGTAATTATAAGATTTTATTTTATGAGATGGGGTCTTCACTGTGCCAACCAGCACTGTAGTAAGTCTGTGTATATATTATCTCACTTAATTTTTAGAACAGTCACGTCTACTGTGTGTGCTATCTTCAATTTGCAGATGAGGAGATGGAAGCCTAGTAAAGGTAAGTATCATGCAAAACTGAATAGTTGGAAAAAACTAATACTGAGATAAAAGGATTTGTACCCAGTACAGAATATCCAGTGTTGAAATGCCACACATATTTATATATTGAGATGAATAAAACAATATATACATATACATGCTATTATCAAAATATTCACTGCAAAGTAATAATTTTGGAAGAAAAGGTAAGCATCATCGAAGAAGTTAAAAAAAATTGGAAAACATGTTACTGGCTTCTTCAATAGTATTCAGTGTAAATAATTTTAAAGGAAAAGAAGCTAATTTGATAAATCAGCTGTTTAAAGCTTAAAAATATGTTCCCAGATTTATTGGTTGACAAAGTTAAATAAAAAGCTTATAAAATAGTCATAAATTCTAATATTTTCAGTTAAAATGAATCACTTTCTTTTATGCATATTTTCAATTAATTCAATGAAAATATGATGTGTAAAATTTGAATACATATGCACAAAATTATCAGATAAAAATAACTGCATTTATATTTGTGACATGATTTTCAGTTTTCAATCTCTTTAATTATATGCATACAATAATCCCCCATTATTCATTTGGGCTACAATCCACAACCTCCAGTAGATACCAAAAACCATGGAAAGTACTGAACTCTATATATGCAATGTATTGTCCTATACATAGGACATACATACATACCTATTTGATAGAGCTTAATTTATAAATTAGGCACAGTAAGAGATTAATAACCACAATATAATAAAATAGAACAATTATAATAGAGTGGCATGTGATTTAAAATTTATAAATTATTTCTGGAATTTTTCACTTAATAATTTTGGACTATGGTTGACTGCTGATATCTGAAACCACAGGAAGCAAAACTGCCAGTAAGTGGGGACTGCTGCACTTAAGTCAAAGTTTTTTAAACCTGAATTTTGTAATGAAATAATTAAGGTACTTGAATGAAAGATTTTCTTCACAGTCTTTTTGCTGTTAATTTTCTTGCTTGCTACATAAGAGCATATGGATATTCTTATCTGTTTAGTCAATAAATTATAAGCCCATAAACAAACAGGTATCCCTATATTGGATCCGAATTGTAAAATTTCTTCTCTTTCTCTTCCCCCACCGTGTGTGTGTGTGTATACATGTATATATATGTAAACTTCTATGTATACACATGTATTTTTAATTTTTTTGGTTCACATAACATGCTTAGAGCTTAACAAAATTGCTTAATTTCTCTTTAAAACTTGTTCATAACTTTAATCAGCTAACATGCTCTATCTGGAATCCTAGTGAATGGCATAAGAATATATTACTGCTATATGTGTTTAGAGCAATTAAAGAAACCTGCTCTAAGTTATTATTGAGATACCAATATTAACAGGTTGAGTTAGGGCCAAATTATGAGGAACATGAAATCTATGATTGAAAATTACGTAGAACTTTCTGCAGGCAAGTGGAATGCATGCAAAGATTATGAGGAAAGTTGTGACATAATGAATTTTGTTATGTGTTTTATGTTGTTTCAACAAGAGGAACAGAAGGAGTAATAATTTGACAACCTGAGCTTTAATGCTGATCCAAGAAATTTGTCATGTTCCTAGATTTATTTTTTCTTTACTAGGGAGGAGCTATGGAAGGACAATGCTCAAATTAGAAATAAGAAACAATTATACTTCCTTAAGCAACACTGATATGAGGGATGTGTTTATAAAAATAATCAGCACTGGAGAAAACTGCAGTAAAAACTATCCTCATGATAGAAACAGTTTTCAGGTACAAGAAGGGGAGAAGAAGTTTACCAGTTTTTAAAGATATTTTATATTGTGAGATGATATCTTCAAGAACGTCCAGGAAAAAGGTTTGCATAGATAGGATGATGTGAAAGTGTATGTGTGTGCATGTATGTATGTGTGTGTACACATACACACACACACACACATATATATTCTCATATGAGAATATATATCACAAATATATTCTCATATATATATTCCTAATACATATATATATGGGAATATATTAGGAAATACAGAAAGTCCTATTTTCCAAAAATGAGAAAAGATGTAAAACATCCTGACTTGTATTTTGAGGCCAGGGTGACATTAAACCAAAACCAGTTAAATGAAAAAAAAAATGAAAAAAATCCCATTATGTAAAAATTTTTTTTTTTTTTTTGAGACGGAGTTTCGCTTTTGATACCCAGGCTGGAGCGCAATGGCGCGATCTCGGCTCACCGCAATCTCCGCCTCCTGGGTTCAGGCAATTCTCCTGCCTCAGCCTCCTGAGTAGCTGGGATTACAGGCACGCGCCACCGTGCCCAGCTAATTTTTTGTATTAGTAGAGACGGGGTTTCACCATGTTGACCAGGATGGTCTCGATCTCTTGACCTCGTGATCCACCCGCCTCGGCCTCCCAAAGTGCTGGGATTACAGGCTTGAGCCACCGCGCCCGGCCTATGTAAAAATTTTTAACAAAAGTATTATCAAATGAATTACAATGGACATCTATACTAAAAAGATTATTCAGCATTACAAAGTGGTTGGTTTAACATTAAAAAATCAATACTATCATCAATTAACATATTTTAGAAGAAAACATATGATTATCTTAGAAGTGGTAGAGAAATTGTATTTTACAAAGTTTATCACCTACTCATGACAAAACTCTCAGCAAACTAGAAATAGGAAATATCCTTATAGGAATAATTGCAAAAAATTCCATAGCTAACATCATAGGATGTGTTGTAACATGTAATGCTTTGTTTCTAAAGTTGGAAATAAGACAAATATAGTTGTTTCTACTACTTCTATTTAATATTTTACTGGAAGTGAGTTCAATAGAGAAAATTGTGATGGAAAAAATAAAATTGTTTTCTCACAGATGATATGACTGGGTAAGTAGAAAATCCAAAATAATATGCAAAGAAATTAATGGAACCAATAAGGAAGTTTAGCAAGTTTGTAGCATACTAAATCAGTATCCCCAAATTTACACTTACTGTATTGCCATTAGAAAACATAGGGAAACAAAATTTTAAAACATTACAACATTAAATGTTATATTAAACATTTATAACATTAAAGAAATAAAATCAAATACTCCTATATTTGATAAAATGGTTGCTGAATGTTTTTTTTTTTTTTTACCAAGAACATGCCTTAATGGGTGAATGCACAAGAGCAGCACATGCACACAAAGTGAGACATGGCCATCAAGTTTGAAGGACACAAAATTAATGTACAAAAATAATTGTTTTCATATAATTGCAATGAACAATACAAAAAAGAAACTTTTAAAATCCATTTTCAATAACATCAAAGAGATAAAACACTTTTGAAAAATAAATTTAATAAAAGAAGTATAAGTATATACCCTAAAAACTAAAAAAACCAAGTTGGGGGACACACAGGTTCCCCTTTTTAAAAGTACTACCAGGCAACAGTAGTTAATAGGGTGTGGTAACAAGCACAAGGATAGACATACAGATCACTGAAACAGAACTGAGAGTCCAGAAATAAGCCCGTATTTTTATAATCGAGACCATTTAATGGGAAAAAAGTGCCTTTCCAATTAATGGGCCTGGGACAACTAGATAGCCATACGCCAAAGAAAGAAATCAGGCTCTTACCTCACACCGTGTATAAAAATGTACTCCAAGTGGATTAAAGACCTAAATTTAAGTATAAACTATACAATTATTAGAAGAAAACAAGTCATGACTTCAGAATTGGCAATGGATTCTTACATATGACCCCAAAAAGCTCAGCAATAAAAATTTTTAAAAAGAAATTGGACTTTATAATTTTTTTCATGGAAGTTTTATAGGACAGTATCATGAATGGAAGAAAATATTTGTAAACCAGGACTACTGCAGTAAACTCGTATGTATAGTAACCTTACCAATGCTTTACTTAAAATTTGTTAAACAAAAGGCTGCATTTCTCATAGCAGCCTCCAAGATGGTCCCCAGTGATCCCTGCCACCTCTTATTCACACTCCTGTCCCTCAAAGCATCAGAATCGATCTGTGCAACCAATAGTATATGGCAGAAGTCTTGGTGTGTCACTTTCAGGATCAGGTTATATAAGATATTGCTGCTTCCATCATTGTTACTGTGTCAGAGGTCTCTAGAGACAGCCCCAGATTTGGTTATTCACTAGAAGAACTCACAGGAGTTGTATATAGTAGTATTCATGGCTAAGATTTATCAAAGCAAAATGATATGCAGGAAAGTTAGTAAAGAAAAGGGGCCATGGGATGAAAGCTTAAGGAAACCAGGTACAAATTTTCAAGAGTTGTCTCCTAGTAGAGTCACACAGGACACACTTAATTCTTTCTGCAATGAATTGTGACAACACATGAGTGTTCACTAGGCAGAAAGATTCAGTACCCAAGGTTTTTTATTGTAGGTTGGGGACAGAGGCAGTCTCTGACTAGCACCAAAATTCCTGACATCCAGAAGGAAAGCAGGTGTTCAGCATAAACCATATTGTTTACACAAATAGTTTTAGGTCCAATGAGCTACTGGCACTTATCAGTTAGGTAATAAGTCAGCTTAGTGTAAAGAACTGATTAGCAGTCAAATTGCCAAATGCCAGCCATGGGCCAAACCTCCAAGCAGGACTTTCTAAGGAGTGCAGTCAAAGAACTGCTATGTTAACTCTTCTGCAAAGTCATCCTTTCTCTTCAATCAATCACTTGAGGGGAAGCCAGCTGTTATGTTGTACACAGAGCTATGCCCTGCCCTATGGGGAGAAACGGATGCCTGCCAACAACTGTGTGAGAGTTTGGAAGTGGATTCCCCATCCTTAGTAATGTTATGGATGCAGGCAACCTTGGCTGACAGCTTGACTGCACATTCATGAGATGCTGTGCCAGATCTACACAGAGGGCTTCGTCTAGATTCCTGACCATTAGAAAAAGTGTGTGATAGTGAATAGTTTTGTTTATGCTACTAAGTTTTCACGTAACTTGTTATAAAGTGTTGAGAGATGAATAATTTCCCCACTCAAAGATATCCATGTTCTAATCTCTGGAACCTGTGAATATGTTACTTTATGTGAAATTTGCAGGTGCAGTTAAGACTTTTTTTTTTTTTTATGAGATGGAGTTTCGCTCTTGCTGCCCAGGCTGGAGTGTAATTACGGGATCTTGGCTTACTGCAACCTCCGCCTTATTTCAGGTGATTCTCCTGCCTCAGCCTCCTGAGTAGCTGGGATTAAAGGCACCCACCACCAAGATCAGCTAATTGTTTTTTTTTTGTATTTGTAGTAAAGACTGGATTTCACCATGTTGGCCAGGCTTGTCTTAAACTCCTGACCTCACCGGATCCACCCACCTTGGCCTCCCAAAATGCTGGGATTACAGGTGACGTTAAAGATTTTAAATGGGGAGACAATCCCGAATTATATGCATGAGTTCAATGTAATTACAAGGATCTTTATACTAGGGAAGGAGGCAGAGGATCAGAGTGAGTAGCAGTAGATTTGATTATACAAGAAGCGTTAGGATAAGGAAGCAAGTGAAGGACTTGACTGGCTATTAACGACTTAGGAAGCCCCATGGACCAAGAGATGTTCGCAGCCTCTAGGAGCTTAAAAAGGCAAAGAAAGGCATTAATCCTTGGACTCTCTAGAATGAATGCAGGCCTGCAAACACTGGGGTATTAGGTGAGTGAAAATGATATTGGACTTCTGCCCCTCACTACTGTAATAAAATGTTTTGTTGTTGTTTTAAGCTACTACGTTTGTGGTTATATGTTACAGCAACAA
This sequence comes from Aotus nancymaae, assembly GCF_030222135.1. NCBI lineage: Eukaryota > Metazoa > Chordata > Mammalia > Primates > Aotidae > Aotus > Aotus nancymaae. The sequence goes on from NW_026988442.1 coordinate 81,946,781, forward strand.
TAGGAACTAACACCTGCAGCAGTAAATAAAGAATATTTGAGGATAAATCTTTGCACAAAACCTATTGCTCTAAAGGAATTTACATTCTAATGGGAGAAAAAAGGTAAATAAATGAGAAAATATGTATCAAATGACAGTGAGTCCAACAAAGAGAAGTAAAGCAGGGTAAGGAGGATAGAGCAAGCCTGATACAAGTTGTTAAGAAAAACCCTAGAGGATGCATAAGTTAAACATTGAAGGAAGTGAGAAAACAAGGCTTTCGTGTCTCTGGAATAAGAATGATTCAAGCAGAGGGGGACAAGTTCAAATCTGAGATGCAAGCAGGTTGAGTGTGTTCTAGAAACATCCAGAAAGGCAATATGGCTGAAAATCATGAGTAAGCAAGACGGAATATGGCACAATAGCACTGAACCCTATATGGCCTCTGCACAAAGTTTTTTCTCCTTCACAATTGCACCAAGAAAAGATTCATTTTTACCAAAGATCTTGGCAACCTCAGCCTATGATTATTTTCCTTCCTTACTGAGTCAAGAACTTGTGCCTTTTCATTTGAAGAAAACACATTTGGCTTTTCTTTATTATATCTGAATTTTCAGGATCACTACTCCTGTGCTTTGAGGCCATTACTAAATAAAAGAAGGAACCCTATTTTATTTATCTACACCAAGATACTGTGACCGCTGATTACCCAGGAGGCTACTAACTGACTAATGGGAGAGGAGCACATACATTGTGGAGATGCTGGACCAGGGGATGATTCATCCTTGGGTGGGATGGAGCAGGCTGATGTGACATTTTATCACTCAGAATAGCACACAATTTAAAACTTACAAATTATTTAAAAAATAAAAATACCTTTAAATAATAAAACAAAAAACCCTCATAAACTATTTATTTTTGGAATTTCCCATTTGGTATTTTCAGGCTACAGGTGAATGCAGGTAACTGAAACTGGGGAAAGAGATTGTGGAAAAGGTGGGAGCTGCTGTAAAACAAATTTTCAAAAACAGAACTGTAAAGTGAAAATTTAAGAAAAATAAAACGTCATTTCGGTGGGGGATAATATGGAAATAAGAGGTTTTTTTTCTATATTTTTTAATGTCACACTGCCTAGGAAATGGCTTCATACATTTCTCCGGAAATGTTATTTCTGGAACACTATAATGACTAAGCTTTAGTTGGGAAAGGAAGAACAGATCATGAGAACTGACATGGACGAGACAACCCAGGACCTGCATTACATCCATGGCACTCAGCAGTTCATCTCACTGGCCTCAATTCATCTGCTGTGAAATGAAGACCCCATAGTATTTACTTGGACCCCAAACTAATATCTCAGATTCCTACCAGCTGTATAATTATGTGGAGCATCAGCTTTCTCTTTTCTACAAGGAAAATTTAAACTTTATTGTGAAAAAGACATGTTCCTTTGAGGTGTGATTTCACTTACACTTTTTTATCCTTTCCATGGAGAGGAGGTTTATTTTTCACAGTAAATGCTTCCTTTATATGCAATTCAATTTTTCAGAAGCATGGAGAAACTGGGGGGAACAATCATTGTAATATTTTAAAACAAATATTTAAATGTTCAGATTGCCCCTGTCTCTTCAAATTACTGTTTTAGCCTGCTTCAAAACGTATACTTTGATCGATTGTCAGAAAAATTATACTGTAGTGTAGTTACTCAGAATCCCACTCCTTTGTTCACTGTGTCATGTGAGGAGTCGTGGCCACTGAAGCATAGCAAGGAGGCAAATTGCCTTGGTCTTTGTTCAACTAAAGCTCTTAAATTTAAGCTACATTTTTCAGTGCAAAAATTGCTGGAAATGAATCAATTCCAGCAGATTTTGTAGAATCATAATTCTGAAAATCTTGTAGAATCAAAATACTTATTTCATTTTGTTAGGGATGGAACAAAGGCATGGGATGATTAAGAGATATATTTTATGTATCCTCATTAGAGCTAGGACTTGCCAACCATGGTCCTTGCCTGGCTTTATGCCTGGTCAGTCCTCAACAGCTTTGAGCATAGGGAATTTCACTTGTTATTTTCTCTATAACTATTTTTTAGAAAAGTTTAAAGTAGGACACTAATACCTGTGGAAGAAATTATATAGTTAAAAATAAATATTTTATAACTATTATAATAGTTAATTTAGGCAATAATTACCAGTGGATGTTAAAATTAAGAAGTGGGCATTGAATGAGGAATAGGATATTCACATAATATCAAAATATCTCCTCACAAATTATCTATTAATAATAAAAGAAAAATAGTAACTGTATAGTGAAGAAACCTGGCAGATACCTCTTTAACCAAGTGATCCAAGTTAACACCATGAATAATGAGTCTTTTATGATGTCCTTGACAAAAAATACATAACTTGAATCTAGTCATGAGGAAACATCAGATAAATCCAAAGTTGGGAACATTCTGCAAAATTAATCTATGTAAAAATACAAGTGTCTTGAAAGACAACGAGAGACTATAACTGTTTCATATTAAAAGAGACTATAGAAAAATGACAGTGTAGCTCTCGGGTTCTCAATTATATCCTGTATAGAAAAACATTTTCTGAAAGACAATACTGGGAAATCTGGTGAATTTTGAAGATGGACTGTGCATTCATAATAGCATTATCAATGTTAAATTTTATTTTGATATTTGCAGTTATATAAAAAGCATGCTCTTGGAAAATAGTGTACGGAAGGTGTAGAGTGAGAGGAAGCATGCATTGTGTCAAAATATTAACAACCATTGAACCATGGTACATAGGAGCTATTCATGCCATTCTTGCCAATTTTTGTTTAAAATTTTCTCAAAATAAAAATTAACCAAAGCTTTCAAACTGGAATAGCAATGTGATCTTTTTTGTAACAAATGAAATCCTCCAAAAATGTATGAAAAATACATTTTAAATTCTAACCATCTTCCTCTATTCTTTTCCTGAGATAGTAAATGTAAGCAGAAAAGTTGCATCCTTATGATATGCTCATCCAAATATATATATAGATGTTCTCATGAATGCATACATGTAATATTTTTGTTTTCACAAATAATTGCACGTTACTCTGGAATGTGGATAATATATAAAAATGTCCTGCTTACTACATATAAAAATAGCTTCTTTGCCTCACTAGTTGCTTAATATCAGAGTATATGATCCACTCACTATCCAACCATTTCTTTAGCTGTTTGAAATTTGCTGACCATTTTCCACTCTCACAATGCTGCAATAAATATTATTGTTATGTTTATGTGTGTGTACATATATATAATTTATACATATGTATTTATACATCTAAATACACCTAGAACTAGTACTTCTTTAATTAAAAAAACCAAGAGACTTCCAAATAATCAGGATGAGTAAAAATGAATACTTCTATTAATGTTACCATATTATTCTCCAAATTTTAAGAGTTCACAAGTCTCAATTTAAAATGTATGAAAGTGAATTTCCTGCACCCTAAAAAATGGAAATTTTCAAAATATTTTTTGCCTATATACCACTTTATAACAATGAATATCATTTCTGCCTTTTGTGTTATCCTAATTTCATATGTTTCTAAATATACTTGTTTTAAAAATTAGAATATATGCCAAACACCAAGAAACAAAAGCAGAAAAAAGATAAACAATGTGAAAATTGATAATAGCACTGAAATAATTATAGGATATCTTTAATATTATTATGAAAATATATTTCCTGTAAATGATTTATTTTTTCCACTATTGCAAGACTACCAGCTTCATTAAATACATTTTTATCTTTGCTGCTTCTTTTGTTTTTTATTCTCTATAACTGAACTTCCTTTCTTCACAAGTCAACCCATCTCAGTTACACAGAAACCTGCACTCAAACTTTGTGGATTCTTCCTGGCAAATTGAGATTATCTTGGACTGACCTCAGGAACTCAATTCTGGCTGATGCTAATCGTGAACCTCTAGGGTCTTACTCACATCTCCCTTGGATAAACTTGACTCTTTAGGGCTTAGTGGACAGAGTCTCAAGCTTTGGTCTCCAGAAAAACAAACAGAAAAGTGTTATTGTTTTTCGTTGATTTTTCAGTCCTACAGATAGAACCTACTTCGTAAACTACTGAAACAAAGGCTTTAGAGGTAGAACCTAGTCATATAACTTTTGAGAATATTATGAGATTGATAACTTCTTTGATATTTGTGTGACCATACGCAATAATTATAAATGCTCTGTGCCGTTTTATGCCTTACACTTACAACTACTATATAACTTATTCATTCATGAACACATTTTTATGGGTCATTTATTAAATACTAAAGAGAGCCTTTGTCTTTTTAAATTTTACACAACAATACTTCTTGAGCTCTTTGTGGTGGAAGACAAGTTTTTGATTTTAATCTTTCAAGTTTCTAATTCATCATCAGCCTATACATGCTGTTCACATTCCATGTAATTTAGCACATATGTTCAACCACACCTGAGCGGGTCTGTATCAAGAAGCCTTATTTGGATGTTGCTGCAATGTGCTTCTCAAGGGTCACTCTCAATTTTTGTCCTTGTCTCCTTGTGGACGCTTGAAAATTCGAAGGTCAGTACTAGGGGCCACACACCACACTGGGAGGGTCACACACCATGAAGAATGACTGAACTGAAAGATTCCCTGACCTAAACCCCTCTGTTTACCTCAAAACATTTGGCTGCTTTATCCTCCTCCTTGCCATTACCTTCCACCCATTTTTCGATCCTTATTCAAACTCCCCTCATATAATATAGAATTAAACAATTATACTGAAAATAAAAAATTGGTAAGATAATACAGAAAATCTCAGTAGAAAACAATAGCAACTACCCAAACCAGAAAATTATATCCTTCTACCAATTCCTCTCTGCTGATAAGAAAAAATTTATAGTGTTTAGTATTCTCTGGCTAGACATATAAACGCTATTCACAAGCTAAAAATATGCAACAATTAACACATATAATGATTTGTTAGGACTATAGAAGCCATTGATAATTGAAAGGGGTTTGTGTCTGCCAGGTTTTACAGCTAACTTGTAGAGTTTTTTTTTTTTTTTTTTTTTTTTTTTTAAAGAAGCTGATTCTCTCAGTAAGACATCTGTATGACAAAGACACTCAAGGGTAAAATATTATTAGTATAGAAATTATTTTTTTCTTTATTTAAAATCTTATATAAACCCTTGCATATTTCCTAGTTTATTGAGGATTCCTGGTACATGGGTACATGCTGAGTGACCGACCAAATATTTACTAAGTTTACAGAAGATACCCGCTGTTGCCTGTGCAAAACTTTTCCCCTATTCCTTGTGACCCAAACGCTAATTGTGTTGAGATATCTTCCTCTTAGAGAAATTTAAATCAATTGTAGAAATCCTTTGTTAATGTTTATTTTAATGGTGGGTCTGTGACATAGTTTTGGCTTATGAAATGTGATAAAGGGTTTTAGAGGTTCCTAAGAAAGGTTTACTAACTTTTAAAGAAAGCACACCTTGGCAAAAACAGATTTTTTTCACTTAATATTTTCAAATTTGCAAATGACGGCTATAAATACAACTGTGATTTCTCATGAAGAAATCCAACATACTAAGCATGGCAGAACAAAACCATGGCAAACAGCTAGGTTTTTGATTACCTCATTTTACCAATTAATTAACCAACTCTAGAGCTGCTTTATTCCTGAACTTTATATGAATGAATTAGTTTTACATGTTGGTTTGTTCTATTGCTTAGTTAGGTTGCAACTAAAATTATCCATGCTTATCACCAAGTTAATTAGGCATCCGTGAAAAATATTTGAAAGATACCATTTGGAACTTCTGAAATTTGCATCCTGCTGTTATTTCTCAGTGTCTTCAGTCCCAGTTATAATTCACATTTCTTGATATTACTTCTCAATATCAGATTAGGATTTAGCACTGATTAGTAATAATGCTGGTTACATAAAAATGGATTATATTTTCAAACTGTAAGTTTAAACAAGGTCAGTCTTCCATAAATTTGTAGTTTGGTTAGAAATTTTAAGGCTTATGTAAGATATGTTTCTTTATAGTTTTATTAAACAATGTATTGCCCAGGGGGAGAAACCCAGCAATAGGGTTTGGCTTTTGTTTTTGATGAGTATTTACTATGTAACGTGATGATAGTTTGCATCTATGCGTAACTCTTTTTGGACCTTAATGGTTTCTGAAAACAGTTATTAGGAAAGCACATATAAAATTACTGCTGCAAGTCCCTTAGAAATGCCCAGTGCTACTAGGGTTAAGCTGAACTTTGAAAGGCATTTAGTTATAATGCTCTATACAGGCATGCATTAAAATAAGTAAAATTGACCTATTATATAATCAACATTAATCAAATGTAACAGGTTACAAAGGCAATAATTTACTCTACATATTGGGAAATAATTTGAGGTTTTTAAATATTCAAGCTAACGCTTGGAAAAATAAGTAAAAAAAGTTTAGCAGTTTTTGTTTTGTTTTGTTTTTGAGACGGAGTTTCACTCTTGTTGCCCAGGCTGAAGTGCAATGGCACGATCTTGGCTCACTGCAACCTCTGCCCGCTGGGTTCAAGTGATTCTCCTGCCTCAGCCTCCCGAGTAACTGAGATTACAGACATGTGCTGCCACACATGGCTAATTTTGTATTTTTAGTAGAGATGGGGTTTCTCCATGTCGGTCAGGCTTGTCTCAAACTCCCAACCTCAGGTGATCCACCTTCCTTGGCCTCCCAAAGTGCTAGGATTATAGGCGTGAGCCACCACATCTGGTCAGCAGTTTTAATACTGTTCCTTTTATTTGGACATATATAGAGGGTAGTTGTTCAATTCTGCATGCTATCTAAAGGCAAATTTGTAGTGTTGGGAGTACATATCTAAAAATATTTCAGAAGATCACAACTGGGAATTTTACAAGCAATTATAAAGTGTAAAATGTCAGAGTAGGTAAGAAAGTTGACACTATAAATTGTTTCTTAAATAAAGCAAACCTTTTAAAAAAATCTGAAACACTAAAATCCATTAAACAGATGTGGCAGAAAATACATTTCTTAATGAGATTCCTCCCAGTTAATTAGAATCATGGAATATTGCTAGATGATTTAGTTCCCGGCTCTCAAAACTCTTAGAAAATCTGATATTTTAGATAAGCTCCCTAAGCAAAATTATATTACTATCTTTAATTAAACAGAGATATGCTTTGACATGTATTCCGTTGCAAAATGAAAGAGTCATATTGGAATTCACAATCATTGTATATGTTTTGTTAAATATAGGTGAAAACTAATATGTAGAGGTATGTGGACATTCATATGTCTCCTGTAGGCTCCTTTACAGATTCTATCCAAAGCAACTGTTGGTCCAAACTCTACTAAGCATACAGACACTCAAAACAGGCAAAAAACAGTGTAGCCATTCCTTTTGTAAACGTAGCAACATTCAGGCTCATCCAAGTCACTCTGCACGGAAGATCAGCCTGAGGCAAATGTGACAGTTTTTTAATGGCAGGACTGAGCTCACCATTAGTCAAGTTGAGCAACTAAGAAATTCTCCAAATGAGTGCCTCAGCACAGAGCTGTTGATCAATCAAGCTAAGTAGTCAACGTTGAAGTGGCTATAGGACTCACGTTTTGTTCATTCAAAGGTAGTATCCAGGCATTTCCATATATCCTCTGAAATCTAGGCCTAGGTTTCCAAACCTCAATTCTTGTCTTCTGTGAACCCACAGGACCAACCCCAGAAGGAAGCTGCCAAATTTGCACCCTGTGAAGCTATGACCTGAGCTGCACCTTGGCCCCTTTTAGCCATAACTGAAGTGGGACATAGGACATGAAGTCCCAGGCTGCATACAGCAGGGAAACCTGGACCTGGCCCATGAAATATTTTTTCCTCCTAGGCCTCCAGGCCTGTGATCTGAGGGACTGCCGCAAAGACCTGATATGCCTTGGAGATATTTTCCTCATTGTCTTGGGTATTCATATTTGACTCCTTGTTATGTATGCAAATTTATGCAGCTGGCTTGACATTCTCCCCAGAAAATGGGTTTTCTTTTCTACTGCATTGTCAGGCTGCAATTTTTTCAATCTTGTATGCTCTGTCACCTCTTGAATGCTTTGCTGCTTACAAACTACTTCTGCCAGATACCCTAAATCATCGCTCTCAAGTTCAACATTCCACAGATCTCCAGGGTAGAAGCAAAATGTTCCTAGTCTCTCTCCAAATCATAGCAAGAAATAGCTTTATTTCTATTCCCAACAAGCTTATTATCTGCATCTGAGACCACCTCAGCCTGGACTTCATTTGACTCCATGATGCTCACATCCATATAACTATTGGCATTTTGGTTGAAGCCATTCAAGAAGTTTCTAGGAAGTTCCAATCTTTTTCACATCTTCCTGTCTTCTTCTGAGTCCTAAAAACTGTTCCAATCTCAGCTCATTACCTAGTTCCAAAGCCATTTTCACATTCTCAGGTATCTTACAGCAATGCCCCATTACCTTGGTGCCAATTTATTGTATTAGTCTCTTCCTATATTGCTATAAAAAATACCAGAGAGTGGGTAATTTATAAAGGACAGAGATTTAATTGACTCTCAGTTCAGTATGGTTGAGAAGGCCTCAGGAAACTTATCATCATGGTAGAAGACAAAGGGGAAGCAAGAATCCTTCTTCACAAGGCAGCAGAAGAGATAAGTGCAGAAAGAACTGGGAAAAGGCCCTTAAAAAATCCTCAGATTCCATGAGAACTCACTCACTATCATAAGAACAGCATGGGAAACTGCCACCATGATCTAATCACCTCCCACAGGGTTTCTCCTATGCATGGTGAAGACAATTTAGATTACAATTCAAGATGAGATTTGGGTGGGGACACAGGCCAGACCATATTATTTCACCTGTAGCCTTTCCCAAATCTCATCTTTCTCACATTTCAAAACACAATTCTGCATTCGCAGCAGTTCCCCAAGTCTTAACTCATTTGAGCATTAACCCAAAAGTTCAAATCCATATTCTTATCTGAGACAAGGTAAGTCCCTTCTGCTTAAAAGCCTGTAAAATCAAATGCAAATTAGTTACTTCCAAAATAAAATAGAGATGCAGGGATTAGATAAATGCACCCATTCCAAATGGGAGAAATTGGCGAAAACAAAGATGCTACAAGCCTCATGCAAGGATCTCCTTTGACTCCATGTCTCACAGCCAGGTCACACTATGTAAGAGGTGGGCTCCCCCAACCTTAGGCAGCATGCTCATGAATAAATTGAGAAGTTATCTTTGCCAGAGATAATGATGGCTGAAGTACTTATAGTAGCTGCCCTTACAATGTGCTCTTATTATAAAATATAAAATACTACCTTTGGAGTACAAATTACTAATTAGAGCAACTAATTGTCCTGAGCATATTGTTTAATCTAGCTAAAAATTACAGAGTATTTCAATGTCTCTGTTAGTGCATTTAAATTCTATAGACTTTTGCTTATAGAAAGATACAGCAGTCATAATTTTTCCATACTTCCAGGTAACTACAACTAGAAATCCTGGACATTATATATAAAACAATATAAAAGAATGCTGAGATGGAGATGGAAAGTAAAGACTGCCTAGTTATCCCAGAACCCAAGGAATAATGGTGGTGAGTTTTCTAGGTTTTCTCTTTGCCTCATATGACCCAGATTTAGTCCCAGATAAGCCAATAATCAGAAAACACCTTTGGGCACATGTGTGCTTGTGCACACATATACACAAATACAGAACCCCTATTCTCTCTAGCCAAAAGACCAGGAAGGGAGTAGCCTAAGAGGGCAGAAAACACTTAGAAATAATGGCCTTAAACCAGCTAAACACTACAGAAAAAAAACAGTGGTCCCATTGCTACCCCAACAGCAAATGCTGACTAGAGAGACTAAATTTCCACCCTCACAAGACTGTAAAAAGGCACCCCAAATACCTGTTGTCATGGTGTATCAGTGAAGACTGTATGGGAGCATGGACTTTCATTCCTGCTTAGCAGTAATGAGGTCCCACCCTGCTGTGTCATCAGAGACCACATGAGGAAACTGCATTTCCACTTTCACCAGGCAGTAACGTAGGTGCCTCTTTCTCTTCCTGCTGCCGTGATGTAAGAGGAGGCTGAATTGACAGGTCAGACTTTCACCTCATTTTAACAGTGATGAGGTCTCTACCTGACATGGTTTGGCTCTGTGTCCCCACCCAAATCTCGTTTGTAGCTCCCATAATTCCCACATGTTGTGGGATTGATGGGATTGGAGATGACAGACCATAGGGGAGTGTCTTTCCCATGCTGTTCTTGTGATATTGAATGAGTATCGTGAGATGTGATAGCTTCAAAGACGGGAGTTTCTCTGCACAAGCTCTCTCTTTGCCTGCTGTGACTTGCTCCTCCTTGCCTTCAGCCATGATTGTGAGGCCTCCCCAGCCATGTGGAACTGTAAGTCCAATAAATCTTTTTATTTTATAAATTGCCCAGTCTCAGGTATGTCTGTATCAGCAGCATGAAAACAGACTGATTCACTCCCATTCCCCTGTGCTGTTAGTGAAGGCAACATGGGAACTAGTAAGAAGCCACAACTCTTACCCTCCAAGCCAGGGGAGTATCAGTAAGGCCTAGCAGGAAGCAGCACTTCTACATTCACCTAGCAGAGAATAGGAACTATAGACCTCATTGATAATAGGAATGAAGCAGGAAGCCTGGACTTGTACCCTCATTTGGCAGTAAGAAAGTAGCACACTTCCTTCGTCAGGCAGCAACAGAAAAAAGTCAGGTAAGACAGAAGGTTTACATGCGATCCAAGTCTCATAGTGCACAAAATGCTCAGATTTCAATAGAAAAGTATTTGCCACACCAAGAAGCAAGAAGATGTCAAGATGAGTGTAAAAGATAATCAAAACATGTCAAAACTGAGATGACAGAAATGTTAGAAATATTTTAAAATAGCCATCATAAAAAAATATTCCAGAACACAATAGACATATCAAAATGGAATTGTGAAGCTTGGTTCAGGTAACATACAAGAAGGAAAACCAACAAGCAAAATAGAGAAACAAGAACCAGAGTAAACAAACAAATGCCAAAATAGAATGGTGGACTTAGACCAAACAGATCGATAATTACATTAAATGTAAATAGGCTAAATAAGCTAACTAAAAGACAGAAATAAGGAGAATGAACTACAATTATTAGTTCATTTGTTCTAATATTATTTTGCCTAAAAAAAATCTCACTTCAAATAAAAAGAGATAGGTTGGAAGTTAAAGGATACAAGACATGCCATGAAAACATTAATCAAAAGAAAGCAAGATAAGCTGTATTAACATCAGATAAAGAAGACTACAGAACAAAGAAAATTATCAGAGAGGGATATATCATAAAATTAAAAGCACCAACCTATCAGGAGCATACAGTAACCCTATACATGTATGCAACAAACAACAGTGTTGCAAAATATACGACACAAAAATAGATGAAACTTAATAGACAAATTCACAATAGTAGCTGGAGATTTCAATACCCTTCTTTCAGCAACTGATAGATTAACTAGACAGAAAGTCAGCCAGGACATAAAAGGAGTCAAGAACACCAACAATGACAAGTATTGTTATACCCAAGTGAGTTTAAACAGAAGCACCATGCTCTGAGTTTGTTGAGAGTTCGCTTTAATGGCTGGCATCCAAGAGTCAGCTAGAGCTCAAACCTCTCAGCCCAGAACAAAGGGCGGTCAACATTTTTACATTGGCTTAGGGTTGGGGGCAGTAAGCAGATTATTGCAGAAGTAGACGGAGCAGGTTAGGGGAAGGGGGGTGCCTAATAACAAAATTCTACTTAAAGTTGTTTTTCACTCAGGATGTGGGGTAGGCAGTTACACAGTTGCAGGTACAGGATCTATGGGCCAGTGGGCCCTGCTTCTCAGAAAATTGGTTACAAAGATGCCAGATATCTCAGACTACAAATTATTGGAACAGAATGCCCTACATAGCTCAGGGTGGGTAAAATGGAGTTGGTAGGATTGTTTAAAATGTATTCATCACAGCCAAGCTAGGGCATTTCAGTAGCTAATGAACATCTATAGAATATTCACCAAAAATGGCAAAAAGATAATCATTGTCAAGGGCCCACCAAACATACACCAAAAACAACAACAAAAATCTATACCCTGAGCCATAAAACAAATCTCAATACATTTAAAGAATATCAAATCATACAGAGTGTATTCCGCGACTACAAAGAAATCAAACTAAAAATCAACAGCAGGGAAATCTTGAAACACTTAAAATTACACAACACTTCTAAATAATCTGTAGGTCAAAGAGAAAAACACAAAAGAAATAAACATATATAGAAATAAATGAACATAAAAATACAATATATAAAATGTATAGAAAGCAATTAAGTCAGTGTTAAGAGATGTATTTATGGTACTATCTGCAACATAAGATTAAAACTCTCAAATCAATAATTTAAGCAACCCCTTTAAGAAACTTGAAAACTGAGTAAAAAATAAACCCAAAGCAAGCATGAAGAAGAAAATATCAAAGAGCAGAAATGAATGAAATTGAAAAATTCAAAAATAATAGATTAAAAGATAGTGAAATAAGGCCTTTGCCAATGCGTATGTTCTAAATGGTATTGCCTAGGTTTTCTTCTAGGATATTTATGGTGTTAGGTCTTATATTTAAATATTAATCTTATCGTGAGTTAATTTTTATATAAGGTGTAAGGAAGAGGTCCAGTTTTAGTTTTCTGCATATGGTCAGCCAATTTTCCCAACACCATTTATTAAATAGAGAATCATTTCCCCGTTGCTTGTTTTTGTGAGGTTTGTTAAAATCAGATGGTTGTAGATGTGTGGTGTTATTTCTGAGGCCTCTGTTCTATTCCATTGGTCTATATATCTGTTTTGGTACCACTACCATGCTATTGTGGTTACTGTAGCCTTGCAGAATAGTTTGAGGTTGGGTAGGGTGATGCCTCCAGCTTTCTTCTTTTTGCTTAAGATTGTATTGGCTATACAGGTTCTTTTTTGATTCCATATGAAATTTAAAGTAGTTTTTTCTAATTCTGTGAAGAAAATCAATGGTAGCTTGATGAGAATAGCATTGAATCTATAAATTCCTTTGGGCAGTATGGGCATTTTCATGATACTGATTCTTCCTATCCATGAGCATGGAACATTTTTCCATTTATTTGTGTCCTCTCTTATTTCCTTTGAGCAGTGGTTTGTAGTTCTCTTTGAAAAGGTTCTTCACATCCCTTGTAAGCTGTATTCCTTGGCATTTTATTTTTTGTAGCAATTGTGAATGGGAGTTTATTCATGATTTGGGTCTCTGTCTATTATTGGTGTATAGGAATGCTTGTGATTAAAGCACCAAAGGCAATTGCAACAAAAGCCAAAATTGACAAATGGGATCTAATTAAACTAAAGAGCTTCTGCACAGCAAAAGAAACAATCATCAGAGTGAACCAGCAACCAACAGAATGGGAGAAAATTTTTGCAATCTATCCATCTGAAAAAAGGCTAATACCCAGAATCTACAAGGAACTTAAATTTACAAGAAAAAAACAACCATGTCAAAAAGTGGGCGAAGGATATGAACAGATACTTTTCAAAAGAAGACACTTATGCAGCCAACAAGCATGAAAAAAAACTCATCGTCACTGGTCATTACAGAAATGCAAATTAGAACCACAATGAGATACCATCTCATGCCATTTCGAATGGTGATCATTAAAAAGTCAAGAAATCACAGATGCTGGAGAGGATGTGGAGAAATAGGAACACTTTTACACTGTTGTTGGGAGTGTAAATTAGTTCAACCATTATGGAAGACAGTATGGCAATTCCTCAAGTATCTAGAACTAGAAATACCATTTGACCCAGCCATCCCATTACTGAGTATATACCCAAAGGAATATAAATCATTCTACTATTAAGACACATGCACACGTATGTTTATTGCAGAACTATTCCCTGTAGTAAAGACTTGGAACTAACCCAAACGACCATCAATGTTAGCCTTAAGGAAATGTGGCACATATACAGAATGGAATACTCTGAAGCCATAAAAAAATAATGAGTTCATGTCTTTTGCAAGGACATGGATAAAGCTAGAAAACATAATTCTCAGCAAACTAACACAGGAACAGAAAACCATACACCACATATTCTCACTCACAAGTGAGAATTGAACAGGAAGAACATATGGGCCCAGGGAGGGGAACATCACACACCAAGGCCCGTTGGGGGTTGGGGTTAGAGGAGGGATAGCATTAGGAAAAATACCTAATGTAGATGACAGGTTGATGCGTGCAGCAAACCAGCATGGCACAGGTATACCTATGTAACAAATCTGCACATTCTGCACATGTATCCCAGAACTTAAAGTATAATAATAAGATTATATATATATATACACACACACCAACAATAAAGAAAAAGTGGGTAAACCAAAAATAAAATTAATTTCTTTGGAAAGTTCAGTAAAACTGACCCAGAGAAACACTCACACAAATATATCTAGTGGATTTCTTACAAAGGCACAAAAAACAATCAATGTAGGAAAGTTAGCCTTTTCATAAATGAAGAAAAAATAAAGTACCATAAAACTTTTGGAAAAAAAGGAGAAAATCTTTAGGAACTAATGCCAGGCAAAGTGTTCTTGGGTTTCATAATCAAAAGTATAATCCTTAGAAAGTAAACTTGTTATATTTGATTTCATTACATTAAAACTTTTTCTCGCCCAGGACACTGTTAAGAAAGTACAAGGTACAGATTACAGTGAAATAATCGTAAATAACATATATGACAAAGAGCTAGTGGCTAGAATATAGAAAGAAGTAAAAATTCTAATAATAAAGAAATAATCTGATTAGAAAATGAGCAAAGAGTATAATGACATTTTCACAAAGAGGCTATGTATGTGGGAAATAAGCATATGAAAAGGTATTAAACATCTGTAGCCATTAGTGGAATGCAAATGAAAACGATAAGGCCATATCACTACACATTTATCAGAATGGCTAAAGTGAAAAATAGTGACTACACCAAATGCTGGTGAGCATGTGGGCAACTGAATCGCACATACATTGTTGGAAGGAATGCAAAATGATATAGCCACTCTGCAAAACATTTTGACAGTTTCTTAAAAGTGTAAACCTTGGACTCTGATATCCACTACCAATTGTACTCCTAAATATTCATCCCAGAGTAGTGAGAGTTTGTGTTTACACAAAACCTATATATGAATATTTATAGGAGCTTCTTTTTTGTAATAGCCAAAAAACAGAAACATTCCAGATGCCCTTCAACAGGTGAATTGCTAAACAAAGTATGGTATATCCACACCATGGAATACTACTACCAAAAAAGAAATTAATCATTGATACAGGCAACAACTTGGATAAGCCTCTAGAGAATTATGCTGAGTGAATAAAAAACCAATTCTAAAAGATTTTGTACTGTATCATGCCACTTACACAACACTTTTGAAATGTCAAAATTATAAAGAACAATTGCCTGGGGTTACTGCATTTGAATTATAGGTGAGATTGAAGTTGGTGTGGGTATCAAAGGGCCACAAGAGGAACCCCTGTGGTAATGGAAATATTCTGCGAATGGTGGAATATGGAAAACGGATGAAAATGTTGTTGTACTATAGTCTTGCAAGTTACTGTCCTTTAAACAACTAGTAAATGTTACATAGGATCTTACTGTATTGTTATCTAATAGCAGTATATAAATCTACAATTATGTCAAAGCCACTAATATAATTTAAAAGTAACTTTTAGATCATGTAACAACACATACCAAATATTAAGGGTCTGAACTCTTATAGACTCACATAAACTGCTACTGACTTTAGTTTGAAAATATACCTAACTCCATTCATGAACACTAACAGTTTGTCTTTTCCCTCCTGTTTCAAATTGGCCTATTTGAAACACTCAAGTATATTTACTTTTCTTTTTTTTTCCTTTTTCACATGTCCCTCATGTGGCCCTTTTATAGCCACATCCATTTCAATCTCACATACACCCCTATGTAGTACTCCTAGGCAATTGTTCTTCAGTTCTATAGTCTTGTCATTTTCCAAAAATGATGTATAAATGGAATTATACAGAATGCAATCATTTTGGATAGTTTTTTACCCACTCAGTAAAATTTTCTGGAAGTTAATTACCTCTGGTTAATTTCAGGCACTCAGGATTCCCCATGGTGCCTTCTCTTGGCAATGTAGTAGGACCTATCTACTCACTCTGCAAAAGCAGGTCTTAACCAGTCTCATCTATTCTTCACTCATAAAACACAAGTTCCTGTCTTAGAAGGTAGCTAGAAGTATGGACATCAAAGCTGATTTATGCCAATGTTTCTAACATACCTGAAGGAAAGGGACAAAGGCATTATTGTTTATTTGTTCAGAGTTCACTGTTTAGAGTGTAGTTTGACACAGATAAGAATGCTGAATACCTGTCTATTCAAGTAGAGACTACATAGTTACCTGAAAATTCACAAAGTAAAATTATTTCATTAACTCTTTAGATGTTTGCTAATAGAAGGGTCACAACATACATTAAAATGTATGTTCCCTTTATTACTGCATGGCAAAATAGTTTTAAGACCAAAACCCTAGTGACTTACGTAACACTGGCTCATCTCCTTTCATGGTTCTGAAAGCTGATAGGCTCAGCCTGCTAGGGTTGTTGGCTGAATAAATGAACAACCTTAAGTCAATCAAATATATTCTCTTTTGAACACTTCCTTTCATTGCTTTTAGTGGCCAGGATTTGGTAATTGTTGAGTGAATACAGGCATGAATCTGAGGATAAATGGTTGTTGAAGTAGAACAATCTTTCTATTGCAGACCATCTCTGTGGTAGTCACAGTCCATAAGTAAACTAGTGATAAAAATAGAGAAGTTGACTATTCCTATAAAGAGAAGTCCATGAGTTTTTCTTAATATTAAATATTTCTGTTCTATCATTAGATTGCATTGGGTGTACCACCCAAAGAAATAAACATAAATTTCATTATATTATCTTTGTGTGTATCTGTTAGTAAATACTTATTTACTTAGGAATCACTCACTAAAGCTGATATACAAACTTTATTGGGGGTGAAAAATACTTCAACCATTTAAAAGAAGACTCCTGCCCTCATAAATCTCTGTCAAACACATCTTTGCTGATTGAGATTAGAAAGACAAAAAAAAAAAGAGTCAAAAAATAGGTTACTTCTCTAAGTAACAGTTTCAACAAAATAGTATACAAATTGCCAGTTATTTTTATTCATTTTTCTGTAGAACACTAATCTTTTTGTTTCTAACATCAAATCTGTTGAAAAATTACAACAAAAATCACCAATACTAGTGAAAATATACCAATATTTCAATGAAAATGTTTAAAATATCATCAAATGGCAACAGAACTACTGTCGGAGTTTCAAGAGCACAGGCAGAAATTCTCCAATTACCTTCATCTTCACATGAAACACTTTGTTAATTTAAAATTATAATTTAAACATGAAAGACATTGTTTCTCCAGATTTTCTAAACAAATTAGTATATGAAATTTGAATCTTTCTTAACTTTCTAATCTTTGAAAATCTAATCAGGCAAATGTTTTTGTCCCAATATGATATTATCACATCGAAGATATCTTATTGCCAGTTTTTCTACTATTCTAAGTTCAGTGACTTTTATATTAAACTTAAGCAAAATTATACTTACGTGAGTGATTTTTACTTTCTAGTATTCCTTAAGTATACTCAAGATCTACTTTGTAATGTGAAATAAAATATGAAGTACCATTATCTGAAATAATATTCGAATATATTGCAAATTGACTAATTCAAAAAAGTTTAATGTATATTATTGCTTTGCTGATTTCAGAATTTTCATGCGAAGCTACTTGTTTCTTTGACATACTTTTGAAAAGATTTATGTTAATGTTAGAAAATGAAAATAAATGATTTAGCAAAGAATATACTTTCATTTGTAGAAAATAAAACCAGGGGAAATGATTTCAAAGCATAAACTTTAATTAAGCTACTAATTATATAGAAGAGGTATGTCTCAGCAGACAACAAACATTCTATAGAAATTATCTATTTACATGTAAAAATGGAAAAATGCAATTTAAAATTAGTTTTTGTTCTAAGTAAAAACAGTACAAATGTAAGTATCTACAGATTCATAAATGGTTATAAGAAGTGTAAAGAATGACTTCTGGTAAATTAAGCACTAATGAAATTTGAAATGTCAGAACAGTTTATTTTTTATTTTTTAATATTTCTATTTCTATTGATAGAACAATTTTTCTTTAAACTTGTTGAAAGTGCTTAGACCTATTATCAACTAAAGTCTATCTTTTCTGGACTTTAAGAGAAGTAAAACACACATACTTCTGATTTAGGATCTATGGTTCTATGTTATCAATGTTCTTAATGACAGTGTAGAACCATAAATAAGACAACTCATTGTGGTATACAGATTATAATATACATGTGAAAAATCACGTGTACTTTGGAAGCTGACTCTCAGGTTAGTGGTCCAGAGTAATTTGCTTTTGAAATTCATTATGAAGACATTTTCATATGATGAGTAGATTAAATTGCTGAAAGTACCTTACCTTTTCGGATAATGTGTGTTTCTCTTTTTAAAGCTTACACAATTTAATGTATTTGTATGGTCCTTTTGACAATTTGCCCCAATGCTAATTGACAAATATTTTGTCAATTTTTATTATGTATATTCTTTTCATTGGTGTTATATATCTCTTCTCTGACCTTCATTTGAGAATCTTCCAACACAGTTCAGACTGTCTTTCATGATAGGACAGGGTTCTTGTGCTGGCATCTGTATTCTTCTTAAAGTAATGGATACCATTTTCAGTCTGGAACTTTCTTCATATTATGCTAGGGGAGAGTAACCTGAAAGTGGTTAAAAACCACTGCTGTGGGTGCTGAGGCAGGAGAATAAGGTCTGGAGGCAGGGAAGCTAAAACCCATATGCTGA
The DNA here is from genome assembly GCF_030222135.1 of Aotus nancymaae. Lineage (NCBI taxonomy): Eukaryota > Metazoa > Chordata > Mammalia > Primates > Aotidae > Aotus > Aotus nancymaae. Next base: position 81,965,803 of record NW_026988442.1, read on the forward strand.
CTTTCTAGAACTGAATCAAAAGGAAAACTTCACCTCTCCACACTCAAGTAGCAAAAGGATCAGCAGTAACCCCCTTTGCACTGTGTTGCATATGAAAAATGAAAAGGACCTCTGATTGGTACCCTCCCACAACCAGACTGGTCGTGGGCGAAGTCTTCATGCTTAAATTTGTAACTTCACTTCAGTCTCTGATTGGTCACCTCCTGCAAGCAATCAGACTGGTTCTTGGCCACTCCCTCATTTAGATAGGGTATAACCAAGTAACCAATGGAAAACCTCTAGAAGGTATTTAAATTCCAGATTATTCTGTAGCCAGTGGTCTTGAACGACTTGCTCAACCCCATTCCCACTCTGTGGAGTGTACTTTCATTTTCATAAGTCTGTGCTTGTTTCATTCTTTCATTGCTTTTCTGTGCATTTTGTCCAATTCTTTGTTCAAAATGCCAAGAGGGGGACCACTCATAGTCAAACCCTCCACTGTTAATAATGAGAGTCTATAATGCAGTCTGGATGAAGAGAGACTGGCTTGTATTAGTTTCCTATTGGTGTCCTAAAAAATTAACAAATCTTGTTGGCTTAAGCAACACAAATTTAATATGTTATAGTTCTGCAGGTTACAAGACTAACATAGTCCTCACTGTGCTAAAAATATGATGTTCACGGGCTGCAGAGCATCCTAGAGGCAATCTCTTTCCTTTCTTCTAACAACAACTAAAGGCCATCCAGATTTTTGGCCTGTGGCCTCTTCCTCCATCCTTACAACCAGGAATATTGCATCTCTCTGACCCTTCTTCAATATAGTCATGTCTCCCTCTTAGACCCGGCCTGGAAAGGTTCTCTGCTTAATCATGTGATTAAGTTTCGCCTACTTTTTACCATGTAATGATTATTAAATATTAAATGTTATTATTAATTATTAAATAAGTATTAATTCACAGGTTCTAGAGATTAAGACATGGACATTTTTGGGGGAATGTTATTCTATTTACCACAAGCAACAAACATTTTCATACAGTAAATTAGAGACGAACATCCTAAATTGAGATATAAATTTGTCTTCTCATGTTCTATGGAAATCTTCTCTCTCTATTTGAGTCAAATCTCACTCAATGTCCACTCTTCTATCTTGGTTTCTTCAATTTCCATCACCTGAAATCCCTCCTTGTCCAAAAGACTTGCTGCCATATATCATCAGATGCTTAGCGTTTTCCTTCTTCCTCTAAGAATTATTTTTAAAATAATCTCAGGTCTGTGGTCTTCAATCCTGTCTTATTTTGGTCAAGAAAAGAGTAGGAGCTTACACTAGACTGTAAGATGATAGATTTTCACTTCTCAAAATGTTTGGAGATAGCCAAAAAAAGTTTTAGATAATTCCTCGTTTTTAACTTGGATCAGTGATGAAATACCTCATTTGCTACATTAGTGATTTAAACTTCTTCCCCAAGTATCTCAATGGAACCTCTTTTTTAGCTTTGGTATCTAGTTTACATTTTCTATTTTATTTATATTAACTTATTAGTATATTAATTTGACATGTAAGATAATATGGCATTTTCACAGCACATTTGACTTGTAGGTTAAAACATATGACTATGACACATTACCAGCTGTTTGAACATAGGCCAGTTATAAATATTTAAACTGACTCAACTCTTTATAAAATAGTTGACACTGACTGCTCTTTTATTTCAGATGTTGGGATTGATGATCAGATAATTGTATAACATATTTGAAATTATTGGAAAATTTAATCAACCAGTTTAAAATAATTTCTGAAAAATTATAATTACAACTTCAGTTTAAAGTTGAAAAACAAGACAAAAAGGTGTATTGAATAACAACATTACACTTTGTATTTTTTCTTGTAAATTATATATTTCTGGCCTGTAAACCCAGCACTTTGGGAGGCTGAGGCAGGCGGATCACGAGGTCAAGAGATCGAGACCATCCTCACCATGATGAAACCCCGTTTCTACTAAAAATACAAAAAAATTTAGCAGGGTGTGGTGGCACGCGCCTATAGTCCCAGCTACTCAGGAGGCTGAGGCAGAAGAATCGCTTAAACCCAGGAGGCGGAGGTTGCAGTGAGCCAAGATTGTGCCACTGCACTCCAGCCTGGAGACAGAGCAAGACTCCGTCTCAAAAAAAAAAAAAAAAAAAAAAAAAAAAAATTACATATTTCTGGACACACTGCATGCTGTTAACTGTGATTCCTAATTAATATTAGAAAGTTTTTTAAAACAAAATTTCTCTGTTCTTATTGTTAAGTAAAAGAAACCTTTCCTTTGACAAGTTCATTGTTTCGGTAGGAAAACAAGATGTTTACACATGGAAATCATAAACAAAAGAGTATAAATATGAACTGAAAAAATATAAAAGGACACTCATTTAGTATGAACAGAATTTGAGTATTCTTTTCCATAATTTATTTATTGAATTTTCAAGAAATGTTAAAAAAAGATTAAGGCGTCAAATATTTTTTCTAACACTGACCATTAAGTACTTTTAAGTAAGAGACAAATTATATATTAAAAAATATGTAACAATTATCTTATTGAGACACAAAAAGCCTATGATGGAAATATTGCTGACTCTATTTTACAGAGGAAAAAACTGAGACTCAGAGATTAAGTGACATCCTTGAAGCTACACAGGTATTCAATGACCATATTAACATTTAAATCCCAGTCAGCTTAATGCTGAAGCTTGTGAAATTGGCTGCTCTGCTTCATGAGGAGGTCTGTAAGGAAATGATGTGATTTAATTTAAAAGTGGGTAGACTGCCATTTGAGACCCTTCAATCCTAGACTAAAATTAGACACACTGCTCAACAGTTTTTCTGAGCAAATTTGACTGTTTTATAGCAGGAAAATTTTATTAAATGCTTATAATGGTTTGCTAAAAGCTAGAATAATGGCAAGAAATTTCCTCTGTTTAATATTGTTGTGATTCTGTTTAAATATAGGTACTTTTCTTGTTTTTTTAAAAGTGAACAAAAAATGCACCTCAAAAAAATAAACAGTAATTATAAAAGTAGATGGAATATGGAGAAAAATAACTCTTACGTTGCTAGGACTTAATTCACAAAGGGGTGGAATAGCTACTATTTAATTTATATTTGATTTTCTGGTTTTGACATAGTATTCATTTATACTACGAACTATAATATAAATTATCACTTATTTTGGCAAACTTTGCAGTAAGTAAAGTTCTATAGAGACACTTCAAATTTAAATTTCGACTCTGACTCAAAGTCATCAGATAATTCACATTCCAGAAGTCTGCATTTATGATTTGGTATCTTCAATATATTTTACATTAACTGAAATTACACATTGAGTTAAATTAGTGTTTTAGCTATAATAATATTTCCATTCCAAACATATTTTTAAACTTTGTAACATAATTGTTGAATTTCAAAATTGTACCCTTGAGCACTTTCTGCTTCTAACATAATGCTATTCTTGATTAAAATCATTTGAAAATTTCCCAAACTCTCAGAGTGAAACACAAAATTGTTATTACTATTCAAAAGACCCTCCAGGATAAGACTCCAGGATACCTCTTCAGCCCAATGTGTTCTTGGTGTCTCTAATCCAGCTATACATGTTTTTATCTAATTACATGAACTTTCCAAGTACTTTCTTCCCTCAAGGTATTTGTGCACCTAATTTCTCTGATTACAATATTTTTTACTACATCTGTAACTTTGTAACTATTTCTTAGCATATAGCTCTCAGCCTCACTGAAGCATTTTTCTTGCACAAAATTTCATATTCAGATATTTGTTCTGACTTTGACATCACAATGCACTTCATATGAAGTGCTTGATATGAACCCAGACACAGTGGCTCAGATGTGTAATCCCAGCACTTTGGGAGCCCAAGGCAGGAGGATCACTTGAGCCCAGGGATAAGGCCAGCCTGGGCAACATTGGAGGTCCCTGTCTCTACCAAAAAAAAAAAAAAAAAAAAGATGGGTGTGGTAGTAGGGGTCTATAGTCCCAGTTAGTTGGTTGGGAAGCTTAAGTGGGAGGATATTTTGAGCCTCAGAGATCAAGGCTGTAGTAAGCTGAGCTGCAATTGTGCCATTGCTTCCAACCTGGGCAACAGAGAGGGACCCTGTATCAAACAGAAAAAATGTGCCTGATAGGAGCCAGTTATCCTGAATACGGTAGAGATACAGCAGTGAACAAAATTGTTCAATATCCTTTATCTATAGATTTGATCCTAGATACGGCATGTCAGAGTGGCAAGCTCTAGCAATAATAAAATGGTAAGCTAATTCTGTTTTTATAAATATTTTGATGGGATTCCCCCAAGAGTTTTGTTTGCTAATGATCTTAACCATAATATAAGAAATTTACTCAGAGTAATTTGCTTAAAGTCGTATGGATAATTTATTATATTATTAGTAGTCTTTCAAGGCAAAGATCATTTGATCTTGGAAGAATTTGTTGGTTAATTTTACAATTAATGAGACCTGGAGGAAATAGTGAGATTCCCACAGTCATATCTTCATACATATGAGATTCAGGTTTCCAGACACTGACTCTACGAACTTTCATTTTGTGAACTTCTTTTTGCTGTGTATTTAATGATTAAAGTAGTTATCTTTAGAATTAGTCTTGAAATTCACTCTATTATCATTATTGTGGTTATGAATTACTATTAACAATCACTGTTATAACCCTTATTTAAACTACCTGTATATCATCTCTATGAAACTCTAGGGTTAATTAGTACCATAAACTGAAAAATTTATCTGTTCCAAAAAGTGTCTCCTTCAAGCTTCTCAAGTGTCATGTGTGAGTGTTGATAGGGATTGGTGGGTGCAGGGACTAGGTTGCCATTTTTGTGTGCTGAGACTTAGTGAATGAGTTTAGGCTCACATTTGCTTTATTTATTTTATGAGACAAGACTTCACACAAATCCTATTTAAATTTTTATATTTATTACTCTAAAATAATAACATTTTAGTCTATGTGCATATATATTCTGTAATCACTTTGATTTATTCTCTGATTTTTTTTGGGTTCATATATACCTTTATGCAGATATGTTAACTACATTCTAATTCCACCTTAGGTACAGATTAATAATCTACTCACTTATTTATTTGACAAATATTCATTGGATATTGACCTTATATTTGACACTAGAGATTAAAATTCTTTGATGACTATGACTTTCAAGAATTTGTATTTAATATAAAAACCAGAAGAGTTATAAAAAAAAGAAAGAAAGAAAGAAAAAGAAAAAAACTAAACTGTCCTAAAAATGTTGCAATAGAGGCAAATACAATGCATTATGAAAGCCTAATAATATGACAAAATAAAACTTTGCTTGGGAATGTTATAGAAGGGGCCAATTGAGTTGTGTTTTGAAGTGTGGACAGGAGTTAACCTTTTGAAGATATAAGAAAGTATTTCTGGCAGAAGAAAGAGCATATTCTAAGGTATGAAGATGTAACCACATTACACTCCCAACTTAAAAACTGTGCTTTGTAACTGGATCAGAGAATGTATGTCATTAAATAGTTAATTAGAGCTGAAAACAAGGAATAAGTAAAAGTTATAGACTTGTGACAACTAATGTAAGAAATTTTGATTTAATATATCCAATGAAAGACTTTCATAGACAAATATTTTAATTCCAGAATTTAAGTTGTACTTTCTGTAAAACCGGCAACTATTATACAGAAATGCTATCGACTTCTTGCTAATAACAACAAAAACAATACCAACAAATATCTGTTTTCAACACCATAATGTACTATTTCATTTTATACATTTCATGTCTTAGCCTCTGTCCAAGTTACCCATTTATCTGACTCTTATTTTTCTTCATACCTTCTTAGTGACCCTGTTCCTTTCTGCAATACATCAACCCTTCACAGCTACTGGATCACTCTCATCTCGTCAAATTTACTATTTAAGATAAAGAAATAAGCAAATAAATATGTGAGAGAGAAAACAATCATTCTTGACAAAATTTCTGGAGAAAAATGTGGATGGAATTCTTGGGATATGTACAACTGAAAATATTTATTTGTCCTCCTTTTCTGCCTGGTGGCATGATGAGGGCATACATAAATTTTTAGCAAAGTTCAAAGGGCAGAATTAATACAATATAAATTATACAACCTTATATATCACAACGAATATTGTTGATAATTGACAATTGATAAATGTTACCCTCACTCACTTGGGCCAAAGCTCTGATTATATCCTACTTAGAATACATGAATGATTTCAGAATCACATATCGAATGATAGAGTGGGACCTGTCTATAAAATTCAGAGCTGTAAATTATTAAATAGAAAAGTGCAGTATTAATTCACTGTTTGAAAACTATGGAAAGAAGAAAGATAAATTAAAGTTTAAAGGAGATGTTAATTCATTAGAAAATAAAAATAAAATCATTTAAAAGTTTAAAATGATTTTAAAATGTTACTTTTAAATAAGTAACAAATAACAGAATATATATATAAGTATAGTATATATACTATAAATAAAAAAGTAAATAGTTCTATTTCTGATTTTACTAAATATTGTGACAAAAATGCAAAGCTGGTTTGAGCTTGGGTAAGAGAAAATTTTTCAGAGCATATTATTTCCTTCCATTATGGAATAAAACCATAGCCTAAGATTGAAATTGTGGGTAGGTATCCAATGTTCACAGACTAGAATTTCATAATTATAGTTATCATATATTCATTTATGTGATATATATATTACATATGTATCATATATATCATGATATATATTATATTGTATCATATATATGGCATATATTTGTATATCACACATAGGAATATGGATCAATATGTATATATCTATATGTCATATACATTTACATATTCATATATAAACACATTATATATTATAAACCCATAAATTTATGTATTAATGTGTGTGTGTGTGTGTGTATACACAAACATATATACCATTTTATTGTGGTAAAAATATATAACAAACTTTACCTCTTAAAAAAACTTTAAATGTACACTGTAGTATTGTTAACTATATACTTATTGTTGAAACAGACGTCTAGGACTCTTTGATCTTGCATGACTGAAATTCTATATCCATTGGACAGCTCCCCATTTCCTCCTCCTACGCACTCCTGGCAATCAACATTCTATTTTCTATTTCTTTGAGTTTAGTTACCTCAGATATCTCATATAAACAGAATCCTGCAATATTTGTCACTTTGTCATTGGTTTATTTCACTTAGCATAATGTATTCAAGTTTCTTCCATGTAGTATCATTGATCAGTATTCCTTCTTTTTTTCAAGTTAAGTAATATTCCATTGAATGTATATGCTGCGTTTTCATTATTCTGATATGGACATTTGGTTTCTAAATCTTGGCTATTATGAATAACACTGCAATGAATGTGGCCATGAAAATATTTCTTAGAGATTCTGTATTCAACTATTTTGAAGGAATACCCAGAAATAGGATTGCTGAATAATATGATAGTTCTCTTAATATGGTAATCTTCTAAGGAATCTCCACACTTTTTTTGCATAGTAGCTTCACCATTTTACAATCATATCAACAGTGTACAAGGGATCCAAACTCTCCACACCTTTGGCATACTTACTTTTTTTCCCCTTTTGGTGATAGAGGGCATCCTAATAACGTGAGGTGGTATCTCCCGGTGGTTTTGATTGGCATTGTTATAATGATTAGTGATGTTGCACAACTTTTCATATCCCTGTTGGCTGTTTATCTTCTTTAAATAAGTGTCTATTAATTTTGAGGGTTTTTGTTAATGATTTGTAGGTGTTTCTAATATATAATAGATTTAATGCTTTATCTGATATATGGTTTGCAAATATTTTCTATTTCATGATTGTCCTTTTAACTCTCTAGTTTCCTTTGCTGTGCAGGAGTTTTAAAATTTGATAAAGTCACATTTGTCTATTTTTGCTTTTGTTGTCTAAGCTTTCAGTATCATATCCAAAAAAAAAATCACCCATTCCAATGTCATAAACAACTTACCCTTTGTTATATTTTAGGAGTTTTATAGTTCAGGTCTTACATTTAGGTCTTTCATTCATTATTTTTATTTATTTTTTTTTTTGGAGATGGAGTTTTGCTCTTGTTACCCAGGCTGGAGTGCAATGGCGCGATCTCGGCTCACTGCAACCTCCGCCTCCTGGGTTCAGGCAATTCTCCTGCCTCAGCCTCCTGAGTAGCTGGGATTACAGGCATGCGCCACCATGCCCAGCTAATTTGTTGTATTTTTAGTAGAGACGGGGTTTCACCACGTTGACCAGGATGGTCTCGATCTCTTGACCTCGTGATCCACCCGCCTCGGCCTCCCAACGTGCTGGGATTACAGGTGTGAGCCACCGCGCCTGGCCCCTTTCATTCATTTTTAATTAATTCGTATGAACAGAGTAAGATAAAGGTACGTCTGCCTTCTTTTCCACTGTGTGTATCTAGTTTTTGCAACACTGATTGTTTAACAGATTGTCCTTTCCCCATTGTGTCATATTGACACCTTTGTCATTTGACCGTATGAGTGAAGGTTACGTTTTGGGCTCTCTAATCTGTTCCATTGATGGATGGTCTTTATGCCAGCATCATACTGTTATAATGGATATCACTTTGCAATATGTTTTAACCCAGGAAGTTTAAACAGTGTCTAAACTTCAGTGGGGCCTGATGCTTTGCTCTTTCTCAAAACTGCTATGACTATGTAGAGTTCCCAAAGATTCCATATAAATTTTTGGATGTTTGTCCTATTTCTGCCAAAACTGCCATTGGGATTTTAATATGGACTGCACTGAATCTGTAGATTGCTTTTGGTAATATGGACATTTTAACAATATTATTTATTTTAATCCATAAACACATCATATCTTTCTATTCCTTTTTGCATTTTTAAATTTCTTTCAGCATTGTTTTACAATTTCCAGTACACAAATCTTTTACCTGCTCAAATTTATTCCTCAGTATTTTATTAGTTTTGATGTTATTCTAAATGAATTTTTAAAAATTATTTTCAGATTGCTCTTTGCTGTATGTAAATGTAATTGATTTTTGGATGTTGATTTTGTATGATGCAACTTTGCTAAATTTATTATTTCTGACAGTATTTTTGCATGAAATACTTTGGGTGTTATACATACAATATTATGTCATCTGTAAGAATATGTAAATTTTACTTCTTCCTTTTCAATTTGGCTAAGTATACTCTTTATTTTTATTACCTAATTGCTTTATTAGGACCTCTGGTACAATGATAAATACAAGAGGCAAGAGTGTGCATCGTTTTCTTATTCTTGGTCTTAAAAAAAAAAAGCTTTTATTTATCATTTTTACTATTTGGTATGATGTTAGCTAAGAGCTTTTCACATATAACTTTTATTATTTTGAAGTAATTTTCTTATATTTCTAGCTTGCTTAGTGTTTTCATCATAAAAGCGTATTGAATTTTGAAAAATGTGTTTTCTGAATAGTCAGTTTTGTTCTTTGTTTTGTTAATGTAATAAATTACACTTGTTGATATTAATATGCTGAAACATCCTTGCATCCCATTGGTAAATCCCATTTGGACATAGTGTATAATGCTTTTAATGTGCTATTGGATTTGGTTTGCTCCTATTCTTTAGAAGTTTTTGCATCAATAGTCATCAAGGTTATTAGTCTGGATTTTTAAATAGTATCTTTGTCTGGCTTAAGTATCAGGGTAATGTTGGACTCACAGAATAAATTTTAAAAATGTTCCCTTCTATTCATTCATTTGAAAGGGTTTGAGGAGGATTTGTGCTAATTCTTATTTAAATGTTTGGTAGAATTCTCCAGCAAAGCTATTTGGTCCTAATGTTTCCTTTGTTGGAAGTTTTGATAATTAAGTTAATCTCCTTACTTGTTATTGGTATGTTCAATTTTTCCATTTATGATTTACTCTAGCAGACTGTATGTTTCTAGGAATATATTTTTTCTAAATTATCCAATTTGTTGGCATATTTTGTTTGTAGTACTCTCCAAATCATTTTTATATCTGTGGCATCAGTTGTAATGTCTCCTCTTTCATTTCTGATTTTAATTATTTGAGTCATTTCATTTCTTCATCTAGCTAAGTATTTGCAAGTTTTGTTGATCCTTTAAATAAAACAACTCTTTGTTGTTGTTATTTTCTGAGATAATGTGCCTCTGCCATGTGGAAATAGCAAGACAGTGCATAAAGATTAATTATCTGAGCTTTAATCGAAGAATGAAAATGAGCATCAACCAGAATCATGAGGAGCACCCCAGATCATGGGGAAGAGAATGCTGGCCAACAGCCCCTGTGACAGCATCTGGCTGAAATGAGTGAGTGAAACTCTAGTACATGAGAGAAGCAGAGAGCCTCCCTCTGTGACTCACCTTTCTACTGGGAATCCAAGCAACATAGATTGGGGAAAAGAACTTTGTCTAGTCATATTGCCTGCAGTCAGTTCTTATCTATAAGTACCATCTCCTGGCTTTTAGGTCAAACTGCACATCTCTATATAAAACTTGCTGAATGAAATACTTAAGTATTTAGAAGCGAAGACAAAAGACTCTACCCAATATTTTCTATAATCATAGTCCTGATAAAGAAGGAAAAAAGAAATGAAGATGTTTATAAAGACAGAAAGAAAAAAAAGCCCTACCCTCAGGAAAATAATTACAAAAATTAAGTATCAGCACTCTAGATGAGAATTCTAGCACCATAAAAATTCCGACTGTAGTGACACTACCAAGGGATCACATGAGCTCTCCAGCCATAGTCCCTAACCAAAATGGAAAGGCAAAGTGACAGATAAAGAATTCAAAGCATGGATTATAAGGAAGGTTAATGAGCTTCAAGACAAATCTGAAAATCAACACACACACAAAAACTTCTAAATGAATCCAGGAAATGAAGAAAGAGATAAGCATCTTAAAAGTAAGTCAATCAGAGCTTCTGGAATTGAAAAACTCACATAAGAAATTTCAAAATGCAATTGAAAGCTTTATAAATAGACGACCAAGCAGAGGAAATAATTTCAGATTTTTTTTTTTTTTTTGAGATGGAGTTTCACTCTTGTTACCCAGGCTGGAGTGCAATGGCGCGATCTTGGCTCACCGCAACCTCCACCTCCTGGGTTCAGGCAATTCTCCTGCCTCAGCCTCCTGAGTAGCTGGGATTACAGGCACGCGCCACCATGCCCAGCTAATTTTTTGTGTTTTTTTTAGTAGAGATGGGGTTTCACCATGTTGACCAGGATGGTCTCGATCTCTTAACCTCATGATCCACCCGCCTCGGCCTCCCAAAGTGCTGGGATTACAGGCGTGAGCCACTGCGCCCAGCCTAATTTCAGATCTTTAAGACCAGTCATTCAAATTAACCTAGGCAGATAAAATTAGAGAAAAGAATTTAAAAATGAACAAGATCTTTGGAAAAATGTAGGATTATGTAAAGTGACTAAACCTATGACTTACTGGCATTCCTGAGAGAGGAGAAAAAGTAAACAACCTGAAAAACATATTTGAGGGAATAATTGAAGAAAATTTCCAAGTCTTGCTACAAAAATAGACACCCAGATACAAGGAACCAGATAAAAGAACACCTGTGCCATACTGCACAAAATGAATACCACCAAGCCATGTAGTCACCAGACTATCTAAGGTCAATGATGGAGAAAAATCTTAAAGGTAGCTAGAGAAAAAGTGAGATTAGAACAAAGGGAACATGATCTGGCTAGCAGCTAACTTTTCAGTAGCAGCTTTATAAGGCAGGACATTGGGGGCCTATTTTCAGCATTCATAAAAAAAGAAATTTCACCCATGAATTTCATAAGATACCAAATTAAGCTTCAGAAACAGAGAAACAAAGACTTTTCCAAACAAGAAAGACCTAAGCTACTTTGTTACCACTTGGCCAGCCTTACAAGAGATACTTGGGAGTTCTAAACATGGAAACAAAAGCAAGACACCTGCTACTATAGAAACACCTTTAAGTACATAGCCCATAGACCTTATGAAGGAACCGGACAATAGAAACTACAAAATGACAAGCTAATACACTTATTACAAAGTGTTTTACAAAATATAAAATACACTTATTACACTTTGTAATAATACACTTATTACAAAGTGTATTACAAAATAGAAACTACAAAGTGACAAGGTAATACACTATTAAAACCTCACATATAAACAAACCTTGAATGTAAATGGTTTAAATGCCCCCCATTTAAAAGGCATAGTATAGCAAGTTGAATAATAATAATAATAATAAAAACAGAAACAAGATAAGTCAATCTGCTACCTTCAAGAAACCCATCTGACATGTATCAATACACCCATAGGCTCAAAGTAAAGGGATGGAGGAAAGTCACACAAATGAAAAACAAACAAGAAAAAAAGCAGAGGTCAATATTCTTATATCAGATAAAAGAGACTTTAAACCACCAAGTGTAAAAAGGAAAAAGAACATTACATAATGATAATGGGTTCAATTCAACAAAAAGGCTTAACTATTCTAAATGTATATGAACACTAGAACACCAAGATTCATAAAATAACTACTTGTACACGTACAAGAAGACTTAGACAGCAGGCAATAATAGTGAGGAGTTTTAAACCACTGACAATGTTAGACAGACCTCAAGGTAAAAACTAACAAGGAAATTCTGAATTTAAATTTAAATCTGACACTTGACTAACTGGACTAATAGACAGCTACAGAACACTCCACCTATCAATCGTTTAATATATTATCTTCTGACTATGGGACATACCTAAGACTAATAACATGCTCAGCAATTAAGCAAGTCTCAATAATATTTTAAAAATATATAATAGCGTTCTTGTGTCAGTTTGCTGAGAATGATGGTTTCCAGGTTCATCCATGTCCCTACAAAGGACGCGAACTCCTCATTTTTAATGGCTGCATAATATTCCATGGTGTATATGTGCCACATTTTTCCTGTCCAGTCTATCATCGATGGTGGGGAGGGATAGCATGGGGAGAAATGCCAGATATGGGTGAGGGGGAGGGAGGAAGCAAATCACACTGCCATGAATGCACCTATGCAACAACTTTGCATGTTTTTCACATGTACCCCAAAACCTAAAATGCAATAAAAATAATAATAATAATAATAATAATAAACATGCTCTCACCCAAACAGAAAAAATAAATATATATATATATATATAATAGCAACCATACCCTCAGACCACAGTGGCAGAAAAATAGAAATCAATACCAGGAAGAACTCCCACAACCACACAATTACATGGAAATTAAACAATTTGCTTCTGAATCACTTTTGAGTAAAAAACAAAATGAAGGCAGAAATAAAAATTTATTCAAATAAATGAAAACAAAGATACAACATACCCAAATTTCTGGAATGCAGCAAAATCAGTGTTAAAAGTTTACAGTCTACACAACTACCTCTAAAAGTTAGAAATATCTTAATGATCTAACATCACACCTAGATGAACTAGAAAAACAAGAACAAATAAACTCCAAAACTAGCAGGATAAATGAAATAACTAAATTAGAGTGGAATTAAACAAAATTGAGATCAAAACATTCAGAAAACAAATGGATGGAACCAAAGGTTGTTTCTTCCAAAGAAAAGACAGGATCAACAGAACCATAGCTAGATTAACAACAACAAAAAAGATAAGATACAAATAAGCAAAATTCAGAATGACAAAAGTGGTATTACAACCAATCCCACATAAATACAAAAATATTTCAGAGATAAATATGAATACTTCTATGTACACAAACTAGAAATCTAGAAAAAATAGAAAAATTCTGGCCACACATAAACTGCCATATTGAGTTAGGAAGAAATTGAAACCATGAGCAAATAAATGTTGAGTTCTGAAATTGAATCAGTAATAACTTGTCTGGCTATGGACAAGTTCCCCCACCTGGCTCCCTATCCCCATAAGGAGCACTTGCCGGCGCCATTGGCGCAGGTACTGAAGGAGAACTCGGCCCTGACTGCCAAGCGCGGAGGCGTCAAGGGCCACAGCAAGCTGCCAGGGGGCTCCGCAGATGGCAAACCCAAAGACTTCGCCTGAGAGTTGTGCGGCCAGGTGTTTAACGCTCATTATAACCTCACCCAACACATGCTGGTCCACACCGGAGCCAGATCGTTAGTGTGCAAAGTCTGCGGCAAAGGCTTTCGCCGGGTCAGCACGCTCTGCAGGCACAAAATGATCCACAACCAGGAAAAGCTGCATAAATGCAACCAGTGCGGCAAAGCGTTCAACCGCAGCTCGCCGCTCACCACGCATATCCACATCCACGCGGGCTACAAGCCCTTTGTCTGCGAATTTGGCGGCAAAGGCTTTCACCAAAAAAGGGAACCACAAGCTGACCCACAGCAGCGAGAAGCAGTACAAACGCACCATCTGCAACAAGGCCTTCCACCAGGTCTACGACCTAACCTTCCATATGCACACCCACAACGACAAGAAGCCTTTCACGTGCGCCACTTGTGGCAAAAAGTTTTGCAGAAACTGACTTAAACGTGTGTGAATCCACGACAGCGTGGGCCCTGCTGCCCACTCTGCAAAGGACCTGGCTAGGACAGTGCAGAGCTGAGAGCGACTGCTTTGCCCTTCCTTCCCTCCCTGTACCACCCGAAAACAGATCACACATATAAACTTATTTCTAAAATTAAAAGGCAAAAAAAAAAAAAAACCTGGCTGGAAAGCGAGAGATGGACAACTCTGAGCTGCTGCACATGTTAGAGTCCCCTGAGTCTCTGCTCCAAGGCAGATGAAGCTGAGCAGTTCTACAGGCGCATCAGGCCAAGAAAGAAGCTGCCCAGAAGGTGGGTGCTGTTGCTGCTGCTACCTCTTAGACAAGGAAAAACCGATTCAAAAGCCAAATAACCCCTCATGGAATTCGGCTCAAGGTTTGAAGACTCCGAGCTTGTCCTATGGACCTCAACACCAAGAACTAGAAATTGCAAATTTAATAGGTCATTTTGTATCAAAAGGTCAATTAGGAAGCATCTAGAATTTTTTTCAATTATACGAATATGTTCTCTGGGTTCTGCTGTGGCCAAGATAGTGTAAATTTGTTTTTTCTATTGTGGGTTTTGATTTTTCTCCCCAGAAATTGGTTTTATTTGATGTACGCAAGTCTTACATTTCTCAATAGAGAAAAAAAAAATCTCCATTAAAAAAACCTACTAACAACAAAAAAGCCTAAGACTAGATGAATTCATAGCTGAATTATACCAATTCAGTTGGAGAGCTGGTACCAAGTCTAATGAAACTATTTCAAAAATTCAAAGAGGAGACATGCCTCCTTAATTCATTCTGTGAAGCCAACATCACTACAACTGCCAAAAATACAATGAAAAGAGAAAATTATAGGCCAAGCCAATGTCCCTAATGAACATATACACAAAAATCATAAACCAAATACTAGCCAACTGAATCTAGTAGCACATCAAAAAGTTAATCTGCCGGGATCAAGTAGGCTCATTCCTGGAATACTAAGTTGGTTCAATGTATACCAATCAATAAATGTTATTTATCATATAAAAAGAATTAAAAATAAAACGCATAGGATCATCTCAGTAGACGCATAAAAAGTCTTTGATAAAACCCAGCATCCTTACATGATAAGAATCATCAACCAACACTGAAGGAACATACCTCCAAAAAAATAAGAGCTATGTATGACAAATCCGAAGCCAACATCATACTAACTAAATGGACAAAAGCTGGAAACATTCCCCTTAAGAACTGGAAAAGACAAGGAGGCCCACTCTCATCACTCCTATAAAGTATACTACAGGAAGTCTTTGCCAGAACAATCAGTGAAGAAAATCAAATAAAAGGCATTCAAATAGAAAAAAGAAGAAACCAAAATATCTCTCTTCACAGATGAAATGATTCCCTAGAAAATCCTAAACACTCTATCAAATGACTCCGGAAATTTGAAAATGACTTTAGTAAAGGATCAGGGTACAAAATCAATGTAAAAGATTCAGCAACATTTCTATACACTAATAATTTTGAAACTGAGTCAAGAATGCAATCCCATATACAAAATCCGTAAAAAAGCAAAATACCTAAAAATACATCTAACCAAGGTGAAAGATCTCTGCAAGGAGAACTCTAAAACACTGCTAAAAGACATCATAGATTACATAAATAAATGAAAAAATGTTCCAGGTTCATTGATTGGAAAAATCAGTATCATGAAAATTGTCACACTAGCCAAAGCAGTCTACAAATTTAGCACTGTTTCTATCAAACTATCAATGTTATTTTTTAATAGAATTACAAAAACTATTCTAAAATTAATATGGGACTATAAAAAGCCCAAATGACAAAATGAATCCTAAGCAAAAAGAAGAAAGCCAGAGGCATCACATTACCCAACTTCAAACTATACTGTAAGTCTATGGTAACCAAAACGGTATAGTACTGGTACAAAAACAGACACATAAACTAACAGAACAGATTAGAGAACCCAGAAAAAAAGCTGCACACCTATAGCCATCTGAGCTTTAGACACTGAGCTGAACTCAACAAAAATAAGCAATGGGGAATAGACTCCCTATTCAATACATTGTGCTGGGATAGCAAGCAAAAGTATGAAATTGGATGCCTACCATTAATCATCTACAAAAATTAAATCAAGATGGATTAAAGATTTAAATGTAAGACATCAAACCATAAGAATCCTAGATGAAAATGTAGGAAATAACATTGTGGACATCAGCCTTGGAAAAGAATTAACGACAAAGTCCTCAAAAATTATTGCAACAAAAACTAAAATTGACAAGTTGGATCTAATTAAACTAAAGAGCTTCTTTACAGCTAAAGAAATTGTCAACAGAGTGAGCAGATAACCTAGAGAATGGGAGAAAATATTTGTAAACTATGAATCCAACAACAAAAAATTAAAACCAATAACCCCAATAAAAAATAGACTAAAGGCATAACAGACACTTTTGAAAAGACATATAAATGGCTGACAAACATAAAAAAAATCCTCCACATCACAAATCATCAGAGAAAGGCAATGCAAAACCACAGTGAGATACCACCTATTAGTAAAAACAATAAATAAATAAATGAATAAATAAATAAATAACAGATGTTGATGGAATTGCAGATAAAGGGAATGCTTATACACTGCTAGTGACAATGTAGTTCAACCATTATAGAAACTAGTTTGGGAATTTCTCAAACAACTTAAAATTGAACTACCATTTGACCCAGCAATCCAAATACTAGATATGTATCCAAAGGAAAATAAATCATTCTACCAAAGAGACACTGCACTGCACTTGCATGTTCATCACAGCATTATTCACAATAGCAAAGACATGGATTCAATCTAGGTGCCCATCAATGGTGGACTGAATAAAGAAAATGTGGTACATATACACAATGAAATACTGGGAAGCCATTGAAAAGAACAAAATTATGTCACTTACAGCAATACAGATGCAGCTGGAGGCCATTATTCTAAATAAATTAATGAAGAAACAGAAAACCAATTACCACGTTTTCACTTGTAAGTGGGAAATAAAGATTGGGCACTCATAGACACAGATGGTAACAATAGACACTTCGGACCACCAAAGTTAGGATGGAGGAAGCAAGGCAAGGGTGGTATAACTAACTGTTAGTTACTATGCTCTGGATGGCAGAATCATTCATTTCCCACACCTTAGCATTACACAATACACCCATGTAACAAACCTGCACATGTAACCCTGAATCTAAAAATTAAATTAAAAAAAAACTGTTTCATTTTTTTTCATTCTTTCATTTATGTCTGCTCTCATATTTGTTTCCCTTCTTCTAACTATGGGTATAGATTGCTATTCTTTTCATACTTTATTGAGGTGTGAAGTACTACTGGTACCAAAACAGAAATACAGACCAATGGAACAGAACAGAGGCCTCAGAAATAACGCCACACATCTACAACCATCTGATCTTTGACGAACCTGACAAAAACAAGCAATGGGGAAAGGATTCCCTATTTAATAAATGGTGTTGGGAAAACTGACTAGCTATATGCAGAAAGCTGAAACTGAACCCCTTCCTGACACCTTACACTAAAATTAACTCCAGATGGATTAAAGATTTAAATGTAAGACCTAACACCATAAAAACTCTAGAAGAAAACCTAAGCAATATCATTCAGGACATAGGCATGGACAAGGACTTCATGACTAAAACACCAAAAGCAATGACAACAAAAGGCAAAATTGACAAATGGGATCTAATTAAACTGAAGAGCTTCTGTACAGCAAAATAAACTATCACTAGAGTGAGCTGGCAATCAACAGAATGGGAAATAATTTTTGCAATCTACCCATCTGAAAAAGGGCTAATATCTAATTTACAAGAAAAATAAGACAACCCCATTAAAAAGTGGGCACAGGATATAAACAGACACTTCTCAAAAGAAGACATTTATGCAACCAACAAACATATGAAAAAAAGCTCATCATCACCGGTCATTAGAAAAATCTAAATCAAAACCACATTGAGATATCATCTCATGCCATTTACAGTGGCGATCATTAAAAAATCAGGATACAACAGATGCTGGAGAGGATGTGGAGAAATAGAAACACTTTTACACGGTTGGTAGGAGTGTAAATTAGTTCATCCATTGTGGAAGACAATGTGGTGATTCCTCAAGGATTTGCAACCAGAAATATCATTTGACCCAGCAATCCCATTACTGCATATATACCCAAAGGATTATAAATCATTCTGTTATAAAGACACACATACACATATGTTTATTGTGGCACTGTTTACAATAGCAAAGACCTGGAACCAACCCAAATGCCCATCAGTGATAGACCAGATAAAGAAAACATGGCACATATACACCATGGAATACTATGCAGCCATTAAAAGGATGAGTTCATGTCCTTTGCAGGGATATGGATGAAGCTGGAAACCATCATTCTCAGCAAATTAACACAAGAACAGAAAACCAAAAACCGCATGTTGTCATTCATAAGTGAGAGTTAAACAATGAGAAAACATGGACACAGGGAGGAGAACGTCGCACACCAGGGCCTGTCAGGGGGATGGGAGACTAGGAGAGGATAGCATTAGGAGAAATAGCTAATGCAGATGACTGGTTGATGGGTGCAGCGAACTACCATGGCACATGTATACCCATGTAACAAACCTGCATGTTCTGCACATGTACCCCAGAACTTAAAGTATAATAAAAATAAATAAAATAAAAAAGAAATTGTTCTTTTGCAATATAAGCATTTATTGTAATATACTTCCCTTCTTAGTACTACTTTTCTTAAATTCGTAAGTTTTGGTTTATTGTGTTTTCATTTTTACCTGTAGGAAGATATTTTCTAATTTACTTGTGCTTTTTTTTTTCTTTGATTCATTGGTTATTTAAGAGGGCATTGTTTAACTTTCTATTACCTGTAATTTTCTAGTTTTCCTATATCAATTGAATTCTAGTTTGCTTCCACTGAAGTCAGATTAGATACTATTCAAAATTCCTAAATTTGTTAAGATGTATTTAGTGTTCTAACGAGGTCCATCTCCAAGAATGTTTCATGTATACTTGAGAAGAATGTATATTCTGATACTGTTGAGTGGAGGATTTTGTATATGTCTGTTGGGTCCATTTTGTCTATATTGTTCTCATCTTCCATTTATTTGTCTTCTTTTTTTTTTTTTTTTTGAGACAGAGTTTCGCTCTCGTTACCCAGGCTGGAGTGCAATGGCGCGATCTCGGCTCACCGCAACCTCCGCCTCCCGGGTTCAGGCAATTCTCCTGCCTCAGCCTCCTGAGTAGCTGGGATTACAGGCACGCGCCACCATGCCCAGCTAATTTTTTGTATTAGTAGAGACGGGGTTTCACCATGTTGACCAGGATGGTCTCGATCTCTTGACCTAGTGATCCACCCGCCTCGGCCTCCCAAAGTGCTGGGATTACAGGCTTGAGCCACCGCGCCCGGCCCCATTTATTTGTCTTCTATCTGGTTGTTCTAGCCATTATTGAAAGCAAGATACTGAATTAACCTATGATTACTGTGTTACTATCTCTTCTATTCTTATATTCTGTCAATACATGCTTCTTAAATTTCAGTTGCTTGAATTGTAAATGGAGATACATTTATAATTGTTATATTTTCTGGTGTCTTTATTATTTTCTCATTATATAATGTCACTCTTTGTCCCTTGTGATTGTTTTTTAGCTAAGGTTTATTTTTATATTATAAGCATAACCATCCCTGATCTCTTTTGGTTATGATTTACAGGAAATTTCCCCAATTCTTTCACTTTTAGTCTCCATGTGTTATTATGTTTAAGATTGAGTTTCTTATAGACATAATGCATCTTCTTCTTTTAAAATTTATTCAGCGACTCTATTTCTTTTGATGGGAGAGTTTAGTTGATTTACATTTCATGTAATTACTGATTTTAAGAAAGAACTTACTACTACATTAAATTTTTTTTTTCCTGTTTCTTTTATTCTTCTTTGGTTCTCCTGCTGCATTTTTTGTGCTATATTGATTTTTCTGTGTTGTCATGTTTTGATTTCTTTATCATTTCCTTTTAAGTTATCATCTATAGATATTGTCTTTGGATCTACCATGGAGAATACATAAAACATTTTAAAGATATAACTATTTTGAGCAGAAAAAAATTCAATCATACACAAAAACATCTTCCCTTTCATGTATCTTCACTCCCATTTTATTTGATACCACAAATTATATCTATATACGTAGTACTTCTAATTACAGAGTAAATTATTTTTATGCCTTTGTGTTTCAAATTCTATATAAAAATTTAAAATATTTTATGAACCACTATGGCAATAATGTAGTATTCTCTATTTATCCACATATTTACCTGTAGTAGTGAGCTTTATATTTTCATGAGATTTTAAATTGCTATCTAGTTCTCTTCTACCTCAAATTGTAAGATTGCCTTTGGCATTTCTTATAATACAAGTGCAGTGGTTAGTGACGAACTCTCTCAGGTATTACTTACCTAATAAAGTATTTATTTTCCCCTTTTTTTTCTGAATGACAGTTTTGCTGGATATACTATTTTTAGTAGAAAGTTTATTTTTTTCTTTCAGCACTTTGAATGTTTATTTCAATTCCTCTAGCCTGAAATTATTCAGTTGAGAAATCTTGTGTTACTTATATAGAAGCTCTCTTTTAGGTAATGAGTCACTTTTCTCTTGTTGCTTTCAGATGCTATTTGTCTTTTGACATTTGTGAATTTGATTATAATGTTTCTAGGTGTGAATCTCTGTGTATTCATGCTATTCATAATTCTTTAAGATTACTGAATTTGAATGTCCATTTCTTTTCTTTTTGTTTGATTGTACTTTGATTCTGGGGTACACGTGCTGATCATGCAGGATTGTTGCATAGGTGCGTACTTGGCAAGGTGGTTTGCTTCCTCCATCCCCCCGCCACCCGTAACTGGCATTTCTCCCCATGTTATCCTTCTTAGCCTCTCCACCCTCCCCGCTGTCCCTCTATTAGCCCTCCCCCACCAACCCCAGTGTGTAATGCTCCCCTCCCTGTGTCCATGTGTTCTCATTGTTTAACACTTACCTATGAGTGAGAACATGCAGTGTTTGGTTTTCTGTTCTTGTGTCAGTTTGCTGAGAATGATGGTTTCCAGATTCATCCATGTCCCTGCAAAGGTCATGAACTCAACCTTTTTTATGGCTGTGTAGTATTCTATGGTACATATGTGCCACAATTTCTTTGTCCATTCTATCACTGATGGGCATTTGGGTTGGTTTCAGGTCTTTGCTATTGTAAACAGTGCCGCAGTGAACATGTGTGCATGTGTCTTTATAATAGAATGATTCATAATCCTTTGGATATATACCCAGTAATTTGATTGCTGGGTCAAATGGAGTTTCTATTTCTAGATCCTTGAGGTATTGCCACACTGTCTTCCACAATGGTTGAACTAATTTGCACTCCCACCAACAGTGTATAAGTGTTCCTTTTTCTCCACATCCTCTCCAGCATCTGTTGTCTCCTGATTTTTTAATGATTGCAATTCTAATTGGCTTGAGATGGTATCTCAATGTGGTATTGATTTGCATTTCTCTGATGACTAGGGACGATGAACATTTTTTCACGTGTTTGTTGACCTTGCAAATGTCTTCTTTTGAAAAGTGTCTGTTCATATCCTTTACCCACTGTTGAACCGTTTTTTTTTTTCTTGTAAATCTGCCTTAGTTTTTTGTAGATTCTGGATATTAGGCTTTGTCGGATGGGTAGATTGCAAAGATTTTTTCCCATTCTATAGCTGCTGGTTTAAAAGCTGAAACTGGACCCCTTCCTTACGCCTTCCACTAATATTAACTACAGATGGATTAAAGATTTAAATGTAAAACTCACACCATAAAAACCCTTGAATGTCCATTTCTTTCTGAAGTTTCTATTATTTCTTAAAATAACCATTCTGTTCATTTTGCTTTTCTGAAATTTTCATAATCGATTTATTGGTTGGCTTGATGATCAAAAATTCTTTAGGCTTTCTTTATCCTTTTTATTCTTCCTTGATTTCATAATTTTAGATGAATTATCTTCAAGTTCACTGATTTCTGCCAATCTGCTGTTGAACCCTACTAGTAAAATTTTCAATTCATTTATTGCATTCTTAAACTTCAGAATTTGTTTGGTTCTTCTGCATATATTCCATTTTCTTGTTAATCATCTTATTTTAGTTTTAAATTATTTTCCTGATTTTGTTTAATTGCTGATCTGTATTCTCTTATAGATTATGGAATATTTTTAAAGGTAAATATTTTGAATTACTTGTCAAGTAATTCAGAGATCTCCATTTTGGGGGGGTTAGTTCTCAGAGACTTTTGTTGTTGCTTTTTTTTTTTTTTTTTTTTGCTAGGCTGTGTTTCTCTGTTTTGTTTGCTGTTGTCATTGATTTTTCTCATTTGCCTTATTCTTTTGGTTGCTTAGATTTATGCATTAGAAAATATATTCTTCTGCAAGTTCTTATGGGTTGGCTTCATACTTGGTAATATCTTCAACAGGCAATCTGGTTAGAGATTCTGGGGACCAATAAAACCTTTTGGTGGGGGCTGTAACTTCTCTGGGCCTGTGCATGCAACCCCAATTAGAGGGAGTTGCCGGTTTTCTTTTCAGGAGCTGGTAATCTCTTGCTGTTTCTGGTGTTTGCCTGCAGTACTGCAGGTTCTGTGGTGCTGCAGCAACAAGTCTCCTGTACTCTTGTATTCTCAGTGGTCTAAGACATCCAAAGTATGCTGGCTCCTTGTCAATACTCTAAGTCAGGCAAGACAGAAACCAGTTCTTTAGACAGCCCTTTGGAAAACCAGAAGGCCAGACACATGTTCCACTCATCCCTCTCCCTCCTGAGGGAGAAACTTCAGATTGGGTACATCCTCCCAGTTGTGCTGAGCTGTACTAGTCTGTTTATAAAAGCACTCCAATTTCTTTGGTTCTGCACTATACCACCCCCACTCTCCCTTGTTTTCGGTGTTCCCAGCCACCCAAACTCTCATAATTACATAAATTTCCTAAGTCAGGTAAGGCAGAAACTGGTCATAAGGTCAGCCTTCCAAAAAGCCAGAATACACCTTCCAATTTTCTTTTCCCTCCCCTTGAAGACGCTGCATACTGGGGTTCTATCCTGATGAAATTCAGCCATGCCAGTTTGGGGGTAAGGTAATTGCAGGTAAATCAAATTGTCTCTTCTTACCTATTTCAATGTGGCTTTTTGTAGCTTTACACTACACTTTGGGTACTGCAACTTATTAATTGGGTTTCAGTGTTCTCAAAAGGTATTTTGGTCCATGTTATTTTTGTAAGGTATATTGCCAAGTCAAAATGAGGAAACTGAGGCCAGTGTGAGAAAATGAGAATCCAATTTATTCAGCTCTTGGGCGAGGTTCTGTGGTCTGGGAAGGGGCCAGAGAAGTCGCTCTGGGCTTCTCAGGGCGTGGGGTTTTATAGGGAGTGGAGGTAGTTGATTGGTCATTAGGGAAACAAAGAGCAGACAGTTTCCTTGGTGAGGGGGTTTGATTGGTCATTAGGGAAACAAAGAGCAGACAGTTTCATTGGTCAGGGGAAGTCAAGGTGCCGATGGGGCGAGCTGCCATTGGTAGCCAGGCGGGGCTACTGGTGGGTTGACCGGCTGGGGAGGTCAATGTTAAGCTGCCATTGGACAAATCTTTGGTGAGCTTTTTAAATTTTGAAGGGGTCGAGTGAGGAATGCAGGAGCGGGTGTGTGGAGCCTGCATGGAGAGGCCTGATAGGAGTGGGTGTGGGGGAGCCAGCATGGAGAGGCCTGATAGGAGTGGGTGTGGGGAGCCAGCATGGAGTGGCCTGATAGGAGTGGGTGTCTGGAATGATGACTTCATTATCTGGCACGGGGAGAGATAAGTGTGTCCATTTGGCTCCCGGCGAGGCAGCCAGCCTTACAATTTTTATGCTGGTATCTCTGTAGGGAAATGAGGGCTGGAACTAGCTATCTAATATCTTATTTACAAATAATGTTTAAGTAACATTTATACTAATATAGAAATATTTAATAATTTAGTGCTTAATTTGTCACCTAATATTTAGAAAAGATAAAACATATATATATATGAATTCATTCTAAATTTGAACATTTCCTGCTTATAAACTTGGTTCTGCAAAGATTTCACAGGTGTACTCTGGCTTAGCAGTGGATAGGTAATTATGAGTGGAGTTTATTTCCTCCCTAAGGTCCCTGCACATCTGCTTATATGTTTAGAAAATGTCACTGTAAAAATAACCCAAAGATACAAATTTTGGATTGCATCTTTAACAGATAATGGGAGGTTTGTGAGATGTCTTGAAGATGCCTTCATATCTCTAGGAGATTTGGGAATTCACGGTAAGCACCAAAAATGCTTTCTTATATTTGTGACCATGAAAGATTTCAGTTGAATAGAGTTTCATGTTCCTTTTATTTAGATTAGCATATAAAATAGTTACATATCTGGATGCAAAGATGCTGTTAGAAGTTTTGATACTATAATTGATTTCACAGTTTTTTTTACTCTCTCTCTCTATGTGTGTGTGTGTATATTTTATTAAAACAAGTAGAAAAATGTTATAGTTAACACACCAGACCTAACATATTAGAGATAAGCATCCTATTAAAAATAGTCCTGAAAAATTGGACACACATATTGCTAGAGTGTAGGATAAGGGGTCAGGGAGTTACATGAGCCTGGATTTGGCTCCTGACTATACCCTTTGATCACTGTGGGACTTTAGTGAATTGCTTCAACTCTTTTTAGCCTCAGTTGCTACATAATCAAAACAAGATTATGATCTTTAACTCACATTATGAGAATTAAATAAGATAAAATGTTCTTTGTCAAACATCAGTTAGGATGTTCTATACCAAATAACTTTTAGCCATTGAAATGACAAAACATGTTTCATGAATTCATTGTTCAAAATAAAACTAATTGCTCTTATGAAATGTTTCTCAGAGCCTATAGAAAAAATAAGAATGATTTTCTATGGCACAAAAATGAATGGATTTATTTCTAAAATCCCAAACATCTTCTGAATGTTATCTAAAAGGTAACGTGAGAGTTTTCTCAAAACATTTATATTATTTTATTTTATGAAGATACTGGAACCTTCAAGTTACAAAGTAGCAGCATATATGCAAACTGGCTTTATTCCCCAGCACAGATCAACAAAAACAAACATACAGCACTAATGCTATCACCAGTAATATACCAAATCTGAAATATGAGGATGAGACAGTTCTCACAGCCACAGAGAAGTAAAAAGTCTCCAAGCAGACAGTAAAATAATTGGATTTTCATATTCATGGTATCACTCCTCCAATCTGCTTGGCATCAACTATGCAGGCATTTTCCCCTGACTCACAATTTTTACACTACAAAAAGTAAAACTCTGGTGACAACCATGCTTTCTAGCCATCTTCGTTACCTGGCAGGAAACCTTTTCCTGCCACACCCACAAGAAGTATCACAAGTATCTGAAGTGCAAAATATCCATTTGGACAGATAGAGACAAGACAGAGAGTGACACTACTATCCTCAGCCCTGGAAACTTTGCTCTATCCATAGGCAAAGGACACACCAAATCAAATAGGCTTTTCAGCTTCACTGTGTTGTAGAAGGCACATTCCTTAGTTTCCCTGGGGATGAACCCTTAGCCAGCCTTCCCACACTACTGGGGTATCTTCTTAGGGACTTCTATCATTCGAAACAGTGAGTACTCTGATCAGGTACTAGAGCCAAGACAAACCTGGGTGAAACATACATCTAGTGCCAAGAAGGAGACGGACACAGCAGGGGGAAAGAGAAAGAAACTCAACTGGTAAATTACAAAAACTCTCTATGTAAACATATCCAAGTAAAACTCAAAATAAACCAGACAGGAAGATCTCCTCAAATTAACAAAGCAAGGAGCCAGTGGCTGACCCTAGTGAGAGTGTGATATGTGAGCTCTCTGACCAAATATTCAAAGTAGGAATTTTAAGGAAACTCAGTGATCCTCAAGTTAACACAGAAAAGCAACTTATACATTTATCAGAGAAATTTAACAAGGATATTAAAATAATTTTAAAATATCAAGCAGAAATCTTTGAACAAAAGACTACAATTGCTAGACTTAAAAATATATTAAAAGCCTACAATATCAAAATGAATTAAGAAGAAAGAATCAGTGAGCTCAAAATTAGGATATCTGAAAACACATATAAGAAAAAAGGACAAAAAAATAAAAAGGAAAACAGTAGAAAGACTGACTATAGAATATAGATGAAATACCTCAAAAAGGCCAGAACTAAGTAAAAATAATTAATACTCAAGAGAGAATTTAGCAAGAGGAAGGAAAAGAAAGGTTATTCAAAGAAATAATAACTAAACCTTTCCAAACTTGGGAATGATTTAAATATTTAGGTACAAGATCAGAGAATACCAAACAGAGTCATCCTAAATAAGACTACCCCAAGACAGATGCCTTAGACTAATAATCAAACCCTTGAAAGTCAAGGACAAAGAAAGGATCTGAAAGGTAGCAAGATAAAAGAAGCAAATAACCTATAAAGGAGCTCCAATTCATGTGGCAACAGATGTCTCAATGGAAACCATACAGGCAGAGAATGGGATAACATTTTCAAAGTAATGAAAGAAAGAAAAAAACAATACCATTCAAAAATACTGTATCCAGCAAAGCTAGCCTTCAAATATAAAGGAGAGAGAAAAACTCTTGCAGCCAAATAGTTGAGAGAATTTGTCACCAGCAGACACATCTTCCAAGAAATACTAACAAGTGTGCTTCAGTCCGAAAAAAAAAAAAACAAACAAAAACAAACAAAAAATACTAATGTGAAAAAAGAAAAATTTTAGAGGTATAAAACCCACAGAAAAAGTTAACTAAATAGACCACCTTATAATACTTTGATGCTGTGTTTTGTGAAATGCAATCCACTCCTATCTCTAGTATGAAGCCTAAAAGACAAATATATCAAAACCAAAAATAGTTAGAGAAAGCTGTTCAGAAATAGGCAATATTAAAATATGTAAATTGAGACAAAAAAAGTCAAAATGTTGGAGGGGAATGGAGTTAATATGTAGTTAGTTTTAAACATGTTTTTCTTTGTTTTTTATGGCATAAGTTGTCATCTCTTTAATGACTTACTACATCTATAATAGGTTTTTGTAAGCCTCATGTTAGCCACAATGCATAAACCTGTAATTGGTACGTCAGAAATAAAAAGCAATGAATTAAAACATACTACCTGAGAAAATCACTTAGTCACAAAGAAATACAATAAAAAATGAAAAAAGGGAAAAAAGGAGTTTCAAATGAAGTATAAAACAAGCAACAAAATGGCAGTAGTAAGTCTTTTTTTATTATTACTAACATCACTGAATGTAAATGAACTTAATTTCCCAGTTATAAAAAAAAAGGGTAGCTGATTGAATAAAGAAACAAGATCCAGCTATACTGTCTACAAGAAAACCATTTCACCTGTAAAGACATACGTAGACTGCAAGTGAAGGGATGCAAAGTAAAATATATTCCATTCTAGTGAATACCAAAAGACTAGGAGTAGCTATACCTAGATAAAACAGACTAGAAGTCAAAGACTGTAAAAGAGAAAAATGTCACTACATAATGATAAATATATCAATTCAGGAGAGGATATAAACACTATAAATACTAATGCACACAGCATGAAACACCCGAGTATATAAAAGAAACACTAATTAATCCAAAGGGAGTTACAGACTTCAATTTAATAACTGCTGAAAACTTCAACACCCCACTTACAGTAATAGACTGATCACTAAAACAAAAAATCAACAAGGAAACATCAGAGTTAAACTACACACTAGATCAAATAGGAATAACTGGAATTTACAGAATATTTTACCCAACGACAACAGAATACACATTCTTTTCAACAACACATGGAAAAGTTTTCAGAAGAGGCTATATCTTAGGCCACAAAACACGTGTCAATAAATTCAAAAAAACTAGAAATAATATTAAGTATTTTTTCTGAACACATTTTAATACAACTAGAAATACATAAGAGAAAACTCAAGAACTACACAAACACATCAAAATTAAACAACATGCTCCTGAACAACCAATGAGTCAATGAATAAATAAAGAAGGAAAAATTTTAAAATACCTAGGAATACAACTAACAAGGAATGTAAAGGACCTCTTCAAGGAGAACTACAAACCACTGCTCAACGAAATAAGAGAGGACACAAACAGATGGAGAAACATTCCATGTTCATGGTTAGGAAGAATTAATATCGTGAAAATGGCCATACTGCCCAAAGTAATTTACAGATTCAACGCTATCCCCATCAAGCTACCAATGACCTTCTTCACAGAACTGGAAAAAACCACCTTAAACTTCATATGGAACCAAAAGAGAGCCCGCATAGCCAAGTCAATTCTAAGCAAAAAGAACAAAGCAGGAGGCATCACACTACCGGACTTCAAACTCTACTACAAGGCTACGGTAATCAAAACAGCATGGTACTGGTACCAAAACAGAGATATAGACCAATGGAACAGAACAGAGGCGTCGGAGGCGACACAACATATGTTGTTGTGATAAAACCTGATAAAATTTTAAATTTCTTAAAAGACAACATAAAAAAATTCTGAGATACAGCAAAGTAGTACTAAGCATGAAGTTTATAGCAAAAAATATTTGCATCAAAAAATAGAAAGACTTTAAATAAACAATCTAATGACGCCTCTCAAGGAACTAGAAAATCGAGGACAAACCAAATCCAAAATTAGTGGAAGAAAAGAAAAAATTAAGATCAGAGCAGAAATAAACAAAATTGAGACTAAAAAATACAGAAAAGCATATAAAAATAAAAAGATTTTTTCTTGCAAAAAGTAAAATTAGAAAAACTTAATTATGAAAAAAGAGAAGACCCAAATAAAATCAGAAGTAAAATAGATAACATAAAACTGAGACTACAGAAACACAAAAAATCATTAGAGACTATTGGGAACAACTTTATGCCAACAAATTGGAAAACTTAGAAGAAATTCATAAATTACTGGACACATTCAACCCACCAAGATTGAAATATGAAGAAATAAAAAACATCTATAAATCAATAAAGAGCAACAGGATTGAAGCTACAATAAAATGTCTCCCATCAAAGAGAAGTCCAAGATCTGATGGCTTTAATACTGAATTATACCAAACATTTAATAAGAATACCAATTCTATTCAAACTCTTCAAAAAAAAAAAAATATCAGGGAGATAATGCTTCCAAACTCATTCTACAAAGCCAACACTTCTTTCGTGACAAATCCCAGATTAGGACACAACAACAACAACAAAAACAACAAAATTAACTAATTAAAAAACCACAGGCCAACATCACTGATTAACATAGATACAAAAATCCTCAACAAAAACAGTAGGAAATTCAATTTAACAACATATTAGAAATATTATTCACCAGAATTAAGTGGGATTCATCCTAGGAATGCAAGAATGGCTCAATAAATCAATAATTACACTATTACTGATTACAGTGCAATAAAATTGCAATGCAATATATGAGACAAAACATTTTAACAGAACCAAGAACAAAACAATATGATTTCAAATATATCCTAAAAATAATTTTATAAAATTCAATATCCTTTCAAGATTTAAAAAAAAAAAAAACCCTCAAAAAACTGGGTTTAGAAAGAAAGTAGCTCCAAACAATAAAAGCCATATGTGACAAAGCCACAACCAGTGTCCTGCTGAACTGGGAAAGACCGAAAGCCTTTAAGATCTGAAACAAGAAAATTTTGCTTTCACCAATTTTATTCAACATCATACTGGAATTCCTCACCAGAGCAATCATATAAAAGAAAGAAATAAAATTTAAATTGGAATGGAAGAAGTCAAATTAACCTTGTCTATGACATGATCTTATATTTATAAGAACCTGAAGAGTCTACCAAAAACTGTTGAAACTGCTCATTTCAATAAAACTGCAGGATGCAGAAATCAGTAGGATTTATATACTCCAAAAGCAAACAATCTGAAAAGAAATCAAGAAAGCATTCCTGTTTACAATAGCTAAAAATAATATAAAATACCTAGGATTCAATTTAATCAAAGATGTGAAAGAACTGTACAAAAGTACTATAAAACAATAATGAAATAAATTGAAGAGGCAACAAAAAATGGTAGTACATGCTAATTATCAGAAAATTAATACTGTTAAAATTAAAATATTATTTAAAGCAATTTACAGATTCAATGACATCCCTATCAAAATACCAATGACATTCTTCAGGGAAATAGAGAAAAAAAAAAGCCTAAAATTTATGTGGATTCACAAAAGACTCCAAATAACCAAAGCAATCCTGAACATAAAGGACAAAAGGAAAGGTGTTACAATACCTGATTTCAAAATATATTACAAGGCTATAGTAGCCAAATAAACATGGTACTGGCATAAAAACAGACACATAAAGCAATGGAACATAATAGAGAACCCAGATATAAATTCACACATTTCCAGCCAATTCAGTTTTGACAAAGGAACTGAGAGCATCCAATGGGAAACAACAGTCTTTTAAATAAATACTGGTGGTGAAACTTAGTATGTGGAAGAATAAAACTATATCCCTCTTCTCATCATATACAAAAATAAAATCAAAATAGATTAAAGTCTTAAATCTAAGGCTTGAAATTATAAAACTAATACAAGAAAGCTAAAGGGAACAAAAGAAAAAATAGACAAATGAAGTTATATCAAAAGAAAAGGCTTCTATACAGCAAAAGATATAAAGAAAAGAGACAATCTATAGAATAAAAGAAACTATTTGCAAACTCTCTATCATCCAGGGATTAATAACCAGAATATAAAAGGAGCTCAAACAACTCAACAGCAAAAATGCCAAATAATTTTATTTAAAAATCAGCAAAAGTCTAAAAAGACCTTTCTCAAAATAAGATATAAAAATGGGCAATAGGTATATAAAAAAATGCTCGATGTCATTAATCATCAGATGAATGCAAATCAAAACCACAATGAGATATTATCTCACCCTAGTGAATATGGTTTTTATCAAAAAGACAGAGAATAATGAATGCTGGTGAGGATGTAGAGAAAAGGAACTCTTGTACTCTGTTGGTGGGAGTGAAAATTAGTACAGCCACTATAGGAAACATTATTGAGGTGACTTTGTTTTTTTCAGGTATATTCCTTCTAAACCCAGTTTATTGAGGGTTTTATTGCAATTATCATATGATCTAGCAATTTTACTTTTGGGCATATATCCAACAAAGGAAATTAACTTATCAAATAGCTGTCTACACTCCCCTGTGTTTTGCAGAACTATTCATAAGAACAAACTATGGAATCAACTTAAGCATTCATCAGTTATTAAATGGATTAAAGAAAATTGATATATACAACACAATGGTATATAATTCAGCATAAAATAATAAAATCCTGTCATTTACAGCGACATGAATAGAACTGAAATTAAGTAAAATAAGTCAAGCACAGAAAGATAAATACTGCATGTTCTCATTCATATGTGGGAGCTAAAATGGTGGAGCCCATGAAGCTAGTAGATTTGTAGGTACCAGAGGCCAGAAGAGGTAGTAGGCAACAATGAAGGGAGATTGATTAATGGGTACAAATATACAGTTAGAAGATATAAGACCCAGTGTTCAATAGTTCAGTAGGGTGACTACAGTGTTAATCTATTGTACATTTCAAAATAGCTAGAAGAGACTAATTTACATGTTCCTAGCATAAAGATAAATATTTAAGGTGACGGATATTCTGATTAAGCTAATTTGATCATTAACATCATATGAATGTATCATTACCCTCAAAATATGTACATCTGTTATATATCAGTTAAATTTTTTTTAAAAATTGCACTCCAGCCTGGGTGAAAGAATGAGATCCTATGTAAAAATAATACATAATAAAAATTGAAATAAAATATTTAAAAATATGAAGGTGCTATTAACAAATACTATTTGAAGCTATCAAATATTGCTTAAAATTCCTTTCTCTCCTAAGCATCGTATTACCTTATTTATTTTAGACCACTCTTTCTTACACTGAATTTTTCTGAAACCTTAATGACTATCTAAGCTATTTTTAGTGTCCATGAATAATCTATATGTTTAATTGTATACTGTTATACTAAAATGGAATATTAATAAAAGTGTAATGCAATCATTTGGCTATGAACTATATTGATAAGCATTTCTGGGCAATTTCCAATATTGGTATTTACACTTATATTTCAGGTTGTATTGATGGATAAAAGTGTTACTTTATCACTGACTAATAAAAATAAATAGAGGCAGATTTAATGTAGACATAATACACTTAGGTTGGTTTACTGGAAAACAATATAACAGGAACACCACAAAAGTATTAAACTATAGGATCATAGAGAGGAAAATAGTGGGAAAATTGAACTGTAAATTGGTGGCCAATGATTGTACTGGAATGCCAAACACAACAAAATTTGAATACCAGCAGTCAGGTTAATGTTCTTGTATGCATTTATAAAATACTTTATTGAGCTTCTTTTAGGCAGAAATTTCAGCACCATAAGTTATATTGAATTATTCTTAGTGATTAAAAATTTAAGGATTTTACTTGAATTTTTAGTCTTATGAAGGTTTTTATAATAAGAAGTTTACATTTGTATGTTCAAGTAATATAAAAATAAAATAATTCAAGGCAATATTTGTTTTCTTTCCCCTAAAAGTGTTTTGAACTTATGCAAATCAAATAACCACTGATGGAGTAAATGGTGTTTCAAGGGTATGGTTCAGTTTCTCAGTAACCCAGAGCCTGCTCACTCCAGAGACCTAGTCTACACCTCAACTCTTTGTAGGCAAGGTATGCATAAAGTTTGATCAAGAGGAAAGATTGATGACTCATGAAATATATTTACTGAAGCAATATTTAATGTTGCCAGCCAGATATTATTATTGCCACTTTACTCAGGTGGTAATAGAGACTGAGGGAAATTCACAGTAATGAACATTATACAGACAGTATAGAATATGGGCTCCAGAGTTGGAATTCAAATCGTTTATCTGATTTCAAAGGCTCTCTAATAATAAGTGCTCAAAAATAAGAAACTGAAAAGTAGTAAAATACTACCCACCACATCTGAAATTTTTTATTAGAAAGTTCATTTAATAAATATCCAAATTTATTTTCTAGGAGAAAACATAGGCTAACTTGCATTAATATGAACATACATTATTAAAAAGGGGGAATTAAAAGCCATCTGTTTTTCCAAAAGGAATGATGTGGAAAATGTCTATTCATACGATCATTGCTACTAAAGCATTTTTTACTAGTGAATTTTTGTTTTTACATTAAAATCAATGACTCAGAGAGAGAATAATGGGCTAGAAAGCACGTGACTTTATTCTATATCTTTATAATTCCATTATATTCTTGAGGTAACCACCTAGAGAAGTTCATGGTTTTAGTATTTAGAATCCATTCTGCTTTCTACCACAGTAAAATGTCTTGTTTATCAAGCAAGCCAAGTTTCTCAGCAAGGCATAAGATTTGCTTCATTATCTGGCTCCTAATTCTCTTCATAGTTTTGTCTCCTAACACTCCCCTGAGTACCATATAGACGTGCCATGCCCTCCTTGGTACTACTCCCTAAAGACAGCATTCACTTTCATGTCTCCACTTCACTGCCTGTGCTGTTTCCTTTGCCAGGAATCCATTCTTCTCTCTCTTTATTCTTGAGGAGTGATTACTCTTCCTCCAAGGCTCTGCTCAATTTTAAATCTTTCTGGAAGCTGATTAGATTAATCTCTTACCTTACATACTCATTAGAATAGCTCACAACTTTTGCCTCAGGCTTCAAATCGCATCAAGAATTAGACTCTATAAGCAGTTACTCCAATGTGTCTTTTACAATTACTTCTTTTCTAAATGCCTCTCTATGGCAAGAAACCCATCTTTACCACCTTTATGGCTGTAGAACCAACTTGAATAACATATAGGTCCTAAATAAATCAACACAAATGGATTGCTGCAGCTTTTGTGAAATAACTATAATCAAGTCTTCAATACAGAAGACAAATTATAAACGTCTTGTTTTCAAGGTAAGAAATAAATTTTGATTAAAAAACATCAATTTATAGATGGGGCATGTTCCAAGGCAACAAAATTGTATCTTAAAAACAAGAATAACAGAAGTGATATCCAAACCAAGAGATTCTAATTAGAATTTTTCTTTGTGATGCTAATTGATATAAACATTTATATTGTTTTGCTTTTAAAATACTCCAATTATAAAATTAATATATATATATTAGAAAACATGTAAAATTAAGATTAAATCAAATAATTTATACTGACACTACATAGGAGGTCTAACGGTAACTTTGTGGTGAATCTCTTTTTATATTCACACACTTGTCAGTGTGCCTTTTTAAATACAATATTTATTAACTACTTAATATATTCCAGGGTAGACCTTTAGAGATTCAATTGAGAAAACAATTAAACAAGGTCTCTGTCTTTGTGAAACTAAGTTAATCAATGCATTAATCAAATTATCTAAAAAATACATTAATAATTATAAACAATGTAATGTTTTATAAGGGAAAATAAAGAGTATTATGTGAGTATATATAATGGGCTCATGACTCAGAAAAGAGTTAAGAGAAATTTTCAGTGGAACAACAATAAATAACTTGAAATCTGAATATTAAAATGTTATTTAAAGAATCTGTAAAAATCATGAAGGTGCTATATTTGATGAAGTAAACATCTGGTCATATCACTAGATGTTAAAATCATCCAGTGGATTTTATCACAATGCAAATGAGAGACCATTGGAGGGTACTGTCCATAGAATACATTGAACAGATATAACATAGATCATTTTATTTTTGTGAAAAATAAGCCGCAATACCTTATTTGCGAAGCAGCTTACATTTAATTTATATGAAGAAGGGCAAAAAAGTCATGCCTCAGAGGCAAAATATGTAATATTGGGGAGAGGAAGGAAGGCTCATGTGTTCATTTAGCTTCATAGCCCCAAAATAGTTATCAATCCTTACAAAGGATGCTCACATTACAGTTAGTCAGAAAACGGTATATGCTATTTTAATGAAAGTCTCTTCAAACATAAATCCAAGCTTAAAAATAATTGGTAAACTATAATTTTCTACTTCTTTCTTTATATAAAAAAATTATATTGGGCATTTCACATGATACTTACAGATTTGTATTTGTACTAATTGTACTGTATGATCAGAAAATATAGTTTCTGATTATAGCAAGTTTTAATTATTTTTTCAGAAACACTTTTGGGGGAGGAAAGGCATGCTTTTTTTCTTTTTTTACCTTGGGTCTAACAAGTTTGAAATTTAACATAGTTTTCTCTGATTCTGATAGAGTAACAAGAATGGAAGACAAAATGTGAACATCTCTGCAATTTATATTCTACATTTTGGTGCTGCAGTAATGTGCTAGGTTGTTCTATTTGTGTATGGAAACGAATGAACAAAAAGATAGTGATTAAGGAGAACACGCTGATTTTGTGAAATACAAAAATATATGTTTATTTTTGTCTCAAGCACAATTCTGCAGTGCTTGTCATACATCTCCAACCAAATGCAGAAAGAGGTTTCTTGGCTACAGTTTTCATTACTTATGTGATGGGAATGAGGCAGCCAAGCTTAGGACACATGGGATTCAAATTATAAACACTAATGGATACTGTGGAGTCTGGAATTCTCATTAGAGACATGTCTGCGTGTTAAGCCCAACATTCTAAGAGAAGACAGAAATAGTATCCTGTTTCTGCTACTTGTTCACTGTGTGGATTCAGACAATTACCTCTGATCTGTAAAATGGAATAACAACATGCAATTGACAGGATTCTGTTTGGGCACAGGTAAGATGTTGTAGGTAAAATGCTTGGCAACAAGAGGCTTGGGAGAATTCCATCTTAGCCAGGCAACAGAATGTAAATCAAAGGATAAAAAAAGTTTACCAAAACTAGTATTTATATAAGTATTATTTCTATATTTTTATAACTAAAATGTTATATTTTATATACATATACCATATATGTGTACATATACAAACACACATAACATATATATACACATAAGAATTCTAGGCTGTCTTAGTAATGGTACTTAGAAATCACTGAAATAACAGATTTACTTTGAAGAAGTTTTGGGGTAAAAGGTATTTAGGCGTCAGTATTACAGATGCTTCAACAGATGGACAGTAACATCCGAAAACATCTACCAAACAGAAATTGTTACATGGCCTAGAGGAATGAATCTTGATGGCCTGACAAGTATAGATGAAATATTTTAGTGTTTCTATTTTAAAGTTTAGAAAATTTATGGCTCTCCTAATTGTATACTGCCTTTCATTCCTTCACTTCCTACATTCAATTGGATTCTCAATGTCATTTAGCTTCATCTGAATTCCTCACAAGTTAGAATTACTTTTCCCACTTCCATTGATTGACTTAGTGAACACCTTTTTGTCCACTGAAATGGGCTAGTATCAGTGTAGAAAATCTATTTCTATTCTTCAATTGTCTGAAGCATTTGTAAATCCATCTCCACCAGTAAAACTAAGAGGCGAGTACAGTTAAACACTGTTCTCGGGCTGGGCATGGTGGCTCATGCCTGTAATCCCAGCACTTTGGGAGGC
This sequence comes from Aotus nancymaae, assembly GCF_030222135.1. Taxonomy (NCBI): domain Eukaryota; kingdom Metazoa; phylum Chordata; class Mammalia; order Primates; family Aotidae; genus Aotus; species Aotus nancymaae. The sequence goes on from NW_026988442.1 coordinate 82,003,068, forward strand.
TGAGGTGAGTGGATCGCCTGAGGTCAAAAGTTCGAGATCAGCCTGGCCAACATGGTGAAAGACCATCTCTACTAAAAATACAAAAAATTAGCCGGGCATGGTAGGGGGTGCCTGTAATCCCAGCTACTTGGGAGGTGGAGGCAGGAGAATCGCTTGAACCCTGGAACTGGAGGTTGCAGTGAGCCGAGATCATGCTACTGCACTTAGGCCTGGGCAACATGAGTAAAACTCTGTCTAAAAAAAAAACAATGTTCTCAAATAGACTTAACTTTTTCTTCGCACACACAGACAAAGCCACTTTACTCCAACCCGCAAAACACATACACCACTTGGAAGAATAATAATAATAGTTATTTGTGAGATGTGAAACTAAACATATTTTTACTTTTCCATAGTTTTGACAATGAACATGATTTGGATATTTTAAATAATATATATTTTACTGGTATAAACTGTAAGTCTATATTTTTGTGGGGGCACCCAAAGAGTAGAAATGCAATAAATCAAGGCAGAATGTACAGTGAATACAAATGATTTTGAGGATGGCAAAGATATTTGTTGATGAAACATGATTAATGCAGGCCTACAATTACATATGTATTCATAATGAGAATTTGCATCTTCCCTGTCTTTCTTATTACTGTGAAAAATACTGACCTTAAAGTTTATAACTAAAAGACAAAGCTGGGCATCATGGTGGCTCACACCTGTAATCCCAGCACTTTGGGAGGCCGAGGTGGGTGGATCACCCGAGGTCAGGAGATTGAGACCAGCCTGGCCCACATAGCAAAATCCCATCTCTACTAAAAATACAAAAATTAGCTGAGTGTGGTTGTGCACACCTACAATCACAGCTACTCGGGAGGCTAAGGTAAGAGAATCGCTTGAACCAGGGAGGCGGAGGTTGCAGTGAGCCGAGATAGCACCACTGCACTCCAGCCTGGGTAACAGGCAAGACTATCTCAAAAATAAGTAAATAAATAAAAATGAAAGACAGCAGATAGTGAAGGGAAATATAACAAGAATAGGTCACTCAAATTACGGAGTGTCCTTTCAAACTTCTACAGAAAGATGCATTTTTGCATTATTTCATAAGCAACTTCTCAGAGTAAACTATGTAAAATGAACATGTTTTTGCTGATTCAAAAATATTTTATGCTATTTGTGCCAATTTGAATATGTTTTTATCAATTATTGCTACTTTTGTAAAAATATTGCTTAGGATATAATTTTTATTGATCATTAATATTCAAACAACTAAATTGTTTGCTGTTTTACATTATAGAGTTTGCATTTGTCTCAATTATATTCTAATATTAATCTTACCTAGAATTATTAGTATTAATATATGCTATATGACTATACTAATATAACAGCTTTTATAATATAAACAGAGAAAAATATTTTGCTGGCATCTCCTGAAAGTCACTCAGAAAAGTTCATATATTTTATTTAAAAATGCAACTAAAATATAGTTTCTGATTATAGCTAGTTTGACTTCAAAATAATTTTAAAATACTGAATATGTTGTCCTGTCTGTTTTTATATCTACTGCAGTTGATAATTAGTTAGAACAAAAAACCAATTTGAATTTCAACATGAAATATAAAAAGAGATAATGCCTTTCCTTATAATTTATTTATCAATAGAGCTAAATCAACAGTGACAGAATACTTTCTGATGGAGTGGCAGTTAATACACACTCTCTCTCATAAATTACATATTACTCCTTAATACCTGCAATACCAAATATGACTACTGAAGTGATGGAAATTGTATGAACAATGAGTCTACAATTTAAAGTTTTAACATAAAAGAATATTGAGCATTAGAACAACTTGTTTGTATTTCAGCAGACTGATGACTTGGTTAATGAAGTTACATAATTGATTATTTTCTTAACATTTGAGTTGACTAAAAAATTAATTTATAGCAAAACTCTTGTAAATGCAAAATAAAATACTATTAAAAACAAACTCCAGTAAAATGTTGTTGCAAAATATCTGTGTAATATTAAGAAACTAGGTTCATTAAAATAATAAATTAATTATTTGGAATAATTAATTTATCTTGTCCCTATAGATTATTAATACTGGATTCAAAGCCTCCTGAATTTTGAACAAATACATACAGACTGAAGCGAAGCAGAAATATAATAGAAGACATTACAAACAATGCCTGGACGTTGGTTGAAAATTCAAAGGTAAGTATTTTTTCATCAAGGAAAATAACTGCAAATCCTAGAGGTCTGATATTTCATTTCTAGATTTATTGTTTTACTTATAATTGACACATAATAATTGTACATATTTCTGATGTGCAATGTAAGGTCTCAGTGTATGTACCGTATAATGATTAAATCATTTCTTTGTAATGACAACATTCAAAATCTTTTCCAGGTATCTTAAACTGCACATTGTTATTTGCTATAGTCATCCTAGAACACTAAAGTGTATTCTTACTATCTCCAACTTTATACCTATTGACCAACTTCTTGAACCATTCCCTTTCTTCTATCCCCAGTCTCTGGTAATCAATATTCTACCCTCTACTTCCATGAAATCAACTTTTTTTCCAGATTTCACATATGAATGAGATCATATAGTATTTGTCTTTCTGTGTCTGGCTTATTTCACTTAACACAATGTTCCCCAGGTTCATTCACATTGCTGCCAATGACAGAATTTCATTCTGTTTTATGACTAAGTAGTATTCCATTATGTTTATAGCCACATTTTCTTTCCCCATTCTTCATTAGATGGGCATTTAGGTTGATTCTGTACCTTGGCTTTCATGAACAGCTTGTGATTGCCATGGGCATGGACATGTCTTTGCTATTTATTTCTTTTCTTTTGGAGAGATACCCAGGAATGGGATTGCTGGTTCATATAGTAGTTCTATGTTTAATTTTTTGAATAAACTATACTGGTTTCCACAATTGTTATACTAATTTACACTCTCACCAACAGTGTATAAAAGTCCCTTTTCTCCACCTCCTCACCAGCATTTGTTACATTTTTTTTTGTCTTTTTGATAATAGCTATTCTATTGAAGGCTAGGTTATATCTCATTTTAGTTTTTATTTACATTTCTCCTATGATTAGTAATGTTGAACATTCTTTCATATACCTGTTGGCTATTTGTATGTCTTCTTTTGAGAAAAGTCAATTTGGGTCTTCTGTGCATTTTAAAATTGGATTTTTTTTTTGTTATTGTTGTTTGTATGCTATTGAGTTGAGTTCCTTATATCTTCTGGACATTGGCTCCTTGTCAGATGCATAGTTTGCAAACACTTTCTCCCATTCTGTAGGTTTTCTCTTCACTTTATTGTTTCCTTTGCTGTGCATAAGCTTTTCAGTGTGATGTAATTCCATTTGTCTATTTTTGCTTGGTTGTCTGTGTTTTGAGTCATATTCAAAAATTCCTCACACATTCTTAATTCATGAAAAATTTCTTCTGTATTTTTTAAAAAATGTTTTATACTTTTTTGTCTTACATTTAAGTTGTTAGTACATTTAAAGTTGATTTTTTATATAGGAAGAAATGGGGATCTAGTTTTATTTTTCTGCATGTAGATACCCAGTTTTCCCAACACAATTTACTACATTAACAGAATTGAAGTAAAAAATTACATGATTATTTCAATGGATGGTGAAAAATCAATTGATAAAATTTTGTATCTCTTTATGATAAATACCCTGAACAAAGTAGGTAAAGAACGGACATACCTCAGCACAATAAAGACTATATATGACAAGCCACAGCTCACTGAATGGGTAAAAGTTGAAAATTTTTTCTGAGATCTAGAACAGGACAAGGATGCCCACTTTCATTACCTTTATTCAACACAGTACTAGAAGCTTTAACCAGAGTAATTTGGCAAAATAAAGAAAAAAGTGCATGGAAAGTGGAAAGGAGGAAGTCAAGTTGTCTCTATTTTATATAACATAATTGTACATATAGAACACTCTAAAAATTCCAGCAAAAAAACTGTTAGAATAAACAAATTTAGTTAGCTTGCAGAACATATAAACATAGAAACATATTTTGTATATATAACATATATACAAAACCAACATATAAAAATCAGTAGCATTTCTATACACCAATAGTGAATTATATAAAAAAGAAATCAAGAAAACAATTTCCTTTATAATAGCTACAAAAAATATATACCTAGGAATAAACTTAACCAAGAACATAACAGGTCCCTACAAAGAAAACTATAAAGTCATAATGGGCCAGGCACAGTGGCTCATGCCTGTAACCCCAGCACTTTGGGAGGCCAAGGTGGGCAGATCACCTGAGGTTGGGAGTTTGAGACCAGTGTGACCAACACGGAGAAACTATGTCTCTACTCAAAATACAAAATTAGCCGGGAGTGGTGGCATATGCCTGTAATCCCAGCTACTTGGGAGGTTGAGACAGGAGAATCACTTGAACCCAGGAGGCTGAGGTTGCAGTGAGCTGAGATTGCGCCATTGCACTCCAGGCTGAGCAACAAGAGCGAAACTCTGTCTCACAAAAAATAAAAAAAAATAATAATAATGAAAGTAATTGAAGAGGACACAAGTAAATGAAAAGAGATCCTGTGTTCACAAATTTTAAAAAAATAATATTGTTAAAATGTCTGTAATACTCAAAACAATGTACAGATTCATTGCAATTCCCATCCAATTGCCAAATTGCCAATTATATTTTTCATAGAAATAGAAAAATATTCTAAAATTAATATGGAAAGGAAAAAGACATTAGATAGCCAAAAAAAGAAAAATTGGGCAATAACAGCAAACCTGGAGGCATCACACTACCTCACTTCAAAATATTCTACAAAATGATAGCAACCAAAACAGCATGTTACCTGTATAAAAGTAGGAAAATAGACTAATGTAACAGAATAGAGAAGTCAGAAATAAATCCATGCATTAACAGCCAAGTGATTTTCAACAAAGACATAATACACATCAAGGAAAGGACAGTCTTTCAAAATTCTATTTATTAAAATAGAATTCAATCAGGGTTATGACTTACATAAACATAGAATTGGAAAATGATTCTTCGTTCAATACTGACGGGAAAAAAAAAACCAACATACTGGTCTAAGTTTAAAAGTTGGCAAAGTGTGGTATTTCTAAAACCTTCTTCTATATCACCTTATTTGATATTGACATGCTGTTTAATTTAGGACTATTGCAATAACATGTAAATTGCTCTCCATTAGGAATCCAGTCATTAGCTCTCCCAGCTTTGCCATAAAGTGAGTTATTTAATTTCTTTCGACCTCAGTGCTTTTAGTTGAAATTAGGAATTATCAAACACCACATGTTCTCACTCATAGTGGGGTGTTGAACAATAAGAACACATGGACATAGGGAAGGGAGCATCACACACGGGGTCTGTTGTGGGGGGCAAGGGAGGGACAGCAGCGGGGTGGGGAGGTCGGGGAAGGATAACATGGGGAGAAATGCCAGGTGTAGGTGATGGGGGGATGGAGGCAGCAAACCACATTGCCACCTGTGTGTACCTATGCAACAATCCTGCATGATCTGCACATGTACCCCAGAACCTAAAGTACAGTTAAAAAAAAAAAAGAAATAGAATAAAACAACAAGAAAGAAAGAAATTAGGAATCATAGTAACTTGAAATTTACTATAAAATACAAACTAACAGATAAAAGCTACAAAAATTTGTCATCAAAAATTAAAATGGTCCTTCAGTCTGAGAAAATTTAGAATGAAGATTCTGAAGTATCTTGTCATAATACATTGATCACAGCAACAGTTGGGCAGCTACTGAGAAATAGAAAACCAAATGTCAGAGACGTTTCTTTTAGAAGCATGCACCTCACCTTTTGCAGAGGGGATAGAACCTACTGCTGTTAAATTTTGAGTATTACGGTTCTGTGAATCTTCAACAAGAGTTCAAGAACTCTTATTGTAATTATGTTGAATCATTTAGCTCTTTCTTGATGAATACCAAATGTTACATGGTTAAGAGCACAGATTTAAATCCAGATTGGCTGGATTCAAATCCAAGCCCTGGTATTCTGAGCTGTATGAATTTTGGAAAGTAATCTGACATCTCTGTTGCAGCTATTCCTCATCTGTAAAGATATTGTTACAAGGACAAAATGGGACATTTATAAAGTGCTTAGAAAAGTGTCTGACACATAGCAAGAACTCTATATATGTTTGAAAATAATAATAACAATAATAATGAGTTGGCTTTTAACTTAAAGCCACCTACAAGGGGAGAATCTGTGGCTTGTGTAATATAACTTTTTCTCTGAAAGACATATCACTTTTACAAGGAAAAACAAGACTAGATTTCTAAACCTTCAAGTCTGAGGACCACACTCAGAACTCTGATAAATTTCCCAATGTCAACAGTGCCAACACAAGACGGTTCTTGTGGTAGACCTAAGTAACCAGTAATGGCAATTCCTGACTTGCCTTCTGGAAGTGAAACTTCAATTACACATCTGCATTAGAGACTTGGAGAGCACAAATGAAAGAACCACACTTTGAAAGAGCTGAGATGAAAGAGCTAGAATTCAACTATAGCTGTCTGCCTGCTGAGCCTGAGCTTTGTCTATTTTTTGACATTTTATTGTGGTGAATTTGAAACATATATAATAGTAGACAGAATAGGATAATGAACTTCCATGCACATATCACCTAACTTCAACAGCTACTAACCAATGGCCAACTGTGTCTCATTTTTATTCTGTTTCTTACTTCCTACCTTCAGATATTTAAAGAAAAAAAATAGCTTGTATGAATTAGAAAAAAAATCATAAACTGTGAATTAAATCACAAGTAAAAATCCTTCTTTGACTTTTTTTCAAGTTTTCCTTTCAGGTCAATTTGGTCAGCTGCCGTAATTCAAATGATAAAAAAATAAATATATAAACTTTGGATTTATAAAAATATAAAAACATTACTTATAGTTAGGATCTCTTGAATGTACTGACTATCTGACAAAATGAGCAAACAACAATCACGAACTAAGTTTGAAGTATTGTGGAGTCAAGTTGAATACATTTGTGTTATATTTCTAACTCAGATTATAAGTAATATAACGTCAAATGAAATAATTCCTCTCCAATTTCTTGAGCTGGGCTGACATTAAATTATTTGTTTATGCCTTTGTGGTTTTTCTTCTTTAGGCTCTTCTACTTTCAATTTTTCTCAACACTCCTATGTATTCCTTTTGTATCCCTCTGCCTTTCCTAATGTTTATTCTCTCTTCTTAATCATGTCTATTAGACCTGCTTATTAAGCAGAACTCAGTTAAAGTGCTGTCTTACCTTGTCGTGAGGTCCTAAAATTCCTATTCTTGTAGCATTTATTAAGTATCCTGTTTTGGTATTTTCCTCTAAATTCCTGCAACACTTAATGATTGATATAGTCATATTTCTGAATTGTTGCTAACCTTCTAGGTATAAAATTGTATGACATTGTCATCTTAGTTTGATTATAGGTTTGGCATTTTTTTCTTTTGAATTATGTATATATTTTTCATCATGATCATCATTATAATAGTACATATTACATAGTAATTTAGTATTTATTTTCTTGTTGGTTTCTAACACTGGACTGTCTACTCCTTCAATACCCAAGCTTATTCATTTGTATTTCTTTTTGGGGCAGGAAGATTTGGAGCAGGAAGATTGTGAGTTTCTTTCTGGACATAATATTAAAGAGTTGACTTAGATATTTAAAAGAAAATATCAAGTGAGCCTCTAAGATTATGCTTCTGAATTTCAAAGAACAGATTTAGGGTAGAGGTCCTATGGGAGATAAAAAAAATAATCATTGGCTTCAAGGACAGTGAAGGCATTGAGTTCTGAATTGTAAATATTCCTATCAGAGACATAGGGCAGATACAGAATGAAGCATCCAGCAAAATCCAGACAGGAGTGGCATGAGGAGAGTCTTTTAAATGAGGAAGTAGGGATGGCAGGCATTAATAACCTTCATAATTGTTTGGCTGTGAGAGAGAGAGAGAATTTTAAAAGAATATGAGGTCCAGGGAAATTTAGACTTAAAAAAAAATTTAATATCAGAGAGCATGATGTTTTTATGGTAATTTTTATATGTTTTTTAAGAAATGCTAAATATTAAGAAGCAAGCAAGCATAACTGATATTACCAACAGACGATAGGGAATAGGAACCAAATCACATAAAGAAGAGAATGACAAGCTTATTTACTTAGCTGAAGAGGAAAAATGAGAAAGAGGATTATTATGAATCAAAATGAGTTAGAGTTTTGGTAGCAAAAGTTTAAGAGAATTTATGATTAATGGTGTGCGTGCGTGTGTACACGTGTGTGTGTGTGTGTAAATACCGTAAGTCAAGATGTATATTGAGAGAGAGCTGGAAAGACAGAGATCAATATGTATAGAGAGAAGCTGAGAAAGAAGATACCTAGAGTTATTAGAGTGATGTTGTGTAGATACAGTATTGGTGACAGAATAAAAGTGAGCATAGATTGAGTTGTAGAATCTTACATTGTATATCATTGTATATATCTGTATCCTCTAGTTTCTTACAAAGGTACCTGATAAATAAAAGATACAACAAATGTTGACTACTTTATTCTTCATTTCTCTATAGATTTTCTTACCATAAGTGCTGTTCACACAATATTGTTTAATGTTATTATTGCTTGAAGAAGTAAACTCTCCTGTCGGGAGATCTACCCCCCTCCCCTACATATATATGTATATGTGTATGTATGTATATATATACACATACATACACACACACACACGCGCACACACACACATAAACATTGTTTAAATAAAGTGCCAGATGCATATATGTATCTTCCCACAGGAGACTTCATATGTTATAGACAACATACACACATTGACACACATTTTATATAACATACACAAATACACACATTATATATAACATATACTCATACACATTATATATAACATGTGTTTCACTAGAAGTGACTCACAGCAACCCACGTGACCGTATTTCTCCTTTAATTTTATTAATCACCATCCCAAATCTTTCACTCATTTATTAACATGACACTCACAGCCCAGACACTTATTTTTCTATGTACTATGAAAAAGGGAAAGAAGATGAATAAAGAAAATAAGAGAAAAAGACACATTTGATTAAGATTAGAAATGAAAGCATAGAAAGGACAAAAGTGTACAACATGAACAGAAAAAGACAAAGAATAGTGGTTATTTGTGGCGACATAAGACAAGAATATTTAAGTAAAAATACTGATAAAAGTAGCTTATGCTATGATGAAAAACGAAAGGAATAAGGGAATAGAACCCATCACTCCCCATCATTACTAATCCAACAGCTATAACTCATTTCAGACTTTAAGGGTAAAATAAGCAACAACAGATGGAAATGAAGTGAAATTATTGTACAGGAGTATCTTCTTTGCGGAGGTATTATTCTTAGTATTTAAAAAAAAAAGGAGGAAGAATTTGATAAAGGTTTCCACATTCACAACACCTAAGATCCTTATTTCCTTTTTAGTTAATTTTAACTTCACATTTTACAATTTAAGTGACATTTAACAGCACAATATTTACACAAATATTTAATATAACTCATCCTTTATGTGGTTGCTAAATCTATATTCTTGTTCTTTGTTTAAAAGATGTAGAAAAAGGCATAAAAATCATTATATAATATGCTTTAAAAAGATACAGGCTAGGTCAATATGTTCCATATGTATAGGTCTAGCTATCTTTGATTATGTTGCATTCAGTTTCCTGGAAGAAAGCAAGTAATTGATTATGTTACTGTTTAAATAAAATGCCAGTGAAAATAATAATTTAAAAACCAGTTTCAACCGCCCGTACAATGTTGTACATAAAAAGACAATTCAAGAAGAAATCAATGTAATTGATTAAAAAGACAAATCTCAGTTGCCAGCAACCATATAAACAGCACCTATTCCAAGCTGCTTGCTGTCATTAACTATAGTCCTATATACTTTGTAGTAGCCAAATATGGAAGAAAGTGTGCATACATCAGTTTAACTAATGGAAATATTTTTTTCTCTTTTCTAAGGTAACATGACTTGTATGTTTCTTTCCAGCAGAGCCACATTTTTAAGGCAAATAAGTTTGAACCTAAGTATTGAAAGATATGTGAACTTTAAGAAGAGGTGAATAAAATATATTCTAATATAGAGGGGCCTGAAAAATAGCATAAGCATAAACCCTGGGGGAGAAATTAAGGCTGCTGAATAGGGCTATGAGAAAGTACTCTATATCACTAAACCAAAAATAGAACTAGAAAGGTGTTTGGTTTAGGAGAAGGAAAAGGAGAAATACAGTAGGAGTGCTTTAAGGAAACTGACAGTGTGATAGACTTATGGTGTGAGATGCCATTTTCCCATCTGTACACAAAGTTGGCTGGGTGCAGTGGCTCACGTTTGTAATCCCAGCACTTTGGGAGGCTGAGGCATGTGGATCACAATGTCAGTTCAAGATCAGCCTGGCCAAGATGGTGAAATCTGTTCTGTGCTAAAAATGTCAAAGTTAGCCAGGTGTGGTGGTGGTCTCCTGTAATCTCAGCTACTCGGTAGGCTGAGGCAGGGGATAGCTTGAACCCATGAGGCAGAGGTTGCAGAGAGCCGAGATCATGCCACTGCACTCCAGCCTGGGCCAAGTGAGACTGTCTTAAAAACAAAAAAACAAAAAAACAAAAAAAACACAAAGTTGATTGGCTTTCATGAGCCAAATTCATGAGCTTGTGCTAGAAGTCTCTGAAAAATTTGCTTTAAAATTTAGCAAGCCTAAAACTTTAGAATGTTAAATAATAAATGATTGAGAGTTTGTTCCTTATTTATGCCATCAAGCTCTGTTGAAATCGCAGAGCATCCAGTGACATAATGGTGATTTCATCATAACAAGATAAAAGAAAAAAATCAACTGTAACATTGTCACATGGCTGAGAATGGCTTGAGAACAATAACTACAACACTTTATAAGACAAAGTGGTTCCATGATGAAAGCTAAAATGAGCACCTTCTCCCAAGAGAATTGGTTTAAAAATCAACAAAACTATATGTACGCTGGGCAGAAAAAGTAGTGTTACTAAATATGAAGTTTAGTGAGTATGTTATGGGGAATGAAATACAGATTATTGTTAAAGTTTAACTTGTAAAGTCTCATGTATTTTAAATTCCTGAAGTCTAAGGAATAAATGTTTGCTACAATTAAGCTTATTGCAACTTTCCCATGGGATTTTATGTAGACATCTAAGAAAATACACACACATAAATTATATGTTTTTATGCACTCAATATCTCAGTGGAATCAGAAAAATTCAGTTAGATTTGCATATATTCCCTTCAGGATGCAAAAATATGGACAGAATATTGAAAATTCTCACTTGGTTTTCAGGCTGCTGTGGTAGCAGATAAATGGCTATAAACTTTAGGGGAATATTTACAACTAAATGGTTCCTAAGGAAAAGCACACTTGCTTAAATGTTTTTTCTTTATTGTAGCTGTTTTGTGTTATATATAAAATACTAACAATTGTGGGTTCTTGGAACAAATTCATAATTTTGGGAACTGAGTGGATTATATTATTGATTTTTAATTGAATCATTTATATAACATATACACAAATAACTTTTGGGTATGAGATGTTTCCCCTTTTCATATTAATTAGCATGTATATTAACAAGAGAAGAAAATGTCACATATGTTTGATTTGTGTATGTGCATGTGCTATGATCTTTGGAAATGGGTACTATACACAGGCACATAAAATAGCTATTATATAGCTGAAGATCAGAGAAGAGCATTAATCTTCTTCATCCATTTGATCTATCCGATCAAAATTATGGGTTGATAATGGACTAAAATTGATGTAGTTTATTGACCCAAGTAGAGTATATTCCAATTATATTCTATTCATTATTCATGCAGTTTAACAGAAATAGCAATATATGTAATGCTTTGGGGTAAACACTTGCTTTGCTGAGATAATTAATTTGATAACCAGCTTAGTGGGGGAACCCTGAGGGATAAGCCTGCTCCATTTTTACTCACTGTGCTGCTTTATAATAACTAGTGTTTGGAGTGCTGGACATGACAAGCTTAGCCTGAGTAGCTGTGAACAGCTGTGGTCAGCATAGGGAAACCAGAGCTGCAGGACCAATGAAATGGAGAGAATGGAAGAGGGGAAAGGACTGACTTATGAAGAGGGATTTGGGTCCAAACAGAAAATAAATTAGACATACAACATTTAAGATGGACTTCAGTGTATTCTTTGTAAATCTCCTGTGTCAGCCCAATATTTTTTCACTTAACCTCTACACTACCTACTAGTGCATTAGAGTTGTTTCTCTTTATTTATAATCTACCAGATTCTATCTCTATTGATTTTTACTTCATCTTTAAAATTCAATAAAATGAACATTAGAAGCCCACATGGACATAGGTTGAGCTAGTTATTCATTGGAGGTTTGCCAAATTTGGATAGCACAATTCTATTTTCATATAATTTGTAATTTTTTTTTTTACTTTTAACCAAACTCAATTCTGTAATCTCCTCTTGTAGCAGGTTTAACAGGTGTCATAAAATATGTTTCACCTGACTGTATATGTTTAATCTCACTGTAATTACTGTGCCCTCTTCAATCTGTGGAGTTGTTCTCCTCAGCATCTAACTTTTTTTTTTTTTCAGTGAGCAGGAAGAGTTTTGATTTTTAAAGTGAGCCATTGATTTATGTTATTTATACGCTATTAGTTTGTTATTTCATTTTTAAAGCATATTTACTGCATTACATTAGACCTAAAGATATAAATGTAAACAAGTTTTAGCTCCAATTTAGACAACATGGGAATGTAACCAGAAAGTATTTGGATTAGTCAGGTCCTTTTGAATTGCATGTGATCAAAATTCTAATCTCATCAAGGCTCAAGGATCCACTAAATCATATATATTCACAAACCTAATGTGTTAATCCTGCTTAGAGAAAAGAAGTCAAAAGACAGTCATTCCATGGATTCCAGATATAAAAGCTTTTATAAAGGAATTCTGGGCATATATGACTGTTGGAAGAGCTGAGAGGACTGAAGTGAAAAACATCTCCATTGAATATTGGAATTCATGAGTTAGGGTTTGGTCAAAGAAGCAGAATCACTAGGAATGTTATGGAATTTAATATCACTATTATAGGATTTTGACATTATACAATGTGGAAGTTGGTTAACTAGTTTATGTCTTAACTATTGTTTCTCTGTCAGGTGCTAACCTGAAGTCAGAAGGGCAGGCAGTCAAGAAGGAAAGGTAAATGCAGAGTGGAAAAAAGAAAGGACAAATTGAAATCCATAATCACAAACTAACCTATGAGAATAAGCTGAAACACATTTGAGTATCTCATGATGTCTAACGTCACCTTCTGTGATATGAACAACCTGAAATCAAAGGCAGTCACCTAAATGTGCATCTGTCTCAGGAGTCAGAAAAGCTAAAGAAGGAGATGCTGAAGATGTAAGAGGTATAGACTGTGCTTCTGCTTCATTCCCACAAAGTAGAAAGGAGGATCCATCACAATACAAGTTTAAACAGAGCGTAAACCGACACTGATGCAGTATGCATTCCTGTGGAAGCTGCTTCACTTTTACCTACAAATCTCCATGAATTTCTCTTGAGGTCAATCTCCTCCCAGAACCAAATAGGAGAGAAAATTCTGTAAAACACAATTCCAGATTAGCTGACACAGAATCAAGCCATCAAAGGGAAACTATATAAAGGTCACTAAAGACCTCACCTTGAAGCACTGAAGCAGGTCATTCTCAAAGGTTCACAGCAGAGCTGCTAAATTCTCAGGACTCTGAGAAATTCTTATCAACACTCTGTTTGCAGAAGCAAAGTGAATGGTTCTCAGAAGCTCATTGGGAAGCCACTGAACCTTCTGTCTGCCTCACACATCGAGCTACACCTATTCTAAGAGAATAATGGCTATTCCTTCTCTTCTACCTTCTAAATTTCCAGAGTGTCTCTTATTGGAACAACTCAAAGCCAGAACCATTAAGAGGAGGAGATTCTGGAAAATAAATTCCTAACTTGTGTCTTGCAATGATGAAACTCATTAAAAGAAGAAATCCTTCTGATGCTAAATTGACAAGTGTCAATCCAGAAAATATAAGTATTCGGTGAGTGTTCTTATGTAGGAAAGGATATAACATGTCCTTGGAAGATTAGGAAACTGATATTATAGGAGATTATATTTGAGATGACTCTTAAGGAAAATAAAAATATTCAAGCAGTAAATGCAATGATATGAAGGCTGGAAAAGGAGGGTAGAGAAGGCAGAGCTTAAGCAAAGGCACATGTGGATGGGGGCACACGGCGTATACCAAGAACTATAGTTGTTGAAGATAACTGCAGTTCAGGGTACATAAGGAAAGAATGGAGAGGAGTATAGAAAGGCAGTAATGAAAAGTTTAAAGGCAATGGGTGTCATTTATAAGAGAATAATGTCAGGGTACATAAGGAAAGAATGGAGAAGAGTACAGAAAGGCAGTAATGAAAAGTTTAAAGGCAATGGGTGTCATTTATAAGAGAATAATGTGGTTAAATGGGTCTTTTAATCAATCAGTAATAGGCAGCAATGAGGGCCTCAGGGTGCAAGACTGGCAACAGAAATTGCAACTAAATACCAATTTCGGAAAATTTAAGTGAGAAATGATAGAAAATGACTTAAAACTGGACAATTGGAGTAAAACTATGAAAACTAGAGTAAAACTATGAAATATGATTGAGAAACAACATAATGACCAAATTAACAAACGTGGTAAGGTGAAGAAGCCTCATATATACAGGAAAGGATAAAACATGTTCTTGGGGTCTTGGCATGGAAAGCTGGGTGTTTAGTCTACTGCAGTAGAGAAGGCAGGAGAATGAGACAAATTCAGAGGGAAAGTATAAGTTTGGTTTAAAACACATTACAATTGGTATTCTGTACAATATTTACATTATTGCTCTTTAATGTACAATTGTAGATATGAGTGTTGAACTCATTCATGGAAGAAGCCTGGGTGAAAACAGGTACTTGTGAGTTATTGAAACATAGTTGAGATTTAGACTTGGATGAACATTTGTTGAATAAACACACCAAGTCATGAGTCAGACACTTCTTATTAAGTAGTTAAGCACTCAGCACTACACTTCAATTGTGAACTTTTAAAAAAGTGAATAATAAAGTGTTCCTGCCCACAAAGCAACAAGTAGACATCAATTTGTGTGTGTATGTGTGCAATTCAGATTTTAAAACTTAAGGAGCACATTTAACCTTCCACATCTATGGGCTCTGCATCTGTGAGTTTAACCATCACGGATAGAAAATATTTGGAAAAAAATACAAAATAAAATATAGCAAAAATAATACAAATTTTAAAAATACAATATAACAACTTTACACAGCGACTGTGTTAAGTATTATAAGTAATCTAGAGATGATTTAAAGTGTACGAGGGGATGTGTGTAGGTTGGTTGCAAACACCTTGTCATATTATATAAGAAACTTAAGCATCCTTGGATTTTCATATCTGTGGGAGGTGCTGGAACCAATACCCCATGGATACCAAGAGATAACTCTATAAGAAATCCACTCATAAGCAACTGAATAAAGTAAAATAGTTCAGATACTACAGGTAGATATTTTCTTAGACTCTTCATGACAACTCTCACTAGCGTTATGATTCTTAGCTTCAGTATCTTAACCTGTGTAGTCCTGTGGGTAAATGAAATTTAAAAAGCATACATGGGCCAGGCACAGTGGCTTACACCTATAATCCCAGCACTTTGGGAGACTGAGGCTGGTGGATCAATCAGCTGAGGTTAGGAGTTCGAGACCAGCCTGGCCAATATGATGAAACCCTGTCTCTACTAAAAATACAAAAACATCATCCAGGCATGGTGGCACATTCCTATAATCCTAGCTACTCAGGAGGCTAAGGCAGGAGAACCACTTGAAACCAGGTGTCAGAGGTTGCAGTGAGCTGAGATCATGCCACCACACTCCAGCTTGGTGATGGAGCAAGACTATCTCTCAAAAAAAAAAAAAAGCATATATGAAGTTATTATTTGACAAAGAATTGATATTCTTATATTTAAGTTCTTAATCCATCTGGAGTTAATTTTAGTCTAAGGTGTCAGGAAGGGATCCAGTTTCAGTTTTCTGCACATTTGTAGCCAATTTTCCCAACACCATTTATTAAACAGGGGATCCTGCCCCATTGCTTGTTTTCGTCTGGTTTGTCAAAGATTAGATGGTTGTAGATGTGTGGTGTTGATTCTGAGGCCTCTGTTTTGTTCCATTGGTCTGTATTTCTGTTTTGGTACCAGTACCATGCTGTTTTGATTACTGTAGCCTTGTAGTATAGTTTGAAGTCAGGTAGCATGATGCTTCCTGCTTTGTTCTTATTGCTTAGGATTGTTTTGGCTATGCAGGCTATTTTTTGGTTCCACGTGAAGTTTAAAGTGTTTTTTTCCAGTTCTGTGAAGAAGGTCATTGGTAGTTTGATGGGGATAGCACTGAATCTATAAATTACTTTGGGCAGTATGGCCATTTTTACAACACTGATTCTTCCTAACCATGAGCATGGAATGTTTTTCCATCTGTTTGTGTCTTCTCTAATTTCCTTGAGCAGTGGTTTGTAGTTCTCCTAACTTTGTAGGAACATGGATATACCTGGAAACCATCACTCTCAGCAAACTGACACATATTATGATGATATACAAATGATAAAAGGGGCTGCTTTTCATACTTTTCTGTCTTGAAGCACTGCTAAATTTGTAAATACTTCAGCTTTTCCCCAAGCTTTGAAGCACTGATGATAAATACTAGGGGAAATATATACATATGATATACACAAAGATAGAATCATTCATATCCCCTAACTTCTTAAAGAGTTATTGAGTGCCATACATTCCTCCTTCATGGTCTGCCTTCAATGTTTAAAAAAAGTTTATTACTTGTAAGTCGGTAATTATAGTTTTATATTTTTATGGGGTCAAATTTACGTTAAAATTTGTGAATACAATGTGGGAATAATTAATCAAGCTAATTAACATTTCCATCACCTCAAATACTTTTTTGTAGTGAAAACAGTCAAGTTTTTTTCTCAACAATTTTGAAATAGATGTTATTTTCCATATTCACCATGATGTGCAATATATCTAAAAGGAAAAAAGCCTTTTATTCTTATTGCCTAATTGAGACTTTGTTTTCTTATACTATCATCTTCCCATCAACTTCTACTTCTTTGAGCGCAGCCTCTGGTAACTGCTATTCTACTGTCTACTTCTTCAGGTTTGATTTATATTTTTAAATCTCACAAAAATAAATGAGAGCATGTGGTATTTGTCTTTCTGTGCCTGGCTTATTTCACTTAGTATAATTTTCTCCAATCCCATCCATATAGTTGCAAATGACAAAATTCCTTTTTTAAAGAGCTGAATAGTATTCCATTGTGCACTCAATCTTTACAGAGATGTTTAGAGATGAATCATCGTCAAAATGTTGTTCCCATGGACATACAATTAAATCATTGTACTGTAGGTCATACCTCACTATAACCCTTACGACACTATTTTTCCTTTATAGTACTTATCACAGTTTATAAAGATATGGTTTTGTTATTATCTGATAAATGTGTTCGTCACCTACAAGAATGCATGCTGCATGTAATCAGAGCCTGTATTAGTCCATTCTCACACTGCTATAAAGAACTTCCCAAGATTGGGTAATTTATAAAGAAAAGAGGTTTAATTGGCTCACAGTTCCACATAGTTGGGGAGGCCTCAGGAAACTTACAATCATGGTGGAAAGGGAAGCTAACATATCCTTCTTTACAAGGAGACAGGAGAGAGAAGTGCTCAGTGAAGGGGAAAGAGCCCCTTATAATACCATCAGATCTCATGAGAACTCACACACTATTCTGAGAACAGCATAGGAGAATCACCCCATAATTCAATTACCTTCACCTGGTCCTGCCCTTGACACATGAGGATTAGAAAAGATTTTCATGATGAAACAATGCTTGAATTAAGAGTTGAAGTGTATTTAGGAAAAAAAGAAGAAAGTTTAAGAGCAAGGAGAAAAATATTCCCATAAAGGCCTTGAGGCCATATGACACACAAGGAACTGAAAGAAAGACAGTGTGAGAGAGCGTCTGAAAGCACAGGGGCTCTTGGTGAGATGAGGCTGAGAATTAAGAAGTGATCAAACCCTTCAGGGTTATGTACCTTTTGCAATGGGCAAAGTTACCTAAGTGAACTCAGTGCCATCTCTTTCCACACTAGAGACATTAAACAATTATCAAAAGTGGATGTAGATCTCAACCCTTAAGTTGCATCAGAACCATCTGCAGGAATTAAAATAAAAATTTAGAAATACAAATTTCTGGTCATATATGCAGTTTCTGATTCAGCAGGTTTGGGCTGGGGCCCAAGAATTGCATTTCTAGCAAGATCCTAGAGTATGCTGATGTTGCTGGTCCAGGATCTATACTTGGAGTCACTCTTAGATAATTTGACTAAGCCAATATTTCTATTTTGTATACTTGTATCATGAAAGGATTAATACATAATTGGTGACATCATCTTGATTCTCTTGACCATGACAGTGCTTTTCATAAGCACTCTAGTTTGGGAATCAACAGACATGCCACTAATTATATATTTGCTCTCAATCTATGTAAGATGCAGGGTCCTTATATGTTCAGGGTTTTACCTAAACTTGTTTACTCAGAGCACTTGATTTGAACCTATAAACACCTCTGGGAGCTGGGTAGACCTGAAATTATTATAACTGTATGCTAATGATTTAACCATCATTAAATGGCTTCTCCACAGACACCCAATTAAAATGGGGCTGAAGCCAGAGCTTCATTTAAAATCTCTTCATTCCACATGCCTTACCCTTTCACTTATGCAGCATTTAAATTAACATTATGTTTTCTTCCAACAGTAACATTTACTGTTTCTATTAAGTGCCTGATAAATTGTCTTAATAGTCATAACCCTACACTATTAACTGGAAATTAAAACTCAAGTGGTTTGTTATCCTGTCATTATTCTGAAATGTAAGGCAAGTTTATATCACTTGATATCCTTGGCAAATGACTTTAAAGGGTTCCCTTTAACACAGTGACTAGAATATTTCATATACTCAAATATAATTTTACAGGGAAAAAACCAGGGAAAACAAACAATACTGTGATTTATTCAAAAAATAGCAGTAGTGGTAATTATTAAAACATCTATTCATGAAGGATAGAAATTTGAATTGAAGAATATTTACATATTTGTGTATATAGAAGCGGGATGAATTACTAAAAACTATCTTAGTGGGTTTCTGTTTTTTATTTTTCTTTTTTTAAAGTAATTGTCATCGTGTGTTCTCCCATCTGTATAGCAAAACATACTATTACCTCGTTTCTCATTTGAATGTAGTAGTAGATAAAGATAATTTGTTTCATATTTGTTCATGTTCTCTCACATGGTCTTAGAACTTATGAGACACTAATCTCTAGCTGCTTTTCATGATACTGCCATTCATATTTTGCAGTTTTCTTACAAAATTTGTATATAATTTATGGTTTTAAAATATCTGTTTATACAGTGGATAATGAGGTAAAATATTAACTACATTTACTAATGAAAACAAACATCACTAACATTCTAAAGGGAAGAATTGTAAAGAGAAAAATTATTATTCTTGTCAATTACGTCAAGCAATGTATTTTATATCACAATTTTTTCTAGGTAAAACAGTTATAGTATCAACAGAGGAATAAATGCATGATGAATATACATACGTGTGTATACATGTATGTGTGTGTATATATGTATATTCAAAAGTGATAAACAGCTACAATTTTTTATTTCATTAGGTTGCTATTGTCACATTTATTTCTGAAATCTCCTGGTAGGTTTTAAACAAAGAAAATTCTTAAAAATATTTTATTGGGAAATATGGTAGATACTCTTCATGTTTTTATTAATTCATTTACTCCATCACTGAAGGCCTGCTTTGTGGGAAGCAAAGTTCTAGGCATTAGAGATACTTAACAAAGCAGATTAAATAATTCATGTTGTCTAAGAATTACATCCTAGCAGAAAAAATGAGAACTGATAGATGATAATTAGTTGACAGTAAACTCTATGAAGGAAAATAAAACCCAGAATTCAGAAAGAGTTGGAAAAGCTGTTTTCATTTTAAACAAGGTAATGATGTAATTTTCACAGAGAAAGTGAGGCTTAAATGAAGGCCTGAAAACATGAGAGAGTGGGCCCTGCAGCTAGTTATCTGGGTGAACAACACTGCAGGAAATAAAACAGAAAGTACAAAGCAGAGTTGTGCTGACTATTTTGGGGAGGGAGCAAAAGCCATGTGGAGGAAGCCGGAAGAGTAGAGCAGATGGGGATGAGACTCAGAGTGGGAGCGGAATTGTTTAGCGTTTCATTTGAAAGCTAACATCGTAGAGAGAATAAAAAAAAAAAAAATACCACAGATGATTTCAAACTATACAAGTCAGGTATTATGGGGCTACACCCACAAGACTTGACATATTTGTGAATCCTTGAGAAAATTTTGAGCTGTGCCTCAAAAGTATTTACACCAAAGAGCTGTGTCTCTGAACTATTTAAAGTATTATGACATTTAGAACCCACAGCTACATGGCAAGGCAGTAACACTTGAAAGATGCTCCTCCTCTACCATCAACTTCTGGAAACAACTGCTAGGTCAGCAGTGGCATAACATGCCCGAGGTGGTGCCTTTTGCACACCAGTGCCACATGAAAGGGCTCTCTGCTAGATGGATTAAAATATTTTTGCTAAACAATCTTGGACTTAGTAAAATTTTAGGGCCCCTTCATTTAACATAGGGAGATAGGATCAAAGAAAAAAATCTGTCCAACATGATTGGGATGGAGCATGAGATTTGAAACCACATTGTAAAGGAATGGAACACATTAATTACATATAATCATTTGCATTTGTATTTATGTATCTGTATCTTTCCTATTTATAAACCTGAGACTCTGGGAGGCACATAACAAGGGAAAAAGGACTTTTGCTTCTGTATTTCCATGTAGCACAATCCCAGGCATGGAATAAATATTCACTGTGCTGTGCTAAAATGATAAATAAGGATATCTAGTTATAGATATATGTTCATGACAATGTTGCCTAATGTCACAAAAGGTTTAAATGACTAAATGGGGTTCAGAGTTCTTGGAGATAACATTTTTGCTTCTTACAGCTGCACAGTTTAATTACTTTACATTCATTCTTTGCCCCTCCCCGCAATTTTTCATTTAGCAACGTTAATTTCATCTTGTACCTTCATACCACTCTTCAGGGCTAAGAGGGTCAATGCATATGCACCTGTGCTGGTCAGAGTATGGTCCATGGACCAATAGCATCTGCATCACCTGGGAATTTGTTAGGAATCTAATTCTCAGCCTGAATTTTAGACCAACTGAGTCACACCCAGCAATCTGAGAACTGCTTGTGCATATTGACTTTTTAGCTATGACTATTATACTCCCTTGCTTTTTCATTCTGCTTTGCTTTATTCATACCCTGCCCTGAATATTGTGCCTCTCAAATTTTATATGATTATTCCTCTTCCCTCTTTTTATTTAGGTTGCATATACTTTTTCAATGTTAGCTGCTTCAGCAAGTTATTTTATCTATTTTTAACTCATAGAAATGATAAAGAAGGGGAAAATGCACACAGGCCCTTGTAAAAGGTAATGTTAGTAATGTGCACAAAATACACTACTACAAGAAGATGCCTTCTTGTGATGAGTTCAAACAGCTGCAAACGATTTTAGTGATGCTCATTTTCAATGAAGAGAAAGGAGATAACCAGATTTGAGAATGTTCTATTTATTTCATAGAGAACCCTGTGTAATTTTCTCCAATACTTGTTAGTTTTGTCCTTGCTCAAAATGAAGAGACATTGGAAAAGATAAGTCAATATAAAAAGTATATAATTTTACAGAGTCCTCACAGTTTAAAATAAAGTTAAACAATGCTGCTACACTCTCAGTGCTCTGTCATGCCCCCATCAAACACAATTCATTAGTTAGCAAAGAAATCTTGGGCAATTAGACCTATTAATGTACAAATGGCCCACAATTCCTTCTTTCACAAAACACACTGGACAAGTATTATGGTTTTTAATCAAGAAAAATTGTGACTATCCATGATCAGAATAATTCTGAGCTATGTATCCATGTCTAATCTGACTCTTATAGTTTGGAACATTTCCTTACATCACTTTCTTTTGTGCTCATGGCTTAAGTTTAGGATGATAAACATGAAACTCACAGACATTTGTAAAGGGAGATGAATTTATCAGTCTTCTCACTGCAAATTATTCATATCCAGTCAGAGTTTAATAACACAAGTAAGCTAAGTAATCAAATTACATATTGACACTATGGACACTTAATGAATAAAAAGACTCTTTAGAGTTCTAAGGGAGACATTGCATGAGAAGCCAGTATCTTGAAGTAGAAAGAAAAGTCAATTAGAAATCAGAAGACCCACAGCTGGGTGTGATGGCTCACGCCTATAATCCCAGCACATTGAGAGGTTGTGGCAGGTGGATCACCTGAGGTTGGGAGTTTGAGAGCAACCAGACCAACAGAGAAACTTCTTTATATATATATATGCTTTATATATATATATATGCTTTACATATATATATAAAGTATACATATATATGCTTTACATATATATACTATATAAAGTCTATATGCTTTAAATATATGTGTGTATATATATAAATATGCTTTACACATATTTTACATATATATAAAGTATATATAAGCTTTACACATAAGGATACTCTTGAATATATGGTTCCAGCTTTATAGTCTTACATATAGTATCTGATTTAATTGTGTTTTATAATTTTACCATAAGATACATAGTGATATAGTAATAAACAAATGTATTTCAGCAAATATAAAACATATTTATATAGACACATTGTTAATATGACATTATCATCATCCTTTGGGGCACTACACTGTTCTTCAATGTAGTCACACCCATGCTACCTTTGTGTGGGCTTCCTAATTTTATTTATTACCTTTCTTCTTCTTTTTTACATCCACTCTCCTGGAAAATAATTATCTTAAAGATGGCACTCCTTTAGCCAACAGTGATAAATATATCAGTATTTATGTATGACAGTGAGTAATAACTCATGACCGGCTTTGTTTGTCTGAAAGTTTGGGTTTTAAGAACCAAGCATTAAGACATGAAGCCCTGATAGCATTACTCTATT
The DNA here is from genome assembly GCF_030222135.1 of Aotus nancymaae. Classification (NCBI taxonomy): domain Eukaryota; kingdom Metazoa; phylum Chordata; class Mammalia; order Primates; family Aotidae; genus Aotus; species Aotus nancymaae. The sequence goes on from NW_026988442.1 coordinate 82,026,400, forward strand.
ACTCTTAATAACATCTCATCTAGTAGACAGACTAATGAGATTTTCATTGCTTTTAATTTGAAGTCCATCAGATTACATGCATCAATAAAAAGGCCTGGCATCAGAGTCTGCACAAGGCTTGGGAGAAACAGAATCTCCATAATGAAATCCCATGCAAGGCTTATCAGTTACTAACACCAAGTAAAAATGCTAAGTAACACCCAGTCAGGAAATCAATACCTATTCATGTACTTTTTTCTACTGCAACAGAAAGATAACATTAACATCCCAACATATTAAAATACTTTGTACTGCTTTTGGTATTGGACTACATAATAAAAACATTTTAATCTCTGAAGATTTGCAGGATCACGTGGCATGACGCCACCCGAAGTCAGAATACTTATTTGGACGTATACAGCACAGATGTTTGGAGATAGTTCCTTTCACTTGCTGTTTGTTTCAGTCCCTTCTCTCCCTCCCTGGCCTTTGATTCTATGCTGGGGCATTCTGGGAAACTTTACGCTTTTGTATGGCTTCTGCCACTGCCAAACACAGGCAGAAAAAAGACTGACTAACAAGAATTATTTTCTTGATTTGGACCTGAAAGTAAGACATTGGATTTGTTAGGCATATTACCCTGGGAAGGCCCTTATTAAAAATGGAATATTCTGTTTTAGAAGAGGAACCCTATTGGCTTATTATGCCCATAGTCACTTCATCATGAATTTTGGTTATTAGCTTAGCAAGTGTCTTTTCAAGGCCTTAAGCCCATGGATTCCAGCACTGTGTCACTGCATAATGACTTGGTCAAGGGCAAACACATGCCCTTATGGATTCTAGAATGCTCAGACTGACAAATTAGAATCTTGGAAATTCTATTTCCCTGTTAGCCTTTCTTATAACCTGCAGTAGTAACAACAGACCTACTGCTTTATGTTCTCTAGACAAAATGGTTTCCAACCTCCAAAAAATTAAACCCCATATAAACTTTTGTATCCTGAAGTTACTTATCTGGTTAATTTACTACCTTAGAAGATGACTGAAATGTGTGTGAGTGCACTTGCACACATAGGCAGAGCAGAAATTCTTGAGCTAATCAATAAAAAATAAAACATTTTTGTGCAATGTGTATACTCCTTTTTCCTTAATCTATCTCATATTAAGGAGAAAAAAAAACTATATTGACTGTGTTCACTATCACATTGCTCCAAAAACCCTGAAGAACTATAAAAAGATGTTCTTATTGACATTGAGCTTCTGGTGAATTCTTAACTGTCCTTAACTCACACAAGATGCAGGGTGGGCTTTGCATGTGAGAAGACAGTGTTAGAGGGAGGTGGGTGCAATGAATTATCCTTGCTGGAAATGGAAGGTGAGGAGGGACAGAGAACTAAAATGATTTTGTCTGTAGAAAGCACCTAAGGAATTGTCTTTTCTGCTCTGTTGTTCTGGACTAGCACTTCACTTTACATTCTTGCCACGTTAAGATCAGTGTTTTCAATTAACTGATACTGTGATTCAAATGTCTATAAGCTCTACCAGTCTATGGACAACTATTTTGTCTCTACTGATTCCATAATCATTTTCTGTTCTCCAGAACCCACCCTAGGCCTACACATTAGAAATACCCTAATCATGCTATCCCTATCCAGAGTACACACCTGCTTCTTTCAGATTAGGGCATAAAAAATGCTCTTTCCTCATTGTCTCAGTCCAATAAACTTTCAGTAATGATTTTAAAGAATATAACTCCTCTCTCCATAAACTGAATCTTGCAAACTATTAATAACTGTTTAGTAATTATTTTTTATAATGTAACAATTCCTGAAGATAATCTTTTCTTTATATATATATATATAAAGATATTAAAATATTTATTTCCAAACCATTAAACCATGTGCTCCAAGTAATATATTGTTTCTTCTGTTAGAGTAATAAAAATCAAAGGCCACGACAACAATAAAAAAACTAGCAAACCACTGAAAAATATTCTATGTCAATATTGGAGTCTATTCTCCAAAAACACCATTAAAATCAATCTGTTGACTAAAGTTGGCTGACATACGATTTAGAAGAAAAAATAATAATTAGAGGGATTGTTTGGGTTTGCTATGCTCTGATGGAGTATGTTGTGTGGAGCCAAAGTCATATCGCTATGCATTGGTCAGTGCAGGTATGCAAGTGTTTTCTGACACAAATAAAGTTATTCCAAATAAACCAAGCTAGCCATAATTACATGAAGGGTTGTGCCTACTAATCCCTGAGGCATTATTCCATCTTAGCAGCTAGGTTTCACTGAAGTAAATACTGGGATAAGTTACAGAAATTGAAGCTAATAAATATTAAATAACTTACTGAAGATGAGACAGCTGCTGCTCCAAAATAGAACTCATACCTAGGTTACTCTGAACCACAGTGGTGATTTTAATTTACTGGAGATAAAGTATAGTGAATTTTAAAGAATCGGTAGACAGATAGCATTTAACTATACCACCAGAGGTAAGATCAAAAACAACCAGAAAAACAATCATAAAAATAATGAGAAGGAGGGGAAGGTGAAGAAGTAGAAACAGCAACTCATTATTGGTTCCAGGCACTGTTGTAGCTGTTTTACATACTTTATTATAGAATCATTACAACACTGTAATTTTTTAATGGTTACCTATTTATACCCTCCTTTATGAGTGAAGAAATTATAGTTCAGAGGTTAAGTTTCTTATACAAGGGCACACGATGCTTTGCTGACTCAGGATTTGAACCAAGCAAAAGGTATGAGCAACTATGAGAGATTTATACTGGTTTCCTAAAATGTTAGGAATCGAACATTTAGATGTACATTAAAGAACTTCTACGTCATGATAGTCTCTAAGGTATTACTCAGCTAAAAAGATCATATTGCATCCTATTTTTCTTAGTGGATTGTTTCTACCCTTATCCTTTATAAAACATCCCATCAGTTGCAAGATTTTTGATTCACATCATATACTCTGCCTAATAGAAAACCCCTGTAAATGTCTTACAGACATATCAAATACTATATGCACAAAGCAGAGTCCACTATCATTACCCTTATCCTAGTTCTGGCAGCACTATCTTATACTGGTTTTTATCCTTGTATTTTCTATCTTGGTTTATGTGCCAAAATACACCTTACCTCTCAAGTCAAAAAACAGAGAATAAATGTGTTCCACACCCTGTCTCCCATTTTTCACATTCTACCCCTGTAGATTCTGTCTCACTTTCTCTTGTGTTTTCCCATTAAGTTAGTTAACACTAGGCTTCCTTTATTTCTTGTCTAGTTGAGGGAAGAACCCTATAATTTTCTCTAAATTTGGGATGATTTTCTCCACATTTGAGTGGACTCTATCTACGGCTACCGAGCTGGCTGGATCGTTTACCTACCATAGAAGCTTAATATCCAACAAAGCTGCTTACATCTGATGAAGCCCTGTAAGACCTCATACTCAATCTGGTCTGAATCCAACCAGGTCTATCAAAGTTTTCCCTTCTTCCCCTCTTGGAATGATTTTAATGTCTTAAGAAATAATCTCTTCATGGAACCTGGAACTAATGCTGAAATGCCAATAAATATTTTAGATTTTTTTACCCAGGAAGCCTAGCCCAATGCTGTGTACCTCTGGTACCACATTCTACACATACAACTACTTATGCTCACTTATACCATGTCTAAATTTTAATTGACAGAGTGGTTTGTGTCACTTTTACTCATGTTGAGGTAGATTAAAATAAACATGGGTTATTTTTAGTTGCTTTCCTTGAGCCTTAAACTCAGTAATCTTGTGGTTATATTGAAAAGGTATGAACAAACAGTTCTCAAAAGACATTTATGTGGCCTATAAATATATGAAAAATATCTCATCATCACTGGGGGTGGGGAGCTAAGGGAGGGACAGCATTAGGAGAAATATCTAATGTAGAATGATGGGTTGATGGGTGCAGCAAACCACCACAGCACGTGTCTACCTATGTAACAAACCTGCACGTTCTGTACATGCATCCCAGAGCTTCAAGTATAATTAAAAAAAAGAAATAAACAGTACAACTGATTTGAGAAAAAAAAAGGTATTTTGGTGCCAGAAAGCTAGATAATGCACATTAAATCAATGCCATATTTAAACAAACAAAGAAAAACACAGACTCATAAATTAAATTTGAAAGATACATCACCTATTCAGTCATTAAAAGTATATATGAAAAAGTTATTAACAAAATATACTGAATGCTTTCTTAAAATTTTTCATATAAATATTCTTCCTAAAAGTTTCCATCTTCATATGATGGCTCATATAATAGTCCCTCTCTTATATTCCAAATCCGCCTCTTCTTCACTCTTCTGCTGTTTATCAAAACACATCATAAACAGCAACAACTATTTCCCCAATGTCTATTCTCACATGAAACAACTTGCCTGCTTTTATCCTCTGCATTTTTCCTTCCTTGCATCACAAGCAAAGCTGGAGAATTTGCTCAATGATCAAAAACTTTTTCCTTTTTAAAAGATGAAGATGAAGGGGAAGCCAGCAAATGTTTATAATCTAACTATTTGAGGTTTTGTTTAGCTCATTCAGAAACAGATTATATATAATATGCTGCATGATTTTATGTTTACGCTCATTCATATATATGCGCGCGCACACACACACACACATAATTTTCCTTTTTTGGTAGAAAAAGAAGCCCAATACTTTTCAATGCAGCTGGAAATCAGAATCCTCAATGAAAAATAGAGAATTCTAAAAATTATCCTATGAGACTATTAGTATTTTTTTTGGCAGGCTACCCCAAAGGACAGTGTCCAAATTTTGGGTTAAAAGGGAAATGAAAAATCATTTTTTCTCAATGACATTTTCAGTGTAGACTTTTGACAGCGTCTGGTAAGTTGAATAATTTTTAAATCAATTTATAATTAAATGAATGTCTTTTATCCCTTTTATCCCTTTTTCCCCCACACACTTTTATCCAGATAGAAAAACAGCTGTGTGTGTCTGGCCCATTTATTGTGCTTATTTTTAAAAACAAGGCAAAACATATATATGTGTGTGTGTGTGTGTGTGTGTGTGTATGTATAAATCTACCCTGTTATAGATTTGACAAGGGCCTGTAGTGTATTTTCTTGGAAAAAAATGGTTTTAGTATGGTTGTTTACTAAATACTGACAAGCATAAGTAGCACTCCCTTTTTCTGAGTGTGAGAAAGAAGGACATGTTCTAAGCTGGTAATTTCTTTATCAATTAAATAACCACTTTATATATGATATTTACCCGATCTCTCTAAGATTCTCTTCTCAAAGAGATAACATAGTATAGAGGAAAAAGGAATGTAAGTAAACTGAACTTTGGTATTTTAGACTTGTAATTATGTGATCCTAGTTATTTAGAATATTTGTACCTCCATTTGTACATCTAAATGGAGATAATATTAATTTCCAGATTTGTTATTGATTTTACAGATAGTGTTTATGGAAATATGGAACTTAAACAGTATATATCTACACAATCAATATAATATTTCTTTAAAGACCATTTGTAGTTTAATGAAGTGAAAAATTTATCAAAATGAGTTACACAAATAAGCTATATAATAGCTGTTTTTTTTAATTAAAGGAGAGATATTATCAAGGAATTACTAAATGATTTTCAAAATTCATTTATTTGAAATATTTTCTAACTTCCAAACCTGAGGTGTCCCATCCACAAAGTAGGCTAACATTTCTCCATTTCAGTTCACTGTTTCAGCATTATTCTTTTGTAACCCCTGTATTCACTTAAAATGAACAATAAAACAGTTAACAAACTGTTATGATTCTAGAGGAGACAGCCTGTTTATTAGCAAGACAATCAACTGTCCAAACTCTCTTTCTAGCACCATCTGACTTTTACTTATTGTCTTCTCACTGCAGCCAGTAAGAACTGAAAAGGAAGCATAATTGCTCACAGAAACAGTATGTCAATAAGGATATCTCTTACTACTTTTGCAGGGTTTCAGGAACTGTGTGATATTGATCAGAGTAATTATAGATTTGCCATTGCCCTTCCAAATGTGAAATGGTTGCAAAAGGCCCAATCAGTCAAAGGGTCAATCAGCAGTCATTTCTACCTAGATAGAGGTCATTTAAATGGTTTATTCTGGCATACCACTCTCATTCCATCAATTCAGTTCAAGAAAATGAAACTGGATGATTATGAGGTGCTCAGCAATGTGCAACATACAGAAGATATAAAAATACACAACATATCAGTCCTGGATCGAAGAACTTCCCAGAGATAAGAGAGGTAAATTAATTTTCATTGTGATAGATGTTGTGAGAATCAGTTCAAGGAAAAGCAGTGGCATGATAAAAGTAGAAGCAATTAACATGTGGAATATTTTGGGGGTCCATAAGGGAAACATTATCTGACAATGAGATTCTTCAGCCCATTAGTAATTAGAACTTTTAAGTGTGGCTACATACACCCTTACACTCGGTGTGTTAGATTTTTTTCTAATATAAAAAAATTCACTGGAACCCAATCATTTTGAATCAGAGACAATAAAGACGTGACTTTATAAATTAGTTTAAGTAGCTCAAAAAATGGGCAAATTCAAGGAATGGGTAAGACGTTCTCCGGCTACTTTGCCACTAAACTGAAAAAAAGTCACGTATTTTAATGTAAACAAAATGTATAACATTGTACGTGGACAACGTCCACATTTTACTCATCATGTTTGTGCTATTAAACTGTCAGAATGATGATAAAATTCTAAACACATCCAAATTTAATTTTGGCAAAGGCCCAGGGCTACAATGTATTAATTGCTTTTTGCTAACATGCTGAAGTTGATGGGCACATTTTAATTTGCTCTCCAGAATGGGGAGATCTTTAGTTGTCTATATAACATAGAATTCTATAGAAATATCTTTATTATTGTAAGACAATATCCTCTTTCAATTGAAGTAAAAGACCATTGTGTTGGCAATTCCTCAAAGGAAATGTAATTAAACATTTTCTATTTTTGAGTTTCATATGATATCATAATTTTTTACATTCACAGAATCCTATCTTATTTCTGGGAGCAGCCCTTCTTCCTTTCCTAGTTCTTAATAGACTATACCATGAACCTTCTTATAATAAAGGCACAGTTTCTTGAGAGTGAGATAATCATAGATGTACAAAAATGTTAGAATTACAATTACATTCATATGCACGATTCTGAGATGGTGCCCTGGGTCCATCTCCATTTTAACAAGCTTTGTTTTTTCCCCTAAATTCCCATATGAATATTTCAATTTTATTCTTTTGTATACTAAGGTATGGATGTGGTCACATTTCTGCTATCTGCTGGATCCCTATAAATTCTGAGTGCCAATCCTATCTTTTTAACTATTGTAACATGTTTTTATGCTCTCCTTATCTTGCTATGTTCTCTGAGCACCTCTTCTAAACCATCCATTGAGAGTCCAAACTCGATCTCTCATTTGCCCTGGAATTTGGATCATTGCCCTCAGTTTCAAATCTAATATCATTAGAGTTTGATGACGCTCTTAAACCAGTGTTGTTTGATTCTACTTAATTACTGAGCTACTTTTCAATGAAGATTGCTATATTTGAAGAAATCTGAGTGGAAGAAAATGAACATGATGAAAAGAGAAAAATGAGTTCATGGGTTTCTTTGACTTGCTTATCATGAGCATAACACTATCCTTGAGACACTATGCTAGACAAGGATAACAAAATAAGCATTACAAGTGGTATTCAATCTTTAAAAATAAGTTAAAATTATAGAATTCTACAATTAGATGAAAATAAATTCAGGACAAATCTCCATCTGAAAAACTAGAGCTTAATTATTTACTGAGGTGGGGGCACTTCACACCTGCTTTAGTGCAGAACTTTAGTTTCCATATTTAAGTAGTCAGAAAGTTCTTCCATAATTTTCTATATTAAAATTAATTCAATTCTCATTTATTCTATTTAATATCCTCTAGTCTATACATACATATGTGTGTATGTTTTGGATTCAATTTAGATTTTGTGAACATGTGTAATGTCTGCTCAGAGGTTTTCTTCATTTTAAATGGTATAATTCTTGGGTTGAAAAAAATTGGGAAAGTTTTTCAAATCTATGAAACCATTTTCAATTACATTTCTTGATTATTACTTTACATAAGTATGTAAAAGTGTTTCTGTTGTTACAAATTTATCTTTATGGTTACAATATGTAGTGTACAAGCAGTTTCCTACTTGACAAATGCTCCAGGTTCTTGCCTCTGTTTTCTTGCAGTCATTTGGGGTTATGTGGCCAATTCAGATCAATGGACTATGAGTCAATGTATCTTCTATCTTTTGTGTTCCCTGCTCTGCTAACATTGGAGCCAAGTGTTTCAGATGGGGTAGCCAATGTAAAAGGCAAAAGCTACTCATCTGGGCTGTATCAGACAACATAATGAAAAATAAACCTTCACTTTGTAAAGTTACTGAGACTCTGAGGTTTCACTCTTGCAGGAAACAATTATTTCCCCCTATATGCTACATTTGTATAACATTTTGGTCAGTTAATAGGTAAACTTCTCCAAAATTTGTTCTATATGTGACACGTAAGAGATATCTGAATGATACTTAATACTCTGTTTTAGAGCTGAGCAAGCAGATAAATGATGACTGATGAAGCTAGACTTTAATTTGATTCCTATTTCTATATAGTTCTGTGATCTGGGATCAAGTTGCATAACATCTTGACACATGATATCTTTGTAAAATAAGAAAAAAGTATTTTTTAAAAAGATTATTAGGAAGATTAAATGCTATAATGTAAGTGAAATATATACTACAGAGACTAGCACATATTAGACTGTAAATAAATGAAACTTTTAGATATTCTGTTAATATCCACTTCATTTTCAGTTAGCTATACACTCATGTTTTAAGTGAAACAAATTTGAGAGGCTTTCAACCAGAGAAAGATAGCATAATCTAGTATATAGGATCTACTTAGACTCTTTCTATAGGCAAAAGAAGAATAGCCCTTGATAAAAATGAGAAACACATTGAGACAAAGTTACAAAGTATTTTCAAGATAAAATATCACATTGTTGGATCAAAGAGATAAGTTGGAGGCAAATTATCAGGCCTTTGCATGTAATCAGACCACATTACCTGGCCATTGTAATGTGTGTCATGGTTGTAATGTATGATAATTTATTATTATTGTCCCCATTATTCATTGCTCTCCCTCTAAAAAGACGAAAATCCCTTATTCCATTGACATCAAGCTTGGCCATGTGACTTGCTCACATACTGAAATGTGAGCGTGCTACCTATGCATAGAAACATTAAGAGCCTCGTGTAGTTCCCTCACCACCTTTCCTTTTCTGTACTAGAAGAGCAATGTCCCAGTTAGGTATGCTGCTTCTGCTTGTAACAGAGCAATGGATGATCAGCAATTAACACATATCATGAATGAGTAATAAATCTCTATTGTGGTAAATTATTGAGATTTTTGAGGCCGTTTGTTACTGTAGCACAATCTAGTAAAAGGTGAACAATTCAAACAATCAATACCCCAGTAATACCTTTAGCTGTAGATATATTTCTACACAAGAAGGAACATTCATAAGCCAAGTAATTTATCTCTTTCCTTGTTCCATATGGATTGGATTAATAAGTGAATTCAGGGCTGTTCTTAGCACTTCTGTCTATAGTCGTTTGAAGTGGTTTCAGTTATCTTTAAATACAAAAGGGAAATAAGAGGCTCACTTATTCTGTCATTGATCCAAGGCAATGTTTTTTAGGTTGGCAACAGCAAATTGGAAACTAGGCCAACTATTAATGACAACAAATTCTGAGTTCCTTCCGCTGGTGTTCCTGGAGTATATTGCTCCCATAAAACCCCTACAGAGCATGAATCATCAGCAGGGAAGAATCTGAGTACTTCTGGATTCCCTAGCCTTCCTACAATTAAATATCATCAGCATAGTATCATTCACATCTTATATCTGTCTGGTGTGAAGTTTTAATCTTTGCCAATTTTATAGTAATTATTAAAACCTAAGACATTATTTAGGAAAATGTTTTTACATGTAGCTTATTTTTTTCTATAATTTCATTTTAAGTTTTGTAAAAACTTTTAATATAACAGCCTATCTCAGCTATATTAAAGGAAATATAAGTTTCAGATTTTTTATTGTCATTTAATGCATAAGTCAGAGTTTTAAATGCAGCAACATTCTGCTTGAACATGTAGGAAAAATGGGAAAGAGAATCAGTAGACCTTTGCAAAACTAAAAGATTCCAAGTCTATTTATATATCTCTACTTTCCTACAGAACATTGTTCTTTTACAAATTGAATTTTTCACTTAAAATTCTTAAAAACACAAAAGTAAGTAACAAATCCTGGCTAAAATAGCTTGACTGGTAAATCAGTTTAAACATGTAAATAAGAATTGATAACCAATCTATACAAATACTTCCAGAAAATTAAAGAGAAATAAATACTTAATTTATTCTCTGAAGCCAACAGTACTCTTGTCACCAAAGACAGAAAAAAAAATACATGAAAAGATACAGACCAATATCTTATTGTGACCATATGCTTTTACTGCTTGTGGGTAACTACCAGAAATTATGTCGCATGTTAAGTATATACATTTAACTTCGTATTATGAAATGATTCTCTTTATCCCTGGTAATCCTCTTTAATCTCAAGTCTACCTTATCTAATATGACTATAGCTACTCTTTTGGTTAGAGTTAGGATGGCATATATTTTCTCATATTTTTATTTTTCACCTATCTATATTTAATTGGGATTTCTTATAGACAACATGTGCTTTGATTCCTTTTTTAATTGAATCTCTACATAGGTCATCAATTTCACAACACATTTTTCTACTTTTGCTTTAAAAGTCACTTTTCTTTAAAGCATATCAAATAAGGAAATCATGCACTTATACTTATCTTTGTAGCTACCATTTCCAGGGCTCTGCTTTCCATTTTGTTGATTCAAATTTCTGTTCTACTTAATTTTCCTGATCCCTCATGGACTTCTTTAAATATTGGAGTTTAGGCCTACTGTTGATGAGTTATTTCAGTTTTGTAGGTCTCAAAGAGTATCATTCCTTCATTCTTGAAAAAAACATTTTTTTCTTTAAAGAATTTTAGATTGACGTTTGAATACTTTCTTTAAAGATATTGCTATACTGTTTTCTGCCTGCTTTTTGAATTGTGTCCAAAAAGAAATTATCCTCTTTATTTCTCAGTACTAATTTGCATTTTTCTGTATGTTTTAAAGATTTGTCTCTTCTTCTCTAGATTATAATGCACCATGGTGAAGTATCTTCATATTTCATGTGCTTTTGGTTAATTGGCATACTTGGAGCTGTAGGTTTAGAGCCTTCATCAAATTCAAAGAAAAGATGACTGTATTTCTTAAAATATTATTCTGCCCCATTTTCTCATAGAACTTTAATTACACATTTACCAGCTGCAAGTTTTTCATTAGCTCCCAAAAGTTTTGTTTACTATTTTTTCCATTCTTTTTCTTTTTGTGTTTTATTTTGGATATTTTCTATTGCTATGTATTCAAGTTTCCAAAACTTTTCTTCTGCAATATCTAATGTGCTGTTAATCACAATCAATACTTTTTAAGATTTCTGATAATTTAGATTTTAACTCAAGAATTCTTGAGATCCCAAAATGTATCTGAGAACCTGCTAAGAAAAACAGTGTCATTATTTAAACACAGTAGGTAAATAGCCAGAAAATCAGCTTAAAAGTAGCTTAGAGATAAGAGGCAGCACAAATCTCTATAGCTGTCCTGTTTCTATCCAGGAGTACCTCACGTGTAAGTCTTAAGAAACTCATGTCCTCGCCATGCTGGACTTGCCCAAGTCGTTCTTTATTCTCTCAGTTCTCTCCCAGTTGGGGAGAAGTATTTTTATTTTTATTTTTTATTTTGTTGTGTTGCTGTTTTTATAATTCTGGGTTTTTCTCATTACGACTCATACTTTTTGACTATATGCCAGGCATTTTGAACTTTATCTTACTGGTTTCTGGACATTTTTGTATTTCTATACATACTTTTGAACTCTATGATATAATTAATTGCTGGGAAATAGTTTGATCTACTTTGTCTTGCTGCTAAAATTTATTAGGTGGAAGCAGAGAAGCATGTTGCCTAAAACTAATTTTTCACTCAATACTAAGGCAGAATCCTTATCCCTACTTTCCCCAATGCTTCTTGAATTATAAGATATTTTATTCTGGCTAATAAAAACAGAATTATTCACAACTTTATGTCAGCACTAGATTTTTTCCTTCTTATTCTTTTAGATGGTTATTTCCTCTCCCTTAGTTAGTTTCTTCATGACTGCACTGGTAGTCATGAAGAACTTAGTTCTTTGCCTTAAGATTTGCTATGACCCTGTGCATTCTCCAGAATTCTATATGTAGCTCTTTCCCGTTACTCTGCTTTGCTTACTCTTGTCATCTTTGCCTTCCTGGGCTCTCAGCTTCATCTCATTAACTTTTGGAGAATACCAGACTCCAACTGGGTTCCTCATCATGTGTCATAGTCTATGAACTTCTCGGGTAGCTAATTTAGGTAATCATAAGGCTCACTTCATTTGTTTCCCACCTTGCAGTCATCACTGTCATTCATATTTTGATGTCCAATACCTTGAAAACCATTGTCTTGTATATTTTCTATAATGTTTCATTTCACAAAAGTGGGTATTTTAATCTCTGTTGCTCCATGGTAGTCTAAAGAAATCCCTTTACAGTAGATTTTATTTCAAAAAAGGCCTTCCTCTATAGAATATTTTCTACTTATATTAATCTTTTTTCTAACACATGTACAAATTAGTCTTTTCTTTGGGAGAGGGTAATTGCTTATTTTGTATTTTTCAAGACTGACATGAATTTGTCATTGCCATAGTCATCATATGGCTAATTTAGAATCTAGTCTCATGAACGCCCTTCCTTTCATCCTCTCTATTTGCCTCCTTTTAAAGAGCACAGCATGAAAAATTCCTTTTATTGTCTCAAAACAAATATTCAATCATTTTTGAGATCCTACTTTTACTTTAGGTGAAGTAGTATTTTCTATATTGAGGAAGAGTCAATAAGCATGACTTTTGAATTATGAACTGAAATGAATTACTCAGTGACATTCAGAAACTGGTTTTAGTTTCACCCTTTAGAGCCACAAAGAAACTACAGAAATTACCCCAAACGGCTCTTCTTTGAAAGGCTACAACTCTTCACCCTAAATATTCAAGCAAATAGCTGTGACAATCTGCCAATATAGTATGGATTGTACTGTTATGTACTAGAGCAAGTTCTCAGATTCAGTAGAAATTTTATCTAGATAAGTTTTAAAAGTTCTTCGATTACTAAGACGTTACAGTACTAATTTTCTGTGACATGCCTAGGGTATAGGCGCCTTAGTTCTTTTACATGCCAATCATACAAAGACAAAATATAAAAATAAATGAAAAACAATTCATATGTTGACATTTTTATCCTAAAAGCTAATTGAGGAATAGTATATGTATGTACATACATTTGTGTTCATGTGTATATATACACATGCACATATGTATGCATGTTTATTAATCTGAATTAAACAGCATTTGAACAAAATATTCTATATCTATTCTATAATGAAGAATGTCATCAAATTTAATATTTGCTATTTTGTATATCCTTGACAATGGCATTCTCAGGTAAGCTTTGTTTTTAAGCATAGTTTTCAATATATGCCTGACTAAATCCTAAAGAGTGAGTATATGATGGTCAGTCAAAGGAGAGTGGGAAGAAAGTTGTCTAGTGTTAGAATAATATTAATACTAAATAGATATGTTAGTATATATCTTGCTTTTTTATGTTTTTGTTCATGCTATTGTACTAACACTAAATAGACATAGTCATTGGGTATTAATCAAATGATCAAGTATATAGAAATGTTAACTCTGAGATGTTCTTAGAAGGCCGGCGACTGCTCTATCCAAATGAAAGTAATATTCTCCAGAAATGAAAGAGATAAAAACAAAGGTAAAATGTGAAAGAAACTGGAAAAATGACCTGAAGAAAAATGGCAGAGCTTTATCATGCAGAGGAATATAAAAGGGAAAATATAAATTTATCTTACTAGATTTGATCCACCTATATATTTTTTTCACTCAAGTTCTGGTGAACCTAAGTGAATAAAGATTTACAAATAACTTATTCCTCTGAGAAATGTCAGTGTATTATGTAATATAAGGGAACCACAGTCTAAATCAAACCCAAGTTTCTGTAATACCATATTTTTAATGTATTTGAGTGTTAAAGTTTCTGCAATGCCGTCTTTTTAATGTATTTGAGTGTTAAAATGGAACTCATTCTGTTTCAGCTCAGCTGAGATTACAAAAAGAAAGAGGAGAATAGGTACTTAGAACCCCCACATCCTAAAGCAAGCTGCTAGACAACACATGTAGTTCAAATTGACGCAATAAAACCTGCTTCTACCAGCATTAAGGGTCATTCACCCCAACTGTAAAACGGTGAGGTGTGAAGACTCCATAGAGAGTCCCTTTGGATAGCAAAATTGGAATTCTATGCATTTCCCAAGCTCTCTAACTTGCCATCCTCTCCATGGGGGAAGTGAGAAGGGCCTTTCCCACTCAAGACAAATAAACAAGCAAGCAACAACAAAAAAACTGCTTGGGCTCCTGTTCACCCTTTAGAGTTCTAACAATTAGTGTTTACCTCTCACCACAAACTCTATAAAGATGAAAATCATTCTGGAGCTGCACCTAAATAGCACTATAAAGAAGATTGAACTGAATTTCCTAGTTACACTTAAGTAAAGGTGAGGAAAACATGTGGTACTCCAAAGATCAGCAATTATTAGTGGGAGAGAGTCAGGCTGGACTTTCTAATAGAGACCTTGCCAAAACAAGATGGCCAGGGAAGAAGAGACAAACACTGAGAGAGCATGGGGATGTCGGGTGGGAAGAGATGGTCACTTCTGGAAGCCTAGGGCTGGCTGAGGGAGGGGAGTCTTAAATCCTTAGCCAAAGAAGAGGAGAACAAACGTAAGAATAATCTCTGAAAACAAATAAACAAAATAAAAAACAAAATTAAAACACTAGAAAGAAAGAAACAACAATTATGTGCTTCCACCTTCTGCAGAATAAATAATTGCCAGATTATAAAGGCAGGCACATAACATGCTCCTTCTCCTGGTGCTAAGGAGAGGATAAATAGGTGATAGGATAAAAGCGACCACACCCATCCTACACTTCAGCATTCTAAGACTGAAGCATGTCCAAGGTTAGCAGGGTGAGAGTGGTGGTGGTAGTTAAAACTGTTAAAAATTAACTGAAGCTCAGAGAACTGTTTTCTTTTAATTTTACAATGGACATACATATTAACCTATAAAGTAATGTGCTCAGGACAGCAAGGGACAGAGATTTGTGACATGCCTGCAATTGCATTAAAAGTCGGAAAAAGACCAAGTCCAGATAGGCCTATAAAGGGACACAGGAAAAACTAACATTGATTTACAAAGATAAAATAGCTAGGAATAAACCTAACTAGAAATCTGCAATATCTATGTAAAGAAAACTTTAAAATCCTTTTAAAGGTCTCAAAGAAAGACTTGAACAATGTTTTTGGAGAGGAAGGCTAAATAACAAAATGATGCCAACTCTCTTTAAGTTGTTAAATTTAACACCAATAGTTTTTCTCACATCCTTTGAGGTAGAAAATGGATTAGATAAAATACTCTGTTAGTTTACTTGGAAAAACGATACAAACAGATGCAAATACCCAAGAAATTTTAAACAAAGAAAAGTAATGGCCAGCTACAATAGATATTAGAACATATTTCCCAATGACTATGCAGGATTGACATAACTTATATTGACATAAAATGATACTGTCTTTTTCTAGACAGATTAGTAAGCAGAATAAGTAGTTCAAAAATAAACACAAATGCACATAAAGATTGAATATATTTATAGGGTTGTCTCAAGTCCAATGAATAATTCATTGAATCATTCAGTCAATGGTATTGGGAACACTGGGGGTTGCCATTCTTCTTTGTACGTAATATCACAATGAATTCCAACTGCATCACATATGTGGACATATAAAAAATAAAATCATAAAAATACATTAGAAAACACAGAAGAATTACTTTATATCCTCCCAGGTGCTGAGGCCTTTCTATGATTCAAAATATAGAAGCTCTGAATGATTTTTTTTTAAGGATAAAGTAAATATTA
Organism: Aotus nancymaae; assembly: GCF_030222135.1. Classification (NCBI taxonomy): domain Eukaryota; kingdom Metazoa; phylum Chordata; class Mammalia; order Primates; family Aotidae; genus Aotus; species Aotus nancymaae. The sequence continues at coordinate 82,042,652 of NW_026988442.1, forward strand.
AAAATATCACATAAATGATGAAATACTATAACCTAATCCCAAGAACAAATGAAAAGCTTAGAAGAACATTTGCAATGTATATTGCAAAGGATTAAGAACTGCCAGAGATAACTAAGAAAAAATTAACATATCAATAGAGAAATGAACACAGGGTATGAACAGCTAATTCAAAAAAATGGAAACATAAATACTTCTTAAATATATTACAACATGCTCGACCTTGATTTACTAAGAAAATAAAAGTCATATGATTATATTTAGTTTTCATCAATCCCCATGACCAAAATATGTAAGTCCAGTAACACTGTGTTATTGAGGTTGTGTAGCAATATTGACATTGGAAATATAAATTTATAAAATTATCAAAAAGAAAAATTTGACTATATCTCTTAGATGTATAAATTCAAAGTACCTTTTAACCTAGTAATTCAAATTCCCATATTTGTCCCTATACAAATATTTTTACATATATGAAATTATATAATTAAACCTGCCTAACAATGGAAGAGTTGTATTACACATTCGTGTTTTCTAATCAACAGAAAAGAAACAACCTTTGCTTTATTTCACTATGAAGAGTATGTCCTCAAAACCCAGCTGTCCAAGAGAGCAGCAGTTCCAGAGAAGCCAAACACTGAACATACAGCTATCTCTGACCTCCAGGATAATCAACAGCTTGTAGGCAAACCATACCTCATTGTATCTTTCTAGCATTTGGCAGAAGACCATTTTCAAATAGGTGTCCAACAATTGTTTGCTGATGAATAGATGGAAGAACAAAGTACATTAGCAATAAAGCTATTTTGTCACTCTATCTCTTACAGCTGAATTTAGATTGAAAGCTAGGTATTATTGGGAATTATCTACTACCACTGGAATATCAGTTCTTCAAGGGGAGAGATCCTTACAGAATTATCATCATTGTGTTCAAGCACCTAGAACATTGTCTTACACAAAGCAAACAACATATATGGGTTAAGTGAGTGGAATAAATGAAGCAAACATCATTTCATAGTCTATTTGGCACTACCATATATTTTCCTTGATATACCTGCCTCTTAATTTCTGTGTAACTCCTGGATACCAACTGTCCATCTGCACTTTAGATACATATTTTCTAATATCTGATTATTCCCACTTGGGCAGTTTTATACTGGTTCTTTTATTTAGAATATCACATTATTTTTAGAAATTTAACTGAACAAAAGATTTTTTTCCTCCATAAATAATATATAATTGTGGATTCTTCCTGAAAACATACAAATATAAATTTATTTTGCTTTTATTTGGACATTAATAAAACCAAATGCATGTAGAATGGTTTTGGTGACTATACAGGATTTATAAAAGCCATGGTTTCTCAGGTAATGGTAGTGAAGTCACAAAGTTAAAAATCTCAATTTTGCAGATTAGGACAATAATTCAGCACAAGAAAATTTCCCACAGTCATAAAAATACATAACCAAATGAAAATATGTTTTACAGAACAGTAATAACTCTCTCTACTCATGCCCTTCTGTTCTATATTTTAAGTGCCATGTCTCTTTCTTCTGATACTTTCATTTATGGCTTCTGAGTTACCTGATCTCTTAGTAAATTATTTAAAGTCTCCACCAAATAGAATATGGGTTCTGTTAACAATAAAGATTTAGAGGCAGCTGGGATCAACACAAGGTCAAGCCTTTTCTGCCAGAGTTAAGTTGGTCTCATATCTAGATAGTGTTATTGTCTGGAATCCATTTTAGCAGTGATTTACTGGCTTTGCTGAGACCTTGTTTGTTAGGAGTACTCTTATTTTAATGGCTACATTAAATTTGATTGTCCCATTATTTAAGGATCTGTCCTATTTTGTCTCTCAAAAAATGACAGCTATTGGTGATTAAAGATGAATCCAACTTTATCCCTTCAAGTATTTTATTGAAGGATGGCTACTAAATAATTAATATTTAATAGAATACACTGAACGATCAAAGTGCCTTGAGCATGCTCTTCTTCATTCACTGACCAACTACAATTTGTCACCTTCTAGCAAGAAAAGCTCTACCTTGTTCCGATCCCTTCAGAGTTAGAAACCGCTGTTTTTTACTTCCACAGTACGGTGAGAATAACTATCAGAACAGGCAAATTGCAATGTGTTACAATCATTGCCTAACTTATCTGTAATATTCTATATGAAAAGCTTTTTAAAGATGGGGCAATATCTTTTATTATTGTGTCTTTGAATCTAGCATAGAATGTGGCAAACAAAAGCTCAAAGCATAATTGCTAAAGGAAGAAACATATAAAACAGGATGTTTCAATTAACCCCAGAAGTGTGAACAAAAATGGAAATAAATTGATGAATGCAAGGAATTATGATAATGAAAGTTGCAAATTTCTGCTAATAGTTAATTTAACACTAAGCATCTTTTTATTGTTAATACATGCATTTTAATTTCAATTTATTATTTACCAAATAGTTGTAGCTAAAATTATATTTTTTATTTTAAAGAAAGTAACTTCCCTAGGTTTATGCTGTAAAATTTCTTTAGCAGCCTGGAGTCCCTCATGTGTGGGTGCATGCGGTCAATTACCTGATAACAATGGGTCCAACATTACATCTCAGCACCAGGTACAGTAGATGCAGTATTATCAATAAAGAAAAGCTAACTTCTATTAAGAACCTGCTGTGTTTCTAAAGACAGGTATGCTATCATTTATTAAATATACCTTATTAGTGCATTTAACTTATAAAAATCCAATTTTTATAATTTAAAGAAGACAAAAAATAACTTCCCATTTTCACTGATGTATAGTAGCGTAGTGTACAAATCATAAGCATTCAGATCTACACGCCATCCAAAATATACATCTGTAAATGAGTAGGAAATTATCACCATCCCAGAAACTGCCCTTGTGACCCTCCCCAATCTTTACTTTTCTCTCCTCTCAAAAAAACTACTCTCCTGATATCTGACATGTTGGATTCATATTTTCTTTTTTTGCAAAGTGTATACATGGGAGTATATTTATGTAGTATTTTATGTCTTTATTTGCAGGTAACAGGCATGAAATTGCACATTATGTATTATTTTGATTTTTATTCTCCATGAGCTGTATCCATATTTTTCTATGTTATATGTGGTAGTTTATTATCATTGCTGAAAAATATCTTAGTAATTGAATATTCCACATGTATGGACACATTGTTTATGAACATTTCATTTGTTTCCAATTTGGGCCTCTTATTAAAAGCATTGTGATACACATTCTTATCTATATATTTTGACAATTCTTATCTATATATTTTGACACATGTGTACATATGCATATATTTCTCTTTGCTCTACATCAAGGGGGGAGAGAGAGTGTGAGGGTGTATGTGTGTAAAAATGCATGTTTATTCTTGCCAGAAAATGAACTGAAATTAAGAAGTAAATGAAGTAATGAATCATAATGTTTCGTATTGGTAAAACCTGAGGAAGAAACATACAGTATTTACCACTCATTAATAACTGAAAATCTGGCTAGATGACCTGCTGGTAATGCTGTCATTGGTATCAAGAAGAAATACATAAATTAATAAGAAATAAGGATTAATTTTAAAAGTGTAGAGAACATAAAAGTGTATCAGAAGGCTGTTTTACCGACTCAGTGCTGAATTTATAATTCACCCTAAGATGAGATACGGCTCTACTGTAGTCATTACAAAGGTTATGTTTTCCACATACATGTTTAATTTACCCCCACAAAAACCCAGCCTGTTACTGTCCAAACTTTACAGATAAGAGAATTAAGTCTCAATGAATGTAGGTAGAATACTCAAATCAAAATTTATTAAGTCATAACTCACTGAAGCAAAAACTCACAGCTAAATCTTCTTTGGGAAGTCGGGGGGCAAACTAGCATCAGGGTAACGAAAAAATCTAAACTGTAATTGATGTACTGCTGGAGGATCAATGTGGGAAAGCCTGAGAGTTAAGTAAACAATGTATTCAATTAAATATTCATATACACACACACACACACACACACACACACACACAGAGTATATAGGTTTGCTTATATATGCTTATATGTAAGTAAAATGAAAGCAATGATACAAGGGATGAGAGGGAGGAATTAGGATTATTTCATTATTTGAGGCCAGGTGCGGTGGCTCAAGCCTGTAATCCCAGCACTTTGGGAGGCCAAGACGGGTGGATCACGAGGTCAAGAGATCGAGACCATCCTGGTCAACATGGTGAAACCTCGTCTCTACTAAAAATACAAAAAATTAGCTGGGCATGGTGGGGCGTGCCTGTAATCCCAGCTACTCAGGAGGCTGAGGCAGGAGAAGTGCCTGAACCCAGGAGGCGGAGGTTGCGGTGAGCCGAGATCGCGCCATTGCACTCCAGCCTGGGTAACAAGAGTGAAACTCTGTCTCAAAAAAAAAAAAAAAAAAGAAAAGAAAAAAGAAGAAGGATTATTTCATTATTTGAAAGTACAACTTTCCATTGATCATTATAGTGTTATGTGAAACAGGGCTTGGATTAGTTGTTAATGTATATTGCAAACTATAGGAAGCTGCCAAAACTGTTTTAAAAAGGATATTTTGTGTGTTAAGAAATGAGAGAAAATACAATTATTTGAACTGCTTAATTAAAATCACAAAAGTTTAAAAAAACAGATAAAATAGGAAAAAGAACAAGGAAAAAAATAGGAAACAGTAACAAATATGGTAGATATTAATTTAACTATGAGTAATCACTTTGAAAACCCATGGTCTAGATGTTCCAATGAAAAGACAAAAATTGTCAGAATAGATAAAAGACCCAACTGTGTATTGTCTATAAAAAACTCACTTAAAATATAAAGACGCATACAGATGAAAAACAAATGGATGAAGAAAGATATACCATGCTAACATTAATTTTGGAAAATCAGCATAGCCACATTAATTTCAGACCAAGCAGATGTCCAAGCAATTATAAAAATGAAAATGCATAAAAAGTCATATTACATGATAATAAAGGAGTGAATTCTCCAAGAAGAAATGGCCATCCTTAATGTGTATGTGTCTAAATAAAGCATCAGAATATGTGAAGCAAAAACTATTAAAACTGTGAGAATTGGCTAAACTCAATATTATAGTTATATATCGACTCTATCAGAAATAGATCCAGCAGACAGAAAATCAGTAAGGAACAGGTGAATACAGTGAAACCATCAATCAACTGAATATAATTGATACCTATAGACAATTTCATCCAATAGCAGCAGAATATAAACTCTTCTCAAGCTAACATGAAACATTTATCAAGATAGGCCACATTCTGGGCCATAAAACATACTCTAACATATTTAAAAGAATAAAAATTATGAAATGTCTTCTTTCAGACAACATGGAGTTAAACGGGAATCAATAATAGATAACTGGAAAATTCTAACACACAGAGAGATTAAACAATACACTTCTAAATAAAACATGAGCCGAAGAAATCTCAATAAAAATTAAACACTTTTGACTAGATAAAAATGGAAACACAACTTATCAAAATTATCCCGATTTGATTATTACACATTGTATACATGTATCAAATAATCACACGTACTCTCAAAATATGTGCAACTATTGTAAATCAATAAAAATATTAGGATTCTTACACATTAGATACATGTAACAAAATATCACACATACCCCCAAACTGTGCAACTATTGTAAATCAACAAAAATATTAGGATTCAGCAAAAGCAATGCTTAGAGGAAATTTAAAGCACTGAATTCATATATTAGAAAAGAAGAAAGAACAAAAATTACTAATGCAGCAATGAAAGAGGGTACATCATTACAGATCTTATGGACATCAAAAGGATAAAAAGAAATGCCATGAATAACTTTAGGTCAACATTCTTGTTTTGTTTTTTTTTGAGACGGAGGCTCGCTCTGTTGCCCAGGCTAGAGTGCAGTGGTGTGATCTCGGCTCACTGCAGCCTCTGCCTCCCAGCTTCAAGCTGTTCTCCTGCCTTAGGTCTACTAAGTAGCTGGAATGACAGACACGTACTACCACTCTTGGCTAATTTTTTTTTTGTATTTTTAGTAGAGATAGGGTTTCACTGTGTGGGCCAGGCTGGTCTTGAACTCCTGACCTCAGGTAATTCAACTGCCTTGGCTTCCCAAAGTGCTAGGATTATGGGGGTGAGCCACCATGCCCATAGGCCAACACATTTGATAATCTAGGTGAAATGGGTCAATTCATTGGGGGGTGGAAAGCAATCTGCCAAAATTCACACAAGAAGAAATAGACAATTTGAATAGGCTTATATCTATTAAAAACTGAATAAAAAATTAGTAACCTTCTAAACAGAAAGCACCAAACCCAATTTGGTTCACTAGTAAATTCTACCAAAGATTTGAGGAAGAGATTATACCAAGTTCTCTAAAATTTCTTTTAGAAGATAGAGGCAAGTAAGATACTTTATTACTCATTCTGTGAGGCCAGCATCATGCTAATACGAAAATCAGACAAAAGCATTACAAAAAAGTAAAACCGCAGATCAATAACTCTCATGAATGCAGATGCAAAAATCCTCAGCAAAATTTTAGCAACTTGAATACAGCAATGTATAAAAAGAATTACATACCATCAACAAGAGGGGCATCCCACCGATGTAAGAATCATTCAGCATTCAAAAATCAATTAGCAGAATCCGTCATAAGAATAGGCTAAAGAAAAAAAGTAACATAATCCCATCAATAAACGCAGAAAAAATCTTTGACAATATCCAGTAAGTATTTGTGTTAAAAAAAAAAAAAAAAATCTCTCAGTGAACTATGAATGAGTGGGACTTCCTCCCCTTGACACTACAGAAAACCCACAGCTCGCACCATAATTAATGGTAAGAAACTAGAAGCATTTCCACTAAGATAAGAAAAAGACAAGTATGAGCCTCTCACCACTCCTTTTCAATATTGTACTGGCAATCCTGGCTAGTATAGTAAGAGAAAAAAGTAATAAAGTACAGTTATTGGGAAGAATGAAATAAAACTGTCTTGATTTGCAAATGAGTCTAAACAATATTGAAAATCTGAAAGAATCAGCAAAAATCTCCTGGAACTAATAAGCTTTATAGAAAGGTTAAAATATGAAAATCAACTTCTTTCCTATATGCCAGCAATGAAGAAGTAGAATTAAAAATTGAAAATATTAACATTAAAAAATGAAATAGTTATAAACATAACAAAATATGTATAAGAGCTATTTGAGAAAAACTAGAAAATTCTTATAAAAGAAATCAAAGGATGACTAAATAAATGAAGAGTTATTTCATGTTCATGGATAGGAAGATTCAGTATTGTCAAGGTCAGTTTTTACCAAATTGGACTATAAATTCAATGCAATTTTAATAGAAATTCTAGCAAATTAGTTTGTACATGACAAACTGAGTCCAAACTTTATATGGCGAGGCAAAGAAGCCAGAATAGTCAATTCATATTGAAACTATACAGAGTTGAAGGAATGACACAATCTTGACTTCAAGATTTACTATGAATTTGCAGTAATCAAGACAGTGTGTTACTGGTGAAAGATTAGCTAAATAGATTATCAGAACAGAATAAAAAGCCCAGAAATAGACCCACACAAATATAATCTGCTGGTCTTTATTGTTTACTAAAAAACTTTTATTCTAAGTTCCAGGGTACATGTGCAGAATGTGCAGGCCTGTTACACAGGTAAATGTGTGCCATGTGGTTTGTTACTAATATCAAACCATTGCCTCAGTATTAAGACCAGCATGCATTAGCTATTTTTCCTAATGTTCTCCCTCCCACCACCAACAGCCCCCAGTGTGTGTTGTTCCCCTCCCTGTGTCCATGTGTTCTCCTTGTTCAGCTCACACTTATGAGAACATGCAGTGTTTGGTATTCTGTTCCTGCAGGATAATGTTTGCTGAGGATAATGGCTTCCAGCTTCCATGTCCCTTCAAGAGATATAATCTCCTTTCTTTTTACGGCTGCATAGTTTTCCATGATATAATGTATGACATTTTCTTTATCCAGTCTATCAGTGATGGGCGTTTGGATTGATTCCATGTCTTTGCTATTGTGAATAGTGCTGCAATGAAATGGAATTCCTGGGTCAAATGATATTTAAGGAATCACTACACAATCTTCCACAATGGTTGAACTAATTTAAATTCCCACCAACATTGCAAAAGTGTTCCTATTTCTCTGTGACCTCACCAGCATCTGTTGTTAATTAACTTTTTAATAGTCACCATTCTGACTGGGGTGAGGAGGTATCTTATTGTGGCTTTAATTTGCATTTCTCTAATGATCAGTGATGAGCTTTCATGTTTGTTGGCCTCATGAATGTCTTTTGAGAAATGTCTGTTCATGTCCTTTGTCCACTTTTTAATGGGGTTGCTTGTTTATTCTTGCAAATTTGTTTAAGTTCCTTAAAATTAACTCAAGATAGATTAAAGACGTAAATGTAGAACCCAAAATTATAAAATCCCTAGATGAAAACCTAGGCAATACCATTCAGGACTTAGGAATAGGCAAAGATGTCATAACGAAATCGCCAAAAGCAATTGCAACAAAAGCAAAATTTGACCAATGAAATCTAATTAAATTAATCATTTCTTCTGCACAGCAAAAGAAACTATCATCAGAGCAAACAGGTAACCTGCAGAGTGGGAGATAAATTTTGCAATCTATTCATCTGACAAAGGTCTAATAATCAACTGATCTTTCATAAAGCAGCTGAACGAATACCATGGAGCAAAGGTAGTACTTTCAACAAATGATACCGGAACCACTAGATATATACATGCAAAAAAATGAATCTAGACAGAGACTATAAGCTGTTCATAAAAAGTAATTCAAAATGATCACAGGCCTAAATGTAAAATGCAAAACTAGGAAACTACTAGAAGATAACACAGGAGAAAATATAGGTAATCTTGGGCTTGATGATTAACATTTCAGACAAGAGACCAAAGGCACAATCCCTGAAAGAATTGATAAGCTGGTTTTATCAAAATTTAAAATTTCTACTCTGCAAAAACAACTGTAAAGGGAATGAAAATATGAGCCACAGATAAAATATTTATGTAATATATGCTTGCTAAAGAACTGTTATCCAAAATATACAAAACACTCTAAAATTCAACAATAAGAAAACAACCCAATTAAAAGTAGGTTAAGACATTAATGGGAAGCTTACTGAAAAAGATATATAGATGAACAATGAGCAGATAAAAAAAACTTCATATTACAGGGACTTTGGAATGATAATGATATGAAAATGTAGGTTTTTCAATTGTAACGAATGTATGGTTCTGGTAAAGGGTGCTGATAATGAAGTAAACCATGCTTGTGTGGGTGTAAGGATTATGTAGAAAAATCTTTATACCTTCCTATCAACGTAGCTGTGAACCTAAAACTCCTCTAGAACAAAGTATTAAAGAAAAAAAGTCAAAAAAGTGATTGGGTAGAAAATTTAGATTATATATCTACATAAAAGTCAGAAGATGATTAAATTTTATTCAGAATATGATCAAATAAATGAAAAAGGCATTTCATAGACAAATGAATTACTTGAGATGGGAAAATATCACCATTGCCTTTTGAAATTCAGAGATACTATATACACTGGCATGTCAGCAACTGAGCTTTATGGAGAAGGCAGCATTTTCCTAAGATTATAGGTTGATGGAAAAACAAACAGCATCCTTTTCTTCTGCAGATATACCAAACCCAGCCACTCTCAATAAATACAGATATACTAGTAAATAAATCTCTTAATCAGTGGCTTTGAAGTTTTGAGATCTGCTTCTGCTTTTTACTCTTATGAGCAACAAGACTTTCACATTAGAGATACTACTCATTTACAGCTGAACTGGATAAAGAGTTGATTAGCTAGACTAGAGAATAAACTAGGCAGGACTGTGATAAAGAGATTTACCAAACTTTTAGAAGTGACACTTTGTTGAGATTAATGGGTGAGATCAGAACAAAACCCAATGACAAAAATGAATTACATAGTAGATGAGAAGTGTCAGATAAAAAAGGAAGGCTAAAAATAAACCAACCAATGGTGAGACGATTGAGTTTCTTTTTAATTATGTGATCGAAATATTGTGAGAATAGGAGTAACAGCTTGGAGTATCCTGAAATTATAAATTTCTGATAAGGTAAATATTATATACATATAAATCCAATGTGGATGGCTTTAGATAGGCTTTACTTTATGTGTGACTGATACTGTTTCTGCCGATGTTTATGTTGAGCATACTCAGACCCTGTACATTACTACTTGATTTTCAATTCTGCTGTAGCCATTTAGTTCCCAATCCTGGAGAGAAATAAAATTAGAAGAAAGAGGGCAAACACTGACAATAGCAGCAAGTAATAACTGATAGCCAGCTTGCCAAAGTGGCTATAAAAAATAAAATGCAGAGTTCAAAAAAATATGTAATTATTCTAGGTTTTACATTATGGATGTGAATACATGAGCCTAATTTATCAAGATAAGTGGGACTCAGGTAAGATTTATTTTTCAAAAAAGTGATATTTAAAATACTAACTAGTTTGGTGCAGTGGTGCACACCTGTAGTCACAACTACTGAAGAGGCTGAGGCAGGAGGATATCATATGCTTAGAAATTTGGTTCACATCTGAGCAACATAGCAAGCCCCATCTCAAAAAAAAAAGTTAAAAAAGATAACCATCAAATATGTGGCAAATTTTTGGGGGGTGTCCACTTCCTTTTTCAACAGTGTTAGGTTGTTGAGAAATAGCTGAAATGAGTCGGAACTATTTATGTTGTTCCCTTAATGTGTAAGATTGAAAATATTTCTTAACATCTTTGAGACTCAGTTTCAGTAACTGTAAAATGATACATATATATTAAATATATATACACACATATCACTGATTTAATAGAAAATATCCACATTTAGCAAATGTTATCTATGTATGTAATGTATAATGCTCTCTCTTTATACATAGACACATATGCACTTAATGTGACATAGGCATAGGATTGATGTTCTGTCAATAGAAGCTAAAATTGAAATTCTGATCAGGAGGTAAAGGAAAATATAAGTTTAGATTTTTTAGCTAGGTCTGATTTCAAATGTCAACTATTGAGCCTTTTCACCTTTCCCATTACTAATTGGATGGTGAGTCTTCAGATTTGATTGCTGTATTCTGACCAACACTTTAAATGGAATTTTTGAAATATAATGAAAAAAAGAGGTTTTCATATGTTTAAGCTTAGATAGCCACATGCATTATCACCCAGCCACCTGGAAGCTTACAGAGTCAGATGTGGGTGGAATTATCAATTATATTGTTTCCTTTTTGTCAGAAGGAAACCAGTCTGAGAGGAAAAAAACAAAAAACCCAACCAAAAGAAAACAAGAAAATGAAACAAAAAAAACACAGTCGAATTCACCACAGTCAGAAAGCTATCATCATCTAAGGCGAATTAAATGCTTGTTTAACATAGCTTCCTTTAACCAATATCTCATTACTGGGATCTCATTTCCATTCCCTGAAGCCATGAGGCATTCTCTTGAGTTTCTCTTTTTCCTCAACAGGCGATGTAAGAATGAGCATAACATGTGCAGAGATGTCTATCTGATGTCAATAATTTCATTTTAATAAAAAGCTTCTTGTTTTCCCATTTTTATTTGACAGGTGTGACAAGGTATTCCTGGAGTTGAAATTAATCTTCTTTATGTTTTCTTTTATTAATAAAGATATCTATTGAAACACAGTCTAAAAGGTTTTCATAAAATGAAAAAAGGTGTCAAATCTATTAAATACTTGGGCAAACCAATCATTTTTTCACACAGATTAAAATTCAATACAGAATGCACATTTATGCTATTTATTAAGCGCTCACATTGTACCAATGAGGAAGAAATTAGTCTCTGCAATAAACAGAAGTTTATCCCTTGTTGGAAAGTTAAAATCTCAAATACAAAGGGGACTTCACATTTTGCGATGCAGAACACACACCACAACCCCATTAATATATCTACAATGTTTTACCCTGTTGGACAAATTCTGAGACTCCTTCAGAGATCCTAAATCTATCACCATGTTTTGTTTTTATTTTCAACTGCTTGGTATCAACATCTCATTAAATAGCTGTTCTTTTGTCTGCAAATACTTTTCTTCTTGTTTTTAAGTATGTCATGGTCTCTTCTCCTTTCCTAGTGTCCAAAAATCTCTTTCCTTGCTCTCTAGGAGACAATTTCTTGAGGATCTTAGGTTTTGCTCATGTATAAATCATACATTTGCTGTATTAAGAAACACAGATTTTGTAGTCACCCAGCTACTGGCTGGTATTCATTCATCTACTTTTTTCCCAAAATAAAGGACAAGGGCTTCTTAAACACTGAGTCTGTAGTCTTACTTTTCACAAGATAAAGCACTTCCCAAATAACGTTGCTAAGTAATCCAACAAACATAATATGGTATGTGTAATACTATCTTTTTTTAAAATTATACTAAGTTCTGGGATGCATGTGCAGAAAATGCAGGTTACATAGGTATATACTTGCCATGGTGGTTTACTGCACCCATCAACTCATCATCTACATTGGGTATTTCTCCTAATACTATTCCTCCCCTACCCCCACCTACCTCCTCCTCTGACAGGCCTCAGTGTGTGATGCTCCCCTCCCTATGTCCATGTGTTCTCATTGTTCAACTCCCACGTATGAGTGAGAATATGTGGTGTTTGGTGTTCTGTTTCTGTGTTTGTTTGCTGAGAATCATGGTTTCTAGCTTCATCCATGTCCCTACAAAGAACATGAACTCATCCTTTTGTATGGTGACATAGTATTCCATGGTGTATATGTGCCACATTTTCTTTATCCAGTATATCACTGATGAGCATTTGGGTTGGTTCCAAGTCTTTGCTATTGTGAACATAACTGCAATAAACATACATGTACATTTGTCTTTGTAGAATGATTTATAATCCTTTGGGTATATACCCAGTAATGGGATTGCTGGGTCAAATGATATTTCTGGTTCTAGATCCTAGAGGAATCACCACACTGTCTTCCACAATGGTTGAACTAATTTACACTTTCACCAACAGTATAAAAGCATTCCTATTTCTCCACATCCTCTCCAGCATCTGTTATTTCCTGACTTTTTTAATGATCGCCATTCTAATGGACATGAGATGGTATCTTACTGTGGTTTTGACTTGCATTATTCTAATGACCAGTGATGATGAGCTTTTCTTCACGTTAGTTGGCTACATACACATCTTCTTTTGAGAAGTGTCTGTTCATTTCCTTTGCCCACTTTTTGATGTTTTTTTTTTTCTTGCAAATTTGTTTAAGCTCTTTGTAGATTCTGGATATTAGCCCTTTGTCAGATAGGTAGATTGCAAAAATTTTCTCCCAGTCTGTAGGTTCCCTGTTCATTCTGATGACAGTTTCTTTTGCTGTGCCAAAGTTTGTTAGTTAAATTAGATCCCATTTGACAATTTTGGCTTTTATTACCATTGCTTTTGGTGTTTTAGTCATGAAGTCTTGCCCATGCCTATGTTCTGAATGGTATTTGCCTAGGTTTTCTTCTAGGGTTTTTATGATTGTAGATATTATATTTAAGTGTTTTATCCATCTTGGGTTAATTTTTGTATAAGGTGTAAGGGAGGGGGTCCGGTTTCAGTTATGCATATGACTAGCCAATTTTAAAAACCGGTGAGAGTTTTATCATTGATTTGGATCATACTAAGATTTGGAGAAGATAAGTAACTTATCACATATTCTATAAGTGATAAAACCAGAGCTTACATGAAGCTCTGATTCTTAGAACCCTTGTTGGAACATCATGTTTCTCTTTTAATTAAAGCACCCATTATATAGTTGTAGTGCTCTCTTCCAAGCAAATGCAATTTTCCAAGCAATTGGTCTGAAAGCTTCTTTGTAGAGCAAATGACTTTGTAGAGAAAATGGCTTTGATAAGTCTGATAAGGAGCAGAACCCTGCAAGTGTGTTAAAGCAGAAGGAGAAAGACACCTAGCCCAGTAAATAAAAGAGGGAAGAAACTAAAAAGCTGAGCAATGTCACGGGGCAAGGTTAAGGGAGTGGATAGACCCTGGTTATTAGAAAGAATGAATGGGAGCTTTAAGGAAAGTCTGATTGTCTCCTGGAGTTGATGGTGGTATGAAAATACTTTTTGTGCACCATCTAGAGTAAATTTTCAGTAAATCTCAGATTGCACTTTAATTATTTTGAAGAGTTTTTTTTTTTTTTTAAATAAAAGAATGTGGAGAAATGCCAAGTACTGCTGCAAGGAGAGACTACTACAACAGCCGATGCCTACTGGACATCTTACTTTTGGTGTCATACCTATCACTGAAATACACTGAAAACAGATGAGAAGACAAAAGGCATAACACCTTCTCTCAAGGAACTTAAAATGTAGTTGAAATTTTGAATAAGAGTTAGAATATTCATTTAATATTTTAATTGAATATATTTTAACTGGTATTATGTAAGTAAAGAATGTAGATAGATCTGTTAAGACCCTTACAGGGATATAAAGACATTTTAATGATATGTAAACAATATTAATGCCAGTTTTTACAAAAAAATGTATAAAAAGAACAAATACATTTTATAATTATTTATAAAATGTATAAAAATAGTTTCTATCTCTTTTTTATGTTACTAGATACATTTGGATTCAACTTTGATTTGGAGCCACAAGAATCATTCTGCTAATATCACAAGCTAGGATTGCTACATGAGGCAGAAATAGCTACAAGTTAGCACATGAATGAAAAAGAAATAGCAATTTGTATCCAACTCTAGTCCTCTTTTAATAGATTAATTCTGTTCTCAGAATCAGTTACCAATCATGTGAACCCAAGAAACAAAGCAAGTAAATGGTAAAAGCTCTTTCTTCTACACTTTGCCATGAAAGAAACAAGGCCAGTGAAAGTGCTTTCTGGAGCTATTTAGATGTAGAGAATCTTCCAACTGAGCCCTCTTTAATTGTATCATAGAACAGACATGATGTGTGACAGGCTTAGCAGCCTATCTAAATCTAAAGAACTTAGAGAAAAATAAAGCAGAAATCTAAAGTAGAAATAAACACACAATATCATTTTAGCAGTGGGCTTACTTTTTCTAAACTAATATACTCTGACATGTTCCACGGTATAATAAAGACCATTTTTGTATTATTGTATGTTCTATTATAGTCTGTCATAACTATTTTTCAGAGAATTATATCTAAAAGTATTGTTATATTTTTATCATTCTAATGATAGAGATTATACTTCCAAGAACAGAACATTTTTCAAAAAAAAAATCATTTCCTTTGACAAGGACTATAATGAGGACACAGTGTGAAGAGGGAAAAAGTTTACATTCATTTTTATGACAAATATATTAATGAACAGAATATTGTGGATCATTAATCTATTTGTATGACAGGCTTAGGCTGGACTATCATGGGACTTTGGAGAATGTCATGTTCTATATTGGTTTCTTTCTCCAGAAGGAAAATTATTCATCTGGTGGAATATGGAAGAATACAAGTTGAAAGTACAAATGCATTCTGCCAAACTACATATAGAAGCATTTCTCCCAGCAATTTATGTAAACACCTATTTTCAAGTACCATATGATACAATTGCCTTAATGAATTAGCTTTATGGGCTGTGCTTGGCAGTCATCGGCTTTGAGAAGGAAATTAAAGTAACTGTTTCTGATGAATAATCATTATTATTGTGGCTAAAATTATAACCCGTACTGTTCTCATTAGGTCAAGTTTTCCACAGTAAGGGAAATAAATATTTCTAGAAGCCATTAGGCTTTCCATAGGGTAAAAGAGAATTAAATGAAAGGTACAAATATTTATCAGTCAATGGTGTAACCAAAGATTTAGGGTTACAATGCAGGTGAGGTCAGAACTCCCTCAAATGTCTATGTATTTTCTACCCTTGTCATCTGATTAAAAGTAAAGATCTTTTCTGAATTAGATGATAAATAATATTGGCTACATATGCAGATGAAGGTAGAAATTTGATCTTCCAATATTGCTGATTATCAGGCAAAATATCTAGAAGAGAAATCTAGAACAATGAAATCAGATTGTATCTCATTAGTATTATTTTTCTGAAGAATATTAACTTTAATATTTTTTAAAAGCAACAGTATTGATTATACATGTTTCTGTATAAGTCAATCTTGGAGGACACTAGCATAGTTCAATACTGAGCTGAACTATAGATAGACTTGGACTTTTGCTGAAAAGAGCAGAAAATATTACACACTATCTTAGCCCAGGTAAAATAGACAGTAACTAGGCAACCAGAACTAAAACAAAAACAAAAACAAAAACAAAACCTAGAAACTAGTTTTGGAAAGCATGTGTTACACTCTGGTTCACATACCCCATTTTGATCTTATCATCTATGTAGTAGGCTGAATAGTAGACCCTAGAAAGATATGCCCAAATCCCTAAAATCTGTGAATGTTAGCCTAATGGAGAAAATGGTTTTTGCAGATACAATAAAATCCAAATCTTGAGATATGATCATCCTGGATTACCTGGGCAGGTCCTAAGACTAATGACAAATGTTATTCTATAGAATAAAGAAGATACAGATGGCACAGGAGGCAGCAATGTGAAGACAAAAGGAACTCCAAGCCAAGGAATTGTGAGGATTACCAGCAGCCACCAAAAGAAAGCATGGAATGGACTCTCTCTGGAGCCTTGGGAAGGAGTGTAGCCCTGCTGACATCTTGACTTCTGACTTCTGGCCTTTAGGATTGTGAGCAATTAGGTTTATATTACTTTAAGCCACACAGTTTGTGGTAATTTGTTACAGTAGCTCTAGTAAACTAATCTACTGTATTATCCTCGAAGTGAAATGGTACATTAAAATATACCAAATAGTATATTACATGTTATATGTAATGATAAATTAAAATATACCAAGAAAGTCACTTATAGTGAAAAAGAAAAGATAGCTATTCCCATTTATTTAACTGCCTAAAACTACTGGAAAGATGTACGGACAAAACTTGCTGACATCTTAGAAGCCTTGCTCTGGCAAGATGGAAAGAAGTTCCAGGAGGGAATAATCCATGTGGACATAAATCTTCTCTACATCTACTAAACACAAAATCTAATGAGAAAGACAATCTCTGCTTTGGTTTATGAAAAATTTTACCATCCATGAAACCCAACAGGGTGACAGGGCATGTACAGTGAAAGCTAGACAGACTTCAGTGAAAAAATTGGTTTTCTGGCAGAAAACGATGGGTTTCTGGGAGAGACCAGAAAGAGGGAAAAGCAAATTCTGGGAAATCTCTGGTTGTGGGTAACATGGATGAACCATTTACTAGCAGGTCACCCTGTGGTATAAATGGCCTATTGCTCCCCATTAAGATAGCATGGGACACAGAAAACTTTTGGAGTGGTTCTTGATGACCTGACGTAATATGTGGACTGCACCATTTTTAGTTTCTTAACACCACCTCTTTCAGAACCCTTAATTAACTCTGGATCTCTGAGTTTTGATTTTTTGTTTGTTTTGTTTTGTTTTGGGAAGGATGCAAAAGTCCTTAAGGAGGCACATTGGTTTCGATTTTCCTAGGTAGTTGTGTATTTATTTCAACTGCTTGTCTGACAGGGGTAAATGCTAAGACCCTGTACTTTTAATTCTTTTCATAGTGTTCAGCATGATTTAACAATTGACAGCCACCGTGATATATCAGAAAGATTGTGCTGTGCAAAATATTCTTTCATTTGATAACAACACTTTCATTGCCATTGTATGGCACAGGTGCCATGGGGAAATCATGGTGATGTACTGGAATCATTTAGATTTTCCTCATATGATAATTTTCTGGTAATCTTAAAACCTCTGTCCTGATTCATAGAAGGGTTCAGACACAATCTTCTGACTGCCCGTCTGGCTATAGTTTTCTAACTGCAAGTTAAAAAGACAACAGAAAGCATTAAAAGTGGGGGAACGTTCAGTGATATGTAGTGAAT
This sequence comes from Aotus nancymaae, assembly GCF_030222135.1. Lineage (NCBI taxonomy): Eukaryota > Metazoa > Chordata > Mammalia > Primates > Aotidae > Aotus > Aotus nancymaae. The sequence goes on from NW_026988442.1 coordinate 82,060,665, forward strand.
AAAATATTTTGGCACACTGACAGATTTAAAGTCAGCTCGACCATTTACTTGCTGTGTAATATGAGAGACATTTCTTTCCTTCACAGAGATCAGTTTCTGTCAGTTAGAAACCATAAATTGATGCCAGAAACAGAAACTGAACTTTGATGACTGAACACAAATGGGTTTATTCTTTCCTCTAAAGTAAGCATGAGGAGACAGTCCAAGGTTGGTATGAAAACTCCAAAATGTCATAGAAAACTTGTGTCTTATCTCTGCTTAATTTAGATGTCTGCTGTCCTTAAGGCTACCTCAGATTCATGATGGCTCCAGTTACCACGTACACATTCCAGGCAAGGAGCTAAAAATGTGTGCACTGGTAAGGGAAGAGGGTAAGAAGGGGACATGCCAAATATCTGCACTCCCCTTCATGAAATTCTCTAACAGCACTATCCAATAATATTTTGCTTCTCATTTACCTTCCTAGTAGTCATAGAAATTAGAAAAGGCCCTCCTTTTCTGGATACATTGCTTCCAATTAAAAAAGAGTCCTATTACAAAGAATAAAGTTTTAAGTCATCCAAAAAAATTGAGTAATTATCACCTCTAATTCACTCTAATATGACTGAAAATTGCCAGATTTTTCTATGGACCTTTGAGTTTTTGCCTACTCCCATGGTACAACTGATAGCATATGCATTGCTTATGCTTCTTTTAGGTACTGGCTTTGATACAATGACCCATAACCTCTTGTTTCCTAATGCCCTGGTATTCATTCATTCATTCATTCAACATTTACTGTGATTTAACTATGTGTCGGGTTCCAAGCTGAATAGGATACAGTCTCTATTACTACAAGGAGCTCAAAGTCTAATAGGGGAAACAGACCTATAGACACATCTAGAACATACACTTACTCATGCAAAGATAAACACATGAAAAAATTGTTTACAATATGCAAGAGTTGTGGAGCCACTAAGACAGGAGTGGTAAGGAAGGGTAGAACCCTAGAAATCCTCATGCCATCTTCCTGTTAAAACCTTTCCCCCCATCTCAGGATACCTTACCCTCAATTCTTAGAGACTGAATGCTTCTTTTAAAACTTTATAATGGTTACAATCATACTGTATGTGATCATCTGTGTCAGGCTGCTGTTGATCCACATGATATTTTCAAGATCTATGTTGCTGCATGAAGCTGGAGCTTGTTTCTTGTTTTACAGTGTTCTTTTGTATGATGGTGTCACAACTTATTCAATCCTTCCACTGTCAATGGGAATTTTGGCAGATTCTGGTTTTGGAATGTTATGAATAATCTTGCATTTAAACATATAGATTTTTTGTAAATACATGTGCTTACCCTTATTGGGTATGTATTATAAAATTATTGGTGTATATTTCATGTGCATATTTGTTTTTAAAGATAATGCTCAACAGTTTTCCATAGTATAAATTTTATCTATTTCCATGTAAAACACCATTTATAGAAATATATGCCTCCATTAAGAGAGTTCTAGTTTGCCCAGATCCTCAGCAACGCATAATGTTGAACTTAATTACATCCTTTCTCCCCAAAATCTGTTTCTTTCATATTACAGTAAGTGACATAGCTGCATTCCATACCTATGTGTCTGCATTGATTTCTCTGTTTCAGTCCCTAAATTCAGTGAATCACAATGCATGATTATTCTATTTCTAAATATATTTCAAATGTATCTTTTTTTCCACCTCTTTTGCAAACGTCCTACTCTAAACAAACACATTATCTCACTTGGTCAACTGCAGTCACTTCCCAAATATTATTTCCTTCTTTTTTGCTCCCTTCAATCCAGTCTTCATACAGCAATCAATGGGGTGTTTTGAGATGTGTTCAAAAGTCAATTGTATTATTTGACATCCCGTTTAGAAACCCTGCATAGAAATAGTTCTATAACTCTAACGTTTTAAGGTTCAATCTTGTTTAGTATGTATCATAACAGTATCTATGGCTAAATAGTATTCCATTGTAGAGATATGCCACATTTTGTTTATCATTTCATTTTTTTCGATGCACATTTGTGTTACTCTCACCCTTTGGGTATTGTAAATAGAGCTTCTGTGAACATTAGTGTATGTTATGCTAATCGAAAAAAGCCAGATACAAAAGGCCACATGTTATAGGATTCCATTTATACAAAATATCCAGAATAGACAAATCTATAGTGAGAAAAAGCAGATTTGTGGTTTACAGGGGTATGGAAGAGGAATAATAAGAGTTACTGCTTAATGAGTATGAGATTTCCATTCAGGATAACAAACAAAAAAGTTCTGAAATTAGATAATGGAGATATTTGAAAACATTGTGATTGTAGTTAACACCATAAAATTATACACTTTAATAAAACAGTTAAAATACTAGATTTTATGTATCTTTTACAATAAAAATTAGATTATACTGAAGGTTGCACAACTCTTTACTAAAATCATTCAGCTGTGCATTTTAAGTATGTGAATTTTATAATACATTAATTATGTGCCAATAAAACTTTTTCTTTAAAGCCCTTCATATAATTCTCATTTTACTTTTACAAAATCCCAAACTTCTCATCTTGAATCATCTCACTCCTTTTGATCCATCATTCTCATTTGAAGCCATTCTTCTCAGATTAACCCTACACCTTTTAAAATCTCCTTTTAATTTTTATAACACACTGCATCTTCCTTACCTTGAGCCCTCTATGCTTACTATTCTCTCTGCCTGGGACATCATTCATCTGGATTCTCCCCCATGGCAGAATCATTCTCATTCTCTAACTTCCAGTTTGAATCTCATTCCTGCAGATAGATCCCTTCTCACCCTATAAAAATCCCCCTTAAGTCGTGCCTCCTGCACTCACATGCATTCAGTTTGCTCCACCAAGATTCCTGCTTCATCATCTCATTACCAGTTATCCATTTAACATCTGTCTCTCCCCCACTAGGGTATAAGCTCCATGAGCGTGGAAAACTTGCCCATTTCATTCACTACCAATAGTATCTGGCACATAGTGCTAAAGAAATATTTATCAGAAAGAACTGTATTATGAATGCATGTCTCTCACTGGTCTACATTTGAAGGTGACATTTCAACAGATGCTCTGAATAAAGTCACTCCCGACACTTATGTGAAGAATTCTGACTATGCCTGACCCGTATAGAATTCTAACAAATGTTTTGTGAATAAACTTTGGAAATGTCATCTGAGTCTCAGATTACCAAAAGATTTCCTGTATAAAATAATATACCCTTCAATTTATTTTAGTTTATTTAATGTTCAAATATTTTATTCTTTAACACCAATGTTATTATTAATATAAAATCATTGTGCTTCCATGTATTTCAAGCACCACATGGCCACACTTCTGAATGACCTAAGTTATAGAAACAAAGTAAACTGCTTTTACTGTTGATGTTTTCACAATTAAATGACTCATAAAAGTGGTTGAATTGTAAGATAAATGGACTATAACCACCCTCAGCCACTTTCTAGGTGCATGGCAAATATCTTAGACTTTCTGTAACAGTCATCCCTTAAATCCAGAGGTTAGGTTAAATGGATGTTGCATCCCCTGAGTTCCCCTGGCCTCAGGACCTTTCTATACAGAAATCCTGTCTGCAGGTTTGCTGAATGGCTGCAAGTTTATTCAGTTCTTCCACTTCCAGAAAAATAAATCTAAAAATGGGCCACCAGAGTACATTTTAATTTTAATGGGAGTTATACTTCTTTGTTTATATATTTTCTTATTACTTGCCTAGATTTTTTTTAAAGTGACATATCAAATCAGAATTATGTTTTAATATTTTAGCACTCTTTGACATTCCATTTTGCAAGGAGATACAATTCAAAATGAACTTGGGAATTTATACACATTGGTAATTAGTGGAGCCTTATAAATGGCAGACTTATTTCCCTGTACTGCATCTCTGAGATTTTGTGTCAAGACACGAAACTATACATCAAGATTTGGGAAAATATGTGCCAAAGTGTTATGGCTTAGTCGAAAACACAGCTGTGGGGAAAAGTAAGTAGGAAAATTGTAGGGTGCAAAAAGCACACTTAATGTGTTGGGAGTGGATCAAAGATAGCCACATACTCTGTAGATTCTTTACTGTGGAAATGAGCCATAAGTTTTCAAAAAAGCAGTCCAGGTATATTTTATAGTATTTCCTCCTTTGTGAAATAATTAGTAACAGAAGAAAAGATACAAAGAGTTGTTAGAAGTGACGAAAAGAACATGAGTAAGTTATCCTGAATGAATGGAAAAGCACTGGGAAAGTTTATACAGGTGCTGTTCCTCATATATACAAATTTCTTTTGTTTTTCCCTCTAATCATTATTGTTGTAGCCATTCTGCCTCTTTAAGAAGCCTTTTTCCATCTGTGTCCTCTCTTATTTCATTGAGCAGTGGTTTGTAGTTCTCCTTGAAGAGGTCCTTTACATCCTTTGTTAGTTGTATTTTACGTATTTTATTCTCTTTGTAGCAATTGTGAACGGGAGTTCACTTTTGATTTGGCTGTTTGTCTGTTATTGGTGTATAGAAATGCTTGTAGCAATGGCAACAAAAATCCAAAATAGACAAATGGGATCTAATTAAACTCCAGAGCTTCTGTACAGCAAAGGAAACAATCATTAGAGTGAACTGGCAACCAACAGAATGGGAAAAATTTTGCAATATACCCATCTGACAAAGGGCTAATATCTAAAATCTACAAAGAAGTAAAATAGATTTACAAGAAAAAAACAAACCCATTCAAAAGTGGGTGAAGGATATGAACAGACACTTTACAAAAGAAGACATCTATGAGGCCAAAAAACATAGGAAAGAATGCTCATCACTGGTCATTAGAGAAATGCAAATCAAAACCACATTGAGATATCATCTCTTACCAGTTAGAATGGTGATCATTAAAAAAACCTGGAGACAACAGATGCTGGAGAGGATGTGGAGAAATAGGAACACTTTTACACTGTTGGTGGGAATGCAAATTAGTGAACCACTGTGGAAGACAGTGTGATGATTCCTCAAGGACATAGAAATAGAAATACCATTTGGCCCAGCAATCCCATTACTGGGTATATACCCAAAGAATTATAAATTGTTCTATTATAAAGACACATGCATACGTATGTTCACTGTGGCACTGTTTACAATAGCAAAGACCTGGAACCAACCAAAATGTCCATCAACGATAGACTGGATAAAGAAAATGTGGCACATATACACCATGGAATACTATGCAGCCATAAAAAACGATGAGTTTGTATCCTTTGTAGGGACATGGATGAATCTGGATACCATCATTCTCAGAAAACTAACATAATAGAAAACCAAACACCACATGTTATCACTCACAGGCGGTGTTGAACAATTAGAACATGTGGCCCGGGCACGGTGTCTCATGCTTATAATCCCAGCACTTTGGGAGGCCGAGGTGGGTGGATCATGAGGTCAAGAGATGGAGACCATCCTTGATCCCGTCTCTCAACATAGTGAAACCCCGTCTCTACTAAAAATACAAAAATTAGCTGGGCATGGTGGTGCATGCTTGTAGTCCCAGCCACATGGGAGGCTGAGGCAGGAGAATTGCTTGAACCCAGGAGGGGAAGGTTGCGGTGAGCGGAGATCGCGCTATTGCACTCCAACCTGGGTAACAAGAGTGAAACTTGCTCTCAAAGAATAAAACAAAAACGTGGACACAGGGAGGGGAGCATCACATACTGCGGTCAGTTGCGAGGGGGGCCTAGGGAAGGGACAGCGGGGGGTGAGAAGGGATAACAAGGGGAGAAAGACCAGATAGAGGTGATGGGGGGATTAAGGCAGCAAACCACCTTGCCATGTATGTACCTATGTAACAATCCTGCATAATCTGCACATGTACCCCAGAACCTAAAGTACAATAAAAAAAAAGAAGCATTTTTGTGTATCACACCTGGCAGAGATTCCACCCTTTCTCCAAATAGCAACAATACTTGTAAAAAAAAAAAAAAAAAAAAAAGTGAAGTCAAGTAGGACCTATTCTATTTCATGTTTGTGAAATTTCTCTTATGTGACTATAAGCTCTCTGTGGGCAGAGATGGTCTCATAATTCTTTTTCATGCCCATAGCACAGTAGCAATTGCCTACTATGAAGATAAATGCTTACTGCCGAATGTCATAATTATTCAATCATAATAATAGATATTGGCTACCTATTCTATGTCCCAACACAGGCTGATGTACAAATTGCTTTCTATCCCAAGGTGGCACCTCCATGCTTTTTCACTTAGGGAATATTTTTCAAATACTGTCATACAAAACTGAAGCACTGGGATTTGAAGTTATGTAAAGTAGTCTTGAAATTCATCTGTGGATGGACCTGGGCCTTGATACATCTTCCTGGAAAGGAGGTGTAATTAATTAAGTACCTAATTCCCAGGGATAGGAGACCAGAGGTTTTGGGGGAACAAAATATAAATCTGTCTCTGAACCTCAGAAAACTGGAAAAATCAGTGTAATACTTTAATGTCTTCATTAATACAGGCACAGACTTTATTGCAATCTTTTAAGTCCTAGCAACACGAAAATTTTTCATAATCTATTGATAAACACTCAACAAAAAATCTTTATGTGGACAGAAAGTAAAAATATTGATTCTTATACATATTATGGGTTCCATGTGAAGCCCATCACATAAGCATGGGCATTTTGCTCTTCAAACAAATTTAGAAGTAGGCTCTTTCCACTCATTTGACATAAGATAAAACTTAGGCTCAAACAAATAAGGCTCTTTTCCAATTTCACAGAACTAAAATCATGAGCCCTACATGAAGGCTATTCTGTGGGATCTACTTTTCCACTTCTCCTTTCTATTGTATATAACTGTATGGAACAGGGTGGTATGCACTCCTATTCTTGCCACTATTTGTTAAAAATACTAGAATAATTAGAAAAATAAATATCAAAGTAGAATAATTTCACATTTTCAGCTACTGTGTTTATTGAAAATTTAACAGTAGCTGCATAAAAGTAGTTGATGTCATTATCTTTTCTTCCAGCAGGAAAACAGTAAAATCTATATAATTTAATTTTACATTTGAAGTAAATGCTAATCACAATAACCTATAAAGTTATTCTCTGGAAAGTTTCCCTGTAAAATAAATGTTACTCTTTTTAATTAGACTACATTGTCTGCACAATTTCACATTTGATACTGAAATAGGAAATTAAATAATTCAATCTCATTGGCCTTAAGTCAATTCAAAATAAAAAATAACATCTCACTTTAGAGTTTAAGCAATAAACACAGTTTTAAAAGTTCTGTTTTTGAAGTTTAAGTTGGTCTTTTTTTTTTTTATCATTTTGAAGTTTCCATTTTTAGCACAAGCTACCTCCTATATATTCACTCCTGTTTCTCCTGCCCAGAAACTAACACCGTTATAAAAACAGTTTTGAGAGGGTAAAACACAAAAGCAATAGAGAAAAGAAAAACACTCTTCAGAGATATTCTTTGTAAAGATGTTTGGAGTAATTTCAATAGCTCTATCTCATTTGTAATGCATACTGCATTTACTATAATTATTTTTCTCTCAGATAGCCACTGCCGCAATCACTCCCGCTTAGCTTGCATCAGCAGTGGATTGGGTTACCTAGGAGATGTGCTTGTATTCAAATAATCTAAAATAGAATACAAATATAATTAAAATTTAACTAAATATTCCAATGGTCAGGTCTTTTATATTTGATATACATTGGATGATCTGTTCCATTAAGAAATAGAAGAAAGATATAGCACCTTATTGCCCAGAAGCATTTAATTATTCTACATTGCATGCAGAATACAGGCAATGCACACTTCCCCAAAACTGCTACTTGGGTTTCTCTGTTACTCAAATCTAACTTGCTTCTTACGGGGTGTGCACCTTCCTAGGTGAAAGGCTAGGACTAGAGACTGGACAAGAGGAAGCTGGAAGTGTTAAGAGTGATAGCTTCAATAAGTATTTATTTTTCTTTCTCCAGAGCAGAGGCTAAGCACGGGACAGAGGTTTTACAGCAATCTTCAGGAGGCTGTGGTATAAACATCCCCAGCATAAATGGATAATTAAAGGTATCCATAAGCTTGGAAATGAAACTGAGGTTGGAAACCATTTATCAAGCCGTCATTGGTCATAAAAGGATCTAGAACAGAAATTAGATCAGGATCTAGAACAGAAATTAGATCAGGATCTAGAACAGAAATTAGTGTTGCATTCTGTAAGTCTTTGTCTTGCCCTCTTTTATTCACGGAAGGCATTGTTAATTGATCATGTAACTATCACTGAGGTCAAATGCTGTAACACACTTCTCTGCTGTGATTCCCAATACTATAGACCTACCAGGAGAGTTAAAACTGAGCTAGTAGAGCTAGAAGGTGTGAGGTAAATAAGGTGAAGCAATTAAAATTGGAGGCTGCAAGCCTACATACTGAAAATTCATAAAACTTTTTTATCTGAGAGGCAATGTTACTTATGGTTTAAAAAATCAGACTATAGAGTAAGACTGTCAGGGTTTGCATCCCACCTCTATAATTTTATCTCTGTGCTTAAAACGGGACAAAAATAATCCACTTTATGATGGTGTGAAAATTAAATAAACATACAACAATGCCTGACACATGGCAAAAACAGTAACAGATAGATGTTTAATTACCTCAGATCTGATGGCAACTTTTTCTAGCCCTAGGTCAGAAGTGACTCTTAAAGTGAAAAATAGGGTAAAATACTTGCCAGGTTTGTTATCCATCCTCTCTATTACACATCTCTTATTTGTCAATTGTTTTTTCCATAGAATCCTTCATATATCTCTAAGTATTTTCTTACCTCTCCATATAGGCAAAATTGGCAAAGATATCTATCTATTCCAATAACTTATCTAGCTATCCTTTCACTGTTACCAGTCTTTATTATTTTAGCTATATAATAAAGTCTTGATCCTCCTGTTTTACTCTTAAAAAATTGCTTTAGCTATTTCTCGTTTGCCTTTTCATATAAATTTCTGAAAAATCTTTTATGTAAATACAAAAATCTTACTGAGCTTTCAAAAGAAATTTTGCTAAAGGCTGTGTATCAATTTGGGAAGAACTGACATTTTTTACAGTATAACTCTTATCTAGATCATCTTTGGTTTCTTTCATTAGACTTTTGTAGTTTTCCATGTATCATATTTTGTTAGATTTATATCTGAGCACTGGATTTTGATTTTGTTCAATATATTTTTAATTGAATTGTTAATTGCTGGTATGTAGGCAAGCAACTGATTTTTCCATATCGACTTTGTATTATATGATATTGTTGTCACCTTGTGTGACCTAATTATATTAACCATTAGTTCCAATAGGGGTTTTTGTTATTGATTCATTAGGATTTCTACAATCATATTATGAATAAAGATAATTTTATACCATTTTTATTTTTTGTGGATAGATGGTAGGTGTATATATACTTATGAGGTACATGAGATGTTTTGGCTCAGGTATGTAATGTGTCATAATCACATCATGGAAAATGGGGTATCCATCCCATGAAGCATTTATCTTGTTTGTTACAAACAATTCTCTTATATTCTTAGTTATTTTTAAATGTACAATTAAATTATTATTGAATATGGTCATCCTGTTGTGTTATCAAATACTAGGTTTTATTCCTTCTATTTTTTTGCACCTATTAACCAACCCCACCTCACCCTCCTACCATTCCCAGCACCTAGTAACCATCCCTCTACTCCCTATTTCCATGAGTTCAATTGTTTTGATTTTTAAATCCTACAAATAAGTGAGAACATGTGATGTTTGTCTTTCTGTGTCTGGCTCACTTTACTTAGCATAATGACCCCCAGTTTCATTCATGTTGCTGCAAATGACAGGATCTCAATGTGCATAACTTGGTTTCATTTTCATGTCTTAATGCATTATCTGTAAGTTCCAGGATAATATTAAATAGAAGTTGTAAAAGGGAACATCCTTACTTATTCTAGATCTTAGGAGAAAGTGTTCAGTTTCTAATCACTAAGTGTGAAATTAACTGTAGGTTTTCTGTAGGTGTTCTTTATCCAGTTAAGAAAGTTGTCCTATGTTTGTAGTTCTCTGAGATTTTGTTGTTTTAATTATAAATTAGTTTTGGAGTTTTCCCAATACATTTTCTGCATCAATTAGTATGATTTTTCCTTTTAGCCTGGTTATGTGATGAATCTTTGAATACTGAGCCAGCCTTGCATGTCTGTAATAAATCCCACATAATTTTGGTGTATGATACTTTTTACATATTGTTGAATTCAATTTGACAATATTTTATTGAGGATTTTTGCATCTATATTCATGACAGACATTGAGCTAGTTTCTCTTACAATGCCTTTGTTGAGTTTTGATGATTAGGTAATTCTGGGCACATAGAATGAATTAGGAAGTATTCTGTTTCTATTTTTCTGCAAGAGACTATAGAGAATTAACATTATTTCTTCCTTACGTGTTTGGTAGAATTTACCAGTGGAACTATATGGGCCTGGTAACTTTTCCTTTGGAAGTTTTTAAACTATTGGTTCAAATTATTCAGTATAGGCCTTTTCAGATCATTTCTCTTTGAGTTTTGAGGTTAATTATTGATACAGCTGGGTTAATATCTACCTTGCTTGTACCAATTTATTGCTACATATTTGTTTCTTCTTCCCTTCTCGCTCCATCACTTTACGCCTTGTTGAGTTACAAGGTCATTTTGAGTTACTTGGTCATTTTATATGGTTTCATTTCATCTCCTTTCTTAGCATATCCATTATATTTCTTTTTAGAAAGTTTTCTGTTGGTTGCCCTAGAGTTCCCAATATGCATTTTCCACTCACCTAAATCAACCTTCAAATGATACAATGTTGCTTCACATGTAATGGAGTTACTTTATAACAAGAAGTTCCAATTCCTCCCTTCTGATGACCTGCTGTCATTAATTTTACTTAAGTAGATGCTGTAATTATCCAATGCATACATCAATACTTTAAAGTTATCTTTTAGGTCAATTAAGGAAATTAAAATTAAAATATTTATTTTATCTTTATTCTCCCTCTGACACTTTTCTTTTTGTAGACCTCAATTTCTGCCTTCTATCATTTTTCTTCTGCCTGAAGAAATTCTTTCCGTATTTCATCACAGGGAAGTTCTGGTGGTGATGAATTCTCCAGATTCCCCTAGTGTCAGATAAGGACTTTATCTTTCCTTTACTTATAACTTCGGTAAATACAGAGGTCCAGTTTTTTTTGTTTTTTTTTTTTTTTAAGGATTTATACTGCTTGTTGTCTGATCATCCTGGATCTGTGGTTTGGTGTCTGTAATTAATTTTGAAAAATTATTTGCCATTATTACTGTAAGTATTTCCTCTGCTTATTTTCTTCTCCCCTGGTGTTTTAATTACGTGTATGTTATACCTTTTGAAATTCTTCCACAGCTCTTGGGACGTTTCTGTTGAACTATCTTCAAAGTTACTAATGTGTGTCTCTGGTACATCCAGTTTACCTTTGAGCTCTAAAGAATTTGTATTTTAGGTTTTTAAAAAAAAGTCTATGATTTTGATTTGTGCAATTTCCATCTCCCTACTTATATTAACCACATAATTTTGCCTGTTTACTTTTTTATTAGAACTCTTAACATTTGATTACATTCCCTGCTGATAATTTGAAAACTTGTAATAATATCTTAGTTTAATACTCATAATGACTATCTCTTCATAGAATCATTTTGTTTTTAAATCTTGATTTTTTTTTACTGTTTAACATGCTTTGTAATGTTTTCTTGTTGCAAGTCAGATATAATGTGCATAGTAATAAGAACTGAGGTAAATAAGCCTTTCATATGAGTATTTATACTAATTTGGCTGGGAGTTGGGCCATGTTTAATATTTTATACAGCTCTAGTTGCCAGAGCCTCAAACTCTTCTGACTTTTATTTTCATTCTTTGCCATTCACTTTGGCTTCCCTAAGAACTTCACCTTTGTGAAGGCTGAAGCAATTTCATCTTGGACACCCATCCATTATGTTGACTACTGATTAACACGAGTTCTGAGAATGTATCTAAGATTTCTACTTTCACATACTTACCATAAATTCTGCTCTTAGGTCAAAACACCCTTGATACTATTGTAAACATTTACTTAACATAAATACTGCCTTTAGGCAAACTGTGTATGGCATATAAGCCCTGGGTCTGGGCACAAGGACTCACCATCTTGTCCCTTGGCTGCCCAAGACACGGTTTCTGTTTGTAAGTGTCTACTATTAATGAATGTTTCTTTCTGTGAAACTGGATTTGACAGCCTCTTTATTCTGACCCTTAGCTTCCTAGGCCTTTGGGGGTAGGTTTGCATAGACCTGGTCCCTGAAGAAAAATTTCCGAGAGAGTCTGTGCCTTGCAGCACATTTAACTGTAATACACTATTATTACACTAGACCCCTAATGATGTGAAGGTAATATGTGTACGGGTGAGGAAGAGAAGCATTCTCTAATCTCATTATTAAATCTTAGTCTTTTAGTGGGCCTGTATTTTAGGACCGTAATCTTCACCAGTGGTATAGTCCTCCTTAACACCCCCTGCAAAAAAAAAAACACCCCACCTTCCCCCTTGCCCCTCATTTGATGAGATAGAAAGGCAATAGGGGGCTGGCATGGGAAGAAATGCCTTTCCCTATTCAGGAAAATCTCCAATAAAGCCTTTTACTCAGGAGAGTGGGTGTTTGTTACAGAAAATGCTCTGGGCATTAAAAAATAAAATAAAACTGCTCTTCCCTTTCCCCTGCCAGAGCCGAGAGGGTAGGTTTCTCAGATCCTCGCCATGAGAACTCAGTGGGGTTCATGGATGTGAAACTCACAAAAGTATGGACAGCAGTAAGACTGCAGCTCCTACAGTTTCTCACTAGTCCACACTCAGCCTCCAACAACTGATCAACATTACCATCTAAGTTTTCCTACAAGTTTTTTACTCCAGTGACTCCTATTCTAGGTAAGCAGGTGTTGACTATGACTCTCTGGATTCACCTGTCTCTCCACATTTTGAATTGCTCTAAAACTTCAGTGCTCTTGTCAAAGAAAACATTTTCAATTTTTGGAATGCTGTTTTCTTCTTGCCAAAATAAAATAAAAACTCCCAACCTCTCTACATGTGAAAATTAAAACTGTGAGTCTTTCAATTTTCTTCTAACGTAAGTAATTGAATGGTACCACAAGGAAAAACATAAAAAAACAGCAGTAATAAGAACAGAGCTATTACCACCCATCTACTTAAAGGGATGAAAGGAAGCAAAGACTCCAAGGAGAGAAAGTTATATAATGAATTTGCTCTTGACAAGAGCTGCTTTTTTTTTTGGTAAGAGAGCAAAGCTTAAGTGATACCACTTAGTAAGGAAGTAAGTAAAACTCCAGGGCCAGGTGTGGTGGCTCACATCTTAAATCCCAGCACGTTGTGAAGCTGAGGTGGGCAGGTAAGTTGAGGTCAGGAGTTCCAGCCCAGCCTGGCCAACAAGGTGAAACCCTGTCTCTACTAAAAATACAAAAATAGCCAGGCATGTTGGTAGGTGCCTGTAATCCCAGCTACTGGGCGCCTGTAATCCCAGCTACTCAGGAGGCTGAGGCAGGAGAATCACTTAAACCTGGGAGGTGGAGGATGCAGTGAGCAAAACAGCGCCACTGCACACCAGATGGGCTACAGAGCAAGAGTCCGTCTTGGGCAAATAAATACATACATACTTACATACATACATACATCCTCTAATATCACTCATTTCTTCTGACTGATCTACTATGATTACCTCTTGGCCATCTTACTGGTAAACAGCAGGCTGGAGAAGGGCAAAGGTTGAATCTGGTAAATAAAAGGTATCCAGCACAGCTGTATTGTTACTACCAACACTTGTTGGTAATAACAGCAACAATCAGCTAGGGTCATAGGAGGATAACGAAAATAATACCAGGGAAAAGAAACCTGGCTACCATGGGTAAATTCCCAAAACAGAAGAATTCCTGTGAGCTGAAGACAACCTCATTTATGTCTAGCAAATGTTCATAGTTTTGAAGTGAATAGATTATAAGCTACATTAGAAAAGGCATAGTTAGGAAGAAAAAATTAAAAAAAAAAAAACCTTGAAAGCAGGCCTATGCCCGAGTTATTCCATACGTAGGGTATTCCTCTATTTATAAAGCCCTCATATAGTCTCTACTGCTGTAGCTTTTGCCCATATCTGTCGTTTAGCTCAGATACCATTTTTAAAATGAAACTAATTTCTCATAGAAATTAATTTCCCTTTTCCGAATTCCTATAGCACATTCTGATTCCCCCACATTTCTAACACATTCCATCAGTCATTATTCGATTTTATGTAGATTTTCTTCACTTATTAATACATTTGAAATCACTATTAAAGCCAAAGCATGGAAAAATGAAACCACATAACATTATAATAGAAATCAGTAATAATCTGGTGTGGTTTGTGGTAGAAGTCAGAATGGCAAAAATAAGTCATGACTGATTCACAGAATGCTAGGCCAGGCCAGGTGTGTCAAATTAAGGAGTTTGAAATTTTTCTAGAATCTTCAAGTGTTTCTAAAATAAGTGACTATGCATATGTCTAACTGTGTATCTAATTTGACCTAACAGATTATGTAGTAATTGCAACTACATATTATTTTACCCTCATCTTTAAGTTCCTCAAAATACACTAGAAACTGGTCAATTACTATTAGATTGATTTGTTTCTTTGTGAAATCAAAACTGAGGCTCAGAACACTAAATGATTGCCCATGGTAATGTAGCTAGTTTGGGGCACAGATTATGTTCTGATTCCTAGTTTTGAGTACTACATTACAAGGTGATGCATTTCCCCTTTTTATATTTCTGTTCATGTTCCTGTGCATGGTATCAACTGGTGTAATTTCACAGTACAATGCTTAACACCTGCTTTCTGCTAGACTATGCATATTAGTGTATTTTCTTTGCCAAATGAGTCACAAGTGATTAGCAAATGTTAGGGAAATAAACTTAGTGGATGAAGGGAGAAAGGCATTATTTCCATTAGTTCTTCCTATTTACACTCAATGGTAAGTCCCAAAATATTTCATCTAGATACAAATTACATGAAAGAGGAGTCCACGTAAATGAATTGCCCACCTGAAAAAAATTATTAAAAAAAACCAGACAGTAAAAGAGTGAAGTGCCATTTGATAATCTAGAGTAGAGTTAGAATAAGTTTACAGTTAACATGCTTATATGTAAGACTTGTATTTAGAAATATGCATGTAGGGTACTAAGTCAATAGAAATGAATCCTGTTCACTAAGCACTTAAGTCCAAATAACTTACATATTTATTTGCTAAAAAATTAGTGTCATTTTTTTAAAAATAGAAGAAATGAAACACAAGTAAACACCATTATTTACTGAAACACCATTATATACTATTTTCCACTGCACAACTTTCAAACCTCAGAATCAGAGGACGGCCACTCCCATTTCCTTTTCCTTGCTATTCAATTCATAACTGAATTCAATTCATAACTAAATTCATAATTGAATTAAACTCATAATTCAATTCATAATTCAGTAATTATTCAAAAAAGCAGGCTTCCATTGAGATTTCCTCATTCTGATTCCTATATTGCATATATTAGAGGATAAACTGTTTATCATAATATAAATTCTGTTCCTACCCTTGCCCAATGGCTCGATAGAATTTTAGTAATAATTTTATTGATGTAAAAAATTTAAATTTCAGTTAAATAAATTTGGTACATAAATGCATGGTCATTGTAAACTTTAAAATCCAGATGAATAAAATCTCCTCCTCTCTCTCTACTCATATCCACTATCTATAGGAATGATAACTATTGATAACAATTTAAGTTATATATTTTCACTAAAATAAGCACATATGTAGATTTAGAAGTATATGGTCACATTGTATATTTTATATTAAAAATAGATTTCAGGCATTAAATCAAATTTGTTTTCATTTACCCATTTTGGAGAAATTCTATGTAAGTAGGTATGAACTTACCCAGACCTCTTTTCTGCTATTTAATACTGCCTCGAGTGTTGTGCTGGATGATTTCCATTTGTCTCTCCAGATCCAGTCTCCATTCTTCTCCACCCTGCTCTGTGTCCTGAGAAACTGAACTAAAATGACTACCTGAAAGAGCTCCTGATCTCCAACACCTTCCTCGCCCTATGGCTTCTGATTGTGCCACTGGCAGGAGATACAGAAAGAAGAAAAACAAGCAAAGTTGAGGCACTTATTTCCCACCTTCCTTCATACTTGTTTTCTGTTTGTTTCCCATCTTCCCCTGCGAAAGGGCAAGCCTTTTCTCAGGTGGCCTTCCACACACAGCTGTCACAAGTTTCCCATTAGGCCAAGAGATACTGAGAGTTTTCTGGTGTTGTAACCCCAGAATACCACGTCTCCCTTTCTGACTTTCCTAAACTTGCACCCGTATCATTGTAAACAATGCCTTTATTAAAATATGTTCAGTTACTTAATTTGAGTGTGCCACTTGTTTTCATCTAAGTCTTTGACTGATGCATGAGGAATTGCTATATTTAATCTTTACTTACACATTTATAATTGCCTCCAGTGTTTGCTATTTTATAAAATGCTAGAATGACATCTTTAAACATCTTCCTCTATAAGTAATGTGAGTATCCTTTTATAATGAATATTCTTTTATAGTTGATACCTGGAAGAATAGTTTTGGGTTCAAAAAGTAGCTTCAATTTAAAAATTAATACACATGGCTGAAAGTCCTTCCAGAGATGGAGTAACAATTTATTATGTCTCCAAAACAAAATGAAAGCATATATTTTTCCACCCCCTCACCATCAATGTATTTTATAAACCTTTCTTAACATGTTGTATAAAACGTTATCTTTTAATTGTTTTAATTTGTGTTTACTGATTAGTAACAAGAGAGACCTTTTTATAATATGTTTATTAGCCATTGATGCTTTCTTTCTAAATTGTTAATTCAAATCTTCTGCAATTGCTATGGGTAGAGGGAATGACAACTGGAGTGATATGAGAAACATATGGGGCAGAACTCAGGCTTTCCAGGCAAAGCATAGTAACCAGCTCCCCCTGGCCAATTCACTAACTGAATGGAAACACCTGAGCAAACACCCGAGCAAGCCCAATTCTGGTCAGCAATACTGATCCAGATCAATGGAACCTCTTGGCTGTTGTGATGATTTATGAGAAAAAAAAGGGGTTGCTACTTTAAATCCTAAGATTTAGGTGGTTTATTAAACAGAAATAAATAATTGATAAAATCACCTGAATCACTTTTTTAAACATTTTATTTACTTTTATTAAACTCCCTACACACAAAAATACTGTTTCTCCTGCAAGATTCTCAAATGGTAATTGTTTCACTTTCCTGACTCCTCTTAATACTATGGAGATGGGAAAGATACCCTCCATGTCACATCCAATCTCTTTTCTTCCCTTTTCTTTCAAAACACCTAGCTTTAATGATGTTCCTTCTTCATCCCTAGGAATAACAGATTTAAATTTGATGTCATCCTCCTTCTTACAAATATCATAGCCACTTAGGCTTTCTCTTACATCCCATAGAATTTTACCTCCCAGCGTATCAGCTGTCTGTCCAACATGACTACTTTCATAACTCTTGATGCTTTAAATATTGATATCGATAACTCACACAACAATCATATTTGTACCCTAGAACTTACCATTACTACTAAGCACAAACTTTCCATAATCTCAGTTTCAAGATAAATGCTCTCCAATTCCACCCCTTTCCTAGATTACATGCTGTCAGATCCCAACACCAATAACCAGAACCTAAGATTTACTGTCCCTCTTGTGTTACATTCTTACCCTCTTATGCTTTTATATCTTTACCCAGCTGAAATTCCATAGTAAAACATTATAATCAATCCCTTGCCTATATCTTCAACTCTCTTGGTAACACTACAACCCTGGTTCACATGATCTGCATACCTTGAACCTTTATATACGACTTGAGCTTAGTGGGATAAAACACACCATCATGCTGACTGTTAGCATATACCAGCTCCTTTCATACTTCTACTACTGCTCAACAATTGTATTAGATGTTTCCATTCTCCATTCAACCTGCCATTTTCCTAGATGAACATTTCAGACATTGTCCTTTCCTCAAAAAACTCCAAAATCTACACTCTTGTTTGATGAGCTCAGCTCTTGCTTCATGAAAGAAATTGTAGCAGCCAAAATACCTCTAGAAGCTTCTCCACTATTATAGCCCCATAATAGTTTTTATGACAATATATAAATTTTTCCTGTTTCATTAGAAATAAATTATTCATGCTTCTATCCAAAGGCAACAACTTCAGTTGTATAATAGATTCTATTATCACTATTTTCCTAAAGTACATATTTCTTCAATTTTTGCCTCTATTTTATTTATTTGTAGGAAAGGACATGATCTTTCATATCTGTGTGAAAGTTCTAGCATTTTCTCTTAAATTTAAAAAACTGCTCATCTCACTGCTGATCCTGCTTCTCCCCCTAGTTTATATACAAACCCGATTTTTTTCTTTAAAACGAAACTCCTTACAAGACTTCACTTTCCTCATTTATTTTAATGCTTCTTTTTATATTACCCTTTGAGTCCATTCCAAGCAGGCCTATTTCCCTTGTCACTGTAACAGAAATTCTAATACAAGGTCAGCAACGATTTCTTAATCACTGAATACAATAGTGAATTCTTAGTCTTCATCTTGCTTGATCTATCTGCAGTATTTGCCATTCTCATCTTTACAACACAATTTTTAACTTGTATTTCAGACTGTCACGACTCTCCTGAATTTCCTTGTATACTCTTATATTTGCATTTTCTTCACTGTTTTCTCTCATTTCCTACTCTAAAAATATTGAAATTCCCAAAAGCTTAGTCCTTGGATTGCTAAAGTTTGAAAAATTTACATTTGTATACTTACTAAATATTATTCAGTCACATATTTTTAAATGCAGTTTTCATATTAGAAATTTTTAAATTTATATCTCGTAACTAGATTTAACTCTGATTCAAAGACTTTTATAGTCAGCTTTCTACCTGATATCTATACTTGGTTTTCTAATATGCAACTCAAAACAATCATAACCCTGAACGTAGCTCTCAGACTCTTAACCTGTCATCAGTACCAACACTTCTTCTTATAATCTTTGCCATCTCAGTTTAAGGCAACTGCAATCTTTATTTTATAATCCTGTGAAATTGTATCTGTTACCTGCTTCTTTGTAAAGGCCAAAATAGACTTGGCACAAACTAGATTCTTAGTGTGACAGATTTTAAAGATATCCTCTTTAAAAGGATATTTAAGATGTCCTCTTAAATATATTCAATTAATATTTTCTTTGTCCTATCATCAATATTAACACACCTTTTTTGACATATGTCTGATATTCTTTTATTTCTTTGCTACCTCTATTTATGAGTCATTCTGTTTTATTTTTTAAGCTTAAATGTTTAAAGCTCTTTTAAACAAAAGAAAATGACTATTTTAAACCGAGTTTGAAACTAAGCATTTAAATTGTTACATTTTAGGTATTGATTTGATTTGTGATTACTGAGATGTTTAAATCATTTTCTAACAACTTATTTTATGTTTTCTAATTTCACTGCTTTAAAGAATATTATTCTTGTCTTTTGATGAATTCATGTAGTTATTTTACGTTTATTTTTCTCTAATGGTTTGAAAGTTTGACATCTCATTAATATTTTTCAAATGGTTGCCCTTGAAATTTTAATGTGTATTTAAGCTTTCAACTTTCATGTAATGCCTTGTTAATCATTTTCTTTATATTTTCTCATACGAATTTAGAATCTGAGTAATTACTTTGCTCTTCCTCCTACCTCCTGCCATCTTCTACATCAGCACATTGAGAAACCTATTCTAAAATAAAAATGGTCATTGTTTTCTTCAAAAACCACCCTTATTTATGCCTAAGCATAAATTACACTGGTTTTATTGTTCTTCACTATTTCTTATACAATCTCTCTCTCAGACTTATTGTTCGTTTTTACAAAATAGTAATTCTTCCAGACAGGGGTGGATGGTTGGGAAACATTGTGTGTTTAGGCATGCTTTCAGTGTCTTCATTTGTGCTCGGAGTTGAATGTTAGTTTGGTTAAATAAAAAGTTCTAGTGAAATATTCATACTTACATTTAGACAGATAATCGTTCAGAGTCTTGCACTTACTATTACAAATGAAAACTCAGAGGTCTATCTGCTGTTATTCATTTCATAGCAGCCTCTACTTCCATCCCATTCCATAGAACTTCCAATGGAGTTACCCTTCCTATTCTGAAATTTCTTTCTAATATGACAATGTATTGGTCATTTTAAATTTACTTTCTTATTTTAGGTAGCCAATAAAAACCTAAGGACTTATGTTTTCTTTTCAGAGCTTTTAAAATAACTTACGAAAACTGTGTTTTGAATATCTTCCTACCTACTCTCCCCACTCCATTTTTACTTTTGTATACAAGTACTGATGGATGATGGAATTTGATGTATTCTTTTTGTGTATTAAATTTTATTTTCTCTCCTTGCCTTCATCTCCCCTTCTCTTTCCCTCTCTCTGTCTTATACACATACACACACACACTCACACACACTTGTGTAATGTATTGTAGAATTCACTTACCCATATCCCAGCTTACTGACTGACTGAATTTAGCTGGGTTATTTCAACCTCATCTACTGATACACCACCTAATACACTTTTGATTTTTCTTTTTCTTTTTTTTTCTTTTTTTTAATTTATTTTTATTTTTTATTTTTTTTATTGCATTTTAGGTTTTGGGGTACATGTGAAAAACATGCAAGATTGTTGCATAGATATCCAGAATTTACAACGAACTAAAACAGATTTACAAGAAAAAAACAAACAAGCCCATTCAAAAATGGGTGAAGGATATGAACAGATACTTTACAAAAGAAGACATACATGAGGCCAACAAGCATATGAAAAAATGCTCATCATCACTGGTCATTAGAGAAATGCAAATCAAAACTACATTGAGATACCATCTCACGTCAGTTAGAACGGCGATCATTAAAAAATCTGGAGACAACAGATGATTTTTATTTTTCAGCTTTCATATTTCTCACTTCAATGATGTGCACTCAGATTTTTATAGCATTGATTGCATTAATATTTTCATAATATTTTCAAGTCTGACTACATAGTTTGTTCTGGAAAACACAAAGTGATTGCACACCATTTTGTCTTATTCTTCATTTCATTTATAATATCCAACTTACCCTATCTGGTTATAAGTATTTTTTTAACTTCATATAATTTTTATATTTTTCTCTTCTTTTTAATTCACTGTCTTTGTTCTTTTACCTTGACTGATAGAAAATATACATATGGTTCACTGCCTGAAAAGAAAAAAAGGGCCTACTCTATCTGTTTTTTAGTTCTTCCATTTTACTCCTGAGCATAAACCACCCATTCCAGTCCTAGAAGTATGCACATCTCTCCTTTTCCTCTCCTCCACTGCTCCGCTGACACTGACCTTCTGCATCTCTGGAGCTCTGACTTGTTTGGTTTAGTCTAAATTGTTCAATGTCATTCAAGTAATTTGGGTACTGGAAGAATTGGAATGATTGATTACAAAAATACTGCAGTGCAAGAAACAGAGTTTAATAAATTCAAGGTCTCATTTGTTCAAATAGGATTTAATGTTCAGTGCCATTCACACATTGGCAGAAATAATATTTCCCAGAAATAACGAAGGGTCACAACACAAGTCAGAATCATCATCCTGGGAAAAATCATAGAGATTATGGTTGCCAAGAAAACATTATTGTTAAACAATTACTTTTATTTATGTTAAACAAAACCCTGCTTTATCTAGATAGTATATGCCTTAGTAATACAAATTCCTATACAAATAATTATGTGTATAGCAATTTATATCACTGAAGCAACCATTATGAACTGAACAATTAGTACCAGATAATGAGTAATAATTTCAAATGAAGACAACCGAGAATCAGCACTTCATTTTGATGGTGACAGTTCCAGAATGTCAAAGAGATAAAGACTCACAAATGATAATTAAATTACCTACAGTCACTCATTTGTATTGCAATTATTAAGGATTTACATGCCAGAAGAACTTAGAGCCCCCACAGTCAGAGATATTGAATGTGCAATAATTATTTTGTGCCTACCAAATGGCTAGACACAATCTCAATAGCCAATTTGAATCTAATGGTTAAACTAATCAAGTGAAGGAAAGTGTGAAAAACTTAACATGGACTATAACAGAGAGAGAAAAAAGTTACCCTGAGTAGTCTTATAGAATTATTGCAATTTCCACTCTAGGAAGTATCATGATTTTTGTCTTTTTTTTTTTTTTTTTTTTTTTTTTTTTTTAGTATTTCTTATAAAATAAAAAAAGAGTTAAGAAAATCTATTTTCAACTTTTGTTAGCAATGACCCTATCTTTGAACTCAAAGTCATTGAAAATATTATTTATTATTGAGATTCACTATTATTTATAAAATACAAATTTAATTCTATTCTATTTGAGGTAATTTGTAGGAAGAAGCTTATAGGCTTGAGAACACAAGACATGGTTGAAGATGTCACACAACAAGAAAGTTAGTTCCTGTATCAAAGGAGTAAAAGTGAAATTACAAAAGTATTCCTGTGGTATTGACTGTAATCAAAGGTGAAAATATATAAAAATATATAGCAAATATAGTGATATTAAAAACTATACAGGATCAGAGTCTTCCCTTGAAACTTCATGTGGGTGAAATGTGAAACTTCACAATGAGACTTCATTGTGAATTGAAAGAAAGCTTGTAGAAACAAACATATGTCCACAATTATTTGTCTAGAATTTTGAATTCCAATGTCTGAGAATTTTCTTTTGCACAGCCCACTAAGGCAATCTAGAATCTTTATGTATATCAATCAATGTGGGTTTTCACATGTTCCGCTGAAGAATATCAGTGGCCCTGCCCTTCCTATGAATTGTTAATCATATATTATGTATCTTCCTTATTCTGAGAAATTTTGAAATCTGAACTATAACTTGTTCCAAGTGTTTTAAGGAGAGATAACAGATTTATAGCCTAGTAGTCAACAAAAAAGTATGTCATCCATAGTAAAAATTGTATTAGTGTAAATAAAAAGAATATGCTATAAGCTATTAAAGATACAATTCTACTTATTTATTCTCCATTTATATATCCAATAGAGTATGATCTTTTCAAGCAGCTAATTATTCCAACAGTGTTTCCATGTATAGAAATGAGGTGGGTACGGGTATGGGTTTAGGTGGGTGTATAGATAGGTATTCGGATAATATTGATTTAATAGTTTTTAGTAATGACTGATTTCTGTCCTGAGAGGATAAATATAAAACATATCTGATGGTATTTCAATGAACAATGCAAGTAATCAATTTGGGTAATACTGTTGGGGTTTTAAGAAAAGAGCATTTTAATAAAATAAAAACATAAGACTCATTTTTGCTATTGTTTCAAGCATTTTTATGCATATAATAAGGCAAAAAGATTTTCAAAAAAGTTTAGACACTAAGTATTGAACTCGATCAAGTAGTCACATCAAAGACAGTAATTTTGTTGCAAGCACTCTTAAACGCATGTTTAAAAAGTCATTCTTCTAACTTTAAAAACCTACATTTTCTAATGCAGAGTAATAGGACATATTCATTGGTATTTCATTACTTTTTATTTGGAAAATGACTACTTGCTACCAATTCTTCTCCGTGGCAATCCCAATGCCTTTTCTATATAAAAACAGGGGATTATAGTATTAATACCCTACTTTTTATATTTGCATGATTATATATATTTATACATGTATGTGTGTGAATGTGTACACTGACCTGCACCAATTTTTTCATTCAGCAATTATTGTGTTCTTTTAGTAAATATCTGTAGGCTCTGATAATTATAGATGGAGAAAACCTTTGTAATTCCTCACAAAGAGCCCTACTACCAAAAAAATGTTACAATTTCAAAAGTTTTATGCTAGGCTTTTCCAAATTTATGAATATTTATTGACAAGCAAGAACAAAAATGACTACAGAATCTGTTCCTAACGTTCAGGAAAGCCTCACTCTATGCTCTGTCCTCTGGCATTCCAACAGGCCTGTTGACTGAAAGGTTCATATATGGTATATACAATATTTTTACAGCATCATAAGCCAATCTTCTAAGATTCTCAGGCAGCACAGTGTCACAAGGGGGAGATACAAAACTAAAGAATTACAGCACTGACTTGAATCTTCTGAAGTTAATGGAATTTCATACCCTATTTGTGCTGAAGCAGTATGCATTATTTCTAACTATATTTCTTAAATATCATGAATGTCAATAATTTAAATTAAATTTCACAATTTAAATATTCAGTTTTAGTTATGTTAAGGGCTCACATAACTACTTCTGAAATATGGATTCCTGATCACGATATGTCAAATTCTCACGTTCTCATCTGAAGTACAGAATACATTTGGAAATGTATCAGAAAGTTTTTGGATGTTATAGTGACTTAAGAGAACTCCTGACATTTTGTGTGTGGAGGCGAGGGATATTTTAGCATTGAATATACATTTAATTGGAGTCGCTGCAAAAAAAAAAAAAAAAAAAAAGTAAGAGAAAAATATGTGAATTTATGCTGTTTTCTAATGTTTGAAAATGAGAAAAAACATTTTTTAAAATCACTCCTTCATGTACTCCAATTAATTATACACATTAGACTTTCTAATTCTATCCTTCCTATCTCTTAATATCCCTTTCCTCTTTTCAATCTCTTTTACTTTCTACTTCATTCTATATATTTTATACTTATTTATTTTCTTGCATGTTATCTTTCTCTTGAGGAGTGTTTAATCTACTGTTTAAATTTTTGGATATGTTTATTTAAATTTATAAGTTTACTAGGTTTAGTAATTTTAGTTTCACTTTATCTTATCTTTCTGATGTATTCATTTATAAAAATATCTTAAAATTGTCCATTTTTGTGATTTGATCCCTTATGTTCTTAAACAGTTTCACAAATAGTTTTTGAAAATGTTATTCATACAGTAATTCTAACACTTTTAGTCTTGGGTAGTCTAAATCAGTATTTTATCATTTATGCAAATTCATCAAGTGGCTTGCCTTTTTGTATATTCCTCGTCTTTGCTTGTGCCTTCATTTTTTAACATTATTTGTTTTTAACTGTGGAATTCCTAAGACATAAATGGGGAATTTCAACAATGTTCCTGCTTACAGGACTTGCTTTTACCATTTTTAAGACATAACAAAAGGAGTGGCACTGACCTGCTACCACATCAGCCCTCTTAAACAATTTAAGTTCTGTTGTAGGACTTTCTTACCTCATTATCGCTCAAGAATCAGTAATGCCAATTGCATATATCCTCAGGCTAACCTCCTTTTAATGATTACCTAATGTGTGCACTGATCATATTTGTTGGAGGACAGCCCTGGCAATATTTATCAATATCATTTGAAATAACTGGCTTCACAGAAAGACTATCATATGCATGGTATAATTGTTCAACACTATCAGTGTCTTTTAGAACATACAGCCATACACGATGCTGGTAGCAGAAGTTAGATGTTTAAGTTCCTTCTTTCTATAATACTTAATTCTACAGTTTTTCATTTCTCAGTACCCAAAGAACTCCAGTTATTTTTGTCACAATTTTAACAATTCTGTTAGACTAATAAGCTCTATTATCCTACTTCTTAAATGCTTTGGGGAAAAAAGTCTTTCAGCTTATTTTAAATAGAGAAAAGCAGTGAATACAGGAGCTCCTTGAGATTCATATTAACAAATTTTAATGAAAAAAATATTAATTATAAAGGAACTCTAGACTGAATTATAGGCACATATAGTGTAAAGAATATACTACGTGAAACCACACAGATGGTCTCTCTGAGAACTCAGCGTATAAATATTAACTTAATCTTCAAAAAGGCATTATATTCCTCATATCTCGATTTAGTTAATAATATAGGTAACATTTGCAGGATGTTTCTATCGCCTGTTGATATTTTTCACCTAAAAGCACTTTTGGGGAATAATAATTATTATCATTCACAGATTTCATGTTAAACTTTTACTAGCTACTTCTCCCTTCTCATACTCTGCGATACATTGTCATCTATATCAAAACTTTGATTAAGATGTACTGCATAAAAAACATTTCTATATTTCTACTACTCTATCAATATATATCTCTTTAAATATTATTTTAGATAAATAAAGCTTCCAACTGAAATATGAGGACTAACATTCACAAATGGCAACAACTCAGTGTAAGTTCTTCACACATTCACTTTATCTTCATCAGCAGGAATAGCAATGGAAAATTAAATAAGGTGGATTGTTCACTTCAAAACTGATGATAAGTGAATAAAATTGATCAGAATATTTTTATCAGAATAAATATAGAACTTAAAGACTCATTAGTCACTTTTGAATACTGGTGAATAGAATATATCATGGTGGAATAATATAACTAATAGGGAACACAGTATTTTAAATTAGGGCTCTGCCTGCATACTGAAACCATTCCAAGATATATTAGCACACCCAATATGCCCTTTATATATGGTGTTCCCATTGGCACATCATAACCTGAAGTAAATGCAGGAAAAATATCTTAATTTCAAAGACTATGCACTTTTAGCAAAATGACATGAGATAACTGGGTCATTCTTAGAGTTTGCTCACAAATGTTTTTATATTTTAGTTCATTTAACACACATAGAAACCCATAATTAGTGTTGAATTTATATTATCATGCTTATTTTTTTTTACCACTAATATGTTCGTAGAAAAGAAACAGAAGTTCAAAAGCATAGATGAGAAATCCGTGATTATCATTAAACAAAATGGACTGTAATCTTTGAAAAGTAAAAATTCTTCCCCTTCCCAGTTTTGTTTGGGAGTAGATTTTGGGGAGTGGTAAGTTAGTGAAGGAATTATAGTATTCATAATTCCTACCTCATTTACTACCCGCTGTCACCTCAAATAGTAATCATTTATTTTACTATATTTCCTGGCTTAAGTTACCACTCCCTTAAAACAGGTAAAAAGTAAATACATTTTCTTAATCTAAAGAAGAGATTAACTTAATCTATTCTTTCTTTTGGAAGAGAATTTGTTATCATAAGTGAGGTTGTATATATAAAAATAGTGGGGGCATTTGTCCACACATTTGGAGACTAGAGAACAAGGGAAAGAGCTTTTTTTTTAGATGATCAGACTGGTAAGTTTTCTGAAATGCAAGGTAAAAGTCCAGAGGTTTTAAGCATAGCCACTAGAAGTGGATTATTCATTTTTAATAATTTTTACCCAGTCCCAAGTATTATATGAACACTGAGAAAGGCATTGGAAATATATATGTATATGTGTATATATATATAAACACACACATATACACAAATATATGTCTCATAATAAAATAGGAGGAACCGATGTGTCTTTGATATTTAGTTTTGGCAATTTGGCAGTTTTTATCTTTCAAGGAGTCATTCTATTTCATCTAAGATATCAAATACAAATTTGTGGGCCTAGAACTGTTTATAGCATTTCTTTATTAGCATTTTAATATAATCAATAGTTATGGGCTCTCTTTTGTCTTTTTGTATGTGTTATTTTTGAAATTGATCATTTTATCTTCCCTCTTTTAACTGTGGTTAACAGTGCTAGGGGTTTATTTACAAATCTTTTCAATAAACTGTCTTTTGAGCCAGGGAGAAAGGCCAGGTTACCTACAAAGGTAAGCCCCTCAGACTAACAGTCAATCCTCTCAGCAGAAACCCTACAAGCCAGAAGCAATTGGGGGCCAACATTCAGCATTCTTAAAGAAAAGAATTTTCAAACCAGAATTTTGTATCTGCCCAAACTGAGCCTCATAAGCAAAGAAGAGATAAGATCCTTTTCAGACAAGAAAATGCTGAAGGAATAAGTCACCACCAGGTCTGCCTTCCAAGAACTCTTGAAGGAAGCACTAAATAGGGCAAGGAAAAACCATTACCACCCACTACAAAAACACACTGAAGTACACAGACCAGTGACACTACAAAGCAGCCACATAAACAACTCTGTAAAATAGCTAACTGATATGATGACAGGATCAAATTCTTGCATAACAATATTAATCTTAAATGTAAATGGGCTAAATGCCCCAATTAAAAGTCACAGCATGGCAAGCTGTAGAGAGTGAAACTCCATTGGTATGCTGTCTCAAAGAGCCCCATCTCATGTGCAAAGAGACACATGGACTCAAAATAAAGGGATGGAGGAAAATTTACCAAGCAAATTAAAATGAGAAAAAAGCAGGAGTTGCAACCCTACTTTCTGACAAACAAAATAGACTTTAAACCAACAAAGATTCAAAAAAAAAAAAAGACAAAGAAGGGCATTATATAATGATAAAGAATTCAATTCAACAAGAAAACTAACTATCCTAAGTATACATGCACCCAGTACAGGAGCACCCAAATTCATAAAGCAAGTCTTAGAGACCTTCAAAGAGACTTAGACTCCCACACAATAATAGTGGGAGATTTGATCACCCCACTGACAATATTACACAGATCATCAAGACAGAAAATTGCCAAAAATATTCCGGACCTGAACTCAGTGAGGGATCAAGTGGACCTGATAGATATATACAGAACTCTCCATCCCAAAACAACAGAATATACATTCTCATCAACACACAGTACTTACTTAAAAATTGATCGCATAATCTGAAGTAAAACACGCCTCCGCAAATGCAAAACAATTGAAATAATAACAAACAGTCTCTCAGATCACAGGAAAATTAAATTAGAACTCAAGGCTAAGAAACTCACTCAAAACCACACAACTACAGGGAAGTTAAACAACCTGCTCCTGTATGACTCCTGGGTAAATAACGAAATTAAGGCAAAAATCAGTAAGTTATTTGAAACTAAAGAGAACAGAGGCAACATTCCAGAATCTCTGGGATGCAGCTAAAGCAGTGTTAAGAGAGAAATTTATGCCCTCATCAAAAAGGTGGAAAGATCTCAAGTCAAAACCTAACATGAGAACTATAAGAACTAGAGAACCAAAAGTAAATACATCCTAAAGCTCACAGAAAGCAATAAATAACCAAGATCAAAGCAGAACTAAAGGAGAGGGAGACACGAAACCCCTTCAGAAAATCAACAAATCCAGTAGATGGTTTTTTGAAAAAAAAATTAATAAAATAGATTACTAGCTAGAATAATAAAGAAGAAAAGCAAGGAGAATCATACAGACACAATCAAAAATGATAAGGAAGCTATCACCACTGACCCCACAGAAATACAAACAACCATCAGAGAATGCTACAAACACCTCTATGCACGTAAACCATAACAGAAAATCTACAAGAAATGGATACATTTCTGAACACATACACTCTCCCAAGACTGAACCAGGAAGAAACTGAATTTCTGAATAGACCAATAACGAGTTCTGAATTTGAGGCAGTAATAGCCTACCAACCAAAGAAAAGCCCAGGACCAGACGAATTTACACCTGAATTCTACCAGAGGTACAAAGAAGAGCTGGTCCGATTTTTACTGACACTATTCCAAACAACTGAAAGAAGAGACTCTTCCCTAACTCATTTTATGAGGCCAGCATCGTCATGATTCCAAAACCTGAAACCTGGCATAGATACAAAAAAAAAAATGAAAACTTCAGGCTAATTTTCTTATTGTTTTAATGTTTTTCAATTTCATTGCTTTCTGCTCTAATTTTAATTATTTATTTTATTCTGCTTGCTTTAGGCTTAAATTGTTCTCTCTCCCTAGCTTCCTAAGGTAGAAACTTGGATTATTGATTTTAGAGCTTTCTTTTTTTCTAATATAGGAATTTAATGTTATAATGGAGAATAGGCCTTTGTTATGGATAGTGATCTGGGCATATTTTATAGGGTTACCTTTCTATTCCCTATGCCAGTCCATATGGAAACCTTTCTTGACTTTATCACTGGTATCTGATGAAGTTCCCAATGGTAAAAATCCATGAATTTAGGACCTGCCCCCACCTCCATGACTGAGGCTCCCAGGAGTCACTCCCTCTTACTTAAGCTTTTCCACAATCAAATCAGCCTCCAGTAATTCATTCCAATTACCATTTATATGTTCCTAATAGTTTATGGCTTCAGGTAAGTAGATCTCAACTTGAAATAGCCTATATCTCTAGATTTCCCAGTAGTGATTTATTGTGTGATCTCCCTTCATCTGATTATTTCAAGAAAAGTCACTGATTTTCAATTTATTCAGCTTTTGCCTTGTTGTAAAAATGGGAATGACAACTTCAAAGCTCTTTACATGTCAAAGCTGCCCCTATTCAATTTTAATCTGTTTGTTAATTAACTAATACCATGTTTGTAAAAACGGAATGCCATATACAAATATATATGTATGTATGTGTATATATATACACATATATATATTCTCAACATATACAATGGAAAAAAATGTCCCTATAAATAGATAATACTACTTAATTATTATGAACAATCAGTGACCTTAATGGGTAAGTGGTCTTGTAATTAATTCCAATAAGGTACAAGTGGCCATATTTTAAGGCTTATTCCCCAGAAATTCATTGGTCTGTTTATTAGGGCAAACCTAAAACTGCATCCTGGAAATAATCACATTTTGATAAATATTTTAATTTGAAAATTAAATTTATAAATAAATTTAGCAATAAATAACAACAGATTTATTCTGTGTTGACCCCCTACCTTCTACTCCCATTCCTTAGTTATAACCTCATAACCTTTTTACTGTTTTTTGCTCTTGTAGTGGTTGTCATAAGAAGTATTTACCTTGTCTAGGCATGATTACTATATAGATCCTACCCTATACTGACTCTCTAATGTTATGAGAGAATCTCACACATATTCTCAACAGGATCAATTGATAAATACAGCTCTGAATTTAAAGATTGTAACTTTATTTGTCTTGAACATTCCACCAATCTACTGCATGAAAGTTCAGCTATGAGAAAGGAAATTTATGAAGGATTTTCTAAAATCTATCAATTCACACTTGCTTCCAGCAATCTAAAATTGATCCCTTGCTTAACACAAGCTAAGATAAGGATAATATATAAACAATGTCAGAAGATATCCAGTAGAACCCCTTTCACTGAATTGCATTTTGCTAAGATGTCATTAACTGCACTGAGGGCGATTACAAAAGTGATGCCACATATATCATTGCTATAGGCCCTAAAATGATGCTGTTAAGAAAGATCATGACATTGCATAATATCCTCTTCTTCAGGACCGTCGGACAAATTATTTGTAACAGGAAATTTTATGCATTTTAAAAATTTGGTTTGGTTTCATCATATTTATTCAGAACCTAATGTAACTGATTACCTTTCCCACTTGGCTTTCATTACCATGAAGGTTGAAGTCATATTTATACATTTCAAATCTAGCAAATATACGCTACTTCATAGTTTCCATTTTATTACAAACTTCAGTCATGCCTTGACCTATCATCTTGACTAATTTATCCTATTTTTAAAAGGTGTTTAATCCAGCATAATATACATATATATCAAGAATATATATACCTATATAAAAACATGTTGAAAAATGTCTGTTAATACTGTATGGGGTATAATTAACTATTAAAATCTAACATAGAGGCATAAAGTAAACACCGCAGTGGAAAAAAGGAAGGAATGGCCCAATTACTTTAGGGAAAGTCTAAGGAGGATTTAAAGAAGAGCACCTTGTCAAAAGAATAGGATTCATTGGGCTGAAGAGAGAGGCAGGCATTTCGGCCAAGGGCACAATAAATGATACTGGGAAACACAAGTAAGAAAGTATTTATTTTTTAACAGGGCAGAAACAACTGCATAAATAGGAGACTAAATCCTTATGCAGCATAAACTGAAAAGAAGTTCACCTCCTTCTAAAGAATGTCTATCAAAGCCATTCTTTTTTAG
Source organism: Aotus nancymaae (assembly GCF_030222135.1). Taxonomy (NCBI): domain Eukaryota; kingdom Metazoa; phylum Chordata; class Mammalia; order Primates; family Aotidae; genus Aotus; species Aotus nancymaae. The sequence continues at coordinate 82,092,697 of NW_026988442.1, forward strand.
CTCACTGTGCTTGATTAAGCAAAAGCTGAATAGTAGAAGATTGAATCAGCTTACCTTGACATACTGAAACAGCTGTGTGGGATCTTAAATTCCACTATCTAAAAGGTAACAAATACATAGTCACATCTAACTAGAATTGTTGAGGTTTCTTATCCCTGGTATACAAATATAAAATTATTCCAATGAATTAAAGTTAGATTGGTAATATTTTTTATAGATTGTTAAAGTCCTGGATTACTTTTATTCCGTTGACTTCTACTGGTTATAAAGCCCACGCTAAACAAACAAACAAAAAATGAAAAGACCATTCCTCTAGTTAGCCTCTCTTGTTTTGTTGTTTCCACATGTATTACAAAAGCTTGTCCATTGTAAGACAAGATGCAACCTCAAACACTCAATTTCAGAAAGCATTCTCAAACAAAAGTGATGAATTCATAATTGTTGGATAATTTTGCCTTTAAAAGATAGAAATATCTTCAAAGGCAGGACAAGCCTATTGTGCGGATACAGCCATATGATATGCTTTGAAGAAGAGGTCATCTGTCATGTGTTAGCCATTATATATATAGACACAAACACTGCCATATAATCCTTAAAGCGACCTGGAGAGTGAGAAATTAGTAATTCTGACTTACAAGTAAGGAAATGAATAAAGAGAAGCTAAGTGATTTGCTAAGGATCACACAGTTGATGGTAGGACAGTAATTTGTACCTGGACTTCCCTCTTTAGCTTCCTAATTTTTGAGAGAAGTCACCTTGGGCCCAGAATGTTAAATCCCATTCTCAGAGTAAGTGGCAAAGCCAAGTTCAATGCTTTGATCAGACGACTTTTGCTTCCATAGGAGAGTTCAGAGCAGATCTGAATCTGGGAGTTATAGGTATGTGATTTTTCTCTTACTGCAACTATCTAGAAAACAGAATCTGACTTTATCTTGAGCAGGAAACATTTTTTAGAAATGAAAAAACAATGTTGGGGAGGGATAACATGGGGAGGAATGCCAGATATAGGTGACGGGGGATGGAGGCAGCCAACCACATTGCCTTGTATGTACCTATGCAACAATCCTGCATGTTCTGCTCATGTACCCCAGAAACTAAAGTGCAATTAAAAATATATATATATACATATATATATAAAGTAAACATCACTGTATATTCCACGAATATGCACAATTATTATTTTTGAATTAAAAAATGAAATTTAAAAAACTTACTGAAAAAAATAATTATAAAAAATTTGCAAAAACTTGCTCAGCCATTTTGCAGTTGATCTTAAGAAGTTAACTGAGGTTAAAGGACATGTATTACAAGCAACTAAAAGTAATGTCCAACCAGAGCTGATTAGTGTTTTCTTTCTGATTTAGCTTACTTTGTCTTCTTTCTAGAATCTGATTGATGATCAGCTGTGTTTATGTGACTGGTTTTGTATTTTATTTCCCTTCAGTTTTCCTATGCAGATTTTTCTGAAATGTCTGTATGTTTAGAGGTGGAGACACTGTGACATAACATAAAGAATAGAATCTAAAACATCTCTATCAAGTTATTAACTTAGTATCAAACAAATATAACTTTACAGAAAATGATCAGTATAGTTTAAACTAGTCCTGTGTATTTCTCTCCTATCATATATATATTTTTCTTTCTGTCCAGATAAAACTCCTGTTCTGAATTAGAGAAGAGATTATTTTTATGTTGCAATGTATACCTTTACATCATGTGTCTCAGTGCAATTGATGGAAATCGTTGCCCAAATTATTTCTACTAAGCATATTGTCTCATCACCTGTCTAAGAGTACTTATGTACCACATCCTTAACTATTTTTTTTTTGAGGTGGAGTTTCACTCTTGTCAGCAGGCTGGAGTGCAATGGAACAATCTAGGCTCTTGGCTACCTCCGCCTCTCAGGTTCAAGCGATTCTCCTTCATCAGTTTCTGGAGTAGCTCGGATTACAAGTACCTGCCATGATGCCCAGCTAATTTTTGTATTTTTAGTAGGGGTTTCACCATGTTGAACAGGCTGGTTTCAAACCCCTGACTTCAGGTGAGCTGCCAGCATCAGCCTCCAAAAATGCTGGGATCACAGGTATGAGCCACCTTCAACAGACTGCTTTGTCAATCTGAATGATCTAAAACAGGATTTAATTATGATTTTAACTTGTACTATTTAATAATGGGCCCCTGAAGCTTTTTGTATGTTTTTTAGCCATACATATATGTCTTTATCTCAATTGTCTATTCATATTTTTTGACATTTTTAATATAGATACTTAAAACTATTGTTGTATAGTTTACAAATATATTCTTAATATTAATAATTTATTATATAAATTGTAGATTTTTCTTTCAGACTCTAAATTTTCTTCATTTTCTTCATGGTGGTTTAGGTTAACAGTTTTTTGTTATTTGCTAACTTGCTTATGCATATATTTGCTTTTAATTTTAATGAAATTAAATATATCTTTCAGTTATTTTATGGTTTCTGCTTTAAAAATTTTTTAGATGAAAATGGTTTATATGACTGTGTAAAGGAAAGACTCAATGTAACTCTTTTCTAAGTGAATATCCAATTATTTCAACATCATTGGTGTAGATATCCTCATTCTGTTCCATTAGTTGGATTCTTTTCACATATATTTTAATTTTCCTGTCAACTGATTACTCTTCTGGTATTTATTCATTCTACTTTTATCCATATACACATTTATTCTCCTGTATAAACATTTCATATCATTTTTGAATAGTGAGTTTAGTGATTTCAATTTTTATTTTATGATACTATTTTCTGAAAGTTAGATTTTATATTTTAATTTTAATTTTTACTGATACTTTATGAGATCACTGACTTTTTGATTGCTATTTTTATAGTGATCAAGTCTACACTGTTCATGAAGATTTAGATCGTAAACATTTCCCCAATAATCTGGAACACAACATCAATTTCAATTATTCAAATTAATTTAAACAGAAATAAAATTAAATTCATTTATATTGAAACTAATTAGCATACTTTAAAAACTATACTCTTGATTTTTAAAAATATTTTAGAACACTGAATATTAATGGCAATTAGTTATGCTATAAGGTTTAAACATTTACAATAAATTAGATAACATCACTTCAGCAAAGGGCAATCTAACTGAGATAAAGTGTTAATTATCTTCAAAGAGATAAACGCTCTAGCATTTTATTATAACCATTTGCATCTAAACAAAATAATTGAATTTTATATCATAACCATCTTTTGAATTAAACAGAAACCAGTATTTAAAAATTATCATGGCACTACTAACAATCCTGACAATCTTCCTGTCCTCTGAGAAACTCTAAAACACTGAAAAATAAAATATTTTTTTCAGGTATATGTTTCTGATGCCACTGAATCTGGTCATAAAAAAAGGATAGGTTTGTAAACTTCCATTATTTTTGTTTCTTTATTGCCAATAGAGTATTACATTTATATAAAGGGAAAATGAGAGATCATACAATACTTTCTTTACTGTCTACGGCAATAATCAAAGAGGATATATTTGTCGCTAGCAATAAGATGAATAGCATCTTTTCCAACATTCTCCCGTCTTCCTCACCTGAAACCTCTGCCTGGCTAGATAACTGAGTAGAGTGGGGTATTTACTAGTGAAACTGACCACTAAAAATCAGGGGAATCTGGTTCCCAGACTCTGTTTTTCCTAAATTTAGCAAGGCAACTTTAGTTAATGGCTACAGTTTTTTACCTTACCTGAAACCTCTGCCTGGCTAGATAACTGAGTAGAGTGGGGTATTTACTAGTGAAACTGACCACTAAAAATCAGGGGAATCTGGTTCCCAGACTCTGTTTTTCCTAAATTTAGCAAGGCAACTTTAGTTAATGGCTACAGTTTTTTACCTTAGTATCATCTATGGTAACAGGAAGACTTATAAATAAATGTTTATGAATATTGATATATACCTAATATGAACAAATATTTCAAATATAAAAAATATAGATTTAAAATTCAATAAATAAATCATTTAAATAAAATGCAAATCTTGGTAATTAAGAGTATCAGTAAGTTTTAGTACTTAATTATTACCTAGTTGATGTACAAATAATGATGACCAAGGGGAAGTATGTTTGCTTCGATGTTCTCTCTCAAAATTTACTGTAAACAACATGAGAAAATATACTGCCAAATACGCAAGGAAATTATTTAAGCTTGCACAGTGAAATATGCAGATACTTTCAGGTAAGATAAGGTACATGCTGAGAGACAGTCCATGCCTTCTTAGACCTCAGGATTAATGTAGTTTATTTCAAAGTGTCCCTGTCTTGACTAATAACCCTTAATTAAAGTTTAAATGTTAAGTCCATGGATTAGCCACACAGCGCTAGAAGAGGACTAGGAGATCTGTTCTTTCCTAGTCCTAGAGCAGGAGAGTAGCAGTTGGGGAATTCATGAAGCCAAGTGTATATTTTACACTCCCTCCATGTGAAAAACAAAAATACAAAGCACATACTGAATTTCAGTTAATTGGCATGTTATTCACAGTGCTATGGGTTAGTAATTCTCAAACCATTTCTTTGTGTGTTCTAAGTTTGGGTAAAAGAGTACTTACATTAAATATAAGGAATTAGATAATTTAGGTTCCTAGCTTTGAGTACTGACAGGGCATAAAAAAAAAGACACACCAGCAGCAATAGATTACACTTAGTACCCATTTTGTAGAAATTTAATTCCAGGGCTAACAAAGGGAAAATGTAACATGATCCTAGAAGAGTTTGATATGCAAAATAGCAAAGAAGTTCTCAAAAAATAAATGAGGCCTATCAAAAAAAGACAATAATCAAAATGAATGTATTTCTACTGAAAAAATAGGGAAGAATTTAAGTATAATAATTAATGATGATAGTGAAGAATTATCACCCACTAAATTTAAGAAAAAAATGCATAAGTCCATGCTGATATAAGAAAAAATGAGAAAAAAAGTTCCTCTTTATAGTATAATGCCATTACAGAAGGAATTATAGAATGAAAAAGTAATTAATAAACATTAAACCCAGTGGGAGTTTGATGAATAATAGAAACTTTACATAAATAAAGAACAGGAATGTTTTCACAACATTTTATGTTCATTTTAAAAAGTAATATATTAACTTTACGGTGGAAGTTCTGGTAGACACTATGTTAACTAAGTTATCAAAATCATTAACATCAATATTGGACAAAGACTGCTATATGGTTTGGCTGTGTCTCCATCAAATCTCATCTTGAATTCCCACATGTTGTAGGAGGGACCAAGCCGGAGGTAATTTAATCATGGAGGCAGGTCTTTCCCATGCTGTTCTCATGATAGTGAATAAGTCTCATGAGATCTGATGGTTTTATAAGAGGGAATTTTTCTGCACAAGCTCTCTCTCTCTTTGACTGCTGCCATCCATGTAAGATGTGACTTTCTCCTCCTCGCCTTTCACCTTGAATGTGAGGTCTCTCCAGTAATGTGGAACTGTAAGTCCGATAAACGTTCTTCTTTTATAAATTGGTCAGTATTGGGTATGTAATTATTAGCAGTGTGAAAATGAAATAATACAGTTAATTGGTACCATTAGAGCAGGGCATTGCTGAAAAATTACCAGAAAATGTGGAACTGATTTTGGAACTGAGTAACAGGCAGAGGTTGGAACCATTTGGAGGGCTCAGAAGAAGACAGGAAAATGTAGGAAAGTTTAGCACTCCCTAGAGATTTATGGAATGGCTGTGACCAAAATGCTGATAATGATATAGACAATGAAATCCAGGCTAAGGTGGTCTCAAGTCGAGATGAGGAACTTGTTGGGAACTAGAGCAAATGTGACCCTTGTTATGTTTTAGTAAAGAAACTGGCAGCATTTTGCCCCTGCCCTAGAGATCTGTGGAACTTTGAACTTGAGAGAGATGATTTAGGGTAACTAGCAGTAAAAATTTCTAAGGAGCAAAACATTAGAAGGTGACTTGAGTACTGTTATATAAAGGTTATAAGGTTATACATTCAGTTATATAAGGGAACAGAGCATAAAAATTCAGAAAATTTGCAGCTTGACAATGCAATACAAAAGAAAATCCCATTTTCTGAGGAGAAATTCAAGCTAGCTGCAGAAACTTGCATAAATAATGAGAAGCCCAATGTTAAACCCCAAGACAATAAGGAAAATATTTCCAGAGCGTATCAGAGGTCTTCACGGCAGCCCCTCCCATCACAGGCCCAAAGGCCTAATAGGAAAAAGTGGTTTTGTGAGCTGGACCCAAGGTCCTTCTGCTGTGTACAGCCCATGGACTTGGTGCCCTTTATCCCAGCCACTCCAGCCATGGCTGAAAGGGGCCAATGTAGAACTCAGGCCATGGTTTCAGAGGGTGCAAACCCCAAGCCTTGGCAACTTCCATGTATTGTCGAGCCTTCAAGTGCACAGAAGTCAAGTGGGGGTTTGGAAACCTCTGTCTAGATTTCAGAATATAAATGGAAACACCTAGATGTCCAGTGAGAAGTCTGCTGCAGGGGCGGGGCTCTCATGGAGAACCTCTGCTACAGCACTGCAATAGGGAAATGTGGGGTTGAAGCCCCCACACAGAGTCCTCACTGGGACTCTGCCTAGTGGAGCTGTGAGAAGAGCACCACTGTCCCCAAGACCCCAGAATGATAGATCCACTGACAGGTTGGACCATGCACCCGGAAAAGTCATAGGAACTCAATGCCAGTCCATGAAAGCAGCAGAAGGGAGGCTGTAACCTGCAAAGCCACAGGGGCAGAGCTGCCCAAGACTATGGGAACCTGCTTCTTGCATCACTGTGACCCGGATGTGAGACATGAAGTCAAAGGAGATTATTTTGGAGCTTGAAGATATGACTGCCCTGCTGGATCTTGGACTTGCATGAGGCCTGTAGCTGCTCTGTTTTTGTCAATTTCTCCCATTTAGAAGGGCTGTATTTACCCAAGGCCTGTACCCCCACTGTATATAGGAAGTAACTTACTTGCTTTTGATTTTCTAGGCTCATATGCGAAAGGGACTTGCCTTGTCTCAGATCAGACTTTGGACTGTGGACTTTTCAGTTAATGCTGAAATGATTTAAGACTTTGGGGCACTGTTGGGAAGGCATATTGATTTTGAAATGTGAGGAAATGAGCTTTGTGAGGGGCCAGGGGTGGAATGATATGGTTTGGCTGTGTCCCCACTCAAATCCCATCTTGAATTCCCATGTATTGTGGAAGGAACCCAGTAGGAGGTAATTTAATTATGGGGGGCAGGTCTTTTCCATGCTGTTCCCATGACAATGAATAAGTCTCATGAGATCTGACAGTTTTATAAAGGAGAATTTCCCTGCACAAGTTCTCTCTCTTTGCCTGCTACCATCCACGTAAGACGTGACTTGCTCCTCCTTGTCTTTCACCACAATTGTGAGGCCTCCCCAGCCATGTGGAACTGTAAGTCCATTAAACCTCCTTCTTTTATAAATTGACCAGTCTTGGGTATGTCTTTATGAGCAGCATGAAAATGGACAAATACAGAATGACATTCTATTTGTACGGATGGTCCACTAAAGGATATCAATGTCTCTGTGGTATTTCTCCCAAAAGTCTCTAACCTCAATATAATCATTAGGAAACATCAGACACACCTAGATTAATGGATATTCTATATGGCTTACGTTTTTCAAAAATTTTAAAGCTACAAAAGCTAGAAAAGTGCTAAGGGCATGTTCCATTCAACTGAAGTGGCTAATCTGATGCTAATTTCAGGAAATCCTCAGATTGAGCTATGGCCAAGATGACAGTGGTGATGGGAGACAGTACTGAAAATACTATTGAGAGATTTTTAAAAAATGAGTATGGACCAGAATTATAGAACAGCATTGTATCAATGATAAATATCCTGGTTTTGATTATTCTCTTGTAGCTTTGTTAGAGAAGGCCCTTGTTTTTAGGGAATGGTACACCTCTATCCTCAAAACGTTCAAAGTTCCTTGTACTATCCTTTCAACTTCTCAGTAAGTTTCAAATTATGTAACACAAAAGGTTATAATGTATGGCATAGAGAAAATAAAGACTAATTTTCTCTATCGTTAATAAATGTCCTTTTTACCAGAGCTGGGTTGAACTATATATTAACTTTAATTATTGAGTTACAACTTACCCATCAACAATTAATCAGGCAGTATTAAATTGGCAATATTTGTGCCTATGGTATTACACCACAAATTTGGAGAAATAAAAGACACCTTGGACATGGCTCAGTATTCATAAAGCTTTTAATCTGGTTTAAGAATCAAAACTTTCAAATTTAAATATGACTAAAGAGTTGGGTGATATGTGGAATATCAAAGTATGGAAAAGAAAACATACCTTGAAAGGACCACACTATGAAACAGTGGATTTATTGAATGAGCATCCTCATGGTTTGTCCACTACCTCTGGGTGAGAGGACTAGAAATCCAAGGGGAAATGTGAAGTGAGAAAAGTATTTATTGAGCATCTAATATATGCTTGGCATCGGGCTCAGTGTTTGCTACCTTATTTATTTGTCATCACAATGCTGTGAGTTTTATGTTTTTTCATTTCTCACAATTTAGAAATTGGAAAATGGTTCCTGAGAAAGTTTAAATAACTTACCCAAGATTGTGAAGTCCGGATTTGCATTCATGTTGCTCTCATTTCAAAGAATCCTAAAATAAATACGACAAAAAAAAATAAAGACCTTAATAAACCATCCTAATCTATCTCTTTGATTTTCCCATTTAAAAAGAGAGTGTTTATACCAACCTGCAGTCTATTCCAACCAGACTAGTAAGATAACTTTGCCAGATTCCCTCGTTAACATGCTGCTAACAGACTCCATACAAAGGAAGCCTCCATATCCTGTTAGTCTTCACTATCGTGAATGTCCTTATCTATAAAATGCATTTACATGATGTACCAGGACCATTCTGATTGCTTAAGTCAAATAAGTTAAGCTGAAATGTATAGTTTTATAAGTCATAAAGTATCATTTAAGCTACACAATTATTAGAGTATAAACTAGGGATGTTTTTTACCCAAAATTGTGTGATGATGTTCCACTTGCATGTTGAATTTGGTTCAGGGCACAACTAATGCAGTGAAGAAGAACTTGAGAAGTGTGGCTGCTCCATAATGTGTGATTAGCTTTGTCCTTGAAGTTATTACTAAAACTTAATACTGAATGTGATCTCTAATTTATATGCATCTGAACAGACAATTCAATCTTTTGTGTTATTGTATCATCCTTCCATAGTATTCTCCTCTTTAAAAACTTCTTATCATTGCATTTGTTCCTTTAATATAAACTTGCTGAATACTCACTATTTGTCAATAATTGGTTGGGGCACCATATATAGAAATGGCCAGATTCAGTCAAGTGCCATTTCAGTCATCATGACCTCCTTGCCAGATTAGATTTGATGTTTTTCCACTATGTTCTGATGGCATTTTGAACATATGTCTATTTTGTTGTACATTTACTCCATTATCTTACCATTCATTAATATATCTGTGTACTAGTACACAAACAAGTTTATAAAGAGAGAAACTAATTCTTATTTCTTCATTGTAACTTTCTTAATAACAAGCATAGTGCACTGCAAAAAATAAATGAGAAATATTTGTGAGAATATAAAAGATTTTTATATTTGCTTCTTATGTTGTTCTTACTTGCCCTCTGGTCACTACTTAGAATTAATAAAAGATCTCTACCTAGCACAAAAGCTTCAAGTAAAAAAAAAAAAGAATTTTAAAATTATCATTTCATTGGTTGACCTCTGTGGGAAAATATGGTTATCTTTACATTTACAAAGCCTTTCCTTCCATTCCTTTACTTCTTTTTTTCCCTAAGGACTTTGTTTTAGAAAAGTAGAAACACAAAGGCCACTAGAGAGAGAAGTTAACTTTAATACCATCCTCTTATTTAATTCTAAGAAATTTGTGTTGATAATAATTAAATTAATCACGTATCTTCCAAATTTATTAAATGACTTCCCAACAAGTTTACTGTCTTTACTGAGCACCCAGCTTCTCTGTGTGAATGAGACAAAGTGCTGCCTTTGTTACTGTGTTCTGACTACTCAGCAGCAATTTCTTAGAATTTATGAATTTAAGATAAATAAGCCATAAAAGATGAATCTTTCCATTTATCCATGTTGAGAAGACTTATTCATTCACTTGTGCTAAACTCTACAGTACTTGTGAACTCTATAACTTAATTAACATTTTTTAAAACAAAATAAAAATAGCAAGAATTTGGCATTTTCCCATCCTTCTCTGTTTTATAATTGCATTTCATTTTTCCTATAATGCTCCAGTTCTGCAAATACAGCCAATTTTTTTAAGTAATTAGGTTGTCTATTTTGGGTAAATATGCTACACAGTGTGAGAACGTATAAAGTATCTGTGTGACTTGATATAAATTGTGTTAATTAAACATGCTATTGTTTAGAAGTAACATCTTAAAACCACCACCAGAGAATTCATTTTTAATGCAGTAATCAAATTCTGGTCCTTGGAAGGCTTAAGCTTAATGAGCTCCAGGAACAACAATCAAGTGAAGATTTTTTTTTTTCAGTAACCAGGGCCAATGTGGCTGAGTTAAGCTAGGGCAGAGAATAGGGTACATTTCAGGCATCAATGCCACTCTGCAAGGCAGTCATCAATCGAGACAATATTGAAGATAGAGCTGAGAAAATAGAAGTAAATGTTTAATGAGTATGTACTGCAAATTACAAACAAGACCATGTGTTAAGTAATATACATGGAATTTCTTTTCTAATCTGTTCCACAACCATATGGGAACATGTTGTTTTCTCTAAAGATGGCGAACTAGAATTCAGTTCCAGTAAGCAACCAACGAAGAGATCACAATGTTAAAGTAAATAACTTCATTGGGATGCACATTTAAAAACAACAAAGTAATGGCATTTTCTAAATTAGCAAGGCCTATTCAAAAGGTGGGTACAGGGTGGGGTAAAGAGAGAATGAGAAAAGCAAACTAGAAAGTAGGAGAGAAGAGAGGCTAGAGAAAGTAAGAGAGTGGGCAAATCCTGGGTTTCTGAAGCTTATACAGTTAGAGGGGACCTCCTCATGGTGAACAATACAAAGTTTTGAATATAAAATTAAATATGGAGTCCTGAGAAGACACCCATGAAAGTAAGTAGCTTTAAAGATACCCATTCTAGTTATGTTTTCCGACATATTAAATTATTCCCCAAATATACAAATTAAATTTTCCTATTATGTTTTACATCTCTGGAGTTGGATAGGATCAACTAGTATTAGCTTAGGGCCCCTCATGTCATTGGAATTACATGCTAGAGAAGGCTGGAGTCATCTGAGTCCTTGACGAGCTGGATAACCAAAATGACTCATTCACATGACTGTCAATTTGTACTGGCAATCACTGAGCGCGTAGCTATGCCTCTAGACCATAATCTTAGCTTGTCTTCATGTCCTCTGCATGTGACTTGTGCTTCTCATGAAATGGCATCTGGGTTCTGAGAGCCAGTATCACAAGAAGCAGCTTTCCAATAGAGTCGAAGCCAATTTTGCCAGTCCTTTTCAAGAGTTGCCTGGAAGTTGCCACATCACTTCCACTGCATTTTATTGGTGAAGCACTCACAGGCCAATCCAGATTTAAAGGAGAAGGGAAGAAAGCCAAGACAGCCAATTAGACAAAGCCAGGAGGAACCCTGGGAAGATCGGCACACTCTGAGCAGGTCTTTTAAGGGAAGGCATTGAGAGTGGGTGGAGGGAGGACGTGGATGCTGAGCTGCAAAGGGAGAAAGCTGGAAACCCTGCATGGGGCTAGCGCACACCAGGACTGATTCCTGGCCTCCAGCAACTCCTAGTGAAGGTAAGCTGAAAAGGCAAGGAATGGAACATTCTTACCACAGACTTCCAGAATCTTAGCTGCAGGAGACCTGATGATCCTCACAGACACATGAGCTGGCAGGGAGAGCTGCTTAGAGAGGTTATAGGGGTGGGAGTCCGGCCTGTATGTAGTCCAGAGAGCTTAATGTGGGAATGTCAGGAGTGCAGTACAGGCAAGGATGCCCGTCCCCTAAGGCTTGACATGCTCCTCTAGGAGATGTTAGCCATAAGTGACTATTGGATTTAGAACGAGCAGGGTGGTCTTGCCTGTGAGATAGGGCCAATCTGATCTGAGTGCTCTCCTGTCCACTTGCCTCTCCTGCAGCCACAGCCTGGCACTGTCGTCCACTTGCAGCACAGCTTTGGATGACCAACCAGGTTGCTTCTCAGTGCTCTCATTATAGTTGTTTTACCAGAATACCACACCTGACCATCAGAGAGCTTCAGGAGACCAGCCACCACCAACATTTTGGCAGCCTACCTGCAGCCTCCCGTACCCTACCCTTCTCCCTTTGCAGCCTTCCCCCACCACTTTGCCATTCACATTTGCCCACAGCCATCCCCACATTGCTCTGCTGGCACACACAGGGTGGCTTACTCCCCACACCCTGCCAGCCTTCATCTATGCATAGACCCCACCAAACACTGCTGCAGGTGAAAGGACAGCTAATGCCCTGCTCATTGCCTGATTATGTGCAGGCACCTGGCCACGTCATCATTACCTATGTGAACGCTCACTCAGATTCCAGCATCCCCAACCCTAAGCCTTGCCCCTGGTGCAGCTGCCACTGCCAGTGTTAATGTACACAGGAACAATGGTGGCCCTGCCCCCACCAGCACTCTTATCATTGCTCCTGCTAGCACGAGCACACACAGGAATGCCAAAATCCACTCCTGCCAGTACCCTACCCCAGGCAAAGTACCTACATTCCGCCATGCTACTGTGACTCCTGGCAGGCATAGGCGAGCATGGATCCCACTGCCACTAATCTTATAAAGCATTTTGGCTGGCACCACCCATTAGAGTGTTGTGGCCAGGAGAATCACCTTAGGCCTTCAGGCACAGCATGCTTCTAACCTTAAGGGGCCACAGAAAAAGCTGAAAGGCAGGGTACCAGCGTCCGCAGGGTTAAACCATGCAGACCAGGAGTGCTGAGCTGAGCCTAGGCCTCCTGATATCTTTCAGAAACAAAGCCAGTAAACTGAACTCACCTTATACCACAATCAAACCCCAAAGGGCATCAAAGGAGATAAAAGCAAAAATCCTATCCAAAGGACAGCAACTTCAAAGACTGAAGGAACACTGGCATACAGATGAGAAAAAAATAGCACAAGCGCTCTGGCAGCTCAGAAAAAAAGAGTGTCTTCTTACTTCTAAAGGATGTGTGGTTATTAACCAGCCTAAAATGGCTGAAATGACAGAAACAGAATTCAGAATATGGATAGAAGTAAAGATCATCAAGATCCAGAAGAAAGTTGAAACATAATCCAAGGAATCTAAAGAATACGTTGAAATGATACAGGAGCTGAAAGATGAAACTGTCATTTTAAGAAAGAACCAAACTGGTCTGATGCAGGTGAAAACAATCATTTCAAGGATTTCAGAAGAAGATTGCAAGTATTAACAGAGTAATCAACCAAACTGTGGGAAGAATCTCAGATCTTGAAGCCTGGTTCTCCAAAATAACTCCATCAAACAAAAATAGAGAAATAATAATAAAGAATCAACAAAACCTCCAAAAAATATGGAATTATGTAAAGAAATCAAATCTATGACTCACTGGCATTCCCAAAAGAGAAGGAAAGAAACCAAGCAACTTAAAGAACACATTTAAGGAAATTATTCATGAAAATTTCCCTAACTTGCTACAGAAGCCAACATTCAAATTCAGGAAATGCAGGAAATCTCTTTGAGATGCTGTACAAGATGACCATTCCTAAGACAAATATTCATAAGATTCTCCAATATCAAAATGAAAGAAAAAGACAGAGAAGGGGAAGTTCACCTATAAAGAGCACCCCATTTATCAGGCTAACAAACAGCAGACCATTCAGCAGAAAGTGTACAAGTCAGAGAGACTGGGGGCCTATATTCAGCACTCTTCAACCAAGAATCTCATATCCAGCCAAACTAAGCTCCATAAGCAAAAGAGATATAAGATCCTTTTCAGACAAGTAAATGCTAAGAGAATTCAAAGACCTATGAGACCTACAAGACCTGACTTACGAGAGGTCCTGAAGTGCATAATAAATATGGAAAAGAAAGACCATTAGCAGCTGCCACAAAAAAACACATAATTACCTGAATCACTGACACTATAAAGCAAGCACATAATTAAGTATGTATAATAACCAGCTAACAACATGATGACAGAATAAAATCCACACATATTAACATTAACCGTGTATGTAAATGGGTGAAATACACACTTAAAAGACACAGAGTGGCAAGTTGGATAAAGAAATAGGACCCAACTCTATGCTGTCGTCAAGAGATCCATCTCACAATCAGTGACACCCATAGGCTCAAATAAAGTAATGGAGAAAAATCTACCAGGATAATGAAAAACAAAAAAGAGCATGTATTGCTATTTGAATTTCAGAAAAACAAAAAAGCAGACTTTAAAACAATAACGATTAAAAAAAAAAAGACAAAGAAGGGCATTACACAATAGTAAAGAGGTCAATTCAACAAGAAAATCTAACAATCCTAAATATGTATTTACCCAGAAAAAGAGCACTCAGATTCATAAAACCAAGTTCTTAGAGCTCACTGAAGAAACTTGACTAACCACACAATAATGGTGAGAGACTTCAACATCACACTGACAGTATTAGATCATTAAGGCAGAAAACTAACAAAAATATTTGGTGCTGGAACTTGACACTTGACCAAATGGATCTAACAGACCTCTACAGAACTCTTCACCCCAAACAAGAGAATAGTCGCTCTTCTCATCTGCACATGGCATATACCAACCACACTCTTAGACCACAGTGTAATACAAGTAGAAATCAATGCTAAAAAAAACCACTCAAAACCATATAATTACATAGAAATTAAACAAACTTCTTACTGAATAACTTTTGGGTAAACAATGAAATTAAGAGAGAAATCAAAAAATCCTTTAAAGCTAATGAGAACAAGGATATAACATATGAGAATCTATGGAACACAGCAAAAACACTGATAAGAATAAAGTTTACAGTGTTAAACACCCACATCAAAAAATTAAACATCTCAAATTAAGAACAGTTATCACAACTAGAGGAATTGAGAAAGAAGAATAAACCAACCCCAAAGCTAGCAGAAAACTATTAAATAATGCAAAACAGAGTTGAACAAAATGAAACTGGGAGGTGAAAAACCATAAAAAGGTTAACACATTTATTAATTGGTTATTTGACAGAATAAATAAGACTGATAGACTTCTAGTTACACTAATAAAAAAGAGAAGACATACACACAATCATAAATGACAAAATGGACTTTACAACTAATCCCTCAGAAATATGGAAAACCCTCAGACACTATTAGAAAAAAATATATGCATTCAAACTAGAAAATCTAGAAGAAATGAATAAATTCCTGGAAATATACTTATCCTGGAAATATATTTATCCCAAAGTTGAACCAGGAAGAAATTAAATCCCTGAAGAAAAAAATAATGAGTTCCAGAAGTGAATCACTAATAAAAAGGCTACCAACCAGAAAAAAGACCAAGACAAGTTGGAATCACAGGCAAATTCCTCCAAATATATAAGAAACAGTTGATATCATTCCTACTGAAACTATTCCAAATAATTCAGGAGGAGGTACTTCTCCGTAAATCATTCTGTGAGGCCAGTGTCATTCTGATACCAAAACCTGGCAGAAACACAGCAAAAATATAAAATTTAAAACTTCTGGGCAATATTCTTGGTGAACATAGATACAAAAATCCTAAACAAAATACTAGCAAGCCAAATCCAGCACCACATCAAAAAGCTAATCCACCACTATCATGTAGGCTTTATCCCTGGGATGGGATGGTAGTTCAACATACAAAAATCAATAAATGGGATTCATCTCATTAACAGAACTAAAGAAAAGCTACATCATCCGCTCAATAAATGCAGAAAAAACTTTTGATATAATTCAACATCCCTTCATATTAAAAATCCTTAACAAACCAGGCTTTTAAAGAACATACCTCAAATTAATGAGCCTTCTATGACCAACACATAGCCAACATCATACTAAACATGCAGAAGCTAGAAGCATTCCCCTTGAGTACCAGAAGAAGACAAGGATGCCCAATCCTACCACCCCATACAACATAGTAATGGGAGTCCCAGCCAGAGCAATCAGGCAATAGAAGGAAACACAAGGCATCCAAATAGGAAGAGAAGAAGTTGAACTACCTCTGCATACAGATTATATAATTCTGTATCTAGAAAACACCATAGTCACTGCCTAATCGCTCCTAGATCTAATAAACAACTTCTTCAAAGTATAAGGATACAAAATCATTGTATAAAAATTAGTAGCATTTCTATACACCACCAACATCCAAGATGAGAGCCAAATCCAGAATGCAACCCAATCCACAATAGCCACAGAAAAAATAAAGTACTTAGGAATCTAGTTAACCAGGGATGTGAAAGATCTCTACAATGAAAATTACAGAACACTGAAATAAATCAGAGATGATACAAAGAAATGGAAAAAGATTACATACCCACGGATAGGAATAAAAAGTTTTGTGAAAATGGCCATTTCGCTGAAAGCAATTTAGAGATTCAACGTTATTCCTACCAAACTACCCTTGTCATTCTTCACAGAACTGAAAAACAAAACAAAACAAAAGCCTATTTAAAAATTAATATGAAACCTAAAAAGAGCCTGAATAGCCAAGGCAACCCTAAGCAAGAAAAACAAAACTAGAGGCATCACACTATACTACAGGGCTACAGTAACCAAAACAGCATGGTAGTGATATACAAGTAGACACATAGATTAATAGAACAGTTGAGAGAACCCAGAAATAAAGTCACACACCTACAACTATCTGTCCTTTGACAAAGTTGTTAAAGCAATAGGGAAATAATAACTGGCTAGCCATATGCAGAAGTTGAATCTGGACCCCTTCTGAAGCAGCCTTGTTGTATGGGATGATACCCAAGGTTCATTTTCTCATGACAAGGAAATCAAGGGCATGGAAACACAAGAAGTGAGGCTAACAGCAGAGGTTTCATAGGCAAAAGAGAGAAGAGTCTCCTGCAGAGAGAGGGGTCCAAAAGAGGTTTCCTGTGGTAAGTGAAATGCAGGGGAGTTTATAGATGAGCTTGAGGAGGTGGTGTCTGATTTACACAGGGCACAAAGATTGGTTTGACCAGGTGTGCCATTTGCATAGGGCATGAAAAGTCGGCTGCCCCACCCTAATCTTTTATTATGCAGATTGGCTCTCTGCCTGGCCAACACTATGTTGCCTGTTTCTTTATTGTACACGTGATAATAAAAAAAGGGATGATGGAGCCTCCATACTGGATATGCCTGGCTCCCAGTTAGCTCTTTTCCATTGGCACAGCTGTTGTCATTCACCCATGCAAGCTTCTAGTTAGCTTATCTACATTTGAAGTTCGATTTTGCAAGCTGCTCTGTGTTAGAAAAAAGTAATTTGGGGGACTGCTTTTTATTAGAAGGGAAGCTTTGTCAAGGACTCTTTTACCTTCACTGCATGCCTAAATGATTTCTTTCTCTCTCCTGTCACTTACAAACACCATATACAGAAATGACCTCAAGATGAATTAAAGACTTAAATGTAAAACTTAATTAAAACTATGAAAACTCTGGAAGATAACCTAGGAAATAAACACCATTCTGGACATAGGAATGGACAAATATTTCATGAGGATGCCAAAGGCAATTGCAACGAAAACATAAGTTGACAAATAGGCCTAATTAAACTGAAGAACATCTGCAAAGCAAAAGAAACAACACACAGACTGAACACACAACCTACAGAGTCAGAGAAGATATTCCAAACTATGCATCCAAGAAAGTTGTAATATCTAGAATCTATAAGAAACTTCGATAAATTAACATGCAAAACACAAATAACTCTATTAAAAAGTGGGCAAAGCATATGGACACTTTTCCAAAGACAACATACACATGGCCAAGAAGTAGTATATGAAAAATGCCTAACATCACTAATCATTACAGATGTGCAACACAAAACCATGAGATACCATCTTACAGTCAAAATGGCTATTACTAAAAAGTTAAAAAAAATAACATATGCTGTCGACATTGCAGAGAAAAGGGATTGTTTATGCATTGCCATTGGGAATGTAAATTAGTTCAGCTATTGTGGAAAGCAGTCTGGCAACTTATCAAAGAACTTATAAGTACCATATGATTCATGTAACCATATATAATACACACACACACACACACACACACACACATATATAGTGTGTGTGTGAATGGAAATCATTCTACCATAAAGACACATGCCTGGGCATGCTTATTGTAGTACTATTCACAGTAGCAAAGTCATGGAATCAAACTAACTGCCCATCTGTGGTAGAATAGATAAAGAAAATGACTAGGAGAATCAAGTGAGCTAAGAGAATCAAGATTATCAGTCATATTTATTTTATATTATATATGAGAATACTGGCCAAAGAATACTGGACAAAGTGAGTTTTTTGAAATTACATAGCAAATGAGTGACAGATTAAGATTAATTTTAGCATGGGCATGGTGGCTCATGCCTATAATCCTAGCCCTTTGGGAGGCTGAGGTGGGAGGATCACCTGAGATCAGGAGTTTAAGACCAGCCTGGTCAATATGGCGAAACCCCATCTCTACTAAAAATACAAAAAATTAGCTGGGCATGGTGGCAGGAGTCTGTAATCCCAGCTACTCGGGAGGCTGAGTCAGGAGAATCACTTGAACCCAGGAGATAGATGTTGAGGTGAGCCAAGATCATGCCATTGTACTCCAGCCTGGGCAACAAGAGCAAAACTCCACCTCAGAAAAAAATAAAAAGATTAATTTTAGATTTTATAGTATTGTAAAATTGAATTAAAAATTGAAACATTTTTATTAAAAGAACTAATAATTTTTCTTAAAAAGGACTAAGAATTTTTCTTATGTACATTTACCCAAGTTGAAATATAGCCACATTAAAAAAGGTTTGCCAAGTGAGAATCTGGGATTTTTGCTTGAATATACATTCTTGGACACATTATAATGTGAGCTTCCTGAAGGAAGAGAATATGTCTGCTTTGCTCAACTTTGCATCTCTAGGATTTACCACAATGCTTGGCACATGATATGTAAACGCTAAATCAATATTTTTAAATAAATTAAGTAATGAAAATAGTTTTTATTATTTCAACTTTCATATATATATATATATATATATATATATAATTTATTATTATTATTTTTGAGACGGAGTTTCGCTCTTGTTACCCAGGCTGGAGTGCAATGGCGCGATCTGGGCTCACCGCAACCTCTGCCTCCCGGGTTCAGGCAATTCTCCTGCCTCAGCCTCCTGAGTAGCTGGGATTACAGGCACGCACCACCATGCCCAGCTAATTTTTTGTATTTTTAGTAGAGACGGGACTTCACCATGTTGACCAGGATGGTCTCGATCTCTTGACCTCGTGATTCACCCACCTCAGCCTCCCAAAGTGCTGGGATTACAGGTGTGAGCCACCGCGCCCAGCCTCCAAAATATTTTAAAGGCAATATAATTTGCATGTCTGGGTTGTATATCAAATCATTAATCACTTTGTATTCAATGTATCTTGTTTCCTACCTTATTTCCAGGAAGTGTACCAATCCTAGAAAAGCATGAAGCAGAGCCATTCTCATTGGTTCACAGACCTGCAGCTTTATACAGATCTGCTCCAGCTGACCAGAGGCCTATTAGCATGATATTTCTACATGCTTGTATGTTACCGACTTTTTCAGTGCTTTATTATGAGACAATAGCTGAACGATAGAAGATTTTTTTTTCTTTATTATTGTTGCTTTGTTTTAAATTTTGTTTGCTATTTTTGGTTATTTTTGTTGGTTTGTTAAGTTTTTGGTTTAAAAAAATGAATAAAAGAAACTATCTAAAATGCTCACTTTTTAATATAATGCATAAATTAATAGTATCATTCCATATATCAAAATGTAGAATTTGAAGGTGCACATTCACCCAAGGAGTAGGAACAATTCCTAAAGCAAGACAGAAAACAGCTCATGATAAATGTTTCCCACATTACAATTTAATTTTTGTTTAAACATTTAAAATGGTTTAAAGTACATTCTAAAATTACATAAATAACAAACTGGTCAATTCTCCTGTTGCTTGTACTCCCCTCATTTCAAGCCTATTTCATTAAATGACGATAGGAATCATTAAGCTAAATGCATATTCTGCATATTAAAACTGTTGTATGCAAAGATATTCAAAAGGTTTTAATTGAAGTGAAACTTAGTAGTGATCTAAGAGAATGTACATTCACCTAGTCATGTTACTATTAACCTACTGAGGATAACTGAGGACTGAAGGCATTTTAGATAAGAACAAAAATATTAGTTTCTGATTTTTTTCTCTAGAGAGATATGGAATCAATGGGGCAGCAGAACTGAGACCAGCATAGCTACCCAAACTCTCATAATTAAAAGCTCATCTCACGACCTTCTCAAGTTTTCTCTAGGCCTGGGTTGTGTCAATGAGAGACAAATCCACTGGGTATTTATATCTAATGAAGAAAATAGTAATTATAAAGCAATACAACTGGATAGCTGTTGATGGGAGCAATTGATACTGTAAAATTTGTTAATTTCATAGTTAGCACACATTTATTTAATTTATATTTAGTAATCAAGGGCATTTATCAATAATTTTATTAATAAGATGCTAAGGGTGATAATCAGCAATTATATGTTACTTGCAAAAATCACCAGTGTTTCTTGGCAGTACAAAATGAGACTCACTTCCTGCCCTGGGAAGACAGAAAAAGCTCAGGGCAGTTCAAAGTTGTAATCAGAATTGCAGCAAACCTCTAGAGAAGGTTGAACTCTTGGTCTCATCACGCCTGCTACCTTAATGTCAAGACTCCAATTGGGAAGGAAAGGTACTCTGAAACATAAAGTTAGGAACAACTGGGTGATACACTTGAAAATCTTCAGTCTCTGTGGCTGCAGAAATAACCCACTTCTCCCTGTTGAAAGCTAGGGCTGTCCCCATGCTTAAAGGCAGAGACTGTTCTTAATCTTCCCCCAACTACCTTCTCGCTACGACACCAGTAAGTCTAAATCACAAGATAATGGAGTTGGAGAAGTTCTAGGCCTTGAATGAAAGAAAAAAGCTGCATCCTGAATGGCCTGCAAAACTAGCCAACTTGTACGGGCAAGAATTGGGAGTGTTATATATAGAAATAAATTTCAAGAGTGTTAAATCAAGGCGGGGGTGGGGCAGTGAAATGTGAAGTTGGATAAAGGTAAGTTTATTCATGTGGGATTCCTCTTCCAGTTCATAGGATTTAATACTACAGAAAAGATCCTTGGGGACTGCACTAACTAGTGTTCATATGGTTAATGGAAGCGTGGAAAAACCAGTGGAATACAGTATGTAAAATAGAAGTACTTGAACCACTATGACAGAGTTAAGTAAGGGATCAAAAGGTTCTGAGAACTGGATATGCTAAAGTGGATATAGTATGTAATATTGGGATACTCAGAAGAAGACTGTGTTCCTGGTTGATACTTCCTTTATCAAAACAATAAAAAACATATTAATGAGAGAGGCACCAGCATCACTGGGAAGTCCTGGGTATATGTTCTCTGAAGTCCACAGCTGATGGTAGGAAATACAGTTACAGAACTAGGTTACATGAGAGCAGTGGGGAAGGTGGGTTCCTGAAAGGATAGAAGCTAAATTGTTTATTGCTGTAAAAACTAAGTCAGAGAGGAAGCTAGGGGACTCAGAATTGTGGAGATAGTTAATAGTGTATGGTGTTACCTTCAAAGCTAAAAACAAATGATTCTATCTTGTACCTCTCACTACTAAGAAGAAAGCATGGCAAATTGTAAGCCTCCTTTGGGTTCCTGAGGCAGCATATTCTGCACTTAGGAATCCTGCTGACCTCATACATTTGATGACACGTCATGCTCAGTTTTGAGTGAGGCCAAGAGTAAGCATAGGCTTTGCAGCAAGTCCAGGTTAAGATCTAAGAGGTCCTGTCATTTGGAGTATATGACCCAGTGGAGAATCACAATATAGACCTCTACTGTTCTGGAGCAAGTCACATTGGAAAAAAAGAACTAAACGCCTTTCAAAGAACAGTTCCTAGTATACAAATTTGTACTTGTGCAGACAGATTGCCTGATGATGGGACACAAACTACCAATGTAGAAAGAACTGCTATAAGCTGGCTTTTATCAGACCCGCCAAGTCATAGGCTGAATTGGCTCAGCAGGAATCAGTTGCAAGATGTTAAGTACTGCATTTGTTACCAAACACAACCATAGGACACAAAATGTCTGTACAGGAAGTGGCCTAGATCCCCCACATTATCTACCACTTTTCTCCTGGCTTTATTGCCTCAGATCACACAAACAGCTGCATGGGAGTCCCTTGACAGAGGAGGAAGAAGTCAAATATTGGTACATAGATGAATAAAATCAGCAGCTTATGCACATTGAAAATGGGTAACAGTTGTACTATAGCCCTATTTAGAAATGACAGACAGACAGTGCTGAGGGGAAATCCTCCAAGAGTGCAGAATTCCAGGTGTTATGCCTGGTCTTCTACTTTGTCTGGAGGTTTCACCATTTAGAATATATAATCCAGTGAGACCCAGGGTTTTACGGACATCTGTGTTGGGAGAAGATACCATGTAAATTTTATGACAAGGCCTAAAGAAGAATCGCAATATAGACATCTGTTGTTCCAGAGTAAGTTAGTGACACTGGAAGCAGAGAACTAAACACCTTTCAAAACACTATTCCTATTAGGCCAATTGGCCCAGGTCCTGAGGTTAGAATTTATATGGATTCACAGGCTGGTTGCTGAATAGAACTAGAAAGAAATATTGTAAGATTGGGTAGAAAAACATCTGTAAAAGAGACATATGGATGGAACTATAGAGAATGATTAGGTGTGAAGATCTGTATCACATGCTAATATTCTCTAGAGAGAATATACCAAAGTTGAAGCTACAATCAATCAGGTAAACGAAATAACTCAGTTGGTACACAGCAGCCAGCCTCTGCATTGGCCACACCTATGCTAACACAGTAAGGTCATTTACAAAGTAGCTACGTTGGCTGAGAGGACTATTATGCAAAAATGCCAAAGCAAGGGTTCTCTGTTCCCAAAGCTGATTTATCTATTGCTGCTGCCTAAATGCAAGAAATAGATAAAGACTAAGTCCTTTATATGTTACCATCCCTCAAAGAGAACACAGACACTTGATAAGTTGACTACATTAAACCCTTTCATCCTACAAGAGATAACAGTCATCTAAAGTGGAATACAATTATATTTCTTTTTTTTTTTTTTTTTTTTGTGAGAGAGAGACAGAGTCTCACTCTGTCACCCAGGCTGGGGTGCAGTGGCATGATCTCGACTCACTGCAACCTGAGTCTCTGGGGCTCAAGTGATTCTCGTGTCTCCCCCTCCCAAGTAGCTGAGATTGCAGGTGTGTGACACCACACCTGGCTAATTTTTGCATTTTTAGTAGAGATAGGGTTTCACTATGTTGCCCAGTCTGGTCTCAAACTCCTGGCCTCAAGTGATCTGCTCATCTAGGCCTCCCAATGTGCTGTGATTACAGGCATGGGCCACCGTGCCCGGCTAGAATAGAATACAAATATATTCTTGATATGAATTTCACTTAATTACAAGACCTAAATCAGCACTGTCCACAAGACCTAAATCAGCACTGATATCCTAGAGCTCATAAAATATGTGATCCCTTACATAGGATCCCACATAACCAATGGACCCACTCTATAGCAAGAAAGTATCATGTTCTGGCACTATCTGGAAGCTAATGACCTCATATGATGCTGGAATAACCTAATGAAGGTATAGCTAAGACACTAGCTACAAAATGATGCCCTATAAGAATGAGACACTTTCAGCCAAGATTCAGTGTGCACTCTCAATCATGATTGTACATTATTGTGTCTACAGTAGAGTATATAAGGCCAAGACCTAAGTAGAATTCACTGTGACCTAATTGAAGAATTTGTGATTTCCTTTTTTACAACTCTAGGTTCTACAACTTTAAGTCCTGTCTCCAAGATTATAAAAGTCAATCTTCCATAAAGAAAAACTAAAAAGGCAATTTGATATTGTGAAGATTTTCAAAGAATGCCCAGCCAAATGTAGAATAAAATAATACATGTCTAAGAAGATACATTGACTATACTTCAGAATAATGGGTCATTATACATGTTGAGGAAGCCTTCAGAATAATCTTATCTGATCCTCTGTATTTATCAATGAAAAGATTAAAGGACAAGGAAGTCTGGGAATTTTTCTCATGTTGCATGACTAGCTAGGGATATAAAAATAAGTATAGCCTTACTCTCTTAATTCTCTTTAAATGTATATCTTGACTTGATGGGGGTACTTATTTGAAAAGTTCCATATAAAAAACTGTATTCTGTATTATTTCTTCTGTTTGTGTTAAGAAAGGTAAAGGAAATGTGTAATGAGAATAAAATTTTCAGTTTTAATTAAACTAATAAAAATAATGGATACAACAGCAAAAAAACATTCAAAATTGTTAATAAATTGAATAGTCAGCTAAAAATCAATTGTGACTTTATATTAGGGAAGCAAAGTAAAAAACTGTGAAGAATACGTATAATCTCCTAAATATTTCCCAGAGATCAATTTAAAGCAAAGAATAAGAAAGAAATATTTATTAAACTCTCCCAAGGGCATATAAACAGAAGAAATTGCAATGAAAAAAATTAATTAAATCTTTTCATAGCAGATTAAATTCAAGAGCTCTTCTAAGACAGTAATTTCTTACTGTAATGTCTGGAGAACAGGAAGAATGATGAAGAAAGCAAAATCCTTTCAAGGTATTAATGGGTAGGTGCTGAACTTTTTCAATCCCATATTAATGGGGGTAGAAATGGTAAGGAGTAGGAGAGCAAGGATATCGATCAGAGATAGGCATTTTCAAAGTTTTAAGGGTTTTTAGTTAGGTTTAAATTTACCCAGGAAACAGATTATCATGTTTTTGATGACCTGTTCTCAAGGTAGTTTTCCCTTTTGTATATGTTTTGGAGATGAGGAGAGTCACTGTATTCTGGAGCATCTTCCTAGCCTGCTTTGTGGCCTAATCTCCACTGTCTCAGATGAGTTCATTAAAGAGTATAAAAGTAGAAAGGAGTCTTAGAGACACTGATGCTATATGGGAAGGCAGTACTCTATGAACAAACATAACGTGAAGTAAAACAAAATCAGTGGCATAAGAGGTAGCTTACATGTAGCAGTGCTGCCCTATCTATCAGAACTTCTGTATCTTCAATTTGAGCCTCATGTAAGAATTTTGATAAAATATTGCACGATAACCATAAAAAGTTACTAAAAAGTGAATTATTTTTAGTAAAATTTCTAATATTGGGACTCTGTCACAGATAGCAATAGCTATTTGCAATATAACTGATTTTTATTACCTCATACTTCTCCTACCACTGCAACATTATATAGATATAATATATTAAATATACAAGATTATATATGTGACATATATGAATATATATATCATACATAAAACCGTATGATTTATGTATATTATTTATTCTTAGGTTTAAATGGGAATACCTGGGAAATTTTTATGTTTCAGGTTTAGGCTGATTTGTATATAACTACTTCGAAGACAGTCAGCTCATTGTGGTATGGTATCTGAGGAGAGAAAAAATACTTTGCCCTAAGATGACAATAAATGTTAATTTATACAAGTAGCATGAATTAGTTGGATTTCTTTTTACATGGAGGTTGAGGAAAGAATGATAAAGAGTTAAAGGAATAACTGTCCTATAATGTCCATGGAGTTGCATCAGAATAGGCTGACATATCCTGGAACCTCTTGCTATGGAGGCTTAAACTATTCTTAATTTTCTTGAACCATGTTGAAACTAATCTGAGCTGAGCGAGTTCCTCTGTGACTGCATTACCTTAGTATATCCTGATGAAACAAAAGAAGTAACTTATAAAAATTCAGCCCCTCACCCATAGATTCATCTATCTATGCAGTGTCAACTATCCAGATATTGTGAAACATGAGTGACTGACATTTTCATTTCTCAACTAGAAACTCTGGCAGATTGTTGACCCAGCTTTCCTCTGAAAAAGTCCTTTTTCTGAACTAGAATCTTATTTTAGAATGATTGGCATATCTTAAAATCAGATATTTTTTGAATTGCTGTGTTATTAGTCTGCTAATTTGGAAAAATAAGAGAAACTGTCAAAAATTTATAGACAAACCATGTTAAATGCTTAATATAAAAGTACACCCTTTAATCATTTTATATCTTAACTGCTGATACCATAAAGTATCAATATAGAAGATTTTTTATTATTATCCTATATCTTCCAAAGTATTTTATAGTTATCGAATTTTCTGCAACTAACTTAAGAGATTTCTAAAACATTAGGCCTTTTATCATTAGCTTTAGTTCTACTGTGAATGAAAGGAGAAAATATTTGAGATACTTCTTTAGAAGCTAAGTTCTTAAGTGAAGAAATCTTGATCTGTTGTCTCTCTTTACACATATATCTCAATGCTGAGGATAGTAGGTGCTTTGTAAGTATTGCTCAAATTAATGAAGGGATAAGAGGAGCTTTGTATGTTTTAACTTAGTAAAGGTTGTAACATTGCCTCTTCAAGAGATTCTAAGACAGACAACTCTCAAGAGCACATGTAGATATACTCTTTAGAATTTTTGAAAGTTACATCAGGTGGTATACCTTTTGTTTTGTTTCATTTTTCATTTTGATGTTGAAAGAATGTCTTAAGGGAATACTTTTTACATAGCCTGTGAGACCCCATATCTAAAAAAAAAATTTAAAACAATTATCTGGGTTCAGTGGCATGTGATAAGTCTGTAGTCCTAGCTACTCAGATGCTGAGGTGGGAGGATCACTTCAGCTCAGGAGTTAAAGATGCAGTGAGCTATGATTGCACCACTGCACTCCAGTCTGGACGACAGAGCAAAACCCTGTCACTAAAAAAAAAGAAAAATATTAAAAGAATATTTGTCACATATCTCTACTTAGAGTTGAATCAGGACAGGCTGCCAAGGCTGGGAACTCTTGCTACAGAAGAGCAGTTTGAACATCCTAGCTTTTAAAAGACCTAGTTATTCTCATGGGATTTCATCGATGACAGAATACACGTGACAATTTTTTTTATGCAATAGAAAACTCCTTGTTTCATTGCATAAAGGAACATTCTGGCTGTGCAATCACAAACCTGTCAAATATCCTGCTAAACAAATAAAATTCTGAAACATAGTAAAGACAGACTAATTAGATAGTCTGAGCATATACACTTAATTTTTCCTCTTCTATGTGGTCTCTTATGACTCTATGTACGTGCATATTTTACACACATACACAAGTGTGTGTGTTTATGCATATATTCAAACACACAAGATTAATTTCTAATATTATGGAAAGAAACAGGAATTCCAAAGTTTATTTAAAATGTAGAAAAGATACAAAGTCGTTAATATCTGATAAATAACATAAAAATTATAGCCCAAATATGACAAGTGAAGAGTGGAGATCCACAAAGCATTAGAGAGAGTACTAAGTCAGCAATCATAGTAATTAATTAAAGAAAAAATTCTAACCAGCTGTCAAATGAGTCCAGCTACTTTCTGTCTACAACCTCTGATACCAAATGGCAATCTAAAAACCAAAAGCTACACCCTAAATGATGTGAACTACTTGCTTGGGGCCAAGCTTAGTTCACAAACAGAATAATGAGAAAGAAGTAGAGAGCTTCAGGTAACTCTGAACAGGTTGAGAAATGGAGTGAGGAGCTAGGGGAGAAGCCATTTCATTAATGGAAGAAATTTACTTATGTTTTAAGTGACAGAAAAAATTATTCCTTATTTTAGCTACTTGAGGGTGTCCTAGGCGTTGCTGCAAGCCTCATACTAATAAACCCTAAGTGAACTTAACAAAACCATTCTTGACCTTTTACACATAGCATTTGATTATGCCTTCTACATAAACAAACTCATATCAGCAATCTAAACCAGTCACTAAGAATCATAAGTCACTTGAGGAAAACAAATAATGTTAAAGAAAAAAATAAATAAATAAATAAATCAAGGTGCCAGGAAAAGGTGCTAAAAGGAAATCCAGGGAATAAAGGAGATTTTAATAAAATTTGTATGCTAGTTATGAGAAATTTGAGAGATGACTGAATCCAGAGAGCAACCATAAGGATTAAGAAAATTAAGCAATCAGAAAGAATTATGGACAAATGGATAAATATTGCCTAAATTAAAAATAATTGACCAAAGGTTGAAAATAAGATCAAATAAGTAAAACTCGAACAGAAAATTAGAATACCAAGACAAGGAAATTATGGACAGCGATTTTTAAAAATGTGCTAAAAAGTTAAGAGATACGAAGGATTAACCTAAGAGGGCTAATATCTTTTTAAGAGAAGTGCCAGTGAGCAGTAGGTAAGTAGGAAAGCAAGGATTTGAACCTGAAGCTTCATGCTTTACAACAGGATATAAAAATACTAAAAACTTTCAGAGCAAAAACATATCTAAAAAACAAAAGAAGGAAAATTATGTCTACATTTCATTAGCAAAATTACATAGTGAACGATGATACTGCAATATTCACAGAGATTTAAGGAAAATTATTTTGAAGCCAGTAAATCCATTATCTGAAATGTGAACAGAACATATCAACTGTTAATTTTAAAGACAAACAAAATTTCAAAACTTGCAAAAGATAAGAAATTTAAATAAAACACATAGGCTCTCTCTGAAATTAGCACTGAAAGAATATACTACAGTCAAAGAAAATAATGTAATAAAATATAACTTTTAAAACTAATAAGATTATAGAACTCACTAAAATGTTTAATAATTTAAAAGTATAAATAATATATTCATAATGTACTTATGAATCATTTGTACTTATGAAATGTAATTGTGTAATGATAAAATATAAATAAGTATTCATACATAAAAAAACAAATTATTATTAACTGCAATAAAACAATCCCAGATGAGCTCAATGTGGGAGATGTGGGGGTAGAAGGAAAGGACAGCATGCTGGGTTATCTATTATTACAAGGAAAATAGGGTGAAGAATGAGAGGATGAAGGAATAATTTATTTATCCTGGTGGTTCATAAAAATATGTTATAAAAATATACATGTTTGAGAAATTAACCACTACAAAATGTTACATATTAAAAATTTAAATTTTCTTAATAAAATTCACTGATTATCAAATTATTAAAGATAGAAAAGTTTCTTTAAAGAGACTCATCTAATATAAAATTTAAAAAAAAATGAGAAATATATATGCCAGCAAGTGCTAATGAAAAGAAAGCTAATTTTAAAATGTTGATGAAATTCCAAACAGAATTTAATTCCATCATGAAATTCCATATTAACAAAATATAACACTAAGAAAATATAAATCATTAAACTTTAATCATGTAAAACTAAAGCTTCCAAATATATAAAGCAGGAGCAGAGAGTGAGAAATTGTCAATTGTAGAAACACATTGGTAGAATTTAATATAGAATTTTCAGAAATAAGCCAAGGTACAAAATAATAAATAAGGCAGAGGATTTGAATGACACAATAAAAGTAGTTTAGCAATCTATTCAACAAATGTCTTTTGAGTACTCACTGTGTGACAGTTACTCTTTCAAGTGTTCTTGATTGGGACACCAAAAAAAAAGAAAAAAACTCGAGATCTAAAGATTTTACCTTCTCATTTTTATAGGGAAAGACAGACAATTGAAAAAATAAATTAATTAAGTACACCACATATGACAAGTTAGTAAGTATTTAAAGAGAATGAGGAGTTAGTAAGTATTTAAAGAGAATGAGGAAAGTCTGCCTGGGTCGGTGAGGAGATTGCAGTTTCACTTGGATTTATTAGGGAAGTCTTTACAAAGAATAAGACATTGAGTAAATGCTCAAAGGAGGAGTAAGAGTTAAAGCTAATAGGAGATTTTGGCTAAAACAATGACAAAATCTGGTTTATATAAAATTGTATGACTGGGTAATTTGGTGGGGTAAATACAATTAAATATAAGTAAGGATGGAATGATAATAACCCATTGGGAGCCTACAGCAATAATTCATGTAAGGCATTATGGTGGCTTGAATGAGCTTGCATCAGTAGAAATAACTAAAAATGACCAAATACTAAATCTATGTTAAAAATAAAACAAAATGGACATACTGATAGATAGGAAGGGAAGCATGGTTTATTTTCTGTATTTATATCTTACCCAATATTCTTATATTCCACAATTTTGTGACTATTAAAAAAATTCAAAATATCTTCCTATATTCATAATGCATAATAAAGAGGAATGATATACAAAACCAAATAGCTTAGTGTATTAGACTATTTTCATGTTGCTGATAAAGACATACCTGGGACTAGGCAATTTACAAAAGAAAGAGGTTGAATGGACTTACAGTTGCACAAGGATGGGGGTGCCTCAGAATCATGGCAGAAGGCAGGAGGAGCAAGTCACATCTAACATGGATGGTAGCAGGCAAAAAAAGAGAATATATAGGGGAATTCCCATTTTTAAAACCATCTGATTTCATAAGACTCATTCTCTCTCATAAGAACAGTACAGGAAAAACTCATACTCATAATTCAATCACCTCCCACCAGGTCCCTCCCATGACATGTGAGAATTGTGTGAGTTACAATTCAAGATGAGATTTGGGTGGGGACACAGCCAAACCATGTCATTCACCCCTGCCCCCTCCCAAATATCATGTCCTCACATTTCAAAACCAATCATGCCTTCCTAACAGTCCTCCAAAGTCTTAACTCATTTCAGCATTAACTCAAAAGTCCACAGTCCCATGTCTCATCTGAGACAAGCCAAGTCCCTTCCACCTATGAGCCTGTAAAATCAAAAGCAAATTAGTTACTTCCTAGATACAATGAGGGTAAAGGCATTGAGTAAATATAGCCCTTCCAAATGGGAGAAATTTGCCAGAACAAAAGAGCTACATGTCCCATGCAAGTCTGAAATTTAGTGGGGCAATCAAAACTTAAAGTTCTAAAATTATCTCCTTTGACTCCATGGCTAACATCCAGGTCACACTAAAGCAACAGTTAGTTTCTCATGGTCTTGGGCAGCTCCACCCCTGTGGCTTTGTAGGATACAGCCTCCCTCCTTGTTGCGTTCATGGGCTGGCACTGGGTGTCTGCAGCTTTTCCAGGCACACGGTGCAAGCTGTTGGTGGATCTACCATTCTGGGGTCTGTTTAATTTTAGAAGAAAGGTGGAAAATCGTTGTACAAAAATTATATGATCTTATACTCAAAAAATACCATTTAAGAAAATGTTATATAAAAGCTAATGTGGAGCCGGGTGCAATGGTTCACACTGGTAATTCAGGTGGATCACCTAAGGTCAGCAGTTCAAAACCAGCCTGGCCATCATAGTGAAACCCTATCTCTACTAAAAATGCAAAAATTAGCCAGGCATGGTAGCACATGCCTCTAATCCCAGCTACTTGGGAGGCTGAGGCAAGAGAATTGCTTGACCCAGGGAGGCAGAGGTTGCAGTGAGCCAAGACTGCACCACTGCACTCCAGCCTCGGCCATAGAGTGATACTCTGTCTCAAAAAAATAAAATTAAAAAAAAAAAGCTAATGTGGAATATGGTTATTGGACTAACCTATTTATGATTGAATACAACATTATATATCAAGTTATATTAAGACAAAGAAACAACAATATGAACTAGAAATGCCATAAGTAACATAAATGAGCAAAATTACATAAAAAAGATTCTTAATTTTTAGTAATTAAGTGCAATGAAAATGAGATAGTTACCACTTAACATTTTGGCAAACATTAAAAAGTTCAATGTACTTATACATTTGTAAGAGTGTAGTATAATATATAGCAATATCTGATAGGAATTTATATCCTAAACATCTACCTATATAGTGATATATAATTACAGAATACCTATATTATGTCACAATTTAGCAGTTTAAAAAATTAGGCAGATCTATATGAACTGATAAGAGACATTTTTAAGTAAATAGAAACAAGTTTTAAAGTTATGTTTGTGCATGTGTATGTACAAATACATAAAGAACTACCCTGCAGGAAACACAAAAGTATTCATAATACTTATGAATTAAGAAGGGAATCAGGTAGAGGAAATAAGTAAAGGAGACCTCTACTGCTTGCATTTTCTGCAAAGTGATTGATTCTTTATATAGTTTGATATATGATAAATTAACATCTAAATACATTTAACACTACACTGGCATTCATGGTCCAACTCAGGAAAATAGCAAGCATTTTAAGCATATTACAGATAATTTAGTACAGAGATTTTGTTACACAGTTGCTGGAAGTACAGGGAGACATTAGAGAAAATGAGACAACTCAGAGATCTCCAACTATAGAAACCCACTACTGCATTAGGAGCAACAGGAAAAATAAAATGAGAGAGAGAGAGAGAGAGACAGAGAGAGAGAGAGAGAGAGAGAGAGAGAGAGAGAGAGAGAGTATTACTATGCTATTACTAGATTTCAGAGGGTGAAGTCACCTGGCAGAAACTGGAATAACCACAGGAAGGATTGGTGGTGTAGACAAGATACTATAGTGTCATAGGTACTGCCTAGATAGAGACTGGAGTACATATGCCCTAGCTTTTTCCTTTTCTTCTCTCCTCTGTGTCATGCTCTGAAATCTCCTACCAGTGTCTCCCACTGGGAAACGTAACCAGCAGCAGCTGACAAAATAACCTGGAAAACTGTTTCCAGAGGTCATCCCACCTGGAACACCTGGCAATATATGGGAAAAATAAAGAATGGGTTTGAAGGTAAACAAACCCTGGACAGACTCAAATGCATATGATACATTTAATTATTTTTTATGATAATTTTTTATATTCTTGCAAACTAATATTTATATTTAACACTCAGCAGTAGATATGCAGAATGTTCAACTGGAAGATATTAATAGAGCATCAGACAAAATAGTCTACATACTCTAACAAAATAAAAACCAACTATAGATGTTATATATGTGCCTACTGGTGTGAATATTTCTCTTCTTTTCTAATATGAAAATTTGTACCACCTAAAGCTTTTAAATATTTAATATCTTATTCAGGACTTGAGAATTCTAGCCGTGTGAGAACTAGCAATGATTTCATTCAAGTAGATATTTTATGTATTCTCCCATGAATCACACTATGAAAATTTCTGATTTCTCTCATTCCGGGGTTAGATTATGATGTAAATTATTCTGGGAAGAAGCCTCACACAAAAGCCATCAAGTGTTTCAAGAGGAAACAGCAGGCTCTCAAAAATCTATGGAAAGTCTAATTGAATCTGGGGAAATACTTGCCTGATTAGGTTCTTTTATTGAATTCTGAAGTTCTAAGAATGAGAGCTTAAATCATTCCCAGTGAATAGAGACAGAAGAAAGTTTTTTAAAAGTCGTTTGGAAGATACAAACATAGTAACTTGCTCATTAGTTATCAAGAAGCTACAATTAGAAATGTCCTTTTGAGTACTGAATATTTAATCTAAAACACTATTTACATCATACTTTATGTATATCAAGTAAAGTCTTTACGTGAGATGGTCTAATCAAGGAATGCCTTGGTCAATTTCTTACGACCATTACCATGAACTATGTGAGTTTTTTCTAATCTGTACTTCCAGCTGTGCCATGCAAATCCAATCTGCAAGAAACTGCAGGACTAATTTTACTAAATACTTTCACAATGATGTTTCTTTACAAGGATAAGCATGAAACTCTTCAGACTTATATTCAAGATACATTATGAAACAATTTTCAATCTGTCTTTTTATACATTAAATCTTATATATTAAGAAAAGCACTGGTAGATTTTTCCAAATGATTACAACTTTCTATATTTCCTGCTATTTTTGTAAAAAGATTATTTTTGTTTTAGAAGACTTTCTCAACAATAGTCAGATAACACAACTATGTATATAAAAATCAATCCATCAGTTAATCCAATAAATCTTTAAAGTTTATGAAGTATTTTTGTATACATATTTTCAGTTATTCCTTCAAAACCATTTATAAGGTAGGTTGGGTGTGGATGAATATGAGATTATTTGAAGCAGATTTGACAGAGAGTAGTACATGAAAAAATCCTGAGGAGGATGAGGCTTTTGACAAAAGCACTTCATTGTTTCTCTCTTTTTCCTTCCTACTAGAATAATAATAATTAAAAAAAAAAAAAAAAAAAAAAAAAAAACAGAAAGCAGGAACTAACAATCTCTAACTTTCCTGGCACCTAAAAGGGTTAAAATTCAAGACAGAAGCTAAAATAAAAGAAGAAACTGAGGCAAGACTTTTATATGAAGACATCACTTTGTGACTGGCAGAGAGAAAATGACTACAAAGCCCAGAGAAATTCCCAGACATGCATAGAAAAAAAGTGACTTTGTTTATTTAGAACACTAAAATAAAGTTGGAGAGAGGAAGAAGTGTTAATCTACTTCCCATTATACTGCTATAAAGAAAAAAAAATACATGTCCCAAATTAAAGAAAGAGTGAAGCAACTCCATTAATACCTGTAGTGCCAACCCCATGACATCTCATTTCTTCACAACCTTGGCTTTCAGTCTGGAAATAATTTATTGAGGCTGAATTTTATGTCATTATGTTTGAAGGAAAACATAAAACGACACTCTTGCCCTGCAATGACTTCCTACAAAGCTCAGAAATACCCTCCTGTCTATGCTTCTCTTCCATAAAGCCACTTCTTTGTAAAAACAGCTGCATTTGTATGCTCAGATGTATAATTTAAAAATCAGACTACGCTCTTCAGAAAATTTCCAAGAATAAGAGATTAACTTGCAAATTTTTCATGGATTTTAAGATCCTGGAGTCTGTGATCCAAGTACACATCAAGTGATGCCAAGAAATCAGGAGGAAAAATGATGAGTAAGCCGTATGTGATGAGCATCAACAGTTAAAAAGTGAAGCCTGCTCCAGGACATGAAAGTCTGTACTAGAATTACATGGATCTTTGGTAACGAAAATATGTATAGTATCATCACACAGTGAACACAAAGGTAATATCTTTAAAATAATGGTGATATAATTTTAAGATGATGAGGTTAGGAGATGTACTTTCTGTTTTTCCTTGAAAAGATAGCCTGGTTTCAGATAAAGAGAGAATTTAAACATTGAATTCTCACTATAAAGGCAAAATACAGGAAAGCTATAGCTCTTTATTAGTATAATATTTACAAATTCCTTAAGTGTATCTTTTAAATGGGCACTATTCTATGCATCAGAGGTATAGAAATGAGCAGATTTGTACAACAGAGCTTCAAACACAGAGACACAAAAACCAGACAGAAAAGAAATAATCAATTTGATGCATATAAAGATCAATGTTTATGGTGAAAGAAACGAACTTGGATTAATTGTGTAACTGCAGAAGGAAAACTTGACAGTACTAGGATTTGAAGTAACTAAATGTGGAATAGCTTTAAGAAATGTGGTTCATTGATAAAGAATAAGCACAACACAACAATAATGTGTTTTTTTAGGGGAAGCAGCAAAGGAGAAAGGACTTACAGGGTGCCTACATAAATTGGTTATGAGTAATATATAAACTGGAAATGGCAAACTGCAGTAGGCCTCTGGGGAGGCAAACTTCTCCATGCCTCATGTTCCAGTGCAGTGTAACCCAGGCTTTGTTACCATAAACATTGTACTCAAGGACGTAAAACTCCTTCAGAGCACTAAAACGTAACCAGACTTGTGGGCTCCTTGTAAGGCCTGAGTTCCACCAGTTGCACATAGATAATAGGCAAAAGATAACCACATGTTTTTGTTTTGTGAAACTCCCAAACCACTACTGTTATCAATCTTTAGAATGACACACCAATTCTGGCTCACTGATTCAGTTCCAGCTCACTGATTCACCCCACGAGCACTCACCCTCTCCCCACTATCACTCCACTGCCTACCCTATAGATCAAAGTGATTGTAACCACTGTGGAAGATCAGAGCTAGGGGCCTTTGCACCCTCCTTTATGCACTGTCCTCCTCATCCCAGGATATGCATTCTTAATCTTTTTCTTATTCCTTTGTCATCATCAAACTTGGGGTACCCATGAGTGGGGTGTGGGGCTGGTTCCCTACAGTAGTTCACTGATAAAGAATAAGCACAACTGGGTATTAGATTCTCGGTATATTTGATTTTCCACTTTCTGGCATCATCTTACAAGACCAATGTCATTCATTTTGATTCTTTTCATAGTTTACTTTTGTGGTTTCCATTTTCCCCTCCCTTAAAGATTGTAATATTATCCCTTTATTCCTAGTACTCTGAAATTTTGCAAAAAATTGTCTTAACATGGGTTTTTTTCTTTTATTGTGCTTGTCCTATTTTCTTTGGAACATTATTCTTTTCCTGCTTAGGAATTTTGACTATTATTTCTGTGAAAATATTATTACTTTCACTTTGTTCAATCTATTCATTTGTTGTTACAATCAAAATGACTTAATTCTCTTTTCCTTTCTCTCTAGGTTTATATATTCTTGACTCTATCTCTCCTCCATTTCTTCACAAATATGATCCATATATATTCATTTTAAATTCTGTTTGTTGCTATTTCTGTAAACTGGCTAAAAATCTAAGAACCCTGGCAATACTGAGGATGCCTAGCAACCAGAACTCATCTATTGTTGGTAAAAAATGCAAAATAGTATAGCTACTTTTGAAGATAGTTTGGGAGTTTCTTATATAGCAAGATGTAGTCTTACCGTATCACCCCAGAAGTCTTGCTGTTAGGTCTTTTACCTGATTAATTTTAAGGTATAAGTATACAATTGCCTATGTATAAATGTTTATAATAGTTTTCTTTATCATTACCAAACACAGGAAAAAAAACAAGATGTCTTTTGATATGGTAGGGATGTTTGTCCCCTCCAAATCTCATGTTGAAAATGTGATTCCAAATGTTGGAGGTGGGGTCTGGTGGGAGGTCATTCCATCAAGGGGTTGGATCCCTGGTGAATGGTTTAGCACCATTCCCTTATGTGATAAGTGAGTTTTTGCTCAGTTTGTTCACAAAAGATCTGGTTGTTTAAAAGTTCGGTACCTCCTCACACCACTCTCTGGCTTTTGTTCTCACCATGTTGACATACTGGCTCTCTGTTGACCTCTGTCATGACTGTAAGCTTCTTGAGCCTCACTGGAAGTAGATGCCAACACCATGCTTCCTGTAAATCTCATAGAACCATTAGCCAATTAGATTTTTTTTCTTCATAAATTACCTAGCCAAAGGTATTTCTTTATAGTAATGAAAGAATGGCTTAACACATCCTTCAACAGGTAAATGGATAAACACACTAAGGCTTACCCATACAATGAAATACAATTCAGAATTGTCTTATTCTATTTTGTATTGCTACAACAAAATGCCTGAGACTGAGTGATTTGTAAAAAATAGACATTTATTTCTCACAGTTTTGGAGACTGGGAAGCCCAAAATCAAGGTGCTGACATCTAGTGAGACCTTCTTGCTGAATCTGTATTTAGCAGAAGGAGAAGCTTGCAAGCTAGCAAGTCAGCTGAATGCTTCAAGAAACCTCTTTTATAAGAGACTTAATCCCATAAATGAGAAGGGAGCTCTCACGACCTAATCATTTTTTAAGGCCCCATACCTCAATACCATCATATTGGCAACACTTAAATATTGGAGAAGACACATTCAAACTACAGCAACGGTTTAAAAGTAATAAGATAAAAGGAAATATTAAGATACAAATGAATCTTAAGTGCATATTGCTAAGTGAAAAAAGCCGTCTGAAAAGGCTTGTTTCAATTAAATGACATTCTGGAAAAGGCCAAACTATTGAGATGATAAACATGTTAGTGCCTGTCATGGATGAGAAGGGAAGGGATTGAACAGGTAAAGCACAGGACAGTGATACTAATTTCATATGATACTGTGATAGTGGATACATGATATAATATGCTTATCAAAATGTATAGACAAAACAATTAACCTTAATGGGTACAAATTAAGAAAACAAGCATTTAGGATCTTGATGAATCTCATGATAAAATGCAAAAGGAGACAATAGAACCTCAATGGATTATATGCGTGAAACAAACTTGCAGTAGGGGTTAAAGAGAAAAGGTAGAAACCTAGCCATATTTAGAAATAAGTATAGTCTCTCAGACTAAAGGCAAAATAAGCTGACCATAAGCACTGTACTCTAGTTGAAGAAGTCATGTGCACAGGAATATGAGTTAACAAATCTGAAACCACAATATATGAATAAAATAATTTAATATTTAGGTAAATTGATGGTGGGTAGTAGAAGCCGAGTTTCTGACTATTGAATGTGAAGTTTCACAGAAGAAAGAGGTGAGGGTGGAACTATCCATGTGGCAATGAATTTGATTTAGAGAAATAACTGAATTCCTGTTGTACTTAACACAGATACACATAGTTTCATGTATGTATGTAT
Organism: Aotus nancymaae; assembly: GCF_030222135.1. Lineage (NCBI taxonomy): Eukaryota > Metazoa > Chordata > Mammalia > Primates > Aotidae > Aotus > Aotus nancymaae. The sequence goes on from NW_026988442.1 coordinate 82,131,348, forward strand.
ATATAATCTGCATAATATACAAACATATATTTTCCTGTCAGCCAAGGGCCTGGAAGCTACAACACTCTCATTTAAAAGATGTATACCTAGAGCCAGATCTTTTTTTCAAATACCATTATCTAGTAAAAGGAACCAGGAATGCTAAGAGAAATGACTTACTCTAGGTCTGGGGCAGAATATACACAAGATGAACAGGGAGCATTTTGTACAACAGAAATTAATAAAGTATTAAATACATACACACACACACACACATAAACACATAGTCTAAGTTTGTTTACATACTGTTATAAAAAACTACCTGTGACTGAGTAATTGATGAAGAGGTTTAATTGACTCACAGTTCAGCAGGCTGTACAGGAAAAACTTCCTTCTAAAGGGACACAGGAATTAATATTCGTGAGTCCATACTGATATAATTATTGAATAAATATATGAAGAGTAAACAAATCTCTCATGCAGAAAAATTCTAGATAATTTATCCAGACTTCATTTTCAAGGAAATAAAGTATAATTCCCTCCTTAAATATGGGCTGTACAAAGTGATTTTCTTCCAAAGAGTGCATTAAAAAAAAAAGGAAAAGAGTAAGCTTACAACGAAGAAACCAAACAAATACTATCTTGGCCTGGTGATCAAGTTTCACCTCAATTGTGACAAGTCTTAATCGTATGAATCCTTGAATGTGATGAAAATGACGCTTCACTTTTATATTTTCCTTGTGAAAACACATACCCCAGTTTAATAATGAGAAACACTTCAGACAGGGCACAGGTGAGAGACATTCTATAAAACAAAGAAAATCTGACAAATTGTCATGGCCAAGAGTAGCCTAAAGAGCCCTCATGACTAATGAGATCTCCAATTTAATTTTAAAATTAAAAAAATAGATTAGGTATAGAGTTAGAAATTTTAATAAAGTATGCACTTCAGTTAATAATAATGTATCAATATTGATTTATTAATTGTGACGAAAGTGCTATGTCAAGTTAAGAAGGTAGTGATAGGGGATCTTAATAAAGTATAGACTTTAGTTAATAATAATGTATCAGTATTTGTTTATTAATTGTGACAAAAGTGCTATATCAGTACAAGAAGGTAGTAATAGGAGAAATCCTGGGTATATGGGAAGTCTTTGTACTGCATAATTTTCCATAAATTAAAACTATTCTTAAATGTTTCTTTAAAGATACTATATGACAATATCAATTCTTGCTTATTGGATTTTTAAAAAATAAAAAAGTTTGACCACTCACTCTATTTAAGAAGCTGTATTGAAATAGGCACAAATATGTACATCCCCTCAGGAGGTAAATTTGGCAATATCTAACTTAAACTACATTGTTCTTTTTTACACTTTGATCTCCCAGCTCTGCTTCTAAGAATTCACTCTGAGACATATTCCAGAAAAATACCTTCCCAGAAAAAGTTTTACTTTTATTTGGCATCATTTATAATGGCAATTATTGGGAAGAAAAAACTGTAAGTTCATACATATGATGTTTGAAAAAAAAAAATGGCACAGCTCATATAGTAGAGTATTACATATCTGCGAGAATGAATGATCTCTATGAAATAAAGTAGAATGAAAAGAGCATAGTGCATATACATGTAATACGCTACAACTCAAAAAAAAATAAAGAAAGAAATAAGCGTTTTAAAATCAGTATCTATTTGTCCTTCCCTTGTGTTGATGTTTTTTATGATCTCTTAGAATAGGGAAAATTATCTAGTATTATATAACTGTTTACAGAAACTTTCAACTATCCTTTCTGATTTCGTCTAACTCTAAACTCTGCTTGTATACACCTAGTGTTTCTGAGAATTGCAACACAAATAACCTGGTTCTTGTGGTTTCTCTTTAAATAAGTTTCATAACAGTTTTCTGAGCTATGTCATCAGTTATTGCTCATTTAATTGATTTCTGAAATCGTTAAACCCTATCTCTGTCATTTTGATACCTGTTATATTTCCTTACCTATTATGGTCATTTAATGTCATTTTAGAAAGAAAAGAGATAAATTAATGTATTCAATAGAAAAGATTTACCCACCTCTAACATCATTTCAAGCAAGATATCAATATAATAATGATGTGTGTTAAAAAGTATATCACTTCAGTTGCTGTCAATAAAAATACTTAGAAGGATCTAATCATAGCAGAGATATCAGAAGGAGGCAATTCCAATCGTGGAAATAAATGAAGATAGCAGCTTGAACAGGGTGTTGTTAAAAAGTGAGATAGGGACAATAGGGTTATTTGGAAACTATTTTGAAGGTACATTATGGCACTTATTGATTGTATCTAGGGGTAATGAAAATGAAGGAACAAATACAACTTTTAATTTTCCAGTGTAAATAATGATTGAGGTTTCTTTCCTGAGAAGATGACTAAATGAGTATATTTGTTGGACTGAGTGTTAGAGGGAGTAGTATTTCAAGGCCTACATTTTAGATGTAATACATCTAAGTTCTGACTGATGAAATCATTTGCAGTATTATCAAAGCAAGGCATCATAGAGAGATACAACTAATTGATATCTACCCTAAGTTGTCCTGGTTCTTAAAAAGAAAATAAGACATGCAACCTTCTCATATTGATTGGACAAAAAGATAACTTTTGGTCAAATAGTAGGTTAAAACAGACTCAAAAAAAGCTTAGCATCCTAATTTTCAGGGACGAGTGTTCAAAAACTGGAATGCTGTTGGTGGAATTATATGGCTAAGAAGGAATTATATGGCTACCGTCTCTGATGGTACAATTGTACCATCAGAGAAGTTATAAAGCTGAAAATAGAAAATGATTTTGGAGAAGACAAAAAAAAACTTTGGCTGTATACTTTTGCTCATAGCCTAAATTAATTAAAAAATCAACACTATAATAGGCGAGTGGCTACAAAATGTTCAATCTTCTGTAAAAAATTGCTAAGCTAATCAATTAAAATACAAATAATTTCATTAACACATTGGATGTTAAGTATGCAAATCTGAACTGCTTGTGATATTCATAATGACATAATGATTAATGTATTCATTATGCATACACGTACCATTCAAAGTTCTCTTGGGCTAAGTGGCAGCAGCTAGAAAATGTACAAGTTTGCCTTATTTTTATAGAGGGATTTCTTTACAATTACACTCAGGTTGCTGATGATTCATAAGTCTATATGTGTGTACAAGTGTTCCATAAAAATAAAGCTATTTTTTCTTCTCTTCGGTGCTTGGTTGATTAAGTTAAAACAAATTATTCCACCACAAGCAGTTTGAGCAGTTCAAAGGAATTAATGTTATCTCTAGGACACATTTACCTTTTTATATAGTCATACAGACCTAGTTTACTCCAATAAATGAATTAACTGAATATATACTGAGCTATATGTGGCTCAGAGTTGAATAACACACAGTGCCTATCTTCGAAGAGACCGTGTCATCAAATTTTATTGCACTTAACCTCCAAAATCTAGTGAAATGGAATTTTGGTGGAGAAAGAAGGGAGGCAAAAAAAGGCATTTTGCATCAGCAGCTAACAGTTAACTCTCTCAGCTTCTACCAGTTAGTCTATGTACTTCTTTCATGTAGGAGAAATGCTAGGTTGTGAATATAATCCTCCAACACACACATTACCCCTCCACCCAATCATTTGCCGCCTGTCTCCTTAGTGAGGTAGTGGGAGAAACAACTGGTGCATCATGTAAAGTTGTAAGTGCTCATTGATGACAGCAAACAAGATGCATTTATCGCCCAGAATGGATTTTCTGTGGAAATTCTGATTCTGATTGTAGCAATAAGCAGATATTGAGCACAGCAATTTTTCATGGAAGTGTTGTGCCAATTTTTGACACACTGTTCTCCAAAAAGTCTACACTGCTTTTATTTTTAAGCTTCAATTGAATGCTCTAAGGATGACATCAAAATCTGAGCTGTAATTCTTCACTGAATTCCCCTGATGCCACTAGGTATAGGGCACTAAAGTCTTATTTGTATGCCAAAAAGAAGAAAGAAGTCCAAAGGAGCAAATTGAAGAGTGCCCTCCTATTTGAAAATATTTATTCAATTATTCATTTTTAACAAGCCCCAAATATAGATATGCAAACCAGATGAAACATACCAGATGAAACATGCCAAATGTGTGTGTCTGTTTGAAATAATGTAATAAATTATGTCAGTCTCTACAGTTTTACCCCCAACTTCACGTTTGTATTTTATTTCCCCTTCTAGAAAAAATGACAAAGTTCAAAGGAAATATGTATTGTGTGCCATCAGTGGTAATACATAAGAGCAGAAGTGTCTTACCATATATCAGCTCCAATATTACAAGGCAGAGGCAGAACCATTTCATTGAGAGAAATGTGTTTTCATTTCAGGTGGTGAAATCAACTTCTATTACTCATATCTAGACTTAACTGCTTCCCATTACTGAAGCCAACACTTGAAAGATTAGTATTCTCTAATCGGGTAATTAGACGTGATGATGCCTGCTAATATAATCACAACTTCTGCAGAAACGGTTCTTCTGTCCTGTTGTTTACACTGTTAGAATGTCTTTAACGGAACTGTGGGAGGGGAGAAAGCTCACCATTAAGCAACAAGATCTGGAGATGGAACCGCTCATGATTTGGTCCCCTGGTTTGTCAGCCTGCATTTCATCATCTATGAAATAACAGCCTTCTTAATGTTCATTTCATGCCCAGTTATTACGTAGGATCTATATATTTTCAAATATTTCCTACTTAACCATTGAGGCTAAAAAACAGGAAGAATCTAATTGCTAAGATATTACAGCACACCTCATTTCTTTGCTGTTTGTGGGCATTTCTGGGCTTATAATGTGACAAAGGTCACGAGGTGATGGTGGAGTGACCTAAAACAAAAGAAATATTTGCATCTCACAATTAATCTCTTAAGATTTTGCTGGAAAAAAATACTATTTAATTGATTTTTTTTCCCAGTAGTTCATAATGACTGCATAACAAGTAGTTAAAGTTAATCCTAGAAGCAACAAATAGAAGCGTAACCTGTTTCTTTCTTTCACCTGGTTAAAGAATAGACCAAAAACACTTCAGTCCAGTCACATAGGGGACATTAACACTCAAGTACCAGTATAAAAATGAGGTTCCCGAACTGTGAAGAAAAAGAAATGAATCTAGAACTTAAGTATCCTGGCTTTTTCTGTTTAAGGAGACTGAAGGTAGGACCCCAGTCTTCTCTGGCTTGTAAGGTTTCTGCTGAGAAGTATGATGTTAGGTTACCTGATGCTTTTGTCTCATTACTCTTAGAATTCTTTCCTTCACGTTGATGTTAGGTAGCGTGATGACGATACACCTCGGTGAAGATCTTTTGGCAATAAAAGGTAGCATGATGACTATACATCTCGGTGAAGATCTTTTGGAAATAAATTTCCCAAGAGTTCTTTGAGCTTCGTGGATTTGGATCTCTAAATCTCTAGCCAGGTCAGGGAAGTTTTCCTGAATTATACTCTCAAATAAATTTTTCAGACATTTTCTCTTCTCCCTCAGAAACACCAATTATTCTTAAGTTTGTCTATTTTACATAATTCCATATTCTTTGAGACTTTGTTCATTTTTTTAAGTTATTCTTTCTTATTTTCATCTGATTGGCTTAATAAAAAAGGCTTGTCTTTAAGTTCTAAAATTCTTCTTTCGTTCTATTGTTAAAAATTTCCACTGCATTTCATAAATTCCCTACATGTATCTTTCATTTGCAGAAGTTCTGATTGGTTTGTTTTATATCTGTCTCTCTAGAACATTTTTCATTCGTATCCTGAACTCCTCTTTAAATTTCTTTATGATGGTCTTCGCCTTTCTCTGGTATTTTCTTGAGTAGCTTAATAATCAGCCTCCTAAATACTGTATCTGGTATTTCAAAGATTTCCTCTTGGTTTGAGTCCATTGCTGAGGATCCAGTGTGATCCTCTGGGGTTTCTATAAAACCCTGTTTTGTTGTGTTATCAGAGTTACTTTTTTGGTTCCTTCTCATTTAGAGGGATTATGTCTTCAAGGGATCCAGTAATGTGACCTGTCCTAAAGCCCGCCAGCAGTGAGTAGCAGCACCAGCTCTAATGGAGGTGGAAGGGTAGTGACAGAGATTTCTTGGTTATAGGTAGCATTAGTTTGTTGGCTTTCTCAAATGCCAGTTATAGTAGTAACGAACTGATCACATAGACAGACTTACAACCTCCTAGTTAGTGGTGATAACTGAGGTTGCACAGCTGTTTTCTTCTTCCTGGGTGCAGTGGTTTTCTACCAGGAAATGCTATAATGGATTGTTGGTTGGCCTCCAGCCAGGAGGTGACACTTGTAAAAGAGCATACTCTGTGGTAGCAGCAGTGGGATTTTTAAAAGTTTCTATCCTTTGTGTTAAGCTATCAGGGCAGTTGGTGGGGCAAAGCCAGGTGGGGGCTGAGTAAGGTGGATTTGCACTCTGAATCTCTGTGTGTAGGGAAAGCAGCAGCCCCTGTGGGTGTGGGGGTATGGGGGTGGTTCTCAGGTCACTGGGTTGACGTTCCAGAGAAGATAGTTGCTGCCTCTGCTGCATGGAAGAGTTTGCATGGGCAATGGGGAATAGCAGATAGCAGTAAGCCGCACACAGATCCCACACACTTGGCACAGTAGACCCCACTCGCTCAGTGTGTCACTAACAGCAGTGAGCTAAGTTTCAGGCAGCTTGCACTCAGAATTCATAAATGCCTCAGGTCATAAGCTTTCCCTGTGAAGATAGCAACTGTGGCTTCCAGGATACACCCCTCCCCGTCTACCCACAAAGGCAGGTGCCTGGCTCCTGTCCTTGTGGCTACAGCCTGCTTTTCACTTGCCCTTCCCTAGCTGTGGCCAAGAAAGTTTGTCTCCACCCAAGCTTGTATTACAGCAAATCACAGTTGAGGGCTTCTTTCAACCTATGACAACTGCCGCCACTCTCTGGCTAACCTCTGCAGGGTCCTCTGTGACAAACAATATGGAATGGCATCCCTTGATCTATGCTTGAGACTGGCAGTGCAGGCAGATGTCTTCTCTGTGTCGTTCCTACTTTTATATTCCACAACCCTCCCTAAGTCAGTTCCTGTGCTGGGTAGGGTTAATGCCACCCTCTGTTGCATAAACTTTCAAGATCCCTGGTGAGAGTGTGTATCCTGAAGACAGCCTCCCTCCCTCTCACACTCTGGGAACTGGCAGTTCTTTGCCTAAATCATGGTGTAGGCTGCAGCCTGGTATTTCCTTCAAAGGGCCTGTTGATTCTTTCAGTTTTCCTTTTTAATTCCTGCATCACTTATTGAAAAGAAGTGTTTATGGTGTGAATTTCTAAAACTATTTTGTCTTTTCAAGTGGGAGAGGTATGCTGGCAATGCCTCTAGTCTGCCATGATGAAACAAAAAAACCCATGAACACCAATTTTTGATTGGCTGTCTTTAAGAAATTGGAAAAATTCAAGGATTGGATATTTTAACATTTTCAACTAGGAGGTAGAAATTTTAAGTAGTACTGGAGTTTTCACTGGCGAGGAAGGAAAAATCACTCAGAAAATATGTCAGTGAGAAGAAAAAGGAGTTAGTCATTTTTGTGGTCTTAAAGTTTCCTTGTTTAATTTGGAAGGACTGTTACAGTCTGGTTGTCTGCAGTATAATTTTTTACTTTTTCAGCACTACATAGAAACTCATGAATGTTTTATTATACCCCAATTTTTTAAAGTATAGAAGTAAAAGTGATCTTTGCCACAGAAACAATGTCCATATAGGTTTATTAGCATATTTGTAGAAAGAATCAGCATAAATCATCTGGTTTACAATCATTGTATTATAAATATAATATTTTTCAGTTGTTCTAAATTTCCTTTATGATTGTTAATTCACTGAAGAAACATCTTTGAACTGGGTCTACTAAATAAAAATATAAACTATATATTTCCATTTTCAGAAAAAATATTGATCTAAATTTCACATGATTTTGGCTGTGTGAGCTACATAAACTCTCAATCATGAACAAATACAGTGTTAAGACTCCTGTTAAAATATTTTCTTTAATTATTTTATTTCAGATGCTTGCTTATATATAAACACCTTTGAATTAAGTTAGGTGAAAGAGTACAATGTAGCAGCCATCCTTTACCAGTTACTCTTCAATATAATTTTCAATCTTGTGGCAGAAAATAGATAAAGGAATATGGCAAATATACGTAATCACAGGAGGGACGAGGAGGATGAAAAAGAGAATACATAACTCAGACTAAGACCAGAAAGACTCCAAAGACATATACTTGAGCTGAATGTTGAGTGTAAAAGATAAAGTTAGAGTAAGTGAAGGGAAGATATTCCCAGTGGAAGGAACATCTTGTGAGAAGACATTTAAAGAATTAGATGATATTTTATGAGGGACACTCCTACATAAGTATTTGCACAGAACCTGGTAAAAAGTGAGCATTTATTTAAAAACTCATGAATTAATCACCTGTGTAAATCACAGTGTTGAGAAACTCTTTCCACACACATCAGCCTCGCTTACAGGTCTGTGAGATGACTTGCAGCTTGGGAAGGAAGCACCCACTCTGAGTGAAGTGAGATTCTGGAGTTACTGACATGCAGTTTCCACTATATTCAACCTTCTCCAATCACAAGGCAAAAAATATATGTTGTAACACACAGATATTCAGCAGAAATTTTTAAACTTGTATTGACATTTAGGCCAGCCAAACATATATTAAAAACTAAAATTTCTATGCCAGTTAACTCTGAAACATTTTTCCTCACTACAGCAATAGAATTAAAGTTACATCTCCTCACAGGTCAGTCAGTGAGTATACATCCAGAACTCTGCTAGATACTATGAAGGGTTCAAGAAAAATAAAATGAATTATCCTTAACCCTTACTTTATAATTAACAGCAACGAAGGTTACAGACCAGTATAAAAAGGATGGAATCAAATGTGAAAGTTTATGATACAGAGAGTAAAAGCTGTCAGACTAAAGAATAGACATCACTGAAGCCTAAAAATAACAAAAAAGGTTTATAGATGATATAAGATTTCCATAAGAACTATGCTATATGAGAAAAGTGCTTATGACCTATTGAGATCCAGCAGAGAAAAATGATCCTGATTTAAAGTCACGAAGATGTTCAGAAAACATTCAGAACAGAAAAATCGCATTATGTTAATAACACATCATGAAAGCATTAAATTCATTTTGCAAAAATTATAAACTGAAATTTAGAACAATTATTGGGAGAGAGATAACTGTTTTCTGTTTATCTGGGGAAAATCATTGGGACTTGTAATAAGTAGATTAGTTTCCATTAAGGATCTTGTACTATAAAAACAAAATAAAAAAAACGAAAAATCAGGTGTTATGTACAGTTCACTTGCTTCCAAAAATTTACAAATGGCATACTCATGCAGATTGCAGAGACTCCATCGAGTAAAATTAAGTAAAATGTATCACTGAGAGGCACTAAACCCAGCTGCATTTCATCACTCTCTGCTGAGTGGCAGAAATCCAGTTCTCTTTCAAGCATACCAAAGGAAAATATGTAAGAGGTTAAGAGAATTGTAAGAAGAAAACTGCTCACTGATGCCAAGCTGGAATGAATCCTGCACCCCAAACTGATTATGTAAAAGAAAAAGAGGGCCAGTAAATAATCCAGATGGATCTCTTTGTCAATCTTTTGTTAGTCAGTCAAGAATTTAAGCACCTACTGTATGCCATGTAATATCCTAGGTATTCGGAACACAACCATGACTAAATAAAAAGCTGTGCCTTTAGAGTATATATATTTTAATAAATGGAGCAATCTATAAACAAAGTCTGACATGAAAAAGAAAAATTCAGATTAACAACTCTTAAATCAGTAAAACTACAGGATACAAAATCAACAAATAAAATCAGTAGTGCTTCTTATATACAAATAACAAAGTAAATGAAAAAGAAATCAAGAAGACAATCCCATTTACAACAGCTGCAAAAGGAAAATTAAATAAATATTTTTAAAACCCTAGGAATAAATTTAACCAAGAAAATGAAAGACTTCTACAAGAAAAACTGCAAAACACCAATGAAAAATTGAAGATACAAACAAATATAAAAACATCCCATGCTCATGGATCGGAAGAATTCATACTGTTAAAATGACCATATTACCCCAAACAATCTACTGATTCAATGCAATTCCTATCAACATACTAATGACATTTCTCACATAATTGGAAAAACAGTTTTAAAATTTCCATGGAATCACAAAAGACCCCAAACAGCCAAAGCAATCTTGAGCAAACTGAACAATGCTGGACACATCACACTACCAGACTTCAAAATATACTACAGAACTATAGCAACCAGAATAGCACTGTCCTCGCATAAAAACAGAAACAAAGACCAATAGAATAGAATGGAAAATGCAGAAACTCACATATCGATAGCCAACCAATTTTTGACAAAAGTTTCAAAAAACGTACATTAAGGAAAAGAAGATCTCTTCAACAAATGGTGTTAGAAAAATTGGATATCCATATGCAGGAGTATGAAACTGGATCCAAAGCTCTCAGCCGATTAAAAAAAAATCAACTCAGTCCCAGCATAGTTGCTCACACCTGTAATCCCAGCACTTTGGGAGGCCAAGGTGGGTGGATCACTTGAGGCTAGGAGTTCAAGATCAACCTGGCCAACATAGTGAAACTCGTTCTCTACTAAAAATATAAAAAAATTTAGCTGGATGTGGTGATTCATTCCTATGATCCCCAGATACTTGGGAAGTTGAGGCATCAGAATCACTTGAACCCAGGAGGTGGAGGTTGCAGTGAGCTGAGATCATACCACTGTACTCCAGCGTGGGAGACAGAGCAAGACTCACTCTCAAAAAATAAAATAATAGAATAAAATAAAAATGAACTCAGCATGGGTCAAAGGCCTAAATGTAAGACTTGAAGCTAAAAAACTATTAGAAGAAAACTTACGGGAAATTCTTCAGGACATTGGTCTCAGAAATAATTTTATGAATGAGACCTAAAAAGCAGAGGTAACAAAAGCACAAGTAAATAAATGGAATTATATCAACCTAAATAGCTCCTTCACAGCAAAGGAAAAAAAAATAAACGGAGTGAAAGGCAATCTAAATAATAAGAGAAAATATTGCAAACTATTCATCTAACCAGGGGTTTTATATATATACATACATGATATATATATGCATAAAAAATATATTTATATATAAATGTATATATATACACATATACATATATGTTTTTTGATGTGAAGTTTGAGTTCACATATACATGATATATATATGTGTGTATATATACACACATATTTATGTGTGTATATATACATAATATGTTTATGTATATATACATGTATCATATATAATGATATATATATAAATTTTATATATAAATTTATACATATAATATACATATATACTTATATATATCACGTATATATATATATGAACTCAAACTTCACAACATCAAAAAACAAATAATCCAATTACAAAATGGACAAATGATCTGATCAGACATGTATTAGAAGAAAACATATGAATGACCAGTAAACATATGAAATAATGTTCAAAATCACTAATCATTAAGGAGATGCAGATCAAAACCACAATGAGGTCCCACTTTACCCAATAGGATGCCTATTACTAAAGACAAAAATAAAAACTGCTGGTGAGGATGTTGGGAAAAGGGAACTCATACACTGTTGGTGACAATGGAAACAAGTATAGCCACTATGGAGGTTCCTCAAAAAACTACAAATAGAATTACCACGTGATACAGCAATCCCACTACTGATTATTTATCCAAAGAAAAATAAATTGGTGTATCAAAGAAACATTTGCACCCCATGTTTATTGCAGCACTGTTCACAATAACCACGATATAGAATTGACCTAGGTTTTCAACAATAGAGTACTATTCCTCCATAAATATGAATGAAATTCTATCATTTAAGGCAACATAGATGGAACTGGAGGACATTATGTTTAGTGAAATAAGTCAGGAACAGAAAGCTAAACTCTGTATGTTCTCATTCATATATGGAATCTTTAAAAACTTAATTTCATAAAAGGGAAAACTGTAACAGAAGACACTAGAGGCTTGGAAGGGAAGGGGAAACGGGGAGGGATAGGGAGAAGTTTGTTAAAGGATTCAAAGTTACAGCTACAAAGAAAAAATAAATCATAGTGTTCTATAGCACTATAGGATGACTGTAGTTAACAATAATATGTAGTTTCAAATAGCTAGAAAGATGATATTGAACGTTCCTAAAACAAAGAAATGATAAAGCTTTGAAATGACAGATATGCTAATCACCTTGATCTGATCACTGTACGTTACATGTATCATATCACTACATACTATATAAATATATACAATTATTGTATGTTCACTTAAAAAATTTAAAGACCTAAATGATGTTAAGAAGAACTTGAGTAAGGTACATTCTAAGAAGAGAGCAATTGTTCTTTTTAGTTTTTCATTCATAATTCTTTCATACAAACAAACAACAACATAGTTATCAAGCTCTAACTATGCCCAGGCATTATTCAACAGTATTAGAAAGCAATTATAAATAAAATAATCAAAGAAGCCATAGTTTAATAGAGAAAAATATGCCCAAAAGGAGAACGGAAAAAGTGAGGTGTTTAAAAAAAACCGTCATTTGTTTTTTTGTCCAAGTGTCAGATAATCAGAAAGCAACAATAACAAAAGACGCCAGGATCTATATGTTGTTAAGGCATTGTAACAAAGTTCACCCACTTCTTTCCTCTTTTACTTCTTCTATAGATTCTATTTGCTTGTCTATAGAATTGGGGGAAAACTTTTTTTTTTAAATATGCTTTTTCTCATTTTTGCTAAGTATAGTCTCTACATTAAAATTTACCCATTTTATTTATACCTTTGGTTAAGTTTTGACCAATTTTACATCCATGTAACCACCACCACAATCAAGTTAGTCAACAATTCTAGCCCTCTCTAAAAAGCTTTCTCATTACGTTTTATCAATCCACCCCTACACCACCAGGCTACAAACTTTTCTGTAATTTTTGGACTTCTATGATTTTGGTTGAAAATGGTACACTGTGGATAATAAATGATACAGGCTAGTTATTCTGCATTCAGTTGTGTTCTTATGAGGACTTCTTTTCTTCTAGCAGTATTTTAACCAGAGTACATTCACACAGCAAATTTGTTTCTGCCTTGCTCAGCAGCTAATAACCCTCCTCAGTTCTTTCGGTTTCCAGCCACTGTGTTTTTTTCTTGCCTGCTCCCCTCACCTCCCTGCCCTCTCATCTCCCCTGAACCTGTATAGTTTGGTGGTTGGCTAAAGATTTGAGAAGTTGATATTCACCCTTAGGAACTCCTTTTCTCTGTGATTTCATTGTTTTCAAGCCTTGCCCTCTACCTTTCCAGCTGCTCTGGCAGGTCCAAGCTCTATTCTACTTCCTCCATCCAAACACTTCCTGCCAGGCTCAACTTTGAGCAATGGGGATCACATTTCAACACAAGATTTGGAAGGGACACATATTCAAACCATATCATTATTGCTGTTGCTCTATTTAATATTTTCTTCAATTAATAACTATAATTTACAAAAAAGCTCACCCCAAAAATGTACTGAACAATTACCAAAATTCAGAACCAAGAAAAACTCTTAATAACATATTGCTAAAACAAAATAAAGACATAGAAAATTAGACAGTAATTTTTCTGAGATCAGAGTTCCTGATTAATTTATGTCTATTTATTAAAAATTACATCCTGGATAATGTCTACTCACTATATACTATGGAATCTGTGTTTAGTACCACACAGCTAAAAAGGATCACCAAATTCTGCTGTGTAGAGAGTCCATGGAGTGAGATTCAGTGTCATCACTATTTTCTCACAGCTGATATTCAAGTTAAAGAAGAGAGAAGCTGACAAGGAGAAAGTTGGCTAGGCTCAGGTGATCAATTGTAATGTGTATTTAAATACTTCTGAGTGATTTATTTAGGATTGCAACAGCTAATATTTATTCAGTACTTAGAGTGTGCTAGACACTGTAGTACACTTTACATATATTACCTCGTTGTAATTTTGAAAACAATAGTGATTTAGAAATCATTCTCTTTTTTTTTTTTTTTAACAAATAAACTCAGGCAAACTCAGATTAAGCAACTTTCTTAAGTAACTTAAGCAAGTTTCATCCCAGTAATGTGTTTTTTTTTCTTTTTCTTTTTTTTTTTTTTGTCACCCAGGCTGGAGTATAATGGTATGACTTCGGCTCCCTGCAACCTCTGCCTTCCAGTTTCTAAGCCATTCTCCTGCCTCAACCTCCCAAGCAGCTGGGATTACAGGCGCCCTCCACCACACGCAGCTAATTTTTAGTAAAGGCAGGGTTTCACCATGTTGGCCAGGCTGGTCTTGAACTCCTGACGTCAGGTGATCTGTCCCCCTCAGCCTTCCAAAGTGCTGGGATTACAGGCGTGAGCCACAGCCCCCACCACGGTCTAATGTGTTTTCTATTGCCTGATCTGTTGACAGGTTGAAGAATCACATGATGAAAACAGACCGAACTCACAAATCTCACCAGTGTGCTACTTTCTTTAAATCGTGGCTTCTTTGCTGATTTCTTCCCTTTTTTCACCAAGTTGCTAGGAGACTCCCCCATGCATGTGTTTGTTTAGAAGTCATCCAGCGATTACATCCAGATTTGGGGGTCCACCTTCCTTCTGTGGCTCTTTCTTTTTGAATACAATCTACAAATTTTCAGCTTCTCTGCCCGCCCCACCGTGATCTCGTTCCTCTCCTTTTCTAGCCAGTTAGGCTGCAATTACTTTCAGCTGGAGATAGGAGGTGTTGCGTAGTGACCACAAGCAAAGCAGCAACAAACTCATGATAGTTATCTAACTGAACACAATCTTTGAGGAGTAAAATTTCCTCCAATTTCTATCTGCTTTGTGACTCTTTCCAAGTTTGTCAAATTGATATTATTATATGTGTGAGTCCACTTGTGTTTGTATAAACGAGTATCTGAGACTGTGAAATATATACAGAAAATATAATTATTTTGACTCCTGGTTCCACAGGCTCTGTGAGATGCATGGCACCAGAATTTACTCCTGGTGAGACCTCAGGAGGCTTACAATCATGGTGGAAGGTGAAGGGGGAACAGGAGAGTTACATGGCAAGAGAAGGAGCAAAAGAGGGAGGAGGAGGTGCCAGGTTCTTTTAAAAAAAACAGCTCTAGCATGAACTCATAGAGCAAGAACTCGCTCATTATCTCAGAGAGGGCACCAAACCATTCATGAGGGATCTACTTCTTCATCCAAACACCTCCTGCCAGGCTCTACTTCGAGCACTGGGGATCACATTTCAACACAAGATTTGGAAGGGACACATATTCAAACCATATCATTATTGCTGTTGCTCTATTTAATATTTTCTTCAATTAATAACTATAATTTATAGAAAGGCTCACCCCAAAAATGTACTGAACAATTACCAAAATTCAGTACCAAGTTTAATTTTATTAAACTCTTAATAACATATTGCTAAAACAAAATAAAGACACAGAAAATTAGACAATAACTTTTCTGAGATCAGAGTTCCTGATTAATTTATGTCTATATCTGAAAAATTACATCCTGGATAATGTCTACTCACTATATACTATGGAATCTGTGTTTAGTACCACTCAGCTAAAAAGGATCACCAAATTCTGCTGTGTAGAGAGTCCATGGAGTGAGATTCAGTGTCATCACTATTCTCTCACAGCTGATACTCAAGTAAAAGAAGAGAGAAGCTGACAAGGAGAAAGTTGGCTAGGCTCAGGTGGATCAATTGTAATGTGTATTTAAATGCTTCTGAGTGATTTATTTAGGATTGCAACAGCTTATATTTATTCAGTACTTACAGTGTTCTAGACACTGGAATACACTTTACATATATTACCTCATTTTAATTTTGAAAACAATAGTGATTTAGAAATCATTCTCTTTTATTTAAGAAATAAAATCAGGCAAACCCAGATTAAGCAAGTTTCTTGGTCTCATACTACTAATAAATACTAGGGCCAAGATTTGAATCTCAAAATCTCTGATCCCAAGGACTTCATTTTTAATTACAGTGGTAATTGTTTAAACAGATGTTTGTTAAATAAGTCAATATATTCAGTAGAAAGAGCCCTTTGTAAAAGTGCATAAAAATTATTATAAGAAAGAGGATTAAAATCTGTATTATGTGAAGAACTATTCCAAATAAATAAGAAAAAAATTAAAATTTTAATATCCTGAGCAAAAACAATTTGCAAAGGAGAAAATAGACTGTCAATTGATGTGCAGAACAAAAATTAGTCAAATACTTAATATTGATTCAAGTATGTAATTATTCAAATATATGGAAAACAAAAATAACAAAAACCTATTTTATAAGGTTCACAAAGATTAATAATATTGATAAATGCCTACTATTTTAAAAAGTGAAAATGTATTCTGATACATTGTTGATGAAGATGATTTTTGGTGGTCCTTTCTGAAAGACATCTTGATAATACGTAAGCCTAAAAATATCCATTTGCCTTGACTCATCAATTTATGTAAAAGTTATTCCAACTATTGACTTTTTTTTTTTTGAGATAGAGTTTCATTCTTGTCCAGTCTGAAGTGCAGGCACGATCTTGGCTCACTGCATCCTCTGCCTCCTTGGTTCAAGACATTCTCCTGCCTCAGACTCCCTAGTAACTGCGATTACAGGCATGTGCCACCACACCTGGCTAATTTTTGTATTTTTAGTAGAGACTGGGGTTTCACCATGTTGATAAGGCTGGTCTTGAACTCCTGACCTCAGGTGATTCACCCACCTTGGCTTCCCAATGTGATGGGATTACAGGCATGAGTGGCTGTGCCTGGCCAACTACTGACATGTTTATATAACTAAACATTAAAATAATATTTTATAAAAAAATTAAAATCAATCTAGGTATACAATGCTCAAGAGAAGCAAATCAAGTATGGTGCTTTAAATCAAGGAAATATTATGCAGTCAGAAAACAATTCTGTAGATTTTGATGAGTATGGGAACTATGGGCTATTACTGTAAATAAATGAATTGGACTTGTCGTAAAGCTACAGTTTACATTCTAAATCATTTGTTTTAAAAAAAGAGGCAGGAAAAAATTAGGTTATCCAGGACTACCCTGGAATGAAGCACTTGTGTCCAAAGATTTGAGTAAGCAACAGGGGCCACTCTATTTTACTAAACTGTTACTGTAACTGAGACTTCTGAGATTTCAGTGCCCCAACATTTTTAGTTGGGGTTGAAATAATGAAAATTTTGATTAGGCTCTTGCTTGCTTGCACAAAAGCCCCAACATCCCTTCTTATAAACTGCTGATGTATTGTCTTTTTAAGTAGGAGGAGCTAATGTAAAGGTCACATAATATTTTTGCAGAAGGAATGAATGCCTTTAGGAGCACTGCAGCCAGCTACTGATGCCTACAAGTTTGGTTCCTCAATATCTGAGTTGGAAAAGGACAGACTTTTCAGTGAGGAATCCCTAAACCTCCCCTCTTTTCACTGTCTAGCTACATAAAAACTTCCTGCTGCTTCTTTTTGTTAAGATGGATTTGAGAGATCTTGCTCTTCTGCTTTGGCCAAATTGAACCTTTATCTTCAAGCACTGTGTGTCAGTGTTTAGTATTAGCTGTGCACTAGATACACAAGTCTATATTTTGGGTTCTTCAACATTTCTGGGGACCACAGCAGAATACTGTGCTCATAGGTGAGCAGCCCAAGCATGATATGAGCACACAGGGCATCCCTGCTGCTGTTCTGGAGTTTTGCCTGGGGAACACTTCTCATCACTTCCCTTCTTGCTGGGGCCAACAACCTTCAGGACAACAATCACTTGGAGTGGAGATACATGCCAGACTTCAGTCTGCTTTCAGTTTTGCCTTTGCTGGGTGAGTCACTTTGACATGAACAGCTGTGACTCTGTGTCTCTCCATCTGCATTTTGTTAGTTGCTGAAAAGAGGGACCCTTATTTGGGAGAGTTGAGGAAACTGCTGGACTCCATCCTTTTGTCCTGCAGGAATTTGATTTTATTCTTTGTGTAAGCATTTGTATTATTTGTATGTTAGTGTGCAACTATGGGAAACTCAAATTTGATCCCCAAATGCCGCCCTTTGGAGTACATTCTCCAGAATTGTATTGCTTTCAGTTAGAAACCAATGAAGCATAAGAAGTTATTTTCTTTTACAATAACATCTTGCCACAATATTACCTAGATTCAGGTAAGACTCAACTGGTCCATATGTTTCACGGGGATGCTCACACTAACAGTACTGGAAAAGCCATCTTCATCAGGTCAGAGCAATGGGTAACTTACTCACTAATCACAGGAAGTCTTTTGGCTTACATGTTTGAGCTATGGGAAAGTTCAAAGGCATGCCAGGTCTTCTACAGGTCCAGCTGGTTACATATTATGGTCCATGCTTCTGCACATATTAAATAGATAGGCAAATTATAGCAAAAGAAAATTCAGAGTTCAAATGGTCAACTTGCAACTGCAGTGTTAAACTGTAGAGTCTTCTAAAGCTCCCTGTTTCTCTTATTTTTCTGCTTGCTTCAATTCTGCTGTTACTAGCTACTGGCACTGAGATAAAACTCAGTTTTATGATACTACTAATTAAAGACCACTTTGAGATTCTGTTTCTCTTATTCAATTCAGCCAGTTCTCCCTAAAAATGTAAACACTGGAATTCATTTGAAACTGAAGGGAAAAAAAGGGTAAAATAGGTTACTGTTTTGCCCAAATTTTGGTCTCATAGCCTTCATTTGTTTATCTGTGAGGGCAAATAAAGTTTAGACATGTTAACAGGTTCTAATTTCATCAGAAATTATTTGAATCTAGCGAATTTTTGTAAACTAGGGATACTGTGCTGATATCGCGTGACTAGCGTTCTGAGGTAAAAGCTATTGGATCATTGTTTATATGTGTGTGAATATGTGTTAACATGTTTTATGTGTATGTACATATATTGTCCTATATATTGTGTCTATATGGTATCACATTGGTTTATTATTAAAGGAGTGCTTATAAATTAAATAAGCCCCAATGCTTTCCAAGTTCACATGACTTAAATAAATCTTGAATAAATAGGCTAATTTTTAAGTTGTAGGTACATGGACCATTAATGGATCTTTTAACTATGTTATTATTATGTGATTTAGAACTGTTTCATAATAGAAAAAGAAAATGGGAACAAATTCCATATATGCAGGCTTTCATGTTACTGCTTCAGAATGAGTTCATACAATGTTCAATTTGATGGTGCAAGGACCTAAGAAGCTCAAGTCAAAAGTATTAGAATCTCAAAAACTAGATAAGGAGAATAATGTCTTGATCAGTGCTTTGAACCCTCCTGCCATGTCACTGAATCACCAGTGGGGCCAGAATTACCCACTCAGCTGATGCCAATTTCATCTGCACCTCAACCACTACCTCCTTTTCCGGTAGACCCAGGCTTGATATGGGGGTTGGGGTGCAGAATGGAACAAGTTCCCCTGGTGGAAGAAAGTCATGAAGGAAGGATATAATCTCACCACTCTCTCACCACCCTGTACTTGACAGGGTATCCAGTTTGGCCTGAGGGCTGGAACTCCTCAGACGGGGCAGTTTCCACTTTGCCAATTCCCAGTTGGAGGGTTAAATTCCAATGGACTGCCTATAGGTATGATGTAGATACACTGCCTATTTCCCACCTGGATTTACTTAATTGAAAAAATAATAAACTTTTGATTGGCATAACCCTAGATTCATAGCCAAGTTGTTTTCCTCAACCTTTCTGACCTACTACCCTACCTGAGCTGATAGGGATTAATGAATTTTTTGCTTATGGCTGTAGAACACCATATAGTTGTTGAAAGGTGAGAGCAGAAGTCCACTGACTTCATCTTGAAAATGGGAACAACTGTCCTGAATCTTCTGATGCTGTTTCTGTGGTTGATCCAAGCTGGGATTTGAACAATGCGGAGCTGTACTAGCTTGAGCACTATATAAATTGTATTTTGGAAAGATTAGGGAAGGGATTCCTACAATTGAAAAGCTTCAGTAAAGTTTAGGAGGTTGAGCAACAATCCCCAGAGAGTCCCTCTCAGTTTTTAAAATAATTATGTTAGGCATATAGAAGATAGACTGATGTCAATATCAAGGCCTCTGAGAATCAGAGAATGGTAACTGTGACCCTCATCAGCTGAAGTTCCCCAGATATCAAAAAGATGTTGCAGAAGGTAGACGACATCCTTGAGCGGTCAATCTCACATTTGATGGAGCTTGTTTCTAATGTTTACAGCAATAAACGTTAAGTAAAAGAAAAAGAAAGATGAAGTAACAAGATACCCTGCTGGCAGCAGCACTCAACTTTTGAGCTGATAGGAATGTAGGAAAGGGATTAAAAGAAGGATGATGGAAGATAAGAGGAAAGCCCTCTCCTTGGGGAAAGAATCAATGTGTGTATTACAAAGAAGAATACTGGATAAAGAATTATTCCAAACTGGTGAAGGCAACTAAGAAAGGTAGGATTCCCTTCGCTTGGATAGTGGAAGTGAAGGACAGCAATACAGCTGAAGAATGAAGAGGCCCTAGGGCTCCATTAGATCTGAAACGATCAGTGTCATATCCACACAAGAGCCTTCATTGTAATTGACAGTGGGGAACAAACTGATTGACTTTCTTATTAATACAGGGGCCACATCATTTGTAGTTAACACCCACCTATTCCCTGATTCAAAGGACACTATGGTGGTTATAGGAATGTCAGGGGAACTGTGACTTGCCCCTTCCTGCAATCTTTAGATTGTCATCTTGGAGACATAAGCCTGAAGCATAGTTTTTTTTATTGATGCCTGAATGTCCTGTTTTCTTCCTGGGTTAAGATTTACTTGCTATACTGAATGTTCAGATTATTAAACACATATTTTCTAGCCTCCATGACTTGACTAACCATAGAAGCAACCAGAATTGGAAATATGTACTGATGGAAGTAGCTTCACGGGCCAAGGATCATTGAGAAGGTTATGCAGTTGTCACCTTGCAGGTCACCTTAGAAACCAAGTCTTTGCCTCCAGACACCTCAGCTCAGAGACCTGAAGAAAGGTCCTTACCAGACCTTTCCTAATACATAAGGACAAAGCTGTCAGCATTTACACAGATTCAAAATATGCTTTCTTAGTGATGCATGCACACAAGGCCATATGTAAAGGAAGAGGACTTTTAACAACTGAAAATAAAGACACCAAATATGTGTGAGACATTTTGACCTTATGAAATCTGTGAACAACCCTAAGGAAGTAGCTGTTACGCACTGTTCCGGGCACCAGAAGGGAAATTCCGTAATAGCAAAAAGAAACCAACAAAGCTGCAGATCAAGCAGCTGAGGCTGTGGGAAAGACTCAAAGATTTGAAGCCCTTCTGGAACCCTTAATTTCCCAAATAGTCTCTATCAATTTTTAGCTTCAGTATAACCAAGAGGATTTAGTAACAGCCAAAGAATTGGTTTTTGAGTTTTCCACCCCAGTAAATCTTGGCTGGAAATACAGTTCAGAAGTTATCATTCTGGTGCCTGAGGTCCTCTTAAAGGAAATCATAAATCAAATTCATTAAGGCAGTGATTATGGGAGGAATGCCACCTTGCAGTTGATTTAAAAATATCAATTAGCCCAAGTTTACAACAGACTGTCAAAAAGATAATTCAACAATGTGTAATTTGTGCTGAAAAGAGCCCTCTGGTGGGGCCATTTCCTCTAAAGGGATTCCAACAAAAGAAACTAGCCCCTTCCAAGGACTTTCAGGTGGACTTCACTGTGATGCTCTGAGCATATGGAAACATCAGGTCCCTTTTGGTGTTTGTCGATGCCTTCACTGGGTGGGCTGAAGCCATTCCCTGCAGAACAGATAAGGCCACAGAAGCGGCTAAAGCTCTACTTAAAGAAATAATCCTTAGGTATGGACTTTCTGTGACAATTCAGAGTGATAATGTGACCACCTTTACTTCCAAGGTAACTTAAGAAGTGTCAAACGTTTTCACAAATTGAAAACTGCCCTATGATGAGCAGAGTCCACTGGAAAGCCTGAAGAGATAAATCACACCTTGAAGAAAATGATTGCAAAACTCTGTCAAGAAACCAGTTTAACCTTAAATAAGGTGTTATGCTCTTCCCTAATGTGAATCTGGGTAGTGCCCCAAAGTAGGCTCCAACTGAGCCACTTTAAAATGATGCATGGGAAACCATTTCTGGCCTTGCTAAAAGAAAGGTGCCTGGCATAATGAAAGCAGATAGCAACCACACAATATTTAAAAATCTTAAATGGAGTTCTAACCTTTGTTTATGAGCTTGCTTCTAACAGCCTACTGATCCCAACAGATGTGCCCTGCAATCACTTTAAAGTGGGTGACAAGGTCCTCCTCAAATGGTAGACAGAGTGCAGGCCAAAGGATCAACTCACCCCCCAACAGACTGGTCCCTAAGGAGTGTGGCTGACAGCCCACTTGTCAGCCATGCTAGCCAGTAGAGAATTTTGGATCCATCACACTCAAGTAAAACTTGTTCCTATAAACTTGAAGAGGAAAATAGAAGCTTTGGCTATTGGAGCAACTTGAGTTGCTGCTTCAAGTTGCTTGAGTTTCCTACTAACAGAAAATCAAAATAAATTGGGTCTTTATAGTTTGGGTCGTGATTGCCTTGATTTCTTCTTTTTCATGGAAGGACAATTCATTGTTACGGATTTCCCGAACTCTAGCTTCTTCTGTTAACTTATTTTGGTATTGGATATGTCATCCCAAACCTCATCTGTTCTAGACCATTATGATCCTCTGATACAGACAGTTCATAATGTTTCAAATATCCGTATCTGCACATTTGAGTATCCAAAGACTCCCCAAAGAGTGGAGTATCACGTATGCCTCATCTGACTCATTCATGGAGCTACCAAATCCCCTTGTTTGTATTTGATTTCTGGACAGAGATGTCCCCTTACATTCTTAAAGCATGGCATATGAAAATTCTCATTGGAAAATTTCTTTAGGACTTCATTTGACCCCAGTTTTGCAGCATGGAAAATATATTGGATAGGTCCAGCCTTATCCGAGTATGAAAACAGCATAACAGGTCTGTGGGTAGACTAAATGGCTTTGATAACAGCCACAGCTATTGACACTCTGACCTGTGCTCCTGTGGGATATTTTTCTGTCTGCAGTCAGGAAACCCATCCTTGGACCTATAGGTGCTTTAGGGGAGGAGCCCATGTACAGTGTTTATTGAGACACTCAGTTACGCCATTATCAGAACACAGTAATATAATTCTAGACAAGTTTCTTAAAGTTTTCCAAGGTCTTAAGGAATTTTTGGAAGGAAACTCTATGGGGGTGGTCCCTGAAAAAATTTTTCAGGAGGATTCCTGATGGCCCAGGGTACTTCTTTGGACACATTTTGCTCCTATGATGGAGGGTGGCTTCTTATAAAACAAACAAACAAAAACACATTTTGACTGCAATCTACAGTAATCATCAGTAGAAAATACATTTTAAAATCTGAGCCAGCACACATATATGTACATATACAATGACATACATATACAATGTATAAGTGCACATGTACACATTTGAATACTTACTATTGCAGTGTACCATATTCTTTTAAATTATACTCTCTTCTACTTTATTCCATTCTATTCTGTTTTATTTTAAAATAATGGTTGTAATTCACTAAGTTAATTCCACAGACCACTAATGAATTTTAACCTTCTGGAAAAATACCGTACAAAAAAACCTCTTATATTTGTGCACTGAGGGATGTTTATAACAGTGCTGAAAATAATTACAGTCTTACTAACAAAATTGGCCATACATACCAGAATAAATAAGTGTGATATATTCATAAAATTGTTCACTCTGGGTCAGAGAAAAAACATGAATTATAGCTATATGTATCAGTAGGTTTCAGAAATAACTTTGAGAAAATATCAAGTCACGGTGATATACAAAGAATATGTTTCTGATTATGTAAATCTTTATTGTGAGTAAAACCAACTAATATATTCTTAGGTAAAGAAACACTTATGGTAAAAAAAAATTGAGCAAGAATTATGAAGTATGAAAAGTGATGAATATAAAATTCAGAATATTGGTTATTTGAGGGTTAAACAAAGACTGTTACAACAATAAAGGAGTACATGATGCCTCAAAGATATGAATAATATTGTATTTTCTAAGTAGATTGCTAGGAAACATGATACTTATGCTAGTCTCTACTGTGTATCTATCATAAAATGTCATAATAAATTTATAGAGACATCGATTTAACAAAAGATTTCAGATTTTAAAAATATCCATAGAATTCTATGAGGAATGTTATGCTAATGAATTTATTTGTATGTATATAGACAAATCCCTTGTAAAACATAACTGAAAAAATCTAAATAAATAGAAAATATGATAGAGCTGCTACTACTAAAGGAATTGAGTGAGTAGTACACACACACTTTTCTTGGACGTTCTTCAAAATTTCAAAGGGGATATAATTCTCAAGTAATAGAATATATAAATAAAGATAACAGAACAGAGTAAAATGTTATTCCCCAAAATTATCATATATTTTAAAAAGTATGTCAGAACATACAGGGAATGTTTTACAAGTAATCGTAAGTAAAACGGAGGTCAAGAAATTGAATATCACTAGCTCTGAATTTTAATTTCAATAATAGAATCACCTATTGAGTTTTTTGCCACCCACAACCTCTTTTCATCCTCTTAAACTTTTGTTATAATTCCCTTATTTTATTGATAATTTTACTAAATATGTTTGTATCTGTAAAAATATGGTATAATTTTGCCTGCTTTTGTATTTTACTTTAAGATAGGTAAATTGTGTTCAGAAGGGTCAGAAAGTATTTTAAAATTAATCAGCATAGTTATCTATCACACCTACTCAACTTTGCTTTTGGTAGCCTGAGAATAGCCGAAGACAATATGCAAATAAATATCCATGCCTGTCTTTCAATAACACGGTACTTTATCTACAAAAAGAGGCAGCCAACCTGCAAGAAACAGTTTACTAATCTCAATTTATAGGAATGGAATCCATTTATTAGTATTTTATAATATATTTTAGTGTATTTAGTAATATATATTTAGTATCTTTAGTAATAATATTTTATGTGAATCCATAATCATTTAATTATGCATTTTTAGAAAATTATGTGACTATTACATAATTATTTACTTACATATCCTATTTTTGATGCCTTGTTAGATTGTGTCCAGTTTTGTAGCTATTACAAAAACATTAAGCTAGTGATCAATAAACATTCTGGTAATTCTATTCTGATGCAAGTATGTACAAAAATACCTTAGGCTATACATGTAAGGATAAAAGTTATTAAGACTGAAGGAGTATTCAATATATGGTCAACTTCATCTGATACTACTAAATTGTTTTCAATAATGGATGTACCAATTTGCATTCTCAGTAGAGTACATGTAAATTCTCTTTATTCTATATTCTTATTAAAACTTGAAGTTTTAACTTTTTACTAATTTAATCGGTATTCAAGTGTACTATCTATTATTTAGTTTGCAATTCTTTGTTAATTAATGATTTGTCTAGATTTCCATTAGTATTTGGATTTCCTCTATTTCAAAATGACTATTCACATTTTTTGCCAATTTTTTAAATAAGTTTTGTTTTCCATTTTCTTATGGATTCTTAATACATTCTAGATTTTCTCCAACTTCATCACAATAATTTTGTTTGGCTTGTTTTTCAACATTACTTCTTACATCATTGTAGCCCAAGGCATAAATATTTTCACCTAAGCTTTTCTCTAGAAGTTTTGTAATTTTAGATTTTATACCTAGGCCTATGGTTTATTTTGAGATAATTTTTGAAATATGCTGTGAGGTATGGATAAAAGTTTATTTTTTATGTAACTAACCAGTTGTTTCATTTATATATAAAAAACTCTTTCCTTTATCCACTGATTTGCCTTTCAATATCTGTTAAAATTATTTGATTATATATGAGAGAGTTTAATTCTGGAAACTATTATCTTCCATTAATCAATTTGACTATCTTTAGTCCAATACTATTCTATCTTGATAATGATAGCATGATAATAAATTTGAAAATCAGCCAAGTAAGTCAGACAAATGTGTTTTTTTCCAAAGATATTTAGGCTCTACTGATCCTTTGCATTTGTATAAAAACTTTAGAACCAACTCATCAATTTTGACACAAAGAAAATCCTGCTAGGAATTTGATGGACATTGTATTGAATCTATAGATAAATTTTCAAATTGATATCTTAGAAATGTTGAGTCTCTTGAAGCATGAACACAGTATTATCTCTGCATTTATTTAGGTCTTTGTAAATAACTTTCAGGAATGTTGGGTAGGTTTTATTCTGTGTGTTTCATGCATCTTTTGTCATATTGTCAAATTTAACCATAAATATTGCATGTAATGCTATTGTAAGTGATATGAATTTTATTACATGCTATATTATACACTCATTACTAGCATACAGAAATACCATTTTAGTTGATCTATTTTATAACCTTGCCATTCTCCCTTATTAGTTCTACCAGCTTCTTTTGTATACTGTGTTGTATTTTACACATAGATGATCATGTCATCTATAATGAGACAAGTTTTATTTTAGCATTTTCTTTCTTTCTCTTTTTTTCCCCAATGGCTAAAATTACTAGTACATTGGTGAATGGGTAGGAGTAGACATACTTTCCTTGTTCTCAGTCTAAAAATAAAATAATTTAGACTATGATAACTAAATATGAGATGTACATTTTTCATATTTGCCCTATATCGTAATGTTTTACAGGCATTTTCATTTGTGCTATATATCCTAAACCTGACGGCTTAGGAAATGTTCTACTATTCTCAGATTACAGAGTTTTTTATCAGAAATCGATGTTATTTTTTTTCAATTACATTTTCTGTTATTGTTTAGATGATTATACATCTTCTGCTTCAAGGTGGTTGACTAAAGGCATCTGGCAGTCACCTCCTCCATAAAAAAAAAAAAAAGGGAGTAGATATTCACACTTTGAATAGATCATCTAAGAGGGAACATTAGAATTCAACAGCAGAGTGACAGGAAACACCTAAGGCACAAAGGACAGGGAAGTGAGTCAGCCTGCCCAGCCTGGATCAGCTGGAGGCCCAGAAAGCCTCCCCAGTGTGGGGAAGGAGTCAAGTGAAAAATTCCTAGCAGTCCACATTTCTACCATGAACTCTTTGAATCCTAGCCAAAAGATATCCATTCAACTCTTGTGGGCCCTGAGACTAACACAGGGAACTGCCTGCAGACTGCACAACAGTGTTAGTCAAGAAAGGATGCTCACAGTGGGTTCCACGCATTTCCTGAGATGTTTATTAACATTAAGCAGCTACGGCATAGTGCCATTTCAAGAGTCCAGCCCCCACCAAACGACATGCTGCCTTGAGACTCAACAAACTACACATCACATCCCTAGAGCCACAGTGACATCCTCCACATGCAGCCACCACTGCTGCAGACTGCTGCCACTTGGGCCAAAGCATGAGCCACTTGCAGTGATCCTCCTTCACCAAGCAGCCAAGCAGGGGAGTTACTGCTCATTAAGAGGTACCCTGAGGATAAACTCCATAGTCTGCACCTACCACCTGAAGCTGACTTACATACTCCCCAGCTGCCTGCCTACAGCTGCTGACACTGAAAGCAAAAACCTGCCCTCCCCAGCAGCAGGGCCACACCAAGACCTCCATAACGAGGACCTGAGCATCACCCCAGACCAGATGACCACAGCCAGCACCTATATGCACCACCAGGGAGCCTGAAGACAGGTCTACCTGGCCTCACTTTGCTCCCACCAGTACCCAAGCACACAAAGTGTGTGCTTGGGGATCACCCTGAACCATTCACCATCTTTGGCACTTCAGTGCTCTTCCTGGGGGCTCAGGCCGCCTGATGCTACCACCGTAGCTGGCATCCACCTGCATATGCAATCTGTGAGCCCAGGGACTGGTCTGCCCAGCTTATCACAGCCAGCAACAACATCAATGTGGACTGCTTAGGAGCCAGAGAGTTGTCTCACTACTGCTACAGCTATTGTCCACACCATGCCTGCTTCCCAGGGATCCCAGGACTTATGCAACTTCCTGGCTCACTACTGCCACTGCTAACACCCAAGCAAGTCACTTGGAGGCCCAATAATTGGTCCACCTGAACCCACTAACATTAGTGCCAACATATGCCATCCTCAAGTCTCAAAGACAGGCATGCTTGGTCCACTGCTGCCACTGCTGAGGCCTGTGGACTGGTCAACCGGGCATCCCCATCCCCAGCAACAACTTCACCACAGCCTCCATGAAGAAATGCACCCTGAGAAACTGAGGAAATCACAAACACCACTGGCACTGTTTACATCAGAAGAAATTATATGGAGACTGGACTACTGTATGTATCCAGAATAAAAGCCAAAATGTCTTACCCAAATAACACTATAGGTACAACTTTATGAAAAAGTCCTCTCCTATGAAAAGAAATTCAAAAAATTGGAAGAAGCAATTGTTACATTAGATGTGTAGAAATTAATATGAGGACATAAAAAACATGAAAAAACAAGGAAATATGACAGCTCCAAAGGAACACAATAATTCTCTAGCAACAGATTCCAATGAAAAATAAATTTATGAAATATTGAGAAAAGAACTAAAAATAATATTTTAAAAACTCATTAAGATGGGAGATAACACAAATAAACAATACAAACAAATTAGAAAAGCAATGTATGATGTGAATGAGAAATCCAGAGGAAATAGCTACCATTTTTTTAAAAATCCTGGAACTGAAAATTTCATTGAATTCAATAAAAAATACATATGAGAATTCAACAATAGACTAGATCAAGTGCAAGAAAGAATTTCAGAATATGAAGACAGACCTTTTGAAATAAGGCAGTAAGACAAATATAAAGAAAACAGAATAAAAAAAAGGAAGCCTACATGACGTATAGAATGACATAGAGCAACCAAATACTTGAATTTCCAATGCCCCAAAAGATGAAGAGAAAACCAAAGAAATAGAAAACCTATTTAATAAAATTATAGCTCCAAAACTTCCCAATTCTAGCAAAGGATTCAGACATCCAGATATAGGAAGTTCAGATATTCCTAAACATACACAATTCAAAAAGGTCTTCTCTATGACACATTACAGAATGAAACTAGACGCCTGTTTCTCCTTATAGACAAAAATAAACTGAAAATGGCTTAAGTGTAAGATCTGAAAAAATAAAGCTAGTTAAAGAAAACATTAGGAAACACTATAAGACATTTGCCTAAGCACAGATTTTTATGGCTAAGGCTTCAAAAGCGAGGGTAACAAAAATAGGCAAATAGAATTACGTTAAACTAAAAAGCTTCTTCACAGCAAAGGCAAGTATCAACAGAGTGAAGAGACAACATGTTAAATGGCAGAAAATATTTTTAAACTATTCGTATGCTAAGTGATTCAGGATATACAAGCAACTGAAAAATCTCAACAGTGAGAAAACAAATAATATAGTTAAAAAGTGTGTAAAGGACATAAATAGACATTTCTTAAAAGAACACATACAAATACACAATAAGTATATGAAAAAAATGGTTAATATCACTAATTATCAGGGATATAAAAATCAAAACCACAATGAGATACTATTTTACTTGAGTTACAACTGTTACTAAAAAGGGAAAAAGTAACAGATACTGGCAAGGATGTGAAGAGGACCCTTATTCACTGTTGTTGGGAATGTAAATACAACCACTATGGAAAACATAATGGCAATTTCTCAAAAAACTAAGAACAGAACTACCATAAAATCCAACAATCCCACTACTGAGTATTTATGCAGAGAAAACAAAATAATTATATCAATGAATACTGGCAACCCTATGTTTATTGCAGCACTTTTCACAATAAGAAAGATATGGAATCAACCCATGTCCATCAATGAATGACTGAGTAAGTACTATATGGTAAATATAAACAATGGAATATATACAGCCATTAAAACATTAAATAATGTCACTTAAAGTTATATGGTTGGAATTATAAGTGATTATGTTAACTACGCTAGGCACAGAAAGAAAAATGTTGCATATTGTCACATATTTGGGGGCTAAAAAGTAGATTTTTTGTGAAGTTAGAGAGTAGAATAAGAGACATCAATGTCTAGGAAGAGTGTGTGCGTGAAAGAAGGGTGGTGAGGAAAGGCTGGTTAATGAATAGAAATGTACAGTTAGATAAAATAAATGTTTTGTTTTATAATAGAGTAAGCTAAGTATAATTAACAACAATGTATTGTGTATTTTAAAATAGCTAGAAGAGTGGAAAAAATGTTTTCAACACATAGAAATAACAAATATTTAAGGTGTTGGAAATACTCTGACTTGATTACTATCCATTCTATGTATGCAACAAAATATGACATGTACCCTAGAAATTTGTATAAATATTCTGTATCGATAAAAATTTTTTAAATATATGGAGGTTTTTTTTTTGTTAATATACCTATTACAATGATTGACGTTCAAATATTAAACCAACTTTCCATTCATTGGGTGAAATCTACTTTGTCATTATGTATAATCCATTTCATATTTTTGGGTATGGTTTGTTAAAATTTAATTAAGAAATTTTGTATACTATATGTTTATGAATACACACACGTGTGTGTATATATATATTCAAATCTATGCTTTTAATATAATGTTCTATGGGAGTATTTACTTGTAAAGTGTTTGCCTAGTTTTGTTAGTAGGTTATTACAAACTTTAAAAAATTAGTTATTTAACACTTCTTAATTTCTATGAGAGTTTGCACAGAATTAGAATGGTTTATTTTGAGATATTCCATAGATTTTATCAGTGAAGTCATTTGTGAGCAGTTGTTAGAAATTGTTGTTGGAAGTTTATTTTTAACTACAAATTCATTTTTTAGTACATGTAGACCTATTAATTTTACCTATTTCTTATTAAATGTTTTTATTAATTTGTGTCTTTAAAATCAACTTGTCCATTTCATCTCAGTTGTTGAATTTGAGTTATTCATAATACTTTTTAGTGTGTTTTAGTTTCCACAGAATTTTTTTCTGTCATCTCTCCACTTCCTAATATTGGTAATTGGTATACTTTGTGATTATTTGTATTAATCAGTTTGACTAGAGGTACATCAATTTGATTTATATTCTTAAATGTCTAATTTTTATCTTAATGATTTTCTTTATGGTTTTTCTATATTGTGTTTCACTGATACCCATGCCACAGGATCTTATTTTGTTTGCGTATTTGGGTTTTTATTTGCTCTTTGTAATCTAGTTTCTAAGGTAAAAGTTAACATTATTGCTTTATCTTATACAGAATGTTCCAGTCAACAGCAACAGAATACACATTCTTTTGAAGCACATATGGAACATTCTTCAGAATGGATTCCACCTTGGATCACAAAGCAAGTCTTAACAAATTTAAGATAATTAAAATTATATCTTATAATACTTTTGGACCCCAATGGAGTGAAAGTAAAAATCAGTAACAGAAAGAAATCTAGAAAATTTACAAAAATGTGGAAATTATAACACACTCAAGGCAATAAAAAAATTAAAAGGTAGATAGAAAATGTTTTGAGAGAAATGAAAATGAAAACACAACATATCAAAACTTATGAGATGAAGCAAAAGCCGTACTAAGAAGAAAGCTTATAGAGATAAACACCTTCATGAAGAAAAATGAAAGACCTCAACTAAAGAACCCAACTTTACACCTCAAGTAACTAGAAAAAGCACAAACTAAGCCCAGAGATAGCAGAAGGAATGAAATAATACAGATTAGAACAGAGATTCAACTATTTAATTTTTTTCTTTATTGCTATTATAGACATTTTATGTTATAAATTTTTCTCAACATCTTGCTTTACTATATGCCACACATTTTTATTTTCATGTATCTAAAATAATTTTTAATTTTTTTTCTTTTATACATGAGTA
This sequence comes from Aotus nancymaae, assembly GCF_030222135.1. Lineage (NCBI taxonomy): Eukaryota > Metazoa > Chordata > Mammalia > Primates > Aotidae > Aotus > Aotus nancymaae. The sequence goes on from NW_026988442.1 coordinate 82,163,411, forward strand.
ATTCAGCAGGAACTTATGTAGTTTTCAAATACTTAGAATTTTTTTAACATGTATTTTTGTGATTTATTTCTGAATTACATCACGGCCAAACAATATGGTTTTTGTATGATTTTAATTATTTTTAATCTACTCACACTTATTTTGTGGTCAGAATAGATTTTACTGTATCAGATAGTCGTGAACTGTGCTCTAGTGTACTTAAATATATAGATATAATTTTATATTTATATTTATTCTGCTATTTTTAGGTAATATTTTATAAAAATTATAATTAGGTTAAGTTGATTAATAATGCTTTAATTTTCTATATCTTTACTAATCTTCTATTTTCTTTTTTTAATCAATTTTTAGTGGGAGAGAGAAAAAGAAATTTGTAATACCTTACTATAATTAAATTAGTCTAATCTCCTTGCAGAGCTACCAGTTTTGTGTATTATATTTTATTTTATTTTATTTTATTTTATTTATTTTTTTTTTTATTGCATTTTAGGTTTTGGGGTACATGTGAAAAACATGCAAGGTTGTTGCATAGGTGCATACGTGGCAGTGTGATTTGCTGCCTTCCTCCCCTTCACCCATATCTGGCATTTCTCCCCGTGCTATCCCTCCCCAATTCCCCACCCCCCCCGCTGTCCCCCCCACTCCCCCACAACAGACCCCCATGTATAGTGCTCCCCTCCCTGTGTCCATGTGCTCTCCTTGTTCACCCCGCCTATGAGTGAGAACATGTGGTGTTTGATTTTGTGTTCTTGTGTCAGTTTGCTGAGAATGATGGTTTCCAGGTTCATCCATGTCCCTACAAAGGACGCGAACTCCTCGTTTTTAATGGCTGCATAATATTCCATGGTGTATATGTGCCACATTTTTCCTGTCCAGTCTATCATCGATGGGCATTTGGGTTGGTTCCAGGTCTTTGCTATTGTAAACTGTGCTGCTATGAACATTCGTGTGCATGTGTCCTTATAGTAGAACGATTTATAATCCTTTGGATATATGCCCAGTAAAGGGATTGCTGGGTCAAATGGAATTTCTATTTCTAGGTCCTTGAGGAATCGCCACACTGTTTTCCACAATGGTTGAACTAGTTTACACTCCCACCAACAGTGTAAAAGTGTTCCTATTTCTCCACATCCTCTCCAGCATCTGTTGTCTCCAGATTTTTTAATGATTGCCATTCTGACTGGTGTGAGATGGTATATTTTAAAGCTTATTTATTATGTGCATAAATGCTTTGTATTATTAGGCCCTTTTGATAAGTTGGCGACTTTACCATCATGAAATAAACTTTTAAAATTCTTTGTATTATTACTTGACATAAAATCAACTAAGTGTGATATTAATATAATTTTCTATATTTCTAGTAGTTTGTGTTGACATAGCATATTTTTTCTATTGCTTTACCTTCTTAATATTTGTGTTTATATGTAAGGTCTTTTTTAATGAAAAGCAGTTTGTATGTACGCCTTGCTGTTTTATTGAAACCACAATTTATTGATTGATTTACCAATTTTGTTAGTCTATTTTCACACTGCTAATAAAGACATATCCATGACTGGGTAATTTACAAAGAGGTTTAATAAACTTACAGTTCCATGTGGCTGGGAAGGCCTCACAATCATGGTGGAAGGTAAAAGGCACATCTCACATAGTGGCAGAAAACAGAAGAGAGTTTGTGCAGGAAAACTTCTTATAAAGCCATCAGGTCTCAAGAGACTTATTCACTATCATGAGATCAGCACAAGAAAGACCTGCCCCCATGATTCAATTACCTCCCACCAGGTCCCTCCCACAACATGTGGGAATTTAAGATGAGATTTGGGTGGGTACACAGCCAAACCTTATCACTAGTTAATGCACATTCATGTTACTTCTTTGATGGTACTATGATCTGAATGCTTGTGTTTCTCCAAAATTCATATATTAAGACTCAGTTACTAAATTGATAATATTAGGAGGTGGGGTCTTTGGGGATAATTAGAGAATAAGTGTGGAGCCCTCAAGAATGGGATTAGTGCCCTCATAAAGGAGGCCCCAGAGAGTTACCTTACCTCTTCTACTATGTGAGGATACCATATAAGATGTCATTTATGAAAAAAAGCAAGCCTCCAAAATTGTGTGAGCCAATTTCTCATGACAAATGTGGAGTACCCTGTCTAGCACAGATTTTGGTAGTGAGAGTGGTTCTAGGGAAACAGAATGTAATGGATGGACTTTCTGAATTGATTCTGTGGTTCCTGGAATTGATATCTAATCTGATTAGATTTAAATATGCTAATCACATCATTTCTAATAGTACTTTACTGAAAAATTACACTATTAATTGTTCAGTCTTCTCCAAAGGGACCTATGGCCTTTTAGTAGGGTAACTATGCACTGAGGAAAAGAAGAAAAATCACACATTTCAAGGACTAGTGGACAACTGAACCCTGGCCCTGAACTGACACTAATTCCAGGAGACCCAAAATGTCACTAGAGCCCTCCAATCAGAGTAGAGCCTTATGGAGGTCACGTGACAAACTAAATTTTAGCTGAAGTTTACCTCTCTGGGGGCCCTTTGGGTCCCCAAATCCATCCTGTGCTTTTTTTCCCCAGCTCTACAATGCATAATTGTAATAGATCCAAAGTGGATAACTGTAGCTTTACAGTTCCATTTTGGGACATCCCTGAAGGATAAAGGTGAAAGTAAATCTTCCCAGTGGGCAGAACGTCGGGCAGAACTTCAGGCAGTTCACCCAGTTGTAGACTTTGCTTGGAAGGAGAAATGGCCAAATGTGTGAGACGTTGTAGAGAGTGATGTGACTGTCAAAGACTTGAAGGATCAAAGGGTGGCGATTCCAACCACAAGCCAATTCAGCTCTTCTAATTTGCCAATCAGTAGATTTTGGGAAATGTTAGTGGGTTCTTGTAAGTTTAAAGATGGTGACTCCAACTGTAGCTGCTGTACCAAATTGTCTTTATTGTATGAGCATATTAACATATCTCCTGGTACGTGGTATGTAACTATTGGTCTGTTTTTTTGTTTTTGTTTTTTCTCAATTATTGTCAACAAAACTCACAAGAAGCAGTTTTCTCTCAGGCAATCAATACACCTTTCCTCTCTATCTCAGGAGTATATCAACTCTCCTGAACTATGTCAGGATTTAGTTTGTAGAAATATTGATAGTCTTGCCCTTCAACAAGATATCACACTGATTTATTACATTGATGGCATTATGCTTACTGGATCTAGTGAGAAAAAACTAGAGACTACTCTAGATTTATTGGTAGTATATATGTGTGCCAAAGAGTGGAAAACAAATCTGACTACAATTTAACGACCTTCTATTTCAATGAAATTTCTAAGGATCCAGTGGTATTGAAGTAGCTGCATTGTCTAGGGTATATACCCTGGAGCTCATTGTTGCTTGCCAGGAAATTATCACATGAACCCACATGAGGAGTTTAGGAGTAGAGGTTTAATAGGCAGAAATGAGAGAAAAAGAAAAAGCTCTCTCTATAGAGAAAGGGGCCTCTGAGCAGAAAGGTTCAGCTGGTAGCAAATGTACCACATTTTACAGTCCGGTTGGAGGAAGTGGTATCTGATTTACATAGGGCTCACAGATTGGTTCAATCATGTATGTTTACAAAGTGCATAGGAAAGGTTGGTCTCCCCACCCTAATCTTATTATGCAAATGGGCTTTCCAGTTCATTAGCCCCATCTTGTCTGCTCCTTACTGCTCATGTAGCTGACAAAGAGAATAGAAGTTGGAGCTGCCACCTTGAACATAACTGGCACACCTGCTGGTATCTATGCCTGCAGCTTGATTTTACAGGCTGCTCTTTGTTAGAAAGTAAAATAATTTGGGGCTGCTTTTCATTAAGAAGAAAAGCTTTACTGAGGACTCCCATACCCTTGCTGTCTGCGTAAGTAATTTCTTCTTAACAACTCCTATATTATTTTCCCCTCTGGAATGGTAACCCTAACTGATATTAGAAATTGTTGAACGATGACTCTTTCTGGCTACTTCCTGCTGAAAAGGGGCGCTGTGTAGAGAATAGCAGCTAGTGCTCCTCCTGGGGTCAATCTAAGGGAACTCATTCAGGATGCCAAGGTATAACATTCATCAAAATGGTGAGTCGAGGAACAGACTACAACTCTGTCTTTTTATTTCAAGGCTCTCAGCCTCCAAATCAAACCAAATACTGGGCCCCCTTTAGCCACTTAAAAATGATTCATGTGGCTGCCAGCTTCACAAGACTTGGGGAATAGGCTTGCTGGAGAGAACATGGAGAATCCCCCATTACCCATGGGATGCTGGACATAATGGCCATGTTTGAACTAGCTTTCTTTCATGGAGGACTTGGCCATCACATGGAGCTGGAAGAAGTCCTGGGGCAACTGAGGGTTTCTGGCCATGGGTATCTCTCAGTGTTTTCCAAAGGCTTCTGGACTGACTGCAGCACCTGACTGTCCCAATGAAGTGTCAGCAACAGGATCTCCAACTTTCCCATAGCAATTTCCTCCTTTCCTGTTTGCGACCATCATATCTCTCTTTGTATACAATGTGTACAGTTCACGGAAATAATCTTGTTTGGCAAGATCAAAGAATGTCATAGTAACTAGGGATACAGCTCAAGGGAAGGAATCTTTGTGATTTTTTAGGAACAGAGGGCCCCCAATCCCACAGTGACAATCTCTCTCTGTTCTTGGACTGGAGAGCACATGGCATTTCCAGGTATCTCTCTTTGCTTGGTGTGGAGAGAGCACGTGGCACATCAAGGTCAATAGCACCACTTAGTGCTATTGACCTAAAGATTCTCTCCATGAGTCACATGGAATCTTTACCAAAATACCCTAGATTCCCAATCCTCTTCCCTTTGTACACCTCTGTACTAGAAACCCAGCTTTATGATGCTTCTGTGAACAGGAAAATTCTGTCTTCAACAATTTGGAGCAAAATATCTTTCAAAGACAAATTTTAGTCTTGATATTGTCCCATCAGCAGGAAAACAGTCATTGGTCCCTATGTTTTTCTTTAAGATACCTATTCTTCCTTTAATTAGAATGATACTTAGTAAGGAGATTTTAAGTTTGGAGGTTAACTAGAACCATTCTCTAAGGGTAAATGCTTTAGTATGGGCCATAATAACAGGATATAGAGTTCAAACAATCACACTTCCCTCCATTAAGGTGGGAAGTGCAACAGTTGTCTAAATGCAACCATCACATAGTCTCTCCCAAGATGAATTTTTCAGGCTGCCAGGTCACACAAGTCCAAAAATTCAAAGGAAAATCACAGGCAGAGAACTAGAGCCACTTGGGTGAGACTGACTAACACAAATCCTTTAGTTCCTCTGGTTCCATGGCTGGTGATCACATCTGCAACCATGGGTGGCACATTCAACAAGGTGCTGAAACCCATGAACCATGGAGGGAAAACAGCAGAAGGGACGCCCCCACTGTCTTCCTCTTCACTCTGGGTCACACTAAAAGAAAGGAGACTAAAGGGACAGCTTTTTCTCTCTTCTCTTTATCATCTTTGACCTGTACTTCTCTGGAGTACATTCTGAAGCACAGGGACTCCTTTGACCCTGAGACTTCAAAGAAAAAGCAGCTCATTCTTTTTTGCACAAGGGCATGGCCTTCTTACTAGACCTTTGCAGGTGTTACAAAATCAACTCAGTGCTTTGAGCAATAATTTCAGGCAGGTGAATGATCCCCAAGACTAGAACAGCAAATTCCAGGGGAACCATCTGAGGCAGCTATTGGAAATTCCAGCCCTTCAAGTCCCTCTTCTCTGGTGCTACCTCCAACCACGCCACCAGCTCTCCCACCTCCACCATCTTCAAAATTTCCCACTACCCCACCTTCACTCTCACTGCTACAGGAAATTCCCAATGGAGGTAATGCTACTAAGGTTCAAGTTCCCTTCTCATTGCAAGACCTCAGGCAAGTCATAAGGAGACTTAGGCCAATGCTCTGAGGACTCTGAGAGGTATATAGAAGCTTTCCAGAATTTACTTCAGATGTCTGACTTCTCATAAAGGGATGTTAGGCTGTTCCTAAGCCAAACTCTAATTGCAGCTCTGCAGGCAGCAGAGAAATATGGAGATGAGCAATATGTCTCCTATAGTAGGCCTAAAATGAAAAGAGAAAATAGGGAAGGTGAAGAGATATTGGAAACACAATTCCTAATAGGAAGAGAGGCAGTACCTCTTGACAACACTAAATGGAAGCCCCAGATTTTTCTATAGTGTTTCTCCATCTTTCACGGTTTAAAATGACTCCTATCTTCTTTCATAGTATTTTTCCAGCCTGGGAAAAGTTAGTTTTCCAAACCTTAAAATGCTTGGCTTAGAGTTGATCTGAGGGGAAGGGAACCCAGAAGCCTGCCATGCTGGCAAAAGGGCAAAAGACTTTTCACCAGTCAGGCTTTGGCTTCTCTCTCCCTGTGCAAATCAGTAAAAGAATAATAAAGATCATTGTTTCATCTCTGTAAAGCTGCAATCAATAGAAGAGGATTCATGATGCTGGTCTTGAGCTGTAGCCAATCTCGTGTGCTTTGTGTGTCTTTCTGTATGGTTCTGTCAAAGGAAAGAGTACCTTAAGTTAGGATGCAGACCCAGGACCCCATAAGCCTGCTATTCAAGCCAGCCCAACAAAATTGTCAGTAACAAACTTGGCTACAGGTCTCCATCTTGTTTCATGTCTTTGGGAACATGAACTGTAACCACATGGCAATACTTATAGTCTCCACCATTTTGCATTGGTAACTGTCTTCTTGTTCTAAGTCAGTTTTTGGGTGAAGGCCACAAAATCAGATAACACCACTTATCAATCTGCATGGTTCCAGCTGATGAATCAAGGGCAGGGTTTACAAAATATCTTAAGCACAGGTTTTGAGAACAGTTTAGGGAGGGTCAAGATCTTGTAGCCTCCAGCTGTGTGGCTTTGTGGCCATGGTTTTTAACTCTGTAGCTAGTTTTGTGGTTTGGTCCCCAGGCCAGAGGAAAATATATCTTATAAAGGAGCTGTTATCATCCTTGTTTTAGACTATAAGCTCTAAACCAGACTTCTCTCAAAGTTGGTTGGACCTATACTCAAAGACAGGCAAGGACAACTTGGGGTTGGAAACAAAATAGAATTGTTTGGGTTGGATCTCTTTCACTATTTCAGTCACAATTATGCAATGATGGTCTCAAAAGCTGCCTATTACCCCTTTGAAAATACCTTGTACACTGGTGATGGTGAAGTCATAACCTAATGAAGTCTTTCTGTGAGGTTAATTTTTGTAAAGTTCAAAAGCTGAAAATTCTAATTGCTTAGAATGGCTAAAGTCAAGTAATAAGGAATTTAAAAGGATTTTCTTAAAGAGTGTTCAGCTTATTAAAAAGTGGATACTCAAGTTATAGGTATCTTTAAAGGGTCTTTAGTGTTTTCTTTTCATGGATCTTGCATTTCTGGAAAAAATAATTCTTTTTTTTCAGTTAACTGAATTATTTTTCTCCATTTTTTTCATGTTGCCACTCTTAATGCATGCATGAGAGGCCCTAAGATAAATTCTGATGCATGGGACTCCTTGGGGAAAACGGAGGGTGTGCCACAAACCCTGTTTGGGGAAAAAAAAAATCTCTGTTTTTCTCATGAAACCATAGGAATTAAAAGTGGATAGTTCCCTCTCAAAATCAAAGGCTCTTTTCTGTTTTGCATTGTGTGATTTGACAGTTTTGAGTTTTGAGGGTATCAGAAATTACCTCGCATTATGAGAGCACTTTAGTGTGCAATAATGAGAAAGGAAATATACTTTAAGGAATGGCTAACAGTAGTTATGGAGGGAGACTTAACTTTGAACACTTGAGTCAGAGAAGCATGCTCCTGGCGACCTGAAAGATACGGAAATTTCCCCAATCCCCTCTGAGAGATGAGATTTCCATAGAGGATAGGCTGATTACAAAATTGACTGATTGATTGGCTTTGGGTTGCTTTGCAACAAAATGTACAGTAGAAGCAATGCACTGTCTTCTGCATAGTATCTTCCTCCTTTAGGGGATCCAAGATCCAGTATAAAATGGCACCCTTAATTTTGGGGATCTGACTTTGCCTTCAGCTGTGCCAGCTTACTATGTCTTAAAAATGCATGCCTTCCTGACTCTATTCCTTCAAGGGCTTAACCCCAAAACCAGTAATTCAATTAAGAAACTGGCAAATGAAAAATCTGTCAAGTGCTAAATCTTCTGTTTGTCTGTATATATATGTGTTGTGTCTAATGTCTATTTAAAAAACTCTATTTGATTGGCTTAAAGGAGAATAAGCACTTACATCAAATGTTTTGTAGTTCATGTGACTAAAATCTGTAATAAATAAAAATGGTCTTAAGGATTATTGGTAAACTGCAGGTGTTGTCAAAATGCAAACCAGTGGTCTAAATCATACAAGTCAGATACTAGGTTTGCTAAATGTCCCAAGGTTGCATACTGCCTGCTTTATAGATAAGCAAGTTATCAACACATGGAGTTAGACTCTGGTAAGAGTCAGACCTTATTTGCACTTCTGTCTGGGTCCTAGGCTTTACACATAGTGCATGATTGAAATCACTTACTGAACATGTTTTTCACCAAAAGTAAAAGTTGCTAAGAGTTAACAGTGCAACATGTATTTAAGATTAAAAACAATAAATGTGTCTTTTTAGTAAAAGATTGTAAGAAAGCATGGAAATATAAATTTTGCCCAGAAATGAGGGATTATTGTAAATTTGATATGATAAAGCTTAAAGTTTAAGTTGTGAAAAGATTGTAAAAACTAATTTTGCAAAAAACATGTAAACATTAACTAGATTCAAAATGGTATTATATGGTCTTTTCATAAATTGAGCATTAAAATAGAAGCACAACAAGGTTCCCTTAAGACACTAATCTGCCCTTTAGCAAAAAAGGTCATAAAAGGTTTGTAAAGATTTCACCTCATGGTCAATTTGGTTAAGATTAGATGGAATCATCTGTGAGGTTTCATTAAAAATTGAGGTTTACGGCCGGGCGCGGTGGCTCAAGCCTGTAATCCCAGCACTTTGGGAGGCCGAGGCGGGTGGATCACGAGGTCAAGAGATCGAGACCATCCTGGTCAACATGGTGAAACCCCGTCTCTACTAATACAAAAAATTAGCTGGGCACGGTGGCGCGTGCCTGTAATCCCAGCTACTCAGGAGGCTGAGGCAGGAGAATTGCCTGAACCCAGGAGGCGGAGATTGCGGTGAGCCGAGATCGAGCCATTGCGCTCCAGCCTGGGTATCAAGAGTGAAACTCCGTCTCAAAAAAAAAAAAAGAAAAAAAAAAAGAAAAAAAAAAAATTGAGGTTTACATTAATAAACTAATGTGGCTTTGAACAGGATTTTCTTTTTCTTTTTTTTTAGGGCTGTTGTGAGATTTATTTATTTATTTATTTTATTGTACTTTAGGTTCTGGGGTACATGTACAGATCATGCAGGATTGTTGCATAGGAACACACATGGCAATGTGGTTTGCTGCCTCCATCCCCCATCACCTACATCTGGCATTTCTCCCCATGTTATCCCTCCCTGACCTCCCCACCCCACTGCTGTCCCCACCTTACCCCCACAACAGACCCCAGTGTGTGATGCTCCCCTCCCTATGTTCATGTCTTCTCATTGTTCATCACCCACCTATGGGTGAGAACATGGGGTGTTTGATTTTTTTAAACAGGATTTTCATGCAATATTAAAGGCTAATGAAAGGTTTTCGCTTTTTGAGTCATCATTTTGGCAAAATAAATAATTTACAGTAATCTGGAATTCTATTTCATAACTTCAAGTGTTTTAAACCTCTAACATTTAACAGGCATCCCAAAATCAAACTTCAAGTTTCAAAATTGTCTTTACTGATGCCTGGATTTCTGGATGGTTCAGGTGACCCCTGAAACATTCAGAAAACAGTTTAACAAGATTATTCGACATGTTTACTCGCATGGGATTACAAAAATGATGTCCAATCTTCTTTAAGTTATATTTTTGTGAATAATACTAATATATGTTCCAAAATTGTATGAGATTTCTGAAATACTAATGTCTGAGTATATGCTATAAATCATAATTAAGGGTAAAGTTACTGTAAACCATGGACATTACTAAACTTCTTTCACAGTCATGTTTTAACTGTAATTACCTGAAAATTTGGTCATTTGCAGACAATTGTTGTCTTGCTTTGTTCCTTCTCAAAAGATGGTTTATAATCAAACTATACCAAGGACTTTAACAGGTGTTCTTAAATGCAGGTTTTTAATAGCTTTGAAGATTGTAACACTGGAATACAGAAAGAATGGATGGGACTCATGAAGAACTGAAATATTTATGAAAGTCAAGCAAAACAGGAGTTAACTAAATGGACTCAGAAAGCTAAAGCAACCTTTTTGACTTTTGCTTAGAATATTGCTGATCCTTGTTTTGTTTTTCAGAGTCAAGACAACTTATTTTGAACTATTTATAGCCTTTACTAATTAAGATATATTTCTGTGAACAAAATTTGTAGCATGTTTGTTTCTCTCTACCTAATTCCTCTAGAATTTGGAAACTTTTTGTGAGTATTCTTAAATTATGGCAACATAGTTGTTTACATCAGTGCAATAAAAATCCATTTTTCTTTTGTAAAAAGATACAATTAGAAAAACTGGTTATTTTATCAAGGCTTTCATTGGAAAACTATGCTTCCCTTTAAGAAGTCTATCTCAACTTACAGAGCCAACAAAAGCCCCTTAGAGAAGACTGGCCTCATACCTCATCTACACTATCCCCAAACAGGGTTCCTGTCCTGTGGTCAGTAAAGATTGTCACTTTCTAACACATCCAGAAGCTCTCAGTTTATTTTGGGACCTTAAGAGAAGACAATCACCCAACTCACAGGTTTTCAAGGATGCAACCCATGGCTGGGCTCAGCTTTCAAAGATACTATCTAAGATTCCTTGTGGAACAGAGTTCCATCAAAGCCAATCCAAAAAGCCTATGTAGAAATAACCATTTTTGCTCCACTTTATGCAAATAATCAGGCCAAGTATAAGACTAAAGTTTATTCTATAAAAAACACAGTCCTATCATAATTTGTTTTTACTGAAAATGAGAAATCAAGAGAGAAAAATTATGCTCCAAAGGTTATTACACATTTGTCATTAAGTCCTAGTCTCATTAATTTTTTTTAAAGTTTTTTTGGCCTACATTTTAGACTAACTCTGCTTATTCCTGTGAATCAAGTCGTCCATCTCCTGCAGCTTGGAAGAAACAAAAATGAATGGGTAACATAAAAATCTGGGTAAACATTCTAGTTCTGAGCAAATCCCACAAGGGAGTGAAAGTGAATAGGATGTCTGTAACCTTGAGGTTGTTTTTGTTTTTTTTTAGATGGAGTTTTGCTCTCGTTACCCAGGCTGGAGTGCAATGGTGCGATCTCGGCTCACTGCAACCTCTGCCTCCTGGGTTCAAGCCATTCTCCTGCCTCGTAGCTGGGACTACAGGCATGCGCCACCATGCCCAGCTAACTTTTGTATTTTTAGTAGAGACAGGGTTTCACCATGTTGACCAGGATGGTCTCGATCTCTTGACCTCATGATCCACCCACCTTGGCCTCCCAAAGTGCTGGGATTAATCTTGAGTTTTCTTTGTTTAGAAAGGAAAACAAAGGAACTTCGTAGACTCTCAAAGGGAAATTCTAGATCTTGAAAAGTAAGATTTTAGATGGAAATTATCTATGACACCACACTTGGAGAAACTGCCAAACTCACTCTACTATTTGCAGTACAGCTATACACAGAAGCACTTTCTAACTGGGATATAAGAGAGAGAGAGTTTCCATTACTGTAGTATTTTGCTTTATTATTATAATTACAGCAGGGATTATAGTTACCAAGAAAACAAGAAGCATTAAAGGATTATAATGATGGTAAATACTTGTCCTAAAAAAATAGTTGGTTGTTTAAAAAGAAGGATGTTTAGGACAAGTTGGAAAGTTTAAGCATATCTTAGGTGGTCTGTGGAGGTAAAGAGATTAATAATTTCAGGAAAGATTTAACCAAGATTAACAATGTTACGCTAGCCACTCAACTCCAATGCCACTTATCCTAAAAGGAATGTTACTTTTATATGAACACTTCAGCAACATCTGGTGGAGGCAACCAGTGTTACAACTCATTGAAATGGCTGACAGCACCCAAACTCCAAACGGTGCTGCAGAAAGAACCATGCATGGACATGCTTTTCTTCTGAGAACCCTTAGATTGGCCTCAGGAAGAGCCTTAGCCACTGTTCCCCACACAATACCCCTTTTTAGCAGGAAGTAGCCAGAAAGAGTCATCATCCAACAACCTTTAATGGCAGTTAGGATTACAACTCCAGACAGAGGAATAATATAGGAGTTAAGAAGTAGGGACTAGACATATTCAAGATGGTGGCTCCATCTCCCCTTCTTTTTGTCAGCCATGTGTACAATAAAGAGCAGACAAGATGGTGCTGATAAACTGGAAAGCCTATTTGCATAATAAGATTAGGGTGGGGCAACCATCCTTCCTCATATGCTATGTAAACATTATACCTAATTGAACCAATCTGTGAGCCCTATGTAAATCAGACACCACCTTCTCTTGCCTGCCTATAAAATCTGCTATGGTTCACTGCCTCCCTTTTTTTGCATATCTCTCTCTCTTTCTCTCTCTCTCTCTCTCTCAAGGAGCTGCTCTCCTCTCTCCTTTCTTCTGTCTATTAAACTTTCCACCCCTTAACTCATCCACATGTGTCTGAGTCCCTAATTCTTTCTAGGCACAAGACAACAGACTTCAGGGTATATACCCCAGGCTACATAACCATTTCAGTATGGAGTATGTTAGATATCTCTTCTAAGGTGAAGAATAACTTGTTGTATCTAGGTTTCTCCTACAACCAAGAAAGAGGCATATAGTCTAGTGGGTCTATTTGGATTGTGAAAGCAACATATCTTTCATTTGGGTATGTTACTCCAACCCACTTAATGAGTGACCTGAAAAGCTGCTGGTTTTGAGTGGAGCCCAGAGCAAGAGAAGGTTCTGCAACAGGTCCAAGCTGCTATGCAAGCTGCTCTGCTGCTTGAACTATATGATCCAACAGATCCAATAGTTTGTGAAGAAGCAGAAGCAGATATACAGAGATGCTGTTTGGAGCTTTTTGCAGGTGTCCATATGTGAATCACAGTGTAGGCCTTTTGGATTTTGGAAGATGGTCCTGCAATTATCTATAAATAACATTCCTTTGAAAGTAGACTACTACTGGTCCTTTGTAATGACTGAATGATCGACCATGGACCACCAAGTAACCCTACAACCTGAGCTGAGAGTATCATTAGCTGGGTGCTCTCTGACTCACCAAGCCATAAAGTTGGGTGTGTACAGCAGTAATCCACCATTATATAGGGCAGTAGGTATGTATTTAAGGCCAAGCAAGCCCTGAAGGCACAAGTTATATAAAGAAGTGACACAATGCCTATGATCCACCCTCCTGCAACACTGTTTTCTCTCTCCCTGCTAGTGAGTATAGCATCACTGTAACAGTTTCCTATGATAAGTTGACAGAGAAGAGAAGGCTCAGGCCTGGTTTTACAGATGGTTCTGATAGTTAAGCGTCATCCAAAAGTGGATAGCTGTGGCACTACAGCCCCATTTTCAGGCATCCCTGCAGGACAGCAAGAAAGGCAAATCTTCCCAGTGGGCAAAACTTCAGACAGTCTACCTGGTTGTGCACTTTACTTGGAAGGATAAATAGCCATATGTGTGATTATATACCAGTTGATGGGCTGTAATGTGGTTTGTCTGGATGGTCAGGGAATTCGAGGAAATGTGATCGAAAAATTAGTGAGATTGGGGGTGGGGGCACAAAAAGAAAATAAAAAACAAAAAAGAAAAATTAGTGAGAAACAAATTTAGGAAAGAGCTATGTGAAAAGACTTCTTTGAATGGGCAGTACGACATAAAGATATTAGTGTTGCAAGGGCATTCTCACCAAAGGGTGACTTTAGTAGAGAAGCATTTTAATAATCAAGTAGATAGGGCAACTTATTTTATGGAAAGCATCAACCCCTCTTTTCTCAGTCACCCATGTCATCGCCCAATGAGCTCATGAACAAAGTGGTCATGGTAGTAGGGATGGAGGTTATGCATTAGCTCAGCAACATGAACTTTTAGTCTTTAAAAAGTTCAGCCACCACTGACTGTCAAATCTACCAGTAGTGAAGACCAATACTGGAGCAGTGAAATGGCATGATTCCCTGGGATGATCAGCAGCTACCTGGTAGCAAGTTGACTACACTGGATCATTTATGGAAGAGGTAGCATTTTTTTCTTACCATAATAGATACTTACTTTGGATATGGATTTGCCTTCTCTGCATGCAATGCTTCTATCAAAACTATCATTTGCAAACTTACAGAATGCCTTATCCACCATCAAAGTATTAACAGTTAGTGGAAGTGAGGATTATAATTCCATACAACACTGCACTGACTAAAGGACTCATGTCACAGCCAAAAAAGTGTGGCAAAGAGTTCATGATAATAATATTCACCATTCGTAATATGTTTCCTACTATCTTGAAACAGCTGGTTTAATTGTAGGACTTCTTAGCTTTGATAATTATGTGAACCAACTCCTGATAATAAATTATATATTAATAATCAAGTGAATAACATGACCCATTTTGCAGCTGCCAGTCAGCCTCCTTCCCCAGACATTCCTCTTATCACCCAATCAAGCAATGAATTTAGATATATATATAGAGAGAGGCAATATATTTATATAAAATATAGAATATCTGTTCTGTAGACTATCAATAACAAAAACTATATATATATATACACACACATATATATATATATTACATATATAGTTTATATTCTATTGGTTCTGTTTCTCTGGAAAACCCTCATTAACACAGATGCTGAAATTAAGAAATTACCTTTAATCAAAGTTTAAATCTAGGTCACCTCTAGGAAAATATTATCTAAAGATGAAGCAAAGGCTTGACTATAAAAACTGTTAAAACCTCAGAAATAAGAAAGATGATATCTCAGAGTATGATTTAATCACACAAATGTCTTTTTACAAAATTTAAGAATGAGGTGGGCATTACAAATTATCTCAAACATCAAGCTGTTCACAGAAAACTGTTATGCTCAGAATTGTGCACCCCCAAAATTTACATACTTAAGTCCTAACTCCCAGCACCTCAGAATGTGAATCCACTTAGAAAAAGGTCTTTGAAAGAGGTGATTGAGTTAAAATGAGGTTTTTAGTTAAGAAGGAATCATTAAGTTAAAATGGGGCCATAATCAATATGACTGATGTCCTTATGTGAAGAGAAAATTCGGACCCAGAAGACACCAAAACTGCTGACATCTTAATTTTTCTGCCTCCAGAACTGTGGCAACAAATTTCTGTGGTTTAAGGCACCCAGTCTGTGATATTTTGTTATGGCATCCCTGACACACTAATATGTTATACAAATTTTAAGTGGTATTAATGTCTTCTGGTCTTAATAGCTTGCAGAATTTCTTGTTTACCTGAATTATCATAAACGATAAATGTGAAACATTTGTCATCACTCAAAAAATATAGAAACTAAGCAATAATGTTCACTGTTGTATTTTGTTATGGCAGCACTCGCAGACTAATATGGAAGCTAAATGGCCTTGCCCCTTCGTTATCTCCACCGGAACAAAAGTAGAAAAAAATCCACATCAAATAAATTTCTGGCTTTTATATCCGCCTAATTAAGTAAACTGAAGTGATATTCAGAGGAAGCCTACAAAGTTTTTGAGTGAATTATATCAGCAAAAACATTCCAGAAATAGATAGAATGAAATAACAAGATGCTTTTTGAACTTTGAAATCCTACAGGCAGAAAGCAGGCTGAGAACACTACTTGGCTTCAAACACATTTACCAAAAATTAAATATGACTCAAAGCGTACAGTAAAAAGCTCAGAGGAAGGAGAAGAGAGCTGTGGAGAATTATTTTCAGGCCTTAAGACCTAATCAAGAAGCTGTGAACATTTGCCTGGCTAGATTTCAGGGTTTCTATCGGTGACTCATTTTGCTTCTCATTTCCCCTCTTTTAAACAGTATTATCTTCAGGAGTCACCCTGTACTTCTCCCTTTACTGTATGTTGAATATGCAATGGACAGAAGGTATCTCTCTAGTTTGATAAATCAACAGATTGACGGGAACTGTACTTAAGCTGCACTTGTGGCACTATTATTTGAGGAGAGTCAGCACACGTGGAAATGTTAGGTTGTGAGATTATGACCTTTAAGCTGATGATGTAATGTTATGGAATTTGGGGGAAATGTGAGTGGATATAAATGCATTTTTAACGTGGGAGGAATATAAATTATTGGTATCAGAGTGCAGATTAAGAAAACATCTTAGATGGCTGCAATAATTCTATCCTCCTGGGGTGGTATTAGAACCTTGTGTAATCCCTTTCTCTTCATTTTGTGACAGCCTAGTAACTTTCTTCTAATGAACAGAATATGCCCAATCCCTTTTGAGATTGGCTTATTTAAAAAATCTTCTTTCTCCTGCTTTTTCTCTTTTGCTTTATCTCACTTGTTCATTCTGATGGAAGCCAACTGACATGCTGCATGTTGCCCAGTGGAAAACCATATGGCAAGGAATGGAGGGAGCTTCTGGTCTACAGCCAAGGAGAAACTGAGACCCTGAAGCCAACAACAGTGAGGAACTGAATGTTGCTATCAATCACAGGACTGATCTTGGAAGTAAACCCTCCCTTAGTTGAGGTTTCCGGAGAGACAATGGCTCTGGCTAACACCTTAACATCATTCCTGTGGAAAATCTTGAGAAAGAATCAGACAGCTAAGCTGTGCTCAGAATCATGACTCACAGAAACTGTGAGATAAGAAGTGGCTTTTTTGTTTGTTTGTTCTAAGCCATTGGGTTTTGCATTAATTTGTTACACAGCTACAGATGACTAACACAATCTGTGGCTTTCTTTTAGCAAATGTAATACAAGAGAAGTGATGCTGTGTAACCTCCAAGGTTATTAGACCAAAAGAAGTTCCATAGCTTCCTCCTTTCACATTAAAATTGCTGCCCTTAGAGTGCTGAGTCAACATGTTTGAATTCTGACTACCCTGGGGCACTCACGCTGTGAGGCAACTCAATCCACCTGTAGGTGCTTAGTCAAAGGCAAGTCTTAACATGCAAGCTATCCCAGGCAGGCACCAGCCATGGGGCTGAAGAAGCCTCCATGTGATTCCTTTGCCTAGCTAGTTGAGTCACTCTCAATCAAGTCTTCCAAGTCGAAGCAATAAATATGATGAAACAGAAAAAGCCATCCTTTCAGTACTCTGCCTAAATTCTTATCCCACTGAATTCATTAGTTTAATAAAATTGTTGTTTTGTGGCACTACAATTGGAAGCAACTTAACGTATTTTCTAGTCACCATGAAACAGCTATGAGTACGAAAAAAATGTCTTTTTCTCTTTACTTATTAATAAAGACCATCTAGAAAAAGTTTGCATTTAGCTGATAAGGGCCACAGTACATCTTAGTTGCTTACCATATGGAAATATCAACTCTCCAGAATCAAACATCTCTTAAAAACACAGTATATAACCTTGATCCATTATGCTGAGGATATCATGCTAAGTGGAACTAATAAACTAAACATTACTAAACATTTTAATACAACACATATATGGCACAAAGAGGGAAACAAATCCTATAAAAATGCAGATAACTGTCTGTCCTACGGTTTAGGGTATGTTCAGCCATCCTTCCCAGGGTAAAGGATGAATTGCTGCATCTGCCATTCTTACAACTAAGACACAGGCACAATGTCTTGTGATGCTCTTCAGAAGAATATACTTTTTGTCAGATCATGCTATCAAAAATTCTGCCGAATATTCCAAAAGTTTTCCAGTTTTTAATGGAACCCAGAAAAGAAATGCTTTGCAACAGGTCCAGGATACTCTGCAGGCTGCTCTGCTATTTGGCTTATATAGCTAAGTAGATCAAAAAGTGTTCACAGTATGTGTGACAGATAGAATGCTGTATGGAACAGTGACAGACACTTATAAATGGATCATGGGCACAATCCTTTAGAACTTTGGAGTAAAGCCATCCCATCCTCAGCATTTAACTATGTTCCCTTTGAGAAAGTTTCTGGATTGATACAGTCCTTAATAGAGGCTGAATGAATGCTTGTCCACTGACCACCCAATCACACTCATTATCTGAAAGTTGTATAACAGACCAAGCTATATATTTGGTTGCCTGTAGTAGGACTTCATTATTAAATGGAAGTAGTATATAAATAGAGGGATCAAATAAATCCTTAAGTAATAAGTTAGTTACACGGCCAAGTGGCTTGGATGTCTATGGCTCCTACTCCTGCCTCACTGTCTTCTCTATCGTAACCCACATTTATGGCCTTATGAGGAGTTTCTTCTAGCTAGGTGATTAGGAGATAATCTGGCAATTTCTATTGCTGTGCACCTAACTTGCCAAAAGCTAAGACCAATGCTGAGCCCCTGACGTTATTTCTCAGTAAGATGAGCCAATTACCTGGTGGCAGATTGAGTACACTGGACTACTTCCAACATTAAAGAGCAGCAATTTTTCCTTTTACATCTCCAGACTTTGATTCTTTTCTCTCCCCCACCTCACACATCATTTATCTAATATTTCCCTCCTCACTATCACTCTGTTCCTCTCCCTCTTCTCTATCTCCTCTCAATCACTCTCATTAAATCATACACATAAGATTGGACATAATATATTTTTTGATGCCACATAGACCTCCAATTTTAATCCTATACTCAAATCTCTAGAAAAGCTATTCCTGTAAAGACTAGTGATAACTTAAGAAATGTCAAATTTAATTGTTATTCATAATTGTTTTCACAGCAACATTCAAGAGTGACCAGATCCTTCACCTTTAAACACACTTCCTTCATGATTCTCTTGGTCTTCCTAATATAAGAACATATTTTTGTCTTCCAGTCTCTTTTGTAGACTGCTTCTTTACCACATGCTTTATAAATGGACATTTTTAGGGTGTGGTTCAAAGCATGCTTCTTTTCCCCAAGGCAGCAATAATACTGGTAAAGCTTGTGGGTTCTAAATTCAGACTATATAAATTTAAACTTTGCCTCCATCATTTACTGTGTGGCCATGGGAAAGTTACCTGACCCTTTAATATTATAATTTTGCTTATCTAGATAGAGTATAGAAGCACTACCTATTTCTCAGGGTTTTAACAAAGATTAAACAAGGTAAGTCATATGAAGTGCTGAGCACTTTTCCTGGAATCTAGTTAACAGTCAAAAAATGTAAGTGTTATTTAACCATATATTGCTTCATAGTCTTCTTAGGCAATCTCATCCATTCTAGCAGCAATATATGACATCTGTATGTTAGTAATTTTCAATGTATAGCTTTCCTCTCAATTTCTCAAACCAGAAAATTAGAGGGTCATCTTGGGTTTCTGTTTTTCCTCTTTTTACATATAACATCATTAGATATGTAGTGCCTTTTTTTTTTCAAACTGTGTCTTAAATATGTCTATTTTTAGTTTGCAGAGGGCTAGTCACTTTCAACTTATCATTATTTATTTCCTTAAGGTTGAAATAGTCTCATTATTATTAACATTTCTCTTTCATGCTTCTTCCATCAGATCATTTGTCTTCAGAGTAGTCAGAATGATAAATGTAAAACAAATCATATTATGATGCTCTACTACTTAAAATCCCCACTGTGTTCATATAAAACTCACATGCTTTAAAACGATAAAAAGTATACCTTACTTAGTGGCCTCTCATACCCGTCTAACCTTGTTCCCAGTGACCATATCTTTTGCTCACTATAAAGAACAATGAAGAAGGAGAGGAGAAAAAACTACAACAACATGTTGTATTTTAAGAGGCCAAAGAGATATTTTTTAAGAGGTATTTTGGCCTCTTAAAATACAGGGTGGTGGTGTGTTTTTGTTTCCCCTCACCCTCTTCATTACTTGTCCCACTGTTGGCCATGTGGTGTTTCCCTTCCTATGGGTAATTCTGTCTCATACTCCCCAAATGCACTCCTCCATATTTAGTGGTTTTACGGTTGCCTTCAAATTAAATAGCTAGGATCCTCTTCACCATAAGATTTAATGTTGATAATTAAAATGATTTTTTGTTATTGAAAAGAAAATTCGAAATAAATTTCCAAATTAATACATAACTTTTTCAGATTTGCCTACATGGCTTTTACTGTTCCTTATATCATTGTAGGCCTCAGCTTCCTAATTCCTATAACCCTAATTACGATACTTTTTTTTAAGCATTTAAACATAGGCCAGGAAACCAAATCCATGCTCTGGTCTCCAAAATCACTGACTTTGTCCTCTAAAATTTCATATGAAATGAACACCAATCCTCCTCCTCCAGTTTCTAACCCAGAAATCTAGTTGTTTTCTTATCATTTTAACCCTCACTCATTGCTGTGTATCTACATTTTATTTCTTATCTAAGAGAGTTTTTGGCCTCATTTTTATTTTCAATTTCCTTTATAAAATTTATATGTGAATATATATGCACACCCATATTTATATAAGCATATACATATGTATGTTATTAGGTAGATATAGACATGTGTGAACATGTATGCGTGTATGCTTATATTTTTAAAATAACTTACAGTACTTTTTTTGTCAAAGGGCTCCAAATTCCTTTCATTATAATGTGAAATGTACACATTCACAAAAATACTTACTTTGTAAATGAACAGGTATATAAATAATGTATACATGTAAGTTAAGTGGGATATTATGGGAATTAAAAAGAGAGTTATGGGTGCTGAGATTAAGAATAATGGCACAAAGAAAGTAGTAGCTTTAGAGTACAGGAAATATCTGATTATTGCTTTCATATAGAAGCAGTATTATTAGTTTCAGTGATTGTACGGGGATGTAGTTCCATTTTGAAGAACTGCCATACCATTAACTTTGTTGTACAATGTAGTACAAAGATCTTGATTTAGACATTCAACAGGGCTGGCTTCTAGAATATAAA
Source organism: Aotus nancymaae (assembly GCF_030222135.1). Lineage (NCBI taxonomy): Eukaryota > Metazoa > Chordata > Mammalia > Primates > Aotidae > Aotus > Aotus nancymaae. The sequence goes on from NW_026988442.1 coordinate 82,184,488, forward strand.
TAGACGTATGTTATTACATGATTTATTTACTTCTTGTGAGAAATATTTCTTTCTTCAGTTAAACTTTTTCTAATTCAAAATATAACACACTTATATAAAAATACACAAAACTAAAATATACTGCTCATTAAAATGCCAAAAAGGATTTGCTTACTTAATCTATGTGCAGTTCAAAAAAGAGAACACTGACAATCTCTTTTGTGCCATCTCCCCCAATCAACACTCTCTATCTACCTACAATTTCATGAATTTCAGCCACTGCTTTCTTGATTTTGAATTCGTTTTATACCTAAGAACACATTTGTAACAATGAGTTTGTTTTTTATCTTAATTTGTATATAGATGGAATCAGACAACATCTATTATTTTGTGTGTGATCTTATTCATTCAATTTTGCATTGTAAGAATCACCCATGTATATGTATGTGTGTATAAATGCAAGTCATTCTCTGTGTATATATTATTCAAATATAGGAATATAACAAAATATATTTACCAGTCTACACAAGTTATTTACACAGTTCTGTTGCACCAACTTACATTCATGAGGATATTTAATAAGAACTCTAATTGTTCCATACTCTCCCCAAATCTTAATATTTTTACTCTTTTGTGTTTTAGGCAAACTGGTAAAGCTGTAGTGATATAATATTGTGATTTAGCATTCCATTTCCCTGGTTTCCAATGAGGATTATAGCATTCAATTCAAAATATTTTATTTCCATTATGAGTATGACTTTGGCCCTGTGATATTTAAACATGTATCTTGTTGTTCAAACATCTAGAGATTAAATTGTAATATTTTGCTATTAATTCAAGCTTAATTAATTGTGATAAGAGAACAGACTGCATGAAGTTAATCTCTGATATTTATTAAGACTTAATGGGTCTATGTGGAAAAAGAGTTAGCATAGCATAGCAGGCCTGAAACTACTACAGAAAGATCTGTTTGAAAGTTGGCCCTCAGCTGGCATCTGATAACTTTGATATTAACAGGGTTCCTATCATACTCAAGACTGACAAGAGTAACTTGCTGCACCTAAAATGTTTGTACAAATTATGTTGTTTATGCTGAAGACTTACTTTACTATGGCTGCCTAGAATTTTGGTATGTATGATGAAGAGGATGCCTATGAAATCAACCCTCAATGAAAACCCTGGGCACTGTCTATAATAAACGTCCCCTGGTAGACAATTCAAATGTGTCATTACAATTCAGCTGGAGGAACTGAGTGTGTCCTATGTGACTCTACTGGGAAAAGATTCACAAAGTCTTAAATCTGGTTTTTTTGGAATTTACCCATGCACCTTTTCTCCCATGCTGATTTAACTTGCTTTTCTTTTGCAGTAATAAATTATAGCCACAAGTAAGACTACACTTTATTTCCAGTGAGTCCTTTTAGTGAATCATCAAATCTGGTAGTGGTTTTTGGAACCCCTGGTATAGCAGGTGTCAGAAGTGGAATTTGCTGGAATGACCCTGACTTACTTAAATATGGTGAAAACACTGGGAAGAGAAAAGCTCAAAGGGCAGGGAATGGTGAGTCTTCACTTCCCGAATGACTACGGAGTTAGCCGTGGTATGAAACAGCAGTTGAAATTGCTGTCTACTGGGAGATTTAAAAGTTACCTATGGAATTTGAAAATGATACATGCATCTCTATGAGCTTGGCTTGCTGCATTGTCTACCTGCTTTTGGCCATCCTAGCTAAAGAGAAGATTAAAGCATGCAGTGTTGGTGATTTCTTTCTTTCTCCTTTGAGTGGAAAAAGAAATAGCCCAAATAGTCACAAATGTGAATTTTGGCTAAAAATGTTAAAATTTTCTATATTTTCTTCTCCAAGTGGGACAAAAACAGCTAAATCCATTTCCAGAGCTGGAACAAAGTGATAGATAAATTGAGAATAAGGATTGGATGGGGAATAGGGAATCACAATCTTGCCACATCGTCAACCTAACTGCCTTTGCTGCAGCAGCCCCACCCTTGCATTGTCTTTGAATGGGGTATTTGAACCAGATCAACTCCATCTTGAATAGGGGCTGGGTAAAATAAGGTGAGATTCCAAGATGGTTAGGTATTCTAAGTCACAATATGAGACAGGAGGTTGGCACAAGATGCAGGTTATAAAGACCTTGCTGATAAAACAGGTTGCAGTACAGGAGCTGGCCAAAATCCACCAAAACCAAGATGGCCACAAAAGTGAGCTCTGGTCATCCTCACTGCTACACTCAAATCAGCGCCATGACACTTTACAAATGACATTGCAACATTGGGAAGTTATCCTATATGGTCCAAAAAGGGGAGGACTGAATAATCCACCCCTTGTTTAGAATGCAATCAAGAATTAGCCATAAAAATGTGCAACCAGTAGCTCTTGGGGCTTGCTCTGTCTATGGAGTAGCCATTCTTTTATTCCTTTACTTTCTTAATAAACTTGCTTTTGCTTTGCACCATGGACTCACTCTGAATTCTTTCTCGCACAAGAGATCTAAGAACTCTCCCTTTGGGTCTGGATAAGGACCCCTTTCCAGTAACAGCATCACAGCTAGATCTCTCCAGCAACTATAATCTTAACCCTATAAATGTGGAATTTATTGACAGGAATTGAATAAATTTGGGATAGTTTAGAAAATGAATTTTTAAAATTGGCTTTGTATTTTGTGGTTATTTGTATAATAAAAATTGTTATAAATGATATATACTTGTAATTTTAAACATTCTTAGGGGGATCTACACAATCAGTGAAAGCTGCAAAGGGAAGTGACAGTGGGACATAACTTCTTTGCTTTTTATCACTGACGGGTTGGCTGGAATTTAAATTTGTTAAGCATTTAAAACAAAATATGTCTTTGTAACACCTGCTTTTGGCTCTGATTTTGCCTAATGTTAGGCTCTCTGAATAAACAAACAGAGCATTAACTGGGAGTCAGTATCGAAATTAAGGTGCACTTCTGACATTGTGAACAGATTTTAGTTGCTAATGAGCCCTTATAAGTCAGGATCTGACCCTTAGAGGCTGATGATTTTCTAATATAATGTGCATATTTTTGAGTGGATCAATTTGGACTCAGACTAACAAGACAAAAAACCTCAAGAAAGCCCTGCTTGTCACTTAGATGTGAATCATAGTGTGTGGCCCTATAGCATCTCAACTTTACTGCTGCTGAAGAAAATTCGCTGGCTTTTTTAAGAATCTGAATTTACATATCCTAATTTCCTGGATCTGACTCTAAGCTGAAACTTAGTATTGTCTGTTACAGGCTGTTTCGGCCTCAGCATAGGCTAAGTTGAACTAAAAGCAAGCATCAGATTAATGAATAGAACTCAAATTATAAGACTGTTGCAAATTTAAAATTCCCCTCTGTGGGCACATAACTATCACAACATCCTTGTTGCTGACTAGACCATCTGTGCTTGTATTTTTATTTCTGATCTGGGCTAGACTCTGCAAGTTGGTAGAAAGACACTTCACAGAGAATCTTGACCTCCTGAGAGGTGCCTCACTAACTGTTGTTGACTTGTTGTGTTTGGATTTCTGGATCAGTTGTAGATTGCAACGATGAACTGATAGCTTCAGTCTATTTTCTGCATCTTTCTCCGGGTACACACACATCAGTAAGGAAATTTTACTACTAAATCCAACCGTCCCCCAAAAAGTGTGATTGTTTATAGAATGCTCACTAGTTAAATGATTATAATAAAAGGGAGGGAAAGTTATGTAAACTAATTTTATTTTTTTAACTTCGAGATTTTATCTAACCAATTCCTAAACATGAGGCAACTTTCTAAGTTGTACAGAAATACTTTTTTCTAAGAAAATACTTTTACTCTTCTTATATGAAAGCTTTCTAGATGAAACATCTCAGTGAGATTAGGAACTAATTGAAAAAGCACGAAGTTATAATTGCTAAAAAGAAGAGACTGATTTTATAACAACAAGGAAAAATAAAATCTTTGCACCAGTACAGGCATGGAGAAGTGGAAAGGCAATGATCTTTGTTTGTCAAAACTATTACTGAAAGGTTTCTCTACTCCCAAGGAAAAAGAAAAAAAAAATCCCCAGTGTTGACTTTCCATGCTGCTCTGAGCATTTTGAATTTAATCTACCACTGAGCCTATGATCACACCTGACTCTGAGACAGCAGGGGGTAACCTCAGCACTTTCCACACAGAACACCACCAAATGCTTCCACATCTGAAAGGAAGATGAACTGGTGTCAGGGACAAGTGAAATGTTTAGAACTAACTACCTCAGGTGTTCCTTCTGAAAGCAAGGTCTAAACTGAGTGAAGTGAACTGAGAATCCTAGGGTGATAGGCTCCATGGTGAGAAACCACAATAGGGGCCCTGCTAAATTTACTGCCTGACTAATGGGTCCCTCCGGAGGAAGCCTAACAATTGTAAACTCTGTCATTATGGGGTACCATGTTCCCTCTGGGATTATGTTTCTCGTGTGTATATATCCTAACTATCATGATGCTGTTTCAGTCTTGGAAGGCATTCATATCAGCTTCAACTTACTGGCCAGAGTTAGGCTGTGCCTGAATTCTTGTCTCGAGCCAGGGGTAAAACAAAAACAAAAAAAGTCATTCAGAAGCTGAAGAAGGAAGTCACCTCACTTTTAAAAATAGACTTTTATGGTTAATGGGATTTAACTGAATAAATCCATGACACCTAAAGTTCCTATGTGAGATGAAAACTTCAGTTTGGTCTCTTTCTGCTACCTAGAGTACTTCCTGCTAGTAGGGTTGCAGTAGATACTCCAGATGGCAAGGAGTAGACCCTGCAGGCGGACTCTTGGAAGTTCTCATCTGGTTTCCTCTGGACTTTACTTCATATGCCTTTTTCCATTTGCTGATTTTTCTTGGTGCCTATATTTGTTTATAAGAGCCTTCATAAGAAAATATCCACAGTCTGGGTGGATTAAACAACAGAAATTTATTTCCTCATAATTCTGGAGGCTAGAAATCTGAGATTAAGTTGTTGACGGGGCTAGTTTCTCCTGAGGCCTCTCTCATTGGCTTACAGATGTCCACCTTCTTTCTGTGTCCTTATGTGACTGTTTCTCTGTGTATACATGTCCCATGTGTCTCTTTTGTGACCATTTTTGTTTTTTATAAAGACATCAGTAATATTAAGACTAGGGTCCCCCCATAGCCTCATTTTCCCTTAATGACTCTATCTCTAAATGCAATAACATTCTGAGTAGAGGGGGTTAAGACTTCCAAATATAAATCTGGGTGGGTGTGGGGGACATGACTCAGCCCATAACTTCCCTTTCACAGTAATAAATCATAACCATGAGTATAACTGTTTGCTGGGATCTGTGAGTTCTCTTAGTGAAAAATCAAACCTAGGTAATCATTTTTTTGTAAATGTCCTATGTGCACTTGGTATTTGCAAAAAAGTATTCCTCAATTTTGGGATGCTGCATTCTGTATGTGTAAATTTTGTTCAGTTTGTTAACTACATTTTTTCCACTATACATTTTTTCTTCCACAACGATTTTTGGCTTTTTTAATTTGTTTCCACTGATTTTTGTATCATTTTTTCATTCCTCTTCTCATGACTTGTTGTTTTGTACTGTATAGCAGACATTTAGTTTAAAATTTTTTTGTAGCAATTCTTTGCAGAAAAGTTACCTTTTCTAAGGCAAAGTGCTTGGAGATACTAGCAATGTGAAATAAATTAGTCCAATTTTAGGTTTTAAAATGATTTGAATTGCTTTATAACCTCTGGAAAGGCTGAACTATTTCCAACTAATCTTTAATCCTAGGATGTACCTTTCAGAAATTCAACATACATTTTATCATCCAAGCAATGCAAGGCTGTCAGTAGCTTGGATATACGTCCCAGCCATTGAACTTCCTTTACTTGATTAATTAATCCTCCAAGGAAAAAGTTTCTCAGACTTACTTCTTTGAATTTCCCTTTTACCATGAATCTTGTTTCAGGAATGCTTCACAAACTTGTAAGCTCTCAGGATATGCTTTCACATTTTATGGAGCACCACTGATCATGCTCAGTGAGTAGATAATTTCAAACTACATATGATCCATGAGTTATGGTGGTTCCACTTAGGGTTTTTCAACTTCACAATAATGTGAAAGTGATAAACACATTCAGTAGAATCTGTACAAGTACCCACACAGCCATTCTGTTTTCACTTTTAGTATGTAATAAATGACACGAGACACTCATACTTTATTATGCATACACATTGTGTTGGACAACTTTGCCCAACTCTAGGCTAATGTAATTGTTCTGAGCCCAATTAAGGTAAGCTAGTCTAAGCAACAGTGTTTGGTAGGTTAGGTGCATTAAATGCGGTTTTGGCGTATGATATTTTCAACTTACAATGTGTTTATTGGGATGTTATCCCATCATAAGGACCATCTGTAGCATCTTCTCTATTCTTAATTTCTTATTTGTCAGATAATATTATCCTTCTATTTACTTTAAAGAACTATTACAAGGGTCAGATTAGACATTTCGGAAAGTCTTTTGAGCGTTCTCTTGTTTATAGCAATATATATTCATATTCCTTTCCTCATTTGATCTGCCCAAGTTAAAGAAATTAATCTTCTAGAAGAAGCGTTTTTTATTGTCAAAAAACCCCTCATTTTGAGTAAATGAAACATTTATCTACTACAGAAACACGGTGCTGTTAGAAAGAGCTATTTTAGTTTGATTTACTAAAAGATTTCTCATCTGACCTGAGATCTATGTCTTCTTGGAAGATTAAATCAAGCTCTTTGTCTTTTTGGAAGATGACTATAATCTGTTTCTTTCTTAATAAATATCACCATATATGTTCTAATATATTTTATGTGAATATTGCATAAAATATATTTTACATGAACATTTATACTCTGTAGTCATCTTCTAAGAAGAAACAATAATGTTTATAACAGAAAACTATAAAAGCTGCTATGACAATTGGCATGTTCATACAGACATTTGCATCCAATATGTTCCAAATATTCCTAAGTGCCTTCTAAACTGGAAAATAAAAATAAATAAATAAACAAGAAAGAAAGAATAAAAGGAAAAAAATGTACTCAGCAGTGCAAAGAAGGGGTTTTGATGAAAATGCAGAAAAGACAAAGTACACAATTTTGAAATAATGCATTTCCAAAAGAACCTCTGCTACCAATAAATAGCACTAACCTAATTAAGTAGGGAGAACCCTAGATTTCTCTTTGGCTAGCTTAGTTTCTTTTAAACTTACTCTTCTAAATAACCAATCTCATTGGTAACTTAAGTTTTCACTGAACTGTATTTAACAGAGTAACATAATATAATACTACTGAAGATAAAAGAGATGCTGAAGATCCCAAGCACAGTGGAGATATATACTCTTTTCTATAGTGATGACGGACAACTGAAAAATGTTTGGGAAGTCATATTTGTTAGTGGAGAGTTATTATAATACAATGAGGAATATTGTTCATTAAGGGAATCATGTAGGAAGGCCTTTGCTAATGGATATAATCTGATGATAGATAAGTTTGAACTTTTATATATTGGACATTGTCAAAAAAGGATTATTGTTTCATAGTGCTCATAATAATATGGGGATTTGTGAGTCACTGAATATCTATGATTTGTGACTGTTTATCATCTATTTTCTCTTCAACAGTCATGAAATCTCATTTTTTTTCCTCCTCTTTGGAAAACTACCTTTTCAGGTAGATGTTTAGTGCTAGAAATTTTCATCTTAACACTACTTTTGCAACCTGCATCCTAGAGATTTTGGTATATTTTATCTCTATTTTTATTTCAAATAATTTTATATTTTTGCCTTATTTTTGTTGCTTTCTTCAAAATCACTCAGGAGCAAGTTGTTTAATTTCCATGTAACTGGTAGTTTTGAGTGATCCTCTTGGTACTGATTTCTATTTTTATTCCACTGTGTTCTGAAAGTATGGTTGGTATGATTTTTTAAAATAATTTATTGAGACTTGCTTTATGGCCAAACATGTGGTTATTCTTGAAGTATTTCCCTGTGCAGATAAGAGGAATGTAAATTCTACGGTTGATGAGTAGAGTGTTTTGTAGGTATCAGCTCAACTGGGCAAATGTCAAATTTAAGTCCAGAACTTCTTTGCTAGTTTTTTGCCTCGGTGATCTGTCTAATGCTTTCAGTGGAGTGTTAAAGTCTTCCCTATTCAACTGTGTGACTGTCTAGGTCTTTTTGTAGGTCTCAAAGTGCTTGTTTTATGAATCTGGGTGCTCCAATGTTGAATGTGTATATATTAAAAAGTTATATTTTCTTGTTGAATTGAACCCTGTATCATTATGTAATGCCCTCCTTTCCCCTTCATTACTGTTACTGCTTTAAGGTCTCCTTTTTTCTGATGTAAGAATAGCAATCCCTGTTCTTTTTTGTATTCCATTTCTGTGAGAGATCTTTCTCCAACTCTTTAGGTTGAGCCAATGTGAAATAAGTCTCTTGAAGACAACAGATCAACTGGTCTTGTTTTCAGCTGGTCTTGTTTTTAAACCCAACTTGCATCTCTGTGACTTTTTATGTGGGTCATTTAGATCATCTACATTCAAGGTTAATATGCATTTGTGATGTTATAATCCTATCATGAGGTTAGCTGGTTGCTTTGTAGTTTCTATTGTGTTGTTGCTTTATAGGGTCTGTGGGATATGCACCTAAGTGTTTCTATGGTAGCAGGCATCTTTTTTTTTTGTTTCATGGGGAGAACTCCCTTTAGGATCTCTTGTAAGGCAGGTCTAATGATTGCAGATTCCATTAGCACTTGCACCTCTGGAAAATATTTTAATTCTTCTTCACTTATTTATTTATTTAGAGACACAGTCTCACTCTGTCACCAAGGCTGGAATGCAGTGGCATGATCTTGGCATACTGCAGACTCAACTTCTTGGGTTCAAGTGATTCTCTTGTCTCAGCCACTTGAGTAGCTGGGATTACAGGTCTGAGCCACCATGCCTGGCTAATTTTTGTATTTTTAGTAGAGACAGGGTTTCATTATGGTACCCAGGCTGGTCTTGAACTCCTAAGCTCAAACAATCTGCCAGCCTTGGCTTCCCGAAGTGCTGGGATTACAGGAGTGAGCCACCATGCCTAGCCTCTTCTTCACTTATGAAGCTTAGTTAAATGGGATATGAAATTTTTGGCTGGGATTTATTTTCTTTAAAAATGTGGAAAACAGGCCCCCAGCTTCTCCTGGCCAGTAAAGTTTCTGCTGAGCAGTCTTCTGTTAGCCTGATGGGGTTCCCTTGGTACAGATCTGACTTTTTTCTATACCTGCCTTTAAGATTTTTTTTCAGGTTGGGTGTGGTGGCTCATGCCTGTAATCCAGCATTTTGGGAGGCTGAAGCAGGCAGATCACGAGGTTAGGAGTTCAAGACCAGCCTAGCCAAGATAATGAAACCCCATCTCTACTAAAAATACAATAATTAGCCAGGTGTGGTGATAGGCACCTGTAATCCCAGCAACTCGAGAAGCTGAAGCAAAGAATTGCTTGAACCTAGGAGGTAGAGGTTATAGCTTATAATGAGCCAAGATCGCACCACTGCACTTCAGCCTGGACAACAGAATGAGACTCTGTCTCAAATAAAAAAATTTTTTTTTCTTCAGTGTTGACCTTGGAAAGTCTGGTAACTATATGTCCTGGTGACATTCATCTTATATAGTATCTCACTGGTGCTCTCTGGATTTCTTGTAACTGTATGTCTATCTCTGTAGCAATATTAGGGAAATTTTTTTGAATTATTCGCATATATATGGTTTTCAGGTTTTTTGTTTGTTTTTTACTTTTTCTGTTTCTCTCTTAGGAATGCCAATAATTTGTAGGTTTAGTCATTTTGCATAATCCCATATTTCTTTAAGATTTTGTTCATATAAAACAATTATTTTTTCTTTATTTTTGTGTGACTGGGTTAATTTGAAAAACTGGTCTTCAAGCTCTGAAATTCTTTCTCTGCTTGATCCAGTATGTTGATAAAGCTTTCAATTATATTTTGAAATTCCTTAAGTGGGTTTTTCAATTCCAGAAGCTTTGCTTGATTACTTTTTAAAATGTTAATCTCATCCTTTATTTCCTGGATTGATTTAGAAGTCTCATAGTGTTGATTCTCAACCTTGTACTAGATCTCATTGAGCTCCCTGCAATCCCTGCTTTGAATTCTATTTTTATCCGTCATTTCTGCATTTCCATTTTGGTTAGGGATTATTGCTGGAGAGCTAGTATGTGATTTTGGTGATGTCACTACATTCATTTTTCATGGTGGCAGACTGTTTGCACTGGTTCTTTCTTATCTGGAAATGCTGGCACTTTTATTTTTTGAAATTATTTTCTTGTCAGTAGGATTGTTTTTCTTTTTCTTTCTCTATAGTATTGTTTTGTTTTCTTTCCCCTTCTCTTTCCCCCTTTCCATAGGAGTTGTGACTATAGAGAATGTTGAGTAGGGTCTTTTGCCTTTGCTTTTATAGCCCTATGCACTTCCTTTGGTAGGTTTTATAATGGTCTGTGCAGTTTGACCTACAAACCAGTAGATGGCATCTTTGGGTAAAAGCCAGTTGTAGGCAGAGGTTGAGTATACACTTGATCTTTGTTTGCTGAGAGAGACACTCTGCTGCCTCAGGCAACTAGCTGATCTATGGAGTACACAATAGTCTGAGCTCATGCGCAGCCCCAAGAGGGTCACATGGGTGGGGATGCATTGTGCAGGTTTGCCTACAAATCCCCCAATGGTAGACACAAGCACCAGCACCAGGAAGAATCTAGTGGGCAGCCATCAAGTACCCAGAGGTGTGCCTGGGCATGAAGCTGAGAAATCTTCTTAGCCCCAAGTTCTCTACATGGGGATATGGGCAGCCTAAACTTCTAATCCAGGAGAACAGGTGACAAATGCTGGGAGATCTACCCAGGCACTGAGCAGAGAGGAAGCCCTGCACCAGGATCTCTGCATAGGAAGGAATGGGGTGGCAACTCAGGCTGCTAGTCCATGCAAGTCAGTGCTCTAAACGCCTGGATATCTGCCTATGTGGGAAGTGAAGAGGGTCCTATTAAACGAGGATTTCTGAATAAGAAGGGTGAGGTGGCTCAGGCTACTGATCCAGGCAAGGGGTTGCTCTGAAAACCTGGTGAATCTGCCAGGATGTGGAGTGGAGTGGGACCTCCTACACCACAAGGTATGTCTATAATGGATACGGTACTCAGGCTGCTGATCCAGACAATGGGATGCTCCAAAAACTTGGTGATCTACCAGGGTGTGTAGTAAAGAGGGATCTGCTGCACCACACTCTATGTCTGTGAAGGGTGGGGTGGCTTTGGCTGCTGGTCCAGGAAAGTGTGTGCTCCAAATATCTAAATTTTTACCTGTGGGTGGGGCAGAGACGGCCCTGCTAGACCATGATCACAGGGGAGCAGGCTAGGGCACTCAGCAACAACACATGCCAACTGGCTTTAGACTGCCAAGCTGACCTTGGCTGCAATTCCCATCACCCAGTCAAAACTGTTTCTGTAGCAGCAATTCTTCCACCCCAGGCCTGCTGCAACACATTCTTCAGTTCTGGCTGTAAAGACTCTTACCCTGCTGCAGAGCAAGTAGCTCCAATTTCTGGCCCAAGACAAAAATACCTGCATATCCATGTTGCCAGGTCACAAAAGAACAGCTGACTTTGTATGCTCCCAGGTTAAAAATAGCTTCCTGCTGTCAGTTCTGAACCTGGAAAAATGCCTGAAGCTTTTCCCAGTGTCTTTCCCTCGCAGCATCTTCAAACCTCTCCTAAGCTGCAGTACAGGGATTAGGAGAAATAAAATGCCCTCCCTTAGCCTTGGTTTTTTGGATTCCCAGTGGATAGGTGAATCACAGAGGGAGGCTCTCTGACTCTTTCACATACAAGGGCTTCACTCATTTTCTCCTCCCCATGATATAGTGTGTCCTTCACAATTCCAGTGGACTCCCATTTTCCTTTTGGAATTAAAGCTCACAGAGTTGTATGTACTATCTTGCTGTTTCCAAGTGGCCAAGGCAGGCTAAAAGCTTCTAATTTGCCATGAGAAAAAAAAAAAAAAGGAACAAAGATATAGTTGTCATTCTTAATCTTCTTCCTGTGACCTGGGCATTCCTTTTATTTCACTCTTATGGTTGAACCCTATTTCCTGCTTCCCTTGCATTTCAATTTGTTTATTTAAAACATCCTGAGAAAGATATTTGGCAGGTAACACGCTAGAGTTATTCTACTCTTACCATTAATTGATAGTACAGGTATTATTGTACCCTAGCTCCAGTGTGGCTGTGTAATAGACTGATATCGTACACATCACTGCATCACTATTTTATGTGAGACCAATTTTCTTCTATCAAAAATCTTATACGTTTTATTTTTTTGTCACCAGAGTTCTGAAATTCTATGATGATATTTTTTGGTGTGGAGTTTTTGTGTTTTCCTCTTTCTCAACCTCTTTTTCCTTCTTTTCCAATTAGAAAACAAACAAAAAAAATTAGTGCTGATTTTCCAGCATTTTACAGTTCTGGGAAAATTTCCTGTGATATTTTACTAATGATTTCTCTCGTTTTCTCTTAAAAAAAATCTTTTAGTTGAAACTTTTTTTACTAAATTTTTTATGTTTTTCTCCTCTTATTTTTAATTTATGGGTCCTGGATTTCTGGGGTATTTCTTCAACTTTATCCTATAGCTTTTTTTTTGCTTGTTTTTTCTCTACCTTATTTTTGTTTGTTTATTTGTTTTGAAGGCCTCTTTTACTTTTCTGAATACAGATTGCTAATAGCTTTCTTTTTCTTCCTATACAAATAGAAGGTGGGTGCTTTAACTTGCCCGGCATATGAGGTTGAAATACTTTTTTTATATCTCTGATAATATTATCCATGCCATTTGCATTTTTTACTATTAGATTATTTCAATTTTCTCAGTGCTCCTCCTTTCTATTTGCATTTTGTACCTCTCTTTATCACGTCAGTTGCTGTTCTCAAACATTTAGTGATCTTTGGTTGTCTACTACTGCCTAACAAATTATTCCAAACCTTAGTAGCTTAAAAAAGCAAACATTGTCTCAATTTCAGTGGGTCAGAGTCCAAATTTGGAGTAGACTGCCTTGTGGTGTTCCTCTCTTTGACTGTTGTGCTTGTGCCTTTTTATGCTTCTGCTGCCATTTTTGTAATATTTTGGTATAAAGAGAAGATATGTGCAGTTATTTTATCAGCTATATTGAACCATAAGTCCTGTATTTTTTTTTTTCCAAAAGTCCATCAGTAGTTTTTTTATTTGTTTGTGCCTTCACACTGAAAGGACGAAAGCTTTTTCCAGATCTTGTGTTGGTCAAAAGTTAGCAAGTATAGATTATCTTTTCTCTACTTAATTCTACAAGACTTCCCAGTTGATAAATACAACATTTATTCCTATTTCCTATTTATTTCTATTCTCAAGCTTATGAGACACTTGCCTACTATAGTTTGGCTAGACTACATATATATACACACACACACACACACACACACACACACACACACTTATAATAATATATTTTATATAAATAAATAATATATTAAAACATATATGTTATGCCCTCACTGTCCATTTTTTTTTTTTTTTTTTTGAGTCTTGCTCTGTGGCCCAGGCTGGAGTGCAGTGGCACGATATGGGCTCACTGCAATCTCCTCCCAGGTTCGAGCAATTTTCCTGCCTCAGCCTCCACAGTAGCTGGGATTACAGGCATGTGCCACCACACCCAGCTAATTTTTGTATTTTTAGTAGAGATGAGGTTTCGCCATGTTGACCAGGCTGGTCTCCAACTCCTGACCTCAGGTGAACTGCCAGCCTCAGCCTCCCAAAGTGCTGGGATTACAGGCATAAGCCACCGTGCCTGTCCTCAGTTTTCTAACACCAAGAATTAACATTGAATATTTTAAAAGCTACTCTTCTCAAAATACAAGGGCATTTTCTTTCTTTGCTTGTGAGAAAATCTCTTTGTAAGGAAGCAATGAACCATTGCAGCTGGATGTGAAAGGAAGTTTTTTTCTCGTTTTTGTTTGATGTCTTTGTGAGTAATGATCCATGCATGGGAACATATAGTAAAGTACTGATTAGGTAGAATGTTAGAACACCTAATATTCAAAAACTAGTATCCAAATAGAGGAGATGTAATTGGTATATTTTGCTGGCACAGAGTTTGCTTATGCTGGTTATAAGTAATTATTTCAAATGTGGACATTATATTCCTAAAAATAATGTAAATTGTTTGAAGATATAGATAATTTCTTACACAGTATTTTCTATTTCTCCCAAAAGTGCAGTATCCTACGGAGCTTGGCAAGCAGTAGGTAAACACAAACATAATAGAGACTGACTCGAAATTCAGCCAGGCATGGTGGCTCATGCCTGTAGTTCCAGTGTTTTGGGAGGCTGAGGTGCAAGTGTTGTTGGAAGCCAGGAGTTTGAGACCAGCCTGAGCAACAAAGTAAGACCCTATCTCTATAAAATATTTTAAAAATTATCTGGGTGTGGTGGCATGCACTTGTAGTCTCAGCTACTCAGGAGACTGAGGTAGGAGGATCCCTTGAGCCCAAGAATTTGAGGCTGCAGTGAGCTATGATTTCACCACTACAATCCAATCTGGGTAACAGAGTGAGATCCTGTCTATCTTTTGTTTAAAGAAAGTCATACCTTTCCTTTACATGACCAAAATGTAGTGTTCAAGTCTCAGGAAGGCACATCTGTATGTTGGGAAATCATACATTCATGATACCTTTAGAAGACTTCTGGAAGCAAGTGTCCAAATATTCATCCCTAGAAACCAACCATTGAATTGAATCCTTCAAGTTACTATATACTCTTCCAATAATGAAAGGAAAACGTTAAAACATTTTTTTTCCTATGGCTCCTAACTGAAAGACTTGAGAGTTTTGATAAGGAATATAAAGAATTTATTATGTTTAAGGCCTATCGTATATCTGTGAATGGGTTGAGAAGCAACATTACAAGGTTGATGAAGTAACACAGCACATTAGCAAAAAGAAAAAAAGACAATTAGTTATTAATACTTTGAAATTCTATCAAAAATCAGCCCAAAATAAAAGATTAATAAGAGTAAGGAATTCCACAGTTCTGTATATTTAAGAGTAGCAGCAATCATACCCCATAACCTGTCTCATTCTATTTAATTTTACCAACTTTATTGAAGGCCTATTTTTTTTTTTTTTGAGACGGAGTTTTGCTCTTGTTACCCAGGCTGGAGTGCAATGGCGCGATCTCAGCTCACCGCAACCTCCGCCTCCTGGGTTCAGGCAATTCTCCTGCCTCAGCCTCCTGAGTAGCTGGGATTACAGGCACGCGCCACCATGCCCAGCTAACTTTTTGTATAATGAAGAGCTTTTATGCACTTATCACCAATAAGAATCCAACTAATTTTCTAAAAATTACTATGACTGTTCATTTTGAAAGGTGAATAAAGTCAAAGGAGACTAAGAGGTTTCCCAGTCTCATGTAAATCAGTTTAGTAAAGCAAACTCGGTGACTCTTTCTAAAGTAAAAATAAAATGAGTAAAATGAACCAAAGTATGTAAAAGCTTTTAAGGGGCTATTCCTCATCCAAATACTCAAAAATAATAGGTCAGTTTCTCAAGTTTATCTACATATAGCACATATTTGCCTCCAACCTCCCTCCTTAGAGGCAAAGTCAAATCTCCAAGGCCAATGCATCATATGACTAATTAGAAACTCATCTGGTTAAAAGTTTTTGTTTATTTTCTGCTTGTTAATAATTATGTGTGAAAATGCACTTATTTTCATGGTTAAATAAATAGTCTAACAATTGTTTATATACTTTATTCTAAGCCAGACTTTAAATATTGTTTATATTCTCAATTATTCCTCTAGGTAAGTATTATCCAAGTGATATATTAGAAATATTTAATTCTCAGTGTTTCTTAAAAAGAGGTTTGGATGGTCAAATATTGTATGAAATACTGTGTATGTTACTGTCTACATAAGGATACTAAAGGCTCTGAACAATTTTGCAATTAAGGAATAAGTTAATTTTTAACTCAATATTGCAGAAGTATTTAGGCATGGGACATTGTTCCTCTTTTTTATCATTAACCCTACAGAATTAATATTAACATTCTTTGGAGTCCTCTTTGAAAATATCTATTTCAGCATAGAAAATAATTGTTTTCTTTGCCTATATGAATAAAAGAAAGTGAACCAAGTATGTTAGGAAATCCAAACCACGGAATGGGAACTTTTAGAGACTGATTATGCCTAGTAGAGATCACATAATGTGTGATCTATTTATCTAGCTATGTAGTCAAGGCCCTGCCCCTCATCAATGCTCTTACTACTATTGAGTTCACGTCCCTCTAATACTACTATATTATCCTAATGACCTCTTGCCTCCCTCACTGAGACAAGTTCAGTAATCTTCCTCTTAGTTATGATTAACGACTCTTGGCTTTGGAGTATCTTTATCCAGTAAGCAATACAAAGCAAGTTAAAGAACCTCAGGCCCAAAATCAGTATAGTGGTTCTGCATGCTACACTCACTTCTGCTTTTCTGCATCAAAGCAAGTCTTAGTGACTAATAAAATTGCATCTGACAAAATAGTTACATCTCCAATATATTAAACTGGAAATGTCAATGAAAATTCCTGATAAACACAGCAATTTTTTTCAACAATGATACTCATTTTTTCCTGATATTTTGCTTTCCAATGTGTTCTCTATTGGAAAAATGGCTATCCTCTTTGGAGAGTGACTGGTGAAGGAAAAAATTTCATATGGAATTAGAACATACTATTATTGCTAGAATGCAGTGCTTCTTTCAAACATGTCTACAGTGGGGTGGGTAATATTAACACACACAAAAAAACATGAAGGAACTATATTACAAGGGCTTACACTGTCTAAATTCTTATAATTTAAAATTAATAATGACATAAAAAACTCATAATTAATAAAAATAAAAATAAATTAAGTTCTTAAAAGGTCATGATTTCATAATAAAATCTGAAAGTGAAAAATTAACATAACGTGTATTATATTAATCACAATAAATGTAACAGAGTGTTAATGTTTATGCACAAATTTTTTTTATTAAGTATATGTTTGTTTAGAAACTGCTAAGATATATTTGCTTCTAACAGAGTTAGCAGAGAATGATGAATGGGAATTCGAGGGGAAGGGGTTGCTGCTTATGCAAATAATCCTAGAGGTGTTCGTGATTATACCAAGAATAGGAGGAAAAAGCCAGCTCCAAAGTCAGTTGCAAAATATGAGCAGCAAGAAGGTTCAACAGTGTTCCAGGTTGATGAATCACCTGAACATTCTAAAGAGAGGATTTTACCATGTAGAGTCTATCTTTCATCCAGTATGAGAAAATTTTTGTAAGAACTATTAATTGTAATTAGATACAGATAAATGCCTTATCTTTTTAATTATCTTTCAGAACAGATGACACATTGAATTATATAATACTAAGAAAAATTAGAGTGCTCATACTTTGTAGTAAAAAACTAAGTTAAAAATGAAATTACATGAAAAAATACATCAAGCAAATTATTGATGTAACAAGTTTATCAATTTAAACAAAGCTTGAAATAACAGCTTTGTTTTCATGCATAAACTTTATTTGTTATATCAATGGTTGATGGAACAAATTACATCAAACTGGTTCAAATTGTCTTTAGAGAATCAACTAGGTCCAATGATCCAACAAAAATATCAATTGGTTGACGATACAGAACCTGAAATCACTTTCAGCTTGAGAATTTATTGTACATATTTTGGGTCTGTAAATATTTAATAATCACAGTAAGGTACCAAAGTCAGCAATATTATAAACATTGAGACATAAAATATAATAGAAATGATGATGACATGGCTTTGAGATTTTAAAATAGCTTTAAGCTTTCCAGTATCCTGTCTGACATGCAAAAATCTAGGAAGTTGCCACTCCAACCTAACAACAAGCAAAAAGCAGAACAAACTAAAATATCCACAATTTTTCTTAGTTCTATAAGATATGTGAAGTCACAGAGCAAAGTGCTGTTCACAACATTGAAGGAGCTGACAGTACAGAGAATCACAATTTACCAGAGCAAAAATTCACAAGCGGCAACCTTTATAGGAACCAAGGTTGGGACAGAAAATTTGAACTGTAACTGAAATACAAGAGGCTCAGTGTGGACAAGTCTAAGAGATAAAGATTGCAGGGTAAACAGTCATAGAAGGGCCTCCATGCTTGTGCGAATTTTACCTCTAGTAGCTAGACCATGTTCTCAGTGAATATCAGAGAAAAATTACCTATGCTTTCAGCAAAAGGAGGGTATAGGGACCATTTTAAAATACAACAGACCATTCTGTTCTTTTTAACTAGGTCTGCCCTCAGGAGCAACTGTTTCATGAGCCTAACCTGCTGGGGTTTTATCAGAGCATAACCTTTTTGGGGAATGGGAAATACCCAGCTCTAGCCAGTTCTAGGAATGCAATCCAACCAAAGCAGGGAGGAGTACTGGGAAGCAAGTGTGAAATTAACAGTGGAGAGCTATAGGGTCACTAAAAGTCTGAAACTCACTTAAAAGACAATAGAACGCTTCCCCTCCCCCTACGCCCTATCACTGTATTACTAAAAGCTTATTTAGAACAGTTTATTTTGCCTAGTACATAATGTCTGGCTAAAGAAAAAATTAGAAGACATACAGTTATAATTCAGATATCTGTCCTCACCAAATTTCATGTTGATATTTAAACCTCCGTGTGTTAATTTTGAAATGTGGGGCCTAATGGGCAATATCTGGGACATGGGGCTGGATCCCTCTTGAGTAGATTAATGGCCTCCCTTAGAGGTGAGCGAATATACTCTATTAGTTCCTGTGAAAGCTGGTTGTTGAAAATCCTGGCACCTCTTCCCTTTCTTTTTGGCGTTCTCTTATGTCATGTGATCTCTGTACACACCAGCACCTTTTTAACACCTTTCATGAGTAGTAGCAGCCTTATGCCCTCACCACAAGCAGATGCTGGTGCTGTGTTACTTGTATAGCCTGCAGAATCATGAGCTAAATAAACCTCTTTTCTTTATAAATTACCCAGCCTCAGGTATTTCTTTTTAGCAGCACAAAATGGACAAAGACTTACACTAAAAGGCAGGCAGAAAATACAGTTTGAAGAAACAGAGCAACTTTTAAAACTAGACTCAGATATAGCAGGGATGCTGGAATTATCAGACAAGAAATTTAAAACAACTATGATTAATATGCTAAGGTCCATAATGGAAAATGTCAACAGCATGTAAGAACAGATGGACAAAGTAAGCAGAGAGATGAAATTTTAAGAAAGAACCAAAGAGAAATACTAGAGATTAAAAAAATACTGGAAATGAAAAATGTCTTTTATGAGCTGTATTAGACTCAATATAGCTGAGAAACTAATATCTGAGCTTGAGAATATGTCAGTAGAACCTCCACAACTGAAGAGAAAATAGATAGAAGTTAAAAAAAGGAGAAAAAAACCCCAGAGAAATGTGGGACAATGATTAAAGGTGTAACATACACAAAATAGGACTATAGAAGTAGAATAAAAGGAGAAAGAACAGGAAGGATATTTAAAACAGTAATGACATAATTATCTCTAAATGAATATCAGACACTGAGCTCAAAGAACACTACTCAAGACAAATAGCAGAAAACCTACATCTGAGAACATCATTTTAAACTACAGAAAATTAAAGATGAAGAAAATGTCCTATAAGAAGCTAGGGGTGGGGTGTGGTGGAGGGTAGAGGGGAAACACCTTAACTATAGGGGAGCAAAGATTAGAATGGTATCCAACTCCTGAGAAACTGCAAGCAAGAAGACAGTGGAGTAAAATATTTAAAACATTTGGAGAAAATAAAACCACCAACCTAGAATTCTGTACACTACGAAACTGTTTTTCAAAAGTGAAGAAGAAATACAGAGTTTCAAAGACAGCTAAAACATGAGTGAATTTCTCACCAGTAGACCTGCTATGTGCCAAAAGTTAAAAAAAGTTTTTTAGAGTGAAGGAAAATTATATAGTCCAGAAACTCAGCTCTACATAAAGAAAGGATGAACATCAGAGAGGAAATAAGAAGATGTAAAATAACAATTTTTATCTTTCTTATTCTTAATTGATATAGCAAAAACAGGTAACAGTTCATGTATAAAATTAATAGCAAAAATGTATTAGATTTGTGTGCTCATGTTTATATGTATATATGTTTATTTTTTTTTTATGCTTATGTTTAAGTGAAATGAATGTCAACAATGAGAAACTGCTGACAATGGTAGGGATGGTAGGGATTAGAATTATTTTGTCACTATAAGGTATCTGAACTACATCTAATACGGCATAATGTTAGTTGAAAGTGGACTTGGATTAGTTGTAAATGTATAAGATAAACTTTAGGACAAGCAGTAAAAAATTTAAAATAAAGAAGTAGTAAAATTGTTATAGTAAAAAAAGAAGAGAAAATTGAACCACATAAAATGCTGAACTAAAATCACAACAGGCATAAAAGGAGTGGAAGACAAAAACAGGAAGAAAGAACAAGGGAACAAATAGAAAACAGAAACAAATATGATAGATATTAATTCTATATCGATAATCACTTTGAATGTCAATGGTCTAAATATTCCAATAAAAAGACAGAGATTTTCAGAAATGTCCATTCTTCATAAACAAGACCCAAACATATCTTGCCTAGAAGAAACCCACTTTAAATATAAAGACACATATAGATCAAAAGTAAATGGATGGAGAGTAAGAAACTATGCTAATAATAATCAAAAGAAAGCTGTAGTAGATATTTTTATTTCAGTCAGGACAAACTTCAAAGCAAGGAAACTTGTTCAGGTAGACTTTTAATTGGTACAGTTAAATGGTAATTCTCAGACAAGAGTGAGAATGTAAATGGGTCATTTTTTGGTGGAAGCATATTTAAAAACATTTATCCATAGCTTATATTTCATCTCTTGAAACCTTGGTGAGATACCATTATTTTTTCCCCTAGTTTCACAACATCCTCTAGCGACAGAATCAGCTCTGTCCTTGAGACTTTCAGCTCCGTTTACCATGCAAATACTTTTCTTCCTGTCTGCTTTGTTATCACAAATAACTTCTGATTTGCATTATTGGCAGACTTCACAACTCCTATGAAAGTATCTTTTAATTCATATATTTTTCAACCTCGCCAGCACCTATTGACTCTTTAATAAATTATTGTATTTCCTTTATTACATAATTAAAACTATAACATGCAGCATTAAATATAATTATATTACAATCAAAAAGCAAATCACATATAAAATGCTTAATTTTTGGAAATTGCTGGGCTAAAGCAAGAGGCATTTGTGTGATAAGGCAGTGCAGATTTTATAATAGCTTCTAAGAAACTGCTAAGTTATTTAGGTAGAACAATTAAAAACTATTTATTTTTTTAAAAAGTTTATGTTCAAGGGTACATGTGCAAGTTTATTATATAGGTAAACTCATGTCCTGGGGGTTTGATGTACAGATTATTTTATCACCTAGGTACTAAGCCTAGTGCCCAGTAGCTATTTTTTCTGCTCCTCAACCTCCTTTCAACTTTCACCCTCTGGTATGCCCCAGTGTCTGCTGTCCCCCTCATTGTGTCCATGTGTTTACATCATTTAGCTCCCACTTGTGAGAACATTCAGTATTTGGTTTTCTGTTTCTGAGTTAGTCTGCTAAAAATAATGGCTTCCAGCTTGATCCACGTCCCTGCAAAGGATAGGATCTTGTTCTTTTTTATGAATGCACAGTAAGTATTTCATGGTGTATATGTCCCACATTTTCTTTAGCCAGTCTTCCATTGATGGGCATATTGGTTGATTCCATGTCTTTGCTAATGTAAATAATGTTGCAGAGAACACATGTGTGCATTTTTCTTATGATAGAAAAATTTATATTTCTTTGGGTATCCACCTAGTAATAGGATTTCTGGATCAAATGATAGTTCTGTTTTTAGCTAAGGAACTGCCACACTGCTTTCCAAAACAGTTGAACAAATTTACACTCGACCAATGTATACGTGTTCTTTTTTCTCCACAACTTAGCCAGTACTTGCTATTTTTTGACTTCTTAGCAATAGCCATTCTAACTGGTGTGAGATGTTTTATCATCCTGGTTTTGATTTGCACTGCTCTAATTATCATTGATACTGAGCTTTTCTTTTTTTTTCTCAAGTGCTTATTGGCCACATGTATGTTGTCTTTTGAAAAGTTTCTGTTCATGTACTTTGCCCACTTTTTAATGGCATTGTTTTTTTCTTGTAAATTTCTTTAAGCTCCTTATAGATGCTGGATATTAGCCCTTTGTGAAATGCATACTTTGCAAATATTTTCTCCTATTCTGTAGGTTGTCTGTTTACTCTGTTGATAGTTTATTTTGCTATGCAAAAGCTTTTTAGTTTAATTACATTCCATTTGTAAATTTTTGCTTTTGTTGAAATTGCTTTTGGCATCTTCATTATGAAATATTTGCTAGTTTCTATGTTCAGAATGTTGTTGCCTAGGTTATCTTCCAGAATTTTTATAGTTTTGGGTTTTACATTTTACATTTAAGTGTTTAATCCATCTTGAGATAATTTTTGTATATGATGTAAAGAAGGAGTCCAATTTTACAGTTTTGCATATAGTTATCCAGTTATCCTGGCACCACTTTTTGCATAGGATGTTGTTTCCTCATTTTTATTTTGTCAGCTTTGTCAAAAATCAGATTGATGTAGGTGTGTAGCCTTATTTCTGGGCTCTGTATTCTGTTCCATTGGTATATGTGTTTGCTTTTGTACTGGTACCATGCTGTTTTCGTGATTGTAGCTCTATAGTATAGTTTGAAGTCAGTAGCATGATGTCTCCAGCTTTGCTCTTTTTGCTTAGAATTGCCTTGGCTATTCAGTCTCCTTCTTGGTTCCATATGAATTTTAAAATAGTTTTTTCTTGGTCTGTGAAGAATGTTATTTGTAGTTTGATAGAAATAACATTTAATATGTTAAATGCTTTGGGCAGTGTGGACATTTTAATGATATTGATTCTTCCTATCCCTGTGCATGGACTTTTTTCTGTTTGTCATCTCTGATTTCTTTAAGCATTGTTTTATGATTCTCATTGCAGATATTTTTTTTACTTGCATTGTTAGCTGTATTCCTAGGTATTTTATTTTTTCTTTCTGGCAGTTGTGAATGGGAATGTGTTCCTGATTTGGCTCTTGGTTTGGCTATTATTGGTGTATAGGAATGCTAGAAATATTTGTACATTGATTTTGTTTCCTGAAACTTTGCTGAAGTTGTTTATCAGCCTGAAGGAGCTTCCAGGATGACATTATAGGTTTTCTAGATATAGATTCATGTTGTCTACAAAGAGGGATAGTTTGACTTTCTTTCTTCCTATTTGGATGTCCTTTATGTCTTTCCTTTGCCTGAGTGCTCTGGCTAGAACTTCCAGTACTGTGTTGAATAGGGGTGGTTAGAAAGTGCATCTTTGTATTGTGCTAGGTTTTAAGGGGAATGCTTCCAGCTTTTGCCAATTCGGTATAATGCTGGCTATGAATTTGTCATAGATGACTCTTACCATTTTGAGCTATGTTCCTTCAATACCTAGTTTATTGAGAGTTTTTAACATGAAGGGATGTTAAATTTTATCAAAAGACTTTTCTGTGAGATGAACCTGTGGTTTTTGTCTCTAGTAATGTTTATGTGATGAATCACATTTATTAATTTGCATATGTTGAACCATCCTTGCATCCCAGGAATAAAGCCTACTTGATCATGCTGGATTAACTTTTGGATGTATTGTTAGATTCGGTTTGCTAGTATTCCATTGAGGATTTTTGCATCAGTGTTCTTCAGGATATTGGCCTGAACAGAATAATGAGCTCCAAAACTGAATCAGTAATAGGTAGCCTATCTATCAAAAAAAGCCCTGGACCAGACGGATTCACAGCTGAATTCTAGCAGATGTACAAAAAACTGGTACCATTCCTACTGAAACTGTTTCAAAAAATTGAGGAGGAGGAATTCCTCCCCAACTCATTCTATAAGGCCAGCATCATCCAGATACCCAACCTGGCTGACACAAAACAAAAAAAAAGTATTTCTTTTGCTGCTGAGCACTTAGGTTTCTCTGTTATTTTCTCAGTTTTTTTCCAGATGGAGACACCAAATCTAATAGTGGATAAAACACCTTTAAACACCCAGGCATATTAACAAGTCATATTCTAAATCTAATGTCTAACATTTTCTCCATAAAATTGGATGCATGTCAGAAAAGCTAGGTGCAATGCAGACTGTTTGCAATTCAGTATTTGATTTCTTTCAGGATTGGAGAGAGAAATACCATTTTTCAAAATTGTTAATTCTTTGCCATTACATAAAATTGCTGGGTTTTTAACGCCTTAAGTTTTTGTTTTAAGAGAATTCCTTATGTCAAATACGTCTGCGTAAGTTGAATGCTGGATTTGTGGAAGAAGGGAATCATTTTCAAACTTCTAAATGGAAGTAAAAATGAATCCTCTTTCCCCTGCTCCCACTCTTCCAGATTCTAGTTCCCAGAATTCCTTGCCTTTGCAGTTTAACTTTCAAGCATGTTTCTGTACCGTCATTGTGTGCCCTTGAATCCGTCTTTTATTGAGTGGCCAGAATAACCTATTTCAAGTGTCAGGAATCATAACTTTCCTCTGTTGAAGACTCTGCAGATGTGTTTATCACCTGCAAACAAAAAAGCTAACGCAAATTTTAAACTCTGCTTTAAACTGTTCCCTGTCTATCTCTGGCTTCATAATCATATTACCCTATGCTTTACACTAAACATTCAACCCACTACTGAGCCACTTTTATCCCTCACACATTATGTGGTGTGAAAGTAGACATTGTACTTGCTTCTCAGGGTTGTTAGGAAATGACATATCTAAAGAGCTTAGTGTGTGCCTCAAGAAAAGCCCTCAACAAAGCTAGTGTTTAAAAGCAATTTTATAGTGTTAATTCCATACATGACTTTTCTCATTATTTCCTCCCCTTGGGTATCCTCCTATGTCCCCAGTTTCATTCTCTTCTGCTTATCTTTTATTAATCTTGTGAACTCTAACTTTTTCCTCAAAATGCATCTCTCAGGTCACCTCTTCCAGGAATAAGTGCCTCTCCTCTGCATGTCACTCCAGGCTCCTTTTTCTTATTACAATATAAAGTTACCCTTGTTTAATTCTTTCTTTTCCATCTGTCTTCCCCATTCCTCTCAATTTGTCTTGAGGACAAGAATGAGGACTTACTCATTTTTATTTTTGCATTCTTAGAATTTAGCTTAACATATTCTTACAATTCAGCAGCTAGTAGGAACTCATTGTTTTAAAAAGGTAAGACATAAGAATGTTAAAGAAAAATGCAATATCCACACAAAGAAAAACTGAAAATTATTTCAAAAGTATTAAATTATCACATTATATGGATCATTATAAATTTAGGATGGTAATTTTTTTGTCAATAAGTGTTTGTTCTGAAGCACTGCAGGAATAAACGTCATAACCACATATTGTAGTATCCTTTACATTGGCATACTTAAGGTTTGAGGTCTTATGCAATATTATTAGTTGTTAATTAAATTAGAGCGCAAGGAAGAAATGAATTCAAAAATTTCACAGAAAATTTTCTACTGAATGCAAAGAGTCAGAGAAATATAGTCTAAATTTTAAAAAAATAGTATTAATAAAGTAGTTATAAGTGTTTTTACATCAAGTAATGAATAAACTCTTATTTAATCTCTGAAATACATTTAACACTCGTAAATAGGAAAGTATTTCAGTATGTTTCTGACCTAGTCTCATCTGATTGCTTGACTTGCTACTCTAGTAAATTGGATATTGGTTAATTGCATAGTTTATCAGTCTGCAAACTGCACTGAAGTCCAGGTGCTCTTTAGAATGTAATCATTCTAGAAAAATACCATTGCGTTTTCATTTCAATTTTTGATCACATCACAGTAATACAATATTTTCTCATTACATTTCACTATAGATCATACCCTGACACTGTTTTCTAAACCGGCTTACCAAATGCTTCTTTTATAAAGTTATCCTAGCAAAATGTACCTTCAGTTAAAGTGGGAACTCTGAAACTTTTAAACTAGATGGCATTTCTCCACATCAGAAGTTTTTTGTAAGCCATTAAAATCAGTATAGGTCCATGGGATTAAAACAAACAAACAAACAACATACAGAATAGTATTCTATGAAATTGACCTTTAAATGTTGTCTTTTCCCAAAGAAAAATTATTTATCAAGATATTAAATGTACACTTGTAATTTTTCTTTTCATAATTATAATATAGATTTTTTTTTTCAGCAGTAAAAAACATGGTGTATTTCTTGGAAAATATGCAGCATTGCCTTGTAAATATAGGTAACTAGTGAAAAATTTTTTAAATGCCATTTAAAAAATAGCAATGTGTTAAAGAATATGTACATGAGTTTCAAAAGTTGTTGCCACTAAATTTAGTTTTTGCCATTATAACAATTGAATATAAACACATTAACAAATACATTTTTAAAGTTAAAAAAATGCAATTCTCAATATTTATCAAAAATTATAAAAAATGTGCATAAAATGAACAACTACAAGAAATCCGAATTTTCTTTTTGAAGAACACATTAAATCAGGCATTACGAAGGATAAAATTGACAAGTTAGAAATATAAACTATCTGGAAGGCGAAAACAATGTTAAAATATGTATCTCTGGTCCATTTGCCACTTACTTGGCTTTCATTTTCCCACTCTTATTTTCCTATGGTATCTTATTTTTGCTCAGGCATACTCCCCTGACTAGGCTGCTCATTTGCTTTGAGGGATGTTAATCTTCCTTCAAATCTAAAAGTCCATCCGGATTCCCTTAGATCAGTCAACACTTCCAATTATCAATCCCACAGTTAGTTAGCAATAGTCTAGTCCAGTCCGAACTGAATTTAAATTTTTACATAGAATGCTGGGTCGAAGATACTGTCACTTTTTCTGGACAGCACAGAAGTGAATACGATGTCTCTAACTCCTTGCAACCATTTGCTACCATGAGAAAAGCCACCCAGAGCAAAAGGTGACCCATAAAAGAGAGAATACCTTAGAAAATTAGTAGAAATCAGATAAAACCCTATTTGAAATCTACCCTGCCTCTGAACTTACTTTGTTATTTGAACTAATAACCTTACTGTATTAGTTTGCTAGGGCTGCTGTAACAAAGTACCACAAACTGAATTGCTTATACAACAGAAATGTATTGCTTCATGGTTCTGGAGGCTAGAAGTTTGAGATCAAGGTGCCAGCAAGGTTATTTTTTTCTGAAGGCTGTGAGAAAGAATCTGTTCAATGCCTCTCCTCTTCTGGCAATCTTTGGTGTTCTCAGACTTGTAGGAGCATTATCTTGATCTATGCCTTCTTCATTTGGGATGATCCTGTGCGTGTGTCTCGGTATCCACATTCCCCCCTTTCATAAGGACACCAGTCATATTGAATAAAGGGCCCATCTTAATCTAGTATAACCTCATCTACATTTTACCAATTATATCTGCAATGGCTGTCCTGTAGCTTCTAGTGGTTTTCTGGCAATCTTTGGTGTTGTCAGGCTTGTAGAAGCCTGGATTTTTTGTGCAATACAAAATTACCACAAATTTGGTACTTAAAATAGCAGAAATTTATTATTTTCATAGTTTTGGAGACCAGGAGTACAAAATGGATGTGCTAATTTGAAGAAGCCATGTCATGCTTCTCTCCTAGCTTCCAGTCGCTACTGACAATCCTTGTGTTTCTTGGCTTGTGGCTGTCCTCCAATTTCTGCCTTCATCTTCATGTGCCCTTTCCCACTGTGTGACACTGTGTTGTCTCTTCTTCTCTTCTCCTATAGCTTATTATTGATTTATCATTGGATTTAGGGCCTTCCCTAATTCAAAGCGATCTCATTTGGAGATTTTTACCTTACTTACATAGACAAAGATCATTAATCCAAATAAGATCACATTCTGAGTAAATGCAGTCACACATCCAACACACTGCTGTCGTCATAGAAAGGTATGAGTTGGGGGAGCCACATTAAATACATAAATCATTTTCTTACATGTACTGGCCAGAAATATTCATGTGTCTCTAGATACAAGGCAACTGAGAAGCGGATCCTCTGGCTTGTCAGCAGCTTCCCAGGACAAGCTCTGGTATAGAATTTGAATTACATATGAAGCACTGTGGTGGTCAGCTAGCCTTCATTACCACACCCTAAGATTGGGATTTAGCTACTCTTCTTCATAACAGGACATATATCCCAACATTTCCCATTACTGTAACCAGCATAAGCAATGATGAGTTAAAGTAGTTTAAAAGACTAAGGCAGAGGGAGAGTAAAAGAGAACTACCAGCATATATAGTTCGTATAGACCACCTGGTCAGAGCTGGAGGATCTTCTGAGGAGCACCTGACCGAGCACTTTGACAGGTTTGTTGTAGAACTGTTTTTGGAAATATCCTCTTGTGGATTGTCACACTTATAACTATTATTTCCTCAAATGTGGTGCCTGCAACTTGAGGTTCAATACTAAAAACTGATTTATCAATTTTTAATATTATCTTTGAAACCTTCTGCCTTCTAGACCTTTAGATAAATGGATGCTTTCTTGTTTCTTTTTTATGAATAATTTGCTTGGGTTCTACAGCAGCCTTTACTCTATATAACCTTTTTTAGAAGAAATAAAAAATTGCACTTGTAGTTTTACAGATGGTACATAGGGCATATCTATCAAGGAGTATTTTCCCCACTCTCCCTCTATCATATGGGATTACTTTGGCAACAACCTTCCCCAAGATTGCATTCCACAGTACCCTGGCAGGTGTTTTATTTTGCAATACCACAAATCTAAAGCAGAGAACATGGTCACCACACAGTGCTTATGCTCCCACATTGGGATTATTTACACATGGTGACCAATGAAGGTCAGTATTACTAAATTTCTCCAGCGATTACATAGCAAAGTATCCTGGCAAGCTGAGAATCCTCCATAAATTTCTCAAATCCAATTCATTTTAACTCTAAATGTGAGTAATTAACAGGTAGCAGGGTTATTTGAGTCAGAGAAGATGATCAGAAAAATGAATTCTGAAGAATTCAAAGATAATTGGGAAGATATCATTTTAGACTCTCCAGCCTGTCAATATATTATTCGACATTTGTTCCCTACTAAGTACTTAATATATCATTTAATTATTTCAGAAACATTGACAGGTCTTATTATTCCTATTTTACAAATGGAAAATAGAGGCAATAAGAATAGAATTAAGTCCACTTGGTATTTGATAAACATCGCTGTAGTGTAATACTTTTCTACATAACAAGAAACTTAAATTTTATATATTTTGTATATTCTATATAATCTAAATATTCTATATTTCCTATAATTTTTAGAAAAATTCTATATATTCTAAATATAGAATATTTAGAATATATAGAATTTTAATCAGAGAAGATGATCAGAAAAATGAATTCTGAAGAATTCAAAGATAATTGGGAAAATATCATTTTAGACTCTCCAGCCTGTCAATATATTATTGGACATTTGTTCCCTACTAAGTACATAATATATCATTTAATTATTTCAGAAATGTTAATATTATATATATAGATATATAATATCTAATATATATTTTAAATATTCTATATATTCTAAAATTTATATATATATTATATATTCTATCTTAAAATTTATATAACCTTTTCTTGACAATTCTACAGACAAGCTTCAAGGAAAGAATGCTCATTTCATCCCATCCAGTTTCAAGTTCAACTTATTAGGAATATATGTTTTATAATTTAGAAACACAAACAATGATTAGCTCTCAGAGAACACTCTTCAGAGAATGAAACTGTTTGTTCATAAAGAAATAGAACTTAAAACCCACACAAGTAGTGCATTTACTACAGGCTGTGTACTCCACAGAATACTTAATCTCCAACCTCTGTAATTCTGATCTTTTCTCTTCAAAGCTTATTGTGAGATGCATCAAAAGACAATGTCTTTCTTTTAAAAATGTATTTCCCTGCGATTTTATATAGCTGAACTAAAAAAGGGCAACTAATACAACTTGCAAGGTGATCATTAAACACAAGATTGGTAAAGACAGTGGAAGTGTTTTCTTCTCTTCTATACTACTTTTGTGATGTTGTAATCTTTAGACAGGGAGTCCAGTGACTTGGCCTTTAATTCCAGATTCTGGACACAATAGTCATGGGAATCTGAGCAAGTCATATTTATTCTATGGATCTTGCTTTCTTGTTCTTAAATTGGAAAGGAAGGTTTAGATGTGAAGAGAGACCTTGGTCCATGACTTATATTTTATTTATTCAAAATGAAGTGATAAACAAAAACAACATAACAAATTTTTATAAAGTAATTTTCTTTGTTTTTAATTCTGAAGACATAATGACAGCTTTATTATAATTTTGGGGAAATATAATGTCCTGCTTTTGCAAAAAGATAATAAAAGGAACCACAATATAAATTTCAATGTCTTTATTTTATAAAGTCATAAACATGAGTAAATTTTTATTTTAGAATAATAATGTAAAGAATATAAAACATTGGAACTACTAGAATAAAAGACCACTATGTTTCCTTTTGACATGAATGTTCTATGATTCTATGGGTATAATTCTCAGTAACTAACACTTATGATGTGATTTCTCATTCATTATTTCGAGAAATGCCTGAAGAAAATAAAATACTTTTTAAACTGGGTAAGTTGTGTCTCTTTTTACCAAAGATATTTTATCAAATCAGAAATTGTTATTTATCATGGGTAAGTTTTTGAGTCTTGGCAAAAGTAGTGGATAAATGATGGCCCTGAAGGCCCATCTGGAGCAGCCGCTGCAGGGACGCCAGCTGCAGCAAGGGAGGCGTAGCTGGGGTGAGTACTCTGTGGAGCCAGTGGGGGTCGGGAGCAGGTCCCAGTGGGAGCCCCATGCCTTACCCAGTTGGTGGGACGGGAGCCCAGACTCCCAGGTGAAGCTACAGCTACCCAGCTGTGGCTCCAGACCCGGCATCTCTGTGCTCTCAAGGACATGAGTAGCTTCTTGCCCCTATGCAAGCTTTGAAGTGCCTGCTCCCACTCCCTGGCTCCTCCCTACTCAGCACTCATTCAGGTGCAGAGCAAAGTTGTGGCCAGTTTTTCTTTGTTTTGTTTCATTTTCTTAAATGTGGCTTCTAAAACTCTGAAAGTTCTAGTTCTTTAAAACCCAATTCATCATTTTTTTATTTTATATTAAACTTTCCTATCTCACAGTCACAAAGATTGTGTTTCAATATTGTCTTCTAGAAGTTTTCAGGTTTTAGTATTCACATTTGGGTATATGATCTATTTTGAGATTTTTTGTGTATATGATGTAAACGTGAATCAATTTTTTTTTCTTTTTAAGGTACTCTAGTGCTTTAAATCCTAGCTCATCTTTCTTTTCATCAACTTACTTTCTGACCTTTCTTATAACAAAACATACAAAAACATTTATGTCAAAAGTTTGATACAAGAAACATCAAAATTGATATCAAATGTCTGACCTTTCTTATGTCAAAATTTTCCAGCATCATTTTTGAAAACAAAACTTCTGCTTGGACTAAATCACATTGCAATTTTGTAAAAAAAGAAAAATCAGCTGTCAGTATATGTGCAGTGCAATTATTTTATTATTTATTAATATGGTATATTGTATCAATGGGTTTCCTGGTAGTTAACTGACCTTGTCTTTCTGAATATCTGCCACCTGGTCATTAGGTAGTATTTTAGTAAAGGAAATTTGGATTCTGTTTGCTAGTAGTTTTTTAATTAATATTCATGAATGAATGGTATTGGTATTTTAAATTTTGTACTGTACTTATCAATTTAACTATTGATGATGTATTTGACTCATAAAGGAATTTAAAAGGTTCCCTTAGTTTTCAAGGGAAGCTAGAATGGTTTTCAAGGTTCAACCGGGCCTCTATGTGAAGACGTCTTGGTCTAGTGCTTGGATAGTGGGATGATTCCTTGTTAATTTTCTTTATTTTTCTATGGAACTTTTAAAAATTTTTATTTCTAATTGGGCAAATTGTGGTAAACATGATTTAACTAGTAAATACTCCAGTTATCTAGATCTTCAAATTTATTTTCATAGAGGTCTTTAAATTATATCACTTTTAACGTGTTTCCTCTACTTTCATGGAAGTTTCACATTTGTCATTCTTTAGATACATGTGCCTTCTTTCTTTTGAGTAAATTATCTAACATTTTGTCAATTTTTTAAAATTTAGTAATTGGAACCATTATTTTCTATTTCAATAATTTATTTTTTATATTTAGTATTTTCTTTCTCATACTTTTGCTTGTTTCACTATTTTACCAATCTATTAATTTTAGTTTTGTAAGTTAACTTTGTTTTTGATGCTTTCCTTCTGTACAGCATATAATTGAGTCATATTTTTTGACATAAACTGATGTTTATTTTTGTAGAAGGGTTAACTGTACCATTACTGCTATTACTTGTATTTTAGTTTCTATTTTGCTGCATTGGTTTACTATTTTGTAATTTAATATGTACACATTTTTTCCTCGGATATGGATTTAAAATAAGTTCTCCACCATTGTTTCTCTTTTCCTTTTCAGGGTCTTCAATTATATCATGGGGGATTTTCTTGGCTTGTCACCCACTTATCAACTATTTTCTAATATTTATTCTCTTTTTGATCCCATCTTTAGTCTCTTTGTTATTTTCTTACTTTGTTAAGCTATATATAGAGAGAGATAGATAGATTTCATTGTTTTGCTTTTCAAGGTACTCTAGTGCTTCAAATCTTAGTTCATCTCTTTTCATTAACTTACTTTCTGACCTTCCTTATGTTTTATTTATCCCATCTTTTCCTTCTATTGATTCTTTTCCTTCTTTTCTTCATGCTTCTTATTTAAAGTTAAATGTATACTCCTTTGGATACCTTGTAATTTATTCTTCATGTTATAAACAAGTCTTTTTAGCTATTTCTTTCTTGGCTCCAATTCTTTCCTTGGTTCAAACAACTCTCATTTTACTTTTCTTATCTATTCTATGTATTTGTCAGTAGTCTTCATATTTTTAATTCCAAATTTTTATTGCTACAAATGTTGTGGGCAGGGAAATTTTCTTTTTTTTTACAGTAGCTCTTTGTATAGAAAGATTGCTTGTTCTCTACCTTTCATAGATGTGGTTAATGTTAGGAAGTGCTAAAAAATAGGGATTTGCAAATTATGTTCCGTGGTCCAAATCTATCCAGCAACTTTTAAAAAACTCATTTTCAGGCTAAAATATTTTTAAAATTTTTAAATGGTCATCTTCTAATGGTTACATATAATTACAAAACTTAGGTTATATAATTTCCTAAATTTTGTGTTTTGACTTGCAAAATCTAAAGTATTCTCTAGTCCTTTATGGAGAAGTTTGCCAACACTTGCTGTAAAATATTTCTAGTTCAAAAGTGCCCTCTTCTGTCAATACATCAAAACATATTCTCCTTAACAAAAATGTTTTTGGGGTGGGGAGTGTGCCATGTAGAGAGGAATTGTGCATTAATTTCCTAGGGCTGCAGTAACAAATTCCACAAAATTAATGCAGTACAAAACTGCTTTAATTAATTCCCTAAGGTTGCAGTAAATCTAGGAATTTACCACAAATTTAATGACTCAAAGCAACAGAAATTTATTAAATCACAGTTTTGGAATCTAGAAGTCTGAAATCAAGGTGTCACAGGGCCATGTTGACTCTGAAAGGCTCTCGGGAAGAATTGTTTTTGCTTCTCTTGCTTCTGGTTGCTGTTGGCTATCAGCGCTCCTTGGCTTGTAGCTGCATTCCTCCAATCTCTGCCTTTGTCGTCACCTGGCCTTCATCCCTGCATCTCCCTGTATCTTTTACTCTTCTTACAAACACCAGTTTTGAATTCAGGGTCCACTCTAAATCCTGTATGCTTCTATCACAAGATCCTTCATGAATTACATCTGAAAAAACTCTATTTTCAAATAAGGTCACATTCTTATGTTGAACAAATAAAGTCCACATTCAGATAAGGGGGACATGAATTCAGACTGGGGTCACTATTCAACAAACTACAGTTTGGATGACATATTGTTTTGTTTTGTTTTTTATAAGACAATAAAAATTTCCTCCTTACATCTATTCTTAACCGTATCAGCAAAAGATAACTTTCTCTCCTGTGTGCCCTCTCCTGCCCTTAAAAGTCCTGTTTTCTTTTTCTTTATTCTCTAAGCTGTTTTCTTAAGTTATATAATTACTTTTAAGACTTTCCTTGTATCTAGTATTGGGATATATTGGGTCATGTTTCATCGTGTTTTTACATGATGGGAAAACCTTTTTTTTTTTTTTTTTTCCTTCTGTGAATGAGGTTTTATTTCTTTCCTATTTTTTTCCAGGCAGTTTTTCATAGCCACATGGGTCTCTGGGCTTATTTGCGTTGCTGGAGCTTGAGGAATTGTAATTCCTTTTCTAAACACAGGTAATTTCAGATTATATTTCAATCAATTACCATTTCCTTAGCTATCTTCTTCAAAGTCTGACTTTTTAGTAAAAATTATGAAACTTCCTTTTTGACCGTAACTAGTATTAAACTATTTTAAAGTTACTATATTTAGAGGCTTTCTCGGGTGGACAACTAGAAATAATTTTATTATTGTTTTTATTTAAATTCTTTGTTAAATTAGAGGCAGATGAGATGACATGTTATGTAACAGTTCCCATTTATGCAGGAATTGCATTAATTAGTTAATCACATTTAATTAATGAATGGATGCATAGGAAAGGTGATGAACAAGTGTCTATGGGATTGGGGATATAAAACATCTTCTTGTATAAAAACTGGGAAAAACTTATGCAGATATACTAAAACAAACATATTTTCCTATTAGCTTAATCACAGAGTTTAACTATGCTTTTGTGGTAGTTAGTATATTTTATTATAATCAATATAATTCGAAGTAGTTTAAGCAAACAATAACAATCCACTGGCTGCCTTAATTGGATAAAATCTAGAGTAAAGTCTCACTTCAGACACAACTGAATCCAGGTCAAATGGTGATGTAAGACATCATACCTTGACCTAAATTTTAGAATTCTTGTGGCATATGGTAACAACATAGGAAGAAAATACCTTTCCAACCAACAAGTCTGTAAAACATAACATAAAAATAATTCCAAACTACCTGTCTGGATTTATTTGGCCATTTTCAATCAATATCTTTATGCAAAAAGGGAAGGAGTAACATGATTGACGAAGTCTAGTTTATGCATCTTCTATTTGGCTTAGAGAGATAACATTAGTCTAGGGAGATGGCATTGGTCCTAACTAAAACTCTTTGACAAAGCAAAATTAATATGGAACTGAGGAGATAGCGGATTCCCAAAGAAAGGAATGTCAAGGTATTTTACTTTCCTCGATCCTTTAACTCCATACCAAAATATTAACATTGATTTTATATTGTTTGAGGTTGTCACAAGTTAGCATGCATTACTTTTCAATGATAAAAATATAGAAATTATCATTTTAAAAATGTAGTTTGTTAACTTAGATGAAAAATTAAAATATAGTAATCATGCTATCATTTCTATTTTGACCGTGTTCAGAAGTTCGTTCACTGGCATAATGTATTTCATGATTACAGTGTTCTCACCCTTTCAATTCCTTGAAATGCAGCTCAAAGGAAGACTAACTGTTCTCTATTAATGAGGTAGCATATGGGCTGATGCATCATATCAGAGAATCTCAAAATAGAATCTTTCTAGGACAGATTTCTACAGTCCTGATGACTTTGTCCCTGTCATGCTCATATTGTTTACTAAGATAGGCATTACTATCTTTTTTCTGCATAAAGTCAATCAGAGAAGAATTAGCCAAGTTCATCATGGGCTACATCCATGTGCAGCCTTGAAAACTGAGAAGTCCACTATTATCTCTTTTGTAACCACAGATAGTTTGAGAACCAGGTAAACTCTAAGAGTTAGAAGAATAAAAGTACAATTGCAAGTATAATTTTATTTTGACTAAGATGTATGAAAGATGAGAGTAAACAAAGGCTAAGTAAGAGTTTAATAGCTGGAAAAGATAAAACGTCACAGTATGAAAAATACCCATCTAATATCAGCATTTTCCACTTTACATTTTGATATGGTTTTGCTGTCTGTTTTATCCAAATCTCATGTTGAACTGTAATCCTCAGTGTTGGAGGAAGGGCCTGATGGGAGGTGACTGAATCATAGGTGTGGACTTCCCCCTTGCTGTTCTCATGATAGTGAGTTCTCACAAGATCTGGCCATTTAAAAGTGTGTAGCATTTCTCCCTTCTCTCTCTCCCTTCTGCTGGCCATGTGACTATGTGGCTGCATCCCCTTCACCTTCTGCAATGATTTTAAGTTTCCTGAGGCTTCCTAGAAGCTGAAGCCTGTACAGTCTGCAGAATCATGAGCACAATTAAATCTTTTTCCTCTATAAATTACTCAGTCTCGGGTGTGACTTTATAGCAGTGTGAGAACGAACTAATACAAAAAATTGGTACCAGACAATTGGGGAATTGCTATAATAATACCTGAAAATGTGGAAATTACTTTGGAACTGGGTAACAGGCAGAGGTTGGAACAGTTTTGTCAGAGACATTTGAACCAGAGTGACTCCATCTTGAATAGGGGCTGGGTAAAATAAGGGTAAAACTGGCTGGGCTTCGTTCACAGTAAGTTAAGGCATTCTTAGTCAAAAGATGAGATAGGAGATTGGCATAAGATACATGTCATAAAGACCTTGCTGATAAAAGTTTGCATCAAAGAAGCTGGCTAAAACCAACCAAAACCAAGATGGTGACAAGAGTGACCTCTAGTTATCCTCACTGTTACACCCCCAGCAACACCATGACAGTTGAAAAATGCCAGGGAACATGAGGAAATTACCCTACATGGTCTAAAAATGGGAGGTATGAATAATTTACCCCTTGTTTAGCATATAATCAAAAAATAACCACACAAATGGGCAACCATCAGACCTCAGGGCTGCTCTGCCTATGAAGTAGCCATTATTTTATTCATTTACTTACTTTAAAAACTTGCTTTC
Organism: Aotus nancymaae; assembly: GCF_030222135.1. NCBI lineage: Eukaryota > Metazoa > Chordata > Mammalia > Primates > Aotidae > Aotus > Aotus nancymaae. Next base: position 82,221,647 of record NW_026988442.1, read on the forward strand.
ACTTTACAGATGTGCCTCAAATTATTTCTTTTGTGAGATCAAGGAGCCCTCTTTTGGGGTCTAATTAGGACCCCTTTCTGGTAAGTTTGGAGAATTCAGAAAATGACAAGAAGATGAGAAAAAGGTTGGAACTTCCTAGAGACTTGCTAAATTGTTGTGATGAACAATGATATCTGGGCTGGCATGGTCTCAGATGGAGATAAGAAATTTTTTGAGAACTGTAGTCAAGGTCACCCTTGCTATGCTTTAGCAAAGAGACTGGCTGCATTGTGTCCTTGCTCTGGAGATCTGCAGAACTTTAAACTTGAGAGTGATGATTCAGAGTATCTGGTGGAAGAAATTTCTAAACAGTAAAACTCTCAAGATATGGCTTGGTTGCTTCTGACAGCAAATGGTCAGATGTGTGCACAAAAGATAATCTGAAACTGGAACTTAAAAGAAAGCAGAGCAAAAAATTTAGAAAATGTGCAGCCCGAGTATGAGGTTAAAAAAAAAAAGAAAAAATCCACTTTCTGGAGACGAATTCAAGCCCGCTACAGAAATTTGCATGAGTAAAGAGGAGTCAAATGGTAATGGCCAAGACAATGGGGCAATGACTCCAAGGCATTTCAGAAACTTGTCAGAAACTCCTCAAATCATAGGCCTGGAGGCCTAGGAGGAAAGAATGGTTGTGTGGGCTGGACCAGGGCCCTGCTATCCTGTGCAACCTTGGGATGCTACTTCCTGCATCCCAGCTGCTCTAGCTCCAGTCTTGGCTAAAAGGGCCCAAGATAAGTTTCAGGCCACTGTTTGAGAGGGTAAAAAAAGGAAGCCTTGGTGGCTTCCATGTGGTTTTAAGCCTGCAGGTGCACAGAGGGCAAGAGTTAAGGGTTGGAGCCTCCACCTAGATCTTAGAGGATGTATGGAAATGCTTGGATGTCCAGACAGAAGTATGCTGCAGGGTCAGAGCCCTCAAGGTAACTTCTACAAAGGCAGTACAGAGAGGAAATGGGGGGTTGGAGCCCCAATGCAGAGTCCCTACTGAGGCACTGCCTAGTGGAGCTGTGAGAGGTGGGTCACCATTCTCTAGACCCCAGAATAGTAGATTCACCAACAGCTTGCAGTGAATGCCTGAAAAAGCCACAGGCAATCAACACCAACCCATGAAGGCAGTTGAGAGGCTGCAAATTACAGAGCCACAAGGGCTGAACTACCCAAGTCCTTGGGAGCCCACCCCTTGTGTCGTTGTGGCCTGGATATGAGACATGGAGTGAAAAGAGATTTTTTGGGGGCCTTACGATTTAATGACTGTCCTGCTGGGTTTCAGAATTGCATGAATCTGTAGCCCATTTCTTTTGGCCAATTCTTTCCTCTTGGAATGGGAGCATTTACCCAGTGCCTATACCCTCATTGTAACTTGGAAGTAACTAAATTGTTTTTGCCTTTAGAGGTTCATAGGTGGAAGGAATTTGCCTTGTCTCAGATGTTATTTTGGACTTGGCCTTTTGAGTTAATGCTGGAATGAGTTCAGACTTTAGGAGACTGTTGGGAAGGCATGACTGTATTTTGAAATGTGAGAAGAACATGAGATTTGAGAAGGACCAGGGGTAGAATGATATGGTTTGCCTTTATGTTCCCATGCAAATCTCTTGTTAAATTGTAATCCTTAATGTTAGAAGAGAGGTCTGGTGGGAGGTAATTGGATCATGGGGGTCAACTTCCTCCTTGCTGTTTGACACAAAATTAAACATTTTTCCTTTATAAATTTTGCACTCTCAGGTATGTCTTTACAGCAGCGTGAGAACAGACTAATATACATTTGTCACTGTGAGTGAAGTAAAGCAATTTATCTGGTGCAGGGGCACCAGAGAAATATTTATGCACATGACTGAATGAGTAAGATATATGTGTGACTGCAAACACTTAAAGTAGTGATTAAGTTATAGATCTATTACTTATCCAAGAGGCATAATTGAAGCAACACATATATTAGTAACTTGTAACCTACTCTTTTCAAGTTTTTATCTCGAGCATTTCCCAATACCCTTAATATGCTTGTCTAAATATTTTTTAACTGTTGAGCAACATTTTGGCTGAACAGCATTACCATTATTTTAACCAGCTTCTTATTTTATGAATGTTTTCTGGTTTCAAAAGTATCCCCCAAAATCAAAACTTCTGCCTTAGAAATATTCTCAAAAGTGATATTTCAAGAAATGCAAGATTATTAACATTTCAAACTGTTGATGCATAATCCTAAGTTGCTCAAAAAGTATAGAAATAAATTTTTCTATCGTAAATATTAAATTACATACTAAAGCTATTCATAATTATTTAACAAATATTTTTAGTTTTTTATTTGTATTCTCATTCAACTTACTTGAATTTTTTTTCTCACCAGGGCATAAACATTTAATCTTTGTTAAAAAAAAAAAATTTCTTTGCACAGTATTTTCTAAAAGTGCTTCCTTAGACACAAAATAATAAGGTTTATAATGTATATATCCATATATAAAAACATAAGTCAAAATAAAATACCATAATCTCAAATATAGTACATTTATATTTGAGAATTAAAATCATATTCTAACATTCTAAGAAGTTTATTATCTATCTTGCTGCTACACATTTTTTTCTATTATATGAGAAATTTATTTGGAGTCCATACCATTATTTCATTTTTGTCTTGTTTTATTTTTCTATAAAATATTGATCAAATTTGGACATGAATTTGGGAATATTCATTTTTTGACATGCTTCTATATTAATAATCAATATTATAAATGCATGACTTAAAAATAAACATCCCCCAAATTATAAGTGTGAACTGATCATTACCAAAGTATCATGTCAACATATCAACAAATAAAAGACTTTATTTGTTGGTATGTAAGAGAAGGAGAAGATAGAAAAAAAAAAAAATCATTCCTGCCACTATCTTAGGGGTAGGAAAAAACAGTTTGAGAAATAAAAATGCTTCAAAAGCCTAATTCCTCATTTTAGCAGTATGTATAACAACACAGATGTTTTAGATATTAGAAAACATCACACTGAATTATGTATTATCTAAATAAAAGAAAAAATGAAAGAGAAGTAAAGAAGGAAGGAGAAAAAGAAAAGGAAAAGAAAAAAGAAATGAGAGAAAGAAAAGATTAATTAAAAATGTATTAACATAGAACAAAAAAGTTATTGTAAGTAAAATCATCAGGCTTCAAGGATTGACTCATATTGATTTAAATATCTATTTTACTATCCTACAACAAGGTCTTACATTACTCTAGTGCAGATGTTTGCATTGTATTAAATATTGTTGATATATCTCATTTGGATCACATAAATAAATTATCTGTCAGCACCAAAGCTGAAAATTAGTGCTAAATTTCTATACTACTAAAGGAATAAGAAGTGTTTCACTTTTCTAATCTATGAAAATGCAGTTTGAAAATTAGCAAGTTACTAAGGCTAGAAAAATTAGTTAATTAAAGTTGGAATGGTATACTTGTTTGCTAGGGCTGCCATAACAAAATATCAAAAATATCAAAGACTGGATGACTTAAACAACAAAAATTTATTTTCTAGAAGATAGAAGTCCAAGACCAAGTTGTGGACAGGGGGAATCTTCTCTCAGATGTCTCTCTTTTGCTCGCAGATTGTCATTTTCCTGTTGTGTCCTCATGTGGTCTTTCCTGTGTGCACCATATTCCTGGTATTTCCTTGTGTGCCCAAATTTCCTCTTCTTATAAAGATGACTTTGCTGACCTCATTTTAACCTAATCACCTCTTTAAAAGCCCTATCTCCAAATGCAGTCACATTCTGAGCATGAAGGTTATGACTTCAACATACGAATTTTGGAGGGATACAATTCAGCCATAACATACGGGAATCTCAATTCCTACAGTTTATAGCTGTAATCTTTATGTTTGTTTTCATTAATAATAAAAGGAAAATTGCATTTAAAGCATAATTTTTTAAACAAAATCTAACTTATCTTTGTTTATTTATAATCTTTAAAATGTATAAGTTATAAAAAGTATTCAAATAATCTAGAACACTACCACCCAGAAATATGTGTCATTAAACTGTTGCTGCTTATCTTTCAGAGGTTTATATCCAATAGCATTTTTTTTAAGAAGCAAAATTAATATCATACTCTATGTAGTGCTTTAAAATATAAACAGTTTTTATCATTTAACATTACATTGGGTACATTTTATACAAAAGCTCATATACTAGCAAAACATGATTTATAAATATATATCTTACTTATATTTCATAGTTTATTTTACCTTTTCTCCTTTTTGTTGATGATAGGAATTTTTAAATGTAATTTTTCAGTAAAAGTATGATGAACAAATTTCTATATAAAATTTTTATGTGCCTATAATTTCAAGTTAATAAATTCTGAGAAAGCAGGCAGCCATCTAGAATTTGAATCACATTGCTGACTTTAAAAGCAGGAGTGCAATATAGTGGAATGTGCATGGGTTTTGCAGGTGACAGCTACTTGGTATACTAAGCTCTACTTCTTACCTATGCAATGTTTTGCAAGATTCTTAAGTCTCAGTTTCCCCATCTGTAAATTGGGGAATATTTTATTTTCCATTTTAGGGAGTAAGATTAGGATTAATGTGAGAACAAGAAACAACACACACAATAGGGATTTAATAAACACAGCTATTATAGTTAACTACAAAAGCACAAGAAAGTTACATGCTCAAAATAGCCCCATCACAAAACAATGTGCCTTCCTAACTCCTTCTGATTAGATCTGTTGAGTGCCTGACATTTCTGTATTTGCCTCAGCACAACAGAGCACGCACTTGAATTCTTCCCTGTACCCCCTCAATGGTCCATGGGCTAGTATGTGTTTACTCTAACTTATTCACACTTTTTGTTCTAATTTACCATGTCATAAAATTTTCAGAGAGACTGTATCTGTTTCAGATGCTCACACCTTTTCTACTCTTTTTTAATATCTGTGTGTATCTAATTACTATTCTCTCTACCCAACTTAGCCCCATATTCTCCTCATGTATCAGTTTTTTATTAGCTGATCTTGTTGAAAGAACATATGCTGCTTTGTAGTTTCTGAAATGAGCTTCACTCTCAATCCTCCTTTACTAATAATCTTTACCCTCCATGTTATTATTAATTACTGGAAATTATCCCTTCCTTTCCATATTCAGTTGTCTTCCCTTCAATATTAAACAAGCTGTTCAGTTAATATGCAGCAGTGCATTCTGGAAATTAGTTCTGACAATATTAGGCCAGTAAATGGTCTCTCTCCACACCAGAAACATAAACAGGTGCCAGAACAGTGACCTAAAGAGAAGAGAAATATCTCAGAACAAATTTCTCTTTCCTTACAGATTGCCTCAGAATGTTCACATCATTATGAGGTCAGAAATTCAATGGATTTTAAATAATTTCAGGACAAAATAAAGAGAGGCAATCAGTGTCTTTAAAAAAAAGTTACTTTGGCTAAGATGGATCTACTTTCCTCAGTATCCCTCCTGGGTTAGAGATGGCCAACAGGCATTTGCATGAATTGTAAAGGGTAGAAGTGAAGTGACAGACATTACACTGGGAAGGTTAAGTTCAGTGAGACTATGTAAAGTTTCTGGTAAGTGCCAGCTCAGGCTGGCTCACCCCACTTCATGTTCAGTTCTTATTCCTGACTTTTGGCTTGGTTGACCAGCAACAATGCCAAGCTTACCTCCAGATGTAGAGGCTACAGCCTTCCACAGACTTCCCCATTAGTTCTCCTTTGTGGTCACACACAGCAGCTAGACCTACCTGGCTTACCAGACTTTCCTGCAAGTTGTGTATTTTCCACCTGCACCACTGTTTAGAAAGACTGGTCAGGACTTTTCCCTGATCCTCCAATTACCCTTGTGACCCCAACTTCCCAAACTCCTCTCTCAACTAAGTTGTGTCTATTTTCTGTCATAAGTTCTCACTCTATAATATTTATAATAATTCTGTATTTGTTTCCCTGATGAAATACAAAAACAGACATTTTCTATTTTTCTTTATTTACTATTTACAGCTAGCTACCATTTGTTTGTTTTGTTTATGATTCCAAAGATTACAGCCTCCACCATGGACACATACAAAGGGCATTTTATTGGTAAAATAGTAAGCATTAGGTTGTTAATCTTGATTATTTAGGAGTAATGTCTATAAAATAAAGCCAATCTATATTGAGAAAACAGTCAGGCCTTATATAATTGTTAAAGTAGTTAAGAAATAACTGGAAGATCATCAGACATTTTAAGTATTTCAAATAGTTTACATTAAAATAATAAATTGAGTAGAGAGGTGAAGAGTATGACTTTGGTGTCAAACATACCTGATTTAAATCCCATCTTCATTTACTATTTAGGTAATTTGTCTATTTGTTTAACTGCATAATATGTCAATTACCTCACATGTAAAATTTGCTTCATGGAGTTGTTAGAATTTCGTAATGCATTTATCAAAATCTCGGCATACAGTAAGTAATATTATTATAAAATTATTATCATTAACTAACTAAAGTGATTATCATTAACTAACCTTCTATATTAATCCTGTCACATATATCATCTTTAATTAATGTTACTCTACGTGGCAGTTTTTATAATTTTTATTTTCCATATAGGAAGTTTGATGTTTAAGGCCTCTTCCATACAGACTGAATATTTATACTAATTCATAAATATGTATTTTAGTAAAAGCCTCTTTTGTACCTACAGAGTAAAAATAAAGAAATAAATAATTTTTATTCACTAGACTAACCAAAGAGGGTCACTAGACTAACCAAAGAGGGTAGAGACATGAATAAACCAAATAGGGAGGTGATCCAAAATTATATCTACCTGATGTTCAGGCATGAATCACCTGCAGCTTCCTTCAGCAGATCTGTTTCCTGATTCAAAGCAGTGAAATTGTTTTATACCTTTTCAGTCAACGTAACTAGTGCACAACTGTCAGTTATTTCCAAAAAATGTTAGAAAACAAGCCAGCTGAAATCAAATTCAAAACTGTAAAACTATAATCCTCAATGCACATCATTTTCCTAAAGACAACCAGAACTTGACAGACTTTAGAAAACACACTGGCTTCTGTGGAATGAGTATAGCAACAAAAAATTATCAAGAGTGCCCAGTTGTGAAACCTAATCTTTGTACATGCTTTTAAGCCACCCTAGAACTTGTTAAAAGACGCATTTGCCTGTTGTTTTAAATACTATTTTTGACAAATCATAATTGACAAATTATAATGCATAATGTATGCAATTACTTTGAAATTGCATACAGTATGCAATTATTACAATGTAATAATGTAATATATACAAAGTATAATGATTAGATCAAGATAATTAGCATATCCATCAAATTGCTTACCTACTATTTTTTAGGGTGAAACATTTGAAATTTATTCTCTTGATTATTTTGAAATGTATAATATATTTTTATTAACTGTAGTCAACCTGCTGTGCAATAGAACCCAAAATGCATTCTTCTCTGAAACTTTGTACCTTTGAACAACAACGCTCCATTCCCTCCATCCCCTTCATCCCCTTTTACCCAGCCTCTGGTCACCATCATCTTACTCTCTACATCTATTAGTTAGACATTTTTAGATTCCACCTATGAGATAATGTGGTATTTGTGTCTCAGTTTTGTCATTTGTAAAATAAATCCTAACCCATTAGACTATTATAAATATTAAAATGAAATACTATAAAGAAAGAGAGTTTCATGATATATGGGAAAAGGATGTAAATAGATACTTCACCAAATAAAATATATATATGCCAAAAACCATGAAAATATGCTTAATATCATTATTCATTAGGGAAATTTACCTTAAAATTATTATGAGCCACCTCTATGCATCTATCATAATGGCTACAAACCAAACCAAACACTACCAATAAAACAAATATGCTTATACCATGTGCTGGTGAGATGTAGAGCAACCAGACCCTTATACAGGAGGACTTAGGTAATATTACACAGCTGCTTTGAAGAAAGTTTGTACAAAATTTAGCTATACTCTTACCCTATGACCTAGCAACCTCACTTCTAGGTATTTATTCAAGGGAAATTAAAATATGTTCATACAATAATTTTTATGCTTAGATTTATAGCAGATTTACTCATAATCATCTAAAGGGAAAATATCCAGATGTTCTTGAACTGGTAATTGTGTAAACAAACTGTCATAAATTCATACAATGATATGCTCTCCAGCAATACAAGAAAACAGGCTACTGATGCACACAACAGCATGAACAAAGCTCAATTGTGTTATGCTAAGTGAAATAAAACAAATTCGAGGAAAAACTGTGGACAAAAAAAAAATCAATGTTTGATAAAGACTGTGGTCATAAGGAGAACTTGACTATTCATAGGCATAACGAATATTTTGGGGGATCATAATGGCTGATAGTAACATTGCTGTGTGATTGTATCAACACTCAAAGAATTACATATTGAAAAGAATAGTTTTTACTCTATGTAAATTATACCACAATAAAAAGACAATCTAATGTTTGTTCAGCCTTTTATAATTTACAATGCACATTTCATACATCATCAGTTTTGATCGTCAAACAATTTAATTGGTAGATATTGTATTTTTCTTTATTTCATAATTATAAAATGAATTTTGAATACAAAAAATCAGGATCAATGCCAAGTTTTGGGATTCCTAACCAAGTATTCTCTCTGTCAGACATTAAAATGCCCATTATTTGTTTCTGTGAATATAAGTTTCCTGCAACTTTAAAATCACCCCATGGTATTTTTCTGATTAGTTTTGCAATGAACAACATTCCAATGTGTGATACTTTTCATGTTTTTATTTTTTTTTCTTATTCTTAGAAAAGGATGAAAATTTTCCTGGATAATTGACTATCCATTGACATTTCATATTTTATATTTTTATTCTATTGCTATTTTTATCTTGAAAAAAATTAACACCTAAAAAACATATCAACAAATCCCCTGCCAAACAACTGCAAGGGAGCTGCTTTTGAAGAATTTAAGAATAGGTTAGTTTTGTTTCTAGCTATAAACTTTCTCACCAAGGACAATAAATTAGATAAGCTAGTAGGTCAGCTTTGAAGGCACTCAAAGCAGACATTTGGCATCATACAGATTACTTTTCTCTAGCGAGACTGACATTTATCCTGCCTCTTTTCTCCCACAGAGAAAGAAAGACACACAAAGAAATTATAACCTCATGCAACAAGCAAAATAACCCCTTACCTTCAATGTAAAGGTATTTCCTGAAGAGCAATAGCAGATCTCTTCTCCCCCAAAAGTTAACCAGCAGCTGGAATGCAGAGGTTCAAACTGGTTTGCCAAACAGTCCTTTCCCCTATCCCCACCATAGCTACAGAACATTCATATCTTCTATGTTGCTAAAGAAATGTATGCTGATTTTAATTGGGAATTATATGGATATCCCTGCAAGAACTGAAATAGAATTGGCTTGTCCCTTGTAAATGATGAACCACATTAAATAAAGGGTATGGATTAGTGGAGAACAGATAAAGAGAACCATAGAGCCTGTAATTTTTTGGCAAAGCTAGGACATATGAGGAAAGGCGATGACAGAAAAAATGCAGGATTTAGAGTCATTTCCATGTTTGCTACTTATTATTGGTAGCTTTAAGCTAGGCCTGTGGCTTTTGTTTGATTGTTAGTTAGAAAGAATTCTTGGATCATGAGACAAAAAATTAGCTAAAATAGAAGAAATGTTGCATTTAGCCTAATAATAATAATGCTGGATGTCGTGCGGAGCTCCTGATAGGAAAAACAGCAAGATAGCAGAAAAGGTAAAAGGAGCAGCTCAAGTTCCATGAAGACATTGTCCCCATTAAAAATCTAACTTGTTTCCAATGCCTCTACCTAGACCAATAAATTATAGTCAGAGGATGAGCAACTATATTGACCAATATTGAACAAATAAACTATGTAGAGACGGGAATAATTTCTAATTTGGTGTTATTTATAATAATTAAAATTATTTCTAATGATTTCTAATATGGTGTATACATCTGTGACTTTGTAAATAGGGGTGTGAAAAATTTCTGGCTAAGGAGTGATGGGTGAACATTCCAGCTACTCTCTAGTCCACTGTTTCTGAAAATGTCATGCCAAAACACCAAGTCATCAGAGTTGTTTTGTGAAATGAAGATTCCTGGGCTCTTCCCAAGATTTTTCATATTGGAATAAAAAAATGGCATTATCTCAAATTTCCTAGGGCATCTATATGCACACTGAACACTGAGACCCAGCACTCCACGCCTTTTTTAAAAAGGAATTGAATGTAATAGACATCGATGCTTGCTTCGATGCTTGAATGTAACAGCTTTGATGCTTCCTAGAAATGAACTCTTCTTTGTAAATGCAAGCTCTGGAATCTATAATCTTGCTCTATGAAGCTCTTTGGGTAGTGGTCAAATGTAGAATTTGCCAGGATACAATGTTTGCCAATTTTGCTCACTAATGTGTCCCCAGCACTTAGAGTAGTGACTGGCACATGGCAGGCACTCAAACCTTAGCTGTATCTGTTAAATTTTTAAATGGTTTTATGTATACTATTTTGATGGATAATTTCATATGCCAATTTGGGTGGACCCCTGGATGTCTAGATTATACACTTTTTCTGGGTGTGTCTGTGAGAATGAACATACATAATATTAGCATTAGAGTTGGGGGCCCTTTCCAACATGGGTTAACATCATTGATCCACTTAGAGCCTGAATAGGAAAAAAACACAAAGAAGGATGAATTCACCTATTTTTTCTGCCTCACTGCTTGACCTGGGAACTCTCTTCTCCTATTCTGCCCCAGGACTGGGATTTACATCATTAACTTCCCTGATTCTCAAGTCTGCAGACTCACACTGAATTATGATCCTGCTTTTCTGGATCTCCACTTGCAGATGGAAGATTGGACTTCTCTGTTCTCAGCATCTATAATCATGTAAACTGGTTCTTTATAATAAATCTCTCTCTTTTTGTTTGTCTGTCTTTCTCCCCCTGTATCTTTTCTCTCCATTTTTCCACGTCTCTTGACCCTCCATATCTGTGGTTTCCATATCCACAGAGTCAATCAACTGTAGATTAAAAAATACAATAGTCCAGGAATGCAGAACCCACAGATGTGGAGAGACAAGTTTTCATACCAGCAGGTCCCTTTGGGCTGATTGGGAGACTCGAGCATCCACCTATTTTGGTATCTGCAGGACTCCTAGAACCAATCTCAGAAGATACTGAAGAATGACTGTACATATATGTGTGTGTGTGTGTGTGTGTGTGTGTGTGTATGTATATACATGTATATATACACATACACATATAAACAGTACATGTATATGTACACATATATATGATATACACACATGTGTATATCATATATATATTCACATGTATATATGTGTATATACACATATATACACACAGTCATCCTTCAGTATATACATATACATGTTTATATATGTGTGTGTATATGTGTGTATATCTATATACAAAAGTACAAGTGTATACACATACATATATATGCACTCTTGTACATATGTGTATATAGATATATACACACATATATAATATACACACATATATACATGTATACACACATATACATACATGAATATGTGTGTATATACATGTATATATACACATATGTACAAGTGTATACACATACATATCTATATATACTTGTACATATGTGTATACATATACACACACACACACACACTATATATTCACACACACACAGAGCACTGGTTCTGTTGCTTTGGAGAACCCTGACTAATACAATTATTATTTAGTAGTGAAATAATAGTAGGTATAAAAGAACAGTTATTTTTTTTTCTAAGAACAGACTCATTATGATGCTAGATTATGAGCTGGAGTAGTACACTGTTAATCTATAATCATCTTTTTGTTCTCTTTATGTACTCTTCTCCTTAACTATCAGCCTTTAAAATAAGCCATGCCACCAATTTTCAGCCCAGTTTCATGTGTTGTTGTTTTTTCCACTTCAAACATTCTTCCTCATGGAATTATTTTGTTTTTAGTTTGTAAGTCTCAGTAACTTGAATACATTTGTTCAGTGAAATAACATTTCTCTAAGTTTACCTTCTTTAGTCAGGCAAAGAATAACAGAAAATCTCTGTGGGTATCAGAACAGAACAATGAAAAGACAGTTATTACTGTAATACATAGGTGAGGAACTGAGGATCTTGGCTATCTTACCTTGCCCAAACTCCACTGTTTTCTTTCTTGTTGAAATGTCAAATGCATGTTGTATTATTCTATTCCACATTGCTATAAAAAACTGCTCGAGATGGGGTAACTTATAAAGAAAATAGGTTTAATTCACTCACAGTTCTACATGGCTGAGGAGGCATAAGGAAATTGACAATTATGGCAGAAGGGGAAGCAAGAGTGTCTTACATGGTGGCAGGTGAGAGAGAGCATGTGTAGGAGGAACTGTCAGACACTTATAAACCATCAGATCTCATGAGAACTCACTCATTATTGGAAAAATAGCATGGGGGAAACTGCCCCCACTCCCACTAGGTTCTGCCCTTAACACATGGGGATTATGAGGATTATAATTCAAAATGAGATTTGTGGGGGACACAGAGCCAACCCATATTATTTCACCCCAGTCCCTCCCAAATTTCATATTCTTTTTGCATCTCAAAACCAATCATGCCTTCCAGACAGTCTCCCAAAACCTTAACTCATTTCAGCATTAACTCAAAAGAATAGAATCTACAGTCTCATCTGACATAATGTAAGTCCCTTCAACCTATGAGCCTGTAAAGTCAAAAGCAAGTTAGCTACTTCCAAGATACAAGTTGTGGGGGTGGTACAGGCATTGGATAAATACTCTCATTCCAAATGGGAGAAATTGGCCAAAACAAAGGAGCTATAGGCCCACAGAAGTCTAAAACCCAAAAAGACAGCCATAAATCTTAAAATTCTGAAAGGACACTTTGACTCCATGTCTTACATTCAGGGCATACATGTAAGAGGTGGGCTCCCATGGTCTTGGGCAGGTGTACCTCTGTGGCTTTGCAGGGTACAAGCCCCCACGACTGCTTTAATAAGCTGATGTTGAGTGTCTATAGCTTTTCCAGGCACAGGGTAAAAGCTGTCAGTGGATCTACCATTTGGGGATCTAAAAGATGGAGGCCCTCTTTTCACAGCTCCACTATGCAGTGCCCCAGTGGGGACTCTGTGTTGGGGCTCCAATCCCATATTTCCCTTCCACATTGCCCTAGCAGATTCTCTATGAGGGCTCCAGCCTTGAAGCAGACTTCTGCCTGGACATCCAGGTGTTTCCATACATCTGTTAAAATCTAGGAAGAGGTTCCCAAGCCTCAATTCTTGAATTCCATGCACCTGAAGGATCAACACCATGTAGAAACTGCCAAGCTTGGGACTTGCACCCTCTGAAGCAATGATCCAAGCTGTACCTTGGCCCCTGTTAGCCATGGCTAGGGCTGGAGCAGATGGGATGCAGGGTGTCATGTCCTGAAGCTACACAAAACAGTGAGCCCAGGGCCCAGGCCACAAAACCATTTTTTCTTTCTAGGCCTCAGGGCCTGTGATGAGAGGGGTTGCTATGAAGGTCTCTGGCATGCCCTTGAGTCATCTGCACCATTGTCTTGACTATTAACATTTGGCTCCTCATTACTTACAAATTCCTGCAACCCTCTTGAATTTCTCCCCAGAAAATGCATTTTTCTGTTCTACATCATGGTTGGGCTGCAAATATTCCAAACTTTTATGCTCTGTTTCCTCATGAAAGCTTGCTGCTTAGAATTTTCTTCTGCCAAATATCCTAAATCAGTTATCTACAGAGTGAAGTTTCACAAATATCTAGGGTAGGGGCAACATGCTACCAGTCTTTTTGCTAAAGCTTAGCAAGAGTGACTTTTACTCCAGTTCCCAATAATTTCCTTATTTCCATCTGAGACCACCTTAGACTGGACTTCATTGTTCACATCACTATCAGCATTTTGGTCAAAACCATTAAACAAGTCTCTAGATGCTCCAAATTTTCCCACATCTTTCTTTTTCTGAGTCCTTCAAATAGCTACAACCCCTGCCTGTTACCCAGTTCCAAAGTGGCTTCCACATTTTCAAGTATCTTTATAGCAGTATCCCAGTCTCTGTGGTACCAATTTACTGTATTAGTCCATTTTAACACTGGTATAAATAACTACCCATGACTAATTTATATAGAAAATATATAATTTATATTTATATAGTAATTTATATAGAAAAGAAGTTTAACTGACCCACAGTTCTATCTGGCTGGGGAGGCCTCAGGAAACTTAAAATCATGGCAAAAGGGGAAGCAGATGTGTCTTACATGGCAGCAGGTGAGAAAAAAACGTGTGTAGGAGGAACTGTCAAACACTTACAAAACCATCAGATCTCGTGAGAACTCACTCACTATCAGGAGAACAGCATGGGGGAAATCACCCCCATGGTCCAATCATCTCCCACCAGGTCCTGCCCTCAACACATAGGGATTATGAGAATTACAATTTGAGGTGAGATTTGTGTAGGGACACAGAGCCAAACCATATCACGTTTCAATATTAATTTGCACATGGTCAATAAAACTAGTGACATGGTGCAGTAATTATTTAGAAAAATATAACTAGCCCCATCCATTACTTATCTACCTCAAAAAAAGCCTTATAGTATAGCTGAGATACACACACACACACACAAACACACACACACACACACACGTAAAGGGTTTTTTGTTGTTGTTGTTTTTTATTTTAATGGATTGTATTATACAAATTTTATTGTAACTTGTTTTCCTCAACGGTATTTATGGATTTCTCTCTTGGCTATTAGTTTATCCAATGTAATGCTATTTTATTCTTTTTACTATTTCAGAATTTAGATTCAAATCAATTAATTTTTTTTCCTGTATTCAGTTTGTCTCCAATGCTTTGCCAGTATAAACCATACCATGATGAAATTTCCTATAAATATTTTCAAAATGTGTCAAAATGCATGTACTTTTTAATTTTAATAAGATTTTCTAAACTAGTTCGTTAAATAAAATCTTTTATTCTTATTAGCAATGAGTCCCTATTTTATATCTTGACTCATATAAGATCTTACTTTACTATATTTTTTCTAATTTTATAAGGCAACATCTCACTGTAGCTTTTATTATACTTCTTCTAAATGACTGATGAGGTTGAGCAATTTTCATACGTTCATTAGCCATTGCTGCAACTAAATTTCAAGGAATCTGGATCACTTAAGTTATTTCTTCAGCAAATTCTTCAGAAACACTTCTGCCACTTGGAAAATAAAAAGATGTAACTTGGTATCAAGTATATTTTATGAGAGAATAGAACCATAGGAAAGGAATGGTCCTCTGACTTTATGATTTACCATATAGGGTATATTGAAGCAGTAGTCAAGGTGCAGGTAGCACCATGAACAGACTAGATTCATCATCATTCTGGAAGGACTCTGTGCATTTGTGAGGAGTTTAACAGTGCTGTGACAGTATGGAGAAAGATGAATCTAAATAAGTAAAAGAACAGCCATAGAGAACTTTGTTCTAACCAGAAGCCAGGCCAGCCATGAATAAGAAAGGAATCTGTAGGCAGAGTTAAAATGAAGTCTTCTAAGCACTGATAACAGCTAAGCCTTCACATGTAAGTTAAATGTACAAACACTAGCCAGCAAGTGATTTCTAGACTTATTTCCATTTTGGCTCTTCTTAGAAGGCTATGTTTTCTTCTGAGTAAAACAGAATAAATGCACTAAATAAAGTTCCTGGGCCTCATTCAAATGGCCATGGCCATGCCGACCCAGAGAAGCACCAGCAGTTTACTCAGGGAACTCCTTCAGCTGCTTCCTCACCAACCTGAGGAAGCTCAGACCATATGTTTATGATGACAAAGACATAGACTAAATGGATAAAATTACTAAATGACTTCTAGATGTCTCTCCCACCCTTTGAAGCAATTCTTCACTCCAAACCTTGGATATCGCCTATTCCTTTGCAAGCCTGATGGATCTGGAATTATCAAACATATTGACATCATTTCAGTGAGTCTCAACTTCAGCAGCAAGTCCATTGTTAAGCCTGTGAACAAGCAACAACTTTTACTCTTCAGTGCCTCTCTTGACAGAGCTGTCACATTGTTGGAAGCCCTGAGGACAGTGGGCTAACTAATGCTGTAACCTTTTGCATGGAGATAAGTCGGTGCAAACCTGTCTGAGGTCTCCCTGATGGCCTGATTCAATGCAGGCTAACCAGTCAAGAGCAAGACCTTTGTTCATACAGAGAAGAGCTAGTTATTCACAGGAAAATCACAAAAAGGAATGGCTCTGCTGTCTTTAGGAGAAATCCTGCTCAAGATACTCATTGCTTTTTTTTTTTTTTTTTTTTCTGTACAAATATAGTGGACACATTTCAATCAAGTTGGCTATTTTGACTAGTTTAATTCCTAGGAAGATAAGCAAAGGAAAAAAAAAGGCTACCAGAATAAAATGTCACTTCCAATTTTTCCCTCTTCAACCTGAATAGTCTGTTATCCGATGAGTCACTCTGTCATACTGAATTACCAAATAGAGCAGATGAGTGCCCCAATTCAAAAAATTATGTCTCTTCTTTAAAACCAATTGTGACATAAACCCATTTACAATATAAGTGGCCGCAAGTTCCCGAAGTGTTTTCTCTGAGTATAATGAGACTGAGTAAAGATGACACAAGATGAAGGTGAAGAGACATGTCAAATATCAAGAGGGAAGGCCCTTTTTTAAAAATGTTGCAGTGGGGCAAGATTTGATAAAGCAGGTTGTGGGAAGCGAATCATAAATTATAGCAGCCTCACTGGAAGAGCTTCAGTCTCTGAAATGATGGAGCAATATTGTATGGTTTTATCCCATTGGTACTGCCATTTCAGCGTCTTTAATGATATTTCATGTTTAATAATAATATAACAGTATTGTGTACCCCCTGTTCCAGAAAAAGAATACCACGTGAACATATGTTGTGTGCACTCATGCACAGCAAACAGGTAGTGAGAAGACTTAATTGTATATGTGGGGTTAATGTCAAAATGTTTTTATGAATTAAGCAAGATTTTATCATGCATGAAGTAGAACATGATGGACTATGTCAAACTGATCATTTAATGTTAAACTCAGCAAATTAATATTACATGAATATTTTATGAAATAAACTTCAAGTAATTGCTTTGGGAAATTTAAAGAACAATATGTTCCAGATATTTAACTTTTAACATTTTTCTATTTTTGAAATGAATTGACAGGTACAACACCAATTTTTCAATTGGGCCACCCATATGGACTCTTCTACCAGTCTGTGAGATTTTGACCATTTCATTTATACACCTGTCTATATACAAACATTGAGTGACTACTGTGTGCCAGATCCTGTGCAGGTCAGTGAACACACAAATGCAGAGAGGTTCACCCCTGCCTGTAAGATTTTTACATTCTAATAGAAGGCAGATCTGCAAATAATGCCAAAAACATGAGATATGTGCAGTATCTGAAACATGAACAAATGCAGTAAGAGCAGGTGAAAAATGGCATATAAATTTACCTAAAGAAAGAAGATAAACCTTTAAAGAGAAAGTAAATTAGCTGTCTAGAAATACGGGAATTTGCTACTCTAAATCGTGGAAGAGCATTCTAGGTGTACAGGAGAAATATTTGTGAATTAGGGTAAAAACAAGCAACATAATTTCTGAAAACAAAGAATGAGTCATACAAAAGAGTGCAGAGATATAGAAGTCATATAACAATAGAGCTTTTACGTTAATAATTATTTTCTAATAAGTTGAAAGAAATTTTAAAATATGAAGCATAGGAGTTATAAGATAAACTTTAGAAAATATAGAGATTTTGGTTATGCCAATCACATACTGCAAGTGGTAGGAATCAGGTGGAGTGAATGTCAGAATGCCCAGTAAGAAAAATATAGAAATTGATAACATTCATTTGACAAGAGCCGAAGTAGGTCTATACAATTTCTTCTAAATTGCCACAGTTATGTAATTATGTCTACAGAGTTGTTATAATATTCCTTATCATCTCATTATCTGTGAGGCTAGCAGTGAATATCTTGTCTTTCATTCCTAACATTATTTCTCTTTTGCTTTAGAGAGTTTTATCAACTTTTTAAATCTTTTCATAAAACCTCTTTTAATTTTTTTCTGTTTTTCTGTTTTTTGTTGTTGTTGTTGTTGTTTTCTGTTATTATCCTTATTTTCTTTCCTCTGCTTGATTCAATTTTGGTTTATTTCTCTATTCTTTTTCTAATTTTTTCATGTGGAAGTATTTTACTCCATTAACACATTTCTTCTTTGCTAATATAAGCATTTTAATGCATAAATTTCCCTCTAAGCATTGTTCTAGCTGCATCTCACTAATTTTTCATTTTTTTGAATTCAATTTATTTTCTAAATTATGTTAAAATTACCACTTTGCCTCAAATATTATTTCGATGTGCATTGTTTAATGTTTCAGTGTTTAGAGACTGTCTTCATATACCTCTTTTAGTAATTTCTAATTTAATTTCATAAGTTCTGAAAATATACCCTGTACAGTTTTAAATCTTTTAAATTTGTTAAGGTCTAATTTGTAGCACAGGTTTGATATATCTGGTTAGTATTACAAGTACATTGGGCGGGTGATCTATAAATGTCAGTTACATCTATTTAGTTTATGGTGGTCTTAGTTTTTCTAGAGCCTCATTTATTTTCTACCCACTAGTTCTATAATATTACTCAGAAAGAAGTATTGAAATTGATTATAATTTTGGACTTTATCTTATTTTAGTCCTGTTAGATTTTGTTTCATGCATATTCAAGCTCTGTTGTTAGGTACACACATGTAGAAGTTCTAAGTTTTCTTAGTGAATTATCCCTTTTATCAATATCTCTGTTTTCCCTGGTAATATTTTTGTTCAATATGAATATAGCCACTGTAGCTTTCTTTTGTTTCATTTTTGCATGGAAAAGCTTTTTCTACACTCTTTTTTTTTAATTCTACTTGAAATGAACTTTTTGTTGACATCATAGAGTTGGATTAAATTATATATTCTGTCTGAAATTCTGTATTTTAATTAGTATGTTTAGACTACATTTAATGTAATTATTCATATGCTTATAATTAGGTATAATAATATGTACATTTAACTATTCTCATACTTTTAAGGCCTATTCAGAATCAATATTTTACCATGTTATTTGGAATATAGAAATATTAACATTATTAGGTCCCCTTGTTCTTTTATGCTACGTGCTTGTCTTATACATTTTATCTACACACAGTAAAAACCTCATCTGGAAGCGTTATACTCTCTGATTTTATTTCAGCATTGCCAGAATGCTATTTTTAATAATTCAAGAGAACAGAAAAACATTTACCTGGATATTTTCCAATTCTGTTGTTCTGTTTTATTCCTTAAGTTACAAGTTTGTAGTTCTCTTTTATTCCTTAACTTCCAAGTGGTTTGTTCCAGTAAACCACTTCTTAGCTTTTGTTTGTTTGTTTGTTTTTTCACTAAGTGCCTTAATTTCACCTTCATTCCTAAGAGCATACAATCATTGATTCAGTATGTGATTCAGGATTATTTTCCATCATTAAAAATATTATGCCACTTCCTTCTGAACACAACTTGTATTTTTCTTCTCTGTTCTGATATTAAGCCCATCCAATAAGAATTTACTTTGATGGCATGTCTTATATCTACAAATGTCTTTTGGTTCTTTTTGTACTTATCTTTTTGTGAGGCTATTTCAACACTTTTTTCAAGAGTATTTACAATTCCTAGTTAGAGCATTTCTGTAATAGCTGCTTTAATGTCAATCAGATATTTTCAATACCCCATCATCCTGGTGTTGCTGATTATCTTCTCGCATTGGAGTCAAAATTTTCATGTTATTTCTTATTTCATGATTTTTAAAATTTTATCCTGCACATTTTACATACTATGTTGTAAAATTCTAGGTGTTAAATCATCCTATGAAAATGTTATTATTTTTGTTTTAGCAGGTCATTGAACTGATTAGGTTAAGTCATTAGTTTCATCCTGCTTCCTGAGGGTTGTGGTTGTAATATTGTATCTATTTTCAAAACTTTGGTAGTCGTCTTCTAATTTGTTTCAGATATGTCCCATCTAATGGTCATTCTTGAATCTAGATGGTGGTCTATCTTTTAATTCATTTCTCAAAGGGTTTGGCATGCTAATTAGAATCAGTGTTGCCATATAGAGCTTGGAGGTGAGCTCTGGAGTTCATAAAAAAATTCTCAAGTATCTTTCTTAGTCCCTTCCTCTACATGACCTCCTTGGTATTTTATGGTTTACCAGAGATTCCATTTCAGTCATCTGGACAGAAAATTGGGATTCTATTTTACCTGTTCTGTTGTGTATTGCTACAGTTTTGCCTCCAATTCAGCCACTTTTAAATTGGTTCTACTAAATAATGCATAATGTTCCTATCTTGGGTTCTTGAATCTTAATCACAAATGTAAAGACAATTTTGCATGAAAGAATCATGGTAGGGTAAGGAGAACTTTGTAGGTCAATTATTCTGCCTACCATACCCTTTAAAATTCACATCTTTCACACAAGCAGAAGACATTCACCACATTCCAAGATCCCCAAAAGCATCAACCCATTAAGGATCAACAAAACCACTTCTAAATTTTATCAGCTCAAAATTCCTAATATTATTTACATTAGATATAAATGAGAGTCTAATTCATTCTCAGGCACAATTCTTCTTTATGTGTGAACATGTGAAACTTAACAAACAAGGTACTGGCTCCAAAAAAATAACGATGGAACAGGACAGAAAAATAATTTTAGACATACTAGTTGTAAAATGGAGAAAATGAAATGGAAAAAGCAGTCACTAACACCAACCAATTTAAGTTTTCAGCTAAGTAAACTACATTTGCTTTCCAGAGAATAATCCTCTTTGATTCCTGTGCCTATCTGTGGACTCACAGCTCTGCTCCCTGAACTTGCATCTCTGGTCTCAGAAGAGAAGAGAAATGCTGCAAATATGTGTTTGCAGCTGAGTGGCTGTACCGATCTGTTCCCTGCCAGGATAATTTTTGAGATCTTTCATTTTGTATTCTCTCTGCCCCTTTTGATCCAAACTGTCACTGGTTTTGCTATGTGAAATTCCCAAGAACCATGTGGGTTTTCTGTATAGGTTAACCTAGGTTTACTTCATTATATAAAAGGCCCATCTACAAAATTTTTTATAGTAAAATCCTTTTTTATTTTTGACTTTTACTTACATGGCTGTAAGTAAAAACAAGTTCTTAAGCTTTCCAGATGTTCTCTGGATCCGACCTATGTGTCACAGTTTTAATCTCTTCAAGGCATCTTTGTGTGATTGAAAAGTCTGATGTTTTCTTCTAAGATATTAGCAAAGGGTTGTAAAGCCACATCCTCAGTCTCACCTTTAGAGGATGCCTGACATGGAATCTCTTCATTTTAGAAGCTTTTGTTATCTTTACAGGCTGGAAGTTTTCAAAATCAAGTCCCACTTCTTTGTGTTTAATAGTTTTTCCCTCAATTTACTGTTTTTCTCTCCAATTTTACTATAAGCAACATGAAGAAACCAGACCACATCTCTGACATTTTGCTTGAAAATCTCCTCACCTAAATGTCCAATTTTCACATTTACAAATTCTATTTTTCACCTAATTTTAGGACACAATTACACTAAGCTTACCGCTGCTATATAACAAGTATGTCCTTACCTCCACTTTCCAATAACATGTTCTTCACTTCCTCCTAAGCCCCACCAACATCAACGTTAAGGCCCCTATTTTTATTTACAGTCTGCTCAGAAACATTTAGGTGTTCTCTAAGGGGACATGGTTTTCTATCATGCTTCTCACTTCCTTCTGAGTCCTCACTGACAGAATTGTCCACATTCATATTTCTGCTAACAGTTTTTACAAGGCAATCTACCTATTTTCCATCATGCTACTCAAAATTCTTCTAGCCTCTTCCCAATGCACAATTTCCAATTCACTAAATTTCAGGTATTTTTTACATCAGCACTCCACTTTCAGGTATGAAAATCTTTATTTGCTTTCTATTAATTCTGTAACACATTTTCACAAACTTAATGTTTTATAGAAAACAAACAGAAAAAGTCAGACATTCAAGATGCATCTCACCAGGTGAAAATCAAGGCATAAACAGGGCTGCTTTTCTTCTGGAGGCCATAAAAGAGTACTGCTGTGCCTTTTCCATCTTCTAGATGTCACCCACATTTCTGGGGCCCCTTTATCTCTCATCCTCCAAGCTGGTAAGAGTGCAGTCTCTCTGACTCTTCTGCAGTCTGCATCTTTTGCACTGCAGCTAGGAAAGGTGGCTGTGATTTTTTTTTTTTTTTTGAGATAGAGCCCTGCTCTGTCACCCAGGCTAGAGTACAATGGTGCGATCTCAGCTCACTACAAACTCTGCCTCCCAGGTTCAAGTGATTCTTCTGCCTCAGCTTCCTGAGTAGCTGGGATTACAGGTGCCCACCACTGCACCCAGCTAATTTTTGTGTTTTTAGTAGAGATGGGGTTCTGCCATGTTGGCCAGGCTGGTCTCACACTCCTGACCTCAGGTGATCCACCCACCTCGGACTTCCAAAGTGTTGGGATTACAGGCGTGAGCCACCGTGCCTAGCCAAATTCCTCAATTGTAACCACAGCTACAAAGTCCCTTTTGCCATGTAAGGCAACAAATTTATAGCTTCCATGGATGGGGGTATGGGCATGTTTTTGGTTGGGAGAGCATTATTCTGACTACCACGCAATGAAAACTAGAGGTTAATTAGAAAAATGGGGACAATATTCTGTTTATGGTAAGTCAGGAAAGAAAGCAAGCTGAAAATAGTGTACATCCTTATTTCATAAGTTAAGAAGTAAAACAAATCTATAAATCTTGGATGAATGAATGAGTAAACTTATTTATAATACATTCTATGCCTAAATTGCATAAATTCTCTACCATGTGAATCCCCAATAGTTGATAATTTCAGGTGTGAGAGTGGATTGAATAAAATCTGAGGCCAGTTTTATAGAGTTATTTCAAAGGAAAAATAGATCTGAAATTCATCTTTTATCTAATCTATCCTCTATGTGTAGATGTACTTCAAAAGAGTATGAGAGTTGAGGGGTCAATTACAAAGGAGGCAGTATATCTTTAAGCTCAAACTAACAAAAATAAGACCAATAATTTAGAAAGTTGGAAGCAGCAGCTGTGAGAAAATTATTAATGGTAAAAATCAGAGTTATTGTATTAAAGTCTCTGGATATTTGAATGAGTCCTTAATTATTAAAAGAAATGTTTAATATAAACAAAATTAAGTTATACTGCCAGCAAACTCTTAAGCAGCTACTGAGATTGACTGCCCAAAAGCTATTTCCAACTCATTTCTCTGCTGCTTTTGATTACAAGGGATTAAAATCTAAAACCCTGAATTTCCTATCCTACCTTGTAGCTCTGCATAGCTGGGAAATTCATTGTGGGTCTTCGAGAAAATGATTAAGTCCTCTGTAAGGATTATCTAGATACCTCTTTGTTTTCTTGAGTAAAAGTGATAGATTTGGTTAAAACTCTACCATCGGGAGGCCGAGAAGGGTCGATCACGAGGTCAAGAGATCGAGACCATCCTGGTCAACATGGTGAAACCCATCTCTACTAAAAATACAAAAATTAGCTGGGCATGGTGGCACACACCTGTAGTCCCAGCTACTCAGGAGGCTGAGGCAGGAGAATTGCTTGAACCCAGGAGACGGAGGTTGTGGTGAGCTGAGATTGCGTCATTGCACTCCAGCCTGGGTAACAAGAGCGAAACTCTGTCTCAAAAAAAAAAAAACTCTACCATCTTTCCCTTCCGTCTCCCTTAGATAGGAAAACGACGCTTAGAATGAAAGCAGCCATCTTGTAACCATAATGGCATGGTGAGGAGGACTGCAGAGATTCTCTCCCAGATACCATCACGCCAACAGAAGCAGCCTACTGTGTAAGCCACTGTAAATCTAATTTTCATTGAGTCTAATATTTCCAATTAATAAAGTCAGTGAAATGTTTCTAGTAATTTTAGTTTCACAAAAATATTTAGGGAATTGAATTAATGTTGGACACCCAAATTAAGAGTGGTATGGGGGTAAAGGAGGATTGATTTCTAATCACTGAATACACTGTATCATTGAATATTATTCTTATGCACTCATGCAGGACCTCTGTCAGGCAGAGAGAGATGGGCTGAGCAAATAGTCATGGGGCAGACCCAACTCATGCTATTGTGAAAAAGAAGTAATTACCAAATAAAAGTAAATAGTAAAGAAGAGGGAAAAATGATGTAATTAGACAGGAGAAGACATGTTCCTAGGGAATAGGGATCTTAGAGATGAATAATTAATTTTTAATCTAATTTATATCAAAAATGCCTAAATTACATTGTCAATTTTATGGATTAAGTTTTTATATTAATAACTTCCATGTTTTTAGCAACTGCCCTTTCACTGAGGATGTCAAATTTATGAAAAGAATTTTGAAAGCCAACCTACTTCCTTATTTTCATGAGAGCTCTGCATCTGTACTCTGAATGTGTCAGCCATCTGCCCGGCTCTTAAGGGACCTTATTCATGTCAAGTAGACTACAAGATAAATAGCAGAGACAAGGACAAATGCGAGGTTTAGGAGTCTTTATTTAAGAAAAATATGAACAATAAACTGTATATTCTACAAAATAAGGTGCTTTTCACTTGTGGCATCTGATAAGTTTTAAAATGTCTCTATAATGATCCAGACTTTGAACTCACATGTCCTCCAACTACCTTGCATGCAACTGAAAGAATAATTGACACTATTCTAGTTTATAGAGAAGGAATAGATTCTGGTTATACTGGACCATTAATTTGTTTAATGGTTGTGAACAGCTTCCGCCCCTCCTTAAGAACCGTCATCACTAAAACTCTACTGCTTCCATTTGGGTGTCTGATTTGGGCAATTCCACATGCTCCATAAGAAATAATTTAGTATGTCTGTGAGACAGATGACAGAGTTTGGATCTTTTCTCCTGGGAGATTTAACCTGGAAATTCTTTTTAATGTTAATGGCAGTTATTCATGTCAAGGCTGGCATATTGATGGAAGAATACACTCCTAAATCTGTTTTTACAGTTTGTGTATACTTCAACGGATTTTACCACCATATGGCCCTTAAAGATTTGTTATCAGTCAATTCACAGTGGTTACAAAGTCAGATATATATCGTTCATACAGGTACTCCACACCTCCAGCTTGGGAAAGAAACCTGAAATAAAGATGTTAACTGCTAAAGGAAAGTGAAGAGATGTAACCAGTGTGATAAGACTGATTCTTACTTATCTTTACACGCCCCATAAAACAGCAACCTGGTGAGCTATAGATGGCCATTGAATGACTGATGTACACATTTTCCCTCTTTATGTGTCTACAAAGGAAAGACAGATATAAAGGACACCAGAAACAGTTGCTCTCTGGAATGAACACTTGACTAGAAATTGGCATACAGCATTCCAATGAAGAAACCCAATTGTTCAGATTCAAATTCTAGCTGTGCCTCCTTCTAGCTACATAATCTTAGCAGAGTTATTTAATTTCTCTTTGCCTCAGGTTCCTCATATATGAAATGGGTAAATAGTGTTTAATTCACCCACTTCCAAATTAAAGTAAGCTCATAGATTTAAAATCCTTCAAGCAGTGCTGCTATAGAGTAAGCATTGAATAATTTACGCTCTTATTACTAACTAGCTCACTCTGCCATTAAGATTTGTACCTTTAGATAATTATTTTGAACTTTCTAACTATTTTTAGGAAGATACTTGTCTTTGCCTCACATACTATTTTTTTTTTAAGAAAATAGGACAATTTTGTGAAGGTGTATTGAAGCATAAAAGTAATATAAAAGTAATATACATAAGATAGCAGTTTTAAAGTCAAGACACTATGTCTGGAAGTGTACACTCATTTCTTTCTTTAAGTGCAATTTCTGCATATGCAAAAAAAATCACAAGGTATTATTTTAAATTATCTAAATATGAAGCTCTCTGTAAATGATAATAATTTCTTCATCTAGAAATTTGTTGTGGTATTTCCACAGATCTCATCTCAGTACTCTTCCAATTTTAGCTACTAGAAATACTGATAACGTTTCTTTTTTCAAACTTTGGACATCAATGTTCTGAACAACAATAATAATAGTAAATTATAAAGTATCTGATGAAGTAGCCTGGGGATACGGTTTTTCACATTGCAAAGGGGACTTTTAATATGTGATTAAGGTCATATATTTGAAATATGGAGATCATCATGGTTTATCTAGATGGGCCTAATCTAGTCACAAAATCCTGAAAAACAGAGACCCTTTTCTAGCAGTTGTCAGAGAGATGTGACAGTAGAAGAAAAGACAGGAGAGATCCAAAGTGTGAGAGGTATTCAATGCACCATTGCTGGCTTAAAGTTGCAGGAAGAAGTCATGAACCAAGGACTAAAAGCAGTTTCTAGAAACTAAGAACGCACTATACCTGACAGCCAGCAAGGTAATGAGGACTTCATTCCTACAACCACAAGAAAGTAAATCCTGCCAATAACCAGTTTGAGTGAAGAAACGGATCTTCTCCTAAAGCCTCCAAAAGAGAGCACAGTCTTACCAACAAAATGATTGTAGTCCAGTGAGACCCATTTTGGAAGTCTGACCTCTAAAACTGTAATATAATAAATTTATGTTGTTTTAAGCCTGTAAGTTGATGGCAATTTATTACAGCAACAATATAATATTAATGGTTCGACATATGGTATGCAGAATGTGTTTATTCTTTTTATAATTTTGCTAATTATATTATTACTAATTTAGTAAAATCCCATGATACCTATAATTCTTGGTTCTTTATTTACATGTGTAGCTGATCCTACAGGTTGATTTCTGAGCTCTGCTCTACGTCTTGGTATTTGGCTACTCACAGAAGCAATAATGAACTTAAAGACATAATTCTCTGAGAAGATATGCAAAAATAGAAAGGGAATTATTAACCTTGGAAGAAGCAAATATCTGGGGGCTTTGAGTAACTTCAGTTACCAGCCAAAGACAACTGTGAGCCAACTTAGAGAAAGCTATCATGACTATTTTTGAAAATTCTAGAGGTTTCTCAAAAATTTGATTCCTTGAGAAATTTGGATCCTCAAAAAAGGCTATTCAGTTCCAAATTAGGATTTAAGCAACTCAGCAATAACAGTCATTCCCAACTGCTTTTTGGTCTACAACAGCATTTAAATTGGTCCCTGAAATACCGCTTCAGTAATTTCTGAGTGTTTCACATTGAGCATGCAGAATTATGATGTTCTCAGAAAACTAAGAATTGGCACTTTCCAGGCACTAGTGAAGACTTTCCTGGTCACCCTATCTAAATTGCAACTTTGTCAAAGTTATTGATTCTCCTGCCTTACTACGTTTTTTCTCCTTAACACTTACCATACTGTAACATAAATGTAATGAGAAATCTGACCCCATTTTTTGATGTCTGACTGCTGACAAGTTTTACGTCTCACTCCTTCTGCTTTTCTTTGTGCCCAACATGTGGGCAAGCTGATAAGAAAGCCTGGCTGTGCCCTCCTTTGGCACCAGCAGATTTAATCTATGAAAGCCCCACCCACATTCAGAAACTCTCACCTGACTCAAATCCCTAACCCCTTGCCCACTCAAGCCCTTTCAGACCTGATGGAAGAGTCCTGCCCTGCTCTCCCCAGGAATCTCAACTATGTAATAGATCTTTTCACATCCTCTTTGTACATCTGTAGCATCATTAATCTCAATATCCTAACAAAATTTTAGGTGGAGGGTTCCTCCCAATTTTGGAGAGTAATTATACAACAGAATACATTTCCTAATATATTTTTTTATTTGTCTGTATTTCACTTTAGATTATAAACTCCATAAGGGAACATATTCTATGTTGTTCACTGCATCCAGAACAGTATAAAGCACATATGAGGAACTGATTCAGCTGGGACTGTGTTTGTATGCATGTACATGTGTATGTCAATTATTTCTTAGTATAGTAAGTACTCATGGAACAAAAATGATTACCCAAACCGTTCACCTATTTCTTTTGCAATGAAATATAGTTTACAAACCCCCAAATTAGAAGACATTATAGAATTTTATGCCCCCCCACCAAGAAATATTAAAAGTCAACCATACTCTAAGAATTAAAGTATAATGCCAAATAGGATAAACTTGGTATCTACATTATTTATTTTAAAAATACTCGTTAAGTATCATATACAAGGCAGTATTTTAAGTACTAGGGATTCTATAATAAGCAAGGCAGAGATAAGAGCCTTGATTTTATGAAATTTACTGACATTCTAGCTGTCTTTCTCATTTTCTTTTTTAAAAGTGAAGATATTAGATTCTGTATTTTACCTAAAAGCTCATTTTTAAATGGTAAAAATAAGTACATTGCTTAGTTTCTTAAAAAGTAATATATATTTTAAAATCAATTATCCAATATAATCAATTGGTGAGACAGAGTTAACATGTTCACCACAACTACCACTTTCTGAAACATGCAAGAAGAATGTACTTCCTGCACTTAGGTTGAAGGCTGTATGGCTGAATTCTGGCCAATAGTAAATTAGCTGTAAGCTACTTCCACTCCTGGCTTTAAAATTTAACCATTCAATACTTTTAACCTTCTAGACCTCTGAAGCCATGTATTTCAGATGATTTCACAATAAGGTACAAGCTATCTGGGTCAACGGTCACCCTTTTGTGAAGAGCCATTAATAACAGCTCTCATTAATGACTATCAGATAATCAAAAAAAAAAATTAAAGTTTACTGTGTTATGGTTTTGAGATATAGAGGTTGACCGTTAATGAAGCATAGCCTAGTCTAGGCAGACACGTCAGTAAAATTATATTTTACTTCCCTGCTTCTTTTTATACCTAATATAATTGTTCGCCATGCTGTCTTTAATAATGATATATATTGACATCAACAATTATATTGACCACTCATCACTTTTAAGAACATTTTAAGAATAATTGTTGCAAATGTTAATATAAATTTCAAACTCTGCTCGTTTATTGACTGTGATATTAACATATGCATTCATTATTGACTGGATTGGCTGTTCAATTTGCATAACCCAATGTAGGGTATTTCCAAGAAGAACTAAAGCCTGTTTGTATTTTACTGTGTTACAAAGAGGTGAAAATAAAGGTACTATCTTAGATATTTCTATTACTCATTTGGCTCCCTTCTCATTTTCATTAGCTGCAGGGAATTGCCCTCTAAATGACTAATTAAGACTGGTGTCCTGAGGTATCCAGCACTCCTAGGTGATAATTACTTGAGATTAAAAGCCAAAGACCAATAGGCCTTAAAGTGTTTAATGGGGCAAAATAACAAGGCTGATGTATGGACTTACCTGAGCTTGTAGCTGAGATGGCCTGAGAAACATGGATGAATCCAGTTTCCTAGGAAGGGTCCCAACCTGAACTTATGCTATTCACGTGTCAAGAAACTTGGGGAGTTGGTGAATCAACATTTCTATTTCAGGAGCAGCTCTTGAAGAAATGTGGAAAGTACTTGAAGAGGGCAGTTCTTAGAAATTTGTCAATGGACATTTTTCATCAATTTTACTTTAAATTCATAACATTTCTATTTGTTTGGGAGTATCTTTATGGTTAAATGTATTACATTAATATTACACACATCTGGAATAGGCCCTGGACACTATTTTGGGGCCCCAATGTCTTGATCTCCTAGTGATAGGCTGACTGAAACATTTGACTATTAGAAAGCAGTTTCTCAGAAATTAGGAATTGAGATTTAGAGATCCTCATGAGTCTGCCTTTACAGTGTGAGCTGAGATATGTGTGAACTTTTGCTACACATCTTCTCCCATGTAACTGGAAAGAAATATCACTGATCTACGGAGAGATAACATTGAATAGATATCAGGAGAGAAGTAGAAATGATGGACTACACAATTCCATAGAAAGGGACACACAAGCATAGCTCTTTTTTTTACAGTTTCTAATAGCTAATTCTGACACTAAAAACAGTGATGATTTATTGTCTCTCTGACACTAAAAATGGTGGTGGTGATACAATTTTATAATATAAACTTTTTTTGGTCTAAGGTGTTGAACAACAACAAAACACTAAAAAAGGAAGCATATTTAGAATTTGCTTAAAAATAATACTAAGATTAGCTTGTGTCATCTTTCTGATATTAAAATAACCATTCAGTTTCACCTATAACCTACCATAGAGTAATTAAGCACTGGGGAATAAAATAAATAACATCTCATCTTAGACAACAATGTAACACCCAGTCAGTGGTAAATTCCATGTAAAAAATGAAGTTATATCATGACTTTATAGTAGGTTCCATTGGCTATTTGTGTGACTTGGTTGGACTGGAGTCACCAGAAACTGGAAACTGAGAAATACGCATTAGATGTTTCTCCCAGTTATTTCTCTTCTTGTTGGTCTTTTGGTAGTGAGTTTCTCTGGCAAAGGGGAAAAGGAGCAATGGACGTTACAATTTGAGAAACTGCTTTCTAATTTCAATGTTCAGCAAGCAGAGCGCTCACTGAGAGTTATTTGCAGCAAGGAAATTGTTTGGGGAACATAATTTTTACAGGAAATAACAGCACTATATGCTTTTCACAGCTTCCACTGATAACATTTGTGACACTTCAGGGGAAAGTGCAAACTTTTATAAAGCTACAAAACAGGCCTCTAAGGGGAATGCTTTTAGTTCAGTTAATAAAAGGTCTCAGAGTATTTCAAGCTTAAAAAAGAGGCAAAGAATGAAGACCAAGACATCTGGAAAATCCTACTCTCAAAATAAATTACCCTGGATCCCAGAAGAGGGAGAGTTGAAAGTGGCAGACTGCATAAGGAACTCAAGCAGGCCTTGTGGAATATTATCTCTAACCTACTTCATTTAATTTTATGTTGCAGTGATATAGAGAATACTGGAAAGATTTTTTTCAGGCTTCCTGCTCTTTACGTTAGAGTTATATTGAAGAAAAAAAATAAAATAAAGAAGGCAAAAGAAAAGAAGACATTTTAGGAACAGATATTTCCAAAAAGGATAGGGTTATCATGAAAGCTTATGAAGGTAAAATAAAGTGCTACATTTTCACTTTTGCCATAGGGACATTATAATGAATAAATGTAATTTTGTAGTTGAATAAGAAGGACTTTATTTCATTTTTTATTTATTTTTGCTTTTTTTTTTTTTTTTTTTTTTTTTTTTAGAGATGGAATCTCACTATGTCAACCAGGCTGCCAGGCTGATCTTAAACTCCTGGCCTCAAGCGATCTTCCTATCTTGGCCTCCT
The DNA here is from genome assembly GCF_030222135.1 of Aotus nancymaae. Classification (NCBI taxonomy): domain Eukaryota; kingdom Metazoa; phylum Chordata; class Mammalia; order Primates; family Aotidae; genus Aotus; species Aotus nancymaae. The sequence goes on from NW_026988442.1 coordinate 82,253,094, forward strand.
AAAGTGCTGGGATTATAAGCGTGAGCCACCACGACTGGCCAAAGAAGGACTTTACACTGGGTATCAGAGAAGTAGCTGGGAAAAATCTGGCACATTAAATAGCTTGGCTGTTCCTTAGTTATCATACTATTAAATGAAAAACAGGAAGCAAACTAAATGCTTCAGCTTTAGGTTTATCTTTATTACATTCAACGAAAAGTATTGCATGCCTATTTGACTGTGGTAGCCACCCCAAAGATACTTTATATAACCTTTAAAATATTCTAGAGTTGATAACAGTTTTCAGAGTATTTCTGAAGATTATACATAACATTTGGAAATACGTAACAGAGTCCTAAGAATAAGACTGAGAGTCAAAATTCAAAATATCAAAACTATTCTAAATATAATTCAAGTGAACAGTTAATTTAAGTTGCACTATTTTCTGCAACATATAACTAAAATGAATAGGCTCAAAATGCACTCTTGAAAAAGACATGTGTAAGATCATGTTCAAGGATTTGTAGTAAGAAGATGGGTGAAAATCCAAACATAACATCAGTGATGTAGGTTCAGCATTGTCTCCATTTTACCAATTTTCTCATAGCCTAATGAAATAATGTATGTGAAATTTTTTCTTTTTAGTTTTTTATATTTTAAAAAAATTTCTTGTATACATAGTAGGAGTGTATATATAATGGGTACACAAGATGTTCTGATATAGGAATGTGATGTGAAACAAGAATATCACAAAGAGAAGGGCATCCATTGGCCAAAACACCTATCCAATGAGCTGCAAACAATCCAATTACACTCACTATTTTAAAATGTACAGTTAAGTTACCACTGACTATAAGTCACCTTTCTGTGCCATCAATATTCATTCTTTCTAACTAGCTTTTTTTATACCCATTAACAATCCCTACCTCCTACTCAGCCCCCCTACTACACTTTCCAGTCTCTGGTAACCATTTTTCTACTCTCGATGTACATAAGTACAATTGTTTTGATTTTTAGATCCCACAAATAAGTGAGAACATGCGATGTTTGTCTTTCTGTGCCTGGTTTATTTCACTTAAAATAATGATCTCCAGTTCCATCCATGTTGCAAATGATTGGATCTTATTCTATTTTATCGATGAATAGTACTCCATTGTGTATATGTACCATATTTTCTTTATCCATTCATTTGTTCATGGAGACTTATGTTGTTTCCAAATCTTAGCTATTGTAAACAATGCTGCAACAAACATAGGAGTGCAGATATTTCTTCAATATACTGATTTCCTTTCTTTTGTGCCCAGCAGGAGGACTGCCTGATCCTATGGTAGTTCTATTTTTAGGTTTTGTGAGAAATCTCCAAACCTTTCTCCATAGTGGTTGTGCTAATTAGATTCCCATTAAACATGTACAAGTGTTCCCTTTTCTCCACAACACCACTAACATTTGCTATTGCTTGTCTTTTTGATATAAGCCATTTTAACAGGAGATGATATCTCATTGTAGGTTTGATTTGCTTTTCTCTATTCAATGATATTTGAGTTTCTTTTCATATGCCAGTTTGCTATTTATATCTCTCGAGAAAGGTCTATTCAAATATTTTGCCCATCTTTTGATCAAATTATTAGATGTTTTCCTATAGAGTGTTTGAGCTCCTTCTATAGTCTGGTAATTAATCCCTTGTCAGATAGGTAGTTTGAAAATATTTTCTTCCATTCTATGGGTTGCCTCTTCACTTTGTTGATTGCATGCTTTGGTGTGCAGAAGCTTTTTAACTTGACATGATAACATGTTGTTCATTTTTACTTTGGTTGTCTATGCTTATAGGATATCACTCAATAAACTTGGTATCACTTTTAACTGGACATGATATCACTTTTAACTTGACATGATAACATGTTGTTCATTTTTACTTTCGTTGTCTATGCTTATAGGATAATGCTCAATAAATTCTTGCCCAGACCAATGCCCCCAGAGATTTTCCTCAATGGTCACTTATAGTAGATCTTGATGTAAGTCTTTAACCCATTTTTATTTCAATTTTGCATATGTTGAGAAATAAGGGTATAGTTTCATTCATTTGCCATATGGACACCGAGTATTCCCAGCACAACTTATTGAAGAGACTTTCTTTTCCCTACTGTTATGTTCTTGGCACCTATGTCTAAAATGAGTTACTGTAGATGTGTGAACTGTTGTATGGGTTTTTTATTCTGTTCCATTGTTCTATGTGTCTGTGTTTATGCCAGTACCATGCTGTTTTGGCTACAAAAGTTCTGTAGTATAATTTGAAGCCGGGTAATGTGATTCCTCCAATTTTGTATTCTTAGCTTGGAATAGCTTTAGTTATTCTGGGTCTTTGGTGGTTTCATATAAGTTTTAAGATTTTTTTTCTATTTCTGTGAAGAATGTCATTTATATTTTGATAGGGATTGCATTTAATCTGTAGAATGCTTTGGTGGTACCGACATTTTAACAGTTTTGATTCTTCAATCCATGAACATACAATATTTTTCAATGATTTCGTAACCTCCTCAATTTCTTTCATCAGTGCTTTACAGTTTTAATTATAGAGATTTTTCACTTTTTTGGTTAATTCTTACATATTTAATTTTATGTGTGGCTACTGTAAACTGTGTTACTTTTTATTTTTTACATGGTTCACTGTTGGCATATAGAAATGCTACTGATTTTTGTAAGTTGATTTCGCAACTTGAAATGACTGAATTTGCTTATAAGTTCTAATAGTTTTCCTGTGGAGTCTTTAGGTTTTTCAAAATATAAGATCATATCATCTGTAAACAGGATACTTTGACTACTTCCTTTCCAATTTGAGTGCTTTTTATATCTTTCTCTTGCCTTACTGCTTTAGCTAGATCTTTCAGTAATATGCTGAATAACAGTGGTGACAGTGAGCATTCTTATTATGTTCCAGATCTTAAAGGAAGAGCTTTCAGTTTTCCCCCATTCAGTATGATACTAACTGTGGGTCTGTTACACATGGTTTTTATTGTTCTGGAGTATGTTCCCTCTATTCCTAGATTTTTTATTTTTTTATCATGAAAGGACATTGAATTGTATCAAATGGTTTTCAGCATCAATTGAAATGATAATATGATTTTATCCTTTATTCTGTTGATATTACATATTACACAGAGTGAGTATATGTTGAACCATCCTTCCATCCCATGGATAAATCCCACTTAGTCATGATCAATTATCTTTGTAATATATTATTTAATTCAGTTTACTATTACTTTGTTAGAATTTTTGCATCAATATTTACCAGAGACATTGGACTGTAGTTTTCTTTCTCTTTCTCTCCTTCCTTCCTTCCTTCCTTCCCTCCCTCCCTCTCTTGCTTGCTTTCTTCTTTTACTTTGGTATCACCCTTTCCTTGTAGAATGAATTTGGAAGTATTCTCACCTCCTCTATTTTTCAAAATACTTTTAGTAGAATTGGTATTAGTTCTTCATTAAATGTTTTATAGAATTTAGTAGTGAAGCCATCAGGTATTAGGCTTTTATTTTTTATTACAGCTTCAAACTCATTACTTGTTACTGGTCTATTCAGGTTTTGGATTTCTTCCTGGTTCAATCATGTTAGGTTGTATGTTTCTAGGAATTCATCCATTTCTTCTAGATTTTCCAATTTATTGGATATAGTTTCTCATGGTAGCAACTAATGACTCTTTACATTTCTGCATTATCATTTGTAATGTCTGCTTTTTCATTTCTGATTTTATTTATTTGGATCTTTCTCTTTTTCATAGTCAGGTTTAAGGTTTATCAATTTTGTTTAACTTTTTAAAATACCTCAACAATTTTATCATTGATTTTTAAACTTTTGTACTTCAGTTTTATTTATTCCACTCTGATTTTTATTATTTATTTTCTTCTGTTAATTTTGTGTTTGGTTTGCTCTTGCTTCTCTAGTTCTTTGAGATATATTAGATGGTTTATTTGAAGTTTTTATCTCTCTTTGATGTAGACACTTATAGCTATAAATTTTCCTCTTAGTACTGCTTTTACTGTATCTCATAAGTTTTGGCATGTTATGTTATCTTAATCATTTGTTTCAAATCTCTTTTTCATGTTTCTTCTTAATATCTCATTGGCCCACTGGTCATTCAGGAGCATATTGTTTAATTTTCATGTATTTGTATAATTTCCAAAATTTCTCGTTATTAATTTCTAACTGTATTCCACCACTGTGGTCTGAGAAGATGGATGATTATTTTAGCTTTTTTTTTTTTTTTAATGTTTTGATAGTTGTTTTTTGACCAACCATGTGATCTATCCCTTAGAACGATTCATATGGCAAGGAAAAGAATGGATATTGTACAGCCATTGGATGAAATGTTCTGTTAATATCTATTAGGCCCATTTGGCCTACAGTGCAGATTAAGTCTCTTGTTTCTTTGTTTATTTTTTGTCTGGAAGATCTGTCCAGTGCTGAAAGTGGGGTGAAGTCTCCAGTTATTATTATACCAGGGTCTATCTCTCTCTTTACCTCTAATAATATTTCCCTTATATATTCAGCTGATCCCATGTCTGGTGCCTGCATATTTAAACTTGTATCCTTTTGGTGAACTGACCCCTTCATCATTATATAGTGACCGTCTTTGTCTCTTCTTAGAGTTTTTTTCTTCAGATCTATTTGTCTGCTTTAAGAGTGTCAACTCTTGCTTTGTTTTGCTTTCCATTGCTTTCCATTGGCATTAAATTTCTTTTTTAAAATTTATTTTATTTCTTTTCATTTTTTTTTTAACGTTTTCATACTTTAAGTTCTGGGATACATGTGCAGAACATGCAGTTTTGTTACATAGGTATCCATGTGCCACAGTGGTTTGCTGCACCTATCAGCCCATCACCTAGGTTTTAAGCTCCTCCTGCATTAGGTATTTGTCCTGATGCTTTCCCTCCTTTTGCCCCTGCTTGACAGGTCCCAGCATGTATTGTTCCCCTCCTTGTGTCTATGTGTTCTCATTGTTAAACTCTCTCTTATGATTGAGATGTTTGGTTTTCTGTTCCTGTGTTAGTTTGCTGAGGATATTGGCTTCCAGCTTCATCCATGTCTCTGCAAAATACATGATCTCATTCATTTTTGTGGCAGCATATTATTCCTTGCTGTATATGTACCACATTTTCTTTAACCAGTCTATCATTGATGGGCATTTGGGTCAGTTCCATGTCTTTGCTTTTGTGAATAGTGCTGCAATATACATACATGTGGATGTATCTTTATAACAGAATGATTTATAATCCTTTGGGTATATATCCAGTAATGGGATTGCTGGGGCAAATGGTATTTCTGGTTCTAGATCCTTGAGGAATTGCCATACTGTTTTCCAAAATGGCTGAACTAATTTACATCCCACTGACAATGTAAAAGTGTTTATATTTCTCCACAGCCTTGCCACCATCTATTGTTTCTTGAATTTTTAATAATTGCCATTCTGATTGGCATAAGGTAAGATCTCCTTTTGGTTTTGATTTGCATTTATCTAATTATCAGTGATGTTGAGTTTTGGAGTTTTTTCTTTTTCTTTTTTCTTTTTGAGACAGAGTTTCACTCTTGTTGCCCAGGCTGGAGTGCAATGGCACAATTTTGGCTGACTGTAACCTCTGCCCCTTGGGTTCAAGCGATTCTCCAATCTCAGCCTCCCAAGTAGCTGGGATTATAGGTGTGCAACAACACGTCCAGCTAATTTTTGTACTTTTAGTAGAGATAGGGTTTCACCATATTGGTCAGGCTGGTCTTGAACTCCTGACCTCAGGAGATCCACCTGCCTCAGGTTCCCAAAGTGCTAGAATTACAGGCGTGAGCCACCACACCAAGCTGAGCTTTTTTCCATGTTTGTTGGCCACATAAATGTCTTCTTTCCAGAAGTGTCTGTTCATATATTTTGGCCACTTTTTGATGGGGTTGTGTATTTTATTTTATTTTATTTTGAGAACAAGTCTCTCCCTGTCACCGAGGCTGGAGTGCAATGGCACAGTCTCAGCTCACTGCAACCTCTGCCTCCTCGGTTCAAGTGATTCTTCTGCCTCAGCCTCCTGAGTAGCTGGGCTTATAGGCAAGCACAACCACACCCTGCTAATTTTTTGTATCTTTAGTAGAGACAGGGTTTCACGATATTGGCCAGGCTGGTCTCGAACTCTTGACATCATGATCTGCCTGCCTCGCCTCCCAAAGTGCTGGGGTTACAGGCATGAGCCACCGTGTCTGGCCTATTTTTTGTTGTAAACTTGTTTAAATTCCTTGTAAATTCTGGATATTAGACATTTGTCAGATGGGCACATTGCAAAAATTTTCTTCCATTCTGTAGATTGCCTGTTCACTCTGATGATTGTTTCTTTTGTTTTGCAGAAGCTCTTTAAATTAAATTCCACTTGTCAATTTTAGCATTTGTTGCAATTGATTTAGGCAATTTCACCATAAAATCTTTGCCCATGCCTTGAATGGTATTGCATAGGTTTTCTTCTACAGTTTTTATGTTTTCGGGTTTTATATTTAAGTCTTTAATGCATCTATAGCTAATTTTTGTATAAAGTGTAAAGAAGGTGTCCAATTTCACTTTTCTGCATATGGCTAGCCAGTTTTCCCAGGGCCATTTATTAAATGGGGAATCCTTTTCCCATTGCTTGTTTTTGTCAGGTTTGTTGAAGATCAGATGATTGTAGATGTGTGGTCTTATTTCTGAGGTCTCTATTCTGTTCCATTGGTCTATATGTCTGTTTTGGCATTGGTACCATGCTGTTTTGGTTACTGTAGCCTTGCAGACTAGTTTGAAATCAGGTAGTGTGATGCCTCCAGCTTTTTTTTTTTTTTTTTTTTTTTGCTTGGGATTTTCTTGGATATGCAGGCTCTTTTTTGGTCTCATATAAATGTTAAAGTACTTTTTTTCTAATTCTGTGAAGAATATCAATGTTAGTTTGATGAAAATAGTATTGAATCTATAAATTACTTTGGTCAGTATCATCATTTTCATGGTATTTATTTTTTTCTATTCATGAGAGTGGAATATGTTTCTACTTGTGTCCTCTCTTACTTCCTTGAGCAGTGGTTTGTAGCTCTCTTCAAAGAGGTATTTCATGTCCCTTGTTAGCTGTATTCCTAAGTATTTTATTTTCTTTGCAGCAATTGCAAGTGGAAGTTCTGCAGTACATCTATAAAAGCTTATCCACCACAATCAGGTCAGCTTTATCCCTGGGAGCAAGGCTGTTTCAACATATCCAAATTAATAAATGTTGTCCATCACATAAACAGAACCAACGACAAAAACCACATAATTATCTCCATAGATGCAGAAAGACCTTTGATAAAATTCAACATCCCTTCATGTTAAAAACGTTCATTAAGCTAGGAATTAATGGAACACATCTCAAAATAAAGAGAGCTATTTTTCACAAATCCACAGCCAATATCATACTGAATGAGCAAAAACTGGAAGCATTCCCTTTGAAAACTGGCACAAGACAAGGATGCCCTCTCTCACTACTCCTATTCAACATAGTATTGCAAGTTCTTGCCAGGGCAATCAGGCAAGAGAAAGAAATAAAGGGTATTCAAAAAGGAAGAGGAAGACAAGTTGTCTCTGTAGATGATATGATCCTATATTTAGAAAAATCTCAGTGTATCAGCCCAAAAAATCCTCAGACTGATAAGCAACTTCAGTAAAGTCTCAGGATACAAAACCAATGTGCAAAAATCACAAACATTCCTATCCACGAACAATAGACAATCAGAGAGCCAAATCATGAAGGAATTGTTTTTCATCCCTTTATTTTCAGTCTATATGTATCTTTATAGGTGAAGTGTGTTCCTTTTAGGCAACAGATCATTGGTTTTTACTTTTTATTTATTCAGTCAATCTATGTCTTTTGATTAGAAAAGTTAGTCCATTTCCATCAATGTTATCATTAATAAGTAAGGACTTACTCCTGCCAATTTGTTGTTTTCTGGTTATCTTGTGATCTTCACTTCTTTCTTAATTTTATCTCTGTCTTCCTCTAATTATGATTATTTTCTCTTGTGATTTAACTTAGTTTTGCTTTTTATTTTTTGTGTATCCATTGTATGCTTTTTGGTTTGAGGTTACCATGAAGCTTGCAAATACTTTTTATCCATTGCTTTAATCTGATAATAACTTAATACTATTTGTGTAAACAAACAAGCAAGCAAAAAGAAAGTTATAAAAACTTGCCTTCACTTTGCCACCCTACTTTTTAACTTTTTGCTGCTTCTATTTGTTGTACTGTATGTTGAAAAGCTGTAGTTATTATTTTTGATTAGTTCATTGTTTAATGTTTCTACTTAGAGTAAAAGTAGTTTATACACCACTTTTACAGTGTTATGATAGTCTGTGTTTTTCTGTGTATTTACTATTACCACTAAGGTTTTTTCTTTTTTTTTTTTTTAACCTTCAGGTGATTATTTATTGCTCATATATCCTTTTCTCTCTGACTGAAGTACTCCCTTTAGCGTTTATCGTAGGACAGGTCTGCTTTTGATGAAATTCCTCAGCTTTTGATTGTATAGGAAAGGCTTTATTTCTTTTTTGAGGTAGAAGGATATTTTTGCCTGATATTCTATTCTAGAGCAAAACGTTTTTACCTTCAGCATTTTAAATATGTCATGCCATCCTCTCCTGGTCTGTAAGGTTTCCAATGAAAAGTCTGCTGCCAGATGTATTAGAGCTCTATTGTATGTTATTCTCTTTCTTTTCTCTTGCTGCTTTTAGGATCCTTTCTTTATCTCTGACCTTTGAGAGTCTGATTATTAAATGCATTGAAGCAGTCTTCTCTGGGTTAAATCTCTTTGGTGTTCTACAACCTTCCTGTACTTGGAAGTTGATATCTTTCTCTAGTTTAGGATGTCCTCTGTCACTACACATTTGAATAACTTTCTACCCCTATCTCTTTCTCTACCTTCTCATTAAGGCCAATAAAGCATAGATTTGCTCTGTTGAGGTTATTTTCTAGAGCTTATAGGCATGCTTCATTATTTTAATTCTTTTTTTTTTATTCTCTGACTATATTTTTAAGTATCTTGTGTTTAAGCTAATTATTTACTCTTCTTGATCCATTCTGCTGTTAAACGACTCTGATGCATTCTTCATTATGCCAATTGCATTATTTAGCTCCAGAATTTCTGTCTGACTCTTTTAAATTATTTCAATCTTTTGTTAAATTTATCTGATAGAATTCTGAATTATTTATCTGTGTTATCTTCAGTTTCTTTGAGTTTCATCAACACACCTATTTTGAAATCTCTGCCTGAAAGGTGGCATCTATTTGTTTCTCCAGGATTAGTCCCTGGTGCCTTATTTATAGTTCATTTAGTGAGGTCACATTTTGCTGTATGATCTTGATACTTGTAGATGTTTGTCTATGTTTGGTCATTAAAGAGTGAGATATTTATTGTAGTCTTCACTGTCTGGGTATGTTTGTACCTATCCTTCTTGAGAGGGCTTTCCAGATACTTAAAAGGAGTTGAGTGTTTTAATCTAGTTGTTTTTTTTCTTTAGGGGGCACCTCAAGTGCATTAACACTGTGATTTTGCAGACTTGTAGAGGTACTTCTTTGACGGTCTTGGATAAGATTCAGAATAATACTCTGGATTACAAGGCAGAGACTCCTGTTTTCTTCCCTTAATTTCTCCAAGACTGAGTTTCCTTCTCTCTTTTCTAAGCCACCTAACACTGGGGGGGTGGAGTGGCAGACACAAGCACCCTTGTGGCCACCATCACTATGCCTGCTCTGGGTCACAGCTGAAGCCAGCACAGTGCCCAGTCTTGTCCAAGGCCTGCTATAACCATTCCTTGGCAACTATTTATGTCCACTCAAGGCCCAGGGACTCTACAATAGGCATGTGGTAAAACTAGCTAGGCCTGTGTCCTCCTGTATTAGTCTGTTTTTACACTGCTATGATGAAATACCTGAGGCTGAGTAATTTATAAAAGAAAGAGGTTTAATTGACTCATAGATCTGCTTTGCTGAGAAGGCCTTGGAAAACTTACAATCATGTTAGAAGACAAAGGAGAGAAAGGAATCTTCTTTACAGGGTAGCAGAATGGAGTCAATGCAAGCAGGGGAAATGCCAGATGCTTATAAAACTATCAGATCTTGTGATACTCATTAACACGAGAACAGCATGGGGGAAACTGTCCCCATGATCTAATTACTTCTTACCAGGTCCCTGTCATGACACATGGGGATTATGCAAAGTACAAGTCAAGATGAAACTTGGGTGGGGACACAGCCAAACCATATCACCTCTCCTTCAGGGTAGTGAAATCTCTCATCCTCATTTGGGGTTCAGAAGTGCCATCCAGAAGTCAAGGACTAGAGTCAAAAACCTTAGAATTCTACCTGGTGTTCTATTTGTACTGTGGGCTGAGTTGGCAACTCATGCTACAAAAAAACAGTTCTTCCTACCCTTCTCTCCCTTTTTCTGAAAGGAGAGCAGCCTCACCCCCATAGACACCACCACTCCTGGCTAGAAAGAGTACTGCCAGGCTACCACCAATGTTCCCCTAATGCCTAAGGTCTCTTAAGTCAGCTCATGAATGCTGCCTGGCCTGGGACTCACTTTTCATGACAGTGGGCTCCCCCATGATTCAGGGAAGGTCCAGAAATGCTGTCCAAGATTTAAGTCCTGGAACTGAGGACCCCGAGAGCCCACTTGGTGCTCTACCCAGCATGTCCATCCTGGTACCTAATGTGCCAGTCAAAGTCCTTTTTACTTTCCCCTCTGCTTTTCTCAAGAAGGATATGTTGCCCCATATCCACCACAGCTAGTAAGGTTCTGAGTCTCACCTGAAGCCAGCAAGTCTCAGAGGCTCACTAAGGCCCTTGATGTAGTACCTGGATATTGTTGCAGGATCCCTAGTGCTTTTCAGTTAGCAGTAAGGCAGCGGGTTCCCTTCCAGCCAAGGCTGTATCTGGAAATGTAACCTGGGAGCTATGGCGTAAATAAGGGGCCTCATGACTCTGGCAGATACCTATCCTGCTGTTGCTGAGCTTGTATCTAAGAGACAAGACAGTCCTCCCCATGATTTTCTCTCCTCCCCTCAAGCAGAAGGAAGAGATCTCCTTTGGAGCTGTGAACTGTGCAACCTGCAGTTAGGGAAGAGGCTGGCTGTCTCAGTATGTCTCAGTGTGTCACCTGCCCCTGACCCAGTCCACTATCTCTGGGCCTACTTCAACCAAGGCCAATGAAGATACTCTAAGATTATGCCAAGAGTGCAAGAGATAATTAAGTGGCGATGCAGCCATTCAAAGAAAGAAGCAGCTAACTGGGGGATATAGCATGGATTGTGTTATATAGGCAACAGCAGTCATAAGCATTTATTGAGAATATGCCTTTAAATAGGAAGTTATGCAAGGCCTTACATATATCACATCCATTAATATTTATAACAATAAAAAGCTCTAAGAGAGAAGTATGATGATGATGGTGCTCCTTTATACATTAAGAAATCCACCCAAGAAGAGCTTCAATGTCTACAGTAGATATTAGTATGTCAGGTAGATTATGGAAAAGTGGCAGATACAGTGTCAGACATAATCTCTTGTAGAGTTAGGAAACATAAGTTAAATAATATACAATCAGAATCCAAATCAGAAGTCACCGAAAAATAGCAGCCAAGACAGAGAAAGTGAAGTACAGACTGTGAAAGCAGAGTCACTACAAAGTCGCTAGTGAACCAACGAGGGACTTAGCCTCCAGCTTGCTCTGAGAAGCTCCCTGAACTGATACATCTAGGAGGAATCTTAATGTACCATTAATCAGTGGGACTTTCCTCCCACATATAAATTGTATCTGGATAGGCTCTGGGGGAGGTGATGACAATGACACATTTCCTCTGAGGCATGGCTAGAAGAAATAATATTAAATGAAAGAGCCCAAACTCCTTTGTGGAATGTATTGGACAATACTTACATGCAATGAAGCTGTTTTATCTACATTATAAATATCAATTTTTAAAAATAATTGATCTTGGCTTCAAAGGACACAATCAACAGACCAAAAAGGCAACCCATGGAATGAGACAAAAATGTTTGCAAATCTTATATCTGATAAGGAGTTAATAGACTATATAAATAACTCTACAACAACAACAAAACCAGCTGTTTACAAAATGGGCAAAGGATTTGAATGACATTTCTCCAAAGGAAATATACAAATTGCTAATAAAAACATGAAAAAGAGTCTCAAAATAAATCAAATCAAATGCAAATCAAAACCACAAAACCACAGCATCCATTAGAACGATGCTATGGTTTTAGTATTTGTCCCTTCCAAAATTCATGATGAAACTTAATCCTCATTGCAACAATATTAAGAGGTCGAAAAATCTGAATATGGTATTTGAGAGGGTGGGAACTTTGGAATGTAATTAAGATTAGATGAGATGATGAGGTCAGAACATTACTGGCTTTATAAGAGGAGAGAGAGGCCTCAGTGAGCAACTATCACACCATGCAATGGTCTGCATTGCCTCAGGACCCTGCAGAGAGTTCTCACCAGCAGCATGGTCCTCACCAGATACATTCTCTCAAGCTTGGATTCCCAGCCTCTGGAAATGTAAGAAATAGATCCATTTTCTTTATATATTACCCATTTATCAGGTATTCAGTTATAGCAACAGCAAATGAACTAAGTCAAGTGTCTTCTGCAGAAAAAAAATATTGCTTAGGGTGAGGAGAAAATTGGATCAGTTGTTCTCTTTCAGAGAAATGTAAAGTGGTAAAACCCCTATGAAAAACGGTATGGTGGTTTCTCAAAAAAAAAAATTTTTAAAAAAGAATTACCATAAGATCCAGTAATTTCATTTATGGATATATACTCAAAAGTATTAAAAATGAAGTCTCAAAGAGATATTTGTACATTCATGTTCATAACATCATTATTCATAATAGCTAAAAGGCAGAATCAATCAAAATGTCTATTGATGGATGAGAAGAATAAACAAATTATGGTATATGCCTTGCAATGGAATCTATTCAACCTTAAGAAAAAGGAAATTCTGACACATTTTCTGATAAAGATCAACCATAAGGACATTGTGCTAAGTGACATAAGCCAGGCACACAAAAGACAACTACTACATTATTCTACTACATTATTCTGCTTACATGAAGTACCGAGAAATTAATAGAGACAGAAAGTAAAATGCCAGTGGCTAGGAGCTGAGGAGTAGGGGAATGGGGAGTTGTGGTTTAATGAGCATGGAATTTCAGTTTTATAAGATGAAAAAAAAATATGGAGATCGGTTGCACAACAATGTGAATATATTGCTGAACTGTACACTTAAAATGGTTAATATGATTTTTAAAAAGAACTTGATATACACTGCCAAACAAATTGGAAATTTTTCTCTAGTCAGTAGACAGCCACTAAAGGTGTACAAGAAAACATCTGTAGTTTAGAAATATCCTCTTACCAACATCTAGAGGATGAATAGTTGGGAGACTGGCAGTAAGTAGGAATCTACCCAACACAGATGAACCTTGAAAATGTTATGCTAAATGAATGAAGTCAGTCACAGAAGACCACATATTGTTAGAACATATGCCTATCTAGATAAAATGTCCAGAGTGGGAAAAAAAAGAGACAGAAAGCATATTAGTGCTTTTCTAGGTTGGGGATGTGGAGGGTTTGGGGGCAGGCAGCTAAATGGTATGGGGTTTCTCTATGGGTGATGAAAATGGTATAAAATTGATTGTGGTGACAAGTTGCACTACCCTGATATATAGGAATTATGTGAATTATAACTCAAGAAGGCTCCTCTATCTATTATCTATCTATCTATCTATCTATCTATCTGTCTATCATCTATCTAATTGAGCTTTTAAAATTCTTTCACAGGGTAGCATATATTTAATATTATAAAGTCCTAAGCAGGAAGACCTTTTATGAAAGCTTTCCCTGGTATGTGTTCCTGAGCCTCCTGAGCCGATAATCAAAGTAATAAGAGACTGAGCTTCAATCTTTGTTTTCATCCTGTGTCATTGAAATTGGATGCCTCACTTTTGCAAAACCTCTCTAGTATTGGTTTTTCAGGACACACAGAGTTCACATCATCATTGGATAGTTTGAAGACTGAGTTCTGTATGCAAAAGACTTAGAGCAGAATATGAGAGAAGTGACAATATTTGCACTTAGAAAGTTGTAATATTACTGAGAATGAAGGAATATTAGGTGAAAACTTACATGCTGGAGATTTACATGATTCTCTCACCCTTAAGTTACCACTTCCTATACAACAGTTAGGTGAGGTTGGGTTACACAGAGCCAAAGAAGAAGGAATACAGAAGAAAAAAAAGATTGCATTACAGTAATATGTATTACATCAACATTTATGGAGAGGAATGAACTTTAATAAAAGAAGATACCAGTGCTTCTTCCTACATCAGGAACCAAGAAAGATAAACCATCCTTGATCCTGTAGACCTGGGCTAATAAAAATTGTAACAACATTGGCGATAAGATTTTGACCAGATTCCCTTTCATATTAAAGCTATATTCTAGAGCATACTTGAGAGACACCAAGATTTAAAAGCTGGAAACTACCTTGATTTTTTTTTACTTGTCATTTGCATCATGATCTCATAGCCTGTAATATATTCTTCTGTAAAAATGTGCACCTTCCAAATGCCTGATACTTTGTGAAGACATTAAGAAGAATAGTTGAACACTGACATTATTAGGTCAATCCAGGAAATAAAAAAAAAAATCATGGCTGACAAGAATGTAGAATACTGCTTTCTGTGAATTAATGAAGAAGAAAAAAATAATAATTCTATGCCCTTCTCTAAACTAATAATTCACTTGGCAAGAGCAAGCCTAAAGGGGTTTGGCAGTAGAATTTTTCTCTCAGGATTTATTACAGTCCATTCAAATCAAGATTGAGGTCTCAAGAAAAAAGTGGTGAGAAAGATGTGAAGGGTTTATGATTTGGTTGCCATTTGCTCTGAAAGAAAAAAGTATACAGTTACTATTATGTATTGAAAATTTTCTATCACAACAAAACAGTGGTTTTAAAACTGAAAAGTCTCTGCAATAATCTAGATTCTTTTTATATCAAAAAACCCAAGTCAAGACTTCATTTCCTATAAAACCTAGAACGACCAGCCTTAACTGACCTTCATTTTTTCCAATACCTCAATATTTGTATATAATATTTAGTATTTGATGTACATTTTTTTCTAATGATGCCATCTCCATAAGTGTTTCTGTTTTCCCATCCCAAGAGAATTTCTCTTTTGTTTTTAGATCTAGTTCATCTACTATACCAATCAGCACTAGAATCCTGAGAGAAAAATGTGTGTACTCATTTATGTGTAAAGGAAAAGTATGGTGTTCTATTCTTCACTATTTTTGTTGCACTTCTCTTCCATCTCAATGTCTCCACTAAACAGTCTTGAACTTTGAGCTTGATCATATGTTACACAATCCTGGAATGACCTCTTCGATACGAGGACAAATTTGATTCTAGTTTTGCTTTTAATCTGCCTACTCTCATGGATAAAGTTTTTTCTTTAAGTTTTTCTCATTCTGATTTTTCTTACTTACCACTTAACCTATCATACCCTGGTTCCCAGATGCCAGTGTCAAGATTGGAGTAACTCACTGGTCAGTGTGTTAAACATTTTGACTTGTTGCAGAAAAGCTTTTGTTTCATTATGTGTATAACTTTCATGTTCCAGCCATAATTTGGGGTCTCTAAAGACAATTTTTTAATATTTTTATTTGATTATATTATCAAAATTCAGCAAAGCATACTGTTAAGTCAAACTGTTTGCTAGGCTTCAAAAATAGGTTTAATGGATTGTTGTTCTTCCGTTGAGCTGACTGAATTGATCACTGGCCCTGGCCTTCCATAGGCACAACCTAAATGAACCCTGGTAGTTGGTAGATCACTGCCATGGAAAAGCCTTCTTTGTCTCTTCAGTATACGCAAAGAGCAAGAAAACAACAATGGAGTAATTCTATCTAAGATCACATCTGCTATTATAATTACAGGGTGTCATGAATGCTGCTAGTTTTTCTAAAATGCTAGATAATAAGCATTTCATCAAATTTGATGTATGCCAAGAAGCAAAGTCTTCTTTCTCTGAAGATTGTCTGTTGTCTTTTTCTTTTTGTCACTTTTTAGCAGCATTTTGTATTACTTAGAGGTAGCTATTGTCACTGTTTGTTTTACACTTGCAGACTTGATAATAAAACAAATGATCACCCAGGTATCCTAGCGATTCAGTTCCTTTTTTTATTTCTCTCTGGTGCTTATTATTAGATGCTCTGAGAGCCTTTTCTCAAGCTATTCAGGGACACATATGGCTAATCTAGAGCAACACACTTCATCTTGGTCTAACTCACTGGAAATCAGTAATCATTAACATGGATTATTCACCTCAAAAAAGGACACTATTGGCCCTTAAAGTTATCCGGAGGCTGGAAATAACTCCAAAATGGTGATAAAGGAGACATCTTGAGGAAAGCAAGGCCACAGATTGGAAAGGAGTGACAGAGGTGTTATGTCTCATTCTCCCACTGGGCTCTGGCTCTCATTGCACCAGCTGCAAGCTGCCATCCCTAGCCTAAGGATACAGGAGTCACCAGACTTAAATGTGGCCCCAGATCTGTCATTACTAAGTTGTGTGATTGTCAGCAGGTCACTTGAGCCCAGGTTTATCTATGATCTAACAAGAAAAGGCAGTGTTAGTGACATGGAGAGACTGGCTGGGCCTATCCCATTGTATGCTCGTAGGCAGAAGGGACTTGCCTTGTCTCAGATGAGACTTTGGACTGTGGACTTTTGGGTTAATACTGAAATGAGTTAAGACTTTGGAAGACAGCTGAGAAAGGCATGATTGGTTTTGAAACATGAGGACATGAGATTTGGAGGGTCCAAGGATGGAATGATATGCTTTGGCTTTGTCCCCACCCAAATATCACCTTGCATTGTACTCCCATAATTCCCATGTGTTGTGGGAGGGACCCAGTGGGAGACAATTTGAATCACGGAGACAGTTTCCCCCATTCCGTTCTTGTGGTAGTGAATAAGTCTCACAAGAGCTGATGATTTTATCAGGATTGTCTACATTTGTATCTTCCTCATTTTCTCTTGCCACTGTCATGCAAAAAGTGCCTTTCACCTCCCACCATAATTGTGAGGCCTGCCCAGCCATATGGAGCTGTAAGTCCAATTAAATCTCTCTCTCTCTTTTTTTTTTTTTGGTTTTGGGTATGTCTTTATCAGCAGTGTGAAAATGGACTAATACAGTTATTAACTGGCCTAATTTTAACATTGCCGATTCTGGGGATAGAGAGGCCCTAGTAAAAGGGGAGAGATAGGGGAATGGCCACTTTTTGGAGCAGTCAGAACACACACAACATTTACTAATTAAATTTGCTATCTTACATGGTCGTGGTTCATGGCACCTTAAAATAATTACAATAGTAACATCAAATATCACTGATCACAGATCATAATGACAGATATAACAGTGAAAAAGCCTGAAATATTGTAAGAATTACCAAAATGTCACACAGACACACAAAGAGAGCACAGGCTATTAGAAAAAAATGGCACTGATCCACTTGCTCAACACAGGGTTTTCACAACATTCAATTTGTAAAAGTTGAAATATCTAAGAAGTGCAATAAAACAAAGTACAATACAATGAAGTATGCCTGTAAACATGTATGTGTATACACACACGTACCTACACCCTTCAGGCGACACAATGTGGCTGGCCAGGTACACAGACTAAATTCCTGCCGGTTTACCCCTCACTGCTTTCTTTCTGTTATCTCTGAGTGAGCCTTTAGCACAGTTAAAGAATGCTTTTCACCGGCATCCAAAATTCAAGCTGACAAATCCATGAAGCAAGCATGTTTTCTCTTCTCCTTCAACTTGCAACGGTGATGGCTGCTGAAGCCACAGATGTTAAGTAAACTGAGGAAGATCTACTGGGGCGAAAGCTGCAGATGATGTGCAGGTCTGAACCTCTAGTTAACGTGGTTGATTTGAGACCTCCTAAATACTTGACTGTGATACTAGATGAATTATTATTATTATTAATTTTTTTTTCTGTCACCCAAGATGGAATGTATTACCACAATCTTGGCTCACTGCAACCCTGCAACCTCCGCCTCCTGGGTTCAAGCTATTCTCGTGCCTCAGCCTCCCGAGTAGCTGGGATTCTAGGCATGCACCACCATGCCTGGCTAATTTTTTTATTTTAGTAGAGACAGGGTTTCACCATGTTGGCCAGGCTGGTCTCAAACTCCTGACCTCAAGTGATCTTCACGTCTCAGCTTCCCAAAGAGCTGGGATTACAGGCATGAGCCACCGTGCCTGGCCTAGATGTATTATTTTCATCTTAGGTCACGTCAATATGCTCTAACAAAGACATCATATATATCATAGTAGGTACAAGTGGGACCACTACTAGGATAGGTTTTCAAAAATCCACTATCATCCACCATAATCATTTAATTTTTAAAGGAGCTAGACTTGATATAAATGAAAATATTAGAAACACTACATGTGCATCTTTTATGTTATTAAAGTCATCACTAACTTCTGTCATTCTACCAAAAGTTATTTTATACACATATGTATACACACACACACACACACACATGCACTTTTAAAAATTTGCTATCTAGGCTAAGCTGTGGTCAGTTTCAGAGGGAGGCTTCTATTTGATTTTACCCACTATAATTGTACTATAGTCACCGCATAACTTGCACCAGTCAGGACAAGAGAAACAGAACGAATACAAGATTACACTGTACATACAAACACAAATACAAAGTATATAGATTCTGTATTCCTTTGATGCTTCTAAATTTATTGAGTCTCAAATACATTTTCATTTCTATGATAATTAGAACAGAGGAAGAAAAAATTGATATAAATAAATATATTTTCAATACCAAGTCATATCATAGTTACACATCGACTTATCTCCAGGTCCTTAATCTGACATCAAAAACACTCACTATTGGTTACAGTAAAATGTAATTATACCACAGGGCTTTGGAATGCTCAGAACATAGCTGATTTAATAATTTTTAAGACCTTTTCTTTGAAAAAAAAGAAAAACTAGAGTTAATTATGAGTATGTTGGCAAAAATGGTAAAAATTTAAATATTATAACCAGAGGAAAGCAATAGAGGTTCTTTAGTCTTAAAATATTACCCATTATTGGGCATGGGAGAGCATGAAAGAAAGATATATTGACATCTTTAAAGCGATTCCTTCATCTGTTGCTTAGAGAGTAAAAGGCAGCTCAGGCAAAAGTATAAAGGGAAGACTTGAAGTTTAGTGGGGGACAAATAATCTGAGAAATAAGGTTGGATATAAAATAGAATGGCTGGCTCATGTCTCATTCCCTAGTTCATTTATTCTTTAAATATTTGTATGGACTGGATACTTAGTAAGTCTCTGCTGGGTAGATAGGATATAGAAATGAATCAGATACAGCCAATTTCTGCTTTAAAGATGTCATAGATTTCGGGATAAGAAAAAATGTAGACAAATGACTGCAAACAAGTTCTGTATTTAATGACAGAAAATACTGAGATCCCAAAGTGGGCAATATGCATTAATTACCCTTTGGCAGAGGACATGAGGTCGGAGTGATATAACCACCGAGAAAACGTTTCAGAGGGTAGAACATGTCCAAGTAAAGGCAAAATGATCACGCTTAACTTTTACTATGGCGGATGATTTCTACATTAATAAAAGTTGGAATTATCCACTCTTACCCATTCCTCTGCATTCTACAAATCCTTTTCCTTTTCCTGGTAGAATTTGTAGCTAACTGAAATAATCTGGCCCATCTATTTACTAATATCCTTATTGTCTTTTCTTCACCCTGCTGGAGTGGGAGAACACTGTTTACAGTTTTATCCCCAATGCATAGGTCACTGTCTGGCACAGTACAAGTGCATAAAAAATGTCTTTTAAATGAAAGAAGAAAAATCATCCTAGATTTATCTATGACTCTAATAATTCTAGGTTCCTTTGAATAAGATGCATCTATAAATGTTCTTGTATGTCATGTAGCGCTACTCAGGGTGGCAAATATAAAAATCTAGTTTTGAATAACAGTCACACCTGGGTGTCATTTTACATTGAAATGCTCCATGTGCTTTAATTCAATGGTAATTAGACTTAAAGCTTGACTATATTGATTGAAGGGCAACAAACTGCAGCTTTTTGGTCATAGTTATTAAGCATTCGAGCCAAGTACTTGTGATTAACTGAGAAACAGCAGCGTGTGGGCCTATATGTCCCCAGGGTCAGCCACATAGACATGAACGCAGATTTTTACAGGGAGTCCTGCTCTTCTCATCCTTTTGACTCTCAATGTCTGGAAATTCATTTTCATACCAAGAGGATTTGCTTGAATTACTGAGCATCAAATTAGGCCTTTTAAAAGCCTCAAATAACAGATCTTTCAAACTAAACCACCCAAAGGTATCAAACTACACAAGTCAATCAATAAGCAAATGTGGATTTGGGAAAACTGTGGCTATGGTATAGGCAACAAGTATAATATATGCTTTCCTGAATTATTCAGCAGATTTAGAAGAAGCCCTGAAGTCAGTATATCATTTTCATTTTTATTGTTGCTTTTTCAAATTTTATTTTCTTTTCAACAGGTAATGAAGGAGAGGAGGGATACAGGAGATTTTGATATATATTTATGTTGTGGGTCTGTCTTGTGTGTCTTAATTTACAATTAAACTATAGGACCTTAGAAATTAGTATTTTCAAGCATATAACACATGCCATGTGACCTCTTCTAGCTCAGTTTTATGCTGCTAATTATTTGGCTCACAGAAGCAGCAGGAAACTGTCCAAAAAATGAGGCTGATTCCAAGGACGGAGCATTGAAGGATTACCCACACAGTAGGAGGCACAGTTCATTGCTATTCTCTCACTGATGTGGGAGGGGAAAATACCTGACAGAAATTAAACTCAAATATTCCTTTTTTTTTTTTTAATGAAAATTACTTGCTCAGAGCCAGAAATGTCTGAACACAGGTACCAGTATGTGCTTGACTCATCAAAGTAGACGCATTTTACAATCTGTTGTACTATTTCTGTGATCTTGATCTCTCATTCTGCAACTAAGAATGAGTTATGGCTTTCCTCTTCTATAATTTTCATAATTATTTTTTGTGAGCATCCTCTTGCAAGCTGACAAAACACTCCTGGGATCTCCTTTTGTCTATTCACATACTGCTTGACTCAACCAATAATTCATGGCTTTTCAGCATGGTGGTAGTTCAACTCTTATCTTTTTGTTGTGTTCCAGATAAATATATAAGATCTATATGTTCATATTTGGCAAGAGCTTCAGGAATAAGAATTTTAACTATTCATGTATTTTAACATATATTTTTGACAGCACATTTTAGCAAACCCAATGGGCTTTAGTGTCCCAAGGAGTGTGGGTTTAATTTATGACTCTGTTTTTTACTAAAAGTACAATCTTTGGTGATTTACTTAACCATTGGAGATACATTTTTTTATTATAAATTGCTGTATTTCAAGGAAAACATGAGCTGCACAAAACTGAATGAGGTATATATGGTCCTGGCTTTCAAATGGTCTGTGATGCAATGAAAGAAAAAGACACAAAAATAGATTATTTCAATAGAATAAAATTCTAAGATATGTGCATGTGTTAGGATAATTCAGAAACGCATACAGAGGAGGGAAAGAATTTTATCCTAAGTAAGACACTTTACATGAGTGCAGTTCTTAATTCACAGAATAATAATGAACTAGCCGTAATTTATCTACATATATTTCATTTGAATCATATCCTGCATTCAAACCTAAGATTAGAATATGTGTGTTTCTTACTTCAAACTGCAGATCCAATTCAAACTTCATTATAAATTCTACTTGGCTACTTGTTTCTACATTGCTAGCTCCTTTTTTCCCCACTAAAGCTTTTAACATCATGACTGCAGTAGCTCACATTTTATTTCCTATTCTTAGGCTAAGCTTGAATTTATTTTAATTGCTTCATCTGTCTTGATTCCAAAGTGAGATTAAAAGTTTTCAGACATTATCAGTACACATGGATTAATTTTATGACTTTTCACTGTACCACATCTAATACACCTAGGACAGGTGCAATATGTAGTCGATAGGTACACTTTAATGAGGTATCTTTTGTCACTCAGGGTCTTGTTAATGAGAGAAATACTATAGGCTCCCAGTGAATGTTCTTGACCCAATTACTTATTCTCTTATTTTCTTGAGGGCTTTCTTTCACTGGTAATATCCAAATGAACTTTACAAAACTATATATTTCAAACTTATCTGTATCTCAATTCTTATGTTCACATTAAATGGTAACAGGACTATAAAAGTTGAGACCTTATAAAAATTATATTATTTCTTACTATAAAGTGTATGATTAAGGACTGCAAAGAAATGTTCCGGTGGACCCTCTATGTTGTAATCACTTGAGAAAAAGTTAACTTGTTGTAAAATATGAAACTATCATCACAGTCCTTTCTTTTTCAATGGAAGTATGAAATGAGAAAAATGTGTGTATTTTCCAAAAGTAGACAACCATTTCTCTTAAAATAAAACCACTGCTATATAATATAGTTTGGTAATGGATGAATTTACTCTGAGGTGAATTTCTTTTTTGTCTTTTCAGCACAATAAACCTGCTCAAATAAATACTTTTTTAATTTTTATTTTTGCAACAGGGCCTTGCTCTGTTGCACAGACTGGAGTGCAGTGGCCTAATTACAGCTCAGTGGAGCTTCAACTTCCTTTGTTCAAGTGACCCTCCTGCCTCAAGTAACTGGACCTAAAGGTGTACACCACCAAGCCTGGTTAATTTCTGCATTTCTTTGTAGAGACAGGGTCTCACTGTGTTGCCCAGATTGGTCTCAAATTGCTGGACTCAAGCAATCTTCCCACATCAGCTTCTAAAAGTGCTGGGATTACAGGTGTGGGCCACCATGCTCAGCTTGCTCATAAAAAGAATGTGTCACAAATGTTTCTGGGGATTTTTTTATGTATGTATAAGCTGTTTGGCATATTAAACCTATTTTTTAAAATAAAAGGCAAACAGTTTCAACATGCTAGCCATTTTTGAAGGCATGGATGGGTTTGGATAGACGTAGGACTTGTGTCTCTTATTTGCTAAATAAAGTAGGATTTTGCTAAGAGACATACTCACTAAGTCAAGTAGGATTAATGTGAACAAACTACCTGAACATGATGGATGAGGGCCTAACCTTGTTGAGTAGCTATTATTTATTAGAAACTGCCGGATTCTTTATAATCATTTTCTGACTTAGCTCTTAGATCTCTACGAGGTGGTTTCTTATTTTCAGCCCTGTGTTCTAGTTATCTCTTGCTGAAGAACAAGTTACCCCATTTTAATAGCATAAAGTAACCGCATTATATGATGCTCTTTATTCTGTGGATCAGAACTTTAGACTGTAGATGTAACTTGCATCTCCATCCATGCCTTAGTTAAGGTTGACTCAAATGTTAGAAGTCAAAAAGGCATCTGCATGCTTCTTCGCTCAGACATCAGGTATGTGTGGAGTGTCTCTATATGAACTAGCTAGTGTGGTGGCCTATGCCTGTAATCGCAATGTCTGGGCTCAGCTGACACTGCCAGCCAAACTGCCCAAAGAGGACATCACCATGTAGCTTGGGATTCTTGTAGCAGATAGAACAAAGCATAAGCTGTGTGAACTCCACAACACACACCTCCAAATTACAGGGCAACTCTTAGCTCAGAACCACTCTTTCGAAAGTTTCCTTTCCTCCTGTTCTCACTATAGTAGCATCATAATGTTAGATTTTTACAGGTCAGGAGAAACTGTATTTCATGTATGTTTATGTGTTTTAATATGTTTATTAAAAATTAAAAAAAACTAACTGTGTCACAGAAGGAAATGCATTTTTTTTCTTTGAGGTGTTTTGAACATTTTCTGGGATTAAAACAGTCTCCTAATAAACACAGGAATCCAGAGATATTTCTTTTGATACAGACATAAAATAAAAATAATCCAATTTAATTATTTAAAATCTCTTTTGAAATGTATACAGAGATGAATCTTCTTTTGTTTTGTGAGTCTGGAAGTCTTAGAGAGAACAAAGGTGTCAAAATTAACTATCTGAACCTCTATTATCATTTTAAAGGTGAAAATGGGGAGAGATGCCTGTGACAAAAGTAACTCCAAGGGTCTGGATTTCCACAAAAACATTGAAAGCTCACGAAAGACAGAAGCAACTTTGTCAGAACTCAAGAAAAGGAAAAGAGTCAAATGTTTGCATTAATAAGCAAACACTGAATCAAGTTCACGGGACTGTAAGTTAGTTCAACCATTGTGGAAGACAGTGTGGCAATTCTTCAAGGACCTAGAACTAGGAATACCATTTGACCCAGCAATCCCATTACTGGGTATATACACAAAGGATTATAAATCATTTTATCATAAAGACACATGCACATGTTATGTTTATTGTGGCACTGTTCACAATAACAAAGACTTGGAACCAACCCAAATGCCCATCAGTGACAGACTGGATAAAGAAAATGTGCCACACATACACCATGGAATACTATGCAGCTATAGAAAAGGATGAGTTCATGTCCTCTTCAGGGACATGAATAAAGCTGGAAGCCATCATTCTCAGTAAACTGACACAAGAACAGAAAACCAAACACTGCAGGTTCTTACTCATAAGTGGGAGCTGAACAATGAGAACACATGGACACAGGAAAGAAAACAACACACACCAGGGCCTTTCAAGGGGAGAGGGGCTAGGGGAGTGATAGCATTAGAACAAATACCTAATGTAGATGATGGGGTGATGGAGGCAGCAAACCACCATGGCACGTGTATACCTATGTAACAAACCTGCAAGTTCTGCACATGTACACCAGAACTTAAAGTATAATAATAATAATAATAAAGAAATTCTAAATAAAAATGTGGAACAAAAGAGTAGAAATAATAATAATAATTTGTACTTGCCCTTTTCTCATCCCATTTTCAGCATGGTGGCAATACTGAAGATGTCAGTCTGCATTCCCAGTGTTGCATACTGGTCCTTGGTTCCAGAAAGAAACACTGAGGACATTAAAGATCACCTGGGGACTATCGAACAGAACATCCAGAGGCAAAATTCCTTATCCAAGATATTTAGAAATATAATAAAAAGGCCGGGCACAGTGGCTCACGCCTGTTATCCCAGCACTTTGGGAGGCCGAGGCAGGCAGATCACCTGAGGTCGGGAGTTCAAGACCAGCCTGAGAAACATGGAGAAATCTCTCTACTAAAAATACAAAATTAGCCAGGCATCGTGGTGCATGCCTGTAATTCCAGCTACTCGGGAGGCTGAGGCAGGAGAACCTCTTGAACCTGGGGAGCAGAGGTTGCTTTGAGCTGAAATTGCACCATTACACTCCAGCCTGGACAACTAGAGTGAAACTCCATCTCAAAAAAAAAAAAAAGGAAACATAATGAATAGAAAAAAGGCCACTTGCTGAGCATCAAGCAGACTATCGAGAGGTAAAACTCCTTATTTGGGGCATTTAGAAATAATTAGAATTCCCTAGTATCTAAAGCCAGCATCTGGTACCAGCCTTTATTATTATTATTATCATACTTTAAGTTCTGGGATACATGTGCAGAACGTGCAGGTTTGTTACATAGGTATACACATGCCATGGTGGTTTGCTGCACCCCTCAACCCGTCATCTACATTAGGTATTTCTCCTAATGCTATCACTCCCTTAGCCCTACCCCCAAACAGGTCCTGGTGCGTGATGTTCCCCTCTCTGTGTCCATGTGTTCTCATTGTTCAACTCCCATGGCACCAGTCTTTTAAAACAAATTAGAATTAGAATTTCAATATATTTCCAGAATGCATGCAGGACAAAACTCACTGTGTGACCCTTAATGATATCACAGCACCAAAATGTCTACAATGGAATCATCTATCATGACGTTTGTGGCTAATACTGTCCAAATTACCTTAAACTCTGGTTTTATGGTCCATACTCATAGGGAAAAATCCACTGATCTGCACTCATACTTTCTATCTAATAAAACTTTCTTTTTCAAACCTATAATGTCATAGGTAAATTCTTACTATCCTACAACCTGCAAACCAACCACTTTTTGATGTCAGGGCTCTAACATCTTACCAGGCAGAAACCATAAAATATTATATTCATGAAGAAAGAATTGTGGTTGTCTGTTCTAACTTGTCTGAAATCAACCTGAAGTACAGATCCAAGGTGTTGTTTTAGTTTCAGCTAATTAGGAACTCATGATAAGAATGTCATAGGCATTCTTCAGAAACATGGTAAGGCAAATATACAACTTACAGCCACTGGGAGCAAAAGATTACAATTCAAAGATATAATAGATCTACTGAATTGTAAGTTACAAGAGAACACTGAAACCATGAAAGGAAAAGCTGGAGAGAGTTTGTATGAGAAATCATGGCATCAAAAGCATTTGTGAATGCTGGAAATTTTGGAACGTAATGCATGTACCCAGAGCTAGACCCCTGCTGAGAAAAGATCTGAAAAGACTCTGAGCTTTGTCTTCTGGCTGATCATGAGGATCAGCACAGGCACTGAATGAGAAATATGACAGATTTGTAAAAAGCCTGGCTAAACACTGAAAAAGGGTCCCAGCATGGAACTCATCTATGTAGATAGTAAGCATTCCCTTTCTTGTTGTTGTTGTTCTGCTGCTGCTGCTGCTTCTTTCTCTCTCTTTCTTCGTGTTTAAGTAAATCTATGTTAAAACACTAACTAAACATAAGATAAAATAACAGAGATTTCAGAAAACACACAAGACAAAGAAAATAGACTTTATAAACATTGTTTTTAAACCTTAGTGAACAATCAACAATAAAATAAACGTTATGAGGGGGAGATATAGACACTGAGTTACCATATTTGAATGTTCAAAATGCCTAGTTTCAAATAAAAAATTAGAAAGCATGGAAAAAATTATGAATGTATGACTCATTCACAAAAGAAATTTACAGAAACCATCCCTGAGAAAGCATAGACATCAGATTTTCTAGATACAAACGTTAAAGAAAGTGTCAACTATGTCCTTAAAGATCTAAAGAAAATCAGGGAAAAATACTAAAGGAAACCAAGAGAATGATGTACAAACAAATTGAAAAAAAAAATAAAAAAAAATAAAAAGATAGAAAATATAAAAAGAAAGAAGTCCAAAACTTCTGTAGCTAATAAGTATAGGAACTGAAATGTCAAGAAAATTACAAAGAAGTTTATATATTAGCTTCAAGTAGACAGAAGACATTCTAAACCAACCTGAAGATTCATCGAAATTATTCATAATAAGAATAACAAAAAAAATAAGGAAAGTTAATAGAGCCTAATGAGACCAATGGGGCATCATCAAGCACAGCAACTTATGTATTATGAGAACTGAAGAACAGTAAATCATAGGAGACACAGAAAACATTGTTAAAAATAATGGCCAAAAACTTCTCACATTTAACAAATGACACTAATCTACATATTTACGAAGTATAGTGGATTCCAGTAAAGATAAACACAAAGAGCTATATGCTGAGACACCTTATAGCTAAATTGTTGAAAGCCAGTCAAATAAAACATTTTGAACAAAGCAAGAGAGAGATGATTTGCTACATACATGGCATCTTCAGTAAGACCAATGGCAGATTTCTCATCAGAAGCCACGGAATCCAAAGGGGAGCGGGATGGCATTTATTAAGTTCTAAAAAAAAAAATGTTCTTGACAAACAATAATTTTGTCCAGCAAAACTATTTTTCATATATGCAATAAAAATTAATACATCCTCCGATTTTCTTTTAAGCTGAGGGAGGAAATTTGTCACTACTGAACATGTGCTAAAAGATGTATTAAGGGGAATTTTCTAGGCTGAAATGAAAATTACCTGGACAAAGAGTTGAAGTTATATGAAAAAATGAAGAACTCCAGTAAAGATAACTACATAGGTAAATATAAAAGATATTATCATTTTATTTTTGGTTTGTAATACCTCTTAAAATTTTCTATATGCTTTAAAAGTTAAGTGTATAAACATAACTATAAATGTATGGTAATACACATGCAATGAATAAAGATGTAGTTCCTGACAATAACAACGTAAGGGAAGGTGGAACGATATAGGAACACAGTTTTGAATGCTGTTAAAGTTAAGTTAGCATCAATTCAGGCTACATGATTATAACTTTAGAACATTTCTTAAATTCTATGATAACCACTAAGAAGAACTCAAAAATACACATATAAAAGTGTATGAGAAGGAAATCAAACTAGTACACTGCCAATAATAAAAATAAAAGAATCCAGCTATGAAAGAAATGAATAACAGAGAACATATGTAGCAAAATAACCAGTGATTACTTTAAATCTAAATAAATAGTCATATAAAGAGGCAGTGATTGGCAAAATGAATTCATAAGAAAAATCACTTGATCCCACTATGTACTATCTATGAGACTTATTTTAGATCCAATGACATAAATAGATAAAATACAAAAGGACAGAAAAAGATATTCTATGTATATACCAGTAAAAACGGAGTAGGTATGCTACTATCAGGCAACATACACTTGAACTAAAAAGTATTTACAATAGAAAAAGAACAGTATATATGATAACAGTCAATTCATCAAAAAAATTAAGAATTATAATCCTATATGCATCAAAAACATAACCCCAAAATTTATAAAGCAGACATTGACAGAACTGAAGACATACAGAGTTTTACAGTAATACTTGGAGTACCTTAATACCCCACTGTCAATAATGAATAGAACAACCAAACACACAATCAATAAAAAATAAAGAAACTGAAAAAATTATAAACCAATTAGGCCTAACAGACATATAAAAAATACCCCACCCAACAATAGAATATACAGCCTAATATACATTCTACTCAAGTGTACATGAAATACCCTCAGCACAGACCATATGTTAGGCTACATAACAAGTCTCAATGAATTTAAAACAATTGAAATAATACAAATTAGCTTATCATATTAAATTAAATAAGCCACAAGAAAAAACAGAAGAAAAACTAAAAAATTTACAAATAAATGGAAATTATCCAACATACTACTGAACAAGCAAAGTATTATATAAAAAAATCACAAGAAAACGAGAAAATAACTAGGGATGAATAAAATAAAAATATACTAAAACATATAAGATGTAACAAAATTACTGATAAGAGGAAATTTTATAGTTTTAAAACCTGTATTTTTTTTTTTTACAAACGGAGTATATCAAATAAATACATTAATGTTTCATCTAGTGTAATAAAAACTAGTGCAAATTAAACCTAAAGCCTAGCAGAAGAAGGGAAATAATCAAGATCAGAGGAAGAGTAAACAAAATGAACAATATAAAAACAATAGAAAGAATAAAAAATCAAAAGTTAATTCTTTGAAAAAAATTTCAGAGTTGGCAAACATTTACCTAGATTGACTAAGAGAAATGATAGAAAGTACAAGAAACATGTCAGAAATGTAAGTGGCAATATTACATCAACATTACAGAAATTGTAAAAATGATTATAAGAGAATACAATGAACAACTGTACATCAGCAAATTAGATAAGCTAGATGAGACAAATTCTGAAAAACACCCAATTATCAAAAGTGATTCAAGAAGAAACAGCAAATCTGAACAAACCAAATAACAAGTCATAAAATTGTATTAGTTATCAAAAATCTTATCAAAAAGAACTCAGACAGAGATGGTTTTGCTAGGGAATCCTACCAAAAAATTTAGAGAAGGATTAACACCAATTCTTCTCAAGGTCTTAAAAAAGTGAGTAAGATAGACTACTAATTCACTGAGGCTAATATTACCCTTATACTAAAGTAGAAAGCAAATGCATAAGTACAGAACAAGATGCCTTTTCAATACAGATGTAAAAATCCTCAATAAAAATAATAGTGAACTGAATCCAGCAGCATATTAAAAGATTATACACCATGGCCAAGTGAGATTTATCCTAGTAATACAGTGCTTCAACATAAGCAAATCAATCAATATAGTACATTAACTGAAATAATAGGGTAACACTACATGATTATATCAGTCAATGCAGAAAAGCATTTGACAAAATCTAACATCACTTCATTAAAAAAATAAAACTCTAAAAATTAAGAATTGAAGGGAACTTCCTTAACATAATAAAGTGCATTCAAGAGAAATTCACATCTTAAATGATTCTCAAGTGATGTCAGCAGTATGACAGAGTAGAAGATACCAGCCTTCAACCCCTCACAAAAGACAACAAATAGATACTTGCTCTGCATTGGACACTGGCATCTTTTGCCACTGAGATAAATAAAAGCTATTATGGCTACTGATCCCTTGTAGAGGGATATGCTGCTGTACCCACCATCCACAAGAGTGAGCCTTTGTTTTAGTACCCTGGGACCAGGACCAACATCTATGTGCAGCAGTTCCATGCATGTCAGTAGTCCATATGCCAGCTCTGCAGCCATACTGCACACCTGTACCTCAAACACTGAGGGCACTGACATTTAGACCTTTAGAATGCCTATAAGACAGATTCAGATCCCAAAGAATTCCCTCAGCCATGACTGCCTGGTGGGAGAAAAATAGATTAGGAAGATCATAGTAGCCTTCACCACCGAAGACTGCAACTTATCTTGGAGCCTCAGTTGCTCTGCACACGCCAATGCCACACACTGTGGCCCCACCACCACTACATGAGTACCTATACTTTACACATCTGAGCCACTGCCCCTGTATTCCAGACTCTAGCTCTGTGCCTCCACTGCATATGTGTTTATACCTCGGACACCAGAGCTACTATATCCCCATATTTGTGGGCTAGTCCATATCACAGTTATTGGAGCAGTGGTCTCTCTGCACATACCTGTGCTCTGAGCACCATTTCTATGGCTGTATTGGGAGGACCCACACCTTAGATATCAGAACCACTACCACAGTGAGCTATCCTATGCCTGAGGCCCTATAGCCACTGTCACTCCCCACTTTTCCATGATTCAGTACCCAGTTGCTCTATCAGCATTTGCATACCATAACCAACACAGCCACAGAGGCACCTGCTAGAGATTAATAAAAGTGGGAAAACAACATACCAAAAATTAAGAGATGTAGCAAAAGCAGTTCCAAGAGTGAAGTTTATAGCAATAAATGGCTATGTTCTAAAAAAACATCTTTAATCTTTAATGTTTTACCTCAAGTCCATAAGGAAATAACAATAAACAACTTAAAGTTATTAGAAGGAAGAAAATACAAAGATCAGTGCTGAATGAAAGAGAGGCTAGAAAAGCAATGGAAAATACTAACAAAACTAAGAATTGATTTTTTAAAAAAGAAAAACAAAATTGACAAACCTGTAGCTAGACTACAAAAAAAGAAAGAGAAATCTCAAATAATAAAATCAAAATGAAAGAGGAGAGGCATTATAAATGATACCATGGAAATACAAAAGATCATTAGAGACTACTATGAACAACTATATGGCAAAGAACAGATAAGAAAAAAGTGAATAAACTCTTAAAAATATAAAAACTATTGAGAATGAATCATGAAACAATAGAATATCTGAACAAATACCAAGTAAGCTGATTGATGAAGTAAAAAGTCTCTCATAAAAGGAAAGCCTAGGACCTCTGTTTCAGTGCTCAATTGTATCCAACATTTAAAGAATTAATACCAATAATCTCAACATTAACCAAAAATATGAAGAGGGGCAAACACTACTAAACTAATTTTACAAGGACAACATTATTCTGATACCAAAGTCAGACAATATCACTAAAAAAACAGAAAATTGCAGGCCAAAATCCCCAATGAACATAGATACAAAATCTTTACCAATTAAGGCAAATAAAATTTAACAACATATTAAAAAGATCATATGCCTCAATCAACTAGGATTTATCTTTGGAATGCCAAGATAGTTCAACATACACAAATAAAAAATATAATACACTGCAAGATCAAAATGAAGCATAAGAATCATATGGTCATCTCTAAAGATACAGAAAAAGCATTTGACATTGCTAAAAATCCTTTTATGATAAAAACTCTCAATAAATTAGGTACAGAAATATTCTACCTCAACTTAAGAGAGGTCATGTATTGCAAGACCACAGCTAACATCATATTCAAAAGTGAAAATCAGAAATCATTTTATCTATGACGAAGAATAAGTGAAAGATGTCCACTCTCTCTTTTCCTCTTTATTAGTCTGGCTAGTGGTCTATTTTGCTAATTTTTTCAAAAAACCAGCTTCTAGATTTATTGATTTTTTGAAGGGTTTTTCATATCTCTATCTCCTTCAGTTCTGCTCTGATCTTAGTTATTTCTTATCTTCTGGTAGCTTTTGAATTTGTTTGCTCTTGCTTCTCTAGTTCTCTTAATTGTGATGTTAGGGTGTCAATTTTAGATCTTTTCCACTTTTTCCTGTGAGCATTTAAGTGCTATAAATTTTCCTCTAAATACTCCTTTAGCTGTGTGCCAGAGATTCTGGTATGTTGTGTCTTTGTTCTCATTAGTTTCAAATAACTTATTTTTTTCTGCCTTAATTTTGTCACTTACCCAGTAGTCATTCAGGAGCAGGTTGTTCAGTTTCCACGTAGTTGTGAGATTTTGAGTGAGTTTCTTAATCCTGAGTTCTAATTTGATTGCACTGTGGGCTGAGAGACTGTTTGTTATGTTATGATTCCCGTTCTTTTGCATTTGCTGAGGAGTGTTTTACTTCCAATTATGTGGTCAATTTTAGAATAAGTGCAGTGTGGTCCTGAGAAGAATGTATAGTCTGCTGATTTGAGGTGGAGAGTCCTGCAGATGTCTATTAGGTCTTCTTGGTCTAAAGCTGAGTTCAAGTCCTGAATATCCTTACTAATTTTCTGTCTCATTGATCTGTCTAAAATTGACAGTGGGGTGTTAAAGCCTCTCACTATTATTGTGTGGGATGCTAAGTCTCTTTGTAGGTCTCAAAAAACTTGCTTTATGAATTTGAGTGCTCCTGTATTGGTGCATATATATTTAGGATAGTTAGCTCTTCTTGTTGCATTGATCCTTTAACCATTATGTAATACGCTTCTTTGTCTTTTTTGATCTTTGTTGGTTTAAAGTCTGTTTCATCAGAGACTAAAATTGCCATTTTTATTGCTTCCCATTTGCTTGGTAAATATTCCTCCATCTATTTATTTTGAGTCTATGTGTGTCTTTGCACATGAGTCTCCTTAATACAACACAACAATGGATCTTGACTCTATATCCAATTTTCCAGTGTGTGTCTTTTAATTGAGGCATTTAGCCCGCTTACATAGGCATTTTATTCTCTCTGTATCAATTGTGAATGGGAGTTCACTCATGATTTGGCTCTCTGTTTTTCTGTTATTGGTGTATAGGAATGCTTGTGATTTCTGCACATTGATTTTATATATCCTGAGACCTGCTGAAGTTGCTTATCAGCTTAGGGAGATTTGGGGCTGAGATCATGGGGTCTTCTAAATATACAATCATGTCATCTGCAAATAGAGACAATTTGACTTCCTCTTTTCCTAACTGAATACCCTTTATTTATTTTACTTACATGATTGCCCTGGCCAGAACTTCCAATACTATGTTGAAAAGGAGAGGTGAGAGAGGGCATCCTTGTCTTGTGCCAGTTTTCAAAGTGAATGCTTCCAGCTTTTGTCCATTCAGTATGATATTGCCTGTGGGTTTGTTGTAAACAGCTTTTATTATTTTGAGATACATTCCATCAATACTTGGTTTATTGAGAGTTTTTAGCATAAAGTGCTGTTGAATTTTGTCAAAGGCCTTCTCTGCATGTATTGAGATAATCATGGTTTTTGTCTTTGGTGCTATTTATGTAATGGATTAAGTTTATAGATTTGCATATGTTGAACCAGTCTTGCATCCCAGGGATGAAGCCAATTTGATAGTGATGGATAAGCTTTTTGATGTGCTTTTGGATTCAGTTTGCCGGTATTTTATTGAAGATATTCGCATCAATGTTCATCATGGATACTGGCCTGAAATTTTCTTTTTTTGTTGAGTCTCTGCCAGGTTTGGTATCAGGATGATGTTGATCTCATAAAATAATTTGGGAAAGATTCTCTCTTTTTGGATTGTTTGGAATAGTTTTGGAAGGAATGAAACCAGCTCCTCTTTGTACCTCTGGTAGAATTCAGCTTCATCCCTGGGATGCAAGTCTAGTTCAACATATTCAAATCAATAAACATAATCCATCACATAAACAGAACCAAGACAAAAACGACATGATTATCTCAATAGATGCAGAAAAGGCCTTCAACAAAACTCAACATGCTTCATGCTAAAAACTCTCAGTAAACTAAGTATTGATGGAATGTACCTCAAAATAATAAGAGCTATTTATCACAAACTCACAGCCAATATACTGAATGGGCAAAAGCTGGAAGTATCACTTTGAAAATTGGCACAAGACAAGGATGCCCTCTTTTCACCATTCCTATTCAACATATTATTGGAAGTTCTGGCCAGGGCAATCAGGCAAAAGAACAAAATAAAGAGTATTCAAATAGTAAGCAAAGAAGTTAAATTGTCTCTCTTTGCACATGACATAATTGTATATTTAGAAAATGCCATCATCTCAATGGAACATCTTCTTAAGCTGATAAACAACTTCAGCAAAGTCACAAGATACAAAATCAATGTGAAAAAATCACAAGCATTCTTATACACCAATAATAGACAAACAGAGAGCTGAATCACGAATCTTTGCTGCAAAGAGAACAAAATAACCAGAAATACAACTTACAAGGGATGTGAAGGAACTCTTCAAGGAGAACTATAAACCACTGCTCAAGGAAATAAGAGGTTACACAAACAAATGGAAAAACATTCCATACTCATGGAAAGGAAGAATCAGTATCATGAAAATGGCCATACTGCCCAAATTAATCTATAGCTTCAATGCTCTCCCCATCAAGCTACCATTGACTTTCTTCACAGAATTAGAAAAAACTGCTTTAAATTTCACATGTAACAAAAAAAGCCCATATAGCCAAGACAATGCTAAGCAAAAAGAACAAAGCTAGAGGTATCACACTACCTGACTTCAAACTATACTACAAGACTACAGTAACTGAAACAGCATAGTACTAGTATCAAAACAGATATACAGACCAATGGAACAGAACAGAGGCCTCAAAAAGAATGCCATACATCTACAACCATCTGATCTTTAACAAACCTGACAAAAACAAGCAATGGGGAAAGGATTCCCTAGGGAAAACTGGCTAGCCATTTGAAGAAAACTGAAACTGGACCCCTTCCTTACACCTTACTCAAAAATTAACTCAAGATGGAGTAAAAACTTAAACATAAGACCTAAAGCCATAAAACCCTAGAAGAAAACCTAGGCAATACTATTCAGGACATAGGCATGGGCAAAGACTTCATGACTAAAACACCACAAACAAGACAACAAAAGCCAAAATAGACAAATGGAATCCAATTAAACTTAAGAACTTCTGCACAGCAAAAGAAACTCTCATCAGAGTGAGCAGGCAACCTACAGAATGGGAGAAAATTTTTGCAATCTATCCATCTAACAAAGCACTAATATCCAGAATCTACAAAGAACTTAAACAAATTTACAATAAAAAACCCCATCAAAAAGTTGGCAAAGGATATGAACAGACACTTCTCAAAAGAAGATATTTATGTGGCCAATAAACAAATGAAAAAAACTCATCATCTCTGGTTATTAGAGAAATGCAAATCAAAACCACAATAAGATACCATCTCATGCCTATTATAATGGCAGTCATTAAAAAGTCAGGAAACAACAGATGCTGGAGAGGATGTGGAGAAATAGGAAACTTTTACAATGTTGGTGGGAGTGTAAATTAGTTCACTTATTTTGGAAGACAGTGTGGCGATTCCTCAAGGATCTAGAACCAGAAATACAATTTGACCCAGCAATCCCATTACTGGGTATATACCCAAAGGATAATAAATCCTTCTACTATAAAGACGCAAGCACATATATGTTTACTGCAGCACTGTTCACAATAGTAAAGACTTGGAACCAACCCAAATGCCCATCAATGATAGGCTGGATAAAGAAAATGTGGCAAATATACACCTTGGAATACTATGTAGCCATAAAAAGGATGAGTTCATGTCCTTTGCAGGGACATGGATAAAGCTGGAAACCATCATTCTCAGCAAACTAACACAGGAACAGAAAACCAAACACCACATGTTCTCACTCAAAAGTGGGATTTGAAAAATGAGAACACATGGACATAGGGAAGGGAACGTCACAAACCGGAACCTGCCAGGGGTTGGGAGGCTAGGGGCAGGATAGCATTAGGAGAAATACCTAATGTAGATGACAGGGAGATGGGTGCAGAAACCACCACGGCACGTGTATACCTATGTAACAAACCTGCACGTTCTGTATATGTATCCCAGAACTTAAGGAATAATAATTTTAAAAATCATTACATTATTTTGGAATGCCTAATCTTTTTCAGAAACTAATCAATTAATAATTCATTTGTTTTTCCTTTTAAATTAATTTTTAATTGACAAATAAAAATATATATCCATGGAGTACAATATGTATTTATATTTGTATACATTGTGGAATGGCTAAATCAAGCTAATTAATATTCTGTTATCTCACATACTTGTCATTTTCTGGTGGTGAGAACACTTAAAATCTACTATCTAAGCCATTTTAAAGTATACAGTGTATTTTATAATAACTATTTATCACTATGTACACCATGCCTAGTTGTACAATAGATTTCCTAATCTCTCCTTTATCTATCTGAAATTTTATAGCCCTTGACCAACGTCTGCTCAGTCTCTCCTCTCCATCAACTCCCAGCCAAAGCCCTGGTAACCACCATTCTACTCTGCTTTTGTGAGTTTAAATCTACTTCAAATGTAATAGTCCATGGTAGATAGCTTCTCTTTCCCTTAAAGCATTAAGAGATCCAATAAGGGTAAATAAATATATTCCGGTTAAATACAATCACTTCAAAACCAGAAGGAATCACAACAAAACTCTTATTTTTTGAAATTCTGCCTCAAATTTAAACATTCCTATATTTGATTCTTAGAGTTGGAAGGGGTCTTGCATCCACTGTGTTCAGTATTTGTTTTCTTTTTCTTTTTCTTTTTTTTTTTTTACAGATAGAATCTTGCTCTGTCACCCAGGGTGGAGTGCGGTGGCACAATCTAGGCTTCTACAACCTCTGCCTCCCAGGTTCAAGGGATTCTCCTGCCTCAGCCTCCCAAGTAGCTGGAACTACAGGTGCATGTCACCATGCCAAGCTAATTTTTGTATTTTTAGTAGAGACAAGGTTTCACCATGTTGGCTAGAATGGTCTCAATCTCTTGACCTCGTGCTCTACATAAAAGCAAAGATCAAGATCTAAAAATGTTACATGGCATTGCTGTGGTAATATAGATTATGAATGACAAACACCAGATTAGAACTGGGGTTGTGTGGCTTATTTTAAAACACTGAAAAATTACTTTTGATTATTTCTATCCTAAAATAATTACCACAATCTCTCCAACCTAAGGCCAAGAATAATTAAGCGATGTGAGCAACGTTATACTAGCTTATCAGGAGACATTTAAAACAAGATGTAGCTTATAAATATGTTTGATATTCTCTCTAAACTGCTGTTATTTGTAGATATTTTAAGTCTAAAGAGGTCATTAAATAAATCATTTAGAAAGTAAATGACATATGTAATACTAGTCTTTCTTCCAACTGTGGAAGAAGCAGAGATAAACTTACCTTACAGAAGACATTACTGCAATAATAAGAAATGTAATAGAACTTATCTTCTAATAATGATGTGAGATGAATCTAGTTCTGAAATCAGAAGGGCAAATAACTCCATTTAATTTATTTTTGATGAGTTTGATGAGCCCTAAAATGTGGGTAATTTCCCTTTATCTAGGAAGACTTCTGTAAAAGTTCTAACATTAGTCTAGTTGCCATTTGGTCCTCTTGTCATTATGATTAACTGAAGTATTTAGATGGTTATTATGAGGTCTAATAAGGAGTTTGTGGGTGAAATTTACAGTCTTTTGAGGAGTGCTTATGCTTGCTGAGCTCTGAAGCAAACATTGCAAGACAATAGACACAAATGACTCATGACAAACAGTACAGTTTTCTAAGAGATTACAATCCACTTCCAGGACCTGGAGTGTGTAACTGAGAAGGCAATGTCTTTTATAGGCAAGAGTTTTCTACTAGATCAAGAGATAAGCATGGGCAGTTGAAATCTCAAAAACTTCTCTGTTGACTCAGACTGTTATGATTCTCCAAGACCCACATGATGCTTCAAGGACTAATTTCCAAAGCCTGTATTGTATCTTGCTAGGATTTCACCCACCACAATTGCAGACTGAGGAAAATGCGATGCAGGGTTTGGGAATTCTTTTATGGAGCTATAGAAAATAACTGAAAAATAGTAAGCAACTAATGAAAAATCCAAACTCCAGTTTGGTCAGCTAGGGAAGTCTTCTGTGTATCTCGCTTTTCTTTTCTTTCTTTTTTTTTTCTGAAAAGGATCTTATACTGTCACACAGGTTGAAGTGCACAATCATAGCTCAGTGCTGCAGCCTGGAACTTCTGGGCTCAAGTGATCCTGCTACGTGAACCTCCCCAGTAGCTGGGAACCCAGGTGTGCACCAACTTGCCCAGTTAATTTTTAAACTTTTTTGTAGATACAGGGTCTCCCTATGTTGCCCAGGCTGGTTTCAAACTCCTGTGCAAGTGATCCTCCTGCTGTGGCCTCCTAAACTGCTTGAATTATAGGTGGAAGCACTGATCCTGGCCTGTGTATCTCACCTTCTGAATCTAAATTTCTTATTTAAAAATAATAATAATTTATCATTTTTAATTTTTTGTCTCAACTACTTTACCTAATTGGATATTTCCATAGCTCTTCAATATACTGACTTCATTTCCTTTGGATATGTATATCCAAAGAATACTGAGTATACCCATAGTGAGACTGCTGGGTAATATGGCAGTTCTATTTTAATTTTTGGTGGAACCTCCATACTGTTTTCCACAGTAGATGTATCAGTGTACATTGCCACCAACACTGCTGAAGAGTTATCTTTTCTCCACACCCTCACCAATATTTGTTATATTTTGTCTTTTTCATAACAACTCCTGTAACTGGAGTGAGGTGATATTTTATTGTGTTTTAATTTGCATTTCACTAATGATTAGTGATTTTGAACATTTTGTCATATACCTGTTGGCCATTTCTTTGTCTTCATTGCTACATTTATTCAAAGTACTTATTCACAATAGCCAAGATATGGAATCAACTGAAGTGACCATTAATGGATGAATAGATAAACAAAGTATATATGCACACAATGAAATATATGCATATAATGAAATACTATTAATCTATATAAAAAAAAATCTTGCCATTTTCAACAACAAGGATAAACCCAGAGGATACTATACATGAAAAAAATACAGACATGGAAAGACAAACAGCACATGATGTCACTCTAAAAAAGTTGATCTCATGGAATTAGAGATTAAAACAGTGGTTACCAAAGGCTAGGAAGAGTTGGGTGGAGAGGAGAATGGGGAGAGATTGGTCAGTCAGTACAAAGTTACAGTTACATAGAAAAATAAGTTCTGGTGTTCTGTTGCACAATAAGGTGACTACAGCTCACAATAATGTGTTGTAGCTTTCAAAATATCCAGAAGAAAGGCTTTTAAATGTTTTCACCCAAAAAACAATTATAAATGTTTGAGGTGATTTGCTAATCACCTTGATTTGATCATTACAGATGGTACAAATGTTATCAGAATATCACACTATACATCATAAATATTTACAATTATTATATATAGCAATTAAAATAAATCCCCAAAATCAATCATTTTGTTTGCTTCAAATATAATTATGAATATGCATATCCTTACAAATTATCAAAATTCATTTCTATCTTTTATTCATCTTTTTTTGCAAAATGAATACAGTTCAAACAGATAAAATATCACTATTATAATAATTATACATGCAGGCACACCACACACATGTACACATGTGCATGCTATTACAAATTAATCAATAATGTTAAAAACATTTATTTTAAAGATAAGTCAATGTAAGTTCACTGACTGTAACAAATGTACCACTGTGGTATAGAATGTTGATAGTGGAGAAACCTGGTGGCGGGGTAGCTTACATGAAAACTCCTTGTACTTTCCACTTTACTTCACTATTAACCTAAAACTGTTTGAAAAAAGTAAAAATAATACTAATAATATATAAATATATCTATTTTATCCATATAAAATTTAGATTTTTAAAGTGTCTAATACTTATCATTAGTTCCAGCTAATATTATAAATATTTTTTAAATCCTCAGGTTCTGCTATCATTGTTGTCCTACCTCCAGCAAACAAAACATTTGTTGAAGAACCTACATAATTTATCATGCAGTTTCCTACAATTTGCATATGTTAATTTCTATTAAGAAGTCAACCAAAATTCTATTGATATTATGCTATACATTTTGCGTGTGCTTTTCATTTAATATTTTTTGATTTGATCTGTTTGGTCCTTGCACTACAATTAAAATCCTAGATGGGAATAATATCTCTAATGGACTACATACTGAGATACAGGGTTAAGAAAGCCATGTCAGACTAGTCATATGTTTACCTGGGATTTCTTGAGGTCAAAATCTGAAGGAAATAACTGAGTTGCCATAGATGAGAGCCAGCAATTATTATGAAACTTCTTCCAATAAGCAAGGCAAAACTATCTTAAAAGAAAATTAATAATAAATTTAAAATTATGGACAATCCAGAGACTATACAGTATGTTGATCAAGGAAGTATTTAAACTAGCAATTTGGGAGATTCATAACCAGTATACATGTGCTGAAACTTCATTTTTACGTAATGCTTTCTTCAAGGCCAGATTTCCTAGTGTGTGTATGTATCATAATGAACTGGACAATCTAGGTGTTACTCTCCTCATTTTATAGAGAAAGTACTAAGCTTGGACTTATTTGTCATTCAATAATTCTTTAATTTTAGCATATTACTTTCACAGATAATCTCAGCGATTTTTATTCTAATATGTAACCTAGGCTAAGAAAAATATTAGTTTCAGCAAATATATTTAGCATTCTCCAGTAAAAACTTTAACAAATAGTATCTATAAAACTAACCAAAAGAAAAATTATTTTAAGTTCCTTATTTTGATGATCAACTGAGTTTGTAATCTACCACTGAGATCACACCAAATCTTATATTTCTATACTTTTTTATCTTTTTGTTTGTTGTTTATGTTTCTTTTTTTGTTTGACATATGAACACAATAGAGACCCGAAATAACAAATATGTAGTAGTAAGCCCCATTTTGGAGTCAACCTGCTTTTTCGGTGACCTTGGGCTACTTACCTTCCAAGAGATTCCCTTTTCTCATCCTTAAAATGGGAATTAAAATACTTATGTTAAGGATGAATGTTAAATAAAATAATGTAAGTTAAAAGAATAAATAGAAGTCAGAACTTAATAAATGCCCCTTTCTTCTTTTAATCAGTAGTGAATTATGCTGACCTAAAGCAAACAAACAAACAAGACATACTACTGTTGGCTAAGTTAATTAAAACTAAAATTTTGCTGTAAGCAATTTGTAACAATAAAATGAGTGATAAGAAGATTTATTTTTAAACATAGAGATCTTATCTTTAGAGCTCATTAATTTACGTATCTACCTTTAGGCAAATAAATGTACTCTAAAGGATCAATGGATATTCCTTTTCCCATAAAGAAACAGCTTTAAAAGGGAACATTACAAAGCATCTGAAAACTCTGAAGATTCTAAACTTTGCTGATATGCTAGTATAAACATAAAGGTATACATATAATAAAAGTGGCCTGTTCAAAAAAATTTTAAATGCTCTCTGTTGTAAGAGAACCATGAAAAGTATGTTTAACATAAAATAAATAAGGAAAGAATCTTCCATGTTCCCTTTGTTGACAGACAATTTTTTCCTCTCCTAGTCTTTACTAGTGCATTAATAACCCAGAAAATAAGGCACACACTGAACAGCTGGCCTGAATAGCCTGTGAAGTCCTGGAATTCTTTTAATTGGTGCTGACTTGCAGCACTAGTCCAGTGAAATCT
Organism: Aotus nancymaae; assembly: GCF_030222135.1. Lineage (NCBI taxonomy): Eukaryota > Metazoa > Chordata > Mammalia > Primates > Aotidae > Aotus > Aotus nancymaae. Next base: position 82,295,372 of record NW_026988442.1, read on the forward strand.
AGGATGTCTACAGTGAATGTGAGGTGTAAAAATATTCCCATTTGTCTGACCCTCTGGGGAATAATTTTGTTAGAACCTACAAGAAACTGAGCTTCTCTGTTACAGAAGTGGTATTTCAGTCATCAAACTACGCTCAGTTAGCATGTGGTGTGCTTGCCAAGAAAAACTTCCTTATTTCAAATTCTAGGATTCTCCTTTATACTTAAATTCTATATCTGGTAGCAGATTGGAAGCTTTTCAACTCCTCCATCATTGTCACTTTTTCTGGAAAAGGGGACTATTAACCACCTAATTCAAACTAACATTATCACTTTTTACAGAATTAATGAGATGCTATAATTGCCGACACTGTTTACCTGCTACTCTGGGAGTATATTTCAAAGGCACATGAATTAGCCAAGCCAGCTTTATAATTAGCGTGTGACAACTTTAATTTCCACGGCATGTTTAATCAACAGCAACAGATGGAAGTGCGCCTGGTGGTAAGTCACCCCCTTCACAGCTCTTGATAGCGGGTGTGTCCCGCTAGCTGAGTTATAAGCTACTCAGCATAGCAAGTGCTAAATTACTGGGAATATTCTCAGTCTTTACTGGAGTATCAGAGTTGCACTACCGCAAAATAATTAAAATCACTGACATATATTGACTACTTACTGCATACCAAACACTATTCCCATCTTAATTAGTGAAGACTCCAAACAACTCCTCAAATTAGGTAATTTTAATATTCCCATTTTACAGGTGATGAAATTCAGCCTAGAAAGCCCAAACAACTTGCCTGGGGTTCCACAGCTCACAGGCAGTAGGGGCCATGATTTAGGCTCAGGCTCTTACGCTCCAAGTCCCCATGCTGTTTGCCACTATGACTATGCTATCATAAAAGCCATTTGGTAGTCTTTAGTTGTGTGTGCGGTTTACTTCAGTGATTTGGATCGGCTAACTAAAATGTTATTTTGTGGATTTTATCATTAAAAGATTCACGATTATAGAAAGTTTTCTAACTTTCCTCCTCACTAGGGCCAATCATATGCACAGGAGACAGAAGCTTGTTGCCTGGCAAACATGAATAACTCATGTTTGAGTTATTCAGCTAACTCAGATTCAGTCACTGTGTAAAGTTTTGACTCCTCATTATCTGTCACAAACAGTGGCTCTTGGCCATTTTCAGGAACCCTTTCAGTGATGCCATTTCTACTTCCCACCAGACTAATGAGTATATGTTCACCAAAGCTCCATAAGTGCAGAACCTTGTGGCTCTATCCTCAGCCCCCAAAAGATATCACATTCTAGGTTTTGCCACAGCAGGATAAATGTGATCCATCTGTTCAGATCCTCATCTTCAAAATTATCAGACCTAAGACATCAAACTACACAAAGGAAAGGAATCCCCCAAGGCTTAGAAGTTTGGAGTACTTTGATCTGTCACAATCAAAGCAACAAATATCCTTCTCCTACTTTTAGACAATATAAATTACACACATCTGGTTTCAGAACCAGTGGTTTTCAAAGTTTTTCTACACACTGAGATAACTTGGGGAATGTAAACAATACAAAACTACAGCAACTATGTCACATCCTTATCAGTTATTCAACATCTCTGGGAGTGGAGACTAAACATCTGTTCTTGTTAAAACCTCTGTATATAATTCCCATGTATAGCCAGGGTTGAAATATAGCTGTAGCCTTTCAAAAACAGAGGCTTTTAACATGTTTTTAGGAAGAAAATATGTGTATTTGTATTAAAGCCCAAAACTTATCAGTAAATTGCTTGCAATAGTCATTTCTCAGGCATAGAAAGTGTATTCTGAAAAGGCTCCAGACCCTACATCAATTCTGAAGCAAGCTGTCCCCTCTAATATGTGATGTGTGTTGTTAGAAAAATGACAACTATGATGTGATCAGAATAGATACTACCTTCATTTCTTTCTAATGAACCCCATGAAAGACCTTTATTAGTTTTAGAAATACATAGATATCTAGCTGCTAGAAATTGTTTAATGGCCCTCGAATTAGAAAATAACAAAATTAGATTATTTTTTATTATTGTTCTTCAAAGATCATTGACTTTTTCTTCTTCACTTAGAACACACTGCAACGCTCGGGTTCATTGCTTGCTTTTCCTACCCTTAGTGAAATGTTCTGAAACATGCAGAACACACACACATATACACAGACACACACACACACACACAAACACACATACACACACATACATACACACATACACACACACACACACCCCCTATATCAAAGTTCAGTGTATTAGTCAGTTTTCATGCTGCTGATAAAAATATATCCGATATGGGCAATTTACAAAAGAAAGAGTTTTAATTGGACTTACAGTTTCATGTGGCTGAGGAAGCCTCACAATCATGAAGGAAGGCAAGAAGGAGCAAGTCCCATCTTAGATGGATGGCAGCAGGCAAAGAGAGAATAGGAAGACGCAAAAGCGGAAACCCCTGATAAAACCATCAGATCTCATGAGACTTACTCACTACCACGAGAATAGTATAGGGGAAACTGCCCCCATGATTCAAATAATCTCCCACCGGGTCCCTCTCACAACACTTAGGAATTATGGGAATACAATTCAAGATGAGATCTGGGTGGGAACACAAAGCCAAACCATATCAGTTAGCATCAAATAAACTTTAGATAAACCCTTGATTTACAAATAGGAAAATGTGCATTATCTTTCAGGTAGCTTGATAGAGTCATAATATAAAATTTACATAAATTTAATTTAATTGATTCAATGACAGTCTCAAATATTATGTTAATGAAACAACCCAAATGTAATTTTTAATGTATCATGCAATGTCCTTGAATTTGAATAATAAAAATATCCTTTTATTCCTTGGTCTATGGATGAAAACAGACTACAAGCTAAGATATAAAATAATTTATCTTAAACAAAGTCAAATGTATCACAAAAATTACTATTTTGCACCATGTTCTCAATAATTAACATTAAAAACATTCTATTTGATCATGTAAAGTAGTGTTGCCTGTGAATTACCTTGACGCAAAACATCGTAATGTTTATAAAGCTAACGGGGAAAAAAATCACTTAAATGTAACAACATGAATAACATGATTGCCAGCATTTATTGCCTTTTTTTAACATTTTTTAAGAGATGAAATAGTGTCTTGATGTGACTTCTTCTGCTTTGCTTCACTCTCCTAGGGCCACATTTGATGTATGTCCAACTGCACAGGGCTAGGCACTTGGAAGGGTTCACACCTGGTTTAACATTTTTCCCAGTCTTGAAATTAATTATGAATAAGGGCTGCACACATTTTTTTCTATAAGCCCTGTAAGTTATGTAGCCATCCTCCTCCACTCTTGCTGATCTACTACTCTAATGACTACGGGGTTTACGGCCCTGATATCTCTGCCTTATATTTCCTTGCTCAAAAAATGTTCACAGCAGAATTTGACCCTCAGCTCTCCTAGGAGAAGCCTGGTATCTGTTTTCTCTTGCCCTGTGCTTGAAACCACTTCTGGTGGTCTCTATGTCTCATCAATGTTAGGAAACCTGAAGACACATTCTGTATTCAGTATCATGGCTCTAACCTGTGATACCCTGTGGGGGTTTGCTCACATTTCCCCTTATTGCCCACCCTAGCAATTGATAAGAGTAAGGCCTTTATTTAAAACTGCAAATGATTTTACATACCGAGAGCATCCTATTTCTTACAAAATGTAGAAAGTAAAATGACATATACTTATTTCTTGTATCTCTACCTTTCTTCTGTAACCTTTTTTGTTCTAACATCATACACCTGGTTTAATATTTACTTCATAGTCAGTATTCTTGTTTTCTGCAACTAAGAAGTCAACACCTAAGACTGGCTATTTCAATTCCTCTTACATTGGTTCTATTAGTTTCAATCTCAGAAGATGATATGTTCTTGCTGTTTCCTCAAATTCGAATCAGATATCCCATTTCCAATCTTACTATATTCTTGTGACATACATATGCAAAAATTATAATGGTTAAAGTAAATTTTTATATGAAAAAAGGCATATATTCTATATTATTAAAAGGTAATTTCTTAAAGCTAACCACATCATTGGATTTAGGGGACTGAAGTAACTTCACCTAAACAAAATAATCAGCAGACACACACATACACACACACACACACAGCACAAAATCCCCAACTGGAACATTAATGGTGACCATATTCAATATGTTTAGTATTTTTTGCCATGCTAGCAAATCAAGCCTTCAGAAAAAAAATTTGCAAACAAGAAAATCAAACCACAGCCATTTTATTAATATAAAGAAACTTTAATATGTGAATAGTCCCAATTCAAAAAGAGTTTGCAAATGTTTTCTTGAGGATATAATTTAAATCTCATGGATATATGTGTAAGAAACAAGAGCAAATACGTGTAAGAACAAATGGTAGGTAATACAAGGGATATATAAATAATACCCAAGTTGCAAACGTGTTTCTATATTATTGAGGTTATATTCAAAATAAAACTCACTATCCTCAAAGTAATTAGCAACCATTTTCTCTTGGACTATAAATGTTATCATTTTGTTTACTCATCAAACTTCATATGTCATAATTATTTATAATATCCTCCCTGGTGTTATTAAACTGAAAAAATCTTTATTCAAATACCTGTTATATGTATCTGAAATTGTATTATCTGCAGAGTGGTTTTATATGATGACAAACTCTGAAATTAACGCATTTTCTAGGACTTCTATCTATACTTGTGTCTGTGCGTGTTTGTGTGGTTTTTTGGAGTGCTCATCTACACAAACACCCGAACACATTATGAAATACTTTACTGCTGAAATGGCCTGATTACATAATTTAAACAAGTGGAAGTTAATTTCAAGACAGCCCTTGACCACATGACATTGATGTGATCAGGACAGATCAGACAATTCTCCGAGAAAAGACACTTACTTATCCCTGTGTTATTGTTATCATGTATTTCTCTCAAGTTCACAGTTATTGACCAGAATGATTACAGGAACAGCAAGTAACATCATTCCAAAAACTATCTTAATAGCAAACTTTGGTTAATTTTTCAGCTTTTTTCTTTTGCTTTCATCATTTTTTTTATTGCATTTTAGGTTTTGGGGTACATGTGAAGAACATGCAAGATTGTTGCATAGGTGTATACGTGGCAGTGTGATTTGCTGCCTTCCTCCCCTTCACCTATATCTGGCATTTCTCCCCATGCTGTCTCTTCCCAACTCCCCACCCTCCGCTATCCCTCCCCTATTTCCCCCCAACAGACCCCATATGTAGTGCTCCCCTCCCTGTGTCCATGTGCTCTCATTGTTCGACACCCACCTATGAATGAGAATATGTGGTGTTTGATTTTCTGTTCTTGTGTCAGTTTGTTGAGAATGATGGTTTCCAGGTTCATCCATGTCCCTACAAAGAACGTGAACTCATCGTTTTTGATGGCTGCATAATATTCCATGGTGTATATGTGCCACATTTTCCCTGTCCAGTCTATCATCGATGGGCATTTGGGTTGGTTCCACGTCTTTACTATTGTAAACTGTGCTGCAATGAACATTCGTGTGCATGTGTCCTTATAGTAGAACGATTTATAATCCTTTGGATATATACCCAGTAATGGGATTGCTGGGTCAAATGGAATTTCTATTTCTAGGTCCTTGAGGAATCGCCACACTGTCTTCCACAATGGTTGAACTAATTTACACTCCCACAAACAGTGTAAAAGTGTTCCTATTTCTCCACATCCTCTCCAGCATCTGTTGTCTCCAGATTTTTTAATGATCGTCATTCTAACTGGCGTGAGATGGTATCTCAATGTAGTTTTGATTTGCAATTCTCTAACAACCAGTGATGATGAGCATTTTTTCATATGTTTGTTGGCCTCATGTATGTCTTCTTTTGTAAAGTATCTGTTCATATCCTTCACCCACTTTTGAATGGGCTTGTTTTTTTCTTGTAAATCTGTTTTACTTCTTTGTAAATTCTGGATATCAGCCCTTTGTCAGATGGGTAAGCTGCAAAACATCTGTCCCATTCTGTTGGTTGTTGATTCACTCTAATGACTGTTTCTTTTGCCATGCAGAAGCTGTGGAGTTTGATTAGGTCCCATTTGTCTATTTTGGCTTTTGTTGCCAATGCTTTTGGTGTTTTGGTCATGAAGTCCTTGCCTACGCCTATGTCCTGAATGATTTTGCCTAGATTTTCTTCTATGGTTTTTATGGTGTTAGGTCTTATGTTTAAGTCTTTAATCCATCTGGAGTTAATTTTAGTGTAAGGTGTCAGGAAGGGGTCCAGTTTCTGCTTTCTGCACATGGCTAGCCAGTTTTCTCAACACCATTTATTAAACAGGGAATCCTTTCCCCATTGCTTGTTTTTGTCAGGTTTGTCAAAGATTGGATGGTTGTAGATACGTTGTGTTGCCTCCGAGGCCTCTGTTCTGTTCCAATGGTCTATATCTCTGTTTTGGTAAAAAGTACCATGCTGTTTTGATTACTGTAGCCTTGTAGTATAGTTTGATGTCCGGTAGTGTGATGCCTCCCGCTTTGTTCTTTTTGCTTAGAATTGACTTGGCTATGTGGGCTCTCTTTTGGTTCCATATGAAGTTTAAGGTGGATTTTTCCAGTTCTGTGAAGAAGGTCATTGGTAACTTGATGGGGATAGCATTGAATCTGTAAATTACTTTCGGCAGTATGGCCATTTTCACAATATTGATTCTTCCTAACCATGAACAAGGAATGTTTCTCCATCTGTTTGTGTCCTCTCATTTCATTGAGCAGTGGTTTGCAGTTCTCCTTGAAGAAGTCCTTTATGTTCCTTGTTAATTGTATTCCTAGGTATTTTATTCTCTTTGTAGCAATTGTGAATGGCAGTTCATTCTTGATTTGGCTCTCTTTAAGTCTGTTATTGGTGTATAGGAATGCTTGTGATTTTTGCACATTGATTTTGCATCCTGAGACTTTGCTGAAGTTGCTTATCAGTTTCAGGAGATTTTGGGCTGAGACGATGGGGGTCTTCTAGATATACAATCATGTCGTCTGCAAATAGAGACAATTTGACTTCCTCCTTTCCTATTTGAATACCCTTTATTGCTTTTTCTTGCCTGATTGCTCTGGCTAGAACTTCCAGTACTATACTGAATAGAAGTGGTGAGAGAGGGCATCCTTGTCTAGTTCCAGATTTCAAAGGGAATGCTTCAAGTTTTTGCCCATTCAATATGATATTGGCTGTTGGTTTGTCGTAAACAGCTTTTATTATTTTGAGATACGTTCCATTAATATCTAGTTTATTGAGGGTTTTTAGCATAAAGGGCTGTTGAATTTTGTTGAAGGCCTTCTCTGCATCAATTGAGATAATCATGTGGTTTTTGTCTTTGGTTCTGTTTATGTGGTAAGACTTGCGTATGTTGAACCAGCCTTGCATCCCCAGGATGAATCCTACTTGATCATGGTGGATAAGCTTTTTGATGTGCTGTTGCCATCGGCTTGCCAGTATTTTATTGAAGATTTTTGCATCTATGTTCATCATGGATATTGGCCTGTAGTTTTCTTTTCTTGTTGAGTCTCTGCTGGGTTTTGGTACCAGGAGGATGTTGGTCTCATAAAATGATCTGGGAAGGATTCCCTCTTTTGGGATTATTTGGAATAGTTTCAGAAGGAATGGTATTGGCTCCCCTTTGTATGTCTGGTAGAATTCTGCTGTGAACCTATCTGGACCTGTGCTTTTTTTGGGTGGTAGGCTCTTAATTGCTGCCTCGACTTCAGACCTTGTTATTGGTCTATTCAGGGTTTCGACTTCTTCCTGGTTTAGGCTTGGGAGGAGGCAAGTGTCCAGGGATTTATCCATTTCTTCCAGGTTTCCTAGATTATATGCATAGAGTTGTTTGTAATAATCTCTGATGATGGTTTGAATTTCTGTGGAATCTGTGGTGATATCCCCTTTATCGTTTTTTATTGCATCTATTTGGTTATTTTCTCTTTTCTTTTTTATTAATCTGGCTAGTGGTCTGTCTATTTCTTTTCAAAAAACCAGCTCCTGGATTTAATGATTTTTTGAAGAGTTTTTTGGGTCTCTATCTCCTTCAGTTCTGCTCTGATCTTACTTATTTCTTGTCTTCTGCTAGGTTTTGAGTTTTTTTGATTTTGCTCTTCTAGCTCTTTCAATTTTGATGATAGGGTGTCAATTTTAGATCTCTCCTTGCTTCTCATGTGGGCACTTATTGCTATATATTTTCCTCTAGAGACTGCTTTAAATGTGTCCCAGAGATTCTGGTATGTTGTGTCTTCATTCTTGTTGGTTTCGAAGAACATCTTTATTTCTGCCTTCATTTCATTGTTTATCCAGTCAACATTCAAGAGAAAGTTGTTCAGTTTCCATGAAGCTGTGCGGTTCTGGGTTGGTTTTTGAATTCTGAGTTCTAACTTGATTGCACTGTGGTCTGAGAGACTGTTTGTTATGATTTCTGTTCTTTTGCATTTGCTGAAGAGTGATTTACTTCCAATTATGTGGTCAATGTTAGAGTAGGTGTGATGTGGTGCTGAGAAGAATGTATACTCTGTGGGTTTGGGGTGGAGAGTTCTGTAAATGTCTATTAGGTTTGCTTGTTCCAGGTCTGAGTTCAAGTTCTGGATATCCTTGTTAATTTTCTGTCTCATTGATCTGACTAATATTGACAGTGAGGTGTTAAAGTCTTCCACTATTATTGTGTGGGAGTCTAAGTCTCTTTGTAAGTCATTAAGAACTTGCCTTATGTATATGGGTGCTCCTGTATTAGGTGCACATATATTTAGGATCGTTAGTTCTTCTTGTTGCATTGATCCTTTTACCATTATGTAATGTCCTTCTTTGTCTCTTTTGATCTTTGTTGCTTTAAAGTCTATTTTATCAGAGATGAAAATTGCAACTCCTGCTCTTTTTTTTGCTCTCCATTTGCTTGGTAAATCTTCCTCCATCCCTTTATTTTGAGCCTTCGTGTATCCTTGCATGTGAGATGGGTTTCCTGGATACAGCACAATGATGGGTTTTGGCTTTTTATCCAATTTCCCAGTCTGTGTCTTTTGATTGGGGCATTTAGTCCATTTACGTTTAGGGTTAATATTGTTATGTGTGAATTTGATACTGCCATTTTGATGCTAGCTGGCTGTTCTGCCCGTTAGTTGATGAATATTCTTCATTGTGTTAATTCTCTTTACCATTTGGTACGTTTTTGGAGTGGCTGGTACTGGTTGTTCTTTTCTATGTGTAGTGCCTCTTTCAGGAGCTCTTGTAAAGCAGGTCTGGTGGTGATGAAATCTCTGAGTACTTGCTTGTTCACAAAGGATTTTATTTTTCCTTCACTTACGAAGCTTAGTTTGGCTGGGTATGAAATTCTGGGTTGAAAGTTCTTTTCTTTAAGGATGTTGAATATTGGCCCCATCTCTTCTGGCCTGTAGGGTTTCTGCTGAGAGATCTGCTGTGAGTCTGATGGGCTTCCCTTTGTGGATAACCCGACCTTTCTCTCTGGCTGCCGTTATTAGCATTTTCTCCTTCATTTCAACCCTGCTGAATCTGACGATTATGTGCCTTGCAGTTGCTCCTCTTGAGGAATATCTTTGTGGTGTTCTCTGTATTTCATGGACTTGAATATTGGCCTGCCTTGCTAGGTTGGGGAAGTTTTCCTGGATAATAACCTGAAGAATATTTTCCAGCTTGGATTCATTCTCTTCGTCACATTCAGGTACACCTATCAAACGTAGATTAGGTATTTTCACATAGTCCCATATTTCTTGGAGACCTTGCTCACTCCTTTTTACCCTGTTTTCTCTAATCTTGCCTTCTCATTTTATTTCATTGAGTTGATCTTCAACCTCTGATATCCTTTCTTCTGCTTGGTCAATTCAGCTGTTGAAACTTGTGCATGCTTCATGAAGTTCTGGTGTTGTGTTTTTCAGCTCCATCAATTCACTTATATTCCTCTCTAAGTTGTCCATTCTCGTTAGCATTTCGTCAAATCTTTTTTCAAGGTTCTTAGTTTCTTTGCATTGGGTTAGAACATGTTCTTTCAGCTCACGGAAATTTCCTATTACCCACCTTCTGAAGCCTGATTCTGCCATTTCATCACACTCATTCTCCATCCAGTCTTGTTCCCTTGCTGGTGAGGAGTTTTGATCCCTTGTAGGGGGAGAGGTGTTCTGGTTTCAGGTGTTTTCATTCTTTTTGTGCTGGTTTCTTCCCATCTTTGCAGATTTATCCACCTGTCGTCTTTGTAGTTACTGACTTTCTCATTGGGTCTCTGAGTGGACGTTCTGTTTGTTGATGATGAAGTTATTTCTGTTTCTTAGTTTTCCTTCTAACAGTCTGGCCCCTCTGCTGTAGGACTGCTGAGGTCAACTCCAGGGCCTGCTTGCCTGGGGATCACCTGCAGCAGCCTCTGTGCTTTCACTGGGAGCTGCAATCCTGAGCTGCTCCTAACCGGCCATCTTGGATCTTCCTCTCCTGCTTTCATCATTTTTAATTGACACATAATAATCACACATATTTATGGGGTAGAGTGTGATATTTTGATATGTGTATACAATGTATAATGATCAAATCTGGGTAATTACCTTATCCTTCACCTCAAACACTTGTCATTTCTTTGTATTGAGAACATTCAAAATCTGCTTTGCTAGTGATTTAAAAATAAAAAATAAGTCACCGTATAATGTTACATTTATGAATACATGAAAAGTATAAAATGACTGGTAGAACAGATACATGAAGAAGAAAGACAAAAGAATCACACTCTGTAACAGCAGAACACCACTAAACCACAATGATAAACAATAAGAGAGGAAGAAAGGAACAAGGCCTATATTAATACAAAACAACCAAAACATTATTAACAAAATTGAAGAAGTAAGTCTTCACCTATCAATAATAACCTTGAATGTAAATGGATTAAATATCCCCACTTAAAAGACTGACTGGCTCAATGAATTTTTTAAATGATCCAATTATATGCTGCCTACAAGAAAATTATTTCCACTAAAAATACAAAAATAAATGAAAACAGAAGAAATAGAAAAATATAGTCCATGCAAACCATAATCAAAATGGAGCAAGAGTAGCTACACTGAGATAAACAGACTATAAATAAAAAAATCTGTAATTACACAATGACAAAGGAATAAATTAGCAAGAAGATATAACAACTGTAAATATGTATTCACTGAACACCTAAGTGCACTGATACATAAAACAAATATTATTAGACCTAAAGGAATAAATAGACTCCAAAACTGTAATAGTTGGGGATTTCAGTATCCCACTTTCAGCATTAGACAGGTCATCTGGACACAAAATCAACAAAGAAATATTAGATTTAAACTGTCCTTTAGATAAAATGGATCAGACATTTAAGGAACGTGTTTATCCAACAACCACAGAATACACATTCTTTTCATCAGGAAATGGAACATTATATAGGACAGGTCACATGTTAGGCAACAAAACAAGTCTCAACAAATTTAAAAGTTTTAAAATTATATAATGTATCTTTTCTGACCACAATGGAATAAAATTAGAAGTTAATAAAGAGAAAATTTTAAATTGTACCAATATATTACATTAAGCAATACACTCTTGAATTATCAAAATATCAATGAAGAAATTAGAACAAGTAAAAACGTAAACATAACTTATAGACTTCAGCAAAGATGTTATTAAAAGGGAAATTCATAGGAATAAATGTCTACACCAGAAAAATAGAAAGATTTCAAATAAATAATATAATGATGCATCTCAAGGAACTAGATAAACAAGAATAAAACAAATTCAAAATCAGTTGAAGAATAATAAAGATCAGAACAGAAATAAACAAAATTGAGACTAACAAAACAATAAAAAGTTAAATAAGAAAAGTTGTTTTTTGAAAATATTTTAAAAAGTGGTAAACCATTACCTAGACTAACCAAGAAAAAAGAAAACAAGACCCCCCCAAAATGAAACCATAATCCAAAAAAAAGACATTATAACGAACACCACAGAAAATACAAAGGATCATTAGAGACATTACAAGTAACTACATGTGAACAAATTCCTGGACACATATAATCTACCAAAATTGAACCAACTGTGAGTGGATCATCTGAGGTTAGGAGTTCGAGACCAGCGTGACCAACATGGTAAAATCTCATCTTTACTAAAAAACACCCACAAAATTAGCCAGATGTGGTGGCACATACCTGTAATCCCAGTTACTTGGGAGACTGAGACAGGAGAATCACTTGAACCTGGGAGGCGGAGGTTGCAGTGAGCCGAGATCACGCCATTGCACTCCAGCCTGGGCAACAAGAGCAAAACTCCATTTCAAAAAGTAAAAAAAAAAAAAAATGTTTCCCATCAAAAAAATAAAATAAAGCCCAGGTATTGATGGTTTCATTGCAGAATTCTACCAAGTATTTAAAGAGAAACTAGTATCAATTCTTCTCAAACTCTTCTAGAAAATTAAAGTAGAGGGAATTCTTTCAAACTCATTCTATTAGGCCAGTATTACCCTGAAATCAAAACCAAACAAGTATGCAAAAAAAAAAGAAAATCATAGGTCAATATTCTTGATTAACTTAGATATAACTGGTACAAATAAGATACTAGTAAACCAAATCCAGCAGCACATTAAAAATATCATTCATCATGATCAAGTAGCATTTATCATAGAGACACAAGGATGGTTTAACATAGGCAAATTAATGAACATGATATATCAAATCAACAGAATGAAGGGCAAAAACCATATGATCATCTCGACAAATGTTAAAAAAGCATCTGAAAAAAATCAACATTCCTTTATAATAAATACTCTCAACAACTTGGGTATATTTAAAAAAAAAACACCTCAACACAATAAAGGTCATAAATGACAAACCTATAGCCAACATCATAATGAGGAAAATTAAAAGCTTTTTTCTCTAAGATCTGGAATAAGACATGAATGCCTACTTTTATCACTTTTATTCAACATAGTGCTTGAAGTCCTAGCCAGAAAAATTAGGCAAGAGAAAAAAAGTAAAGAGCATCCAAATTAAAAAAAAGATGAAGTTAATTTGCCTCTGTATGCATTTGGCATAATCTTATACGTAAAAGACCCTAAAACCTCTTCAAAAATGCATTAGAAATGATAAGCAAATTCAGCGAAGTTGCAAGATACAAAATCAACATACAAAAAATCAGCAGTGTCTTATATACCAAGAATAAGCTACTTTTAAAAAATTAAGAATGGAATCACAATAGCTATAAATAAATAAAATACCTAGAAATAAACTAACACAGGAAATATATGATCTCTGCAAGAATAACTGTAAAACTCTAATGAAAGACAATGAAGAAAATATATATACATATACACACACACACACACCCAAAATCCCATGTTCATACATAGAAAGAATATTTTGAAAGTGAGCCTACTACCAAAAGCAATCTAAAAGTTTAATGCAATTCTTAACAACCAATCAATTATATTCTTTACAGAACTAGAAAAAAAAATCCTAAAATTTATATGGAATCAGGAGAGATCCTGAATAGCCAAAGTAATCCTGAGTTTAAAAAAAAAAAAAAAAAAAGCCAGAAGCATCATACTTGAAGAGCTCAAAATATACTCAAAGCTGTAGTAACTAAAACAGCATGGCACTGGCATTAAAACAGACCCATAAGCCAATGTAACAGAATAGAGTATCCAGAAAGAAATCCACATGCTTAAAGCCAACTGATTTTCAACAAAGGTGCCAAGAACATTTATTGGAGTAGGAACAATCTCTTCAATAGTGCTGGAAAACCAAATTATTTACATATATACATATATATAAACACACACACACACACATATACACACATATAGACACACACATTTATACATATATACACATACCTATACATATATATGTATATATATGTGTGTGGATATACATATATATGTATACATACATATATATTATTACACTTAGATTCTGGGGTACATGTTCAGAACATGCAGGATTGTTGCCTAGGTACATTCATGGCAATGCAAATGCCTCCATCCCCTGTCACCTATATCTGGCATTTCTCCCCATATTATCCCTCCCCAACCTCCCTACCTCCCACTGTCCTTTCCCTATTTCCCCCCAACAGACCCCAGTGTGTGATGCTCTCCTCCCTGTGTCCATGTGTTCTCATTGTTCAACACCCACCTATGAGTGAGAAAATGCAGTGTTTCATTTTCTGTTCTTGTGCCAGTTTTCTGAGAATGATGGTTTCCAGATTCACCCATGTCTCTACAAAGGACACGAACTCATCATTTTTTATGGCTGCATAGTATTCCATGGTGTATATGTGCCACATTTTCCCTGTCCAGTCTATCATCGATGGGCATTTGGGTTGGTTCTAGGTCTTTACTATTGTAAACAGTGCCGCAATGTGTCTTTATACATGTGCATGTGTCTTTATCATAGAATGACTTATAATCCTTTGGATATATACCCAGTAATGGGATTGCTGGGTCAAATGGAATTTCTGTTTCTAGGTCCTTGAGGAATCACCACACTGTCTTCCACAATGGTTGCATTAATTTCCACTCCCACCAACAGTGTAAAAGTGTTCCTATTTCTCCACATCTTCTCAAGCATCTGTTGTCTCCAGATGTTTTAATGATTGCCATTCTAACTGGCATGAGATGGTATCTCAATGTGGTTTTGATTTGCATTTCTCTAATGACCACTGATGATGGGCATTTTTTCATACATTTGTTGGCCTCATACTTGCCTTCCTTTGAAAAGTGTCTGTTCATGTCCTTTACCCACTATTGTTATATGCCAAAAAATAAAACCAGACCCCTACATCCTAACATATACAAAAATCAAAATGGATTAAAGACTTAACTGTAAGACCTAATACTATTTAACTACTAGAATAAAACATGTGGAAATGCTTGAAGACATTGGTCTAGGCTAAGATTTTATGGAAAATACCTCAAAAGCATAGATAACAAGAGCAAAGTAGATGAATGTAATTTCATAAAACTAAGCAGCTTCTGCATAGCAAAATAAATATCCAGAATATATAAGAAACTAAAACAACTCAACAAAAAAACATAAATCAGTTTTTAAAAGGATGCATGAGCTGAATAGATATGTCTCAAAAGAAATACAAGTAGTCAACAAGTATATTTTTAAAAATGCTCAACATCACTAATCATCAGGGAAATGAAAAATCAAAACCATAATGAGATATTCCCTCACTACAGTTAGAATGGCTACTATCAAATAAGAAAATAAATGCTGTTGAGAATGTGAAGAAAGGGGGACTGTTATACACTATTGGTGGGAATGTAAGTTACTACAGTCATTATGGAAAACAGGATGGATGTGTCTCAAAAAACTGAAAATAGAACTAACATGACCCAACAATCTCAACAGTGAGTAAACAGACTGAAAAGATATCAACATATCAAGAAGATATCTACATTCCCATGTTTTGTGCAGGCTATTTACAATACTCAAGATAGAGACTTAACTGTTTATAGACAAAAGAATAGATTTTTTAAAAACTGTTTATTTGCAAAGTGTAATACTACTCAGCCATAAAAAAGAACACAACTATGCTATTAGTAGCAAAATGGATGAATTTCGAGCATATTATGTTAAGTGAAATTAAGCCAGGCACAGAAAGATAAATATTGCATGTTATCACTCATAAGTGGAAGCTAAAAAAAGTTGATCTCATAGAAGAAGAGAGTAGAATGGTGGTTACTAGAGACAGAGATGTATAAAAGGAAAGAGGATATCCAAATATTGTTTAATGGGTAGAAAAGTACACCTACATAGGACTTGGCATGTTCCCAATACAAAAAAATAATAAATGTTTGAGGTGATGGGTATGCTAATTACTTTGATTTGATCATTACACATTGTATATATGTATCAAAATACCACTCTACCCCATAAATATGTATAATTATTACATGTTAATTAAAATAATAATAAATGCAAAATAATGAAAAACCTTTGTGAAAACAAGGTCAAATTAAACGCTATCTGAGTTTTTCTTTAAATGAATTTAGAAAAACAAAAGAATAACAATTAGCCAAAAATAAAACAGAATTACTGGTTGCATCTCACTAAGCAACTGCCTTGCCAGTCTAACCTTGATTCTATAAAAATACCATCTTCCCAAAGATGCCACTTTCTTCACTAACGATCACTGTTTTAGCATGGAAATAAATAGGACTACCATTAAAACTAAACTGGCTTCTAAATGTCTTAATCTGTTACAATGACACACCCTTTTTTTAAGAATAATAATCTTAAAAACCTTACCCAGCAGTCCAATAATAAAAATTAACCCTTTTGTAGCATGGAGACGGAAACTGCAAAAAGCAGTCTATTAAAATCAAGTTGCCAAAAGAAAATTATACTTCTGGAGCCTTACTTAGTATGTGGCACATTCTTAGGTTATTTTCAGTGGTAGTGTATTTGCATTCTTTAGAGAAGGTTTGGGTTGAAGGAATAGATTACATTTGCACATTGGTATAATTAATAAAACCATCAACCAATAAAATTCTACTTTTCTTAAAAAATATATTAACATAACATGTGCTGTGTGATTACTTACTTTATAATTGGACTATTTTTCACATGTTTTAAAATCAAAGCAAAACAAAAACAAAGGAAGGCATCAGAATGTGTTAGGCAGGTTTTGTTTATTCTATATGCTCACCTACTACATGCATTCATAAGATAATAGGAAGAATTACTTTAGAGTAATTCCTGGACTCGTTTGTTTACCTTGCATCAAGTTTCACTTTACTGTTATCATCATATCATGCAATGAAACAATCCAACATGTGTAATATTATGTTAGTGAATAACACTAAGGTAACTGACAACTCTAATTTCCTAGCAATCAAGGATAAAAACAGCAGGAAAACAGAGCAGAAAAGAATTTGAAAATAGTCCGTTTGATAAAACCTATACACTTGATTTTATACAAGTATCCCTTACCCAAAATGTTTAAGACCAAAAGTGATTCAAATTTCAATTTTTTTCAGATTTGAAATACTTGCATATATATAATGAAATATCTTGATGACAGACACAAGTCTTAACATAAAACTTATTTACTTTTCATATATATCTTATAAAAATAGCCCAGAGGTAATTTAACACAAACTTTTCATGATTTGTGCATGAAACAAAGTTTGTATACCATGAGCCATCAGAAAACATAGGTGGCACTATCACAGCAAACCTTATGGACAATTTATATGCTACCAATAAGCAATCAGTTTCTTACAGGTATTTACACACAAATGCTTAACAGTAAAAAGTATGACATACCACTAATGCAGTAAAAAAATAAGATGTTCAAGATACCTAAGCAGCACAGTAGCATCACCAGAGTACCTGTATCAGCTGTTGAACCATAGCATCCAAGAACAATGGCAAACTTTCAGTCTCCACCTATGATGTTGTGTTCTGATTAAAGCTTACTATACACTGTATTTTATTCTGGTTGGTGAGGAAAATGTCAGAAGCAGGTGAGGAACCAGGAAGTGAATCATCTGGGGATAAGGAGGCATTCTGCTAGATAGCTCTTTAAAATGTTTCCTCCAGATCCATCTGCCTTAACAATGGATTTTGTTTCAGAAATATCTCCCCAATTTTATAAGCTGACAGGATTTCTTGTTCTGTTATGAATGCACCATGCTGTAGTTCTTCAGTAAGTCCTTCACACATTTTTACCATGTCATCTCTAGGCACTCTTTCTGCAGTGCTAGCATCATGATCTCACTATTATCACAACCACCTTGATTCAGAACCTTTTTCTATTTCACCATCAGTCAATGCATGAACAACTTTGGAGCATCAGTATCAATAATAAAGCTTCAATATTCACTTATTCCAGCTTACTGACAGACTCTGAAGGTATATTTTTTGCATATGTAAGGAAATCAATTTTTTATCACTTGACATATAGAATCCTTTGAAGTCATCACCTCATTCATTATCATCACTGAACACAGTCACTGGCAAAGAGCTGTACAAAACTGTCATTTTAGTAACTGTGTACTAAAACTGTATTTTAGTAACTGTGCCAGGTGTACAAAACCGTCATTTTAGTAACTGTGCTCCAAGCATTAACAGCATATACAGCATCCTTCATGTTAAACCTCTTTTGAAAACTTTCCATGCCCCCATCTCTGTTCACTGCTGCTAGCATGCTGTTCAGGAAAGTGTTTTTATATTTACTCTCCATTGATCTAAAGATATCATGACACATGGATAAATTAATAAAATCACATTTTAGGGGAAAGTGTATGGCATAAACATTATTTTTTATGAGAATTTTGGCTGGAAGATGAGCAGAACAGTTGTCAAGGAATAAGAAAATTAAGCAGTCATCATCCAGTCCAGCTTCCCTGCAGTGGAGAACAAAATGCTAGTACAAGACATTTGTAAAACTAGTCAGAAACGATGTCCTGGTGATTCATGCCTTTTTCTTAGCACAGTAATGGACTGGCAAGAAATTCACCCAATGAAAACAGTGAGGACACAAGCTTTTGCCTATCATAGCAAGTTTACTTAGTCTGCCTGCCCCATTAGTACATCCCAGCACAGTTATTTTGTCCCTGACATCCTTAATTCCTATAGGGGCTGTCTCATCAGCTGTAGTCAATGTCTTTCTGGGGCAATAAGGCCAAAAAGTGATGTTTCATCAGCATTATAGACTTGCGTGCCATCAGATTTTCATGAGCAATGACCTTGGCAAACTCATTAATCAAATTCTCTGCTATTTCTTGATCAGTAGTTGTTTTATTACAACAAATCTTAGAAAATAATACTCTTTTATTGAATTTCTGCAACCAGCCTGTTAAATATTTACAGTTCTCTTCAATTTTCAGTTCATCTTAATAGATCTTTGCTTGTTTCATGATCAGCATACCATAAGTGGCATGTGTTCACTGTGAAAGGACCTACTCTTTCATTACACAAGAGAGACCTTCATTTTTAGCTTTATGGACTGTTTTTTAAATTTCTAATTAATGTCTGTTCATTACTTTCAGAATAGAACATCAATAGTTTATCTTTCTGTTTCTTCAGATCATACATAGTGGTCATTCCAATACCAAACTCTTCAATAAGACAGTTCACATTTCTGTAAGACATTTCACTTTGTCTTACATTATATTATAGAAATGTCTTCTGTAAGACATTTCACACTGTTTGGTTTCTCTAATGGGTTAACCTTCTGTGCTGTAGATAAAAATAAATGCTTCCTCTTTCTTATCACTGTTACCCATAGTGTATATGCAGAACGTTTTTTTTTTTACATTTTCAGCAATATCTTCATACCATGGAGCAGAAAAGTAAACAACAACAACAACAATGTACAGTGATTAATGTACAAAGATCTTGGCTTTGAGAACTTCATGGAACATGCCATTGGTATATCAAGCCTACATATATGACATTTCATGTGCCATTTTGTGGGCATGCTTGTGTGGGGAAATGTGTGCATGTGTGGAAAATATATTTTGTAGCTGAAGAGGGCTGAAATAGTCTTTTTACTATGGGGATGCTGAATTACTGTGTGTTATCACTGTAAACTGTCACATGAAGGCAGGTGTAGAATTTTCTCCTTGTGGCATCATGTTGGTGCTCAAAGAGTTTTTAATTTTGGAGCATTTCGGATTTCAAATTTTTGGTTAGGAATGTTCAATCTGTACCCAACCCTCGCCACATTTGTTGGTTTTCTATTAGTTCTAGGAACTGTGAAATTTGGAGTTGAATATCCTTGATGAGCATATAATGAAGTAAATACTATTAAGTAGTTTAAAATTGGATAAAAGATTGGCATTATAAATACAGTATAAACAACCAGGCTATGGAGACCGAAAAAGGGCTAAGAAAAGTTCCTTGGAAGGAGGTGAAATTTTAGCTTCTTTTGAGGGCAAATGGGATTAAGAACTCACATGTCAATAAATTATAATACAACTATTTAATATTGGTTTCTTAGATAGACTCTATAATCTCTGAGCTCAGGGTGCATACCAATCCTGTCCCTTTTAGTTTCTCAACATGTCTCATAAAGTAGATGTTTAATGATATCCATTGAATGATATATAGCAGAAACTGCATCTTTGCATCATACATTAACACAGAAATTCAGTAAAGATTTATTCAGGAAATAGCAAAATTTAGCCAAAGTCTTGGTATTTGCAGAAAAGAAAGGTTAAAGCCTTTGGCTACTGGAGAGAAAATTAATATAACTCCAAGAGTTGAGGTTGATGCTACTATTAGTATAAACAGGGAGTCAGGAGAAATGTTTGTCTTCAGTCCACAGGGGGAAAAAGAAAGAAGTTTATGACATTTTAAATTTAGATATCCAGCATATCTTACATCACAAACTATCAGGTCAGTAGTTCAAAATGCACTGCTGGAAACCAGAAGAGATATCTAAGCTTTAACTTACAGATTTCTGGAACTCCACATACAGAAAAAATGAGAGAGGTTCAGACTTTGATGTTGAGGTAGGTGTAAATATAGATTTAAATACATTAATTTATCTCTATAGCTGCATATATAGATATGTATATTCCAAAAGGTTTAGAAATCGCATGGAAGATGTAATAATTAGAGCTGAAAGCATGAATAAAATTTCTAAATAATAAAAATTATCTAAAATAAAATTTAAATAATAGAATAAAATAAAAACTGGAAAACATTTCTAAATAATTATGTTAATATATGTATTAATTTTAGTAGTCAATATTTTAGTATGTCTAAGTTAAAATGTTATAAAGAACATATAAATGTTGTACTCTTGTAGACTTTAACACATTTTGGCTATTTTTTGAACTGATCTCTTGTCTGCTTAAGTCTAGTCTAAAAAGCTCATGTAGGAGAAAAAGTAAAAACTAAGTTTCTTCTAACAGTAGCAGGTGATATTTTAAATCACCATTCATTTTATTTATTGGTCATTTAAATTGTTTTGGGCGTCTCATATTGGCAAAATAAGTAAGGATTTAATTATTTTATTCTTCTTTATTCAGAGGATGTCCTTTTCAAAAGACCTTTTGCAGGAGGAATGCTCCAGCCAGTCAGGAATACATTTTTTTCAACAATAAATCTATTCATGTGTTAGCATAAAACACTACCCCAGGGGACAAAAGATGAATTTAAAAAATAGAGAATACCCTCTTTTTCTGGATCATATTATTTACTATTTCAAATTATGTTTACATACAATTAATCTGTAAAGAAAATTCAACTGAAATCAAATTCACAGAAGTGTTTTTCTAGTTGGGTACCTAGGCAGAATAGCCCTAAAGGTTTGTAGAATAAAAAATATTAACACCCCAGGATGAAATATAAAGTTTAGAGATTCTTGCCCAATCATATGTAAAACATGCACTTACTAATTATTAGTCAATGAATGAAATGAAATACTAGGAAAGTTCCAGGAGGGAGCTCTATGCTGAGACACAGTGTAAAGGGGACACATGTATTAGGGAAGAGCAGACATTGAAAGAAAGCTTCTGGCAAAAGAGTTCCCACACTAAACAGAAAGTATCACTGGAGATACTTGAAGGTTGTAGTACCCTGAGTGTAACTATAGCAACATCAAGTCTCAAACTCAACCTGACTCCTAAATACACTAAATCAAGCCCCTATACTAAAGGCAAAACAGAGAGACAGTCATGCCCATTTTCAGACATAAAATTAATTTACCATAGCCACTCTTGTACCATGCAACAGATCTAGATAAAAATAAAGATTATAAAGCAAATCAAAAAAAAAGAAAAGAAAAGAAGAAAATACTATCAAGAGACAAAATAATCAACTAAACAAGCTCAAGATACTACACAGATGTTGAGACTTTGACATAAAATTTAAAATAACCATGATTAATAGTTTAAAGGCTCTAAAAACAAGAGTAATAAATTTTAGAAGAGTTATTAAAACTGTAAGAAAGAATCAAATCAAAATAAAAAAGAAGAAAAACACAGCATGGGTTTTTCTTTTTTATTTTGATTAGATTCTTTCAACAGGGTTCTCAACGGACTCAATTCAGATGAATTTCGAGTAGATTAACTTATAAATATGTAAACAGAAACTAACCAAACATAAACACAGAGAAAATAAAGTTAAAAATCATGCAAGAGCCATAGTACAATATCAAATAGTTTAATATGTTCTTAATTGAAATATTAGAAATAAGAAGAGGTAAACTGACAGAAGATATATTTGAAAAAATGAAGAATGTTCTGAAACTACAGCCAGACACCAAATCATAAATCCAAAGAGCTTGGAAATCACCAAGAAAGTCAGCCATTATATAATTTTTGTGAGCTTTCATCACTGACAAAAAATGTACCTGTAATAAACCCTTCATTTTTCGGTCCCATATCCAAATTATTTGCTCTTTAATGATGTGGCTGAGAGTATGCAGATTACATTTCCCAGGCCCTGTGACAGCTAGCTTCCTGTTAGTTTTTGACAGTAGGAGGCACTGATAGGAGATCAAACGGCATGAGAATGAGAGAAGCCACTGTCTCTCTCTTTTCGAATCTGGCAGCATTACTAGATGTGCACATTTCTTAAGAAATTTTAACTTTATTCACAAGAGTCAACTTTTCTGACCCAGCAAAGTGGAAGCTCAACCCTTGTAGTTCTAGTACTGCCCAGGTGGCCCCTTCTGTCTTTGAAAGCTTCTATTCCTCCTCACTTTAATTCACCCAGCTGTGCAGTAGGAGCCGGTGGCTGCTGCTTACTATACATACTGACAGCTTAGTTAAGTTACTCCCTCCTTTCCTCTCTCAGCACTTCCAATGCATACAACCAGTTTTCTCTAGCATGGCTTCAGTTTTCCTGACAGGACACTAATAAGGAATCAAATTTACAAAGGGAACAGACAGTTCCCTTATTTTACTAATTCAATTATTTGTTGTTAAAGTCAAAGCCATATATATATATATATATATATATATATATATATATATATATAGTTTAACATTATAGTTAAAACCATAGTGTATCTATTTGTCTACACAAACACACATACATATACAAAGTCAACTCTCTATATAGATAGATTGATAATAGAGAGATAGATATAGAAAGATATATCAATGAACAATGTGAGGGTTTAGGAGTGCTGATCCCAGTGTAGTTGCAAATCTACCTCTAACTTTGACTTCTTAAAAACTTAACTACTAATAGTCTACTGTTGACTAGAATCTTACCAATAACATAGTTGATTACACATATTTTGTATGTTATATTGTGTAACAGATACTTAAACTAACAGAAAATGTCATTAAGAAAATCACAAGAGAAAATATGTTTACTATTCATTAAGTGGAAGTGGATCATTATAAAGGTCTTTATGTTCATCCTCATCACATTGAGTAGGCTGAGGAGGAGGAGGGGGAAGAGGTGGCAGTATATACATATATATATGTGTGTGTGTGTGTGTGTGTGTGTGTGTGTCTCACCACAAACAAATCTCTAATGAAGAGGCAAATAATGAAATAAATAAGTCATAATATAAACGTGTTTATATTTACAAAATAAATATTAGGTGAAATACTTAACACAATATTACCATTATATATTACCATATTACATGTTACCATGTTACATATTACCATTAATGTGTGCTTGCAAAAAAGCATGCAAATATCCATATGCCTGTTTGAGGAGGGCTTTTAAACTGATCAATGGGAAATGCTCTGTAATAAAAGCTGTAGATACTCAAATTAGGATAGATTTAAAGCAACTAATTTTGATGGAGTCCCTTACTTTTGCTGAAGTTTACATGCACATTGATTTAACTCTACACAACACACATTTATAAGAATAACAGGCACTAATACTCTTTTCATAGAACCTAGAGGAGATTAAGTCTTTCTTCAATGTAAATTTAGTTCTGTATGACTACAAATTCCATGTTGCTTCCATGACAATATTGATTTTTTTTTTCTTTTCTATAAGTCGTTTAATTTTGGAAGAACCATTTTCCAAGCCAGTAATATTGAAAAACTGTATAAAACATGCATTTATTATAAGACCTAGATCTGCCTTGTAATTATGATAAACACTACCCACATGTGGCTATTTAGATTTGAAATTGTTACTTAGAATTGGGTAAAATTAAAATTTAATTCCTGATTAGCAGAACCCACATTTCAAATGTTCAATAGTCACATGTGTCTAACCATACTGGTCAGCATAATCACAGAATATTTCTATCACAGAAAATTCTATTGAATAACACTGATTTAGAATATAAGATATCTATAAACGGAAAGTAAATGCATCTCTTATTTTCTCTCAAATTAATTTTATATCATTTCCAATTTTGCTCTTAAATAAATTTCAAGGGTATAACACAGAATTTCTTAAATTGCAGTAGTTTCAAATGATACAGTAACAAGTATAAGATCTCCAGGCTAGAAGCCAAAAAAACAAAATAAAGTGCAGCACTGAATCAAAATTTCATAAGCCTATTGACAAATTAAAAATGGAGGAGTCAGAACTCAGGGAATATCTCTCAAACGGGAAAAAACTGTTACACTCAGAAAAATATTAACATATATAGGAAATTGTCTAGAAATTATAAAATATGAAAAAAAATTATTAGCTTAAAAAATAGAAACCAGTCATCAAAACCACATTAATGAAGGAGAAGTAGGGAAACTGAAAGAATGCTAAAGCTCATTTACATACATGGTATACTGACCAAACTGAATGGGACTTTGAAAAGACAGACCAACACATTAACAATGCCAACAACAAAACTGCCATTTCTCTCCAGTAATAAGTAGCAATATGTAGATTGCAAGGTACATGAGAGAAAAAGGCCATGGAAAAATTATTGGTCATAGCCAAGTTAATAATGGCAGCATCAATGTCGGCAACCATGACCATTCACACAATCACAGTGTTCAACAAGTGATCCCTCTTGCCACTGCCAGGGGAAGAGTCCCACTATAAAGAGAACAGCCTAGAGCACAACAATGCTCACCAACAGGAACAGTCCTATGGTGCCAATTCATAGCATGATTTGAAAGTGTCACAGTCACCAAGAAAAACATAGACAACAATATCACACTTAGCCGTCACACAGGCACTGGATGGAAAAAGACTTTACTCAGAGAAGACACAGAGAAAGATCAGCTTCTGTAGTAAGCATAGGTTTCCCACAGCAAGCAGGTTTCAGCCTGCATCTACCTCATGCAGGGAAATGGTCCATACTTACCCACCTTATGCTGAAGATAAATGATCCATTTCCCTCCTGACTTGGATTATAGAGAGCAGTGTGGTTGGCTAGGTGTCATATTATATACATGCTTAAGCAGAACAAGCACGTATAAAATAAACCCAGAACAAGAAAGATATTTTCAAAGATATATGCTTAGTACAAGCTGTGAGGACTAGTTATCTCAATGTAAGAAAATGTTCCAGGCATAAGGCATACTCTTATGTCAACCATGGAGAGTAGGCAGGCTGCACTCACAGTTTTGTGTTTCCTGACATACGGTCTCATAAGTGCATTCATTTTCTCTTAGTCTCCTTATACGCACTTCAGAATAATAATATTGCTTTTTTGTTTTTGTAAATAACTCAGAGGGTATTTGGAAGACTAAGTAAAATAAATACTGGCTACAAGAAACCTTGAATTTTTCATACCAGGTACTATTTACCTATAAGCTGTTGATATGTTATGCAAAATTTGAATTCAGCAATAATTCTTGGTCGAGAACATAAATATAGCATAAGGTAGAGAAAGACGGAAGAACAGAAGGCTCTTCCAATCTCTACCCCACAACCTTACCAAAGGATACCCATTTAACAACTATCTACACATAAAAAAGCACCTTAACAGAACCAAAAATCAGGTAAGCACTCATAGCACTTGGTTTTAACTTCCTATTGCTGAAAGAGGCACTGAAGAGGTAGGAAAAACAATCTTGAAATGCTAAGGCTACCCTTACTCCATCCCTGGAAGTGATGGTGAGGTACAGAGAGAATCTGAAAACTTGGGAGAGAGAGAGCACAGTAATTGTGAGACATTACATTGAACTCAGTGCTGCCCTGTTATAGCAGAAAGTTAAGCTGGAATGAACTCAGTTCATGCCTGTTCATGGAGGGAGCATTTAAAACAGCCCTAGCCAGAGGGGAACCAGCTATCCCAGCAGTAAGAACCTGAATTTCTGCAGCTTTGCCACCATGTGCTCTGGGGCTCTAAATAAACTTAAAAGGCAGTGTAGATCACAAGGACTGCAACAGCTATGCAACTTTAGTGCTGAACTGAGCTCAGAGCCAGGAGACTTCAGGGGCATGTGACCTACTGAGACATCAACTGGGGAACCTAGGGGAGTGCTGACACTGTAACTCCCCTAATCCCAGGCTGCACAGCTCAAAGCTTCCAAAGAAACCCCATCCTTTCACTTGAGGAGAGGAGAGGGAAGAGTGGGGAGCCCTTTGTTTTACATCTCAGAAATCAACTTAACCACAGCAGAAATAAGGCACCAGTCATAGCCATGAAGTTCCCTTTCCACGTTCTAGCTCCCAGTACACTTTGGACCAGAAAGGAACCTGCTGCCTTGAATGGAAGGGCCTAGTACCGGCAGAATTCATCTCTGGATAACTGAAGAGCCCTTGGGCCCTGAATAATCAGTGGTGATACCCAGGTAGTACATTATGAGCCTTGGATAAGACTGAAACTTGCTGGCTTCAGATAAGACTCAGCATGTTCCCAGCTATGGAGGCTACAGGAAGAGACTCCTTCTGCATGATAAAAACAGAGAGAAAATAAAGGAGACCTTGTGATATGTATCTTAGGTACCAGCTCAGTCAAAGCAGGGGTAGAACACCAAGCAGACTCTCGGGGTTCTTGATTACAAGATTTGGCTCTTTACAGCATTTCTGGACCTTCTCTGGGCCCAAAGGGAGCCCAGTGGCCTAATGATTGAGTCCTAGCTCAGGCACCATTCAATACAAGCTGACTGAAGAGCCATTGTCCTTAAGGGAACATCAGAGACAGCCTAGCAGAACTCCCTGTGGGCCTGTGGCAGTGGTGGCCACAGGATAAGGCTCCTATGCCTTTGGAAAAGAGGGAAGAGTGCAAACAATTGCATCTTGTGGTTTTAGTGTCATCTCAACTGCAGTACAATAGAACACAAGGTAGACTTCTAAGGTTTCTGACTCTAGTTCCTGGCTCCTGGACAGTAACTCTGAAACTGTCCAGAGCCTAGGAGAACTTGCTACTCTGAGGGGAAAGAAACAAGCCTGACTGGCTTCACCATCTGCTGATGTAGAACTCCAGGGCCTTGAGACAAGATAGGTGGTAGCCAGGAAGTGGTTATGGCAGGCCTTGAATGAGACTCAGTGCTGTGCTGGCTCAGGTCTGACCTAGCACAGTCTTAGTGGTGATAGCCATAGAGGTTCTTGTGTCACTCCACCTTTATATTAAGATGGCTCAGAACAGAGAAAGAGAGAGAGAGAGAGAGAGTCCATCTGTTCCAGAGAAAGTAAGGGAACAGAGTAATAGTCTCTGCCAGGTAATCCAGAGAACTTTCCCAGATGTTGTCTAATACCATCAAGGTGGTACCTCTAATTTGCATGAACCACAGTGTTCCTGGGCTTGGGGCATCTCCTAATGTAGATCAACTTAGATCACAACACTCAAAGGCTTTCAAATATCTGAAAAGCTTTTCCAACAAGGAAGAGTACAAAAAAGCTCAGACTCCAAAGACTACAATAAATATCTAACTTTTCAATGCCCAGGCACAAACAAACAACTACAAGTATCAAGATAACAGAGGAAAATGACCTCATAAAATGACTAAATAAATGTAGTAGTCTGCTTTTATCCTGCTGATAAAGACATACCTGAGACTGGGCAATTTACAAAAGAAAGAGGTTTATTGGACTCACAGTTCCACATGACTGGGGAGACCCCACAATCATGGTAGAAAGTGAGGAACAAGTCACATCTTAAGTGGATGGCAGCAAGCAAAGACAGGATGTATCAGAAGCAGAAATGGCAGATGCTTATAAAACCATCAGATCTCATGAGCACTCACTCACTATCAGAAGAACTGTATGGGAAAACTGCCTCCATTATTCAACTCTCTTCCACTGGGTCCCTCCCACAACATGTGGAATTATGGGAGCACAATTCAAGATGAGATCTGGGTGAGGACACAGAGCCAAACCATATCATTCTGCCCCTGACCCCTTCAAAATCTCATGTCTTCACATTTCAAAACCAGTCATGCCTTCCCAACAGTCTCCCAAAGTCTTAGCTCATTTCAGCATTAACTCAAAAGCCCACTGTCCAAAGTCTCATCTGAGACAAGGCAAGTCCTTTCTGCCTATGAGCCTGTAAAATCAAAAGCAAGTTAGTTACTTTGTAGATACAATGGAGATACAGGCATGGGCAAATATAGCCATTCTAAAGGAAAGGAATTGGCCAAAATAAAGGGGCTACAGGCCCCATGCAAGTCTGAAATCCAGCAAGGCACTCAAATCTTAAAGCTACAAAATGATCTCCTTTGACTCCATGTTTCATATTCAGGCCATGCTGATGCAAGAGGTAGGCTCCCAAAGTCTTGTGTAGCTCCGCCCCTGGGTCTCTGCAGAGTATAGCTCCCCATCTGGCTGCTTTCACAGGCCGGCATTGTGTCTGTGGCTTTTCCACATGAACAGTGCCAGCTGTCAGTAGATCTATACCATTCTGGGGTCTGGAGGACAATGGCCCTCTTCTCACAGATCCAATACATGGTGTGCCAGTAAGAACTCTGTGTGGGGGCTCCGACCCCACATTTCCCTTCCATGTTGTTCAAGCAGAGGTTCTCCATGAGAGCCCTGCCCCTGCAGCAAACTTCTGTCTGGATATCCAGGCATTTCCATGAATCTTCTGAAATCTAGTTTGAGGTTCCCAAACCTCAGTTTTTTTATTTCTGTGCACCTGCAGGCTCAACACCATGTGGAAGCTGCCAACGCTTGGGGCTTACACTCTGAGAAGCCACAGCCTGAGTTCTACATTGGCCCCTTTCAGCCATGGCTGGGGTGGCTAGGACTCAGGGCACCAAGTCCCAAGGCTGAACACAGCAAGGGGACCCTGGGATCAGTACAGGAAACCACTTTTTACTCCTATGCCTCCAGGCCAGTGATGGTAGGGGCTGCCATGAAGACCTCTGATATGCCCTAGAGACGTGTTCCCCATTGTCTTGGGGGTTAATATTAGGCTCCTCATTAGTTATGCAAATTTTTGCAGCCAGCTTGAAGTTCTGCTCAGAAAATGTGACTTTCTTTTTTCTATTGCATTTTCAGTCTGCAAAGTTTCCAAACTTTTATGCTCTGCTTCCCTTATAAAACTGAATGTCTTTAGCAGCACCCAAGTCACAACTTTGCTGCTTAGAAATTTCTTCTGCCAGATACCCTAAATCATCTCCCTCAAGTTAAAAGTTCCACAAATCTCTAGAGCAGGGACAAAATGTTGCCAGTCTCTCTGCTAAAGTATAACAAGAGTCACCTTTGCTCCACTTCCCAACAAGTTCCTCTCCATCTGAGACAGCCTCAGCCTGGATTTCATTGTCTATATCATTATCAGCATATTGGTCAAAGCCATTCAACAAGTCTCTAGGGAGTTCTAAACTTTCCCACAGTTTTCTGTCTTCTTCTGAGCCTTCCAATCTGTTTCAACCTCTCCTTGTTACCTAGTTCCAAAGTTGATTTAACATTTTCAGGTATCTTTTCAGCAATGTCCCATTTTACTGGTACCAATTTACTGTATTAGTTTGTTTTCATGCTGCTGATAATGACATACCAAAGACCAGGCAACTTACAAAAAAATAAAGGTTACTAGACTTACAATTCCACATGGCTAGGAAGGCCTCACAATCATGGCAGAAGGTAAGGAGGAGCAAGTCACATCTTACATGGATGGCAACAGGCAAAGAGTATAAACCAGCAGGGGAAATGGCAGATGCTTATAAAACCATCAGATCTTATGAGAACTAATTCACTACCATGAGAACAGTATGGGGGAAACTGCTTCTATGATTCAATTATCTCCCACTGGGTCCCTCCCACAACATGTGGGAAGTATGGGAGTACAACTCAAGACGAGATCTGGTTAGAGACATGAAGCCAAACTATATCAATAAGCAACGAGTGACCAATTCTGGAGAATCAGAGACATGCAACCTTTTATACAGATAATTCAAAATAGCTGTTTGGAGAGAACTAAAAGGAATTAAACATACAGAGAAGGAATTCAAAATTATACCAGATAAATTCAACAAAGAGATTCAAATTATTAAAAAGAATAAAGCAAAAATTCCAGAAATAAAAAATTCAACGGATATACAGAGAATACATTAGAGTCTCTTAATAGCAGAATTGATCAAGCAGATGAAGGAATCAGTGAGCCTGAAGACAGGCTATTTGAAAATACATGGTCAGAGGGGACAGAAGAAAAGAAAATTAAAAAAAATAATAAAGCACACCTACAAGATCTAGCAAATAACCCCAAAAAACAGATCTAAGAGTTATTGGCCTTAAAGTTGATAGGGGTAGAACGTTTATTTAAAGAGATAATAGCAGAGAACATCCCAAACCTAGAGAAAGTTATCAATATCGAAATACAAAAAGGTTACACAATGCCAAGCAGATTTAACCCAAATAAGACTACCTCAAGACATTTAATAAACTCCCAAAAATTAAGAATGAAGAAAGGATCCTAAAAGGAGCAAGAGGAAAGAGAGGGAAAGAGAGAAAAGAAAAATTAAACATATAATGGAGTTTCAATATATGTGGCAGCAGACTTTACAGTGGAAACCTTACAGGCCAGGAAGAGTGGCATGACATATTTAAAATCCTGAAAGAAAAAAAAAAATTACCCTGGAATAGTATATCCAGTGAAAATACCCTTCAAACATAAAAGAGAAATAAACACATTCTCAGACATAGAAAAGCTGAGGAATTTCATAAACATAAAACCTGTCCTACCATAAATATTAAAAGGAGCACATCAATCAGAAAAAAAAGAGAAATATAAAATAATCTGAAGATAAAAACTCT
This sequence comes from Aotus nancymaae, assembly GCF_030222135.1. Classification (NCBI taxonomy): domain Eukaryota; kingdom Metazoa; phylum Chordata; class Mammalia; order Primates; family Aotidae; genus Aotus; species Aotus nancymaae. The sequence goes on from NW_026988442.1 coordinate 82,326,460, forward strand.
CTGATAATAGTGAGTACTCAGAAAAACCCAGAATATTATAACACTGTAACCATGGTGTGCAAACTATATTATCTTAAGCAGAAATTGTAAATGATGAACCAATCAAAATAATAAATATAAATTTATGGCATACATATTAACAATAATATATAAATAGAAACAACAAAAAGTTGTAAAGTGAGGAAATCAATTTAAAATGTAGAGGTTTTATCTACTTTTGCTTGTTTGTTTATGCGAACAGTGTTGCTATCAGCATAAAGTAATGGGTTCTAAGATACTATTTTCAAAGTTCATGGTAACTTCAAATCAAAAACATATAACAGGTACACAAAAAATGAAAAGTAAGAAATTAAGTCATATCACCAGAGAAACTCAACTTCATTAAAAAGAAGATAAGAAGAAAGTAAAGAGGAAGAGATCACAAAAAAGGAAACAGAAAACAAACAACAAGATGGTAGGAGTAAGTCCTTATTTATCAATAATAGCACTGCATATTAATCAACTAAACACTCCACTCACAATACATACATTGGATGAATTTAAAAAATAAGACTCAATGACCTCGTTTTTTTTTTTTTTAAAGTAATCTATTAAGACACCTGTAGACTGAAAATAAATATATAAAAAGAGATAGTCCATGCCAATGGAAACCAAAAAAGAGCAAAAGTAGCTGTAACTACATCATAAAGAATAAATTTCAATACAAAATCTGTATACCATAATTCAGCAAAGAGTAAATTCAGCAAGGGGATAGAACAATTGTAAATATATATGCATCTGACAGTAGAGCACCCAGATATATGAAGCGAGTATTATTAGAACTGAAGAAAGAGATATACCCCAACACAATAATGATCCAAGATTTTTGTGCTCCTTAGTTTAGCTAAAATCCAGTTCTTGTCTTATGACGAGGAAAAATTAGGCACATGGACACATCAAAGGGTGAGGTGGGTACCTTTATTAGACAAAAAGAAGGCTCTCAGCAAAGAAGGAGGAGGTTCTGCCAACAGGCTCACACCTCACCGACTGAATACCAGGCCACCACACATGAGCTGAAGAGGCCAGGCTCCTCCCTCTGCATAAGACATGAATTCCTGGTGGTTCCACCCAGTCGTCTCAGTGCAGATGCAGGTCCCCAGTTCATTGCAGGTAAGCCCAGGCAAAACTCTGTGCAGGTTCCTTTATCTGCCTCCTGAAACTGTCAATAATAGCTGGAGAATTCGATATCCCACATTCGGCGTTAGACAGATCTTCTCACCGGAAAATCAACAAAGAATCATGAGACTTAATCTGAACTACAGACCAAATGGACCTAACAGATATTTACAGATCATTTTATCCAATAGCTGCAGAATATATACTTTTTTTTCCTCAGTCTCATGGATCATTTTCAAGGATGTAGCATATGTTAACTCACAAATCAAATCTTAAAACAGTAAAAAAAAAAACTGAAATAATATAAAGCATCTTCTCTAACTGCAATGAAATAAAACTAAAAATCAGTAACAGGAGAAATTCTGGAAACAATATAAATATATGAAAATTAAACAATATGCTCCTAAATGACCAGCAGTATGTCAATGAATACAAAAGTAACTCAGGATAAATAAATAATTATGAAAGAAGTTGAAAACTTTCCTGAAACAAATGATAATGGAAACACAATATACCAAAACTTATGGGATATAGTAAAAGCAGTACAAAGAAAGAAGATTGTAAGTTCCTAATCAAAAAAGAAGAAAAACTTTAGATGAACAACTTCACAATATATCTTGAAGAACTGAAAAGCAGGAGCAAGATAAGCCAATAATTAGCAGAAGAAAAATTGTAAAAATCAGAGCAGACATAAATGAAATCAACAAAACAATAGAAAGGTCAGTATAACATACAAAACATGAAAGTTAGTCTTTTTAAAAGTTAAATTGACAAACCTTTAGCTGGACTATGGAAAAAGAGAAAGAACCCAAATAAATAAAATTAGAGATGAAAAAGGAGACATTACAAGTGATACTGCGGAACTCAAAGCATCATTAGTGATACTATGAGCAACTACATGCCAATAAATTGGAAAATCTAGAAGAAATGGATGAATTCCTAGAAACATACAACCTACCAAGATTGAACTAGGATGAAGTCTAGAACCTGAACAGAGAAATAACAAGTAACAAGATCAAAGCCATAATAAAAAGTATTCTAGCAAAGAAAAGCCCAATCCCTGATGACTTCACTGCTGAATTCTATCAAACAATTACAGAAGTACTAACACCAATCCTACTTAAACTATTCCAAAAACTAGAGGAGGTGGGAATACTTTGAAACTCATTCTACAAGGCCAATATTACCCTAATACAAAAACAAAAGGACAAAAGGCACATAAAATAAGAACTTCAGGCCAATATTGATGATGAATATTGATACAAAAATCTTCAACAAAATACAAGCAAATAAAATTCCTCAACACATTGAAAAGACCATTCATCAGGATAAAGTAAGAGTTATCCCTGGGATGCAAGAATTGTTTAACATACACAAGTCCATCAATGTGATACCTCATGTCAACAGAATGAAGGACAAAAACCATATGATTAGTTCAACTGATGTTAAACAAAAGTTTGGTAAAATTCAGCATCTTTTCATGATAAAATTCCTCAAAAACTGTATAGAAAGAACATAACTAAACATAATAAAAGTCATATATGACAGACCCACAGCTAGGATTTAACTGAATGGGAAAAAACTGGAAGCCTTTTCTCTAAGATCTGGAACATGACAAGAATTATCACTTTCATTACTGTTTTTTAACATAACACCAGAAGTCCTAACTAGAGCAATTGGACAAGAGAAAGAAATAAAGAGCATGGACACTGGAAAAGAAGAAGTCAGATTATACTTTTTTGCAGATTACATGATCTTACATTTGGAAAAACCTAAAGACTACACACACACACACACACACACACACACACACACACACACACACCAAACACAAAATTATAAGAATTGAAAAACAAATTCAGTAAAGTTTCAGAATACAAAATTAACATATAAAAATCAGTAGCATTTTTATATGCCAACACTGAACAACCTGAAAAAGGAATCAAGAAAGTAATGCTATTTAAAATAGCTACAAATAATATAAAATACCTAATAATTAAATTAACCAAATAGTAAAAGATCTCTACAATGAAAACTATAAAACATTGATGCAAGAAATTGAAGAGGACACCCAAAAATGGAAAGATGTTTTGTATTTATAGATTGAAAGAATCAATATTGTTAAAATGTCTACACTACCGAAAGAAGTAGGTAGACTGAATGCAATCTCTATCAAAATACCAATGATATTCCTCACAGAGATAGAAAAAGAAATCAAAAATTTACATGAAACCACAGAAGACCCAGAAGCAAAAGCTATCCTGAACAAAAGAAAAGAAAGAAAACTGGAGAAATCACATTACCTGACTTCAAATTATACAACAAAGCTTTAGTAACTGAAATACCATGGTACTGACATAAAAACAGATACACAGACCAGTGGAACAGAATAGAGAACCCAGAAGGAAATCCATATGTCTACAGTGTACTTATTGTTGACAAAGTTGCCAAGAACACACATTGGAAAAAGGACAGTCTTTTCAATAAATGGTGCTTTGAAATCTGGATATTCATATGCAAAAGTATGAAAGTACAGTTAAAGAGAATAAATAAGACTGTATTTGGTAGCACAACAGGGTGATTACAGTAAAAAGTAATTTAATTGTATATTTTAAAAGTAAGAGTATTAGTGCATTGTGGAAACGTAAGGGATAAATACTGAGGTGATGGACAGCCTATTTACCTTGATGTGGGGAACATCACATTGTATGGCTGTATCAAAATATCTCATATAACCCATTATACCTACTATGTATCCACAACAATTTAAAATAAAAAAATTACCATAAAAGGATATAAATATATAAAAAGCATAGTGGCAGAATGAGACCTAGTCATTTTTGGCTAATATGGATGCTTTCCTGATTCTTATTGTAGCTCCAGGGCTTCAATCCCAATCGCTAGTTTCATGCTGAAATAGTTAAAATGATGACTGCATAGATTACATCAGAGTAATTCTGAGAAAATGAGAACACAGAGATTCAAGGGAAACATTTAATATCTATTTTTCTTTCCCATATCTTGCTTCTAAAAATAGAAAATTAGCAAGGTTTCTCACAGGCTACAAAATAAAGACCTAATTGCCTTCAAGGTATTCTCAACTCTAGGCTAGTTTGATTTCAGTATACATACTTCAGATTTTTTGCCCTAATCCAGAGTTATTAATTAATGATAGTACAGATAATAATAAACATTAACTACCATTTATAAAGTTTTCTTGTGTGCCACGTTCAATTTACGTTATCCCATTTACTTCTTAAAATAATCTCTCAGAAATAGTATTACTATCTGGGCCATACCATTAAAGGAACCATGGATTACAAAAGTTATGTGATTTTTTTTAGTCACACTATAAATAAATGGTTGACTACAATACGTCCTACATGTCTCATTTCACATTGCAAGCTATTTCCAAAGCAGTACTGCCTCAATGGAATTGAATAAAGTATATTTGACTACTCACAGCTCTCTCTCCAGATCCTACTACATTTGACCTTGATCAGAATTTCCTACTGACAACCCTTAGTATTTATTTTGATGGGAAAATTAAGGTTTACCTACCAGAGAAAGTGAGTGTCACTTTTGTCTTGATAAACTAGAGAAAAGTGACTGTTCTTTCCCACAAACTCAAAATGAATTAAAATATTTTGAAATTTGGAGACTTGGTTTCAATTTCTGAAAATACCTCAATAAGCCCTGAAACTTCAGATTTGGTAAATAACCTATGTCTTGTAGTCTTTAGTAGTAATGCCTCAGTAGGCTTTTGTGAAAAATGCATGATACACAGAAGAAAAAAAAATGGTATATTGTAATTCACTGTGAATATATATTATTGTTCGTTATCAGTCAGTAAAAGGGATGGAGGAATTGGTAAAATGCTCCAGCCAAGGACCTAAGGACAAACACATTCGTAGTCAATAAAGGATAAGTTGAACAGACAATTCTCAAAGGAAGACACACATGCAGCCAACAGACATGCAAAAAAGCTCAAGATCACTAATCACTAGAGAAATGCAAATCAAAATCACAATGACATACCATCTCATCCAGTCAGAATGGCTATTAATAAAAATAAAAAATAAAATAAACAGATGCTGGTGAGGTCATGAAGAAAATGGAACACTTTTACACTATGGATGGGAGTGTAAATTAATTCAGCCATTGTGGAAGACAGTGTGGTGATTCCTCAAAGACCTAGAGGCAGAAATACCATTTTAGCCAGCAATTTCATTACTGTGTATATATCCAAAGGAATAGAAATAATTTTGTTATAAAGACACATAGACATGTATGTTCACTGCAACACTAGCACTATTCATGATAGCAAAGACATGGAATCAACCTAAATGCCTATCAACATAGACTGGATAAAGAAAATATGGTACATATACACCATGGAATACTATGCAGCCATAAAAAGGAACAAGATCCTATCTTTTGTAGGGACATGAATGGAGTTGGAAGTCATTATCCTCAGCAAACTACTGCAGGAACAGAAAACCAAATACCACATGTCCTCACTTATAAGTAGGAGCTGAACAATGAGAACACATGGACACAGGGAGGGGAACAACACACTCTGGTGCCTGTTGGTGGTGGTCGGTGGCAGGAGGGAGAACATCAAGAATAGCTAATGGACTCCAAACTTAATACCTAAGTGATGGGATGATCTGAGCAACAGCCGTGGCACACGTTTGCCTGTGTAACAAACCTGCACATCCTGCACATATACCTTTGAACTTAAAAGTTGAAGAAAAAAGTGAAAAAGAATAATCTACTGCTACTCGCAAGAATAGATAAACCTCACAGACATAATATTGAGCAGCAGAATCCAAATATTAAGGAATGTATGTAACCTTTTCAATTTGAAGTTCAAAAATAGTGAAAAAAAATGGTGTTAAAAGTCAGGATGGTGGTCATATTTTGAGGGGAAACACTGGTAATGATTAGAGGGACATTCTTTCCTGTATCTTGTTTTTAAAACTAGAAAATTAGCAAGGTTTCTCACACACTACAAAATAAAAACCTAACTGCCTTCAAGGTACTCCCAGTTCTAGGCTAGTTTGATTTCAGTAGATACACTTCAGATTTTTTTTTATCTACTCCAGAGTTATTAATTAATGATAGAACAGACAATAATAAACAAGAGGGACTATCTGATTGTATTAGGAACATTAAAATTCTTTAACTAGACAACTGATGCATAGATTTGTTCATATTGGGATAACTCTCTGAGCTATATATATATATATGTAATTTGTGCAATTTTCTGTGTATATGTTATGGTTCAATAAAAAGTTTTCTTGTAAATATAAAAATGGTAAGGTTTTGTAGCTTATTGCAAAGAGAGAATCGAGAATGGTGTCTTTTGATAAGAGGGAATTTGGAAAAGCTGTTTATGAGATCTGGACATGTGCTGACTGATCTTTTTTTAATAGCTTTATTGAGAAATAATTCACATACCATAAAATTCACCATGTTAAAGCATATAATTGATTGGGTTTTAGTATATTCAATGAGTTGTGTACACTACTATCTAATTTTAGATCAATTTCATTACTCCAAAATGAAACACTGTAACTGTTAGCAGTCACTCCCCACTTCCCATTCTATCTAGTCCTGGGCAACTACATATTTTCTTCTGTCTCTTTGGATTGCCTATTAAGTTTATTTTAGATAAATGAAATCTTACAATATGTGGATATTTGTAACTAACTTCTCCCATAAGTTTGAAAGTATATGTATATATTGTTGCTTCATTCCATTTTATTGTTAAATAATATTCTATTGAGTGAATATATGACATTTTGTTTATCCTCTTCCCAGTCGATGAAAATTTGGATTATACATACTTTTTGTCTACTATCAGTAATGTTTCTATGAACATTCATGCATAGATTTTTGTGTGAACATGTTTTCAATTATCTTAAATACCTAGAAGTGGAGTTGCCAGACCATATGATCACTCTATGTTTAAAATTTTGAGAAATTTCCAAATTGTTCTCTACAGTGGCTACCCATATGGCAATCCCATCAGCATTGTATGAGAATTCCAATACCTCTACCTACTCACAAACATTTGTTATTATCTGATTTTTTTAGTCATCCAATTCTGTATGAAATGGTATCTAAATGTGGTTTTGATTTAAATTTCCTTATGACTCATGACCTTGAGCAACTTTTCATGTGCATATTATCCATCTGTATATTTTCTTTAAAGAAATGTGTGTTCATATCAGTTGCCCATGTATTATTCTTTATCTTTTATTGTTGGGATTTAAGAGTTCTTTACATATTCTAGATAGAAGTCTCAACAGATAAATGATTTGCAATATTATAGATTGTCTTTTCGTTCTTAATACAGTCCTTTGAAGTATAAATATATTTAATTTGATAAAGTCTAGTCTATTTTTCTTTTGTTGATTGTTGTTTTGGTGTTATGTCTAAGAAACAATTTCCTCATCCAAGGTTATGAAGATTTCTTCTGTTTTCTTATGTCTCAGTGCTGAACTTGTCAGTTTTAATAGCGCGCGCACGCGTGTGTGTGTGTGTTCTTTAGCATTTTGTATATACCAGGTCATCTTGTTTGAGAATAGAGATATTTCCACAATTTTGCTTCCAACCTGGATGACTTATTTAATTTTTTTGCCTAATTGTCCTGGCTGAAATCTCCAGCATAAGGATGATTAGAAGTGCTAATGGCTGGACATATTTGTCTTGTTCCCAACCTTCAGGATAAGGCTCTTGGTCTTACAGCATTAAATATAATCTTAGCTGTAGAATCTTCAAAGGTGCCCTTGTCTTCTAATCCTAGTTTTTTGAGTGATATTTTTAAATCATGTACGGTTTTGTCAGATTATTTTTCTGAATTTATTGTAATTGCCATATGAATTTTGTTTGTTATTATATTACTTTAAATTACATTAATTTATCTTTGTTGGTTGAACTAATTTTGCATTATGAGGATAAATCCCAATTCGTTATGCTATATAATTCTTTTTACACATTTCTGGATTCAATTTGCTAGGATTTTGTTGAAAAATTTTGCATCTGTATTTATGAGATTTTGGTCAGTAGTTTTCTTTACCTCTGATGTTTTTGTCTGGTTTTGCTAACAGGGTAATACTGGCCTCACAGAATAAGTCAGAACATGATTCCTTCTCTTATCTTTTGAAGGAGTTAGTGAAAATTGGTGTTAATTTTTCATTAAACATTTGGTCAAGTTCACCTATAAAGTCATCTGGTCCTAGTATATTCTTTATGGAAACTCTTCTTTTTCTTTTTTATTTTATCTTTTGAGACAGGGTCTCTCTCTGTCACCCAGGCTGAAGTGCAGTTGTATAATCACAGCTCACTGTAGCCTTGAACTCCTAGGCTCAAGTGATCCTCCCACCTCTTCCTCTGGAGTAGCTGGGACTACAGGCACTTGCCATCATTCCTGGCTATTTTTTATTTACTTCTTTTTTTGTAGAAACAAGGTCTCTCTATGTTGCCTGATCTGGTCTCAAACTCCTGGGCTCAAGTCATGCTCCCACCTCAGCCTCTCAAAGTGCTGGGATTAGAGGCATGAGCCACTGCACCCAGTGAGAATTTTTTAAATTAGAAATTTAATCTATTTGTTTGTCAGAGGTCTAGCATATTTAATATTTCTACATGTAACTGTTCATACTATTCCCTTTTAATTTTTCTGTTCATGAGTTTCACTATTTAGCTCACACTTATAAGTGAGAACATGCAGTATTTGGTTTTCTGTTTCTGCATTAGTTTGCTAAGGACAATGGTCTCCAGCTCCATTCTTGTTCCTGAAAAGACATGATCTCATTCTTTTTTATGGCTGCATAGTATTCCACTTACCCACTTTTTAATTTATTTTTTCTTGTAAATATGTTTAAATTTCTTATAGAAATTGAATGATAGACGTTTGTCAGACACATAGTTTGTAAAAATTTTATCCCATTCTGTAGGTTGTCTGTTTGCTATGCTGATAGTTTCTTTGGTTATGCAGAAGTTCTTTAGTAGATTCCATTTGTCAATTTTGCTTCTTTTGTGACTGCAAAAAAAAAAAACCCTGGTCGAGACAAATTCACAGCCAAATTCCACCAGATGTACAAGAAGAGATGATCATTCCTACTGAAACCATTCCAAAAACTTGAGGAGAAGAGAATCCTCCCCAACTCATTCTATGAGGCCCACATCATCCTGATACTGAAACCTGACAGAGACATAACAAAAACAATGACAACAAAAATATCAGGCCAACATCTTTGATGAGAATTGATGCAAAATTCTCAACAAAATACTAGCAAACTGAATTGAGGAGCATGTCAAAATGATCCACCATTATCAAGTATTCCTGGCATGGAAGGTTGGTTCAACATATGCCTATGAATGTGATTGATCAATGAATATTCATCAATGATTCATGTATCAATGAATGTGATTCAACATAACTAAAGACAAAAACCACATGATTATATCAATAGATACAGAACAGGCTTTTGATAAAGTTCAGTATCTTTTCATATTAAAAACTCTCAATAAACTAGGTATTAAAGGAACAGACCTCAAAATAATAAGAGCCATGTATGACAAACCCACAGGCAACATCATACTGAATGGACAAATGCTGGAAGCATTCACCTTGAAAGCCGGCAGAAGACAAGGATGCTCTCTCTCACCACTCCCATTCAACATAGTATCAGAAGTCCTGGACAGAGCAGTCAGGCAAGAGAAAGAAATAAAAGGCATACAAATAGGAAAAGAGGATGTCAAACTATCCATGTTTGCAAGTGACATGATTCTATTTCTAGAAAACTCCCTTGTTTTGACCCAAAAGCTCCTTAAGCTGACAACTTCAGCAAAACATTAGTATACAAAATCAATGTCCAAAAATCACTAGCATTCCTATATACCAACCATACCCAAGCCAAGACCCTAAATAGGAACATGTTGCCATTCACAATTGTCACAAAAGAATAAAATACCTAAGAATACAGGTAACTAGGGAGGTGAAGGATGTCTCCAATGAGAATTACAAAACACTGCTGAAAGAAATCAGAGATGACAAAAATGGAAAAACATTCCATGTGATGGATAGGGATAATAGGAAGAATCAATAATCATAAAGTGGTCATACTATACAAAGTAATTCATAAATAATTTCTTAATGGCCTTGAACTATTACGTTTCCTAGTTTTTTTTAGAGACTGTGTGTGTGTGTGTGTATGTGCGTGCACACGCATGCCTGTGCATTCAATATTCTGACAGTTTACAACTCTGCCTTAGCCTTTATTTCTTGCTTGTGCAGACCCTCAGTGTTCCCCACAGGTTAGAGATTAAGGCCTTATCACATCTTTCCTGGGTAAGCCCTCAGCCCTGCACATATGCATGAACTTCTAATTTCCCAGATACATGTTGGAGTTTTCCAAAACCCGTTATGGACATCTCATTTCTAGCTTCTCCTTTTAAGTTTTCTGATCTGCCTATTATGCCTCAGCTGTTGTTGCCGACTCAGACAGCTATGATGTTAAATAACTGCCACTGATTCTTCATTTTCTCCTCCTCCTCTTCCTCCTTCTCTTCTTCCTTCTTCTTCCCTCTTTTCCTTCTCCTTCTTCCTCTTCTTAACAAATGCACCAGGAGAATAGCTGTTCATACTGAGCAAGTTCTGAGTCATGATACATAAAGACAAACATTGTGAATAGGGGTTTCCAGGGAACATTTAGTCAGGTCAAATAATGGCAATTCTCGGAAGATTGGGATTTTATCGAGCTCGAAACCCATTCTGTTGTATCCACTGGTTGCTTGGCTGTTACTTTCATAGCTACCATGATTGTGAGGCTGTTGATTTCCAAGGCTACCTAAGGACTAGGGAGAAAGAAATGGGAATATGTTAAAATGCCACAAAAATATTGTTGTAACTGTAATGCTGTCTTTTTTAAAATTAAACATTTCTTGTAATGTTGCATGCTCTTGGTTAATTCCTAGATCTCTGAAAAAAAAAGTTTTGATAAGTGTTTCTAGTGTGCTTGTTTCTTTTATGGAGGAGTGTGTTTCAGAGTTCTTTACTTCAACACTCGAGGAATATTTCTCCCTGTCCGGCATCTTAGGAAACAGAGTCCATTCTTTTGTTGTTTGCTGTCAGGAAGGTGAGGTGATTAGGTGACTGGGTATCTTAATAATTAGAAAACAGAAAGATGAATACAGGACTAGAATTGTCATTGGTTTAAAAAAAAAAAACATGGTAACTCATGTTAGATGTAAAAGGGAACTAATTTACTTTTTTGTGGTTGCTGAATGTCCTCCTTTCTGTATTTTTTCAGATATGATCATGATATAATCATAGAGTGGTCCTCTTCTCTCGTTAAGTCATGCTTATAGTGTAGCATTTTTGGAGTATTATTTATATTCTAAGCAAGTTGCTTACATTCTTTTGAGTATACTTAGACCTCGCTTTCAGAAAGGAGAAATAACAAAGAGGATATTACCACTGACTCCACAGAAATACCAAGGCTGTTTGACATCTTTTATGTAAGAATACCCTTTCTCATTGCACTGATTTGCACATAGGTCCCCACTGCCACTCCTCCCCACCACTACTTTTGAGTTTCTTCAATGACTTCTTTATGTAAGTTAGCAATATTATTCCATCTATTAGGTTTCAGGGTCTCCCCTTCCAAAAGGAAATACAGAGTTTAGATTTTTGGCAATTCTCTTCAGATCTGAAATAGTCCATTATATTATGTTTGTTAGAACTCTGTAGTTTTTGTTTATTTTACTAAAGAACTGGAAATAAGAAAACACCTAAGCTTTTCCTTTTTCTCTTTTCCCACATCAACTTAACCCCTTCTCTATTCCCCTAATTGTGAAGAAGAAATGTTCATTTTTCTATGGTATTAAAAAAAGAGAAACTTCTGAAACAGTCTGAATTACCTAGACTGATGGAAGAAGTTCATGGCTCTCTACTTTAAAACTTGGAGCTTACTTGGTTTATAATGAAGGAAAAATGAAGACCTAACATATAAACTTCTTTGGTTGGGAAATTTACTTTATAATTTAAATTTCTATTAGATAACTTCAGGGAAAGAAATGTAACTTAATCAACAATTTACTTCAGAAGAAAGAACTCTGAACAAAGTCTCTTCATATATAAATAGCCCTCTCTTTAGGGCTGATTTATATCGGTAGAATCTGTGAAGGCAATATTATAGTTTTAATGTCACCTCTCAAAAAGTGAGGTCAGACTTTGGATCTGGCTTAAGGGAGAAGACCACATTCCTCACAAGCTTACAAGCAACGGGATAGGGTTTTTCCAAAGTACAGTTAGTGACGTCTCTCTCCTTTAGTGATGAGTGATGCCCAAAAGAAAATGTTATTGCACCTATAGGAAAAAAAAGCTAAAAAAAAAAATGAAGCTCTAGCCAGGTGTGGTGGCTCACGCCTATAATTTCAGCACTTTGGGAGGCTGGGGTGGGTGGATCACCTGAGGTCAGGAGTTTGAGACCAGCCTGCCCAACATGGTGAAACCCTGTCTCTACTAAAAATACAAAAGCACCTGTAATCCCAGCTACTCAGGAGGCTGAGGCAGGAGAATCGCTTGAACCTGGGAGGTAGAAGTTGCTGTGAGCTGAGATAGCACGCCATTGCACTCCAGCCTGGGCGACAAGAGTGAACAGAAATAAAAGAAGCCCCAGTTATCTCATGTTTTAAAAATTTCAGGAGATTCAAAGTTCAAAGTTGAGGGTTGCTAGATTTGTTCTACTATTTATTGAGAACCTACTATTGGCCAAAAATAGTACTAGGCACTTATCATATGTTATCTTATTTAATCATTGCTACAGCCCAATGAGGCAAATTTTGAAATCCTTATTTCATGTGATGTAACTGTGAGAGAGTTTAAGACACTCAAAGTTTTTGAGCTGGCAAATAATACAGAGCTATGACAGTAAAGTCTTACTTCAAATTCTTTATATCAAAATATCTGGCAATTTCCACCAATAGTCATAGTCTTCTATGGCAACTATAGAAAAAAAACAAACAACTCCTGTGGAAGTACAGAAGCAGCGCAAAAGACTCAACCACACTGGCTGACCTGACATCTCAACTGTTTCTAACTGGGGCACTAAAAAGAGGCAATGAACAAATGATGAGGAAGACTAATGAGCATCAAAAATGACGAAGCAAGTATCTTGCTAGTTGAGGGGGTAATACACATGCGCAGAAGCTATAGATAAGAAAGTAGCTAGCCTCAGAGTCGATGAAACAAGACAGCAGTGGGTACAAGATGGATCCAAGGGAGAGAACACAAGGTTAATTAAGGTCCACAAACTTGTCTGCAGAAGCATTCTTTGGATTTGTTATACGGGTGTTGTGATAATGGATTGATGAATAAAAAGGTACAAGATTTGGAGAATACAATCCATAACTAAATGGATATTGAGAGAAACACTTGCAGATTCAATTAATTAAATGAGTTTAGGTGGCCATGCATTTTTTATTAAAATGCCTTTTTGAAGAAATAGAGAGAACTACTTTCTAGAGTCCTTTTGCAAAGTGGCCATATTTTCTGAACTAAGAAAATGCATCTATTGATAATCCTTAAAAATTTATTATTTATTTAAATTATTAACTTTAGTTATAAAAACAAATGAGTGTCCTGTTATGAAAAAAAATACAATATCTGAAATTAATAGAGGGCCTCCTGAAAAATTTGTGACATATAACCTTACAAAATTATAGACACCATACGTTCCTGAAATGTGCAACTTTATGCTATCTGCTTGATAAGCAATGCAACTCAATATATTTTCTTATATTAGAAGAACACTTGCAAAATGTTAGCAGAACTTTTACCCATGGAAAATACTGAAATATATGGTGCTTTTCAACAGTCATCATGAGTAAGTTCAATATTATTTTTTCAAAGAAGGTAGGGTATGACCTGAAGGGTTTATAAAGTTGTTTAGAGTGAAATGGCTAGAACAGACATTTGGCAACTCACTTCATGCACCCTAAATCACCACTTCAGTTTGGAAGTTAACAACTTATCTTTCCAAATGTCCAGGTAAACACCCAGCCATCTTCACATTAAAAAGAATTGGAAGGTTGGCATGACAACTCAGTGAAATGTATAGGAAGCAAAATTGCCTCAGCAAGACACAGACCCGAGATTATTCTGACCGGCAGAGGTTCCTGAAAATTGTTTTCCATGGCAATTTCTTTCTATATCAAGCTATTTTTAAAACCTGTGAGCTAATGTGCCTTGGTATATGTATATGTAAATTTTGTGTTAATTTTGAGGGTCCTACCTGATAATTTTATGTATAAGTTGTATAGATAATTAAAATAAATATAAATACTTATGTACTTAGTAAATACTTAGAAATTATTATTTCTTATAGTGTAAAGTAGTCAGAAACAGTTCATGTGAGGTTACATGGCTGGAATAAAAAGATAAAATGTAAGATGACTAGAAATGGCTTGCCTAATCTTAGCTAGTAAAAGAAGACAGCCATCAGTGCGGAATGACTTAATAGCTGATAAATGGTTTTCTCCAACACTCTCTAGTTCACCCAACTGTCTAAAATTTAATCTTTCATAGAATCATGTACTCATATAATTACCTATGTTCCAAGTGATCTTAGAAATCTACCTCCTTCATTTTACCATGAGAAAATGAAGCTCTAGAGAAATTAAATAAATGTTAATAGGTCATATAATTTGTAGCATATAAAAGTTACTGATTTTTTATCAACTACTATTATTATATTCTGTAGGTGTATGGCAACCACAAAACAGCTATTTGCTAAAATAAGATGTTATATTTATTTTACTCCCTAAATGGCCAACATTATCAACACTATTCTTATTTCTTTTTGCCATTCCTTCTGTTTAATTATATTTAGGTATATTTTACTTATATCTCAAGATCTGACTCAAATTCAACCTGGTTCATTAGGCATTCTATGTCAGCCCTCTCAAGTACTCTCTTTTGTATGAACATCTATATATGTTTGATGATGTCTGTCATTTGCCATTTATCACACATTGCCAGACAGCATTTCTTGAACTGCCAGCTCACAATTTTATTGAACTGCTCTTATGAAGTGGTCTTGTCTTGCCCCCCAATAATTCTAAGATCTCAAAAATTAGAAACAGTGTTTATGGCTTATTTGTGGCTACATGCTTAACATGAGGAAAGGGAGGTTTAGAGATATGAAATTACTCTGGTGGCAATGTACAGACTGAACTGGAAAGGAGCAAAAGTTGATGCAGGGAAGCCAAATAGAAGACTTAATTTATTTACTTGTCAATACCTTTTATATCAACAGGTGATAAATCTAATACAGATCAATAAAGTTCTGGATTGGATAAGAAATTAAATGCAAATGAAATCACAAGAGACTACAAATAAAATTGTACTTAAGCTAGGGAATTGTTGCTAGGTATAAATGCACAGAGATAAAACATAAAGAAAATTCCTGGTAAATGTGAGCATGTAAAAATTTTTGATGAAATGTTTTAATTACCATAAACAACTTAAATGGAAGCAGTTTTGTTTTTTAAATATGTAAACTTTCAAAATGTTAATATCCTGATTAACAAAATGCCTTCAAAATATGCAGTTATACTTCTAGATTATGAGAGAAAAGTTTCAAAGAATATATACAACAAAACTGTACAATAAGAAATGTATGTGGTTAAATAATGAGTGAAAATATTCAGTCTCATGTGTACTTGAATAATCACATTAATATAGCAATATTTAACTGATGGGAATAAATTTTTACAAATTCCCTAGAAGTTAATATTCAAAAGCATTTAAAATGTATACACTGTGTCATCCATTAATTCTAATTCTATGAATTTCTCTTAAGAAAGTAATCACACGTGAACAAAGATTTGAGGACAATAATATTTATGTCAGTATTCTTAATCATATACAAAACTATAAAAACAATCTAGATACTCATTGTTAAAGAATCATTAAATAAGTCAGTATGACTATGTGATGAAATTTTGGGTATCATTATAATCATGTTTTAGAGGAAATATTTAATGGTATGAAAAATTAATACAAAGTTGAGCTAAAAACATTGATATACAAAATTATAGAGAACATTATTCTAAGCATATAGGTGCATGTTCCCAGTGAATACATTTTTACATTAGTCTGTATACTTTTTCATGTTTTCTAAAGCCATATAAGTGAAACTGTTACTTTAATTCTGAGGAATAATAATCACAAATATATTGAATTGATAAATGAAAATCAGTTCTACTGTTGAAAAGCTTATATTTTAATGAATTTAAGCATTCTGTTGAGTCTAACCGAAATAAATATTATAGCTAAGAGTACATTAGGGAGAAACAAAGACAACTGGACTATGTTAAAAAGAAGTTCTTTAAATCTTGCATCTAAAATATTTTTAATAAGAATGTAGGATCCAGGGTTAGTTTCTGTAGCCGTAGCTGGCCTGTGGACCTCTGGCACTTTTGTCACAAGTTTTCTCGGCAACACTTTTTACATATAATGACCTTGATTAGAATTTATATTTACCATGACCTCATCAGTTAATCATTTGTAAACCATTTCTTAAATTATTTTATTGGACCACTGATAAGTCCATATGTTGCTTACAGTTTTTTTAGGTTGCTTCTGAAACAGTAATTTTTTCATCAAATATTGGAAGCAATTTACATTTAGACAGTAGTCACTACTCCTCTCCCTGACCTGCTAATTTATTCTCTACCTGGAACAAGTACTGAATCTCTTGAATATTGTTATTTTGAATTCTTAAACTGCTCACACTTATATTGTATAGATTATCAAAATGGTTACAACTGTGAATAACTGAAATTTTATTTTTGAAACATTTATGTGAATAATTGAAATTTTATTTTTGGAACATTTAATAACTTGATATTTAGATGACTGGACACCCCTTTAAACTATATATTAGATAGAAATTCCTTATTATTTATATAAAGATAAATCATTTGGATTTTGAAAGAAAAAAGTAAGCAATGAAAAATATGTACTAAAGGAAGCAGGTATTAAATAGGCAAGTCTCTTGAGAAAATTTCACAAAATGATGTCAGATTCTGACACTGAAAACATGCTCCCTGCAGTCTTCATGTATATGTCAGACAAGCCTAGCGGCTGCCTTAGTATATTTTCTTATCTTTTCATGCCATTTTTAATCATATAAAATCCAGTACAATATTGGCATATACTAGGTCACAAAGCAAAACATAGAGCATATAAAACACAGACAATCCAGAAAAGACAGAGCCAAAATCTTACCCTGAGATTTGTCTTTTCTATAGGTTTCTGGAAAGCATGCTATAAATTTTCTCAGTAACTAGCCACTGGAGTCATATTTCCAAGCAGCATTTACAGAGTACAAAGCAATGCATGGTAGTTAGAATACACATGAAGAATAACTAGTCTTTTACCTCCACACAATACAGTGTTTGCACTATGAGAGCAATCAAAATAATACTACATTAAGAAGTAAGGGCGAGCAAGAGCGTGAAACTATCAGACAGAATACCAGTGATTCCATAATAGGTTTTATAGTGAGGAAGTGTGGCATGATCATATAGGAAGACACTGATTTGCTAAGGCAAAAGGAACTGCCAACTGATGAAAAAATGAGTGGAGGATGATGACTAAACGTGAAACCAACGAAGGTACTGCATTGCATTCAAATGCTATTTTTTTCCATCCCAAAGAAACTTTATTCCTCCTGAGTTCCAAAGGCAAGAGTTACATTTCAGAGCCAGACAAAAAAGAAAAATCTGACCTGCATAACATTTCAACCTTTTAGAAAAATGCCAAAATACAACTTGCTATAAGAGGAAGTTAGGAAATATTTCACAGTTTAAAATATGGTTAGTGCACAAATCTACCAAAAAAATTCATCTCTGTGGGCTCTATAATCTAATAAGTAACTACAGTATTGTGTTATAATCAGAACCACATTGACAAGGCCAGTTGAGGCAGTAACTGTAATTCTTACAGTGGGTTCTGTGGCAACGGTCCTGCCTACGAAGACAGTTACGTGATTTTACTAAGTACCTTGCTATTCCTTTGACTTTTTCCTATACTCCTCTACTACCTGCCAGATGGCAACCATTCTTCAAGGCCCAGTCCATGTGTCATATCCTCTCTGAAGACTTCCCTCAAGACAAGCAGGATGAATTAATCATCCTACTCCCCTGCTTCTGTAATACCACCTGCCCATGTCTCCCTGTCTCCGTTTGTAATCCCTATGATACTGTTACTCTTCAATGAACTTAATAACCATACTCATCAGTGCGTGTCCAATGTCAATATGCAATTTGCCAAACTCTGTGCTAACAATTAACAGCTATTTGGTAACAAGAATGATTACAAGTTTCAAATGGGCTATCAAATGACTAAATGGGTAAATCTTAAAGATCTTGTTTCTCCAAATCTGTTCAAACTAGGCATCAGTCTAGCTTCCACCCATTCTGTCTGGCTGCCCAAGGAGGAAATTTGGACTCTGGGCATTTTGAAGCCCCTCTCAATGTGAGAAGCTGTGGGTGAGGCTGAGTGGGTCAGAAGGCACAGAGGACAGCTCAAATGAGTAGCCTGGGAAAAAGCAGCAGGGCAAACAGGTGGGAGGAGAAACTTTTCAATGAGAGATAAGTCCAAGAGGGCCTGTAACACTAGTTTAAGTCTATTTAAATAAAACATGGTCAATCTCCATTAAAATGTTGGAATATACAATGAAGGAGACAAGCAAAGGCAATGGATATAAATAATTGCTATTTTTTTTATTAGGTGAAGGATACGTATCAGGTCTCTTGTGGTTTCAGGAATCACCCCCTGGCCTTGCATGTAGTAGCAACATAATAATTGACGGCTTGCATCCTTTTTCTGTGGAAAACTCAGAGCGGTGGAAAGTATGTGAGATTAGGTGTCAAAAGAATATTTGATTTCTAGCTCTAGTAGTAAAATGACTTTAGAAAATTTGCCTATCTGCTCTCATCCACACTTGAAACATTTTCACATGAACACTACTATCCAGCTCCAGCGGTTGTTTGAGGATTCAACGAGGTACAACATGAAAGTGACTTAGCACAATGCTGGTGTGTATACTGGGCTCAACACCGTTTTCCTTCTTCACTACCCCTTTTGTTCCTTTATTTCATCCATTGAAATCTGTATTTATTTATTTTACTAACTTGATATCTGCACATGCTTCAGGAAAGAGAATGATTTAACTTGTTCTCTACATAAGTAGATGAGCATGATCTTAAAGCTTTTCAAAATAAACTTATTACATTATGAAAAAAATTTTGATGATACATGAATCGGAGTTGGGCCTACAGAAGGATTTCAGTAAATGTTCATTGATTGGCTAACATGGCATGGTTTGAGAAAAGAGCAGACATATGAGACAAATAAAACATGTATCTGGGCTGGGCACAGTGGCTCACACCTGTAATCCCAGCACTTTGGGAGGCCAAGGTGGGTAGATCACCTGAAGTCAGGAGTTCGAGACCACCCTGGCCAACATGGCAAAACCCCATCTCTACTAAAAATACAAAAAAATTAACCAGGCGTGGTGGTGGGTGCCTGTAATCCCAGCTACTTAGAAGGCTGAGGCAGGAGAATTGCTTGAACCTGGGAGGCTGAGGCTGCAGTGAGCTGAGACCATGTCATTGCACTCCAGCCTGGGTGACAGAGAGAGACTCAGTGTCAAAAAAAAAAAGTATTCATCACCCATATTATTTTTGTGTGATTGCTCTTGATGCAATCTCTTGAAAGCGACTTTCTTATCTCCATGTCTTTCATACATTTTACATAAAAGCCTCAAATCTTAAGGAAACTTTTTAAACATTTCCAAGACTAAATACATAATCTCCTCCAAAGAGCTTCAATTTTGAAATACATACAAAACCATTATAAAATTCATTTATTACTCCATGTTTGACTCCGTGACATCATCTTTATATCCCTGGTCTCTTTTCTCAACTTCTAATTTAATTTCTCTTAAATCATGTTCTTTAATTTTCCCTTTCTTCTCAAATCAATTACCACTATCAGCCTCAGTTCTTATCACCTTCTTTTAAGAATATTTTTCAATTATTTCTTCATTTATATAATTTACCAAATATTTATTGATTTTTGTATTGCAGGCCAGGCCCACTTCTGGCTGTTGAGAAAACAACAAAGAATAAGATAAACGTAAGTTCTGTCATCAGAGAATTGTACAAAAATATGATTGCAGCAAGATAAACAGACAGATATATGCACATTTATGCTATAAAAACATAACATACAGAGTAGTAAAGGAGAGGGAGATGGTGGAGCCACTTTAGATAGACTGAACAAGGAAAATTATTTGAGGAGATGAGTTTTGAGTTCAGACATGAAGAGAATGGCCCAAGAGGAAATTACTGGGCTAGATGAGATTGGAGGAAAGGGATTTATCCTTCTGGTTCTCTTTAATTGATGTAGCCTCCGGCTGGCTAGAGTTTCTCCCTCCCTTAATCTCTTCGTGGCTAATGGTGACAACTCTGCTGCTTCTACTAGCTCCAGGTACCTGAACTATCTCTTGGGGCTTCCCCAGTCCTCACCCCTACCTTTGTAATTAGTCACTTTGTAAATAAAATCTCCTCAAATTATCCTAATTTGAGTGTGCCATCTGTTTCCTGCTGACTCCCTGAGGAACTGAGTAATTTGTACTGAAGTGGCTTTAGGAAAGAGGCCTTCAATATTGGATTCTAGTATGGTGTTAGTCATATATTTGAGCACTGCGGGATAACCTTCTCGCTGGGTGAGGGAGGTGATGAATGTGACACAGGTGGGACACAGGTAATCTAGGCTGTGTGATGGTGTCATGATTACTCAAATTATCACTGGGGGCAGCATGAGATGAAATGCAGATGGAAAGAACAAGGAGATCAAAGATCTGAGTTACTTAGCTGTTAACACAATAATAATGATTATGGAAATCTCCTGGCTTCTCCTACTGTACTTAAAGAATGTACATTAAGTGACACGAGTTATTGTTGATCCTTCTCAGGACTTAGTCCCACTCATTGCCTCCAGACTTACAGGAAACTTAAAGAAAAGTAAGCCTACTTGGAAGCAAATAGTTGATCATTTAAAGGATTCTAAAAAATATTGCTAATCAGTATTGGTGGGAACCTGGGAAGTGGATTCTCTGGGTGTCATACCAAGAGACAGAAAATATAAGACTCAGTGCAGCAATATCCATTGATATTACGTGTTTGTATTGATGCTGGTGTAAACAAACCTAGTGTGCTGCCAGTTGTATAAAACTATGGCACATAAAATTACGTATATTGCCTAATCCAGAATAATGATGATAAACAACACCAGGAGCTATTTCAGAAGAAGGCATTGCTACCATAGCACATGGAAGTTCCATTAAGCATTATTGCCCATGGAGATCTTCCAATGAGAAAAAAATGTGGAGGTGGAAGATGCTGATATTGATGGTCCTGACTCTGTGAAGGCCCAGGCTAATAACGTGCGTTTGTGTCTCAGTTTTAAACAAATATTTAAGAAGGTTAAACAAAATAGAATAAAAGCTTAAAGAATGAGAATATAAGAAAAAATACTTTGTACAATTGTAAACAGTGTTTACAATTTGTGTTACATAGCATTATCACAAAAGAGTCAGAAGTTTTTTTTAAAAGTTTGTACAGTAAAAAATATTACAGTAATCTAAGGACAATTTATTATTGGAGAAAAAATATTTTTTATAAATTCAGTGTACCCTAAAGCATACAGTACTTATAATAAAGTCTACAGTAGTGTAAAGTAACATCCATGGCCTTCACATCCACTCACCACTCACTCCTTGACTTACCCAGAGCAAATTGTCCTGCAAACTCCATTCCTAAGTGTTCTAGGCAGAAATATCATTTTTTATGTTTTATATTATATTTTTATTGTATTTTTAAATTTTAGGTACACAAATACCATTATGTTCCAACTGCCTACAGTATTCAGTACAGTAACATACAGTATAGGTTTTATAGACTAGGAGTAACAGGCTATACTGTATAGCTTAGGTATATAGTAGGCTTTACAATCTACGTTTGTGTCAGTATACCATCTTTGCTGGATAAGGGGAACACAAAATAACATATCCCTGTCATTAAAGGACACATGACTATTAGCAAAACAGCTCCTGGCTTGCTACACCTGATAGAAACTAAGAGTGGCAGACTTTGAGATACCAAGTGACTACAGAATTTATATTTAAAATCATGAACCGAGTAATATAGAATCTACCAAATCATATAATTATATATGCACAATAGCATTTCAATGTAAAATAGAAGTGCTTTCTATGTAAGATAGGCCTGAGCATGTCCAAAAGTCAAGAGGTATTGGTAGAGGTGGCTCCTTCTATAAGCTCTGAGAAGAAACTATCTCATGTGTCTCTCCTAAGTTTCTTGTGGCTTTCAGCAATCCTTGGTGTCCTTGGCTTCTGGGTGTCATTCAATTCCCTGGCTTCATCTTCACATCTCCTTCTCTGTGTCTTGGTGTGTCATTTTCTGTCTCTCATAAGAATGTTGCTGTTATATTTAGAACCTACCCTAATTCAGTATGATATCCTTTTGTTCCTTTTCCAATTACATCTGCAAAGACCCTATTACCAAGTAAGGTCACATTCCATGTGTACATAAATTGTGAGGGGATGCTATGAGCCTACTATATCACATATTCAGAAGGAACATATTTAATGGCAAATAAAGTGCATCAATGAACCCAATTCTATGGAACACACTGGTTACTACAGGCCCCATCATTCACAGACATCTAGCTTGATAGAATGGTGGAATAGTCTCACAGTACTGACTAATGGGCAGGGAGTTCTGCTTTTTTCAAGGGATTGTTTCTGATTTCCAGCAGCTTCATCTACTCACCTAAATGGAAATCACTGACAACAAACAGAGTATTAATCCTTATAGTTAAATTTTTGTCTTTAACATAAATAAAATCAAATGATAGCTT
This sequence comes from Aotus nancymaae, assembly GCF_030222135.1. Lineage (NCBI taxonomy): Eukaryota > Metazoa > Chordata > Mammalia > Primates > Aotidae > Aotus > Aotus nancymaae. The sequence goes on from NW_026988442.1 coordinate 82,349,645, forward strand.
AATTCCTAGGAAATAAATGAGGTCTCTCCAAGTGAAAAGAAATGTAAATAAGAAAGGTAAAGGATAATAAAGGTAACAAATAAGGGCAGAGATAGAGGAGCTGGAATTGGACTCACAAAGGCAATATAATGGGCAGGGTAATAAAATGATGGAATAAAGTATTAGACATGAACAGGGATTGTTGGGGCCACAAAATATAAAGCTAAGGACTTCTTATGTGTTAACCTGTCACCTGTAAAGTAAGAGAAGTGGGAATAGAGTGATAGTTCATGTATTTATTACTGCCATATTCCTGCCTCCCCCAACCCCATGGTAGGGGTTAACTGCCAAAGTATGGATACACATGTAAATGTTCTTCACCATAATTATTTTAATATACAGAGTTATCAATTCTTTCCATAGTTTTTACTCAGAGATTGTATAATAGTTAAAATCCAAAATCCAACAAAAGTAGTTTTGTTCCCAGCAATGACTATCCTTATCTTTCAAAATGAAACAAGTTAGACAAAATAATAATACAAATCTGGCTGAAACCACTGAACAACTTCCAAGGCAGCGAGAACTCCTGATTTTAAGGAACAAGTTTCCAGAGATGTGAGCTAGACATCTGGGGCCGCTCATCCCTGAGGGCATTTACCAATTTGAAAGGGGTGGCTGGAGGACTGGAAGCTCTCCAGAGCTTTCAGCTGAGTAACAGGGTTAGAGGTACAAATGCTAGGTTACAGTGCTGGCTGATGATGAGTAGCCCTAGTAATCAAACCAGGATATCAGTGGGGTCCCCAAAGTTCTGATTCCTAACAGCAGACTGCAATAGAAATTAACAAGCCCTCAAATGAACTGAGGTCCAGCTTTTAAACACTTCAATTGTTGATTTTATTAATATAATCACAGCACACAATAGAGAACATGGATACAGATCACATACATATGAACAATGATTTACGAAAAATATTGCACTGAAGAGCAGTGGGCAAGGCATGAACTTTTTGATAAATGGTGATGGATTCACTGAATATCCATATTAAAAAATTAATATTGACTCCTAACCATATTGTACCCCCAAATTAATTTCAGATAGTGTTAATTTAAATGTAAAAACTGAAACAAGAAAATTTCTAGAAAAAAATTAGAAAAATATCTGTATAACCTTGAATTCGGAAAAGATTTCTTAAGACAAGAAAAAAGGCACTAACTATAGATGAAAAGATTGATAAATTGGACTGCATTATAATAAAGAAATCTGTTCATTCATAAACATCAAGAGTGAAAAGTAAGACATAGGGTTAAAGATATTTGTAATACATGAGAAAAATAGTTACTTGTATAACCTATTAACTACTCCTACAAATCAGTAAGAACGTTTAATCACACAACTCAATAGAAAAAAAGCAAGAATCATGAACAGGCATTTCTAAATTGTCAAAAAACTTAAGATAAAGAGTTCAATCTTATTGATAATCAGGTAAATTAAAATTAAATCATAAAGAGATACTACTAATACCTGCTCATATGACTAAAATAAGGTGCAAAATTCACATTAGGGAAAGGTAATTAGAGCTCTCACATGCTATTGAGAGTAATGAAAATTGGCATGAACACCTGGTAGTAACTAATAAAGTGAATATATGCATATACTTTGTTCTTGCAATTTTACTTTTAAGTGTATATCCAACAGAAATTCATCCATGTGCACACCAATGATATGCACGAGATTGTTGGTAGAGGTTTTATTTATAATAGCCCTGTTACTGGTAAAATTGTGCCCCCTCAAAAGATACGTGAAAATGCTAACCCACAAAATATGACCTTTTTTGGAAATAGGATTCTTAAAAATATAATTAATTAAAATGAGATCTTACTGGAGTGGGGTGGGTTCTTCATTCAGTATTATGGCTGGCGTCCTTATGAAACAGGGAAACACACAGGGAGAAAACGGTTGTGACTATGGAGGCAAAGACTGGAATGATCCACTTACAATGCAAGGAATGTTGGGGATTGCCAGCAAACACCAGAAGCTAGAAGAGGTTAGGAAAGCTTCTCCTCTACAGGTTTCATAGGGAGTATAGTCCTGTCATTACCTTGATTTCAGACTTCTGTTAACCAGAACTTTGGACAATAAATTTCTGTTGTTTTAAGACATAATTTGTAGTTCTTTGTTAAAGGAGTCCTAGGAGTCTAATTTAAGCCCCCAAATGAAAATAACTCAAATATCTATCAAGAATACAACAGATACATTATTACACATTAGAAAAATAGAATACTATGCAACAATAAAAATAAATGAAATTCTGTGACATGCACAACCAACCATGAATTTCACTCTGATTTCATTTAAAGACAAAAGAAAATATAACGATGAATACAGGGCACCAGGGTGACTTCTGGTGTTCCATTTCTTACACTGCATGAGGATTATATAGATGCATTCACTTTATGGTAATTCATTGCATACTTTTTTACACTTTTGTATATTTATATTATAATTCTTTAATAGGTTGGCAAATAATCTCAATGGCATATTTGAAATTTAATTCTTTAAAGTATAGAAAATTTTTAAAAACTTGACACAAAGTAAGACAAGTGTATTTAATTATGTCTTTCCTGAGAGTCTTATTCTTGTGATGCTACTACTGATATTTTACAGTCATTCTACTGAAGTAATAGAAGATAGTTTTGCGGTAGTAGTGAAGCATTTACTCTATGGGTTAGTCCATCTTCAGAACATACTGCCCATAATTCCTACTTCTAAGTCTAAATAAAGGCCTCAGTCTTCCACACAGAAGTTATTGTTCTTTTGAAGTGTGGCTTACCTACCTGAGCCTACATGCTAGACTGTGACCCTCCAAAGAAAAGCAGAGGCTAACACAGTTTAAATTATTATTATTTACATACTGCAGGATTTCATTTATGTGGCATTCTGGAAACAGCAAAACAATAGAAACAAAGCAGATGATTGCTTGCCGGAGCCTGTGGACAGGGAGGAACTGAATATAAGGAGGCTTGAGGGAACATGTTAGGGTGATGAAAATGCTTCTTATCTTGATTGTGGCAGTGGATATATGCATATGTTTGTCAAAACTCAAAGAAACGTACACCTCAGTGAAAAAGAGTGTGAGAGGGTTGATGACAACCAAGAAGTACCCAGAGAGGCCATAGAAGAATGTCTGCTAGAAGCAGGGTTTCCCTGGCTGAAAGGAGGTGCATTGGTTGAGGCTTTATTGCACTAGCCACGGCTGCTGATGATGTAGTTGCTTTATCCATTATGGCCACTGACGCTTGCAATCACCAGCTTTTTAAGAACGTCCCTCAGTTTAAACTACTGAAATCATTTACAAGTTTGGGAAAAATGTCTCTAAATAAAACTTAGTAATAGCTACAACTTAAACAGTCCTGAAATAATTAAAAGGTCCTCTAAAGACTGTAAGGAAGGAAGTTCTGAGCATGTTGAGGGGATTGGTAATAGGGCTGTTGTTAAGAGCAGAGTCTAGAGTCACTTTTGTTTGGATTCAGATTACTCTTCCACCGTTCAATAGCTGGATAAATTTAGGCAAACTATTTAATACTTGACTGTTTCTTAATAGTAAAAAAATCCTCCTAGCAAAACTATGAAACATATGATTCTATTTAATATGAAGAAACAGCAACACGCAGGCTAAGACAAAGGAAAAACTTTAGGGTAAGGACAAAAGAGCAAAGTTAGGCTAAGACAGATAAATAAAGATAATCAGGTCACACAGCAAATTGTGCTGACACAGTTGAGACAGTTAAAATCTGATTTCAGAGCAATCTGAATCCGAAATGTGACCCTGCCATATTGTCATGCTGGATGCAACTTACATATTACCTCCTATGACATGCTTTCCCTTGATTACCCAAATTTAAACTCCCTAAATACTATGCACACTTCTATCATAGTGCTCATCACACAATTTTGTTATTTATCTGTAACCATCTGTTACAGACACTGCAGATAGACATCAACATCTCTCTGTAAATCCCAATAAACCAAGAGATTCTCTGGACTAGAGATCTTTTATACCTACATTCTGCATCTTCAGCATTGTGCCTGCACAAAATCAATGGTCAAAAGAGATGGAAAAAGTAAACATAGTTGGATGACTTACCAGATGTCTAAAAATCAAAATATACATTCTATGAATTAAAACATACACAACTCTTGTCATTATGCCATGTTTCTAAAAGCCCTACGAACTAATCCCTTATATGTGAAAATATTTATCCTGACAAGTATTTTGATTGTATGATGCCTTTTGTTTCAGACCAAGTACTCACTGTCAGAAGAGATAAGCCACAATTGTTACAAATTTCCAACAAATCCAAAGAAGAAAATAATATGTGGAACACTATATGATAAACTTCCATATTTTTAAAGACTGTTTTTAAATCATAGAGAAAAGATGAAATGTATACTTTTTAGCGGGTTGTGGAAAGGAGTATGGCTTCTAATCTGGTCTGTTTACACAGTAATCAAATACATTTTTGAGGTCCAGTGTGTTGGAACTGTAAAGTCTTTTCAATGTGAGAGAAAAATATTATATTACAATCAAAAGAAATGAAGGGACTAATCCTGGAAATCCATATAGTTCTGCATTTTTTGTGGTTCCTAAACAATGGATTCATTTTATTTTTAAATTTGTAACTTGGTTCTTTTATAACAAACTCTAATTTTCACAATAATGCAAACAACTTTGATAATGCTCCCTTCCTTACAGCTCTCATTATTACAATATGATACAAAGTATTTCTTCAAATTTTCTATAACTGAACAATTATCCAAGTTGATAATTTAGTAGTTAATAGGTAACTAAAACTACCCTAAATGTTAAAATAGTTCATTAATTCTAGTCTAATATCATTGCAGTCTTTCTGCTCTATCCAAGTTCTTGTCTCACAACCAGGAAGAATTAGGTGGGCAGACACCGGAGAGTGAGTGGAGTAAAATTTAAGTGAAAAGAAAGCCCTCAGGGAAGAGAGAGATCCTGAAAGCAGGTTGCCAGTTGCCCCCTTCACAGCTGAATACAGCACTTAAGGTGCAAATTTCTGGAAGCTCCACCCTATCTGTCCAGTACACATGCAAGTCCTTAGTCTAAGCTGCTCCATATTGATTTATTTCCCTTATTGCACATGTGTCAGAGAACAGAAATTTCCACTGTGGGCATGTTTAGGCAAGGTCCCTGTGCAAGTTTCTTTATCTGTGAAAAACACCTGGTGTAAGCACTTGTGGGATGGGTCAGAGGTTCTCTGGGATGCTTCTTTTACTGTTTGCCTAAAGCAACCTGGCTAACTCCTCTCAATATGAACTTTCTCTCCCTTAAAGTTATATTAGATAACAGCAGTGATGTGTTACATAATGACAGGGGTATGTTCTAAGAAATGTGTCCTTAGGATATTTCATTGTTCTGTGAAAATAAGATTGTACTTACACAAACCTAGATGGTACAGCCTACTACACACCTAGACCACATACTATAGCCTATTGCTCCTGAGCTACAAACCTGTACATTATGTTATTATATTGAATACTGTAGGCAATTGTAAGCAATAGCGTTTGTGTATCTAAACATAGGAAAGATGCAGTGAAAATATGATAGAAAGTATAACAAATGATACACCTATATAGGGCACTTACCACTAAGGGAGCTTGCAGGATTAAATGTTTCTCTGGGTGAGTGGGTAAGTGAGGGAGTGAGGCAGTGAGGGAGTAAGTGAGTAGTGAGTGAATGTGAAGGCCTAGGACATAACTGTATACTACTATAGACTTTATAAACACTGTACACTTAGCCTACACTACATTCATTTTAAATATTTTCTTTCTTCAATAATAAATTACATTAGCTTACTGTAACCTTTTATTTTACAAACTTTCCATTTTTAAAAAATGTTTTGGCTCTATTGTAACAGCTTAAATCAGAAAAACATTGTACAGCTTTAAAAATACTTTGTTTCTTTGCATAATTATTCTATAAATTTTATTTATTTTAACTTAATAAACTTTTTTAAAACACTAAGATGAAAACACACACGTTAGCCTAGGCCTATACAGGGTTGGGATTTTTCAATATCACCGTCTTCCACCTCCACATCCTGTCCCATTGTAGGGACATAAGGGAAAATAACACTTACGGAGCTGTCATCTCCTGTGATAGTAATAATTTCTTCGGAAATATCTCCTGAAGTACCTGCCTGATGCTATTTTACAGTTAATTTTTTTTTAAGTAGAAGGAGTACACTTTACTATTTTGAAATAATAATTACACCCATACAAGACAACGATCCATTTCCTTCACTCAGTGTTTTGACATATGCAATTTGTTGATCATATTTCTCCAGGATTTGTATTACTCAACAAAATCACTCTAACGATAAAAAGTATAGTATAGTAAATAGATAACTCATTAACATAGTCATTTACTATCATTATCATGTATTATGTACCGTATGTAATTGTATGTACTATATTTTTATATGATTGGCAGTGAAGTAGGTTTGTTTACACCAGCATCACCACAAACACAAGAGAAATGCATTTTGCTATGACATTAGGATGGCTGAGATGTCACTAGGCAATAGGAAATGTTTAGCTTGATTATAATAGATGGGACTATTGCTGAATATGCAGTGTGTCATTTACTAAAACATTGTTATGTGATGCATGACTTAAATTAAAACAGTTTCATTTCAGCCCTGCACCAGATTTTCAGATTCTCCAAAGTTAAAATGATAGGATCACTGATCTAAACACTTCTAAATCCACCCATTCTTCAAACCATTTTAAAATCACTTTAATCAGCTAGTATCTGAAATAAATTATAAATATTATAAACATGAATATGCCAATAAATTGTTAGGAAATTTTTGGCTATGTACTCAGTTTTTCATATCATCATCAATTAAAATTCATTTATAGAAAAATAAAATTAAATATCATGACATTAAGATCAACTTAGTTACTAACATAACAGTAAAGCCTCTCCCTTTTTAGCATAGAAGTCTCAGTCTTGGTACAAGTTGAATATGTTTTCAATATTAAATATTTAATAATAATAAAGGACATAGCAAGTAGGAAACTCACAACTTGTTTAATTTAGAAAAAGTTGCTAGAGTCACTACTTTAATTAAGAAATCCAGATGGCTCCAGATTTAAGGCATGAAGCGTGCTGCTACCTTGAGAGGTGGTGTCTTGGATAAGCTTCCTCTCTTAAAATCATCACAGATGTTCTCTACTAGAGAAAAACAGCCATAGAACATAATCAATGTCTTACGAGAAATTCAATTTCTGAAGGTAAGTTCTATTAAGTTCTTGGGATAGTCTTGATATTATTATTAACTTACAGGGCATAATTTTAATATTATCTGGCATGTGATTTAATTGTTCAAGAACAATGATTTCTATTGTCCCCCAATTTTTTTATTAGCCTATTTTTTCAAATGCATTTCAGCACTGCAGAGTCTAATCCTTTTGAAATAGTAATGATATCCCTAGAAGACAATGATCCATTTCCTCCTCCTGGTGTTTTGGCATATGCAATTTGTTGATCATATTTCTCCAAGATTTATATTAGATAACTGCAAAAAATGTCAATTGTTCAGTCTTTCCCAATTAAATCTGCAGAACCTAGCCCCTGTACTGATGCTTACAATCTACATACAAAGTTACAAAATACTAGGAGGAACTCAAACAAAATGATCTCTAGGCTATTAGCTGTTGGGTTTATTGTTGCGGTTGTGATTGTTAATTGTGGTTTTGTTAACTTTGTTTTGTCTTTGCTATTACCATCAGTGACTGAGAGTGCCAAAAGTGTCCCCACAGTTATGAATACAAAATTTTAAAAGCAAAATTCCTGCCTGGGGTTTTCACTCCATCTACTTTTAAGCTTCAAAATCTCTTGGCTTTGCCTCTGTATTTAACCCCGGACGTGATGACAGAGCTCAATTATTCTGGTTTTCTCTCCCATGTCCCCAGGGACATAATTTGTACTTTCCCAGTGTTTCTATCTGCAGAAACATCAAAATCAGCTGCAGAGACCTCACCCCTGCACTGGCAATTGTAGCCTGCAATTAACCCCTTCACCTCAGTGGGTGTTCTAATGAACTTTTTATTTTCCTGTCACTTGTGTTATTTTATTTTCCCATCACAAACTGAACTGTTTTTCTGATGTATACATAATTTAGTGCACTCCAATTATAGCTCATTTGGAAAATGTGACTATATTCTTCATAGCATCTTTTATAGATTTAAATAATTTAATTTTTAAAATTAAAAAGCTCCCTAAAAGAATATTAAAATGAATCAAGTTCTTCACAATGATTTGAGAATAAAAATATGAACAATAAAAATGGCATACAGTGATAACAGACACCATCCTGTAGACAGTGAAAGTTTTCATATGCTAGAGTAGGATAAGGACTAGAACACTTGACATTCAGTCTTTTGTAATCTAATTCTAGTCTTTCCTCTACTAGTAAATAATGTGAAACATTGAGCTAATTATTTTAGCATCTCCAGGCTTTAATTTTTCCCAATTGTCATATGAGAAATTGAAGTAAATTATTTGCAAGTTTTTTTTCTAGTTTTCCAAGATATATTGTCTTATACTCATAAGTATATATTAAGGTGACCCTCATGATAATGGTGATCTAATTGCACTAGTTTCTAATGCAGTAAGAAACATTCACTGTTAATTAATGTTAGGTAAATGAGATTGTTTCTAGAAACGTAGAACAACAAATGTAGGAATCAAGCAATAAACATTCCTTGGTAAATGTATTGATATACTAATATATTTACAAACTAAAAACAAAAAGTAATTATAGCTGTAAGCTCAAGCAAAAATGAATATAGAGCATAATGAATCATAAAGTCTGTAACATTAACTTTAGAGACCCTAGTCTACTTTTTTTTTCTTCATTCTGTATCTCTTCCTTCCATGTCCCTGAGGCAACCAGGTCTCTGATACATTTAGTAATATTTACACAATTATACTCTGATTCAGGAAAAAAACATGATGAAATCAGTTACACTATTATTCAAACATCAGATGCTATCTTATGTACTTCTGCTTTAAGGGTTTTTTGAATTTTAAAGTTGTCAAATATATAAAGAAATTCTACTCTTAGTTACAACCCCTGAAAAATTCTTAAACATAGGCATAGATGTCATATAAGAAAATGTTCAAGGAGCCATTGTTACAATCAACACTGTAAGCAATTTGTCAATGAACAGTAGAAAGGCTAAATTGCAACACAGCCATACAACGGAACACCAAACGAAGGTGAAATAAATGAGAAAAAGCACATATATCAATATAGATGACTCACAAATATAATATTGAATCAAATAAAAAAGCAAGTTAAAATAGTTTTATAAAACAATATACTATTAAGGTTTAAAAACATGTACAGTAATATAATATGATGGAAACTACATATTCTATTATATATATATATACATATATATATATATGCAGACTTTAATCCATGAAATGCATATGGAAATATATCTATATAAATTTTAAACACATGCAAAATCAAACTATTTGCATACAGAGAAAGCAGGAGACATCTAAGAATACATCAATTTATGTCTATCTCTTAATATTCTATAGTTTCAGTATGAATTAGGATTACAGAATGTTAAGACATAGACTAAGATTTTTCCATCTTAATCTATAGATACAGACAAAAAGATAGATAAGTAGATGACAGATACATGATAGAAAGGAAAATGTCAAACTGATGAAATGCTTAAAGTCTTATCAGATGAAAGGGCAAGGGATGAGAAATCAACACAGTTCTGGTACATAGACATCTTCAAATTTTTTTTAAAATAATACATTGTGGTTTACTATATTTTATATCTCTTCATATGCCTGAAATGTCCTCAATATTTATAAATTTTCAAGATCATGCAAAGTATTTATATTTTAAGCATTTCCCCTAGAGAAGTCAAGGTGGGGAGGTCGCCCTAATTCATATGCTGTTTGATGAAAAGATTGCCATCTACGAAGGCATGGCCAACTCTGCTACTTGTGTTTTGTGTAATACTGGGTATACGGTGGGGGAAGAAAATGTTTACAAATGAATAAAGAATATCATAAATAACTTTTCCTAGTTAGATTCTCACTTTAAAACCGATAGGCAAATATACCAGCTGATACTCCTCAAGATGTGTTGACTGATGTTTTTTTCTATCAGACAATATTTTATATTTCCTATATTTTTCCTATTTTTATAACAATAAAAATATGTTACCTTTTTGGCCTGGCATAGTGGCTTACATCTGTAATACCAGCACTTTGGGAGGTTGAGACATATACATATATGTGTGTATATATGTGTATATACACATATACATATATGTGTGCATGTATATGTGTATATGTATATATGTATATATATGTATATACATATACACATACATACACATATATACACACACACAGTTATATATACACATACATGTATATGTATGCATATATATGGTTATATATACACACATATCTATGTAAACATGTTATTTTTAGTTGAAAAAGTATAAGGTGGCAATAAAGATATCACTGAATCTTATATAAAGAATTTATAAGTATTCAATATTACCGGTGTGAATATATAGTATCAATCTTGATTTCTGTCCATTTTTTTTTTTACATCATCGATTGAATGGAAAATATTACTTCTTTTTATTCAGGGTTTTGAATTCATTCAAAATAACAGCAATTATTATATCCTGAGTTTTATTTTTGTTATTAAGCTTTAGGATTACCAGGCTCTGAGCACTAGATTTAATATATGACTATTTTTAACCAAAGGATTTCCCTATCCTTATCAAGGTATCCACGAAGTCCCAAAGCACTATACCTAGAACATATAGCATGATTCTGTACAAATAATTTTTAATATATAATAATGGATTGATTATGAATTTGTACTCTTATACTCTAATCAAATAAAATCTAATGCAATTTAAATTATATAACTTTCTTTAAAATCTAATTTGTGTTAGGATGAAAGAGAAGTGGAGTTTAAATAATACATGTAACTGTGTTAATGTTCAGAAGGAGAAAGTTTTGCAGATTTTACAAGAGAGAAATGATACAAACTTTAAGTCATGAACAGCAGGAATGGAGCATGAATAAGTTAATATATTTCATTATGTTGCAATGATTAAAAAATACCTTTGGAATGAAATACAAAGAAAAGCTTTTCTTGTTATCCACATCATTCTATTTTCCTTTCCTTTGTTTTCTAGGTATAATCACAAGAATCACAGTATGAATTTCAACAGATATAAAAACAAGATTAGCTTGTCAAGTAATGCTTGAAAGAAACTTGCTTTGGCAACAGATCTTATAAAAAAAAAAGTTTTGGAATTTTTAATTAACAAGATAAGTCTGAACAAATACAGCTTTTAAGAAGCTAGGGAAATCCGCAGCGGCAATAAGGGAATTCGAGCTCTAGAGCATCCACATTAACTGAAATTTTCTGTCCAGTACCTGTTGAAATATATGAAGAAACACCTGACACACTGGAACAATTTGCAAGTCCAGAAGAGGGTGCTCATGATGAGAGCATCTAATCATTATACTGTGAAGAGTGAACTTAGGAAAGAGCTTGTGATAACTGGCTTAGACAAAACTAAGTTAATTATAACAATTACCTTCAGTATTTGAATGGCTGCCAGTGTGTTTGTTGTGTTCTGCTTCACAAATAACAACATCAAAAGTTGGTGGAAGTAATAGCCTTCAACTCACAGTATGTGTGGTGAGTTGAATTTTTGTTCCAATTCTCCATTATCGATGTGTCCACACACCCTGTGAGATCTGGCAGGTCCTGTCACTAGAGGCAGGGTATATCTTCCCTGCCTTACTGATTTTGAGCTTGTGTGGCCAATGAAATCTGAGTGGATCTGACACTCCGCTAGTTTAGATCTTAGGCCTGAAGTGGTGTGTTTCTGTTTGCTTCTGTTATTCTTCTACTACTGACTGGTATGTGAAGTTGCCACTGATGGAAAGAGAAGATAACCTGGGGGATCCTCAAACCAAACCTAGAACTTGGAGCCAAATCCAATCACTCAGGCTAGTCTTCATGTTAATTGACAATAAAAGCTCTAAGATCCATTTTTGCCTTCAGTGATGTTTTTTTGGGTAATTCCAATTACACATTTTTACCTGGTCAATGTAGTCCTATTACACATACTAGATAGTATAAGATTATTTGGGTATTGTCATTTTAAGCAAAAGGCAATTGATTTAATAAAAATGCATTCTCAGCATGTTTATAACAAGGCATTTGACAAGACATATTCAAATCTCTTCCTTGACCTTCACTGTATCTTTGATTTGTTTTCTCAACTAAATTACTGACCCTTATATCGTGTTTCCAGTGCCAATTATATTATTTTCAATTGGCTAGTATCAAAAATTATTATAGACTAATATGGGTTTAAATTTCAGATTAGATTGATGTAGATGAATAGATTCCAGACATTACTTGATTTTATTATTATTCATATTAATAGACAGTACAATGCCTAACTGCTATCAACCTGTACTAAATTTTAGGGCTGGCCACAATGGCTTATGCCCACAATCACAGCACTTTTGGAGGCCAATGAGGGAAGATCATTTGAGCCCAGGAGTTTGAGACCAGCCTGGGCAACATAGTGAGACCCTATCTCTACAAAAATAATAATAATAATTAATAATATAGAGTTCAGTGTTGCAGATGAGGAAATCACTGTTGAACCACTTGGGATTTTTAAATGATTTGCCTAAATTCACATAACTGGTAATAAAAGAATCAAAATTCAAATCCTTCCAGGCTGACATCAGAACCTTACTCTTAACCAACAAACTCTACTGCTTTCATAATATGAGATATGAGACCATATGCTTTTATTTTATAACAGTATCAAGACATCTGCCTTGCCAACTAACTAGACTTAAATTGAAATGTGAAACTAGCATTAAAGGATGGGTTTGTCAGGACTGGAGCAAAGCTCAGGGATATACCACTTAAGCACAGGATGAATGTGCTATTGTACCCAGTATTAATATTTTCAAAATGATGAATAAATTACTTTTCTCAGGTCTTGAAATAAGTGATAATGTCAAAATATTTTCAGTAATTACAAACAAAAATGTATCCATTTTTAAGATGTATTTTTTCTGGCTAATACAGGAATTTAGTTTATGTCTATGTAATATACTGAGTCTAAAAATGCTATCCTTATGATACTGTTTTCTATGAGCTTACCATGTACTGTCATTATGAATCATTTTTAATAAGATAAATACATCTTAATGATAATGATCCTGTTTTTAATGTAATCGATACAGTTAAGCATTTAAGATGCATTATGTTGTTTGACTTTCATAAAAATCTTTTGAGAAAAACAATAGTATTAATCTGTATTATGTCTAAGGGAGAGAAACTTAGAGATGTTATGTAACTTCTCCAAAATAAAAAAGTGTAAGTATTCGAACCAAAGCTATCCATCTATCCCCTTAACTAATGCTGTACTATCTCTGCTCACAAAATAAATTCCCACAATTTAGAACACCACAGGGAAACATCTGTATGAGATTCTATGTCAACATCATCTACTTAAGTTGTCTCCAAAAGTGGCCTTCACATAGCATAAAATATGAATGGTCCCTCTTCAAACTGTTATGCATCAAGGTAGAATAAACTTGGAATTCCCACCAGATATTCTTATATATTTAAAAGTGACATTTATTCAATTAATGTATTTCTAACTCATTAATAAATAAAAATTAGAAATACAGCCTAATGAGCAAACCGAAAGAGTCTTATGGACACAGTTTGTTTAGAATCTTTCACAGGTAATTGCAGCCTACTTACATGCCTGCAATTCTTCACCAGAATAAAAAAGAGAGAGAGAAAATAAATAAATAATCACCATAGGTAGGTAAACTTTTATTGAATTGCCCCCCTGGGGAGATGATCTTAAGGTAGGGGCATATGTCAGCTTCACAGGTAGACAGTGCTCAGATCAACTCTGCGGGAGAGCTCCTAGGAAAGCAAGAGCCCAGGAGTGAGGCAATTTACTAATCCCTAAGCAGAAGGCACAGGGTTGCTTTTATGAATTTTTATAGAAAAAAGACAAGACTCACTACGTAAAATCCTATGGTTCCATGACCAATATAGATGTTACAGAATCTTATTTCTTCTTTTCTCAAAACAGATTCCAGTGGGAATAGTCTACCTGGAAGCCAGGAGGCAGATAAGCGCATTTTCTGTTCTTTCTTTCTCATCTCCTCAACTCTGTAATCGTTGTGTCTCACCAGGGACTTTCATATTATTGAGTAAGCAACAATTCTCAAGTCAATTCTCCTCCCCCTATCTCGAAATCTCTCCTTTGTAAGTTTTTTATTCTTTTAATTCCCTATCCTTAATATAATAATTTTTAGTTTTTAATAGATGCTCACTTATGATGGAGGTGGGAGTAGGGATATCATACCAAATCCTGAGAAACTTTAGGACAGTGAACATTTGATATAAACTATTAAAAGTCAGAGTTGTGTTTTAGAAGCCCCAAAAGAACTCTGCGCTCAAGCTCATCAGATTTACTAGCAGTTTTCAAATCAACTGTTTAAAAATTTAATCTCTAAATTATTTGAAAACCTCTACCAGCTACTCCCATATGAAGAAAGAATATAGTCCCTGACTTCAGGTTTGACTTACAATTATTTTGACTTAATAATTGTGAAAGTTATACATGTACAGCAGAAATTATGCATCAAATTTTGACTTCTGATCTTTTCCTTGGCTGGCTATATGTAGTATAATTCTCTCAAGAGGTGCTGGGTGGTGGCAGGGAGTTGCAGCTCCCAGCCAGTCATGGCATCATAAAGGTAAACCCCCTGATCCCCTACAGTAGACTGTGTTGTCAGGTGATTTTGCCTAGCTATAGGCTAAACTAGTGTGCTGACCTTGTTTAAGGTAGCCAAACTAAGCTAAACTCCAATGTTTGGAAGGTTAGGTGTATCAGATGCCTCTTCCAGTTATGATATTGTCAAGCTGAGGAGATCTTGTAAAGAGTATCTGCTTTAGCAAACCAGTTGGCCTAAATGACTCTTATGTTTTATATCATCCGTTTTTATTAAAATAGTTACAATTAAATATACTTAATGAGGAAAGTATATTCACTTTTTGAAAAACTGCAAAACAAAATAAATACTTAAAAATACTTGAATAAACATTTTATTTTGGCTTACTAAAACTCAATTTCTATTTACTAATCAGGCCATCATAATGTATGCATTCACATCACTAATATTCATGGAGGACATGAATGTAATAGTCAGCCAAGCCTCAGTGAGATGGCTCTGCATGCTGGTGACCCACAGAATAAGATATCTTGACGTGACATGCAAATTTAATGAGAAGAATGAAGGTTGATATTCCAACATGTGAGTAATACTGAACAAAAATCCAGTAACTTAGTTATAATAGGAAGAAGTAAATGAGCATGAAGGAATGAGGTCCCAGAAATGTGAAGCCCTAGAAATCTTTGAAAATATGGCAAAGGCAGTAGTCAGTATGGCTTCAGTAAGCTGGTTTCAATGTTTTGGATTTAAGTTAAAGCCATTATGAATCCAGGCATGGTGGAAATGTACAGTGCCCATAAAGCCAACAGAAGTCTGGAACTAGAATGGATGCATGACAAAGTTGTGACCTGTGATACTGAATAGATGATTTATATTCCTCATATGCTGTTGGGAGGTCAATGACTTTGTTACAGGCAGGTAGATGTATATCCCTTCCTGGGTTGATTATGACTTCCGAAAGTTTCTTATTTAAACATGACCTCGAAAGTATACTTTCTTCTGTCATACCTTATACCTTGAACCTTTTTGTCTCTCTCTGTTTGAACCAACATAAATATTACAGTGAAAGTCCACATGACTATTCCCAAACCTTAGGAAGAATGATACAGGCACTCCTCTGCACTATTGCAGATTTGGTTCCAGACCACCGTGACAAAGTGAATATGGTAACAAAGTCAGTCATACAAATTTTTTGCTTTCCCTGTGCATATAAATGTTATGTTTACACCATATAGAAGTTGGTACTAAGTGTGTAATAGCATTAAGTCTAAAAAAATCTGAAACCTTTAGCAAGTCTGTAGCTCTTCAAACAATTACAATAGTAACTTCAAATATCACTGATTACTGATCACCATAACAGACATAATAATAATGAAAAATTTGAAATATTACAAAAATTACCAAAATATGACTCAGAGACATGAACTGAACATATGCTATTGGAAAAATGGTGCCAAGAGACTTGCTTGATGCAAGGTTGACATAAACCTTCAATCTGTAAAATTGCAAACTGCAATTATGGTATCTGTAAAGAGCAATAAAACAAAGCACAATAAAATGACACGTGCCTGTACCTATTTCCTTTCACAGTGTTTTTCAAGCTCTTATACATTTTGAGAGGGAAGCTAAAAAAAAGTACCACTATTTATGGTATTTCACTATGTATTAAACATTCTCCCATTTATTTTTCTCCGCACTCTCCTTTATTGTCTCAGTCTCCTAATTAGTTCTGGGTCTTCTACAACTTAACTTTATTATAATACTTTATTTTACTTTATTAAAGTATATTATAAAGTATATTATATTAAAATATTAATTTTATTTTTTCCTCTACAAGTCTATTGCCTATATTTATGATGGCTTTAAATGGAAATAACTGGACAAGCTGGACAAATACCCTCTCCATATCAGGCAATTTATACTTCAATGGATGCATTTGAATGGAGAACACAATCATTTAGGAATGGTTATTTACCTTCCACTTTCGCCCAAAATAAAGTAAAACAAACTTGAACATCACATTTATAAGATGTATTCGTGCAAACATCATATCCTGTAAAAAATACCTAACTGGATATATGCATAAAATAGGCACTTAAGAACATGCAGGTCAAACTCAATATGGTTAAAAACCTGTTTTGAATCCCTGTTCAGTTCTCAGAAGGTAATCTTCATGTTGCCCCAGGGTGCTGACCCACACCATCCTGACCAAAACCACTACCTAAAATGAAGATAGATTAAATGCAAAAGAAAGCACACACAAAGAGAGACACACACACATACACACATATTCCTACCTTTCTATAAAACAGGCACTCAGCATAATCTTATTTTCTGGTGCATTCCCCAGAGATTTTCCTGAGAATATTTTAGAACATATTCTCCAGACTTACTAATGACCTGCTAATGAACTGACACAGACTGTACTTATGTAAATTACAAAGTTGCTGAACCTGGAGTTAAAGGTTGGTACATTTCAAGGATATGAGATCAATCCCCCTGATATTAATAACTGTCACCTATATGCCCTTCACATCTGTGTTATTTCATGTCCCTCCATCTGATGAGTGTCATAGATGACTTTGAAAGCCTGGACATTTATAGACATAACTACCTGACTTTCTCTATGTCCTGGTTTCTTAGTTCAGTTTTCTTTAGGGCAGTTATTTGTAGTTAAAAATGTCAAAATGTGCAGATCATTGCAGTCATGAAAATTGAGATTAGAAGCAGGGAGCAAAAGGAGCTGGTCCCTAATAGTCTGGGCTATGTAGTCTCTGAAAATGAGGAAGGTACATGCGGCCTGCCAGAGAGAAGGCACATGATAAAGATTTTAAAGGGTAGAGTTGTAAAGAGGGCCTCAAGTTTCAGACATCTTCTCCAACTAGTCAACCCATCAACAAGTATTTCTTGAGAACCCACAGATGATGTGCTTGAGGCCTGCGGCGAATTGTATGGCACATCCTTAGTCCCTTAGGTAAACATTAGCCTTTCATGAAGTGTCCTTTGGGAAAATTAAAGCTAGTGTTAACATTAATGTGACATGCCAAAGTAATACATATTTTTATATTCTATGTTAATCACAACCTTGTAATTAAGAAAATAAGACTAGAAATGGTATAAACCAACATTTGGACCATAAAAGATAAAATAATTAGTCTATTTAATTAAGAGGAAAAGTGTTCATATGGTGACATATTTATTTTCCTCAAGACATGGGTGGAAACAATTCACCAGGGAGCCTCAATTCACTGGAATATACCCCAAATTGAGGTTATATAACAGTTCGTATTTTTCAATTAGACTGATCCAGCCTTCCTTCACCATACAGTCAGCAGAAGGCATACATCATACAGTCAGCAAAAGTCAATACTATACAGTCAGCAAAAGGCATTCTAGAATTTGTGAAAATCCTACTTGGCTGTCTTAACCTTTTGGTTCTTTACAGTTTCTAACTTTTGCTTCTCTCTCTCCCTCTTTCTCTCTCTCTCTCCCATTTCTCTCTTCCTGCCCTTTCAAAATTGCATTTGAATACTACTTTCAATTAATTTTTTGACTGAGCAACGGAAGAAGGGCTGATAATTAGAGATTAGGAGAAAAAGTGACACAGTGAAACCTATAAAGAAATACTTAAAAAAATACCTTTTAAATTTTATATTTTCTCACCAATTAGCAGTGGAGTTTTACCTTCTTAATGTCCTTCATGTCCAACCCACCTCCATCCTTCCCTCTATTCACTCTCCATGTCTAAGGACCAGGCTTCACCATTGCTCCTAGAGTTCATATTCACTAGCTGTCTCTACATATTCTTTCATTCTCTTCATAATGGCTTGAGTAGGGAGCCCACTTAGGAACTCTATATGGTACATATCAAACTGAGGGCAGCCCAACTGCCTATGAAAGTAAAGAAAGGTGCTGGTGTACAGAGCTTCCATCACAGGACCCTGCCATGAGAAATGTAGCATGAAACATGTTCCATATGCATCAAAGCCAGCAAAGGTATATGGCTACAGATTTCCAGACCCTGCTACTCTGATTTTTTCCTGGTACACAAGCACATTTAAAATCAAAAGTGCTAAGTAAAAAGGGAATTTAAAGTTTTTATGAGAAAGACGGTAGTCAACCTAAGAACCAGCAAGTTGACAGTGTGCTGAGGAAAGCACAAGCAGGCAATATTGCTGCATTCTTAAAGTGCTGATTATCACACAACAACATTGTGTTGAATCCTTGTTGTACTCTTTACCAGCTGTGTGACTTTGAGGAAGTCACTTAATAACTTCATACCTTGGTTTCCTAACCTACAAAATAGGACTAAAAATGTCTATTTTATCCATTTTTATGAAGATTAAATTATAAAAAGTGCTTACAACTTGGCATAAACTTAGGTCTGCAACAACGCTGTCTATTATTTTACCATATGAGGCTATTAAACATGAAACTTATTCAAGGTTCTGAGCCTGTCATTTTATTTCGGCTCAGTAAAATACTTTATGCTCATAATAAAGATTTGAGTATAAAGTACGAACTGAATGAGGCATACTAATAGTTTGTTTATGATAGTAAGACAGATTTAATTATTTTAGAAATTACTTTAGATGTAGTTTTTCAAAAGAGAAGCATAAACAAGAAATGCTTTGTTCACTCATAAGATAGACTAAACTTCTTTGGTAAAAAAATAACATATATAATAGCTTGCTTCCTGATTTTTCTAGAAAAGCCGTGCTACATATGAAGATATAAATGGGAGACAGGTGAAAATATCATAACTATCCATAGGAACATTCACCTAGAATGCCCATATACTTAGACAGAATGTATTTCTATAGCTACATGGAATAATGATCCTCCATAAACATGAGTGTATATTGTGGAGTCTCCATTTTTAGGTCTTCAAAAACTTTCTTCCAAACTATTAAATACTTATTTGGCATCAACTGTGAGCTAGACTCTGAGGAGTACTAGGGTTACAATGATACATGAAACATACATTTTGTATTTAAGGAACTATCACTCTGGCAGAAGGGAAAAACATTTAAAAAAAATAGCTGGGTGTGGTGGCAGGCACCTGTAATTTTAGCTACTTGGGAGGCTGAGGTAGGAGAATCATTTGAACCTGGGAGGCAGAGGTTACAGTGAGCCGAGACCATGCTATTGCACTCCGCCTCAGCGACAAGAGCAAAACTCCATCTCAAAAAAAAAAAAAAATCCCTGTGATACAGTGTAATTACTGCAAAAAGGCAAAAAGAGGGATATAGTAAACCATGCCAGAAGACAAAGGACAGAGTCTTTGTTTTATGGGAGCAGGCAAACTTTGACAAGAACATGTACTGTGACTTTATTTGAAAACAGGTTACCTGCAGGTATAATTAAGATGTAAATTATGATAAGGTCATACTGGATTACAGTACGCCATAAATTCAATCACTGGTGTCATTATAAGTGCTGAGACACAGAGACACAGATATATACAGAGAAAAGACCATGTGAAGATACAACTGAGATTGGAGCTATGCTGCTGCAAGCCAAGGAACTCAAGAAGCCACCAGAAAGTGCGAGGAACAGAAAAGGATTCTCCACTAGAGCCTCTGGAGAAAGTGTAGCCCTGAAAACACCATCAATTTAGACCTCTGCCTACTTAAATTTATTTTGTATTAAGTCACCCAGTTTGGGGTAATTTATTACAGCATCCACAGAAAACTAATACTTGACAATGTAGAAGGGGCTTGAGCTACATTGTGAGGATTTTATATAGAATTTTATCATATGGATGAGGACAGAAAGGTCACTGCAGGAACAAAAATAGGATGTAAAAAATGTGGAAGTGAATGCAACACGGTCTGGTTTAAAAACGGCAGTGGCTAGGCCAAGGTCAAAACCAAAGACCCCAGATGTGCAGTAGCAGAGACATTTGCTTTACACACTCTTTACAAGGATCTAGTCTGCAGTGAGATTTGCTTCCAGGTGCACAGAAAAGATGAATCGAGAGTAAGGGTTATCTCTTGTGTCCTCTAATTGTCCAGACAACTTTCTATTTGCCCATACTAACCATACTGATGCTTTAACATGCTTCTTTGCTCAACTTCCCATCCTTCACCCCAGCCACTTCAATAGCTTTGGATCCTAACTCAAGCCTTGATAATTTTATGTTCTCTTTTCAAGAGATCCTTCTCTAGTTTTTTTACTTACCCCACTAGGCTCAGCTAGTACACATATATCCACACCTGTACTTAGGAGATTTTTTGCCAGGCATGGTGGCTCACGCATATAATCCAAGCACTTTGGGAGACCAAGACAGGCAGATTACCTGAGGTTAGGAACTTAAGACCAGCCTGGCCAACATGGTGAAACCCCATTTCTACAAAAATACAAAAATTAGCCAGGCATGATGGCAGGTGCCTGTAATTCCAGCTACTCGAAGGGCTGAGGCAGGAGGATAGCTTGAACCCAAGAGGCGGAGGTTGCAGTGAGCCAAGATCATGCCACTGCACTGCAGCCTGGATGACAGAACAAAACTCTATCTCAAAAAAACAAAAAAAAAGAGAGAGAGAGATTTTCATGTCCCATATTCTATTTCCACACAAATCATGCCAACTAAGTTCAGCCTAGAAGGGTAGCAGGCAAGTTAAAAAAAAAAATGAGCTGTACAGGAACCCCACATTCCAAGATGTCCATAGGCAAACATTTTCATCCAGGAAATGGTTTAAACCATTCTAAATAACATATTGCATTCTGTCATCTGGCAAGCCACCCTTCAGCAGGAACAAGATTCCTCTAGGGGCTGAAACAACAGAAGTAATGAATGACAGTTCCATCTTCCCATCTTCAGTTTCATGTCCTCTTTCCCTTCTTAGATAAGATTTGATGAAAAATAAGCCTTGAGAAAGCTTAGAAGGGTGAAAAATAAGTAATGGTAAAGTTTTAGCATTTGGATTATATAATTCATAGAGGCATCTTCTCTGTTTATGGTACGGGAAAATGTGGAGGCTCCACAGTTTGTAACATATAAAAGGACTCCATGAAAGGGAGCCTTATACCTCCATGAGGCCAGAGTCTGAGCTTTCCTTACAGAGTTCATCCAAAATGTGCTTTTGGCAGAGGAGATTTCATGTAAGTCACAATAAGGTTAGTTCAGGTGAGCCTACCATCTACTGAGTCACTTTCAAGTTCTATATTCAGAAAAAAACTGCCTACAAATATTCAGGAGATAAAAAATAAATAATCATCAACACAAGCCTCCAAAGTCTCCTGTATATATTCTCCTCAAAGGCCCACCTGGCATTATTCTGACTTCTTTGAAAGCTTGATGGAGTTTGGCAAGCTTATATCATCTTCAGGTGCATATTTTTTTTAAAAAAAGAAGCAAAGGAAATAAAAATTATTTTTGTGCTTTAAACAAAGTAGAGTAGTTTCTATGGAGATTGAAACTATGAGTGGCTGGGAATTATTTTATCATTTGTAAGCTCCAGTGGATACTTAGCCTGTTGTCGTTTAAAAAAAAATATCAGTGTATGCCTTGATAAAAAGTTCTATAGATTTGTTTTCTTGTTGTTTTGTTTTACTACTATATACATACTTGTCAGCAATACATATTCTCTGTTCTGCCCTTGGAGGAATGGCATTTATGAAGTGGATTATGAAAGAAACTTTATTTGAAGGATTACTGCATTTGCTTTTTAATCATTTAGACTATTTATACCAATTTTAATAAAAATTAAGCTTCAACTTTTGCTTACATTAATTAATTTGCTACCATTACAGGTAAGTGGACCCAACTTTGTTCTTTTCCAAAGTTAAGTATTCTCAGTATCTGGGGCTGTGCTTTGTAGGGGCCAAAGGAAAGCTTCCCCTCTGCCCTCTAAAGTTTTCAGAAAAAGAACTGACAATAGACATTAAGAAGAGGAAAGACATACAGATGTACTTAACATGCATAGCATGGGAGAATCGCTAGGAATGATTAACCAATAACCCAGTAAGGTCCAGATTAATGATATTTTGCATAAGGGAAGAGGAGATAGGAAGAAATGTGGCAACTTTGTGAGTAGCAAATGATTTTAGAAAGAACAAGTGAGCTTAATGCTCAGACAATGGTTATTAAGTGATACTGTTTGGAAATCAAGTGGGTTGACAAGAATGAACAATGGTACCTGACAAAATCTGTCCAAATGTTTCATTCCTCAGTCAATAGGTAAGAAGACTTCAGGAAGGAATTGGAGGGCACGTGTGTTGTCTTTGGACAGTCTAGTCTTCATGAAGTTACAGGAAAAGCCTTTTCCAGCATCTGCTGACTTTCAAGAGTTTTGAATTTAATTAGCTGGGTGAAGTGGCTGATGCCTATAATCCCAGCACTTTGGGAGGCTGAGGCAGGCAGATCACCTGAGGTCAGGAGTTCGAGACCAGCCTGGCCAACATAGTGAAATCCCATCTCTACTAAACAACATAAAAATTAGCCAGGTGTGGTGGTGCACACCTGTAATCCCAACTACTCAGGAGGCTGAGGCAGCTTGACCCTGGATGTACTAAGCCAAGATCGTGCCACTATATTCCAGCTTGGGTGACAGACTGAAACTTCATCTCAAAAAAAAAAAAAAGTATATAGGCATTGCAGGGTGTCACATTATTGGATGAAAGTCCCTGAACTCCTTCAGCTTTACTCTTCCTCATCAATTTGAAAATAAAATTTTAGGTGGCAGTGAAGGGTTGAATCAGGATAAAAGGTTAAGCCCTACCAAATAATTCAAATTAACCAAGTCAAATAAAAACTAATTTCAAATATTCTGCTCTTTCTTTATAGTGCTGAGGACAGAGGACCAGGAAGACAGATCTTTATAATTCATCTTGCTCAGACAGTACTGTACGCTTCCTGCATTTTCTCCAAGCCATCATTGGAATGTGCCACAGAGCTTTGTCAGCAGTGCATCAGGCAATGGTAAAGGGTTGGAGATCATACATTGGAGAATGTGGACAGAAAAAAAAATTAACTATTGCAGGACAGAAGAAAGTATATGAGAACACAGTGGAAGGAGGACCACAGATGGACAGTGGGCACAGCACATATAGAAATTTATAGACATCTTAAGAAGGGCACCAGATTGAAAGTAGGATGGGAAATGTGAGTGTTTTTCATTAAAAATTAAAGTTTTAGGTGATCCTAAAAATACAGAGAACTGACAGACACTGGAGTTACATATGGATAATTTAAACATACAAAACTAAGCAAGAAAAAAATTATTAAAAATTTATAAAATTGTCTTTGTAAGTAAACACATAAAGCATTTCATCTTTATTTTTCAAAATTTTATGCCATAAGCAGAAATTTATAATAAACAAATATAAAAGAGGTCAGTTACATCTTCCATGTTCCCTTTGCACTATAATGTAATTACAGTATAATTATGCTATGCAACACAATAAACAAAACACCTTCATTTATATAAATCCATAAATAAATTAAAAAATTTTTGCATGTAAGTCTTACCATGCACGTGATAACCAAGCCTTCCTTACTTTAGCAGGCCAACCTGAAAAGCTCCATAGGTTCCCACACTACCTGGGTATCTATTCCCCAGCTGGAAGAACTGGATGTGAGTGAGGGAAGTCCTGTGAGCACCTCTCTCTGGGCCAGCTCCCTGGAGGAGACTAATAATATTTAAGCTAAGTATTCTGTCTGTTATTGTTTCCCAGGCATTCTTAAAATATCTAAATGCCTCTGATAAAATACTGTGATATTCAAACCATCTGAGAATGGGAAGGACAAGAGAATGAATGAAGGACAACTATAAAGACACAAACTAAAACCCACAAAATCAGTGGAATACAAATGATAAGTGAAGATGTAGGGGAGTGAAAAATGTTTTTCTTCTACCTTTTTACATGCTTTGGATGAGCTAGGAATTAAATTGACATAGAAACTAAAAGGAAAAAAAACATATTTAATTACATACATACACATGGGAGTCTCACAAAGTGTGAGACTGGAGGAAGGGTCAGATGATTGAAGCTTATATAACATGCTGAGCTACGGATAGAAATAGGCGCAACAGTAGAGGGAGGTGGCAACACAAGTTATGGTAGGGTGAAGGGAGGAAATATATTAATGTAATAGGCCATTCTTGCACTGCTATAAAGAAATACCTGAGCCTGGATACTTTATAAAGAAAAGAGTTTTGATTGGCTCACAGTTCCGCAGGCTGTACAAGCGTAGTGCCAACATCGCTGAGCTTCTGGGGAGGCCTCAGGAAGCTTTTACTCAGGGCAGATAGCAAAGTTGAAGCTTGTGCATCAGATGGCCAAAGTAGGGCAGAGAGAGGGAGGGAGGGTCACACACTTTTAAATAACCAGATCTCACAAGAACTCAGTGCAGGAAGTAATTTGTCACCAAGGGGATAGTCTAAGCCATTTATAAGGGATCCAGCCCCATCGTCTAAATATCTCCCACCAGTCTCTACCTCCAACATTTGGGATTACAATTCAACATGTGATTTTGGCAGAACATCCAAACCATATCAATGGTGACTAAAGGATGTCTTATTATGCAGATAAAAAGTCTCTCAGGTAATAAAAGTTGTCTGGGAGCAGTCATCTTCCTGATAAAGATACTTTTACTAAAATAGGTTTTCTTTATATATGTAAATGTATTTAACAAAAGCATAGCTTTTCAGAACTACTCCTGTGTCTGCAGTTTCTTAGAATAACCCAGCTCAAAATATGCCAAAGAAGTTTGTTTTAGGGTGGCACACTCTGGTCTCCAACAGGCACATTTTGGGGTGGTGTGTCTTGAGCCCCAAGGCATTTGAGAAATCTATTAATAAACTGAACACATTTAAAAAAATTTAGTAAGGGGGTGGAAGTAAATGTGATTTTAGGATGTTGTTGCTGTGTCCTTTTTGTGGAATATAATCTAATTTTAAAAACCAAGCTTGTTCTTATTTTTTCAAAACCTGCAAAGAGGCCTACCTGCCTCTAACTTTCACAGAAGTAAGCTGAACCTGAGCATTTTTTGTAGTCATTGCTGTGGGATACCCAACAGTGCTTCCAGCTTCCTAGCTCTGCACAGGAATCAAACTGTATCCTTATTATTTTTTGCACACAAATGCTGTTTTACTCCTCAAAATTCCTGAAACTGCCTTCCCAGTCTTTAGAATGTGCCTGACTCTTTATAAGGTGTTTTCCCATAGCTAAACTCATTGCTGCTGGGTTCTTTTGTACCCAACATTCCATCCAGATCTGTCTGGATACTGGAATTCTGCTTTAAGCTACATTGCCAAGTCCATTGCTGTCCTTGTGCTGAATAAGCCTAAATCCTAAAAGAAGGAACAAACACTTGCATTCCTTTGGAATACTGGTGGAAGGGAAACCAAAGTAGAGTACAGCAATGCAAAAAAAAAAAAAAACAAGTATTAAAAAAAACAAGTATGTTTTGGAAGGAAGAACTCTGGCTGGTTTCTTTTTTTCCATTAAAAAATAAATTCGAATACAGTTTCTTTGTTAAAGTATTATATTTTTAAATCTCAAATGTAATCCAATTAGATGAGATTCCTATGTCCTAAAATTTTACAAAAAGATTTCAAGAAACAAATATACCTTAATTCTAAATTAAATGCAGATTTATTCATTCCTTTTTATTTGGTTTGGGGTGATTATATGAAGCTAAAGATAATAGGAGAAAGAAAAATTCACATATCCAGGAATTTTGTCCACATTATCATGAAAACAATTTAACTAATTAAGTAAAATTATCCAAATCTACTAGTAAATAGGCACTCTAAAATTGAGACTATCATGGTAAGACCAAGCCAAGCTTTATAAAGGATTTAAATTCCTCATTTAAAAAAAATTCCGTATTTTTCCATTAGTGAAATTCAAAAAATGCAAAGGGCCTGCTTGCATATTGTCTGGAAACAGCAGCAAAAGGTTCATGGGGCAGGAATGGGAGATCAGGTGAGTAGGGAATGCGATTTTGTATCATTCAGCAGTTTTCGTGGTTTAGTGGAACCCTCAAATGATAACATAGGTATTGGAAGGCTAAGAGCCAATTACCAAAGGCTGAGTTACATCCTCATTGTCGGAAACACAGAGGACTGCAAAAACAGTTTAGGTCCAGAATATCCCTGGCTGTAATACAATGATAGCAAAGATGGAAGACCACATCCCTCAGTGCGTACTCTATGAAATAATCCTTATTAGCTACTTTAGACAATATTCCCCCAGATCCCTAATGTATAGTCTAGAGTTATGCAAGATAATCAAAGCTAAATGTGTTTTGATATTATTCTCCTTCCCTTTCTCTCTCTTTCACAAGAGTTGCCTCTCCATCTTACCCTCTAGCTTAATTCTGTCAACCTTAACTTCATGAGACAGAAGAGTAAATTGAACTTTTAAATTTTCGTATCAGATTTGTTTTATTTCACAAATTAGTCATATGTGTGTGTAGACATAATCACTGTGCCATTCACTAAGGAATTGATTGGCACTAAGAATTGGCATTTAATTTCTTTTCCCTCATTTAAAAAATATTGTAGAAAAAAATGAAGTACCTTTTAAAATGTATTTCTCCTACTAAACAATCAAACTCTTTTCTTTTAATGTTCTGGTATTGTCACATAGCTATCATTCTTTCAACCTTTTTTTAAATGGATGTGTGATCTACAAATAATACAAACTGTCTGAAGTTTAAAAATCACATTATTCTGAACACCGCTGCATGATTGCTAGCAAATATTTTTCAGCATGTTGTCACTGAAATACCACATATAAGTTAGATGTTGTGTAATGCATATGCCAGGATAGAACCTTATGTTCACAGGTTTTGAAAATATACTTTCTAACTTCAACAAAATAGAAATGAGATATCTATTTTCAGAGCATAAATTTATTCTGGAGCACTGACAAAATGACAGATATTAAAATGAGGCTTATATTCCAAAGTGACAGCCTAGGCTAACACGAAACTTTTAAAGTCAGGACAAATCACTTGAAGATACTGCCAACATATTTTTTTGTTTGTTTCCTTCTAGTGTGTTTTGCATGAAATTACTTTTCTGCAACTCTGACATATTCTAAACCAAAAGTATAATAAAATTATGTTTCAATTTGTAATGATTATTCTAGGGGGAAAAAAACAATTTTCCTTTCTGCTTTCAAGGGAAAAGGTTGTTTCAAAGTATTAGTGACAGTTATGGCTATCAACTACTGAGCATTTCTTTCAGTTGTTCTACCACACTGGCTTTCATTTTCCAGTCTCACAAAATCAATGAAGTAGGCTCTGATTCCACATTTCACAAAGAATAAGACTGTATTCACATGTACTATGTGATCCTGGCCATAACCACACAGCTAGAAAATAATACCACGAAATTTCCAACCTACAACTAATACTAAACTACATGATTTTTCTGCTTCTATTTTCATTGTTGATCTCATTAAATATAAGACCTCAACAATTCATATGCCATGTATACAAATTTTTATTAGGCCTTAAATTATACACACAAATTAGAAAACTCTGCTATGAAACAGTAACAAACAACTCTCCTCTATTTAGTATATTCAATGTATGTTTTAAAGTTTTTAAATTTGTTTATTTGAACATTTCCCAACATTCATAGCCTTTATTTCCATTATTTCACAGCTAGTAACCCACGTATTATCCTACTATTGAAGTTAACTTGGATCATATCAACACATTTTGAATGTGGATAACCTTTTTTAACATTAGAAGTGTATGGAGTCTCACATTATAAATGAATAAAATTTCACATTTATTCAGTCTGCACAATCAAAAATTATTCAGAGTTGTGTTTTTTTCCCCCAGGATAATATCTCTAGGCAAATGTCTTCCATCACCTTGCTCAGGGCTGTGCTAGTAATTACTATGATCTCTCTGTAATAAGCTAATATCTTTAATTAAAAATTTTAAAAATGTGATTTCCAGGCAAGGTGAGCACATATTTATAGACATTTGGATATTGCTCTTCGTTTCCTCCAGAACATTTCTTAAAATAGCTACCATATATCTTTTTGTGAAAATAGATATAGATTTAAAAGTATACTAAAAAGCTTCTGCACAGCAAAAGAAATAACCAGCAGAGTAAATAGTCTACAAAATGGATGAAATCTTTATAAACAATGCATACAACAAAAAGTTAATATCGCATATCTGCAAGAATCAAACAACTCCATAACCACCACAACAAAACAAAAATGCACACATACTTCCAATAAAAAGTGGGAAAGGGCACAAACAGAAATTTTCAAAACAAGATATTTAAGTGGCTGACAAACATGAAAATCTGCTCAACTTTATCAATTACCAGAGAAATGCAAATTACAACCACAATTCAAGACCATCTTATACCATTAAACAACAGATGTCGGCTAAGATGCAGAGTAAAGGGAATGCTTATACACTGTTGAAAATGTAAATTAGTACTACCTCTATGGAAAATAGTATGGAGCTTTGTCAATGACTAAAAATGGAACTATCATTTGATTTAGCAATCCTACAACTGTGTATCTACTCAAAGAAAAATAAATCATTTTTATCAAAAAGAAACCTGCACTGACTTGTTTACTGAAACATCATTCACAATAGCAAAGATATGGATTAACCAAAATGTCTACCAATGGATGATTAAATTAAAAATGCCATATCTCACACACACACACACACACACACACACACACACACACACAGTGGAACACTACTCAGATACAAAAATTTTAAAAATAACATCTTTTACAGGAACAGGAATTGAATTAGAGGTGATAATCTCTACTGAAATGACTCAGAAACAGAAAGTCAAAAACTGCTCACATGTTTTCACTTATAAGTGAGAGCTAAACAATGAGTACACACAGACAAAAGGAAGGGAATTATAGACATGAAAGACTCCAGAAGGTGGGAGGGTTGGAGGAGAATGAGGGATGAAATACTACATATTGTATACAATGTACACTATCTGGGTGATGGTACAATAAAGCTCAGACTTCAATAATATGCAGTATATCCAGGTAGCACAACTGCATTATACCCCTAAATCTATAAACATAGAAAATTAAATTTAAAAAATTAAAAACACATTTTAACCTTGAATTAACCTTGAAATTGGCATCAAAATCTTCATGTAAAAAACACTAAAATAGCAAACCTGGAAGCACTTCTGCTAATGGCATCACATTAGCATCAGATTGATAGAAAAACAATCACAGCACAAACTCTATTATTGGCCACTTTCTAATATTTCTGATCCCTCTCTAGCACAAGAACAACAGATACTCAGAATCTAAACCTGTGACCTACTGTGAAATTCTTTGGAAAGGACCTAGTGGTCTTTTACAAACCCGTGTCCATTGCTACAGCTCTGTAAATCAATTTAAGGTGTAAATGTAAGATGCTCATGATGATGATAAATAATGACTCACTAACTTGTAGAAGGAAAAAAATGGGACTAGTGTTAACCTTGTTCAATGCAGACTACAAAAGAATATTAACTGTAGAGATTTGAAGGAGAAAAAAATAGAATACATCTTCAGAGTTAAGCCCCAAGCAAACTTTAGTTATCATAGAAAAGTAAACAAAAAGTTGTTAAATGTAAGTGCTCAAAAACAAATCAACAAAGTACAATCCTTGAGTGTTATTCCTGTGTTAAATAAGAGACTAGCAATCAAAAGAGCATTTACTTAAGAGATAATTGGAAAATTTTAAAATAGTTCAAAAGCCAAGAAATACAAAAATATTTTTAAAGTTAGAGTCTAAATTGTTTTGATTCATGTCTTCAAATTTCTTTACTATTCAGTAAAACCAAGTTTAAAAAAAAATAGAGGGAACAAAAGAAAAGGTCAATGGAATCTGCTTCTAAAAACCATTTAAATTCTTGTGTTGGTGTGAAGGAAAAGTTAAATATTAAATTTGAACTCAATTGAAAATGGACACAAACAACAGTCACCAAGTAACTGAACAGGTTGTATGAGCCCCTTGAGGCTTTCATCTAGCACTGTTTTGAAGAAATCTCTATTACAATTAATTCCTATATGTTAGTTATTTAAAAAAATAGACAATTGCAAAAACAAGTTGACCTTTTTGTGTTCCTTGAGCCCAGTTACGAAGGGCCCCCGTGACTGGACCTCATGCCTAACTACAAAAAAGCTAGGGTCCCAGACCGCGTCGAAGCTTCATGAGACCTCTCCTTGTCTGTGCACGGATGAGTGGCGGACTATAGAGCCCAAGCCATTGCTTCCCTGTCTGATGCTGTCTCATCCATAGTCTGGTGAGTGTGGTGTCTGACTCTGGAGTCCAGGCTGTTGCTTCCCAGTCTGGTGGTGAATCCTTCATAATCTGGTGAGTGTAAATATCTTTTCCCTTCTTCCCTGCCCACTGCAATTTGCTTATTATATCAATCTGCTTACTATACCATTTAGTTATTATATCATCTGCTTAACATATCTGCATTGCGATTTACATGGGATAAAGGTTGTTTATCCTTAAAAGTATTGTATGTGTGTCTTTTCTTCTCCCCTTGCACATTTCCCACACAGAACAGTTGGTAGTAGGGATGTGGCAAAAAAAGTTAATTAGCTTGATAGTAATAATCATTTCACAATATATAGGTATATCAAAACATCATGTTGATTGTAAATTATACCACAATAAATCTTTAAATTTTTAAAAAATAGATTAGGAAGCAAATAAGAAAAGTAAATAAAATCAAATAAATAAGTAAATAAATTAGCCAGGTGCAGTGGCTCATGCCTGTAATTTTAGTAATTTGAGAGGCTGAAGCTGCAGGATAACTTGAGCCCAGGAGTTTGAGACCAATATGGGTAACCCAGTGAGACTCTGTATATTAGTCCATTCTCATACTGCTATAAAGAACTACCTGAGACTGGAAAATTTATCAATAAAAGAGGTTTAATTGATTCACAGTTCTGCAGGCTTAAAAGGAAGCATGACTTGGAGGCCTTAGGAAACTTAAAATCATGGTGGACAGTGAAGGGAAAGCAAGCACATCTTACCATGGCAGAGCATGAGACAAGAGAGTGAAGAGGAACATGCTACACACTTTAAAACCATCAAATCTCATGAAAACTCAGTCTGTATCTCAATAACAGCAAGGAAGAAATATGCCATCATGATTCAGTCACATCCCAGCAGACCCCTCCTCTTATTTGACATGTGATTTGAGCAGGGATACAAATCCAAATCATATAATTCTGCCCCAGTCCCTCCCAAATCTCTTGTCCTCACACTGCGAAATACAGTTATCTCTTCTCAGTAGTCCTCCAGTCTTAATGCATATCAGCCTTAACTCAAAAGTCCACAATCCAAAGTCTCATCTGAGATAAGTTAAGTCCCTTCCACCTATGAACCTGTAAAATCAAAAAAAGTTAGTTACCTCCAAAATAAAATGGGGGTACAGGTATTGGGTAAATATTCCCATTTCAAATGAAAGAAAGTAGCCAAAACAAAGGGGCTACAGGCCCCACACAATTACAAAACCAAGCAGGGCAGTCATTTAATCTTAAAGCTCCAAATTAATCACCTTTGACTCAGTATCTCACATCCAGGTCACACTGATGCTAGGAGTGGGCTTCCAAAGCCTTGGGCAGCTCCGCCCCTGTGGCTGCCCTCATGGGCTGGCACCAAGTGCCTATGGCTTTTCCAGGCACATGGTGCAAGCTATCAGTGGATCTACCATTCTGAGGTCTGGAAGAGGGTGGCCCCCTTCTCATAGCTTCATGAGGCAGTGCCCCAGTGAAGATTCTGTGTATGGGCTCTCAGCCCACATTTCCCCTTGCACTGACCTGGCAGAGGTTCTCCATGAAGGCTCTGCCTCTGCAGTAGGTTTCTGCCTGGACATCCAGGCATTTTCATACATCCTCTGAAATCTAAGCAGAGTTTCCTAAACCTCAACTCTTGCCTTTAGTGCACTTTCAGGCCCAACACCTTGTGGAAGCCATCAAGGTTTGGGGTTTTCATCCTCTGAAGCAATGTACCTTGCCGTCTTTTAGCCATGACTGAAACTTAAGCAGCTGGGACACAGGCCACAATGTCCCAAGGCTGCACAGAGTGGCAGTGCCCTAGACCTATCCCAGGAAACCATTTTTTCCCTCCTAGGCCTCTGGGCCTGTGATGGCCCAGTGGAAAAAAAACATTTTTTCCCTCCTAGGCCTCTGGGCCTGTGATTCAGGACACAAGGGTCTCTGAAATGTTCTGGAGACATTTTCCCCATTGTCTTGGGTATTATTATTCAGCTTCTCTTTTCTTACGTAAATTTCTGCAGCCAGCTTAAATTTCTCTCCAGAAAATGGCTTTTTCTTTACTACTGCATAGCTGGGTACAAATTTTCCAAACTTTTATGCTCTGCTTCATTTTTAAATATAACTTCTCTTTGTTTATGCAAATGACCATAGGGTTTTAGGAGCAACCAGGCCACCTTTTCAATGTTTTGCTGCTCAGAAATTTCTTCCACCAGATACCTGAAATCTCAAGTTCAAAGTTCTACATATCTAGAGCAGGGGCAAATGCCACCAGTGTCTTTGCTAAAGCATAGCAAGAGTGACCTCTGCTCCAGTTCCCAATAAAGTTCCTTATCTCCATCTGATACCTCTTCAGTCTGGACTTAACTGTCCATATCACTATCAGCATTTTTGTCACAACTATTCAACAAGTTTCTATGAAGTTCCAAACTTTTCCACCTCTTCCTGTCTTCTTCTGACTCCTCCAAACTGTTCCAACCTTTGTCCATTACACAGTTCCAAAGCTGCTTCCACATTTTTTAGGTATCTTTATAGCGGTACCCCATTCTTCTGGTACCAATTTTCTGCACTAATCCCTTTTCACACTGCTATAAAGAACTACCAGAGACTGTGTAATTTATTAAGGAAAGAGATTTAACTGACTCACAGTGCCTCAGGTGTAAGATGTAGCATGTTTAGGAGATCTCAGGAAATACATAATCACGGTGGAAGGGGAAGCTAGCACATCTTATCATGGTGGAGCAGGAGAAAGAGAAGAAGAAGAAAAAGAAAGTGCCACACACTTTCAAATCATCGTATCTCATGAGAACTCACTACCACAACAACAGCAAGGGGGAAATCTGTCCGCATGATCCAATTACCTTCCACCAGGCCCCTCCTCCAATTTGACATTATATTATTTGGGCAGGGACATAAATTCAAACCATATCACCCTGTCTATACAAAAAAATAAAAATAAAAATTAGCTGTGTGTGGTAACATGTGCCTATAGTCTCGGCTACTTGGGAGGCTGAGGTGGTAGGATTGCTTGAGCCTGAGAGGTTGAGGCTGCAGTGAGCCATGATTGCCCCACTACAATCCAGCCTGTGTGACAGAGCAAGACTCTATCTCTAAATAAATTAAGTAAGTAAGTAAGTAAAACTACATACGCAGGCTAAGAATAGCATGAAAACTTCCAGTTTAAGACAAGTACTTTTCTTCTTTGTAAAATTCCAATTAAATTAAATTAAATGACTACTTTTTTATTAAAAAAATCTGAAGGTTATAGACCACATGAGTACAAAAGACATTTCAATAAATTTAGAGCAAAACAAAAGACTGTAGAAGCCCTATAAAATACCACAGAAATGAAGAAGTGGTGTGATGGGAATCAATATTTTCTGCAGAATCCTCAAGGCTTGGGCAGGCCTAGTCAGGAATGGAGTGAGATAACAGGGTACAAGTTCATTTATGGCTGGGCTGTTTCATCACTGTGCTAGTTGGCTCCCTATTCTAATTTGACTTCTCTACCAACTGCTTCCTGGATTCCTAGGTACATTTTATCTTGTGTAAAACCCAGAGGATTCTTTTCCAAAAAAGCAGAAGCATTTACACTGAAGAAAATTTGATAGTTTATATATATAAAAGTTATCACCAACAGATAAATATAACCAAATTACACTTAGGTATAAACACATTTTAAGGTTTTCAAAAGAGTTAAACATATAGCTCAATTATAAATAATAATAAATGCTGTTCAAAAAAGTTTCCAACTTAACACAAAGCATAATTTAAAATTTGAAATCAAAGGGATCATGGTGTAAGCAGATGGTTGGCAAGCATTGAAACCTTTGAGTGATGTACTTAATTTTAAGTAATTGTTGTAATAAGGTCACT
The DNA here is from genome assembly GCF_030222135.1 of Aotus nancymaae. Classification (NCBI taxonomy): domain Eukaryota; kingdom Metazoa; phylum Chordata; class Mammalia; order Primates; family Aotidae; genus Aotus; species Aotus nancymaae. The sequence continues at coordinate 82,384,645 of NW_026988442.1, forward strand.
GAATTAGTCAGAGTAGGCTACCTGTGTGATCAGGGTGGGGACCCAAATCCTAGTGGCTTAATACAAGTTTGCTTCTGGCTAATAAACAGGCAAGGTCAGTGACCTGTGTGCAATATTCTATCTTGTGACTTCTTCATCTCTTAGAGCCTTGGAATCTTCTGTCAGGCCATTTGTGTCCTGCTGGACCATGGGCATAAGGCTAAGATTGACAAATTAGATGAAGATTTTACTGGTTATGCTTGAAATGCATTATTATATGGACCTGTACTCTATTAGCAATAGCTTGCACTATTCCACCTATACTAAAAAATGAAACCCAGCTCTGTGCATATTAGGTAAGAGAAAAAGTTTTGTGAAAAATAAGCCAGTTTCTGCCAAAATTACAGAAAATTTTAAAAGATTATAAATGTCATCAGTATTTTTTAAATTAATAATAATTTGAAGTAAAAAGCTGGGCAGAAAACTGTAGTATAAGCCAGCACATGCTACTAATAGAAATGAGGGGAAGTTTTAAAATTAATCTCTCCTATTTTCAACATTAATAATTAGAAGGCATAGATTTAAATAACTCATAGCAAAATCATAAAATTATAAAACTATGCATACTTTCAAAGACATTATAGGAAAAAGATATGTAAAATAGTACAAATTAGAGACAATAAAATACAAACAAACATGAAAAAAATCCACACAGTATACTGAAAACTAAAATGCATAAAACAACAAGTTCAACAAAACAATAGAAAATTAAAATTTATTTTTAAAATTTAAAAAGGACACCTGAAGCAATAATGGTTGACTGTCAAATATAATGCACAAAAAAAAACCCTGGAAAACAAAAAAGTATCTATTATCTGCTTCCATTGATATAAAGTTCAAAAACAGGTAAAAGATTGTATTAAAAATCAGGATAGTGTCAACATATTTGAGGGCAGTCACTGGGGGAGACACATGAGTAGATGCTTCTGTTTTCCTGGGAGTATTCTATTTCTTTGTCTGGCTATTTGGTTGCACAGTTAGGTATACTTTATTAACATTCATTGATTCTTATAATTCTTATGATGACAAACCAGTTTTATCTGTGAAATACTTCAATAAAATATTTTTTAAAGGAAATATATTTGTTATAGGAACAAATGACTAAAGTATCCATGAATTACCATAAACATCACCAGAATCACTTTGTTCTTTTTAATGCTAGGACTTTCCATGTATATAGAGTGAAAAATCTACATCTTCCTACACTTGTGAAGACTGATACTGTAGCTGTCATATACTGTGTGTCCTCCAGCTCCAGTCACTGGTGAGTATATATGATATATGGCCTTGTGGAGACGGCATCATGGTTGAGACAAGAATGAAACAAGACAGAGAAGAATGTGGAGAAGGGTAGATGACTATGCGACAAGCAAGGTGAAACTCTGGTGCTTGAGGAACCACAACAGTTTTTTGGACACCACTGTCAACAACAATCTGTGGAAGTGTCCAGGAGGCACACAGAGAGGAGGCACATAACTATTTGGGGACATCATTGGAATTTGATCAGGAAAGTAAGAATGAAGAGTGCAGAGGGCCCAGCAAATTCAGATTAAAGTCATTCTGCCCTTTCTAGGGAAGGTGAGGAGTAAGGACAGAACTACACAGTGGTGATGGGGGGAGGGCCAAGGAGATGAGAGAGCTAGGAAAGGAAAGAGGAATGTTAGAAAAGGGTGGTACAAGAGGGGAAATACTAATCACTGGTAAGAAAAGTGGGGAGAGTGAAGAGAAAAACAGGAGGAAGGGAAGAAATGGGAAAGGCAAGAGGGGGGAAAGGAAGCGGGAAATAGGAGATGGGTAAGAGAAGAAAGGGGAAGGATAAGAAAGGAGACAGGAGACAGTGAAGAAGAGGAAAGAGGAAGTCTCAAACTTTCGAACCTAGGAATAAAACTACAAAGCTTTGTTAAGAGATACATGAAGACTTGCACAATTGGGGAGGTAGGTATACTTGGTGGTGACTGGATCTGGTTCATCAAATCAGAAAGAATGGGTGCTTTCCTTCAACTGTTGTAGGGAGGAGAGGTGATCCTTTCCAGGTGGGATGTAACAGATGTAAAGGCCTTTTGCCAGCATTAGTGGAAAAGAAACATGGTTATAACAAAGACAATGGCCAGCAAACATGTAAAAGCCCAGACCAAATTATGCCAGGCTACCTTTCCTTTGATATTCCTGCCATATCAATTAATAATCATCCTTATGAAACACTTTTTTTTGTTGTTGTTGTTCTGAAATGTGGTCTCGTTCTTGCTGCCAAGGCCAGAGTCAATGGCACAATCTCGGCTCACTGCAACCTCCGCCTCCCAGGTTTGAGTGATTCTCCTGCCTCAGCCTCAGGAACACCTGGGATTACAGGTGCCTGCCACAACACCAAGCTAATTTTTTTTTTTTTTGTATTTTTAGTAGAGATAGGGATTCATCATGTTGGCCAGGCTGACCTTGAACTCCTGACCTCAGGTGATCCACCTGACTCGGTCTCCCAATGTGCTGGGATTACAGGCATGAGTCACTCTGCCCAGCAGTGAAACACTTCTAATCTCAGTATAATAGCTATGGAATATCTATAATTATTTGGAAAGTAGACTTAGTTCTTTATCCATGATGCCCTCAGGCATTTATATCTTACTGTTACAGTAGATAGTCAGGCAGACATGAGCAGGGCCGGAGAGGCCCCCTACAATCACCAGAAATGTCAAGTGACCATTAGGTGATACGCAGGTGTTGTTAACTGTCTCTCTAAAATAACAATTGGTTGAAGCCAACACCAGGGAAAGGCAGTCTCCCAATATATAAAAACACTTGAAACTGGCTTGAAACGTGATTAGCAGCTTCCCCATAAGATCTCAGGAATTTGGCAGTGGACTCAAGCATGCACGCTAAGAGGCAAAATGGCTGAGTATAATTGGTCTATGCTCTTACAGGAACACTTGACTAGTAAAGGAGAACGTCTCAAGAGAACATGCATAAAACTTCAGTAAACACACTGAGCATATGGCCACTCCCAGGTGCTGGCAGGCCACTATGCACATGGACAGTCCACCCCAAGGGAAGATTCAGGGAAGAAGAGATGCAATACCCCAGAAGCATGCCAACATATAAAACCTCATGTCAGAGGTCAAACCGTACACTCAACTTTCTCAAGTTGCCTGCTTGGACCTGTTTCAAGTGTACTTTATTTCCTTTCATTTTTGGCCTAAAACTTTATAATAAACGTTCACTCCTGCTCTAAAGCATGCCTCAGTCTTTCCCTCTGCCTAAATGCACCTCAGTCAAATATTTTCTTCTGAGGAGGCAAGAAGTGAAGTTGCTGCAGACCCGTACAAATTTGCTGCCACTAACGTTACCAACCCAGGAGACCACGTAAACAGTATTTTAACCAATAACTGTCTACTCTGATATCTCACTTCTGTGTAATATCTAGGTTCAAAAATTCTAATATCAAGAGTTCTAGAACCAACCAAAATCCCGAGTTTGCATAATTACAGGGGCTTCCCAGTCTAAAAGCTAACACTTGAGTACCAGGCCTAGCACAAGTTTTCAAAAATGTTCAGTAATAAGTACAGTAGTCCTCTCTTATTTGAGGAGGATATGTCCTAACACCCCCAGTGAATGCTTGAAACTGTGGGTACTATAGAACCCTACATACACTATGATTTTCCTATACATACATACTATGATGAAGCTTAACTTATAAATTAGGCATAGTAAGAGATTAACAATAACTAATAATAAAATAATATACTTTTAACAATATTCCAGCATCGCTACTTTTGTGCTTTGGAACCCTTATAAAGGAAAAAAAAAGTTACTTGAACACAAATACACATATCACAATAGCTGATCTGAAAACCTAGAAGGCTACTAAATAACCAGCAAGGAGCATATGCAAAATATATATCCTGGACAAAGGGATAATTCAAGACTCAGAAAGTGGGACAGCACAAGATTTCATTACACTACTAAAAACGGCATGTAATTTAAAACTTATGAATTATTTCTAAAATTTTCCATTTAATAATTTTGGACAGCAGTTGACTATGGATAACAGAAACTTCACAGAAAGAAACCACAGGTAAGGAGAGACTACTGCAACAGAGAAATAACATTTAAGATGATGACGCTTATTTTGAAACATACTTTTCTAGGGCTCCATAATTCTTGGCATCAATTCAAATTACAAAGAGCTCAATAGTTTAAGCCAGTTTCTTTGTTTCAAATCATAATAGCTTGAGTATAATACTGTTTTCTCAGAAAAAAGAATATCCCTCTGGGCAGCTAAAAAACAATACTTGAAGAATCACGTTAGATCATGAAACAATAGAATTAAGGTTAAAGCCAGTAGTTACCTGACACCAATACTGAAATGTAGAGTGTAAACTGTCAGACCACTTTCTTTTTTTTTTTTTTTTTTTAATTGCATTTTAGGTTTTGGGGTACATGTGAAAAACATGCAAAGTTGTTGCATAGGTGCATTCATGGCAGTGTGATTTGCTGCCTCCCTCCCCCTCACCCATATCTGGCATTTCTTCCCATGCTATCCCTCCCCAACTCCCCCCCAGCTGTCCCCCCCACTCGCCCGCAACAGACCCCCGTGTATAGTGCTCCCCTCCCTGTGTCCATGTGTTCTCCTTGTTCAACACCCTCCTATGAGTGAGAACATGTGGTGTTTGGTTTTGTGTTCTTGTGTCAGTTTGCTGAGAATGATGGTTTCCAGGTTCATCCATGTCCCTACAAAGGACGCGAACTCCTCATTTTTAATGGCTGCATAATATTCCATGGTGTATATGTGCCACATTTTTCCTGTCCAGTCTATCATCGATGGGCATTTGGGTTGGTTCCAGGTCTTTGCTATTGTAAACTGTGCTGCAATGAACATTCGTGTGCATGTGTCCTTATAGTAGAACGATTTATAATCCTTTGGATATATGCCTAGTAATGGGATTGCTGGGTCAAATGGAATTTCTATTTCTAGGTCCTTGAGGAATCGCCACACTGTTTTCCACAGTGGTTGAACTAATTTACACTCCCACAAACAGTGTAAAAGTGTTCCTATTTCTCCACATCCTCTCCAGCATCTATTTTCTCCAGATTTTTTAATGATTGCCATTCTAACTGGCGTGAGATGGTATCTCAATGTAGTTTTGATTTGCATTTCTCTAATGACCAGTGATGATGAGCATTTTTTCATATGTTTGTTGGCCTCTTGTATGTCTTCTTTTGTAACGTATCTGTTCATATCCTTCGCCCATTTTTGAATGGGCTTGTTTGTTTTTTTCTTGTAAATCTTTTTTAGCTCATTGTAAATTCTGGATATCAGCCCTTTGTCAGATGGGTAGGCTGCAAAAATTTTTTCCCATTCTGTTGGTTGCCGATTCACTCTATTGACTGTTTCTTTTGCCGTGCAGAAGCTGTGGAGTTTGATTAGGTCCCATTTGTCTATTTTGGCTTTTGTTGCCAATGCTTTTGGTGTTTTGGTCATAAAGTCCTTGCCTACGCCTATGTCCTGAATGGTTTTGCCTAAGTTTCCTTCTAGTGTTTTTATGGTGTTAGGCCTTATGTTTAAGTCTTTAATCCATCTGGAGTCAATTTTAGTGTAAGGTGTCAGGAAGGGGTCGAGTTTCTGCTTTCTGCATATGGTTAGCCAGTTTTCCCAACACCACTTATTGAACAGGGAATCCTTTCCCCATTGCTTGTTTTTATCAGGTTTGTCAAAGATCGGGTGGTTGTAGATATGTTGTGTCGCCTCCGATGCCTCTGTTCTGTTCCATTGGTCTATATCTCAGTTTTGGTACCAGTACCATGCTGTTTTGATTACCGTAGCCTTGTAGTAGAGTTTGAAGTCTGGTAGTGTGATGCCTCCTGCTTTGTTCTTTTTGCTTAGAATTGACTTGGCTATGCGGGCTCTCTTTTGGTTCCATATGAAGTTTAAGGTGGTTTTTTCCAGTTCTGTGAAGAAGGTCATTGGTAGCTTGATGGGGATAGTGTTGAATCTGTAAATTACTTTAGGCAGTATGGCCATTTTCATGATATTGATTCTTCCTAACCATGAACATGGAATGTTTCTCCATCTGTTTGTGTCCTCTCTTATTTCGTTGAGCAGTGGTTTGTAGTTCTCCTTGAAGAGGTCCTTTACGTTCCTCGTTAGTTGTATTCCTAGGTATTTTATTCTCTTTGTAGCAATTGTGAATGGCAGTTCGTTCTTGATTTGGCTCTCTTTAAGTCTATTATTGGTGTATAGGAATGCTTGTGATTTTTGCACATTGATTTTGTATCCTGAGACTTTGCTGAAGTTGCTTATCAGTTTCAGGAGATTTTGGGCTGAGATGATAGGGTCTTCTAGATATACAATCATGTCGTCTGCAAATAGAGACAATTTGATTCTTTTTATATGTTTCAACAGAAGTCAGCTTGCAGGATGTTAGAGTATTGAAGTAAAGCTTCAGGGTTTAAAAGGGCACAACATAATCACTTAAAATAACAAAAGAAAGTCAATCAAGTGGGTGCTGTGCCTATAAACAAATGGTGAGAATCATTTTTGCTTAATGAATTTACTTCACTGGGTTACAAAATTGTAGCATCTCAGAAGTAGCCCTAGGCTAACTCTTTTGTAGCCACAGCCAAATCTCTTTCATAAGTGGTCAACTAGATTATGTTCAAACACTGAGATAACAATATCTCCTGAGACCTATATTCTGGTTCTAGGCAGATCCAATTATAAGAAAGTTATTTGAAATTTATAACAAATGTTCTAAATCCTGGAAGACTCAAATATTCATCTATTTGAATCACAAAAAAGTAATGCTAATCATTCTTCTGTATGATAGCTTCCAAAGATAATTTGCAAAACAATCCTATAAGAAAAGTGTTATACTTATTTCATATTTAAGTATACTAAGCCTTATATAATTTAAGAAACGTATATAAGTTCATACATCCAGGAAATGTCATGCAAATGGTGGGGCCCAGAACTGTCAGAGTTGTTAGCTCAGTGCATTCTAACTGTACTTCCAAAGGTAATAAGCTTAAACAGCTTTGCTTTCTTTTTGTGCCCTTTATCTTGCTTATATTAGGAACATGTATTATTTGCCAGGCACATTCTCAGCAACAGGAATTCCATGGAGACTATGATGTGGAGGTACAGAAGGATATAAAAACAATGACATATTTAAATATACAAAGTACTGTGAGAGACATTTAAAAAGTAAGGAATTCTGAAGGACATGTAATGGTGATATGACCAATCTGAAGAGCTTGGGTCTTGATGAGTGAGGTAAAATTTGTTTAAAGGAAGTTTCTAGTGCTTGGAAATGAGAGGTGAAGGCAAAGGTGGATTTAAAGTGAGTGAAAACACTAGGATCTCATAGTGTTGTTAAAGACACTGGTTTTTAGAACAGGAGGAATACACTGACTTATTTCAATGGGTTGACATGATCAAATTTATGTATTCACCTTTTTGCAGACAATTTCAATATTTCTGTTGTTCTGTTTCATTTTGCTTGGCTTGCAGGTGATTAGAAAACAAAGACAGATTTATAGCTTCTTAAACAAATTAGAAGCGCTGCCCTAACTCTAGGCCCCCATTTCACTTTAGCCCCAGTTGGTGGACACTGCATACCCTCTTTCTGACTGAACATGTGCTTGCCATTGCTCTTGGTATTTAAGTGGTCACTTTTAATCTTATGCTTTACCTGTCTGGAGCTTGAATAATTTGAGTTTCTTACCCCACAACAGAGTACAGTAAAATGAATATTGGACCAGATGCAAGACATTAGCTGTGTCATTTATCATCTCTAGAATTTAGTATATTAAGCCGGAATCTGGTAACTTTATCTGCAAAATTATTTGGTTGAAATTTATGATCTCCAAAGACCCTGATAGCTCTAACAATTGGACAGGCTATTTTAACAGTCCATTTTAGAATTTTCTACTTTGACCTGATAACTTAAAAAATAATAATTATTTTTTCTGCTATAGACCCTTTAAGCAAAGAATGGGAGGTACTTTTCTATTACATTTTGGAAATATAGCTAAGAATTTAGAATGTAAGATATAAATCAAGAGTCTCAAACTCAAATGCCTGCAGAAGTCAGGTGAAGGGCACATAAAAGTGAAACATAACAGTACAGATACTTTGAAATTAAGAGACTGCATGCCTGGGGTGAATGAGCATTTGCTGCTTAGCTTCAGCTCACAACTCTTCTATAGGAATACATGCCCAAAGTTGAGAAATTCTGATTTTTAAAAAGAAATCAATAATCCTAATTTGTAAATAATATCTCTTTATTTTTTAAGTGTTGGCAATGGATTTGTTTTGTTTTAAAATGCCATGTGGGCTAAAAGTTAAGTCTGCAGGATGGTAATGAACCATGGGTCTTCACAATATGACTTTTCACCTAAGTTCTCCTCATCCTCTCCTGTCTAGTGTCTTTCTCTCTGGCCTCGACTTCAGCTTTTGTTAAAAGCTCTCCCATGTGTCGGAGCCTTTACTGAAGAAAATCTAACTCAGGGCCGGTCCCAACACCAGTAGCATCAGTATGATCTGAAAATTTATTCTCGAGCCCACGCTGGTCCTACTTAATGAGAAACTCTGAGAGTAAGGCTTAATAATCTATGTATTACCAAGCCCACAGATGTTTCTGACACCTGTTAACATTTGAGAACTGATGAATGAGGCTTTTATTTAGAGAATTTGGTTATCAATCCTGGCTGCACATTAGAGTCACAGAGGTGGTTTGCTTTAAACTAAAAATACCATTAAACTCCTTTAATTGGTCTTGTGTGGTACCTGTGCATCAGTAAATTTTAAAACTGATTTTAAACTGAAGATAACTTTAGAACCTGCTGGATTTTCCCATCAAGTAACTTAACTCTAGTTGACTCTGAGACAGAATGATTACCTGAACCTTAAAAGACCAAGGATTGAAAGATTATGCTTCTCTTTTACACTTAAATTCCTGGAATGTGGCCGGACTTGAGAAAAGAATATTGATGCCTGAAGATTCATTATATGAGTACTGCAGGCTTTACAGTAGCTTAGCAAAAAATATTCCTAATGGTTAGTGCTGTAGGGGAAATAGGGATCTTAAGGTTTTCTGAAGTAACATGCTGGGTTCTGAGTATGGTGTGAGGATTTTGGAGGGGCAATATCCAACAGCTATCAGTTTAGCAAAAATCACTTTAGTCACAAGATGCAGCAGAGACCAGGCCCTTTCCCTGTTCTTATATCACACTCCAAGGGAAGCCCCCATTACACAGTCCCAAAACCAAAAGTCTAGTTCCCTACCTTCTGAACTCAAGGTCCAGAAAATCAGTTCTGTAGTGTATTAGACTCTTCTTAGCAAACTCACAGAGAATGAGAACAAGTCCAAAGTGTTGATTAAGAAGTCGTCTTTAACATAGTGTATGTAACAAGATTAAGAAATAAATAATTGCTTAATTTCAATATTTTAAAGTTAATACTTAAGGATTATTGGTTTATGCAAATAATGCAAAAATTAATTTGCTGGTATTTTAAAAGTAAAACTGTCAAAACTACGTTTAGCATCATAGAATCAACAACAATAGTATATTTTAACAAAACAACAGTATTTATATTTTATTTAATGCCTATTTTCCTTCAATGAATGTTCTAAATAATTTAAAGGTATTATCGCACAGCCGTTCTACTATTACGATTTTTATTTAAGAAACTAAGATTCCCAAAGATAAGATACCTTGTCTAAGATCCATGGCTTAATCCAACAGTATGAGCAACAAGTTATCACTATTGAGTCATAACATGCTCTTTCAATAGATGGATGGATGGATGGATGGATGGATGGATGAATAGGTAGATAGATACAGAAATTATATAAAATGCTTATTAATTCCAACATCAATGAATGAAGAAATATAAAGTCATGATTCAAAATGCAATATAGATATAGAAATTTTATGAAATGCTTATTAATTCCAACATCAATGAAGGAAGAAATATAATGGTATGATTCAAAATAAAATATTATTATTGGGAGGATAATCCTCAGTTCAATTTTAGTAGAATAATTATAACAGCTAATTCAAAAGTCTATATTTAATAAATAATATATTTTAAAGGCAAGTATGTGTACAGGACTTAGCACTGGCAAAGACAGTGTATATCAGAATCTAACCCAGTGAAAAATATATATCTAAACACTAAAAAAAGTCGTTAGGTTTAAAAGTAATATAAATAATGGTTTACTTGAATTATTTAATATTTTAAAATACAATTAAGATACAGTCGCTCAAGTGAGCATGGCACCTGTAAACTCAATCCACTTTGGAAGACTGCAATAAAAGATGACATATGAGAAAGAAATGTAAAATCACTTAGCCAAGCTCAACTTTCAATCCACATTTCTCTGGTCAAGAAGTAAAACATAAGAGTAAAATGGGAGGAGAGACTGAAACTGAGATGTCTAGGTCCAGAAGCAGATGACTGATATCAAGACTCTGGCTCCTGCATGGTAATAAGTAGAACATTTGCATTCCCCTCGAACTGGGTCTAGAGCCAAACTCACTGTTTTAAGGGATGAATGACTGTCAGACACTCATAAAAGGGGAAAAATCAAACAAACAAAGACACATGAATATAAAATCCTCACTAATAAGCTGCTACTGCTGCTTGGAGCATAATTTTATAGAAAACTATGGGGCTATGTAGTCTGAGGATAAACACAGAGTGCTGCTACTAGATTCTAAGACAAGCTGCCAATGATTTTGGATCAAGGGTTGCTGAGGCACCATATCCTCGCATGACAATAACTTAAATACTTTTATACAACTATGCTTTAAAAAGGTAACTATAATAGACTTGGATAGAAGAAACAGAAAAATTAAAAATGGAGAAAGGAAGGAGAAAAAAGAAAGAGAGAGAGAAATACAGAGACACAGAAACGGAGAGACTCATTAGAAGAAAACCTGCAAATCAAAGTGAACAATTGGAGAAGAAACCTACAGCACATGAAATTAACTATTAGAATAGCTAATATTATTGAAAATAAATATGCTGAGGATGTTCAAGGAGTTAAATGAAGGCTTCCATTAAAACTAATATTAAACTATTTTTTAAAAACAGAAAAAAATAAAAACAAGATCAGGTGACTATAAAATAAATAATTAGAAATTAAAATGTCAAAGAAGATATAATCTCTAACATATACAACAATAACTATCATGCAGAGGTGATATTTCATTCAGAATATGAAGGGATATGAAGAAATAAAAATTCAAAGTATGAATTAAGACATATGAATAGATTAAGAAATTTCAATATTTGAAAAGAAGGATTTCTTGTAGGATTTTGAAAAGAAGAAAATAGGAGAAATGGAAGAGAAAAATATGTATCTGAACCAATGATGGTTAATACATTTTCAGAAAATCAACAAAGAAACACTGGACTTCAACTGGACTTTTGACCAAATGGACCTAACAGACACTTACAGAACATTCACCCAGCAACAGCAGAATATACATTCTTCTCATCAGTACGTGGAACACTCTTCAAGAGAAAAACTTTACAAAAGAAGACATACATGAGGCCAACAAACATATGAAAAAATGCTCATCATCACTGGTCATCAGAGAAATGCAAATCAAAACTACATTGAGATACCATCTCACGCCAGTTAGAATGGCGATCATTAAAAAATCTGGAGAAAACAGATGCTGGAGAGGATGTGGAGAAATAGGAACACTTTTACACTGTTGGTGGGAGTGTAAATTAGTTCAACCACTGTGGAAAACAGTGTGGCGATTCCTCAAGGACCTAGAAATAGAAATTCCATTTGACCCAGCAATCCCATTACTGGGCATATATCCAAAGGATTATAAATCGTTCTACTATAAGGACACATGCACACGAATGTTCATTGCAGCACAGTTTACAATAGCAAAGACCTGGAACCAGCCCAAATGCCCATCGATGATAGACTGGACAGGAAAAATGTGGCACATATACACCATGGAATATTATGCAGCCATTAAAAACGAGGAGTTCACATCCTTCGTAGGGACATGGATGAACCTGGAAAACATCATTCTCAGCAAACTGACACAAGAACACAAAATCAAACACCACATGTTCTCACTCATAGGCGGGTGTTGAACAAGGAGAACACATGGACACAGGGAGGGGAGCACTATACACGGGGGTCTGTTGGGGGAGGGGGGATAGTGCGGGGGTGGGGAGTTGGGGAGGGATAGCATGGGGAGTAATGCCAGATATAGGTGAAGGGGAGGGAGGCAGCAAATCATACTGCCACGTGTGCACCTGTGCAACAACCTTGCATGTTATTCACATGTACCCCAAAACCTAAAATGCAATTAAAAAAAAAAAAAAAAGAGACACCAAACGTTAGGCTGCAAACCAAGCTTCAATAAATTAAAAAAAAAAAATCAAAATTGTATTAAGTATCTTCTCATACCACACTGGAATCAAACTAGAAATCTGTATCAAGAAATGCTGGAAGTTACACTAAAACATGGAAATTAAATAACATGCTCCTGTACAATCGTTGGGCCAATGAAGAAACTAAGATGAAAATTAGAAAAATCTTTTGAAACAAATGAAAATGAAAATACAACTTAATCAAAACCTGTGGGATACATAAAAAGCAGTGCTAAGATAACAGTTTACAGCATTAAAAGCACACATGAAAAAAGTAAAAAGATCTCAAATTAACAACTTAATGTTATACCTTAACAAATTATAAAAAGAAGAACAAACAAAATCCATGTTAGAAAAAGAAAGGAATCACGAAGGTCAGAGCAGAACTAAGTGAAACAGAGACAAAAAAAAAAAAAAAATACAAAGAACCAATGAAATGAAAAGGTGATTTTTTGAAAAGAGTAACAAAATTGTTTAACTACTAGCTAGACTAACAAAGAAAAAAGAAAAAAAGATTTAAATAAACAAAATCAGAAATGAAATAGAAAACATTACAACTGATAACACAGAAATACAAAAAATAATCAGAGACTACTAAAAATACCTCTGTGCAAAAAACTAGAAAACCTAGTGGAAATGGATAAATTCCTTGAAATACAAAATGTCCTAAGATTGAACCATAAAAAAATAAAAATCCTCACAGATGAAAAATGAGTAGTGAGACTGAATCAGTAGTAAAATGATCTACCAACAACAACAACAGAAAGCCCAGAAGCAGATGGATTTATGGCAGAATTCTGTCAAACACACAAAGAAGAGTGAACACCAATCTTCCTAAAACTGTTCCAAAAAATTAAGGAGAAAGGAGTCTACTCTAACTTATTCTATGAAGCCAGTATCATCCTGACACCAAAATCAGACAAGGACACAACAAAAAAGAAAACTACAGACCAATATCCCTGATAAGCATAAAAGGAAAATTGGATTAACACAAATCCTTAAGAAAATTGTAGCAAACTGAATACTACAGAACTTTGAAAAGATAACATACCATGAAATAGTGGTGTTTACATTAGAGATGCAAAGATAGTTCAATTTCATAAATATGATGCATCACATAAACAGAATTAAGGATAAAAAGCACATAATAATCCCTACAGATGTATAAAAAATATCTGATAAAATTCAGCATCCCATCATGATAAAAATCCTCAACAAACTAGGCATAAATGGAACATACCTCAAGATAATAAAAAACATATATGATAAATCCACAGCCAGTATCACATTGAATGAGGAAACATTCAAAGCATTCCATCTAGGAAAGGGTACAAGACAAGGATGCCCGCTTTCACCACTTCTATTCAACATAATAACTGGAAGTCCTAGCCAGAGCAATCAGCCAAGATAAATAAATAAAATATATCCATATTAGACATGATAAAGTCAAATTATTCCTGTTTATTGATGAAATGGCTTTATATCAAGAAAACCCTAAAGACTCTACTAAAATCTCTTAGACTTAATAAAATTATTCAGTAGAGTTTTAAGATCAAAAACTAATATATAAAAGCCAATCACATTTCTATACACAGACATCAATCAAGCTGAGAAACAAATCAACAAGGCAACTGCATTTATAATAATTACAAAAATATATATATGAATATAGTTAACCAAGGAGGTACAAAATCTCTACAAGGAAAACTATAAAACCCTGATTTTTTCCTACAATTTTTTCTACACAAGCAAATGGAAAAATATCCCATGTTCATGGATGAGAATAATTAATAACATTAAAAAGACCATAGTGCTCCAAGCAATCTACAGATTCAATGCAATCCTTATCAAAATTCCAATGCCATTTTTTCACAAATTGGGAAAAACAATTCTAAAATTCATGGGACCAAAATAAAGCCCAAATAGCCAAAGCAGTCCTAAGCAAAAATTTCTAAGCTGGTGTCATCATATTACCTGACTTCAAATTATACTACAAAGCTATAGTAATCCAAACAATATTGGGTTGCTGTTACCATTTTTACTGCTATAAAAGCAGATATATAAATTAATGGAACAAAATAGAGAACCCAGAAATAAAGTCACATATCTACAGCCAACCAATTTTTGACAAAGTTAACAAAAACATACAGTGGGGAAGGTACACCCTATTCAATAAATGGTTCCAGCAAAATTGGATTACAATATGCAAAATAATGAAACTGGACCACTATATTGTCATATACAATAATCACCTCAAGATGAACTAAAGACTTTAATGTAAGACCTAAAACTATAAAATTACCAGAAGTAATCTCAGGGAAAACTCTTCTGGACATTGGTCTAGGCAAGATATTCATGACTAAGACCTCAAAAGCACAGGCAATGTACACAAAAAAATAAACAAATACAACTTAATTAAACTAAAAAGCTCTGAATCACAAAAGAAATGATTAACAAAGTGAAAACAGACAACCTACATAGTGAAAGCAAGTATTTGTAAACTATTCATCCCACAAAGGACGAATATCCAGAATTTATAAGAAACTCGAACAACTCAGCAACAATAGCAATGACAAAAACATATAATCTTATTAAAAGTGGGCAAAGGATATGAATAGATTTTTTTAGAAAGACATATAAGTGGTGGCTCACGCCTGTAATCCCAGCACTTTGGGAGGCCGAGGCAGGTGGATCACGAGGTCAAGAAATCGAGATCATCCCAGTCAACATGGTGAAATCCCGTCTCTACTAAAAATACAAAAAATTAGCTGGGCACGGTGGCGCGTGCCTGTAATCCCAGCTACTCGGGAGGCTGAGGCAGGAGAATTGCCTGAACCCAGAAGGTGGAGGTTGCGGTGAGCCGAGATCGCGCCATTGCACTCCAGTCTGGGTAACAAGAGCGAAACTCCGTCTCAAAAAAAAAAAAAAAAAAAAGACATATAAGTGGTCAACAAGCATATGAAAAAATGTTCAACACCACTAATCATCAGAGAAATGCAAATTAAAACCACAATGAGATAGTATCATACATCAGTCAGAATAGGTAATAGGTATCATTAAAGAAATAAAAATCAGATGTTGGCAAGGATGCAGAGAAAAGGGAAAACTTTTACACCATTAGTGGGAATATAAATTAGTGTAATCTCTATGGAAAAGTATGGATATTTCTCAGAGAACCAAAAATAGAACTGCTATTTGATCCAACAATCCCATTACTGCATATCTACCCAAGGGAAAATAAATCATTATACCTTCACTAGTATGTTTATCACAGCACTATTCACAACAGCAAAGATATGGAATCAATCTAAATGCCTATCCACAGATAACTGGACAAAGAAAATGTGGTATATATACACAATGAAATACTACTTAGTCATAACAAAGAATGAAATAACTTTTGCAGCCAACACTGATGGACGTGGATACTATTATTTTAAATGAAATAATTCAGAAACAGAAAGTCCAAAACCACATCTCACTTATAACTGGCAGCTAAATAATGTGTGGACGTGGACATACAGTGTGGACAGATAGACAATGGAGACTCAGAATGGTGAGGGAGGGATGATGAGAACTTACTTAATGGGCACAATGTACACTATTGAGGTTATAAATGCACTGAAAGCCCAGACTTCACCACCACACAATATATCAATGTAAAACAGTTATACTTATACCCCACACATTTATACAAATAGAAAGATATTTCCAGAATTAGAAATAAAAATATAGTCTGAGAAATAAGTAGGGCATATAAAAATAAAGAATCCTTATTTTTTAAATGCTAAAGATCATGAATAAAGACAAAGACTTGATTATTTCAAAGAAAAAGAGGTTATCTATGAAATCTGTAACATTAAGACAGATAATACATTTTCATTAGCAGCAATAGAAGCATGAAGATATTAGAGAGATAACCTCAAATGGGAATGGGACCCATATATTCAATCAAAGTACCATGCAATAATATATACAAAATATAATCATTTTAAATGCAAAAAATTATTACTTTATCACTGGTCTAACTTAAAATTATCATGAACTATTACACTTCAACAAGAAGAATAGTGACTGCAGAGGGAAGAGATTTGATACAAGAAAAAGTGGGCACAAAAATTGATAAATTAGGACTGATCATTTCTTGATTTTTAAAAGCCATAAAAAACTACATGTATTTTTTAAAAGGGGATAAAACAAAAACTCAACAGAATGACAGTAAGATGGAGGACAGCAAGTGAAGCTTTCCTATAAGTTAACTATTAAGGGTTCATCACCATTAGAAGGATAATAGATGTAACAATGAACTTCTTAGAACAAACGTATTAGATGTACATCTTAGCTGGGCACAGCAACACATACCTGTAGTCCCATTTATTCACTTGAGAGGCTGAGGTGGGAAGATTGCTTGAACATAAGAGTTGAAGGCTGTGATGTGCTCTGATCACACCTGTGAATTTGCCCTGGCACCCCAGCCTGAGCAACATAGCAAGATGTCATCTCTAAAAAATAAAAATAGAAAGCATAATCATGGAATTCAAAGAAATGCAAATGATAATGTGTAAATTATAGAAAAAATAAAAAGAAAATACAGAAAATATCTCAATAAAACATAAGGTAAAGAAAAAATGTATAAAGCAAAAGAAATGATAGAATACAAAACAAATGAGTACAAAATTAATTTCTGTATTAGTAAACACAATAAATATAACCATATTATTGGCTTAGATAAAAATAATAATATGAACTATGTGGCTTACTTATACTTATCTGAATGAAACATGCATGTAACAAGATGAAAATGTCTATTTTACCTAAATATCAACTACAGCAAAAAATTTTAGGAGTAATAAGATTAATATTAAAAAGAATATAAATTCATTAGAAAGATTATATTATTCAAATATAAATTGTGCAAACAGCACTAATAGGGATTGAGAGGATCTCTACAAAACTGAGAACAATTTATCAAGATAATACATGAAAATCTCATACTGATATGATCTATATAATCCTAAACTATATAACATAACAGTATTTCAAGGAGTAATTAGAAATCCCACAAATATAGTAGGGGATTTTAATGTATGTTTACCATAACATATAGATCAAGCAATGACATTAAAATAAAAAAGTGTTGAACAAAAATGAACAAATATGACCTAAAAGATTAAGTCCACACATAAAATATAGCTTAAGTATTATCTTGCTATATATTTTGTACAAGGCAATTGATGAGATGCAGTTTCACCGGGGAATGTGAATTAGTCAAATATCCCTGGCAGTGCTGCACAAAAATGAGGTATAACTAAAGACACCAGAGTATGGCTTTCCTCAGCCTCATCTCACATGATGACTTGGATCCAATGGGGAATGACTGGGACATTTGGAATCTGCCTCTGGGAATCACAAGGCATTATCTTTGTACAAGATTTCACCAAGATAAGCATTTGCTAAATGTAAAGGAATTTACTTAAATACAAGGAAATTTCTTGTTTTGTACCATGTTTCCTGTTTTGACTGCATTACATTATAGGAATTAATGTAACTTTATTTTACAGTTTGATTTAACATTTAACTACTAATATACACTGAAATACAAAACAGGCATTTCGTACTTAACATGGGTAAACTGTTCTGAATGAAAATGTGAACCAAGAGCTTATTTGCCATTATTTTAAATGGAGAAACACATAACGCATTAGAATTTAACCCCGTAAACCCCTCTCAACAATTTCTAAAATAACACTGAAACACACAAAACATATTTGTGTATGTGTGTATAGTTTTTTTTTTTTTAAAGCTTGCTTTGCTCTGTCTTTATAATTTTAATACATTGGTATTGATTTTAATATTGGACAACAGAAAGGTCTAAATTCGAAAAGGCACCATGGAAAGGAGATCAGGACAAATATCGTGCGTGACAGAATGCCTCACACAGAAAAATGATGCTGTGATACCTCCATTACTACCATTAATATCCAAACACAATCTCTTTTTATTGACATTCAATTCAAAAATCTATAGATTGGTTCTGATATTCTTTTTACTTATTTTATTTGCATTATTACTCAAATCTGTATAAGCTCTGTATTCTCTTAAAAATGTTATATTAGGAATAGGGAACATAAATACAATTTTTTCATGTATAAAGTGTGTAAGCTCTATAAAATTTGGATATTAAAAGTCAGAAGGTGTTTTATATACAAATATTAAACACAGAAATATTTTATGTGACATTCCTTTAATAGTATTCACAAATATATTACTGTTTGCATCACATTGTATATAATTTACCCAAGAATATATATTTCAATATTAACTGCTGGTGCTAATTTTTTTCAGTTTATGATTGCCTACTTTATTAAGGATTCAGTAGACCATTGTAGCATACCCATATTTTCCATATCTAATGAACAAACAGAATTTATTTTCTATGTGATTCTAATTAGAGAAATGGTTTTCACATCAAGCAAATATCTTTTCCCATAAAACCACTTTAAAATCACTTTTAGTGGCTGGTGAAAACAATAAACCTTTTTTTTCAAAAAATTTTGTATAATATTAATTTTCATACCTGAAAAACATTATTCCCTACAGTCTTTTCTTCTATGACTTAAACATGTATGTATCCAAATCATTTATATAGCATATATTTACATATTACAGATGAAACATGCATATTTTTATTCTCTGCATCTTCTCTTATACCAAAAGAAAAAAAAAAAGGACAGCAGAGGAGTCAGGTAAACAAGGACATATAATTGGGGAGAGGAAGGATGGCAGATGAAAAATGTCAAAAATAATTTGGAAGATGGAAATTGGATACATAAGTGACAGTGCATTTATGTTCCACTTTTCCACTTAGTTAAGTACCTATGGCAGCATTAACAGCTAATCTGTTGTCTTTCCTGCAGCTTTAAGGATCCCTGAGAATTTGACCCTCAGATAAATCCTCCTTGAAAGACCAATGTAAGCAAAGTCTAGTATTCTTTCTCCAAGATAAATAAAGGTCTTGCAGAAGTTATTTTGTATCAAATCAAACTCCCTTGCTTGGTTGTAGAGATTATTTACTAAGTAAACTATTATTGACAAATAACATGAAATTGACAAATAAGCTATAATTGAAGAGTAACAGGCAATTGATGAGATGCGGTTTCACCAGGGAATGTGAATTAGTCAAATATCCCTGGCAGTGCTGCACAAAAATGAGGTATAACTAAAGACACCAGAGTATGGCTTTCCTCAGCCTCATCTCACATGATGACTTGGATCCAAAGGGGAATGATTGGGACATTTGAAATCTGCCTCTGGGAATCACGAGGCATCTGCTAGCTGCTTGCTGCTCAATTTGGTCTTCTTCCTGTGCAATAGCCTTTTTTAAAAACTAAGTAAACTTGGTACTAGATGAACTGTATTGTGTTTTATGAATTTAATTGTTAATTTAAACCTAAAACCATCCTGGCTTGTCAAGCAGAGTTAATTATTAAAGGTAGAAAGAAGGAAGGGAGAGCAAAGAGGCAAATTTGTGTCACAGACCATCAGAAAGTCTCAGAAACTGAAAACACTGTTTGAAGGCAGAGATCTAGGAAATGATTTTAAATGTACAAGAATTTAGGCTTGCCTGAAAAAAATACATTATATATATATATATATATATATATATATATATATATATATATAATATATATTTTTTTAATTGTACTTTAGGTTCTGGGGTACATGTGCAGATCATGCAGGATTTTTACACAGGTACATACATGGCAATGTGGTTCGCTGCCTCCATCCCCCGTCACCTATATCTGGCATTTCTCCCCATGTTATCCCTCCCCAACCTCTATATCCACCACTGTCCCTCCCCTAATCCTCCCCAATAGACCCCAGTGTGTGATGCTCCCCTCCCTGTGTCCACATATTCTCATTGTTCAACATCCACCTATGAGTGAGAACATGCAGTGTTTGATTTTCTGTCCTGTGTCAGTTTGCTGAGAATGATGGTTTCCAGATTCATGCACATGTATGTTCACTGTGGCACTGTTTACAGTAGTAAAGACCTGGAACCAACCCAAATGCCCACTGATGATAGACTGGACAAGGAAAATGCGGCACATATACACCATGCAATACTATGCATCCATAAAAAACAATGAGTTTGTGTCCTCTGTAGGGACATGGATGAATCTGCCTGAAAAGTTTTTAAGGAACATATACATCCCCACACTTAGTGACCATATCGTTCTATGTCAGACAACTATTCTTTTCTTATTGCCAGAAAAGGTTAGAAGTTTACCATCTAGACAATGAATTTTGTTTATATAAAAACAATCTCCCTTCCTGGGAGCCAAAAAGCAAGCTGAGGCAGAAAGGCTCAAGAGCCTGGGACTCTGGGATTCTAGGAAGAACTGACAGGAACAAATGCGATGCCATATTGAAGACAGGGAGATTGTGTACAAACCTACACCCAACTCTGTACTCCAATTTCCTTTCTCAGCTTCTGGAATCGAAGTTGCAAAATTATGGGGGAGGTGGAAAGATAGCTAACACACTTACATTTCTTGTTATTTGAAGTTTCCCCAATTAAACCACCATATTGCACTAGTTCATCACTCTGTGGCCCAGTATGATGAGCCCTGTCCATTCTTAGAGTTTGAAGTCACTCTCACATTAAAACTGATGGCATTTGTCAGATATGTGAATAATGCTTTAATAACAACAAGGAACAAAACAAACAAAAAGAGGAAGATGCTGTTCAATGGAATGAAGGAGTAAACTGAAGAAGGGGAAGCCGTGAGAGTCAAGGAGATAGAGGTGGGTGGTGGCAAAGGAGAAAGGGAAAGGCACTCCCAGGGACAATAAGGAGGGCATCCCGGGATAAACACTCTGCATCTGACACAGAACTTTCAGTTCCCATCAGAAGAGGAGAAGAAAGATACCTAGGAGGGAAGATTTCAGATTTTAAAAATGGCAGAGGTAATTTATCTGACGTGCCTAACGGTGTGATGAACATTTTACTTGAGACTTTGGGGATAAATTAGTGACAGTTAAAAAGAAAAGAAAGAAAACAATGAAATTATATAATTATTAACTTGTGAAGAAACATACAGTTAAACAAAGTGCATTTCAGCTGTAATATTAACAAATACAGCTATATGGTGAAGACAATAATATTAGTTTGCTGAAAGTTATCATGTAGCTTGAGTGGAAAAATAGCAGATGTGTATTTACAATTTAAGGAAGAGTACATGGGGCTCCACTTGATACTCTATACTAGAAAGTCCATAAATAAAGCTATGAGCTTATTGGGGAAAGTGGACAGACATTTTTTTAAAAGAGCTAAATTAGTCAAATATTGTTGCTTCTAGGGAATGGGGCATAGAGACAGGACATAGTGAAAAAAACAGGTTGTCTTTTTTCATTAGATGCTATATAGGATCACCTTGTTTTTAAAAGCATGTATATATGATACAATAATAATAAAATACAAATATATAAGAAGTAAATTCTTCCTCTAATCTTTCCTTCAAAGATAACACGTTATACCCTTTAGTGTGAATTCCTCACCCTGTCTAGAGCTAAGTCCAGTTTATCGCTTAGCGTCCTTTGACCAGTTGTTGTTTTTTTTCTTGAGATGGAGTTTCACTCTTGTGGTGGAAACTCACTTCAAACTCTGACTCCCAGGTTCAAGCAATTCTCCTGCCTCGGCCTCCCAAGTAGCTGGGATTACAGGCACACACCACCACATCCAGCTAATTTTTGTATTTTTAATAGAGACGGGTTTCACCCTGTCAGCCAGCCTGGTCTCGAACTCCTGACTTCAGGTGATCTGTCAGCCTCATCCTCCCAAAGTGTTGGGATTAGAGGTGTAAGTCACTGCTCCTGGCCTGGCCAGTTTTTTAAACTTACTATGTCTTGGCTGCCTTATGGAAAGTTAATTGCTAAACCTACTTCATAGGGTTGTTACG
Source organism: Aotus nancymaae (assembly GCF_030222135.1). NCBI lineage: Eukaryota > Metazoa > Chordata > Mammalia > Primates > Aotidae > Aotus > Aotus nancymaae. The sequence continues at coordinate 82,407,049 of NW_026988442.1, forward strand.
AAGACCTAATAAAATCATTCATGTAAAATAGCATAATGTCTAGAATGTCTTGATTTATCATTACAAAAAGTATAGGTTTTCAGTGGTTATATAATTTCTAATATGAGATCTCTTAAAATGTATTATTTTGTTTTTATTTTTATTTAAATATATAAGGTACATATTTTCTATGTATATATATATGTGTGTGTATACACATACACATACACACATACACACACACACACATACAGAGAGAGAGAGAGGGAAAGAGAGAGAGAGACCATGTTCATTCAGTCTTAGCACTCTAGGCACTTTAGATGGGATGACTGCTGCTAGAAGCTGTCCTGTGCATTACAGGATGTATAGCAACATCCCTGAGTTCTATACACTAGACAGTGGTAGCAGGACCTCCATTCCCCCAGCTGTGGCAACAATAATGTGTCTAGACATCACCAAGGCCCTTTGTGGAGGCAAAAATCACTATGTCTTATTGAGAAACACTGCTATATATTTATCTTATTTTCCCTAGTGATTACATTTCAAGCTCTCAAGATATATTGAACTACTCCCTAATCAGTGGATACTTGATTAACTTACGACTTTTAATATTATAAAAATGCTGAATGAAGAGCCTGGCTTAAATTTATAATCAAAATTCTATGATAAACATTATTATACATTAATATTTGTCTCTCTTTGATAATATCCTAGAAATAAAACAAAAGGCATACATAATAAAGTTTTAAATTTTAAGATTAAAATTGAAACTCATAGTGACTTTTAAAATAATGTCTAAATGTATATAAATATGTGAGAATAGATTATATATATTTATAATTTCATCATCCTTAAAATAATTAGGAATCTTTGTTGTAAAATCTTTTCCAAATAAAAATAAAACCCTTTGCCATTATTGAAGATGTCTCATAAACTTAGGAGCAGGCATTTTATTTGGGAAGACACTGCGATTTTCAGTATCATAACAGAACCATTAAAATGTTCTTGAGAGCATTTTCTTCAAAAGAAAAGTTTAACATATACAAAGAGTAAAAAACTGGAATGCTGACAAAATTTTCCCTTTTCAAAGACAGAACTCTAAGGTAACAATTAAGGTACATTTATTATTTATGAGAAGTTCATATATTAGTTTCGAAAATATCAGTATCAGTATTGACGTTTACTTTCCATAGGCAAATGGCTGTCTACATACAGTCAAGGTTTTGAAAGTTCAGATGTTTCCTTCCCATTAACAACAGAAAGCTGTCCAGATGCAGAAAGTCATAAAAACCAACATAAAGTGTTAATGAGATTGAGGGGAATGGCGAAATGTCTCCATCCTGAATATTTCATGATCTGTCACCATTAAAAGGGTGTCAGGATTTACTTGCATTGTAGCTCAGTCTTCAAATTCATGATAAAAGAGCACAGACAAACCTTTAGCACTGGATGGCATCCTCAGCAAAATTGTTCCAGAAACCCTCTCTGCTTTAGGCATTTATCACAAAAACTACTGTTGGAGTCAGCCATAGTTGCATTGGGTTCTTTTTGTTGTATTGTTTTGTTTTGCTGAGAACTGATTTTATAAGTGCACAAATAGCCCTCTTACATTCCCTCAAAATAATTATCATGCGACTTGCCACAATATCTGCTTAGCCTGACATCAGTCATCACTTTAGATCATACAGTTTCTTAATCAGCTAATGTGTCATATAGGAGTGATAATATTTTGTTTTAATAAATAATATCATTTTACAAAAGCAATTTCTGTTTTGCAGAAATATTGAGACCACAGATCACAAGAAATAAAATTAAGTTAAAAAACACATATCCAATCTCAGAGAGGATTGGTTGTCCTACCTTTTGATGTATCTTCCAGACACTTGTTCTACTTACATGTGAATGTCCAGTTTTTAATAAAAATGAAATTATACATACAATTTCATAATATGCTTTTTTCAGTTAATAATCTCCATCTTCCAAAAGAATATATTTTTATCTTATATTACAATAAGTTATATAAGCAAATTTCCTCAAATGTCTCCAATATGTCTCTGCAACCAGTTTGGTCTTAAGAGAATCCATTCAAGAGGCACATATTTCACTTGATTTTTACTTTTCCTCAGCTGCTTTTACCTAGCAAGCCACTTTTAATGATTCTTGTTTTTTGAGAAGACCTTGCTTGAGGTCCTATTAAAAGCCAACTCTTCTACATTTGTGTGGTTTCTTTCTTACAGTGTCATTTAAGTTGTTTGTCATTTGTGGATCCTGTAATATGAAAACCAGATATAATGGCTAAAATGTTTAAGTTAAGCAAGTTTGCTAAAATATATCCTACATGGTAATGCATACTTTATATTCCGTCTTGTCAGAAAACACATACCATCTGGTTTGTCTTATCATTAATATTGATGACTCACTGCTTGATTAGGATCATGATAGTTTGATCCCTCAACTATACATTCACATTTTCCTCTTTGCAACTAGAAGCTAAAATTTGATAGGATTTTGATATCACCATACAAATGTCCTGTTTTCTCATCAACTATATGACTAATAGTTTTGACATCAATTTATAATCCTTGTCTGAGTTAATATTTTCATTAGAGGGGGTTGTGGAATGGTAATTCGTTTATCATTTATTAGCTGTCATTCTTATCTAAAATAGAACTTTTCATTGTCAACAGGGTTTAGTTGGTTATGCAAATTGCAATTTCTAATTTAAAATTAGAATGTATGCTTTATCTTTTCCCCTTAGTAACCAATTTTCAAATCAGTAGGTTGGTTTCCTTGCCAATTCAAATGGCAGTTTTTAGCTTTCTCTCCCTCCCTCCCTCTCTCTCTCTCTCTCTCTCTCTCTCTCTCTCTGTTTCTCTAAATTTTGGACCCATGGATTTTCATTGGTTGATTTTTCAATTGACTAACTTTTTGTTCTTGAAGTTTTGTAATTTTTACAGTGTAATACCAAGTTGATAAGCTGCTTCATGTTGACCTCAAAATGAAATACTTAGCTTAACTCAAACAAAATACATACAGGATTTATTTTTTAAAAAACAGTATGAAATCTGATTTAAGAAAAAACAAAGAAAAACCGAATAAATGTAGAGCTACTTCATATCATGCAGAATATGGATTAATGCTTTCAAGGTGCCAGTTCTTCCAAAATTATTATATAGAGTCAATTCAATCTCAATAGAAATTCAAGGAAGATATTTTGTTGATATTAACAAACTTATTCTAAAATTTATATAGAGAGGCAAGACACTCAGAATAGCTAACACAGCATTGAAGGAGAAGATTAAGTCAGAGAACTGATTCTACTTCAAGACTTACTATAAAACTACAGTAATCAAGACAGTGTGCTATTGGTGAAAAACAGACTAATAAGTCAATGTAACAGAATAGAGAATAGAAATAAATCCAACTATGTATAGTGAATTGATATTTGATAAAGGAGCCAAAGCAAAATACCATGGGGTCAAACAGTCTTTCCAACAAACAGTACTAAAACAATTAGACATCCACATGCAAGAAAAAAAAAATGAATTTAGACAGAAACTTCACACTCTTAAAAAAATTAACTTAAAAAGGGTCATACACCTAAATGTAAAATGTAAAACTATAAAACTCCTAGTGGATAACGTGAAAAAAAAAATCAAGATTCTTAATCAGCAATTCACAATAATAAAACTCAATTTTAATACTGCAATTATTTCACACTTCACTTTATTTTTCACTACATTAAAAATATTGAATCTTGACTCTAATATAATTACTTCTTTGACTTATAAGACAGCATAAAAATAGTTTTCATATAACATCAATATTACTGAAAAAACTTAAAGTTTAAAATATCGTATTTTTTTCTTAGAACACTTTTACTAAGGAAATGAGTCACACTTCTCTGTTAAAAAGCCACTGAGAACAATTCTTTCTGTGTGTAATGACGTTTGCAGTTTGGAGAGGCTCTTACTAGGAGAACACTGTGGAGAGAGAGGATAGGTTGAGACAGCTTTCTGGGAGAAGACCCGTGCTCAGTCTCTAACCACGCTTACCTAGAATTCAGAAGCTTTAACAGGTGAACTCAAATCTATTTCTTAGATTACTACATTTGTGGAATTACAGAAGGCCCTGAGTTTACTATACCTAGGGTGGTATCTGAATGCATGAAAAAGGGAGGAGAGGCCGATACATGGTTTGCAATTGTGTACTACAGATCTCTGGGTGCATGGGCTGTTAGCAAGAACAACTGGAATTTTACAGGCCTTTGAAGCATTATCTCTTAGCTGAATAATTAATATCTATCAGTATGTTTATGGGGTATTGACTCTTAAGCCCTCTTATTTTAAAATTAAGATTTACAACAGGTAGGATATGAAATATGGGAGGCAATTAGTATTAACAAGAAACATTTGATTCAGGTTGAGTTTCTCCCAAGTGAGAGAAGAGATTGGCAGGAAACATGCTCATGACTCTTTTAGCAGGGTTGATCCATTTTCTTTTATCCACAGCTCATTTTTTTCCTATAAAATATCAATAACTGTCCTTTGAATAAATTTCTTCCAGAAACAACTTAAGAAAGTTTAAAACCATGTACTTTCCTTGTTAATGTCATTACTGAGTCTCATATTTTCTTAAGACCAAAACATATTCTTCTTGCTGAACAATACATGCCCTCTAAATCCTAATGCTTTTATATGTATGTCTTTGCAAAAAGAACCAAGAAAATATTTCTATAAGTAATTTATAAAAGTTTTAGAAAGTGTACTCCCTACATATTTATTTGATGATCATTTCTCAGTAAAGAACATGAAAATCTATCCCAATCATTACTCCCTTTCAGCTATTACTCTTTCAAAGTTCAATTGTGCATTTCTCTATGATTTCCCTCCTAATTACTTTGCCACATATTTACCACTTTTAAATATGTTTTAATTTTGCAAGTGATAAAGTGCAATTTGAGTTTAAGTGTTTTTAATTCATGGGTTTTTCAAAAAATTATATTTCTTCTATCAGTAATTATTCAAATAAAACTACATCAGTCTTAAATATAATTATTTACAATAGAAAAGCAAATCACATATAAAATATTTGATGTTAGAAAATTATTTGGCCATTTTTCTGAGAGGGCAGAACTGATCCTGTCACTAGAGGACGCTGTATAACTAAGGAACAGAATTATTAACAGTTTGTCACTAAAGTAAGTGAGATGAAATAAAAGTATAGATAAATGTTCTGAAATATACCTCCACAAAAAAGAACCAACTTATATTCTCACCATTGTTGGAGAATTCTCATTTAACTGTAACTGCTAAAATATTGACTGTTTTTTTAGAAATATATTATCAACTTTATTAACATTTGGAAAATATAAGTAAGTGAAAGTAAATAAAAATGGTTACAATCTCACAAACCAGTCATTAGCACTAACATTTTTTATGAGTTAGTGTATGTGTAAATTTCTAAAGATAGAGATTTAAGTGTTTTGTTTCCAACAATATTATATATAGTTTATTAGGTTTATTTGATGAAGTATTTGTAAACCTGATTTTAGTATGTTAATAATGTGAGCATAACTTGATTAAATTAACAGTTTATTATTGAATAGTTATAATTTTCCCTTTTTATTACTATCATAACTACTGTTTTAATAAATGTATTTTAAAATAATTTTTTTACATATATCTAGTGGTTAAGATTAATTCTTACAAGTGATATTGAGATAATGACGAATTGGTTATGAACTTTTGAGGCTATGACAGAGCCTGCTGACTGTCTAACCAAATTGATTCTCTCTTATAAAAGATTCCTACAAATATGTGGCTGTTCACATGCCCTGGCCCGCAGAATGTTACGTGAGAGAGTTCCATCCAGCAAGATCTAATTCAAGATGGACTTTGGGGAAAGTTCTTTAATGGAAGTCTGACTTTGTTGACATCTTTCTATTGCACCTGTAGCACTGGAATGTGAAGACCGGAATGTCATCACAGAACTGGAGTTCTAGCAACTGCATCAGGAAAATAAACAGCAATCTAGCAATGGCTGGATGTGCATGCACGTGGAAGGAGTGCATGTAGGAGAGAGAGGAGAGAGAATGAGTCTGATGATTTTATGGAGATGGGTACTATCCCTGGACTTTCCATCTCCAGTTAAAGAAAAACAGTTTTCCTATTATGTGAGAGCACAAAACACCAGAATGGTTTAAGTTACTACTCCTTCAGCTTTTGCTATGGACAAGTTAATTTCTAATTGGTATAACAGAGCAATGCCTTCCAAAAAGGTGCATTTTAACCAGTGGCAGATTAAAGAACCTATGTTATAGTGCCCCTACTACTATTAAATACCTGGTGTTTCATCTATCTTGTCCCTTAATTTAATAGGCTATGATAATTTTTATTTAAATTGGATTTATTTGATTACTATAGTGGTTGAATTTTTTTCACATAAGTATTTACCATTTGTATTTCTTCTTCTTTTGAAAATTATATCTCTTACCCATTTTTCTATTGGGATATTTTCTTTATTCATTAATTTACAAAGATTATTTCTAAATTGAGGCTATTAATCTTTGATCATGGAGGCTATTAATCTTTGATCTTCCATATATACTGATCTTCCATATATAATGATTTTTCTACTTTATTATTCATTACTTATGTATTACGATAATTTTAAAAATATTTACATTTTTATTTCTATGCAAATTTATTATTTTTAAAATGTGGTTTCTATCAGTATTCCAATGCATGGGAAATCCTTGAAGTCTTTCTGAATTACAAAATCATATTTGACCTTTTTTTTGGTTGCATATAATACCATGTTTTATTTAAATCTTTAATTAAGTAAAATCTATTTTCATACAAGGAAAACATCCTACTCAATTTTTTATAATGAACTATTTATCTCCATATCATTTATCAAATAATTTATTTTCCCTTTTATCTTTAAACATTTCACGTGCTATACTGCTCTTTAAGCAGTGAAGTAACAGTATTGTGGTTGCCTACTGTATGCCAGAGTTACTATCCATGAGTGAAGAAACAAAGTTCCTATTTAAATTAAATTAGAATTTTATTTTGGAAATAGGCAAATAGTTTATTTCAGCAATATGTGATTAGGACTGACACTAGGGATTATCTCCAGGAATTCTGTTCCTTTTTCTTTTTATTTCTATATGGGAACACATTTTAAAATAATCTTTTGTATATTTACCTCATTGCGTATATTAGTCTAGAAAATGTGTACATATCAGCCTAATAGTCAATGGGACAGGCTATGCTTGGTATATATGACATTGCCGGTTGAATCAGAATGACAATGCCTTCTACTATGACCTGTCTGCGTGAGCATGTACTCCTCTATTTTTTAGTGTCACCAGGTCTGCTCATGGTTCCAGAATGTCACGGTCCTACTGCCTTCTGGAGCCCTCTGTAGAATTCATCTATGTCCTACTGGTTTATCTCAGCCACCCTACAGAAACATATATAATGCAGAAACATCGATGGTAGGTCACCAGCAGGAACTGCCTTGAAAGGAATGATGTTCCTGAGAGGAAGGGTGTATCTATGCCATCAAAAGGCTTTCTACAGGCTCAGGTTCTCAAGCAAGATACAGAATCTGTCAAACTGTCAGAAACCCAGCATGAAATGAGTTTGCACAAGGCCAAATCGCTGTGCTACTGTCATAGGGAAACACTACTGCCGTTATTATTTTACTTGAAAATAAACAAAGATAAGTTTTTTATTCTGTTGCTTTATTTCCTGATTCCAGTAGAAGGTTTCCCTCTTATAACCAAATGAAGTTAAAATAATATTTTTAATGTAATTTCAGTGTTTAGTTTTATCTGACCCATCACTTTGTGAACTAAAACTTGAAGACAGTATATAATATCACCATAGTTACCTTCCGTAAAAAGTAGCCTCAAGCAATAATTGTAGGATCAGGTTAAGTTGGAAAAGATTTCAATGTTGCGTCTCCACAATAAAATCAGAAATAAAGAGTACACATTAGTGATAGTAAGTTGTGCTTCCAAGGATTTCATGTCTCTGATGAAAACAGTAACTTCAATAGACCCCTGATCCCCAAATTCTCTGCCAAAGGTTTCAGAAGAATCCATAGTCCTCATAGTACACTTCAATGAAGTTTATCTGGTGTTTGGCTTCAAACTCCCAGAACTTTGTTATTCTAACATACCAGGTTGAACCACATAGGCAAAGAACCACATAGGAACTCTTACATATAGGCTAAGAGCATTTTCTACTGCTTTTCTATATTCGAGGCCAACTTCATGGTACACTTGGCTGTGCTTCCCTGGCCTAAGCTATGGTCTGATATTTCAGACCATATTTCAGAATTTCAAAATGCTCAAAGCTAGAGAGAAAACAATTTTTTTTAAAAAAAAAAGTGGGGGGGGAGTGAGTGGGAGAATTTGTCAGTGATTTTGATCCATTTATATTCCTGACATTAAAATGGAAGCTTGAAGTATTTACTAGATGTATCCCTTAACAGCTGCAGCAAAGATATACACACACATTTAGGATATGAGAGGCAATCATGAGAGATGTCTCAGGCACATTACCAAGTTAGTGGGCTTCGGACTGACCAGAAAATTAAAAAGAGAACCCATATATTCTAGGTTTAATTTTTCTCCTTCTCCTTCTAATAACTCTAGTACTATTTTTACCTGACCTCCTGAGTGACCCAGATAATTACACTTTAGTCAACCCCCTCAATACCCCACCACACAGTAAGCCAGAGTGATACTTTTTGTTTGCATACTCAATCATACTATCCATCCCTAACAAACTAGGAGGCGTACTGGCCCTTGTATTCTCCATTCTCATTCTAGCAGTTATTCCCATATTTCACACATCTAAACAACATATTCCGGCCATTAAGTCAATATCTATACTGAACCTTAGTGGCTGACCTGCTTACACTCACATGAATGGAGGACAGGCAGTCGAATACCCTTTTATTGCCATTGGAAAAACAGCAACTATTATGTACTATTTTATCATCCTCACCCTTATACCACTCACTGCCCTAATTGAAAATAAACTACTTAAGCAAAAATGTCCTTGTATTATAATTCAGTACTCTGCTCTTGTAAACCAGAAATGGGGAATCCACTCCTTAGGACAACTCAGGCAAAAGTATTCCTGCTTCACCAACAACACCCAAAGCAGAAATTCTAATTAAACTACTCCCTGAATTTTTTCTCAGCACACACTTTGACTACCATGTCAGTACTAATCAACTAGCACTAATACATTAATGCTTTTATGTACTTCGTGCATTACCGCTAGTCCCCATGAACAATATATAATACAATAATTGCTTACTCATACATAGTATACTCATATATAAGAATAATTACAAATCCAGTCCACATGCAAATAAGCACGTATTAACAATTCCTTAACTATCGCACATCTATTATTATCAAGTGTACAACAAAATCTAATCCACAAGAATATTGACTCGTATTAGGAATGCTTAATATTACATAGAGCATAAATTCATTCCTCGGACATAGCACACTTCAGTCAAGAAATCGCTCAACATGGATATCTCCTACCAAATTTTGGTCTCTTATTCTACTAACCTCGGAGAAATCATCCCGCTCGGGGGTACTATCCTCCTAGCTCTGAGGCCATAACACTTGGGGGTGACTATTCTGAAACTATACCTGGCATCTGGTTCTTACTTCAGGGCCATAAAACTAAGATTACCCATACGTTCCCGTTAAATAAGACATCTCGATGGACTAATGACTACCACTCTATTAACCAGTCACCGGAGCACTGTCATGCATTTGGTATTTTTAACTTTGGGGGATGCTATCACTCACCATTGCGGAAGCCCTGGTGCCCTCCGAATCCGCTGGAGGCGAACTCAGATTTGATTCCTGCCAAACCAGTTGTAGAAGCTGAGCTTATATTGAACACTCTGGGCTAGCATAATAATCATAAGGTGTTAATTCATGCTTGAAAGGCGTAATAACTAATCAATAGACACGAAGGGATGCTCCTGCACGGACGCTCACGAAAGGTCGCTCACGCAGGGACGCTCGCCCACGCACAGACGCTCACGCAGGGACGCTCGCCCACGCACAGACGCTCACGCAGGGACGCTCGCCCACTCACAGACGCTCACGCAGGGACGCATACACACAATTTTAAGAACTATTTGCAATTAAATCCACAAGAACTATTTGTAATTAAATCCCTCTTGCCCCCATCTCTGACTTGACCGCCAACCTAGGTAAATGTACCTTTGCCAAACCCCCAAAACAAGAGACCTAGAACTCAGAAAATTTTTAAAAAGAGAGAAATTCTCCTAGGATTTGAGACCTAATTGAACTGGATTGAGGGACTTTGCACTCCAAATTTGTATTAAAGTTTTACTTTATATATAACAGGATTTGAATGAGAAAAACAAAGTAACTTTTTGTGCTCGTCAAATTTCTTTGAATACATTTATAAAATGACTAATATTTTATATGTAATAATAGACACTTTTATAAAGGTTTATTTTTTAACTTTTGGGGGGCATATTTTGCCTTTTTATCCTAATAACTAGACCACCAGGGACCGAAAGTTTTCTGAGGCAGACAGAATTTGACATTTCCTAAGTGTGCCTGTGACTACTGCCACCTTTAGAAGCTAATAAATATTGCACGATTAATCTAAATTATAGATGTTACATCTGTCCCTTTATGCCAGCATTATAAAGAGATTTTACTGGTGCTCCTGTGATGAGAAAGTTGCTTATGTTCTGTCTTTGCTTTTATTTTCTTAATTTAGTAATTAAAGTCATCTGAATTATTAGCTATTAAGGGACTCTTTTTATGGATGAGAGATTTTAGGACTTCCTATATATATGACATCATATGTTTATCTAGTAATTAAGCACCTAAATCCATATAACTTTTAATGAGATACAGAAGTTTAAATACTTCTACCAGAATGAGATCAGCACTTTCTTCGTTTATTTCCCAATCTTGGGATATTGCCATTAACCAAGGGAGTCTAAGAGTGCTTTCCCATATACCACATTTGGATCATTAATTTGTTCAATAAATTTACAGAAGGCTAGAAAGACCCTTCCTCCCAACCTTCCTTCCCCATGCCATATGCCTGCATATCTTTCTCTATTGTCTAAATATGCCCTGTCTTAAGCACTATGGAGGAGACAGGTAACTTAAACTGAGTTCCAAGGTTTATGAGGACAGTGACTGTGCCAAGAGAGGACATCAGGTTGAGGTAGCACATGGAATAAGGCCTGAGTGTCTCACTGGTAGAGCTGAATAGATATTTCCATTCTTTTGCCTCACCTGAAACTGGCTCTGCTCTTTGACACTGAATTGGTTTTAGTAATTCTTTCCCGTGTATTTTCCTAACACTGGAAGGTACCATGATGACACCTCTTAATAGCAGGCCTAAGATCCTGTCTCTGGCCTTAGTTATGAAGGATATGAAAAGTCAGTCATCCAAAGCCTTCTGTCTCTGCCACTTGCAAAGCTTCCTGTTACTTGTGTCATTTGGTGTCTGCTTTTCTCCCAGTGTGTCCAAAAGTAATATTAAGACAGCCAAGTGGGAGGGGTTCCCTGGAGAAACTCCAACCAGTCTGCCCACTGGGATGGAGCCTGGAGAAATGCAGGACATTTGCAGCAGAGAGGAGCCCAGGCCCTCCTTTTCTTGAATGGAACCTGGAATTGGAATGGTTGGTGGGAAGCACTCTAGCAGGGGACTCTGGCCTTGTGGAGGATCCCTGTTTCCCCCTTTTTTTCCCAATGAAACCCTGTTTTACCCACCCTTAAAACATCTGCGAGCCTGAATTTTCATGGCTGTGGGATGGATGAGAATCTCATCTTTAGCTGAACTAAGGAAAGTCCTGCAACATTTTTGGTGCGCAACCGTAGGGTCTCAATAATTGGTGAGTGAAATGGGGAATGAAAATGTCTCTCTGTGGAGAGACATTTTCATACTCGGACATCTGAGGATGGGGGAAACCATGCCCCCAATCCTGTCATTCTGGGGCCTATTCATGGCCTTTTCCTTCCTTTTTCAGGACTGACTGGAGACCAGCAACTCCCCATCACTCTCCCCTCCCTACCAGGGACGGGAGGCATGGCCCAAAGTGTGGCAGGCAGCTAGCTGGTGTTGTTCTGCCAGGCGCCCATGAAGTCTCCTCCTCCCCACACAAGGGAGGCCAGCTGTGACCTACAGCACTTAAATTTGTCTCCCTGGTGGAGGAACCACTTGCATAAAAGAGGTTCTTCCCCAGGTGTTTTAAAACTTTTTTTCTTCCTTTTCTCTACCCCATCAGGAGTTAACCTGTAATTTTTTTTTTCCTTTTAGAAGATGTTTTACTAAGCCAATCCCCGACGATTATCACTGTTTTCTCTGCAAAAATTTTGGTTGTGAAATCAAGCCTCCATCTTGTTTTACATCCTGAGGGCATCCTTGTTTAGCAATCCTGCCTGATGCACAGAGTCCTCTCAGGTATGATATCTGCATGTTTTCCTAGCCCTGTCTCCTAAAGGACCCCACCTAGTAACTGGATTCTCTACTGCCTGTCTGTATGTGTACTGTGTGTGATGTCTGTACAAAGAGCTCTAACTCATTTGGCCTAAAGAAAGACAAGCGCTTGGATGTAATATTTTTAAAGGGAAGTTAAAAGCTATGGAAACTTTCAATTCATGTAACTTTAATTTCTGAGAAACAAAAACAGCCCTAAAGACTATCAGTAAAATGCAGGTATTATTAAAATGTAAATAGGTAAACTAAACTATACAGGTCAGATGCAAGGTTTGCTAAGGGAAGTTTTGAGGTTACAAACTGCTTTTTGGGTTTTGAGACCTATTTGATTTGGCAGTTTCACAATTTGTAGGGCCTGGGGACATTTGGAACTAACCAAGCCCTCAACTAAGAAGGTAAACCTTGGCTGCAGTTAGCACACAACACAACCTAACAAGTTTTACCTTAAAGTTAAAAATTGCTAGGAGTTAACTGAAACTGCTAGAAATAGATTTACATGTAAGGTGTGTAAGAATCGTAAAATGTGTTTTTTAGTAAAAGGTTATAAGAAGGTATGGAAATGTAAACTTTTGCCTAGGTTTAAAGGATTGTTTTGCCTAGGGTTAAAGAATTGTTGGAAATAGATGCTCTGTGCTGCAAAGAAAAATTTGCACTGAGACAAAAGATCTTTCAGCAACGCAGTTTTTACTTCCTGGATTGCAGGAAGGGTACTCTTACTGGCCATTGTGCCACGAGTACAATGAACAAAGGAAAAGCAGATAAATTTATCACTTCTGGGGTCATCCTTACTGCTGTGTCTGATCTCCATTGGTTGGAGCCAGACCTCACAATCTAAACTAAAATCCAATTGGCTAATAACTTAAAACTTTTTTAAACATGTAAAACCAATGGAGAGCTGGGACATGCCTGTGAGCACATCCAGCACAGATATCTTGGTTACAGTACAGGATACAGAATGTACTACATGCCTGTAAGCATGGCATATCTAATGGCATATCTAACAGCTACATAGGATAGGGCTTAACAAAGAGTTATTAGCACACTTATGATTTATTCTTTAACAAGAAAGGAAATTTTAAAAACGAAATTTTCTACTTCCCACAATTAGGAAAAAGCTTAAGGTTCGAAGAATTGGTGGAAAAACTGTGGAAAATAATCTTGCAGAAGAGTTTCTCTGTGTGATCATATTGACTAAATTCAAAAAAGGATATTATATGGTTCCTCTGTAAATTGAACATTGAAATAAAAGCATAACAAGGTTTTCCCAAGACACTAATCTGCCCTTTGCAAAATTTGTAAAGGAATATAAAAGGTTTTCTCTTCTTTAAAATTTCCAAGTTATTATTTAGGCAAAATAAATAACTTATGGTAATCTGGAATTCTATTTAATAATATCAAGTATTTTAAACCTCATACATTTAACAGCCTTCCCAAAATCAAACTTCACCTTCAAAATTGTCTTTCCTGGCAACTGGCTTTTCATATACATCAGAGGGTCCCTGAAGTGTCCAGAAAAGAGAGGTAAACAGGATTATCTGACATGTTTAGGTACATGGGATAGCCAAATGATGTTCAATCTTCTTTAGGTTTTATTTTTGGTAAATAATGCTAATATATGTTCCAAAATTGTATGAGGTTTCTGAAATTCTAATGTCTGTGTATATGCTATGCTATCAATCATAATTAAGGTTTCTATGTTAAGTTATTATAAACCACAGAAATGACCAAACTTCTTTGCCAGTCGTGTTTCTAACTGTAACTACCTTGGACATTTTGCTATTCACAGACAATTGTTGTCTTGTTTTAATCCTGTTTAAAGATGGTTTATCATGAGCTATAGAACTTTTAACAGGTGCTGTCAAATACAAGCCTCTGATAACTTTAGAGATTGTAACATTGGAACCCAGAAGCCTGACGTGCCAGCAAAAGGGTAAAGTTTTTTAACCAGTTTGGCTTTTGGCCTTGCTCTCCTTGTGCCAACTAGTAAAAGGTCTTGAAATTTTTTATCTGTCCTACTCCTCCTTTTGTTTGATTTTGATTCATGTTTTCTAATAACCCCATTTGTCTGCTCTTGCCTTCAGGCCATCAAACTCCAGTCATGCAACTGGAGCCTCTGATAGTAACCCTTTCTGCTGGAAACCCTTAAATGGCCTCCCAGGGTTCAGATTGGTCTTTCCTAGAAAGACCAATCTTAACTGCTTCCTGCTGAGGGGGGCATGCTATTTTGGGGAAATGGCAGTCAGAGCTCCCTGGGAGAACATTCCATGCTCGTGGTTAGGAAGAATCAATATCATGAAAATGGTCATACTGCCCAAAGTAATTTATAGATTCAATGCTATCCCCAGAAAGCTACCAATGACCTTCTTCACAGAACTAGGAAAAAACCACCTGAAACTTCATATGGAACCAAAAGAGAGCCCACATAGCCAAGTCAATTCTAAGCAAAAAGAACAAAGCTGGAGGCATTACGCTACCTGACTTCAAACTATACTACAAGGCTACGGTAATCAAAATAGCATGGTACTGGTACGAAAACAGAGATATAGACCAATGGAACACAACAGAGGCCTCAGAGGCAACTCCACACATCTACAACCATCTGATCTTTGATAAATCTGACAAAAACAAACAATGGGGAAAGGATTCCCTGTTTAATAAATGGTGTTGGGAAAACTGGCTAGCAGTGTGCAGAAAGCAGAAACTGGACCCCTCCCTGACACCTTACACTAAAATTAACTCCAGATGGATTAAAGACTTAAACATAAGACCTAACACCATAAAAACCCTAGAAGAAAACCTAGGCAAATCCATTCAGGACGTAGGCATAGGCAAGGACTTCATGGCCAAAACACCAAAAGCATTGGTAACAAAAGCCAAAATAGACAAATGGGATCTAATTAAACTCCAGAGCTTCTGCACAGCAAAAGAAACAAGCATTAGCATGAACCAGCAACCAACAGAATGGGAAAAGTTTTGCAATCTACCCATCTGACAAAGGGCTAATATCCAGAATCTACGAAGAACTAAAACAGATTTACAAGAAAAAAACAAACAAACCCATTCAAAAGTGGGCGAGGGATATGAACAGACACTTTTTAAAAGAAGACATGTATGAGGTCAATAAACATATGAAAAAATGCTCATCATCACTGGTCATTAGAGAAATGCAAATCAAAACTACATTGAGATACCATCTTATGCCAGTTAGAATGGCGATCATTAAAAAATCTGGAGACAACAGATGCTGGAGAGGATGTGAAGAAATAGGAACACTTTTACACTGTTGTTGGGAGTATAAATTAATTCAACCATTGTGGAAGACAGTGTGGTGATTCCTCAAGGATCTAGAAATAGAAATTCCATTTGACCTAGCAATCCCATTACTGGGTATATATCCAAAGGATTATAAATCGATCTATTATAAGGACACATGCACATGAATGTTCATTGCAACACTGTTTACAATAGCAAAGAGCTGGAACCAACCCAAATGCCCATTGATGATAGACTGGACAGGGAAAATGTGGCACATATACACCATGGAATACTATGCAGCCATAAAAAAACGATGAGTTTGTGTCCTTTGTAGGGACATGGATGAAGCTCAAAACCATCATTCTCAGCAAACTGACACAAGAACAGAAAATCAAACACTGCATGTTCTCACTCATAGGTGGGTGTTGAACAATGAGAACACATGGACACAGGGAGGGGAGCATCACAGTTCTGTGGCAAGGGGAACTAGGGGAGGATCAGCAGGCATGGTGGGGAGTTGGAGAGGGATAACATGGGGAGAAATGGCAGATATAGGTGATGAGGAGGAAGGCAGCAAAACACATTGCCATGTATGTACCTATGCAACAATGCTGCATGTTCTTCACATGTATCCCAAAACCTAAAATGCAATAAAATATACATAAAAAGCTAACAAACAAAAAGATTAGTCTTTGTCCTTATCCTTAATCTAACTGCAGTTAGATGTACTTCTTTAGAATCGGGAATGAGACAGCCAGGTGGGAGGGGGACCCTGGTGAAACTCCAACCAGCCTGCCCACTGAGATGGAGCCTCGAGAAGTTAACAACATTTTAAGCAGGAAGGAGCCTGGCCCCTCCTCTTCCTGTATTGAACCTGGGATTCCAACACAGAAGAATTCTACCAGTGGACTTTGGCCTTGCAGGGGATCCCTGTTTCCCCTTTTTTTACCCCTTTTCACCAGTGAAAACCCTGCTTTACTCACCCTTTAAACCTTCTGCAAGCCTAAATTTTTGTGACCATTGGATGGACAAGAACCCCATTCTTTAGCTGAACTAAGGAAAGTCCTGCAACAAAATGACCTCACTCTTGTTCCTAAATTCCATGGGTCTTGACTCTCTGGCAGTCTCTGTTTGGAATTTTATATCATCTCTTTCCTGTTGAATGTCAGAAACTCAATCCTCACTGCCACTCACATCATTTTGATTAGATTTTTCAAGTTATTGAATTTTTTGGCTTGTGTAGTTTGATGTTTTTAACCACATTGTCTCCAATGATGCTCTTACTCCTTAGGAATCTTCAGTTTCTGTCGCCTCCAGTTCCCTCTTGATTCTATTCTGGATTTCTTTCCCAAATTGCTACCCTTAACTGGAGAGTTAGGGTATAATATTTTCTTCTCCACCTGAGGCCAAGACACTTCCTGTATGTTCTTCTGTAGCTCCACATTGGTCCTTTGTTGTTTCTCGGATTTATTGCCTGGATCTGTTTGAGTCTGGTTTTTGGAAGTTTGTTTTTTAATTTATATCCCAACAATCATCTGTTTTTTTCCATAAACATCACTATGACTCCCAATCACCAACTAACAGTTATTCAGTGCTTGAAACAGGAGGCTTTGTGTTAAACACCTAATATTTATTACCTCACTTAGTCCTTCTAAAATCAATACAAAATAGCTATCAGTTGCTAATTCATAGTAGACTCCTAAATGTTTCTATAGTGAATAATTGAATGAATTTTTTTTATAAATAAAAGAATCTAGGGCTGAGGAAAACTTAGTCCTTTGCACAAGATCCAGAAGCCAGTAACAATAACTTCAACTTTATTAGGTGTTTCCTAAGTGCCATGTGCTATTCCAAGTGCTTTTATGGGAATTAGTTGGGGTGGAGGTGTTTCTTTTCTCATCATCCAATTAAAGGGAAAAACAAAATGTTTCTGTCTTCCTAGAAGAATAAAATAGAAACAAATGGCAGAAATTTTAGAGAGACTGAGTATTCAATGAAAGCAAAACTCAATATGAACCACTTCTTATCCTAATGATATTCTCCATGAGGAATATAATCAAGCAAAGTCTCCACAGTCATGCCCAAGGGGTGCTGTGGGGTGAATTCCAGCATATAAGGAGTTGAAAGAGTGACGAATGTGTTAGCTTTAATTGTGAAGTGTCTATGACAAGATACCCTGGGTAAGATAAACCGAAACAAAAAGAAAGAAATGATTGTGCATTTGGCTCTTCCTTGTTAATTAAGAAGGGTTGGAACAGAAAACATCGATGGGAGAAAATTTAAATGAGTAGAAATTCAAGAGCAAGGTAAAGACTTAATTATTATTTTCACAACTTACTTCTTATTGTTGCCAAAAATCACACCATCCTAATTACAGACATGTTTACAGAAAGTATTTTTTCCACTCAATTTCCTCAAGCATCTTGCATTAGTTTAAATAGAGACTCTGCTTTACTATGTCAGTGATTTCCTTAAGTCACACAATTTAATTACTTTAGCGATATACTCATCTTTGAACAGATACTTTGTATTTATTAAAAACTTACTATATGGTTTTCAGATCTTATAGTAATTTCTTGAATCAGAAAATATGAGTCTTATAAAATAGAGTGAATTTGCTGCACCTGAAATGTAATGGGAAGACAAACTAATACCATTTTAAATATTTTTGCATGAATTTCTTAAAATGTACCAGTTTTCACATTTTATTTTGTTTGAGCAACACAAAAGATGATTACATGTAAATACTATTTCCCCCTGAGTTTTTTTTAGATAAGTTTTCTCATCAAGACCATAATTGGAAAAGTGGTTTATCCTGTCTTCAGTATGCTTGTTCTCTTTTTTATCCTTAAGGCTTTCTTGGAAAACCAATAGGAAAAATAAAGTTAAAGGACCAAAATCATATTAAGCATTGTTAATAGTATGAAGCAAGATAATTAAAGGCACCTGGAAATTGTATTATGCACTGAAATCCCGAAACGTAAAAGTAAGGCTGATTTTATATGGATTCGGGTTATGCATTCTAATATTTTACAGGTCAGGTCATATTCTCTCCAGAGAGATGCTATAATGTAATGTAATGTGTAATTGAAAGAAAAGGGCTTTTGAAGTTGGAGAACATACTGTGTTCAACTTCTTGCCTGCCACTTTCTAGCTGAGTGACCTTGAGCAACTCTATCTCAGACTACTTAACTCATCTGAAAAATGAGAAAAATTGTAATAATAACCACTTCACAGGGTTATTATATAAATAAATATAATAATGTGTGAAAAGTGTCTTACATTTATTCAAGAAGCACTTACTGAAAATGTATTATGCACCAGTTACAAAAAATACACAGATAAATAGAGCAATGTTTTGTAAAATTTAAAGCAATACACCCATTAGGTAGCTTTATTCAATGAAAGTCTTAATTAATATCTCACTGACTAATATATAGTTTAGTCTTGGTTATTGACTCTAGACTTTCGAAATAATCTTAATACAAAGTATACTGAGATCACATTTGCCCAGATTTGCAAAGAAAAATCAGGCATATAATTTCTGTTCCCGCACCCCACCTTCACATCCCTCACCTACTTTCGGTATATGAAGTTCCTTCTTGGTCTTGCTATCCTTATGCTGAAATGAAACTGTTTTGCTTCCCCAAATTATAGGGAGTTGGGATGATGCTGCATTGTTTGTTTAATCTGGAATCAAATTGCACGATGACAAATAGACAAGAAACTACCATTGTTTGGGATGTTAGAGAACAGTTAGATATTTGCATGTCAACAGAGGAAACAACAATGCCTATGACAAATGTGTGAATCCAGCAATTTAGTAAATCTCCTTTAACAAAACCATCAGGATACATTTGCTGTGAAATTGATCATCCCTGTGTTTCTAGCTAATGTTGTTCTATGGTCACTTCCAAATGGCTAAGAAATGTCATCTGAAAATGCTTGCTCTAATAAGCCCAAGATGTGAACTATTAGGCATCTTTCTTCACTAATCATTTTCATATGGTAATTAGAAATGTCAAACTCACTCTGTGTTTCTTTTTTCAAATTTAGGAAGCTCTGTATGCTGCATCTTTAGCCATTATATTACCTAGCCATTACCTTAAAGCAAACTACTATGCTGAGAATATGGCCTTAAAGTGCCCTAAGGGTCTCTGAGCAGGTTACAGAGTTTGATGAGACACAGATGAGTGTACGTCTCTTCTTTGCTGAGGGTAGTGATTTAGCCTGATAGCTTAAAAGCACAGATTTTTATTTCAGAAACATTGGTTTGCAACCAGGCTCTGCCACTTGTTTACTACATGAACTTTACGAGCTTGTTTAACTTTCTAAGCCTTAATTTCCTCAATTATTATAATGACAAAATGCCTGTATATATATTAAGTGGTTGTAATGAATATTCAAAAGCCTAAAGCACTTAATGAAATTATTACCATCTATAATACTATATATTTACTAATCCCCAAATAAATATAAACCATTGTTCTTTATAACAGTCAACATCAGAAGTATCCTGCAGGCTTTGTGACATAAGAACAACACAGTTTTCAGATGTAAGAACACATAGGAGTGTGCAGAAATCCAGAAAAACAAAAAACAAACCCAATGATCAAAAGGAGTAGAAAAGGGAAGCAAAACATTTTTCAGTGCCCAATATAGAGCCGAAGTTTTGCAGACAACATCCCATTGAACTGAATTAAAATGTATTTTCAAAAGAGTAATTATTATATAATTTACATTAACAGTTAAGAATCTGAGAAACAAATAAGTAATATGCCCAAGATTACAGAGCTATTAAATGGTAGAGCCAGAATTTAATCCTGCGTATGTTTGACCTCACTTTTTTTTTCCTCACAAGTCAACATTAAATATCAGGCGCACTTAGATTAGTAGCTCTGCAGAAAATAAATATCCAAGGCAAATAGCAAAGCATATTGTATCATGGAAGTGACCTGATTGGATGTAATCCCAGTAATAAGTCTCTGTTACTCCAATACAAATAATTTTTCACAGGAGATCCTTGGGAACTTCATACCAGGGCAAGAATTAATTTTACATTATTGTCTGGGTCTCAATTTACCAATATGTGTGTACAAACGACCACAGACATCCAGGTAGCGAATCAGGAGTGGTGGTGGTAGAACACAGGAAGCAGATTACCAGTGACATTTGGACTGTCTCAACATCAATGAGAATAATGAAAAATAGCTACTATGGGAATTAATTTTATGTGTGAACTCGACTAAAGAATTGTCCAGATAGTTGATAAAAGAGTATTTTGAGGTATGTCTGTAAAGGGATTTCTGGATGAGATCAGCATTTGAATCTGTAGATTGAGTAGAGATGATCCATCCTCACACCAATGTGGGCAGCATCATCCAACCCAGAAAGAAGGAAAAGGCAAAGGAAAGGCAAATTCTCTTTCTGTTTGAGCTAGAACAACCATCTTCTTTGGCTCTGAACCATAACTTCAGGTTCTCAGGCCTTCAGCCTCGGACTGAGTTAAATAGCTGGATTTTCTGGTTCTCCAGTTTGCAAAGGCAGATTATGGGAGGGACTTGCTGGCTTTCATAATCATATGATCCAATTCACATAATTAATCTTTTCTTTTCTTTTTTTCTTTTTTTTTTGACATGGAGTTTTGCTCTTGTTGCCCAGGCTGGAGTACAATGATGCGATCTCAGCCAACTACAACCTCCACTTCCTGGGTTCAAGTGATTCTCCTGCCTCAGCCTTTCAAGTAGCAGGATTACAGGTATGCACCACCACACCTGGCTAATTTTGTGTTTTTAGCAGTGACAGGTTTCTCCATGTTGATCAGGCTGGTCTCAAACTCCTGATCTCAGGTGATCCACCCACCTCGGCCTCCCAAGGTGCTGGATTACAGGTGTGAGCCACCATGCCTGGCCAATCTTTTCTTATCTATCTATCTATAGCCTGTATTTCCTATCATAGTAGATGTCTTCTTCAAACTAATGCTAATTTTTATAAGAATTCTAAAAGACTGATAATAATGTTTTAATTTTATAGAATTAAAACACAAGGCTATAAATGATACCATAATTTTCTCAAAGTCATACATTAAATAATGGTAGTGAAATCATTTTGTATTAAAAATTTAAAAGGGTGCTTGGCTATGAGGCAGGCACAGGAATCCTATTTGTGACTGAGAGGTGGTGAAATTGTTAGGGGTTGAGAATATCCAAGTTAATGGCAGCAAATTTATATGGGTCTGCAGCAATCTCAGTTTTTGCCTCATCAGAAGAAAGAATTCAACCGAGGGGCATAAGGCAGAAAAGGAGACCAAGGCAAGTTTCAGAGCAGGAGTAGAAGTTTATTAAAATGCATTAGAGCAGGAAAGAAAAGGAAGTACACTTGGAAGAGACGCAAGCGGAGGTCTCTTGACTTGGCGATCAAGTGCCCCATTTAGCCTTGAACCTAGCACTTTATATAGTAGCCTACTTCTGGAGTCTTGCCCTTCTTTGTCTTCATTCTTCCTTTAGGGTGAGCTGCCCACATGCAGGGTGCCTTCCTTGTGCTTGGGAGGTGAGCATGTTGCAGTATGTTTAAGAAATTCCACGTATACCCACTTGAAGCTTTTTTCCCTTTTCCAGTAGAATGCCCCCAGAAGGTCATATTCCACCATTTTGTTTCTTAATGTGCATGCTTGATCCCACTCTCCCAATTCCTGAGAGTTTAGTGGAAGCTTCTGATTATCAATTTCAAGTGTTTATATCTCTTAGGCAACTGCGTCTCCCTGGAGCTGGCTGCAACCAGGTACCATTTTAGAGAGGCAGTGTAACAACTGCCAAACCATCCCCTGATGCTTGCCTGATCTTCCTGGTGAGTCAGGGGAGCCCTCTTCTGTCCCTTCATGCCTGACTAGTTTCCTACTGTAACAAAACCTCCACTAGATAATTTTATCTTTCAATATACAGCAGCATGAAATAAAGAAGTAACACTGGACACTGAGTCACAATAGACTGTCTTTAGCCTTGAACACCTCATCTAATTAAACTATTTGACCCTCAGTATACTCAGTTGTAAAATATAAGTATAATATTTCCCCTGCCTATTTCACTGGGCAGTAAGAGGGCGGTAATGAAATCATGACTTGGCACTACATAAATTTAAAGATAATATGCAAATATGACATTATTTTTTGCCTATCTTCCTGGAGCTACGTTTAAATAAAATGGGTTAATACCTATGAAAATGCCGTTCTATTATAACAGAAAATCAAAAATCATTAATGATAAGTGTAACTATTCCTGGGGTCATACAGCTGTTTGAATAGTAATGTGGAAAGTTTTATTATTATTATTATTCAATAATTAACATGTGTAACAATCATAAATACTCTTTTTATCATAAAGAAAACAAAGTTCAGTAATGACAGCTTACTTGTTCAAGGTCATTCAGTTAGTTAATGATACTGAGACAAGAATCCAGGTTCTGTTCTTTAAAACCTTATGCCTTTTCTCTCCTCTCATATAAAAAAGTGGAATTTTATATCTCATAGAAAAATACACAAAAATTAATTTCATTTCTTCTACAGAGTATTTGCATTTTAAAAGTCATCTTTACAAAAGACACTAAGCCAGTTTTCCCACTTCTCTGATGAGTTATATAGAAAGATTCCGTTGTTGTATTTGTTGTTGTTGTTAATGTCTTCTGTTCTGGTAGACCTTATTTCTGCTTCTGGATACTTCTTCCTAAGCCATGACATAAGTCCCATTATTGACTTCCCTCCTCTGATTTTCCAAACATTTTCCAGATTCCAGGGGCCTCTTTTCCTGTTCCTCTGTCTGGTTAGCCAGGGCACTGTTCTTGCTACTTTGCTGTGTGGTACCTGAGCTTAATTAAATTTGGCTTCATGTTTAAGTGGCAGGAATAAAGAGAGAGTGAAAAAGACAACAGGGATTTCCCTACCTCCATACTTTCTGGGACTTAAGCCTTTCCTAAGACTTTTGGCCTATATACTAGTATTTCACTTACCACCACTTACCTTCACAGATGCTAACGTGTTCACATTGCAAACTACCAAGATAAAGCTGGACTAGATACTCAAGTACTGTACTGAAAGAGTATAAATATTTTAGAAGAGTAATTTTAAACCAGAACTGTGGATGAAAAGCCTCTATAGAGCAT
Organism: Aotus nancymaae; assembly: GCF_030222135.1. NCBI lineage: Eukaryota > Metazoa > Chordata > Mammalia > Primates > Aotidae > Aotus > Aotus nancymaae. The sequence goes on from NW_026988442.1 coordinate 82,430,982, forward strand.
AATTATTTTGTTCTCTGGTTGGGATTGGTTATTGCAGCCTAGAGCACAGAGGATTATTTTGAAATAAAGATTTATGAAAATAAATATTTTAACTAAAATAGTTTTACTGTTAACTATACCAGTAGCAAATAACAAAGCCTTAAGAAGATACACACGAACAATCCAATCTCGGAGAGAGATCCAAGATGGCTGATGATTAGCAGCTCGGGCACGTACCTCCCAGTGAAAGCGCAAAGAACGAGAGGACGCCACACTTTCAGACGAATATTAGTTGCTCACGGACCACGAGATTCCCAGTGGAGGAGCTCCACGGGTCGCCAGGGCGACTCTTGTGGCCGGTGTGGCGGTTTTGCTGGTGCCTTAGCACGCCAGTTCTTGGTGCAGAGTCCGGAGATTCCCGGGCAGAAAAGCACCATCAATCTTAACACCGCTCTTTTGGCCGGCTCAGTGGATTGCTCAGATTTCGGCGCAGGGAATCAACAAGTTGGACGTCAGAGACCCAGTTAGAAAGTCGGTAATTATAAAGACGACAGACGGACAAATATATAATGAAGGGAAGAAACCAGCGTAAAAAGGTAGAGAATACTCAAAATCAGAATGCCTCTCCCTCTACAGGGGATTGCAATTCCTCATCAGTAACGGAACAAGGCTTAATAGATTACACCGGTATTCCAATAACAGAAGCAGGTTTCCAAACGTGGGTGATAAGAAACTTCTGTGAATTAAAAGAACTTATTCTAACCCAATGCAAAGAAACTAAGAACCTTGAAAAAAGGTTTGACGAAATGTTAATGAGAATGGACAATTTAGAGAAGAATATAAGTGAATTGATGGAGCTGAAAAACACAACACGAGAACTTCGCGAAGCATGCACAAGTTTAAACAGTCGAATTGATCAAGCGGAAGGAAGGATATCAGAAGTCGAGGACCAGCTCAGTGAAATGAAACGAGAAGACAAAAATGCAGAAAAAAGGATGAAAAGGAATGAGCAAAGTCTCCAGGAAATATGGGACTATGTGAAAAGACCTAATTTACGTTTGATAGGTGTACCTGAATGTGATGAAGAGAATGAATCCAAGTTGGAAAATACTCTTCAGGATATCATTCAGGAAAATTTTCCCAACCTGGCAAGGCAGGGTAATATTCAACTCCAGGTAATACAGAGAACACCACAAAGATATTCTTCAAGAAGACCAACCCCAAGGCACATAATTGCCAGATTTATTAGGGTTGAAATGAAGGAGAAAATACTAAGGGCAGCTAGAGAGAAAGTTCAGGTTACCCATAAAGGGAAACCTATCAGACTTACAGCAGATCTCTCAGCAGAAACCCTACAAGCCAGAAAAGAGTGGGGACCAATATTTAACATCCTTAAAGAAAAGAACTTTCAACCCAGAATTTCCCATCCAGCCAAACTAAGCTTTATGTGCGAAGGAAAAATTAAATCTTTTGCGAACAAACAAGTACTTAGAGAGTTCACCACCACCAGGCCTGCTTTACAAGAGCTTCTGAAAGAAGCACTATACATATAAAGGAACAACCAATATCAGCCTTTCCAAAAATATATCAAAAAGCAAAGAACTTTAACACAATAAAAAATTCACATCAACTAATGGGCAAAACAGCCAGCTAGCATCAAATGCTGGTATTAAACTTACATATATTTTAATTGGATAAAAAGCCAAAACCCATCGGTATGCTGCATCCGGGCCCATCTTACATGAAACAATACACAAAGACTCAGAGAGAAGGAGGAAGATTTACCAATTGAACAGAGAGTAAAAATAAACTAATAAACAAAAAGCAGCAGATGCAATTCTCACCTCTGATAAAGTAGACTTTAAAGCAACAAAGATCAAAAGAGGCGAGGAATGACATTACATAATGGCAAAAGGATCAATGCAACAAGAAGAGCTAACGATTCTATAGATCAACGAGATAGAAAATTAACAAGGATATTCAGAACTTGAACTCAGACCCGGAACAAGTAAACTTAATAAATATTTATAGTACTCTCCACTTCAAATACACAAAACATACATTACCACCTCACACCTATTCCAAAGGTGACTATATAATTGGAAGTAAATCACTCCTCAGTAATCGCATAGCATTTCATAGGTCTAAATTAAATATTGGTTGGCTGTTTGTTTGTTATCTTCTTCCCTTACTCCTTCCTGATTACATCATTAAGTATAATTATCAGTATAAAAGAGGTTTTCAATACCCATTACTAAATTGCATTCTAGCCTGGGCAAGAAAGCAATACTCCCATTCTCTCTCCCTCTTTCTTTTCCTTCTCCCTCCTCCCCATTCTCTCTCTCTCTTTCTCTTCCTTTTTTCTCCTTCCTATTCTCTCTCTCTTTCTCTAAAAAAAAAAAAAAAAAAAAAAAAAAATCCAAAAAAAAAAAAAAAAAAAAAAAAAGAAGATACACACACACACACACACACTCACACACACACACGTATATATATACAGGCTGTTTTCAAGATCTAAAAATTATAGAATTATTAGTTTAAAAGATCCTTTTTTTAATAAATACAAGTTATTTAAGCACATTGAAGATGTCCTACCATTTTGTTTTCTTCTTTGGTAAACAGATAAGGGTGATTGTTTATGTCTAATTGAAATGAAGTCTCACTTGACAACCATAAAATTTTAACTTCCACCAAAAGACAAATAATTTGATATCCACATCTAAAAAATAATTATTGTTATATATCTTATTCAGCTGACTGGTGGGTCAACCAGATTCTATCCAGTACCTTGAAAATGATAGCTTCTGCTTGGTGATAAATGGCATCCTTAAAGAAAAAAAATTCATTCCTAAATTTGGAAACACAGCTATTTCTCCCTGACTTATATTTTTTGTGTGGACTTTGACAATGAATAAGTTATTTTATATACTTTAGAAGTACAGTAAATAGAGATAGGTAGTTAGGAATAAAGATGATCTGATAGGCAGGTAGATAGATATAAAGTTCAAGAAATGATGCCCCACAATACAATGCTGTAGTATGATTACTTGGAACTGAGCTTGCTTTATCTGCCTACAAAAGGAACTCAATTGTCATGAAACCCTTCCCCAGGAATTTCATGAAATAGGGGGAATTAACTCAGATCATAGCGGAGACTAGAGGTCAATATCACATTCATACAAATTTTGTGACAGGCCACCATCTATTCTTAATGAGGGCCTGTTCATCTTTCCCCAAAATCATTTACTCTCCCCTATGTTGCTTCCATCTCCGCTCTCACTTTTCTATGAAGATCTCCCTAGGGTTTGGAGTATTCACTTTTCTTTCATGTGATGCCCCCATGCAGGTAATAACTTTGCACCCCTGAACTCCTGTTAATCTGCCTACTGTCAGTTTATTTCATAGACTTAATTATTAGACAAGTTTTCCCTTCTCTAAAGTTAGATAGATACTAGATAGATAGATAAATAGATAGATAGATTTGATTTTGCTGGTCCTGCTCAGCACTAACTTGAGAAAACTTAGTGCTAAAAGAGTCTACATAAATGGAGACTGAGATGGGAAATATTCATGGAAGAATCATGTATCTCACACAGAGGGAAGAATAAAAGCTCTTAGCAAATCCGAGATCTACATATTATTAAAAATAATAATTTACTGAACAATGTGCTTTCTCTGAATAAGATTGAACTTATCTCATTTGTTCACTTAATTACAATTAAAGGGCAATATTATTAACCATTCACATTTTATACACCTACTAAATGAAGTTCAGAACTTTTAGGTGCTTTGTCCAACATTACACAACAAGAACGTATGAATGACAGGATGCTGAAGCATGTTTAATTGACTCCAAGGCCTAAAGCCCTTTGTATTGAGTCGCATGATGCAAGGTTTAGAAGGGAGATAAATGCTGGAGAGTTGAAAAGTAAAGATAAAGATTAATAAGAGCAAAAAGAATTCAGACACATTGAAAACAATATGGGATTATGGAAAGCATGATGGAACATCTAGAAAGATGAGCCTAAGATGATCTAGACAGTCAGAATGTGAGCTTGTCTTCAAAAACACAGTTGGAAGTACATCCACCTGATTAAAATTTCAGTGTGACTGATTTATAATTATAATAAAACAACACACAAGTTTGTTATCTATGATTTTCTAAATAGTTAAATGGTACAAGGAAAGGATGACATTTATATCTGCCTCTCCATCAAGTACACTGGAAATGCTTCTCCCTTCATTAGTTATGTGATAAGAGAGAGAATAAAAATATAGGTATTGATCATATGCTTTGGCTAAAAATGATCATTATAGCTATAGTCTCTCCCTAAAACATAAATCAATTAATCACATTGTCTGTATTTTCCTATTATTATTTTCTTTCTTCTATTTCTTAAAAAATGTTGAAGGTCATCTCCAAACTGGGTTCTAAATAATCCTTCTGCTTAGCAGTTACAATTCTCAATTTTTCTTCAGTATTTTTTTTAAAATCTTAGCTTCAGCTTTCTAATATTCCACTATTTAGCTTCTCCTCTCAAAAAAAATTAAAAAGATCCCTGGGCTCTTCATATTATGGTTAATTACAATGTTGCATGAGGTAATTCTTAAACATACATCTTAGTAGCTTACCACCATTTCCTATTACTGACTCATCACATCACCCAGCTAAGGCCTCTAGAAGGCTTTCTGATCTCCAAGCAGTACCATCCAGTGCAGTTTGCTTGTCTCTGGTCTTTTAGCAATTCTTCATGACTCTCAGTTTTGCCTGAGGAAAGTTTGTCTTTGAATTTAACTCCTAAACACATTTTAGACCTACTGGCATCTAAGTTATAACGACTTATGCTATATCATCTATTTTTGATTATTTATATTTCTTTATAGTATTCATATACATTTAATTTCACTTGCTTTAAATCATGCTTAATAATGTGTGATAAATGTTGGTAATGCCACTTTAAAAAAATTTAAGTTCAACAATTCTTAATAATTACATATTGTGTGGAAGGCACAGCCGAAAGCTCCACCCAGATCCTTTATGGCTTTCCCAATCTCTCCTGCACACACTGGCCCTTTCCTTATCTTAATGACCACAGACTGTATTCACATCACATCATATTCTCTAAGATATTTTATATGTATAATGGCTCACAATTATAGCTACAACTATGCTGGGGAAACCTGGCTTTGGTAAAATTAACATCCTGTGCTTTTATCAGAAGCATAAAATGTATGTTTTGGTTACTTAGCACTGTAAATGGTTGTCAAATATGAAATATGCACATTTCCAAGAAGTATAATATGATTTCTGATTTATATAAAAATTGAATTAAAAACAACAAAAAGCTAAGCTATGAAATATATTTTATAGGTAAAAATAAGAAACTTGTTTTTCAGGTAGCTTCTTTTAGAGCCTGTAACCACATTTATCTAAACTATCATACCCTGCATGCCCAATACACTGCACGAATGGACTAATAGCAAGCAAACTATTGACCTTACCTCATCCCAAAGATTTGGCCCTCATCTTAAAAGCAGCTATAAATCCTCACATTTACCCATACTGCTCGTCACTAGTTTGCAGAATCAGCATTCTGGCCCATGCCGACTATATTTCCAGAAATAATGCATTCCCAAAGCAATATTCTCAGTTACGCTGAGTCAGCATGCTGAAGGACAAGCAACACAAAGAGATGCCTTTAAGTGTTGTGGGTCTGAGCCAGGGCTTGTCAGTAGAGATGAGTATTCAATATGTATACAAATAACATACAGGTTGCATGAATCTTTTAATCTAACACTAGTCACATACGTGTAAATGCCTCTAGTTTTTGCTTCATTAGATAACTTGTTAGTTTCTCTCTATGAAAGATGAAAAACCTGAAGTCATTTTTATAAATCTCCAAATCTTATGTTTTACAATTATTATAAGATTTGACAAGATGATCTATGATGTTTTGACATATTTAAATCAACATGACCCTGTGATGACATCATATTGTTAAAACATATATTCTAATTTATCATGCCTACTTCAGAAATATAATGGCTATTGATTGATAAGACAGTCATTTGTTGGAACTTTTAAGAGCTGGTGATCTAATCTATGTTTATCTAGAGTCATGGTTATGAAGAAAATAATCTCTGGATGGCTATAGTTAATAGCTTTGGAATTACCTGTTAGCTCTATCTATTCTAAGTTGCTATCACTATAAAAAAGCAAGTTGAAAAGGCATTATCAGATATTCATCTTATAATCTTGGCTTCACATCTCAGCTCCTTAAATACTCATATTGAGTATGTTTAAATCTGCTGCTCTCTTTAGTTCCATCCTCGGAATGAAAAGAAAGCATTCCTTCAGAGATTATTTTGATAATCATCCTCCTTCTACATGCATTTGTATTTGTTGGCGTGCCCACCATTTCATCACAGCTCTACATTATTTATTTCAGGTGGATCTTTCCTGAAAGAAGGAAAAGTAAAACAATCAACAGTGATCGAAAGGAAACACTGCTGTGTTAAAAGTAGGTATCATTATTCATCTGAACAATGAAAATTAAAACTACAGTAAAGTTCAACTACATCCCATCAAATTGGCTACAATTAATAAGACTGACATTAAAAAGTATTAGCAAATATGTGGGGCAGTTGGAACTCTCGGTTGGTGAGGGTATTAAAGGACCCAACCATTTTCAAAAACTGGCAATATTTACAACTACCCTAAGATCTAGCAATTCTATCTTTGGGTATATGTCAAAGAGGAATAAGTGTATATATTACCAAAAAGCATACACAAGTGTTTTCATGACAGTTATATTAATAATAACCCAAAAGTAAAAGCAACCCAAATATCCATCAGTGGAACAGGAATATATATATTGTGGCTTATTCTTATAACAGGATACTATAAAGTAACAAAAAGAAAAACAAGATTTATACATGTATCCACATGGATGAATTTTACAGTCATCCTATTAGGCAAAAGCTTTATTCCAAAGAATACTTATTATATAATTTCATTTCTACATAATCTGAGAATAGGCAAAACTGATGGCGATAAGTAAGAAGAATAGTTAACTTTGGAGTGGTGAAGGAACTTTTGGGGTCATATATATGCTTGACATCTGAACGTTGGAGGTGGTCATATGACTATATACATGTGTAAAAATTTATTAATGTGTACACCTCAGAGTTGTGGACTTGGTGCATCATGATAAATATATTTTAAGCCACAATTTTAGACAGTAAACACTAATAAAAATACACAAATATGTAGAGTATACTTTTCTCATTTCTGAGTCAGTCCTTTGGCAAACTACCATGTTGATTAACCTGGCAGTTAATATGTATCTGCAAATGTTATTACTTTGAATGATAATAATCATGGTCCCAAATTAAGATTTTACTATGGCATAAGGTAGGACTCAAGGTTGATTTCATTAGCTGAGGTCTGTTTTCTGGCTTCAGTACAGCAGCTGGGGGAGTAGGTCTTTCAGTTCTCATCTTGGTCTGTTTTCAATTGCTTATAACAGACCACATGAAACTGAGTAATTTATAAAGGAAAGTAATTAATTTCTTACAGTTTTGGAGACTACGAAGTTCAAAGTCAAAAGGGCACATCTAGTGAGAACCTTCTTGCTAATGAGGACTCTATGGCCCTCTGAAGTGGCATTCAGTATCACATGGCCAGGGTCCTAAGCATGCTAACATGCTAGCTAAGGAATCTTTTCTTTGTTTAAAACTACCAGTTCCTCTCTCATGATAACCCATTTATCCATTAACCCATTAATGCATTAATCTGCAAATAGGTTATTCCATTCTTGAGGGAAGAGCCCTCTATGACCCAATTCTCTTCTAAGGCCCCCATGTCTGAATATGGCCACATTGGGGATTCAATTTCAACATAAGTTTTGGAGATGGGGACGTTCAAACTATAGCTGTCCTGAAGGAGGATCTGAGCAGCACAGCATCCACTAAAATAGGAGAAAAATAGAACACAATTTTCCTCGAACACAATTTTCCTCAAAGTAGCCTACAAACAAGAAATTCAAGCAGTGAAGTACAGAATAAATGCAATGCAGAAAGCAAAACAGTTAGAGTTACTAAATTGTATTTAGAAGTTGAAATATGACTCAATTCCCCTTTCCATTTATAATAATAAAATTTAAGCTGGCTACAGGTCCCACCTTATTTATCAAAATAAACATTTATTGATAGTTTTTAAAAGAAGCCTTAACAGTCAATGTATAAATTCTATATTTAAAAAGAAACGGCCGGGCGCGGTGGCTCAAGCCTGTAATCCCAGCACTTTGGGAGGCCGAGGCGGGTGGATCACGAGGTCAAGAGATCGAGACCATCTTGGTCGACATGGTGAAACCCCGTCTCTACTAATACAAAAAATTAGCTGGGCACGGTGGCGCGTGCCTGTAATCCCAGCTACTCAGGAGGCTGAGGCAGGAGAATTGCCTGAACCCAGGAGGCGGAGGTTGCGGTGAGCCGAGATCGCGCCATTGCACTCCAGCCTGGGTATCAAGAGCGAAACTCCGTGTCAAAAAAAAAAAAAAAGAAAAAGAAACATTTGTAGGTGAATCAAGCAAATGTGATTTATAAATTCAGTTTTTGCAAAGATTTCTATGAGGTTTTTTTAGCCGTTTACATGTTTTTACTCTGCGTAATGAAAACTGTTGTGTTGCAGTGCCATCAGTAAAAATGCATTGAACATTCATGTAAAATATCTTCAGTTTTTCTGATGTATGCATTAAAATATCTAAAGAACGGCTTTTATCACAAATGGTCTAAACCTATACCATTTCTGGTAATATTTCAGTACATTTAATTTCACTTTAAGGAAACTTGACATTTACAGCTATAATTAAAATCATATGGCAAAAGCATTAAATTAACCTGATATTGAATATGAGAATAATCTCTAGAAATCAAAAGGAAATTAATTCAAAAGATATGAGGATATGGTTTTAGTGATTTTAATGTTTAAAATCTAAAAATGGTTAAATCCAAAGTGTTCTATGACATCTAAAATAAATAAACAAACATATAAAAAACACATGAAATTATGATCAATGAAAGATCACCAAATATTTGAGAACTGAAAACTAGGCTGGGCCAGAATAATTATTCTCCATTTGTGCATCTATGTAGACACCTATGGTGTCTATATTTTTCTCAGTGGAAGGACCAAAGATGTTTGAATGTGGAATTCCTAACTTAAAAATAACCATATGTAGTAAAATTAGAAAAGTAAATTCTAGTAAATTTGAGACTTCTAGTACATTTAAGAAGTAACACGTGACTTTCTCAGTGAGGCTTTTCCTAAACATGCTATATAAAATATGAAAACTCCATCCCCCCGCCGCCATCCCCTGCACCTGGCATGCCCCATAATTTTTTAATATATTTTGTTTGCTTTAACACATATTCATTTATTTTCCCAATTCTAGCTCTTTCCACTAGAATATAAGCTCCATGGTCAGGGGCTTTTTCATTTCCATCTTCATTTTCCTTAGCACAAATGCGTGAGATATTGTGCTCTAACCATGCCATTTGAACCAACCCTTGTTGTCTTAAACACTATAGGGCAGGACTTCTCAACCTCTGAACTATCAACATTTGAGGCTGGATAATTCTTTGTGCAAGGAGCTGTTCTGTGCCTTGTAGGATGTTTCATAGCTTCTATAGCGTCTACCCACTAGATGCCAGTAGCCCCTTCCCTCCAGTGGTGACAACCAAAAATGTCTCCAGACATAGCCAAATGTCTTCTTGGAAGCAAAGTCACCCCAGTCATAGACAATGCAATAGAGGATTTGGTAACAACATTTTAATTGATGATAAGAAAGTTTTCCACACCTGAATTCTGAAGCAGTTAAGAGAGGGAAAAAAATAAATCAGAGGATGAAATCACACAGAGATCAAATATAGAATGCAGCTTGGATCAGCAGGTAAGTTGCTAATTCTTGGCTCAAGAATTAACCATATTTACTCACCCTGACACAAGCAGTCCTGGCAAGTGCAGACCTCCACTCCCTGGGCCAAACCTGCGTTGCTTAGATTACCATATGGATTATTGCATGGCCAAGAGACAGGTGAGGACAGAACCCTCCTAAGTAGGCAGATCCAAGGAGGTATCCAGAAAGGCAGATTCACACAGGCTCAATTGCTTTGGCCTCCTGAAGAACTAAGGAATGGGATAAATCAAGTGTATACTCCATGTGCCAATAGTGCTTTTATGCCCTGCAGGTCTATTCTCCACTCAATCCCACCTGTCCTGTGTCCCTACAGGCCAACCTCTACAAAACACACTATCTGAGCTCCTGGGCCCTCTAGTTGTTAGTTGAGTTCATTTAGAGGATAGCACCAGTATGGTCAGGAGAACAGGAAGGGTATCATAAGAATATTCCTTTAGCTACTTTTCAGCTGGATTATATTCCTTTGCATAGGGCCATAGCTTTTATTGGGCAGCCTTTCCATGTGCCATGGCTGCAGATCCCTCTGGATTCTTCTGGTAACATTCCTTTCAGTTGGATTTTGAGACTGGAGGTTGTGTGGGTTTTTCACTGGTCTTAGACATGGGGAGCCTCACTATCCTTTGTTGGTTTCATTTATCCATGCCAATTTCTTTCTTAAACTCTATTTATTGTACCCACCTCCTTTTAAAACTTTTTTATTTGGAAAGATTTTCAAAATCATGAAAATATTAAAAATTGATTCAGAGACACCCTATTCCTTTATCTTAATTCAGCACTTTTAATATTTGATGTATGCTTTCATTATTTTCTTTCTTCCCTCATACTTATCTATGAATACGTAATTATGATATTATATTTTATAAACTGTTTCCCAAAAATACTTGAGTGTGTTTTTTTGATCAAATAAATAATTTCACATGATCATGATGCAGTTAGTAAAATCAGGAAAGTTAGTTATTGCTACATCGATCTATAGTCCACATTAAAAAATTTATTTTTCAAATATTCTAATGTCTTTATGGTATTTTTTTTAACTCTACTACACGTTCTTATCCAGAATTATGTATGGGATTTACTTGTCATGTTCCAAACACTAGTTTTGAATATACTGTTTTCTGATGGGATCATGAATAATATACTCTATGTTGAAATGTGAAAAGTGATGAATAAATGACCCAGTAGTCATACTTAGAATTATGAGAATGAAACTTTTTGATATTTCCTTTTTGGGCTGCACACCCATTGACTCAGAAAGGAGTGTCCTATTTATTTATTGTTCATTAAGTTTCTGCTCCATACAGAGTCATGTGTGTAATAGGTTCTAAGAATTAGAGTTTGGAAGAGGAAGACATCAAAGAAATAGACAAACATACTAATTTTTCCAAAGAATTCTAAGTTTAGCAGATGTGAGGGATTTGTTTTTCTTCCCTTCTGACAACAAAGGAGTGAAGGTAACCAGGACTTAAGAATTAAAAATATCATATTGAAAAACAGAGAAAAACACTGGTACATATTCGTGTTATTTCTCAAACCTTGCTGATGGCAGACATAAAAAATTAATCATGGGACATTTCTATTAAATCCAGTCATCATTTCAGAAACTGTCACACTACAATAAACAAAGCAGTCATCAACTGATCAAAGCGTAGACCTCCACAATGAAATTATTTTTCCTATCTCTGATCTAGAAATAAGTAATATGTTTTGAAAATAATTTGAAGGACCCAGAGATGAATGAGGGGATGGACACCAGCCAGGTCAGCCTGTAGCCAATGCAAAATAATCAACTGAAGCAAGAACACAAGAAATTTCAAGAAATATGAGCAGACACCTTTTTATTCATTTGACAGACAGCTTAAGATATTTTTTCTCTCATTTTGAGAAGCACAATTTATCAGAAGCAAAACCAAAAGTAACAGTCTATCAAAAGATTATTTTCACACCCTGGCTCTGAAATGGTATCTGAACTTGCAGAGGTACATTTAGCCTTGAGAGAACATGATAATGACCTAGTCTGAGTTTCCAGACTTAACTACAGAGTAGATAAAAGACAGCCAAAGAGAGTTTGCAAAAGACAAAGTCGAATTAGAGATGAAGGCCAGGTGTGGTTGCTCATGCCTGTAATCCCAGCACTTTGGGAGGCCCAGTCTAGTGGTTCCTTTGACTTCAGGCGTTCCAGACCAACCTGGCCAACTTGGTGAAACCCTGCCTTTACTAAAGATACAAAAATTAGACTAAGGCATGGTGGCAGGTACCTGTCGTATCAGCTACTCTTCAGCTAAGGCAGTAGAGTCACTTGAACTGAGGAGGCAGAGGTTGCAGTGAGCCAAGATTGTGCCTCTGTACTCTAGCCTGTGTAACAGAGCGAGACTCCATCTTAGAGATGTAAATAAAGCAAGAATTACCATGCTAAGAACACAAAACGGAACTCTAAGCCATTCCATTCAACTGAAACTAGCAAAGACACTTAGGGAGTCTGTAATAGTAATATTTGATCCATGGTGAAGAATCTATAGTAATCCAAACTACCAATGACCTTAATGTGAAAGCAAATAGTTTGATTTTTTATTTGTTGATTGGTTGCTTTTCTATTTTGTTTTGTTTTGGCACATCACCAGATCAAATGCTATTTAACATTCCAGAGCTGATAAACAGAGACAAACACAAAGGGATCTTGCATTTCCCCAAGAGGTGGCTTCTATTCCAGTAAGACATACTGTATATGAGTGAACAGAGGAGAACATTATTACATGCTTTACCTCAGGGCACTCAAATGGAAATCACATTTCACTACTGTGATTGCATTTGCAACACACAAAACAAGGGAAAACAATGTGACTGGTTGCACATGGAGCAGTTTTGCTACATATAACATTCTTGTCCTCCAGTTAAATTTGTCTGACAAAATCATGCAAATTTAATTTAGAAAACAAATTTCTAAATTTCATTTAGAAAACAAACATGAATTTTATATTGACATTTAAACACAGTATATCTATTACATATTACATGTAAAGTATATATGTGTGATATATGTGTGTGTATACAAATACATGTGTGTGTGTGTGTGTGTGTGTATATATATATATGGAGAGAGATAGTATATTCCTTTGTTAAAACTAAAAACAACAGAAACAAAAAGGAAAATTTTCTGAAACAAAAGCATAAGCACTTTCCCAGTGAAAGATGGTTTAATTCTGATTATAGAGACAGTAGGTGGTCTTTTGAATCTGAGCATTTACTCCTCTCTGAAGAAGAACATATAGCAAGATGAAAGCTTACACAAAGCTGGCTGTGGATACAGGCAATGTAAGGGGTGTCAATACAACAAAATTTTAACTTCCTACTTAAGTTGCTTAATTCCTGACATTAAGCAAAAAAGAAGATTACAAAAGAATCTTCATAGAAAAAAGGAAGGAAGTGAGTAAGTAGGTGCTGGTGTCCGGACAAATGTAAAAGTGGTTACTACTAGGGGTAAAAAAAGAGGGCAATACCAGGTAAGAATACTGAACACAAATTTCAGCCTCTTCACAACATTACTGACCATTCTCTCTTGACTCTATAATGTAATAAAACTAGTTCATTCCTAGGTTTTACACTGAATACGGAACTTGACTTGAATTCTGAGTCTTCTTCCCTTCCAAGATTAGCACTCTGAGGAAAAAAAATGCCAAGTGAAATTATCAGAAAAAAAAATGTTTCATTACATTTTTCTCCTATTTTTTTTTCATCTCCCTCTCCTCCTCTTCTTTCTTCTTTGCCAATTGATTGGATACACATAATTAAAAAAAATAAATTTTTTTAGGACTTAGTGAGTCATCTTGGAATAAGAGATACTTCCTAGAGGAGAGGTTAGTACCCTTTTCCTAGAAAGGGCTGGATTGTAAATATATTTAGGCTTTGCCAACCTTAAGGCCTCTGTTGTAACAACTCAACTCTGATGTTGAATTATAAACAACATGTAAATAAATATAGGGCTGTGTTCCAATATCTTTAATGACATTAAAATTTAATGTATGATCGTATGATAAAAAGTCAAAAGATATAATTAAATACATTTTATTTTATTTTCATGGGCACAAATTATTAATGGTTTTGACTTTTTATCACTCATTGAAAAAGTGTAAGAACAATTATTAGCCCATAGCCTATATAAGAACATTTGGCAGGCCACATTTTGCCCATAAATAATAGTTTATCATACTCTGGTCTGGCATAGATGAAAATACTGTCTGTCACATCACCTGCCACTTCTATGATCTTAGTCAAGTTAGTTAATCTTTCAAATTTTTTCATCTGCGAAACAGAGTCCATTGTTTTATTGACCCTAGCTAGCTCTTGGGTTGTTTTGAGAATAAATGTGTTAATATATTCCAAATACTAAACACTGCCTTTCATATAGCAGGTATTTAATAAATGTTACCTATTATTATTGCTAAAGTTATATATTTGTTTACATCTATGCACTTTATTCAATTTGCCCCTATTAGTACTTTATGAAATAAATCCCATCAGAAATTACTTCAACTTAAATTGCATAAGTTTGTCTGGACTTAGAAAGAAAGATAGATTATATTCTAATTTGTTTTGAGTAATTCACCATAAAGATGAAAGGAAAAGATGTGAGAGAGCAAGAGAGAGTTATCATTAATTGATAACTAATATTTCTCATGATGGGTGCCAAGGGCCATCATATATCAAGGGCCTTCTATATTTTTTTAAGTTAATTTTATTTTATGTCTGAGAGAGTAAATAACTGGATGAATATCACATTGCTAAACTAGTATTTGGCAAATCAAGACAAAAAGTTAGGTGTGTTTGACTTCAGAGGCACAGCTCTTTCAATTACTACTGTGAAAGGGGATAATACCAATGGGTCATTTTTGTCATGCCCAACTAAAGTGGAGTCAAGAGATCAGAAAGAAAAAGGGGAGCATCACACACTGGGGTCTGTGGGGGGGAAATCGGGGAGGGACAGTGGGGGGTGGGGAGTTGGGGAGGGAAAACATGGGGAAAAATGCCAGATATAGGTGATGGGAAGGAAGACAGCAAACCACACTGCTATGTGTGTACCTATGCAGCAATCTTACATGTTCTTCACATGTGCCCCAAAACCTAAAATGCAATTAAAAAAAAAAAAGAAAGAAAAAGTACTTGAGGCACCTAACATTTCTCCAAAAATATAATCCTCTGCAAGCCTGGCTGCTGAATCTGCCTGTTGCAACCTGAAACCAGATTTATCTAATGACTACTGAAACAACCCGCTGCAACTCTAAGTCTAGTTTTAACCGCCTCTATCACTCACCAATCAGAGTTTGCCAGCTTGCTAAAATTTTACTAGTGTCAATGAACTTTCCTGAGAAGCAATACATAATATTTCTCCTTTTCATAAAACCTCTGACCTTTTCGTTTTCTGAATGTACCAAAGACCAATTGATATGCTTGTATGCCTTAAAGTTCAATCCTTTCTTCCCAAATAAAATGTTTGTTTTTTTTAAGAGATAGTCTTGCTCTTTTGCCTAGGCTGGACTCAAACTTGTGGACTCAAGTGATCCTCTCACCTCAGCCTCCCTATTAGCTGAGACTATAGGCAGGCACCACGGTGCCCAACTAAACGTTTTCATTTCAGAGATTTGTTTATATACTTTATTTGACTTGGGCATACATGGTGCCAGAAGTGGGGTTCCAAAGCTGACTCACTTCACAGAATTACTGGCCCCTAGAACTATGGTGTGAGGTATGCACACTGTAACCATTTGTGCCCTCACTTTTGTGGGTCACTTTTCCCTTGGTGAGTCTCTCTTGGAGTGAACTCTAGATTTTGATAGTGTATTTTGTATTTGGCACTTGGGTGGGGAGGAGTCTTTTCCCTTCCTGTCTGCTTCAGCTGAGATATTTCCCATTCAGGAGGATCTTTCTCCTCCTGGCAGACCCTGACTGATCCTACAGATGGTTTTCCACTGGTCCAACTGTGCTGTTACGGCCTGACACTGAAGTGTCTATTTTAAAGGACTACCAAAGCAATATCTTCTTCCAGTATAATTTAATTTGTTATTCTTGACTTTTCTTGATGTAATCTTAATTGATATACTCATAGCTATGGGCACTTTATTTCTATGTCTGATTAATTCAAGTTTTCATCAGGTTTGACTTCCAGGGAATCTTAATGAGCTTTCTATGAGGAGAAACAATCACCAGAAGGTTTTCCTTTACCTTTTTGGTAGCTGGTCTAAGAAACAAATATTTTACGTTTTATCAAGATAATTTATTTGTGTTGCCTTTATTAAGATTTTTATTACTTAAAATTTGAGCTTTAAAATAATTAAAGTATTACATCTATGTAATTTCCTCTATTGCTTTTGAAATATTTTGATTATCACACTGGCTAAGTGACTCACAATTACTTGAGAGTGAACTGGGATTTTTTTTTTTTTTTTAATTTAAAAGCTTTGAGCCTTTTGGCAACTAAGAAAAATGTCCCCAGAATTAAATCCTAAATTAAGTATTTTTGACCTGATATTTACTTTAGAGTTTTCCTTGGAAAGTTGGGCCTCTGGAAAGTCTCAAAATATGTACCTCTCACTTTGTAAAGATTTAAATAATTAGGCTTAAACCTTTGTAGCTGGGCGCAGTGGCTCATGCCTATAATCCCAGCATTTTGGGAGGCCGAGGCGGGTGGATCACTAGGTCAAGAGATCGAGACCATCCTGGTCATCATGGTGAAACCCCGTCTCTACTAAAAACACAAAAATTAGCTGGGCATGGTGGCGCAGTCTGTAGTCCCACCTACTCGGGAGGCTGAGGTAGGAGAATTGCTTGAACCAAGGAGGTGGGGTTGCAGTGAGCTGAGATCGCGCCATTGCACTCCAGCCTGAGTAACAAGAGTGAAACTCCATCTCAAAAAAAAAAACCTTTGTAAACCCATTTAAATCTAATTTAAATTATTAGATATAAATAATATAGGAAATATTAACAAATGATAAGTGGTACTAAGTCCTTCATTTAGTTGTGTTTATGGGTGTGTTGTTAACAAAAATATTTCAATTATATAATTGATTAAAATACAACATATTACCAGTCAAAATTTTGGTTGTTATCTTAAAATACTATATATAATAGAAATGACAGAATTTCCTTGTCAAAGGTAAACTTTCATCAGATTATTAATCATGGCTATTCTAAGTTTTTGTTATCTATAGTTACTGTTTTGAATTTTTCTCTAAAAACATTCACAATCAGGTTCATGGAAACAACTTAAACAAGTACACTTACATACAGGTTTCTAATAACCTGAAGATCAATAGACTAAATGAAAATTTCCATCACTCTGAAAAAAAAATGATAGATTTATAAAACTACAAATGGAAGTACAATATGAGTTGATGATGCAAGAATAAGTAACTGATGCTTATATTTTTGTAACTTATTTAAAACATTGTTGGCTCTTTATATAATTTTTTAAGATATAAGGAAATTTTTTCTATTAAGAGAGCTATGACACGATCATTTCATAAGGTATACTTTTGTAAACAGAGATAAATATATTTGTGTGTTATTTTTTCTTCTTGGTTCCTTCAGGAATTCAAAAACCATTTGTGAGTATTTTTATGACAATATGACTATTTGCATAAGTCCAGTAAAATCTGCTCTCTGCTTATATAAGAATACAATAGAAAACATTGGCTTTATTACTAATGCTTTGACTGAAATGTCATATTTGAAAATATGCATAAAATTCCTGACTGCAAGTGTTCCAGCCTTACAGTGAATAAATAAAAACTGTCACTGTTTAGCAGGCCCAGGAAACATAAGGCTGTAAATAATATCTCAAGTCTGCATTGGTTTGGCTTCCTAATCTCAAGAGGTTTTAAAATATGATATTGTCTTACACAATCAATATTGAGAAAATTTGTATTTCCAAAGAAAAACTATAATGCACCTGTTATTCGACTGTAACTCTACATTGTTTTGAGTTCTTTTTTATCTATTTATAGTCAAGATTAGGTACTAAATTTTGGGGGGTTTTCCAACCCAGCTTTCTCATAAAATTACTAAAACAGGAATTGCTCTGTTCCTAAACCCCTATAAGCTAAAACTAGACAAATTTTAAGGAGCTATTTTTTTTTTTTTTGCTTCATATATGGGTCACACAAAAAGATCACCAAGCCAGTTCATGGTATAACCAGAGTCATTCAAACTGCAAACCAGGATGAGAGGTTGATGTTTCCCATGCCATAAACAGTTTTTCCTAAGATGTCGAAACATGACTTCATTTCAGAATGAGACTCCTATCCTGTGTAGTGGTACCTTTTGCCTTTAGCAGAAAAACACTGTAATTAAAATTCTGCAGTCAGTAAATTCTATAAGTAACTTGACCAAAGAAATAGTTTTAGTCCACCCAGTGCACAAGTTTGGCAATATTTCCAACACAACTTTTTATTCAAATTTATACTAATGATACCTTTTGTTAAGTTAGGATTGACTGCTTTAATTCAATCTAGTCATAAAATGTTATTCAGTGGCTACAGCAGATCTCACTCAGTTTCCTCCATGGTCTGTTGATTTGGTGAGTTTGTTGCCCTTAGGCTGGACTCTTAGTACAAAACCTTGTACCAATGTATATTTATTATATTATTGTTAATTCTTTGTCTGTATTATGATTTTTAAACTTGATTCGTATTTTCTGCCTAATGTTTGTAAAGCCAACTCTTCTAACAGGATAATGTTAGCTCAACCCTCAAATTATTACAGATGCCTATGGATTGATAACATGAAACTCAATGCTTGACTCCAGATAAACATACCCTGAGAATATTTTTCCTTCTGGCCACTTTGTTATTCTAATGTGGCCCAAGTTCCTGACATAGAGCCCCCTACCTTCTTCCTGTCATGGGACAAATTCAACTGGGACAGGTCCATCCCAGCACTCAGGGACAATTAAACCTAACCGCAAAATGGTTTATCAGTGATACTTTCAGAAAGAGATCTTGATCAAAAGGGAGAAATGTGAAAGTTTTTCATACAAAGTGGGTCATGCTTGTCATTACCAACTAAAGAATAGTCAAGAGGTCAGAATGAAGAAGTGCTGACCTTGCTCCAAAAATGTAATCCTCTGCAAGCCTGGCTGCTAAAATTGCTTACTGTAATTTGAAACCAGTTGTATCTAATGGCTACTGAAAACACCTACTGCAACTCTAAGACTAGTTTTACCGATGGTTGTCCCTCACTAATCAGATCTTGCCAGCTCCTGACAACCTTTCTAGTGTCAGGAAACATTCTTGAAGACCAATACATAACATTTCTCCTTTTTATAAAATTCCTAAGCTTCTCTTAAAGGCTTATTCTCTGGACATACAGAAGACTAGTGGTCTACATGTACGCCCCAAATGGCTATTCTTTCTTCCCAAATAAAACATTTTAGAGAACCATCTCTATATTTTACTCGACTTTGACACTACTATGCTATTTTTCTAGAAGAGTTACAACTTAAATCATAAAATTTTATCTACTTACATCTCTCTTATTTTGGAAAGGTCCATACATAAACGAAAGCACAGGAAATAGAATACTGAATTTTGATGAAAGCATGCCCTAGATCTAACAACAATCAACAATGCTCTCGCTTGTTATAGCTCTGTATTTTGCTTTGCACTCCAGATTAGCACATTACATTTTAAAATATATAATTCTTATTAACATAATGGTTCAATAAAAATAGAAGTTCAAGAAATAGTAAAAAGGTTAAAAATAATAATTACAAAAATTACAAAAAGTTTTAAAATACCTATCAAGATTTTATGTTAGTGAAATCATAATTTTGATTAACATTATGTCACATACATTTCTTTATTCATGTAGACTTCATAACCTTTGCACTAAACAAATACAGAAATATTTCATAATTAAAGATTTTCCAATTATTGAACATGACGTGTTACATTTTAAAGTCTGTATTTGTTACAAGTAGAAAAAAAGAACTTCATCTTAGAAAAAACTTTAGATGTTTCTAAATGCTGTTTTAGAGGAAATGATGCATTGCACAAGGATATAATGTATCATTTGGATGTTTTGCAACGATGCTAAACATTTCACAAAATTCAAGGCAGGTTTGAACTCCCAAGTCTCAGGAAGAATAGGGCCAGGGCACTGATGGGGACCAAGGTAGCAGAGTTTTAGGGACCTACTCTGTGCAACAATACTTCTCAAATTTTAAGATGAAAATCAATCCTTTAGCAACCTTGTTAAAAGGCAGATTTCCACACATTATGAGGCCTGACAGTCTGTATTTCTAACAAGCTCCTAAGCTATGCCAATATAGCTGGTCTTTTGTCCAGTCTTTGCTATCCACTCCCAGTAACATGATTTAGCAACAATTTCCTCAGGTTTTAGTTCATATTTTCATATTTTTAGGTTAACGTTATAGATACTTTGCATCGTATGCATATCTATATTTTTCAATAAATAGGTTTTCTTTTGTTGTTCATTGTCTAAACTGCTGTTATTCTTTTAAATTCTTTTTAGAAAAAAATTCTAATCATTTGTATTCTTTTAAAAACATCCTATTTCCAAAGTCAAGCAACTGGTTGAATTCACTTGTAGAAGAAATATAAAATTATAAATAATAAATATATAAATAAATAAAATGTAAATATAAAATATATTAATATATAAAATATAAAAACATAAATCAACCAATAAAGATATATATGAATCTCCTACTAGCCTCAAGGCTTTATATTAGATGCATTGAGAATATAAGCAAAAGAAACATCTTTTCTCATTATCTCATGAAATTTATAAATTTATTTACAGTCATTTCCTATTTTTATAATAGGTTCTTTTCCCAATTTCACTTAGCAACTGGGCATGAAAATGCATATACATTTTGGTAAATGGAAAATCCCATCTAAGTCAAATCAATTTCCTAAGAGTTGCAGTGGCAATGGTTGGAGTTGCCAAGCCTGTTCTATGTCACATCTTTCTATGTGCTGCATGAGCAATGCCTTAGATGCCACCAAATGTCTTGTTTTTGAATGTGAAGCTATGCATTCCCATCAGGCAACTGAGTTAACAATAATATGACACTATTTAATGATAAAAGGGTCAGTTCTATCAAAATGTAAATTTTTATTCAAATAGCAGGCATCATTGCAAATTATTAATATTTAATATTCACTAAAATTGGCACACAATCTTTATTTTTAGTAACTCATTAATTTCTCTTAATAGAAAATATAACTTCTGAATTTTTGCTTTGGTCTTTAAAAAACAAAAATGTCAATGATGAAGAAAATATAAGGCCGTATTTTCTATAGTTCTCTCTTTTCTATGCCCCCAAGCTACATGTCAAGCTGCCTCTATATAATTGTCATATTGATGTATGGCTAATCTGATATATAGATAAAAAGAGTCTGTATCAATTATTTAAACCTGTCTATTACCTTTTTTAGAAAGCCACCAGGCTTCAAAAAACAATACCTTTTCAAGGATACATTTTAATTCTTAAAGGAGTAAGATCCTTTTCTTCTCTGAACATTTAATTATATAGAAGTAATAAATAGAACCAAACTTAAACAGTGATATCAACTAAGTTTATCATAGAGTTTCAATATTAACTAGGATGATAGCACATAAGACTTAATTTGCCTTTTAGAATCTTAATTGCTCCAAGTCTCATACATTGTACCAGGCTCTGAACTCATTCCCTAGAAACCAACTTGCAGCACATGAGCTACTAGCAAGTGATCTGGTTCATCATGCCTATTTGCAAGGACATTTGGTGATGGTGGTTGTAAGAACTTCCTTACTTTCAGGAATGATATATAATTGTTCACCAATGAGTGGTCCCATTCCAGAATTCACTGTAAATGTTATTGTCCAGGAATATAGGTAACTTTAAGTGATTTTTTTCCTTCATATTAAATGCCTAATAACTTAGCACAGTACTTGGGGATATGTATTTATAGATCAAGAGAAAGAAGCGAATATCTGTCCCATTACCAAATGTATCCCAAAATTGTAAAGTACCTTTTAAATCTGAAATTTGCTTATTTAAGCTGTATTCCTTTTTAAAATTCCCTTCCTGATACAGAAATATCACTGGGAGGTGACATGTTTAAGAAAATGTAACTAATAGCTCAAATCAAAATACATCATAATAGACTGCAGCAAAAGCACAAAACATTAGTCATTCTATACATTTTCTGAAGCACTGTACCCCCAATATATAGGTGAATTTGTATAGTTTATACTATGTAAATACTATATAGCTTATACTATATAAATGTTATGGGTTTCAACCAAAGCAGTCATAATAACAATTAATCTTGCAGTTCCCTAGTCTTCTTACCCTAAAACATAAGATAAACTGATTTTAGAAGTAGAACCATTAGATTTTAGATCCAGAAGAATATGAAGCAAAATGAAAAATAATTTTGAAATTAGTTGTTCCTTCTTGCAAAGCTGCTATTTTCTCACCCATAAAATGAGAATTGTAATATTTCTTATTTTTATTATAGGATTAAATGGACGAACACATGTAAAATGACCTCTCTAGTACCTGATATGTAAAAGAGGGTAAAGTTAGTGGCTGATATTTTTATTATTAAATCATAATAATGGTGCAAGCCAGCTCCAGCCCACTCCTAGCTCTAGGTCAATTCAATGTTAGCCAATTCTTGGAAATGACCAACTCAATAAATGACAAACTCAGCAAATGATCAACTCATCAAATGACAAATATGTCAAGTAACTAATTTACAAAATGACAAATTTATCAAAAGTCAATTTCCAAAAGCTAACTTCCAGAAAAATAATGTGTCATATGATCAATTCCCAAGTGACCTTAGTTCCTAAAACGTATCCATTTCTTTAAGGAGGAACTAGGACAATTTCTTTATTCATTGTGTCTCCAGAGGCAGAAAAATGTAGAGGCAAAACAAAAACTTAAAGATATAAAGAAGAAAGGCAAATGTACAGATAAAAACGTTTGAATGTACAATATGCTCACTGGAATATACCACATGCATGATTCTGGCTTTTAGCCAAACTAGACTAAGAATGTTGCAGCTAAAATGCAGACAGGCAATGAATAATCACATTTTGAAAAATCCTAATCAGTTTGGCAATTGTTTCATTTGCTGTCTTAATCCACAGGCAGATTGGTTTTTCAATGAATTGACTTCACTTAAATTTATTATTTCAATCTTTATGTGCTATGCACTTGAAGATACTGAATCACAAAGACTATTTATTCATAGCTAATATAGTCATTGGGGCCTTGCTATGAGCTTCCAGGAATTTTTAAAGGCCTATGGTCAAATTGTGGGTGTTTAATTATTTTAAGATGTAACTCTCAACATTAGAGTTAGGAGATATAAATAAATCAATTGGATGTAAATCTAATAGTTTTGCAATTGCACTTAAAATCATCTAGGTTAATGCATGATTTAACTTACATAACACCTAGGCTAATATAGAATTTAACTTATATAACTCAACTTGAACAAAATTTTAAATACTCGCTTTGCCTTTATCCTGTCTTTCTTGAACTTCCCTTTGAGTGACCATCTGCAGCTTTTCTGATTGCCCTCCAAGTAACACAGATATATTCCATCATCTACTGGCAAGCTTACATATATTCTTCAGTTACTCAATCCCCGCAGACTCTTTCTACTTTTGCCTCAGCCTAAGTAGCCTCAGGGAATGGTACTTTAGAAAGTATATTAGAAACAGTGTTATTGAGATTTGAAAGAGACCTTGCCTATTGTTTAAATTTATATTGGATTTTATTGATTTAATTTATTGAAAGTAAATCCCAAAGAGGTAATGTGATTTACTGAAAGTCACATGGAGGTAAGTTTACTTACAAGAAGTTCACTTGAGATAGAATATTTAAGGCTAAAATTTTTTCACCGTTTCTTCTATCAAAAGTTGCACTCTGTTTTTTCATCCATTTGAATTCAGCCTGGCTTTGTGACTTGCTTTGATCCACAGAATTAGGCAGAAATCATATTGAGTAAGTTCTGGAGGCTGGACCTCAAGGAAATTGCAGCTTCTGCCTTTGCCCTCATGAATGCTGCCCCAAAGCCACCAGGTAAGAAAGTCTGTCCTACTGGAGGAAGAGATGTCAAGTGAAGGAAAACCAGCGCCAGTACCAACTATTCAAGAAGGGAATGGAGCCATCTGGACATTCCAGACCAGCCAATCTTGCAGCTGGTATGTATGAATGTAGCATGGAATGAACCCAGATAAGAAGGAAAGAAACCATCCAATTAACCAATAGAATTGTGAGAATCAATGAATCATTGTTGTTTTAAGTCATTAAGTTTTGTGTGAGATATTACATAGCAGTTAATTGATTCTTTTTTAAAGGCATGTTAGGAGGCCTACAGAAATACATACATTACAGGTTGTAGAAACAAAGAAAACAATTTGGGACATCAAGATGAAAGGAAAAGCAAAGGTAGTATAAATAAGATTGCAGAGGTAGAGAAAAAAATAAAGGTTTATATTTAGGTATACAGTTTATATCATCCCCAAAACAACCAGTTACACCTGAGAGGTGCCATACCATGACAAGGGAATACCTCATGAGTTTTGAAATGGATCTCTCTACATCTTTTGCAAGAAAGGACACTGACTACCTTTGTTCTTAACTATCTTTTAAAGGATATGTATACAGTGAAAAGCGTTGGAAAAAAAAATTGTCCTATTATGAGCAAAGGGCATGCACGCACACTGTAAGAATAAGATATTCAGTTTTCTTAAATTCAGGTTTCCTTACTACTGTGTATATATGAGTCACTTGCTACTCTTCACAGAGCCCAGAAGGAACTGAGGCTACAAAAAATGGTGCCAAACATGCTGATGCTCATGCTGCTTTGTGTGCTGTGAGTAATAAACTCATTTGTCTCTGACCCAGGAGTTTTGTGTCATCTGCCAGCATCTATGAAATTTTGCCAGGCTGACTTGTTAGCTTCAGAGAATGAAAAACACCTCAAACTCTTTAGTTTTAACAATGAGGTATTCTACAACAAACACCAAGTAAAGTTGTTTGTTTATCTTAGGAAGTATGTTTATGTGTTATCCATTAACAAGATAAGAAGGGGAAAAGATCTAGATCATTTGACCCCTGAGTCAGTACTCACTTTTATTACACATAGTAGAAAATTTTATCACAAATCCTCATTAAAGTATTAATAAATTATAATACTTTTTTCCATTATCTTTTGCATAGGGAAAAAAATGCCTTAATCAAAATAACAAACAGCTAGTGAATAACTGCAGGATTAATCAAATGCATGAGAAAAATATTGTGTAGCAGAAATTTCCAACTTCCCCCAATTTGTATAATTCAGCTAGCTATTTATTCCAGCTGCAATACACTGTAAATGTAAGAAACAGGCTTTGAAATTAGGGAGATCTAGATCCAATAATGTGCTTAGTTGCACAACTTAGAAGAGCTTTAGCTTATTCTAAGCTGTATACATTGGACAAATGATACAGTTTCTTCATTTTTTTTTTTGAAAGAAAGGAAGAAAGAAAGAAAGAAAAAGAATAAAGAAGAGAAAGAAAAAGGAAGAGAAAGAGAGAGAGAGAATGGGAGTATTGCTTTCTTGCCCAGGCTAGAATGTAGTTTAGTAATGGGTATTGAAAACCTCTTTTATACCAATAATTATACTTGATGTAAACAGGAAGGAATAAGGGAAGAAAATAACAAATGAGCAGCCAACCAATATTTCATTTAAACATATGAAATGCTATGCGATTACCGAGGAGTGATTTACTTCCAATTATGTAGTCACTTATGGAATAGGTGTGAGGTGGTAATGTATGTTTTATGTATTTGAAGTGGAGAGTTCTATAAATGTTTATTAAGTTTACTTGTTCCGGGTCTGAGTTCAAGTCCTGGATGTCCTTGTTAATTTTCTGTCTTGTTGATCTATAAAATCGTTAGCTCTTCTTGTTACATTGATCCTTTTGCCATAATGTAATATCCTTCTTTGCCTCTTTTGATCTTCGTTGCTTTAAAGTCTACTTTATCAGAGGCGAGAATTGCATCTCCTGCTTTTTATTTATTTGTTTATTTTTACTCTCTGATTGGTTGATAAATCTTCCTCCTTCTCTTTGTTTTGAGTCTTTGTGTATTATTGCATGTGAGATGGGTCTGGATGCAGCATACCAATGGGTTTTGGGTTTTTATCCGATTAGAATATATATAATTTTAATACTGGCATTTGATGCTAGCTGGCTGTTTTGCCCATTAGTTAGTGTAAATTTTTCGTTGTGTTAATGTTCTCTTCTTTTTGATATATTTTTGGAAAGGCTGATATTGGTTGTTCCTTTATATGTATAGTGCTTCTTTCAGAAGCTCTTGTAAAGCAGGCCTGGTGGTGGTGAACTCTCTAAGTACTTGTTTGTTCGCAAAAGGTTTAATTTTTCCTTCGATTATAAAGCTTAGTTTGGCTGGATAGGAAATTCTGGGTTGAAAGTTCTTTTCTTTAAGGATGTTAAATATTGGTCCCCACTCTTTTCTGGCTTGTAGGGTTTCTGCTGAGAGATCTGCTGTAAGTCTGATAGGTTTCCCTTTATGGGTAACCTGACCTTTCTCTCTGGCTGCCCTTAGTATTTTCTCCTTCATTTCAACCCTAATAAATCTGGCAATTATGTGCCTTGGGGTTGGTCTTCTTGAAGAATATCTTTGTGGTGTTCTCTGTATTACCTGGAGTTGAATATTACCCTGCCTTGCCAGGTTGGGAAAGTTTTCCTGAATGATATCCTGAAGAGTATTTTCCAACTTGGATTCATTCTCTTCGTCACATTCAGGTACACCTATCAAACGTAAATTAGGTCTTTTCACATAGTCCCATATTTCCTGGAGACTTTGCTCATTCCTTTTCATCCTTTTTTCTCCAACCTTGTCTTCTCGTTTCATTTCACTGAGCTGGTCCTCGACATCTGATATCCTTTCTTCTACTTGATCTATTCGACTGTTTAAACTTGTGCATGCTTCGCGAAGTTCTCATGTTGTGTTTTTCAGCTCCATCAATTCACTTATATTCCTCTCTAAATTGTCCATTCTCGTTAACATTTCGTCAAACCTTTTTTCAAGGTTCTTAGTTTCTTTGCATTGGGTTAGAACAAGTTCTTTTAATTCACAGAAGTTTCTTATTACCCACGTTTTGAAACCTGCTTCTGTTCTTGGAACACACTCGTTCTCCATTAAGCCTTGTTCCATTACTGATGAGGAATTGCGATCCCCTGTAGAGGGAGAGGCATTCTGATTTTGAGTATTCTCTGCCTTTTTACGCTGATTTCTTCCCTTCATTATATATTTATCTGTCTGTTGTCTTTGTAATTACTGACTTTCTAACTAGGTCTCTGAGCAGAAGTCCAACTTGTTGATTCCCAGCGCCGAAATCTGAGCAATCCACTGCGCCAGCCAAAATAGCGGTGTTAAGATTGATGGTGCTTTTCTGCCCGGGAGTCTCCGGACTCTGCACCAAAAACTGGCATGCTAAGGCACCAACAAAACTGCTGCGCCAGCCACAAGAGTCGCCCTGGCGACACGTGGGGCTCCTCTGCTGGGAATCTCCTGGTCCGTGAGCAACAAATATTCATCTGAAAGTGTGGCGTCCTCTCGTTCTCTGCACTTTCACTGGGAACTACGAGCCCGAGCTGCTAGTGATCAGCCATCTTGGATCTCTCTCTCCAGTTTCTTCATTTTTAAAATGGTATAAATTGTTCAAATGTAATGATACCAAACAGGCTATATTATTTTGAGGATTAGAAAATTTGACGTTTTATTCCTACACGTTCAGACAACTCAATGAATGGTAGCCCCCTATTTTAGGCCATTTTTACATTACCATAAAGAAATACCTGAGGTTGGCATCATTAGCACGAACTGGCAACCAACAGAATGAGAAAAAAAATCTTTGCAGTCTACCCATCTGACAAAGGGCTAATATCCAGGATCTGCAAAGAACTAAAACAGATTTACAAGAAAAAAATAAACAACCCCATTCAAAAGTGGGCAAAGCATATGAACAGACATTTTTCAAAAGAAGATAAATATGAGGCCAACAAACATGAAAAAATGCTCATCATCACTGGTCATTAGAGAAACGCAAATCAAAACCACATTGAGATACCATCTCACCCGAGTTAGAATGGTGATCATTAAAAAATCTGGAGAAAACAGATGTAGGCAAGGACTTTATGACCAAAACACCAAAAGCATTGGCAACAAAAGCCAAAATAGACAAATGGGACCTAATCAAACTCCACAGCTTCTGCACGGCAAAAGAAACAGTCAATAGAGTGAATCGGCAACCAACAGAATGGGCAAAAATTTTTGCAGCCTACCCGTCTGACAAAGGGCTGATATCCAGAACTTACAATGAGCTAAAAAAAATTTACAAGAAAAAAACAAACAAGCCCATTCAAAAATGGGTGAAGGATATGAACAGATACTTTACAAAAGAAGACATACATGAGGCCAACAAACATATGAAAAAATGCTCATCATCACTGGTCATTAGAGAAATGCAAATCAAAACTACATTGAGATACCATCTCACGCCAGTTAGAATGGCGATCATTAAAAAATCTGGAGAGAACAGATGCTGGAGAGGATGTGGAGAAATAGGAACACTTTTACACTGTTGGTGGGAGTGTAAATTAGTTCAACCACTGTGGAAAACAGTGTGGCGATTCCTCAAGGACCTAGAAATAGAAATTCCATTTGACCCAGCAGTCCCATCACTGGGCATATATCCAAAGGATTATAAATCGTTCTACTATAAGGACACATGTACACGAATGTTCATTGCAGCATAGTTTACAATAGCAAAGACCTGGAACCAGCCCAAATGCCCATCGATGATAGACTGGACAGGAAAAATGTGGCACATATACACCATGGAATATTATGCAGCCATTAAAAACGAGGAGTTCACATACTTCGTAGGGACATGGATGAACCTGGAAAACATCATTCTCAGCAATCTGACACAAGAACACAAAATCAAACACCACATGTTCTCACTCATAGGTGGGTGTTGAACAAGGAGAACACATGGACACAGGGAGGGGAGCACTATACACGGGGGTCTGTTGGGGGGGAGGGGGGGACAGTGGGGGGGTGGGGAGTTGGGGAGGGATAGCATGGGGAGAAATGCCAGATATAGGTGAAGGGGAGGGAGGCAGCAAATCATACTGTCACGTATGCACCTATGCAACAACCTTGCATGTTTTTCACATGTACCCCAAAACCTAAAATGCAATTAAAAAAAAAAATCTGGAGACAACAGATGCTGGAGAGGATGTGGAGATAGGAACACTTTTACACAGTTGGTGGGAGTGTAAATTAGTTCAACCATTGTGGAAGACAGTGTGGCGATTTCTCAAGGATCTAGAAATAGAAATTCCATTTGACCCAGCAATCCCATTACTGGGTATATACCCAAAGAACTATAAATCATTCTATTATAAAGACACATGTACACATATGTTCATAGCAGCACTGTTTACAATAGCAAAGACCTGGAACCAACCCAAATGCCCATCAATGATAGACTGGACAAATAAAATGTGGCACATATACACCATGGAATACTATGCAGCCATAAAAAATGATGAGTTCGTGTCCTTTGTAGGGACTTGGATGAATCTAGAAACCATCATCCTCAGCAAATTGACCCAAGAACAGAAAACCAAACACCACATGTTCTCACTCATAGGCGGGTGTTGAACAATGAGAACACGTGGACTCAGGGAGAGGAGCATCACACACTGGGGGTAGCTGAGGGGAGTAGGGGAGGGACAGCGGGGGGTGGGGATGATGGGGAGGGATAACATGGGGAGAAATGCCAGATATAGTATGCACCTATGCAACTACCTTGCATGACCTGCACATGTACCCCAGAACCTGAAGTAAAATAAATTTTAAAAAAAGGAAATGCCTGAGGTTGGATAATTTATTAAAAAGAGATTTATTTCAGCTCATGGTTCTGCAGACTGTATAGCAAGCATGACACTGGCATCTGCTTGGCTTCCGGTGAGATATCAGGGAGATATTACTCATGGCTGAAGGCAAATCAGGAGCAGACTTGTCATATGACAAGAGAGAGAAAGAAAATGGAGGTTCCATGCTTTTGTAAACAGCCACATCTCCAGTGAACTCAGAGAAAGAAGTCACTTACCACCAAGGAGATGGTGCTAAGCCATTCATGTAAGATCCACCCACGTGAGGCAATCACATCCCACCAGGCCCCACCTCCAACACTGAGAATCACATATCACATTTTAACATGAGATTTGGAGTAAGAAAACATCCAGACATATCAAATCAATTATTATTTCATGAATAGATATCTTTTATTCTTTTTAAAATACATTTGTAGAGCTCCATGGCTTCTAGTTCTCAGCTACTGTCGAAGAGGAGCTCACAGGATATGATTGTGGAGTCACCAAGTGACTTCCTGATTAGACTATAAACTCCATGACAAAATGCATACTATGACTTCCAGTGCTCCACGCACCAGAGCTTGGTTAGAAAAATTTCTACCCCACTTTCAATACTCAAAAGATATTTGCTAAAAAAATTAATAAATAAATGGATCTAAATATCTTTGAGATTTAATTCAGAATTCCAGTGAGTACAAACATAATACAGGATTCAAACACACCAGTGATGGATACCAAATTCCTATTACTGCCATGACAGCTTAGGTTAGGGTTGCTTTGGAGCCCAGGAGAGAACCAAATTACCCCTAATGCAAAGTACCTTTAGGGAACTGGAAAAGACTAGACTAAACTGGGAAATGCTGCAGCACATGGAAAGGACTTTTCTGTAAATCATAATTTCCAATGATCTGTATTGCTTATCCAGAGGAAGTTGGAGGAGATCACAAAGAAGGTGGCCCTCAGATGCCTCATAGGTATATCTGACAACAATATAGGGTAGAGATCACAACTCAGAAATTAAAACTTTTTTTAACAAAAGGGAAATAACATTTTGATTTCTTTCAAAGGAATCTAATCTTATTTAAAACAAACAAACAAACAAACATAAAGGCCCTCAATTAAAGAAAAAATAAGAAATAAGTAAGAATTACAAACTACACCATCTCAAAATAATACCTATTGAAAGATAGAATATTAATGCTTGTCTACTCCAAATCCTCTTTTTACAGATGACAAAACAGAGTCCTAGAGAGGCTGTCAGTTTCACAAAGTGACATTCTAGCTCACTAGTCCATATATTGGTGACTGAAGAAAGAACTAAAAAGAAAGACTCCACCTGTCAGAAATGCATCACATCCTACCACCTATGGCCTCCCTGCTGTCTGCTAATTAGTTAGCATCCATCCAAACCTATTCAGGCCAAAAGCATTTTCCAAAGCTCAGAGTTCCAATGATTTTGGCTTTTAAGTTTCAAAGTTAAAAATAACCTTTATAGAAACATCACATGAGGGCAAGAAACATTCCACATTTGGCCCCTTTCAGGAAATGAAGCTTCTCTGAGGAATTGCAGGTTTTCACTGAAGCACAGACATGGTATGCCAGATCAAATCCATCATAATGAATAGTGAGGAAAACAACAAACAAAAAAAAACCTGGAAACACTTTTTCTCCACAAAATGAAGAAAAATCAACATCAGGAGGTCCTTCAATGTGTTTAACTTCGACTCAGTTGTCAGATGTGAAAAACACAGTCTGAAATCATATTGCCTCAGTTCTCAGATGATTCTGCAAGGTTTGTTGACTAGGTATCTGGCAAATACTCCAGACCATTGCTACTGGCATGCATATCTAACAGATGTTAAAAATGAAAAGCTGACAGTTTTTATGGTATAATTAAATCTCTTCTTATTTCTCAAGTGCTATTTAATTTAATTTTAATCAAAAGTAATAACCATCCATAATGGCTGTAATAAGACATTCATGTTCTATGTAAGGAGTTACCTATTGTGCTTTAAGAAAAAGTCTTGCAATAAGAAAGGCTCTTGCCAAGGTTTATTGGATGTTTCTAAAACATTGGAAGCAATGAAGTTACTCAAGAAAGACAAAGCTTCAGGTGGTCTCATAAAATGTTAAAAAGGCCATGCCATCAATGCTGTAATAGGATGTTTTTTTGCGAGTTTCCCAGCTTTGTTACTGAAATGAGAAGAAACATTTTCTTTGAAGGGCTATCTTACGAATACACACACTAGAAAGAGGTCAATTTTGTTCATCAAGGCTGATGAAACTAACTGAACAGATGATCAAGGCACCAGATAATACAGAAGTCACTGAATTTAACACACAAATATTTATTTCATTGGCTTGGTTAGAGTGTGGCTTGGATACCTTTCAGAGCTAGAAGGGACACTATGTATGAGCTGATCTGACCTTCAAATTTCATTACTGAGGAAGGTGAAATCCAAGTATTAGGTGTGATTTACCCAATTAGTCATGACTGCTGAGTTGAAGAAACTAAACTAGAATGCAAGTGTCATGACTCCAAATCCAGTAGCTTTTATAGCTAAACACATTGCTTTTTCATTAATAATGTTTTGCTGAAAATAAGACTTATTAAAGTTATGAAACAGTAGCTCAGAACTGTGCTATCCTTTTCTATGTAAATCTTCTCTCATCACTACTGCAGTTGAAGTACAAATATCCCCCACCTTCGTCTAAGCAGGTTTTTGAACTGGCTCATTACTTTACTGGGGCTAGCACAGAGATTAGCATAGTGTTCATAGTTTGAATTTAACTTACATATTTTAACATAAAATTACACAGAACTCTGTTATTTGATTTAATTTAACATACTGGCATGGAAGCTGTTAATCTTGAGATATATGTTGTAGAATGTTTGGCTATAACTGTGTTTCATATAATAGATTGTGGTACAATAGGTAACATTTTATTGTAGACAATAATGAAAACCCTACTTAGGATAAATATTGACAGGGCTAGGGAACGTCACATGAGTCACTCTTGAGGGACAAAAACATATGTTCAAATAATGAAGGCAAAGCATAACGAACTCAAAATGTTAAACACAATTCTGACCCATCTATTCTTCTAACTCAGTCAATAGGACAAGTTACAAAAATAAAATATGATCTTAATGCAGGTATTTTTAAGGTCAGAAATCATTTTATGTGACAGGTTCTGGCTCTTGAAGTTGAGTGCTACTTTCCATGAGAAATTGTGATTTTGTGGGTGTGGCAGAGATTAAGCAGCACAATAAAAATTTGCTGGGTTGTCTATTTCAGGAGAAAACACTGAAAATAAATGTTATTCTCATTTCTGTAAAATAATTGTCACTTCCAGGTGCAAACTTGGCTTGATAAAAACAGCACCCAGTTGGTTGCTAGACATTAGTACTGCCTTAGCTCTGAAACTAGTTAATTGTTTCTCAGTTAAGCCTTTAACATCTGTTACTTTATGTGTCAGAGGGAGGCATCCAAAGAGATGTTATTTAAGGGTTCTCTTAGTTTTAATTAATTTTAAAATTTTTTATTATTTCAAATTTCTCATGACACTTTCACTTCACCCAGCTAAACTTGTTCACTATCTTATTTTCCACTTTTAGATCTTTTAACTGGATTTTCCAACTATTAATCTAAGGAATCTTTTTTTTATTATTATTATGCTTTACGTTCTGGGGTACACGTATAGAACATGCAGGTTTGTTACATAGGTAGACACGTGCCATGGTGGTTTGAATCTTTCAGGCAGTTTTGATGATGCTCAGGTAACCATAACTTTCAATATCATTCCCCAAGATTCAACTGGGAATGATATCCACATGAATACTTCTGCCAAAAAACATCAAAGTTCTAATTGTCATGAAAGTAAATATGTTGAAACTGAAAAATGTCAGATAATTCATACAAGTGCTTAAGAGAATTGAATAATCTTTTTAGTGTTGATACGTTCATATTCCAATCACAAGTCTAGCATTTCCTTAGCATAAATAATTTTTTATTGCTCAATAAAAGAGGTGAAAGAGCTAATGTTTGGAAAATAATATAGCAAATAAAGGTGTTTGGAAAAATCTATGTTTACTTTAATATCTTGCAGCAAATTTTTAA
The DNA here is from genome assembly GCF_030222135.1 of Aotus nancymaae. Classification (NCBI taxonomy): domain Eukaryota; kingdom Metazoa; phylum Chordata; class Mammalia; order Primates; family Aotidae; genus Aotus; species Aotus nancymaae. Next base: position 82,465,033 of record NW_026988442.1, read on the forward strand.
ATAAATCTATTTTTTCTAATAAGCATTGACAAGTTTAAAAAGTTTGATTACCAGATTCATTAACTATTGTGTATAAAAAGAATGATATTTTAATTGTGTTGTAAAGTGAAATATAGTAATATACGATCTATTAATATTATGTTGATAACTGTGATAGTCATTAATGCTTTTCAGTAAGATTTCCTGCTCTCTAGCATCTAGGTTTCTGATAAAATGATACTTCCTGGTCTCCTGCAATTAGATGAGGTATGTGAGGCATTCAATGCCAATGATTGATGTGCAGAATTGATGAGCGTCACTTCCTGGTGGAATATCTGATTGCCAACCGCTAAACTTTTCCGCTCCTTCTTCCCTTCTCGCCTGTATTCTAAGTGTTAGAGTAAGTGGGGAATGATGCATGGCAGAGTCCAGCTATCCCCCAAGGAAACAGCATGACCAGAAAATAAGCATTGGTTGTGTTTTTTTTCAATTCTTATTTGTCATCACAACATAACTAAATCTGCTTTGACTGATACAATAACTATTAATATCTGCTATGTTTACAACCTTAGGCTGGGGATGAAATATTTCCAATCCCCTCCCCATCCCCAACACCACTAGCACCAAGAGAAAGACCTTTGAAAACAATTAAGGTGTGGCCAGATATTGTCAGCAGAATCATCATATTGAATCTCCTTCTACATAATTCTTTCAAAATTGCTCAGCTGAATTATTCCAGTCAGCATTTCAAAGTATTCTGTCATTAAATCTACTTGCTTTTCATTGTTTTCTTTGCATCTGTTTCTAGTTTGCTGTAAAGGCATTAATCATTAGGACTAAAATTTTTGAGCATTTACTATGTGCCACACATAATTCTAAGCCCTTCAGTTTTACTAAATAATTTAATGCTAACAAGAACCTTATCAAATATGTACAGATATAGTACATAAAATTCCCAAGGCCACCTAATAAAGGACACAACATTATTCGAATCCAGACAGCTTAGCTCCAGAGTTTTCACCCCTAACTCACTAATCAATACTGTACCACAATATGCTCTAGATGAAGATACAGAAAAGATTAGTAGCTATTGACTAGCTATTAAACAATATACAATTGTTTAATTGTATATTAATTAAACAATTGACAATTTAAAATCAGTAGTTACTATATTTACTGTATTTTAACATGTACATGTTAAAATCTTTCTCTAAAATATGAATTTTGGGTATTATAAGCTTCCTTCAATTTCTAATAGTGCAAGGAAATATGGGTGATAAGAAGACTAAAGATGGAAACAAAGTGTTTTAAATTATTGCTCCTCTAGACCAGATCAAACGTTAAAAATCGAGTCAGCATAGATACTTCGATATCCAAGTATGACAGACTAAAATTTGCAGAATGATCCCCAGTCACAGCATAAAAAAACTATAAAACCTTTACTTAACACTAAAACAGCTACCTAAAAAATACTGGAGAGTAAATAACAGTTCAGATGTGTGGGTGGTGGGTTGCACGTATCCTGTGAGGACGGCATACAGAGTACAAACCACGTAAGTACTTCTTGTCTTCCATTTGACCTGGTGCTAACTATCATCTACCCTGAAAGAGCAGTGACTCCAATAGGTATACATGGAAACAACCTTTGTATTCTGGCTGGGGAACCAGATTCGGGAAGCTAGAAACCTATGAACACTGAAAAGAGTAGAGAATCTTACAAGGGAATGAGCTAGAGAAGGAACCCACCAACTCTTCCTGGTCGTATCCCTTACTGATCCCAAAACCACAAATGGCTGAACAGGATCAAAGCTGTTCATCTAAAGACAAAGATTTGAATTGAGTCTGAGGCTGCCACACTAGAAACAGTGTTCAGAGCAAAACCAACAACAACAAAAGCACCTGCTAACACCAAAGAAATAATATTCATTGAAGAAGAAAATGAGAGAATACAGAATCTGAACAGCTGAACATTTGTAATGCCCACAATACGATGGTCTGAAAGCTAAATGCATTGCCAGAGATAAAGAAAATCACTTCATAATGATAAAAGGATAATTTCATTAAGAAGGTGTAAGCTGTAAATGTGTAAATGCCTAGTAATAGAGGTTCAAAAATTACAAAGCACAAAATGACAGAATTAAAGTGTGAAATGGGCAATTTTCATAAAATAGTTGTAGATGTTAATACCACTCCATCATCACTTGATACAAGAATTATCAAAAATGCATGAATGAGAAGTTGATATAATTACTATGCAAGGATAAGGAATATATGCATGACACAAAAAAACACTTTGACCTAATTAATATATATTCATAGAACACTAAGCTGTAAAAGAAGACAATATACATTCTTTTCAAGTAGACATGGTATTACATGTTTACTAGGATAGAATAATCTGTGTCATAAGATGTCTCAATAAATGTAAATCATTTATTTCAAAGTAAACTGAGCATGCTTTCTTACCATGATGAAATTAAAATTAAAATTAAAAAAAAAACCCTAAATCTCTGAAATATTTGAAAATTAAGAACACACTTGTAGATAACCACAGGCCCAAAGGAGAATTCACAGATAAATTACAAAATACTTTGATCTGAGTGACTGAGTGATAATGAAAAGGCAACATGTCAATGTTTGTGGAATACAGTGAATGGGGTGCTTAGAGAAATATTTGGAGGTTTCAATGTTTACTTTAAAAGAGAGGGAATGATCTCAAATCAATGTTCTAAACTTCTATCAAACAAGAAAAAGAAGAAAATTAAGTATATGAAAGCTGAAGAAAGAAATAGAAAGCAGAAAAAAAATTAGCAAAACCCAAATCAGTCCTTTTGAAGAGATGAGCAAATTCAATAAATCTTCAGTAAGACTGACCAAGCGAGAAAAGGGTAGACAACACCAGTTACCAATGTTAGAAATGAAAGAGGGAATATCACTTGTGAAGGAAAATAAAATATTGAGACTCCAGTTCACCATGCCAAAAGGAAAAAATTAAGCTGAAGCTAGATTATACAAAACAACAACAAAACCTTGCCTTTCCTTTTGTTCTTAGGCAGGTAACTACAGATAAAAGTTTAGATATCACTACAGATAGCTACTCCGTGTTCACTTTATCTTATGTAAAGTGCTGATTTATTGAGTGTGAGAATACGTAATTGGTGATTCCCCTACCTGCTCCTTTTCCCTTGCAATGTGTGGATTCAGTAGTATGACCCTAACCTCCCTTTCTCCCTTTTTCAGCCCACTTTTCCAGTTTAAATGTTGAAGTCCTCAAAATCATCCCTGGAAAAAGTCATGAACCACTGAATGGACTTCCTCCTCCCCAGGGCTCTTTTTAAAAACAGTCTAGGAGACTGTTTCTGGCCACAAGAAGAAGTGGCGTTTTGACACGCTTTATTGTACCTCTCTTGCATTAACGTCAACAGAGACTTTAAGTCTGATAAGACTTATTTTACAACCTATTCTACCTCCTGAAGTCTTCTACAAATAAAAACTTGGGTCTTCACAATCCTTCATCTTAACCCAGACATTCTTTTCTATTGCTCCCAGGTCTTTAGATAAACTCAACAAACTGCCAACCAAAAAATGTTAAATCTCCCTCTAAGCTGGAAGCCCCCACTTCAGCTTGTCCTGCCTTTTTCCACCAAACCAGTGTAGGTCTTAAATGTATTTGATTGAAGTCTCATGTCTTCCTAAAATGAATAAAACCAAGCTGCATTGAGCACATGTTCCCAGGACCTCCTGAGGACTGTGTCGTGGGTCATGGTCACTCATATTTGGCTCATAATAAATCTCTTCAAATATATTACAGAGTTTGACTCTCTTTGCTGACATTATTATATGTTAACTCAACTTTAATTACATTAGTCTTCTAAGGCAAAGGAAAAATATACATTCAAAATTTAGACCTTTCCTTTCAAAACTTGGGTTATCAGTTTTTATTCATAAACATAATAATTCAAAAATAAAGTTATCTCATGTTTAAAAGCATTAGTGTGAGATGGAAAATAGTGCAAAATGTATAGTCATATAGTTGATTAAACACATATAACCATTTCAATATGACTTGCTTTGAGGCAGAGTGATATGAATATTCCATTTTTATTTTGTTTTTCTAAAAATGCATTGTTAGCAAAAGCCAAAATTTGTAAGTATTCTCCTTTAGGCTACTTTCAATATCGCTAATCTGATTGTTGTCATAAACATATATATAATTTACTTAACGTGTTGCTACATGTTATCAAAACAGTCTTGTTATGTGTCAGCTGCCTTCGAAGATCAAAGGAGTATCACATTACATGTCCAACAATACCTGGCCATTGCTTTATGTCACTGCATATTTTGGACTGCATCAATCTGAATGGACATAAACTGATTCAGAAGCAGAGTGGCACAGTACAAAGGGAACCAGGCTAATATTGAAGAAACTTGTGTTCTAACCTTGATTCTGTCTCTACAGAAACCTGGATGACTGACTTCAGTTCTTTGAACTCCAGTTTTCTCATTCACCGAACAAACATGTTGAGACCTACTTTGTGTCCAAATGCTTATCTATGAGCTAGGAATAGACACATAGAAGTCATAGTATGTAACATGATACAGATAACAGCTGAGTGGAGAAACATAACTATATGAACTATAATGGAGTAATATGGCAAGTATCATGATGAAGAACAAGAGGGAAGGTATAAGCATAAGCTGCTAGATCATTCCCTCAATCCAGGCTTGGTGAAGGCACAGAATGGAGAGGGTGACTGAGCAGCATCTCAGGTTTTACCACCCAACTCCTTGTACTATTAGAAGACAGAGCATCTTTATGTGTAAGGGAAATTGCAGCCTGGAGTAGTGAAGGCCAGATGCCACAGATGTGCTACATGCTGGGAGAGAGCAGTCCTTATCGTCCTGATAAATCACAGGCTTTCTTATCATCCATGTGAGGCAGGGACACGGCAGTGACATCCAGAGGCAAGTGGGTAGTAACTTGAGGGCTGTGCTAGAGCTGAGCTAGGGTAAAAGGTGATAATGGGAGCAAATGGAAAGACCTACCATTGAGTATTGCCTATTCCCTGGTCTTTTTTCCTGTATCCTGAACTGGGTAGTATTAGTGGATACAGCAGCATGCAGAAAAAATCACTGCTAAGCAGAAGTACTTTGCATTCACTGAGGGTCAGATACCCTGGAAACCAGAGAAGGACATGAGTAGTTTGACCCACATCGCCACTCTAGGGATTCTTCCCCAGAAGATGTCCTCCCCAGCATAGACATTAACTAGGAAGAGCACAAACTGGTGGCTAGCTTAATTTTTTCTCTATCCCCAGACTAGTCAAAGTTGCAGTGGTCCTTACAAAATGGAGCTTTCGAGAAAAAGCAATCAATCATCTTAAGAGTACAAGAATGGACAAACAAAATAAAGCAATGGGAAAACAATATGGCATCAAAAATAAATGAAGAAAAGCTAAAAGGGAAGGAATAGCAATATTAATATTAGATAAAAGATAATTTAAGTTGGAAAACATAGTAAGTGAAAAAGTAGTTCACTATGTTAAAAGAAGAGGGAAGTCCTATATTCATCTTAATAGATGTCAATGTAAGCCTTTTGATAAAATTTAACATGTACTCTTGGAAAAACCTCTTAGTAAACTAGAAGTGGAAATGAAATGTTCAAAATTACAAAGAGTTTCTTAAAAGCACCCACAACAAATACTCTAAAACTTATCTAAACAGTGGAAATTTTCCTTTATGAATAGGAATAAGATAAGGTCGCATATCACTACTTCTCTTCACCAATTCGTTTGAAGAACTACACTAGAAAGTTAAGAAAATAAGAATAAATGAAATATATAAAAGTGAGAAAAAATAAACCAAACTGTATTTATACGTACTGTAATGGTCCATAATACGATTTTCTAAAGTACCTACCATAAATTATTAGAATTCATTAAAATTTTTCTCTAGAATTTTTATTAAAATACAACGTCTGAAATTCTATTGGTTTTCCTACAGCTATAAAATAGTAATAGGTAAGTTTAGTTTTAAAACTCTTTATGATAACATCAATTATATAAATTTCCTAGAAATATTTTTTAAATATGCAATAATATTACAAAAACATTTTAATGATTGAAGGTCAATAAAGGAGGACTTGTAAGTACAGAGCAATTCTGTATTATTGACTAGAGAACAAAATTTTAATGTTTAGTTCTTCTGAAACTGAACATCTAATATAATCCAAGCACAGAAAACTCTGCTCTTCATAAAGCTTTCAAAAGATATACAAAAGTAAATATTATTTTGAGATATAAAAATGTCATTAAAACTAGAAGAAAATCAAGGGGAAAATAAGGAGTATAAAGAGGAAGTAAAAGTTATAATGAAATATAAGGGTGGTTGGAAGAACCAGTGATTCTGTTATTGTACCATGAAGTGAAGAATGTGATTATCTCAATCCTGTTAAACCGGTGACTCGGATAGTCACAGGTTTTAGGGCAGCACAGAAAAGCATGTCAACCTAGCAAAGGACAAAGAGAAGGTTTGCATCTTCATGCCTCTCCATTTACTCTATACCATTCTATTGCCCACACACCTTGAACAATCCTGTATGATAAAGATGCTGTGTATGGAGTCTCTGCATTTTCCTTTGTTCATAACATTTTAACATTCTATAAAGTGCTGAAAATTGACATAATTTTCAGATATGGAGAGTTTAGGGATGGAGAGACATCAGTACCCATTGTGTTTCTATGTGTCCAACAAACTCACAATGGTATTAAAGCATGGAAAATATGAGGGATATGAATTATGCCACTAATTTGTTGATCACAAAAATATTGGTCCTAATACTTACATCCAGGTAGTCAAGAGGGATCATAGAAAATGTGTCCCCACCTGTCTCTATAGTTCTGCAGCCTTGTTGTTGCAGAATGAATTGGAGATCTTTATCCTGAGGATTGGTGAGAAGTTGTTTTTGTCTTGGTTGAGGTCAGTGGTAGTGGATTCAGATTGCAGCATCTAAATAGAGTAGATGGTGATAAATTGTGGGAAAGGTATGTTCATCTTTAATCTTTAACTAGCCTTCACTGTTCCTGGCACTGAGCTGTCAGGTTTAAACAGACTCTAATCAATAACCTATCATTCAGAGGACAGTTCCCGAAGTAGCATGCATAGTGCCGTGCATACTACTAGCTCCCAAGCTCTGGGTTAATGTCTTCAGAAGCTCCGAAATCAATTGTTAAGATTACATCTAGTGAGTGCATAATATCAACCACATGTTCTCCTACAGAGGAACAACAGACTTCAGACTCTGCTTTCTGTATTTTCCCTAAGTAAACTTATGTCATCTTATCTTTCATTCTTTATCAACAATTCTTTACCTTGCCTCTTCCCCACTCACGAGTGGATGAGAAAAGCAAAGACTATGTTTTGGAAACATGTCGGATGACATGAATATCCAAGAATATACACCTGCTGTGGAAGGTCTTTTGTGGATGGGAAAGGTTGTTTTGGGCCCTTTAATATATATATGTATATTATATATAATATATATAATAAATATATATATAATATATATGTATATTATATATAATATATAATAAATATATATATAATATATATATGTATATTATATATAATATATATGTATATTATATATAATATATATAATAAATATATATATAATATATATATAAAAATATACATGTTTCTTGCCCTTAAAATCTCCATCTCATCCTGTCTAGCAGAGTAGATCAAATACAATGAACAAGATTATATAGAAGTCACCTGAAGTCCACCAAATGGCTAAGGTGGAACCCTAGCTACTTTAAATTCTCACTTAATTCCATGTGATGAATTGCTTAAAACTCCAAGGGTGTTTAAAAATAGCATCTGTTTCTCCAAGCAACAGATATTTTTGAGTTGAAGATAACTTTATTGAAAACTTATTCACCCAGCCTAGAAAAAATGCAAGTAAGTAAATGTTATATGATATCGAAACATATCCCTAAAACTAGCATTTTTTTTAATCAAAATGTTTCTAAAATGTATTGTATCCTTTCTTACCTTCTTAATCTGTGCATTTAAAAAAGTATTATCCTTGAGAGAGAATTGTCATTGAGAGCACCCTAACTGCATTGTGCAATAATACAGTGATACCCTCAAGAATTAATGCAGTATAGAACTTCTCTCTTCCATACTATATTTCCATATTGATATTGTTTTTGCATATAGAAAGTTTTATTTTTGTTACAATGTAAGCATAATTCTTCACAATTACTAATATTGTAATTGAGGTAGAAAAAAAATGCTATGATGAAAACTCCCAAAGCATTATATCACATGAAAATGGCCCATTTTGTTTTCTCTAGGTGTTTGATCTCTAGTTGCTTATCACATATTTACTCTAAATAGATATAAAACATGCACAATAAACTTTATAGTGCTTAAAAATCTTAAATATATTATTCAATGTCTAGCCATGTAAACACAAGCAAGACCAAGAAATTACTACACCAGAATGTTTTCTTAAGATTATTCATTATCAATAGCCTCTCTAAGAGGTAATCATCTGTGATAATCTATTTTGCATTGCTATAAAGGAATATTTGAGGTTGGTAATTTATAAAGAAAAGAGGTTTATTTGGCTCACAGTTCTGCAGGTTTTACAAGCATGACACCAGGCTTTTGGTGAGGCCTCAGGAAGTTTTACTCAAGGCAGAAGGTGAATGTGGGGAGTAGGCATGTCACATGGAGAGAGTGGGAACAAGAGAGCTACCGTGCTCTTTTTAAACAGTCAGCTCTTGCATGAACTAATAACGAGAAAATTCACTCAATACCATGGAGAGGATACCAAGCCATTCATGAGGGACTTGCCCACGTGACTCAATCTCCCATTAGGCCCCACCTCCAGCAGTGCGGGTCACATTTCAATATGAGATTTGGAGGGGACACACATCCAAACTATATAACCATCATTCTAACTTTTATTATCAATCGACTTTGCCTGTTTAAAAAAATGCATATAAATTGAATCATATGGTATATCTACTTTTGTGATGACATTTTTGCTCAACATAATAATGATAATGTCTATAAAATTTATTCTTCTTGTTGTATCAGTGAATTATTATTTTTATTGCTGTGTAGCAGTCTATTGTACAACATATATCATATTTATGCATTTATTTTCTTAAGAATAACTGTAGATGTGCTGGGAATGCCACATCTTGTGATGAAGAAAAAAATAGCTGGGACAGCCCAGCTTCTTTGCCAGTCCCCCACTGGAAAAGGAATACCCTTTAATGCTTTAGCCCAGTTAGGGACAGCGCCCCACCTAAAAACCTACGCAGGTTACTTTCCAGGGTCCCTTAACTGTGGTGCAAGTGAAGCTTGTGAAAATGAGACTTTGTCAGCCCCAAAGAGCTTTCCTGAGCCTTGAGAGATTGGTTCAAAGTATACCCTATGCTTCTATTATCTCTTGCAAATAATAAACCCACTTAATGTAGCTTTCTGAATGTGGATGTTTTGTCTCACCAGACTCAGACAAGTTGATAACCAGCACACAGTAAACCTGCTTCACAAGTATTTTTATTATGATCTTTATAATAATTTTTGTTTTATTTTTTACTGGTTTTATTTTCTCCTTTACTATCTCCTTTATTAACATATTTAATAAAATTCTTTATTTTGAGATAATTGTAGATTCACATGAAGTTTAAACATATATTTGATATTACTGTTTCTTTCTCTATTATATCTATAGCTCTATGTTTAGTATTTTTAATGTGGTCTTGTCAATGTTACCCATAATGAAGACTATCAGTATTTTATGTAATAGGAAAGTATATAGGCTTTTTGAGAGGATGAGATTTATATGTAAATGAAAGATATTTTAGCCATGAAATTCATGATTTTGAGGGAAAGGGGCTCCAATTAAGGAGATCCTATTTTAGTTTTGCAGGTATGCATAATCTAGTATTGCACTATTACATCTGAAATGCTATTAAATCGTTTTCAGAGAGTTTTTAAAAAGTTAGTACATATTTTACCTCCCAAGTAACCAAGAGTTACAAATATCCAAGGGTTGAGTTTCTTAAGGTATTCAAAGAAAATGCTACTGTGCTTTTGAATTAATTTTATATTAGTCCACATCTTGTTTTTCTTATGCAAACCACTGTTTAATTTTCATCCTGGTGATAGTCACAGGAGGCAGCCAAATGCCTAGGCAGATAGGAGTGGATACCCAATGAAACCCCACCTCCAAGCTGAGGATGGTTTAAATCCTGACAGCCAAGCTAGAAGTTAAATCCTCAGACTGGATTGAAAACTTGTCTTCCTCTTTGGCACGCTTTCCTCTGATCGATCCCCACCCTTCACCTATTTTACATATACTTACCCTTTCCTAAGTGGTTTTCTACACTGTCATGCCCACTTTGAGTGGTATATTTAATTTTTTTTTGCATATTCACCAACCAATCAGCATGCTCTCCCCATCCTGTACCTATAAAGACCAAAACCCCAGACTCAGTCAGTAGTGGGGGAGATGGCCTAACTTTGGAGAAGAGACAACATGACTTAGGGAAAGATGAATTGTCTTTCTCATCTCATCTCCAACTGCCCTCTCCACTGAGAGCCAGTTTCAAGGCTCAGTGAAATTTTCCATCTTCACTATCCTTCAACTGTCCACGTGGCCTAATTCTTCTTGGAAACTGGACAAGACCTTGGGAACCACTGAGTGCAGGTACTCAGAAAATGCTGTCACGCTGGCCCTTTGTCCTTGCCAGTAGAGAACACCCACCCTACCTGACGAGGCAAGGGGCCATCTGAGCTGCTAACACTGCCTCATCTTCAGCCTGCAGATGACAGAACTAAAAGGGTACTATAACACCCCCTCTGGGGCTTCTGGATGCCACCATATTCCCCTCAAGGCGACATGTCTGGTCTGGCCATGGGCCCAGCATGGAACTTACTTCTGCTTCGGTGCCTGGAGTGGCTGGCTGGGTCCCACCCACACTCACTTGCTCATGTGCTCCCTCCTGCAAGGGGCTGAGCATGGTGAGCTGAGTATGGTGGGCTGAGTAGAGGGGGTGTCCCTGTTGTGAGTCCAGTGAATGAACTGAGAAAAATCCTGTGACACTGGGAGCCTATAATTAGAATCTTTTTGAGAAGCTTTGGCTCATGAGGTAGTCCTATGAAGTTCTAAATAATATCTCTTACATGGCTTAAATATTATCTTTGCCCAGGAAAGATAATGCTCACTGTTTCCAGAGCAACAAACTACCAAGACATACCACAAATTGAATAAAATTGGTTCCTATAACAGAAATTAGTAATCTGTGCATCTGTGTTTATTATTTTAACAAAGTCAATGTTTGTTAGCATTTCAGACAACTAAGGATAAGGAAAAGCATACTAAGGTAAACAAAAAGAATCAAATTCATGTTCTTAATTCCTATTAAGTATAGATACTTGCCTCAGCCAAAGATTAGCTATTAGTTTCAGTCTAAGAATATAAACACACACACACATGTACACACACACACACACACACACACACAGTGCTAAGCTTCTAAGAATTCTATGTATAGAATGTTCTAGTGCTTTTACAGTCTAAAGACAATGGCATGTTAATTCTATATATAGAATTCTTGGTAAAAATAAATAAATAACCATTAATACATTGATTTGTAATTCTATTAACTCATTCCTGGTTGTTTTACTGTAAACCATATTGCTAATGAGCATATGACCAAAAAGAAACAGATATTATAGTAATGTATATATTTAGAGAACCTAATCAAAATAGCTACCTAGCAATCAAAACACCTTTTCAGATTCCTTCTATTTGTGCTTTTCTTTCATAGTATCACTTTCATTCTTTTCTTCTTCATCCTTTTCTTCTCCATCTCCTTCATTTCTAAATCATGTGTCCTTAGCATTTTAAATATATATTTTCCATTATTTTCACCTAAAATTGCTTATCTCCTCATCCTGAATAGAAAAATAATTATGCATTCCCATAAAAAATGAACAATTATTTGATTCTACCAATTCCACTTATTATCTAATCCATATTTTTCCATTGAAAATAGTTATTTTACATCATGTTAATTAACCACTGATGGTGATTTATTTGACTCAGGGACTTGCCTATGTAATGATTCCTTTTGTCTCTAAGACTCAATGGATATTTTTCCTAGGACTATATTTACACAGACAGACACACACACATATGCACACACACACACCCACACACACACCACCAAATGGATAATATGAGATACACAAAACTTTGCACTCTCTGTCCATAATCCTCACATATCTCTTCAAAATTCATTTGGAAGAAAAATCGTAAAATGAGCCTTCTGTGTCAATGCTTTTACTATATTATCACCTCCTAATTGAATGCAGTTTGGTTGCTGTATTGCAAAGAATCCACGCTTCACATTCAATTTTTGCATTATAAACTGTCGAGTATTTATATTTCGTGTAGGTTTATTGTGAACAACTCAGCAGGAAACCGAGAGAGAGAACTGTGACCACCTCAAAAATCAAATATTTTACTGAGCTTTAAAAAAGTATGCATAAAATTTTAATTCAGGCCATCATTCTTATAGCATAAAGACTAAATGTAAAACTATGACTGCACAGATAAAATGACAAAATATGCTTATTTCCAATTTATTCATTCTAAGTTTCCCTTCAAATAGTACTGATTTGTTCTTAAAGAATGACTCACATTTCTAGTTTTATAATTTACCTTTTCAAAGAGGGGCTAATATATGTGTTATTCCCTCTAGTTCTTACTTTATTAAAACAATTTTACATTAATATGACAACATCTTTGGTCTCTCCTATGTTTTACATATAATTAATTATTAACATGTCTAAGCTTTACTTTCTCAATATCCTCTATTTATAATATAATTTTCCTTCAGTTCTTTCCTCAACACATTATTAATCTATGGAGCTGCATATTAAAACCACAATGATGCCAGGCACAGCGGCTCATGCCTGTAATCTCAGCACTTTGGGATGCCGAGGTGGGTGGATCACGAGTTCAGGAGATCGAGATCATCCTGGCTAACACTGTGAAAACCCTAAAAATAATACAGAAAATTAGCCAGACGTGGTGTAATGCACCTGTAGTCCCAGCTACTCAGGAGGCCGAAGCAGGAGAATCACTTGAACCTGGGAGGCAGAGGCTACAGTGAGCCGAGATCACAGCACTGCACTCCAGCCTGGGTGACAGAGCAAGAACTGTCTCAAAACAACCGACAAAGAAATTAATAAAATACCACTTAATAGATATATTAAAGAGCTGAAACAAAAAGTACTTACAATGTCAAATATAGTGGGGATGTGGAACAATGAGGACTCTCATACATCACCTACAGCAATGCGAACCTACAGCAATTTTAGCAAATTATTTTATGATGTCTTAGGAAGTTAAAACTATGATTATTCTATGATTTAGCAATTCCAGTTCTAAGTGCTTATCTAAGAGAAATGAAAACAATGTGTCCATAAAACGACATGCACAAAATGTACTGAAAAAATATATAAATGCCAAAACAAAAGAATGGATAAATAGGTTTACATGTATTTATTTAATGGAATAAAGGAATAAACTACTTATACATACAAAAAACATGGGTGCATCTAAGTAATACACTGAGTGAATATGAAGCAGTATATATCATTTTACTTTATTTATATAAATTTTCAAAAAGTGAAACTTTCTTTTCTGCTGAGTGCAGGGCATTCACTGGAAAAAGTCACGAAGGAAACCTCTAGGGTAACTGTGGTGGTATTTAGGTGTACAATTGAACTATGTACCTATCCCTGTTCATTTTGTTGTTTATGAATAATATATCACCATAGAATAATTTAAATTATGATATTAGATTCCAAATTGTCTTTCAATATTCACTAATATCAACATGTTGAAAGGTAAGATTCATAGTCCCATTGGTTTCTAACTAGTAGAACACACAGATGACTACTTGTCCACAGAGATCAAAATATTAACTTTATCAATATTTTTACTACTCCCTAATTGCCACTCCCAAATTTAGCCTTTAATAAATTCTGACCCTGAGAAAAGCCTGTGGGAGCAAAGCCTGAGCTGACCCAGAGTTGTAGACAAGAGAGCTGCAGACACGGCCAACCTCCTCACCCTTATGGAAGGTTTCCATAACCTTGTGTTGACAGCAAGAAAGCTCAAAGGAAGAGAGTGTTCCCTGGGCCCCAGAAGGACAAAATTAAAAAAGAAGCAATTTCTTCTGAGAATGATGACTTCTTAACACCACAGCCTCATTTAATGAACACAAAGCCCAACAATTAACCATGAGGATCAGAGACCAAAAGTGTTCCTACCAATGTCCCTCCTCCACTAAGGGGGAAAAGAAGTGTCTTGCACTAGTAACAAGAGAGAATGTGGTTTCCACACATATTGACTGGGGGAAGGAGTCAGTTAATTATTGATTTATATAACAAAATAGGCAACCTCTAAAAAGTATATTTCTGAAGAACTAATAAGATATTAAGGAAGTGCTAATATATCATTACTGGTATTTTAAAATAACAATTACAGTACTAGTTACAAATATTGTAAAAAGGAATGATCATTTCATTAAAAAGTGATAATGATATAGTGATACGTGTGTGTGTGTGTGTGTGTGTGTGTGTGTGTGTATGAGTCACACTGTTTTATATTTTATATATCCATGCAAATTTTAAGAATCGTCATCTTTGGCTGTTATGCATTATTTTATTGTCTTTTATATTTTTATGTTCTAAATTTGTTGTTAGCATCAACTTGTTCAAATAAATATAAATAATAAGTGAAAGGATCACAAGGCCTAATCATATATTTAAAGTAATACAGGACAGATTCCTGAGAAAAAGATTACATTTTATAAAATAATCCAGCAACACAACCATCATCATCATCAGAAAGCAGTGACTTAGGCTAGTCACTGTGACCTCAAGGACATCACTGCCCTAGAGAAATAAATAAAACTAAGGGCAAAATTACACAAATGCAGGCAGATACTTTGTCATACGGGTAAGATATTATGCAAGAGCTGTAGAAAATTTTTTTTTAAATTGGCCAATTGGTTATGTTGCAAAAAATTTTCAAAGAAACTTTAAGGTTATCTGTGCTTCACAAATTGGTAGAACTCTAGCAGGAAAGCAAAGATTTTATCTTCCAAGCAGGCAAAATGGCATTTTAGAAACGTGGCTTCTTGTTGCTGATTCCTAGCTAATGATGTGAAACTTTTAATATGAACATTGCCCAAGTGAAGAAACGAGGGAAGAATGGCCACAAGAGGAAGATTAGCCATCTTGGAACATATTTTACTTTTGGAAATAGATGAGAAGGCTGGTAGCCTCAGAATTACCTTCAGCCAAGTAGAAGTCATCACCAATACAACAAAAACACTAAGATGACTCTTGCTTGTGAGTAACTTGCTTTACATGGGTGTTTTCTAGTGGCTACTTATTACAAAAGGAGGTAGAAGTAATGATAATATCTAGGTTCCTTGATTAAACACCACCAATGTGGCAAAGCCAAAAGAAGGACTCTATATGTTGGTCTGGAGAGAAAAGGGAGCAAAGGAACAAGAATATGATTGCAGGGTCCTTTTGTGCTGTTATAACAAAAAATACCTGCAACTGGGTAATTTAAATAGAACAGAAATTCTTTCCTCTCAGTTCTGGAGGCTGGAAAATCTGCAATCAAGGGGCTAGTAGGTTTGGTTGTCCCATGAGGGCCACTCTCTGGCATCTTGTGGCTGTATCCTCCAGAGGACAGAGACGCTGTGTCCTCACATGGCAGTCAGCAGAAGAGCAAGCAAGTGAAACATTGCATGAGGCCTCTGTTATAAGAACCTAATACCACTGATGAAGGGAGAAGCCCTCATGACATAATGTTCTCTTAAAATTTCCCACTTCTTACCCTACCATCACATTGGCCATTAAGTTTCAACACCTGAATTTTGGAAAGGAAAGATTCAAATCATAGCATAGGGTAAGGCAAATGTTCCATGATCAGTTCAGAAGTGCATGGCATGAGAATAAGTCAGTCCAGAAAATAGTATTCTTCATTCAGGTTGGAGTTTAACAAAGAGAATGGACAGTTTAGGCAAGTCTAGGAGATTACATTCTGTGGTTTCCAGTTTGTTTTGAAAAAAAAAAAAAAATGGTGCTTTATGCTAGGGATTTGCTATTTTTGGTGCAGCCTTAACAAAACAGTCTTTTTTTTGAAATGGAGTCTTGTTCTGTCGCCCAGGCTGGAGTGCAGTGGTGCGATCTTGGCTCACTGCAACCTCTTCCTCCCAAGTGATTCTCCTGCGTCAGCTTCCCAAGTAGCTGGGACTACAGGTGTGTGCCACCACGCTTGGCTAATTTTTCACATTTTTAGTAGAGATGGGGTTTCACCGTGTTAGCCAGGATGGTCTCTATCTCCTGACCTTGTTATCCACCTGCCTTGGCCTTCCAAAGTGCTGGGATTACAGGAGTGAGCCACCACCGCAGCCAGTCAACAAAAAAATCTTAAATGATTATGATGTTTATTTTAACAGAAAGTATTTAATGAATTCCTAGAAAGACTCATTTACTTTGTTTAAAATGCTGGATTTTTCCCCTAATCTTTATAAGAGTACTGAAACATAGAGGTCGTTTTGTTCATTTTGCAGATGAGAAACCAATGAGATACCCAAGGAACCAAGGAAGATACCCAATTTGTAGTAGGTAGAATCAGATATTGAGCCCAGGTCTATCTAATTCCAGAGCCCTCCCCATTATTATATCATCTTTATTAAAGAAGAAAAACAAGTTTCAACATCCGTAAATATTCCTGTACAATAAATCCAAAGAATGATATTGTCAGTAAAGCTAGAAAAATTTTTATCTACTTTCTCCCCTATTTTCCTTTTGGTAATATTTCTGCCTCTCTTCAGAAATGCTATACATTGAGATTGTGTGCTATTAATTTGTATGTTCTCCGCATTAGTTTCCTACAGGCACTTGGCTGTCTGCAGATGTCAGGCCCCCAGGCTATAAAATTCACTAAGCAGATTGCTTTGAAATATTCTCCCTCCAAAGGCCCTTGTTTAACTTGTGTAAATCTGTTCTGAGTTGCTTTCCTAAGTTGACTTACGTGACTCGTGTGTTTTTCCATAGCAGTTCTGTTCAGTGAGTGAGCAAGAATAGTTTTCTAGAGTCCCCAAACTCTATCTCTCCCTGCTCTGCACATGCTCTATCTTGGGCTGGTTTGCAGAAGGGAATAATCAGCAGTGTTGACAATCTGTGTATCCCCACTTCAGTGCCACCATATTGGCAGCATAACACAGAGAGACTGTGTTTTTCATGCCAAATGAGAGAATTGTTGAGTCGTAATAGATATTTTATTCACTGCAAGCCTCTCACAGGTTCTGCATATTATTCAAATATGTGCATTCACGCTATTTTCTGTCTTGTTTTTTTCCCTGTCTTTTACCCACTGGCATTACTTCTGTCTATTTTGCATTTTTAAATTTTTTTGCCCAAAGACAGAAGCAGGCATTACTGTGAGGATGGAAAAGTTCATTTTCTGTGTACTCTATTTTGCTTTGCATGATCCCAACTACATAATGCATTGCAAGATCTGTAACTTCCCAAATTTCCCACAGAAATTTTGCTCTGAGTATTACTCAGTTGAGACATCTGCTCCTTGTTAATACAGTGAGAACGTATCATTAAATAACTAGATTTGAGCTTTTTGTTAGTAAAACCCATGCCTCCTTTGCATTGTCTTCACAGAATTTACTACATCCACTCACTCCACGGTCATGTGATAAGCATCTACTATGTGCCATACACTGTAGGAGGTGGCACATAAGCACAAATAGATAAGATAGTCTTTATATTCAAGTAGCAAACAGTCTGAGGGGAGAGACCATCAAGTAAGCAATGAAATGTAAGCCAGCGTGACAAACACTTCAAAGTAGGTAAGTACAAAGGAATGGAATATCACAAAGCAGGAAGCACTCAACTATGCTGTGTTTAGAGTTAATCCAGATAGGATTTCTTTCATAAGCTGTGTGTGCTTGTGTATGTGTGTATAACAATCTGAACATTCTATACTCTTTCATGAACATACTATAATTGATAGTGTACCTGAATTTGCAAACACATTTGCAAATACTGAGTCATCTGACTAAAGGGCAATATAAATAAGGACTGCCGTGTAATGTCACTATACTTTTTGGGGAGACAGGCGGTTGCTGTTTCCAGTCAAAATAAAAATAAGTTCTCACTTAAAGTGAAAACATTTAACATCTAATTTATTGTAAGATTATCTGACCACTAATAATTTGATGTATTCCAATGTCAAAAATACTCAAAACTATCCAATTTCCTTTTGTATACATTGAGTTCTCTTAGCAGTTCTAAGTATATATATATTTTTTTCACTAACAGTGTGAAACTGATCTTTTTATAGATTTAATAATTCAGTCTGTCTATTTAATAAGTTGAGATTTTTTTGCCATCTTGAAAATATATAATTTTGTGGAATACTACTCTTTAATTGTTGCAGACTTATGGCAAAAAAACCAGAAGCTGAATAAACACCTAACATGATTATTTGTTATGCTACACAGATGACAGATGCTGCCAGTGATGACAAATGCTTCCCTGCTATATTAATAGAGACAGTCATGATTAGAATAGAGATCATGGTTGAGGACTGAAGTCATCTTAGGGCCACGGACAGCATGGTGAACTCAGTGGAATCAGAAGAATTGGTATCTTAGCAACAATTCTCACATTTGTATTTCAAGTCTTTTTTTCATTTCTGACATACGACATCACTATGACATTACAGTAAACTATTTAACAGAATCTTGTAGTTTTTAGTTGTTTATATTTAAAATGTTGCTGTTACACTGTTTTAACAATTGAATAAGACATGTAAATATTAATGATCTAAACTCATTTTTGGTTATACATATTTAAAGAACATTATAATTAAATAGTAAATCAGTGAGGGGTACCTGTGATGAGAACTTTTTAATTATCTATTGAATACTTGAGTTTGAAAAACTGTAATAGCAAATGGGGAGCTATTGTTGGCTACTTCATTAGAGAGGCTATCAAAGCATAATGGAAAACAGCCTTGATTTTGTCCAAGACCCAGTTCACATTTTTGCTGTCTGAGTTCTTATGTGACTCCATGTTTTTAATTTGCTTCCACATGTTGAAAATGGAGATAATTATATCTCAATTTGACAAAAATTCAGTGAGATTATAATGTATAAAGTATCCTATATGCTACTTAAACTTAGTAATGTTAACTTCTCCTTTTATATCCCTGAATTTTCATTTTCTTTTCTATAAAATGGAAACCTTAATATACACCTCAAAAAGCTGTTGGTAGTGTGAAGAAATATGGTAGAATCATGTTCTTGGTAAGAAGGGATAAAAGATGGCTCCAGCTGCTCCTTTCCTAGGAGAAGAAAAAAATAGTGATTTTTACATTATGGAACAAATACCACTAGAGTGATTTCTTAGTATTATCCCTGTAAGATAAGTAGGCATGCATTTTCCTAGGGAACAGGTAGATAAACAAGAAGTTTTTATGAGGGTTTGGATGTCTGCGTGGTGAGAATTTAAAAGGCTCTCCACCCTAACACATGTTGGTAAGCAGAGCTCCTGAAAAGGGGTGAACTAATTTTCATAATCACCTCAGCAACCTATTGAAAGGAAAAAAAAATCTGGATACAAAACCTACTTCTGGAGTGTCAATTTTAGGGAAACCAGACAAAGTAGACTAGTATAAACTTTAATCAACTCTGATCAAGAAGGATGAAAAAATTATTATGAAGCAAGAAATAGATGATTATATTAACTAACAATAGTAGCTACCATTTGTGGAAAAGTTCTATGAGTCAGATATGGTTCTACATGCTTTGTTTACATTAAATTTATTTATTACCCATAACAGTCTTGTGCTACATGTATTTTTTATGTCTATATGTCTATTCCATAGAGGAGAATATTGAGGCACAAAGAAAGTTAGGTAACTTGTTCAAAGACACACAGCTGATGCTTTGCAGAGATGTTTGAACCCAGACAAACTGACTTCAGAGTCTATCTTGTTAACCACTTTCTAGGTCTGCCTCTTATCCATGGTACCACATGGCCAGATTTTATCTAAGTAGGCAAGGAGATAGTGAGGGTGGTCCTTGGTCCTGAATGTGATGAATTATGAACAATGTCCTAATAGTGCAGAAAAGATGTGTTGACACAGGAAACCACATTATTCAGAAGAGGATCTTTCTTGTGTTGAAATCCATTTCTCAGTCATGAAACAGGCCCTGATCTGTTGAAGTAGGGGTCAATAGCAATAGCTTCCTGGATATCCTACATACTAATATGTGCACAGAAATTTTTAAACTTACTGGATGGGAGTCAACATAGTTGAAAAAAGTAGGGTGAACCTATGGTAACTGAAGCATGCGAAGGCTTAAGAATGGTAATTTGGTTATCTAGTGCCATGATGATATTAGTCCCACTACAAAAATAAAGTCAAACGTCTAATTTATACACATAACATCATTTTGCAAACCACATATCATTATATAAATGTTAGTATTCTTTCTCTCCCACTGCCTAAATACATGAACATGCACGTATGAAATAAAAATTGAATTTAACATATTATTAGTAAAATGCATGGTTGGTGGAAGGATGAAGGTTAATGTAATCAATCCTGGTATCAGAAAGAGGGAGGTCTGATATACTTCTGTTTGGTGTGTTGTTTGGATCCTTGCTGATGTCTGTGCCCATCAATCTATTTGCTCACTTGGTGACTTGACCTGGTGTTTCCTGAGTTGTGTGTCTTGAGGCTCCTGTTTCATTTGTAAATTGTGCTACACACACCTCTGAAGTCAATATGCTCTGTCACACTCTCTAGTTCTAATGTGCATGTTCTTTCTAGCCTTCTTATTCCAACCAGAGGACTACTATAGAATAATGATGCTCTGGGCCAAGATTTATGTTTGGAATCCTAAAACTTGTTACTATGATCTGTTTTCTGTGCGGGATTCTAGCTTGCAGTTTTTGTTATTGTTGTTTTAATGCTTCCTTTCAGTTCACCCTCCTCTATACTTCCCTAAGGTCATTTCAAATCTATCTTTTGGACAGCAACATGTGGTTAGTTCCTGCATGATGCTGAACACAAGGTTCCCTCTGAGGAGCTTGGGATTTCCCTGAGATGGACACTGAGAAGCTGGAGAAAGACCTGTTCTAGGACTCCTTCAGCACTACGGTTTTTTTCTAACTCACCTCTGGGGATTTTAACCATTAGCATTCAGAAAGTAGTCAATTTAGGTCTGACTTTTTCCCCTCTAACTTCCTCTCTTTTTTGACCTCTACTTTTCCTGGACTTAGAATCCATCTTCCTTTGTCTCTGATCTGACATCCTGGCCTTGTCTTAATATTAGAGAGGCTGTAGGGCTAAATCCCAATTTCAGAGAAGGGAATATAGGTTGGAAATACTTTAAAAATGATAGGCACTATACAAATGTACTTAAATGTCATTAATTTTCCTAGAAGTATTTATTGAAAGACTATTTCATATTTTGTAAAAGCAAAAAGAAAGAGAAAAGTCAGTCACCAAAATGGTTTGTTGCCTATACACTAAATACCCAGTCAGTCCTAACCTCCTACATTCAGTCTAAACATCCTGCCTGATAGCTCTCAGTGGTCATACTGGTGCCATGTAACAATGCCTAGACTTGTGAGAAATGCTAAAATTTCAGTTCTGCCCATGATAATCCTTAACACTTGGGCTGGTTTAGTATTTTGACAGTTCAGAACACTGACTAAAGATGGAAGTGGATATAGCAGAAATTGTCACCATATTCATCTTTATCTTTAGTCAATTCAAATTTTTAATCTGCTAGCATCTGTATGACAGCTAAGGATAAAGTGAATAGAAATAGCTTGCACTTTTTATTCTGGATTAAAATCCTAGCTTCATTATACAAGATTATAGCTATATTTTAGCTTATTACAGCTGAACATCTTGGAAGAAAGTGTTTGCCTCTGTGAATCAGAATTTTTTCATTTGTGTAATAAGGTTACTAACATGCATCTTGTAAGATTGGTATGAAGAGATATGTATGTATATGTGTGATATTTACATATTTTAATATTATAAATATATATATGTATATGTATTCCATAATATAGTAAATAGTAAGTGCTCAATAAGTGGGATCTTATATGAAAGTTTTTTAGATGATTTCTAAAGTAATTGATTGCAAAATGCAAAGTTTTCTGTCATTTTATAACTTAGGATGGTTCCATTTGGTACTTACAGGCAAAGTGAAAGACTAAAACAGAAAATTATTTGTAATGTGTTGGGTGTGCAATGGTTATGCTAAATGCAATGTAGTTCTCTTATTTTTTTCTCTAATAGTAAATGAGATTGGAGTGAATAAATGTTACAGGTAAGTTTTGAAAATCATTGCTTTTTAATCATCTGTTGAATGAGAAGTCATTTTATATAATCAAAGAAGAAGACTTTGATAGTTGTCAGCTTCAGACTTAGACTTAGTTATGCTCTTAAAACCCTGTCACATAGTTTCAGTGGGACAGAGCCATAGGGCATCTGTTTGCACAGTCCTTTTAAATTCTAATAAGGTTTTCTGAAGCATATTCTAATAAAGTTTTCTAATAAGGTTTTCTGAAGGGACTGGAAGTCCCTCCCCACTGCCTCAGTGCTGGCTCAGAGGCAAGTCTCCTCTTTCATCTTCAAACAACTTCAAAGTTTATTTTTGAAATAAGGGTTTCTTTTCCCATGGAATTCAGGGTCTTCGTGGCTTCATGTGAAGGAAGGAGCTCCTGGCTTTCAGAAATGCATTTAAACAGCCACTGATGTCTTAGAGCCTGGCTAATAGGCCTTGCTGACCTTCAAAAGTGTTCAGTTTTCTTTACCTTTGTTTCTTGGGCAGCTTGACTGAAGCTGAAGGAGGACCTTGGGGCCTACGAGAAGCTGCTGCTGCTGTATCTGAAATAATGAAATGCCTAGAAAATACAGCCTTTCCCCCTCTACCTATGGATTGTTGAGAGATTTAAAAGTTAACTTTAGGAAGGAAGGAAGGGAGAAAAGGGGAGGGAGGTAAAGAGGAAGGAAAGAAGAGAATGAGTAGAAAAGAGAAAAGGAGGAAGAGAGGAAGGGAAGAAGGGAAGGAAGAAAGGGAGGATGGAAGGAAGAAATTTTCCCCTTGTGCACATTCCTTTTGTTTACCCTACACTGAGGGCAATCTAAATTTTTTTTTCCCCATTTGGAAGCTAAGCTATTCCCCTCCCACTCCTTCTCCATTTGAAAATGTGAATCCTCCTGGAATGACAGTTTGCTTGCCAGGAGTCTGTCAGGCGCTCTGCTCAGACCACACCCCCACCACTATAATTAATGCAAGCGCTGGGACTAGAAGGACCACAGCAGCCAGTAATCCTATGCTCTGTCACAGCATCCGCCTCCAGGTAAACCTGTCACTTGCTGTAACTCTCTGGCATTGACCTTTGAAGCATCTGGAGAGATGTGATTCATTTTCGGGAGTGTCACTGGAGATGATGAAAGAGAAAGGAGGAGAGAGGTCTCTTGGGAATTTTTTAAACCAGTGCAGAATATTTCTGTCCCAATAACTCCTGTCAGAGAATTGCTGAACGCCTTCCTTAGGCATGAAAAAGCTGGATCCAAGGTTTTGTCCCCTTCCCCCTCCTCACGTATCTCATGTCTCTGTGCTTGTATCAGGATTATTATCACTCCTCATGTGAAGTGTATTATATTGTTTACAATTTTTCGTGAATATCTGCTTTCTCTCTCTGAGTGGATCCTCAGCTTTCTCGGGGCAAGATGTCTTTTCATATCCTTCAGTGTTCCTTACATTTCTCTTTGCAGTGATCTTCCTAGAAAGTGCTTGAAAATAATCAATGACATTTTTTTTTTTCCTTCAGTCAAGAAGGATAATTGCTTCCGTGGGAAAAAAGGAAGAAATCTGTGAGGAGCAATCAGTCTCTTTTTTTTTTTTAGAGAGTAAAACATACTCTTTGAAATTTTTAGTTTTGTTTAGGGTCTAACATTTGGTGTGGAAAAATATGAGAAGTCATTGCAAACTATTTCAACTAGTATCAAACATGTTACAAAATATAAAACCTTTATCTTTCTCTGTTATTTTTATTAAAAGTAGTTCAAACCATATAATTCCTAATATAAAAACTTGTGGAATTAATACTGAGTATAGCCTGAAATTTTAATTCATTAGCTTTTCTCTGTTCAGATTTGAAATATTACAAAAGTAGATCAATGCCCAAATTTATATGAATGAAAAATTTTAGAACTGAAAAGGACAAATCATAACTCAATAAGAGAGATGATTGATAGATACATAAAGGAGCCAAAGAAAAAGAGAGAGAGAAAAAAAATTAAATAACAGATTTCACCTTGGATTTGATCATCCTCTTCACAGAGCAGACTCCTTTGGACAATAGCCATAACTTTACTCTTATGGAGCTGATATTGTACTTCACTCTCCATGTAAGCTCGCTGTGTTGTATGGATGGACACTTGTTTGGGTGGGTAAGATGGGCTTTAGGCCAGCTTTTAAGGAAGAATGAAGGTTTTTGAGAAGTAATAAATAGGCAAGTAGCCTAGTGTTTCCATGAGCCGAACATATGTCACAATCCATCCTGATCCACTGTTTCACCCAAAATAATGATGAAAGTAGATATAGTAGAAACTGTCACTATATTCAAAGCTTCATCTACTGTCAGATTTCACCAAACTGTAGCTTCAATTGCATGTATTCATTCGTATTGAGTTGCCCTGTCTTGATAATTTTGAATCTCCCATGGGAACTTCAACTCAGCAGCAGCCAAGGGGATAAATGGCTGCTTTGCAGACAATCTGATAACCTTTCAGAAGACAAGCCATCTCTCGAGGCCTTATCTGTTAACACATAATATTTACTTTGCCCAGTTCTCTCTTTTCCCGTTAACCTGTAACCTATATTTCCGGCCCCTATCATCTGAGAGTCTTACCACATCTTCTGGTATGCCTTGTGAAACTGGCAGAGGTTCTGGGTACACTGGAAGAAGGTGCCCCAAGTCATGGAATCAGCCCACCTACGTCACTCCCACTCTCCATCCCAGACTACACCACAGGGATAACGATGTTGAAGACTGAGAAGGAGAGGAGGCAGGCAGGAAAAACAACTTGCCCAGAAGCATGACTCAGAGGATTACAGTCCAGGTGGCAGCATCTCTGCCCCAGTGATAGAACTTGTCGGGAAGAAGGCAAAGAAGTTAAGAGTTCCTCTGCAGAAATTAATGAAAAGAGACATCAGATCAGATTTTCCAAAGTGGTCCACACTAGACTCTCAAATTTTCAAACTTCATGGTCAAAATCTGAGTATAAAGAGACCATTTGTATTATTTCCAGGTGAAAACATAATTAACTTCATTGTGAATGAAACCAACCATTATGCATCTCAAAAGAAGTTAGACCTGGGGCTTGCTTTAAAAACTGAAAAGGATGCTTGTGGAAAATGTTCCAGATGTACATCACAGCTTAATCAAAAATGCAATTAGAAGATACAGGTTCAGGTTGGGGTGGGTGCAAAAAAAAAAAAGAAGATAAAGGTTCAAAATAGTCTTTTTTGACTTTCAATTTGATGATAATAGCCATCTTGATGAAATGAATAAATTTAACAAGAATGATACATTTCACTAACAAAATAGGTTAAAAAAAATTCAAATTATATGCACCCTAAAAAAAGTTCTACACCTTGACAAGTTCATGAGTATTTGGGGCATCAAGAATTTAATCAATCCCTGCAGAGAAAACCAATTCAGTTTGAGTAAAAAATTAGGCAACTGATAACTTTGCCTGGCTATTTGGCTTGATTTGAATCCTACCAGGGAAAATCATTAGTTTCTATAAACATGGGCCTTGAGTTGGGAGGGAGTCTGGGGATGAATACTACTAATACTCTAGGAACAAGGCTAATACCTCTGTCACTTATGTTTCAGTGACTCTTCACCAGCATCAAGTAGATGACAGCTTTGAAGGAGAAAAGAATCAAGGCAACAGAAATGACTCATGAACGTAAGACTGAACAGTTCTTTCTCAACAACTGCACGGAACTCAAAAACTGGAAGAGAGGGATGTCTGATTTACAAATGGACAAAGAGAAAGATAGTAGTGTGCCACTGACATGGCAATGACATCGTTATCTGCTCTGAGATGGTAGGTATTAAGACTTTGGAAAAGGTCATGCACTATTCAACAGCAGCGAAAAATGAGTTTAAATCAATCAACAGGGAGTGGTGGGTACATTGAAAGAGAACACTGGGAATGTGAACTAGGTGGATCAGAATGTCTTCAAATACATTGTCAAAGTTAGAGGTAAGAAGCAGTATTCCAGCTTGATCAATTACATTGATCTGATCATTGACAATAATATCATTTGCACAGGATCTGTATCAATGCGTCCAGGTTAGATCTGCTGACTTTCCAAAGACATGTTACATGTTTTTACTTGCAACACAATGAAGAACCACTAGGACAAAGGAACAGAGGGAAGTACACCCAATTAGGATCAGAGATCAGATATAATATGACATCATACTGGATAACTCATTAAGACAAAACACACACACACACACACACACAGACACGCACACACACAAGAAAACAGCCATGTTTCATTCTACACAAGGTATGAAAAATGTCATCTAGATTTACATGCGAAATGTTTCAAAACATTTACACAAAATAGTTTCAGAAATATTGGCAGTTATTTGCATCCTGGAATTCCTGAGAATACATCTAATATGTTTTATTTTGTTATTGTGTATTTCCCAGCAAAATACAAAGTTTTGGTGTTTCATTTATATATATATATGAACAAGACTAATACCTCAATCATTTATATTTCAATGACTCTTCACCAGCCTGGGCAACAGTGCAAATGCCGGAGTGTTGTGGCGTGATCATAGTTTCCAGCAACCTCAAACTTTTGGGTTTAAGTGATCTTCCCGTTGTAGCCTCTTGAGTAGCTGGGACTATAGGTGTGCACCACTATGCCTGACTACTTTCGAAAAAAGGTTTTTATTGAAACAAAGTATTGCTATATTGCCCAGCTTTATGAATATTTTAAATAGAATATTAGTATTATTTCCCTGAGAAAATAACCAATGCATAATTTTAATATTGATACATAATAGATGTACATTTGTGGGTTACCTATGGTAATTTAATAGGTTCATATGATTTGTAAAGATTAAATCAGTGTAATTGGTATATCTATCACCTTAAATATTTGTTATGTTTAATGCTAGAAACATTAAACTTATTCTCTTTTATTTCAAAATAAACAATAGATTATTATAAATTATAGTCAACCTACATATCAAATAGATCTTGTTTATTCTATCAAACTGTATATTTGTACTTATTAATCAACTTGTCTCATCCCTTCTCCATGAATATTTTCACATTTTTGAAAGGCATCAGCTTTCTGATAAAGAACACTAGTAACTTGACTTAAAGGACTTCTGAATAGTAAACATGCTATATTAGTCAAGATGCTCCAGAGGGACAAAACCAATGGGATATATGTATATGTGTGTGTGTAAATACATGTGTGTGTATACATATACATATATAAATTCCTAAATTTGTGTGTGTATACATATGTATGTATGTATGTGTGTACATACACACAAATTTATGTATATGTATACACACAGACACATGAATTTAGGAATTTATTAGTGAAAACTGGCTAACACAATTACAAAGACAAAATTCCATAATAGGCTGTCTGCAACCTGGGGAATCAGAAAAGCTAGTAGCATGGCTCCCAGGAAAAAATGGGGCTGTGACTCAGACTTAAAACCAGAAAAACTGATGATGGCCTAACAGCTCCTGGGAGGGCACTGGTACAAGTTCTACCAGAGTTCCAAAGGCTAAAGAACCTGGAGTCTGATCCCCACGAGCAGGAGAAAAGGCCTCTTGCTACAGAAGAAAGAAAGAGAGAGAGCAAGAGAGAGAGATTGAGAGAGAGAAGAAGCTAAGCAAGCTGAACATCCCTTTCCTTTTCCATCTTCTTTGTTCTATAGCACTCACAGCTGACTCAATGGTGCCCTCTCATATTGAGAGCAAGGCTTCCTCTTCCAGTCCACTGACTGGCATGTCACTCTCTTCTGCAAACACCCTCACAGACACACCCAGAAGCAATGCTTCACTAGGCATCTAGGCATTCCTCACTCCAGTTGACACCTAATATTAATCATCACATGTCTTGGAAATTAGGAGTCTTTAAATACCTATCTTCCAGGAATCATTTGCCAACACTTCAAGTGCAATACACCTAACATCCTCACCCTCTCACCATAGAAGATTTCATAGTAAAAATACATATTGCTCTCTTTCCCTGTCTTAGCCTATTTTGTGTTGCTATAAGGGAAAACCTGAGCCTGGGTAATTTGTAAAGAAAAAAACACGGTTTATTTGTTTGCAATTCTGGAGAGCTCAGCTTTAGGCATCTGCATCTCGTGAGGGTCTCAGGCTGCTTAGACTCATAGAGAAAGGCAAAGTGGAGCCAGATATGCACTACCTGGTGAGAAGGGAGGAAAGAGAGAGGGAAGGGAGATGCTAGGCTCTTTTTAACAACCAGTTCTTGTAAGAGTGGATACAGTGAGAACTCAAGGACTCTGCCAAGCCCCCAGGGAGGGTATTAATCTATTCATAAGGAATCCACCCCCATGATCCAAACACCTTCCATTTGGCCCCACTCCCAACATTAGGAATCAAATTTCAACATGAGATTTGGTGGGGAAAAACAAACTACATCCAAACGATACTACACCCCTCACCCAAGGGGAGGAGGGGCACTTTTGCCAGCCCCATCATATTAGCTCCAACTTCCACAATTTTGTATCTCCTCTAGTCTGCTGTTAACCCTCATTGACTGCATTGGTGGTGGCACCCCCTCATCTTGTTATCCCATGGAGAATTGGATCTTGGGGAGCCAGTGTTGCTAAGTTGCTCTGACCCAGAGGTCTGACGATTTTATTTGTATACACATATAATTATGGCATGCTAACTTGTTAGTTTACAAGTAGGTAACATCTTAGACTTTTCACAATTTTGGACTTAATATTTATTTGAATGGCTATGTAGTCACTAGCCTTGCCATTGTACATTTTTTTTTTATTTTTATTGAGACGAAGTCTTGCTCTGTCGCCCAGGCTGGAGTGCAATAGCACAATCTCGGCTCACTGCAAACTCAGCCTCCCAGGTTCAAGCAATTCTCCTGCCTCAGCCTCCCAAGTAGCTGGGATTACAGGCGCGCACAACCACACATGGCTAATTTTTATATTTTTAGTAGAAACAGCATTTCAACATGATAGTCAGGCTGGTCTCAAACTCCTGACCTCGTAATCTGCCCATCTCAGCCTCCCAAACTGCTGGGATTACAGGAGTGAGCCACAGTGCTTAGCCTGTAGTTTATTTTAAGTAAAAGTTTTGGTTCTTGGTATAATCAAACCTTGTGGAAATCAGAGTATTTGTAAATTTTAGAGCAAAAGGTACTCTTGTTTTGTCCTCTAAATCAACCTTCTCAATTAACAAATAAGGAACGGTGGCCAATAATATTTAAATAACTTTTCAGGACATATACTCTTAGGGTCTAATGAAATCTTCAAGAAAAGTAGCTAGAAATCCTCTAGTGAGACCCCTTTTCTTCTTTCCTGACTCATACATGCTGGTACATTCAGTAAGTTATTACGTTTTCTAGTCTTTCTCTCAAGGATGCATTTCTCAAGGATCTCTCAAGGATGCATCTTCCAGTAAGATTTCAACTCCAATTCGGAAATGCATTCATCTAGTTTTGTTGTTTGATTAATTTTTTTTCATTTCTCCCTGCTTGTTTTACCCCCTTCCAGCTGCAGTACTGTCACTGCCCGGGAATCTTACTTTCAGTTCATATGTGTCCCGGCCACAGTAACTTGGACAATTAATCTTGACCTCAAAAATATGGGCTTTCTGTAATAGTATTTGGAGGGTGTCATAATGGCAATTCTCTGATGATGAGACTTTGAAAAAACTCCATCTCCTTTTCCCCTCCCCAGTTCAACAGTTTCTAGGATGCTGGTTTGACTGTAATTGTTTATGTTGCTCTTCAAGGCTATCTTGGAGCTGGAAGGACAGTATCCAAGGGATAGGGCAAGTTAAAATGTCACAAAGGACACTGTTCTTAATGAGCTTCATTCATTTTTCTAGAATAAGTGCTCCCCTGACTGTTTTCCTCTGAAAAAAGTCTCCTGAAGAGCTTGGTTAATTTTCAAGTTTTGAAAAAGTTGATTTTGACAGTTTTTTTCCAGTTTTCTCCTTGCTCTTATGGAGGGGAGAGTTTTCAGAAGTCCCCACTCTGTTATTTTTGTTCTTGGCCACTTGAAGTGTTTCAATTTATAGAAGTCTCTGCTCTTAGTGTGTGGATGTATGTAAGAAATATATCTTACATCAGATCTGTAATACAGTGTTTATTCATTCCATAAATGGTGATTCAGGACCTTTTTATTTCAAGTCTCTCTGCTAGATACTGAGATTTACAGAACTGACATAGGTCCTCTCAACCTAAAAGAGCTTACAATTTTTGTGGGAGACAGGTAAAATATAAATAGACAATTGCATTTCAATGTGATCACTAACAAAAACACCAGGGCAATAGTATCATGGAAAAGGAAGAATCTTGTAAATTAGAATGTTATGAGATACGTTATCAAAGGGGTGTGTGTGTGTGTGTGTGTGTGTGTGTGTGTGTGTAACCATGAGGGGTGTGGATATTCTAGAAAAAAAGTTACCAGAATCCATCAAGAGGGAGTATTTATAATTTTACTATAAGCAACAGAGTATAATACTTAAAAGAACAAATTATGCAGATAGACTCCTAGGTTCAAATCCTGACTTTGCTATTTCTAAGTCATGAATTTGAGCCAGTCGAATAATGTCTTTGAATCTCAGTTTTCTCTTTGGAAGATGGGGTTCCTACAAGTACTTCATAGGGTTTCTGAGGATTAAATAAGTTAACATTCATGACATACAACAGTGCCTGGTAATGGTGTCATAGAAATAGTTATCATTTGCATATAGAAAATATAAAAAAGAAAAATTTACAATATAAACTATAGTAAAGTAAAACTTAACAAAATTTTGTCAGTTGGTGAGAGTTCCCAGGAGAAACAATGATTCTCAATGTTGCAGGGGAGTCAGATACCTCTCAGGGTGTATGCAAATCTCTGGTCAAAAGCATAAATCTGTGATCATCTGGAGACCTTAGTGTAAAAAGGTGGAGAAACGCAATGCAAAGGTCCATAAATTATGGCATTTTCAACAGCCTCCATGACCTCTGAACAGTCTGTAGAACTACTGTGTCCTTTTTTATCCAAATAATCAATATTATATCAGAAACCAAACTTTTAACTTTTAGCTATACACTTATTGGGAGAGCCATCCCAATGAGATGAGTTAAGGGTTTGCCCTAGTGAGTCCAGAAAGCACAAAAAGGCCACTGCTAACATGCATAAAATTCCATACCATTCCTCAAACTTAGTTTTGGACTCAAACCTCTTCAGTCGTACAAGGCACAGAAAAGGTATGGCCCTTCACTCATGGTGACTACGTTGTTGACTTGGCAAAGAACTTATCTTGGACTGTGGGCAGAGAAATGTTTGACTGGGCAATGGCCTGATGCCATTTCTCTCCCAACAATTTTTTCCTTTTTCAGCTAGGTTTTTGAGACAGCAAGTCACAATACAAAAGAGAGATGAATTCCTGCATAAAAACAAATAGTACTGAAATCTCAAATTTGGTTTGTATCTTGGGGGAGCCTCAGGTTTCTTTTTTTCCAGTTAGAAAACAATCTGATGGAGTGAGGTGAAATGCTAGAAATAAAGAGGCAATGCATGATTGGTCTGGATTATGAATAAATAAATAGTTTTATTTTAGTTTTCTGTAGTGAAAAAATATAAGTCCAGAATATATGGCATCACTTGGGTCAGCTGTAAACGATGTATGAAATGAAAAATTCTCAGGGGCTTGGCTCTGCAAACACTGTCATGCTAGGCCATTCACAGCTGTATTAAGCTTAAACAAAACAGAAAAATCCAGGATTTTTTTCTTTTGGCCAAAAAGGACAGTTTTCAGGTATGCATATCAAAATACAAAATACAAATATGCACACACAAAATGACTCTTGAAGATAATTTTTAAAATTTCACTCACAAAGCAATTATAAGAATATTTTTTTCTTCCAGAATGTGTTATTTTACATCTCTTACATGAAATGCCAAGCACATAGGGGAAATGTTTAAAGTGCATTTTTAATATATTGGTTTGCAACAGACACCAAAATGTAAGCCAAAATGAAATAACAAGATGCAATTGCATAATTGTTTACTGAAGTAGTTGATGAGGACAGAGCATTAATGAAGCCAAACCCAAGGTTTAACCCCACGCAGTGTTGTTAAGAGCTCTTGGTTTTCTTATCATTACACACTTGACCCTGCTTATGGGGTTGCTGTGGGAAAGCAGGACTAGGTCAACAAAAGGCTGATGGTCTCTGAGCCCTACCCATCCTAATTTAAAGGCTAAGTTACAGTTGTCCCTTACATATAGGAGCTGGATTCTCTCAGTGGAGTCTCAGTCTCTGTGCCAGACTGCAATTTGTCAGCCCTCTTTGGGGCAAAATTGTGTCATATCTGAAAAAGTGTTATGTCATTCTCTGATACCTCAATAGCTATTTTATTTGTATGTACAGCCCCCTCGAATAGTATAATTTGAGTGATTAATTTCATTCTTGGAGCATGTCTTATAATTGTGTGAATTATCTTTTTCCCATTATTTTCTGGCTCATTCAAAAAGTCAATGACAGATAATACTTTCATGTGAATATTCCATGTAATACTCTTCATTTTAAGTTTCTTTTACAGGTAGAAGGGGAACATGTGATTGGTTCTGGCCATTGGGGTGTGAGCCTAAGCATTTAATAGCTGGCACACTATCTCTGTGTTCTCTCTCCCCTGGGTTCTGAGAGCCATGTATTCCCTACAGACAATAGGTCCTATACTAACTGTGTGGACTACCTCAACCCCACATTAATCTTGTATAATAAATGTAAAATAAACTTTATTAAGTTACCTATATGAGATTGCTGGTAAATTTGTTAACATGCACCTCCTATTTGAATCTGAATACCAATTTTTAAAACTTTGCAAACAAATGCATACATGAATTTGGAGTGTCATTTTGAATGTGGGAAAGTACATTCATCTGTCATTTTATCCAGCTTTATTTGGGGTATGATTTACAGAAACAAATTGTATGTCTTTAAAATGAACAATGTGATGCTTAAATTTATGTATCTACTTATAATAATCACCATAAATTTCAATTACACAATACAGTATTGTTAACTATAGCTACATTGCTATACATTAGATTTTGAGAGCTTATTCATCCTTCATAACTGCAATTCTGTACACTTTGACCAATATTTTCTTATCCCTCTCACCCTGGCAACCATCATTCAACTCTCTACTTTTATGAGCTTGACTATTTTAGATTTCACATATAAGTGAGGTCATGTAGTATTGGTCTTTTGTGTCTGGCTTATTTCGTATAGCATAATGCCCTGCAGGTTCGTCCATGTATCATAAAGAACCAGATTTCCTTATTTTTTTATGAAGGAAATAATGTTCAGCCATTATGTATAATAATGAATAAATGAATAAGGAAAAAGTAGTATGAATAAAGAAATATGGAAGAAAGGAAATATTTAACAGATAAATAGTACATATATAATATTTTGTTATATATATAAAATTTTAAAATGGCATATATATGAAAAAGAATGATATATATTATTTAATATATATCCATAAAAGTTAGTCCAATATATAAATATATATGTCAAAATTTTTGCCCATATTTTGGATATGGACATTTAAATTGTTTCCATATCTTGGTTATCGTGAATAATGATGCAATAAACATGGGAGCACAGAAATATCTTTAAAATCCTGATTTTGATTCTTACAGAAATAAGCCCAGAAGTGGGATTGCTGCATACGTATGTTTGTTTTTAATTTTTTGAGGAACTTCCATACTGTTTTCTGCAATGTCTATACCAATTTTCATTCCCAAGGGCACATAAGGAGTCACTTTTCTCCAAATATTTGGCCAATATTTTATCTTTCACCTGTTTTATAACAGTCATTCTAACAGCTTATGAGGTGATATCACACTGTGGTTTTGATTTATATTTCCATGGTGATTTGCATGTCTTCTTTAAGAGATATTTAGATATTTAGAAATTGGATTTTTTGTTTTTGGCTATTGAGTTGTATAAATTTCTCATGCAATTTGGATATTAATCTCTATCAGGTGTATGGTTTGCAAATATTTTCTCCCACTCCATATGTTTTCTCTTCATTCTACTGGTCGTTACCTTTTGTGCAGAAGCTTTTTAGTTTGATGTAATCCATATGTGTATTTTAACTTTGTTGCTTGCGCTTTTGGTGTCATATCCAAAACCTTCATTACCCAGACCAAGTCAAAATGTTTTTCCTATATTTTCTTCAAGTAGTAATAGTTTTACATTTATAGGTCTTACATCTATGTCTTAATTGATTTTTATTTTATTTTTATATGGTGTGACATAAGGGTCAAATTTTATTATTTTGCATGTGGATATCCATTTTTTTTCCAACAGCATTTATTAAAGAGACTATCCTTTCCCCATTGTGAGTTATTACACCCTTGTTGAAGATCAGTTGACTGTAAATGAATGAATTTATTCCTGGGCCATCTATTGTTTCATTGGACTCTGTGTCTGCCTTTTATGCCAGTATCAAACTATTTTGATTACTGTAGCTTTGCAATATATTTTCAAATTAGGAAATGTGATGCTTCCGGATTGGTTCTTCTTGCTCAGGTTTGCAGTGGCTATTTGAGGTGTTTTATATTTCCGTATTAATTTTAGGATTTGATTTTTTTTGTATTTCTGTAAAGAATGTCATTGGAATTTTGATAGAGATTGCATTCAATCTGTAGATCACTTTGGATAGGAAGACATAGAACAATATTCTTCAAATCCATGAACATGGGGTGTATTTCCATTTACCTGTATTATTTAACTTCCTTCATTAATCTATTATAGTTTTCAGAATGCAAGTTTTCCACCTGTTGTGTCTTGTTATCTGCAAACAGAGTTACTTTTAGATTTTCCTTTCTGGTATATATACTTTTTTTTTTATTTTTATTCTAATTTATCTGGCTAGAACTTTCAGTACCATGTTGAATCAAAGTGATAAGAGTGGGCATTCTTGACTTATAGAAAATTTTAGAGAAAAAACTTATAATTCTTTCCTGTAATTAAGACAGTGGCTGTTGTTTTTTCATTTATGTCCTTTATTTTGTTGAGGTAAGTTTTTCTATACCTGTTTTGTGGAGTTTTATCCTAAAAAAAGAGGTTTTATTTTGTTATGTCTTTTCTTAATCTATTGAGATAATCATGTGGTTTTTGTCTTTAATTTTGTTAATGTGATATATATATATATATATTTATATACAAATATAAACATTTTTATATCACACTAACAGAATGAAATATATATTTATTATATTTAATAAGTGAATATTTAATTTGAATAAAAATGAATATTTAAGTAAGTTATTTAATGAAAAATATATATATATATATTTTTTTTTTTTTTTTTTTGAGACGGAGTTTCGCTCTTGATACCCAGGCTGGAGCACAATGGCGCGATCTCGGCTCACCGCAATCTCCGCCTCCTGGGTTCAGGCAATTCTCCTGCCTCAGCCTCCTAAGTAGCTGGGATTACAGGCACGCACCACCGTGCCCAGCTAATTTTTTGTATTAGTAGAGACGGGGTTTCACCATGTTGACCAGGATGGTCTCGATCTCTTGACCTCGTGATCCACCCGCCTCGGCCTCCCAAAGTGCTGGGATTACAGGCTTGAGCCACCGCGCCCGGCCTGAAAAATATATTTTTTTTATATATAGTGTGTGAAAATATGTGTGTGTGTGTATGTGTGTGTGTGTGTGTGTGTGTGTATTCATTCCAGTCATTTTTCTTATAATTGGGGAATTAAGTATATCAGATTTTTAATTGGGGAATCCAATGGACTGCCTAGGGAATAAGTGGCCCAAGATCATTTAGAGTGATAATCTTTTAATTATACAGAAACTGTAAAGCTGACACACATAAATTGAATTTAAATTTTACTGTTGAGATATTTCTCTGTGGTTCTCAATGTACATCTGCCTCTGACTTATCTTGATTTAATAAACTCTGAAATTTGGATCTCATTGACCCAAACCTGACTACTTAGGAAAAAGCTGAGAGACTATCAGATCCCAACAGAACTTAACTATCCTTGTCCCAGAAGTACCCATTTGTGCTATTTTATCAAGTTGGTTAAAGATAACAACCCTCCCATGGTTTAAGTCAAAAGAAACTGAGATGCCACTGGTCTTTTTTTCTTCCGATCCATATAGCCTGGGAAGTAGAGACTGGGTCAAATACAAAGATAAGACTCCTAATCTTCTTCAATGCAGGCACATAACAAGAAAAGACCCTGCTTTGAAAAGGAGACAAACCTTCCTATGGGTTACAAACTGAAAAGATCTTTTCTTTTTTATTAATTTGAGTATAGACAATACCAGCAATTTTGTTTTGCTATAAATCAACATTCTCTAACATGTGAATGCCAACTGAGAAAGGGTAAGTGAAGCAGAAGTTTCATTGTTGCCTACAATACAATCTAGATGTGATGAAGAAGAAACTGAATTCTAGTTTAAAGGGTAGTTGAAGTTCTATCGTTGTGTGAATCCAGAGAGAATACACTGCACTATATTTCTGCTCAAGTATATATAAGATTCAAGATGACAGGGATCTATTTTGTTTATAATATAGTCCAAGCACCAAAGATGGTTTTTAGTACATTATAGAATATAAATATTTAATGGATGAAAACCAACAGTGTAAAAAGGGCATATGTGCCATTCTAGAAGTCTGTAGATTCTCAGAGAAACCACTGTAGGTACAGTAGAAACGTCATGAAACAGAGGACAGCATCCTGGAGTTATAGCCCATGGGCTACTGAATGTTAATAAATGAAAAATTAAAAACACATGCTCATGTCTGACACGTAAGGTGAAGATAAGCACAGAGTAACCTCACTAGCACTTTGACATTATTCTAAAGCCAAGTGCAATGGCTTGTCTCACTGAATGGGATAAAGTTTGGTATTGTCAAATTCATAACATGAGTCACATGTGACTTCAGATCCATGCTGATCATGCATGCACAGTAGTGCTAAATTAAAGCATGCGAGATTTCAAGATTAGTTTGCCAAATACAACCCCAAAGTATAAAATTGAATCCATGTTAAAAAATGTAACAGCTATTTATCGAAAAACTACTATGGCGGTGGCATTAATCTAAGGGATAAGGCCACAGTTATTAAGAAATCTAAGATTAAAAAATTACATATTATTCCATAGTGATCCACAAAACTCTAGAAACTCCATTGTGCTCTCTCTCTCTCTCTCTCTCTCTCTCAGAAGAGTAAGGTATGTGGACTATGCCCTAGTCCTTGCCACTCTGAGGAAGAGTTTCCCCAAGGTTGCTTTTGATGTTCTACTGTTCTCTGTAAACTTTTGTTTGAAGAAGACATGTAGCCATATTTCTTTATTATCCTAGGAAGCTTATAAGATACTTTTCATGAACTGATTTCTTCTTTTTCTTTTCTTTTTTTTTTTTGGTAACAATGCTATTGAGATACAACTCACACACTATAAAAGTCATCTCATAAAGTGAACAATTCAATCATTTATAGTATATTCACAATCAATTTAAAAACAATTCATTACCTCAGAAAAATATCCATACCCTTGAACTACTATCCCCAGTTCCTTATTCTCCCAATCCCTGGGCAATCATTAATGCACTTTCTGTCTTTATATGTTTGCCTACGGTGGAAATTTCCCATAAATAGAATCATATAATACATGGTCTTATGTAGAATGGTTTCTGTCACTTAGCATAATGTTTTCAAGTTTCATCCATGATGCATCATGAATCAGCATTTTATTCATTTTCATTGAGTGATAGTATTTACACTGCATCCATTGTATGGATGTATCAGATTGTATTTAACCATTACTCACTTGATAGCTATATAGATTGCTTCAACTTTTGGATATTAACAATGCTCCTCTTCACATTGCCATACTTGAATTAGAACTCCTGAGCTCATTCCCTCAGAATCCATTTTTAATGAAAAGATGATATACATATAACTAGAAGTTGATTAAATATATTGATGGAGCCAGCTGCTTATGAAGAAATCTGCTGTCTGATGCATCTAGAAAATTGCCTGATTGTGCCATCACAGTATTGTTGCATTTGAATTGGAGTGATTTTTTCATACAAGTGCTTGTCATTGAACTAAAGGAAAATAAGCAGGAATTGCAACTGCATCATCAAGCTTAAACTAGTTTAGCTCAGTTTGTATCAGGAAATCAAAAGAGGCTTACATATAAGAGGGTTAAACAAGTATATCACGTGATCCCATTGTGCCACACTTACTGTTCCATCTGCCAGGTGTTTCCCATCATTCCTCACTCTGTTTTTCATCAGAGACACAATTCATATGTTACCCAAACGGAGGATGACCTCCCTGACACCCCACTTCTATTCCAGCCTCTTCTGTGTGCTCCCACATTACTGTGCTTACTTCTACCATTAGATTTTTCCACCCTCTGTTAAAATTTCCCATTTATTCTTTTGAATTACACTCTAAATTTGCATGCAGGAAGCAACAATGTCTTATTCATAACTTTAAGCACAGGATCTTATGCTACATATGCAAACAATAGGTATTCAGCAAATATTCATTAAATTATATAGTTTAAATTTGTTCCCAAATTTGCACATGCACACACACACAAACACACACACATATATTTGGAATATATGTGTATATATATACAAATATATATATACACACATATATATATACATACATATAGACACACAGACACACATATATAGTTGTGCCTTGGTATTTGTAGAAGATTGGTTACAGGACCCCTGCAGATAGCAAAATCTGTGAATACTCAAGTCCCTCAGTCCGCCATGCAGAACTCGCATGTACAAAGTTGGCCCTACATATATCCAGGTTTTGTAACCTATGAATACTCTATTTTTGATCCCCATTTGGTTGGGGAAAATCCATACATCAGTGAGTCCATGCATTTCAAACCTATGCTGTCAACAATAGATGATAGACAGAAAGATAGATAGATAGATAGATAGATAGATAGATAGATAGATAGATAGATAGATGATAGATAGAAGAAAGAAAAAGAGAGAGAAAGAAAAAGAGAGAGAGAATAAAGATCATCATAAATAATGTGCATCCTCTGCATCCATGTTTTCTTACGATTTCCATTCTCCAGTGTGTATAACTCACTTGTTTCCTTGAATTATTTTTCTGGCCAATTTCTTGCAAGTTATAAATTGTGTTTTGTAAATAACTGGTTTCAATTTCATGATTTCACCCGATATAATTAAATGGGAAAGGCTTCACTTCAATGACGCTAATTTGCTGGTCCTGCTTTGACCATTGATAAGAATCAGTTCAAGATATAGCCCCACATTGCTACAGGAAGCAGTAATTTGCCACATTCATCATTTTCTGTCTCCTGTGGAGCACACTCGCCAGGGTTTCTAAATTAATATGATGAAATTGAAGGCAACTGTAATTACAATATTCTTATCTCTTCCTCCATCATTCTTCATCCACATTGTTCCATTGAACTATATGATAAAAGGAAAGACTACTTTCTTCTGTTATTATTTGCTATCAAACTGATTCATTATGTTTCTCTTTTGTTCCTAATTATAGCTATCCACCTTCCCCATCTCCAAAAGTAGAAGCAATATGTCTTTGGCTCTTTGACATCTTTTATCTCCACATAATGTAAAGCTGTTTATAGCAGGTAGGTTATAAATCAACAGATAATGAGAGAGAACCTGTCATATGAAAAATATGGTGGAAAATTTGATAGCTATAATGTGAGGTACCTGATATTAGGGAGGTTAAAATCCAGTTGGAATAATGAGGCATGCATTAATAGCCAGAGAGATAAATATAGAAGGGGGGTAGTAATAAAATCTTAAGGTTAAGGTTTTAAGTAAGACTCCTCTTTAAGAGGCCAGGGAGACACTTCATGGGAAAAGAAAGGTTTCAGATAGGAAGTTTATGAATAGGTATTTATGGATAAATAAAGAGGATGGATGGTAGGTCAAAAGGATCTTATGAGGAAAAAGAAAAAGTCAGAAATTAGCAAGTCATGTTATGGAGATGGTGCTCTTAAATAGAGAATTTGTGTAGGTGTGAAATAGAGTTGTGCACACTTGGCTTGAGGACAACTGGAGAGGTTCTGGTGAGGCTGAAGACACTGATGATGTCTTTTGAATAGAAAACTGATTTGTGGACTGGAAAGTTTAAAGGAAATTGTGACTTCTTCCTAACTCACCTATTTTTCTTTTTTTTTTGAGACAGAGTTTCGCTCTTGTTACCCAGGCTGGAGTGCAATGGCGCAATCTCGGCTCACCGCAACCTCCGCCTCCTGGATTCAGGCAATTCTCCTGCCTCAGCCTCCCGAGTAGCTGGGATTACAGGCACGCGCCACTATGCCCAGCTAATTTTTTGTATTTTTAGCAGAGATGGGGTTTCACCATGTTGACTAGGATGGTCTCGATCTCTTGACCTCGTGATCCACCCGCCTCGGCCTCCCAAAGTGCTGGGATTACAGGCGTGAGCCACCGCGCCCGGCCTCATCTATTTTTCTAAAGTTCTTTTCTATTTTATCAGCATCATTGTGGCATAATTTATATAAAATGAATTGTACCCATTTTAAGTGTATACTTACTGATTTTAGAGAGACTTGTTATTAAGAGAATAAAGATCATTATAAATAATGTGCATCTTCTGCATCCATTTGTTTCTCATGGTTTCCATTCTCCAATGTGTATAACTC
Organism: Aotus nancymaae; assembly: GCF_030222135.1. NCBI lineage: Eukaryota > Metazoa > Chordata > Mammalia > Primates > Aotidae > Aotus > Aotus nancymaae. The sequence goes on from NW_026988442.1 coordinate 82,506,201, forward strand.
ACCTGTTTCCTTGAATTAATTTTCTGGCCAATGTATTCTCTCATACAACAATCAAGACACATAATATTTTAATCACCCCCAAATTTTCTACATGCCCCGTTCTAATCAATGTTCTCTTCTTACCACTATAGATTAATATACATTTTCTATTTTCAAAGTTTTTTACTTGGGATTTTCCTTGTATAAGTCCCAAGCAACATTTGATCATTTTTACTTCAAAACAAAACAAATACATTTTCAATGTCCTAGTAGGACAGGATGGTACAATATGTATGTGGCATGTGACTGCTGACTTACTGTAACTGAAAGATCATATTGAATAATCCTCTATAAAATAAAATCCTGGCTACATTCGCTTACCTCTTTATTTTATTTTGATGTTAATAAAAAATAACAGTGTCAAGAATGTGACTAGGTACATAAGCAAGAGGTTTGGACATTGATAACATACCTTTTGTAGGCATTTAAAAATTCATTTCTAATTTTTAGAGTTTTCCTCATGTTTTTGTACCAAAGTCTCTATTTTCAGTTTCATATATTTTATAAGTCATTTAACAGATTGTACAGTTTATATGCTGAACTTATGAAGTTTACTAGCATCCTTAAAGTTTCTGGCAATGTAAAAACAAACATTTAGTGCATAATTTATCTGATTCTCCTTAATCTGGATGACTTCCTTATAGTATATATATTGCAAGACTTTCTCTAAGATATGTGAATATATCCATTTTGGGGCAACAACTTTCCTTTTTTTTTTGAGACTGAGTTTCACTCTGTCATCCAGGCTGGAGTGCATTTGCACAATCTCAGCTCACTGCAACCTCTGCCTCCCGGGTTGTCAGACTCCTGAGTGGCTGGGATTACAGGTGCCCGCCACCACACCTGGCTAATTTTTGTGTTTTTAGTAGATATGTGGTTTCACCATGTTGGCCAGGCTGGTCTCAAACTCCTGACCCCATGATCCACCTGCCTCAACCTCCCAAAGTGCTGGGATTACATGTGTGAGCCAAAGCTCCCGGCCGCAACAAGTTTTCTTTCTTTATTTTATCTTATTTTTGTTTTGTTTAGACCATTAGAAAAAATTAGAGTACCACTTTGTATACTTCAATGAAATTCCTATCATTAACTTATTTTTTAGTGACTGGAGACAAGAGTAAGACTGTACTGCACAATGGAAGCCACCTCAATCAACTGATTTTTTTTTTACAATTTTGTTTTTTCTAAATGTAATAGTAGAATAAGACTAGGAAGATAATTTACCATGTAAATTTTAAGAAGCAAAAAGCACAATCTAAAAACAAAAATCACCTACATTTGTTTATCAATTTACTCAAAATAATTTATTAATAGTCTACAGAAGGCCAGGCAATAATGTGTAGCAGGGTAAATAGAAAATAAAGTAGATCTGCATCCTTGCGCTCATGAAAAATACAGCTATGTAGAGAACAACAAATATACATTTGTTGTTCGAAAAAAATAGCGAATCTATGCTATAGCTGTTGATAAGAAGGAAGAAGCTACAAGAGAGTAAAACGCTAAGACATGAATTTTTAAAAGAATGATCATAGAAAGACTCATTGTGATAATAATATTTAGGAGAAGATCTGAAGGAGGTGAATGAAGCTAATATCTGGGGAAAATAATTCCAAAGGTCAATGGCCTGAGTGACAAGTTGCCTAGCTTGCCCACAAATCATTGACAATGCCAGTGAAGTCCAATGACCAGCATTATACATCAAATAGATATATTTTATGTATGCCTAAATATATACTTCATATGCATCAAAATGAAGTATACATATTATATTTTGGATCCATTCCTTTTAAGACTAATTTCTCCCATTTATATCTTGTGTATTTTTACTTTTACCAACCATGTAAATTTGTTTAAGTTTTCCATAGATTCTGGATATTCGCCCTTTGTCAAATGGGTAGATTGCAAAAATTTTTCCCATTCTGTTCATTGCCAATTGACTCTAATGATAGTTTCTTTTGCTGTGCATAAGCTCTTAAGTAGATCCTGTTTTGTCTATTTTGGCTTTTGTTGCCATTGCTTTTGGTGTTTTAGTCATGAAGTCCTTGCCCATGTCTATGTCCTGAATGGTATTGCCTAGGTTTTCTTCTAGGGCTTTTGCGGTGTTAGTTCTTATGTTTAAATCTTTAATCCATCTGGAGTTAATTCTTGTATAAGGTGGGAAGGGATCCAGTTTCAGCTTTCTTCATAGGGCTAGCCAGTTTTCCCAACACCATTTATTAAACAGGGAATCCTTTCCCCATTGTTTGTTTTTGTCAGGTTTATCAAAGATCAGATGGTTGTAGTTGTGTGGCGTTCTTTCTGAGTATATCTCTGTTTTGGTACCAGTACCATGCTGCTTTGATTACAGTAGCCTTGTAATATAGTTTGAAGTCAGGTAGCATGATGCCTCCAGCTTTGGGTTTTTGTTTTTTTGTTTTGCCTAGGATTATCTTGGCTATGCGGGCTCTTTTTTGGTTCCATATGAAGTTTAAGGTGGTTTTTCACAACTCTGTGAAGAAAATCATTTGTAGCTTGATGGAGATACCATTGAATCTATAAATTACTTTGGGCAGGATGGGCATTTTCACGATATTGATTCTTCCTAACCATGAGCATGAAATGTTTTTCCATCTGTTTGTGTCCTCTCTTATTTCCCTGAGCAGTGGTTTGTAGTTCTCCTTGAAGAGGTCCTTCACATCCACAGCCATACCACCCTGAATGCACCGAATCTCATCTCTGTGGATATTCCATTATGTGCATAAGAAAGAGTGTAAGAGGAGATATCAATAAGTCATGAAAATGAACTGGGTTATCTTTTCTTCAAAGGAGAGAAAAATAGCACATTCTATTATTAGTTTAAGCAAATTGGCATTTAAGAAATCAGAATTTTTGGGTGTTTGAGGAAATATTCTCTTACAGAGGCAAAGAAAAAAATTGCGACTAATGCAAAACCCAAACAAACAAATAAATTAATCAGTTGTTATCTAGTCAATGCATTGTGAGTGGAGAACAAATAAATATCTAATCTGTGGGATATAAATTTAAATTATCCCCTGGGTGTTCTTCTTTCTAGGAAGGAAGGAAGGGAGGGAGGGAGGGAGGGAGGAAAGGAAGGAAGGAAGGAATGAGAGAATGAAAGATTCAAGGAGGGAGGGTGGAAAGGAGGAAGAAAGGAAAGAAGGGAGGGACGGAGGCAGGAGATGAAGAAAGGAAGGAAGGAAAGAAGGAGAGAAAGAAAGAAAAAGAAAGAAAGAAGCAAAAGAGAGGAAGAGAAAAGCAAAAGAGAGGAAGAAAGAGAAGAGAGGAGAAAAAAACGAAAGGAAAAAAGGAAGGAAGGAAGGGGGAGAAAGGAGGTGTCGAATTTAAAGGCCAACTTCAGGGAATGGTGTCTAAAATTAGACTTGCTGACCTTCATAACAGCCCAGATACCCTTAAACTCCCACCATATCTTTGTTGGTAAGAAGTAGGGAAAATAGAAATAAAAAGTAAAAATTCATGATCACTGGAGACCAATAGATATGGGAAGACTGACAATAAACCATGAATAAAATAACAAGTATGTGGGGCTTGGACGGAGATGGCCTGTAGCTCATCTCTCTACACCTTTGAGAACGCAGTCATACATAATTACACAAGAGAGCTCAAGGCTTGCCTAGGCACCTGGCTCTCCAACATGCAGTTAAGGACTGTGCTGCTTAACTTAAATTACAGAATTACAGTACCACTTTTCTCAGATTGTTGCCTAAACTGCTGTGAAGTTCAGGTTGTGGTAGTGGTGATAATTGTAACATTATTAATTCATACATTTGGACGGCCTCCTGACAGCCTGACTTTCTCCTAGTTCTTATAAAGTAGTGTTTATAGTGGCCAAAATATCCTAACATTTCTTGAACTGCCAATTAGGCCTAAAAGCAAAAATACTTTTATTTCTCACTTTCTAATACAAGCATAGCTGTTAGCCTTTTATTTCACTGGTTTCAATTAAATGGATGGCTTATTTTCTCTTTCAAAATGTTGCATGGAAATCATGACCCAAACTCAAAAATGTGGTGAAGGATACAGAGAGAAAGCATTAAACATAAAAGTAAAAGTGGTGCAAATAGCAAGGTTTTATTAGATTATAAGGAGAGCAACAAATAATGTGGTTGGTTGGCATGTAGCCTAGACCAATCCTTCTAGGGTATTAGTATAAAACCTTCTTAATTAAGAAAAGATACTTTTCCCTAAATGGCTCATGGAAAATGGATCAAGGTCTTAGATAGCATCTGGTGACTGAGCTGCTAGAATTGCTGAAGACAGTTTTCCTTATTTTCAATCACAGCCTGGACATGATACAGAAATCACTGAGGAATCATTCCTAAAATATTCACTTTTAACTATTAGTGAATAAAACCTTAGTGTGGTAGAGTCAAGTGTTAGAATAATCAGAATATGAATTACAATTCTGGGCTTTCCTATGAATAGTGATCTACCTCAAAAAATTTAATTTCAGGTGCCTTCATCTTTAATAGTGAATTGTTGACATCCACCATGTAAAGTTGTGGGATTACACAGAAATACATGAGTATAAAAAGTTCATTATTCAATGACTGTACCTAACAGACTCATAATAAATGGTATATATTTCTTTTGTTCTTCTACCCCAATCCAGAAACAATATAATGCTTCAGTATTTTTTGTGCAGTTTTCCTCCATATTATAGGTTCTCACATTTTGCTGGAATTTTATACAAAATCACCTGAGAAACTTTCTTGAAATGTATTGATACTGACAGGAGACAGTCAAATGCCTAGATAGCTAGGAGCAGGTACAAATGATATCCCACCTCCAAGCTGAAGACAGTTTAAAGCCCAAAAGCCAAGCTACAGGTTAAATCCTTGGACTAGATTGAATACTTGTCTTTCTGTTTGGTGTGCTTTCCTCTGATTGATCCCCACCTTTCACCTATTTTAAATATACCTACCCTTTCCTAATTGGTTTTTTACACTGTCATACCCACCTTTGAGTGATGTCTTTGCTTTAATCTTTTTTGCATACTCACCAATCAATCAGTATGCTCTCCCCATCCTGTGTCTATAAAGACCCCAGAGTCAGTCAGTAGAAGAGGAAATGGCCTGACTTCAGGCTAGAGACAAGAGACCATGTGACTTAGGGGAAGACAACCTGTCCTTTCTCTTCCCTCTCCAGCTCCCCTCTCCACTGAGAGACATTGTCATCACACAATAAAATTATCTGCCTTCACCAACCTTCAACCATCTATGTGACCTCATTCTTTTAGGATCCTAATAACAGCTCAGGACCCACCAAGTCTGGGTACCCAGGAAAGGCTGTTACACTGGTCCTTGCCCTTGTTGGTGGAGGGTAGCTGCCCTATGAGACAAGACGAGGGGCCAAGTGAGGGGCTAACATGCTGCCAACTGTTAGACTGGGGACGGCAGAACTAAAGGAGCACTGTAACACCCCTTTGGGGCTTCAGGGCTGCAAGAATCCTCACACCTGGTCTGGTTGTGGGCCTTGTGTGGAACTTGCTCCTGTGTCAGCGCCCAGAGCTGCTGGCTGGATCCTGCACTCACTTGCTCATGTGTTCCCTCCCACAAGGGATTGAGTGCAAGTGTGAGAAGCCAAGTAGAGGGGGCACACCTGCCCTGAGTCAGGTGAAGGGCCTGAGAAAAATCCTGTATCAGCACCTTTCCCAAATTCTGTGCTTAGAGATTTTGATTCAGGCACTTTTGAGTGTAGCAAGAACGTACATTTTATCAAATTCTCCCTGTGACTCTAATGGTACTTTAAAGACATTAACATTTGCTACCCTTGGTCTATATACAGTGAATTTATTTTGTATTACCAAATAATTGCATTTCCCCAATTACTGAAAATTATTTTGTGAATTCATAGATTTATTTCATTTCTTTTAATACATTTATTTATGCATTTATTAGTAACTTAAGCACCAGCTCTTGAGTTGTTATTATACTTGTCAGAATCATTCCTGAACTGTTAACTGCTGATATTTTAAACTAAACTGAAAAGGGTATTTTAAGTCTTTATTTTTCAACTAAAGAAACCAGATGAATCAAGAGCAAATGCTCTTTATTTAGAAGAGCTATAACTGAGATAGAGTGGTATATAAGTTCACTTATATTCTGCCATGAAGAAATACCCAAGACTGGGTAATTTATAAAGAAAAACTCAGGAGGCTGAGGCAGGAGAATTGCCTGAACCCAGGAGGCGGAGGTTGCGGTGAGCTGAGATCGCGCCATTGCACTCCAGCCTGGGTAACGAGCGAAACGCCGTCTTAAAAAAAAAAAAAAAAAAAAAAAAAAGAAAAATAGGTTTAAGGTACTTACTGTTCCACATGGTTGGGGAGGCCTCACAATCATGGCAGAAGGAGAAGAAGGAGCAAAGGCAGGTCTTACATGGCAACAGGCAAGAGAGACCTGACCTTTATAAAACCCTCAGATCTCATGAGACTTATTATCATGAGAACAGCAAAGGAAAATCCTATCCACATGATTCAGTTACATCTCACCAGATCCCTCCCACACCATGAGGGAGTTATGGGAGCTAAAATTCAAGATGAGATTTGAGTAGGGACACAGCCAAACCATTTCAACAGCATCTACAAGATGCTTCCTAAATTGTATGTTTGAGCTTAAGTGGTTTTGGGCATCCAAAATGGCTTAGAAAATATGCAAACATGTAGGACATGTTTTTATGAATTTGGAACCAATCTCAAAGAAGAGTAGCAAAAATAAAAAGCAAATCACAGGCCACACAAGAAAACAAGGAGTAACCAAAATCTAATGATTTTTTCCTTGGAAAGAGATAGTTCAATGTTATCTGTTGGATTGATAGATAACAATGTATTATAAAAACTCTATTGGATTGAGTTGATAAATTGTGATAAGCAAATGTTGACTGCAAAATATAAATTCAACTAATTTAGACTTGGTGATAACTTGATTCATTCAAGAAAATTCATGAAATCATAATAATAAAAATAACAATAAAACATTCTTTTTTTTTTTTGATTACTCTGTTACCCAGGCTGAAGTGCAATGGTGTGATCTCAGTTCATAGCAACCTCCACCTCCCACCTCAGCCTTTCAAGTAGCTGGGATTACAGGTGTGCATCACCACTCCCAGCTAATTTTTATATTTTTAGTAGAGCTGGGGTTTCACCATGTTGGTCAGCTAGTCTCAAACTGCTGACCTCAAGTGATGTGCCCGCCTCAGCCTCTCTGTGCTGGTATTACAGGCATGAGCCACTGTACTTGGCAAATAAAACATTCTTTGTAAGAAGTTTTTGTGTGCACTTTTATTTATTCCTTTGAGATCTGGCTAAATAACAGTCTCCCTTAAGTAAATGATAGTTTTATTTTTTTATAAAGAGGTCAAGATCAAGACTAAAAATAGCCACTGGGCTGTGTTTCTAATTCAAAAATGAATGTAAGAACATTTAAATTAATGTTCTAACACATGGTTATAGCAATTGATTCAAAGTAGAGTATAATTTTGTGATGCATTCATTGGTTTCCTCAAAACAAACACTCTTTGCCTCACACTAATTTTTGGGGGTTATTTTTAAAATTTAAAAAATATAAATCAGATTTCTTAGATTTTAGGACCTCAAAATTGCAAATTAAAAGTTTTCATTTACATATAAAAATCAAACTGTTAAAAGTAAGTACTTTGTGAGACTGAGAGAATCACATTAATAAAAGTTACATACTCCTAGTAAATTTGATCAAGGTGATAACAAAGACATTAATTCCTAATATCAAAAATGCAGAGGCAACCACCACTAAAAATTCTACAGACTCTAAAATCATAAGATGATATTATGAATAACTTACTGCCAATATGTTTAACAACCCAGATGAAATGAACAAATTTTTTTCAGCACACACTTTTGTCTGCTGAAACTGGTACAAAAAATGTGGAAAATGGAATAATGCATTTATTGAAGAAATTCAAACAATAATTTAAAATGTTCTCTCAAAGAAAACATCAGGCACAGATGACTACACAGTTTAATTTATGTTAGACTAAAACCAATTCTCAGAAATTTTTCAGAAAGCAGAAAAGAAAGAAATATTTTTCAACTTATTTTATGAGGCAAGCATAGTCCTGACACTATAGCCTGAGAAGAATATTACAAGCAAAGCAGATTAGGCACAGTGGTGGTTCACACCTGTAATCCAAGCACTTTGGAAGACTAAGGCAGGAGGAAGTCTTGAGTTCAGAAGTTTGAGAGTAGTCTGGGCAGCAATATTGTGAGACCTTGTCTCTATAAAAACATTTTTAAAAATTAGCAGGGTGTTGTCGTGCATGCCTATAGTACCAGCTATTCTGGAAGCTGAGGCAGGAGGACTGCTTAAGCTCAGGAGATGGAGGCTGCAATGGACTCATGATCATGCCACTGCACTCCAGCCTGGGTGACAAGAGGGAGGCCCTGTCTCAAAAAAAATAAAAAATTAAAGAAAGAAAGAAAAGCAAATTATAAGCTCATATCACTGTAAATATAGATGCAAAAACCCTAAAACAAAATAAAACTGAATCCAGTAATTTTAGAAAAGGATAATCCATCTGACAAAGTAAGATTTATTTCACACACATGGTAAGACTAAATTTGAAAATCAGAGTATAATTCACTATGTGTGTATATGTGTGCACGTGTGTGTGTATGTATGTACACATTTACATACTCATTTGGATGGATTCAGAAAAAGAATGTAACACTTTAGTATGCAGATATCATAAAAACTCTGACACATAATTTAATAAAGAATATATAAAATAAAGAAAAATTAAAACAAACATCCTTCTTAATGTTAAAATGTTAAAGGCTTTCCTCAATATGGGGATATCTACTGTGATAACTTCTTTTTTATCCTACCCTGGTAATGCTACCTATATCATAAGGCAGGAAAAAAAAATGTTAGGTACAAAGAAAAAGAAATAAGTAAAATGACCTTTTTTTTGCAGGTGACATAATTTTATGTGCAAAGTACCCAAAACTAACAAAAATAAAGCTCTTTGAACTAACTAGTGGATTTAGGACAATCACTTGAATGAAGGTTAATATGCAAAAATCAATTATATTTTAACATATTACCAAAAAGCTATTCAAAAGTTGAATTAAAACAAAAATATCATGTATGAAAACATCAACGTAATTGTGTCTGTATATAAATCTAATAAAACATGTGAATTACCACTAAAGTGGACACGTGAAATCATTATTTAAAGAAACTAAAGCAGAATATAATTAATGAGATATACTTCACTCATGTTTAGCAAAATCCATTATTGTTAAGAAATAAATTATTTTCAAATTCATCTATAGATTCAATATAATTCCAAGCAAAAAAACAGCAATCGTTTTTTGTGTGTGGAAACATAAGATACTTTAAAATTCATATAGAAACTGAGGGACCTGTCATATCCAAGATATACTTCTAGAAAAGGAAAAGTCACAGATACACTATAGCCAACTTTGACTCATTATAAAGCAATTAAAATAATAGGGTGTTTGTACAATAATAGGAATCATAATGGAACAGAATAGAGGTCCAAAAACAGACCCTCAAATCAAATGTCCTTTAACTTACAACAAAAACATCACAGTAATTTTTCAAGAAATGATGCTGTAGCAATTAATTTTTGAAAAATGAACCTTGCCTGTGTGTTATACCAGTCATCTAATTAATTTGAGTTGGAGCACAGGCTCAAATACAAAAGGAAAAGCAATTAGTTTTCTAGAAGAAAACATAGAAACATTATCTTCATGACTTAGTATAGAAAAAAATTACATTAAATTTGACACAAAACAATCATCAAATAATTTATAAAGAATTAAAATCCTTAAATCAAATGTATAATTAAAGGAGTGAAAGACAACTCACACATTGAGAAAAGGCTTCCATAATACATAATATCTGATAAGAACTTGTAGAGATCCAATTCAATAAATATCAACAGATTATATATTTATATGAAAGATAAGACTAGATCAGATATTTTATAAAAGTAGATAGCCAAATACACATATAGGAAAATTCTGCATATTGCCAAGAAAATGCAAATAAAAGCCCCCCATGAAACTGCACACCCAAAAGAATAACTATATATAAAAAGTCTGACTACATTAAGTGTTGCTGTCATTACAGAACAGCTGAAATAGAAATTCCACATTTAAGTATATTCTCAATATAAATGAAATATATGAATATTTTAAATGAAAATATATGATCACAAGATTTGTATAAAATCTTCATAACACCATATTTACAATAGCTCCAAGTAGTAAACAATCCAAATGTTTATCAAAAGGAAAATGAATAAATAGATTATGATATTTTCAAACCATGAATTACCACCCAGCAGTAAAAGTAATGCACTCTACACTCAACAACATGGATGATGTATCAACATTTTGTTGAGCTAAAGAAGCTGCACAAAGAGTACCTACTGCATCATTAAATATATATGAAAGTCAAGAATATGCACAACTAATTGATAGTAAAGGAAAATCATGCTACCTGACTTCAAACTATACTACAAGGCTACAGTAATCAAAACAGCATGGTACTGGTACCAAAACAGAGGTATAGACCAAAGGAACAGATCAGAGGCCTCGGAAGCAATACCACTCATCTAACCATCTGATCTTTGACAAACCTGACAAAAACAGGCATTGGGAAAAGGATTCCCTGTTTAATAAATGGTGTTGGGAAAACTGGCTAGCCATATGCAGGAAGCTGAAACTGGATCCCTTCCCTACACCTTGTACAAAAGTTAACTCCAGATGGATTAAAGATTTAAACATAAGAACTAATACCATAAAAACTCTAGAAGAAATCCTAGGCAACGCCATTCAGGACATAGGCACAGGCAAGGACTTCATGACTAAAATTTCTGTTACCAAAAGCAATGACAACAAAAGCCAATATAGACAAATGGGATCTAATTAAACTTAAGAGCTCCTGCACAGCAAAAGAAACAATCATTAGAGTCAACTGGCAACCAACAGAATGGGAAAAAAGTTTTGCAATCAACTCATCTGACGAAGGTCTAATATCCAGAATCTACAAAGAACTAAAGCAGATTTACAAGAAAAAAACAAACTCATTCAAAAGTGGACGATGGATATGAAGAGACACTTTTCAAAAGAAGACACATATGAAACCAACAAACATATGAAAAAATGCTCATCATCATTGGTCATTAGAGAAATACAAATCAAAACCAACTGAGATACCATCTCATGCCAGTTGGAATGGCAATCATTAAAAAATCTGGAAACAACAGATTCTGGAGAGGATGTAGAGAAAAAGGAACACTATTACCCTTGGTGGGAGTGTAAGTTAGTTCAACCATTATGGAAGACAGTATGGCGATTCCTCAAGACTCTAGAAATAGAAATTCCATTTGACCCAGTAATCCCATTACTGGGTATGTACCCAAAGGATTATGAATCATTCTACTATAAAGACACATGCAGACATATGTTTTTTGCAGCACTGTTTATGATAGCAAAGACTTGGAACCAACCCAAAACCAAACACTGCATGTTTTCACTCATAGGCAGGTGATAAACAATGAGCACTCTTGGGCACAGGGAAGGGAACAACACCCACTGGGCTAAGTCGGGGGTTAGTGGGAGGGGAGGAGAGGGACAGCGGGGGGTGCAGGACGGACAGGGAGGGATAACACAGGGAGAAATGCCTAATGTAGGTGATGGCAGGTGGGGGCGGTGTGGATGGAGACAGCAAATTACTATGGCATGTATGTACCTATGCAAAGCCCAAAATACAATTTAAAAATTAAAATATTAAGTAAATAAATAAAAAGTAAATCACAACTATAATATACCAATTAATTTTTACTAGAATATCATTGATTGGGAAAGAATGCTAGGTAACTTTATGGGGTTCAGGAAGTGTTATATATCTTGTTCTTGCTCGTGTTTACATTAGCACATAAATATGTAGACTAACAGTAGTATATTTTGTACACTATATTGTTTACAGTATATCTCAATACCTAGGAACAAATGTTTTTTAAAGGGATGAAAAAAAATCACCAACAAACATAATAGAAAGAAATGTGTCTCATTAATAGCATCTCCTGAACAAATCTGAAGACAATTAATTCACTTTGTGACCCATTGTAGGATTTATTGAAATCGCTTTCCTTACTTATTCCATTTGCAATATCTCATACCTACAGTTCAATGGAACTTCTCTTTAACCCTCCCTTACATCTATTCCAACAAAGAAGTTGGGTTAACTCCTGTTCTATTTTATCACCACCCATATTTCTACTTATATTTCTATGTAATTGTTATTTTCTTATCTCATTTGTTTTGTTTTATAACCAGCTCTACTTGATTAAAAAAATTTTCTATCTTCTCAACAGTCTTTGCTCAGTGCTGATTCATCATCACACCTTTATATTATGGCCTTCAAAATTTCTTCCCAAAATAGAGCAGAAGTTGGTTGAGAGGAGTTTCTCACATGCAAGATTAAGATCAATTGTTTATCTGTCAGAAATGTTCTTTTAAAAAAACAGACATTAAAAAAGATGGGTGTAAACTCCATTTCAAAACAAACTTTCTCTTCTAAGTGCTCCAAGTAAGAATGGGTAAGATAATTCAACTAAGATACATAGTTTCCAACCTAATTTTTAAAAAATCTTTCTCACATCAGTTCATTGATGTAAATTATTAGAACACTTTTGCTGAATTTCTAATGTCCTACAGCCTAAAGATAAAAAGGATATTCTTGGGAAACAAATCAGAGGTGATTTTTATTATCATTTTAATTTATAAAGCTTCACTCCCTGGAGCTAGAGGGTTATCAGGTTATTTGTCATAATACTTTCTCCAATTCTAAGTTCAGAAGATATGATAAATTATTTAGAAATTCATGCTACAGCCTCTATATCCTATAGTCTGGCAGCATGAATTAACCTCCTCCTCTAGGTTAATTCTGTGGCAGTATCATTAAGAGTCCTTGGATCAGGAAGGCCTCATGCAGAGATAGACAAAAAAACAAATACTGGTGAGTCCTCTTCTTTCTACTCAGTGAGTAAATTTGGAGACTGCAAACCCAGACACGCTTTTGTGATTGAAATTAAATTTGTATGAAATTTCAATATTGAGTTCTGAATACAATAGATAAATTTGAAGACTTGGGTTTTTCTTACCTTTGATTTCATATGAACCATATTAACAAAAGTGATAAAATTATCAATATCAGAATCCACACAATTCACAGCTCACTGATAGTATATAGAGTCTGTAGCATGTTTTCCAGCTTAATTTAACCCCACCCTTTGATTCTTTTAACACATGTTAACATTTGACTCACAGTCTGATCCTCATTCCTCATGCAAATCTAATTTAGTCTGAATCACTAAGGATGAAATCTGAGTATTAGCAATTTTTAAAGTTTTCATAGGTGATTCTCAATGTGGTTATACTGATGCCTGAGCCCCACCCTGGCATCTGTGATGCAATTGGTCTGAGATAGAGCAGGACATGACAATTTCTAAAAGCTCCCTATGTGCTTCTAATGTGAAGCCATGTTGAGAGCCACAAGGCTAATGGTATTATCATCTTAGTGATGGATTTACTAGCAGTAAATTGATATCTGTGACAATTCTGCCCTATCTGGCCTTAGCATATGCCTGGTTATTTTGAATTTTAAAGGAAAGAGGCTCAAGAATATTAAAAGTTCTCAAAAATCAAATTATGACAAAATACTAGAAATAAAAAGCATTATGGACTGAATCTTTGTGTCCCCCTTTCCCCCAAATGCATTTATTACAGCCCTAACTTTCAAGGTGATAGTATTTGGAGATGGGGACTTTGGGAGGTGATTAGGTTTACATGAAGTCATCAGGATGAGACCCCATTATGGGATGAGTGTACTTATAAGAAGAAGAGAATAGAGCTCTCTATCTCCACCACATGAAGATAAAAACAAACAAAAAACAGTTGTTTGCAAACCAGGAAGAAGAACCTCATCAGAACCTGACCATGTAATACAAAGAGCATCTGCTACAAAAGGAGATAGAAGGAAACATAATTTTCTTAATGGAGTATCTAGGTTAATTTGAATCACACATACAAACATACACCAACACAAACAACAGAAAAAAACACAAAATTTTAAGGTATAATTGCATATGAGAACTTGAAGAAGATAATTATCAGTGCCACTACAAAGAACTTTCTGAAATAATAGACAAAAATATGTTTAAAAGATTAAAGAAAGGAAACGAAGTGAGGGAGGATCTTAAAAATGTTTTCAGTAATGCTTTCAAAAACGCTGAACAATCAAATACTTTGCTGGTTATTCACAGAGTTAGAAGAAGTAGATAATTCCTCTACAGATATAAATAAATTACAGAGAAAATTGGGTCTCCTCAATTCCAGTTTGTTTCTTTATAATGTACAATAATATTAAGAACAAAATGTGTGCAACTAACATTGCTATAAAGAAACTGAAGGCCAAGACATGTTAGGAGACTATAGGATAGCTCTTAGCCAGTCTGAATGATTTTAGGGACTGATGAGGCCAGAGAAATTCTAGGTGTTAAAAGAGTGTGCAAGTAAGATAGATGCATTACTGAAATAAAAGCATTCATTCCCCAATTCATTTAAAAATATAGATGTTAATTTAGAAGAAAAATAATCCGTCAATTCATATTACTAATCTTCATTTTGCCTCTGGTCAAGATTCTAACATGGATTATTTTTAAAAATCAAACTATACATGCACATAGTTTAAGGTTAAGTAGTCTAACTTGTAACAAAAAATGATGGTTCTTCTTATTCTCTCCTTCCCCATTTTCCTCTTTCTGAAAGCAGCCAATTTCAACTTTTAATTTATACTTGAAGCATTACCATTATATTTACAAATGACATGCTCAAATTGCTACTTTTAGATTTTGCCTATTTCAAGCATTATTAACTCACTCCACCACCACATTGCCTCCATCTAACTCATAAGTCATTTTAATTGTTTTACACTTTTGATGTTTTCACATGGTAATTTTGTTAGAGTACTATTAGATGTTTATATGTTATGTCAACACGCTTCAAAATGTAGTCCTTTGCGTGCATGATTACTTTTCATTTTCTGCATTTTGTCTTCCAACTAGTAATGGTTTCATTATATTTGCTTAGTTTCCTGTATACATATTACTAATTCAACCCCAAACAGCCTAAATATTCACTAAGAATATCCAAATATATCAGATAATCTATTTCATCTTCTGAGTTGCTCCAATCTGAGCTGCTTGCAATTTTTTTAACCTAGTTCATAGTTGTCATTGTAATGTAGTATTTTACTTTTATTCTGGAGATTTTCCTTAAACTTCTGCTATTTTGAAAATCCCTTTTCTAAGGTATCATATTCTCCCTTTCTTAGATTACTCCCTCATATTTATGGAGCATATCTCTTTATGACTCCCAGAGAAATAATACATGGGAGATGCATTTCTTGAGAACTCAGATGATAAGAAAAGGTCTGAATTCTACTCCTCCTTTTTATGACAGTTAGAATATAGAAGTATAGGTTGGAAATCATTTTCAGTTAAAATTTTGAAGTAATTTTAATGCTGCCTGGCTATTACTGAAAAGATTTAAGTTATTTTCTTTTTGAATCCTTAGTTTGTGTGTGGTTTCTGTTTCATTTATTTACTTATTTGTGTATTTATTTATTCATTCATTTATTTGTTTGATACAAGGCCTTGCTCCGTCCCTTAGGCTGGAGTGCAGTGGTGCAGTCACAGCTTACTGCAGCCTCAACCTCTCATGCTCAAGTGATCCTCCCACCTGAGCCTCCCAAGTAGCTGGACTACACAGGCATGCCCCCTCACCTGGTAAATTTTTGAATTTTTTCTAGGAACAGTGTTTTGCCCTGTTGCCCTGACTGGTCTTAAACTCCTGGGCTCAAGTGATCTGCCCACCTCAGCCTCCCAATGTGTTGGGATTATCTAGCCACTGTGTCCAGCCTGTAGACCATTTCTTGCAAAGAAAACATAGCTTTCTGATCTTGTTTTATGAATGCAATAAATTGCATTATCTATTTAAGAACATTAATGGATTTGTGGGGAGGGGATTTCGTTTTCTAAGTTCCTCAAAATCTCTGTTTCCTCCATGTTTGGTTGTTGGTGTTCTGTTTATTTTCTTTCAGTTTTTGCCTCTATCTTTTTTTGGAAGGTCTTTTTCTGGTGTATGATGAAGTTGTTTGCTCCTAGTTAAGAATGGGCACTAACAGTCACCTGAAAGCTCTGAGTCTAGGGACTGTGCTTGCTAACTATGTAATTTTAATGTGGTGTATCCAGCTTAAAGTATTTTTTTTTTTTTTTTTTTTTTTTGAGGAAAGCCTTGGTTTCTCTGTCTTCAGGTTCTCCTCCTGGCCTGATCAAATATTCCAGAGAAGATTCTTCCAACATCTTCTAAAATCTTTAGAACAGAGTAGGAATAGCAGATTCTAGATATAAGTATTAATTTGATCACTATGTTTTCAGTATTTTCTTACCTCAACAAAATGTTTGCAGTGTATTCAAGCCCAGAATCCACATACACCACAAAGTGAATTTCTAATACTCCACCAGAGTGAAGAGGAGGATCTTTTACCCTGTCCTGTTCAGGAGAGTCCTTGCTGTAAGCCTTCATTTCAGCAGACCCAGCTCTTGTCCTTTTCTGGCAGTGTTCTTTCATGCAGGGTAAAGACACTAGGGATATACAGAATATGTCTTCTTGGAAATTATGACTCCTCTTCTAGATCATCATTTGGAAACTTGGAACTTGGAACTTTTTGCCTAAATGACAATACACCTACTCCCAGTATTGATTTGGGTCTGATATTGGATCTCAGCCTCAATTCCATTCTCAAGAAGGCAGATGGTGCAAGCTCCCAGGTCTAAGGGTTGCGTGCAAAACTTGCACATAATAGCTAGCATCCTCACAAATGTGGATGTGTCACCACTAACCATATGAAATGGTGTTAGGTGAGAAAAGAGAAGGGGACAGGACTTAGGTTTAAGGCAAGGCATTGCTTTTTCTTCACTGCCACATTCCAGGGCAATACTCTAAGGAGTCCATTAATGCTAAATTCATATCTGGACATCTAATTTGTTATAAAAGCATATGTGTTAAGGTAAGAAGACAAAATATGATTACTTAATACCTTTTACTGCTTCATTTAAAGTTTTTAAATATATGCTAAATTAGACAAATGTCACATGGCCTGTATTGGTTTGCTAGGGCTGCCCCGACCCATCCCCACCTTCACACACTAAAAACTAAGTGTATTAAATAGCAAAAATTCATTTCCTCACAATTCTGGAGAATAAAAACCTAAGATCAAAGTGTTGGAAGGTTTGACTTCTTTCGAAGTCTCTTTTTATTGCTTCTGAAGCTTCTCTTCTGAAGCCTTGGTCTGCAGAGGCTGTCTTTCCACCATGTCCTCGCGTGGTCTTTCCTCTGTGCATGCTCATTCCTGGTATTTTTTTATACATCCAAACTTCTCCTTATAAGGACAATAGTCTTATTGGATTAGGGCTTATCCTAATGGCCTCTCCTTAACTTAATTATCTCTTTAAAGATTGCATCCTCAAATGCAGTCACATTCTCAGACAATAGGGCTTTGGGTTTCAATATATAAATTTTGAAGGGACATATTTGAGCTCATTAAAGGAGATCTGTATGAACCCTTGCCCTGAGTTCTGCAGTTGTCAGAAACAGGCCTACATTAGCTCATTCTTTTAGTTTTAGACCTACATATACCATGACTTCTAAGTGTTCTTATTGCCAATGATTCCTGAGTCTTGTAGAATTCTGCAACATCATTTTTGTTTCTTTTCAATGTTTTATTTCATTTTCTCAGATGATCTAATTCATTTACATCTTATTTATATGTCTTTCATTTTACAGTGTTTTGATGATTCTATCTCCGTTTTCATTCCACTTTTTGTCTTGTTAGTTAGGCATCTTAAAAGATTCCCATATATTGTTTAAGTGGGTCAGAAAACGTAAAAGCAAATTATTGGGTTCAAAATAATGTTTTAGTATGGAAAGTCAGATTCTTTCTTTAAATAGTATTTATTTTAGATTTAAAATGATTCATTGACTATGAATTTTCTGATTAAAGAAATAATAAACCATTTACAGTAGATGATCCTTATAGCTCTTCCTGGTTTCACATTTTTTTTTATTCATAAACAATTTAGAGGAAAATTATACTTACTACTGCTTTAGATATGCAGTCAAAAAAGACTTTATCCCCAACCTAACCTTGAGAACAAGCTAAATAATCTATAAAATCAGTTTCTTTATGACCATAAAGAACTGAGATTAGAAATAAATGGAAAATTAAAACAATAAACACAGAATAAATAAAATAAATAATAAAAACAATGTCAAAATTAATGAACCTTAAAAAAAGAAACAAAACTATTTTAAAAAGAAAAAAATCAATACTAAAGGTTGGTTCTTTGAACACTTCAGTAAGACTTATAGTCTCTTAACAAACTGAAGAGAGAGAGAATGATGAGGAAAGATAACACCAATGAACAAACCCTACAGATATTAAAAAGGAAATGAAAAATTTGCTAATAAATACAACTTATACAAAGCAGACAAATATTATACAAGATAATTCACTAAAATTAGCACAAAAAAGTCTCAGCCCTATATTTACTAAATAAATTAAGTTGTATTTTTAGAATCCCCCATAATAAAAAAATCCATCAAAAGGACTGCACTAAATAATTTTAACAAACATTTAAAGATATAAATACTACAGAAATTATTTTAGAAAGTAAAGAAGGTGGAAATACACCTTCTTTTATAAAGTTGGCGCTAACCTGGTAGCAAAACCAGATAAAGACATTTGAAAAAAAAAAATTAAATTGGATGACCTCATTAAGATAGACAAAAAATTAACTAAATGTACTTTTGGCAAACTGAATATGTTAAAAGGAATTACATATTATAAATTTAACCATGTGAGGTGTATTCCAGAAATTTGATGTTAATTTAATAAAATCAACATACCATAATTTACTAAATTAACAAAATAAAAGAGAAAAACTATGTGATAATTTCAATAAATGCAGAAAATAATTTTTAAAACGTCAATTGCTTATATCTATCACCAACTAGGAATAGAAGAAAATTTCTCTACATGGCAAAGCAAATGCACAAAAAACGATACTTAATAGTATTGAACATGGTACTTAATAATGAAACATTAAAATATTTTCCCATGAGATTTAGAAAAACACATGTATGTCTGCTCTCATCACTCAAATTGAGCATTGTATTAGCTTGGTGCAAAAGTTTTTGCATTTAAAAATAAATTGCAGTTTTTACTTTTAAAAATAAATACTAGAGGTCCTAGGCAGGGAAGGAAATTGATAGAAGGAACTAAAAATCCTAGACAGAAAAGGAAGAATTAACTAAGATTTTTATTCATAGAAGGAATAACTTTGTACATTAAAAAACCCAAGAAAACTCCAAAGAACTAATAAAATTATTAGCTGAATATAATAATGTCTCAGATCACAAAGTCAACAACCAAAAATAAATTACCTTTTTATGTAATAGCAACAAACACTTGGAAAATAAAATTCAAAACACAATTCTAGTTACAGTAACATTCAAAAACATAAAATGCTTGCTTACAGGTCAATGTAATAAAAGATGTAATTCCAGCACTTTGGGAGGCCAAGGCAGGTGGATCATGAGGTCAGGCATTCAAGACCAGCCTGGCCAAGATGGTGAAACCCCATCTCTACTAAAAATCCAAAAAAATTGGCCAGGTGTGGTAACAACGTGCCTGTAATCCCAGCTACTCAGGAGGCTGAGGCAGAGAATTGCTTAAACTCAGGATGCAGAGGTTGTAGTGAGTCAAGATTGCACCACTGCACTTCAGCCTGGCAACACAGTGAGATTCCATCTCAAAAAACACAAATAAACAAAAACATTCCTATGTTTCTGATTTTCTTTTCTTTTCTCTTTTTTTTTTTGAGACAAGGTCTCTCTCTGTCACCCAGGTTGGAGTGCAATGGCATGATAACATCTCATTGAAGCCTCAATCTCCCAGGCTCAAATGATTCTTCCAACCCAGCCTCCCAAGTAGGGAGGACCACAGGCACATGCCACCATGCCTAATTTTTGTATTTTTTGAAGAGATGGGGTTTCACCATATTGTCCAAGCTGGCCTTGAACACCTGAGCTCTAGTGATTCACCCATCTTTGCCTCCCAAAGTGCTGGGATGCATAAGCCATCACACCTAGCCCATTCTTGACTTTTAAAAAAAATTTAAAAATCTAAATACATCTAAAGATACAACATGTGCAGGTTTGGAGGACTCAGTATTACTAAGATGTAAATTATTTGCAAATGGATCTAAGAATTTAATAATCCAAATAAAAATTTTTGCAAACTTTTTTTATAGAAACTGACAAGTATTCTAAAACTTTCATGTATATTAAAACAGCTAAAGCAATCTTCACAGTGAAGAACAGAAGGGAAAGATAGCTGACTAGATGCAGACAAGTGGAAAAAACAGTTCCCACAGAGGGACTAGGATGACCGGCATGCTTTTAACAGATTTCATAGTAATGAGTTAAGGAGAATTAAACCAACTTGGAAAACATATTCCAGCATATCATCCATAAGAACTTCCTCAACCTAAATAGGCCAACATCCAAATTCAGAAAATGCAAAGAACCCCAGTAAGATACTCCAGGAGAAGATCAACCCCAAGACATATAATTATCAGATTCTCCAAGGTCAAAATGAAAGAAAAGGTAGTGTTAGAGGCAGCTAGAGAGAAAGGTCAGGTTACCTGCAAAGGGAAGCCCATCTCCTCTCAGCTGGTACACTACAAGTCAGAAGAGAGTGGGGACCAATAATCAACATTCTTAAAGAAAAGAAATTTCAACCCAGAATTTCGTATCTGGACAAACTAAGCTTGGTAAATGAAGGAAAAATGAGATCCTTTTCAGACAAGTAAATGCTTAGGGAATTCATTACCATTAGATGTACTTTACAAGAGCTCCTGAAGGAATCAATGAATATGGAAAGGAAAGACTATCACCAGTCACTACAAAAACACACTTAAGCACACAAACCAGTGACACTATAAAACAACCACAGAAAATTAACGAAGATATACAGGACCTAACCTGATAGCTATGTATAGAACACTCCACCCCAAAACAACAAAATATACATTCTTCTTATCACAACATGACACATACTCTATAAATAACCACATAATCAGAAGCAAAAACTCCTCAGCAAATGCAAAATAACTAAAATCATAACAAACAATTTATTGAACCAGAACACTCAAGACTAAGAAATTCACTCAAAACCACACAATTACATGAAAGTTGAATAACCTGCTCCTAATGACTTTTGGGTAAATAATGAAATTAAGGCAGAAATTAACAAGATATTGGAAACTAATGAGAATAAAGATACACCAGAATCTCTGGAACAAAGCCAATGCAGTGTTAAGAGGGAAATTTATAGCACTAAATGCCCAGCTCGAAAATTTAGGAAGATCTCAAGTTAACAGCCTAACATCACAACTATGAGAACTAGAGAACCAAGAGCAAACAAATCTTAAAGCTGGCAGGAGGCAAGAATAACCAAAATCAGAGCTGAACTGAAGGAGATCGAGGCCCCAAAACCAAAGAAAAATAAAATAGCAAATAATCCAGGGGTTGTAGGGGTTTTTGGAAAACAAAAATAATAAAATATATAGACCTCTAGCTAGATGAATAAAGAAGAAAAGAAGGAAGATTTTAATAAACACAATCAGAAGCAACAAGGGGGACATTACCACTGACTCCCAGAAATAGAACAAATCTTCAGAGAATATTATGAATAATTTTTCCCACATAAACTAGAAAATCTAGAAAATGGATAAATTCCTGGACACATACACCCTCCCATGACTGAACCTGGAAGAAATTAAATCCATAAACAGACCAATAATGAGCTCTGAAATTGAGGCAGTAATAAATAGCCTACACCCATAAAAAGCCCAGGACCAGAGGGATTCATAGCTGAATTCTACCAGATGTAAAAAGAAGAGCTGGTACCATTCCTATTGAAACTTTTCCAAAATTTAGGAGGGACTCCTCCTTAACTCATTTTATGAGTGTTGGACCTCAATGAGTCAAGGAATGTGCCACACTCTGAGATTGAATTATGAATCCTTTATTATGCCGGTGACCAAGAGGTGGCTAACGCCAAAAATTCTCTCAGCCCCTAAGAAAAAGTTAGGTGGTCTTTTATACCCTAGTTTTAAAAGAGAGGGGGAACTTAGCTGAAGCAAATTTTTCACAAAAGCAGAGTAAGCAAAAAGTTAAAAGATAAACTAGTACATGAGAAATAAAACAGTGCCAGGTGTGAGGGGTAAAGCTGTTATGAAAGACATACAACTTATAGATAATGGAGGGGGCTCTGGGTGCTCAATAGCACCTGCATTGCCAGGCTTTGCTGGTACCACTTAACTGGGCCTCTTATCAACAAATGGATTCCTGGAGGTGCCCAGGGTCAGTCTGCCCCAGCTACATACTATAGTTACATACTTAATGGTGGGAAAATAACTAAAATGAAGAAGCTAAGATGGAGTCTGTCTGGCTCAAGAAGCTAACATAAAGCCTAAACAGCTTTTAGTCTGAGAAAAAGGGAGAGTTAGTTTTAGCTGCCACAAAGCAGGTTATCACATTAGGTCAGCATCTTCCTGGGAGAGACAACAAATCAAAAAACCTCAGGCCAATATATCCTTGGTGAAAATAAATGCAAAAAACCCCAATAAAATACTGGCAAACTGAATCCAGCAGTTTTTTTTTGTATCCTGGGATACAAATTTGGTTCAACATATGGAAATTAATAAATTCGATTAATTACATAAACAGAAGACAAAAAACACATGATTATTTTCTCAATAGATACAGGAAAGGCTTTTGATAACATTCAACACCCTTCATGTTAAAAACTCTCAATTAAGTAGGCATTGAAGGAACATACCTAAAAATAATGAGTCACCTATGACAAACCCACAGCTAACATTACATTGGATGAGCAAAAACTGGAAGCATTCCTTTTAAAAACTACTATAAGACAATATATGATTGAAGTCTTGGACATGGCAATCAGGCAAGAGAAAGAAATAAAGTGCATCTAAATAGGAAGAGAGGATGTCAACCTATCCTTGTTTGCAGACAACATAATTCTATATCTAGAAAACCCCATAATTTCTTCCCAAAAGATTCTAAAGATGATAACATCAGCAAAGTCTCAAGATACAGAATCAATGTGTAAAAATCACTAACATTCCTATATATCAACTACATTCCAGTCAAGAGCCAAATCACGAATAAACTCCCATTGACAACTGCCACAAAAAGAATAAGATTCCTAGGAACACAGCTAACTAGGGAGATGAAAGATCTCTGCAAGAAGAACTACAAATCACTGCACAAAGAAATCAGAGATGACACAAACAAATGGAAAAGCATTTCATGCTCATGGATAGGAAGAATCAATATCATTAAGATGGCATACTGCCCAAAGCAATTTATAGGTTCAGTGTTATTCCTATTAAACTAGCAATGACATTCTTCAAATAACTAAATAAAACTATTTTAAAATTCACACAGAACCCAAAAAGAGCTCAAATAGAAAGGAATCCTAAGCAAAAAGAAAAAAGCTGTAGGCATCACTCTACCTGACTTCAAACTATACTACAGAGCTACAGTAACCAAAACAGCATGGCACTGATACAAAAACAGATGCATAGATCAATGAAACAGAATACAAGACCTAGAAATAAGGCTGTACAACTACAACTATCTTGTCTTCAACAAACCTTACAAAAACAACCTATGGGGAAAAGATTCCCTATTCAATAAATAGTTCTGGGATAGCTGACTTGCCATGTACAGAAGACTAAACCTGGACCCCTTCCTTATACAATAGACAAAAATTAACTTAAGATATATTAAAGACTTAAATGTAAAACCCACAACTATAAAAAACTCTGGAATACAACCTAGGCAATACCATTCAGGACCTAGGCACAGGCAAGTATTTCATGATCATGATACCAGAGGCAATTGTAAAAAAGGCAAAAATTGACAAATGAGATCTAATTAAACTAAAGAGCTTCTGCACAGCAAAATAAACTATCAACAGAGTAAACAGACTACACATAGAATGACAGAAAATTTTTGTAAACTATGCATCCAACAAAAGTCTAATATCCAACATCTGTAGGGAACGTAAACAAATTTACAAGAGAAAAACATACAACCCCCTTTAAAAAGTGGGCAAAGTACATAAACAGACATGTTTCAAAAGAAGACTTACATGTGGCTGACATGATTGTCAGCATCATTGATTATTAGAGAAATGTAAATCAAAACCACAATGAGCTACCATCTCACACAAGTAAGAATGGCCATTAAAAAAAGACAAAAAATAACAAATGCTGATAAGTTGTGGAGACAAAGGAGCACATATACATTGTCAGTGGGAGTGTAAATTGGTTTAAACACTGTGGAAGACAATATGGTGATTCTCAAAGACCTAAAGATAGAAATACCATCTGACTTAGCAATTCCATTACTGGGTATAAACCCAAATGAAGATAAATAATTCTATTATAAAAACACATGCATGCATATGTCCATTGCAGCACTAGTCACAAAGACATAGAGTCAACCTAAATTCTCATCAGTTACACATTGAATAAAGTAAATGTGGTATATATATGCCATGGAACACTATGCAGCCATGAAAAAGAATGAGATCATGTCCTTTGCAGAAACATGGATGGAACTGGAGACCATTATCTTTAGCAAACTAAGGGAAGAACAGAAAACTAAATAGTGCATGTTCTCACTTATAAGTGGGAGCTGAATGATGAGAACACATAGACACATAAAGGGGAACAACACATACTGGGGCTAATAGGAGGGTTGGAAGAAAGACAAGATTGAGAAAACTAGTTAATGAGTACAAAGCTTAATACCTGGGTGTTGAAATAATCTGTACAACAAACACCTATGACACAAGGTTACCTCTGTAACAAACCAGCACACATACCCCTAAGCTTAAAAGTTAAAAAAAAAAGTAAAGAAAAATGTTGAAGAAATTATTCTAAGTCTTACTCTAAACTTCCAGTAATCAAGACAGTGTAAGACAAAATAGATCAAGGGAAATAATAGTGTCCAAACATAGATTCACACATTAACAAATGAAATTAGTTTTTATTATGAGATCAAATCAATTTAATGGAGAAAATAAACAGTCTTCAAAGAATAGTGGTGCTTGAGCAACTGGAAACCTGTATTGTAAAAAAATGACCTTCAGTTCTTACTTCATGCCATACATAAAATTTAATTTGAGATGAAAAATAGACCTAAATGCAAATGTTAGTACTATAAAGCTTGTAGAAGAAAACATTAAAGACAATCTTCATGACCTTGGGGAAGGCAAATGTTTTTAAAAGCAGACATTGAAAGCATTAACCATAGGGAATAAAATAATAAATTGACTTCATAAAATTAAAAGTGTCAGCCTATCAAATGGTACCATTAAAAAATAAATAGGTAAGTCAAGACAGAAAAATATCTAAATTACATATATTTGACAAAATATTTTTATTTGGAATACATAAAGAATTTCTACAACTGAATAATAAAAAGATAATTCAACAATACAGACAAAACACTTTAATAGACATTTCACAAAAGAAGATACCTAAATGGCCAATAAGCAAACCTATCCATTAGGGAGATAGAATTAAAATTACCATGATACACTACTATATACCTACTTGTCAGGCCTCCATGTGCAAGCCTGGACCCAGAAAGTCTGAAGTCCTGCCTGCCTCAGCTGATCACCCCTAACCTCCTGCCTGCCTTCACCATTATCTCTGATTACCCAGCAGAGCTTTCCCAGACATAAGCTTCCCCTTGCCCCACCCTGCCATCTTAACTGTTATTATGATAATGTGAATACTCCTCACCCCAGCCTACCATCTTAACTACTCTTATCCCAACCATCATTGTAATTGAACTTACTGTAATGTATACTCCTTGCCCCTACCCTCACCACTGTAACTGATCTTACTCTGTAACTTTCCACTGCCCACCCCAAACCTATAAAACTAACTCCTATCCCACTGCCCTTTGCTAATGCTCTTTTCGGCCTTAGCCCATCTGCACCCAGGTGAATAAACAGCCATGTTGCTCACACAAAGCCTGTTTAGGGGGGTCTCTTCATTCAAAGCGCACATTTTTAACACTACTAAGATTGCTAAACCATAAAACACAGACAGCATTAAGTGTTGGCAAGGACATGGTGTACTGAAACTGTCACACATTGTTTTAGAGAGTGTAAACATCTATAAATTATTTGTAAATTGTTTGGTATGTTATTAAAAATGTAAATACACATCTACTCAAAGTCCTAGAAACTTCACTTTTATGTATTTTTTTCTGAGATAGAGTGAAAACGTGTTCCACTAAAGCCTTGCATGCCTATGCTAATAGCAGTTTTACTCATAACAGGCAAACTGGAAACAGCCCAGATGGCCATTAACAGAACAATGAATAAACTATCTTATATTCATGCCATGAAGTGATACTCATCATTAAAATGAAGTACTGTTATACTTAACATGGGTCATTCTCAAAAATATTATGCTGAGTGAACAAAGCTAGACAATACAGAATACATCTTTTATCATTTCCTTTCTATAAAGTTTTAACACAGGCAAAATCAATCTATTTTGATGGGAATTATATCATTGGTCACTTTGAGGGAGTAATTCAATGGGCAATGGTATGGTGGAATTTCTGGTGCCACAAAATGTTCTGTCTTAGTAAGAGTCAAGTTAAATATGTGTGTGTGTATCTATCTATCTATCTATCTATCTATCTATCTATCTATCTATCTATCTATCTATCTATCTATCTGTCTGTCTGTCTGTCTGTCTGTCTGTCTGTCTGTCTGTCTGTCTGTCTGTCTGTCTGTCTGTCTATCTAATCTATCTATCTATCTATCTATCTATCTATCTATCTATCTATCTATCTATCTATCTATCTGTCTGTCAAAAGATATACTTGAGACTTACGAATTTCATTCTGTGTAAACTATACCTCAATAAACTTAACACTTTGGGATGAAAGAAGTTAAGGGATAAACCAAAAGAATTTTGGGGCTGAGTGCCTTAATAGTAATATCTAAAAATAATCATATATATTATCATTAACTTAGCCTATTACATTTTAAGTATAATAATGGCACCTACTTATAATTTTTAAATCCACCAATAAATTATCAAATAGTCTTTGGAAGCATTATATATAACACATTACATGTATTCATAATATTTGGCATATAGTATTTATATTCCCAGTCTTAAAATTAAATCAGAGGAAAAAGTAAAAAAAAAAATTTAAAAAAATAGCAGCACAAGAAAAGATATGGTATTACCAAGCATACACAGACTCCTTTATTCATTCAGTACTGACCTAATCTATTATGGTTAAACATATTATCACCTATGGGAGGCTTTATAATAACAACAACAAAAAAAGACATGAAGTAAAAAGTTCTTCCAGATCTAACTTAATTTAGGAGTAAATTCTACACAAAAAATTCTGTATATAATTATTTGCCCAAATTAATTGATGTGATAAATATGTAGAGAAAAAATAAGAATATTCACATCAGTGTTTTTGTTTTGTTTTTATAAATGTACATATTTTTATATACATATATTTATATATGCATGCATATTATATATATATTTATGTACACATATATGTGCATATATATATATATTTGTTCGAAGACTTAAACTAAACTCTCAAGTAGGGGATATCATAGTGAAATTTTTTTTTTCTCTGATCTCAAGAAGCTACCTTCATCAGTCAATCGAAGCAAGATCTCTGAGAAGAGGGTTGTGAGATTAGTGTGTAGGTCCCTAGATTAATGTGTCCATAAAAGATGTATTCAGACTGTCAATACAGATCATTTGTCAAGAGTGTTCAAGGTTATCATTTGGCAACTAACACCACCAAAAAAGGTAAAGTGCAAGAAAAATTATTTGACCTTACTTTGCTGACTTTTTAAAATGGAAACAAATGGTTATCAAACATCAGGATGCTTCAAAAATAACAGACGTGAATGAGATAACAATCTTGAGTAGATGCACAAACAGGAATTCTAATCCCTGCCAATCCCCACAAACACATCACTGTGCATACACTGTGAATTTCATCTTTCTTCTCTTTGACTATCACACTATTATGTTTCATCTGTATTAAAATAAATTAGATAAATTTGCTCTGTTGCCCTTTCTCATTTTCTTGAGTATTTCATTCCTTAAAACAAATGAAAATATGCTGTGATCATAATGCATGACAATATAACTCAGAAAATAGAAACTGATCATTTAAAATGCTTTCATATTTCATTTATGAGAAGGCATTTTTGTACTGTACATGTGTTTCTGTGGTACCTGAATAAATGGTATCTTCCATCAACATTTAATTGTCACCTCTAGGATTCCTAGATTTGGGGAGCTGATAATGAAATATATTTCTTTATATTCTACAAAAGAGACAGAAAAGTTATGCTGCTTCCAGTAACATTTTAAATAAATTTAGTTGATCCACTAACTTATTTTTCTCACCTACAAAGAGAAAGCAAATAATTTTAACCATATGAATAATTGTGTTTAATATTTGTTTTTTAAATGCTCATACACAAACTTTATCAAACTAAATGAAGTAAATAATGAAAGGTTCATTACTGGTATAAAGCAATTTTATAGTACCAACAAAAAAGCAATGAACTACAAGCAAATGCATGAGATGGAAAGTTAGATACTTATGTTCCTTTCTGCATCTCTCTTCTGTGCTTCTCTCCAGTCACCTACTCAAATTTCCTCTCACTGTGGGCAAGTTTCCTTTGCTTTCCCAGTTTACACATGGCACAACATGCCCATCAGAGTCATATCTATGTGGGGACATTTTGGCTTTAAGCCAACGTCGGTAATGACTTGGTTCAGATGTCCTTCCTTGAAGGGCCAATAAAATCCCCTTGTTTCCAGGAGCATGTATACAGAAATAGTTATCAAGGACATCAAGGCAAGGCCTTGTAGGCTTTGTAGGGCCTGCCTTGGTCCCTAATACATTTCTGCACACATTGACAAATCCAAGCAACTCTTATTATCACTTAAGTATGAGCTATTTGGACTGAGGATAACAACCTTGTTCACGAATCACAGCTTATAAGCAACCCTGCAAGTATGTTTTCTGTTCTATGGGTTATTGGGAAGTTTTTAGAAACAGAGAAAAGTTTTGTGTAAAGAGAAATTTCATAAGAGGAAAAAGATGTCACTTTTAAAATCAAGTCATCAACTTTAGGTTAGGACAAGCAATTGCTGATGATAATTCTTGGTAGTATATAGCCTATTTAAATAGTTTTTCATCAGATGTTTTGAACCAAATTCATCATTAGTAACTTTGGAATTTGGTAAAGGCAGATAAGATTATTTTGGACCCTGAATCTATGCTGAAATAAATTGGCTTCATCATTCTAACTGTGACTGTTTACCTGAGGACTGTGTGGCTTACATCGGTAAAAATTCTCAAAGATACTGAAATTAACTGAAGTAATTCCAATATATAATGGGCACATCATCAGCTGCATTCCATTCCCAGTTAAACAAAATGCAGAGATGTTTCCTAATCCTTGTACTGATATATGACCCCGGTACTGATATATGGCATTGTCTTCATAGATTTGCAATAATTTACATAACAGGATGCATTAGTTGGAGACAAATATATTTTATCTATTATATCTACATGCTGAAATTATTTAATTTGCTTACTTGTATGTGTGCTTCTCCAAGGCAATAGCATTTGCTCCTACTCATTTTCCCATTGCATTTCTAGTATGCACCAAATATGAATTATCCAATTCAAGACTGACATGTTTTTGAAGAGAATGCATTTACAGCTCATGGAATAATGCCTTTGGCTACATACACAAAAAGGGATTTTCTAATGAAAGAATATCACTCATATATTTTAAACAAATATTAATACCGGTTTACCCTATCAGGGTCTACAAATGGCTCTCTGAGGCATACGTTTCACATATTTTTATCCTTAAAGAGAGCAAAAGAAAAAAATGACCTAAGCAAACAATGAATATATTACAATTTAATATACATTTCATCAACATTTTCTTTTTCCTGGGTTAAAGAACGTGACCTGTGGAGTGGTGCATATATCAACTTAATACCTGGGAATTTTTATTTTTATTTTTATTTTATTTTATTTTTTTTTTTTTGGGAATTTTTATAATTTGTATTTGATGAACTACATATTGCTTTTGAACTGTTGATGATGAAAAACTTTAAAAAGTATTGAAAGTCAGTTCTTTGAATTATTTTTATGTGTGTTCAGCATTTAGAATAGAGTAGTTGACATTTAATAGTTATTTCTTAATTTATTGAATGAGTGAAGGCAAAGGGAAATTAAAAGGACATTTACTTTACAGAATTGTTTTCAATTTCTGCATCACAAATACATTAGACATAGCTGTATTGAAAAAAGCAGCCTCTGAGCACTCAAAATGCCCTATTATAAACCTCCTTTATCTAAGTGCTGCATATATTCTGTTCCTCATTCTTCTTACTCAAATTAAGGATAGGTGTTATTCATTTTTTAATTTCTATTTACACCTTTCAAAATTGTGATTAATGTGGACCTAAATTTTATCCCACAAACAATCACCTGTCTCTACCTCTTTGAGACTCACAGATCCTCTAAATTAAATTGGGAAAAGGGTAGAAATTCAAAGAAGTAACCACCTCCTATGACTTCTCCACATTGTTGGTTCTGTGTTTGGCTGTTTTTATTCTGCTAAGAAAATTTTTGCAAATCTGTCTTTTGTCTTTACCAAGAATTGTACTTGTTCTCTTGGGCTTCCCTGAAATGGCATAAACTTTAAACAGAGATTGTAGGTTGAATAACACCAGTCAAAGCTGTTATTAATTCCAAGATATTCAGTTCTTTCAATCATACTTAAAATAAACTAGATGCCTTAAAAATGTGTTGTTAAAACATATTTGGTTTAGTATTACCAAAGGCATAATGGAACATTTAAAAAAAATATATTTGAGACAACGAAGTAGAAAAAATATAAACTAAGTTCTTGTTTATTAGAAATAAACATTTAAAAAACAGAAGTTTAATCTTAATTATATTCTATTTTGAGCATAAATTAGTTATGTTTATTATTGTTTTATTTTTCATATTTTTTGTCTCTGAATTAGCATGCAGTTTACAGTCATTTTCAGCTAAGTGGATTTGTGAAATAGCTGACATTTTCTGAACAAGAAATGCATCATAAAATTTGCATGGTGTATATTAAAAACCTGGAAGAAAATTCTAGGGAAATTTCAGATCATAATTTTAGGAGATGCTGCTCCACCAATGCCTTTGCTGGAGCAAACACATGACCATACTCCAGGAAAACATGGAGGCCAACAATTCATAATGGAAAATTATTCAGAAGAGTTGGACTTTGGTGAGAAGTTCTAAAAAAAAAAAAAAAAAGCTTAAATTTATCTTGCGTATATTTTGCAAAAAAGACTTGATTTCATATTTCTACACTTACAGCTTCTTATATTTATGTCCAAAGTAACCACCATACTTAGTACAGTAGCCTGCTATGTGCCAGGTGCTTTAATATAGTTCTATTTTCATTATAATAATATAATTTAGATATCATTAGACACATTTAGATATCATTAGACACATTAGATATCTAGCTTAGAGATTATAAATAAATTGCCAAAGCTAATAGTTAGTGAATAGTGGTCCTGGAATGTAGTGCTCAGTTTTTTGAAGCTCCATTGTTTATATTATGCTGTCTTTCACATACTAAAATTATTACAGGAGGAACTGACCATTCATTAATCTTCTAGTAATTATTAATTCCTTGGCAGCTTCCTCAAATTTAATCAGACAAATGTCTACTAAGCAACTATTGTGTTCATTTCTTAAGCAATTAATGATTTTTTAAATTGAGCAGCTACTATCTGGCAGACATAATTCTAAATGCTAGGTATACATCAATAAACAAAACAGAACACAAGTAATGCTCTTATGGAGCTGACATTCTAGTAAGTAAGGGTCAAAGTATGAACAAAACATACTTGGATAAAGACAGAGTCTATGCATAAAAATAAAATAAGGAAGAGGAATAGGCAATCTGAGCTGGGGAGGGTCTTGCAATATTACACATGGTAACCAAGTAGGGTCTCATAGAGAATGTGGCATTTGAATAAAGACTTAATGGAAGCAACAGAGAAACTGTTAGAATTCTATCTGTGGAAAAGATAGGCAAGCATCAAGAGTAATTTTAAAATTTAAGTAGCTGACACATTTGAAGAACAAGATTGCAGTCTGGCTAGAGCAGAGTGAGTTAAAACTAGTTATACTGAATGAGGTTGGAACAGTAATAGAAGGAAGGGGGTATTGGTTATGTCCTTAAGAACTTTCTTGGCTATGACTCTGGATAACATTAAAAACTATTGGAAATTTTTAAATAGATGTGTATCATGGGTTGACTTAGATTTTTAAAAATATGACAGTGGCTGCTACTGTGTTGAGAACAGATTGAGAAGAGCAAAGATAAAATTAGGAAGACAAAGTAGAAGATTATTGGCAACAAACCAGGTGAGGGATTGATAGTAGGCTTGGAGAAGTGACAGCAGGTGAAGATAATAATATGTAATTGGATTCTGGATATACTTTGAAGCTAGAGCCTAAATTATTTGCTAGTGGATTGAATATGGGATGTGAGCAACATAGAGCAGTAAAAAAATCACCCTTAAATTTTTGGATTGGAGAAGTGGAAAGTTGTAGAAGATATTTACTGAGATAAAGGCAACTGCAAGAGTAGCAAATTTGGGGACAGGGTAATCAGGAGCTTAGATTTCAGCATGTTAAGTATCTATTCAATATTCAATAGAGACATAAAGTGGTCAGTAGGGAAAAAGACTGAATTTCATGGAAAGAATGTAGGTAGAGATATAATTTTGGAAGTCATCAGATAGCTTGTAAAGGCATAATACTAGAGGAGACTTTCAAGGAAGCAATTTGCAGTGAGACCAGAAGACACTCGATATTTAATGGTTAAGGAGAAGAAGTAGGAATATGCAAAGGAGACTACAAAGGAAAAGCTAGAGAAATGTCCAATGAATATGGTATTGTTGGAGTCAGCTGACAGTTGTGGCTCCAAGTAGAAGAGAATGAACTATGATATATGCAGCTGTTAAGTTAGAGGAAGATTTAGAATTGAATCTGGAATTTAGCAATGTAGAAATTGTCAATGTTGATAAGAGAAGCTGGCGGAATGGTAGGGGTCAAAACCTGATGAAAGGTGGTCCAATGGAGAACAGGAGATGATCTGGACATAGTATGTACTGAAAACTCTAAGAAATTTTGTAGAGAATGAGGTAGTGGCTGGAAGAAAAAATGGGATAATGAGATGGTCAGAAATTTTGTTATGCTTAGAATGTATAAAGTGCAGGTCTATGCTCAGTGAATATAGGTCTTTATTTTTTAATTTTTAAATTTCTTATTAAAAAATGGATATATAGGCAGAATGTGCAGGTTTGTTACATAGGTAAACATGTGCCATGATGGTTTGCTGCACCTATTGACCTGTCCGCTACGTTCCCTCCTTTTGCTCCCATCCCCACCAGGCCCTGGTGTGTGTTTTTCTCCTCTCTGTGTCCATGTGTTCTTATTGTTCAACTTCCACTTATGAGTCAGAACATGTGGTATTTGGTTTTCTGTTCCTGTGTTAGTTTGCTGAGGATGATGGCTTCCAGCTTTCATCCATGTCCCTGCAAAGGATATGATCTCATTCATTTTTATGGCTGCATAGTGTGTAAGTACCACATTTTCTTTATCCAGTCTATCATTGATGGGCATTTGGGTTGGTTCCATGTGTTTGCTATTGTAAACAGTGCTGCAATAAACATACATGTGCATGTGTCTTTATAGTGCAATGATTTATATTCCTTTGGGTTTATACTCAGTAATGGGATTGCTGAGTGAAATGGTATTTCTAGATCTAGATTATTGAGGAATCGCCATACTATTTTCCACCATATTTGAACTAATTTACATTCCCACAAGCAGTGTAAAAGTGTTCCTATTTCTGCAAAGCCTTGATAGCATCCATTGTTTCTTGACTTTTTAATAATCACCATTCTGACTGGCATGAGATAGTATTTTATTGTGGTTTTGATTTGCATTTATCTGAAGATCAGTGATGTTGAGCTTTTTTCATATGTTTTCTGGACATGTAAATGTCTTCTTTTGAGAAGTATCTGTTCATATCCTTTGCCTACTTTTTGATGGGGTTGTTTAGTTTTTTTGTAAATTTGTTTAAGTTCCTTGCAAATTCTGCATATTAGACCTTTGTCAGATGGGTAGACTATAAATTTATTTTTGCCCATTGTGTAGGTTGCCTATTCACTCTGAAGATAGTTTCTTCTAGTGTATTAAAGCTGTTTAGTTTAATTAAATCCCATTTGTCAATTTTGGCTATTGTTGCAATTGCATTTGGTGTTTTTGTCATGAAATCTTTGCCCATGCCTATGTCCTCAATAGTATTGCCTAGGTTTTCCTCTAGGGATTTTATGGTTGGGGTTTTACATTTAAGTTTTTAATCCACCTTGAGATAATTTCTGTATAAGGTGTAAGGAAGGGGTCCAGTTTCTGTTTCCTGCATATGGCTAACCAGTTTTCCCAGCACCCATGTATGGAATAGGAGATCCTTTGCTTGTTTTGTCAGGTTTGTTGAAGATCAGATATTGTAGATGTGTGGTATTATTTCTGAGGTCTCTGATCTGTTCCATTTGTCTATGTGTCTGTTTTGGTACCAGTACCATGCTGTTTTGATTATTGCAGCCTTGTAATATAGTTCAAAGTCAGATAGCATGATGCCTCCAGCTTAGTTCTTTTTCCTTAGAATTTTCTTGGCTATACAGGGTCTTCTTTGATTCCATTTAAATTTAAAGTTGATTCCATTTAAATTCCATAAATTCTTGGCTATACAAAGTCTTCTTTGATTCCATTTAAATTCCATAAATTTAAAGTTGTTTTTTCTAATTCTGTAAAGAATGTCAATGGTAGTTTTATGGGAATAGCATTGAATCTATAAATTACTTTGGGCCGTTATGTCCATTTTCACAATATTGATTTTTCTTATTCACAAGCATGGAATGTTTTTCAATTTTTGTGTATTCTCTTTTAATTCCTTGAGCAGTGGTTTGTTGTTCTCCTGGAAGAGGTCCTTCACATCCCTTATTAGCTGTATTACTAGGTATTTTATTCTTTTTGCAGTGATTGTGAATAGGAGTTCATTCATGATTTGGCTCTCTGCTTGTCTTTTGTTGGTGTAAAGAAATATTTGTGATTTTTGCACATTGATTTTGTATCCTGAGACTTTGCTGAAGGTATTTATCAGTTTAAGGAGTTTTTAGGCTGAGATGATGTGGTTTTCTAAATATAAATTCATGGTATCTGCAAACATAGACAATGTGATTTCCTCTCTTCCTATCTGAACATACTTTATTTCTTTTTCTTGCCTGATTGCCCTGGTCAGAACTTCCAATACTATGTTAACTCGGAGTGGTGAGAGAAGGCATCCTTGTTTTATACTGGTTTTCAAAGGGAATGCTTTCAGCTTTTGCCAATTCAATATAATATTGGCTTTGGGTTTGTCATAAATAGCTCTGATTATTTTGAGATACATTCCATCAATACCTAGTTTATTCAGGATTTTTAACATGAAGGGATGTTGAATTTTATCAAAGGCCTTTCTACATCTATTGAAATAATCATATGGTTTATGTCTTTGGTTCTGTGTATATGATGGATTACATTTATTAATTTGCATACATTGAACCAGCCTTGCATCCCAGGGATGAAGCTAAATGATCATGGTGGATAAGATTTTTGATGTTCTGCTGGATTTGCTTTGCCAGTATTTTATTGAGAATTTTCACATCAATGTTCATCAGGGATATTGGCCTGAAGTTTTCTTTTTTTGTTGTGTCTGCCAAGTTTTGGCATCAGGATGATGCTGGCTTCATAAAATGAGTTAGGGAAGAGCCCCATCTTTCAATTGTTTGGAATAGTTTCAGAAGAAATGGTACCAGCTCCTCTTTGTTCTTCTGATAGAATTTGGCTGTGAATATGTTTGGTCCTTGGCTTTTTTTAGTTAGCAGGCTATTAATTACTCCCTCAATTTCAGAACTTGTTATTGATCTATTCAGGAATTGGACTTCTTCCTGGTATAGTCTTGGGAGGGTGTATGTGTCCAGGAATTTATCAATTTCTTCTAGATGTTCTAGTTTATTTCTGTAGAGGTGTTTATAGTATTCTCTGACAGTATTTGCATTTCTGTGGGATCACTGGTCATATCCCATTTATAATATTCTGTTATGTCTATTTTATTTTCCTCTCATTTCTTCTTTATTAGCCTAGCTAGTGATCTATCTATTTTTGTTAATTTTTCTTAAAATCCAGGCTTTGGATTCATTGATTTTTTTGGAGGGGGTTTTGTGCCTCAATTTCCTTCAGTTTAGCTCTGATTTTGGTTATTTCTTGTCTTTTGCTAGATTTTGAATTAATTTGCTCTTGCATCTCTATCTCTTTAAAATCTGATATTAGGGTGTAAATTTGAGATCATTCTAGCTTCCTGATGTGAGCATTTAGTGCTATAAATTTCCCTCTTAACACTGCTTTAGCTGTGTCCCAGAGATTCTGGTACCTTGGTCTCTTTGTTCTCATTGGTTTGAAAGAACTTCTTGAATTCTGCCTTAATTTCATTATTTACCCAGGAGTTATTCAGGGGCAGGCTGTTCAATTTCCATGTAATTGTGTCATTTTGAGTGAGTTACTTAATCTTGAGTTCTAATTTGATTGCACTGTGATCTGAGAGACTGTTTTATATGATTTCGGTTCTTTTGTATTTGCTGAGGAATACTTTACCTCCCATTATGTGGTCAATTTTAGAATAAGTACCACACAGCACTGAGAAGAATGTTTATTCTACTGATTTGGGGTGAAGAGTTCTATAGATGTCTATTGATCAAGAGATATGTGCAAGGCCTGAGTATCCTTGTTAATATCCTGTCTCGTTGATCTGTCTAATATTGACAGTGGGATGTTAAAGTGTCCCACTATTATTGTGTGGGATTCTAAGTCTCTTTAGGTCTCTAAGAACTTGTTTTATAAATCTGGGTGCTCCCGTATTGGGGGCATATATATTTACAATAGTTAGCTCTTCTTGTTCAATTGTTCCTTTTACTATTATTTAATATGCTTTTTGTCTTTTTTAAATCTTTGTTGGTTTAAAGTCTGCTTTTTTCAGAGACTAGGAATGCAACCCTGCTTATTTTTTTGCTTTCCATTTGCTTGGTAAATTTTGCTCCATTTCTTTATTGACAACTATGTGTGTCTTTGCACATGAGATGGGTCTCCTGAATACAGCACACCAATGGGTCTTGATCCTTTAAGCAATTTGGCAGTCTGTATCTTTTAATTGAGGCATTTAGCTCATTCACACTTTAGGTTAGTATTGTTATGTGTGAACTGGATCCTGTTATCATGATTCTATTTGGTTATTTTGCACACTACTTGATGCAGTTTCTTCACACTGTCCTTGGTCTTCATAATTTTGGTGTGTTTTTAAAGTGGCTGATACTGGTTTTTAGTTTCCATATTTAGTGCCTCTTTTAGGAGCTCTTGCAAGGCGGGCCTGGTGGTAACAACATCCCTCAGTATTTGATTGTCTGGAAAATATTTTTTTTCTCTGTCACTTGTGAGGCTTAGTTTGGCCAGATAGGAAATTCTGGGCTGAAAATTCTTTTATTTAAGAATGTTCAATATTGGCCCCCAGTCTATTCTGGCTTATAGAGCTTCTGCTGAGAAGTCCACTGTTAGTCTGATGGGCTTCCCTCTGTAGGTGACCTAGCCTTTCTCCCTGGCTGCCTTTAACATTTTTTCTTTCATTTTGACCTTGGAGAATCTGATCCTTGTGTGTCTTGGGATTGATCATCTTGTGGAGTATCTTAGTGGTGTTCTCTGTGTTTCTTGAATTTGAATGTTGGCCTGTCTTGCTAGGTTGGGGAAGTTCTTCTGGATAATACCCTGAAGCATGTTTTCCAGCTTGCTTCCATTCTCCCTGGCTCCTTCAGGTACTCTAATAAATTGTAGGTTCAGTCTTTTTATGAAGTCCCATTTTTTTTGCTCATTTCCTTTTCATTCCATTTTCTCTAGTTTTGTCTGCATGCCTTATTTCAGCTGGTGGTCTTCAAACTCTGATATCCTTTCTTCCACTTGGTCACTTTGGCTATTGATACTTGTGTATGCTCCACAAAGTTTTCATGCTATGTTTTTCAGCTCCATCAGGCCATTTATGTTCCTCTCTAAGCTGGTTGTTCTAGTTAGCAGCTCCTCTAACCTTTTATCACAGTTCTCAGCTTCTTTGCATTGGGTTAGAACATGCTCCTTTAGCTCAGCGTGCTTTTTTATTACCCATCTTCTGAAGCTTACTTCTGTCATTTCGTCCATCTCATCCTCTGTCCAGTTCTGCACCCTTACTGGAGAGATGTTGTGATCATTTGGAGGAGAAGAGGCACTCTGGCCTTTTGAGTTTTCAGTGTTTTTTTTTTGTTGTTGATTCTTTCTGATCTTAATGAATTTGTCTAGTTTCAATCTTTAAGGCTGTTGATGCTAGGATGGGGTTTTGTGGGGGATTTTGTTGTTGTTGTTGATGCTATCACTGCTTTCTGTTTGTTTTCCTTTCAATGGTCAGATCTCTCTTCTGTGGGGCTGCTGTGGTTTGCTGGGGGTTCACTTCAGGCCCTATTTATCCGGTTTACTCCTGTGTCTGGAGATGTCACTCAAGGAGGCTGGAGAACAGCAAAGTTGGGTGCCTTTTCCTTCTTCTGGGATCTCTGACCTTGAAGGGCACCAACCTGATGCCAGTAAGGTTGTCCCTGTATACGGTGTCTGACAACCCGTTAGAGGGTCTCACTCAGTTGGGTGGCACATGGAGAAGGTGTGCTTCACTGGGATTAAAGCCACTTTTCTGGGCTACTCAGATTCCTCAGAAGTACCAGGAGGAAAGGCTAAGTCTGCTCATCCACAGAGACTGTGGCCACCCGTCCCACTAGAGGTTCAGGCCCAGGGAGATCTGGGTTCTTTCCCTGAGCCTCTGGCTGGAGTTACTGGAGTTCCTGCAGGGAAGCCCTACCCAATGAGAAAGAATGAGTTACTGGAGCTCCTGCAGGGAAGCCCTGCCCAATGAGGAAGGGTGAGTCAGTGTCAGCCCTGGAGAGGTACTCTGGCTGCAGTCTGCCACAGCCAGTGTGTTGGTCTGTGGAGGACACATCTTGAGACCAAGATGTCCAGCCTCCCTGGCTTCAGCAGGGGATAAGTGCAGCCTGGAGCCATAGATGTAGATGCCGTCTTTCCCTCCGCCAGCAAGCTTAGCATGTTAGGTAGTTGTGAGTCCCAGGGCTGGCTGCTGCCCCTCTGGCAAGGAACTCAAATGGCTGACAGCAGGCAGCCACAGCTGTGGGGCTGGCTGCCCTCCCCATGAGAACTCAGTAGGCTTAAGCAGATTCCAGCTGAGAGGCTGCTGAGAATCCACATGGATCAAAGATTGGGACGCTAGGCCCTGGTGGCATGGTTTCAAGAGTGGGATCTTCTGCTTTGTGGGTTGCACAATTCCATGGAAAAAGCATGGTTTCCCTGGCTGGGTAGCACGCTCACTCACTGCCTCCCTGGCTGTGGGGAGAAGACTCCCCTGCCCCGTGTGGCTGTCAGGTGGGTCATTACACCACACTGTACTTTTTTCCTCTCCAAGGATCATGCCAGCCTCTTAGTCCTGATGAGAGAACCTGGATACTTTGGTTGCTGATGAAGGATTCACATGCTTATTATGGTTCTTTTCAATGGGAGTCTCCGAATGCCGCTGTTTCTAGTTGGCTATCTTAGCCCTTCCCCCTCAACCATAGGTATTTAATACCTAATTAAGGACCAGAATAAAATCATTATCTCCTTAGGTAAACAATAACATAGTCTATTTAAAACTAAATAAAAATATTCAGTAGTCTGTGCCCAGAGTCAATGGAACAATTGCTATGGGAAGTTGGATAAGGGTGGCTCAGGTCAGTTCCAAAGACTTCATGGAAGAAGTACAGCAGCAACTGAGCAATGGCATCACAACCTGCCTGAGCACATGGAAGAAAATAGCTGTACTGCTAGGTTTGTTCAAAAATTGTTATAAGACATTGAAATTAGTATCTCCTGTTTTGACAAATTCTAAAAGACAGCAATCATTTCTCTTGCTCTCAACATTTTCTGTAATTTGTCCAATGTGATCCACCTGAGGCTCAGCATATGTCATTCCACCAAACAGATTGCAGACGTGGTGGCCACAGGCACTGGGCATTGATGCACCAAGTCAGTTCCACACGAGAAGATGCCAGCTCTCTTCCCAATAAGCCAGTCCTGGAATCAGAGACTGAAACTAGAGTTTGAAGTTAATCTTGGAGTCATTAAACCTTCTACTTACACTGATGGGAGGTAAAGGATTTCTATCAAACCAATTTTACAGACATTTTATTAAATCATTTGAGCAGTTTAAGAAGTATGTTCTTCATTTCCCAATTTCTACTCTAATGGAAAAGCTGCCTTCAAAAGACTGACAAAGGAAATCAACCCCTTGTCACAAGACATGTCACCAATTGAAAATATACTGCTGCTGAGGTTTGCTGGCTGTTGGCATAGTTTATTGTGGAATAAACTGAGATTAAGATACAAATTTCACATATGACAATAATAAAGATTACAAGTTGGCCTTTGCATGGATAGAATAAGTGTGTGTCTGGTTTGTATGATGTGAATTGTACTTGTTGACTTGTTTTCCAAAATCCTAATTACCCCTTCCCCAATGGTATTGTCTGAAAGCCTGAAATAATCATCATGCACATTGTTCTTTAATAGGTCCATAATTTACTTGATCATATCTTACTGTGCATGGCATATCTTTGCTATAATTGGGCATGAACAGACTAACTACATTGGCATGAAAATCACAAAGGACTCAAAGTCAGTGGCATTTATTCAGCAGTGTGTGATCCACATATAAGACAAGAATTTGTAGGGTGGAGTCAGTGCTCTTAGTAATGCAGTTGGAAGAAGCACTTATATAAAAATAGTATACAACACAGAAGTATGTAAGGTGATGAGTATTTGCATATATATTTCTATAATCCATGAGTTTACTCAACAGGAACCACCAGTGGAAACAACTCGAATGATCTCAGTTGGCAAACTGGTGATGAGAGATCAAATTAATTATAAGGGGACCAACTACTGGAGAGATAGCTTCCTTTATGCAAACTATGTATGAAGATGAATGTTTAGAATAGTGATATTTGCATTAGGAATGACTTTTGTTACCTAACTTCTTTGCAATATTTATTTTTTATAAAAACGATAGCAGAGCAAAACAAACAAGAATTTAAGGAACTTTCTGAAGGAAAGGAAGGACAAAATTCCTTTATTGTACCTCAATACCCAGGTTGAATTACCTCTTTTGAATAAAGACCTTTTGAAGCTATTTTCATTATTCTAGTCTTTCTGGGGCAGCTGTCAAATACTTGTTCAGGTTATTTCAGCTCTCACAAAGCCTGAATTGCTATGCCACAGATACCTTCTAGAATAGAATGCCTGTGGTCATCTGCAAAGTAGGCTTTCATAGCCTTTTGGGCATTCACATGAGACAAATAAAACAGCCTGGGCATTTGAATTCTCAGTGGGACTTACTGTTCCTTTTCATTACTGATTAGAGAGATACTGAAAATAATGCCATTACTTAAAATTAAGATGGCTAATTTCTGGTTATAGTCGTGATGTAATTACTTCCCTTCAGAAAACAATGAATTTGGTATTATTAGCCTCATTTTATGAAAGGAAAAACTGTAGCTGAGTGATTAAGAACTATTTCTGATGCCTGGAGAAGGAACTGACTTCAAATTAACAATTCTTGATTTTGCTTAGGTTTCAGTATTTAATGAACAAGAAAAATGAAACAACTATTAAAGAATGTTAGCTGTATTCCTAGGCATTTTATTCTCTTTGTAAAAATTGTGAATGGGAGTTCACTCATGATTTGGCTCTCTGTTTGTCTGTTATTGGTGTATAGGAATGCTTGTGATATTTGCACATTGATTTTGCATCCTGAGGCTTTGCTGAAGTTGCTTATCAGTTAAGGAGATTTTAGGCTGAGATCATGGGGTCTTCTAAATATACAATCAATCATGTCATCTGCAAATAGAGACAATTTGACTTCCTCTTTTCCTAACTGAATACCCTTTATTTCTTTTTCTTGCCTGATTGCCCTGGCCAGAACTTCCAATACAATGTTGAATAGGAGTGGTGAGAGAGGGCATCCTTGTCTAGTGCCAGTTTTCAAACTGAATGCTTCCAGTTTTTGTCCATTCAGTATGATATTCGCTATGTGTTTGTCATAAATAGCTTTTATATTTTGAGATACGTTCCAACAATACCTAGTTTATTGAGAGTTTTTAGCATAAAGAGCTGTTGAATTTTGTCGAAGGCCTTCTCTGTATCTATTGAGATAATCATGTGGTTTTTTTCTTTGGTTCTGTTTCTGTGATGGATTGAGTTTACAGATTAGCATATGCTGAATCAACCTTGCATCCCAGGGACGAAGCTGACTTGATCATGGTGGATAAGCTTTTTGATGTGCTGTTGGATTCAGTTTGCCAGTATTTTGTTGAGGATTTTTGCTTCCATGTTGATCATGGATATTGGACTGAAATTTTCTTTTTTGGTTGTGTCTGCCAGGTTTTGGTATCCCATCTGGACCTGGACTTTTTTTGGTTGGTAGGCTATTAATTGCTTTTTCAACTTAAGACCTTTTTATTGGTCTATTCAGAGATTCAATTTCTTCCTGGTTTAGTCGTAGGAGGGTGTAATTGTCCAGGAATTTATCTATTTCTTCTAGATTTACTGTTTTATTTGCATAGAGGTGTTTGTAGTAATCTCTGATCGTAGTTTGTATTTCTGTGGAATCAATGGTGATATCCCCTTCATCATTTTTTATTGCATCTATTCTATTCTTCTGTCTTTTTTATTAGTCTGACTAGTGGTCTATCTACTTTGTTGATCTTTTCAAAAATCCACCTCCTGGATTATTGATTTTTTGAAGGGTTTTTTTTTTTTTGTATCTCTATCTCCTTCAATTCTGCTCTGAGCTTATTTATTTTTTGTCTTCTGCTAGGTTTTGAATTTATTCGACCTTAGTCCTCTAGTTCTTTTATTCATGATGATAGGGTGTTGATTTTAGATCTTTCCTCACTTCTCATGTGGGCATTTATTGTTATAAATTTCCCTGTAGACATTGCTTTAAATGTGTCCCAGAGATTCCGGT
Source organism: Aotus nancymaae (assembly GCF_030222135.1). Lineage (NCBI taxonomy): Eukaryota > Metazoa > Chordata > Mammalia > Primates > Aotidae > Aotus > Aotus nancymaae. The sequence continues at coordinate 82,549,856 of NW_026988442.1, forward strand.
ATGTTTTGACTTCATTCTCATTGGTTTCTAAAACATCTCTATTTCTGCCTTCATTTCATTATTTATACAGTAGTCATTCAGGAGCAGGTTGTGCAGTTTCCATGTAGTTGTGTGGTTTTGAGTGAGTTTCTTAATCTTCAGTTCTAATTTGATTGCACTGTGGTCTGAGAGACTGTTTGTTATGATTTCTGTTCTTTTGCATTTGCTGAGGAGTGAGTTACTCCCAATTATGTGGTCAGTTTAGAGTAGATGTGATGTGGTGCTGAGAAGAATGTATATTCTGTGGATTTGGGGTGGAGAGTTCTGTATATGTTTATTAGGTCCTCTTGGTCCAGATCTGAGTTCAAGTCCTGGATATCCTTGTTAATTTTCTGTCTCATTGATCTGTCTAATATTGACATTGGAGTGTTAAAATCTCCCACTATTATTGTGTGGGAATCTAAGTCTCTTTGTAGGTCATTAAGAACTTGCTTTATGTACTTGGGTGCTCCTGTATTCGGTGTATACATATTTAGGGTAGTTACCTCTTTTTGTTGCATTGATCCCTTTACCATTATGTAATACCCTTCTTTGTCTCTTTTGATCTTTGTTGGTTTAAAGTCTGTTTTATCAGAGACCAGGATTGAAACCCCTGCTTTTTTTTTGCTCTCCATTTGCATGGTGAACCTTCTTCCATCTCTTTATTTTGAGCCCATGTGTGTCTTTGCACGTGTGATGGGTCTACTAAAAACAGCACACCAATGGGTCTTGACTCTTTATCCAATTTGCCAGTCTGTGTCTTTTCATTGGGACATTTAGCCCATTTACATTTAAGGTTAATATTGTTATGTATGATTTGATCCTGCCATTTAGATGCTAGCTGGTTGTTTTGCCCATTAGTTGATATAGTTTCTTCATGGTGTTGATGCTCTTCACAATTTGGTATGTTTTTGCAGTAGCTGATACTGGTTGTTCCTTTCCATGTTTAGTGCTTACTTCAGAAGCTCTTGTAAGGCAGGCCTGGTGGTGATGAACTCTCTCAGCAGTTGCTTGTTTGTAAAGGATTTTACTTCTCCTTCACTTATGAAGCTTAGTTTGGCTGGATATGAAATTCTGGGTTGAAAGGCCTTTTGTATAAGAGTGCTGAATATTGGCCCCCACTCTATTCTGTCTTGTAGAGTTTCTGCTGAGAGATCCACTGTGAGTCTGATGAATTTCCCTTTGGAGGTACCCCACCTTTCTCTCTGGCTGCCCTTACCATCTTTTCCTTCATTTCAACCTGGTGAATCTGACGATTATGTGTCTTGGTGTTGCTCTTCTCAAGAAATATCTTTGTAGTGTTCTCTAACAAGGGATGTGAAGGACCTCTTCAAGGAGAACTACAAACCACTGCTCAAGGAAATAAGAGAGGACACAAAGAGATGGAAAAATATTCCATGCTCATAGTTAGGAAGAATCAATATCATGAAAATGGCCATTCTGCCAAAAGTAATTAGTAGATTCAATGCTATCCCCATCAAGCCACCATTGACTTTCCCCACAGAATTGGGAAAAAACACCTTAAACTTCATATGAAACCAAAAGAGAACCTGCATAGCCAAGACAATCTGAAGCGAAAAAAAAAACAAAAAAACAAAGCTGGAGGCATGATGCTACTTGACTTCAAACTATACTACAAGGCTACAGTAATCAAAACAGCATGGTACTGGTACCAAAACAGATATCTAGATCAATGAACAGAGCAGAGGCCTCAGAAACAACATCACACATCTACAACCATCTGATCTTTGACAAACCTGAAAAAAACAAGCAATGGGGAAAGGATTCCCTGTTTAATAAATGGTGTTAGGAAAACTGGCTAGCCATGTGTAGAAAGCTGAAACTGGATCCCTTCGTTACATCTTATACAAAAATCAACTCTAAATGGATTAAAGAGTTAAACATGAGACCTAACACCATAGAAACTCTAGAAGAAAACCTAGGCAATACCATTCAGGACATAAGCATGGGCAAGTTCTTCATGACTAAAACACCAAAAGAAATAGCACAAAAGCAAAAATAGACAAATGGGATCTATTTAAACTTAAGGGTTTCTGCACAGCAAAGAAACTATCATTAGAGTGAACAAGCAACCAACAGAATGGGAAAACATTTTTGCAATCTACCCATCTGACAAAGGACAAATAACCAGAATCTAGAAAGAACTTAAACAAATCTACAAGAAAAAAACAATCCCATCAAAAAGTGGATGAAGGATATGAATAGACACTTTTCAAAAGAAGACATTTATGCAGCCAACAAACATATGAAAGAAAGCTCATCATCACTGGTCGTTAGAGAAATGCAAATCACAACCACAATGAGATATCATCTCATGCCAGTTAGAACGGCAATCATTAAAAAATCAAGAGACAACAGATGCTGGAGAGGATGTGGAGAAATAGGAACACTTTTACACTATTGATGTGAGTGTAAATTAGTTCAACCATTGTGGAAGACAGTGTGGCAATACCTTAAGGATTTAGAACTAGAAATACCCTTTGATCGAGCAATCCCATTACTGGGTATATACCCAAAGGATTATAAAACATTCAATTACAAACACACATGCACACGTATGTTTATTGTGGCACTGTTTACAATAACAAAGACTTGGAACCAACCCAAATGCCCATCAAATATAGACTGGATAAAGAAAATGTTGCACATATACACCATTGAATACTATGCAGCCATTAAAAAAGGATGAGTTCATGTCCTTTGCAGGGACATGGATGAATCTGGAAACCATCATTCTCAGCAAACTAACACAAGAACAGAAAATTGGACACTGCATGTTCTCATTCATACGTGAGTGTTGAACAATAAGAACACATGAACATAGTGAGGGGAACATCACACACTGGGGCCTGTTGGGTGTTGGGGGGTTAGGGGTGGGATAACAGGGGTGGGGGAACTCGTTGGGGACAACATTAGGATAAATACCTAATGTAGATGACGAGGGTAAGGATATAGCAAACCACCAAGGCACATACATACCTCTGTAACAAACCTGTGTATTCTGCACACTTACCCCAGAACTTAAAGTATAATAAAAAAAAAGACATCCAAAGAAAATAATAAAAATTTTAAAAAATAATGTTATTAAAAAATGTTTGGTACCTTGGGGACCTTTGGTACCCCTTATGTCTCATGTGATCAATGCCCTGCAAACTTTTTGTTTTTTGTAATGCTGAAAGATTCAGAGAATTATCTACAGTGAGGCAACCTCATGGCTGTCACAACATTTAAGTAATATTTATGGCTTATTTTTTAAATGGAGGTTCTTTTGTCAAGGTTATGTCAAAGAAGAAAATAAATATATGGACGTTGCCTGTAAACAACAAATTATTACTCTCTAGTATCTTTTCTTGTCATATAATTCACATGGAGAAAACACTCTTCTCTTTTTCACTTCTAAATCTTGGAGCTTGTTTTACTAACATTCCTCTTACACACACACACAAAGTGGTAAGGGTTTCACTTGATATCCTTAAAAAATTAAGGAAGTATGGTTTCTGAATACTAAGCATATATAATCTGAACAGCACTGTAATCTAAGCTACAGTGTGATGAAAAACAGAGACAGAGCGATAGAGAAAGCTAGAGAAATGAGAGAAAGAAGAAGGAAAGAAAGAAAAAAAACAGAAAACAGAGAAAAGGAGAAAAAAAGAATATTAAGTAAGAGAAAGGAAATGGGTAAGTATCATCAAGTTCTCAAGAAGAGAAAAGGCCAAAGCCCGACAGATTTAACCTATAAAGATAAGAACCACTTTCAGTTGCGAACTGAAATTTTATTATTTAAACAATGGGGAAAGAAAACAGAAAAAAAGTACTCCCTGTGGTCCTTGTCCTACACATCAAAAAAGATTCTCTGACACAAAAGGTTACTGCCACATGAATTGTAGAATACCCCCATTAATTGTGGAGCCAAATCTAGACAGTGGCTAAGTGGTTCTAATTGTGCAGCTCTATTCTAAGGGGAATGAAGCAGAGAGAACCAAAACAATCTCATGATATTCCCCAAGGGAAGATAAGAGCAAGTGGGACATGCCCTTTGCAGTTCCTCGCAGGCCACCCATCCTCTCGTGTCCATGGAGTATCACAAAATATGCTGCTTGGACTCACAGAAGCTGTGGTTCCACTCTTAGTCTATGTTGGGACATAGGCGAAGTTTCTAGGATGCCATGGCAGGGCCATTTGTTCCTTGACAACAATTGGGCTTGTGATAATACTGACTTTAGTTGATTGTGAGTTTATAAAGTGAAAATGAGCACCTATTACTTCCCTTGCATTTATCAGATTTCATTCATTTAATACTTATTGAACAACGTATTGAGCACATACTTTGGGCCAGGCACTGTGCTTCACATTGGCAAAATAAAGATAAGCAAGACAGAAAAGTGATGTGGAAGAAGGTCTGAAACTGTCTACTAGTGCCATGACACGATTTAATACTGGAAGCAAAGGGCCACAAAGCAAGTAAAATCCTTCATAGAGAAAGAGTGCATGATCAAGTCAATGTAGATTGTTTGAATCTTGAAAGATGCAATATTATTCTCTTGTTTGAAAAACTGAACTTGGAAAAAATGTCAGACAAGGTTTACAAGTGCAAAAAAGATACACTGGCATACATCAAATATCTTTAAGTAGCTAAATGTGACTGAAATTCAGGATGTTTGATGGGGAGGGACAGAGTAGACAGAGACAAGAACTGGGTAAGAGGACATCAAGTTGGTGCTCAGTCCTGGTGGTACTTAAATGCCCTCAGTTTTATTGTGAAAGCTTTAAACAGTTCTAAGAGATACTGTGTATGGGGTCGGGAGTGATATATTCTACACATCCCTGGTGATAATGAGGAAAATATTAATAGTTCAGAAAAGGTTACTCTGGAGGTCCAAAGATAAATTAGAAAAATTTTAGTGATTACAAAATGGAAATTATGAAAAATCTAGTTTTAAAAGAGAGGGACTATGGATGAAGTACAAACCTTAGAAGGAGGCAGGTTAGAAAATATTATAATTCACATGGAGAAAAACATTCTTCTCTTTTTGACTCCTACAGCTTGGGACTTGTTTTTCTAATATTGCTAGTTAAATTAACAGTTTAATGCACTTTTCCATTTATAAGACAAATGCTCATGTAATATAGTACCATAGTGACACTTGTTTGCCTTTGGATTTAGTTTACATTGACAGTTTATTTGCCTGTTTTTATCAAAATTGAATTAGGTTGTCCATGTATAACACACAGTAAGTTTAATAAGGTTCAGACCTGTCTCCCAAAGCTACCACTATGTAAAAAGTATTTCATTTGGGAAATTAGAATCTCTGCTGCTACCTTCATTAATCTGCAAGGGAAAGTCACTCTCCTTTGTATTACACATTTACAAGTGTAAACGGGATGATAAATAGTGATCTATCAGTTCCCAAAACAATTTACATTAAATCATTTATGATTGCTTCCCACTTCTAGTTAGTTCACACAGAAGTGCTGAGCAAATGCCCACACAAATTAGAGCCCTCAGGGTCCTTTTCATATGTACAAAGGCTTTTTGGTAACTATTTCACATAAACAGATGTGGAAGGATAGATCATGGAAAGGCAAGGAAAATAATCCTGGATGATTAATTGCTAGGTAAAGAAAAAGCAAACATGACTGGCATATCTAGTAAGAAAAGAACTCTTTTAATGCTCATGGAGCAAAAGAAATTTATCAGATTTTGTTCATTTAATAAATACTTATTGAACAATGTATTGAGCATATACTTTGGGCCAGGCACTGTGCTTCATATTGGCAAAACAAAGATACTCTTATTTCACTTTATACATTTTATGTTACTCTTAAATATCTATGAAATCCTCATAAAATTCCTTTAGAATATCTCAGCCTAGCCATCTATGAGATAAGAAAATTTGCATAGGCACAGTGCCTACGGGAATGTACTCCTTTATAGGCTCTCAGTATTTATGTGTAATTAAAGCAACTGCACAATGAAAGAGGCGTAAGTGGTTATCTTTTCCACAGTGTGAAAGAAGTGGCTTCTTTTACACAGAAGTAAAAGTCTAATTATATACTCTACTAAAAAAAAAAAAGAATTCCATGGAACCCAGGTATATGAAATGGTAAGCTATTCTCCGAACTCAGGTATATCTTACTGCCAAACTCTCTTACCCATGCAAGTCAGCAATAGGTAGGTAATTAATCATGTTTGGGTAAGCCTTCTGGAAAAGGCCTAGAAGACAACTGAGAAAGCTGGAAGTAATAGGCTGCAGGCAACTGGTGAAGTCAGATGTGTTTGCTTTTCTCTCTGTAACCCTATCTGCCTCCCTCCCAGGAGGTAAACAAGGGAAAGTATCCTCTTTGGCTAAAGTCTGTCTTTTATAACTTTTTCAAAGCAGAACCAGGCTATGAGCCATTTCAGCAAAATGCTGGTTCAGATTAGAATGATTCAATCACACATGCCCAATATTTATAAAACACAATGTCAAGTATCTTGTTTTTCATTACCTAATTTAGGATTTCCCCTGAAATACATTTTATGTCCCTATTTTTAGGTAAAAAATGGAGATTCAACCAGTGTCCAAATTCACGTGGTATAAGCTGAAGTGGAAAAACTGGGATGCGACTTCATATACTGAGCCTTAAAGTCAGGTTAATTTTTCTGGAATACATGTCTCTCACACCCAATTAAATCAAGAATGTGGGCATGTGTGCTATGGTGAAATGTAAAGACTATGATACAGGACTAGTGTTAGCAGATAAGGCAACAATAACGATTACAAAATATTTGTATAGATTTGGCTGAAAGTTTAAAGTGAGTGTTGATGCTTCAAATAGTGTTAGTGTACTGCTACTATTGTTTCACTCTGGCACTTCATGTCAGGAAGAAGTATGAACCAATGGAAGCCACACGTGTTTCTTTCGACAGTGCATATGAGCTTGGATGTTTACCTCCTTGTGCCCTATAGTCACTCATCTTAATGAAAACAAAAAATGAGTACCAAAAATCTGCAAAGTCCAAACACCTAACCTCATTTTAGACTGTTAGTCATTCTTTTTTTCTTTCTCTGAAACCTTGGGTAGCTGCATCACCTTTTCTCCTCCACTTGGCAAAGCCTGTAGCCATTAACTACGGAATCATCATTATATGTGTATTACACAATGCTGATCTCATTAACATATGATTTCCCTATGGCAGAGGGAGTGGCAAAGTCAAAGCTATCATTGCAAACTTTTACTCAAATCTTGCACCAGGTTAGTACAATTGCACTGGGACTTTCAGTTGCCTATAATAATCTAAAATGAGACATAATAAGTCCTACTTCTGTTTTTCCTGAGTCTGTAATTTCTCACTGAAGTGCTTTGGAGTCTAGTAAAGATTTGTACATAACTTATACAGTATAATCAAGAGTACTTACAAAATTCTTTTTGTTTTAACTATCCTTTCCACTCATTATTCTTGTTTTTCCTGCAATGACCTTTCCAGCCTGAGCTCAATGAATTTTTTTTTTTCAATCTTGTTGCTAGTGATACTATTCCTTATATTCACAGTCTTATCTTTGAAAGCACTTGTCTATTCTTAGTGGCTAGTTTTATGGATACAGGTGATACCAGCAATTCACAGGTAGATCACATAATGCTGTGCTTCAATACACTTGCCAAGTGTTGATGCTACTATTATCCTGCTAAAGATTTCCATAGAGAATTTCCTAGGTGTTTGGAAATGGTTCATTCTCCACACAGGTACCCTGCAAACTTGCCTCGTGTATTAGTCAGGACTCTCCAGAGAAACAGATCCAATAGGATACATAGACATGTAAGAGATTTATTGTGGTATTGGCTCACATGATTACAGAGGCTGAGCAGTTCCATGATTTGCCATCCACAAGCTGGAGAACCAGAAGAGCTGGTGGAGTGGAGTAATTCGGTCTGAGTCCAAAGGCCTGACATAAGTCCTGAAGACAAAGGCTCAAGAACCAGGAGCTCCAATGTCCAGAAGCAGAGAATATGGATGTTCCAGGCCAAGCAGAGAGAAAGAATTCCCCTTTCGTCACCTTTTTGTTCTATTCTGGCCCTGAATGGATTAGCCGATGCCTGCCTGTGTTGGATCTTTCTTACTGAGTATATTAACTAAATTCTAATCTCCTCTGGAAATACCATAACACATTCAGAAACAGTGTTTTACCAGCTACCTGGGTATCCCTTAGCTCAGTCAAGTAGGCACATTGAATTAATCATAACACCTTGCTTCTAGTTATATCTTGGTGTCTTTTGGCAGCACTGATGGGGCCCAAATTTAAAAACTCCTCCCAGCACTCTCTCCCCTGCTGATGCGACATGCTGTCTGTCCTGAGTGCTGCCTTGGCCATGGTGTTATAACAGGCTCTCACATTTTAGCTGTGGTAAATGATGACTTCAGGATTAATTAAGTGCTCTTGGAACATTGGCTTGGGGTCTGTGCTATTAACATTCTCTTCTGCCCTTGCCAGAATTAAGATGCCACTGCCAGCAACTTCATTGTTAAAGCATGAGTGTTTTTAGCCAGATTCTTCCTGTAGATCAAGCCAAGAGAAAACCCTGCCTCTGTTTAATTTTTGCTCAGCTTTTTTTTTTTTTTTTTCTGCAGTGCTGGGAGAAAGGAAGCCATAGGCTTTCAAAACACTTCGGATATATACAGTTACCAATCTTTGACATGCAAAACTGTTAAAATCTCAGTACTTACACCCTGGGGAAGCACTGTTAGACTGGAAGGCACAAATTCATTGAGAATTCACAATCCATTTCTCTGAAATGCCAAGAATAAGATTGTTAATGCTATAGTGCACAGAGGCAAGCCCTCCAAGGAAAATGGGGTGCAGGAACACTCAAAATGGAAGGTGACAGAGATGAACCATGAAGCATTATTTCAGCTTCAGCCCAGGCAGAAAGATGCATACCCATCATAATGTTCTACCTCAGCGAAAATAAGTTTATCATCACACTGTATTGCCTAAACAATTGCAGATTAATATTGGGTTTTAAATGGAAAGCTTTTTTTGGTTTTTCTAACTGTTGGGAAGAAAATGATACACACTTATTGTAAAAGATGCAAACAACATTAACAGTACAAAGGAACTAACCAAAAGGTATACCCACATTCCTTCTATCAGAGATAATCACAATTAACATTTTAGAGAACATCCCTGTAGATATCTATTTATCTATATCTTTTTCTATATATCTTTACTTCTCTCTCTGTACACACAGACACACAGAGATACATATACACAATATTTTTAAATGATATTATATTTAATCATTATCAGGATAATGAAAGCTCTAAGATTTTACCCTCCTTAGCAACACAAGTTAGCCTGTTACAGTATCAGTGATATTAGCAGAAGAAACCTTTTCTGTTTCAAGCATTCCAGCAGCTACAAGTTGCTCAAACTTCTTAGTTTTGATCTACCCAAAACCACATTATCCTCTTAGTTGACATCTTTTTTTTTTTTTAAGCTGGAGGCTTCTTGACCCAGGCACTTTTCCTTTTAACTAAGACTGAAGGACTTCCTGCCCCATTGTCTTGATAGCATCCCTTCATTTGCCTGCCTGTAGCATCATTTGAATGGCTTGTTTCAATTCCACCACTACCTGCTCAACCTGTCAACATATGTTAACAGGTAGAAGAGTGGGAGACCCTTCTTTCTAGTTTGTCCCCTACTGAGGTAAGAACATTTATTACCTGCCCCTGAGCAGTGTTCTTCTATCTCCTAGCTTAGCCCATGGAAGCCTGTATTCCCTTTTTCAAGAAAGTTATGTATCTTTTGCATCCCCTCCTTGCCTCCAAAATCTGTGAAAGGTCTTGAGCTTTTACTTTATCTTCAAGCAACCAATCTATCATGCCAGAATTTTGTGGATATTAGCACTGACTCTTAGGTCACAGATGAAAGGCTTTATCACTCATGATACAAAAAGTAGAATGAGTGTCATGGTCATGACCTTCCCCCTTGGCCCCACTTTGTGCCACATGACACGGAGCATCCCAGATGGATTCTGTTCATACAGTGAGTTTTCATCATAGCTGAGGAGCTCTAAACTTAGATCTCCAATCATTTATAAGAGGCTGCAGGCAAACTCGTCCCACTTTTTCCCGAGAGAGACATTACCTATAGCATACTGGACAACAAACCAATCTGCCTTCTGCTCCAGAAAGAGACACTATTTCTGTATCCAAAAAGTCCGTTTGCTATACAAACATGCTTGAAGAGATGTTTCAGAACAAAGGCTAACAGTACCTTTGCTTCCAAGCCCACATGTGGAAATGTGAAAGACCCAAGGATAACTGTCCCAACAGCCATCAACAAAATGTGCACGCTGTCCTAAATCTTAAAAACACACAGAATAAGACATGGCAAAGTGTTCAAATAAATTTGGTCATTTTGAAGACTTTTTCTTTCTGGTGAAATACACCCTACCTATCACTAAATAAATTAATATGTCTTGTATACTATGTTCAAAGGGCAACCATATTTTGCTATTAGCTAACATGATTACATTAGTTTTATTTCTCTTAAAGATGAAACATCTGCTCAGAAAAAAAAAAAAATCTAGGAGATGGCCATAAATCAAAGTACTAATATTAACCTAACTCAACATTTAAAAATTAGATAATATATTTTTCTTCTAAAACAGTGTATAGTTCTTATCTACTAAGTCATTTTAGTTTCTTTTTCCTTGTTTTTTCTTTATAATCATGATTGTTACTGAGCACTGGAAATCTTCATTAATAAAATGTTTTCTTTCTTTAATTATCAGTCCAATCTTCTTCTAATTATCTTCTCTCTGGAATATTGTAATTGCTACCTAACTGATCTTTCTCCATTTTTCTAGGCGACCAGTTCTAAAAACATGTGAATACTCTATCTATCTATCTATCTATCACTATAATCATGCCATACACACACAATGCTATGTTACTTCTATTTTGTAGGGATAATGTAAAAACTTCATAAAAAAATTTTTTTTACCTTCCCAATGCTCACTTCTTTTTAAATAGAATAATTTAAAGTAGTATATCTACTACTTACTAATTCCTATACATATTTGAATGTTTACATTATTTCTCTTTTAATTTCTTCCCTTCCAGAATTATTTCACTTTTCTCTATCTCCTTTAACTTATAAAACCTTAAAAAAATGAAGACCAAATTAAAACTACAATGTGATATCACTACATCCTCACAAAAGAGAGAAAATATTAAATAAAATGAATACACCATGTGTTAGCTGAAATATCATGCAAATTGAAACTTTAAACAGTATTGGTAGATGTAAAATCATACAACCTCTTTAGAAATAGGATATTTCTAATTCTGCAAAGAAAGCCAATGGTCGCTTCATGGGAATAATACTGCACCTATAAATTACTTTGGTCAGTATAGTCATTTTCATGATATTGATTCTTCCTATTCATAAGCATGAAATGTTTTTCCATTTGTTTGTGTCCTCTCATTTCCTTGAGCAGTCATTTGTAGTTCTCCTTGAAGAGGTCCTTTATGTCCTTTGTAAGTTGAATTCCTGGGTATTTTATTCTCTTTGTAACAATTGTGAATGGGAGTTCATTCATGATTTGGCTCTCTTCTTGTCTATTACTGTTGTACAGGAATGCATGGAACCAAAAAGCACCTATATAGCCATGACAACTCTAAGCAAAAAGAAAAAAGCTAGCGGCATCACACTACAAGACTACAATAACCAAAAGAGCATGGTACTGGTACCAAAACAGATGTATAGACCAATGGAAAAGAACAGAGACCTCAGAAATAGCACCATACATCTACACCATCTGATCTTCAACAAACCTGACAAAAACAAGCAATAGGGAAAGGATCTCCTATTCCATAAATGGTACTGGGAAAACTGGCTAGCCAAATGCAGAAAACATAAACTGGACCCCTTCCTTATACCCTATACAAAAATTAACTGAAGATGGATTAAAGACTTAAATATAAACCCCAAACCATAAAACCCTAGAAGAAAACCTAGGCAATACCATTCAAAACTTAGGCATGGGCAAAGACTTCATAACTAAAACACCAAAAGCAATTATAACAAAAGCCAAAATTGACAAATGAGATCTAATTAAACTAAAGAGCTTTGGCACAGCAGAAAAAAAAAATTATCAGAGTGAATGGCAACCTATAGAATGGGAAAATAAATTTGGCAATCTATCCATCTGACAAGGTCTAATATACAGAATCTACAAGGAACTTAAACCAATATTTAAAAAAAAAACTCACAAACAATGCCACCAAAAAGTGGCCAAAGTATATGAACAGACACTTCTCAAAAGAAGATACTTATGTGGCCAACAAATCTATTTTAAAAAGCTCATAATCACTGGTCATTAGAGAAATGGAAATCAAAACTACAATGAGATACCATCTCATGCCAGTCAGAATGGTGATCATTAAAAAGTCAGGAAACAACAGATGCTGGAGAGGATATGTAGAAATAGGAATGCTTTCCTACTGTTGGTGGGAGTGTAAATTAGTTCAACCATTGTGGAAGACAGTGTGGCGATTCCTCAAGGATCTAGAACCAGAAATACCATTTGACCCAGCAATCCCATTACTGGGTATTTACCCAAAGGATTATAAATCATTCCACTATAAAGACACATGCACACATATGTTTATTTCAGCACTATTTACAATAGCAAAGACTTGGAAGCAACTCAAATGCCCATCAGTGATAGACTGGATAAAGAAAATGTGGCATATATATAACATAGAATACTATGCAGCCATAAAAAAGAATGAGTTTATGTCCTTTGCAGGGAAATGGATGAAACTGGAAGCCATCATCCTCAGCAAACTAACACTGGAACAGAAAACTGAACACCACATGTTCTCACTCATAAGTGGGAATTGAACAATGAGAACACATGGGCACAAGGAGAGGAACACCACACACCGGGGCCTGTCAGGGAGAGGGGTGAAAGGGGAGAGCATTAGGAAAAATACCTAATGCATGCAGAGCTTAAAAGCTAGATAATGAGTTGACAGGTGCAGTAAACCACCATAGCACAGGTATACCTATGTAACAAACCTGCACATTCTGCACATATATCCCAGAAATTAATTTTTTTAAAAAATAGGATATTTCTTAAAAGATTAAATATATACTCACCCTAAAACCAGCCATTTCATTTCTAGGTATTTACTGAAGAGAAATGAAAATATATTCCTATGCAAAGACTGATACATAACATTTATACCAGCTTTAATTTTAATAATTAAAAACTGCAAACAACCCAAATGTTCATCAGCAGGCAAAAGGATAAACATACTTTGGTATATCCGTGGTGCTATGGAATACTATTCAGAAATAAAAAGAAATTAACTAAGATACACAGAATACATGGAAGAATCTCAAAATAATTGTGTCACATGGTAGAAGGTAGACCCCTGCCAAAAAAGTACATGCCATAATATTCCATTTACGTAAACTACTAAATAATTAAAACAAATCTATAGCAAAAACACTTCAGATTAGTGTTACTTGGAGATGGAGAATAGAGTGAATGGAAAAGTATTCCAGGAGGAAACTGCAGAAGTACATGAGAAAACTTTTGGGGTAAATATATATACATATGGTAAATATATATGTGTTTGTGCTTATTATGTTTATCTTTATGGCAATGATGGATTTATGAGCATTTATGTGTGTCAATAATCATTAAAATGTATATTTTAAATCCATGGAATTTATTACACCTCAACAAAGCTGAAGAAATTAGATAACAAATAAATATGCCAGAGAACCAGGCTAGAAACTCTTGATCATGTGGAGTTGTAGGCAACTGTGAGCCACTTTACAAATTCACCTGTACAAATCCTACCCACTTTTAAATCTGCTTGTAGCTTTCTCAGATTTTTCTAAGACATTTTCTGTATGTTCTTGAACATTGAGTTTATTAACCTCAATCACAAATCTCAAAAATGGTTTTTCCCCAGTTAACTCCCCCAAAGCGTATTATCTGCACAATCCATGTTACTTCACCATATCTGCCTTACAGTACTATTAAGATAGGGAAACCATTTTTTTCTTCACAACTAGGAATATAGACAAAAAGCCTGAAAAAGGCAGGAGTAGAACCTTATAGTATATTTATCAGCAAATACATATTAGAGTGAGTCTCTACATTGCATTCATGTTATCTTGTGTGATTTTTGTATTCCTAGCATGAGAGATCAAAATAGAAGAGAAAAAAAGGGACAGCAGAGGAAATAAATAAAAAGTTAGATTCTAGTCTTGATTACTGTAAATTTAGTCATATATGACTTTTAAAGGTCACCTTATTCTTCCAAAAATTCTTATTTAGATCTTTTCAAATTTTACTTCAATTGATAAATTATCAGATATATTACATATTTGTGGGGTACAATGTAATATTTGCTACATGTTTTACATTGTGAAATAATTAAATCAAACTAACACATTTATCAACTCATATACTCATCACTTTTTGTGGTGAAAACATTTAAAATCCACTCTTTTGGTAATTTTGGAACATGTGACGTATTTTTATTTATTATGGTCACCATACTGTGCAATACAGCATTAAAGCTTATTCTTCTTGTCTATTTGAAATTGTATAGTTTTTTTTATCAACATCCCCTTTTTCCATTTAATTCAGTCCCTCAGCCTCTGCAAACCACCATTCTACTCCCTACTTCTGTGAGTTTTTAGATTTCACATGAGAGAGTATGTTAGTTTTCCTTTCTGTGCCTTATTTCACTTGGCATAATGTTCTCTGGGTTCATCTATATTGTTGCAAATGACAAGATTTTATTCTTTGTTAAGGTTGAATAGTATTTCATTGTATGTATATACCACATTTTTTAACCATTCATCTAATGATGGACACCTAAGTTGTTTCCATATGTTACTTGTAGTGAATAATACTGCAATAAACATGGGAGTGCAGTTATCTCTTTGCCATATGGATTTCACTCTCTTTGGATATATACCCAGAAACGGAATTGCTGAATCATAAGGTACTTCTATTTTTAGGTTATTTATGGAAAACAGTCTGTTTTCCATAACGTCTGTATTAATTTACATCCCCACTAACAGTGCACAAAGTTCCCTTTTCTCCGTACCCTTGCCAACACATGTTATCTTTCATCTTTCAGATGACAGCCATTCTGACAGGTGTAAGATGATATTTCATTGAGGTGTTAGTTTGCATTTTCCTAACAATTTGTGATGATGATATCTGTTAGCCATTTGTATGACTTATGCTGATAAATGTCTAATTCGGTCCTTTTCCCATTTTTAATTGTTTTTTGTTGTTGTTGTTGCTTTCTTGATATCAAGTTGAGTTCCTCCTATGTTTTGGATATTGGTCTCATATTAGATTCATGGTTTGAAAATATTTTCTCCCATTCCATAAGATTTCTTTTACTCTGTTCATTGTTCTCTTTGCTGTGCAGAAACATTTTAGTTTGATTTAATCCCATCTGTTGAGTTTTGGTTTTGTTGGCTGTGTTTTCAGGGTCATATCCAAAAAATCTTTGCCCAGACCTATGCTGTGGAGTATTTCCCCTAGGTTTTTTCTAGATGTTTTACAATTTCAGATCGTAAGCTTGTTTATTCATTTTTTGTGAATTTCTAAATATTGTGTAAGACAAGGATACAGTTTCATCCATCAGCGTGTGGATATCCTGTTTATTCAACACCATTTATTGAAAGAAATATGCTTTTTTTCTGGTATATTTGTGAAAGATCAATTTGTCATATATACATGGGTTTATTTCTGTGCTTTCTGTCTTGTTCCATTGTTCAATGTATCTATTTTTATGCCAGCACCATGTGGTTTTGATGACCATAACTTTATATTTTAAAATCAGGGATTGTGATACTTCCAGGTTTGTCTTACTTATTTATGTGTTTGTTTTTACTCAAAATTGCTCTGGATCTTTGAGGTCTTTTGTGTTTCCATAGAAATTTTGAGTTTGTTTCTACCTCTGTGAAAAATGACATTAAAATTTGGATAGAAATTGCATGGAATTTGTAGTTCACTTTGAGTAGAACGGATATCTGAACAATAATTATTTTTCTTCTAATCCATGAATATATTTTTCCTTTATTTATTTTGTCTATTATTTTTCATAATTGTTTGATACATTTCAGTATATAGATATTTCACCTTCTTGGTTAAATGTACTCCTAAGTATTTTTATGCTATTATAAATAACATTAACTTATTTTTCCAATCGGTTTTTGTTGTGTAAAGAAACATCACTAATTTTTGTGTGTTGACTTTGTATCCTGCAAATGTACTACATTTGTCAATACTAACACTTTTTTGGTGAAGTCTCTAGGGTTTTCCACACAATCATCTCATCAAACAGTGACAATTTCAGTTCCTTCTCTATTTGGATACCTTTTCTTTCTTTTTCTTGTCTAGTTTCTATGGCTAGGATTTCCAGTGTTATGCTGAACAGAATTGATGAAAATGAGCATCCTTTCCTTATTCCTCATTACAGAGAAAAAGCTTGCAAGTTTTCACCACTGAGTATGTTAGCCAGAGGATTTCCTTATCTGGCCTTTATTGTGTTGAGGTGCATTCCTTCTACACCTAATTTGTTTAAAGTTCTTTTCATAATCATAAAAAGATGTTGAATTTTGACAAATTCTTTTTTCTGCATCTATTGAGATAATTAGATAATTATTTGATTTTGTTACTCATATTAGGTCCAGGTCCTAAAAATTATATCATGATTTCAGTGACTTTAAAGAAAGACTTTGACTATCACTTTTACCTAAACAATTGATTTTTGAATCTAGCTCCTATTGTTAGATCTTATTGTAAATTTATACAGTATAATAACTATACCATTCAATAAAAGAGTGTGACATAAATAGTATGATGAGACAGCCATGGAAAAGAAAATGCAGGGAGAATCAGATTGTTGTTGTTGTTTCCTCTGTCATTTATTAATAGGAGTGGGAGGCAAAATGATATAAGACAATTTATTCCTAACAGAAATTAGGTTACAATAAATGGATTCCCTTTACAAAGAATATTTCTATAAATAGAAGCTATGAAGTTTTGTCATAAAACATCCAAAGGCTTTGGAAACCCAGTAAACAGGTTATACAGATCTGTCTGCAAAGTACCAGTATAGTCCTTGAAAATGTCAAATTTACTGTATGTCAGCATTTCCCAGAGTAGCTGCAAGGAGACTAACTTTCAGGGAGTAAAATAAGAAAGATAAATATTTAGCATGCCTAGCTGCTTGTGAAATTGTCTATACGATTCTGCTCAAGTTACTAAATACTCTATAAACATTCTTCTAATGCATTTTTACAAAATTATTTAGAAGCTTTCTATAGCAAGAATCACTGGGCTGGATTTTAAAGCCACAAGCCATAGAAATTGTCTTGCACAAAATACCTTACCATTTAATTAAAGAACTATTCAACATGACTGAGGTTTCCTGAGCCCTAAATGGTTCTATTCTGCAAATCACTTTTTTCCCTTTTTAAGTCACAAAGTGGAGAGTGTTCAGGAAAACTGTAAAGGTTATAAACTGAGGCAGACCTGGGTTGAAATTCAGTCTTTACCTCATGCAAATTGAGTGATCTTAGGCAATTTATTTTTTTCTTATTTTAGTTCCTTCTTTTGTGTGTGTGTTTGTGCGTGGGTGCACGTGTGTGCATGTGTGTGTATGTGTGTGTGTGTATCTCACTGGTCTTTCAAAAGTTAAAGAAAATTTTGTGTCTATATATTGTCTGTCATTTATTGTGCATCTATTAAATGGTAGTTTTCTTGTTTATTTCCTTTAATAAACTTGTACGCATACTTGTGGTAAACACTCAAAATAAAACTTTCAAAAGGCAAGAGAGCTAGCTGCTTGTCTTTCAAAGAGACACTCCCTTGGCAAATTTACAGAAGTCCAGCTCTGAGTCTTGAAATGCCAGAAGCATGAGCTTCTCCTTACCTCAGAATTGGAGTGGTTCAGTTTCACAACACAGTTGGTAACAAAATGTGGACATATAATTGGACTTGAGTAGGTGCTCTGTCCTGTGACATCTTTCCCCTGGGGCCACTATTTATACTATAATGTATACTTTTGAGGATGTTGGTTATGAGATTATATTGATGCAATGGAACATGGATATTTGATTTGACTATTTTATTATTAGCATCTCATAGTTTGTGTGGGCATTTTCATGGGAATACTGTGCTTGAGACAGCCACCTCTATAAGGTTAAATATTGACTTCTCTGAGCACAGTTTTTCTTGAAGTATGTCTAAGTTTTGTGACTTTTCTTTTTCTAGCCATGTTTTAGATTTTTCTTACTGTATCGACCTTTACTACATTTATTACTCTCATGTCATATTAACCTAGAATATCTGTTGTGTCCTTAAGAAGGCTTTGTCTCATATCATGATGTGTTGAGTTATTTGATTGACTCATATAACCAACCCTTATTCCAAAAATATTTGAAGCAGCTTCATAATAGGTAATGGCATAAAATGCCACCAAATAAAGTCAAGTATGTGAAAATTAGAATAAAGGCAAAATAAGCACAGTTATTCTATAAAACCAGAGTTAATTTTAACAAACTGAATACACATTCACATACACACAGAGAGAGAGAAACACATATATTTATATTAAGTTTCAACATTTTCTTAAGGAAAACCATAAATTCAAACTTCGGATTCTAGCAATCAAAGCAAAGTAGAAAACTTTATTATTGTCCAATTAATATTCACAACATAAAAATAGTCAACTAATATTTATAAGTACAGATACTTCAAGGGCTAGGATTTGGAAACATTTCTCTGTAGAGCAGAGGATGAAAATAGGCTACGTCTTTCTCATGGATCTGTTTAGTTTGGCTTTATTACCCAGTATTTTTTCAAACTTTTGAATTAATTATCAATATGAAACATCAAGAAGTTTAAATACCAAATTCTGAGTTCCAAATTCTCTTCACAAATAAAAGCAGCTGAACACACTATGCCTATACGCATGGATGGAACTCAGTAGCCATGGCTTTGGACAGGATATGTGCTTTTTATTTGACCATGGCTCCCATGAATTCCTGGCAGATGTCATTCATCATCATGCTTACACTGGTTCCATTTATTTTATATTTAGCGATTTTCTGCCATTTTCCCCAGTCCAATTACCTCATTTATTTTTCCAGTTGGTCCCTGCAGCCATCTGAGTTTCAACCCCTAGAGAAGTAAATCAAAAGTATATTCAATTCCTCTTCATTCAAGCCTTCAGAAATTTCTCAAAGGCATGATAAGCTAGGAGATGGTCTACTTTTGATTTCCTTTGCTAAACCTAGAAGGGACGCACAGAAAATCTTGGAAGGTAATACTTTGAAGTCCATTTATGCTTGTGTTGGCATGTATTACTTATGTGTTTACAGAAAATGCAGTCCATGCCTTCCAAATTATTTTCTGTTTTTGTTAATCATGTAATTCAAATGCAAACATCAAAATAATTCAGAGGCAAAGAAAAATGGCCTGCAGAGAAATCCATCTGGAATTATTATTTTTTCTAAAATGACTGAAAAATTGTACAATGCTCATGTGGATAACTAAAATCCGATCATATTTTATGAAGTGCTCCAAATACTACCACTTTAGATTAAATAGGAATTATGTAATTGAGTTTTTATAGGTACTTTAAGGTAAATATTTTATTTGAAGTATAACATATATTTTAAAGTACATAAATCATAAGCATATAGCTCAATGAAAGTTTACAAGCAAACATATTGATGTAAGCTCCATCACTGAGACTCAAAATAGATGAACAGTCCTCCCTCATTTCCTTTATTGGTTATCAGTTCAACCCTGCCCCTACCCTTTCACTGAAGATTACTACTCCCGAATTTGTTTCTTTTTAAAATTATTTTTAATTTATGCATAACAAATATGCATATTTATGGGACACCATGTAAAATGTTGATACAACACACAGTGATCAAATCAGAGTAATTAACATATCCATCAACTTAAACATTAATGATTTATTTGTGTCTGGACATTCAGTATCTCTCTTATAGCTTTTTAAGCTTTTTGAAAATATACAATAAATTATTTTTAACTGTAGAAACACTACAATGCTATAGAACACTGGAAATTATTCCTAATAACTAGCTGTAATTTTGTATCTGTTAACCAATCTCTTTTTATCCCCTTTCCCTGCTACCCTTCCCAGCTTCTACTTACCACTATTCTATCATCTAAGAGATCAACTTACTTAAGTGCTTTAGGCATTTGATTTAAGAAACTTCTGCCTGCCTTCCAGTACATAAATTTATTTTATTATCCATTTTAAGTTAATTTTATGTGTGGTGTAAGAGATAAACTATGATTCAAGGTTCTGTGGCAGATTAAGATGGTGGATAGGAAGTAGGACTAGTTAGGAGCATCTTCCATCTGGACAGACAGAGGAGCATGTAGAGACATATCATGAATTTTTGCTCCAAGAACTACTGCATGAACATACCAAGAAAGCTGAGATAATCCACAGACCCTCTGAAGGAACTGGATTGCCACTGGAGGATCCCAGAGAGCCCAAAAAACTGTGAGTCTGCTTGCTTTCTCAGCAAGGAGGCTCATGTTCTGGGGCAAGTTCTCAGCCCTGATCACTGCCTGACTGGAAATTTGAACCTATGTTTAAAGGGGAAGCAGAGAATAAAAGTTTAGAAAATTTGGAGGGACCAACAGTCTCAAAAAGTCTTAACACATTCCAGCATTAACTCAAAAGTTCAAGTTCTCATCTGAGGCAAGGAAAATCTTCCACCTATGAGCCTGTAAAATCAAAAACAAGTTAGTTACTTCCCAAGATCCAATTGGGGTAAAAAAAATTGGATAAAAACATTGGGTAGATCTTCACATTGCAAATGAAAGAAATTTACCAAAACAAAGGGGCCACAAGCTCCATGCAAACCCAAAACCCAGCTGGGGAGTCATTAAATTTTAAAGCTCCAAAATTTCCTTTGACTCTATGTCTCACATTCAGAGCACCCTGATGCAAGGAGTAGGCTCCCATGGTCTTGGGTAGCTCGAATTCTTTTGATCTGTAGGGTACAGGTCCCAAAGCTGCTTTTATGAACTGGCACTGAGTGCTTGAGACTATTCCAGGTACATGCTGCAAGTTGTCAGTGGATGTACAATTCTGGGGTCTGGAGGATGGTGGCCCTCTTTTCACAGCCCCACTAGGCAGTACTCAAGTGAGGACTCTGTGTGGGAGCTCCAACTCCACATTTCCCCTCTGCATTGCCCTAGTAGAGATTCTCCATGAGGGCTCTTGCTCTGCAGCAGACTTCTGCCTGGACATCCAGTCATTTCTGTACATCCTCTGAAATCTAGGAGGACTTGCTAAAGCTCAACTCATGTCTTCTGTACATCCTCAGGTACACCACCACATAGAAGCTGCCAAGGCTTGGGGTTTGCATCCTCTGAATCAATGGTCTAAGCTGAACCTTGGCCTCTTTTAGCCACAGTTGGAGCTAGAATGGCTGGGATGCAGGGCACAAAGCCCTGAGGCTGCACACAGAGCAGCAGGGCCCTGGGCCTGGGCCATGAAACCATTTTTCCCTCTTAGGCATCTGGGCCTATAATGGGAGGGGATGCAACAAAGATCTCTGACATCCCCTGGGGACATTTCCCCATTGACTTGGCTATTAACATTTGTCTCCTTGTTACTAAGGCAATTTTCTGTAGCCTGCCTGACTTTTTACAGAGAATTTTTTTACTATAATATCTCATTGTCAGGCTTGAAATTTTCCAAACTTTTCTGCTCTGCTGCCCCTTTAAATATAGGTTCCAAATTTCAAACCATCTCTTAGTGACCACATATAACTGTACACTTTCAGAAAACGTTGGGTTATCTCTTGAATGTTTTACTACTTAGAAATTTCTTCTGCCAAATACCCTAAATCATCTCTCTTAAGTACAAAGTTCCACAGATCTCTAGGGCAGGGGCAAAATGCCACCAGTTTTTTTGCAAAAGCATAGAAAGAGTGACCTTTGCTTTGGTTTCCAATAAGATTCTAATCTCCAACTGAGACCACCTCAGCCTGGACTTCATTGTCCATATCACTATCAGCATTTTTGACACTACCATTCAGCAAGTCTCTACGATGTTCCAAATTTTCACATATCTTTCTGTCTTCTTCTGCGCCCTTCAAACTGTTCTAATCTCTACCTGTTACCCAGTTCCAAAGCTGCTTCCACATTTTCAGGTTATCATTATAGTAGGACGCCACTCCTGATACCAATTATCTGTATTAGTTTGTTTTAATGCTGCTGTAAAGATACTGCCTGAGACTGGGTAATTTATAAATAAGGAGGTTGAAATGACTCACAGTTCTGCATGGTTGGGGAGGCCTTGGGAAACTTACAATCATGGCAGAAGGTGAAGGGGAAGCAAGGCACATCTTACATGGTGACAGGAGAGACAGAGAGTACAGGGGAAACTGCCACGGTAAAAACCATCAAATCTCATGAGAACGCACTCAGTATCACAAGAACAGCATGGGAGAAATGACCACCATAATCCAATCACCTCCCACCAGGTCCCTCCCTCAACACTTGGGGATTACAATTTGAGATAAGATTTGGGTGGGGATACAGACACAAACCGTATCATATGGTAATATAGAAGTTGGTCCATTTCTTGACTCTATTTTGTTCCTTTGATCTACTTTTAACCAAGTATTATATTATCTTAATTACTGTAGCTTTATATGTTAAAATCAGATGGTGCAAATATTCCTATTTTATTTTTTTATATACATACAGTGGTACCTGTTTTTGAGGTATATGTGATATTTTCATACATGCATACAATGGGCAATGATAAAGACCAGTGCAATTGGAACATTTGTTAACTCAAATATTCCCTCTTCTTTATATTGGAAACATTTCAATTTCTCTTATCCAGCTATTTTGAACTTTGCAAAAAATGATTGTTAACTATAGTTGCCCTACTACATTATCAATTTTATTATTTCTATATAACTATATTTTTGTACTCATTAACTAAAGAGGTTTTGTACCTATTAAATACACACACATTTATATACACACACACATTTACATACACACACATATCTATATGTGTGTGTGTATATATGTGTGTGTGTATCTATATATATATACATATGCATGTGTATATATACACATGTGCACGTATATATACACATATGTATATACATGCATATATATATACACATATATGTGTATATATAGATACATATGCACATATATATATATATTTTTTTTATTGTGGCCATTTGCATAGAATATCTTTTTCCATCCCTTTACTCTAAGTTTAGGTGTGTCTTTATAGGCAAAGTGAATTTCTTGCAGGTAGCATATAGTTAAATTGCTGTTGTTGTTATTTGACCACTCTATGTCATTTAATTTGAGAATTCAGTCTATTTACTTTCAGTGTTTTATTGAGAGCTAAGGAGGTATTACTATCAAACTGTTACTTGTTTTTTGGTTGGCATGTAACTTCTCTTTTCTTTTTTTCCACCTTACTGTCTTCCTTTGTGGTTACATAATTTTCTCTGATAATATTTTCAAATGTGTTGCTTTTTATCTTTGGTGTATCTATGATGGGGTTTTGCTTCATGATTACCACAAGGCTTACAAAAAAAATCTTAAAGATATAAACACTTATTGTAAACAGATAATTTTGACCATTAAGGAAACAAAAAGAAACAAAAAAGGAAAGAACAAAAACGCTCTACACTATAACTCTATCTCCTAACATCTTGATTTCTTGTCTCAATTTACACTTTATATACCGCCTATCACTTCAGAGGCTTCTGTAAATGTTACTAGTTTTGATAGATTTGTCTTTTAGTGTTCAGACTAGAGACATATGTGGATTACACACAATTACAGTATTACAATGTTCTGAATTTTTCTGTGTACTTACTTTTTAAAATATATATTTTGTTGCACTTTAGGTTCTGGGGTACATGAGCAGATCATGCAGGATTGTTGCATAGGTATATACATGACAATGTGGTTTGCTACCTCCAACCCCCCATAACCTATATCTGGCATTTCTCCCCATGTTATCCCTCCCCAACCTCCCTACCCCAGGTTGTCCCTCCTCTATTCCCCCCAACAGACCACAGTGTGTGTTGTTTCCCTCCCTGTGTCCATGTGTTCTCATTGTTCAACCTCCACTTATGAGTGAGAACATGAGGTGTTTGATTTTCTGTTCTTGTGTCAGTTTGCTGAGAATGATGGTTTCCAGTTTCATCCATATCCCTGCAAACGACATGAACTCATCCTTTTTTATGGCTGCACAGTATTCCATGATATATGTCCAGTCTATCAATGATGGGCATATGGGTTGGTTCTAGCTCTTTGATATTGTAAACAGTGCCACAGTGAACATACATGTGCATGTGTCTTTATAATAAAACAATTTATAATCCTTTGGATATATACCCAGTAATGGGATTGTTGGGTCAAACGGAATTTCTATTTCTAGGTCATTGAGGAATTGCCACACTGTCTTCCACAATGGTTGAACTAATTTACACTCCCAACAACAGTGTAAAAGTGTTCCTATTTCTCCACATCCTCTCCAGCATCTGTTGTCTCCAGATATTTTAATGATAGCCATTTTAACTGGCATGAGATGGTATCTCAATATGGTTTTGATTTGCATTTCTCTAATGACCAGTGATGATGAGCATTTTTTCATACATTTATTGGCCTCATATATGTTGCCTTTTGAAGAGTGTCTGTTCATGTCTGTCTCCCACTTTTGAATGGGATGGTTTGTTTTTTTCTTGTAAATCTGTTTTACTTCTTTGTAGATTCTGGATATTAGGCCTTTGTCAGATGGGTAGATTGCAAATTTTTTTTCCCATTCTGTTGGTTGCTGGATCACTCTCATCATTGTTTCATTTGCTGTACAGAAGCTCTGGAGTTTAATTAGATCCCATTTGTCTATTTTGTCTTTTGTTGCCAATGCTTTTGGTATTTCAGTCATGAAGTCCTTGCCTATGCCTATGTCCTGAACGGTTTTGCCTATGTTTTCTTCTAGGGTTTTTATGGTGTTAGGTCTTATGTTTAAGTCTTTAATCCATCTGGAGTTAATTTTAGGTAAGGTGTCAGGAGGCTGTCCAGTTTCTGCTTTCTGCACATGGCTAGCCAGTTTTCCCAACATCATTTATTAAACAGGGAATCCTTTCCCCATTGCTTGTTTTTGTGAGGTTTGTCAAAGATCCGATGGTTGTAGATGTGTGGCATTGCCCCGAGTCCTCTGTTTTGTCCCATTGGTCCTTATCTCTGTTTTAGTATAAGTACCATGCTGTTTTGATTACTGTAGCCTTAGAGTATAGTCTGAAGTATAGGTAGTGTGATGTCTCCAGCTTTGTTGTCTTTGCTTAGGATTGTCTTAACTATGTGGGCTCTCTTTTGGTTCCATATGAAGTTTAAGGTGGTCTTTTCCAGTTCTGTGAAGAGGGTAATAGGTGGCTTGAGGGGGATAGTGTTGAATCTATAACTTTAGGCAGTATGGCCATTTTCACAATATTGATTTTTCCTAACCATGAAAATGGAATGTTTTTCCATCTGATTGTGCCCTCTCTTATTTCCTTGAGCAGCGGTTTGTAGTTCTCTTTGAAGAGGTCCTTTATATCCTTTGTTAGTTCCATTCCTAGGTATTTTATTCCCTTTGTAGCAATTGTGGATGGCAGTTTGCTCTTGATTTGGCTCTCTTTCAGTCTCTTATTGGTGTATAGGAATGCTTGTAATTTTTGCATATTGATTTCATATCCTGAGACTTTGCTGAAGTTGCTTACCAGCTTAAGGAGATTTTGGACTGAGACAATGGAGTCTTCTAAATATACAATCATGTCATCTGCAAATAGAGAAAATTTGACTCCCTTCTTTCCTAATTGAATACCCTTTATTTCTTTTTCTTGCCTGATGGCTCTGGCTAGAAATTCCAATAATGTATTGAATAGGAATGGTGAGAGAGGGCATCCTTGTCTAGTGCCAGATTTCAAAGGGAATGCTTCCAGATTTTGCCCATTTGGTATGATATTGGCTGTGGGTTTGTTGTAAATAATTTTTATTATTTTGAGATACATTCCATTGATACATAGTGTATCAAAAGTTTTTAGCATAAAGGGCTGCTCAATTTTGTTGAAGACCCTCTCTGCATCTATTGAGATAATCATGTGGTTTTTGTCTTTGGTTCTGTTTATGTGGTGGATTATGCTTATACACTTGCGTATGTTGAACCAGCCTTGCATTCCTGGGATGAAGATTACTTGATTGTGATGGATAAGCTTTTTGATGTGCTGTTACAATCGGTTTGCCAGTATTTTATTGAAGATTTTTGCATCTATGTTCATCATGGATATTGGCCTGAAGTTTTCTTTATTTGTTGAGTCTCTGCCGGGTTTTGTTATCAGGATGATGTCAGTCTCATAAAATAATTTGGGAAGGATTCCCTATTTTTATTGTTTGGAATAGTTTCAGAAGGAGTGGTACCAGCTCCTCCTTGTATGTCTGGTAGACTTTGGCTTAGAGCCCATCTGGACCTGGGCATTTTTTGGTTGGTAGGCTGTTAATTGCCGCCTCAACTTCAGCCCGTGTTATTGGTCTATTCAGAGTTTCAACCTCTTGCTGGGTTAGTCTTGGGAGGGTGCAAGTGTCCAGGAATTTGTCCATTTCTTCCAGGTTTACTGGTTAATGTGCATAGAGTTTTTGTAGTAATCTCTGATGGTAGTTTGTATTTCTGTGGAATCAGTGGTGATATCCCCTTTATCATTTTTTATTGCATCTATTTGATTTTTC
This sequence comes from Aotus nancymaae, assembly GCF_030222135.1. Taxonomy (NCBI): domain Eukaryota; kingdom Metazoa; phylum Chordata; class Mammalia; order Primates; family Aotidae; genus Aotus; species Aotus nancymaae. The sequence goes on from NW_026988442.1 coordinate 82,576,745, forward strand.
TCTCTTTTCTTTTTTATTAATCTAGCTAGTGGTCTCCCTTTTTTGTTGACTTTTTTAAAAAAAAACAGCTCCTGGATTTATTGAGTTTTGAAGGTTTTTTTGTGTCTCTGTCTCCTTCAGTTCTGCTCTGATTTTAGTTATTTCTTGTCTTCTACTAGCTTTTGAGTTTTTTTGATTTTGCTCCTCTAGCTCTTCCAATTTTGATGATAGGGTGTCAATTTTAGGTCTTTCCTTGCTTCTCTGGTGGGCATTTATTGCTATAAATTTCCCTCTAGACACTGCTTTAAATCTGTCCCAGAGATTCTGATGCATTGTGTCTTCATTCTCATTGGTTTCAAAGAACATCTTTATTTCTGCCTTCATTTCATTGTTTATCCAGTCAACATTCAAGAGCCAGTTGTTCAGTTTCCATGAAGTTGTGCATGAGTTAGTTTCTTTTTTTTTTTGAGATGGAGTTTTGCTTTTGTTACCCAGGCTGGAGTGCAATGGCACGATCTCGGCTCACCGCAACCTCCGCCTCCTGGGTTCAGGCAATTCTCCTGCCTCAGTCTCCTGAGTAGCTGGGATTACAGGCATGCCCCACCGTGCCCAGCTAATTTTTTGTATTTTTAGTAGAGACAGGGTTTCACCATGTTGACCAGGATGGTCTTGATCTCTTGACCTCGTGATCCACCTGCCTCGGCCTCCCAAAGTGCTAGGATTACAGGCGTGAGCCACTGCGCCCGGCAGTTTCTTAATCCTGAGTTCTAATTTGATTGCACTGTGGTCTGAGAGACTGTTTGTTTTGATTTCCACTCTTTTGCATTTGCTGAGGAGTGTTTACTTCCAGTTATATGGTCAATTTTAGAGTTCGTGTGATGTGGTGCTGAGAAGAATGTATATTCTGTGGATTTAGGGTGCAGCATTCTGTAGATGTCTATTAGGATTGCTTGGTCCAGATCTGAGTTAAAGTCCTGGATATCCTTATTGATTTTCTGTCTCGTTGATCTGTATTGATAGTGGAGTGTTAAATTCTCCCACTACTATGGTGTGGGAGTTTAAGTCTCTTTATAGGTCTTTAAGAATTTGCTTTATGTATCTGGGTGCTCCTGTATTGGGTGCATATATATTTAGGATCATTAGCACTTCTTGTTTCATTGTTCCTTTTACCATTATGTAATGCCCTTCTTTGTCTCTTTTGATCTTTGTTGGTTTAAAGTCTGTTTTATCAGAGACTAGGATTGCAACTCCTGCTTTTCTTTGCTCTCCATTTGCTTGGTAATTCTTCCTCCACACCTTTATTTGGAGCCTATGTGTGTCCTTGCACATGAGATGGGTTTCCTGAATACAGCACACTGATGGATTTTGACTTTTTATCTAATTGGCCAGTCTGTGTCTTATGACTGGGGCATTTAGCCCATTTACATTTAAGGTTAATATTGTTATGTGTGAATTTGATCCTGCCATTTTGATGCTAGCTGGTTGTTTTGCCCATTAGCTGACGCAGTTTCTTCATTGTGTCAATGGTCTTTATCATTTGGTATGTTTTTGGAGTGGCTGGCACTTGTTGTTCCTTTCTGTGTTTAGTGCCTCTTTCTGGAGCTCTTGTAAGGCAGGCCTGGTGGTGATGAAATCTCTCAGCAATTGCTTGTTCAAAATCTTTCAGCAATTGTTTGTTCATAAAGGATTTTATTTCTCCTTCACTTTTGAAGCTGAGTTTGGCTGGATATGAAATTCTGGGTTGAAAGTTCTTTTCATTAAGGATGTTGAATATTGGCCTTCACTCTCTTCTGGCTTGTAGAGTTTCTGCCGAGAGATCAGCTATGAGTCTGATGGGCTTCCCTTTGTGGGTAACATGACCTATCTCTCTGGCTGCCCTTAGCATTTTTTCCTTCATTTCAACTCTGGTGAATCTGACAATTACGTGCCTTGGGGTTGCTCTTCTTGAGGAGTATCTTTGTGGTGTTCTCTGTATTTCCTGGACTTCAATGTTGGCCTGTTTTCCTAGGTTGGGGAAGTTCTCCTGGATAATATCCTGAAGAGTGTTTTCCAGCTTGGATTCATTCTCTCCGTCACATTTAGGTAAACCTATCAAACGTAGATTAGGTCTTTCACATAATCCCATATTTCTTGGAGGCTTTGTTCATTTCTTTTTACTCTTTTTTCTCTAATCTTGCCTTCTCATTTTATTTCATTGAGTTGATCTTAAATCTCTGATATCCTTTCTTCTGCTTGGTTGATTTGGCTACTGAACCTTGTGTATGCTTTGTGAAGTTCTCGTGCTGTGTTTTTCAGCTCCATCAAGTCATTTATATTCTTTCCTAAGCTGTTTATTCTCATTAGCATTTTGTTAAATCTTTTTTCAAATTTCTTAGTTTCTTTGCATTGGGTTAGCAAATGTTCTTTTATCTTAGAGAAGTTTGTTATTACCGACATTCTGAAGCTTGTTTCTGTCAGTTCATCAGACTCATTCTCCATTCAGCTTTGTTCCTTTGCTGGTGAGGAGTTGTGATCCCTTGGAGGAGAAGAGGTGTTCTGGTTTTTGGAGTGTACTTACTTTTATCAGTGAGTTTTACATCTTCAAATGTTTCCTTTTTCCACATTAGTGTTCTTTTGATTCAGGTGGAAGTACTTCTTTTAGCATTTCTGTAAAACAGATCTAGTGATGATTTGTTCCCCCAGCTTTTGTTTTTCTGGGAAAGATTTTCTCTCTCCATAATGTTTCAAGAAAATCTTTGCTGGTCTTACTGTTCTCAGTTGACAGATTTTCTTCAGCACTTTGAATATGGGAGTCTTCTCACTCCCTTCTTGCCTGCATGGTTTCCTCTGGGAAGTATGTAGCCAAACAAAGCAGATCTCCTTTATGTGTTATTTGGTTCTTTTATTTTTACTGTTTTAGGATCTTCTCTTTGTCCTTGACATTTGAGCATTTGATTATTATATACCCTGGGATAGTCTTACTTCTGTTAAATCTGTTTGGTGATATCTTAACTTGCTGTGCCTAGATTTTTATAGATTTGTCTAGGTGTGGAAAGTTTTATGTTATCATATTTTTGAATAAGCTTTCTGCCTTTTGCTTTTTCTCACCTCCTTCTTGAACACAAATGACTTATATTTACACTTTGATATTATTTTCTAGATCCTGTCAGATTTTTTTCATTTTTCTTCCCTGACTGTATCTTTTGAAATAGCCTGTTTTTGAACTCATTGGTTCTTTCTTCTGCTTGAGTCTCTTCTCCTATTAAAAGCCTCTAATTTTTTTTTTTTTTTTTTTTTTTTTAGTTCAGCAAATGTATTAGGTCCAAGGTTTCTATTTTATTTGTATAAATTATAATATCTTTGTTAAATTCCCTTAATAAATTTTTTAACTGTTTTATGTGTTATATTGAAATTTGCTGACTTTCCTTAGAATTGGTACTTTGAATTATTGATCTAGATGCTCACAAATTACAATCTCATTAGTATTGGTCACTGCCTTCTTGCTTTGTCCATTTGGGGAGATCATGGGTTTCTGTTTGCTGTTATGTATATCTATGGTTTCACATTGAATAATTAGTTATTTATTCCAGTCTTTACTCTCTGGCTTATTTTGGTCTTTCTTGAGTATAGTTGCTTAGAGGTCTTTGCAGTTGCCTTTTGAGTCACCTTGATCCTAGATCTCTGCTTCTTTCTCAGCACTAGCTGGTGCCTTAAGCCCAGATTTGCCTCAGCTCTCATAAACATTCAGAGCACTCCCCATCCTTACTTTGAGGGTCTTGGGTAAAGGGGATAGTCCAGCCGTGTTCGATGGCTGGCTAGAGGTTCGTACAACAGAAGACTCATGGACCGTGCCTCCTATAGCCTGGTGCTACTTAACAGCTACTTTGATTTGCCATCTCCTTTGACTGAAATAAAGAACACAGTTTGTCAGAGGCTGAGATTTCCACTCCTATCTCCCCTCTTTGTCTAGAAATGCTCTCAGGGGTTTTTCTTTCTAAAGGCATTTGCAGTACTTTCCACGGGTTAAGGCAGGTTCCTTTATGTGAACCCAAGATAGTGAGAAAGCTGGTTGTCTGCCTCAATCTCACTTTTTCCAGTATAACAACTGAGTCCAGTAGGAATTTCCTGCATTTGGTGCTTGGTAGATTGGGGGAAACTTTTCTTGGATAGAGATGTTCATTGTTTATTTCTTTTCTTTTCTTTTTCTTTTTTACTTTTTTTTTTTTTTTTTGAGACAGAGTCTCACTCTGTCACCCAGGCTGGACTGCAGTGGCATGATCTTGGCTCACTGCAACCTCTGCCACCCAGGTTTAACTTATTTTCCTGCCTTAGCCTCCTGAGTAGCTGGGATTACAGGTGCCTGCCACCGTGCCCAACTAACATTTGTAGTTTGAGTAGAGACGGGGTTTCCCCATCTTGGCCAGGATGGTCTCTAACTTCTGACCTCGTGATCTGCCTGCCTCAGCCTCCCAAAGTGCTGGGATTGCAGGTGTGGGCCACCACGGCTAGCCATCATGTCCATTCTTATATTTCCAAACTTTATGGGCTCTTATCTACTTTTCTTAGATTTAATAAGTTAACTATGAGGTGTTTACATGTGGCTTTTATTATATTTATTGGACTTTTGTGTTGTAAAATGCTTTGAATTTGTGTATTTATGTCTATTGTTCATTTTTAAAACTTCTCAGCCACTATATCTTTACCTAATGGTTTGGCCCTATTCTCTCTTGCCTCCTTTTCAGGGATTATAATTACATATAAGTAAATTATCTTACCATTTTCCTACGGTTCTCATGTTCTTATCCTTCTTCCTTGTTTCCTATTCCTCCTCTTCCTCCTCCTTTCTTCAGTTTCTTATACTCCAGCCAGGATAGCTTCTGCTAAAGTTTCTTCCAGTTCCTTAAACCTTTCTTTAGTTGTTGCTTATTTGCTATAAACCCAGATACTGAGTTCTTGATTCCTGTTATTTCTTTTAATTCTAGAGTTCTCTTTGATTATTTATATGTTACTTTATAATTCAATTATCCTACTTGACACTTATTTACTCATATATGTTAATCAAAATTCTAATTTTTTTTGTATTGCTGTCTTATCTTTTTGAACCATTCTGTGTATTCATAAGTGATATGTAATACATTGCAACTGCAAATATTTTTAAGGTGTAAAATTTGATTGAAGAACACAAAAGTATACAATTTGACATGAACATGTATCTGTTACAATAATCAAGACAATCAGCATATTTCTTTCTTTGTAAATTACCCACCTCAGGTATTTCTCTGTAGCAACAAAAACGGACTAAGATAGTAGATAAATATATAACATTTTAAAAAGCTGCTAAATTATTTTTCGAAGTTATGTTAACATTCCTACTACATTCTCAACAGCAGTGTATAAGAGCTCCAGTTGTTCCGTAGTCTTTCTAACTCTTTTTAATTTTAGCCAATTTAATAGCTATTTCCTTTTAACTTGGAATTGTCTAAGTACTAATAACTTTCAGCATCTTCTCATGTGCTTATATGCCATCTACATATCTTCTTTGGCAAAGCATCTGTACTAATATTTTTCCCATTTTCTAATTGAAAATCTATTAGAACTACAATTAGTGAGTTTTTAATCACTAAATATTAGCAGTATGCAATCAAGTTTCAAAATTTAAAATCATCACATATATCATCATAAAATACTCAATACTTAATGATAAATCTTACAAAATATGTACAAGATTTGTACACTGAAGAATAAAAATAGTAATTATTATACAGTAAAAAAAAAAACTAAATAAATAGACATACCGTGTTTATGATTTGAAAGACTCAATATTTTCAGTGTAATGATTCCTCTCCAGTAGGCATATAGATTAATACAATCTCAACCAAATTCAAGAAAGCTTTTGTTCATTTCCAGAAATTAACTACCTGATTCTAAACTTCATGTAAAACTAAAAAGGCTGAGAATATCTAGAATAACTTTTAAAAAGAGCAAATTGGGGCTGGGCGTGGTGGCTCATGCCTGTAATCCCAGCACTTTGGGAGGCTGAGGCGGATGGATCACGAGGTCAAGAGATCGAGACCATCCTGGTCAACATGGTGAAACCCCGTCTCTACTAAAAATACAAAAAATTAGCTGGGCATGGTGGCGCGTGCCTGTACTCCCAGCTACTCAGGAGGCTGAGGCAGGAGAATTGCCTGAACTCAGGAGGCGGGGTTGCAGTGAGCCGAGATCGCGCCATTGCACTCCAGCCTGGGTAACAAAAGCGAAACTCCGTCTCAAAAAAAAAAAAAAAAAAAAAAAAAAAGCAAATTGGGAAAACTAACACTAACTGATGTCAATACTTATAAAGATACAACAGCTAATAGCATGTGTTTTTTATATGAGTCAATGCAACAGAATAGAGGCCACACAAGAGGTCTCCACATGTATGGGCAACTGATTTTTCTCAGAGGTACAAAGACAATGAATGGAGAAAAGGTAGCTTTTTCTCAAGTGGTGCTCAAATATATGATGAGCTTTGATTTATATCTCATATCACATACAAAAATTATGCAAAATAGATCACAGATTCAAAAATCATACATAAAACTGTAAAATTTCTGAAAGTTACTATAGAAAAAAATTGTAATCTAGAATTAAGCAAAGATTTCTTAAATAATACACAAATAAAACAAATAAAAAATAAATTGATAAATTGAGCTTCACTCTTATGTTTAATTCTTTAAAAGATGATGTCATGTGAATAAAAGATAAGCCATTGATTAGTAGAATATACTTCCAAATAATATCGCTAGAAAAAGACTTCTATCTAGAATATATAAAGCCCTTATCTTGCTATAACTCTAATAGCTGGATCATCTATAGGCTTCATTTCAGAGTCTATCTCTTGGTTTTGGTCATTTGGTCTTTGCTACTGGCACATATGACAATTTTCATGGAATTCAATATTCTATTTATAAACTTGCAGTGATTCTGTATTATATTCTTTTCCTTCAGATAAAATTTACTTTTGTTTGACAGGTAGTTATAGTAGAAACAATCAACACAATACTAATTAATAATTAAAATTGTTTGTGGGAAGATTTAAGCATATTTTGACTACTTTTTTAAAAATGTTGATTTATTCTCTTTCCTAGGGTGTGTACTTCATCACAGCTCAAAGTCTGGAATGTTAATCAAGTCTCCTCATTCCCATTCCCTAATTATTTTTCACTCTAGTGACATAAGACTATAAAAGCCTTAATTATATTTTTAGCTTTGAATTTGCCTGCTGGCTATCACCAATCACAGGTTGAAAAATCAACAAATATCACAAATGCAAAAGTGGTAGAGGATCTGGACTCACCTAAATATGTTACTTTACCCTCTGAGATATTGGTCCTTCAAATTCTGAATTTTTTGACTCCTCAAATGATGGTATCAAAGAGTCACTTTGTAAGATTAATTTTCTATAGCTTTTATAGTAGTTGACAACAAGGATATTGGTCTAATAGAAGCTACTCTGTCATTGGTAGAAGTGGATTTCTCTCTCCTAGGTAATTTAATAAAATAAAGTCATTAAATATAAGACATAAAATGCTATATAATTTTCTCCAAGAGTTCTGAGCCATTCATAGAGTCCATATCATCAATCTTTACCATAACCTTGTCAACACTGGTTACTCATTAACTGTCCAAAGGTCACCCAACAAACTCATGAGAGGTCCAGAATTAAAAGCTGAAAAGTTAGCTTAATCCCCAGAGCCACATAGACTACCAATGTCTTGTATAAAAATTAATCTTGATTTAGGAATTACTAAGTAATTCTATCAGTGAGCTATCTGTCATTTTCTCAGTCTCATGTCCTCTACAGAAAAAAGAAAATGAGTAAATGAGATAATTTTAGTCTCTGATTTTCAATAAGATTAGTGATATGTTATTTTTAAAATAGTATTAATTCTTATTTTTTTCTGTTCATAATAGTACAATTCAAAGGGCAAAAAAAAAATTGATTTCTGATTATACATATCAGAAACTTGGATAAAATGACCACTTGATCCTATAGTTGGTAGATCTAAAATGAGACAGGGACCAATACATAATTTCAATACCTCCCAGACATAACCATTTAGTTATTCATTCAATAATCATTTAATATAGACCATGCAAATGATGTTCTTTGTGCTAGTTGCATAGCACTATACAAAACACATAAAACATACATTCTTGTAGAGAAAAGAGATAATAAATTAATATATAATATACATGCCAAGAAGTAACAAATGTTATTAAAAAGTAGTGCCAATACCCAAACAAGCAGGAATGCTATTTTAAAAGGGGTGTCTTTTCTTAAAAAGTAACTTTTGAACAGAGGCCTTCATGAAGTTGGGGCTGGGAAACAACCGTGTACATTCTGTGGAAGTACATTCCAGGCAGACAGAAGAGAAAGTTGAAGGACTGTAAAACAGAAAAAATTTTGTAATACTAGAAGAAGAACAGATAAGGCAATTATTGGAGTGCAGAGGGAAGATAAGAGGTTTGGAAATGAGATAGGATAGAGAAAGGATAGCAAAACCAGTTATGAACTAAGGACTTGAGTGAGAAGAACAAAAGTAGAGGAATAAGAGGAGAAGCAGGGACACTAGTTAAGAAGCAGTAATCAAGGCGAGAGACATTGGTGGTGTGGACTAAAATAGGGAGGAGGAAGAGCTGAGAACTGGAAGGACTTTGAGTAGATTTTGTTTGTAGAATTATAAGGATTTTCTGATGAAGTAGATGTAGAAAAAAAGTGAGAAGCTGAGGTATTTTGGCAATGCAAATGGTAGCGTGGTGATGCCTATTACTGAGAAAAATAACACTGGAAGAAAGGAAGATTTGGGGGAGAAAAATCACCCCCATTTTTATCCCAGATCCTTTACTGACTTCAAAGTCATTAATAAAACATGTAACTGCTAAAAATCCCTATCAACTGTTAATTTGCTTCTCTATCTTGCACTCTTTCATCTATAAGAACACAAATAATCTATGAGAACAATTCAAGATCTAAGAGGATATATTAAGTTATAAAAAAGTAGAAAAGGCAGGTCCTTGGATGAGGAAGCCAAGGATATCTTGAGCCAAAGGACAAATTTAAGTTCAATTGAAATAAAAGGTGCACTTTCCAGGTTGATGTGATGTATTACAAGATGAATATTTCAAATAGATTGCTCAACCAGTGTTCAGTTTTCTTCTGCAGGTTCAAGATCTGCTTTTGAATAAAAGACGTACAAGTAACGTCTTCATTAATTTTTATCCTCATATACTTTTCTAACTTCCTCATCTCCACAAAGTTCATAGGGCTAGGTGCTGAGAAAAGGAAACACGATAAATGTAAGGATACTATTTTATTTCCGCCTCTTAATTCTTTTGAGACCTGACACCAAATGTTAATGTCCCATATATAGACGATCGTGAAAATTTCTCTACTATGTATTTGGTATTCCCACTTACTGGATCTCTATCATCTGCCATTATCATGGAACTGGTCAGGTAGGGGCAAGCCAGAAAGAATGCCAAGCCTCTTAGGGGTTAAAACAAATCCTAGAAGAGTCTATTCAATGGCAATATTCTCTCACTGTTCCTCTGTTTTCCTTTGCAACTCTGTCAGGCAGCATAACTCTGGAGATCTCCAAGAAAAAAAAAACCTATTGAGAAAGTGTCCCTGTGACTATGGTTGCCATGTTGCATCTTCATAAAATGCACTACATGTCTATATCTCTGGTAGTTAATTCTGACAAAGCTCTCTAAATATATTGAAGCTGGTGTGCAGCTCATAGGCTAAAATATTAAAATTTTAATAGCTTCCCATGCATTCTCAAATATGAGCATGCTATACACTTTGATTTCCTTTGTAAGAGTTGTAATCTCTGAGCAATAATCTGCCATCTAATTTACATTTTTATAATGTGTCACAGATAAGAAAATATTCTCCCTCAATTCTACATATCTTTCTCTTCTGAATTGTTTTTTTGTACTATATAAGAAGCTACAGATTTTATAAAATAATTGGAACCAAAAGAAGAATCTACACTATTCCTAAAAAATACCTAATTTTGCCACTAGAGAATTGTGAGGCATACTGCCATGACAGAATTCCCTATATTGGGTAAGAAATATTCCTTAACTTTGCTCATTTATTCTACTATCCTGATCAACATGGAAGTCTTTTCAAATATATAAATTTACATTGGCCACATTTTTCATTTATGTACTGTTCTTTCTAAAGTACTAAGGCCGGGCGCAGTGGCTCACGCCTGTAATCCCAGCAGTTTGGGAGGCCAAGGCGGGCAGATCGCGAGGTCAAAAGATCGAGACCATCCTGGCCAACACGGTGAAACCCCGTCTCTACTAAAAATATAAAAATTTAGCCGGGCGTGGTGGCACGCGACTGTGGTCCCAGCTACCCAGGAGGCTGAGGCAGAAGAATCGGTGGAACCTAGGAGGCTGAAGTTGCAGTGAGCCGAGATTACGCCACTGCACTCCAGCCTGGTGACAGAGCAAGACTCCATCACAAAAAAAAAAAAAGTACTAAATACACCATAATAATATCTCTTAAAATGAAACCACCAGTCTCCATTTGCCCTTAAAAATTGACAGATTTTTCCACTTTCCATTTTCACTAAATATTTGTAATCCCTTTGAATAGTGCATCTGGAATATAAACTACATCTCAAAACTGTACTATAGTTTAAATGTAAAAGTAAGGTGAAGTTGAAATGATGATAATTGCAGCTAATATATAAATGTTTGGAGAAGAGTTAAATAGTCCTAGAAAATAATGTGGTCATTAACAGAGTGATGAGAGATAAATCTCAAAACACAGAATAAGATTAGATTATTTAAGGCACTAATCAATGTTGATGAAACTGTCAAGTTACTTTACAAAGCACAAAGCCAGAAAGTTAGAAGGGATTAAGCTAGTACAACGTGTATTCCCTGGGGACAATAGGGAACTCCTGCTTGAGCAGGCCAGGCCTTGACCATTTACCCGGTTGGCAATGTATCCTTGCTCTGTAAATAAATGCCTGCAAGAGTCAATAGGAAAGTGTGTCCTGTTTTCCTTGCAAAAAGAAAGAGCAAAACAGCAAAAAGATATAGAGAAATTATGATATGTTCAATATATTTCATATATATTGAACTTTGGGAAGGTTATGAAAAAAATTCATGCTATGTTGTAATATTCCTGTTAGAGAATTATGAGTGCCCTAAGTAAAAAAGAAAAAGTTAAATCATCTTGTTCCTTGAAAGTGTATGTAGTATACAGTCATTCACTTAGACCTGGTGATATGCCACTTACTTTGTCTGCGCCTAAGAAACAGGTAGTGCTAAGTCTGCTCAGACAGTCGAAACATTTAAAGAAGAGACTTTACTAACAGTGGTATGACCCATAGCCACTATCTCATTATAACTTAATGACTAGGAAATAAAGAGATATGTTTGAAATCCTCTTTCAACTGATACCAACTTTGCATTTGTTCATCTTTCATTTATTGCTTTGTAAAACAGAATGTATTAACCAATGTAACACCTGTGAAGGTAAAGGGCATCTCTCCTGATAACTGACCAAAAATTTTTTCTAAAGGTAGTGTATCATTACCTTTGTGATTTTTTTGTTTTATTTTAGTATTACAAACTATCTTAACGTTAGCCCACCTGAGAAAGAAATCAGGATGGCATAAGAGCCAGAACTATGAATTTACACACATAGACAAATTAAGAAGTATAAATTCAAATTTGGAGGCTATGCCAACAATTTTACTCCATGAGATTTTCTATCAAAGATTTCAGCTTTAGCAGAAATACATATCATTTTAAAACTAATTAAGGCAATAGTATGGAGAATATAGCTGCCAGTTCACCATAGGTTGATCATGTTCATTTTCTTTTATTTTCTATAATCTAGGCATTGACAAGTTATGTCTCATATTATAATTACATGTAGACATTTTTTTCTCACAAAATTCTCAGTGCTATGATCTGGTCATTGATAAAATTTAGGCATTCTTAGTGCAGTCAATAACTTGATGGCTGTACTGAAATAGATAAAATAGAATAATCAGCACAAGTAAGAACCCATAAAAGTACCCTATTGACCTAATGAATCACATTTAATGCTTTGAGGGACATAACCTCATGTAAAATACAGATTCTTGTTGATGGGTACACAAGAAATGGGGGACTAACTTTGATAGAATACTCAAGGTTTTGAGGCTTGACTCTTAAAAAGACAAATTGCCACTTTACAACACGTACAGAAAGTCAACTCTTCACGCCTCCCTTCCTATATCTGAAGGGAATGTGAGTGAGACTAGCCTTCTTCCCATTTGGAATTTATCACCACAGTTTCTGAATTCCAATAGCTTCATCCCACATTAAAAGTTTCCCTGGGGATCCATTTTCATCTAAATTCAAACGCCCTTAAAGATGGACCCCTCCATGAATTTGAAGATGTGGATATATAAGATTCAAGCATGGCTGCAGCTCTGCTCTGATCACTCATGCAGGGCCTATTTGTCCTTTCATTTCTGAAATAGAAAGTGAAGATCAGAAGAAACACAAGATCGTTCTCCCAGGAAGACAGCTGGCACCCTCTCACTTCCAATTTTTACAGGTCCCTTCTCCAAACAATGGTTGGTTTATTTGTCTTCTGATAAAATAGGATGCCTTTGCAGTGGCGTAATTAATCTCTTGGAGAATGATGGATGTTCTCCTCTTGTTTGATGGCATTGCTTCCTCTATGTGACAGTTTTACCATTCACAAACATTTTAGTTGGTCTTCAGTTTTATCAGTTTACCTTATTTTCAGTTTTCTCTCTCAGATCGTCATTTATGAGAAGTCATCATTCTAGGTATTTTAGTATATTGATTTTCTACTGCCACTTATAAAATCCTTTCTTTGGAAGGAGTAGAGGATGAAGGGAATATAAAGAAAGTATGAGAGGTCCCATGCTGTTATGAATTATCTAACTGTACAAACTGAAGTTTCTGTTCTTACTTTACAAAGTGTGAATATTAAATCTGCCAGAGATATTACATAGTTTGCTCAAAGAGTTAAAAAGAATGGGTAGGTGGCTGAGTCACTGTTTGAAGCTGAGTTTGATTCTTAAGTCCATGGTCTGTTACATTCTCTTGTGATTGTGAGTTCTCTATGGACTCTAGAATATCATGTCACTAAAGGCTGGCAATTGGGATGGAGAACAAAAGTAGCAAGTTTTACCATGTCCCAGCTCTGAACAGGACTGGTTCTACATTTGATCATATCAGCCTACAAACTCTAACTTGAGAGTTAGCAAAGGCATCCTTGAGGTGTCTTTGTGTCTTTGCTCTCCTATACCTCCACGTATTTAGACACAGACATATGAGTCCAATCCCATATACGTGTAGTCTGTAATCCGGCTGATAATATTCCATCTTCCTAGCCATGATGATTGGTCCCCGATGGGCTCTTGAGCCAAGCCAAGGTAATTAGAATCCTACTCTGGGAAATTTTTACTAGAATTTCGGGGAAACACCTCATTTAAGTCATAGAATTCCAGCTGGCCACATTCCCTGTCTATGGCAAAAGTATTTCAGCTTTGATGGCAATGTATAATATTTTAAAAACAATAAAGGCAGCGTGAAGGAGAATATAGCTTCCATTTCACCACGGGAACACAGCACAGATGAGAAAGCAGGAGAGAGGAAACCAGGAAGACAACAATAGAAGGATGGGGAGAAAGAGAGAAAATGAGCCAGCATCTGTGATTTCCTGCATTTAGTTGTCCCTGAAACTCCACATCTGTCCTGTTTTTGTTATATGAGCGAAAACCAAACTTTTTTTCCCCAAAAGTAGTTTGATTGGGTTTCTGGCATGCTATCTTTGTGCACCAAATATTTCTTTTCTCTGTTTTTTTTTTTTTTTTGAGACGGAGTTTCACTCTCATTGCCCAGGCTGGAGTGCAATGGCGTGACCTCGGCTCACAGCAATCTCTGCCTCCCAGGTTCAAGCGATTCTCCTGCCTCAGCCTCCCGAGTAGCTGGGATTACAGGCATAAGCCACCATGCCCAGCTAATTTTTGTATTTTTAGTAGAGATGGAGTTTCTTCATTTTAGTCAGGCTGGTCTTGAAATCCCAAACTCAGGTGATCCACCCACCTCGGCCTCCCAAAGTGCTGGGATTACAGGTGTGAGCCACTGTGCCTGGCCCAAAGATTTCTATACATAGCACTCCAAATTAATATATGGCCATCTTCACCATTACACAATTAATCCATGTTACCAAAGGCCACTCGTATCCCTGAAACTATCGAACTAAAAAGCAAAGCAAAACAGAACACAAACAAACACACAAAAATATATGCCATAATAGGAGTTATATTCTTACCGCTAGTCACCTCTCTAATTAAGGAACTCGAAGCTAAGGTGAAATGCAAATATATCTTGCATCACCTTATAAAAGGGTCAAACATGAATCGAATGGTGGCCTCTTAGCACACTAGTCAAAATACTTGTCTTAGTATATGGCACCTGGGCAATGATACAAACTCTGTTGGCAATCATCTATGTTACTTTGGGCATGCAACATCTGTGCTTCAGTTTTCCCATATATAAAATGAGGAGAATTGTCTTAAATCAACTTTAGTAACTCTTCCAGCTCTAATATCCTATTACTCTATAACATGAAAGCCTTCTCTGATTAACTTCAGTCATTTAACCATGGTTCAGGAATGTTCTGAAACAGGTGGCATGAGTAATAAGAGAAAGGCTACAGAAATTGGACCAAGTCTTAGGTTGGTAGCAGACCCATGAGCACAGAGTCCAGTGTCCTTGCTGCAGTGAGGATAGCACTGGGCACCACAGAAAGAAGAGAGTTGGGAAGAGGAAGTGGAATAGCTCCTGGGTTTGAGCTGTGTGCTATGCATAGTCTGTTGTGCTATATTTTCAGTTCTCTAGGCTTGTGGAGTAGAGGGTAACTATAAGGTTTGTCTTGTTCATATGCTCTGGCTTACTTATGTGAGGTCACTAATACATTCTAATTTTCACTGAAACTTATTTATGAAGGGAATTGGTTTCCCCCATTGACCACAAATTGTATTTTCTCAAACACAAAAAACTCATGCAGGTATAGCATAATTCTCCTTTGTATAAATGCATGAAAATATATTTTTGTTCCCTTGGGCTATTCATATTTTAAGAAAATAATATACACACTTCAGTGTGGTATGGTTTTGATAATACAGTATATTGTAGTAAATATTTTCATTCTCACAACAGCACACTCTAAATCAGGTACTTTGGACCATGACAACACACAGCTGAGTGGAGGGTTTTCAGTGCAGTGAAATTCAATGTTACTGACCTTTGGAGTCAGATAAATTTGATTCCCAGCTCGAACATCCATTATCTTATAAACTCAGGCCTATTATCTTATAAACTAAGGTCTTAGTAACTCTACATTTATTTTCTCATATGTAGTATGTGGAGTATAATTCCTACCACATAGGGGTGCTTTGAGAATGAACTCACATGATTTATGTAAAGCACCCGGCACACAATAGGTGTTCATATATGTTAATACTCTTCCAAATAGTCAAGACTGGCTTACTGCATAAGGCACGTTACTGGGTTATTTTCCTTATTTTTATTAAGATGATTCCATTTATTAAATATTTCCTTAATTAATTCAGCTTAGAAAAATCTTTCTTAAGTCATTTCCGTCTCCACTTAATTATTTATGTCAATCATTAATTTGTTCTCTAGATTTTAGGAACAGTATTAATAACCAAGCATATGCAAGCTCCCAAACCAGACATTCAGATGGGTTTCTTTTGATTTACTTTTAATTGAAATACTCCCTAGTCTTTTAGGAAACTCAGAGATAAAAAGGTTCGGGATGATTCTTCTTTTCTCAATTTTGCTCAGATTCTAACCATTAGGATGCACTGGCATAGATCCTTGACTCTTTAAGGAAACAGATAATGACACCATAAAACCATTACCTTAATTTAATAGGATGGAAAAATAGGTGGAAGTTTAAAAGATTTGGACTGATTACTTTTTAAAAAAGATAATTAGTGTACTTTCAAAACAATATTTGAAGGATGTAATAGTGTAATTTAACTTTAATATTGATCAGTTATTTTTCCCTTTTCAACAAAGCACAGAAACAAGGAGCGACTGTCATTATATAAAAGAAAAATTAAAGCTTGATAACTACAAACACTTATGATATCAAGGTCAATTATTTCTGGATCAGATACAGCAATCATAGGACTTCATATTTTAGTAAAGATAACAGGAAATAATATTACATTTATGTTTCTGTTTTCAGAACACTTTCATATTAATCCTTACATAATTATAACAACAAACCTGTAAAATGGGTGTTATTTTCCCCATCTTAAAAGGTAGAAACCAAGGTTTGGCAGAGATTTGAATTCAGATGAGAATTCTGGGTACAAATCTGTTAGGAATTTGGGGGACTTCAGAAGAATGGCCATCTGAATATACTTTTTAGCTGCCCTTTGTTTCAATTTCTTTTATTTTTTTCCTTTTTTTTTTTTGAAATAGAGTCTCACTCTGTCACCCAGGCTGGAGTGCAGTGGCATGATCTTGGCTCACTGCAACCTCCACCTCCAGGGTTCAAGCGACTCTCCTGCTGCAGTCTCCCAAGTAGCTGGGACCTCAGAGAGCTGAGGAGAGTAAAAAATCTAAAGCAATTCCTCTCTACCTCAAATTTTAAGGGCTTGAAATAACATGGATGCAGATGAACTCCTGGTATTTTTGACGGGGTATTCACATCCTGTCTGCTGCATTCTGCTCTTCCACAGAGGAAGAAAGCACAATGCCTTCCACCATTTGCGGAACTGTCTCCTCTTGCAATACTGCAATAGCTGGATATGAGCTCCTGTGAGCAGCCAAAGAAAATGGTTTCCCTAGGAGACTTTCTGGCCCTTCACTTAAGGGAGCCATGTAGCCAGATACACTCAAAACAGGTCTCAAATGAAATGGTGTGGTGTCCAGAAAGCACACTAGGTGTATTAGGAAAAAAAATGGCATGATGGATAGAAACTATGAAAAGAGCATATTAGTGCTTTAGAAAACAAATCAGCATGATATTATACCTAAATGTAAAACATAAACATTTTGAATACATATTAATAACTCATAAATGGATTTTTGTAGAACCTAGAGATAAAAGCCAAAAATCTGACACCTCCTTTACTGTAAATTGATAAGCTCCTCTTACTACTTTGTCTCATGCCTTAGTGATTTGATGCAAAATTATCATTTTCAGTAATTGTCATTACTTTTGTAAATAAATTTCTGAATACTCCTATTATAGAATTTATCATTCATTTACTATACAATCACCCCAACTCCAAATATGTGTTGTTACCTAATGATATTATTCCACTTGACATATGTCAGTTGGATTCAGGACATGATTCCAAATCATGTGACATTTTCTTTAATTCTCTGATTCTTCATTGTATCTGTTATTTTCTGGGTCTCCTTTCCTGCCAGAATTAAAGTAGCATCCCAGTCTCCAAATTGGCCTACAAAATGTACTTGATTTATTTCTATTTGATCTCTGCTAAAGATAAAAACTGTTCATCATCGTATTTAAAATAAATCAATGAACAATCCTGAGCTAATGTGTTCTCTTTCCCTTGAAACACATGCATTTAAGCAGATTTTAGTGATTTAACCTAAATCTATTCTTGAGAATTCAACACCATTTAGGATCAATGGAAGGAATCTTCAGGATCATTGGATTCTGTATCTCTCCTCCCATTTTCCCTTTATAATGTACGGCCAATTCTGACAATTGAAGCTCTGTTTTTGCTTTTTTGTTTTTGTTTGTTTGTTTGTTTGTTTGTTTTGACAGGGTCTCTTTTTTTTTTGACAGGGTCTCACTCTGTTGCCAAAGCTAGAGTCTAGTGATACAAACAAGGTTTACTGTAGTCTAAAACTCTTGGGCTCAAGCGATCCTCTCACCTCAGCCTCTCAGTAACTGAGACCACAGGCATGTGCCACCACACCTGGCTTTATATATATATTATTGCACTTTAGGTTCTGGGATACATGTGCAAAACATGCAGGACTGTTGCATAGGTACATACATGGCAATGTGGTTTGCTGCCTCCATCTTCCCGTCACCTATATCTGGCATTTCTCCCCATGTTATCCCTCCTCAACCTCCCTATACCCCACTGTCCCTCCCCTATTCCCCTCCAACAGAACCCAGTGTGTGATGCTCCCCTCCCTGTGTCCATGTGTCCTCATTGTTCAACATCTGCCTATAAGTGAGAACATGCAGTGTTTGATTTTCTGTTCTTGTGTCAGTTTGCTGAGAATGATAGTTTCCAGATTTATCCATGTCCCTACAAAGGACATGAACGCATCATTTTTTATGGCTGCATAGCACTCCATTCTGTATATGTGCCACATTTTCCTTGTCCAGTCTATCACCCATGGGCACTTGGGTTGGTTCCAGGTCTTTGCTATTGTAAATAGTGCCACAATGAACATAGGTGTGCATGTGTCTTTATAATAGAACAATTTATAATCCTTTGGATATATACCCAGTAATAGGATTGTCGAATGAAATGGTATTTCTATATCTAGGTCCTTGAGGAATTGCCACACTGTCTTCCACAATGGTTAAACTAATTTACACTCCCACCAACAGTGTAAAAGTGTTCCTATTTCTCCACATCCTCTCCAGCATCTGTTGTTTCCAAATGTTTTAATGATCGCCATTCTAACTGGTGTGAGATGGTATCTCAGTGTAGTTTTGATTTGCATTTCTCTAATGACCAGTGATGATAAGCATTTTTTCATATGTTTGTTGACCTCATATATGTCTTCTTTTGATAAGTTTCTGTTCATGTCCTTCATCTACTTTTGAATAGGTTTGTTTGTTTTTTTCTTGTAAATATGTTTTAGTTCTTTGTAGATTCCAGATATTAATCCTTTGTCATGGTTAGGAAGAAACAATATCATGAAAATGGCCATACAGCCCAAAGTAATTTATAGATTCAACACTATCCCCATCAAGCTACCTATGACCCTCTTCACAGAACTGGAAAAAAAACACCTTAAACTTCATATGGAACCAAAGGAGAGCCCATATAGCCAAGACAATCCTAAGTAAAAAGAACAAAGCTGAAGGCATCATGCTACCTGATTTCAAACTATACTACAAAGCTACAGTAATCAAAACAGCATGGTACTGGTGCCAAAACAGAGATATAGACCATTGGAACAGAACAGAGGCCTCGGAGGCAACGCCACACATCTACAACCATCTGATCTTTGACAAACCTCACAAAAACAAGCAATGTGGAAAGGATTCCCTGTTTAATTAATGGGGTTGGGAAACTGGCTAGCCAGGCACAGAAAGCAGAAACTGGACCCCTTCCTGACACCTTACACTAAAATTAATTCCAGATGGATTAAAGACTTAAACATAAGACCTAACACCATAAAAACCTTAGAAGAAATCCTAGGCAAAACCATTCAAGACATAGGCATAGGCAAGGACTTCATGACTAAAACACCAAAAGCATTGGCAACAAAAGCTAAAATAGACAAATTGGATCTAATTAAGCTCAAGAGCTTCTGTACAGCAAAAGAAACTATCATTAGATTGAACTGGCAACCAACAGAATGGGGAAAAAAATTTTGCAATCTACTCCTGACTAATTTTTAAAGTTTTTTTGTAAATACAATGTCTTACCATATTGCCCATACTGGTCTCATGCAATCCTCCCATCTTGTCCTCCCAAAGTGCTGGGATTACAAGTATGCGCCACAATGCAATCTCTCTTGACTTGCTATTTCATGTATAACTTAAATCCAACTAAGTGACTTTGTCCTTAATACTACTTGATACTTTTTTTTAAGTCTCCATCATGCTTACATTGTTTTAACAAAGTGGGCAAAAAGAAAAATAAGAAGCATTGCTATATTTATGTTGTTTTATAATGTTTTATAATGTTTTGTCATTTCTGCTAACAATGTGTTAATTTTAGAGAAAAATCATAGTTAAGTACAATTTCTGGAATTACATGGTTTAATCCAGTATTTTTAAAAAATGAACAAAGAATGCATCAACATATTTATGAAAGAGAAACTAATTTAACTTTCTAAAGTTTGTATGAATATGCAAAGCTTTTTCTGTCTTGCTAATAGTAATACCCACATTTTTCCATATGTTGTTATTTTAGATAAGAACATCAAAATAATTTTATTTTTTCTTATCACTTTACTTCAATGGCTTCTGAAGCATATGTTGCTTTCTATAACTGCAAAGTTATTGATATTAACTCTTTGGCCCTTAAAACCATGAAAAATCATATAATTGAATCCATTTTCAATGCAATCTCTCTTTCTAAACATTTTTCTCTATGATCTCCACAATATTTCATCTGAAATGTCTTCCCATATTACACAGAAAGGGAGGAATTTCAGGAACTGTGAATGATGTCTCCTGAATGCCAATCACTTGGAGATGGAATTTTATCTCTGTAGATACCACTAGCCCAGTAAAATGAAGAAACAGGCTCAATGCCTAATCATGTTCTGACTCAATTCCTACAACCTGTTTCTGAAAGTAGAAAGAACAATGAGATAGTATAAAACGACAAGAAAGTCAAAGTACAAAAGTTGAACTCAAATAAATAATGCTGAGAAGTTCTATTCTGGGCAGTATATGAATACTTAAATACTTTTTAATGTAAAGAACATTTGGACTGCGAGAGAAATAAGAGTAAAAAAACTCTCCACCAGAAAGAGAGTTAGAATAAGTGCATTATTTTACTTGATACCTTTTAATCTGTTTTATATCTATGCAAACTTCTTTCTCTCTGGGGGGCAAATTCTAGAAAGATTCTTACAGGATTGTCAGGAATTCATGCAAAAAAAAAAAGCAATTTAAGTATTCAAATTTGTTGAATGCCTACAATTTCTGTAGTTGACAGTATTTATAAAAGGATAGGAAGATCGCTAAATTTGTAGTTGCTTTAAAATTAGTAATATAGTTTTAATATAAACTTATACTTTCTTATTTACCCCTATCAAATCTGGGTCCTTGAGAAGAAGCACACTAAGCTAAATGAGAATAAAAATACAGTATGAAATTGTTACTGTGAAGCTGGGTTAGAGAAGGCATTAGATGCATTTACATTTATCCCTGATCCTAGACCTCCAGATCCATTCCTCATGTATGTCCTTTATTTAACCCTCCAGATGCAGGACTGGAAGCGAGAGGATGCTGAGCTGCTGAAGACAGCCCTACAGTAGCATGTCTGCTATCTGGGTGAAGAAGGGGCCGTATGCCTGGCACACCTGGGTACACACAGATTCAGGGATTACAACATTAGAAGAAAAAAAAAGTCTGTAAGAGGCACCAGAAATATGCTGTCTAAAACTGCAAAGTTATTGGTACTAACTCTTTGGCCCTTAAAACTATGAAAAATCACAGAATTGGATCCATTTTCAATGCAATGTCTTTCTAAACATTTTTCTCTATGATCTCCATGGTATTCCATCTGAAATGTATTCCATGGTATTCCATATTACACAGAAAGGGAGGAATTTTCTGTGTATAATGCTTAATTTTCTAAGTGTAATTATTTTAGCTGAAAGAGAGCCAAAGCCAGGGATGTCCAGTTGTTACAAATTGGCATTTGTCCAAACTTGGTCAAGGATCAGAATTACCCGGAGGCATAGCTAAAACACAGCTTAGAGTTCTCTCCCTACAAATTTTGCTTCAATAGATTTGGGTTGAGAATTGGGAATTTAAAAATTTACACTTTCCCTGATGTTCCAGGTATTTCTTATGTCCAGGCAAGTGTTTGAGTCATTGCCACATTGATAAGGAGGAAAGCCTTACCTGTGGCAATAGATTAGAACATCTACTCAGTTTCACTTTGTGCAAGATTGTCCAAAGGTCTTT
The DNA here is from genome assembly GCF_030222135.1 of Aotus nancymaae. Lineage (NCBI taxonomy): Eukaryota > Metazoa > Chordata > Mammalia > Primates > Aotidae > Aotus > Aotus nancymaae. Next base: position 82,598,658 of record NW_026988442.1, read on the forward strand.
ATTTTATTAAAATTATTATCCTCATTTTGCAAATGAAGAGACTGAGACATAGAGAAATTAAATCACTCAAGGTGTCATAACAAGGAACTAGCATAACCAAAAGTAAAATTCACTCTTGTCCACTTCATTCCGTCTCCTAGATGTGCTTTCGACTGTGCCATCAATACTTGCATTTATGAAATTGGAAAATAAGGATACTATTTGAAATAAGTAATATTCTTTTTAGTTTGGCAATTTTCAATGTTTTTGCTTCATAAACACATCTAGATTCTAAAACTGAAAGCTCCTGTAGGCTTAGAATGAAACTCAGTAATGCTGAGCATAAGAGGAAAGGTCTCATCATGTATATTGGAAAGGTCTCATTGTATATATTGAAAATCTCATCATCTGTTTCCACGCTGAGCTGAAACAGAGTGATTTTCTGGCTGGCAGGCCATTTATCACTTCCCACCGGCCATCAATAATTGATTAGGGAGATTGGATTCTGCACAATGCAAATCAGCTCATTTTATCAACAGGGAATACAGTTTGTGTCAAAATATGGTAACCCTTGCATCTCTCTGCTTACTCATCTTTGAAACAATGCTGGAGTTTTCACTTACTCTTCTGTATCAGAAGAAAAAGGAAGAATTGGGCAAAAAAGAAAAAAATCAGCTGGTTCTGTTTATGCTGATGCCTCTAAATGATTTGCACCTCACAATCTGTGTTTTTCCTTCTTACCTAAAAACAAAGAGCAAAAGGATGCTTTAGGTCAAGAAGCCAACCCTAAAATCTTTATAAGGCAAAGCTTCCAGGCCATTTCTTATATTTCGTACATTCTCAGGAGCAAAGATTCACAAACTGATAATTTTTCCATTAAGGAACTACCACTATCATTTCTATCCCCTAACTTTCTATTTCCACAAAACCCTGGTGGGTTGCAGAGTAGTACACAGTCTCTCCAGTTTCTGTACTAAAGCTAAGTTCACAGGTCATTTGGTTTAAAGGTCCACTGATTATCATGGCAGAGAAACAGGAAATAAAAGTAATAAACATGAGCAAGCCACAATGATTATGGACTCTTAACAACTTCATTTTGTGATGCTTCAGGGTTTTTGGTCCTGATTACTTTTTTAAAATAAAGGCAGGGAAGTGTGGTCTGCTGCTTTTTAGTTCTGCAGGCAGGGCTTAGCAAATTTCTCTCCTTTTTTGGATCTATATTGAGAGAAAGCCCTTCTTCCCTTTTTTATGATGCCTCTGAGGCAAAAGCCTGAAGATTCCATTAACACAGGACAACAGGGACCTCCCTTTAGTCTCAAACCTGACAGTTTGCCAATTTGAGGCATCGGCATCAGAAGGACAAGCTGGAGAAGGAATGAGAACAGCTAGCACTGAGGGTCTGAAATGTGCTAGACTAGTCAAAGTGTTTTAAATGGAGTAACTGATTAATTCCTTACAGCTGCTGTAGGAGGCAGGTATTTTCTCCAAGTTAGAGGTGATGCAAATGGAGTAAGAGAAGTTTTATAACTCAGTCATATCCAGAGTGTGAACAAGGTTGGTGTGGACCTGGAGCCTGAACTCACATACCACTGGGCATATCTCTATTGCTTCACTAAACACAAGCTTTACCCAATCTAGAGGTCCTGTTCTAAATATTGGGAGATCATCTTTCGATGTTTTTTTTTTTCTCACTTGGCCAATTTTCCTATGATTATATTAAGAGAAGTCCTCAACATTTATCATAAATTAATATATTTTCTATTTCCTTCAAAGACTTAAGTTCCTCCAATATGTTTGTGTATGCGATGCTGAGAATTAGTTGGTATGGGACTGGGGTTGATGGCTTCTGGAAAACAAGATGTACAGGGATATTTTTTTTTCTGTCCTCCTCCTTTACCCATCCCTCTAGCTTTTTATCTTTACGACAAGTGCCTGGAAGGAGCTACCACACCAACATCAGCTAGGTCAGATCAAGACTAACTGTAGTCTTTAGTAATATCATGTTCTCACAATCTCAGCAAAAATTATCTCTGTGTATAAATAATACAAAAAGAGAGGCTTAGCTTGTTTAGTAATATGCACCTTTAAGAGAAATGAAAAAAAACTTTTAAGCTGAAAGATTGCCTGAGGCTTTTTAAATAATTTCTTCCACTCACCTAAGAAGAAAAGAGATATTATATTATTACTTCCCTTTTTGTCCAATTTTGCTTTTCCAATATGAATGACCAAGGGCCTGTGTTCCCCCTTGATGCCCTAGTATAACTGCCAATAATGGTAAAAGGACACATAAGTACTCTTCAAAGTGGTAAGGATGCTGCCCACCTCTGAACAATCGTACAGGTGTACATCTTCCTGACCTTCCTAACTTCCAGCTCCTCTTTGTGTGTGTGTATATAAATTCTCACACACACACACACACACACACACACACACGCACACACACACGCACACACACACACAACAAAGCTAATGACTGACACTGCACTTTGATGGAGTCAGACCTGTCTCCTGACCTTTCTCTAGCAGAAACCTCAAGAAATGTCTGTTTCCTGTACTTTGAAGACAAAGAGAAAACATTCAGTGTTACAAAAACAACTTTGGGCTCCTGAAAATGTAAACAGCAAAGGAGAAATTAATTATGGTTGTGTTTTTGCATTTACACAGTTGAAATGTTTATAGAAACTCATATAAAATGTAGAGTGAGATGAGTCAGAATTAACAACAGTTATAGGTTAGCTTATGAGCAAAATATAAATATCAAATACATTATACCTATAACAAACACAGTGATATTGGAAAATTTAAATTGGGATGTAGAGGAAGCTTAGGTATGGTATGATTGAAAAAATATATGATTGAACACTCGGTTAATGAGTTTCCATCATCTACTGAGGCCAGTACTAAAAACTGAGGTTACAGAAATGAAAAGTACAACACTTTCCCTGAAAGTGTTCATGGACTTGTCGAGAGGAAGACAGGAATATAAAAAAAATTGCAATGGCATATGATGGATGAAATACACATAATACACATACAATTTCCAATTTATGCCAAGAAGAGGGAAAGATTTTCAAGAGAAGGAGACAGCTGAGAAGATATCTTCAAGAAAGAAGTGGACAAATACAAAGGAATGAGAGCAGAGTGTTCCAGGCAAAAGATAAGCATCTGTGTAAGTCAGAGGCATGTCAGAGTAAAGCACCTTTGAAGGAAGCTTCAAATTACTGCCTGTAGTTAAACACACGTTTACTTGATGATACAATTACACTCTTAGCTGTTTTTCAAACTGATCTGAAAACATGCACATGGACATTTATAGCATCTTTAGTCATAATTGCCAAAAACTAGAAGTAACTGAGATATCTTCTAATATTTCAATTGGTGAGTAGACTGTGGTCTATCTATAAAATGGTATTACTCTTCAGTGATAAAAAGAAACAAACTATTAATTCATACAGAAATATGGATGAATGGAAGAAGACAGAACCAAAAGACCCCATACTGTATGAGTCAAATGATATGATATTCCGTAAAAAGAAAGGTTACCAAGATAGAAACTTATCAGGAGTTGATAAGGTTTGAGAAGGAGATGGCATTCAACTAGAGAAGTACAGATGATTTTTAAGATGATGAAAAAATATGCATAGTACTGTAGTGATGAATATATGACAGACAATATGCAGTTTTCAAAACCAGTAGAACTTTACAGCATAAAAAATGAATCTTAGTATATGCAACAACAACAAAAATATCAGCCAACAGTTAGGAAATCCCAGGATGAAATGCACTATAACAAAAACAGTAAAAACCTGAATTTAACTTCAGTGAAGAAGTTTCCAACAAAAACAACTTTGGAGAACAGTTTGTTGACTGGAAGCTATAAGGCTAAAGAGACAATGATGGATGTGTACATAAACACTATAGTTGGTAAAGTTATGTCTCTCAGGTGTATGAGTTATGAGTTAAAAATTCTAAAACTACTTTACAAACATACTGGGGTTGAACAAATAAGTAAATGAATGGTGGATGGTGGGAGTGATATTTCTCACTGCTGGAGATGGAAGTTACAGATAAGCAAGGGAAAAATGACTAGGAATCATCAGGTATAGGATTAGACTCTGTGACACAGTAGGGACTCATGCTTAGACATTTAATATAGCTATACATGGATAGATCTTAAAATAATTATATATGTGTGTATATATATGCAGATTAGTATACATACATATATTTCATAGCTGCCCAGTGAAGGAGTCTAGAAACAATGGTAGGTAGTAAGAGCATGTGCCTGGTCAGATCTGGATTTCTGATGCCATTCTTTAATAAAAGAAACCAGAGTTTTTTGGGTTTTAGGGAAGAGGTGAGAATATACAAGAACCTCATGAGCAACTGGTAGTGCCAGAAAGTTAAAGAAGTGCTCAGAACTAAAGGATCAAAGAGACTAACCTGTAAGAGCTCCCAATGGCCAAATCTGACACAATTTAGAACCAAAATAATGTAGCACTGGGTTAGAACCCAATAAATTAAATTAACATATATTAATACTTACGTAAATTATTGATTGAATGAAATAAATGAATGGAGATAGGAGACATAGCTCACAAACAGAAGATTCCAAATAACTTTTATAGATTCTCCCTCTTTAAGATGTGGGGCTGAACATTCTCTTTCCTACCCTCATTGAGTGCAGGCTGCTCTTTCAGAGAATAGTGTTTAGAAAGGTAGGCACTAGGGGTTACTTTGTAGTGAAGAGAACTAGAAACACTGTTTCAGTCTAATGATTCAGTTTTACATCACTTTAAGCCACACTGATAGTGTATGTCCTTGATATGATGCAACGAGAATGACAGTTGACCTTTGTGGTCTTCCTCCTCAAAATCCACAACCTAAGACTAACCCTGTGGAAAAACACCAGACAGATTCAAATTGAGGGGTATTCCATAAAATAACCACTGCTCAAAACTGGCAAGGTCATTAAAAACAAGAAAAGCCTGAGAAACTACCACTGTCCAGAGGAGACTGAGGAGACCATGACAACGGAATGAAACATGATGCTCTAGATGGGATCCTGGAACAGGACAGAAGGACATTAGGTTAAAATTAGCAATTTACAAATAAATTTGGACTTACAGCTTAGTTAATAGGAATATAATTGGAATGTAACAATCTTGTTTCCTTAGTGGTGATCACTGTTCTGTAATAATGTAAGATGTTAAAAACAGGGGCAACTAGGTGAGGAGTATATATAAAAACTGTACAATTTTTGCAACATTCTTGAAATCTAAAGTTATTCTAAAATTAACAGTTAAGGAATATTACTCATGATGACAGTGGTGGGTGAGTTATCCATACTTTTATGAAACAATGTGAAAAATGAGAAGATGGAGAAGGCAGTAGGCAGAGGTCCCTGTAGGGTCATGAGTGCCATCTGAGTGTGGAATTTATTATGGCTTTGTAAAAGATTGATGTGAGAGGGCAGATGCTTGTAGGGACCTGTCACTCATGTAGTCATCCAAATGAGAATTTCTTATCCAAATCAGCATTTGCAGAGTGAGATGAACAGAAGAGACACAGCCTGGTGGTTAACTGATTAAAGCAGAGAAAGGAAAGGAAACTTCTCAGAAGGATCCAGGATTTCTCTTTGAGTCATTGAGCAGAAAGTGGTGTTCTTTCTGAGCCAGAGGCCACAGGGAAACCAATATAGTTGGAGAAAAAGATTTTAAAAAAGTCAATTTCAAAATGCCTTGTTACAACTGTGAATGAGAAAGCTAAGGGGATATTTTCAATTTTCAGAAGACAACCAGAAATAAAAATGCACTGTCTTTCATATTTCTTGCCTATGCATCTCCATTCTATTCATGCGCCCAGAGTCCATGTCTACACATTCTCTATCTCCTCTCTTTTGAAGTGTACCCTCAGCTAGATACTAAGTTTGAGAGTCTTGATAAATTATTTCATGTTAAGGGAGAAAATGGTACAATGTATTAATAGTATTGTTTGAAACATATTTAACTTTAAACAAATGAAGTAGCCGGATAGGAATAAGAAAGAAGCTAGGAGTGAACGCAGTGAAACTCCTAGGTTGGTCCTGGGCACCAGGAGAACTGTGTACTTCCTGCCTGAGGCTGTGATGAAGAGGTCCCCTTAGGAGAGAAATTTCACCATCAAAGTAGCAATCTAAATGGGAAAGGACCCAGCTGCTGCTCAGAAACAGGAAATTCAGTCTGCTGGAGTAGTAGAAGGGGTAAAAGAAAAAGGTCTTCAATAGGTCTAATGAAAGCCCCATTGGGAAAAAAAAAAAAAAAGAAAAGCTAAATGAAATTAGGTTTTAAAAAATGTTTTGCATGCATTAATCTCATAAATATTTGTTGTGCACTCTGTGCATATGTCACCCTCCATTTTAGGATGTTTGATAGGACAGTGAGTTGGACAGACAAGAGCTCCTTCTGTGATGGAGCTTAAATTCTAGTGGCATGACAGAAATAATACACAAGTAAATAAAAATAGTAAGTTCTGGTTTTGAAAGTACTCTGAAGAAATTATCGGAGTGAATATCTAAGCTGAAACCCGATAGATAAGAACAAAGCAGCTCTTCAAACAAAAGGTGCAGAAAGCATGCAGTTGTTTCCTTCAATAGTTAGCCAGAGACAGAATGATCTTATTTAAGCCTCATAACTTACATTATCACATTAAATGTCCCCAAAATGTTAGTGCTGTAGCTACTTCCATTTTATGATTTGAAAACTGGGAGTTAAACATTAAGTAACTTGCTCACTACTTGCTGTGTGCTGAGGTCCTAACCCCAATGCCTCAGCATGGGACTGCATTTGGAGATAGGATCTTTAAAGGGGTGATTAAGTTAAAACGAGTTTGTTAAGATGGGCCTGAGTCTATTCTGACTGGTCTCTTGATAAGAAGAGGGAATTTGGAGTACAGAGTCTAACCACAAAGAAGCATGAGGGATATGCACGCATGGAGAAAAGACCACGTGGGGACACAGTGAAAAGGTGGCCATCTGCAAGCCAAGAAGTGAGGCCCCAGGAAAAACCCTGCCTAATCCTTGCTCTTGGATTTCCAGTCTCTACACCTGTGAGAAAATACATTTCAGTTGTTTAAGTCACCCAGTTTGTGGTGTTTTGTTATATGGCAGTCCTAGTAAGCTGATATACTACTTAATATGGTGATATAGGAACTAAAATCAGGCATATTTAATCCCATTTACTATGATTAGAATTACTATCACTTGTACCTCCACAGGAGACTTTATTATTATTTTTTTTTGTAAGACTGAGTTTCCCTCTTGTTGCCCAGGCTGGAGGGCAATGGCACAGTCTCTGCTCACTGCAACCTCTGCCTCACGGGTTCAAACAATTCTTATGCTTCAGCCTCCGAAGTAGCTGGGATTACAGGCCCGCTACCACGCCTGGCTAATTTTTGTATTTTTAGTAGATACGGGGTTTCACCATGCTGGCCAGGCTGGTCTCAAACTCCTGCTCTCAAGTGATCTGCCCACCTCAGCCTCCTGAAGTACTGGGATTACAGGCCTGAGCCACCATGCCTGTCCACAGGAGCCATTTTTAATTTTTTTTAATAAAGAAAATCCCAAGGAGAATACGTGTTTTCTAAGGATCATTCCAAATATAATGTACAGTAGACACAGGGGAAAATAGATTCAGGAAATAAAGCTATAATAGTGGAATATCAGACACATCTGTATGACCCCATCTCCATAACAGGTCTGGCGGTAGTGGTGGGAGACTCCGTGTAAGTCAGAAATAAGTATATTAGTTGGGTGGTGGGCCCTGGGGTCGACTTTCTTGGATTCAAATCTAGGTTCTCCTACTTACTAACTGTATTATCACAGGCAATTTGTTTCTAAATTTCCTTCTGTAAAGTGGGACTAATAATAGTTCCAGCTTACAGGGTGGGCATGACATTTATGAACAGGTATAAAACACAATCAGAATGACATCTGATTCACTTTAAACACTCAATAAGTATTATGTAATGGTATTTATGAAGCAATTACCTGTACCTATTCATGGATCCAGGGATAGAGATGGGGGTTGTTTTGCTTTGTTCACTTCTGTATCTTCAGGACCTAGTAGGTCATGAAGAAATAATTGTTGAATGAATCCTATATAAACTCCAATGAGAGATCATTCAGAAAATATATTTTTTTTAAATGCGGCCTAAATATTAGATGGGTCTAGGAATAAAAGAAGACAGGTGGTAGTTCAGTAGTCCCCAACCTCTTGATATTATGGTATCTCTTTTTCCTTTGTCTAGAATCCCACCTGGAGCCATGCAAATTGGGAGACTCTGGCTGTGGCTGCTGGTGGAGCCCAGGGTAAATAGAGAAGGCTGTGTGGAAAGTGATTTGCACATGAGTCATCAACATATGTCCCAGGCAGCAGACTTTTCTCTTGTGATCTGTCTTTCTTGGGAAATGAGAAAGAAACAAAGCAGCGAAAACCATAAGGCCATAAGGAGGCTATCAGCTTTTCTATATTATCCATTCAGGCAAAGAACACTATTTTTTCCAGCAAAGACAGCTTCTGCAACTACACAAAGCTTTATGATCACAGACTGAGCACCCTTTAAGGGTAGATATCACTATCTCTTAGACTACGGAGTCATCTGAAGAGACAAAAATAAAAGTAAAAAATCTTCAGACCAAAGGGATGTGCTAGCTAATTGCTGAAAGCCTGGGAGAGCCAGCGAATGGATGCACTGTTTGAGGTCTGACAAGTGTTTCATAAGGTGAGTTGGTGTTCTGTGTAAAGAAATCGTGATCACCTTGAGAAAGTGCTGCTGCCAAAAATGTTCTTGTTCTCTCATGATTAACAGGGTTATTATGTATCCCTTTTGTGAGTACCCTTGAATATGTGACAAGGATCCTTTGTCATCAATAGAAACACTGTTTTTACATTCCAGTGAGAACAGAAGAAAGGTTTAATTACTATCCATGGCATCTGCTTATTTGAGTCGTCTTACGAATAATCACATAGACCAACATATCCAGATGGCCAGGCTATCATCCTTTCCCTGCCTTTTTCTTCCTTTCTCATGATTAAAGGCATTTTGTTTTATATCCAGAAAAGTCACTTATTGAAAGATGATTGGGGATGTGGCTCCAAATGCCTGGTGTAATACAGGAAAATAAATCCCAGTAATAGGAGAACACACAATACTCATGCAGATCCACTGGTGGACATTCGCCTTATGAATAATTAAGTAGCATTTTGAATTTGAGGAAAAATCATCCCTCTTCCACAAACTAAATATTTTGTTTACTCATGTGCACATTAGAGGTAGGAGGGGTCGGATTTAGCTATTGAAAAATTATATCTGATATAAAGTAATTTGCAGATAACTCCTCCTTTAGGACCCAAATTCCCACAATAAGTACAAAAGTTTCAATAATTTATTTTAATACAGAAGAACATACCTTGAGCTGTTTTCTAAATAGCACACAGATCAAAACATGTTATTTGGTGCCCTTCTCAAAAGGAGAAGAGTTTTCCATGATAAAATATAATTAGTAAACATTTCATACTATATATCTCCTACAGATTCACAATCAGACTCAGACATTTTAGAGTGGTTTAAACCTGCTCGATATATGTCCATAAACATTTTGACCTTGGAACAATTTTGGTTGTTTTTATGGAAGTCCTGCAAAATGCTGGCTTTATGGAGATCATTCAGGAAAGATTGCCTTACTTACTTAAGCTTACTTCTATAGACCTCCAAGATGCACCTTTTTTATCATGGCACATTTCAAACCTAATTGTTTAGAAATATGCTTGCCTCCTTTTGATCAACATTCTGCATTCCAAACTAGTCACAGGGCTGAGGGCATCAATGCATCTACCCAAATGATCTAGGGGAATTAGCTTCCCTTCTAGCCAGAGAGGTATTTTATGGCTTCCAAAGTAATAAAATGGCCTATTCTCAATGCAGCACCAATAACAGCAGTTGCTTCCCACATAGGCTGAAGATTAACAATAGGACTTGGGTGGATTTATAGGGCAGGTTATTGCACCCTGAAAATAAGGAGGTATTACTAATTCTCTTTCCCTTGCTTTAATAGACTGACAGCTCCTGGGCTCTAGGGAGCTTCATGAGACAAATAACTCTCCAAATAAACCACCTGGGAGTGGGAGAGCTAAGAGGTGACTCTGCTCTCTCTGTGACCTGTGACTGCTCACTGATGCAAAAGGACAGCAGCCAAAACACCAGCTATCCCTAAGTGCATGCAGTACACATCAGGTGTCAACCCCAGAGGATTTGTGGGTGAACACCTGGACTGCTCATCCCTCAGGCACACCCCCACACTCATGACACTCTCCTGGGACTATTTATAGTCACTGATAATCTGTCTCCATCCAAGACCACTCCATAATGTCAGAAACTACTTGCACCTTTAACCTCTTCCTTCTCACCTTTAGATGGGACCACAAGTGATGCACAAATCTCAAGACATGAGAAATGACCTGAGCTCTACAGTTTGAAGTTGAAGGCCCTACTTCACCCTGTCTCCCTCTATTGTGTCAGCATTAAAACTCCAGTTTAAATTTTAGAGTTCCAATTGTTCACTTGTCCAAGAGAGGAGTTAAGACGTATCGTCTGAGTAGGAAACTGCCTGCATGATACATGCTGAAAAGATTCTGAAGGGGCCTCTGCTGCCCAAATAATTACATTATGCCACTGAGCAACCTAAAATATCTCAACTGGACATTAATCCTAAAGACATCAGATTAAGGCAGTAACAGACATTTCTGAAGTAACTTCTCCAAGATACTCTCATAGTAGAGTAATTCTTGGTTATCTGGTAATGGTTATAATGCTTGCTACAGTCTAATACTTGATTTCTAGAGTTATAGAAGATACAGAGCATTATACTGATCTAGTTCAAGTTTCCAAATAGATTCTTGGGGAAAACATACATTATGCTGTTAAAACTAGCTCCTCCTTGGGAGGTAACTATTACATCTTCTTAATCCTTAATCTTGCCCTGGGGTCATGATCACGCAGTAATGTAGAAATCAGGGCATTTCATCTATCCAGATGTATTTGAGAGGCAGGAGAGTATAGTATAGTAGTTAGAAAAAAGACTACAGGGACACTAGCCGAACTTAATTCTGATTCTGACTCTCAGAAAAATGAGAATCAGTTAGGTGCTCAACCTGTCTTCTTTTTTTTTATTTTTTGAGACGGAGTTTCGCTCTTGTTACCCAGGCTGGAGTGCAATGGCGCGATCTCGGCTCACTGCAACCTCCGCCTCCTGGGTTCAGGCAATTCTCCTGCCTCAGCCTCCTGAGTAGTTGGGATTACAGGCACGTGCCACCGTGTCTAGCTGATTTTTTGTATTTTTAGTAGAGACGGGGTTTCACCATGTTGACCAGGATGGTCTTGATCTCTTGACCTCGTGATCCACCCGCCTCGGCCTCCCAAAGGGTGCTTAACCTTTCTATGTCTCAATTCCCTCATCTGTTACATGCGTTAAATTAAAAAAAAAAAATTAAGAACCATAATACATCCTATTTCATGTTTTCTAATAGGACTTGATAAACTACTACAAAGTGCATGGAATAGTGTCTAACATATAAAAACCATCAACAAATGCTAATGTCCTGGCATTCTGGCCTAATTTAACTCTTTTTTTTTCTTCAACTTGTATTTTAAGTTCCAGGGTACACATGTGCAGGATGTGCAGGTTTAGTACATAGGTAAATGTGGGCCATGGTGGTTTGCTGCAGATGTCAACCCATCACCCAGGTATTAAGTCCAGCATCCATTCACTATTCTTCTTCATAGTCTTCCCCCACCATCTCCCAACAGGCCCCAGTGTATGTTGTTCCCCGCAATGTGTTCAGGTGTTCTCATTGTTCAGCTTCCACTTATAAGTGAGAACATGTGATGTTTGCCTTTCTGTTCCTGCATTAGGTTGCTGAGGAAAATGGCTTCCAGCTCCATCCATGGCACTGCAAAAGTCATGATCTCATTCTTTTTGTCTGCATAGTATTCCATGGTATATATGTGCCACATTTACTTTATCCAGTCTATCATTGATGGGCATTTGGGTTGATTCCATGTCTTTGCTATTGTGAATACTGCTGCAATGAACAGATGCATGCAATGTTGGGTATATACCCAGTAACGAGACTGTTGGGTGAAATGGTATTTCTGTTTCTAGATCTTTGAGGAATCACCATATTGTGATTCCACAGTGGCTGAACTAATTTACCTTTATACCAATAGCCAGCATCTGTGACAGTAACCAAAACAGCATCGTACAGGTACAATAACAGACACATAGACCAATGGAACAGATTAGAGAACTCAGAAATAAGACTGTATACCTACAACCATCTGATCTTTGACAAACCTGATAAAAACAAGCAATCGGAAGAGGATTCACTATTTAATAAATGGTGCTAGAAGAACTGGCTGGCCATATGCAAAAAACTGAAACTGAACCCCTTTCTTATACCTTATACAAAAATTAACTCAAGATGGATTAAAGACAAATGTAAAACCCAAACTATAAAAACCCTAGAAGACAAACCTAGGCAATACCATTCAAGAAATAGACAAGAGTAAAGATTTCATGATGAAAACACCAAAAGTAATAGGAATACAAGCAAAAACTGACAAATGAGATCTAATTAAACTAAAGAGCTTCTGCCTAGCAAATGAAACAATCAGCAGAGTGAACAGATAACCTACAGAATGAGAGAAAATTTTTGTAACCTATCCATCTGACAAAGGTCTAATGGACAGAATCTATAAGGAATGTAAACAAATTTTTGAGAAAAAAAAACATTAAAAAGTGACCAAAGGACATGAACAAACACTTCTCAAAGACATTCATGCAGCCAACAAATATATGGAAAAAAAAGCTTAACATCACTGATCATTAGAGAAATGTAAATCAAAACCACAATGAGATGCTATCTCATGCCAGATGGAATGATGATTATTAAAATACCTAATTTTACCCTTTAAAAATCCTGTTGAAGTAGATATCATGATCCCCAACCTATAAAGATTTAGAAACTCAGTCACATTGTCACTGTTTCAGGGTCACATAGCCAAATAGTAGAGCTAATTTTCAAGTTTATTTCCCATAACTCTGAAAACACCTGGTTTTATCCACCACACTGAACTGTATCCTTTCAAATCCTACTGCACTTGATGGCTGCAATAAATTATATTTCTAATTCTCCTCTGATTTTTCTCCTTAACAGCAACTTCATGAATTAATTTATGGTTACACAGATTCTACAAATCATATATACTTGGTGATACAGTATTATTAATTAGAGGAGAGAGTTAGAAGCTAAGAAGTTTGACTGTGCCTATCAAAGCTTCTATCATGGTAAATGCACATACCTTCCTTCTTTCTCACCTGCCTATGGTCACATGACAATGCTTTTTTCAGATCCTGTATTGCTGGGTGACAACTTTTGTGCTTTGAAATCCACTGCAGCATTTGTACCAAGGCTGTTTGCTCTTCCTGTTCCTACAATGCATAGGACTCTTGATGGCTTTGGCTCAGGAACATCCCAGTGGCCTTGGCTAACATTCATCGGAACTGCACCGCTCTCCCAGCACCCCTCCCGTTTTCTTTCACCAGCACTTCTTTTCTTATTAATTTCTTGCCTATTTAATTCTGTTTTGGTATCTGCTTTGTTGGCAACCTGGATGAACACATAGTTGAATTCTATAATAAACTGCAAGGTACCTTTCATTCTACTTTAATTCTCATCTTAGTATCCCAGATGCCTGTTAGTCTTTCAAGATAGTTATTTGAAAAGTATCTTGTCCTCTGAAGATAACTATCACATCCTCTTCATTCTCCCAGTCATGATCATGCAGGAATGGAGAAATCATGGCATTTTATCAGCCAAGATGTAATTTAAGAGGGGCCTCCACTGCCTAAATTAAAAATTTATCGTATGTACATTTTAGATGTCAATAAAATCATGTGACCTTGAAGTAACTGTTTTCTAAAGAAAAGAAGAAAAGTGAGGAAGGGAAGAAAAGACATATCATTTTTCAGTGTCTACTGTGTGCCAGGCAAAGTGTTCTGATAGGTCATCTGATTTCAGTTTCAAAGTAATCTGATGATTCAGATTTATGTATGAGGGTCAAAAAGGTTAAGCATAACATGATAAATCTAAGAATCACAGAAAGAGGTTGAAAAACTCAAATTTAATTCTTGTCACTCAAGTCTTGTGCTCTTTTTTTTTGTACATCATTAAGAATTGCAGAAAGATAGTAATCTTCACTGCATTCTAGAGATATTTTCAAGATACATATAAACATATTTATTTGAATGCACACACACTGAGACACACCTATATGTGCATACATTGAAACCCACCTGTACAGGCACATACAAACACATATATGTATAAAGTACAATATAGATATATAAGCATATGGATATATGTATATAAATACCTAGTAGACATTGACATAGGTGTATAAACACACATACAGATTCTGCATGATTTTGTGGCATCCAGAACTTAATTTATTCAAAACCATAACACATATTATCATCAGGTGTTTTTGTTATAATGAAATTATCTGTTCCTCCTAAATATTTTCATATGTGAATGAATGAAGAGGTCAATGAAGACAAAGCATCAATAATGCCTAGTAGGATTCTGATCTATATTTGAGCTCCATTTAATTCTCCTAGTGCCCTTGGGTGTATGAGTTAAAAGTGGATCAGGTACCTGTAAATAGCACAGGAAACCAATAGCTCTTCTACTGTTCAATCTTTCCAAACATGTTCTGGTATCCAAGAATCCAAGTGGGCTTATTAGCAGTAAGCAGATGGGATGCCCAATAATTTTAAAAGGTAAATTCAAAAGATATTTGCTGTCATAAATGTATCCATTTGTGAAATTCTCTGTGCACAATTATAACAAAGGTAGAACTGGTTCCAATAACAATAGTTTGTACTAATAAGTGTCCACTATATGCCTGAAATAGTACTGAGTGCTTTGCATATGTTTTATTTCATCACAATATGGCCAAAGTTGCATTGCTAATAAGTGGTTGGTTTTACATCTGTCCATCCGAAAGCCCACATAGGTTGCAAACTTGCCTCTGTGACACTGCTACCTCTTACTGCTCTGTTTTCAACAACCCAGCTTTGACATCATCTCCAGTCTCTTAATTATCATTGGTAACTCCCCACCAGCCCACAAGCACACATGTGCACACACACACATACAATCAGTCTCATTATTTCTGTATTATTCTTAGTATGCATGAATGTCCCAAATTTCCAAGAGCATCATCTATCTTCCTCCATGAATAAATAACTAGACTCATTGCACCTTCTACCTCCTACAAGGTAGGACCCATCACACAATAATGGCAACAGACCAGCTGGAGGCTGCCTTGGTTGATGCCAGCTCCCTGGAAAAGTAACTCGCAGTCTAAGTGTGAGTGTCCTCCATCACTGAGTGAGCTCTCCTTCCCCAGCCTGCTTGGAAATAGGCCAAGCTTCGGTTTTTTCACCAGGGATCTCCAGCTGTGAGTGTGATCAAGCTACCGGAACTCAGATTAAAACATTAGTTGCATCCCGGTAAGATACTTTTGAAATAACAAAAATGCCAAACTATTTATTTTATTTTCACAGTCAACTGTGAAAATAAATTATGGGAGGTAGACACAGCTTTGAATTGAAAAGTTAGTATCTAAAGGTGGTGACCCCTATGGACAACTAGAAAGGAAAACGTGAGGTATGGCTGTACATAGGGGCAGCAGGTACAGATTTGGAGTCTTTTTAGGAAAAGGATGTAAGACAGGAAAGAAAGGAGAAGGAAATTATTATTAATTGAGCACCTGCTATTTAACTAGGCATGGCATGCCTAATTTTAGCTCATCTTTACAATACTTCATTTCTCAACCAGCATCTTGGTGCCACAACAAATACTGTTCTAGGTACTGGATATTTAATTGAGAAAAGAGACAGAAAAGTTCTCTGTCCTATGGGGGTTTATATTCAGGGAGGCAGGGAGGAAGAAAAAGTAAAATAAAATAAATAAACAAACAAGACAATTCTTAAGAGCTAGAAGTTTTATAAGAACAATACGGTAGAGTATCATGCGTGAGTGGAGTTATAAGAGGAGTTTCTTTTTATCCCATGGTCAGGGCAGGCAACTATGAGGAGAGGATGCTTTAGTGTATATTTGAGAAACGAGAAGCTGGCAGCCCCCATGTGACAATCTGGGAAAATAATGATCCCAGCAGAAGGATCAGCACTGGAAAAGGTGCTGGCTGCGGAAATCATAGAAGACCACTAAAGAAGAGCCCTGGGATGAAGAAGAAGTTTAATTGGCCTAAGACATTCATTGGTAAAATAAATTGAATTTTAATCTAAAAATGATGGAAATCCATTGGAAGTTTTCATAAATAGAGAGTGGTGAGATTTGACTAGGATATATTAAAATCGTTTCAGCAATTATATGGGAATGGGTTGTAGGAGACTTATTCATAATAAAATGTGCATAGAAGTCATGTGTCATTTCAAAAGTCAGGCAGATTTTTAAAAGTAGATGTGAGATTTAAATCTAGGAATGTCTTGGCTCTATAAGCAAAGAGGTATTATTTGGATGGAGGCTGTTTCCAGTATACCAAATTGCAACTTTGAACTATCAGTCCAATGTCATGAGCTGCTTTCTTTGCCTATTGAAGGCATTGGTCAAAGTTTATGAAAGTTTTTTGGTTCTGTTTATTTGGTGGAGGGCATTGGGTACTATGAAACGCTGTCAACACCCTCAGCTTACTGCAAGACATTTCTTTTCAATGCTATTTTGCTACTAATACCTGTTAGATCCCACTGTTAGATTCAATTGTTGGATTTTGCACACAACCAATCTCCCACTTTTATCTTAACATCCTTATTGGATAGCTCAGACATGGGAATGAGATTAGGCATATAGATCTGGTCATGCACATGATCTGAAAAAAAATGTATTTTTGTGAGTTGGCTCTAGGTGAAAGTATTTTTTATCTTTTGAAGAGACTGTATGTTAATGCAAATTTGTAAATAAGTAGCATAGAGCCACTTTTTGTTTTAAGAGATTAGCTTATAGCAAACCAGTCTTTTACCAAGAAAAACGGTAAATGCTAGGTAAAATGCAAAGCACATCTGTTGGAAAACATCATAGAGCTACCAAGAAAGCTAGAACTTGAGAGACCAGTATCCCAGAGGAAAAGCATAGAAATGTGATCCCAACTGTCAGAGTCAATCTTTCCTTCCAGGCATTTGAAGAAACAGCATCAATCTGAAACTCACTTCTCTAGAGAAGAAAAAAAGAGGAAACACTTTTCAACTCATTTTCTAAGTCCAAATAATCTTAATATCAGGACCTCACAGGGTTATTACAAGGAAAATATTTCAAGACAATCTATCTAATGAACACAGGAATAAAAGCACTAAACAAAATACTGTAAAATCATACCAGTAATGAATAAAAAAAAGAATATAACACATACAAAAATAAAATATTTGTAGCTAAAGTGTAAATCAATACTAGAAAGTTAGTTTAAACTTGAAAATTAATTCAATTTTCTTTATTGTCCCTAAATAAATGATATATCATATGATTATTTTAATAAAAGAGAACAGTGATACCTCAGTTCATGCCATTAACAAAATCAATTACAAATGAAGTGCAGGTTTAAATGTGAATGATAATATAATAAAAGTTCTAGAAGATAATATAAGATGATATTTTTGTGATTGTGGAGCAGATCCACAATAAGCAACAATCATAAAGAAAATAATGTTAGATTACTTAACATTAAGAATGTTTTTTAGTCAGAAACTGGTACCAAGAGAATGGAAAGGCAACGCAAGCTATACTGTAGAAGGAGACATTTTTGAACAAAGACCTTAGCTCCATAATAAATACTGAGCTCTTACAGATCAATAAGAGAAGGCAATCTGGAGCATCTAAATTAAATATGACCAAAAGACTGGAACCTTCACAAAGGAGGTTACCAAATGGCTAATCAGCATATTAAAGTGTGAGCAAACTCATTAGTCACCAGGACAAACAAGTAACAGCCACAATAAGACAAGATATCACCACATAATCCTGCAAATGGTAAAGTGACAAAAAATATGTGTTAGGTTATTCTTGCATTGCTATAAAAAATACCTGAGTTTTTTTTATAAAGGTAAAGAAGAGATTTAATTGGATCATAGGTCTGCAGCTATAAAAGCATGGGACTCACATTGCTCAGCTTCTGGGGAGGTCATAGGAAGCTTACGATCATGGCAGAAGGTGAAGGGGGAGCAGGCATGTCACAAAAGCAAGACAAAAAGAGAAGGGGGTAGGTGCCACACACTTTTAAATGACCAGATCTCAAGAGAACTCACTCACCGTCATGAAGTCAGCACCAAGCTATGAGGGATCTGCCCCCTTAATCCAAACACCTCCCACCAGACCCCACCTCCAGCATTGGAGATCACAATTCAACACAAGATTTTGTGATGACAAATATCCAAACTATATCATAATAGATAAGTATCGGCAAGAATTTGAAGCAGAAAAAGCTGTCATCCTTTGCTGTATGAAGTATACATTAGTATAGTTACTTTGGAACCTGATGACAGTATCAGTTAATGCAGAGCATGTGTACAACATAGGACGCATGGCCATCCCTAAGGATGTACCTAATTGAAATGTGTACATGTGTGTATCCAAGGGTATGTACAATGATGTTACAGTGACACTACTGTATTAGCTCCAAAATTGCTGACAACTCCAATTTCAACAAAAGTAGAATGGGTATAAAACGGTGCTATATTCATACAATGGAGAATTACACAGAAATGAAAATGAATTAACTACTACCCATGACAACATGGACAAATATCAAAATCATATTACTGAATGAAGAAAGTCAGACCCAAACAATTACATACAGCAAAAATTAATCTGTGGAAAGAGAATTCAGAAAGGTGTTTTCTTTGGAAACAAGTAGTGATGACGGCAAGGAGCCAAGAAGAGGGTTTCAGCAGACTTGCTAATACTCTTTCCTGCTATTTGTGTTCCTTCTATATACGTATCCCTGAAATAAAAACCCAACAAGTTGTTCACTAATGATTAGTATGTATGTTGCAAATCTGCTGTGGATTAGCTGCAACTAGCTTTGCTGTTCTCTTTAATCAGGACACAAGACTGAAGGAGGAGCCTCTGTGCCCATCTTGTAGCGGAGGGAAAAGAGAGCAACAGAAATACAAAATGCATCTTGAGGCTGCTGCTCAGGAGAGGAACAGGCCACATCCACTTACAGGTTAGGCCAAAGCAAGTTACACAGTCAAGCCTAATGTCGATGGGGCAGCAAGAATAATTGTTCCACTGGGATGGGACTATGCTGAACGAGAAGTATTTTGAACAAATACTATAATTTTCCTTCCATAATTCTCTTTTAGGTAGAGTAATTTCACATACTTATATAGCAAACTGTCTGTTTCTTGATAAATTTGAGGCTTTAAGTTGTAACAAAGTCAAAAAAATTTGTAAGAATTCCCTAAAATTTTCAAGTAAATAATATGTAATTGATTCCAAATAAAAGTACTTCTAAGTCTTCTCAGTGAGATTTTTCTTCTACAAGTAACTTCTAAAAGCTTTACAAAAAACCAAACAATTAATGTCTCTCATCTATCTACAAAAGCTGAGCTACTAATCATACTAAATTACAACTTTGGAGCTATTTTGGAATCTATTTTTATTCTAACCCTAAAGGTGTTATTTGGAAAAGTACTGTAGAAATTTTTATTGGGTCATTAAACCATTTCCTGCTAAAAAAAAGAAAAAAGATTCTGACAGAATACATGCACACATATGTCCATTTTAAATGCAAGTGGTTCAGATTATATAATTTACAGAAAAATCCTTATAAATTATGTGCATTTAAAAAAACAATTTTACTATTTGTCATAAATGAGTAAGATTAACTTTTTCATCCAGTGAATATAATTAAAACTACTATGCATTGTTTCTTTGAGAAGACAGTTCTTTGAAATTGTGTGTGTGAATGTGTCTGCCCGAGTATGGGGGCTGGAAGTGCTAATGATCATAGGAGACCTGCTCTGTGTCAGGCAGCCTGCTAGACTCTCCACACACTTTCTCACTCTTCTCATAATTAGTAGAGCGAGAGTTTCCTTTCACATAGACAACACTATTGTCATTACCTCAAATGTCCCTAATGGTCCTGCCACATAGTTACCATTATTCTTATATTGTAGTTAAAAGCAGAGGCCCAATGTAAATTATAACTTAGCCAAGTCCACAAAGCTAGTAACACAAAGCCCACACTCTTTCTGCTTTCCAACAAATATTCCTTCTTTCATCTATTCTTTACTAATACTAGGAAATTCCAAAGTATCATGTCATTGGCAATAAACTGTAATACTCCAAACATTGTATCACTTTATTTGTATTAATTGACATTTCAGTTTTAATTAGAACACACCTTGCTTTATCTACATTTCTTTCTGGACAATGAAAGGAAACTCGTAAGTAAACAATTACGGAAGCAGTTCATTGGTACCTAATGACTTATATATAATTTTTGTAGTTTTATTGATATGCAGAGCTGCTTCATTTACCCTTGCCAAAGCTTACGAAATAAATTTTAGAATAATCACAATAGTGAAAACAATGCTGGTGCTGATGTGTGTGTGTATGTGTGTGTGTGTATGTGTGTGTGTACATGTTCTGTATGTGTGGACAGCTACAAATGAATTTTGGACAGACTTTGGCATGAACAGTTAGGAGGACCAGTAGAAAACCAGCTAGCATATTAATGTATTTCTTAAAAAGCATAATAGCATTTGTTATTTATTTACTGTAATTTAAAGCAGAGGTAGAATGAAGGGATGGAGTTAGAACAGCCTAGAGATTCATTTAATTGCACCTGAATTAGCAGAGTTTAAAAAGTAAAATATACGCCATAGGCATTTGCTTCTGATTTGATGCCCTGGCCTGAGTTCCTTAATGAATGACTATTGAAAACTCAGTTATAACATGCTTTCTGATAACATACCGGTCACATTTGGCAGTTTACTTTAAATGTAAAAAGGCTTCTAAATTAATTTGTCTTGGGGAGGTCTCGTGATTCATGGTGGCATCTTCTTCTGAGTAAAGAATCTTATCATAAGTTGCTCAAATTATTTATGCACTTGTTAATTCATAACCTGCTGACACTGAAAAGGATGCTGATTTATTTCTGAATCATGACATTTATGATGGTTTTGCATTGTAGACATTTTAGCCTGTATGTTGCCAGTGATTGTAACTTCTGTATTGTATCTTCCAATTAAAAAGGACAACTCTGGCATGAGGGAATCCCCACCCCTCGAGCCCTCCTCCAAAACTTTTCTATGAAAGTCTTTCAACTTGTACCAGACTCCAGCATACTTCCAAGTTTTCTTGGTGTTTGTTCTCAGGTCAATCCTCCCATTTGGCTTCTAATATACTTTTATTAAATTATTTCTCCCTCAACACATTCAATTTCAGTACATATTTCAAATGATTTCTAGTATGTTGTCAGAAAGAAGAAGAAACAGGATGAAGAAGGAGAGGAGGAATAGGAGGAGGGAAGGAAAGACAGAAGGGGATGGAGGGGAACAAGAAGGAGGAGAAGGAGCAAAGTGAACTGGTAATAATGATTTATTTACAACTAAAATTCCAAGAGTGGTTGGCTCATAATTTATTTAAATCTTTGCTTTTGATCCCTACCGTTGCAAATGCCATTATGTCTGTTTCTATACAGACTCATTAGCATATTGCTGCTCTTTTATTTCATTATTCTAAAAAACTGTACAGTATTTATCATTATGATCCCCGTCTTTCTATTCAATCTGAGAATATAAAAGTTCAGAGATAAGGGCTCAAAACATGACTTTTAGTTATTTATTTTTTCAGTGCAAGGACACAGAACTTAGATGTCTGGATAGCAATTTAAAATATGTTGATGTTGTAGAAGTCAACCTTCACTCACAAGTAAATGTAACTATTTAACCAGGACAATGGCTTTGGCCTTCTCAGAAGAGCCTCATTTTTCAAATTGGTCTTTTCAATTCAATTCATGAAAAGAATGTTCCTATTGTAGAGTTTTCTTCTAGTCTCATGGCTGTGCCAATGCTTCTGAATATGTTTGTACTCAGAGAGGTACAGGCAGTTCTAGCTGAATTGTATTGTTTCATGACATTTCTATATCCTGATACATTTGTCTTTTGAAATAATTCTATATTGATAGGTATATCTATAATATATATATACACATATATATATATAAAATATATATACATATGATTATTTTATTTTAATGTGTCAGTATGAATAAAAAACAGTGTATTGTTTTATTGAAAAAGACAACAAAATCTCACTGAAACATAAGGCTTCCTTTTACTTTGAGATCTGTGTTTAAATTAACAATAACCGGTCACCACTTACTTTTATTTGCTAAGTGTCAGTCACAATGTTAAGTGCTTTATGTGAATTGTCTCATTTACTCCTCACAGTATCCCTGGAGATCGGTGTTACCATATGAGAGCAAGACAAACTATGCCATATTGCAGCAAGTGGAGTTTAAAAATTAAACATCACATAAAACATGCCATGTTATTGGCAGGTTAATGGAATGACCAGTGTGAGTCCTGTGGTTAATGTGGTGATGTCTGCAGTGGTGGTTAGGTGAGACACAGTGCTAGTCCAGTGCAATCATAGTCTCCATGAGTCCTACTTAGAGTTTGCCACCACCTACCAGTGCATGGTTGATAGATTCAGATGTAGAACACCTAGGGCAGTTTTAACCATTCTAGGAATTTTAAAAAATGTTTTTATTGATACATAATAATTGTTTATGTTTACAGGTACATGTAATATTTTGTTACACACACAGAATGTGTGATGATCAAATTAGTCACCTCCTTATTTATCATTTCTATATTTGGGGAATATTTCAAGTCCTCTCTTTAAGCTATTTTAAAAATGCAATACATTAATGTTAATGATACACCCCACTCTGCTGTCAAACATCAGACTTACTCCTTCTATGTAACTATGTTTGTACCTATTAACCCACCTCTCTTTATCACCTCACCATGGCAAACACCCTTCCCAGCCTCTAATAAGCATCATTTGTCTCTAAATCCATGAGATTAACTCTTTTAACTTTCACATATCAGTGAGGATATGCAAATTGTCTTTCTGTGTCTGGCTTATGTCGCTTCATATAACGAACTCTAATTTTATTTATGTTGTTGCAAAAAAATAGGATTTTATTCTTTTTTATGGCTAAATAGTATTTCTCTGTGTGTGTATATATATATTATATATAGATAATATATATATACCTATATTATATACATATATATACATATTATATATATACACACATATATATATACATATTATATATATATATATATAACATTTTCTCTATCTATCCATCCTTCTATGGACAGTTAGATTGATTCCATGTCTTTGCTATTGTGAATAGTGCTGCAATAAACATAAGGTGCAGATATTTATCTCTTTGATATACTGAGTAAAAAGAACAAAGCTGAAGTTATCACTCTATCTGACTTCAAAATATGTTACAAAGTTACAGAAGCTAAAACAGCATGGTACTGAAATAAAAATAGACCAATGGAACAGAATACAGAACCTAGTAATAAATCAACATATTTACAACCAACTTATTTTCAACAAAGGTGTCAAGAACATATGTTGGAAAAAGGACATCCTCTTTATTAAATGGTGCTGGGGAAATTGGACACCCACATGCAAAAGAATGAAATGAGACTTCTATCTCTCACCATATACAACAATCAACTACAAATGGGTTAAAGACTTAAACAAAAGACTTGGAGCTCTAAAACTACTAGAGGAAAACATAGGGGAAACACTCCAGGATATTGGGCTAGGCAAAGATTTTATAGCTAAGACCTCAAAGAGACAGGTAACAAAAACAGAAAAATAGACAAATGGCACTGTGTTAAACTAAAAAGCTTCTGCACAGCAAAGGAAGCATTCTAGGAATCTTCAAGTGAGCTTGTCCTCATTTTACTGGCCCTATTTAGGGATATAAGGGTTCAGTCACTTTCTTTCCCAACCATCTCTGAAAATGGGAATTTCAGGCCATCCCTGCTGTAGATAGAAAACTTGGTCCAATCTCCCTGCATGTGAGCTCAGATCATGGCATTACTGAGTTTTATTGTATTTGAATTTTGAGGACTAATGTTCCTAAATTTAATCAGCAATGAAGGGGTGGAGAGCATGGTTGCATGCACCTCTGGTCACAGCTACTTGGAAGTCTGAGGTGAGAGGACTGCTCAAGTCCAACAGTTCAAGGCTGTAGTGGTCTATGATCATGCCACTGCACTACAGCCTGGGCAATAGTGTAAGACCAAGTATCAAAATAAATAAAAATAAAATGTAAAAGAGAAGTGAGTCTGCAATAGGAGCCCAGGCTGTACAACATGGTTGTAAGGTATGGTAGGACATTTGTCCAAGGTCACATAGCTATTAATGCCAGAGCCTAGCTTTGAATGAAAGCTGGCTTGCCTACCAAGTCTACACTAGACTATCCAAGAAGTGACACAAAGAACAAATTTAGAAATAATTAACATTAAATGATAATAATTCATATGCCACTTTCATTTGGGAATCTTTTATTGCAGAAAAAGTAACAGTCATTTGTGGCTTACTTTTGTCTATGGCCTGTTGTGAAACTTTGCAGACACAAAACATAAAAAAGTATGTAATCTAGTACCATGCAAATTGACACACAGCATCCTCTCTACAGTTGAACAAATAGTATCCTCTCTACAAATGGACATTTATTTCTATTCCTGCTGTCCTCTCTGCATTTTTTAATGGTTTCATTTGAACAATGATTTTCATGAACGAAAGCTCAGCATCCTCCATTCTTACAGTTGAATAATCTGACCTTTGGAGATTTAAGTAATTTCCTCCAGTTTACAGTTGTTTGGCTCTGAAGCCTACAGGTTTTCCCTATGGGAATCCCGCTTCCTCCCTTTATGGTACTATTATAATTCAGAAACTCACTTTAAGATATTGCAATGTCGGCCGGGCGCGGTGGCTCAAGCCTGTAATCCCAGCACTTTGGGAGGCCGAGGCGGGTGGATCACGAGGTCAAGAGATCGAGACCATCCTGGTCGACATGGTGAAACCCCGTCTCTACTAATACAAAAAATTAGCTGGGCACGGTGGCGCGTGCCTGTAATCCCAGCTACTCAGGAGGCTGAGGTAGGAGAATTGCCTGAACCCAGGAGGCGGAGGTTGCGGTGAGCCGAGATTGCGCCATTGCACTCCAGCCTGGGTATCAAGAGCGAAACTCCGTCTCAAAAAAAAAAAAAAAAAAAAAAAAAAAAAAGATATTGCAATGTCTGCCTTTATTTCAGTCTTTAATATTCAATTTCAAAAGCAGACAAGAACATAGGTAAACTGGCAACCGTTTCTCAGCATAGTCAGACGGAAGAAAAACATTGATCCCGTCACATAGGAACTTACATAGGAACACATCAGCATCCATTCTGTTTCACATGAAACCTTAAGTGCAGCTGAAGCAGCCTCACTTTCTTTTCTCTTAGAATGAAGAGAATAATTCAGTCACAAGAAGATAAATTTCTGTGTATTTGACTTTTAGGGGCAATAATGAACTGATAGGTCCCCAAATGCCCTTTGAAGACCACAGATACAAACATTCCTCTATGTGGCTAGGCTTTGAGAGGATAAACTAAAAAGAAAGCCATGAACAAAATGGGATTCTAGGCCTTTCCCTTTTCTTATTTATGTTTGATGTATTTTCGATTTGGTTAATCACACAAGTCATAGATTTTAAAAAAGATATTAACCCAGAGAAACAGAAATCCCCTAAATACCACCAAACTCTATAGAAGAGCCTTAATAGGTCTTAAGACTTCAAAGGCATTCTGTAGTCTATTCAAACCTGAGGGGTTAGTGTCATCTTAAAGGCCCTAAAGCTATCCCATCGAGAAGGAAAACAAATACATTTTGAAATCATTCCAAAGCAATTTGAACCAAAAGAGATATGTGTGTTTTTATTAATTAAGGTTGAGTTTTACATAATGAAATTCTCAAATCAAAAGGCCACCATAGGCAATTCCTCAAGGATCTAGAAATAGAAATACCATTTGATCCAGCAATCCCATTACTGAGTATATACCCAAAGGATTATAAAGCATTCCATTATAAAGACACATGCACATGTATGTTTATTCTGGCACTGTTCACAATAGCAAAGACTTGGAACCAACCCAAATGCCCATCAATGATAGACCGGATAAAGAAAATGTGGCACATATATACCACGGAATACTATACAGCCATTAAGAAAGGATGAGTTCATGTCCTTTTCAGGGACATGGATGAAACTGGAAACCATCATTCTCAGCAAACTGACACAAGAACAGAAAACCAAACACTGCATGTTCTCAATCACATGTGGGTGTTGAACAATGAGAACACATGGACGCAGGGAGGGGAACATCACACACCGGGACCTGGAGGGTGGGGGGATTAGGGAGGGATAGCATTAGGAGAAATACCTAACATAAATGATGGGGCAATGGATGAAGCAAACCACCACAATGACATGTATAGACCTATGTAACAAACCTGCACAATCTGTACATGTACCCCAGAACTTAAAGTAGAATAAAAAAAGAAAAAAAAACGGTAATAAAAATGTGTACATTTAAAACTTATATCTTTTTGATAAAACTCAACAGTAACTGTAAAAAAAAAAGCCACCATAGCAAATATCTTCAACTTTGATTTCCATGACTTCTACATAGGCAGATTCATTTATTCTTGGCTAGAGTCACCCAACATTTAGTGGGGATCTATTTTTTTCTAGGATGCTAGGCACAGGGAACTATAGCACTGAGAAAATCATGGTTTCATGATTTGCAATTAATCACAGCTTATTAGGAAACTTAGAAAATAAAACAAGTTTAAAAAGGTAGATTAAGCTGTATAAAATATTATGAATATAATGCTTAGAATTCTAGAGATGAGGCATCTAAATCAAATTAAGGTGTGTATGTGGGGAGTGTAGAGGGGATAATCAAAGAATTAAACACTGAAAAATGAATAGGAGAGAGCTATACATGTTGTTGCTGTTGGGAACTGTGGAGGAGATTGTCAGCAAAGACGATACCTGGTACAAAAGCATGGAGTCGTGTGATGTTTGAGAATTCATAAATAAGTCGGTCAGTTTAATCTGCCAAAAGGGTATTAAGATTCACATCTCCAGTTGGGCAAGATTATACATTTCATTAATTTTACAGCCTTACTTCTCTTTTTGTATTTTCCATAGCTTGATTCAATTTTACCTGGTTTTTTTTTAAGATAAAAGCTGATTGACCTTTGAAAAAGAAAAAGGAATATTTATACGCATTGATAATCGACCTGTTTCAAAGTCAAAGCTGCACAGAGGTTATCTTATAGAGCTTCACCAATGTTGTTAGTCCATTGTTTACTATACTAACATTTCTACTTTGCCTGAAGCATTTTCACATTGCCTGACCTTTATATAACACTCTAATATTCATATTTGGCTGCTGAAATATCACAACTCTGTATAGTTTCAGAGCTGCTAATCTGATCATTTCTCTCTGTTCATCTCACCTTTCCCATTTTAGTCTCTCTATTGACCACAAAAGAAGAAAAAGATTTAATTTAAGTTCTGTATTATTCAGAACTGGTGACCCAAGGGAATATTCAGCGCAGGATATGACTTCCTTTCAGCAAGAATGCTGTAGATGAAGAAATTCAACTGAATAGAGTAATTCATAGTATGAACTCAATTACATCAATCGACAATTATTTACATACTTTCAATTCTATACCATGCAATCTACTAGGTGTTGAGACAAATAAAGTCATATGATTTCACCCTGAATTATCCTCAACCTAATTAGAAGTATAAAACATATAAATTAATTTACTAATTAATTTTGAGTTTAATTTTATAATTTAAATTATAAAATTTTATAATATATAAGATTATATATTATAACCCTGTGTTTTATAGTAGAGATATGACGGTGATCAGGACAGAGACATTACCTTCAAAAAGCTAGTGCTTAAATTGAGGATGCAGGGCCGGGCGCGGTGGCTCACGCCTGTAATCCCAGCACTTTGGGAGGCTGAGGTGGGTGGATGACGAGGTCAAGAGATCGAGACCATCCCGGTCAACATGGTGAAACCCCGTCTCTACTAAAAATACAAAAAATTAGCTGGGCATGGTGGCGCGTGCCTGTAATCCCAGCTACTCAGGAGGCTGAGGCAGGAGAATTGCCTGAACCCAGGAGGCGGAGGTTGCGGTGAGCCGAGATCGCGCCATTGCACTCCAGCCTGGGTAACAAGAGCGAAACTCCGTCTCAAAAAAAAAAAAAAATAAACAAACAAATAAGTAAATAAATTGAGGATGCAGATGAGTAAAAAAAATTGTAATATGGTGTGATGACTACTAATGTAAAAATAAGCACAGGGTCACCAAAACCAAACTTGGAAGCTTGAGGCAAGTTCTCTGGACTATTAACGGATATTTGAGAAATAAAGCAGAGCTCCCTAGTCTAAGGAAAAAGAAAAGAGTGTTCTAGGAATTGGAAATAGCAGGTTCAAAAGCCCAGCGACAAGATACAACCTAGCATGATGCAGGAACTGAGAGTAGGGATTGTAACTACACACACTGACATCTCCTAAGGTACTTCTACAAAACACATGTGCTTGCACACACACACCACATACACAGAAGGACAAATCAGTAAGGAACTCTAGTTGTTTGATTAGAGATGGAATCAGCTGGATAGGAAGAATGCTGGCAAGCACGGGATCAGCAGTAGCTGCATGGAAGAACAGGAAGGGGCAGAATGTGGACACTGGAGGCAGTGGCATCAAAGACCAGGTGCTGGAAGGCAGAGAGGCAGCAGCATAAAACTAAAGAGCTGCTAGAAGGCTGAGATGAAAGACCTTTTTTTCTAAAGTAGATGGATTCTAAGGACACTGGTGACAGCCCCAAGTACCTAGATATAGCAGGAAAATTTAAAACAAAACAAAAAAAACCCCAAGGATTTGAGGGCCTGCAGCTCTATGAATGTGTGGAAAAAAATGACGTTGCTTCAGATTTTCCTGTAATCCCTTCCCAAAATTTCTGTAACCTCTTCACATTAGTGTCCCCTAGGGTTCCATTCTTGATTCTCTTACTTACAATTCCACCGTTGAGTATCATCTTTAAATAAGACCCACACACTGATAATGCCCAAATACGTAACTCAAGCCTAGACATTTCCTCCTAACTCCAGATCCACCAAAACAAATAGATATCTGATAGCTCCACCCACCTGTTGCAGGGGAGAAAAAGTGTATCTTCTCCTTACCCATCACAAGGTCCACGACTGACACTCCTTTAAGAAAAAACAGATTAACAAGAAAAAAGCATCACAAATTTATTTAACAAAGTTTTATGTGTCATGAGAGGATCAGAAACTAAAATTCAAAGACCCAAGAAACTGCGTGTATTTTTATGCTAAGTCTGAGGAAAGAAGTGGATAGGTGTGGAGAAATACGACTGGACAAAAATAGAGTATCACCTAATGGTAACAAACTGCAGGAATTCTGGCAAGGCCTGTTCATATTCTTTTTGGCCTTTCTGTGTAGTATTCCTTTCCTCTGGGTATAAAGAAGAACACTTGTCATATGTGGGTCTTATGACTACTTTCAAGGGAGGTAGGTCAAAGAGTGAACTTTCTAGGTTTCATAGCTTGTTTTAGGGGAAAAAAAAAAGAGTCAGAAACAGAAGAAAGGAGAAAGTCAGATAGGCCCTCCTGCTTTTCTGATGTCCTTCTGTCCTTTTCAGCTCAGAAGTGTTTAGTATGCCAGGCCATGACTACTTTGGGACATCGTGTTCTGAACCCAAACAATGTCTAGGAGGCATCTTATATTTAACATATCCCCAACTATATTAGTCCATTCTCACGCTGCTATAAAGAATGACCTGAAATTGGATAATTTATAAGAAGAGGTTTAATTAACTCACAGTTCCGCAGCATGGGTGTACAGGAAGCAAGGCTGGGGAGGCTTTAGGAAACTTACAATCATGGTGGAAGGCAAAGGGGAAGCAAGGACATCTACATGGTGGGAGCAGGAGAAAGAAGGGGGAGATACTACACACAGTTAAGCAAGCAGCACTAAAGGGATGGTGCTAAACCATAAGAGATGACCCCCATGATCCAATCACCTCCCACCAGGACCCTCTTCCAACACTAGGGATTACAAATCAACATGAGATTTTGGTGGGGACACAGGCCAAACCATGTCACCAACTTAATATTTGATTTCTACCACATCCCCCAAATCCTACTGCATCCCCAGTCAGCCCCATCCACATGACAATTCTTATAGAAATTTAAATCAGAAATCTTAGGGTTGTCTTTGACTTTTATTTTACTCTCACACCCCAAATACAGGACATCAGTGTATTTTCTTGACTCTACATTTGTACTATGCCCATAATCCAAACACTTCGCAGTAGTTCCACTACAACCACTCTAATCTGAGCTAGCATCATCCATTGCTAGATTACTGCAGTTGGTCCTGATGGGCCTCCCTGTATTTACCCTTGCCCTCTTTGTGGCTATTCTCATTACAGCAGCCAGAATCATCCCTTGAAAAGTTCAATCAGGGTTTCTAAACTCCAGCAGTATTGACACCTTGAGCCAGTTGATACTTTTGTGGGGCACTGTCCTGTGTATTACAAAAAGTGTATTCAGTGGCATCCCTGGCCTCTAACCCTAGGTTCTAGTAGCATATCCTACTCATAGTTGTGACAACCAAAGCTATCTCCAGACATTATCAAATGTTTCTTTGGGGATGATTTGTGAACTATTGAGCTAGATCATAAGATGTCTTCTTATTCAGGATAAAAGCCCTAGTCCTTATAAGGGACTATATTTTCTGCTGCATTCTCAGCCCTTTCCCCTTCTTCGCTCATTTCTCACTATTCTCACTTACACCCTGGCTTCCAGGCTTACTGGGCCATTGCTGTTCCATGGATGTCAGGCCAGCTCTGCCTTTCCCAGGCATAGCTCACTCCTACCCTCTTTCAAGTCTTTGTGCAACTGTCACTTTCTAAATGAAGTTTACCTGACAACCCAACTGTAAATCACAACCTGCCACTACCACCTCTGTATCACTGATAGCAACTGTTTTATCCTGTTTGCTATTACTTATCACCTTCCAACATCTATAATTTGCTGATTCATTCAACAGCTATTTACAGAAGACCCACTCTCTAATAGGCACTATTCTATACTCATTGGGTTTAGGAATAAATAAAACAGATTTTAGCTGCAGAAAAAGATATTCATGAAATCAACAAATAAAAGATGTAATATGTCAGTTGGTGGCAAACGCTTTCAAAAAACTTAAAGGAAGTTAGGGTGCTAATGAGGAATTGCAGCTTTAAATAGGACAATTTGTTGAGATTATGAGTTTGAAAGATTATCAAGTCTGAGTCTTCATGAACTGATGTGTGATTTACCTAGGCTAAATTGTCTTCTAGGATCAGCCTTAGTGATGCATAATAATTGGCCTCCATTGTGATCTGACATACGTGTGCCACGGCAAGTTGCCTTTGTTGACAAAGATGGCAAAGATTAGTTTTATGGAATATTTTGAGAAAGCCAAAGAAAGGAAAAACTTGTTATATTTGCATTTCCATCTTTTTGAACACTGTTTATAGATAAATAGGTGAAGAAAGAATGTTGCAATAATATGTGTCAAGACTATTGCAATAGGGGAGAGGAATAGGGCTCGACTCAAAATATAGCATGGATAACTGAAGACTTACAATGAATAGGTAGAGTTGGTGGCAGTGGATGAAAAAATTACGTAGAGGAGATAACAAGAGTAGAGGGATTCTTCTTTTTCTTTTTTAAAAAAATGTTTATTAAATGTTGCACACATATATATATAATTATAAAAGTTACAAAAAATCACTATAAATCAACACCCATATGCCTATCATTCAATTTAAGACAAAAAACATTACTATTATCTTTGAAGGCCTCTGTGTTCTTTTTTTCCACCTCGTCCTCTTCATTACCCCTCCAGAGACCATGTGATCTATAAATCTATACTTTGGGTAGTATGGGCATTTTCACAGTGTTGATTCTTACTACCCATGAGCATGGAATGTTTTTCCATCCGTTTGTGTCCTTTCTTATTTCCTGAGCAGTAGTTTGTAGTTCTCCTTGAAGAGGTCCTTCATGTCCCTTGTTAGTTGTATTCCTACGTATTGCTAAACCAACTTAATAGGATTCTTGCTTAAGGTAGCAAGGGTGAACAGCTATCAAGGGTGAGGGGATTCTCCCTACACTGACTTAGCAGGATTCTTGGTAAAACGGGGAGAGGAAGGCCCAGAACAAGTCCTAGTTAAAAAGAGGGCTCTGAGGACCCTGTCTAAAGTTTGGTCAAGAATATAATAAAATGTGCATATATGCTTGATGTGTATGTTTGCATATTAAAATAAACTCTGTAAAATAAACATACCTATTATTGAAAAGTGTAGGAAATATGAAATATCTAGAGTGAAATATTTATCACCCCAGCACCCAAGGGAAACATTTTTTTAATCCATTGTACTTCCTTTCAGTATTTTAATGCATAAATATAGATGTTAAAGCATAATAACAGGAAACAAATTCAAGTATCAAAAAAATAGAATTTCAAAACAAAAGACCAAAACTGTTATTAGCTCTACACCCAATTGTGAGGACAGGAGTCAGAAGCTATACCATCTCTGACAGCATCTTGCAGATGAAACTGTTGATTTAAGGGCAATTGTCTCCCATGAATTTTATGAATGTGTATGACAGTTACCCAAGTTCCTGGTCTGAGAAGCAGCCCTGCTGTGAAAATTTATAGTGCTCAGTCGTCCTCAAAATTTCTCATTTGTTACCCAGAGTGAGATGGAGAGGTAGCATTTGAGGGTGGTAAGGTGGGGATTGGATACAGAAAAAAGAACAGGAGAATTTTGCACACCAATTTGAAGCTTGCAAAACAGAAAGATAGCAGTTTAAGTTTTTGGCTGAAATAAACAAGCATTCTGATGCGTTTGTTTGCATGGTTGCTGTACTGTACTGAGTATTTAATTGGGGATCTGTTGCAACTGCTTTCAGGTAAAGATAAGGATACCTGCTTTCCTAATTCACAGATGTTTTATAAAGATAACATCATTTACAAAGCTGAAAACATCTAAAGTATTAAATACAGTGAGATACCATTCATGTAATATATCGGAGATTATAGTGAATATTTTAGGCTATGTTGGTCATGCTATCTCCTTCACAGCCCTTCCACCCTGCCTTTGGGGTATGAAAGCAGCCATAGAATATAAGTGACCAAAAGAGCATGCCTGGCCCCAATTA
Source organism: Aotus nancymaae (assembly GCF_030222135.1). NCBI lineage: Eukaryota > Metazoa > Chordata > Mammalia > Primates > Aotidae > Aotus > Aotus nancymaae. The sequence continues at coordinate 82,632,172 of NW_026988442.1, forward strand.
ATTCTTTACTTATGGACACTCACTTTCACATATACTTTATGTGTCATTATTTGCTCAGCGCAATTTATTTCCTCAGCCACATTTTCAGCCACTAGAGGGTGGAGCCTAACTCATGCTCTTGTGCTAGGAAGATGTTAGATATATATTGAACAACAGATAGATAGTGCTAGGCTATGTTTTGGTTAAAGAACCATAGAAGAGAAAAGGTGTCTATCAGAACTCTTACCTCTTCTTTGATGTAAGAAATTTACACTACGTCACAGGTGAGGGATAGGGATGCCAACAGCCACCTCTACATTTTTTTAAAAAACACAGAAACAATCTCTCTGAAGATCACAGTGATAACCCCTTTTACCTGTATACTTTGGAGAACAGTCACAAGAAGAAATGACTTAGGCCTCCAGGAGAGCAAGCAATAAATATCAAGAAAAATGGTTTTATTACAAACTGAGCTGCTGAGAAATTTCAATTCCCTATTGTTCCCCAAGGCCTAGCATAGGGACTCAGGGCTCAATAAGTTCACAACGGGGCCTGCATGATGCAAGAGTTCCTAGGATGAGAAGTAACAAGCCTCCTCAGGGAATGAAGGAAAGCAGAAAATCTCTATTTAAGGAAATCATGAAGTGATCTCCTCTCCAAAGAGTTAGGAGAGATGTGATTTACTTGACTGGAAACTGTGAGCAAATAAAAATATGTGAGTGAGCATCATTGTTTACTGCTTCAATGTCCAGTCAATAGGCTGGGTATATGGCTTACCATTATTCCAATGAATAATATCTGACTCCACACTGCATCTTCTGTATTTTTAGGCGTATCATAGGCCAATGAGTTAGAATGTCAGGCCAGGAGAAGTGGCTGGAGCTATGACAGCCTGATATTTCTTCCTTGGAGGAGGCATTACCCTCTATGCAGAGAAAAGAAGACTCTTGTTTGGTGACACAGTGAACGAACTGCAACTACTTCTCCAACTCCTCTGCCAGGGATGATTGCGAAGTAGACATGGTTCAGAAATGTTGTTCCTTAAGGATGCTTAGGGAAAAAATCACTGTCATTGCAACTCTTTATGTAGAGGTACAGAGGTAAGAAGGCTGTTCTTGCTCCCGTAGACTTATGCTCTGTCTTTGAAATAATATTCTTGATATTCTGACCCTAATGAAGGATAGCAGAATATGCCACCCAACATATACCACTTTGCAATGAAGGATTATTTGACCTAAATTCAACTGAGAAGAAGCAGATATAAGAAATACTTTCTGTCCTCTACTTATTTGCCCAAAAGAAGAATATAAATTTGTAAAGTTATCCTCCCACCTCCTTATAAGGAGAGACAGAAGTTAATCACTGGCAACAACTGTAGACACTCAGCCCTAAATTGGCACTGGAGGAATTGACATAAACTTTCAACCAGTTTGGGAGACCAGAATATGTCTTCCCAAAAGATGAAGGATTGTTGAGCTGAAAAAAGTTAATAAGCAGATACAGGGCCGGTGTGGTGGTTCACACCTGTAATCCCAGCATTTTGGGAGGTCAAGGTGGGTAGATCGCCTGTGGTCAGGAGTTGGAGACCAGCCTGGCCGACATGGTGAAACACAGTCTCTATTAAAATACAAAAAATTAGCTGGGCATGGTGACACACGCCTGTAATCCCAGCCACTCAGGAGGCTGAGGCAGGAGAATCGCTTGAACCCTGGAGCCCTGGAGGCAGAGGTTGCAGTGAGCCAAGATCACACCATTGCACTCCAGCCTGGGCAACAAGAGCAAGACTCCATCTCAAAAAAATAAAACTAAAAAAAAGAAAAAAAAGAAGCAGATACAGGAAAGCTCTTTGCCTTTCCTCTATTTGCCAAAAGGCAAGACACATATTGACAAAGACAGACGACATCTCACATCCCTTCTCTACCAGGGAATAAAAGATTAACAAATGAAGACAACTTTGGACATTTATCTGCCCAGAGATGGTACCAGAGGAATCTAGATTAGCAAGCTTTACTAACCATATTCTTTATGGAAGATGCTATATATGCTGGATTTGAAGCCACCTTTCTGAGCACAGCTCATTCCCTGGGTATCTCTCATGTATGTATGAAACACACGTTAATAAACTTCTATATGCTTTTCTCTTGTTGATATTTTGTTACAAAGGTCTGTACTGCCTAAGAACATACGGGGATGACCCTTCTTCCTCTATACCAGTTTCTATCTACCATTGCTTCCCCATACATTTACCTTTCCACCATTTTTTTACCCTAGAAACTCAAAGTCCTTTTCCTTTGTCTTGTAATTTCTCTAAAAATTTATCATTTTTGTTAAGATTTCATATAAACCTAAGTTTTAACAACGGCTTTGAGTTATTCATTTCTGTGTACTCCCACGTGTATATTTGATGCATATGCTAATGAACTTTTGCTTTTCTCTTGTTAATCTGTCTTTGATCAGTTTAATTTTATGGAGCTCCAACCAGAGAACCTAGGAAGGTAGAAGAAAAAAGTAAGTTTTTTCTACCCTAGACTAATGAATACCAATCTGTATTGAAGGGTAAAAGAGACACACAGGAAATTAAGCTAAATATCTAAAAATGACTAATTTTTTTTAGTCTGAATGCCCAAAATATAGTTTGGTTCAAAAGCACTTGTTTAGAGATAAAGACTCTAAAAGACACTTTATCAATACTTCACAATTTGTCCCCTACTCCTCGTTTTCTCTCTAGTTAAAAAGCCCTTCATAATCTATGCTACAAACACATTACACTTGGCATGTTCTTGTTCTGGAATAAATTCTAGCAGAGTATACATGCTGTATTGGCTTTGCTCCAGTTTTCATAGCATACCTATACCCAAGCCCTTTAATGATTCCTTTGATCAAAGAATCTAAAATCCTGCCACGTATCTGAATGCATTTGAAACACAGGAGGTACTATCTGGAAGTGTCTCAGCTTCTAAGTTACCTGTCTCAGGGGTTACATAAAAAATTCTAATGGTTGTGTCCACATGGGATTATATGAATCCCATCAAATCACCCCTATTAAGTTTCCCCAATCCTCTTCTACCTTTCTTATTGTCATATTCAAGATATATGTCTCCTAAAGTATCATATGGTCAAATTTGATATTCTACTATCTATTTTAAAGCATGAGACTCAGATTTTGTGTATTATCATGGTTTAACTATCAGTCCTTAGATCTGAGAGTACCTAGGTCAAATAGATTTTCTAGCTGTTCCATAAAATTCTAACCTGAAAAGATGAGGCTGTAAACCAATAATTATTTTGCTACGTTCAGGATATTTCCTTAAACAAATGTATCTGTACAGTTTAGTTATCTGGATAAACAGTTCTTCTATCAGAACAGTAGATTTTTTTCCATCTGCTTGCTTATCAAAGAAGAGTTAATTTATCTAGAGTGGTTTACCATCCTTACCCTATCAGCTATAAACTATTATGCCATGAACTTTACCTACCTGCAATAAATTTTATACCTTTAAAGACTCATCTTAAACTACTTGACACCAGAGCCCCTAATCTTAAAACTATCCTCTCCTGATCCCCTGTTCTGAGACACTATGATTCTGCCAAGGTGGTATTTTCCCGTTTTAAAATAGGTACGATAAAGTTAGCTTGTTTGATCAAGTAATAATTCTGGTGGTCTTTTGGGGAATTCAGAATTTGATAAACATTTGTAACTAAGAAAACTTATTGACCTTTCATTTTTCTTTTCCTAACTCTACTGTATACTTGGGCTTCACTCAATGTATAGCCTAATAATTATATATAGTTAATAGCATTACTTATCTTAATTCTTACAACCACTCAGTGAAATAGAAACTATTATTGTTCTAATTTTAGAAATAAGGAAATAGAAGCATAGAAAATTTTAATAATTTGCCTAAAATATGTAACTAATAAATGGTGAGGCTGGGATTTGAACTCAGGCAGAACGGATCCAGAGTTTTGTTTTTTAACCGTGATTCTGTTTCTTCCAGGGAGCATTATTATTACTGAACTTGACATTTCAAGTTTATGCTGATTCTTCTATCAGTTGTTATAGGCCACCAGGTTTGTGCCCATTGCATGGTAACATACTAATACCCTGAAATTGCAGGAGGAGCAGCAGAGAAAGAGTTTAATAATTGAATGGTAACCTAGTGAAGAGATGAGAGGGAACCTAAAATCAGCCTCCCCAAGGAGTTTTGGACAGGGATTTTTAAGGCAATTTTGGCAGGTATGGGGCTGAGGAACTGATGGCCACTGACTGGTTAGGGTGTGGGGAATGAAATAATAAAGGTATAGAAACTACATTTTTACACTGAGTCAGTTCTTCAGAGGCAGTTTTCAGACAAGCTGGCATCAGTGAACCCATTAGAATGCAGAATCTGGAAAATATCTCAAATGGAAACCTTGAAGTTTCTTAGCATTAAAGATGTTATCTGTAAAAGTTAGGACCTAGTGAGAGGAATTATGTAACTTTTAGCAGTAAGCAGCTATAGAGAAGCAGGCTGGCTATAGGGCAAGCTGGTGATTCTTAGCTACACTTTTACTAAAACATATGTTTTTGTTATAAAGCTAGCAATTTAGTTTTATTAATTTTATTAGAATCGTTTCACAGCTACTCTCAGAAATTTCTACTAATATCTATTGGCACTAAAATTCTAACCATATAAATTATATGGAGTCTCAAGTCCTTCCAAATTCTTGAGTTAAATAAGAAATGGTAAGAAACTTCACAATGCATTCAATCAACACTGCATTAAAATGCATGCTCTAATTCCTCTATGACTTTATCTTTTAATCTCCACAATATTACAAATAACACCATCACACCTAACAATTCATTACAGGACCTAAACCATATCACTTAATCATTAATGAACATCTAGTATATTGATTCTAACAATTAATAGCAAAATAAGATTCTGGCTTCAAACTCAATAACATGATGACTCCCATTCCTAAAAAAAAAAAAAAAAAAAAAAGAATACTCAATCTTCCTGATTATTTTCCAACTAGTTTGCATTTAGGCAGTTTACCTGAAAGCTTTACTATTTCAGCTACATTGAAATTTCACTGAGCATCAATTGTCTTATCTATATTAATGCAAGTGTCAGTAGCAGGGCAATCCAAATGGTAGATAATTCTAAAACCCTTGCATTTGGCTTTGGGATGCTGTATCCTACGTGATAATGGCCTCAGTTACTTCCCTAATACCACACGTTTCAGCCAAACACACAGTCACTGACAGAAGACAGGTAGAGATTGAGATGGGAAATGAACTCTTATTACAAAAAAATTCCCCACAGAAGATCATTCTCAGACAGAAAATAGAAAAGAAGTCACTAGGAAGGATGAGTTTTGTCTCATAAGTAGCTTATCTTTTAGATCTGAGGCCATAAAATTAATGGCTTATCAAGATAATTCTGGCTGCTTTGACTATTAAGAAACTCATTTATATGGTATTTTGCTGAAAGAAGGTTTGTTGGAATTAAAAGCTGTTGTTTATTTTTAAAAATATCTATGAGAAGAAGGTTTTATGTGTCAATGAATTGGCTGAAACAAGAGGATGCTCTCTGAGGGCAATATTAAATTCAACCTGAGATACTATGAAGGTTTTCCTTGTTTTACTGATTCCAGGAAGACAGAGTGTTATTAAGGTTGAGATGAGGTTCATATCATATCATATTTTCTAACTACTTTACAGAGAGCAGTGAAAGTCATGGCCATGGCATTCCAAGCCACCGCCACCTTGCTCCTCTCTTGAGCATTAGTTCCTTGGAATGCGATAATTGAGACCTTTGTCAAGTTTTGAGAAAACACCTGTCATGAAATACTGTAAAAATGTGTCAAAAAACTTATACTTGGGAGAGTCGACAAGATGGCTGAATAGGAACAGCTCTGGATTGCAGTTCCCAGTGAAAACGCAGAGACTGCTGCAGGTGATCCCCAGGCAAGCAGGGTCTAGAGTGGACTTCCAGCAGTCCTACAGCAGAGGGGCCTGACTGTTAGATGGAAAACCAAAAACAGAAACAAATAACTTCAACATCAACAAAAAGGATGTCCACTCAGAGAACCCATCCAAAAGTCACAAACTATAAAGACCAGGTAGATAAATCCACAAAGATGGGAAGAAACCAGCACAAAAAGGATGAAAACACCCAAACCAGAACACCTCTTCTCCTCCAAGGTATCACAACTCCTGACCAGCAAAGGAACAAGGCTGGATGGAGAATGAGTCTGATGAACTGACAGGAACAGTCTTCAGAAGGTAGGTAATAACAAACTTCTCTGAGCTAAAAGAACATGTTCTAACAGAATGCAAAGAAACTAAGAACCTTGAAAAAAGGTTTGATGAAAAGCTAATGAGAATAAACATCTTAGAGGAATATGAATGAACTGATGGAGCTGAAAAATGTAACACGAGAACTTCGCAAAACATACACAAGTTTCAATAGCTGAATCAACCAAGCAGAAGGAAGGATATCAGAGATTGAAGATCAACTCAATGAAATAAAATGAAAAGGCAACATTAGAGAAAAGAGTAAAAGGAAATGAACAAAGCCTCCAAGAAATATGGGATTATGTGAAAAGACCTACCTAGGTGTACCTGAATGTGACGGAGAGAATGAATCCAAGCTGGAAAACACTCTTCAGGATATTATCCAGGAGAACATCCCCAACCTAGCAAGGCAGGCCAATATTCAAGTCCAGGAAATACAGAGAACACCACAAAGATATTCCTCAAGAAGAGCAACCCAAAGGCACATAATCGACAAATTCACCAGGGTTGAAATGAAGGAAAAAATACTAAGGGCAGCCAGAGAGAAAAGTCAGGTTACCCACAAAGAGAAGCCCATCAGACTCAAAGTGGATCTCTCAGCAGAAACCCTACAAGCCAGAAGAGAGTGGGGGCCAATATTCAACGTCCTTAAAGAAAAGAACTTTCAAACTAGAATTTCACATCCAGCCAAACTAAGCTTAATTAGTGAAGCAGAAATAAAATCCTTTATGAACAAGCAATTGGTCAGAGATTTCATCACCAGCAGGCCGGCCTTACAAGAGCTCCTGAAAGAAGCACTAAACACAGAAAGGAACAACCAGTATCAGCCACTCCAAAAATGTACCAAATGGTAAACAGCATTGACACAATGAAGAAACTATATCAACTAATGAGCAAAACAACCAGCTAGCATCAAAATGGCAGGATCAAATTCACACATAGCAATATTAACCTTAAATGTAAATGGGCTAAATGCCCCAATCAAAAGACACAGACTGGCCAATTGGATAAAAAGTCAAAACCCATCAGTGTGCTGTATCCAGGAAACCCATCTCACATGCAAGGATACACATAGGCTCCAAATAAAGGGATGGAGGAAGATTTACGAAGCAAAGGGAGAGCAAAAAGAAGCAAGGGTAGCAATTCTAGTCTCTGATAAAATAGACTTTAAACCAACGAAGATCAAAAGAGACAAAGAAGGGCATTACATAATGGTAAAAGGATCAATGCAAGGAGAAGAGCTAACTATCATAAATATATATGCATCCAATACAGGAGCATCCAATACATAAAGCAAGTTCTTAAAGACATACAAAGAGACTTAGACTCCCACACAATGATAGTGGGGGACTTTAACACTCCACTGTCAATACTAGACAGATCAATGAGACAGAAAATTAACAAGGATATCTAAGACTTGAACTCAGACCTGGACCAGGAAAACCTAATAGACATTTACAGAACGCTACACCCCAAATCAACAGAATATACATTCTTCTCAGTGCCACATCACACCTACTCTAAAATTGACCACATAATTGGAAGTAAGTCACTCCTCAGCAAATGCAAAAGAATGGAAATCATAACAAACAGTCTCTCAGACCACAGGGCAATCAAATTAGGACTCAAAGTTAAGAAACTAACTCAGAACTGCACAACTTCATGGAAACTGAACAACTGTCTCTTGAATGTTAACTGCATAAACAATGAAATGAAGGCAGAAATAAAGATGTTATTTGAAACCAACGAGATTGAAGACACAATGTACCAGAATCTCTGGGACACATCTAAAGCAGTGTAAAGAGGAAAATTTATAGCAGTAAGTGCCCACATGAGAAGCAAGTAAAGATCTAAAATTGACACTCTATCATCAAAACTGAAAGAGCTAGAGAAGCAAGATCAAAAAAACTCAAAAGCTAGCAGAAGACAAGAAATACCTAAGATCAGAGTAGAACTGAAGGAGATAGAGACATAAAACCCCTTCAAAAAATCAATAAATCCAGGTCTGCTTTTTTGAAAAGATCAACAACATAGACAGACCACTAGCCAGATTAATAAAAAAGAAAAGAGAGAATAATCAAATAGATGCAATAAAAATGATAAAGGGCATATCACCACAGATTCCACAGAAATACAAACCACCATCAGAGATTACTACAAAGAACTCTATGCACATAAACCAGTAAACCTGGAAGAAATGCATAAATTCCTGAACACTTGCACCCTCCCAAGCCTAAACCATGAAGAAGTTGAAACCCTGAACAGACCAATAACAAGGGCTGAAGTTGAGGCAGTAATTAATAGCCTACCAACCAAAAAAAGCCCAGGTAAGACGGGTTCACAGCTGAATTCTACCAGACATACAAAGAGGAGCTGATACCACTTCTTCTGAAACTATTCCAAACGATACAAAAAGATGGAATCCTTCCCAAATCATTTTATGAGACCAACATCATCCTGACACCAAAACCTCACAGAGACTCAACAAGAAAAGAAAACTTCAGGCCAATATCCATGATGAACATAGATGCAAAAATCTTCAATAAAATACTGGAAAATCGATTGCAACAGCACATCAAAAAACTTATCCATCACGATCAAGTAGGCTTTATCCCAGGGATGCAAGGCTGGTTCAACATATGCAAGTCTATAAACGTAATTCACCACATAAACAGAACCAAAGACAAAAACCACATGATTATCTCAATTGATGCAGAGAAAGCCTTTGACAAAATTAAACAGCCCTTTATGCTAAAAACTCTCAATAAACTAGGTATCGACAGAATGTATCTCAAAATAATAAAAGCTATTTATGACAAACTCACAGCCAGTATCATACTGAATGGGCAAAAACTGGAAGCATTCCCTTTGAAATCTGACACTAGACAAAGATGTCTGCTCTCAACACTCCTATTCAATATAGTATTGGAAGTTCTAGCCAGAGCTAGTAGGCAAGAAAAAAAAATAAAGGGTATTCAAATAGGAAAGGAGGAAGTCAAATTGTCTCTATTTGCAGATGACATGATTGTATATTTAGAAGACCCCATTATCTCAGCCCAAAATCTCCTTAAGCTGATAAGCAAATTCAGCAAAGTCTCAGGATGCAAAATCAATATGCAAAAATTACAAGCATTCCTATACACCAATAACAGACTAAAAGAGAGTCAAATCAAGAGCAAACTGCCATTCACAATTGCTACCAAGAGAATAAAATACACAGGAATACAACTAACAAAGGATGTAAAAGATCTCTTCAAGGAGAACTACAAACCACTGCTCAAGGAAATAAGAGAGGACATAAACAGATGAAAAAAAATTCCATACTCATGGTTAGGAAGAATCAATATCATTAAAATGGCATTACTTCCGAAAGTAACTCATAGATTCAACGCTATCCCCATCAAGCTACCTATGACCCTCTTCACAGAACTGGAAAAAAACACCTTAAACTTCATATGGAACCAAAAGAGAGCCTGCATAGCCAAGAAATTCTAAGCAAAAAGAACCGAGCTGGAGGCATCACACTACCTGACTTCAAACTATACTACAAGGCTACAGTAATGAAAACAGCATGGTACTCCTACCAAAACATAGATATAGACCAATGGAACAGAACAGAGGCCTTGGAGGCAACACCACACATCTACAACCATCTGATCTTTGACAAACCTGACAAAAACAAACAATGGGGAAAGGATTCCCTGTTTAATAAATGGTGTTGGTAAAACTGGCTAGCCATGTGCAGAAAGCTGAAACTAGACCCCTCCCTGACACTTTACACTAAAATTAACTCCAGATGGATTAAAGACTTAAACATAAGACCCAACACCATAAAAACCCTAGAAGAAAACCTAGGCAAAACCATTTAGGACATAGGCATAGGCGAGGACTTCATGACTAAAACACCAAAAGCACTGAAAACAAAAGCCAAAACAGACAAATGGGATCTAATTAAACTTAAGAGCTTCTGCACAGCAAAAGGAACAATCATTAGAGTGAACTGGCAACCAACAGAATGGGAATAAACTTTTGCAATCTACCCATCTAACAAAGGACTTATATCCAAAATTTACAAAGAACTAAAACAGATTTACAAGAAAAAACAAACGAGCCCATTCAAAAGTAGATGAAGGATATGAACAGACACTTTTCAAAAGAAGACATCTATGAGGCCAACAAACATATGAAAAAATGCTCATCATCACTGGTCATTAGAGAAACGCAAATCAAAACTACATTGAGATACCATCTCACACCAGTTAGAATGGCTATCATTAAAAAATCTGGAGACAACAGATGCTGGAGAGGACGTGGAGAAATAGGAACACTTTTACACTGTTGATGGGAGTGTAAATTAGTTCAACCATTGTGGAAGACAATGTGGCGATTCCTCAAGGACCTAGAAATAGAAATTCCATCTGACCCAGCAATCCCATTACTGGGTATATATCCAAAGGATTATAAATCGTTCTGTCATAAAGACACATGCACATGTATGTTCGTTGCAGCACTGTTTACAATAGCAAAGACTTGGAAGCAACCCAAAAGCCCATTGATGATAGACTGGACAGGGAAAATGTGGCACATATACACCATGGAATACTATGCAGCCATAAAATACGATGAGTTCATGTCCTTTGTAGGGACACGGATGAACCTGGAAACTATCATTCTCAGCAAACTGACACAGAAACAGAGAATCAAGCACCGTATGTTCTCACTCATAGGCAGGTGTTGAGCAATGAGAACAGATGGACACAGGGAGGGGAATATCACATACTGAGATCTATTGCGGGGGACTAGGAGAGGGACAGTGCCGGGTAGGGAGTTGGGGGGGGATAACATGGGGAGAAATGCCAGATATAGGTGATGGGGATGGAGGTAACAAACCACATTGCTACGTATGTACCTATGCAACAATCCTGCATGTTCTTCACATGTACCCCAGAACCTAAAGTACAATAAAATATACATTTTAAAAAAAGCTTACACTTATTGAAGTATCTATTTTTATTTTTTAATTTGTCAAGCACAACTGGAAATTCAGCTTGTTGTACAAATATAAAGTTTCTTGATTAAAAAAAAACGGAGACATTGTCCTAGAGCAAGCATTAAATAATTCAATCTAAGCAGCTACCTCTCACATGTTCCTCTGTGTAGTAACCAACTTCCTTGTGGGAGTAAAGCTAATTTTCTCTTTAATAAATATTATTGTTGAGTCTGGTGTAACACATGTGCCTATATGTTTAGCTAAATGTATGTTTTGTTAAAGGTGTTCCTTTTTTATCTCTCTTTTTACTTGACGCTCAGGGGTTTATATGCAGGTTTATTATATGGGTAAATTGTATGTCATGTGGCTTTGGTGCATAGATTATTTCATCACCCAGGTGACAAGCATAGTACCCAATAGGTAGTTTTTTGATCTTCACTCTCCTCCCACCCTCCACCCTCAAGTAGGCCCTGATGTTTATTGTTCCCTTTTTTGTGTCCATGTGTATCCAACATTTAGCTCCCATTTATAAGTAACGACATGTGGTATTTGGCTATTAGTCTGTTAGTTCACTTAGGATAATGGCCACTGGTTTCATCCATGTTGCTGAAAAAGACATAATATTGTTTTGTTTTGTTTTGTTTTGAACAGCTCCATCATATTCCATGAGGTATAAGTATCACATTTTCCTTATCCAGTCCACTGTAGATAGGCATCTAGGTTGATTCCATGTCTTTGATATTGCAAATAGCACTGTGATAAACATACATGTACATGGTTCTTAATGGCAGAATAATTTATATGCCTCTGGATATCTACCCAACATGGGATTGGTGCATCGAATGGTAGTTCTGTTTTAAGTTCTTTGAAAAATCACCAAACTACTTTACATGTTGTCTGAACTAATTTACATTCCCAATGGCACTATATTAATATTCCAGGTTCTCTGAACTTTCACTAGTATTTGTTACTTTTTGACTTTTTTATAATAGCTACTCTGATGAGTGTGAGATGCTACCTCATTGTAGTTTTTATTTTCATTTTTTTAATTAGTAATGTTGAATATTTTTTGTATCCTTGTTGTCAGCCTATATATCTTCTTTTGAAAAGTGTCTTTTCTTATAATATGCACACTTTTTTTCTTTTTTTTTTATTATACTTTAAGTCCTGGGGTACATGTGCAGAACTTGCAGGATTGTTGCATAGGTACACACATGGCATGGTGGTTTGCTGTCTCCATCCCCCCATCACCTACATCAGGCATTTCTCCCAGTGTTATCCCTCCCATAGCCCCCCAAGCCCCCAACAGACTCCAGTGTGTGCTGTTCCCCTCCCTGTGTCCAGGTGTTCTCATTCTTCAACATCCACCTATGAGTGAGAACATGTGGTGTTTGGTTTTCTGTTCTTGTGTCAGTTTCCTGAGAATGATGGTTTCCAGATTCATCCATGTGCATGCAAAGGACCTGAGCTCATCCTTTTTTTATGGCTGCATATTATTCCATGGTGTATATGTGCCATCTTTTTTTATCCAGTCTATTCTTAATGGGCATTTTGGTGGGTTCCAAGTCTTTGCTATTGTAAACAGTTCCACAATAAACATACGTGTGCTTCTGTTCTTATAATAGAACAATTTATAATCCTCTGGGTATATACCCAGTAATGGGATTGCTGGGTCAAAGGTATTTCTATTTCTAGATCCTTGAGGAATTGCCACACTGTCTTACACAATGGTTGAACTAATTTACACTCCCACCAACAGTGTAAAAGTGTTCCTATATCTCCACATCCTCTCCAGCATCTGTTGTCTCCTGATTTTTTAGTGATCGCCATTCTAACTGGTGTGAGATGGTATCTCAATGTGGTTTTGATTTACATTTCTCTAATGACTAGTGATGATGAGCTATTTTTCATATATTTTTTGGCTACATAAATGTCTTCTTTTGAAAAGTGTCTGTTCATATCCTTTATCCCACTCTTTGATGGGGTTGTTTTTTTCTTGTGAATTTGTTTAAGTTCTTTGTAAATTCTGGTTATAAGGCCTTTGTCAGATGGGTAGATTGAAAAATTTTCTTCCCATTCTGTTGGTTGCCAGTTCACTCTAATGATTGTTCCTTTTGCTGTGCAGAAGCTCTTAAGTTTAATTAGATATCATTCGTCTATTTTGGCTTTTGTTGCCATTGCTTTTGGTGTTTTAGTCATAAGTCTTCGCCTATGCCTATATCCTGAATGGTGTTGCCTAGGTTTTCTTCTACAGTTTTTGTGGTGTTAGGTCTTATGTTTAAATCTTTAATCCATCTGTAGTTAATTTTTGTGTAAGGTGTCAGGGAGGGGTCCAGTTTCAGCTTTCTGCACATGGCTAGCCAGTTTTTCCAACACCACTTATTAAACAGGGAATCCTTTCCCCATTGCTTGTTTTTGTCAGGTTTGTCAAAGATCAGATGGTTGTAGATGTGTAGCGTTGCTTCCAAGGCCTCTGTTCTGTTCCATTGGTCTGTATCTCTGTTTTGGCACCAGTACCATGCTGTTTTGATGACTGTAGCCTTGTAGCATAGTTTGAAGTCAGGTAGCATGATGCCTCCAGTTTGGTTCTTTTTTCTTAGGATTGTCTTCGCTATGCAGGCTTTTTTTAGTTTCATATGAAGTTTAAGGTGTTTTTTTCCAGTTCTGGGAAGATGGTTAATGGTAGCTCAATGGGGATAGCACTGAATCTGTAAATTACTGGGCAGTATGGCCATTTTCATATTTATTCTTCCTAACCATGAGCATGGAATGTTTTTCCATCTGTTTATGTCCTCTCTTATTTCCTTAAGCAGTGGTTTGTAGTTATCCTTGAAGAGGTCACTTTTTAATAGGATTGTTTATTTTGTTTGTTCAGTTAAGCTCCTTACAAATGCTGGATATTAGACCTTTGCTGGATGTATAGTTTGCAAATATTTTCTCCAATTCTATACATTGTTTACTCTGTTCATAGTTTCTTTGGCTGTGCAGAAGCCCTTTAGTTTATCAGTTTATGTTTTCTTTACAATTGGTTTTGACATCTTTGTCATCAAATCTTTGCCAGGGCCTATGTCCAAAATGGTATTCCCTAGGTTTTTTTCTAGTGTTTTTATAATTTTAAATTTTACACTTAAGTCTTCAATTCATCTTGAGTTGATTGTTGTATAGGGTGAAAAAAAGGAGTCCAGTTTCAATCTTCTGCATATGGATAGCTGGTTATCCTAGAACCATTAATTGAATAAGTTGTCCTTTCCCCTTTGTTCATTTTTGTCAGCTATGTTTAAGATCAGATGGTTGCAGACACATGGCTTTATTTCTGGGCTCTCTATTTTGTTCAACTAGTCAATGTGTCTATTTTTGTGTCAATACCATGCTGCTTTGGTTACAAGGCTACTAAACTAGTAACTTTGTAGTTTAAACTAGGATAATGTGATGCCTCCCGATTTGTTCTTTTTGCTTAGGGTTGTTTTGGCTATTCAGGCACTCTTTTGGTTCCATGTAAATTTTAGAATAGTTTTTTCTAATTCTGTGAAAAATCTCATTTGTATTTTGACAGGAGTAGCACTGAATCTGTAAATTTCTTTGGGCAGTATGGCCATTATAACAATATTGTTTCTTCCTATTCATGAGCATAAAATGCTTTTTTCATTTGTTTGTGTTGACTATGATTTCTTTGAGCAGTGTTTTGTAATTCTCGTTGCAGAAATCTTTTAACTCCCTGGTTAGTTGTATTACTATGTATTTTATTTGTGTGTGTGTGTGTGTGTGTGTGTGTGTGTGTGTGTGGCTATTGTGAATGGAATAGAGTTCTTGATTTGGCTCTCAGCTTGGATGTTGTTGGTATATAAGAATACCAATGATTTTTGTACATTGCTTTGTATCCTGAAACTTTAATGAAGTTGATTATCTGATCTAGCAACTTTGGGGCAAAGAATATGGGGGTTTCTAGGTAGAGAATCATATTATCTGTAAACAGATAATTTGACTCCCATTTCTTCCTTATTTGGATGCCTTTTATTTATTTCTGCCTTTTATTTGTTTATGTTGCTTTATTGTTCTAGCTAGAACTCCCTGTATCAAATTGGATAGGTGAGGGGACAGTGGCCATCATTGTCTTGTTCTGGTTCTCAAGGGGAATGCTTCTAGCCTTTTCCCATTTAGTATGATGTTGGTTGTTGGTTTCTCATAGATTGGTCTCTTTTTTTGAAGTATGTTTCTTCAATGCCAAGTTGAGAATTGTTAATATGAAAGGATGTTAAATTTTATCAAAAACCTTTTCTGTGTCTATTGAGATGACCATGTCGTTTTTGTTTTTAGTTCTGTTTATGTGATGAATTACATTTATTGATTTGCATATGTTGAATCAAACTTGCATCCCAGGCATAAAGCCTACTTTATCATAGTGTGCTAGCATTTTGATGTGCTGCTGAATTTGTTTTCCGAGTATTTCACAGAGAATTTTTGCATAGATGATCATCAAGGATAATGGCCTAAAGTCTTTTGTTGTTGTTGCTGTGTCTCTGCCATGTTTTGGTATCAGGATGATACTGGCCTCATAGGAAGAGTTAGGGAGGAATGCCTCTTCCTCAGTTCTCTGGAACAGTTCCAGTAGATATGACACCATCTCTTCTATATATATCTGGGTAGAATTCCAGTGGGACTCTATCTCATCTTGGGCTTTCTTGATTAGTACTAATACCAATTCAGTTTCAGAACTAATTCTTGGTCTGTTCAGGGATTCAATTTCTTCCTGTTTTAATCTTGGGAGGTTGTATTTTCCAGAAGTTTATCCATTTCTTGTAGGTTTTTTACCTTGCATGTATGGAAGTATTTATAATAGTCTCAGAGTTTTTTATATTTCTGTGAAGTTGGTGGTAATGTTCTCTTTGTCATTTTTGATTGTGTTTACTTGAATCTTATCTCTCTTTTTCTTTATTTGTTTAGCTAGTGGTCCTAGTTATTATTTCAAAAACCAACTTGTGGTTTTGCCAATCTTTTGTATGGTTTTTCACATCTGATTTTCATTCATTTCTGTGCTGATTTTAGTTATTTCTTGTCTTCTGCTAGCTTTGGGGTAGGTTTGCTCACTTTTCTAGTTTCTCAAAGTATGATGTTAGGTTCACAATTTGAAATTTCTAACTTTTTAATGTAGATATTTAAACTTTTCTCTTAACACTACTTTACCTGCATCCCAGAGATTCTGGTATATTGAATCTTTGTTTGCATTGGCTTCAATAATTTCTTAATTATGCATTTATTGTCTTGTTTACCCAAAAGTCATTCAGAAGCAAGTTATTTAATTTCCATGTAGTCAAGTTTAGAGTATGTGAAATGTGCAGATGAGAAAAATCTATAGTCTTTTGTTTTGGGGTAGAGAGTTATGCAGATGTCTGTTAGGTCTATTTGATCAAGTATCAAGTTGTTCCTCTGTCCACTCTCAATACCTTTCCTCTGAATATTTGTTCTGAGTATGCCAGTCTTTCTGATGGCCTTGTCTATAGGTCTGAAGTATTTAAAAATTTGCCCTAACAGGATTTTTTCCTGGTAGTAATAACATCATTTTAAAATCAGTTATTTTAAAAATCTCTTTTAAGAGGAAATCTTGGTTGACAACAGATTTAAAAATGAAGGTTGCTAGAGGGTACGTCAAATTTTAAGCACAGAGAGTGGTATTTAATTAGCTAGAATAGCTAGCAGCCAATTAACAACAGAAGGTGCCACATGTTTCTGGATTTTGAAGAGGCTGAACTTCATTTCAAAGAAGAAAATGATTCACTTCTTAAATCATGTGCCTTCTTATCTCTAAAAAGGCACATAATTTATATCTTATATATAATATATAATATATATCTATATTTATTATATATAATAATATCTATATTTATTATATATATAATAATATATATATTTTACATATAAAATATAATATATAATATATAATAATTATTATATATAAAATATATGATATATAATATATATCATATGTATCATATATTTTATATATATAATATATATATCATGTATATATCATATATAATATATAATACATGATATATATAATATAATCTATATTTATTATATATAATATATAATATATAAAATATTATATATATTATATATCTATATTTATTTATATATAAGATATATATAATATATATTATATAGATATATATAATATATATTATATAAATATATATAATAAATAAAGATAAATATAAATATATATTTAATAAATATATATGAATATATAATTCATATATATTCATATTATTCATATATATTCAAATATATATTCATATATTTATTTATATATAAATATATATAAACAAAAATATATATAAAAATAAATAAATAAATTATAAATAAATAAATGTAATAGAATATATCTTATAAGATATGTATATCTTTATATAGATATATACGTATGTATCTTATATATCTTATATATATGTATGTATATACACCATGGAATACTACTCACCCATAAAAATGAATGAAATACTGACATTTGCAGCAACCTGTAAGTGAAGTAACTCAAGAATGAAAAACCAAACATTGTATTTTCTTACTTACATGTGGGAGCTAAGCTATGAGGACACAAAGGCATCAGAATGATATAATGGACTCTCAGGACTGGGGGAAAGGGTGGAAGTGGGGTGAGAGATAAAAGACTACAGATTTGGTACAGTGTACACTGCTTGGATGATGGGTGCACCAAAATCTCAGAAATCACCACTAAAGAACTTATTCATGTAACCAAACACCACTTGTTGTTCCAAAACTACCGAAATAATAATAAAAAAGTCAAAACTTACTATTATTTGGAGATGGTTAAAAAAAGAAATATGCATCTAATAATGTCATTCTTATTCTTCTTTCCTGGTTCCACACAAGATTTAGAGGCAAGAGGCAGAGAAATTCTAGGCAGACAGGGGCAGGTCCTTAGTGACACCCCACATTAGGGTTTAAAAGCCTGAAACCTATGGCCCAAAGTGAGAAGTTCTATCTGTTTGCCTGCTCTCTTCCAATTGGTTCTTTCTAAATAACGCATTTTCACTAATCATATATTGCCCTTTCCAAAACTAACTATGGCCCTCAATGCTTCTGATCCCATGCCTGTAAAGATCCCAGACTCAGTTTAGAGAGGGGAGAGAAGTGGCTTGACTGGAGAGAGACAATTTGACTTCAGAGAGTTGGCTGGACTTTGGAGGTGAGACAGCCTAACTTCAGAAAGACTACTTGACTTCAGGGAAGAGCTGGCCAGAGATGGCTGGACTTCAAGGGAAGATTACCTGCCAATCCCTTCCCCTCTCCAGCTCCCCTCTCCACTGAGAGCCATTTCTATCGCTAGATAAAATTATTCAGCTCCACCATTCTTCAAGTGTCTGTGTGACCTCACTCTTCTTGAACACCAGTCAACAGCTCTGGACCCACCAAGTGCAGGCACCCAAAAAAGGCTGTGACACTGGTCCTTTGCCCTCAATGGCAGAGGGGAGCTGCCCCATGTGATGAGGCAAGGGGCCCACTGAGCTGACAACACACCACTGTCCACAGACAGCAATGCTAAGAGAGCATTGTAACTTGCTCTCTAGGGCTGTGGGGGTTGCAGGCAACCCTACTGGGATGCCACAGTGGGGCCTGCATGGAACTTGCTCCTGATGGTATCCAAAATGGCTGGCTGGATCTCATACTTGCTCACTCACATGCTTCCTCCTGCAAGGGATTAAGTACCACAGACCAAGTAAACAGGGCACCCCCATTACAAGTCCAAAAAAAGAGGTTGAGAAAAATTCTGTGTCACAAACTCTTGATTATAACTGTGAAAATTTCTCATATTCTCACTCCAAACTGACTTTCAGATCAAAGTTATTTCTCAAAGTCAAAACCATCACTAAATTCCTTGATACTATGTTCTTTATTATAAAAAGAAAGGAGATGAAAAATTACTCAAATTTAAGCACTTTTTAAAACCTGTTTAATCATCAAAGATTCAACTTGCTTTCAAGCTAAGATGTATTAATATATCTACATCCCCCACTACTCCAGGCCTTTGGAAGACTCTGTATTTTCTTCAAGTCTAATCTGGATCAGCAAGGGAAGTGAACTTGTACTACCTTCAGTGGATCCCTTCAAACATTCATTCTATCTGTCCAAGGACTTACTTTCTTTGCAAAGTGGTATGATCACAGTTATTATGCCTATTCACTAAGTGGTTGTTTTCCAATCTGTTAGGAGACCTGCCTAGCTTCAGTAATATCATAGTCTTTGTTTATTCAACTAGTAGTTATTTCAAAAGCAATTCATCGTTTTAAATAATGAAGTAACTCTTAGTGAGAATCACAAAAGCAATTCTTGCCAGCTGGCACTTTTCAGTGAGTAACAGATCACCAAAGGGATTGGATGCTCTTGGTGGGTGAGGCTAAAACATCATCCATATGAAATTCGGGGATGATTTATGAAAAAGATGAAGATCAGTATGTCCAGGAAAGGGATTGGATCTTTTCCTCTCTTAAATGGAGAGAAAGGAAAAGCAGCGAGAAAAAAGGAAAAGCAGAAAGAAAAAACCCTGTAATTTAGAAAAGTAACAAAGCACCCTGAGGATCCTTAAATTACAGCTGTGTCATTGGTAAATTATAATAAAATTGGCCAAAGAAGTAAGGCAATTTTTCTTTAAAAAAGAACAAAAGAAGTATCTTCCCAATTGTAAAGTATTATGAAGTAGATTTTCTTAATAAGCGAGCTGTATGTTAAGCCTTACTTCCTGCAAAGTCGCCAAGCAATGCAGTCTTGAATTCATGCTATTAAGCACATACAACTGTGGAGGTGCAGCTTCATAAACAGGGCACTGCTCTACAGGAGGCTGAGTTGTTTCACCTCTGGGTGGGTGGATTGTGAGGGCTCACTCTAACAGACCAAGTGTGTTTCTAACTTAATAATAGATAAGGTCTTTTGTTGCCATGGCAATCATAAGACTACAGTTTCTCTCCATATGGAATGTAATAAATCTAACTTTTACATGAACAGCATTTTAGGATAACATGAAAATTAGTTATCCTAAATAATTTTTATAAATTTTTTATATTTTATATAATATTTTATATTTTATAAACATTTTGTGTCCTTTTTATAAAAGCATATTTTATTTTCAAAACCTCAGATTTACACAAAATGTGCGCACATGCTTGTATTCAAATTAACCACCCCCTAAACCATACACAGAACATGTCTAAACTACTTTAATCTGAAAGTGTCCTGAATTCTTGAAAGCACCCTAAAGTCTCCTTTTTTGCTGATATGTAGTTTAGATTTTAAGTGCCTTGTGAAATCACATTACTCCTAGACAGCAGCCTGCTTCTACACAGGGAGCTAATAAGATCTCAAGTAAAATAAGTCACATGTCTGATGAGCTGCCTTAAGTTTTTAGTGCTTTTAACTTGCAAGTGCTATATTTGATCTTTAAAATGTTTGGGGGTACAGTTTTGGTGGGATGAGAGAAAGTAACTTGTCATATGAAATTCAGGATACCATTTTGAAGGATGAAAGACCAGAAAGGTGGGGAAACTAGCGTAAGAAACTGACCAAGCCCTGGACGATGACCCAATAATATAATGGTGAATTTCAAAAACAGGCAATTGTTTTTGTAAGTGTGAGTGTAGGCTTTCGATACTAGAGGGTCACAAAGGGAAAATACTATGAAGATAAGTTTGGAAAATTATAAGACAATTTGTTTTCCTTTACTCCATATTTCATGTTTGTTTATTTTCTTGAGAGTTCATTTCTAACCTGAATGCAAATATTCATTGAGCAGTATTGTTTATATGACTCTGTACTTGGTGCTGTGAATAAGGCATTTGCCTTTCCATTAAGGAGTTTGCAATTGAGTGGAAAGTGGGTAATGGAAGCAGAATGGAGAAATTTATAAAAGGACACAGCAGAGTGAGATAAAGCAACAAAAATGGGGGTTGCCTAGTGAATGCAGAAAAAGTTTCATAAAGTTATTAGAATTTTATTTCTGCTTAAAATGAGGAAAGATGTCTTTAGAATGAAAAGATTGAGAAATACAGTAATATATGATTAATAAACTATTTTGAATAGAAAATTAAGGAGGTTTGTTGGCAACCCCTTTTACATGGTATCTTATCTTGGACTTCTGAAATTTTCATTTAATGTTTTCTAAAAGAAACTTATCCAATAGTTTGGAGATTTAAAAAAGAAGTTGTCCAAAACACTGGATTGGGAAGAGACTGTGGGGAGAGAGTTCAGCGAGAGAAGAGTAATAGTTGCAGGACGTGGTTTGTGCTGAGAAAACAGGAAGCAAACCGTGCAGCTGAGTTTGGCGAATGTCTGATCCTCAAATGTTAATGTACGTAACCAACAGTAGGTATCTTACTGAAAATTAAAATGTATTTTTTTAAGAGATGAGGTCTTATCATGTTTTCCAGTCTGGTCTCAAAATCCTGGGCTCAAGAGAGCCTCCTGCCTTGGCCTCCTAAAGTGCTGAGATGACAGGCATGAGCCACCATACCTGGCCCTGAAAATTAAAATGTCTAAGCCTCACATAAGAGACTTTATGTAGCAGGTCTGGGTAGAACTCAGGGAACTGCACTTTGAAGTAGCTCCAGGAAATCTTGAAACATTTTGAGAGCAACTTTACTTTCAAATTTTAATGAAGGTTCCTTTTAAATACTGAATTTTATTAGGCACAGAGTATGTAAGACAGCAGGCCACAACGTCACCTATATACACATGTCCAACAGGTAATGCTCACATGTGAAGCATGCTGGGGTATGACAGTAGGGTGTGACGAGGACAGGTCCAAGTTGAAAGCCTCAGGTTCTGTCTAAGGAAGCAGGTGTTACATAATTCTAGCCAACTGTTGGCATGGTTATGATTAATTTCCTCATTTAGAAGATTGTGTGGGTTAGGCGTGGTGGTTCACATCTGTAATCCCAGTACATTGGGAGGCTGAGGCACGTGGATCATGAGGTCAGGAGATCAAGACCTTCCTGGCCAACATGGTGAAACCCATCTCTACTAAAAATACAAAAATTAGCCCGGTGTGGTGGCGCACACCGGTAGTCCCAGCTAGTCAGGAGGCTGAGGCAGGAAGGTAGGAGAATCGCTTGAACCCAGGAAGCAGAAGTTGCAGTAAGCCAAGATCATGCCATTGCACTCCAGCCTAGGTGACAGAGCAAGATCCTGTCTCAAGAAAAAAAAAGACTGTGTGTGAGTCAAACCAGTATGTCTATGGGCTGGAGATGGCTCCTGGATGGCTAGTTTTTAACATTTAGAACTTGAGTTTAAGTACATTTGGAGGAGAGAGAGGAGAGGAATCTGCAGAAACTGATTGCAGGCCTCAATGTTGGTCCCTTAATACGTAGGCAGTGAAGAGCCGTTGAATACTTGTGAACTGAAGAATGACAAGTCTAGTAGTAGTTTCTAACTTGGCAACTAGGTTTTCAACTACAAAAGCAAATTGTTGTAATGGAGCAAGTCCTGGGCTTAGTGACAAACCCATTGGTGTCCCAGCTGCACCACCCATATTTTGATTTAATCAAAGGATTCCTCTTAATTTCTGTAAGCTTGATTTGCCTTATCTGTAAAATGAGAATAATAAGTTTATTGTGAGCATTGAAAAAGTATGGAATGGGCCATATATCTTGTAAGGTGATGTTCAAATTTATCTAGAGTTTTAAGTCAAAGGAAACACAAAATGGATTCTCAGAAATGCTTTGGGAGTCTACAGTAATTTCTCAAGGAAGAGAGGATAGAACTAATATTTGCATAATCATCAGGCTGATGGCATAATTTGGGACAAAGAAGATGAGCAAACTCCCCTAAGAACCTTTTTGCCATACTTTATGCAGGTGACAGAGAAGATAAAACAGCTAACAACGTAGAATGACAGAGGAACATTTACTGTACCATCTGGGAGGTGCTTCCATCAGTTCCATGGAGGAATTCAGTGGTGACTGGAAGTACAAAATTACTAATGCTTATATTGAGGCTACTGTGAGCCTTTCAGCAAATACAGCATCTCTTGCAGTATTAGTTAGAAGTTCAGACCTTGAACTATAGATTCATTCAATGAAAGAGGCACTAAAAAATTGGAGACAGTTCAAGAGACAATCTTTTTCTTCTTCTTTTTTTTTTTTTTTTTTTTGAGACAGAGTCTTGCCCTGTCACCCAGGCTGGAGTGCAATGATGCGATCTCGGCTCACTGCAACCTCCACTTCCCAGGTTCAAAGAATTCTCCTGCCTCAGCCTCCTGAGTAGGTGGCATTACAAGTGCCCACCACCACACCCACCTAATTTTTGTATTTTTAGTAGAGCCAATATTGGCCAGGCTGGTCTGAAACTCCTGACCTCGTGATCCGCCTGCCTCGGCCTCCCAAAGTGCTGGGATTACAGGTATGAGCCACTGCACCCGATAAAGGATTCAAGTAGATATAATGATTATGCATCCCCATCACCACATCCCAAGGTTTTGGTATTTCCCTCCAAAATTAGGTGAGGAACTTCTGCCCACTGCTGCCATATCCTCTTTTGCTTTCTGTCCTGTGATGGTAGGAATGCACTCACTGTGAAGGGGAAAGGACAGCCCAGTACCCACCTGGTAGGATAGCTGGGCAAGAGCACAATATAGCAGGGAGCAGCATAAAGGTAATGGTTGTGTTCCTGGTGCAGTGGACCACAAATGACCAATCAGAAGATGGCAGTAATGACAGGAGTATCTACTCATATCCTGCCACAAGATGCTATTTGGATTTCTAAAAGCCTGCAAATGACTGGATAAGTAGTAGGAGAGCTGTGTGAAGGGATATCCACATTGTACTGCTCTAGAAACCTTCCCACAGTCTGGCTTTTATGTTGCAAAACAGATATCTGAGAATAGATGAATCCTTGTAGGAGAGGGCTCTATTTTGGTATTTAGCCAGCTTACCAATGAGTGGTGAGAACCTGGTTACAACAATTTATTTTTGAGTCAGCCATTTCAGCACCCAATTGTCCTCAGTTTCTGCAGATGTGATATAAACGATAAGTCATAGCCACTAGATGCATGCCGGTGAATTTTGTGCCCAAGGATTAAAGGTCTTCCACTTTGAGATTTGATAATGTTCACAAATGCCAATAAGAAGAGCTGTCCTGCACATCTAAGAATTGTGGAGGGAGAAGGGGGTGTCCACAGTTAGTAATCAGTGTTTCCTTCTCAAAGTTGGGGTTATCAGATGACTTATGTCTCAAGAGACAGTTGGATAGTGTTACCCTGGCACCTCTCCGTTAGACTAAATTTTATACTATCCTAATCTCAAAACCATAGTGTATAAGCTTAGTGCCCCATTTATCTCTGTCTTCCAGATGGTCCAAGTCTCCCTGTGATGGTTGGGTTAAGAGATACATGGATAAATGTTAAAGCATTATTTCTGGGTATATCTGTGAAAGTGCTTCTGGAATAAATTGGTATTTGAATCAGTGAACTGAATAAGGAAGATTCACTCTCAATTCTCAATGTGAGCAGGTACCATCCAATCAGTTGAGGGACCAGTTAGAAGAAAATGGCAATAGAAGTGTGAATTTCCTCTCTTCTCTTTTGAAACTAAAATACTCTTTTCCTGCCTTTAGACATCAGAACTCCAGGTTCTCAGGCCTTCGACCTCAGGCCACCAGCTCCCCTGATTCTGTGGGCTTCAGACATGGACTGATTCTCTGGTTCTCCAGCTTATAGATGGCATACTGAGAGAATTATCAGCTTCCATAATCACATGTGCCAATTCTCCTAATAAATCTACTGTCAGTTATCTATATATATATGTCGATAGCGCCTATTGGTTCTGTCTTTTTGGAGAACCCTGACTAATAGGCTTTCCTTAACATTCCTTCTATAAGTATATTTAGTTGTAACTTTGATTGTAGAGTCTTTCACAACATAGTATTTTTCACAGAGTTGTATGAATCAATTTTTTATATTCAATACACAATCTAAAAACCATAACATAAAGTATTTTGAGAGGAGGAATATTGGGGAGACCCCCTGTAGTGATATGAAAAAAATTGATTTTCCTTCTCTATTTTCACAACATAATCAGCATAGAACACTTTACCTTTGGCTAACAAAATATGTGGGGATTTCTCCCCAACAACAACCAACTCTGTGCCAAAAATCAGTGTGTACTCTGGTAATAATTCATTTCAATTTTGACACTATCTACCTGGAGACAGATATCATGCATTGATGGCTCAGTCCTCAAAACAGCTCCCACTTTAGATGCCAGTTGCAGGTACTATATTGTCACCTATACTTCTGATCAATTGAGTGTCAATCAGAGTCCCATAACCCACCTCCTCAAGCTCAATTAATTTGCTTGAGTGGCCCATAGAAACACCAGTTTATTATGAAGGATACTACAAAGGCTACAAATGAACAGAGAGATGGAAGAGATGCACAAGTCATGGTATTTCCATGCCCTCTTTCAGCATATCACAGTCCAGGAACCTCCATATGTTCATCTGTACATGAGGCCCCTGAATCTGGTCCTCTTGGGTTTTTATGGAGGCTTTATTACATCATCAACCATCACTTCAACCTTCAGCCTCTCTCCCCTCTCCAGATGTTGGGGGCTGCTGGTAGGACTAAAATTTTCAACCCTCAAATCATCAGGTTGGTTCCCCTGGCCACCACCCCTCCTCCTGAACCTATCCAGGAGTCCTCAGCAGTCAGTCAACTCATTAGCATACAAAAGGACTCATTACTTTGGAGATTTCCAGGTTGTTGTGTGCCAGGAACTGGGATGAAGACCAAACATGTATATTTTATTATAATATTATGCCTTTTTAATGGTTTTCTTGTTCTCATGGTCTCCTTTAGGGACTTCCTTCAATGAGGA
The DNA here is from genome assembly GCF_030222135.1 of Aotus nancymaae. NCBI lineage: Eukaryota > Metazoa > Chordata > Mammalia > Primates > Aotidae > Aotus > Aotus nancymaae. Next base: position 82,658,309 of record NW_026988442.1, read on the forward strand.
GGGGAGGTAGGGGGAGATATAGGTCTAAGTGCTTAGACTTCCTCTTCCTTGCTTCCTTTTACTAGTGTTCAGTGCACTAACAATACTTGACTGTACTAATAGTAGGAGAAAGATCAGGGGAGTAGTATATTTGTTTGACTCCGCTTGGATAAGTTTATCTAACATTATTTAAGAAAGAGGTATGTTATCGTGAAATACATGCCACCCACTGCAGTTGTGTAGTTGCAATTTTTGCGAGGATGTTGTTTCAGTCTTTTTGTCAATGGAGTCAGTCTTCTCAGACAACTCCCTTCAATACTGCCACTAAGGATCATGAGATATTATCTCAAAAGATCCACAAGACTTCAGAGATAATTCCCAGCAGCTGTAATGAGCTACTGTTCTGATGCTTGAACATGACTAGTCAAGATGCCACAAGCATCTTGGACATTTTCCAGTCCAAGGATGTGTCTTATATCTCCAGAACATCAGTTCTATTTTCAGAAGGTCATGCTGGTGACTAGACCTGCTATTCTACCAATTTTTCTAACAAACAAGAGTGAACCTTTACAGCAAATACACCACGAATTTTGCTACAGAGTTTATTTACACTTAAACTGCATTGCAAATCCCATTCCTGACAATTCCACATGTTTTATGTTACTTATCAGAACTTACCACTGCATATCATATTACACAATTTGATTAATTATTTTATTTACTAAGCATCTTCCTTACAGGAATATAAGCCACATAGTGAACTGTATCTCCATATCTAGAACAATGCCAGGAACATAACAGGCAATAAATAGTGTTTACTTTGTGAAGGACTGATACCAATGAATCCATTCTTCTTACCAAGCCCTGGTACTAAGCTCCATGCCTTGTATTCCAATTTCTAGTAGACATAAATCCATTGTCTTTACCTGCTTTATATTTTACCTTACCACTTATCAGTCTCTGACATTACATAGCAGAGACACGTTTTCATGCTGTCCTTCTCCTCACCATTTTCCCAAGTAATATACCCGTGCTCAGAAAACTGTCATTTCCTCTGTTTTGCTCATTGCTCTTTTCCCAATTCTTAGAAATGTACTGACATATAGTAGCACGAGTTCAAAAAGGAAAGAAACTCCTGTGATTTGTTTTTCAGCCCTTCCTATCTATGCCCTTTCATTCTTGTCCAAACTGTCAACATCACTTCCTTCACTTGTTCTTTCCTTCAGAATCTGAGGCTTGTTGGCTGTTTAGTATTTTGTAGGGGTGGGGAATCTTTAGCCTTTTATATCTGAATTTTTTAAAAATATAACAGCAAACATCATTTGGAGATAAATTGTTCAACATAATTCTTCCCAAACATGATAATAGCGGTTTGTGCAAATGGAAGATACAAGTGTAATGTAGCAGCAGGAATTTTCTATTTCTTTAGCATTAATATTCTTAGGTGTAACTGACTCAATATTGGGAAGAAAGGCAACTGTTTATTGGGTGCCTACTGAGTCGGTCACATAGCATAATTGAATTTTTAATCTTTACAACAAAACGTTGAGCTAAATTCTACTACAATCATTTTATATTCAAGAAACTGAGGCTCCAAGAAGTGAAGTTTCTGCTCCAAAATCATATAACTGATGGCAGCCAGAGCTGTGTTTTTGCTGAGGGCTTTCTCGCTGACCTCGTTTCCATCATCCTAATTTCCAAATCAACATTCTGAAAATATTTTAAATCCAATGATTGTGTTAAAAAAGAGAGAAAGGCTTATTATTTCATAGTCTCCTTTGAATATGTTGTGTGGCTTTTAGGAAACAAAGTTAGAGTTGAAAAAATAAAATGCAGGAAACAAGGATAATTATAACAAAATATATATTCACATGAAGTAACGTACATTTCAACTTCTCTGCTACCTAAAAGATGATCCACGTGTCTTCTATTAGAAGCTATAAGAGAGAAAAACCACAGCTCTGTATTTTAGATCAGTATTTCTCAGACTTCAATAATGTATAACGTCTAGTGTTTATTGAATTTTCTTTACTGCAATATTACCTAATTATACTTAAAGTTTCATGGTTATTGATCTTTTACAACCAATATAATTTAAAATGTTGAAAACTAGAAAACTATGAAAACAAAATTCAATCTCAATATTTATTTAATGTGGTATATGATATTGTTTGAGGATAATGAATGGCTATTTTCAATATGAATATAGTTCTGAAGTACATAGCATAGGAATTTTAAAAATTTGTCTAGAATATTGTACCCAGTACAATACAATCACTTTACTCTCTCTCAAATTTTCTCTTTGGAACTACTACATAAATTTTGCATAGTGTTTGATTTTCATTAGAAAAAATATAACATTCTCCTACCAAGCACTTTTTTGCTTTTATTGATGTTGTTTGCTTGATTTCTTTAGTCTGAGACAACTGACATAGTTCTAACTAGCACCTATTCTGACATAAATACATTTCAAAACAAGCATTGACTATGCCAGCACTGGGTCATAAGAAAATCATGTAGACAATCTTAAATATTCTCATATTTATTTTAAAATGTAATAAAAACATCAATTTTTAAATTATTGTATAAAGTTTCCTTATGAATATAAGCATCTAACTGTCACCATTTCTTTCACACAATGTCAAGCCAAATTACAAAACACTGTTATGAGCCATTTGTAATTGAGTCTCCTATGCTCTAAAAGCTTCTGTCATACCAGAGACTCTGGCTCATTGACTAGGAGAATGAGTTTGTCTGAACACAGCTAGAAGACATTCTGAACATTCCGCCACTTCACTTCCGATGCCATTTGAGCAGGAAAGCACCCTAAAATGTGAACATTGACATTCACAGATGCCTCCAATCCACATTTAGGTCTTTGAATTGTGTGGAAAACTATTTCCCAGTAATACTAATAAAATATCAATCAAGAATAAAATGGGACCCTTATCATTGCAGTGACCAGGACATATTGTCTGTCCATAAAGGAGACTCAGACACTAGCTGGCTGTATTCACCAGAGTCACAGGAAAGAAAGGGGTCTTCCTGAGGCTGCTTACCCCTTTTCTTATGGGCAATGGACTATGTCCTAGTAAGTTCTGTGAGCAATGGCTTTTAAAACTATATGAGGAATATTCCCTTATAAACATCCTCAACTGTGTTCAGTCAGAAACTCCAGAAAGATGCAATGCAGATAGTATTTTTCTCCATGGCCTATAATGTGTACAAAGAGGAAGAGGAAAGCAGGACATAAAAGATAAGAAGGAAAGAAGAGAACGCGTAGACAGGCAGGACAAAAGGACATAAAATAAAAAGTTGTTTGTGTCTGTAAGCCACCAAGATGAAAGTCTTGTCCCTTCATATGTATAATTCAAAAGAAGGAGATTTGTTTTGTGGTTAAAAGCTCAAGTTGCAAGGGTGCAAGGAATTGGATGAAAATCGAGGTCTCTTTCAGGTACCAGCTTCATGACTTTGGAAAATGTACTTAATCTAAAAAAAGCGGCAATAAGAATAATATTCTTTTCATAGGGTTTTAATGGGCAACTGTCCATTCCTGGGTTACTTCTTAAAAAAAAAAAAAAAAAAGATACTTGTAGACCTAGGTAATGCTTCTACACATAAGGGATAAAAGGCAGTAATAAAAAATACAGTAGAGGTGGCAGGAGCAGATAGTGTGTTTCTAAAATGATTCTTCTCTTTCTCTACTTTCCTGAAGGAAGATAATAAAAAAAAAAACAGAATGTTTGTAAGGAAGATTTTAAGACCAAGGCTCTATCCATCCCAATGAGTTAAAGGAGCTGGAAGGGAAAGCATGAAGGCTGAGAATGGGTGCAGGAAACGAGACTGAGAGACTAAATGGGCAAAAAGGGGTTGCGGGGGCAAGAGTAATAATCATTTTCCTTGATTCTTTTAAGATAGTCATGGGTCACCCTCTATTTTTCAAAGATCAAGACTTTATTTCTGTCTCTATATAATTTGAATAAAAGGAATGTAAATATCTAAGTTCTGGAAACACAAGGAAGATATTTTTGGTAATTTGTCAAATAATTCTGACATTGTCAATGCCCCTGTTTAATTGCCCCCAAAGCTGACCCTGATACAAGAATTCAAATACAAGTAATTTATATAAAAGCTGAAGAAAATTCCAGTAGTTCAATGGGGAAGTTCAGCAGAGAAAGGCAAGAAGGTGGTCAGGAAACAGTGTGTTATAATCCAGCAACTACCGTAGAAGACAAGAAGTCATACCCCTAAGGAAATTGAGCCAGTGTAGGACTGTTAGGCTTATACCAACCAAGGCACAAGGGAGCTTACCGTACTTATCCACCAACCCCTGTCCATCATTTGGTGAGAAAAGCTCTTGAGGAAAGGGCACACTGGTGTTTCTAACCTTCTGCACAAGCAGAGAAAGTGGGCTTCAGAAAAAGTCAGACATTAGGGAAAGAAAGATAGGAGCTAACAGTTGGTCTGGTATGCAATAAAATTGTTAGGGTGAGGAAATATGAGTGGGCTACAAAAATATCTGCTGTAGTATAGTTAGAGCCAATTGGGCTCCATGCTAAGTTCACTTTGTCTTGTTGCTGATTCTCTAAGGTAGCTGCCATTCAAAATTTCTTAAAAGAATAAATCAACTTAAAAATCCAAAGAAGAAAGTTTTATTTCATTTTGCTGGAAAATTGATATTCATCATCTTCTTTCTCTACCACTCATTCTAGGTTTTCCTCACTGTTGGTCTACTTGCCCTGAATGTAGTACAGATATATAAATAGCTGAGAGGACCTGCTTATGGCACTGTTAGTAGACCACAGTTGCTGAAAATTTCCATTTACAGGTACCCATTAGGATAGAAACACCAAGAAGAATTGGTCTACTCTGCTAGGATTCCTCTGGATTGCAGACAAACACCTCTTTGCTGCCATTATGTAGCAGCATGTAATCAGAATCATTTCCCCTACCAGTATAGTCACTCTCTTCTTGTCATGCTGATCTACTGACAAGAGAATTTTGGTCAGCACTCACAACTTTAGATATAATGGAAATATTACTATGGCCCCAGTCAACGTGCTCCTCTCCCTGATAATTGAGCATTAGCATGTCTCCATTACAACAAAATCTAAAGTTGTATCAGGAAAGCACAGTCCCACCTGAATCGTTAAGAACTAGGAGGTAAGGAGCATTATTTCTTCTCCTTAGTTCAGAGACCTATGCCTCCCACTTTTTAGGTACACAGCACCACTTAATGGTCACTGATTCAAAATATAGTTATCAGTTTGAAAGACAATGACCATTTCTGCAGGGTCACTGCCATCTCAGAAGCCTCAAATAAACCTTTAAGAGGCTATTTGATATTTAGTTAATCTGACAACCATTGGGTGATTTGGTATTTGGTGGAACCAAACCAATGGACCCCATGCCATTTGTTCATTGCTCTCAAACTTTTTATAAACTGAATACACTAGTGTATAGCAATGTTGCATTATCATTGTAGCTTTAATAAAGAAGCCATTTTGGCAGCAAATAAGATCCAGTTCAAAGTGCCCTTGCCAACATATTAAATTTTGAATAATAAGGGAGCAGCCTCATATCAATAAACTCTCGTATCTAATTATATAGTCTACTACACCTTATCCAATGATCAGAATTTTCATGGACAAGCTGGTAAGTATTGAGGCCCACTTAAATTATTTAAAAATATATATTTTAGTTAAAAATGAGCAAAAATGTGCACAAATAAATATTATATGGTCTCACAGTTTTACAATGGGCTTATGTTTATGTGCACACTTTCTAGTAGGAGAGAGTTAACTAGTAATTTTCAATCCTTTCCAAATGCATTACTGTCTTTTTTTATTTCAATGCCCTTCAAAGTTTATTGGCATTTAACTGAAATCTACCATAGAAAAATAGAAACATATTTTGAAAATAGTCAGATCTCAAATATAAACAGTTACATATTTACATAATCTGAAGTTTGCATTTGCAAAATACTTAATAAGTTTAAAAGTCAGATTCATTATTTAAACAACTCATGGGACAAATATTGAAAAAGAACTAACTTTATTTAGCACAATTCCAGAAGTATTATAGGAAATCTTATTTTTAAATCTGATACAAGGGTTTCATTTGTTGGTATGTATCCTGGTATTAGGAAGAGATAAAAAGCAGATGACAGAGAAGGGTATGTAATTAAAATAGAGGATGGTGGCTTATCCGAAATACAGACCACTGAATTTTAATTTTCTTCTGACATATTAAAAAGTTTTGCTGAACTTAAACCTAATTATTGTTGAACCTCTACTATCTATAAATTGATAAAATCTTGTGTTCATGAAGATTTTCTTGACCCTAAGATAGAGGTATCATTTGTGCACTGGAAGGTTTCTACTATGCCTATAACTGCTTGCGGTCCATTTTCCTATCTGCCTGTAGAAAACCAAACCCTTTCCTTATGGCTTTCCAATTGTCTTAATGACCTTTAGAAGTATGTTGACATTATCCCTCATTAATACACTCTAGCATCCTAGATTGACCTAGGAACTTATTTCTTATGGTAATTGCTGAACAGAAAAATTTAATTGCTTTCCAAACAGTAATGCAAATGATTCAACAAGGATCTTTCCTAATTACAGTCTGGCAATTTGTGTTTTCCAATATTCACTAATTCACATAACCAGTATCACTATATTACATTATAGATACATATCTATTGGTTACCCTAGCATCATGTAATTTAGTCTTATGAGTTTTATTATTTTATTTTATTTTATTTTTATTATATTTGGGCTCTGGGGCACATGTGCATGTCCTGCATCCTGCAGGATTGTTGCATAGGTACATACGTGCCATGATGGTTTGCTGTCTCCATTCTCTCCCACCACCCCCCATCATCACCTACATCAAGCATTTCTCCCAGTGTTATGCCTCCACATCCTCCCTGCCCTGCCCCCACCGCTGCCCATCCTCTCCTCCCCTCCCCTCCAACCCCCTACCTAGCCCTGTGAGTGTTGTTCCCTTCCCTGTGCCCGTGTTCTCATTGATGATCACCTAACTATGAGTGAAAACATACAGTGTTTGGTTTTCTGTTCTTGTGTCGGTTTGCTGAGAATGATGGTTTCTAGGTTCATCCATGTCCTACAAAGGACACAAATTCATTGTTTTTTTATGGCTGCATAGTATTCCATGGTGTATATGTGCCACATTTTTTTGTCCAGTCTATCATTGATAGGCATTTGTGTTGGTTCCAGGTCTTTGCTATGGTAAACAGCACCACACTGAATATATATGTGCATGTGTCTTTATGATAGAATGATTTATAATCCTTTGGGTATATATACAGTAATGGGATTGCTGGGTCAAATACAATTTCTATTTCTAGGTCCTTGAAGAATCGCCACACTGTCTTCCACAATGGTCGAACTAATTTACACTCCCACCAACAGTGTAAAGATGTTCCTTTTTCTCTACATCCTCTCCAGCATCTGTTGTCTCCAGATGTTGTAATGATCACCATTCTAACTGGCATGAGATGATATCTCAATGTGGTTTTGATTTGCCTTTCTCCAATGACCAATGATGATGAGCATTTTTTCATGTTTGTTGGCCACATATTTGTCTTCTTTTGAAAAGTGTCTGTTCATATCCTTCATCCATTTTTGAATGGGTTTGTTTGTTTTTCTTGTAAATCTGCTATAGTTCATTGTAGATTCTGGATATTGGCTCTTTGTTGGGTAGATTGCAAAAATTTATTCCCATTCTGTTGGTTGCTGATTGACTCTAATGATTGTTTCTTTTGCTGTGCAGAAGCTCTTAAGTTTAACTAGGTCCCATTTGTCTATTTTGGCTTTTGTTGCTATTACTTTTGGTGTTTTAGTCATTAAGTCCTTGCTTGTACCTATGTCCTGGTTTTGCCTAAGTTTTCTTCTAGGGTTTTTAGGGTGTTAGTTCTTATGTCTAAATCTTTAATCCATTTGGAGTTAATTTTTGTATAAGGTGTAAGGAAGGGGTCCAGTTTCAGCTTCCTGCATACAGCTAGCCAGTTTTCCCAACACCATTTATTAAACAGGGAATCCTTTCCCCATTGCTTGTTTTTGACAGGTTTGTCAAAGATCAGATGGTTGTAGATGTGTGGCATTGCTTCCAAGGCCTCTGTTCTGTTCCACTGGTCTACATCTCTGTTTTGGTACCAGTACCATGCTGTTTTGATGACTGTAGCCTTGTAGTATAGTTTGAAGTCAGGTAGCGTGACACCTCCAGCTCTGTTCTTTTTGCTTAGAATCGTCTTGGCTATGTGGGCTCTCTATTGGTTCCATATGAAGCTGAAGGTAGTCTTTTCCAGTTCTGTGAAGAAGGTCAAGGGTGGCTTGACGGGGATAGCACTGAATCTATAAATTACTTTGGGCAGTATGGCCATTTTCACAATATTGATTCTTCCTAACCATTAGCATGGAATGCTTTTCCATATGTTTGTGTCCTCTCTTATTTCCTTTTCAGTGGTTTGTAGTTCTCCTTGAAGAAATCTTCTACCTCCTTTGTTAGTTGTATTCCTAGATATTTTATTCTCTTTGTAGCAATTGTGAATGGGAGTTCACTCATGATTTGGCTCTCTGTTTGTCTGTTATTGGTGTATAGGAATGCTTGTGATTTCTGCACACTGATTTTGTATCCTGAGACTTTGCTGTAGTTGCTTATGAGCTCAAGGAGGTTTTGGTCTGAGATGATGGGGTCTTCTAAATATACAATCATGTCATCAGCAAATACGGACAATTTTACTTCTTCTTTTCCTAATTGAATGCCCTTTATTGATTTATTTTTTTTCCTGCCTAATTGCTCTGGCTAGAACTTCTAATACTATATTGAATAGGAGTGTTGAGAGAGGACATCCTTGTCTAGTGCCAGTTTTTGAAGGGAATGCTTCTAATTTTTGCCCATTCAGTATGATACTAGCTGTGGGTTTGTTGTAAATAGCTTTTATGGTTTTTAGATAAGTTTCATCGATACCTAGTTTATTGAGAGTTTTTAGCATAAAGGGCTGATGAATTTTGTTGAAGGCCTTCTCTGCATCTATTGAGATAATCATGTGGCTTTTGTCTTTGGTTCTGTTTATGTGGTATATTATGTTTATAGATTTGCATATTTTGAACCAGTCTTGCATCCCTGGGATGAAGCATACTTGATCGTGGTGGATAAGCTTTTTGATGTGCTGTTGGATTCGGTTTGCCAGTATGCATCAATGTTCATCATGGATATTGGCCTGTATTCTTCTTTTTTAGTTGTGTCTATGCCAGATTTTGGTATCAGGATGATGTTGGTCTCATAGAAAGAGTTAGGGAGGATTCCCTCTTTTTGTATTGTTTGGAATAGTTTCAACAGGAATGGTACCAACTCCTTTTTATATGTCTGGTAGAATTCAGCTGTGAACCCAACTGGACCTGGATTTTTCTTGGTCTGTAGGCTATTAATTGCTGCCTCGACTTCAGACTTTCTTATTAGTCTATTCAGGGTTTCAACTCCTTCTTGGCTTAGTCTTGGGAGTGTGCAAGTGTCCAGAAATTTATCCATTTCTTCCAGATTTACTAGTTTATGTGCATAGAGCTGTTTGTAGTAATCTCTGATGGTAGTTTGTATTTCCGAGGAATCAGTGGTGATCTCCCCTTTATTGTTTTTCATTGCATCTATTTGATTCTTCTCTCTTTTCTTTTTTATTAGTCTAGCTAGCAGTCTATTTTGTTGATCTTTTCTAAAAACCAGCTCCTGGATTTATTGATTTTTTTGAAGGGTTTTTTGTGTCTCTGTCTCCTTCGGTTCTGCTCTGATCTTAGTTATTTCTTGTCTTCTGCTTGCTTTTGAGTTTTTCTGATCTTGCTCCTCTAGCTCTTTCAATTTTGACAAGAGGGTGTTGATTTTAGATCTTTGTTTCTCATGTGGGCATTTTCTACTATAAATTTCCCTCTAGACACTGCTTTAAATGTGTCCCATAGGATCTGGTACATTGTATCTTCATTCTCATTGGTTTCAAAGAACATTTTTATTTTGCCTTCATTTCATTATTTATCCATTCGTCATTCAGGAGCAAGTTGTTCAGTTTCCATGTGATTGTACAGTTTTGAGTGCTCTTCTTAATCCTGAGTTCTAATTTGATTGTGCTGTGGTCTGAGAGATGGTTTGTTATGATTTCTACTCTTTTGCATTTGCTGAGGAGTGATTTACTTCCAATTATGTGGTCAATATTGGAGTAAGTGCAATGTGGTGCTCAGAAGAACATGTGTTCTGCGGATTTGGGATGGAGTGTCCTGTAAATGCCTATTAGGTCTGCTTGGTCTAAATCTGCGTTCAAATCCTGGATATCCTTGTTGACTTTCTGTCTCATTGATCTGTCCAATATTGTCAGTGGAGTGTTAAAGTCTCCTACTATCATTGTGCAGGAGTCTAAGTCTCTTTGTAGGTCTTTAAGAACTTGCTTTATGTATCTGGGTGCTCCTGCATTGGGTGCATACATATTGAGGATCATTAGCTCTTCTTGTTGCATTGATCGTTTTACCATTATGTAATGGCCTTCTTTGTCTCTTTTGATCTTTGTTGGTTTAAAGTCCGATTTATCAGAGACTAGGATTACTATCCCTGCTTTTTTTTGCTCTCCATTTGCTTGGTAAATCTTCTTGCATCCCTTTATTTTGAGTCTATGTGAGTCTTTGCATGTGAGATGGGTCTCCTGAATACAGCACATTGATGGGTCTTGACTTTTTATCCAGTTTGCCAGTCTGTGTCTTTTGATTGGGGCATTTAGGCCATTTACATTCAATGTTAATATTGTTATGTTTGAATTTGATCCTGCCATTTTGTTACTGGCTGGTTGTTTTGCTCCTTAGTTGATGTGGCTTCTTCACTGCATTATTGTTCTTTACCATTTGGTACGTTTTTGCAGTGGATAGTACTGGTTGTTCCTTTCCCTGTTTAGTACTTCCTTCAGTAGCTCTTGTAAGGCAGGTCTTAAAGCGACAAAATCTCTCAGCCATTGTTTGTCCATAAAGGATTTTATTTCTCCTTCACTTATGAAGCTTAGTTTGGCCAGATATGAAATTCCGTGTTGAAAGTTCTTTTCTTTAAGGATGTTGAATATTGGCTCCCACTCCATTCTAGCTTGCAGGGTTTCTGCTGAGAGATCTGCTGTGAGTCTGATGGTCTTTCCTTTGTGGATGACTTGACCTTTCTCTCTGGCTGCCCTTAGGATTTTTTTCCTTTATTTCAACCCTGGTGAATCCTGACAACTATGTAACTTGGGGTTGCTCTTCTTGAGGAATATCTTTGTGGTGTTCTCTGTATTTCCTGGATTTGAATGTTGGCCTGCCTTGTTAGATTGGGAAAGTTGTCTTGGATAATATCTTGAAGAGTGTTTTCAAACTTGGATTCATTCTCTCCATCACATTCAGGTATACCAATCAAGTGTAGATTAGGTCATTTCACACAATCCCATAGTTCTTGGAGGCTTTGTTCATGTTTTTTCACTCCTTTTTCTCTAATCTTGCCTTCTCATTTTATTTCATTGATTTCATCTTCTATCTCTGATATCCTTTCTTCTGCTTAATCGATTCAGCTGTTGAAACTTGTGTATGCCTCGCAAAAGTTCTCGTGCTGTGTTTTTCAGCTCCATCAAGTCATTTATGTTCTTCTCTAAGCTGGTTATTCTAGTTAGCATTTTGTCTAACCTTTTTTCAAGGTTCTTAGTTTCTTTGCATTGGGTTACAACATGGTCTTTTAACTCAGAGAAGTTTGTTATTACCCACCTTCTGAAGCCTGCTCTGTCAATTCCTCAGATTTATTCTCTGTCTTTTATTATTCCCTTCATGGTGAGGAGTTGTGATCCCTGGGAGAAGAGATGTTCTGTTCTTTGATGGTTTCATCCTTTTTGCGCTGGTTTTTTCCTCATCTTTGTGGATTTATCTCCCTTTAATCTTTGAAGTTGGTGATTTCAGGAGTCTCTGAGTGGACATTTTTTTCTGTTGAGGTTGGAGCTGTATCTTTTTTGGCCTGTAGAGGGCGTTGCTGGGCTCTCTCGGGTTCAGTCAGGTTGTTGGCTGGGTGGTCCTTCCCTGGAGTTTGTTTGCAGGTGAGATTGGCGCCACCTTCCCAATGACATCTCACCTTCCCAATGACATCTCTCCTTCCCCAGCTGGATCTTCCTGGTTGGAGTCAAGCTGGTGTATTTACTGCCAAGCTCTCTAGCGAGGGCTTCAGTTTCAGTTCTGTGGAGGTGGAGCCTGCCAGGCTTTATGGTCTGTTTCCCTGCTTTCAACTCTGTCTTCCTCTGTGGGAGGGTCCATCCCACTGGCATTAGTCCAAACTCCCGCCCAGGTCCCTGCGACAACTTGCCGTGCCTGGCGATGGCTGCTGCTCAGATTTACATCAACAACCCAAGGCTCCCCACCGTCTGGCAGGGCTCTCATGGACCATGGATTGCAGGAGGGATGAGGTAAGCACAGGATCTGAATCGGAACACTGAGGGGATTAAGTCCCCCAACCCTCTGAGCCGGCTGCATGTTTCAGGTGGGGAGGTGCCTTCCCCCCCCCACCATCTTGATTTGCCCCCTGGGCAGCTCTCACCCTGCAGCTCCTTCTCAGGGCCTATTTTCAGTGCCCTATCAGTCCCTCAGAAACAAACCCAGCACCTCATTTGAAATCATGAAGTCCTCTAGCCCTCTGCGTCTCATTTGCTGGGAGCTGCATTCTGGTGCTGGCTTCTTCTGGCCATCTTGGCACCACATCCCCTCTGCCGAACCCCCGCACTGGCTCCCAGTTTCATAAAGAAGGAATTGACAAGGAAACAGGTAACAATTTTTCTTGTTAACAATGTGGCAGCTTATTTAATCTCATCTAAGACGTGAAAGATTTTCAGAATAACCATATTTCATGTATACCATTAAGGAAATATTACAGCTGAAATGGAAATTATTTTAAGATGACCTAAATGTCAATGACTGTTAAAATGTATTTTAAGAATTTTCATTTTAGCGTCATAAAATATGGTAAATAAAATGCATTCTCCAACTATCAAATATACAGCTCAGTATTTAATGATAAATATTTATGCAATTCTGTAGAATACACTTCTTATAAATGTCAGACAGATCTACAGTAAATGGTACATATACACCATGGAATACTACACAGCCATAAAAAATAATGAGTTCATGTCCTTTGTAGGGACTTGGATGAATCTCAAAACCATCATTCTCAGCAAACTGACAACAAGAACGGAAAGCCAAACACCATATGTTCTCACTCATAGGTGGGTGTTGAACAACGAGAACACATGGACTCAGGGAGAGGAGCATCACACACTGGGGGCAGTTGGGGTGGGTAGGGAAGAGGCAGCAGAGGTGGGGAGGGAGGGGAGGATGGGGAGAGATAACATGGGGAGAAATGCCAGATATAGTATGCACCTAAAGTAAAATAAATAAATTTTTTAAAAAAATTCAAATGTACATAAAAATATAACTTATAAAGGACCTATTCTAATTTAATGAGTCAAATAACAAGAGAATTTTGTAAGGTATTTTTCTGCCCTCCTCAACTTCCAGTGAAATTCTTCATTCAAACAGTGGCTTACATAAACCCTTAGGAGAATCTACCATGATTTCTAAAAATGAGTATTGCCAGAAAATTAAGCAGATTTTTGAAGATGTGTTCCTAGAGATTAAAGCTTACAAAAGAGAATATGTGTTTGTAAGTAGCAGTATTACAAGGTCTGCTCAACTTCCTTCAAGATGTCTTGATGAAATAATAGTAAACATACAAAGAGGAGCTGGTACCATTCCTTCTGAAACTCTTCCAAACAATACAGAAAGAGGGAATCCTCCCAAATCATTTTATGAAACCAACATCATCCTGATACCAAAACCTGGCAGAGACTCAACAAAAAAAGAAAACTTCAGGCCAATATCCATGATGAACATAGATGCAAAAATCTTCAATAAAATACTGGCAAACCGATTGCAACAGCACATCAAGAAGCTTATAGCAAGCTTCATCCCAGGGATGCAAGGCTGGTTCAACATATGCAAGTCTATAAACGTAATTCACCACATAAACAGAACCACAGACAGAAACCACATGATTATCTCAATAGATGCAGAGAAGGCCTTTGACAAAATTCAAAAGTCCTTTATGCTGAAAGCTCTCAAGAAACTAGGTATATATGGAACGTAAGTCAAAATAATAAAAGCTATTTACAACAAACCCACAGCCAATATCATACTGAATGGGCAAAAACTGGAAGCATTCCCTTCGAAATCTGGCACTAGACAAAGATGCCCTCTCTCAACACTCCTATTCAATATAGTATTGGAAGTTCTAGTCAGAGCAATTGGGCAAGAACAAGAAATAAAGGGTATTCAATTAGAAAAGAAGGAATTCAAAGTGTCCCTTTTTGCAGACTACATGATGGTATATTTAGAAGACCCCATTGTCTCAGCCCAAAACCTCCTTAAGATGATAAGCAACTTCAGCAAAGTCTCAGGATACAAAATCAATGTGCAGAAATCACAAGCAATCCTATACACCAATAACAGACTAAAAGAGAGCCAAAACAAGAGGGAACTGCCATTCACAATTGCTACAAAGAGAATAAAATATCTAGGAATACAACTAACAAAGGATGTAAAGGACTTCTTCAAGGAGAACTACAAACCACTGCTCAAGGAAATAAGAGAGGACACAAACAGATGGAAAAACATTCCATGCTCATGGTTAGGAAGAATAAATATCATGAAAATGGCCATACCACCCAAAGTAATTTATAGATTCAATGCTATCCCCATTAAGCTACCTATGACCCTCTTTACATGACTGGAAAAACACCTTAAACTTCATATGGAACCAAAAGGGAGCCTGCGTAGCCAAGACAATTCTAAGCAAAAAGAACAAAGCTGGAGGCATCATGCTACCTGACTTCAAACTATACTACAAGGCTGCAGTCATCAAAACAGCATGGTACTGGTGCCAAAACAGAGATATAGACCAATGCAACAGAACAGAGGCCTCAGACACAACGCCACACATCTACAACTATCTGACCTTTGACAAACTTGACAAAAACAGGCATTGGGGAAAGAATTCCCTGTTTAATAAATGCTGTTGGGAAAACTGGCTAGCCATGAACAGAAAGCAGAAACTGGGCCCCTTCCTGACACCTTACACTAAAATTAACTCCAAATGGATTAAAGACTTATGAAACATAAGACCTAACACCATAAAAACCCTAGAAGAAAACTTAGGCAAAATCATTCAGGACATAGGCATAGGCAAGGACTTCATGACTAAAACACCAAAAGCATTGGCAACAAAAACCAAGATAGACAAATGAGATCTAATCAAAATTCAGAGCTTCTGTACAGCAAAAGAAATCATTATTAAAGTGAATCAGCAACCAACAGAATGAGAAAAAAAATTTGCAATCTACCCAACCGACAAAGGGCTAATATCTAGAATCTACATAGAACTAAAAGAAATTTACAAGAAAAAACAACCCCATTCAAAAGTGGGTGATGGATATGAACAGATGCTTTTCAAAAGAAGACATATATGAGGCCAACAAACATATGAAAAACTGCTCATCATCACTGGTCATTAGAGAAACGCAAATCAAAACCACACTGACATACCATCTCATGCCAGTTAGAATGGCAATCATTAAAAAATCTGGAGACAACAGATGCTGGAGAGGATATAGAGAAAAAGGAACATTTTTACACTGTTGTTGGGAGTGTAAATTAGTTCAACCATTGTGTAATACAGTGTGGCAATTCCTCAAGGATCTACAAATAGAAATTCCATTTGACCCAGTAATAGGATTGCTATATATCCAACGGATTATAAATTGTTCTGTTATAAAGACACATGTACACATATGTTCATTGTGACACTGTTTACAATAGCAAAGAGCTGGAACCAACCCAAATGCCCATCAATGATAGACTGGACTAAGAAAATGTGGCACATATATACCATGGAATACTATGCAGCCATAAAAACGATGAGTTTGTGTCCTTTGTAGGGACATGGATGAATCTGGAAACCATCATTCTCAGCAAACCTCACAAGAACAGAAAACCAAACACCGCATGTTCTCACTTGTAGGCAGTGTTCAACAATGAGAACGCATGGACATAGGGTGGGGAGCATCACACACTGGAGTCTTTTCGGGAGACTAAGGGAGGGACAGCAGCAGGTAGGGAGGTTGGGGAGGGATAACATGGGGAGAAATGCCAGATATAGGTGATGGGGGATGGAGGCAGCAAACCACATTGCCATGTATGTGCCTATGCAACAGTCCTGCATGACATGTACCCCAGAACCTAAAGTGCAGTAAAATATATATATATTTTTTTTAAAAAAAAGAAATAATAGTAAACAATTAACTTCTCTCAACAAATGGCATGGTAGCAACTGGATATACACATGCAAAAAACTGAGCCTAGACACAGACCTCCCACCTTTCACAAAAATTAACTCAAATTAATTGTAGACTTAAATGTAAAATGAAAAACTATGAAACACCTAGAAGATAACACAGTAGAAAAGCTAAATGATCTTGAGATTGGTAATGACTTTTTAGATAACACACCAAAGGCACATCCATGAAAAAAAGAATAAATCAACTTTATCAAAACAAAAGTAGTCTGTTCTGCAAAGGACCTTGTTAAGATAATGAAAAGCCATAGCAAAACGTATACAAAATACAAAAATTATTTTAAAAGAGAAAGAAAAAAGCCACAGACAGAACAAAAATGTTTCCAAAAGGCATATCTGATAAAGGATTGTTATCAAAAATATACATACAAAGAACTCTTACAACTCAACAATAAGAAAACCAACAACCCAATTTAAAAATGAAGTCAACCTAAGTGTCCACCAATGGATGATTGAATAAAAAATGTATACCATGGAAAACTATTCAGTCATAAAGAAGAATAAAATTGTCTTTTGCATCAACATGGACAGAACTTAGGCCATTACCCTAAGTGAAATTACTCAGAACAGAAAGTCAAATATCAGATGTTTTCACGTGAAAGTAGAAGCTAAACAATGGGTAAACAGGGACATACAGAGTGTAAAAATAAACACTGGAGACTCAAGAATAGAGGAGGCTCAGAGAGGGAAGATGGTTGAAAAATTCCCTATTTGGTACAATTTTTACTATTTGAATGATGGGCACACTAAAAGCTTAAGCTTCACCACTATGCAATATATTCATCTAATAAAACTGCACTTGTAACCTCTAAATCTATAAAACATCAAACATTAAAAGTAATAAAATGGTAAAAAGGAAAAATAAAAATGAACCAAAGACTTTAATAGACACCTCACCAAAGAAGACATATAGATAGCAAATAAGAACATGAAAATATTCTCTACATTATATTTAATCAGTGAAACACAAATGAAAACAACAGTGAGTTACTCACTACACACTTATTAGAATGGCCAAATTCCAGAATCCTGAAACGCCAAATGATTGTAAGGTTGTAGAGCAACAAGAAATCTCACTCATTGCTATTTTGAATTAAAAAAAAAAAAAAAAGACACAGCCAGCCACTTCAAAGGACAATTTACTTTTTTTTAAACTAAACATACTCTTAAAATAATTTAAAAAGTTGAAAACTCAATGTTCACATACAAATCTGCATGTGAATGTTTACAGCAGCTTTTTTCATAATTACCAGGACTTGGAAGCGATTAAGATACCCTTTAGTAACTGAATGGATCAATAAACTGAATGGATCCTTCAGTAACTGCATGGATCATTTATTTTCAACACTCAATAATATTCCATTGTCTGGATGTGCCAGACATCATATTCCATTGTCTGAATATGCCAGACAATGGAATATTATTGAGTGCTGAAAATAAATGATGTCTGGCACATCCAGACAATGGAATATGATGTTTGGCACAACCAGACAATGGAATACTATTTAGTGCTGAAAATAAATGAGCTATCAAGCCATGAAAAGATGTGGAGGAACCTTAAGTGCATATTATTAAGTAAAAGAAGACAATCTGAAATAGCCATATAGTGTATGATTCCAGTTATATGACATTCTGGAAATGTCAAAATTATGGAGACAGAAAGAACATCATTTGTCAGGGGTTGAAAGAGAGGAAGGGATAAATAGGTGGCACACAGAATATTTACAGGGCATTGAAGCTAATCTGGATCATACTACAATCATGGATACATGCCATTATACATTTGTCCAAACCCATAAAATGTACAACACCAAGAAACCCCTAATTTTAACTGGGGTCTTGGGTGATAAAGATGTGTCAATGCAAGTTCATCAATTGTAATAACACACCACTCTGGTAATATTGATAATGAAGGAAACTGTGTATGCATATGGGCAAGGGATATATGGGGAATCACTGTACTTTCTCAGTTTTTCTATAAACCTAAAACTGCTCTAAAAAATAAAGTCTATTTAAAAATACAAATAAATCACCACTAGGGTAACACATTTTGTCTTGTATTCTATAATCAACCATGAAAATCTCCAGAACATGATAAAAAGCTGTGTTCTAAGAGGATTTAATAAAGAAAGGCACCAGAGAACAATGTGTACATAGCATCACAAACAAAATCTTGATTGAATTTCACACAGAATAGAGAAGTATTTCCTTATCCTAAGTAATTCAAAATAAATATTTGACAAGTATTTCTACACTAATCAGTTATTGAACTTCTAGTTATAGTTCATGCAACCATTGTTTCTAAGCCTTAGACAGTGTTAGCCAGTGGTCGGGCGCGGTGGCTCAAGCCTGTAATCCCAGCACTTTGGGAGGCCGAGGCGGGTGGATCACGAGGTCAAGAGTTCGAAACCATCCTGGTCAACATGGTGAAACCCCGTCTCTACTAATACAAAAAACATTAGCTGGGCATGGTGGCGCGTGCCTGTAATCCCAGCTACTCAGGAGGCTGAGGCAGGAGAATTGCCTGAACCCAGGAGGCGGAGGTTGCGGTGAGCCGAGATCGCGCCATTGCACTCCAGCCTGGGTAACAAGAGCGAAACTCCGTCTCAAAAAAAAAAAAAAAAGAAAGTGTTAGCCAAAGAAGGAACAAATGAGAAAGATGAATTCCAACCATATTTAAGTGGACCCCCAAAGTTAATTAAGGTAAAACACTTTATAAAGAATTCCGAGCTTTACAAATATCAAGGGTTTGGTCCCCTAATATTCATCTATGCTGTTGCATGTAACTGTAGTTCATTCATATTCCCTATTTTATTTAATCTGCTGTTTGAATCTCCCCAAATTTACTTATCCCATTTTCCTGAATGAAATTTGGTTTTTTTATGGAATTAATGTTTGTTTGTTTGTTTTTCATATTGTGAACAAGATATGCTGTACATTCATGTATAGGCCACCTGCAAACCAGTAAGAGTTTCTCAAGTGAACACACACACACATACACACAAACACAAATAAATGGATGAGTTGTGTGTTATAATGTGTCCCCCTTTGAGTTAATGCTTTTTAAAGGTGAATTATTTATACATATACCAGAAGTATAAAAGTGTATTTAGTGATCCATATTTTTGCCAACACTTAGTATAGCCAGGATTTTTGACTTGTGTGTGCATGTGTTGCTTATTAACCAATCTGGGGGTATCAAATGCTACTTACTGTGGGATTAATTTTCATTTTTTTGATCAGTAATGTAATTATGCATTTTTTAGTTTATTCACATTATTTTTTCTCTTTTGTAAAATATTTCCTAATGTATTATGCTTACATCAAGGTTGAATTATTGATTATATATGGATTTTGGGGCATAGTTTCTTTCTCTCAGCATAATTTTTTTGAGATTCATAAATTCCATGGGTAGTGGTAGTTCATTCTTTTTTATTATTGAGTAGCATATGGCTGTATACACACAAACACTTTGTTTATCAACTTTGCTGTGACTTTTTTTTACTATTTTGTATAAAGAGGCTATAAATAGTTGTTTATAAACAGTCATTGACTGAACATAAGCTTTTTGTGTGTTTAATTTCCCTTGGATAAATAGCTAAAAGTGAAGTTGTGCTGGCAAGATGGCCAAATATGAACAGCTCTCGTGTGCAGCTCCCAGTGAGATCAATGCAGAAGGTGGGTGATCTCCGCATTTCCAACTGAGGTACCTGGTTCATCTCATTGGGACTGGCTGAACAGTGGGTGCAGCCCAAGGAGGGTGAGCCGAAACAGGGTGGGGTGTTGCCTCACCCAGGAAGCACAAGGGGCTGGGAACTCCCTCTCCTAGCCAAGGGAAGCCATTAGGGTATGTACTCTGGACTCCAGCCCAGATACTGTGCTTTTCCCATGGTCGTCACAACCCACAGACCAGGAGATTTCCACTAGTGCCTACAACACCAGGGCACTGGGTTTCCAGCACAAAACTGGGTGGTTGTTTGGGAAGACACTGAGCTAGCCGCAGCAGTTTTTTGTTTTTGTTTTTGTTTTTTTTCATACCCTAGAGCCACCTGGAATGCCAGCGATACAGAACTGTTCACTCCCCTGGAAAGGGGCTGAAGCCAGGAAACCAAGGGATCTGGCTCAGTGGGTCCCACCCCCACAAAGACCAGCAAGCTAAGATCCACTGGTTTGATATTCTCACAGTTGGCACAGCAAACTGAGCTCCATTTGGGACTTTTGAGCTCAGTGCGGGGAGGGGCATCCACCATTGCTGAAGCTCCAGCAGGTTGTTTTAACATTACAGTGCAAACAAAGCCTCCAGGAAGTTTGAACTGGACAGAAACCATGGCAGCTCAGCAAAGCATCTGCAGGCTATGTTCTTAAATTCCCTCTCCACTGGGCAGGGCATCTCAAAAAAAAGGCAGCAGCCTGTCAGAGACTTACAAATAAAGCCTCCACCTTCCTGGGACAGAGCACTAGGGAAAAGGGGCAGTTGTGGATACAGCTTCAGCAGACTTAAACGTCCCTGCCTGGCAGCTCTGTAAAGAGCAGAGGATCTCCCAGCACAGCCTTTGACCTCTGATAAAAGTCAGACTCATTCCTCAAGTGCCTCCCTGACACAAAAAACTATTCAAAAAGTCAATGAAATCAGGTGCTGTTTTTTTGAAAAGATCAACAAAATAGATAGAACAGTAGCCAGAATAATGAAGAAGAAAAGAGATAAGAATCAAATAGATGCAATAGAAAATGATAAAGGGAATATCACCACTGACCCCACAGAAATACAAACTACCATCAGAGATTACTATAAACACTGCTATGCAAATAAACCAGTAAATCTAGAAGAAATGGATAAATTCCTAGACACTTACACACACAAGACTAAACCAGGAAGAAGCTGAATCCCTGAATAGACCAATAACAAATTCTGAAATTGAGGCAGCAATTAACAGCCTACCAACCAAAAAATTTCAAGGACCAGAGAGTTTCACAGCCGAATTATACCAGAGGTACAAAGAAGGGCGGTACCATTCCTTCTGAAAGGATTCCAAAAAATACAAAAAGAAGGAATCCTCCTTAACTCATTTTATGAGGCCAACACCATCCTGATAACAAAACCTGGTAGAGACATAACTAAAAAAGAAAATTTCTGGCCAATATCCCTGAAGAACATCAATGCGAAAATCTTCAATAAAATACTGGCAAACCGAATCCAACAGCACATCAAAAAGCTTATCCATCACAATCAAGTCAGCTTCATCCCTGGGATGCAAGGTGGGTTTAACATACACAAATCAATAAACGTAATCCACCACATAAACAGAACCAAAGACAAAAACCACATGATTATCTCAATAGATACAGAGAAGGCCTTTGACAAAATTCAACAACGCTTTATGCTAAAAACTCTCCATAAACTAGGTATAGATGGAATATATCTCAAAATAATAAGAGCTATTTATGACAAACCCATAGCCAATATCATCCTAAATGGGCAAAAACTGAAAGCATTCCCTTTGAAAACAAGAACAAGACAAGGATGCCCTCTCTTACCATTCCTATTCAACATAGTATTGGAAGTTCTGGCCAGGGCAATTAGGCAAGAAAAAGAAATAAAGTGTATTTAATTAGGAAAAGAGGAAGTCAAATTGTCTCTATTTATAGATGACATGATTGTATATTTAGAAAACACCATCATCTCAGCCCAAAAATCTCCTTAAACTGATAATCAACTTAAGCAAAGTCTCAGGATACAAAATCAACATGCAGAAATCACAAGCATTCCTATACACCAATAACAAACAGAGAGGTAAATCATGAGTGACTTCCCATTTACAATTGCTACTGAGAGAATATAATACCTAGGTATACAAATTACAAGGGATGTGAAGGATCGATTCAAGAACTGCAATCCACTGCTCAAGGAAATAAGAGAGGACACAGACAAATGAAAAAAAACGTTCCATGCTCGTGGGTAGAAAGAATCAATACCATGAAAATGGACATACTACCCAAAGTAACTTACAGACTCAATGCTATCCCCATCAAGCTATCAATGACTTTCTTCATAGAATTGGGAAAAGACACCTTAAATTTCATATAGAACCAAAAAAGAGCCTGCATAGACAAGACAATCATAAGCAAAAAAAAAAAAAAAAAAAAAAAGCTGAAGGCATCATGCTACCTGACTTCAAACTATACTACAAAGGCTACAGAAACCAAAACAACATGGTACCAAAACAGAGATATAGACCAATGGAACAGAACAGAGGCCTCAGAAATAATACCACACATCTATAACCATCCAATCTTTGACAAACCTAACAAAAACAAGCAATGGGGAAAGGATTCTCTATTTAATAAATAGTGTTGGGAAAACTGGCTAGCCACATGCAAAAAGCTGAAACTGGATCCCTTCCTTATACCTTATACAAAAATTAACTCCAGATGGATTAAAGATTTAAACATAAGACCTAACACCATAAAAACCCTAGAAGAAGACCTAGGCAATACCATTCACGGCAAAGCCATAGGCAAGGACTTCATGACTGAAACACCAAAAGCAATGGCTCAAAAGCCAAAATAGACAAATGGGATTTAATTAAATTTAAGAGCTCTGTACAGCAAAAGAAACTATCATTAGAGTGAACAGGTAACCTAAAAAATGAGAGAAATTTTTTGCAATCTACTCATATGACAAAGGGCTAATATCCAGAATCTACAGAGAGCTTAAACAAATCTACAAAAAAAAAAAAAAAAAATCAAAAAGTGGGCAAAGGATAGAACAGACACTTTTCAAAAGAAGTCGTTTATGCAGCCAATAAACATAAAAAAGCTCATCATCACTGGTCATTACAGAAATGCAAATCAAAACCACAATGAGATACTCTCTCATGCCAGTTAGAATGGTGATCATTAAAAAGTCAGGGGACAACAGATGCTGGAGAGGATGTGGAAAAATAGGATGCTTTCCTACTGTTGGTGGGAGTGTAAATTAGTTCAAGCATTGTGGAAGACAGTGTGGCGATTCCTCAAGGATCTAGAACCAGAAATACCATTTAACCCACCAATCCCATTACTGGGTAATACCCAAAGGATTTTAAATCATTCCACTATAAAGACACATGCACACATATGTTTATTTCAGCACTATTTACAATAGCAAAGACTTGGAACTAACCCAAATGCTCATCATTGATAGACTGGATAAAGAAAATGTGGCACATATACACAATGGAATACTATGCAGCCATAAAAAAGGATGAGTTCATGTCCTTTGCAGGAACATGGAAGAAGCTGGAAACCATCATCCTCAGCAAACTAACACAAGAACAGAAAACTAAACACCACATGTTCTCACTCATAAGTGGAAGTTGAACAATGAGAACACATGGACACAGGGAGGGGAACATCACACACTGGGGCCTATCAGAGGGTGGGAGGCTAGGAGTGGGACAGCATTAGGAGAAATACCTAATGTAGATGACGGAGTGATGGGTGCAGGAAACCACATGGCACATGTATAATTATGTAACAAAACTGCACATGCACCCCAGAACTTAAAGTATAATAATTTTTAAAAAATGTCAGTAGACCATATACATTTTGGGTCCATTTATAGATTCTCTTCTGTTTCATTGACATATGCAAATTTCCCTATAGTCAGTCCTGGAATCAAATAGTTCAAGTATTCAAGTTTTGTTATTCTTTAGCAAAACCCTCTTGGTTTTTTTTATTTCCTCTTCTTGTCAATATAACATATTTAATTATAGTATAATTTTATGCTAAAGTCTATTTGCATTTGATTTGAATTTCACTGAAACTGTATATCAAATTGGTGAGAACAGACACCTTAGCATTATTAAATCTTCTGATTCTTAAACATGGCATAACTCCATTAATATACATATTATTTAATCTCTCAGGAGTGCAATTATAATGTTCATTATTGCTTTTAAACTTACAATTCCAATAGTTCATTGAAAAAAATATAGAAATACAATTGATTTTCTGTGTATGAATCATGTATTCTGTGATCTTGCTAAACTCATAAATTATGTTTAGTGGTATTTTTTGTAGACTGCTTTGGATTTCCATTTACTCAATTATGGCATCTGACAAATAAAGAAAATATTCTTATTTATATACCTGTATGTTTTATAATTGATATTATTTATTTTCCTTTCCTTAATTCACTGGTTAGGAATTCTAGTAGACATGGTATAGTGGCCATTATTAGTGTGTTCTTGATATTAGAAATAAAATATTCTTTTTCATTATGAAATGTGATGTTAATATAGGTTTGTTGTGTATGTCCTTTCTTAAATTGAGAAAATAGGTATTTAAATTTTTCAAATGATTTTTAAGCATTCATTAATTGAGTTGGTAGTATGATGTCTTCCTCATATTCTGTCAACATAATGAAATATATAAAATGGTTTTCAAAAGTTGCAACAGTATATTTATATTGCTTGAAATTTGTTTCACAGTAGGATATATTGACTATCTTGGTGAATATTGCATGGACTTGAGTTGAATATACATATTTCAGTAAGTATGCAGTACATTCTGTTAGCTCAGGTTGATTGATAGCATCTTACCTATTCTTATTGGTGTTCTGTGTGTGTATTCTATCATTTGATCATCCAGTAGTTGATATCTACAACCATAATTGTGGATTTGTCTTTTTCACCCATCAGTTTGATGGGCGCTTTTTGTATATATCAAAGCTCTGTCTGGTTAAGGTAGTAGGTTTCAGAGAAAATAGATAGTAAATGTCTCTCATCAGACCTAAAAAGTTATCACACTCATAATTAAATTTCTCCTGGATCAAGAAAAGACCAGGAAAGGGAAGAAGACTCTCTATTGAATGTAGATTGTTCCCTACAAGAGACAGCTTTGTAGGGCCTTTTCAAAACATGTCAAAGAAATACATTTTGAGGTAAAATACTTTGATTTCTTTCAGGGCCTGCTATGTGTCATGCAAAGCTATACTAGCGTCAGGTTGAAATTTGGTATTTTATTGCCACATACATTCTGTTTTGGCATTCTTAAGATCTCTGTTTTAATGTCAGTGCTGGTCAGTTGTGCCTGAATTCCAAAGGGAGGATCGTATAACGAGGCATGTTGGACCCCTCCTTCCTTCCCATCATGGCTTAAAGTAGTTTTTCAGGTGTACTTTGGGATCCCCTTGGCTAAAAGGTGAGGACATTCAATTAGTTGGGAGAATTTGAAATTTTATTTTTGATTTACACTATTTATTATTAATGTAATTAATAAAATAGGTTAGTGTCTATGATCTTAAAATATGTATTAAAATTGTCTCATCTTTCCTTTGGTGGGTCTATTTCCTATTTTTTTCTTATTTTGAGTTTATAAGACATATTTCTAATTACATTTTATGTTCTCTGCTGGCTTATTATTTATGCCTTTGTATTTTATTTCCTAGTGATTATTCCTGAGGTTATAATAGTATTTTAACTTACCACAGTCTATCAAGTAATTTATTATTTTACATATAATTTATTAAAAGTACAAAAGTACAATTCCATTTCATCTCTTTCATCCTAGTTGCAATTTTGACAATAGTATTTAGTTTCACAGATGTCACAAACCTCACAAGATGTTATTATTTTTGCTTAAAACAGTTAACCATCAGTTAAAAAGTTTTGTTTCTTTTAAGTGCTTTATGTACATATTTTTCATTTCTCATGTGCTTTACTTTTTGGTGCAAATCAAAATTTTTATCTGGCATAAAATTTTTTCTGTCTGAAATTTCTCTAAATTTGTTGGTTTGTTCCACTAGAAACAGTTCTCTCAGTCTTTGAAAAATTCTATATATTCTCTTCATTTGTGAAATATATTTTATACTTGACTGACAATTATATTGTTTCAACATTTTAAAAATATCTTGTCTCTTGGAACATGTAGTTTATATGATGAGAAGTATATGGTAGTCTCCTATTAGTTTCTTTATTGTAGAAGACAGCAAACTTTCTCTCAAAAACCTAAATTATAAATATTTTAGAAAATAAATGTTTCAGGCTTTGTCTCAGATAAAAGGTCTATGAGACAAAAGATATTCTTTTTGGTTTTTATTGTTGTTCCTAAACTTGTAAAAAATGAGAAACTCATTCATAGCTTGAGAACTGTGTAAAAACAGGCCATCAACTAAATTTGACCCATGGGCTATAGTTTGCTGACCTTTTCTGTATAGTAATTACATGTCTTTTCAATTTTTATTATCATAATATTTTTCTAATGAGCATTGTTTTTTAGAAATTTGTATGTGTTTCTGTCTTTGTTGTTCCCTAGTTGACATATATAGGACATATGTAATTCCCAAGATTAGTCATAACATGCTTAGTTATTAATATTTTAATAGCCTTATTAATGGATAATTTTCATAACATAAAGTTCATGTGTTTTAGGTGTACAATTTAATGACTTTTAGTAGATTTTCAGTGTTAATTCTGTTATCATCACAATTAAGTTTTAATACATTTGCTTCATTCCAAAGAAATCATTTATTCCCTTTTGTAGTCAGTCTTCTATTCCATCTCAAGCACAGGAATCTTCTATGTTCTGTCTCTATAGATTTTCCTTACCTGAACATTTCCTATAAATGGAGTCAGTTAGTTGGTCTTTTGCTTATTGTGGTGACTCTCATCTAGGAGTAGTTTTGCACCCAGGAACTATTTTGCAATGTCTACAGACACTTCTAGGTTTTCGTAACTGGGGTGGGTGCTAGTAGCATCTAGTAGACAGATGTCAGGGATGTTATTAGACATCCTACAAAGTAAAAGACAGCCTCAGCAAGGCAAATAATTATTTATCCTCAAAATTCAGTACCACCAAAATTCAGAATATCTGACTTAGTATAATGTTTTGGAGGTTTATCCGTATCATAACTTTTATCCATTGCTCACTCCCTCATATTGCTAAATGGTTATTATATGGATATACATTTTGTTCATTCATTTAGCAGTGGATAGACATTTATATTGCTTACATTTGGGGCATCTTTTGCATTGTGGCCATGAACAGTTGTTTTTAAGACCTTTTATATACATATATTTTAATTTCTCTTGGGTAAACACTTAAGAGTGGAATTGTCAGAGTACATAATTATTTTTCTGTTTATTAGTCATTTATATATCTTTCAGAGTATATATATACACACATACACACACACACACACATACATGAGCCATCATATATCTTAAAATAAATATATATACACAATATATATCTTATCTCAAAGTGTGTGTGTGTGTGTGTGTGTATGAGTCATCATATATCTTTATTTTGTGGCTTAATAATTCAATTTAACTTTATTGCATATTTTGCATTGGTTTAGATGTCTCCTTATTATTGAATTTAAGGTTCTTTATACATTTTAAATATGAGCTCTTTACCCTACATATGCTTTGGAAATATTTTTTCTCGCTCTGTGCCTTGTCCTTTAATTTTCTTAATAATAATTTTTGTCTCACACATACACACACCCATCACACACACCTCTCAGGAGTAGTAAATATATTGATATGATTGCAAAAATCAGAAAATATACTAAATAAACATGAGCGAGAGGTTATCTGAAATGCTTCAATGCACTGTTTTGTATCTTCAATTTGGAAAGATCAAATTTACTCCTTTATATTTTTAAGCCAGCCTGAAGTTAAAGCATTTCTAAAGGCTTTTTTTTTTCTCACTGTGTTTACATATTTTTATAGAGAATGAACTCATCTCCTTTTCTTGGTCTGATTCTCTTTGGCAGTTATTGCCAGAAGTCTTAGGAAGTTCTGCATTCATAATTGAAGTCAAACTTCTCATGTTCTATTTTCTAGAGATAGAAACACTATGTTCATATCCTTTACAAAATAAACCTATCTTGAAAACTAATTATTCAGTCACCTCACAATCCTTTCCTCCCTAAGGTAAACACTACACTTTTTTTATCCTAGCAATAGTGTTTACGGTTTTCATTCCTGAGCAGTTTGAGGCATGTTAAAACAATCTTTAGTTTCTCCACATACTTTTCAAAATGAATAAAGATTTCTGAAAAAGAATAGCTATATTTGCATTTTTAAAACATGAGCATCATTAAACTTTTAATAATAATACAAATACACAGTTAATATATGCATATATATGATTTTGAATTTATGCTCATTTATGAATATTCACATAAATTTTGCACTGTTGATATTCATATATGCATAGTGGGTCATTTGTTATCATGCCAAAAATTATCACTTACTGTAGTATTACAGACGCTTTTCATGAATAAATAAACTTTGTTGATACTCTTCTCAAAAGGCTTATACAAAGTCTGTCTCTAACATACAGTATTGAATAATCATTTTACTGTCAGACAACTTTTGAGTAATCTTAGAAAAATAAAGAAATAAGAATACACACTAATGATTAATTAATGATTAAGAATAATATATATTATCTAGAATCAAGTTTAGAAAGGTAAGAAAAATGATAAAAGTCAGCATACCTTAATAAGTAATACAGCAATGGAAAGACACTGAGGAAAGTGTGGGTTAGTGATTGTGTTATTTGATTGCCAAGAATTTGAGACTATTTTCCTATGAATGGTCACCATGGTGGATATTAATATTAAAAATAGTTTAAGAGAAGAGAGATAATGTTTAAGGGTCAATCAATAAATGGTTGTATAGTATTTACTGAAAACCAATTATGTGCTAGGCCAGTGTTACACACTCACAAAACAATAGTAAACAAGACAGAAAGGTATTAGAATTAAAATCTAATGAGAACAAACTCATCCATACAAAAAAATTGTATATATTTTCAGGTAATCCTTACAAGAACTTTATGAGATGTATATGATTCCCATCAAATGATTTAGCAAACTGAGGTTTAGAAGGATACAGTTTTATACCCAAATACAGGCAAAACTCAGAGACATTACAGGTTCAATCTCAGACCACCACAATAAAGCGAATATTGCAATAGGGCAACTGACACAACTTTTTTGGTTTCCAGTGTATGTACAAGTTATGTTTACACTAGGCTGTAGTCTATTAAATGGTGTGCAATAGCATTATGTCTAAAATAACAATGTACTCACTTTAATTAAAACTATTTTATGACTAAACAATGCTGACACCAAGACATGAAATGAGCACACACTGTAGGACAGGGCTGATAGACTCACTTGCCACAAGTCTTAAAACATGTGATGTCTGTGAAGCACAATGCAATGAGGTATGCCCTTATATCTGAACATGGAAAGAAGAGTCGTTTTCTAATCAATGTTTTCAATTAAATTAAGTATCAATTTATCTCCAGTCTACCCCATATATTAGCCAATATGTTCAAAAGAAAGACTTATGCAAAGTTTTTATATTTAAATGAATAACTACCTATCAATCAAAATTAAAATTTTGTTTCTCCTATTTTCCTTCTTCAACATGCATCCCAAGGAGAAACATGCTTATATGGACACTTGAGCATGATACTGAGGGTATTCCCAATTTATACGTACTCACAATGATTCATCAACCAGATATTGATATCTAACTTGGTATATGGCTGGTCATCTGTGGAGTTAGATTACATGAAGTACTTCATCTCTAGATTTCTTATGCAACTCTATATTTAGAAAATGATACTTCTGTGACAATAACTTATTTTTACCTATTCCATTTTAGTTTTGTTTGAGTAATCAAATATCTTCAGAACCAATCACTTAAAAATTATTTCTATACTGGACTATCCTATAGTCAAGAGGTAGGAATCTAGCCTTCATTGTTTGATATCCAACATGTAACTCTAAAAATATTTTTGAGCATTAAAGTATCGAGAAAACAATAAAGTAATCACAGCAAGAAAGGAAAAATTCTGGAACTTAGTCAACCCAACACCCATAAATACACTGGTTAAATATATGAAAACTCTTCTATGTCAATAAAGTGACTACAAAATGGCAGATAATAAGATATATATGATTTATAAAAGATAAAAATAATCAGAATTAGAGTGAAGGGTTACAAAAAATAAAGTGCAACAGTGTAAATAAAAATGATTTATATTTAATAAAATACAAAGTTTTAGTTATGTTTAAATTTTTTAAGATAATACAATCTTATTCTTTAAAAGGTAAATTTTTTTATGTATGACTATTGGTGTTTTAACAGCTATGACAGTTCTTTTGCCCACCAGCAATTCTCATATGCAAATTTAGAGCCCAGATATTTGATTTCTGTTAGTGTTATTTGCTAAAAGCAAGCTGAGATATTTGGAGGTTGTGGATTCTGCATTCTGGGGAAAAAATAATATAAGCTAAAAATAGGCTTAGAACATCTTTATCCCACAATAAAGCAAAAATAGTTTCAAGAATGTAAGGAATTGCTCTAAAAACAAGCAAAGAAACCAGCTTTTACTCATTAGATTTAATAATATGTGTTTGAAAGACTATAAATTTATATTATACATTGGTTAGTCCTGCTATGTATCAAACAATTCTAAAATCTCACTGACTTATAATAACAAACATTCAATCCTCATCCATATTGTATACATGCATACATGCTGCTGCAGCTCTGTTCAGCAAGAATTTATGCGTCTTCTTCAGAGACCCAGGCTAAAAGAATATTCTCAGCGTGACATGTGCACTTTCTTGGGACAGAGGAGAGGAGCAAGAGAGACCAGGTTGCACCATGAAATCTTACTTAAGTCTTTTCCTCAGATATAGGCAATGTTAGAGCCATTCACATCCCATTAGGCAAAGCAAGTTGCATGGCTAAGTCCAACATTGTTGAGGCAAGGAAAGATATCCCTTTTACGGGAGGAGAGGGGGAGTAAACATTTGCATACAATAATATATTCTACCACAGAATTCCAAATAAGACCATTATAAAATGTGGAAGTATATGCAGTAGAACATGTTGAATTTTTAATTAAATATTTAAACTGAAGTGCTAATACATGTATTTTCTTTAAATATAAGCCAGTTCATGAAATACAGATATGTGTATGTTTTCTTTCATTTTATTTTTAATTGTCTGATGGGTATACAAATACGGGTAAATTTCAATTGTTATTAATAAAGAAAAGAAAAAAACTGATGCAATATGTATTCACCATAGGTGGTCATACTCTATGATAAAGCAAAAAAAAGTTTCACTTCTGTTTCAGTTGACAAATTAGCTAGCATCCTAAGAGCTAATTGTACTGGTTAGGTTTCTTATCCCTCAGGATTATAAATCTTCTATTAATTACAATAAGATACAATTAAGGCTTACATATATTATCACATAAGTTATATCAGATTAATACATTAGGATGCCAGGATAATGGGTCATATAGCACTGAACAAATCTAAAGGGCACGTCCTTCTATGGAACAACAATTTTAAAAAGGATAAAAATAAAACAAACGGAAAGTGGTTTCAAAAAGTCACGGTGAGGGCTTTTTTTTAATAGTACTATTATTGCTTATTCTTACAGAGTGCATTCATACATAGCAACACATGACAAATCCAGTACATGCATATAAGCACGTATTAATAATGTCTTAACTGTTACACAGCTAATATTGTTGGTTATACAATCTAATCTAATCCACATGGATATTGATCCATACTATAAATCCTTGATATTATATAGTACATACATTCGTTCATCAGACATAGCAAATTTTAGTCAAAACGTCCCTCGTCAACATGTATATCCCCTACCAATTTTTAATTTATCTTAATCTACCAACCTCCCAGAAATCATTATCCGCTCAGGAGTGCTACTCTCCACGCTCCGGGACCACGACGCTTGAGGGTGACTATACTAAAACTATACCTGGCATCTGGTTCTTACTTCAGGACCATAACACTAAGATTGCCCACACGTTCCCCTTAAATAAGACATCTCGATGGACTAGTGACTACTACCCTATTAACCAAACACTGGAGCACTGTCATGCATTTGGTATTTTTAACTTTGGGGGATGCTGTCACTCACCGTCGCGGAAGGCCTGGTCCCTGCCGAATCCGCTGCAGATAAACTCGGATTTGATTCCTACCAAATCAATTGTAGAAGCTGAGCTTATATTGAATATTCCGGGCTGGCAATAATAACCATAAGGTGTTAATTCACTCTTGAAAGTCATAACAATTAATAGACACTCACGCACGTACGTTCACGCAAGCTCACGCACGGACGCTCACGCACAGACGCTCACGCACGGACGCTCACGCAATTTCAAGAGCTGTTTCCAGTTAAAGACACCAATCCCCCTCGTCCCATCTCTGACTTTACCATCAATGTAGGTAAACGTACCGTTGCCAAACCCCAAAAACAAGAGACTAAAATGCAACCCAGTCAGAGCCCAGACATCATATTTTAACCACGAACACCCAAACAGCTACCTCTCGATGGATGTATTTTTTCTAAAAATCTTAAGACCCTCCTACCAAATTAATCCTCCATTTTGTATAATAAATATAACTAAATTTCTGTCCTAATACTAATAAACCTTGAGCATATCCCTCTGAAAGCGCTGCTCCATTATATCATACCCTAAATCAACCATACTCTAATTAAGACTAATCCTCCCAGCCAGTTTAACTTAAAGACCAATTTAACTTTAAAGACAACTTAACTTTAAAAACCTCTACCAATTTAACTTTAAAGACCCTGAATTTCCAGAACTGTAAAAGACTATTTACACTTATTTCTTTCTTTCTCATATTCTAACATTTCCACTAAGTATTTATATAGTTAATGTAGCTTAATTATTTAAAGCAAGACACTGAAATTTTCTAGATGGGTCCACACAACCCCATAAACAGATAGGTTTGGTCCTGGCCTTTTTATTAGCTCTGAGTAAGATTACACATGCAAGCATCCTTGCCCCAGAGAAAATGCCCTCTAGATAGTCTGGATCAAAAGAAGCAGGTATTAAGCATGCAGGAATTCAGCTCAAAACTCTTTGCTTAACCACACCTTCATGGGAAACAGCTGTGATAAATCTTTAGTCATAAACGAAAGTTAGATTAAGCGAAGCTAATGTTAAGGGTTGGTTAATTTCCTGCCCGCCACCTCAGCCATACGATTAACCCGAGCTGTTAAAACTCAGCATAAAGAGTATTTAAGGTCTACCATCAATAAAGCTAAACCCCGTCTAAGTTGTAAAAACTCCAGCTGAATTAAAATATACTATGAAAGTGGCTTTAATATCCTGAAGATACCATAGCTAAGACCCAAACTGGGATTAGATACCCCACTATGATTATCCCTAAACTCTTAATAGTTACGTTAACAAAACTAGTCACCAGAGTACTGCAAGCAACAGCTTAAAACTCAAAGGACTTTATGGTGCTTTATATCCCTACAGAGGAGCGTGTTCTGTAATCAACAAACCCTGAAACATCTCACCACATGTTGCCCCCAGCCTATATTCTGCCATCTTCAGCAATCCTTTAGAATACTATAGAGTAAGCACAAGTATACACATAAAAACTTTAGGTCAAGGTGTACCCCATGAGGTGGCAAGGAATGGGCTACATTTTGCATGTCCAGAAAATCTCACGATGACCGTTATGAAATCTAAGGGCTCAAGGAGGATTTAGCAGTAAACCAAGAGCAGAGTGCTTGGTTAAATAAGACCATGAAATATGCACACACCACCCATCACCTTACTTACTAACAGTAAATCATTATTACTAATAATTTTCTACACAAGAAGAGAGGAGATAAGTCATAACATGGTAAATGTACTGGAAAGTGTGCGTGGACAAACCAAAGTGTAGCTTAACTCAAAACATCCTGCTTACAGCTGGAAGATTTCATCATGACCTGATCACTTTGAGGGAACTCTAGCCCTAAACCTTGCTAAAAATATTATCAAAATATCTTAATCAAACTATTTGCCTTAGACAAAATCATATAGGTGATAGAAATTTTTATCCTGGTGCATTAATAGACACAGTACCATAAGAGAAAGATGAAAGAACTGTATCAAGCACTAAAAAGCAAAGACAAGCCCTTATACCTTCTGCATAATGTATTAACCAGAAATAACTTTACGCAGAGAACTATAGCCAAGTCTCCCAAAACCAGATGAGCTACCCAAGAGCAGCTGAAAGAGCACACTCACCTATAAGGCAAAATAGTGGGAAGATTCATGAGTAGCGGTGACAAGCCTACCGAGTCTGTTGATAGCTGCTTGTCCAAGATCGAACCTTAGTTCAACTTTAAACATACTCACAGAATTAATCTCCTTGTAAGTTTAACTGTTAGTCTAAAGAGGGACAGCTCTTTAGACCCTAGGAAACAACCTTACTAGAGGGTAAAAAATATTACCACCATCATTTTATGATGAAGATCCCAAAAGTGGTTGCAATAAAAGCAAAAATTGACAAGTGGGATCTAATTAAATGAAATAGTTTCTGCACAGCAAAAGAAACTATCAGAGTAAACAGACAGCCTACAGAATGGGAGAAAGTCTTTGCAATCTAAGCATCAGGCCAATACTAGGCTGCTTAAAGAAAATGTAGTACATATACACCATAGAATACTATGCAGCCATAAAAAGCAATGAGAGTATGTCCTTTGCAGGGACATGGATGGAGCTGGAGGCCATCATTCCTAGCCAACTAATGCAGGAACAGAAAACCAAATCCACATGTTCTCACTTGTAAGTGGGAGCTAAATGATGAGAACACATACAAACTTAGAGAGGAACAACGCACACGGGGGCCTACCAGAGGGTAGACAGTGGGAGGAGGGAAAGCACCAGGAAAAATAACTAATGGATACTAAGCTTAATACCTAGGTAATGAAAAAATCTGTACAACAAATGCCTATGACGCATGTTTACCTATGTAACAAACCTGCCCATCCTGCACAAGTACCCCTGAACTTAAATGTTAAAGATACATTCAATCTATAATTAAACTCTTAGAACTAATAAGTGAGTTGAGCAAGATCCCATGATAAAAGATAAACATTAAAAAAGGTTTTACTTCTATATACTAAGAATGAAACAAATATTAAAAATGCCATTTAGAATCATTCAAAAAACAGAAAATATTTAGATATAAATCCATTAATAAATGTACAGGTTGCTGAAAGCTGCAAAACACAGGTGAAAAAAGTCAAAGAAGACATTGCTTTATCGAAAGTTTGTTGCATTTGAAGACGAAGATGCAATTTACCCCTACTGGATACATAGGTGTGACATGATTTCTGTCAAAATCCCACTAATATTTTTGTTAATGTGAAATTTAAACAGAAAGGCAAAGGAACTAAAATAGCAATAACAATTTTGTATGAGAAAAATGAAGTGGGAAGAATGTGTATCTGATTTTAAAACCCATTGTATAATTATAGTAATCAAAGCTGTGTGGTATTCACAGAAGGACAGACACACAGATTAATGTAAGGATAAAGAACTCAGAAATAGACTCACACATATATACCCAACCGATTTTTGACAAAGGCTTAAAATTAATACAAGGAAGAAAAGATAGACTTTTCAACGAATGGTTTTGGAGCAACTGACATTTGTAGGCAAAAATAAGCTTCAAACTAAACTTCATTCCTTTTACAAATATTAACTCAAAATGGATCACGTTAAGTATAAACATACGAATCTATAAAACTTTTAGAGAAAAAGCACAGAGGAAAATCTTTAGAACCAGAGTGGGCAAAAGTCCTTAGACTTGTCATGAAAAACATAATTCATAAACAGAAGAACCGATTAATTGGAATTCATCACAAAACAAAATAAAACAAAACAGAAAGCATTTGCTCAGCAAAATACCCACTTAAAAACATGAAAAGACAAGTTACACACTGGGAGAAAATATTTGCAAATCACATATTTAACAAAGCACTAGTACTTAGAATACATAAAGAACTGTAAAAACTCAACTACAAAAACAAAGTAGCAATTCAATTAGAAAATTGACAGAAGACATTCAGTAGCATTTTGTTGAAGAGACTATATAGATAACAAATAAGCATATGGAATAGATTCAAAGCCATTAGCCATTAGGGAAATACAAAGTAAATACACGATGAGTTATCACTATACATTTCTCAAATTGGCCAAAATTTAAAAAGATGTGACAGCACGAAATATTGTTCAGAATGCAAACTCTATTATGTACACATACTTTTGGGAATGTACAACACCTCTAGAAAACAGGTAGCATCTTATAAAACTTAAGAGGCAACTACAACATAACCCAGCAATTACACTCCAGAGACGTGAAGTCTTAGGTGCCTATAAAAACTTGCACACAAATGTTCACAGCAGCTGTATTTATTATACACGATTCTCAAACTAGAAACAATCCAAAGGTCTTTCCACAAAAGAGGGATTAAACTGGCATATTCATATGATGGAACAGAACTAGGCAGTAAAAAGGAGTGAACTGTTAATACATTCAACAATCTAAATGAATCTGAAGGCCATTATTATAAGTGAAAAAAGTCAGTCTCAAAGATTATATGCTATATTATTTCGTTTCTATAACATTTTGAAATGAGAAAATTATAGGACTGCAAAACAGATTAGTGTTTGCCAAGGGTTATGTAGGGAGTGTTGGCAGGTGGGAAGTAGAAGTGGTGTAAAAGACAAGACAACAGATCTTTGTGCTGATAGAAATGTTCTGTATCTGTCAATATTTTGATTGTAATGTTGTACTTTAGTTTTTTCAAGATATTACCCTGGAAGAAACTGGTAAAGAGGATATGGGATTTCTCTCTACTGTTTTTTAAACTTGTATGCAAATCTATAATTATCTCAAAATAGAAAGTTTAGTTAAAAGAAAATTAATGGTGAACAAACAAAGTGTACTGAGAAAAAGGGTGCCGTGGTTCTGAATCATCACAAGAGAAAGTTTCATAACTTAAATTTAAGAAGAATCTATAGGTTTATAACTCAGATTGTGTAACTTTAACTGACTGAGAAGTTATGAAAGTAAGTATAGAAAGGTAACTCGAATAAGATGTTAATAAAAGCAAGAATAAGAAAAAGTTTAAAAAATAAAACCATGAAAAAATTACACATCAGATAATCATTTACATGTTTTATACAATTTTAGCAAAAATTTGTAATTACTATGTATTTGCTAAATTTTTTAGAAAAAAATTATTTTGGGTTTGTGATTATAATGGATACTTAAATATGTAAATATGATTTGATAAGTTCATAAACAATGCTTAAATATCTAGGAATGTTTATTATATTAAATTCACAAGTATTGAATTGGCTGCTTAAATATTTAGAATTCGGCTGGCTCTAGCTCAGCTGTTCCTTCCACAGTGTTTTCTAAATACTTAGGAGAATAATATTTAACAGATATGTGTCATTAATAAATTGAGTATTAAACAATAAAGTTTAATAGTTGGCATCCTTTCCTACACTCTCAAGCTCTTTACTCATTATAAACTGACATTAACACCCAGAATTTTCTAACTTTGTAGAACAATGAAAATAACTCAGTACCTCAGTTCTTATAGCATCTTTCCTTTGATTTCTTGGTCTGTCTTCCTATCTTTTTCTACCTCCTTTTAATTGTGGGTGGATATATTTTCTCCATAACACTAATGAAATTTCACGTACTGCTTGAGAAAACACAAAAAAATGAATTGACAAATCAGACTCTCACAAGTTGGAGAAATAGCCCACTGCCAAAGGTTATTAAAACTTTTAATTATACAAATAATCATAAAACACAGACTGCAGGTAGGCATCTGAGAACACAGCTCCCAGGCCCTGTCTTGTGGCATTAGTTGTACTTGGCTCAGATGAACATATGAGACCTCTAAGAGACGTTTCTGGCTACATTTTCCACGGAAAAAGGAATTATGTTGCTGATAACATATTTCCATGTTATCTTCATTTACTAGCTTTTGTGTAATTTTCCATGGGGGCCATGGCTCATAAACATCAATTCCAAGCGTGTTTGTCATGAGCACGGACATCTTGAATCATCCTGCTAAAAATGTTTCCCTGAAAAGGACTCTCCCATTAGAAATACTCAGGGTGTGTGTGTTTGTGTGTGTGTATTTGGTCAAGAAATCTCCCATCAGCAGGTTTAGAAGGATATTTGATTGGGTAATCTTTCTTTCCCTTAAAAAGGAGAGAATATTTTACACACCTGCTACTTAATCATTTACTGTCCTGTACCCAGCATATTATTACCCACACACTAGCTTCTACACAAAGTGGCTGTTTATGTTCTTCTGGGACCCTCTGTCTCAGTTATTTAATGTTAGGTTAGTTCTTAATGCTACAAAGTAACACCAGTTAGAGGTTAACTTCAGGTGTCCTTGGTTTTCACCCAACCAGCTGAATGACTGTTTCTTGGAGTCTTGGGCTCCACAACTGCAAAACAAGAGGGTAATAAAAAATCATTTCTAAAGAGTCATTGACATATTTTATGCACTTAATGTATTATTCTTTTGTGGCAAGCAAATCTCTGCTACTTTGGGTCACTTTCCATTGGTTATCACCCACTCAGATCCTCAACAGACTGCTCGTAAGTTGCAAGCAACAAATTTAAAAAGCCTCCATCCTAGTTATACCTCATTTCATTCTAATGATTCATTGAATAGTCTACTTTCATTCTCTAGGTTTGAGCAACTGATCAAATAATCAGCTGCTATTTTTTTCACTGTTGCCTCTATATCATGTGATTTTCTTAGAGTCAGGTAGTTTCTTTTATTTCCTTTGCAGCTGGCACATCCATGATGGGGCATAATTAAACAGATAAATAAGCTCTGAAAACCCGGATTTCAGACTTAATCATTGCTTTATAATGTGTCACAGGATTGATTTTGTTTAGTAGTAGTCTCACCTATATAGTCCTGAAAGCACATAAGTTTGAAAAAAAATGAAGTAATAATTATTCTTCTCTAAAGAGTTCCCTACTTGGTCACATTGGAAAGAAAAAACAAAACAAAACACAAGTGTTCTAATTGTACATGATTGTTGCTATCTTCCATAAGCATATATCATAGTATCTTCTGTATTATCAGTAACCAGTTCTCTAATCTTAATGTTTATAACTATTTTCATGTACAGTTCATGGTGATGGTCAGATAAGATACACATGGACTAAAAATGTAACAAATGTGGCTCTCCAGATGACATTCCTAATTACTGTTGGAGTAGGCTGATTACATCCCTCCCAGACATATTTGAAAGCTCAAATCTAAAAACACATTTTGTTTGGACAACTGATAAATAACAGTGACAGATGGGGCAGCCTGCTGGGTAGCAATTGAGAAAGCAAGAGGATGAGAAGAGCATAAAATCCATCAGAAAAAAAAGGTTTTGCGATTCAGCTATTTCAAACTTATACCTGTTCCACCTGAGGCTTCTGCATTTTACTTCACAGCTACTCTACATCTCCTTTTGCTCAAGACAGAAACCTTAAACTTTTTTTTTTCACGCCCCAGATGCAATCCACTGGGGAATCTTACCGACTCTACCATCAAAACCTGTATAGAATGTTAACACTTCTCACCGTCTTCCCTGCTATCACCTTGTCTGAGCCACTGCTCACTTGAATTACTGTAAGAACTTTGGAATGCATTCTCTTCTTTTTGGGCCACCCTGCTTCCCACAGAATTCAGATGGGTACTTTTAAAATGTAAAATGTCACTCCACTGTCAACTGCCCTCACTATGCTTTGATTCAAAAACCATCCCAGTCACCAAGGAGGACCTGGGTGACCTGTTCCTGTGACCTCCCAAGCTATTTTTCTTGCTCTCTCCTTTCCAAGGACATAGCCTCCTTGCTCCTTTGCAAGCACAGAAGCCATTTCCATTCCAGGGCTTTGCTCTCTCCCTTTCTTCGAGTCTGAATTAAATCTCGCCTTGACAATATGGTCTTCCTTGAACATCCTTTTCAGTGGTGCAATCTATTACAGTCTCCAGTCCAGCATTGCCAATCTTAACATTGTTCTGCTTTTCTCTTTCTTTCCACACCCATAACCACCTTTTAATATACTATATAATTTATCCATGTTTATATTTATTAATTATTATCTATTTCCCCCTTGTTAAAACATAAGCCCTACAGGACAGGGATCTGTTTCTTTTGTTTTCCAATGTAGGTTAAATGTTTTGAACAATGTCTGGGGTTCCATCAACATATGTTCACTAAATTAATTAATGTGATTTATTTATTTTCTTTCAAACAACTGCAATAAATAAAAAAACACCTATAATAATAGATCTGACTCAAGGCTGGGTACTAGGGACAAAAGGACAGATAATTGATGGTCCCTGAACTGAAAGCCATCACTATTTAGTAGAGAAGACAAATTATAAATGAATCATGATAATACCATGCCAACTGGATATGGGATATGGGATGCATATAAGAAGAACCCAGGTTACGTGGTAGAGGTAGGTCCACATTCTCTTCTCTTATTCTCAAGACAGTATTTTTGTAGGGTTTTTTTATCCTGCATTACTTTTTATTTCTTTCTAAGGTCCTTGCTATGATTAGCATATATATATGTAGAACAGAGCCTTAGGATCCAAATACTATCAGGGATTGATCACTTAATGTGAAACATTAAGAAAGCATTATCCTTGGTGCCAAAATGTGTAGGGATATTGAAACATCCCCATGATAACAGATAGGTAGTCTATGTAATACTACCATTCCCAGAGGCAAAAAGGAGAAACTAAGATGATGCAATGGCAGCACATGAAATGACAGTCTCTGCAATTGATGCGGTTGTAGTTGATTTCTCTTTCTACTCTATTGTTACCATTGTTTTCAATGGTGAAAAGTTGAGAGATTTTCTCTAAGATCAGGAACAAGACAAGGATAGCCACTTTCACTACTTCTGTTCAACTGGAAGTTTTAGCCAGCCCAAAAATTAGGTAAGATAAAAATATAAAAGGCATTCAAACCAGAATGAAAGAAGTAAATTTGTCCCTGTTTGTAGTTGACACAAACGTATATATAGCGAAGACCTCACCAAAAACTTGTAAAAATGAATAAACAGGCCGGGCGCGGTGGCTCAAGCCTGTAATCCCAGCACTTTGGGAGGCCG
This sequence comes from Aotus nancymaae, assembly GCF_030222135.1. Classification (NCBI taxonomy): domain Eukaryota; kingdom Metazoa; phylum Chordata; class Mammalia; order Primates; family Aotidae; genus Aotus; species Aotus nancymaae. The sequence continues at coordinate 82,699,791 of NW_026988442.1, forward strand.
AGGCGGGTGGATCACGAGGTCGAGAGATCGAGACCATCCTGGTCAACATTGTGAAACCCCGTCTCTACTAATACAAAAAAATTAGCTGGGCACAGTGGCGCGTGCCTGTAATCCCAGCTACTCAGGAGGCTGAGGCAGGAGAATTGCCTGAACCCAGGAGGCGGAGGTTGCGGTGAGCCGAGATCGCGCCATTGCACTCCAGCCTGGGTAACAAGAGCGAGACTCCGTCTCAAAAAAAAAAAAAAAAAAATGAATAAACAAATTTAGTAAAGTGACAGGATATAAAGTCAACATATAAAAGTCAGTGGTGTTTCTATATTCTAAAAAGGAACTATTTGAAAATGGAATTAAGAAAACAATCTAATTTACAATAGGTACAGTAAAATAAAAATACTTCAGAACAAACTTAACCAAGGATGGGAAAGATCTGTACACTGCAAGCTATAAAACATAGATGAAAATAACTAAAGAAAACACAAATATATAGAAAGATATCCTATATTCATGGATTGGAAGAAATAATACTGTTAAAATGTTCATAACTATGCAAAGTAATCTACAGACTCAGTAAAATTTCTATCAAAATTCCAGTGGTATTCTTTATAGAAATAGACAAAACAACATAAAATTCATATGGGCCCAAATAACCTAAAACAAGTTTTCAAGACAATAATTTCTAACAGAAGACAAAATTGAGAAGTTTTATTTGTAATAGGCTCAGGTTGGAATGAAGTAAAATGTCCATTAACAGATAAATTAATATACAGATGATATCATATTCTTACAATGTAATATTACTCAGAAACTATATATATATGTATATGTATGTATATATGCACACGTATACATATATATATACACACACACACACAAACACACTGTTGATAAACTCAACAGTATGGAAGATTCTCAAATAATTATGCTAAGTGAAAGTAACCAAACAAAATAGAATACTTACCATATAATTGCAGGTACATAAAACTGTAGAAAATGCAAACTCATCTATGGTGAGAGAAAGCTCATCAGTGGTTGCTTAGGGACCTGAGGGTGGGGAAGACAAGAGCCAGAGTCTACAAAGAGAAGTGAGGAAACTTTTGAGGATGATTAAAATGTTCATTATCTTTATTGTGGTAATTGTTTGCATTTTGTGGTAACGTGCATATTGTGGTAATTCTATGCATGGATATATGCATATGTCAACAGATTAAATTATACACTTAAAATTTGTGTCATTTATTTTAGTTTAGTTATTATGATATTAATAAAATTTAGTAAAATTAAAGTAACATGTGCTTGATTTGTCCAGGTTCTCCAGAACATTATTTCCAAGGCCAAAATAGTTACAAACACACAAAGCATAAGACCCTTAATCCAGGCTCCCTTTTTCACTTTTGCATGGACCTGGTCTTTTTTCTCAGGAAGTAAAAACCTAAATCCTCGAGGAGGATCAGCAGAAAATTAATAATAAAGCTTTAGTCAAGAAAAAAAGAATCCAAATCAAAGCACCTCAATTCAGGCTTCTTGCTCAGATCCAAAGTGTCTTATCTGTGCTTCAAACATACTTGAATTTCATTAAGACCAAAATTTGCTCAACAGTCCCATGCAAACAAATTATTTGCATGCTTATGAGATGTGGGGACTGCTGTACCGTAAGCCCTTAGGAATTGATACGTGGCCTGGCCTTCTATCAATGACTCTGCGATGCTTCTTCTCTGTACAGAACTAGATCTCAGAGACTCAGCAAGAATCTCTGCCTCACATGAGGTCAACTGGCTCCCAAATATCAACGGCTTTGTTCTAGTGAAGCCTCATTTCCAACCTCCCAAATTCTAAAGGCCATGTTCATAAAAAGCAGATGCAGTGTCAAGTCAAGGACAACTATCAATACAGAAAGTTAATTTCTCAACCATCTGCACTATTGACTTCTGAAGGAGGAAATCGTTGATCTATCTGTGCAGTGAAGGAAAACTTATTTTTTAAAAAATGTGATAATCAAGTGTGGTGACCAATGCTGTTGAGGGGGGAAATGGACTTTCAGAGGCTTTGCAGATATTCCACAAAAAGGGAAAGGAAAATGACAACTGTTTCATGAAATACAAATATGATGATAAAATAAAATCCCTTTGTTCATGCAGTTTAATTTCTAAGGAAAATGTCTGGAGGGAAAAGCTTCTGTAATTTTAATTTTAATCATGAAGCAGAGAAATATTCTAAGATGTTTTAAAATGACACCCAACTTAGTATAAATAAAAGAAAAGATTACTTTACATTAAAAAAATAGTTTTGTCCTTCAGAGTCTGACCTTTTCTCATACATATGAAATTGTTAACACCAAATGATGTTTTTTTCTTTCCCCAAATTGAAAAAAAGATACTATTCCCCTAAGACGTAAGTAATATAATTTTCTTTTCTTCCATTTTGAATTCTGTAATATTTTAGCATGAAACTTGATACATTTTTTACAAGTATTAGGATCAGAGACATAACTCAAACCTATTGTATCTACAGTAGAAATACAGTAGCATCATATTTTCTACAACTATAAGCAACACAACCATAAATACATGAAGAAAGAAACATTTATGGAAACCTTTACTATATGGAAGAGAATTTCAAGTTCATTAATTTTGATTTAGGGGAAAACACAGTCTTTGGAGTTAAAGAAATTTGAGTTAAAGCTTATCTTCACCTCCAATAATATGTGAACAATAGAGTGTTAAAAAAAACTTACTGAGATTCTAATGTGGTAGATACTAAATAGCAAAGTAAATTGTGAAACAGGTCACCCAAGTTAGATGACTCTGAAGCTCCCCCATCCCCAGAGTATTAAAAAGTCAAAAGAAGAGCAGATTGGTAAAGTAGAGAGGGGTGAATTTGCTTGGAGAAGTCTCTGCTGTGGGTTCCATGCTCCCACATAATGGAACTGTGGTAGGCACAGGTTCCTCCTCTAAATCCTGGTGAGAAGATTCTTAAAACATTGATCCACGAGTGTGATAAGTTATGTCTACTCTGCAGTTGAGAGAATGGGTTTGATCCCAACCAAAAAATAAAAATATAATAAAGCTAACAAGCACAGGATTATTTCAGGACCCATCCAGTGGTGCCGCCAAGGGAAATGGAAGCCCTGCAAGAAGAAGTAAAGGTGGGCAACTGAATTCTTAGCCAATGCAGATGTCTTTGCAAGCCACCTGCCAAATTAGACACAATGATTTGCTGCTGTGAGAAAACTTCGGGAGAGATCTCCAACTACTGGGATTGGAGCATGTTCAGGAGACTCCAGTGTTCAAAGGACCCAAGAGGGGAAGAGGCAGATGTAAATATCTACCAGTTGAGACAGCAAAGCTATGATTATCCTGGCTGAACATGAAAGGTCATGTCTGTAATCTCAGCATTTGGGAGGCCAGGTCAGGAGGATCTCTTGAAACCATGAGTTTGAGACCAGTGTGGGAAACATAGCAAGACCATATATCTACAAACACACACACACACACACACAATTAGCTGGCCATGGTGCTGCATACATGTAGTCCTAGGTACTTGGAAGGCATAGATCGGAGGATAGCTTGAGCCCAGGAGTTGGAGGTTACAGTGAGCTATAGTCACGCCACTCCATTCCAGCTTGAAAGACAGAGAGAGACCATGTTTCTAAGATATGAGTCAGTGGGGACTGGAGCTGTAAGAAGAAAAGTTGTAAGAAAGTAAGAAAGAAAAAGCTTTCCTTTCTGGAGGCTCATTTCTCATCTGCTTGAGGCCCTACCTGGGGAGGGGAATGCTGATGATTATATGGAATGAGACTTTTTAATTTCTAATCTGAAATTGTGTTTTATAATTTAAAATGACCCTAGGATTTCATATTCTCTGAAAGTAATCAAAACATTTATGAGATGCTTGAATATTCACTTAAAAGGGTAGAGGCACCATTGCCCTCTTGTGCTGTTTAAAAGAGAGAGTGGGAAGCAAAAATTATTTTCTGTTTGCATTTTCTTGTTTAATATATGGGCTACCTAGACAATTTTAGAAAGTTATTTAGCTTCACTAAACATGTTTTTTCCACTATTATTGACATGATTAAATAAGATAATATATGTAAAAGATTGAATACAATTAAAAATAAACTCACCTACCACTCTTCCGAATATTGCCCTTAAGTCCTTCCCTACAATTGCTTGCTTCCTGCGGCCCTTCACTTCCTCTTTCCTTTGGCTTCTTCCCTTCATGCAATTCTTCTTTCTTCCTTCTAAGTCAGTAGAATTGCAGTCACAGAACTCTTGCACTTTTGTTTGTGAAAAGTAACGGGAAACATGACAGTCTACATAAAAAACATTAGGTTGACATCAAATAATTATCTTTAAAAATGGAAAAAGAAATATCAGAGATACAAAAACAATTTATACCAGATAAAATAATTTGAAAATCAATAACAACAAATAGAGTCATTTCTGAAAGAATCAATAAGCTATTCAGCTAGCTATTACCTAGATATAAAAATGGAAGCTTCTAATGAAGACTCCAAATTGAGAAAAAAAATGAATTCTGTTTGTAAGATTATATTTGATAAGGCAGTAACAAAGGAACTTAAAAACATAGCTTATTCTCACACATCACATTAATATGTAATGTTAGTGATCAGAGAGTTGCAAGATGTGTAATTCAATAGTTTCCATATTTATTCATGAAAATAAACACTTCAGTAAATAAATTAGTGCTAGTAGAATTGCTTAAAAATAATGTTTTTAATGGTTGACTTCTTATGGTCAACAGTATATTTAGTGATACAATAATAAAACATTCTTATAAAACCTAGAAATAAAAGAAAATGGCTATTATTATTTCATATTGGTACAGAAATGGTCGTCAATGAAATAAAACATAAAAAAGATATAATAGAGATACTTTCCTGAAAATGATGAAACGAATTTTTGCTCTTAGAAGTAAACGATCTAAGATTATCATCTCTTAAATTCATTGTAATTAACAATCTCTGTAGTGAATTATTTTGAATGAATATATCAGTTAATAATTTTTGTATACATGGCAATAACTAATTTAAAGATGTAATAAACAATTCCCAGGATGATATTTAAATTGGGATTCCCTATATAACAAGGTAATGGGTAGGGTCTAGGGGGGAGGGATATTAATATGGAACACTAGCCAAACAGGGAAAGTTGGATAAATCGAGAATCGTACAGTGCTTCTTGAGAAGAAGAACAAGGTTGTAATTGTGACAAATCACCAGAAGTTCATTTATATTTTTAAACTAATCTCAACCAAAATTACAAAAAAAAAAGACTCTCATTCTCACATGAAAGATTAAAGAGATTAAAGTAGCTCAATAGCTACAATAATATTTTAAGGAATGTTGATACCATGAGGCTTGAATTTTTAGTCCAAGTTGTAAATGATTTTAAAACATGCAATAAAGCTGCAGTCATTTAAAGTATAGAAAAATGATGACACAAAAAAAGAGAAGGTACCATGAACTAAAATAGAGCTTTAAAATTTTTGCAAGAATATATATCAAATACAATGTGATATTTTAAATGAAGTATCATAACAAACTTTGCACAAGGAGAAAAATTATTTAAGTGCTACTGAAACTATTAATTATTAAAAATACTAATTTATGTTGTTTTCACATAATATTCTAAAGAAAATTCCAGAAGATTTTAGTTTAAAAATAAAATGTCACAAAAATGAAAACCCAACAAATGTGATTCAAAATATTTAATAAGCCTGTGCTTAAAAAATATTATAAACCCACTTAAAAGATAATCAACAAACAGGAAACCTATATTTAAAAATATACATGCCAAAAACAGGGTTAATAGCTATATTCTCTAAAGAGATTACAAAATTGAAATTAAATGAAGAGAAGTTCTCAGTAGTTAAAAGATAATTCACAAAAGAGAATATACAAATATTTAATAATCATATGGCAGACTTTCAACTTAAGTAATCAAAGAAATTCAAATTAAAACAATGGGATATCATCTTCACCTTTAAAATGATCAATTACATTTCTGTAAGACTAATGAAATGCAAATTGTCACATAATTACTGGTCTGCAAGTTTTTTACTCATTCATCTTTTTTTTTAATCCATTAAGCAAATATTTGTTCAACACTTACTATGATTATGGTTCATGGCATTCAATTAATAACTGTCTGTTTCACCTTCAGACTTCCTGGTTCTCTTGACTCACAATAGGTATGTCATCTTTTAGATTAACTCCTCTATTCACCTTCTATTACATTCTTATGCACATGATGCCTTTCTATCAAGCACAAAAGAATATCTCTTGCTTTATTGGAGGAGTGAAGAGATTATATTAGTTTCTTATTGCTGCTCTAACAAATTACCATAAACTTAGTGTGTTAAAACAACATACATTTCATCTTACAGTTCTGGGGGTCAGAAGTCTGAAATAGATCTCACTGAGCTAAATTCAAGGTGTCGGCAGGGCTGCATTTCTTTCTGGAGGCTCTAAGAGAAAATCCATTTTCTTGCCTTTTCCAGCTTCTAGAGGCTGCCCACATTTCTTGGCTCATGGTGCTTTGCCATATTCAAAATCAATGATGATTGTTTGAGTCTTTCTCATGACATCATCTCTCTGGTTTTGATTCTTCTGCTTCCCTCTTCTTCATTTAAGGACCCTTGTGATTTCATTTGGACCACTCCATTTTAAGGCCTGATGATTAGCAATCTTAGTTCCATATAAGATTCCATCTTCCTTGTCATGTAATATATTTACAGGTTCCAGAGACTAGGACACGAACATTTTTGGCAAGGATCAGAAGGTGGAAAAACAGGGAGGTGGGTGGGTAGATTACTAAGTCTACCACAGTAGAGTGGAAAAAAACATCGATTTTAAGTCGTATTGTTCTGGTTTTGGATCTTCACTTTTGTCACTTGTGTTCTATATTTGTGACATTGCACAAAATTCATAACTTCTTCGGCTATGGGTCTTCATTTGTACAATTAGAAAAACAAACAAGCTATTACAAAATATAAAGATATCTCTAGTACACAGCAAACATTTAATAAATGGTAACTATCCTCATTATTCAATAAAACTTGCCAACATTTTAGCTTCAACACAAGTCATTCTTCCACAGTGGCCATTTACATACATCCAATGAGGCCAATGTTTGTCCCTGTGGCTTCCATCTGACCATATAGCAAAGAATCAAACAGAAATTGCATGACAAGCATTGTGCTCACACCACCCAAATTCATTTCACAAATACAAATAGTACATTTATTGTAAACTTCAAAGATCCAAGCAAGGAGTTATTTCAGAAACAAAGTATTAGATATCATTTGGTTGTATTGGTGATTTAAATGTAAATGAATTTAATTGTGAAACCAGAGATTATTAAAGCAATCAACAGAAGTTGAGGAATGATTTTACAAGGTTATGTGAGGGGAGAGGGAATGCTATGTTTATTACAGACATATAAGTAGATAAAGTGAAATAGTGAATGATTATTTGGGGAGTTATTTGTAATCACAGATTAAGTATGTATTTCCTGATCATTATTGCTTATTGATTTGTAGAGATTTGCATATTATTGCTCCCAATGTTCATTCTGGGTTCGTGGAAAATTTTATATTGAGGAAATATTAATTAATGCTTTACTGGTACTCAGAACTTAGCACTACAGCTATGTTTCATGGTAAAAACACACACATACACACACACACATACAATAAAACCAATTACAAAATAAACTATTCACATAATAGAAAATAATTTTGGTGAAAGAGTCACATATCTGGTGAGATGTAAAGCATAATACATCTGACGGTTCTTAATATGACTCATGCAGAAAACAAATGACTGCCTTGAAATGGTTCTTTTTCAACTCTTTCTACCTGTCGAAATCCTACCTGTTCTTAGCTCAATTCATTCAGTATTAGGCTTTTCTTATTTTATGTGTTCATAGTCTTTATCAAATTATATTATAACACAGTATTTAGATTCATCTTTAATTAGATATTATAACCTTGATTTATGGGGCTATGTCTTGATCATGGAATTATCCACCCCATAATATGGGAGCTTGCATCATTCCCCAAACGTATTTGTACTCAGTAAATGCCAGCTGAATCAAGGTAGATCACTGAATCATACAAAGATCAAAAATCTGCAATAATGGAGCTATGAGACAGACATAAAAAGACAACAGGACATAACTCAAAAGCCTTGACATTTCATTTTATTTGGTTTTAGAACATGGCTTTATAAAATGTGTTAGCACTGTAAATCCCCTAAAACTTGAGCAGCCACCTACACTTAGGTGCTCAGGAGGCATATCAAATAACATCCGCGGTCTACCAGTATACAGTACTATCTAGCCAGGTCTTTAACCTCAAGCTGTATAGGGAGAGGCGAGTGGAAACACTCCTGGTCTTTTCTGTGAGGACTGCTTTTTGTTCCTCCAGCTTCAATTTGGAGTAGATGTACACTCTAGCTTTCTCAATACATTTGCTGGGCCCCTGTAACATTTCCCTCGAGGGAAACAGGTTTTCCTCTGGCCAGAGGTTAAACACCCAAGGCTGCACACCTGAAATGTTAAAGCCCACTTGCATAACCTGGACAAAGATAAACTTCATAATGTTGTCATTAAATAAATAAATAAGAAAAAAGAATCGGAATGCATCTAGGCAGAGCATTCACTTTCACATGGGGCAGGCATTATGATTCCCTGCTGCTACTGCCCACATTCATGGTATCTCTCTGACTCTGGATTTGTGTAACTTTTCAATTTCTGATATTTTGAAGAAACTTATCCTAAATCATCCACCTCAGATGCTCCATTGTGGCGCACACATCATCTTCCAAATTTACGATCCTTTTCTGGGGCAATGTGTGGCAGTGTATGTGAGTCTCTAGTTCCTAGGTCCGCCTCATTGTATCAGCTATTTGTGAATGAAGAAGAAAGAGTGATCTTTGACTTATGCGGTTAAAAAAAAAAAAAGAAAAGAAAAGAGAAAAAAATAATTATCCACAGAAAAGAAATCCTTCCTCTTCGCTACTACCTTAAAAAATCACCATATGGCAGGACGGCCCGATTTGTCTTCCAAATCTGTGTAATTTCCTCTTCTTTCCCTCAGAGCAGGGGAGGGGACTCAAAAAGTTACTGTCAATATTAGGTGGAATTCAGATATATATTTCAAACCAAACAACTACTCTGCGAAGACTCTATCGAGAAATTCTTTAAAGTTTATCCATAGTGTTTTTCTCAGTTCATTTACACTCTCCTTTGCCCGTGCCAGGGAAGAAGTTAACATATTTTTTTGTAGGAGGATGAGAAAAATGCTTTTCTTTCAAACAAGATTAGCTTGAGAAATGATAACAACAATAGCTACTTACTGTAGATTATTATGCATTGAATCAGGCACTTTTTGTAAGCCACCTCGTTTGGCCACGCACAGAACTACTTGAGGAAAACATCTTTAGCTCCATATTGAAGATTAATTCAACAAATTCATTCAATTATTTAGTGTTTACTCTCTGCCTGGCACTATTCTATGTGCTGAGATAGTACAGATAATGAGACTGACAAAAATCTCTGGGTCAGAAACTGACATTCTAATTGGGTGAGCAAACCACAAATAAATAAGTAAAACACATAGTACATTATCTTTTCCAGATGGTGTTAAGTGTCATGAATTAAAATCAAACAGAATAAAAAGGTGGTAATGTCAGGGTCAGGGTAGGGGTTTGTAATCCTAAACAGGTTTCTTTAACATAGACCTCATTGAAAAAGTGATACTTTAGCTAAAACCTAGATGAAATAAAATCACGAACAACAGTGAAATGCTGGAATGAAGAACATTACTATCCAATATAAATGACAATAACAATGAATGATATAATAATAACGGGATAGATTTCTTACAGAACTCAGGCTTTCAAGTAATGTCCAGAGTTGCTCAGCTAGTCACTGACAGATCTGCATAGGGAAACAGCAAAAGTTCCCTTGTCCCCCCGCAGGGAGTGCTATGGGGGTGTAGCTCCCTTCTTCAGTGCCCCACTGCTCAAACCTCTAGGGGAGCATATAGACAGGCAGAGTGTAGGACTCCAACCCCACGACAGCATCTAGGGGTGAATGTTTACAGCTCCTAAGGCCCCCGTGGGTGTGTGTTACAGTGTGCTGTTTCAGTTTTGCCATCCGTAGGCTGCTTGTATTAACCAGCTCAGTTAAACCCTCTGCCTTATGGCAAGGACAGAGGGCTTTCTGTATCCCAGGTTCAGAAATCGGATCACAAGTGGGTTTGGAGAATGAGTGCAACATTTTTTATTGAGTGGTGGTGGCTCTCAGAGAGGTGGATGGGGAGGCCAGAAGGGGGTGGTTTTCCCCTGGAGTTGGGTGGCCCAGCAGCCTAGCAGCCCAGCACAGCCAGGCTCTTCTCTGAGCACCCCGGTTGAACTCCACATCATTCCACCAGTCCATGGCCTGCCGGCGTCTGCTGATGCTTGTCAGTGTGCTCTTCTACCGATGTGTTCCTCTCAACTTCCAGACGCTTCTGTGTTCTGCTACTGTGTTCCTCTTGATGCTCAGCTGCTTGTGTCCCTGATCACTAGGGTCTCGGGGGTTTTGTAGGCACGAAATAGGGGGAGATGGCAGGCCAGGGTGGTATTGGAAGATGCAACGTTTGGGTGCCAAGAGTGCCTGTCCTCACCTAGGTCCGTGGGCACAGGCCCGAGGGTGGAGAGTAGCCAGAGACCCAGCTTTCTCTACCCAGCACTTCCCTGCTCCCCTCCTGTATCAATAATATTGAGCCCCAATTGGTATTTGTTTTCCCAGGACATGAAGGTGTCACTAATAAATCCAGAAAAAAAAGAAAAGAAAGAGATCACTTCAATAATGATGAAAAGAGAAGGTCTCAGGGCATATAAAGCTATGTAGACAGACTGGACCCTGAAGGACATGTGCAGAGTCCACCAGGAGGCGATGTGCAGTAAGCATCCATATCGGTGGTAGGTAGTGTTGCTACACAGAGCAGAAGTCAAATTACTAAGAGACGGAACCCACAGAGGTTTCTTGGTAGAAGTGTTTAATAGAGCCTGGAAGCACGAAGAGGAATTTAATAATAAAGAAGGTTTGGGAACCAGAAAAAAAATTTTTTTTGGTTCCCAAAGAGGCACTGTCCATGCTGCAAGGTTGGTACATAATGGTTGTCACACAGCAATGGAGGGCCTTGAAAGATGAGTGCATCTGCCTTACACTTTTGCCCAGTGCCAGCCCTGCTTAACATTAATAGAATAATTATTAGGGTCCAATTATACAATAAGCTGCAGTGATTTATGATGCTCTACAACCAGCACTGAATCAACCTGTCTCCATAGCCATAAGTCTGCATAAAGTTTTAATTACGAACATCATAAGTTGGTCAGAGCATATGGAGAAAAATGGATTATGAATTTATGATGCAGTGAATTTTCCTGCTGAGCAGCTCTCTTCCTGATCAGGTCCTAGAAACGGGATGACAAAGGCAAGTAGGAGAAGCTAGATTCATGACAAATCACTTGCTCTCTTTTACAAGTGAAAGTGGAGACTGGAGTAGTGAGAGTGTGCCAGAAGGGATATCAAGGGACATCAGCTGGCTTAGTGACATTCTCATCCTGGCCTCAGGTGAAGTGCAGCTACCAGAGCTGTCACAGTGACATGCTAACCCAGACTGGCATATGACAGGATACAGCTGAGCCTGGGGATAGTCTTGGCTTGCTTAACAGCCCTTTCAACATTGCTAATATAAGAGGATTTTCCAAATAGGTGAACTTTATTTTCTCTTTAAGATTTTATGGTTCGATAAGCATTTATTGAGAACTGATGATGTGTCAGACATCCAGTGATGGGTTGTTACGATTTTTATTGTTATGGTTTCTTTCTTTCCTTCTTTCTTTTTTTTTTTTGAGATGGAGTCTAGCTCTGTTGCCCATGCTGGAGTGCAGTGGTGCAATCTCAGTTCACTGCAACCTCTGCCTCCCGAGAGAATCCCAAGTGATTCTCTCACCTATGCCTCCCAAGTAGCTGGGACTACAGGCACACACCACCATGCCAGGCTAATTTTTGTATTTTTCATAGAGTTGGGGTTTCACCACGTTGGCCAGGCTTGTCTGGAATGCCTGACCTCAAGTGATCCACCCACCTCGGTCTCCCAAAGTTCTGGGATAACAGGCGTGTGCCACTCCACCTGGCCTGTTGTGGTTTCTTTCTCATTTTGTCTTGAGGTCTCTCTCTTGAAAGTAGCCAGAAGCCAACATAGCTACTCTTTAGGGGAGTCCTGACTGGGGAAGAGTTAGGTTCGAGTGTGTTTCTTAAGTGAAACACAATGAGGAAGTGAAACCAGATGCTTGTAACAGGTGAAATTTATTACTCATGGGACCCAGAGAAGACAGGGGTGCTGATGGGAGACCAAGAAGAAGTCTGGAGCCAAATCAGCAGATGGGAAGCAGGAGAGAGAGGACCTGTGCAACTCTGCCTTTGATAGGGTCCAGGCTGTAAACCCTCTGCCTTCTGGCAGGAATTGGTCATATAGGGAGGGGGGACTTATTTATATGACTCTAGTGTTTATCATAAGGCTTTATTGTGGTCAGTGGTTGTGAGATGTGTTGGATTTGGGGTCAGCAGGATAAAGAACAAGCAGGCTATACTTCCACCAAATAGGGAGAGGAAGTTTTAACTAAGCCAAAAGTGACAGGACACAACCAGATTTCAAAAAACTGATATAAGACCTAAAAATGGATGCCAACACAGCAACTGTATTAAACAGATGTATGATACTGGTCTATGTGTGTGTGTGCAGAGGCCTGGATGTCTGGCCTAATTGCAGACAACTTTGCAGGGTTATTGTAGATACAGAACTTCCTGAGAGAGTGGCCAAGTCTTTGCAACTGCAACTACTTCTCCCTCTGCTCCTTCCCTCTTTCTTCACTTCCCCCATAAGTGCTGACTTGGAGAGCACTCCCGTAAAAACTTTCTGTATTCATCTCCATCTCAGAGTCGGGTTCACAGGGGCCTGACCTCCAAATCTGCATATTATTTGTAGGAACTTGTTTCCTGGGTAAGCACCCGGAGCTTTACGTAAGTAAAAACATGTATTAACATGCTCTTGCGTCTATTCATCATTTATTTACTCAAACAAATTTCATCATGCTTACTGTGCAGCAAGCACTCTCCATTAGCCATTAGGAATAGGGAGGTGAAAGAAAGCTCTGCACTGAAATAGTTCACAGCCCAGTCAAGAAGACAGACAAACTAACGACAACCATTTGGTGTGTAAGCAGTGTGATCTAGGACAGGGAGCTATGGGAACACTGAGGAGGGATACCTACCTCAATACGAATATTGGAAAAGGGTCAAGCAAGTGTCTGAAATGGTGGCTGTTGAACTAAGTAGAACTGTAGGCCATATGCTACTTCTGGCTGAACACACGACTGGGGAGGTAATCAGCAAGGAAGGAGGGCAGGTTCTGCCACCTGGTACTCAATCCGAGTCGGTCCTTCTACACACACAGTTGGACAGAAGGCCCTGCACCAACATTGCAGGAAAATTCTGCCCATTTCCATAGGCTGTCCAATTGTGAATCACCTTCAGTCTCATTTCCTGGTTTCTCCTGGATCGAAATTACAATTACAGTGTGAAATTGCTCCCCCCTCCGCCCACCTCTGGACTTTGCAGAGGGATTGTCTTGTTCATACATAGTAAGCAAAGAAGCTGACAACCTCTGCAGCAAGGTCACTAAACGTGTGGTTGAATAGTTTAAATGTAGGCGATTGATGTGAATCTGTGACTAAGAGGCTCAGCAGGTGTGATTAGCATGACTTTTTATGTTACTGAAGTTAAAATTCTAAGGCAGCTACTTCTGTACACTCCAAATTTAAGCTGCTAATGAATTATTAAACAGGACTTAGGCTGAAACTGATGCACAGAGTTTCGACTCCTCTCTCCCCTCTTAACTCTAGTAGCTTGAAAGATACAAGATACTCCTCTAACTAATTTTGTAATTTTAAAAATACATTAATAATGAAGCCACTTTGATTATCTCTATCTCTCTGTGAATACATAGATGATTGATAGATATTAATAGATGATAGACCTATAGATAGATGAGAGATAGATGATAGACAGATGGCAAATAGATGATAGATAATAGGTAGATAACAGATAGAGACAGAGAATGATTTAAAAAGCAATATCATATTCCAGCTCAATTGTAGCTTATTAGAGAAAAAACGAAGGATTAAAAGGCTAAAAAGCACAGCCAACCTACTGAGCCACATGATGTTTTAAAAATATACTGGCCTGGAAATCTGAAGACCAAGCAAACAAACACACACATAAAGGAACCCAGGTGTTCACACTGTCAGAGAACAGATAATGTGGTTACATTTTATAGTATTTGTAAGCAATGACATTTCAGAGCTGAGATTTATGTCTCGAATAGGTAGATAAATGTTATATTTGACATGGTGACAGGTGTTTATGATGTGTGGAATAAATGTAAGACAGAATACCGATAGCTAATAAATAAAATGAAATGGTTAAACATCACTAGTAAATTGAAAGTGAGAAATGCAAACTATTAAACTGGCAGAGATTGTGCCCAGTATCATTGCCTGTTAAGACACTATGGCCTTCTTGTGCACTGCAAATATTTGTGTAAACTGATAACACCATTCCAAGAGACAATTTTGCCTGTGCAAGAGCCCTAAAACGTATATGTACTTTTACCAATCAATTGACTTTCTAATAGTTTGTATTAGAAAATACACACACACACACACACACACACACACACACACAGCCGCCGCCACCACCATCATTGCTATCACTCGTAGTAACCCAAGACAAAACTTTATATTAGAGGTTGTTTGCTGTAAAATTTTTATAATGCCAAACTAGAATTGCAAATGTCTAATATCTGGTCAAAGAATATAAGTAGACAATTCGCAGAAGAGTAAATTCAAATGGTCAAAAAACATATGAAAAGTTGCTTAAACTCAGTAAGCAATCTGAAAAACATATAATATATCACATTTTGATATGAGGATTGCAACTGTTTAAAAGACTGATAAGGTCTATTGCTGTTGGAAATATTACTGAAATTCACATTCAAACATTGTTAGTTAAAATGTTGTTTATAGTCATTTTTGAAAAGAAATCTGGTGATGTTGTTAACATTAAAGTGCATGTATTTTTTGACTCTGCTCATCTGCTTCAATAAATTATCCCGTAGTCTCAAGATACATGATATTTAAGACTGGTCGCAGCAGCTCACACCTATAAATCAGCACTGGGAGGCCAAGGTGGTTGAATTGCTTCTGCTCAGGAGTTGGAGACCAGCCTGGGCAACATAGTGAAACCTCATCTCTACAAAAGAGTACAAAAAATTAGTCAGGCATGGTGGCGCATACCTGTAGTCCCTGTTACTCTGGGGTGCTGAGGGAGGAGGATCACTTGAGCCTAAGAGGTGGAGGTGGCGGTGAGCTGAGATTGCACCATTGCACTCCGACCAGACCCTATATTAAAAAAAGATATTTAAGATATCAATGCTTCTTGCAGTATTGTATAGAGCTGACAAAAAAAAGTAAATACATATCATAGGGAAATAGTTGAATGAATTATTCTATATCCACATGATGAAATATTTTGGAACTATGTAAAATAAATTACAGTTAGATCAGTTAACTTAGAGATTTCAATAAAGTATTGTTGGATGAGGAAAGAAAATTTTAGAAAATGTGCATATGATCTAATTTTTAAAAAATTATGACTACACGATACATGTCACACAGAGTATTAATTAAAACCACTGTTTGTATATTTGTGTCAATGTGTGTATATACACAAGACTGATGAAAAATATGGAAGACTGTATCCAAGGTGATTCATACAAACTATATAAATGAGAGTGGGTTAGAGAGACAAGCACAGAAAAAACAAAAATTGTATGTAAATACCAAAGACAGCATATATTATATAATTTCATTCATATATTTATGTAAAATTATATATGTATGTACATTAAAATGTATATTTTTTTAAGCAAAAATGAATTTTCACAAGACTCTTTTAGGAAACATTAGTAAAAGTGCATCTTCCTGACTTTTTATCTTCAGCCATGTTTGAAGTGGGGAACTGGTGAGCTGTGGTTGATAAAGAACCAGGTCAGTTTGATGCAGCTTGTCCATATACAATGTGTAAACACACGCTGCTGTGAAAAAACAGTGATGATGAGGAAATTTTTACAATTTTGTCCTTCATGACTTCAAACAGAATGAAGTGTTTGCCTCTTCATCTTCAAAACCCAGTATCTCCTAAAGAGTATCCCTGAAGTCTGGTTGCGCTTGGGAAAGCACCCGATTCAGGATTTGCTTCCAGAGCAGGGATTATGCATCCTAGCCTTATCAATGAGGATGTTTCCTCTATCCAGGTCCTCAGTTTCACGCAGCTGTGAAGGATTCTCTAACTCCTACTTCAGCCCACATAGCTGGAGTGTCTAGCAAAAGGTTACCTAGCAATATTGTGCTGTATCACAATGCTCTAATCCTATTAGAAAATGAGGGTTGATCTTGCAGATTACACACTTCATAAATATTTGTAAAACTTGTCTGCCTCCAGACCGTTTCCTGGTACACAGCAGACATTCATTACATCAAAGCTAAAGAGATGCTTTTGCAGAACTCAGCAAACACAGGCAGCCACAAGTGCAGCTCCTGCTTCTGTACATTCCCAGCTTCACCATTCGGATCCCAGCAAATCTGTCCTCACTGGCCTCAGAAGAGCAGGCGGAAGCCTTCATGCTGTGGAATCAGAGCATCTTGTTTTCACTACTGATGCATCCAGAAGAATGAAAGGGCCTCCAATCAGGCTTAAGGAAACTAGAAACATTTGCTATGGAAATTCATTTACTGTGAAAGTAGTCATTCTGTCCAAGAAAACAATCTGTATTGGAAAACTATTGACCTAGTCACTAATTTTTCTCTATATCAAATCATGATCAATCATTTTGAAAAGAGCTTTCTTTAAAGAGAGCACCAGACATTTAGATAATTATGTTCTATACTTAATAATTTATCATCATGACTTCATAGTTATAGTATACATTGGGTTCCTGTGTGCACACATTTTTAATAGTCATTTTCTCTGGGAGAGATCAGCAGGTGGCACCATTCTTCTCCCCATCTGTGTACCTCTTATTATATCTATTTTAAATGTCAATTCATTGGTGTAAGGAACAATACACTATGCTAAGTCTTAGAACATTGTAGTCTTTGATAGATGATGATTATAGTTCATAACAAAATCACGTATTAGCAAAAAATGTATCTATGCTTTTGTGCAAATTAACATTGGAGTTACTTTTTCAGTTTAATATGAAAGAGTGATTGTATGCCTGTCAAAAGCAAACAGGATTCATTTCTGTAAAAGTCAGAGCCATTTTTACAACTGAAAACTGACTTGCTTAAAGGCATAATAACATATATAGAGAAAATGCTACAGTTCACGGTTACCAAATAGTCTCTCCCCAATAAAGTGACAGTCTAGCGGGGTGGTGAGGACAGAACTTTCACAAGCAGGACCATACCAAGAGTATTTGATACCTAAAGTATACATCTTTAGCATTTTCCTCCTCTCTATACCCAAGCTATTTTCAGAATTAATCATAAAAATAAACAATAACATCAGAAAAGCTTTTCTTAAATTGTCCCAATTTATAGCCATGTCAGTAAATAATAATTACCATTTTAAAAGAATAGGTTAAGGCTGGGCATAGTGGATCAACCCTGTAATCCCAGCACTTTGGGAAGCAAATCACCTCAGGTTAGGAGTTCAAGACCAACCTGGGCAACATGGTGAAACCCTATCTCTACTAAAAGTACAAAAATCAGTCCTGTGCAGTGGTGCACGCCTATAATCCCAGCTACTCAGGAGACTGAGGCAAAAGAATCACTTGAAACCAGGAGGTGGAGGTTGCAGTGAGCCGATATTGTGCCATCGTACTCCAGTCTAAGCGACAGAGTGAGACTCCATCTCAAAAAATAAAGAGATTAAAAATTTTAATTACATTTTATTCAAAGAGGGAAGAGGTGTAAAGCATCCTTTCAAAAGAGTAAATTTCTCTAAGTTCACAGAATTATTTACAGTTAGAATGACAGAATTGAAGCAACTAAAGTTCCATTCCTTTATCTTTACAATCACTGTGCTATCATTATTTCGAATTTGCTGTCTCAATACAGAAATATGTACAATAGTGGCGGGAGAGAGGGCTGCACCTGAGAAAAGCCTGCATGAGCCTGAGCTGATTACTGATTTGATCTTACAGCTCTCTATGGAACTGAGTGTGCAAGCTGGGTGTCTTCCAAATTAACTGATATATATTAAAAATATGTTAATTTGGGGCTTACGTATAGATTATTAAAACCTGCACAGTAATCACAGTATTTGTATAACATTTACACCAGTAAACTATTTTTTTAGAGAGATTTTTCACTGACATTGTTTAAAGTTGCTAGAACATAGTGACAATAAAAACCAGACAATGTTTTAGATCACTTTATTTTATTGTTTTTGATAAGAATAACTTTATCATTTAGATTATTTTATGATATTTTATTCTATCACTTTACAGACAGTGAGCTCTGTGATCACCTGCCTCTGGGGAGACTGCTACTCACACCCCATGTTTGTACACACTCCCTTGGAACTCCCATGAAAAGCTGAATTGGATTCCAGAATATAGCCAATGTAGTTGAATAGAGGACATCACCTAAGACCTTTTTCAAATTGTATAATTTTAAGAAGTGTTGTCTCTCATCACTCATCATATACAAAGATCCATAGGCAAGTTCAAAGATGGAGAATATTTCATCCTCATGTCCTTTTCCTTTACTTATTACAAACATTCCTAATCCTTCGTAGGACTTCTTTCCCAATGAACCGGACTTCTTTTCCAAAGGAATGTCTTCGGAAGACTTATAAAAATATAGTCTAGGAAATACATTCAGTCGTTCAGTGTTGACCTGGAAGTTGAAAACTCATTGCCATCCCTGGCTTAAATCTTTAACCTGGAACACAAAAGAATTTTACCATTTATGAAGAGGGTCTGGTGCCCCATGGACGCTCCGGCAGCAATGCTCAGGAAGGATATGTGTTGCTTGTACTTGCATGTGGAAGGTGGGGTGCATTCTTTACTCCTACTAGAGACTGGAAAAAATCATAAGCCTCTGGGAGGCCAAGCAGGCAGATCATTTGAGGTCAGGAGTTTGAGACCAATCTGACCAACATGGTGAAACACTGACTCTACTAAAAGTACCAAAAAAAAAAAAAAAAAAAAAAATAGCCGGGTGTGGTGGCACATGCCTGCAGCCCCAGCTACTTGGAGGCTGAGGCAGGAGAATTGCTTGAACCCAGGTGGGGGAGGTTGCAGTGAGCCGAGATCATGGCATTACACTCCAGCTGGCAACAAAGTGAGAGTTTGTTTCAATAAATAAATAAGCCCCTATTATCCGTAAACGATTAGAACAAATATTTATTGACAATTTGTTAGACCATAATTAGATACTCCAAAATTACTCTGTTTATGTAATAGCAATGTACTAACTGCTTTATATTAATTCTAATAAGCTTTGTGACACTACTAAACACTAAAGATGATCCATTTTACAAAAGACTCAAAACTGAGGGAATTTAAGTGACTTTTCCAGTGAATCATGAAGGTGTCATTTGAACCCAAGTCTGTGTAGTTTCAGAGCGCATTTTTCATCACTGGTAAGTGTTCCTCTGCAGATGCAACTTGCTAATCAAGTTTAAACCTTTCCCACCCGTTCTGTCTTCAACTGACTCTCCTAGGCTGTCACTCATATGGGATGCTTTTACTTGCCCAAAGATGGAACTTTTCACCTAGGAGTCAGACTTTCATTTTTAAAAATAAAAACAGTAGGGGAAAAAAAGAAAATCCTAACTGCAGGACATCATATGTGGCTGCTGACTGAACGTCAGGAGAACGTGACACAAGGCCAGCATGAATTTACTAAATACAAGTTAGTCAATCACATACTCACTGCCAGGTTCTGTGCTGGGTGTTGGGAGCTGAGACAGAGGAGATGACATCATACACTTTTCCTTAGACTACGTTTCAAGTTTCTAGCATGCAAATAATTCACAAAGTGCTCTTTTAAAGAATTAGAGCATTTTGTGTAAAACATTTTTGTTGCTGCTAAAGACATAAGAAGTGCTTTGTATAACGTACATTCATGCTTTGTGCATCATCAGAGGCATGCCAATTTTCTCTTATGTTTGTGGGGAATGAAGTGCCTCTTGATCCACTAGCAGTGCTGTCTCATATAATCAAGCATGCTGAGATTCTAAGCGCTCCCTACCTACACTCTGCCCTCCTTATCTGCAGGAGCCATTTCTAACTAATGCAGTCTGATGTGATCCTCATAAGAACGGGCAGATACTCGGAAAAGTTGTGAGCTTGGTGAATTTACTCTTGTTGCTCTCTTTCTCCCAGCCTGTACTTTCTTTTTCCAAGTTACTGTGATATTAATGTTACCTGAGATTTGGGCCTGAACTAGACAATGAATGAGTAGTGGAACTCTCCACTGGCTGTAGAGATGGGATTTGAAGCCAGAATTTATTAGGACATCCTATTCTACTGTTTAAGACCTGTTCAGACTTTGGCATTTTTAAGCCTAAAAATGAAACATCTAATTGACATATACATTTTTAATTCCCTCATTTTAGTTACCTTTATCTTTAAACAAGTGGTTTTCAAATGGGGATGATTTTGCCCTCCAGGAGATATTTGGCCAGGTCTGTTTCAGCCCCAAATGTCAGTAGCACTAAGGTTGAAAGACACTGCCCTGCTCTCTCTCACATACCAACTGTTTCTATTAATGCCTGACTATGACGAAGGTGGGCATAATACAAAAGTGAAGCCCAGCCCTTGCAGCCTGTATGTACTAAGGGATATCTCAAGCTGAGACAAAATAGAAGTGAAAGGTTGTCTTTTTTTCAGGCTTAAGTTGATTATGAGGAAGAAAGGGAAAAAGGACAGGATAAAGTACGCAGTCCAATACATGACTCAGTCTTTCTCTCGTTGGGCAGTTATTAGCAAAGTAGAATGTACACGTGAAAAATTAAGATGACCCTTAATGTCAGAGAGGTTGCTATGCATATCAGGATATTCTGCAGTATTAACAAGGGCATAGGCAAGACTGAGTTCAGAGTGCTGAAGACCAGGAAAAAGAAAGAAAAGGAAAAGAAGGGGAGAGAAAAGAAACAGAAGAAGGAAGGAAAAAGAGAAGAAGGAAGGGAGTGGAGAGAGAAGAGGAAGGAGTGGGGAAGAGGCATTGCAATGAGGTAGAGGCTTCAGCAGCATTTACTAGAGAACAACTGAGTACATAGCACATTTAATTGCAAATTACACCCATCCTCTATACCATCAGTTGACATCATGGAAAGCAGATGAGAGGGAAAGAATAAAAAGCGTACTTTATTTAAGAAAATAATTTTTGCAAGGAAATAGAATGTCTGAATTATTGGTTCATATCAAGTTTAATGAACAGACTGAAACAAATTTAGTTGTGTAGGAAGATTACATCAAATCAATAAAAAGACATTTCTTCTGTATGTCCGAAGATGACATATACATGTTTTACTTCATATAGGTTAGCACTAACTTCATAGGCTTGCTGAAAAGACTATATAAAACAATATACAAAAAGTATGTAACAAAGTATCTGGCAGGGGTTAAGAACTCAGTAATCCAGAAGGAGACAGACTTGTTTTCTGCTTTAATATGAGTGGCTGACAGACTTTCCAAAATGATGCCCCAAAGATAGCCCTTCTAATTCCCCAAATCTGTGAATATATTGAGATATTACTCCTGTAATTATTGTATGTTATATGGCACAGTTGACTTGAACATAGGAAGTTCACCTGAGTATTCCTTATCTAATCACATTAGCACTCAAAAGCAGAGAGTTTTCTCTGGCTGATGGCAGAAGGCAGAAAGATAAGTCAGATATGTTTGAAGAACATGAAGAACTCTACATTTCATTGTTTTGAAATTGGAGAGAGTCACAGGAAAACGAATGCAGGAGGCTTCCAGGAGCAAAAGGTAGACCTGCGACTGACAGATAGAAAGGAAACAGAGCGACACACCTACAGCTGTAAGTAACTGTCTCCTTTCAACAACCTCAATGCGTGGGGAAATGGATTCTCCCACAGGCCCTCCAGATAAGTACCCAGTTGGCCAATTGTTTTTGAGATCGTAAGCAAAATCCTAGCCAAACTGTGCTGGACCGATGACGTACAGAATTGTGAAATAATAAATACACATTGTTTTAAGCTGCTAAGTTTGTGGTGAGTTCCTTTGCAGCAATAGAAAAGAGATATATAATGTAACATTATCTAATTCTGTGAGATAATACCACAGATAAAATTTATACTCCGTCTACTTAGTACAAACTGCTAAAAGAACTTTAGACACATTTAAGAGAGTTCATCTGAGCAAAGAACAATTCTTGAATCAGGCACTTAGACCCAGAAGAGGTCCCGAGAACACCCAGCAGTATGAGCAGCCAGCTTTTATAGGACAAACACAAAAGCAAAGTCAAAAAGTCACCTGATTGGTGGCAATGAGGCATCTTCTTTGTTTGGGCCTATTCTGGTCAGTTGCCTGCCTGTGATTGGCTGAAGCTCAGTTGCTTGTGATTGACTAAACCTGACTATTTGTTACCAAAATATACATTCCTAAGTTGTGTGTTTACTTATTTAGTTAAGTTGAGGTTTGTTACATAGAAACACAAAGTATGGAGATAGTTTCAGGCTAATGGCCTCCTGACTATTTAATTTAACAAAACCCTTACTTTGTTTCTATATTTTATTTATTTATTTTACTTTAAGTTCTGGGGTACATGTGCAGAATGTGTAGGTTTGTTACGTAGGTATACACGTGTCATAGTGGTTTGCTGCATCCATCCCCCCATCATCTATAGTAGGCATTTCTCCTAATGCTATCCATCCCCAATCCCGCCACCCCCTGCTATCCTTCTCCTAGCTCCTCCACCCACCAACAGGCGCCAATGTGAGTAGTTTTTTGTTCTTGTGTCAGTTTGCTGACAGTGATGGTTTCCAGGGTCATCCATGTCCCTGAAAGGGACATGAACTCATCCTTTTTTATGGCTGCATAGTATTCCATGGTGTATATATGCCATATTTTCTTTATCCAGTCTATCATTGATGGGCATTTGGGTTGGTTCCAAGTCTTTGCTATTGTAAACAGTGCCACAATGAACATACATGTGCATGTGTCCTTATAATAGAATGATTTACAATCCTTTGGGTATATACCCAGTAATAGGATTGTTGGGTCAAATGGTATTTCTAGTTCTAGATCCTTGAGGAATCACCACACTGTCTCCCACAATGGTTGAACTAATTTCCACTCCCACCAACAGTGTAAAAGTGTTCCTATTTCTCCACATCCTCTCCAGCATCTGTTGTCTCCAGATTTTTTAATGATTGTCATTCTTACTGGCCTGAGATGGTATCTCAATGTGGTTTTGATTTGCATTTCTCTAA
Source organism: Aotus nancymaae (assembly GCF_030222135.1). Taxonomy (NCBI): domain Eukaryota; kingdom Metazoa; phylum Chordata; class Mammalia; order Primates; family Aotidae; genus Aotus; species Aotus nancymaae. The sequence goes on from NW_026988442.1 coordinate 82,723,400, forward strand.
TGACCAGTGATGATGAGCTTTCTTTCATATGTTTGTTGGCTGCATAAATGTCTTCTTTTGAAGAGCATCTGCTCATATCCTTTACCCCACTTTTTGATGTTTTTTTTTTCTTGTAAATTTGTTTAAGTTCTTTGTAGATTCTGGATATTAGCCCTTTGTCAGATAGGTAGATTGCAAAAATTTTTTCCCATTCTGTTGGTTGCCGGTTCACTCTAATGATAGTTTCTTTTGCTTTGCAGAAGCTCTTAAGTTTAATTAGATTCCATTTGTCTATTTTGGCTTTTGTTGCCATTGCTTATGGTGTTTTATTCATGAAGTCCTTGTCCATGCCTATGTCCTGAATGGTATTGCCTAGGTTTTCTTCTAGGGTTTTTGTGGTGTTCTTATGTTTAAATCTTTAATCCATCTGGAGTTAATTTTTGTATAAGGTGTAAGGAAGGGATCCAGTTTCCGCTTTCTGCATGCAGCTAGCCAGTTTTCCCAAAATATCTTTACTGTCTTAGTGCATTAGGTACTAAGGTACTTGGATGTCCTTCAACCAATGGCAGGTTTTCCATGAAACTAGTGGGGCCTAAGTGCCCTTCATTTGTATGAGCCTTGCCCAAGGTTCTGGAAGGCACTCAAATAACAAAATCATATGTTTTGGGGGAATTGGCAAAATATATTTCAACTGCAACCGGTTAAAACTTCTGGCTCTTTCCACTGCATCCTGCACCCACTTACAACTAGCACCGGTGTGATTATGGACAATTTTAACATCTGGCCGAGATGACAAGAAACTCAGAAAATATTCAGTTTGAGTTCAGTGGGATATTTTTATGTGACTTACAGCTACTTCCCTATGTCATTTATTGCTAACCACACCTAATAGTAATATAAGAATATTCCAATTTTCTACCGTGTCATGACCTACCCAAGGTTAGTAGCAAGAGATAGATCATCATATGGACAGGACATATCTTATGGTGTCAGGCACTGAAAGTTTGTGAATAGCAGAGGATATACAAGGTTTTAAGTGTACAGAGCTGGAACTGTGAAAACTTATTCTAATCATTAGATACATGAACTTTTATTTATACATGCTTAAAAAATATTTTTTTCCTAAAAGTCCAGAATAAGGTTGAGAGTGCTGGATAAATAATTATTTATATAACATATACTTCTCTTATTTGATAGAAGTCATGTGAAATCAAATAAACCAGAATGTCTCAGTTTGTAGGGCTTAAACGTGTCAGAGTACCAAGAACACTGAGGACATCTATGCCATAAATGTTGTGTTCATTGCATCCTCGTGTATTAGATCACGTCTTGGTGTGTCAGTGCTTATTGTCCTGTTCAAATCTCAAGGTGTTCATTGGAATTGCGCCCTAAATTTTCTTCATGGCTTGAAGAAATGAATGTTTCTGTGGCAAAACTTCTGCATCTATTCAAGTCAGGTACTAGTAGATGATGAATTTGATTATTAAAATGTATAGCTTACGATAATGCATGTACATATTTAAAGCAAAAATTTTACATAATTATATATTTAAGGTGTGAAAATGTAAGGTTTTACAAATTTAAAATAAAAACATATGTAATTTAAATTTCAGATTAATTTTTGTTGCAAGATTGTTGACTGTATGAAAATTCAAATATAGCAAGAAGGAATAGCTTAGTGAAAGCCAAGAAAAGTAGACAAATAAAGATTAATGAACAAAACTTCAAAATTTTCATACTATTATACTAAAATCAAGAAGAAACTAATTACCAATAACTAGTTCTCAATTAGAAAGAATCAAAAAATAATAAATTAATAAATAATAACATTAATCATAATAAAATGTGGACCCATCATACTAAGAAAAACTCACTTATCTTTTTCTTCATTCTAAAAATATTATAAATTTATTGTATTTTCACATAAAGAAGTAAACAGTTATTCATTGAAAAACAAAATATAAGATCGAGATATTTCATAATGTTAATTCATAAAAAATACATGGCTATTCTTCTAGAATTCTTAAATTAGGGGATATTGTCAACTTTTCTATATTTGTAATTTTGTCTTAATTTTTTTCTTTTCTTTTTTTAGAAACAGGATCTAACTCTGGCACCCAGGCTGAAGTGCCGTGGTGTGATCATAGCTCTCTGTAGCTTTGAACTCCTGGGCTCAAGTGCTCCTCCCGCCTCAACCTCCTGAGTAGCTGGAACAATAGGTGTAGGCCTGGCTACTTTTTAAATATTTTTTAGAGACAAGATCTTGCTATGTTGCCCAAAGTTTAATTATATAAATAAATATAATCTTTTCAACTTAATTTTGTATTTGCGTATTTTTTTTTCTTAAAGAACAACTCCCCCAGCTGCAAAAATGTCATGTCCCACTTCAATTATCCACTGTCCTTGCTGTGAACTCAGGCCAGTCCAAGTCCCTCAGTCCATCTCAGCAGGGCAGGCTACACACCCAGGCTCAACTGCTCCCTCATATGACTGTTAAAATAAGGTGGCTCTCCATTTCTCCTCCAAGAGACTAGCTTTGGGCTTCAGTGGGACAAAAGTACTTCTGGACGTTTATGCAGCCCCTTAAATTAAAGGACCAGTTGACTTCCTTAGGTCAATTTTTAGGACTGGGCTTAACTTCAGCTCAGTGAGGCCATCCTATAGATGAGGCGGAGGGTCCTGTGGATGGGCTGTATTCTGAAGCATCTGTGGTTAGAAGCTCACTGAGCTTTGTGACTAAAGCCTACTCACTGCATTTACATAAGACCCACATTTGCTCCAGGATAAATTTCCCCCAGCTTTCACTCTTGCTGCAGAAAAGTGTTCCACTTCTTCAGGCTGCTTTGTCACTCCCAGGACAGCAGGTTCCTCTTTTCCTTGTTTCTTTGTCCTCCTCAGGAAATGTTGAGAGCAGCAGGCTGGGTAAATTAGGCACCCCTGTTGTGAGTCTTGTGAAGGGGTCAGGGAAATATTCTGCTTCACTGTAAGTCCTTATTTATTTGTCAGCATTCACCAATCTAAATTCCAGGAAGGCAGGAGGATGTTCATATTGATTCTTCAATATCTATTGTATTACCAACATGCAGTAGGTGCTCAAAAAGTATCAGTTAAGTGAATAATTTAGTTCTATTTCTAGTAAGCAGTAAATCCTTCACTTGTTAAGTAAAATGTGCTTTTCTGATTACAAAAGGAAAAAATGCTAAATACAGAAGAGTACACAGAAAAAAATTGACTCATATTATTCAGGAATATGACTTCCATAATTTCCTGATAAATATATCTGTTCAGGCATCTACTGATCATTTGTCTGTGCATTTATTTGTAATTGCTATTACTATATTTACATATTTGAATTTTTATCATTAAATGAGCATATTATTTAAATATTATTCAAAAATATGATATAAAATTTTTCCACTACATTTCGTTATATGGATGTGTCATAATTTATTTAACCAATCTATTCTTAAAAAATATTTAAGTTATTTCTAGATTTTGTCTTCGCTAATGGCCCTGTATTGAGTACTCTTGTATATGTGTGTGCGTGTGTGTACATTTACTGAGTCAGTGGGCCAGTCATCATACCCACTGACAACAGTAAACACGCACACACACACACACATATGCAAGGGTACTCATTATAGTTAAGCAAGATAAACCTTTAATCAAATTCTGGCATGAAGAAATATTATGGTAAGAAGGACTGAGCTTAACTGGGCATAGAAATGATCTGTAGCATAGGAGTTCACTGGTTTGAATCTAGAGCCAAATGTTCATACTAATGAACAAATTTAGAAAAAGAGACCATAATTTAAATAATTTTAAAAGCATGCCTTTTAAAATTTTCTGATGTTTTGACTTCTTGCTGCCTTTCTCAGGGTTAACTAATTCCTAGAAATGGCAAACAACTCACCTAGGAGTGTGCCTTTTATATGCAAATCAATCAATCCAGAGCCCATACCCCCAGCTAACTCTCCAGGGACTTCTTATACTCAAGACCCTATATCCCTGCCCTAATCACTCCAGAGTCAGGTACCAGGCAACTGGAGACAGCCCTATTCCCCAGAGCCCACTGAAATTATTCAAACTAGTCAATCCTAAACATGCTTACTCTGCCTCTCTCACTTCTTCCTGTTCAAACCACAATAGGGGCTCTTACCCAGGTTTGCCCTCACTCCCTCTGCCTCTTGACTGGTGCTGTAACTTCCCCAGGGGTCCTGTGCATGCAGTGTGGAGTGCTTCCTTGTTTCCAGGGATCAATAAATGTAAAAAGTTTTCTTGCTTCATGACAATCATTTGCTTGTTTGCATGTCTTACCATACCTGATTAGAAAAAAATACCATACCTGATTAGAAAAAAATTCCTTAAAGCAAAAGGTCAAGCTTATGCTCCTTTGTCACAAAAACAGAAAAGGAACAGAAAGAATGGCCAGCAAACGAAGCCTGTTCACAGAAAAATAAATGTATGTCACATTGGAGTAAGTGCACGCATGGGGCCTGGAAAGAACTCTACACTTCCTGCTGCTTTCGATGGCAGTTTTACCCCACACTTTGAACTGATGGAAGTGTCTGCCCCTTTTAAGGGTAACTTAAAGGCACCAAAATAAGACACGCTCAAAGACGATTCAATTTCTATTATTCTCTAATGACTCCCAGTGTCTTGCACACAGGTGATGCTCAGTAAACACGTTGAATGAATCAATGATAATGAATCTAGGCTGTGTTGGATGCCTAGATACCTAACTAGAATTCAGTGTGGGAAGGGATACGATAGAATTAGAAGTAAGCATAGTGGAATCACAGAGGGGAGAAAGATTGATTTAACTAATACTTAGCTTCATCCCAAAGCTTCCCCTTTGCTTACCTTCTGGTGCTGCCTCTATGCATTTCACCTGAGAGTTCCTTCAGTCCTGGTGTGTGCAGAGCTGGGGAGAAGGGATCAAACTGGAGCCTGCAGCCCCCACTGTCTGCCCATTTTGAGGCTCAACACAGAAGCTTTATTAAAGGAGTTGAAAGTAATCATTAAAACGAGTCTTAGGGATTACCCTCGGATTTCTTTCATCCCTGCTTGCTCCTTTCCCCATAGGCAAGAATAATAAGTTGCTTGCATTTTTATTCTTAGAAAGTCAATGAAATTTTGAACACCAGGAAAAGTATATTCCTTCAGAATTAGAGGAATATATTAGATAAATTGTCCAAAGAAGAATCTGCCCAAATTTAAATTTTTGAGGCAAGCTTGATTTATATTAATACAATAGAATATTATAGTTACATAAAATATTCATATGATTAGGGAGAAAATTGTCTTGAACTTGGAGCAGTTTAGACTCTGAGGAGAAAGTCTTGAAAAATTACATTATGAAAATGTTTCTCTCTTAGGAATTTGAAATCTATATAAAAATTTAAAAAGAGATACACTTTTAAACTTTTCAGAGAACATGTTTTATTACACAGACTTTTTTTAAAGAGCTAGAATAGACCCATTTTTTATTAAAGGCTAAACACCAACATTATGATTACTGTAATGCTTTAATATAAAATTAATACTGAGAAGTTGTTTTCCACAGATGCTTCATGTATTTGTTCATATAACAATACTTCTATAAAAGGTATGTAACTAAATTGCAGTTATGAGTCATCTTTATATTTCTCAAGGAAAGATCATGAAAAAGAGCATTGTCTCATAAGATCTACTTAATTCAATGCACCTGGTACCAAGTACGTGTTCAATAACCTGTTGAATTAATTAATTAATGGGTTTTGCTTGTTCAAAAGTGATCTGTGTAATACTCTAGATGTTTCTTAGAAAGATCTATAATGTTAATAAACTATAATGTTTAGAGGACTCTAGTTACTAAAAATTAAGCAATATTTATCATTCTCACATTATGTCATATATTATCACACATTAGAAATTCCTGATATTTCTCTGATCTTTTTTTGTAGGTAAGGTCATCTTTTAGGGGTTCATTTAGTACCCCATTAATGGGATGAGTTTTAAAATAAATCAGTCTCAGGTGACAAATTCTTCTCTAAGTTAAAGAGAGACATGATGATGATGTTGATTCGTGATATGCACAGTGTTAACGGGAAATAGAGAAGCAGGAAGATGAATGAGTGTGGTCTGAAAAAATAGTTTTAAAAAATATCATTTTATGAATTAAAGAAAGATTGAAATATTTATGATCCAGTGTCCAAATAATTAAGAAAAGATGTTCCTTTTATATATTGCATTATTTCTGTTAAATTGATGTTATATTTTTACACAAAAGGATAATGTCCATTAATCTTAATAGCAAAAGCAAGGAAAGAAAAATAGTAAGAGTGTCTCACTGAGGTTGCAAGGGGACAGGATCAAGAGAGAGTCAATTTTTGTGGTAGGTACATGAGACTCTGTTTAAGATAGCAGGCATCATCCCTATCCTATCCTATGCTATCCTATCCTGTCCTGTCCTGTTTTATCCTATGCTATCCCATCCCATCTCATCCCATCCTATCCCATCCCACCCATCTCATTCTATCCTATCCTATCCTGTCCCGTCCCATCCTGTCTCATCCCTCCCCATCCGATATCATCTTCTCCTCTCCTCTCCTCTCCTTTCTGATCCCAACCCATCCCACCCCATGTTATTCCATCCTATCCTAACCTATCCTGTCCCCTCCCATACCTTCCCTTCCCTTCCCTTCCCATTTCATCCCATCCCATCCTATTCTGTCCTATCCTAGTCCTTCCTTTTCTTCCCTTCCCTACCCTTCCCTTCCATCCCATCCTAACCTCCTAACCTATCTTATGCTAGCCCATCTCATCCCATCCCATCCCATCCCATCCCATCCCATCCCATCCCATCCCATCCCATCCCATCCCATCCTATCCCATCCCATCCCATCCTATCCCATCCCCTCAGCTCTCTGTTCCCAGGATGGGCCCAAATTTCCTCCTGTGCCATGGATAAGAAAGAGATAAAAAGAAACTAATGGCACTAGAGACAGTAAAGTGAATGCATACTCTGTGAAGAAGTTAAATAACCAACTGAAGAAAAACAACTAAAATGTGTAAAAATGAGTTTCAGCAGTGATGTTTCCACTGCTTCCCCCCACCCAAGAAAAGACACTTAGTTGTCTGGAAATAGCAAGATGCCAGTCATAAATCTCAGAGCCCAGTTTCTTATTCCCATTAGTGAGAAATCATCAGTTTTATGGCTCTGATATCTACCTCTGCATGTCAGTAAATTAGTAGCCAAACTGTGTAAAACCATGATTCAGACACACATCTGCACTATTGATTTCTTTTTCATCCTGTGTTTAATTATTTTATTAAATTGAGTATCTAATAGATACTCATAATTGCTAATTAACCTTTTGCACTACTGTGCAAATGCATCATACATGCATGTATATGTATCTGCATATGTATATACATATATTATATATATTTACTTCTGCATTATATATGTACTTAACTCCTCTTTTTCTATCACATTGACTAGTCTAGTACTTAGCACCATGTGTGTACTTTACAACATACATTTTAATATATAACAATATCTTACATTTGTAGAATATGTTTTAGAGAACTGCTGCCAGAATTGAATGAGACGATGAGCTGTTTATAATTCCTCTCCCAAAGAGCAAACAAACAAATCTCCTTCAAATCTTTCAAAACCTAAATTGCATTCTGGTTCCTCACAAACCTAACATAAGAAATTCTTATTCCCTTCCCATCTCCTGGCTTTCCCTTTTTCAGAGTTCTTTATCCTCTGCTAGCAGGAGTATGTATTTCTGCTTTCAGTGATGCTCTGCTACATTTTTCTGTTGATTGAAATACTCTTTGGAGACTTTCTTTGAACTCCCCTTTTTATTTTCCTTTTGACTTCTTGCTTCCATTTCCTCTGAGATTAGATTCTCTGCTATCTCCTCCTGGGCCTCCTTAGTGTGACTCTCCTGGGGAACCCTCTATTCTGAGGATAGGAGGTGTTAGCATCTGGCTTTCTGAACTGGCTTTCCTCCTGTTCCCTTTGTTTCCTCCCTTCTGTCTCCTGTGGCTCTCACGCAAGCTCATTTTTATTAAAATAGTCCTTGTTTGTCTCCTTCCTCAACAGGAGCTAGCTTCCCACCTCCCCTACCCCAACTTGTCCCGCTCTGTGTATTATTTACCTCAGCTTCTTCTTTTGTTATTTCAGAATCTATTCCATCAACAACCTGAAATCCACCTTTCTAATTTTCACTTCCAAATCTTCTTGGCAATGACTTTCAAAGCTTCACTCTTCCCCTACAGCTACATTAACTTGGGCAGGGGTGACAAGCTCTTTCATTCTGGGCCTGTGAAGCTGGCCCCATGGGGCTATCTATCTTCTTCCCCAGCTGACATGCTTTCACGGTTTGCATAGCTATGACCTTTCTCATTACAACAGTTACACACCGTTCCATTTCTGCAGAAGGCTCAGCGATGTCCTTGTTCTCCACACCTGGAGCACATTTTCTGACTGCCTGGCATACTTAGATGCTTTCTTGAGCCCATCTAGCGTGGGTTTTTAGCTCTTTTCTGTGAAGGTTATATAATTAGTTACCCCTAGAAGAAGTCACAAACGGCATACAGTTAATCCTCTCTTCCTCGATTTTAAATTTATAGAGTCCATTGAAATCCTAAACCTCTAGGTTGTTTTCATAAGAATTCATAGAGAGGGGGCTGCTTGCCTCCTGTAGGAAACATGATTCCACAAATTCACAGCAATTTTTCTAATTTAGATCGGGGGGAGACAGCTTTTAGAAATCTTTACTTAAACTTCTTAAATAAATGAGATAGAATATCACCTGGAATTGGAAGTGCTTCTCAGATCTGCCCTACCTACCCAGCCCTACCTCTGTGCATAACTTCCTGCCTGACTTTATACTTCAGTCCTTTCTGTTAGTGACTACACTCTCTTTTTCTCTACCAGAGATGAGAGTATAGTGCATGAGTCAGCAAACTATGACCCACAGGCCAAATCTGACCCATCACTTGTTTTTGTAAAGAAAGATTTTCTGGAACAGTCATGCTCATTTGTTACGTGTTGCCTATGGCTGCTTTTGCACTACAAGGGCAGAACAGAGTAGTTTCAACAGAGATCAAATGACCTGCAAAGTTAAAACTATTTCCTGTCTGGCCTTTTATAGAAAAAAGAAATTGCCAACCCCTGATGTAGTGCCAAGACTGTATTGCTCTATTTTCTTGCCATTAATTTTCTTTTTAACCTCTCATTTCAACTTTATTTCCTCCTTTCTTCTGGTTAGTCTCAACAGTTCATACATTTCAATTTTTTTGACCCTGTACATTGTTATGTATCTTTCTCATAATGCATTCACTAGAATCATTTATAAGATGCTCTGTGCAGTCTTCATACTTTTTTCCTGATACAGAGTTACCAAAATCAATCTAATGTCTCTGTGAAGCTAAAGAGCCACATCAAAATTCTAAATCCTTGGGATTTTAGTTAAAGAAGATAACATCCATAGAGGATTCATCCTATTTGTTCAGGATTTATTCACCCCTGTGCTGGTAGTGGGTTCCAATCCTTGTCAAAGTGATTCTCCTGCTGCACTAAATGAAATTCTATGTATTTTTTTTTTTTTGAGACATGGTCTCGCTCTGTCCCTTAGGCTGAAATACAGTGGCATGATCTCAGTTCACTCCAGTCTCAACCTCCTGGGCTCAAGAGATCCTCCAACCTCACTCAGCCTCCTGAGTAGTTGAGACTACAGGTACATGCCACTACACCCATCTAATTTTTTTGTATTTTTTATGAAGATGGGGTTTTGCCATGTTGCTCAGGCTGATCTCAAACCCCTGAGCTCAGGTGATCCACCTGCCTCGACCTCCCAAAGTTCTGGGATTACAGGCATGAGCCACCGTGCCCAGCCTGGAATTCCATAATTCTTAATATATGTTTCTCATTTATTTCTTTCATCTCTGTCAACTGCTATAACATCTATGGGAGAAAATTTTTATTTTTATTTCTTTTCTCTTTGTCTCTACCTTTTTATTTTTGTATTCCCTCATCTACCTTAATCTACTCCCTCACACTTCTACTGTTTTTTATCATCCCTGCCACTGATCAATGTCTTGATGTATTGGTCTGTCTTTACACTGCTATAAAAAATACCCAAGACTGGGTAATTTATAAAGGAAAGGGGTTTAATTGACTCACAGTTTCGCATGGCTGGGGAGGCCTCAGAAAACTTACAATTATGGAAAAAGGCAAAGAGGAATCAAGCTTAGACCTCACATGGTGGCAAGAGAGAGAAAAGTGAAAAGCAAAGAGAGAAAAGCCCCTTTGAACACTATCAGGTCTCATGAGAACTCACTCACTATCACAAGAACAGCATGAAGAAAACTGCCCCCATGATCAAGTCACCTTCCACTAGGTCTCTCCCTAGACGTGTAGGGATTATGAGAATTGCAACTCAAGATGGGACTTTGGTGTTTACACGAAACCTAACCATATCATTTCAGCCCTGGTCCCTCCTAAACCTCATGTCCTCATATTTCAAAACACGGTCGTGCCTTCCCAACAGTCCCCAAGGTTTTAATTCATTCCAGCATTAACCCAAAAGTCCAAGTCCAGAGTCTCATCTGAGTCAAGGCAAGTCCCTTCTATGTAAGAACCTATAAAATCAAAAGCAGTTTAGTTACTTCCAAGATACACAGGGGGTATAGACATTGGATAAATACTCCAATTCCAAATAGGAGAAATTGGCCAAAACAAAGGGGCTACATACCCCATGCAAGCCCAGAATCAAACAGGGCAGTCATTAAATCTTAAATCTCCAAAATGGTCTCCTTTAACTCCATGTCTCACATCTGGGTCATGCTGATGCAAGAGGTGAGCTCCTGTGGTCTTGGGCAGCTCTGGCCCTGTGACTTTGCAGGGTACAGCTCCCTTCTAGCTGCTTTCATGGACTAGTGTTGAGTGTCTGTGGCTTTTCCAGGTGCAAAGTGCCAGAGGATCTAACATTCTGGGGCATGGAGGATGGTGGCCCTTTTCTCACAGCTCCATTAGGCAGTGCCCCAGCGGGGTCTTTGTGTGAGGGATCCAACTCCACATTTTCCTTCCCCACTGCCTTCACAGAGGTTCTCCATAAGGGTTCCACCCTTGCAGCAAACTTCTGTCTAGACATTCAGGTGTTTCCATGCATCCTCTGATACCTAGGCTGAGGTTTTCAAACCTCAATTCTTGACTTCTGTATGCCTGCAGGTCCTACACCACATGGAAGTTGCCAAAGCTTGGGGCATGCACCCTCTGAAGCAACAGCCTGAGCTGTACTTTGGCCTCTTTTAGCCATGGCTGGAATGCAGTGTTAAGTCCCCAGGGTGTGCAGAGCAGCAGCAGGGACCTGGGGCAAGATCACAAAGGCACTTTTTTCCTCCTAGGCCTCCAGGCCATAAACACCTCTGACATTCCCTCGAAATGGTTTACCTACTGTCCTTGTGATTAATATTTGGCTCCTTGTCACTTATGCAAATTTCTGCAGCTGACTTGAATTTTCTCCCTAGAAAATGGGTTTTTCTTTTCTATCACATGGTCAGGCTGCAAATTTTCCAAACTTTTATGCTCTGCTTCCGTTTTAAACATAAGTTCCAATTTCAAATCATCTCTTTGTGAATGTATAAAACTGAAGACTTTCAGAATCAACATGGTCACATCTTGAATGTGTGAAATTTTCTGCTTAGAAATTGCTTCTACCAGATTTACTAAATCGTGCCTCTCAAGTTCAACGTTCCACAGATCTCTAGGGCAGGGGCAAAATACCACCAGTCTCTTTGTTAAAGCATGACAAGAGTCACCTTTATTCCAGTTCCCAACAAGTTTCTCATCTCCATCTCCAGGCTGAGACCACCTCGGCCTGGACTTCATTGCCCATATCACTATCAGCATTTTGGTCAAAGCCATTCAACAAATCTCCAGGAAGTTCCAAACTTTCCCACATCTTTCTATCTTCTTCTGAGCCCTCCAAACTGTTCTAACTTCTGCCCATTACTCAGTTCCTGTCGTTTCCACATTTTGAGCTTTACAGCAGTGCCCACTACCTTAGCATCACTAGCCCATTTTTCCTGTATTAGTCCATTTTCATATCACTATCAAAAAATACCTGAGACTGTGTAATTTATAAAGGAAAGAGGTTTAATTGACTCACATTTCTGCATGGCTAGGGAGGCCTCAGGAAACTTACAATCATGATGGAAGTCTAAGGAGAAGCAAGCGTGGACCTTCATGCATGGTGGCAGAAGAGTGAGGGGAAAGGGGAAAGAGCCCCTTATAAAACTATCAGATGTGTGAGAACACACTCACTATTACTAGAACAGTATGGGGGAAACAGCTCCCATGATCCAGTCACCTCCGACCAGGTCTCTCCCTAGACACATAGGGATTAGGAGGGTTACAATTCAAGATGAGATTTGGGTGGGGATACAAAGCCTAACCATATCATTTGGCTGATGCTGGGAATGGGAAGTATCTGCCAAATGGTTTTTCCCCCCATTGCTTCTGTTATTTCCTTTTACCACTGTGGTCTGTGTGACTTGTGCCTCCTCTCCACACTCCTCCTCTCACCCCTATTCTGCCCTACGTGCTGCCACTTCCTGTTTCTGTTATCCTTGGTGTCCATACTGGCTCCTTTTCAGCATGTGCCACTCATTCCTAAGTAAACAATAGCTGCCATCCACAAGAATGGCAAGAGGTATAATGCCCCTACTTTATAGATGCTGAAAAGCTAGAGAGTAATCGCATTACACAAACTAAACACTGAGTTTTGTTTTGTGTACATTCCACTAGGAAGTGTTCTCTAAAAAGACAAGAAAGGAGGAGGGAATAAGACTGACTCCCTGATGTGCCAAGCGATTCTAGTCAATTACATAAACGTTATTGAATGTGTTTTCCACCACAATACTATCAGACCAATATTATTACTTGTATTAAGGACTTACACAAGTAGATAACTTGTCTCAGGCTCCATAATAAGCCCACATTACAGAGATTTTACCATACAAAAGTTTAACTCTAGACTCCATGATTTTAAAGCAGCTATATTAAGGTATAATCAATGTATAAACACTTTACATATTTAATGGATACACTTTTTGAGTTTGGGAATATGCATATACTCATGAAACTATCACTATAATCAAGGAAATAATAGCCATTACTCCCAAAAGTTTCTAATGCCCCTTTGTTTTGTTTATTTTTATGGTGAGAACACTTAATATGAAATACACTCTTAACAAAATGTTTAAGGCACAATAAAATACTGTTAACTATAGGCACTGTTTGTAGAGAAGAGCTCTAGAACTTATCTTGCATATTTGAAACTTTGTACTCACTGAATAACAACTCTGCATTTTCCCTTCTCTTTAGCCCCTCTCTTTAGCCCAGCATATTATTCTATGCCTCTATGAGTTCATTTTTTTTCAATACCTCATATAAATGGGTTAATGCAGTATTTCTCCTTCTGTGATAGGCTTATTTTTATTTATTATAATTTTCTTCAGGTTCATCCATGTTATAGTTGGTAGGAATGTAAAAATGATGCAGTCATTAAGAAAAACAGAGTGGAGCTTCTTGGAAAAAAATAAAATAGAGCTACCACATGACCCAGGAATCCCACTTCTAGATCTATATCCAAAAGAATTGAAATCTATATTGCAACAGGATAGCTGCACTCTGATGTTCATTACAGCATGATTCACAATAGCCAAGATATGGAAACAACCTAAATGATCATCAGTTGATGAATGGACAAAAAATGTGAACTATACATGCAAAAAATATTATTCACAATTTTTTAAAATAGGAAATCCTGTCAATGCCCATGATAATTTGTACTGTAGCACATATTTTTGTACTGCTACTTACCTTTTTATTTAATCTGTGTGTCTCATTTCCTGAATAGGACGGAGACACAAGGTGCATTTTATTAGTGACTACAGAATTAAGAAAATAGTCTTGGATGTTGATATTACACATAAATTATTGGTTGATTGGTTGCCTAACTGGTGAAACAAGCTAGGTGCTTGCATTGCTACATTATGCCATTTAAAGTAAAAAAACAAACAAATAAAAAAATTAACATCAATATTTTTAGAATGCTGAAAAGCAATAATACCATTTTAGTCGGGATACTAGCTAGAGAGCCGTGGCATATTCAAACTGGGCATTTGGCAAGAGTTTAATTAAGGAACATCTAATAGGATTTAGAAAAGCTGGGCTGACACAAAGAAAAGATGGTGAAATTACACTTACATTAATCAGAGATCACATAAAGATTCAGGTACTGAGGACACATGGGAAAGACAAAGTGAACCTGGGTATCAGCTCTATTGTCTTAGATCCTTACCTGGTCCGGGTTGAAATACAATGTTTTTAAGTAAAGTACCGTCTCAAACAGCATGGAACATCTAAACATCTTTATTTTCTTCCCAGATAACTACATAATTCACATTACTTTTCAAGGGAGCTATGGTTCTGGACAATAAATCTGTAGATTATTGGTTTCTTCACCTAAAGTAATCCTAAATAATCATGCTTAAAGCACTCCATACCCTTAGTCTAGTTACCAGGAGGTTGATTATCATGTTTACCTGTGGAATAGATCAGGTCTTCTGCCTTTATTATTTTTCCAAGGAACATTTTTATCATGAAAGGAAAGGAAGTGGGTTAGAAGCCAGCTGCCTAATTCCTTCCTTTCCCAGAATGAGCAGACTAGCAGCACTGCCAGGCACTTACTCCCTAGGGCAACGGAGGATGAATAGTGACCTTGGAGGAGCTGTAGGCTTCAGGAAAGGGAAGCAGATCACTTTGCAGGAGGAAGCTGGGGGAGCAGCTGTGCATTATTTCTCCTACCCCCAAACCTCCAGCAAGTGCCTCCCATTGGCTCACACCAATCAAACATAAGAAGGAAAAGAGGTCTGTTGTTACAGACCACACAGACTTCAAGACACAAAACAGGGTGGAGCTGACCAACTAAGAAGTAGTCAACTCTTACTAAACTGTAGTCAACCAAAAAAAGTTAGCTTAGGACATTTTTTGGCTTTTGTCCATGAACAATTCAAAAAAGATATACTTTTCATCTTCATCTTCTATATTTTACTACTTTTCATTGTATTTCAACCCCTAGATCTTATTAATCCATCCTGTTGACACTTGAGAACTTTAATTATTAAAGAAGTAGAACAGATAGTCTCCATTTTTATAATAGCAAAACACCATTAATATGTAACGCATTTCCTATTCAGTAATCTACTGACACAATAAGCAGCATAGTTCCCTGACATACATCATTTCACCTACCACACATACCACTGATCCTACATTTCAATGCCTTACAATCAATTAACAAGTATTTATTCAATAAGTATTATATATCCAAGTCTATTCTAGGTGAAATGGGCATATAGATGGGAGGGATAACTCCCATTTTCAGAATTTTCAAATGTATTAGTTCATTTTTGCACTGCTGTAAAGAACTTCCCTGAGACTGTATAATTTATAAAGGAAAGAGGTTTAATTGCTTCACAGTTCTGTGTGGCTGGGGAAGCCTCAGGAAACTTACAATTATGGTGAAAGGGGAAGCAGGCACCTTCTTCACAAGGCAGCAATAGAGAAAGAGGGAGCATGTGAAGGAGGAACTGTCAAACACTTATAAAGCTATCAGATCTCCTTAGAATTCATTCAGTATCACTAGAACAGCATGGGGAAAACCACTCCCATGATCCAATCATCTCATGCCAGGTTCCTGCGTGGACACATGGGGACTATGAGGATTATAATTTGAGATGACATTTGGATAGGAACACTGAGCCAAACCATATCAATCTCCAGATATATTTATTAAAATAGTTCAATGTAGTTCTATTCAGTAAATGATAAGTTCTACTATAAAAGATATTTAAACATTTTAAATAAATGTATTGCAAATAACTTGCCCTGTTCTTAAAACTGTGTTCACTGGCAGCTAGCCATGATGTTCAAATTGTATGAATTTTCATTAGAAACACAGGATGTATTTTTATTCTTCTTTCTCAAACTTAGATGCTGTTTCTGGTACAAGTGTTTTTTTCCCTACTCTTCTTTTTCCTTTTGCAAACTTAATGAGATAATTATGAGTCATAAAAGAGATTGGAGATGATTCTTCAGACAATTCTTAGTTGTTGAAAATATATAAAATAAAGCCCCTTTTTAGGTAGGATGTGACAAATAAAATTGATTTCTAAAGTCAGATAACATGAGTTCAGATCTTAGCTTTCCTCTTATTATTGCTGAAATTTTACTCTTGCTATTTAAATTTTAAGCTCCCATGTCTTCACTGCTAAAGAGAAATAATTTTTGTTTCTACTCTATATGAATAGGAAAGTGTACCACAAATTAAGGTGTTATACAAAGTTAGTGTTTGGCATTAAAAACATGGAAAACTATGGTCTCTCCATCTCATGGAAATTCAAATGTTGCACAACCACTCCACTTGGAGCTGGCTTGCTTTTGTTCTGACTCTGATGGTCCTGGCAGTGTGGATGGTAGAAGTCAGTGAGCCCTGGGTGAGGTCATCATACTTTTAAAACAGGCTTGTGTGAAAAGTCCCTTGAATCAAGATACACCACCGCCTATGCATCCCTGAAGACCTGCTGGCATAATAATGAGGGAACCTGGCTGCCCTCAAAGTTCAATCAAAACCCTTTACACTTCCTCCATAAAAGATTGGGGTGTGAATGCCTGAACTAAACTTTTCCTTGGGGAGTGAGCTCTGCATAGATCAGAAAAAAAAAAAAAAACCTAGAAAAAAAACATAAAGTAAAAGTTAAAAAGCGATTTTACCAGAAATAAATGAGTTTTTGCACTTTCCTGGGTGGACAGATCATCAGAAAGGATTGTTCGTCTACAATTGTATCTCCCAGGTGTCCATCCTTTCATCTCCTCAAAGTCTAAATCCCTTTTTCATGTTCAACTATCATTAACCCAACAAAGTCACAGCTGCCACCCCAAGACCTTTGCTTAATGAGAAAATAAACTGAAGGCATTTGGGGAAAGAATTTTAAATGGAATCTCATTAATTTGTTGTTTCAGAAAGCAGTCACCATTAGCAATCATTTCATTGCTTCAAACAGAGAAGATGTTTTATGCAATCCAGTATATTATGTCCCCTCTCTGCGGGAAGGGGCCAGAGCTAATGTCAGAGCTTGCCTTGTCATTCTGACTATGCTATAGCATTTCCTGGAAAACTGGAGGCATTTATATTCTTTCATTTTCTAATCTATTTAGAGGTTACTTCATGTTTTATTTAAGCTGGAAAGTCATCTATAATCTAACACAAGAGGAATAGCTGCCTCACTGGATTCTTCCAGTAACTTGATCCTTCCTCATGATATTCATGTCACTTAAGACCTGTAGATAAGTCCAGTCATTAAGTCCTAATATTATATTCCTGGTTGTGACTCTCTGCTCCCAGGACCACCTAACTTATAGATCCTGAAAGTGTATATTTTAATTTCAGTTCCCCTGAAGAAAGAATTTTCCTGTTGGTAGCTTATTTGGAGGTGATTTTAGGATGCATAAGTGAGGGATGGGAGACAGAAAGAAAAAGGAGAAAAATCCGATAATATCTTGCTATTTAGTTTTCCTTGTGGGCTATTGGAATTCAAGAGCAAAGGAGATGCTGAGAATCTTACCTCTGAAATAAGGAAGGCTGAGTTCACATTTGGTAAAGGGACATCCTTCATCATGCTGACTCCCCAATCCTCCTGGGCTGTGACAGAACAGGAGCACCATCATCTCGGACAAACACCACCACTTTAAGTTCCAGCTCCCTTTCTAGCCTCATGCATTTCAAGGAAATCACTTCTCTTCTAACTACAAGCAGCCAGAAAGAGCAGACAGATAAGACATGTTGGGCACAGAGAGAAGTAGGGGAAAAATCTCTTGGGTAACTGCCAGACTTCACCTCATACAATGGGCCCCAGTGAAACAGTGGGCCTTAATAAGCACATTCCTTTCCCTTCAGGTGCACCAAGACAGGCATGCTAAAAGCAGACTCGGGGGATATTCCATGCAGCTACAGGAAGATGTATGGGAACAATACATCTCCCAGACAAGCACAACAAAGAGACACAGAAGCAGTCCAGCCTCTAATAAACTCTCCCACCTAAATCCTTAAGAACTCTTAGTCCGTAACAGAGTGTGGCTCTGACCTAACTCAGCCAGCCACTCCTCTCAGGTTTATTTAAAATAAACCTGTCCCTGTTGACTGAAAAGCTACTCTTCGTGTTTCTTGCCTCTTTCTTTAATTCTTACAGTCTGTACCTGCATTCAGGCTAATGTGCTGCCTGTGACTTCTGAGAAAGCAGAGAGAACACAGCAGTGTGAAGGGAATTGCCCATTCCAGCTATGTTGAAATCAGAGACAAGAGACTTCTTCTCCAGGATAGGACATAAGTTCTAAGAGAGTTGGATGGCTACTTATGCAGTAGAAAGCTGCATTTTATTTCTCTTATGTTTCTTTTTGCTTCTTTTCAGCCAATGGAGTTGCACGTTACGATACTCAAAGCCATAGGCTTAGCAACATTGCACTGTGCAATAGACAAAGCAATGCTGAGTTTCAGTTCCAGTTGTAAGCCCACCTAGTTAGGTAGCATCATTCATAGGAGGGCCTCAGATTCTTTTCAAGAGTACTGTGAAGATTATGGCTTTACAAGACATAAATATAAAAGGGAAAAATTTGCCTTGATACCACTGGCCTCTTTCTTTAATGTCATTGCTATTTCTCCCTCTAGGTTTATTTTAGTTACATGATTATTGTTTTAGAGAAAGGATCTCATTTTGTTGCCCAATCTGGAGTGCAGTGGCAACATCATGGCTCACTGCAGTCTCGAGCTCCTGAGCTCAAGAGATTCTCCCACCTCGGCCTCCTGAATAGCTGGGACTAAAGGCATGTGCCACCATGCCTGGCTAATTTTTTTAGAGACATAGTCTTGCTATGTTGCACAGGATGATCTTGAACCCTGACCTCAAGTGATCCTCCATCCTTAGCCCCTGGAGTCATTGGAATTACATATGTGAGTCACTATGCCCAGCTGTTCCCTTTCATTTTAGAAGTTCCGTTGTCTCAGGTTATTCTTCCTCCTTCTCCTCTTGACATTTTTCATTAGTAATAGATTTCTTAGACTCATTTTACTGAGGTTTAGGAGTTGTTTGGGAAATATTTGCATTTAGTTGGGAGGTAAGAATCTTCAATATAAATAGGTATTAATCGACTTACTTATCTGAAGAAAGTATTGTAAAAAATGGATGTCTAAAATATATTCTGGTGGAAAAACAACATTTGCAATTAATACACAATAGTATAGTCAGTATACAGATTGGTGCTTCTTGAGCAGATGCTTCTGTTATATCAAGACAGTGAAAATGTAAATCTTTCTTTTAAACATTTGTGAAAAATTGAACTAGTGACAGCGAGAAAAGATCATTACTTTAATGACTATCAGCAATAGAAACTGATAGAAGTGTTTACAGTTAAAATACTTATCAAATAATCAAATCTCTGAAGGATTAAAATTAAAAACAAAAGCCACCATGATCATCAAAATAATAGTTAACATTTTGAGCTCTTTCTCCATGACAAAGAAACAAGGACTTCATATAAATTATCTGTTCTACTTGTGGCCACAACTCAATGAAATCCATATTACGATATTATTGCTACTCCATTTTATAGACAGAGACACTTTTTGCAATCCTAGAGAGTTTGGCTAAGGTCAAACAATTAATAAACAAAAGAGGCAAGATTTTACTATTTCAGCTGAATCACAGGTTCATGATCTGAATATTGTATTATCTATGTTGTTCATACTCTGAAATAATGATACCTCTAGTTGATCTCAAGGTGATCATAAAGTGAAATAGAAGGTTGACATTTCCCATAAAATTACGGAAATGGGAACACGTTTTTCGATACTTGGTTGCTTAAACTACTCATGAGTCAAAGACAACTGCAATAGAGGAACGGATTTAGGTACCATGAGAATATAAAAGAAAACATATTCCAGGGTTTGCCAGATGAATGACTATCTTCATAAGAAATACATAAATAAATAAAAACCCTAGTTGGAATCACTTGAAACCAAGGCCAGAGTTCTTTAACACCAGAAATATTTATCAAGGTCTTGAATGTAGAATCTACGTGGCTATATTTACGCTATACTACAGCCATGTAATAGAAATCTGACTTTGCTATGTAACGAATCTATGTGCTTGGCAAACCAGAAACAGAAGTGTGGCTTTGTAGTGGAAATGAGAAGACAGCAAAGAGTGGGAGACATGAACACCTGAAGCAAGACAAATGAAGCTCTCTGTCTGCGGGTTCTGAGTGCTTGTTTAATGTCTCCTGGCACATGCAATTGGGCTGGGAATGGGAAATTAAATGAGACAAATGACCTCAAGCATTTCTAGCTTTCAGAAATCATCAGGAAGTGAAGACAAATATGAGCCAATTGATAACTCTCTGAGGCACACACACATGGCTACAAGGTTTGTGGGGCTTCAGCCTCCCATAGCATCCACTCCATTTGCCTGAATGAGAATAGAAACACAGGATCTACAGACTATAGATCTAAAATCTGCCTAGTTTCTGATCTCCAAAAAGCCCATTATTAGCTTTCATTATTCCCTTAACGGCACATAAGCCAGTGTTTTAATTAAGCACATAGATTTGTTACATAACAAAGTCAGATTTCTGTAGTGTAGTGTAAAAGTAGCCACATGGATTCCACGTGCAAACACATACGATGCCATTTAAAGGTCGTGGGAATAATACCCTGTAGTTACTCAGTTTTGTAACTGTTGTTATATTAATATATTTCAGAGCTATCCAGCCCAATGTGGGTGACCTCAGAGGGGAAAAAAAGTCTCACCGAAAGTGTGCTCAGACAATAATTTATGTTTTCTTTCTCTGGAATGTTTTTTAGCTCTGCACATATATTGCCCTAAGAAAAAGCTCTTTTTGGGGGTCAGTAAAGAAAAAAAAATAATTTTAACTTCCAAAATTAAATCATGGGATCAAAATATCAAAATGAAATCATACTTTCATGGTGTTCATGTCAAATATTCTGTTGTTTTTTTTTTTCAAGACTAGAGATCATTTGTGGCAAAACTACTTGATTTTTTTTTTTTTTCAAGACTAGAGATCATTTGTGGCAAAACTACTTGAATGGCATATGTGGAGTCCCGTCCATTCATTGTCTATAAATCTGTTCATGCACTGCCACCGCACTGAGTTTTAGGATACCATAGAAAGAATGTATCCTTTTTTTTCTATGATTTGTCTTTACTGCAAAATTATAGTGCTAATGATTAATGGTATTGTAACTAATATTTATTGAGTGTGTATTCTATGGACTGGATCCTTAACACATACTACTTTTTTACTCTTCATCTGAATCCAGTGCACGTGATTAGGGCCATTATCTTCATTTTACAAACAAAAAAAGAGATACAGCCGCTAAAATTTCACAAGCTGAGAAACGGCAGGGCAAGGCAAAGATTCAAATGCAGACAAGACAAATTCCACACTCCTGCCTTTTGTATGATTTTATGCAGTGTAATGCAGCTGTGGAATTTCAGAACTTCGGGCGTAACAGATCTCTGAATGTGATGCTTCGCATGATGCAGGAGAAATAACAAGTACAATAACTTTATAAATGTAACATAATAGAATCTCATCTCATAGCAACCTTCAAACACTACTACTTGCTAGGATCAGCAACTTTAAAAAATTATTTAAGAAGAACTGGGATAATTGTCTACAGGAAAAGAATGAAATTATCTATCTGCCTGCTTAGCCAAATAGCAGATGTATTACTATTTCTTTGGTATCATTTGTATTATTTGAGTTTATTTTGTTTGTCACATATGTTCTCAGAGTGCAATATCATTCAAGGGCAAAATAAAGACAGACTGGCATAGCTCGTTCATTAATTTTCTCAGCAGTTGGTTCTCTGCTGGTTTTTAAAATTAACATAAGAAAAAGTTTAAAAAATTAGCTTTTTTTTTCCAAATCACATGTAGCACTATGATTTTCAAAAAATCCTGCAAACTGATTCAATTGCATTAGTGCAAGATAATCACCCAGCAAAAGAGAGAAATATGAAACACTATATATCCCAGCTGATTTCAAAGGCCTTGCCTTTTAGTATTTAAATATTACGTGGTAACAAAGATAACATTCCAGTTAATGCCACATGATACCAAAAAATCAGAACAGCGATGATAAATAAATGATGTCTCATAGTGTGGAATAATTCCTTGAAATAGTTTTGCTAATAAAATATAAGTTACAAGTGTATTTTAAAAGGACTCTTGGAAAGTTTATAAGCTGTATTGAAATTACTATCTTTAAAAGAATAAGTAATGGAAAGTGAGAATATTTTTGCTCTACGATCAGGCTAGAAGGCATAGTGGGTGAAGGCATTACTATGAAAGTATACTTGTAGAAAAAATATTTTATTTGTGAACAAACTTACAGAAGCTCTTTAATTTCATTTAGGTTATTCTATTAATCAGAATTACTGAGAGCCCTTTCACCTTGCAGGATAAATGAAAATCAATAGATCTTTTTTCTTCTGACTAATTCAGAACCATAGACAACACAGACTTGATTTATTTAAGAGAATATTTGGACATCAAAAGAACCTTGAACTTAATCATTGCCCCAAAGGCTATAAAATATTTTAATATTGTTATTTCACTGATACATTCTATCTGAACCACCTAATTAAAATGCTTCCAATTTTCACACTCGTGACAAACTTTTGATAGTTTCCCACAAAATATTTATGCCACCTTCATCCCATTTACGACTTTTTTATCCAATGCCTACTTTGAACTTTATATTCTATCTTTTAAATGTGTGGCTCCAATTTTCTTCTTATCTTTGATTTTCAATTAAGTGTCTCTAGCTATGATGGTGTTACAGAGAGTGAAGACTGCAAACAAAATTTAGTATAATTCTGCATAAACACTGAATATTAATAAACGTTTATATTAAGAACCATAGAGCATTTTTCAATAGTTCTAATATTCAGGTGCTCACAGTTAAACAAAGTATTAATGATTTTAAAATACAACCACAGGTTGCATATTCAAATTCTATTTACAAAGGCCCAAGGAAGTGAAGAGTGGAGACAGTTACCCGGATAACTCACAGCCAAATTTTTGCTAGAATGTAAAATTTTCTAAGGGCTTCCAAATAAGTTAAATACATTTATTATGCTACTAGGGTCTGAAATTTAATTACCTATTTATCGGCTAAAGTTGATTCTTTAAAATCTTCATTTAAGTTTCAGGATTAATTGCTGAGCTCTAACATGGAGGGAAACTGAGGATTTGGAATGGAGTGAAAAATTGCACCATTGTTTGTAACTCTATGCCCCAAAGAAGGCCAGCATGGGAATTTCATCATTGGATTATGTGGTGTGTCAAGGCCTGTGGCATCCATGGCTCCAGATACTCTTTGAGCCTGCCTGAAAGATGACCTTGCCATCCTTTTCTCTGAGTATATTTGGTTAGTCGAGCTGTGATGAGTAATTTTTTGTGTGCCATCTTGGCTAGGTTTTGGTGCCTAGCTGTTTGGTCAAACAGCAGTCTATGTGTTGCAGTGAAGGTGGTTTTTAGATGTGAGTAGCATTTAAATCAGCAGACTGAGTTAAAACAGAATTCCTTTTATAATGTGCTTGGGCCTCATTCGATCAGTTGTAGACCATAAGAGAATAAAAATACTGAGGTCCCCCAAGAAAGAAGATATTCTTCCTTGGGATAGCATTGCAGATTTTAGACTTTGCAGCCACCACAATCATGTGAGCCAATTGCTTAAAAACTTCTCTCTCCCTCTTTCTCTCTCTCTAAATTATATTTTTATATTACATATACAATATATGTAACATATTTAATATATAGTAATATATAATATATGTATAAATATATTTATTTTATATATACATATATACTTATATAATATAATCTTTATATATATCATGTATTTATATATTATATATAAGTATATATAAATTTAATATATAACATTTATATATAGTTATATATAAATGTAGATAGATATAGATTAGATATGAAAATAGATACACAGAGGTATGTAGATTTTTTTCTTTTCTATAAAGAACACCAACAAATACACCGATAGTCCACCTTTACACTGGTCCAGTTTACATGCTTCACACTCTTATTAGGCATCCCTTGAGCATTTAGTTATCCCTATGGCACTTCTGAGTCCTGATTCCATATAGCTATCAGGTTCTCTAAACTTTCCATTTATTCTACCATCTTCCAACAGCCCAATATCCAGAAGATCATCTGACCCTAAAGGCTGAATATACCTTATCTGAAAAGAATGGGAGCAGAAGTGTTTCAGATTTCAGTTATTTTTGGATTTTAGAATATTTGCATTTACATAATAAGATATATTGGGGATTGGACCCAAGTTACACTTACACATGAAATTTATATATGTTGCATATAAATCTTGTACACATATCCTGAAAATAATTTTATGCAATATTCTTAATAATTTGGGCATGAAACACAGTGTGACTATGTTTTGACCATGACCTGTCATCTGAGGTCAGATACGGATTTTTCCACTTGTGGAGTCACGTCAATGTTCAAAAATTTTTGAATTTTGGAGCACTTTGGATTTCAAAATTCTAAATTAGGGAAACTAATCACCCATACCATGTCCTCACTTTCCTGGTCAATCTGCATGTTTTACCCTCGGTGATCAAAAAGTAGTTCTTATCCCACATCTCAGCCCTCTGGCCAAGAGAAGATTTGCTGCCCTTCTGAACATTACCTCCTTCCAGCCCAAATCCCTCCACAATGATCATCCCAATGTCACTTTGAAGATTGTAGCCAAGGACTCCTGCATACCTAGGATAATACTGGAACTCCCAAACAAGTGTATATATTAAAACAAAATGAGAGTTGCCTTGTAATTTTATCATAATCAACATTGCTTTGGAACAGAGGTCCTGGGTAATTAGATAGATTAATGTAGACATAGTAGTGTACAAGTTATATTTTTTTTAAAGTGGGCTATTAACCATTAAATTAGAAAGTGCTATGGAGGTTAGCTTTATAAATGCTACAGACAAAAACTTTTTCATCTTTGCTTTATAATCTGTTTAAAAGTCAAAAACTTCACAGCAATAATCTGTAACATAAATATCTAGGTATAATTTACTTAAAATTCAATCCATATAAAATAATTTAATTTTAGTATTTCTTTCAAGCAAATATGTTCATATTTGAAGATACTGTAGTGTAAAAGGCACTTTGATAACTTGAGTCTAGTTTGTTTTCTATTGATACTAACTGAAAACTAACATTAATGATAAATGCTATTTAAGCTTATTTTTATTTGTTTTTTAAGTTTTGAGGGATGTGGAAGGTAGGAAAAATTGGCAAATAGACCAAAAGCTGACAAAACAACAGAAATAGATAACAACAACAGCATGGACATGTCATAGACCAGGCTTTTAAAAACTTCTAATCACCAGATCTCACCCCAAAATTGTTCATGTATTCACAATAATCTCGACTGGGAAGGGTTAGGCAATGACTTAGAGTTTTTTAAAGCTCTTTGAGTAATTTCAGTGTACAGATTTCACACTGTTAGCCCTATGGCATTTCTCCCCTGAGGACGGGAGGAAGAAAGGTCATGACCAGGCACCAGGTGAAGGGTGGAATCCGAGCATCACAGAGCTGTGTGGATAAAGAAGTCTGCTCAGTGAGGGACTTTAAAGGACACTGAAGATGTATTTAAATAAGGAATGTTCTGTAGAAATAAAGCATCACAGCCCAGAGCAGGCACATACAGACAGACAGCTTCTTCAAAAACCCCCTAAGGGGGAAGTGAAAGTTGTGGTATTAGGACCACTTGGCTAAGGCGGGCAACGTGGGTTCTGGAGAGCCCTGGAGAGAAGTGGATCCCTCCGTTAGTGCTGATATTTCAGACCCATTAGCCTGCCTGGGATGAAGCCCCATTGTTATCAAGGCGGAGAATAAATTCAGAACATTCACAGCTGTCTGCCAGCTTCTGAGGTGGAAGCAAAGATACTGAATCTAGGAGGTCTTATCACGACATGTTGGCATACGCTCCCCAAGTGGTTTTTTTCAAAATATGCAGCTCACATGTTGAAGTAATGTTTAAGATGCAAATGTGATATTACCAAAGTTTGAAGAAAAAGTTTAATCTATTCAACACACGATGGAAACATCAGTAATTAAACTTTGATATATGCAAGAAAAGAAACAAAAAGATTGTGTGTTTTTAATATATTAGCTTTCCCACCCACCAGTGGAGAGGGCTGCCAACCTCTACCCCAACTAAGCTCACTTTCCAACCTTTCTGGCTTGATGTTAGAGTAGGCGTCTTCTTCTGGAGATACTCTATTGGATGGTAAAATTAGAAGTTCTCAGGATCTCTGGCATGGCACAGATTTGAGAGCATAAAGCCTTCAACTGTCAGAATGAAGCCCTCCAAAGCAAGTATGTGGGTGCTAGCAATGATGGCCAGTCTGTGAAACTCCAAGTGAGAGATGCCAAACAAAGGCTGATTCCAAGGTGATAGCCACTCCTGTGACAGCATTCTGTCCCTGCCTCAGTGAGGAGCAGCCATACATCATCCAAAACACTCCAGGCTACCTCTCAGGAAAGTGATAGCAGTCACAAAATTCTGCATGAGATGCATACAAATGGGAAAAGCTGTGCCCCAATTATAGGGCATTCAGGAAGAGAGTGTGATCATGAATTACAAAAGAATCATTTCTAAAAAAAAGTCAAAAACATTAACTACATCTTGATGGTATCTATTATAGAGAAAAAGAGAATAGAAGGTTTTTAAAATCATTTCTTCCCTTTCTTTGCTATTGCTGTTTTGCCCTTTTATGGACTGATACTAGGAATAAAATTAATTTATATTTATAGATGCTACAGACATCAATTAAAGGTCACTGCTCTTGAGTGAAATTTGTCAGTGAATAAGTATTATCGCAGAATAAATGTTTATATCTCTTAAAAGTAATTATATTATAATTCCAAGAGAACAATTGTAGTAAGTTAGCACCCATCTATTTTACTTCAAAAAATTTAACTGGCTTGGATATAAACTTCAAAATTCATAAAAGATTATCATCATAAAAAAAGAGCATATGGATATCCAAAGACTGATATCAATGCCCACAAATAACATCCAAATAGTCTGATTCTATGAAATTTGCAAACAAATACGTACATACATTTAAATCCATTTTGTATAATATTCAATTTAGCAGCACATGTATTGACTCATTTTAATATTTTCAAATTTTAATTAATTGGGATTAGTTTTTCGAGTCAAGTTTTAATGCAAAATAATTTTGTGTAATTACATTATTTGTCAACATCTAATATTGAAGTAATGTTGACACTAGCTTTTGCAGAATGTAAATATGAAAGAGAAAAAGTTCCAGTCTACAGGGAACTTATAATCTAATTTGGGAATATATGAATTACAGATTAGAGATACAAGCTCCAAATTACAAAAGAAAGCATTAAGAAAAGATCAGAAACATGCCAAAAAACCAGTCTTAATAGTGAGAGGCAAATTTCTGAGCTACCATAAAGCAAAAAAATAAAAAATAAAAAAATTATGATGAAAAGCATTTATCAGCATTAATTTATAAAGTGAAAATATATAACGGAGGAGAAATAAACATTAATGAGGAAAGGGAAATTGGACTTTATTGATTAATAAACTAACGAAATAGGTAACTAACCATGAGTATATATGTTTGGAATCAAGAACCTATATAGAGTTTGAATCAGTAGTCATCAATAACATATACTTACTTAATACAATGAAAGGGGCATTCTAACTAATAAAAGATTTGGGCTGATAAAAATGTGCTATTTATACCTTACATGATCAACAACTTTCAAGGAATCGTAACCACAAATAATATTTAACAAAAAAGTATCTGAGCATATTTTATAATCTTAGAATCAACTCAGTTCCTTAAAGTCATTGTTACGAACACCAGTGGTGTTAATCTTTCTCAGTGCTTTCATATGAACACAGTATTTGACTGCCGTATACATTGGTGAAGATGTGGGTTAGAAAAGTAATCAGGAATGATGAATAACAGATAATTTTGTGTGGTACTATTACATATTTTTCCCCTCTTACGATTTTATTTTCTGAGTTGGAAAGTATTTTAACTTTTATTTTAGGTTTGGGGGTATATGCGCAGGTTTGTTATACAGGGAAGCTCATGTCATGGGAGTTTGTTGTACAGACTATTTTGTCACCAAGGTATTAAGCCTAGTACTGCCCAATAGTTATTTTTTCTGTGCACTTCCTTCCTACAACCTTCAAGAAGGCCTCGGTGTCTGTTGTTACTTTCTTGGTGTTCATGAGTACTCATCTGTTAGCTCCCACTTATAAGAGAACATGCAGTATTTGGTTTTCTGTTCCTGTGTTAGTTTGCTAAAGGTAATGGCCTCCAGATTTATTTATGTTCCCACAAAAGACATAATCTCATTCTTTTTTTATGGCCACACAGTATTCTATGGTATCTATATACCACTTTTTCTTTATCCAATCTGTCACTTTATCCAATCTGGCATTTAGGTTGATTCTGTCATTGCTATTTTGAATAGTGCTGCAGTGAACATTCCTGTGCATGTGTGTCTATGGAAAAGCTACTTACTATCCTCAGTAATGGGAATGCTGGGTCAAATGGTAGTTCTGTTTTTAGTGCTTTAGAGAGAAGGCATACTGCTTTCCACAAAGGCTGAATTAATTTACACTTCCAAAACAGTGTATATGTGTTCCCTTTTCACCACAACCTCATCACCGTTTGTTATTTTTTTACTTTTTAAAAATAGCCATTCTGACAGATGTGAGATGGTATCTCATTATGGTTCTGATTTGCATTTCTCTAATGATCAGTGATATTAACGTTTATAAAATATGCTTATTGGCCACATGTATTTTTTGAAAAGTATCTGTTCATGTTCTGTTTTGAGACAGAGTCTTTCTCTGTCACCCAAGCTGGAGTGCAGAGGTGCGATCTCATCTCACTGCAACCTCCCAGGCTTAAGTGATCCTCCCACCTCAGCCTCCTGAGTATAGCCAGGACTACAGGTGTGCACCGCCACACCAGGTAATTTTTTGTATTTTTGATAGAGATGAGGTTTTACCACATTGTCGAGGCTGGTCTTGATCTGAGCTCAAGCAATCTGCCTGCCTCAGCCTCCCAAAATGTATTGTATTCTTGATTTGCTCTTGGCTTTTCTATTGTTGGTGTATAGGAATGTTAGTGATTTTTGCACATTGATTATGTATTTTGAGACTTTGCTGAAGTTCTTTATGAGCTGAAAGAACTTTTGTGCTGAGACTATGGGGCTTTCTAGATGTAACATCATCTGATCTGCAAATAGGGATCGTCTGACTTTTTCTATTTGGACACCCTTTATTACTTTCTCTTGCCCAGTTACCCTGGCCAGGATTTCCAATTCTATGTTGAATAGAAGTGGTGAGAGAGGGCATCCTTATTTTGTGCTGGCTTTCAAGGGGAATGCTTTCAGCTTTTGCCTATTCAGTGTGGTATTGGTTGTGGGTTTGTCATAGATGCCTTGTATTATTTTGACGTACATTTCTTCAATACTTAGTTTATTGAGAATTTTTAACATAAAGGGATGTGAAATATTTTCAAAAGCCTTTTCTGTATTTATTGAGATAATTATGTGATTTTTTTCTTTAGCTCTGTTTATGTAGTGAATCACACTTAATAATTTGAGTATGTTGAACCAACCTTGCATGCCATGGATAAGGCCTACTTGATCATGATTGGTAAGCCTTTTGAGGTGCTTAGTCTGCCAGCATTTTGTTGAGGATTTTTGCATCAGTGTTCATCAAGGATATTGACCTGAAGTTTTCCTTTTTTATTGCATCTCTACCAGGTTTGGTATCAGGATGATGCTGGCCTCATGGAATGATTTGAGGAGTCCTTCTTTTTCATGTTTTTGGCATGGTTTCAGCAGAAATACTGCCAGCTCTTCTTTGGATATCTGATAGAATTCAGCTATTAATCTGTCTGGTCCTGGGTTGTGTTTTGTTATACTTGTTGTTGTTGTTAGGCTATTTATTACTGTCTCAATTTCAGAGTTCATTATTGGTCTGTTCAGGGATTTGATTTCTTTCTGGCTTAGTATCTGGAGAATGGATGTGTACAGGAATGTGTTGATTTACTTAAGATTTTCTAGTTTATGTGCATAGAGGTGTTAGTAATATCTCCTAATTATTGTTTGCATTTCTGTGGGGTCAGTGGTACTATCCTCCCTTGTCATCGATTATGTTTATTTGAATTTTCTCTTTTTTATTCTTTATTAGTCTAGCTGGAGGTCTATCTATTTGATTAGTTTTTTTCAAAAACCAGCTACTGGATTTGTTGATGTTTTGAATTTTTTTTGTGTCTCTATCGCCTTCAGTTCAGCTCTAATTTTGATTATTTCTTGTCATCTCCTAATTTTGGAATTGGTTTGCTCTTGGTTCTCAGGTTCTTCTACTTGTGATGTTAGGTTGTTAACTTGAGATCTTTCTAACTTTTTATGTGGGCATTTAGCTCTATGCATTTCCTTCTTAACACTGCCTTAGCTATGTCCTAGAGATTCTGGTATGTTGTATCTTTGTCCTCATTAGTTTCAAAGAACTTCTTGATTTCTGTCTCAATTTTATTATTTACCCAACAGTCATTCAGGAACAGGGTTATTCAATGTCAATGTAACTGTATGGTTTTGAGTACATTTCTTGTCTTGATTTCTAATTTGACTGTGTTGTGTTTTGAGAGATGATTTGTTAGGATTTCAGAGTATGTGCCATGTAACAATGAAAAGAGTGTATATTCTGTTGGTTTGCGGTGAAGAGTTCTGTCATGGGCACCTGGCCTGAATGCTGTCATGTGGCCTACACAGAGTTTGCTTCTGCAGGTGCCCAAAAGCACTCACTCAGGCTCCTGCACTCACTCAGCTGTGAAGGGTGAAACATAACAGGTCCAGTGAGCAGAGTTTGATCCTGCTGGCACCATAAGGGTTCCAGCGCTCATGCACTCCAGATCCTGCCATGTTTGCTCATGCTCCCTCCTGCAAGTTGAGAGTAATGGGCTAAGTAAACAAGCCACCACTGTCATGAGTACCACAAAGGGGTCAGGAAAATATCCTGCTTCAATATCCTCAAATAGTTTCGCAAATTGGTTGCATTCTCCCCATCTCTTTCAGGGTCACTAATGAGTCTCTTTATATAATCTCATATTTCTCAGAGGTTTTGTTCATTCTTTTTCATTCTCTTCTCCATATTCTTGTGTTACTGTCTTATTTCAGAAAGCCAGTCTTCAAGCTCCGAGATTCTTTTCTCCACTTGGTCTATTCTGCTATTAATACTTGGGATTGCATTATGAAATTCTTGTAGTGTGTTTTTTAGCTCTATCAGGTTGGTTTGGTTAAGTTCTTTTCTATAATGAGCATTTTGTCTGTCAGCTCCTGAATTGTTTTATCATGATTTTTAGCTTCCTTGGATTGCGTTTCAATGTACTCTTATAGTGAAAAGATCTTTGTTTCAATCCATATTCTGAATTCTATTGCTCAGCCACCTCAGCCAGGTTCAGAACCCTTGCTGGAGAGGTGATGCCGTCATTTGGAAGAAGCAAGTCACTCTGGCTTTTTGAGTTTTCAGAGTTCTTGCTCTGACTCTTTTCATCTTTGTGGGCTTATCTAACTTCAATCTCTGAGATTGCTAACCTTTGGATGGATTTTTTTCTTTTATCCTATTTGATGAGCTTGAGCGTTTGATTATAGCATAAGGTGGATTCAGTCGACTGGTTTCATTTCTGTAAGATTTTAGGGGGCCGGTGCTCAGTTTTCATCTCCTGTATTGTGTGCTCTAACTCTGATGGGACTTGTATTGGGCTCTGACTTTGTTCTCTAGCTCCTCAAAGTTAAGAATCTACTGCATTGTGGGGATCAAGGGGCTACTGGATCAATGGTCACTAAACTCTGATGGGTGATGTCAGCTAAAGCATTTCAGAGTGTGCCAACAGCAGTGGTAGTGGTAGCTGTGGTAGAGTGCCAGTGGCTGTGGAGGGAGGCTACCTCCAGGTAGGAGTTCACCACATTGATGGAGACAATGTAGCTGGGGGCAGGTTGGGGCCCTGCTGGTGACTGTGTGCACAACACTTTAGGTAGTGTTGGCTCAGAGGCAGGATACTGGCAGGCACAAGTCCGGGTGCCTTCTCTGTGCCACACATGCAGGAGTGATCACTCAGAGCAAGGAAGGATCCACTATTCTCTGTGCAGTGTTAGCACAAAGGTGGGATTCTGATGGGAGTGGAGCGAGATGGTCCTGTGCTTGCTAAGGCTATGTCTGCAATGGTGGTCAGCAAAGGCAGGGGGTTGGATTACACTCCTGTGTGCTGGCAGGGCAAGAAAAGCAAAACCTGCCCATGTAGGCACACACCAGTAAAGTGATATTGGGAGTTATTGTGGGTCCAGGGGAAGCTGCAGTATGTGGAGTGAGTGTGCAGGCTGGGGCTCGGCCATAAGGGTCAAGCTGAAGCTTTCTTCCATTCAAGAATGGTCTACCAGCACAGAAGCTATGGTGTGGGTCCCCAGGGAACCAGAGACTTCCCTGCAAGCAGGTGTAGCCAGGCTGGGTCCCCAGGAGAGGCCACCAGACCAAGGGGTGTTCAGGTTGGACTGGCCCCATCTGATGGGTAAGACCTCTCTGCAGAGATCTGGTCCAACAGTTTCCCTAGGGCTAAAATTTTTTATGAGAGCAATTTGAGCCTGGGGGAGGGCTGTTTCTAACTGTGTTCCACTACAGAGGCTCCTGCACCAAACTCTCTGGGCTCCACATCAACTGGCTTGCTGTCTCCCCCACGTCTCTAAGCCACTCTCTCTGCCAACTTGAATGTCCCTGTGGTGGTCAAGGGGTCTTCTCATGCAAATGTGCCTGAGTCCAGTGGCAAGAGCAAGTTGCTCCTTGCCAGTTCAACTCACAAGTTCCCCTGGAGCCATCCTGAGTTAGGAATGAGTCTCGGTGTGTGGCAGCCCTGTGCAGGGTTCCCAGCTTTCTCCCCCTTCAGCCCAGTTTCGGTCTTCCCTCAGTCCATGCTTAGTGTCTTCCCTCTGAAGATCTGTTAGGAGCTCACCAGTCATCTTGGTCCCTCAGTAGGAGCTGTTACAACCTGGCTGTACCTAATAGGCTGTCTTGCCCTCCCCTATGTTATATCTTTGTATTCTGTCTAACTGAAACAAAAGTAATAGCTTCTAAAAAGTTATATAATTACATGAAATTTTTGTGATTAAGGTAGTTCAAGTTTTTCAAATCAAATATATTTTTAGAGTAGTTTTATGGAAAAATTGTAAACAAAATACAGACAGTTATCATATATCCCATACCCAGTTTCTCCTATCATTCATATCTTTCATTAGTACAGTACATTTCTTACAATTAGTGAATCATACTGACACACTGTTATTAACTAAAGGCCATACTATACTTATTTCCTTAGTTTTCATGTAATGTTCTTTTTCTGTTCTAGGATCCCATCTAGGATACCATATCATATTTAATGGTCATGTCCCATAGACTATGGCAGTTGCTTAGAATTTATTCATTTTCGGTGATCTTGATGGTTTTGAGTATTTCTGCCCAGGTAGTTTGTAGAGTGATCCTGAACTGGGATTTGTTTCATTTTCTCATGATTTGAATGGGATTATTGATTTTGAAGAGAAAGACCAAAAAGTTAAAGTCCTATTTCTATTTCTTCAAATCTTATCAAGGGAACATACTATAACCTTGAGTATCTGGCTCAGGCACTTTTTGTCACATTTTTCATGTAACATTAAACCTCCCTTTCCATACCATATGAAGGAACTCACTATGTGCAGTCCATACTTAAGGAATGAAGAATTGTGCCTCACAGGCTTGAAGGCTGATTAGCTACACAAATTGTTTGGAATTCTTCTCTATGGGAGATTTGTCTCTTTTCCCCATTTATTTATTTAATCAGTCTTTCATAGACAGATTCATGGACACTTATTTTATATTTTGGGTTATGATCTAATACTACATTATTCATTTTGTTGTTCTAATTGTTTCAGCTTAAATGGGACATATTTAAGTTAGACAATTACATTGAAATAAAATAAAAGAAGTAAAAGTAAAACCAAGACATAGATCAGCAAATAAAATAGATTTTACTTCCAATAATACCTTATTTTTACAATTCATGTTATACATTCATTTTGTGATTGCTGACCTGATTGTACACAGAAAACCTGCTATATTAAGAAACCTAAAATGCATTTTATTTCTTTCTCCACTCTAAAGTAATGCATACTTACTTAACAATTTGAACAAATGTAGTAAGATAGAAGAAAGCAAATAATCACTCATAGTTCAACTGCCCAGAGTCAACCACTGTTACAATTTTGCTGTGTTTTCTGCCATTTTTCCTAGTCATAGTTTTATTTCTGTTCTGTCATGTTCTAAATATCTTAATTATTCAAAACTATGTTTAACAATTTTGTAAAGATATTTTATCAAAAGTTAACAAATTTAATAATTTGTATCATGATAAATTCATGATATGCTGAAAAAGAAGCATTTGTCATGGACTATCCCAGTGAATGAAAGCTACATGGTATAATTATTACCCATGCCCCTGCTTTTGATATCGTTTTTTGCTATTCTCCATAACCCCACACAATAGCCAGTAACACTCAAGTAAGATTTCTACCAGAAATATCACTTTCATCCCACTATTTAACATTGCAAAATGAAACAATATCAGAAAAAGTCAACGAAACGGAGGCCTAAACAAAGTTGAGAGTTTCATAACATTTAGGAAAAATATGTAAGTTTCATTCAAAACAAGATTATTTCAAACTCATAAACACGACAACCAGTAGATACCAACACTCAAGTGACAGAGATGCTAGAATTCTCCAACACAGATTTTAAAGATGACATCATAAAATTTCTTCAAAAAGCAACATAAACATGTTAGAAACAAATTAAAAATTTGTTTAAGGTTGTAGCAAACAAGAAAGTCTTAGCAAATAAACTATATAAAGAAGAACCAAAGGAAAAATTTAAAAAATATATAATACATTTTAAATGATATAGAAATCAAAAAGAAATTCTCAAAAAAACCCAATAAATATGGAACAGAATAAAAATAAAACTGCAGTGAATCGAAATTTGTGAGACATAGCTAAAGCAGTGCTGAGAGGGAAATGTGTATCTTTACACGCATACAATAGAAAAGAAGCAAAGTCTTCAATCAGTAATGTAAGCTTTCAATTTCAAGAACCTAAATAGAAGAAAAAAAAATCCAAATTAAACATGAGGAAGAAAATAACAAAGAAAAACAGAAATTTATAAAATTTAAAACTGAAAGTAGTAGGGAAAATAAATGAAACAAAGAGCAGGTTCTTTGAAAATATCAATAAAATCAACACACCTGTACAAAATTGACAAACAAAAAAGGCATAAATTGCCAATAATATCTGGTAGGAAAGAGAAGCCATCATTGCAAATCTGTGGACATGAAAAGGTGATAATATGTGAACAACTTGACACAAATAAATATGGCTACTTAGTGGAAATGGACCGTTTCTTTTCTCCAAAAACACAAACTATCACAACTCACTCAATGTGAAATTGATAATTTAAATATAACTATTAGTATTGAATTTGTAATTTTACAAACTCCTTCAAAAGAACTCTATGGTCCCAGATACTTCCCCCAGAGAATTCTATTATATGGTTAAAGAAGAATCAACACAGTTCTACACAATTGCTCCCATAAATTAGAATAGATAGTACTTCTTAATTATTATTACCCTGATAACAAAACCATACAAAGAAATACAAAAAATTACAGCCCAATATTCCTCATGAATACATAGGCAAAAATTCTCGTGAAAACTATGGCAATAGAGTTCTGCAACACGTATAAAGAATTATACATCATGACCACTTGGAGTTTACCCCATCTATGCATTACTGGTTCAATATTCAAACATCAAGCAATGTTATTCACCATAAAATAAGAGTGTAAAGAGGAAACCATAATTATTATTGATTGATGCAATTGATGCAGAAAAATTATTTGACAAAATTCAAAACATTCACTGCAAAATAGAAAGAGAGAGAAGGTACTCTTACTTGCTTGAGCATCTATGCAAAATTTACAACTAACATTATACATAATGGTAAAAGATAGAATGCTTTTTCCTTAAGTTCAGGAACAAAGTCAGGTTTTCACTTCTCATCACTCGTTTAACAAGCTGCTGAAGTTCTAGCCAATGTGATGAGGCAAGAAAAGAAATTAAGAGGCATATAATTCAATAGAAATAAATGCAACTATTCTTGATTGCAGGGGACTTGACTCTCTATGTAAAAATGAAGAGCATATTGATGGTTGTCATGAGTTAAGAAGGTTGTACCAGGGGTAGGATGTAGCTATAAAAGTGTAATAAGAGAGATCTTTGTGGAGATAAAATGCTCTGTATTTTGACTATATCAATATCAGTGTCCTCATTGTGATATTGTACTAAAGTTTTGCAAGATGTTACCATTGAAAAAATGAATACAAGTTACATAAGGATTCTTTATATTATTTCTTGCAACTTCATGTAGATCTACCATTATCTTAAGATTAAAAGTTTAATTTTGAAAAACACCCTTATTAGTCCTTAGTTCTATAAGTTTTTACAAATCCATACAGTTCTGTAACCACCACCAGAAACAGAATATAGGCTTGTTCTCTCAATCCCAAAATTTCTTCATGCTACTTTGCTATCAATTCCACCCTTTATTTGCAGTTCTTGGCAACCACTGTTTTCCACTTCTAGATTTTTGCCCATTTCAAAATATTCTATAAATTGAATTATATAGTATGTTGCATTATAACCATGAGTTTTTAAAATTAGCATGTCTTCCTCTCTCACTTACTGTTCCCACTCACCTTCTCAGCTTGCAGTCACATTCAGACATGTAATTTATCCTTTCCTTATTCACATCCTATATAAGCAATGGCCTCCTAGGTTTATTCAAGGCCTCTATACAACACGCTTTGATTTGAAATAGTGAATGAGCACATTTGCAAAGTTCACTAAAGTAATGCTGAGACATACCTTGTTGTATATTGTTCAGATGATAATAAACTGGACTTCAATAATTTGTGTTCCTTAAGAATCCCCAAAAGACTTACTATGATTTCCCATCATGCTAAATATATTGTTGACTTCATTCTGTGAAAATTCATCCATGAGACAATGTTTGCCTTTTATAAGTAGATAAAGAACATCATTTTATATTGAACAGATCCAAAGTCATACTTGATAGGAGTTAGATTTCTTAGAAATGATCATTCTTGTCTACGTTTTCAGAACACATTGTACTACTTTATACACCAAGTTTGTTTTTCTACTTCGTGTATCCAGTTTGTTCAGTGATATTGAACTTTACAGTCTAAATTCTTAGTCAGAATGTTCCAAAAATCTATTTTCAAATATGTGACTTTAATCAAGAGCAGAGTGTAAATTGATCTACAAGTACATCTAATGAACTTATCAAAATTTCATGGGATTTAGTTTCTAACTTAATATTTTGAGCATTCAGTACTACCTTCAACAAAATGCTAGGGCTTATTCACTAGCAGAGACAGTTTTCAACACTTTGATGTATAAAATATTCTTGCTTGTCATTGATCTAAATGTCTTTTTGAGTCATCTTCCAAATACTCAAATGCATTCAATTTACCTTGCAGGTATTTATTAAACATCAAAATCAGTGCTAAATATGAAGAAGCCTGGAGAAATAGAAATAAAAGACTCAGTGTCTCTCTTCAAGGAACTCAGCCCAGAGAAGATAAACAATTAGATAAATGATTTACTATATTTTGAGTGGCATATATTTCCAAGAGGTTCTCAAAGAGCACAAAGAAGAGACACCTTAGATATTCTAGCTGCTAGATATTTTAGATCTGATACCCTTGCATGGAGATGTAACTAATAATAAATACCAAGAAAAGTTACTTCATGCAATAAAGGAGAACATGAGCAAAACTTTGGGATTTTAAATACTGGAATATAATGTTGAGAGGACAGAGGGAATTTGATAAACAAGAGGAAAGCTATTCTAGATACAAATGAGATTTGAAAGGTACATTGAGGCCCTGGGTGAGTTTGATGCACATGATTTTGATTTGACTGCAAATTTCATAGCAATGTGAAATTTCTGCATCAGATCTCAGCAGCCAAGGCATAAACACACAAAAGAAACATGGTTAGAAAAAAAGTACTGATTGAATTTTTATGTTAATTATTGGCTAGCTGGTCAGTTATCTAATTAGAAAGAAAAGCAAGTCCCACTGCATGCAGTCAGTCTCAAGGTGAAAGCAACCAGATCCATTTTATTTGGTGTCTTGCCTTTTTAATAAAATTATTCTTGTGAGACTGTCAATTCTATTTATTCTTAAGAAAAAGCCTGTCCACACTGTTTATGTGACTAATGATAATGCAGAGATCTCTGGTTAAATGTAGAAAAAGTCAACTTCCATCCAATTTCTAGATATCATCACAACTCTCAATAACCTGGAACACGAGTGTTTGAAATAAAGTGGAACTAATTTAGGCTTTCCCTTGGGAACCAAAAGTGGACAAGAGAAAAAGACAGAAGCAGAGTGTAGAAAGCAGAAAACCTAAACTCAGTAATAGGAAAAATAAATGGAGAAATGAATGACACAAGATAGAGATTTGTATCTACTGCAAATATTATAGTTGACTATAGAGAACGTCCTATTTAAAAACTTGATCGAAAATATTCTTTGATGTAGTTTGCATACATCGTTTTGTTTTGTGCTATTTTTTCTGGAATCCACAGAAGCAAAATATATGAGTAGC
The DNA here is from genome assembly GCF_030222135.1 of Aotus nancymaae. Lineage (NCBI taxonomy): Eukaryota > Metazoa > Chordata > Mammalia > Primates > Aotidae > Aotus > Aotus nancymaae. The sequence goes on from NW_026988442.1 coordinate 82,762,415, forward strand.
TCATATAAGAAAATATGGAGGATTAGAATTCTGTATACCAATATGAGACAGAACTAAGCCCACATTAGTGCCACCTGTGATCAACAATAAAAAAATTCTACTCACTGAACAACTTTGATATGAAGAAAAGAAGCGTAAATGGAATTTAAATATTAGTGAATACTTTTTAGTAGATGGTCACTAGTTTATAAATCCTTGCTAAATGTGAGAAACTGCAAACTTTATGGCTCCCAGTATAATTAGAAGACTGACTCCTCCTCAATAGACTGGCTATAAGAAAACTAATAGTATATCCTGAATAGGTAATTTTGATTTTCTAAGTATCAGAATATAACAAAACAATTTAATAAAAATTACCCAGTGCTTAATGATTCAAAAGACACTCCCATCTTAGATGTTTCATGTTCATTATCAGCAATATCAATTAATATTATACTGAAAAACTGCAGAAGAATTAACTCATAGAAGGTTTTAATTGAGAGAATATCAGTTAAACAACATTTGATTACAAAATGTGTAAGTTGGCATGTTGAAGGTAAAAAGCAACTTAAATCATATACATCCCTGCCACGAACACTGAAATCACTGCATGCCTCCAATATACAATATAATATATACATGCTCCAAATGATTAATAGTAACTTGGTCTCCTTGTCTTGGTGCTAGACTTCTTATTGATAAGGACTGTTTCTTATCTATCCTTATAAGACTAGTGTATAACACTAAACTTCAAATGTAAGTTCTTAATTAGTCTGTTGTCTTAAACTAACAAAAATCAAAGAAACGATGCATGTTTATTTGAAAATGATATTGTCCTATCAAATAGAAATTGTTGACTATGTCACACAATAACGTAAAATGTCCTGTAAATTTTTGTGCTCAGTGATATTATTAAGAAGCAAAAGCCAGCATGAAACAAGGCTGATGTTACTTTTTATGCAGTTGACAGGTAGCATATTGAGAACCTAAACCAGGAAATGCTAATTAACCCTGGATCTAGTCTAGGACTCAAGGTAAGTTAAACCTTTGTGGTTGCATTATTTATATGAGCACTACTGGTAAAACCTCCATCTGGAAAGCCTGTGATAAAATACTCAATCCAAAAGCCTAATGAAATGTAAAGGTATCTATGAATATTCTCTTCATAATGCATCTACAGTTTTACTTTTAATTCATGTACTTTGATGTTTCCCAGGAGATCTAATTAATAAAACATAAAGAGAAAAATAAAATTGAAATGTTTCCAAAGAAATGCATTTGTTTCTTAAAACATGCAAACTCCGTAGAATAATGTAGGTATATGTAAAATATTATTAGAGAAGGGAAGAGGTTCTCAGAATTTATTAGACATGGGTGGGAAGGAGCTTGTTATTATTTTTGCAGTTGTATGGTGGATTTCAAATTCAGGTCTAAATATGTTTTAGTAATTAGTAATTTAGCAAAAATGTAGGGAGTCAAATGAAAGGATTAACTACTATTACGATTGCAGAAAAAATATGGGAGTCTAATTTTGAACAATATAAATTTTAGAGCCATTCATTCATGTTAGTAATAATTATGACAATTATAAGAATTTTATAGCTTGGAAAACTAAATGCTCTAGACCGCTGACAAATCCATCTCATTTATTTTTTTTAATTTTTATGAGTACATGGTAGATATATATATTTATGAGGTACATGAGATATTTGGATACAGGAATGCAATGCATAACAATTTCATCAGGGTAAATGAGGTATCCATCTCCTTAAGCATTTGTTTTCTTTCTATTACAAACAATCCAGTTATATACTTTTAGTTATTTTTAAATGCACAATAAATTATTGTTTACTGTAATCACCGTGCTATGCTATCAAAGTCTAGATCTTACTCATTCTATCCAACTATATTTTTGTACCCATGAGCCATCCCTATTCCACAGAATCTACAACCCTTCCCAGCCTCTGGTAACCATCATTCTACTCTGTATCTCCATGAATTCAATTGTTTTAGTTTTTAGCTCCCATAAATAAGTGAGAAAATACAAAGTGTGTCTTTTCTATGCGTGCTTATTTCACTTACGTAATAGGCTCCAGTTCCATCCATGTTGTTGCAAATGACATGATCTTATTATTTTTGTTGGGTGAATAGTACTTTATTGTGTATATGCACCACATTATCTTTATCTATTTATCTGCTGATGGACCCTTAGGTTGCTTCCAAATATTGACTATTGTGAAGAATGAGTGCCATAATAAACATGGGAGTGCAGTTATCTCCTCTATATACTGATTTTCTGTCTTTTGGATGTATACCCAGCAGTCGGATTTCTGGATCATATAATAGGTTCAGTTTTAGTTTGTTGAGGAATCTCCAAACTGTTATCCACAGTGGTTGTACTAATTTACATTTGTACCAACAGTATACAAGGGTTCCCTTTTCTTCTTATCCTCACCAGCATTTCTTAGTGCCTGTCTTCTATAACTACCATGAAATAGTATCTCACCTCACCTAAAATGGATTTTATTCATTTTATTCTAATGTTCATTTTATTCTAATAAAATAAATAAAATTCATTTTAGGTGAGGTGAGATACTATTTCATGGTAGTTATGGTTAGCACTTATGTGATTATCAATGATGTTGATCATCTTTTTGTATACTTGTTTGCTGTTTGTATGTCTGCTTTTCAGAAATGTCTATTCAGATCTTCTACTTATTTTAAATGAATTATTAGATATTTTCCTGTTGAGTTGTTTGAGCTCCTTATGTATTTTGGTTATTAATGCTTTATCAGAAGAAAGGTTTAAAAATTTTCTCCCATTCTGTGAATTGTCTCTTCACTTTGCTGATTGTATTCTTTGCTCTGCAGAAGATTTTTAACTTGATGTGATCTCATTTGTCCATTTTTTTTTTATTGTGCTGTGCTTGTGGGGTATTACTCAAGAAGTGTTTGCCCCCAGACCAACATCCTGGAGAGTTTTCCTAATGTTGTTTTGAGTAACTTCACAGTTTGAGGTCTTAGATGTGAATCTTTAATCCACTTTGATTTGATTTTTGTATATGGTGAGAGATAGGTGTCTAGTTTCATTCTTCTGCATATTGATATCCAACTTCCCTACCACCATTTATTGAAGTGACTGTTCTTCCCCCAGGGTACATTCTTTGTTGACAATGAGTTTGTTGACAATGAGCTCATCGTAGATGTATGGATTTGTTTCTGGTTTCTCTGTTCTGTTCTATTGATCTAGGTGTCTGTTTTTATGGCACTACCAAAATATTTTGGTTACTGTTGGCTTTGTAGTATAATTTGAAGTTAGGTAATGTAATTTCTCCAGTTTTGTTCTTTTTGCTCAGGATATCTTTGGCTATCTTTTGTGGTTCCACATAAATTTTAGGATTACTTTTTTCTATTTCTGTGAAGAATGCCATTGATATTTTGATAAGGACTGTATTGACTCTGTAGATTGCTTTTGGACATTTTAACAATATTTATTCTTCTACTCTATGAACACAGAATATCTCATTTTTTGGTGACCCCTTCAACTTATTTTATCATTTTTTTTTTTAATTTACTTTAAGTTCAGTAAATATTTAGTACTGCTCTATGCCAAGTACTGAAGCTACAAAATGTTCTGATCAAGATAGATAAATCCCCTGCCCTCATAAACCTTACTTACATTTGGGTAGAAAAGAATGATATAATTTTATAATTTATGTAGTTGCAAGCATAGTAAAGAATAATAAAATCGAGAAGAGAAAATATTATTTTATGTCTGGATGTGAGGGGAAAATTCTCAGAGAGGATAATGTTTAATAACAAAACTAAATTATATAAAAAATAATAATATCTGGGGGAAAAATGTAAGAGGTGAAATCAAATATAAAATCTGCAAAGCAGGAAGAAAGTATAAATCAAGTATAAAATCTGCAAAGCGGGAAGTTCAAGTATAACTTGTCTTATACTTGAACTTGTTTGGAACCTGACAAACTGGATTGCTGATAATGTCATTTATTGAGATAGCGAAAATTATAGGAACAACATGACTGAAAATGGGGGAGGGATTCCTAGAGTTCAGATTGAGATACCTCTTAGACATTCAAGTAGAAATGTCAAGTTGGTAACTGATAGATGTGAATCTGGAACTCAGGTAGACATACATTTAGGGCAAAGAAGAGATTGAAGAGCTGTTAGTCAAAAGATCAACTGTCAAATTTCAGAGATGAGGAAGGGAGACAGAAAAACTGTGTCTATAAAACTAATTGTATTTTATAAGTTGGACCAAGTATAGTACTGCCAAACATTCCTAATAAAAAGTGCACTTATTCTTATTTCTTTCCTTAAGCACCACTTGTTTCTATATTTCCTTATGCAGAACTCTACTCCCTGGTAGGGCACCCTGCTATATTTTGAATTATTTTCTTATCAAACGATATTCTAGATTTCTCTCTTGTCAGCAGCTAATTCAAGGCTGTGCCACTCAAAGGGTGTCCTATGGAACAATTTCTTCCGGAAATAAGAAGTTCTGTGGTTAAATTTGCTCAGAAACACTATTTACATTACCATCATTTGGAGCATCCCAGCATCTAATAGAATATTAATAAAGGACATCTCAGAAGCCCACTGAGTTTTGTCCACAAAATTTTTACAGAAAACACCTATTAACCGCTAATGGAACTAGTACCTAAAAAGTAGTCTTCAGGAAATGCTGTGGATGGGTCGATGACTCTAACAGCCACACGTCTCAATCAGAAGTTCTATGAGCCGGTCCCTCTCCTTCTGATGTTTTAATTGACTGATGCTTATTGATTTGAGGAGGTGTAATAAGAATACTGCTAACATTTAAGAACCAAAATGCTGAGGACATTTGCATGAATCACATGAATCGGCTCCATGAAGCCTTCACTGAGTACTCTGTCCTCATTAGTTTTTCTCATTTCTAAACTCCCATAACATTCATAGCTCCCATAATGCTTAAATATCAAATGGCTCGCTATTCAATATTTAATTGTACACAGGCTTGTATTTCTGGCTCATTGCTTCCGTCCTCACAGCTAATCATTCTTCACTTCTACATGCATGCTCCGTGTGTCTCAGTCAAAATGAAATCTCCTAGTTCTCAAGCCTGCCTAGTGTTTGTTCAGTTTTATGCTTTTGAAAACGTTGTTTGGGATCTTCTATCTTCTTCCCATCCTGACCAATTATTATTGGTCTTCAAGGTCTTGGTTGAGTAAAACTTCCACTGCAAAACTTCCCCTGTTCTTCTTGTTTTCATATTGTGTATAAATAGTCACACTGTCACACTTCACACACTGTGCTTTGCTATTAATGTTAGCTTCTGAGACTATGTCCCACTAATTGCGAGGAAGGGCAGAAGTGTGTCTTATTTAATTGCGTGTCTATTTTGAGAGACTTCCTAGGAAACTCAGTTCCCCAGGAAAAACAGAGGAAAGAAAGACAAAGCACATTTTGTAATACATTTATCTGTGGATAGACACTTAGGTTGTTTCTATATCTTGCTTATTGTGAGTAATACTGCAATAAACACGGAAGTGCAAGATCTTTTCAAGATTCTATTTTTATTTCTTTTGGATGCATGCCCAGAAGTGGAATTGCTGGATCATATGGTAGCTTTGTATTTTTACTTTTGAGAAACATCCATATTACTTTCCACAATGGCTGGACAAATTTACATTCCCACCAACAATATACAAGCATTTTCCTTTTTGCACACCCTCCTTAATACTTATCTCTTGTCTTTTTGATAATAGCCATTCTAAAAGGCACAAAGTGATCTCTCACTGTAATTTTTATTTGCATTTCCCTGATTTATCTGCTCCCTGTTTGCAAAACCAAAAAACAAGGACAAGGTGCGGCAGGAAATTCACTTTATTTACCAAAAATAGCAGTGGGAAAACGTAACCACCCAGTGGATTCACCTTGCCTGCTGCCTAGAGAAAGCTGATGTATCAAGACTGGGGGACTTGCAATAGAGAAACAGTAATTCACGAAGAGCTGGCCGTACAGGAGATTGGCATTTTATTATTACTCAAATCAGTCACCTGAGCGAGCATTTGGGAATCTGGGGTTTTTAAGGCTGCTTTGTTTAGGGGGCTGGGGCCAGAGGGGAAGGCCAGTGAGTCCAGAGTGCTGATTGGTTGGGTCAGAGATGAAATCTGGGAAGCTGAAGCTGTCCTCTTGTGCGAAGTCAGTTTCTGGGTGAGGGCCATAAGATCAAATGAGGGCCAGGCACGGTGGCTCACGCCTATAATCCCAGCACTTTGGGAGGCCGAGGCGGGTGGATTACGAGGTCAAGAGATTGAGACCATCCTGGTCAACATGGTGAAACCCCGTCTCTACTAAAAAAAAAATACAAAAATTAGCTGGGCATGGTGGCGCATGCCTGTAGTCCCAGCTACTCAGGAGACTAAGGCAGGAGAATTGCCTGAATCCAGGAGGCGGAGGTTGCGATGAGCCGAGATCGCGCCATTGCACTTCAGCCTGGGTAACAAGAGCGAAACTCCGTCTCAAAAAAAAAAAAAAAAAAAAAAAAAGATCAAATGAGTCCATTTATCAATCTGGGTGGTGCCAGTTGATCCCTCAAGTGCAGAGTCTGCAAAATATCGCAAGCACTGATCTTAGGAGCAGTTTAAGGAGGGTCAGGATCTTGTAGCTTTCAGCTGCATGACTGGTAAACCATAATTTCTAATCTTTTGGCTTATTTGTTAGTTTTACAAAGGCAGTCTAGTCCCCAGGCAAGAAGGAGGTTTGTTTTGGGAAAGGTCTTTGTTTTAAACTATAAACTATAAACCAGTTTCCTTCCAAAGTTAGTCAATCTATGCCCAGGAAGGAACAAGGACAGCTTAAAAGTTACAAGCAAGTTGGAGTTGGTTAAGTTAGACCTCTTTCACTATCTCAGTCATAATTTTGCAAAGGCGGTTTCGGAAATGATCTAGGCTTTATACCTTAGAAAAACGATTTCATGTTTTTGGGCAGCATGTGAAGGCTTTAAAAGGGAAGTCTGGTATGCTGCGCATGCAGGAAGGGCACTGATGCTTTGTCCTGAGTTATTGTCTCATCTGGTGATTGAGCTGGCACCATCTTAAGCGTATCTAGATTATACGTTAACTGTAGCCTCAAGATAATCTCCTGGTGGCTGAAAATTCCATAGGTACCTCACCTGGATTGTCTTAATATTCAGTCTCTGAAACTTGTAAGCAAACATGTAATTAGATAATCTAGCAGTGCAAGGGAGTGCTTCGTGGAAAGAAGCAGCCACTATTTTATTATTAACAAGAAAAGGCATCAAAAATGGAGGAAAGGAAAAACAGACAAAGATAAACACCTTAAAAATAGAGTACTCAGCCTGGGCGTGGTGGCTCACGCCTATAATCCCAGCACTTTGGGAGTCTAAGGTAAGTGGACCATGGATCAAGACCATTCTGGCTAACATGGTGAAACTTGTCTCTACTAAAAATACAAAAAATTAGCAGGGTGTGGTGGCACGCACCTGTAGTCCTAGCTACTCAGGTGGCTGAGGTGGGAGAATTGCTTGAATGTGGGAGGCAGAGGTTGCAGTGAGCTGAGACTGCACCACTGCACTCCAGTCTGGGTGACACAGTGAGACACTGTCTCAAAAAAAAACAAAAGAGTACTGTTACAGGAGCAAGGGAAAATGGGAGATATTGGTTAAAGGTATAAAATTTCAATTATAAGATTAATAAATTCTTGGGATCTAATGTACACATATTGATGATAGTAATATTCTATTATTTACTTTGAAATTTGATGAGAGCACATTTTCAGTGTCCTTTTCATACACACACAATGATAGCTATGTGTTCTGATGGATGTGTTAAGTAATGTGAATGTAGTACTTTTACCCAATGTATACATATATCAAATCATCATGTTGAACACTTTGAATATGTGCTATTTTATTTGTCGATTAAATGTTTTAGAATAAACAAAACAGAGAAACAATTGTCTTGGAAAAAGGAAGCATGGCCTATCAATACTTAATGATTTTGAGTAACAAATTCACATTTTTAACTAAAAAATATGTGGAAAAGGGGCTTCAGTTCATTAATTTTAGCTCAAAATGCTATTTTAACATACATGAGAAAAAGTAATTTATTTATTCTTGGTTAAACTGAATTTGATCTGTGTAAGCCTTCCTAGCCTAATTAGCAGAAAAAATAAACCAATAGGTAATATGGGCTCATTTTAGTCCAGTTTAATAACTTAGCTTGTTTAATGGGAGTTTTCAGTCTCTCTCAGTGCTTAGCCTCTGAAATAGCCTTCTGCTTCTCCCAGACTCTTTTCCCTGAAATCTAAATGCACAGTAATGTAGGCTCCACATGCTTCAGGAAGTGGAAATCGGGGGTTCCCTGAACTTGTAGTAATCCTTGGATTTCCAGAATAATGTGTATTTCATATCACTATGGTTATTGCATTTGTTACTGACATAGGCAGAAAAATCTGCAGCCAGCATAACTCATAAACTGGTCTTGCTAGGTTTTTGTAATAGTTTTGGGTTGCTCCCTTGTTAACTTCACCTCAACTCCACTTCAATAGGTGCTTGCTCCTGGACCACCCTCTATTTTGTCCTCTGGCATGGCTGTCTGCCCACAGCCTCTGATGGGAGATCATCATTATCTTCTACCTGTATTCCTCTGCAGGAGGCCCCTGGCTCTCAAATAAGCATGTATACTATGTAGAGCTAAGAGTGGCCAGAAGCAGTAAGTTGTTGCAACTTCCTCTGCTTTATTCCACTGCCCAACATTATTAATAGGAGAGGACTGATTATGAGATGATCTTCTTCATGGCACAGTAATGGAGCACAAAAAATGATTTCCAAAATATGGCACTTCAGCATGCTGAGTGCTTTGAAAATTGAAAGGACTTGAAACCATGTTTGCAAAATTATGACTGTAAGAGAAATATGACATAGTTGACTTCATCTTGCTTCTAACCTCCAAGGTATCCTTAGTCATTCTTGGATATAAGCCAAGCTAACTTTGGAAGAAATTTAGTTTACACCTTAATCTTAAAGCAAGGATTGTAATGACCCTTCCCCAAACTAAACTCCCCATATAAAGCTAATAAGGGGCCACAAGGTTGAGATTTGAGAGAGGCCTGAATTCTTCTAAGATGTAGGGATAGTTAAATAATAACCACCCTTTGTTCTGGAGATCACAAGACTTGTAACTTTCCTAATTACTCCTGTAGATAATATCACTGCTGTAGAACCTATGATTGGACTTTTGAGATCTTTTTAGACTTTTGCATACTGGCAACCAACTAACCCCACCCAGACTCACGACTCATGATTCAGCTGGTTCTGTGTGCTTCCATCCAGAGGTGAATTCAAGCAAATGAAAACTGTTTTCTGCACAACATAAATGCATCTTCAATCAATTGGCAGCACCTATTCTGTAGTTCCTTGCCTATCAACCGTCCTTGAAAAACCCTAACCTCTAAGCCTTCAGATAGAACCGCCTCACCTTCACAAAGAGAAGCAGTGACAAGTTGATTTCTGTCTACAAGGTGCGTTAATTTCCCCTGAATATTATTTACTCCTGAATACTCACTCCTACAATTCCCCATCTCTTTCTTGTCTCCTCGGTGAAGAAGTATTTAAGCGCTGACCTCTCCTGGCCTCTTTTTTTTCTTTTTCTTTTCCTCCTCCTTCTTCTTGTTCTTGTTCTTGTTCTTATTCTCCTTCTTTCTTCTTCTTCTGTTTTTCTTCTTCTTTTCTGAGAAAAGTTCTCATTATTTTGCCCAGGCTGATCTCCAGCTCCTGGCCTCAAACAATCCTTCTGCCTCAGCCTCCTGAGTCTCTGGATGGCCCTTTCTTTTAGTTTTTGTATTTTGTGTGACTTCAGTGCACATATTTGCATGTAATTACCTTGTTATGCTTTTCTTTTTTTTAAACCCGTCTTTTGTTATAAGGGTGCTGAATGTGACCCTTTGCAATGGGAGGAAAGTGATCATCCCCTTCCTGTTTCTACAGTAGTAAATTTCTTAATTCTCTGTTCACATGATATAAGTCAGCACTTCCTTTCTAGGTTAGGCATTTAATTAGATTTTTTACTCTTCTCTCTTTTTCCTTTCCTCTTCCAATACCTAGGGGCAAGGTAGCTTTCTCCTGTTTCTTCTTTCTACTTAGCTTTCCTTGTGTATAATCCAGCCTGACATACCTGTTAATATACTTAAAGAAGAAAATTGAAAATAGAATTTAGAGTCTTTTCTCAAGAAAGTAGTTAGATTGAACATAATTGTCTTGTTGTAAAATTAAATTTTTGAATGTAAGAGTTTGAATATTACAATTCCTAGTTTTCCTTCTTCTTCCCATAAGCTCAGTGATATAAGTGGTATGGGCCAACAAGGGTAAAAATCATGTATTCATAAAAGCTAAGAAAAAACAAATTAATAATTGTTGAAACATTTATTTTACTGTTTAAAAAGTGAATCTTTTCTCTAAGGAGAGATAATCTCTAGAAAAATGTGCACTGAGTTATTTTATATTCATTCTTCTTGAGCTTTAATGTCTTTGAATTGCTCAGGAACTGCTACTTCTTCTTTTCTATTTCTCCTCTTTGGAATGGGAATGTCTGTCCTATATCTGCCCCGTGATTGCATTTTGAAAGCATATAACTTGTTTGATGTCTCAGGTTCACAGCTAGAAGACAATATGCCTCAGTATGAATGTACCTTGAGACTCCGTGGGGGCCATGGTCATTGGTCCCTTAAAGGTTCACTGTAAAACCACTGGCATGAAGAAGACTGGTTAACAGAGAAAAGGAATACAAACTTATTTAATAAGTATACACAGAAGCCATCAGAATAAAAGCTCAACTTCCCAATGATGCTTACATACCATTTCAAGGTTACAGAAATAATGGGAACTTGGATTCTGCTAAAACAGGTTATGGAAATGGGAAAAAGAGAAATTCTATTGAGGGGCAATAAATGGTTGCTAGGGAGATTGACTGAATCCTGGAACAGAGATTAACCCATAAATAGTTTTCTTTGGAATTTAAATGATCCTTGGAGATGTCGATGAAAAGAGTTGAACTCTGTAAAATATGAGATTTGAAGAGATGTATTCTGAGCCAAATATGAGTGTCCATGGCCTGCAATACAGCTCTCAGGAAGTCCTCAGAACTTGCGCCCAAGGTGGTCGGGGCACAGCTTGGTTTTATGCATTTTAGAGAAGCATGAGACATCAATCAAATTCATTTAAGAAATACATTGCTTTGGTCCAGAAGGGCAGAACAACTCAAAGTGGGGCAGGAGGCTTCCAGGCTACAAGTGAATTTAAATATTTTCTGGTTGACAATTGGTTGATTTTGTCTGAAGACCTTGAAAGGGAATGTTCAGGTTAAGATAAAGATTGTTGCAACCACAGTTCTTTTGAAGTCTTATAGTGGCTGCCCTTAGAGGCTGTAGGTGACAAATATTTCCTATTCAGCTCTTAGTTAATCTCTTTAGTATTGTGAAGGTTTGGAAGAAAAAGATCTGGCTATGTTAACAGAGATTTTTTGCAGATGCAAATTCTCCCCTACAAAGGATGGCTTTGCAGGGCCATTTCAAAATATGGGAAATAAATATGTTTTGTGGTAAACTATTTGTATTTCCTTCTTTGTCTCATAATGTTATGCCAGAGTCAGGTTGGAAAGTATATCATGATATATAAGGTTAAATAAAACGCTTCTGATGAGAATTTATGATTTGTAGGGCATGACTCCCCGGATCCCTTATATAGGAATTAGTGCAAGATAAAAACGAGTCAGAGTTTAGTCCTCAGAGCTAGTCATTATAACTCACAAAAATGTCTGCTCAGGTGTGGTCACATTTTGATCTTTACTGCAATATATAATAAGATAACAGTGAGGTAAAGAAATAACAATTTTTCTTTTTGGTGGGTTTGTATCTTAGGCAGATAAAGGGTATTCAGCTTCTTTGGGAAAGATGGTGTGGCTGTAGGTGAAAGTCAGAGAGACCTTGAGGTTTCTTCTGTTCACCATGTCAAAATCACATATTTTCAGTATTAATTTCTGAGCCATGGCATTCATTTATACCTGATTAAGATGATATTTAAATAAGACTTTGAACTTTAGACTTTTGAATGTATGCAAGAGTGAATTAGAACTGTTGGTACCATTGAGATGGAATGAATGTAGTTTGCATGCAAGAAGGACATGAATTTGAAGGGATCAGGGGTTAAAATGCCATGGTATAAATGTCTGAACATTTCTATCCTCTTCAAATTTATGTGTCACAATCCTAACCACCAGCTTGATGGTATTCAGAAGTAGAACCTTGAGAGGTGACTAATTCATGAGGTTGAAGATATCATGAATGGGATGATTCATGGCTGTCCTTAAAAAGAGGTCTCCAGAGACCTCCCTAGCTCCTTTCAATATCTGAGGACACAGAATGAAAGCCCCATCTATGAACCAAAATGTTGGCCCTCACCAGACACCCAATTTGCTGGTGTCTTGGTCTGGACTTCTCAACCTACAGACCATGAGAAATAAATTTCTATTATTAATAAGCCACCCAATTTATGGTATGATGCTACAGCAGCCAGAACAAACTAAGACATTTATGTTTAGTAAAACAATATGTTTTACTAAGTACCTCATATGTATTTGAACTGTGTTAGGTCTCCCTTTAAGAACATCCATGCTATATGATTTACTGTAAATACAGGCACATTTCTTCCCTCTTACTTTTTAATCTTTAGGTAGGATCACAACAAGAGAAAAAGGTGCATAAACTCAATATAACATATATTCTATCAACAGGTTTTACTCATAATAGATATTAAAGGAATATTTTTTAAAATAAATTTAAATAAAAAGGCAGTTACCATGTTTTCAAGATTACAAATTGGCTTAATTCCATCAATGCATGTATTCATTCTTTGGTCTTGTGTAGCCTAAACTTCTAAAGACTAGACAGAATTTCTGTGTCATTTGGCCTGTGGCATTACACGATCCCATATTAAGGCAGGTCACTCTTGCTTCCTTTTTGTCGTTGCACTTAAGTGTTTGTTTATTGAATCACAGACCATAACTTGAAGGAACCTTAACAAAGTATTACGCAAAACTATCAGGGAGAACTAGTCTGTCATTAAGTTTACAAAGATGTTTTTATAGACTAAGCACTAGGCTTCTGAGGCAAACTCAACCATAATAGCTTTTATATTAAGCAAGCACTTGTTTCTGTGTGGTTTACAGATTTTTGCATATATATACCTAAATTTATCTTTGCATTATAATTCAGTTCTAGAATTGATAAAGAAAATCACTAACTCCACTTTCCTGGTTAAAATGGAGTTTATATGCAACAAAGATACCGTTCATAAATGTGTTAAGAACTGATTATATCTAAAAAGCAGGTGGGGTAGTGCTAAAAAATAAATTACGCCTATGCAGAACTTTCTCATTTCCATTTGATTTGTAAGCCTTCCAAATTCCATTTTCTTTTTTAAAAAATATGTTATCATCAAGCAATCAGAAGTATATATTTGCAGGTTGTGAGGAAAGCCACTATTACACAAATTCAGTAGATGGTAGCGGTTATTGTTAAACTAGATAATAGGGCATCAGCGTTTACTCATTAAGCAACAGCATCTCATCACCTTGATAAGCCTCCTGTAAGGCTAGAGGCAGGTATAATAAAGCCTGCTAAGGAAGCCCAGCGCCAGGTCAGGGGAATGTAGAGAGAAATTCTCACCATCCCAAACAGACTTGTTTATAATTTTTTTTTTAACTCTGGTTCCTGGGGTATAATTACTTTACTCTCCATCTTTTGCCCCACCTGCTTAAATCATCACATTCCTACTCAGCACAGTCCTGCTAACTCTACTTCCTCCCAGGTAAGATGTTCTTTCAGATATTTTAACCATGCTCAGATCTCTCTTACATTTTCACCTTTTCAGAGGAGCAAATCCTTGAAGTAAGAAAAGAGGAAACTCTTGACATTGTTCAAGTTAGGAAGTTTTAGAATGAGGCCAGGACAATACTCTCACTGCTTGCGATATTACATCATGTGACCATCTCTGCATATATGCAACACAAGCCTTGATGACCACTGGAGTTCAAATAACCATTGTTTTTTTATTACTATTATTATTTTCTTTCTTTCAATTTTTTTATTTTTAAGACCTTTCTGACAAAACTCAGAAAGCCTACTAGACAAATTCTAAGAGCTGTAACACTTCAAATAACTATTCTTAAAGAGCTGTACTAAAAGTCTCTGGCCTCAAAATTAAAGGCAGTCTTTTAGACCAAATCTACTTAAAATGTAGTCTGTGGCTGTGTGTCATCCTCTGAACCTTTTGCTTCCAGATTGTGTTAAGTATGGAAATGGAGAGTGTTCAGAAACTTTCATAGCTATTTGATAAAATCCATTGATTCTTAGAATGAAAATTAATATCGACCTAACATTTTTTTGTCTTTTTTAAAACTTCATTTTTCTAGTAATTTATTTTACTGTATTTTTAAGAAGATTTGATTAGTGACAGATTTTAAAATAAATTTAAAACTACCCTTCAGGCCAGGTGCAGTGGGTTACACTTGTAATCTCAGCACTTTGGGAGGCCAAGGCAGGAAGATTGCTTCGGGCCAGGAGTTCAAGACCAGCCTGGTCAATGCTGTGAGCCCTCACCTCTACTAAAAATTTTAAAATATTAGCCAGGTGTGGTGGTGGATGCCTATAGTCCCAGCTACTGGGAAGACTGAGACAGGAGGACTGCTTGATCCCAGGAGGTCAAGGCTGCAGTGAGCCATGATCATGCCTCTGCATTTCAGCCTGGGTGACAGAGTAAGAGTGCATCTCTAAAAAAAATAATGTACTCTTTACCACTCTGAGTATGAGTATAACAAACAGTGTTTTAGACCCTTGTATTGTAAAGAGGCATTGGAATTTTAGTGTACAGCATTGACAATATTTTAATTCCTTTTTATTCAGATAAAATAGATTCTAGTTAAATGATGAGAAGAGCCCATCTCTTCAACCTCAGAGAAATATAGGACAGTATCAAGCTTGGCCTGTGAGTATGGATCTGTCTTTATTTGATATTCTGAGAAATGGTAGAGAGAGGTGGAAAGGAATAAAGGTAATTTACTGATACTAATCTATTTCAAGACGTGTGACTTTCATTTTTCTTTACTAAGACACATCCATCCCCCAAATTTTTGTTATATTAGACAATCACATTAGTTTCAGTTTCGGTATTATGAATAAAAGTAAAGAAAGAAAAATATTGTAAAATTAAAATTCATAAGAAAGGAAAAATAAAATAATGAGAAAATGTACACTTGAGAAAGTTACAAATATGGATAAATTTTAAAAATTAAGACAGAAGAAAATAGTCTCTTTCAGGAAGCAATAGATGTAAGTTATTAAGTCAATCGATATACCATGTAAATTGTGATCCAATGTAACTTAATTGCTCTCTGGACAAGCTGGAAATGGTAGAAATATGTGGGGAAATCAGACATCATGGTTTAATTAAAAAAAGTCTCTACATGTGTTTATTTTCTGTTGCCTGGAAATTTGTCTTTAGTATATAATTTAAAAGCAGACATTTAACATAAATAGGACTATACCAGGAGGAAAGGTGAAGTGAGAGAGAGAGATCCTTTAAGGACAAACTGGAGGGACAAACCCTAAGGGATATTGGATAAGAATTTTTTTTTTTTTTTCCTGAGACAGGGTCTCATTTCGTCACCTAAGCTGGAGTACAGTAGCGTGATACCTGGCTAATTTTTTGGCTTTTTTTTTTTTTTCTGTAGAGACAGGGTTTCAGCATGTTTCTGAGGCTGGTTGCAATCTCCTGAGCTCAAGTGATCTACCTGCCTAGGCCTCCCAAAGTGCTGGGATTACAGGTGCAAGCCAATCGTCCTTGGCCTGGAAGAGAAAATTTGATGATAAAAGGAAAGTTCTGTTTTTGTTATCTCTTGTTATGTAACAATTCACCCCAAATCTTACTAGATTTATATAACTTGTGTTTATTATCTCAGAGTTTCCATGAGTCAGAAATCCAGGTAAAGCTAAGCTGGGACGTCTGCATTACAGTTTCTTATTAGGCTGCACTCAAGGTATTGGGACAAGATTGGCACTCTCATTTGAAGGCTTGTCTAGGAAAGTGTCCACTTGCAATTTCACCTTGCAGATGGCAAGATTTTAGTTTCCTGTCACCTGTGAGAGTTAGGGCCTTAACTTTTGACTGGTAGTTGGTCAGAAACTGTTCCACAACAAGGAAACTGGCTTCGTGAAAGTGTGAAAGACAGGAAGGCAAAAGAGAGTGAGCCTGCTAGCAAAATGGAGGTCATAGTCTCTTGCAACCTAATTGTTGAAATGTTGCATTCTCAATGTGCTGTATTCTATTGATCATAAGCAGTTACTCACAGAAAGGGGATTATACAGGCCATTAATAGCAGGAAGCAGGAATCAAGCGGCCAGCTTTGGAGTCTGTCTACCACACTGCAAGCAACATGGTGTTGAAGAGAGAAAATAATTCACTCTCCCCTGGATTGAGTAAAATAAATAAACTGTTGTGCCCCAAATTTTAAAATAAGCAAGATCTTTCTTTATACAGTTGAAAGCCAACAATTTGATATAGCTTTACATCCTAGGAAGGATGTAAAGAAACCTGGAAAATACAAAAAGGAAATCATTTTTATTTCAGAGAGAGAGAGAGAGAGAAGAACTAAATTAAGAACCACAGCCCTGCCCCAGGGTCAGTCATTATATAAACTTATACACATAGTGTAAGTGGGATGTCTACATTCACTGAGGGCAAATTGTTTTTCACAGACCACACTAGACCATGACTGTAAAAGACATTTACCTGGGTTATAAAAAATACCTATGATAACATTTTATAATATAACCATGTTATTAAAACAATTGCCCTATATTGCAAATAGTTTCATCATTTAGAAAAAAAAAAATCTCAGATTATCAGTAGTCCCTGAAAATAATCACTGAGGAAAATTCTTGTAAGAAAATATTGTGAATAAGCAGTAGCAAGATACTATTTTTCACTTATCAAATTAGGAATTTTGTTCAATTCCAGGGAATAGCATATGTTTAACATATTTGTGGATATGTAAATTGACATCACTTATAACACAATTAATATTTGACAGCACGTATCATGAATTTTAAATGTATATACTATCTAAACACAATTTTTAAATTTTAATTGCAATGTCTGTCCTTCTTAAGGGTCTATTCCATTTTTGGATTTTTTTTGAGTCAGTATTGGTAATCTTTCTAAAAATTTCCCTATTTCTGCTAAGTTGTCTAATTGGTTGGTATAAACTTGCCCAATATAATACATTAAACTCTTTTAATTTCTGTAACCTCTGTAGTGATATTCCCTTTATCCTTCTTGATTTTAAAATGTGTCTTCTCTTTGTCTTTCTTTGCCAGTGTAATTAAAGGTAACTTTTTTTTATCTTTCAAAGAACAAAATTTTGATTTCATTGATTTTCCTCTACTTTTGTCTTATAATCTTTATTGTTTATTTTCTTCTTTCACTTTCAGTTTGGCTTGCTATTCTTTTTTCAAGCTTCATGAAGTAAAAGCTCATGATTTTAGATGTTGATTTTAGGTATTTTTTCCTTTCTAATAAAAGTGCTTGAAGTTATAAATTTTTTCTTAAACTCTAGTTACCTCTAAATTTTCATATGTTGTGTTTCCATATTAGTCTGGTTCACAGATAATATCTTTATTGATGACATTGAATTTACTTAAATATGTCACATTTTGTTCCACTAGATTTTCTTTGCTACCTACTTTTGTGTTAAAAAATATATTTGTTATACCCTTTTAATTACGCTCAATTTTTTAACTATATCTTTGAGTTGTTATCTTAGGTGTTGCACTACGGGCTTTAATATAGACTAAATTTATCACTATCTACTTCAGGTTAATAACTATCTAATTCCAATAATATACAGTAACTCTGTTCTAATGAAGTCCCATTTTCTCCCTCTTCTTCTGTGCTGTTATTGACATATAATAGTATATATAGCATAACATCTACATATGTTATAAACCCAGCAACTGAATGGGATATTTATTTTTCATAAAATCTCAGATTAAACAAAATTCATAAGAGAAATAAAAATACATTTCTGCTCTTTTATATTAATACATATACTTGCCATTACTTAATGATCTCTATTTCTTCTCCCAGATTTAAGTTACTGTTTGGTGTCATTTCTTTGCAGACTAAAGGTATTCCTTTACTATTGTAGAGCATGTCTGTAACAAGGAATGCTCTCTTTTTTTTTTTTTTTTGGTTTGTATTGTTTTCATTTTTGAATGATACTTTGGTTGTATATAGAATTCTCGGTTAATGTGTTTGTTAAAATTGTTTTAAGCCTTTTGAATATATTATTGGGCTTCTTTCTACTCATTTTATTTCTGATAAGAAGCCAATAATTAATTTTATTTTCATTTCCCATGTTTGTGATGTCTTTTTTCTATTGTTACATTCAAGACTTACTCATCTTTAGCTTTAATAAGTTTAGCTAGAAAGTGTCTAGTTGTAAACATTTTTGTGTTTATCTGACTCTGTTTATTAAGCTTTCTTTATCTATAAAGTTTTCCATTACCTTGAGATGTCTTTGGTCATTATTTATGCAAGTATTTTTTGTGATACTTCCTATTTTTCTCATCTGGAATTTCCATTATATGAATATTTATATGCTTCACATTGTAGCACAAGTTGCTGTAGTTCTGTTCACTTTTCAATTTTTATTATAGTTCTTCACATTAAATTGTTTATATTCAAGCTAAGTAAATATTCTACTGTGTTAGTCTGTTTTCACACTGCTAATAAAGACATACCTAAGATTTGGTAATTTATAAAGGAAAGAAGTTTAATGGACTCACAGTTCTATTTGGCTGGGAAGGCCTCACCATCAGGACAGAATGCAGAAGAGGAGCAAAGGTATGTCTTACATGGTGGCAGGCAAGAGAGAAAGTGTGCAGGGGAACTGCCCTTTATAAAACCACCGGATTTCATGAGACTTAAACACTATCACAGTACAGCACAGGGAAAACCCATCCCCATGATTCAATTACATCATAGTGGGTCCCTCCCACAACATGTGGTGATTATGGGAGCTATAATTCAAGATGAGATTTGGGTGGGGACATGGACAAACTGTAGCATTTAGCCCCTGGCTCCTCCTAAATCTCATGTCCTCACATTTCAGAACCAATCATGACTTCCCAACAGTCCCTCAAAGTCTTAACTCATTGCAGCATTAACCCAAAAGTCCAAGTCCAAAGTCTTATCTGAGACAAGGCAAGTCCCTTCTGCCTTGTTGTAATATTTGATATGAGCCTGTCAAATCAAAATCAAGTTAGTTACTTCCTAAATACAATGAGGATACAGGCATTAGGTAAATACACCTATTCCAAATGGGTGAAAGTGGCCAAAATAAAGGAGGTACAAGCCACATTCAAGTCCAAAATCCAGCAGAGCAATCAAATCTTAAAGCTGCCAAATGATCTCCTTTGACTCCATGTCTCACATCCAGGTCACATGATGCAAGAGGTAGTTTCCCATGGTCTTGGGCAACTCCAACCCTGTGACTTTGCATGGTACTGCTCCCATACTGGCTGCTTTCATGGGCTGGCATTGAGTGT
Organism: Aotus nancymaae; assembly: GCF_030222135.1. Taxonomy (NCBI): domain Eukaryota; kingdom Metazoa; phylum Chordata; class Mammalia; order Primates; family Aotidae; genus Aotus; species Aotus nancymaae. The sequence continues at coordinate 82,782,083 of NW_026988442.1, forward strand.
CTGCAGCTTTAGGTGCATGGTGCAAGCTATCGGTGAATCTACCATTCTGGAGTCTGGAGGATGGTGTCCTTCTTCTCATCTTCACTAGGCAGTGACCCAGTGGGGACTCTCTGTAAGGTCTTCTACCCCACATTTCCCTTCTCTATTGCCCTAGCAGAGATTCTCCATGAGGGCTCTGCACCAGCAGCACACCTCTGTCTGGACGTCCAGGTGTTTTCATACTTACTCTGAAATCTAGGCAGAAGGTCCCAAACCTCAATTCTTGACTTCCAGATCCCTGCAGGCTCAACACCACATGGAAGCTGTCAAGGCTTGGGGCTTGCACCCTCTGAAGCAATGGTCTGAGCTATACATTGACCCTTTTAGCCGCAGCTGGAGCGGCTTAGATGCAGGGCTCCAAGTCCCAAGGTTGCACAAAGCAGTGGGGGCCCTGGGCCCAGCCCACGAAACCATTTTTTCCCCCTTGTCCTCCTGGGGGGGCTGTTGTGAAGACTTCTGACATTCCCTGGAAACATTTCCCAAATTTTCTTATTGAGTAACATTTGGCTCCTTTTTACTTATGCAAATTTTTGCAGCCAGCTTGAATTTCTCCAGAGAAAATGGGGTTTTCTTTTCTATTGCATTGTCAGGCTGCTAATTTTCCAAACTTTTGTGCTTTGCTTCCCTTTGAGCACTTCAGTGCTTAGAAATTTCTTTTACCAGATACCGTAAATAATCTCTCTCAAGTTAAATGTTCCACAGATCTTGAGGGCAGGGGTAAAATGCTGCCAGTCTCTTTGCATAGTGAAAGAACTTTACTCCAGTTCTCTACAAGTTATTCATCTCCATCTGAGACCACCTCAGCCTGGACCTTATTGTCCATATCACTATCAGCATTTTGGTCAAAGCCATTTAACAAGTCTCTAGGGAGATCCAAACGTTCCCACAACTTCCTTTCTTCTGAGTCCTCCACAGTATTACAACCTCTGTCTAATACCCAGTTCCAAAGTCACTTCCACATTTTCAGGTATCTTTATGGGAACACTGCACTACCAGGTACCAGTTTACTGTATTAGTTTGTTCTCATGCTGCTAATAAAGACATGCCTGAGATTGGTTAATTTATAAAGAAAAAGAGATTTAGAGATTTAGTAGACTCACAGTTTCACATGGCTGGAGAGGCCTCACAATCATGGTAGAAGGCAAAGGAGGAGCAAAGGCATGTCTTACATGGTGGCAGGCAAAAGAACTTGTGCAGGGGAGCTGCCCTTTATAAAACCATCAGCTCTCTTGAGACTTATTCATGATTACAAAAACAGGATTGGAAAAACCTGCCCCCATGATTCAATTACCTCCCACCAGGTCACTCCCAGGAAATGTGGGGATTATGGGAGCTACAGTTCAAGATGAGATTTTGGTAGAGAAAGAGCCAAATCTTATCATCTACCATTTAAATAATTTTTTGTAGCCATGCATTGAAATTTGTATTTCAGTTATTCAGTTATTCTTCTTTCCAACTCTAGAGCGTTCATTCATACACACATACACACACACACACACAAACACACACACAATTTCTACTTTTCTGTTGATTCCCTATTTGTTGAGTTGTCATCATAATGTTTTCTTTTAATTATTTAAGTAGGACTTTATTTACTTTACATTTGTTTTCTTTAGTTCTTTGAATATAACTATACTTTGCTGCTCTAACCTCTAGGTCTATTTTTATTGACTTCTGTCCCCTGAGTATCAGTTACACTTTCCTTTTTCTTATTGTGTATTATAACTTTTTGTTCAAAACCATATATTTTATTTTTTATTTTAATTTTATGGATACATAATAGTTGTACATTAAGATGTACATAAGATATGTGTAATATTTTGGTATAAATGTACAATGTGCAATAATCAAATCCAGGGAACTGGGATACCCATCATCTTAAACATTTATCATTTCTTTTTGTTAAAAACATTCCAATTCCATTCTTTTTATTCTTTTCAAATATAAAATAAATTATTATTATTTATAGTCACTCTGTTGTGCTACTGAACACTAGATCTTATTCCTCCTATCTAAATGTGTATTTTTTACCCATGAACTAACCCCTCTATATTCCCCCCTCCCCACACTCCCCACTACCCTTTCGAGCCTCTGGTATCTATTATTCTACTCTCTATCTCCATGAGATGAGTTTTCTTTTAACTTCCATCCGTGAGTGAGAACATGCACTATTTGTCTTTCTATGCCTGACTTATTTTATTTAACATAATGTCCTCCAGTTTCATCCATGATTTTATAAATGATGGGACTTCATTCTCTTTAATTCCATTGTACATATGTACTTAATTTTATTTATTCATTCACCCATTGGTGAACACTTAGGGTGATTTCCATAGTTTGCCTATTATAAACAGTGCTGTCATATACATGGGTGTGTAAATAGCTCTTTGACATACTAATTTTGTTTTATAACTAACCAGTAGTAGTTCCATATTTAATTTTTGAGGATATTCCATACTGTTTTACCTAGAGTACTCATTTACATTTCTTCACATAGTGTATGAGCATTTTTTCTCTGCATCTTCACCAACATCCAGTATTTTTTTCTTTTTGATAAAACTCATTTTAACTGGATAAGATGGTATCTCATTGTATTACATAGATTTGATTTTCACTCCCCGATATTAGTGATATTGAGCCTTTTTCATGTGTCTGTTGTCATTTGTATTATTCTTTAAGAAATGCCTATTCAGATCTTTCACTTGTTTTTAATTGAAATTGTTTTTTTTTTTTGCTATTGAGTTGAGTTTCTTATATAAACTGGTTATCAAAATCAGACATTTCAAATAATACAGCAACTCGACTCTCATTTCCTTCTTAAGATGTGTATGCTTTTGCTGTTGTTATCTGTTTGTTTGTTTAATGACTGGCCTGCATTTCAGTTCTCATGGTGTATGGCTACAGATATGCTTGCTCAGCTTATCTTGTCCTCATTTTTTTTTAAATCTAGCTACCTAGGGGTCACTCTTCTGTCTCTATGGCTTTGTGATCAGTCAATGATTTGGGCAGTTGTGCTTGAACACATTGATTTCGTTAGATTTCTGCCTTTTGCTGAAAAGCCTTCTCTGAAGAATATATTCAAAATTCAGCCAGTTCTCAAATACACCCTGACTTTTCCTTTCTGCTGGGCCCATGTTCGCCTTCCTTGAACATGTGTTTATCCAGTCACTCAGGAAGATATTAAGAGCTTATCAGATCCTTCTATGTCTCTCATTTCTAGGTTCACTCCACTCAATCTATAGTTTATTCACAGTTCTATAACTTATAGCCAACAGAGGCACAAGTGTCCCTGTTCATTTCCTCCAAAATTGCTATTTTAACTAATAATATAAATATGGTTTTGTATTTTTTCCTGTTCAAAAAAGTCAGCGCACTCTGGCAACATGCCTACTGGTTTTGAATTAAGTTGTCACTTCACCTGAAATAGGCAAGGAGGAGGAAAGCATTCCCAGGAAAGAAGGCTGTGGATCCCACTGCCCTTATTAGGCTTCCACTAGGTTTCTTAAGAATAAATGCTTCTCCATTAGTTGTTTGTGTTTGCTTAATTTCCAGAGCCCTTAAATGGTTATTTTTGACTATGTTTTTTGCTTTTATATTTTTGGGGAGATGATACTTTGATCTTTTCACTTCACAATGCCAGAATTTCCACCCATGGATACTAAACTTAGATTTCCAATATTTATATGTGACTAGGTTAATTTGATCATCGAAGGAGAGTGGCTTTCATAGCTCCCATTTGATTCTACAAGGAATACATGATCACAGATCTTTAAAATTACATAGAATTTACATGCATCATGAGGAACACTGACGTATTTAATAAATAGCTGCTGATGAGGGTGAGGCTGAGAGAGTTGTGGCTAACCTATAGGTGAGCATGTACATATCAGATAAAATAATCAGAACATGATTCAAAGAATGGGGACTCTGAAAGGGATCTCAAACAACCTAATGCTTTTGGTTACTATTTTTTGGTAAACTTTATTTTCTAATTCCAGATGGTGACATCATAACCCTGTCTCATTCCAGGCTACAGGGCTGAAGTCTCTGTAGTTAATGAAAATGCTTTTTAAACACATCTATATACAAAGCCTCTTCTCTATTTGATTATTTTTCAGCATAAAGTTCAAATGTTGAAACATCAGTAGAGGAGATGATCCATGATGGCCAAATAGCAACAGCTCTGTAGTGCAGTTCCCAGAGACAATGCAGAGGTCGAATGATCACTGCATTTCCAAATGAATTTTTACTGCCCACAGACCAAGAGATTCTTGGGTGGAAAAGCACCATGAGTTTCCAGCATGGCTGTTTCAGCCAGCACAGTGGGTCTCTGCACACAAATTCATACAAATATGGGCACCATTTCAACTGGCACTGGAACACCTGGGAGACAGAGTCACCCATTCAACTGAAAAAAAAGGGGGCTGAAACAGGGAGCCAGGTGATCTGGCTCAGCAGGTCCCACACGCACAAAGACCAGCAATCTGGAATGCTCTGGATTGAGAGTTTCATAGCAAGCACAGCTGGACATGGGATGGTACAGCTCTGTTGGGCGAAGGGCGTCTTCCATCACCGAGGCAGTCCACCAGTACCGAGGCAGTCCACCATTACCAAGGCAGTGCGCCATTACCGAGGCAGTCTGCCATTACCGAGGCAGTCTGCCATTACTGAGGCAGACTGCCATTACTGAGGCAGTTCTGACTATAGCTCTATAAAGAAAACTGCAAGGAAGTTGACACAGCAACTGGCCAGAGCCCACGGCAGTTCAGCAATGCCTCTGCTGGCAGACTGTGACTAGGCTACCCCCTTGCTGGGAAGGGCATCTCTGAATAAAGGCAGTAGCACATCAAGAACTTATAAATAAAGCCCCAACCTGGGAAAAAAGGCAGTTATGAGTTCCACTGCAGCAGACTTAAATGTACCTGCCCAGCAGCTCTGAATGGAACAACAGAGCTCACACTCGGCACTTGAGCTCCTATAAGGGACAGACTGTCTCCTCAGTCAGCACCCCAACCCCCATATACCCAAAGAGACACCTCATAAAGGAGAGCTCAGGCTGACATCTAGCAGGTACACTTTTGGGACAAAGATAACAGAAGAAGAAACTGGCAGCAACCCTTACTGTTCTGCAGCCGCTGCAGGTGATCCCTAGGCAAGCAGGTTCTGGAGTGGACCTCCAGCAATCCTAAAGCAGAGGGGCCTGATTGTTAGAAGGAAAACTAAAAAACAGAAATAACTTTATCATCAATAAAAATGATGTCCACTCAGAGACCCCATCTGAAAGTCACCAACTACAAAGACCACAGGTAGATAAATCCACAAAGATAGGACGAAACCAGCACAAAAAGGATGAAAACACCCAAAACCAGAACACTTCTCTTCCCCAAGGGATCACAACTCTTCACCAGCAAGGGAACAATGCTGGATGGAAAATGAATCTGATGAATTGACAGAAACAGGCTTCAGAAAGTGGGTAATAAGAAACTTCTCAGAGCTAAAAGAACATGTTCTAACCCAATGCAAAGAAATCAAGAACCTTGAAAAAAAGGTTTGATGAAATGCTAACCAAGAATAAACAACTTAGAGAAGACTATAAATGAATTGATGGAGCCGAAAAACACAACAGGAGAACTTTGTAAAGCATACACAAGTTTTAATAGCTGAATCGACCAAGCAGAAGAAAGGATATCAGAGATTGAAGATCAACTCAATGAAATAAAATGAGAAGGCAAGATTAGAGAAAAAAAGAGTAAAAATAAGTGAATAAAGCCTCCAAGAAATATGGGATTATGTGAAAGACCTAATCTATGTTTGATAGGTGTACATGAATGTGATAGAGAGAATGAATGCAAGCTGGAAAACACTCTTCAGGATATTATCCAGGAGAACTTCCCCAACCTAGTAAGACAGGCCAATATTCAAGTCAAGGAAATGCAGAGAACACCACAAACATATTCCTCAAGAAGAACAACCCCAAGGCACATAATCATCAGATTCACCAGGGTTGAAATGAAGGAAAAAATGCTAAGGACAGCCAGAGAGAAAGGTCGGGTTACTCACAAAGGGAAGCCCATCAGACTCATGCAGATCTCTCAGCAGAAACCCTACAAGCCAGAAGAGAGTGGGGGCCAATATTCAATATCCTTAAAGAAAAGAATTTTCAACCCAGAATTTCATATCCAGCCAAACTAAGTTTCATTAGCAAAGGAGAAATAAAATCCTTTATGAACAAGCAATTGTTCAGAGATTTCATCACCACCAGGCTGCCTTACAAGAGCTCCTGAAAGAAGCAATAAACACAGAAAGGAACAACCAGTACCAGCCACTCCAAAAATGTACGAAATGGTAAAGAGCATTGACACAATGAAGAAACTGCATTAATGAATGGGCAAAACAACTAGCTAGCATCAAACTGACAGGATCAAATTCACACATAACAATATTAACCTTAACCGTAAATGGGCTAAATGCTCCAGTCAAAAGACACAGAATGGCAAAATGGATAAAAAGTCAAAACCCTTCAGTGTGCTGTATCCAAGAAACCCATCTCACATGCAAGGATACATATAGGCTCAAAATAAAAGGATGGAGAAAGATTTACCAAGCAAATGCAGAGCAAAAAAAAAAAAAAAAAAAAAAAAAAAAAAAAGCAGGATTTGCAATCCTAATCTCTGATAAAGTAGAATTTAAACCAAAAAAGATCAAGAGAGACAAAGTAGGGCATTACATAATGGTAAACGGATCAATGCAACAAGAAGAGCTTACAATCCTAAATATACATACATCCAATACAGGAGCACCCAGATACATAAAGCAAGTTCTTAACAACATACAAAGAGACTTAGACTGCCACACAATAATAGTGGGAGACTTTAACACTCCACTCTCAATATTAGACAGATCAACGAGACAAAAAATTAACAAGGATATCCAGGACTTGAACTCAGATCTGGAACAAGCAAACCTAATAGACATTTACAGAACTCTACACCACAAATCCACAGAATATACATTCTTCTCAGCACCACATCACACCTACTCTAAAATTGACCACATAATTGGAAGTAAATCACTCCTCAGCAAATGCAAAAGAACAGAAATCATAACAGTCTCTCAGACCACAGTGCAATCGAATTAGAACTCAGAATTAAGAAACTAACTAAGAACCACACTTCATGGAAACTGAACAAATGGCTCTTGAATGTTGACTGGATAAACAATGAAATGAAAGCAAAAATAAAGATGTTCTTCAAAACCAACGAGAATGAGGACACAAAGTACCAGAATCTCTGGGACTCATTTAAAGCATTGTCTAGAGGAAAATTTATAGCAGTGAATGCCTACCGGAGAAGCAAGGAAAGATCTAAAATTGACACCCTATCATCAAAATTGAAAGAGCCAGAGGAGCAAGATCAAAAAAACTCAAAAGTTAGCAGAAGACAAGAAATAACTAAGAGCAGAACTGAAGGAGACAGAGACACAAAAAAACCTTCAAAAAATCAATAAATCTAGGTCTGGTTTTTTGAAAAGATCAACAAAATAGACAGACTACTAGCCAGATTAATAAAAAAGAAAAGAGAGAAGAATCAAATAGATGCAATAAAAAATGATAAAGGGCATATCACCACAGATTCCACAGAAATACAAACTACCATCAGAGATTACTACTAACAACTCTATGCACATAAAGCAGTAAAGCTGGAAGAAATGGATAAATTCCTGGATGCTTGCACCCTCCCAAGCCTAAACCAGGAAGAAATTGAACCCTTAATAGACCAATAACAAGGGCTGAAGTTGAGGCAGCAAAAAAATAGCCTACCAACCAAAAAATGCCCAGGTCCAGATGGGTTCACAGCCAAATTCTGCCAGACATATAATGAGAAGCTGGTACCACTCCTTCTGAAACTATTCCAGACAATCCAAAAAGAGGGAATCCTTCCCAAATCATTTTATCACACGAACACCATCATGATACCAAAACCCAGCAGAGACTCTACAAAAAAAGAAAACTTCAGGCCAATATCCATGATGAACATAGATGCAAAAATCTTCAATAAAATACTGGCAAACCGACTGCAACAGCACATCAAAAAGCTTATCCATCACAATCAAGTAGGCTTCATTCTGGTGATACAAGGCTAGTTCAACATATACAAATCTATAAACGTAATCCATCACATAAAGAGGACCAAAGAAAAAACCACATAATTATCTCAATAGATGCAGAGAAGGTCTTTGACAAAATTCAACAGCCCTTTATGCTAAAAACTCTCAAGAAACTAGGTTTTGATACAACATATCTCAAAATAATAACAGCTAATTATGACATGCACAGCCAATATCATTCTGAATGGGCAAAAACTGGGAGCATTCCCTTTGAAATCTGGCACTAGACAAGGATGCCCTCTCTCAACACTCCTATTCAATATAGTAATGGAAGTTCTAGCCAGAGCAATTAGGCAAGAAAAAGAAATAAAGTGTATTCAATTAGGAAAGGAGGAAGTCAAATTGTCTCTATTTGCAGATGCCATGATTGTATATTTAGAAGACCCCATCGTCTCACCCCAAAATCTCCTGAAACTGATAAGCAACTTCAGCAAAGTATCAGGATACAAAATCAATGTGCAGAAATCACAAGCATTTCTATGCACCAATAACAGACTAAAAGAGAGCCAAATCAAGAGGGAACTGCCATTCACAATTGCTAAAAAGAGAATAAAATACCTAGGAATACAACTAACAAAGGATGTAAAGGACCTCTTTAAGGAGAACTACAAACCACTGTTCAAGGAAATAAGAGAAGACACAAATAGATGCAAAAACATTCCATGCTCATCGTTAGGAAGAATCAATATTGTAAAAATGGTCATACTGCCCAAAGTAATTTATAGATACAATGCTATCCCCATCAAGCTACCTATGACCCTCTTCACAGAACTGGAAAAAATCACCTTAAATTTCATATGGAACCAAAAGAGAGCCCGCATAGCCAAGTCAATTCTAAGCAAAAAGAACAAAGCTGCAGGGATCACGCTATCTGACTTCAAACTATGCTACAATGCTACAGTCATCAAAACAGCATGGTACTGCTACCAAAACATAGATATAGACCAATGGAACAGAACAGAGGCCCTGGAGGCAACGCCACATATCTACAACCATCTGACCTTTGATAAACCTGACAAAAACCGGCATTGGGGAAAGGATTCCCTGTTTAATAAATGGTGTTGGGAAAACTGGCTAGCAGTGTGCAGAAAGCAGAAACTGGACCCCTTCCTAACACTTTACACTAAAATTAACTCCAGATGGATTAAAAACTTAAACATAAGACCTAACACCATAAAAATCCTAAAAGAAAACCTACGCAAAACCATTCAGGACATAGGCATAGGCAAGGACTTCATGACTAAAACACCAAAAGCATTGGCAACAAAAGCCAAAATACACAAATGGGATCTAATTAAATGCCAGAGCTTCTGCACAGCAAAAGAAACAATCATTAGAGTGAACTGGCAACCAATAGAATGTGAAAAAATTTTTTGCAATCTACTCATCTGACAAAGGGCTTAATATCCAGAATCTACAAAGAACTAAAACAGATTTACAAGAAAAAAACAAACAAACCCATTCAAAAGTGGGTAACGGATATGAATAGACACTTTTCAAAAGAAGACATATATGAGGCCAACAAACATGAAAAAATGCTCATCATCACTGGTCATTAGAGAAATGCAAATCAAAACCACACTGAGATACCATCTAATGCCAATTAGAATGGTGATCATTAAAAAATCTGGAGACAACAGATGCTGGAGAGGATTTGGAGAAATAGGAACACTTTTATACTGTTGGTGGGAGTGTAAATTAGTTCAACCATTGTGGAAGACAGTGTGGCAATTCCTCAAGGATCTAGAAATAGAAATTCCATTTGACCCAGCAATTCCATTACTGGGTATATATCCAAAGGATTATAAATCATTCTATTATAAAGACACATGCATGTATGTTAATTGTGGTGCCGTTTACAATAGCAACGACTTGGAAACAACCCAAATGTCCATTGATGATAGACTGGACAGGGAAAATGTGGCACATATACACCATGGAATGCTATGCAGCCATAAAAAACAATAAGTTTGTGTCCTTTGTAGGGACATGGATTAACCTGTAAACCATCATTCTCAGCAAGTTGACACAAGAACAGAAAATCAAACACTGCATGTTCTCACTCATAGGCGGGTGTTGAACTATGAGAACACATGGACACAGGGAGGGGAGCATTACACACTGGGGTTTGTTCCAAGGGATTAGGGAAGGGACAGCAGAGGGTAGGGAGTTGGGGAGGGATAACATGGGGAGAAATGCCAGATATAGGTGACTGGGATGGAGGCAGCAAACCACATTGCCATGTATGTACCTAAGCAACATTCCTGCATGTTCTCATGTACCCCAGAACCTAAAGTGCAATAACATATAGATATATATATATAAGAAAGAAATACCAGTAGAAGAGATATCAAATGAACATGATGAGAGAGTGTTTTGTTGATGGGGATAGGTAGAAAAAAGATATATCACAGTTTGGAAAACTAAGATGAAGCAGTTAAAGCAATGGACTTGAGCCTTAAAAGACCTATGTTTAAATTAACTGCTTGGAAGCTGCATAATATTGAAAAAGGTAGTTAACTTCCCTGAATCTCCTTTTTTTTTCCCATAGAAACTTGAAATAATAGTATTTATTTTATAGGGTATTTGTAAAGATTAAATGAGTAAGGTTTTATAAAGTACTCACCTGCATCATGTTAAGACCTCAATGTGTAATAACTATTATTCCTAAATTTCTCAGTGGTCTATGCCTCATTCTTTATTTGTTAATTTGTTACAGTCTTGGTGATGAAAGACTGTGGCATTCAGGAAGTTCTGTAGCATTGATGAACACTTAAGGAATGGAGAAAGCTCAGAGAGTAGACAGAATGCCTGGATTCTTTTTTGAGACATTTCTCTCTAGAAATTCACATGCTGAAAACACCCATAACCTTTAGCATTTATTCAAATCCTCTGTGAGGATGAAAATGCTTTTAGTATAGTGGAATCTTGAGACCTCTTTGTCAAAGAAACTCATTGAGATGTAAAGAACTGAATAAACTAGCTTCTTGCTGTTAGTAATGACAGAGGACATAGAAAGAGGGAAAAGATGAGACCTACAAATAAAATAGCTCTTACCTTGGCCATCTATTATAAATCATTTTTTTATAAATTCATATCTGGAGTATGTATCTGTATGTGTGTGTGTGTGTTTATTGAAGCATTTCTGCTGTAAAGTGTCATGGATTTTTTGTTACTTCATCCCCAAAACCTGAATAATTCAATTTGGGTGCTTTGTAGTAATTTTTACTGCCTCTAAAATAGAGCTATACTTCTAAAAATAATCATCATAATAATTATTATTACATATGAAGCCTTTAGTTGTCCTTCTTCACTTCCTTGCCAACACTTCTATATTCTCCTGTAATGGGCAAGTTGATGGAAATTAAAGCTGCTATCTTTGAAATATAAAATAAAATTGCATTTAGTCATGCCTCTGTATTTATCAGGGATTGATCGTAGGACCCATGCAGATAACAAAATTCAGTAACTCTCAAGTTCCTTATATAAAATAGCATAGTATTTGTGTATAACTTACGTACATCTTCACATATATTTTAAACCATTTCTAGATTACTTATCATATCTAATACAGTGTATATATGTAAATAGTTGTCATACTGTATTATTTTATTTGTATTGTTTTTATTGTGGTATTGTTATTTTTATTGTTTTTCATATAGCTTTGATCCACAGTTGGTTGAATCCATGGATGCTAAACCAGTGGATGTGGAGGGCCAACTATATTTAGTTCTTCGCTTTCACTTTTGATATAGCTTTAGAATCATATTGATGTTGGCTTATCTTCTCTCTGCTTTAAGCTAATTGCTTGGAATTAATCTTGTTTCTCATAGTGTCAATGAATAGTCTTCTAAAGCACAATTAAAGTATTAGTTGACTTAAGCTTATTTTTTATTTTGCTTCCTACTTTCATCAATATTGAGCAAAAGTGTTGTAGTGAAATATGTATTATTTTAGTTGTCAAATATCCAATATTCCTTCCTATTTTACAGAAAGTCTCCATTGTTTGTAGTATTAGTGGGACATATTGTCTTACCTCCCACAATAGAAATCGAAGATGGGTGTTTTTGATCTCTCTACTCCCAGACAAAGAAGCATTTGATTCTTGCCTAGCCAGCCCACCAGACATTTGCTTCATGGTCTTTGAACCTAGAGCATGCACCACAGAGGTGAGTTGATGGCTGAAATGTATTTTCTACTGCTGTGGGAGCCAGTCATGGAAGCAGCAGTGAAATCCTGGCTCGACTGCTTTTGTTGCCAAGCTCTAGAATCCCTAAATCCTATTTTCCAAGCCTCCCACCAATTTTAGGTTCTTATGATAAATCTTCTTTTTATCGTACATAGTCAGAGATGGATTCTGTTAAAAACAAACAAACAAAGCAAAAATCCTGAATGATGAAAGTGTTCTCAAAACTATTATCCTGTGCTCAACAAAAATGCTGTGTAATTCATAATGCTGCCATGTAGCTTCATACATTTATTCACTTATTCATCTTTACAGTTTGATTCATTCATTTATTATCACTATGATTTGCCATAAAGTCCATGGATTTTGCTATCAGGCCAACCTGGGTTCAAATTTCAACTTCAATAGTTGGTATGCAATCTTGAGTAATATGTAATATAAACAAAAAATCCAGTTCAAAATTTAGTGCATAAAAGAAAGATCAATTAATTCCATATCAGAAAATGCATTATTAGCTTTGCCACTAAGCAACTGTGTAATCTTGGGTAAACAGCAAGCTCTAATCTTATTCACCTCATCTGAAAAGAAAATGTTGTTCAGGATTACTTGTAAGGGCATTTCTAGTTCTAAGATTCTATAACCCACACAAAATTCGGTTTCACATTTCAAAATCACATTTTGCAATCTAGCCCTGTGTGTATATGTGTGTTTGCAGGCACTAGGTATTATATAAACTTAGCTCATTCCTTTTTAAACAAAATATTAATTTTTGTTATATATTGATAAATTGTGGTTGTATATATTAATGGGGTAGAAAGTGTTGTTATGACTTTAATACAATGTGGAATGATTAAATCAAGCTAATGAAGACATCCATCACTTCAAATATTTAACACTTTTTGAGATAAGAACACTTAAAGTTTACTCTGTGTTGTATTAAACTGCACAATACTCAATTATTAGTTATGTTTTCTGCCAGTCTGTTGGGCCTAGAAAAGTGTCACTATCATAGCTTTTTATGGAAGAAATAATCAGCTTTGTTGGCCCATAGACCTTGTGTGTTCTGTGTGTGCCAATCACACCTGACAGAGCTATCCCACACGCTGTTCTTCTGCCTAGACTCTTCTACATTCCTTTCATTTTGTCCTGACTTAACTTGTCTTTAACTGACTCCTTACTATGTCAGTTTAAGTTTTATTTCCTTTGGTGAATTTTCCTAAACCTCTCTTATCTTCTACTCTTAACCTTGATTGGGTTTTCTGGTGAACTTTCCTAAACCTCTCTTATCTTCTACTCTTAACCTTGATTGGGTTTTCTCATGATAGGCATTTACCACATGCTCTACTTTATCTGTGTAGCATTCACTACAATTGTAACTTAAGAATTATTATTATTATTTAATTAACTTCATTAAAGCAGAATCTTGGTCTTAATTGTTTCCCTAGTACCTGGCACTGTGCAAAGCCCACAGTGGGTACACAATAGGTGGTTATTGAATTTGAGGAATGAAAAATACTACCAAAATGCAAGCCTGGGTGTTTGATATTAACTTCTGGCTCTCTCTACTCAACTATGCTGACCAGGTAAAAGAGCTTAAGCTTCAGAACTGTATCATGTGCAATAAAGCCATTGCAAGATTTGCCATGATTTTGGATCACAGTATCTTTCTTTTCCTAAAATCCTGATAATCCCATGTTATATATATTGGTCAGAATCTCAACCTGTTACTGCCTACACTGTTCATTTAGGGTCAAGCTCATCCATCTTTTGATGATTTGCATAGGCTGTAATGGCTTTGTTTTAGATAATTAGTGACAGTATAACATTTAGGGACATCCTGGGGTTATAAGCTAACACATGAGAGTGATACCAGAGTCTTTCACTCTAATTAAAGGAATAATTCTCTAAGGGTACAATTTATAATTTCCATCCACTGATGGGTAACATTGGCACTCAAACTAGAGTTCGTGGACAATGTAAAAATGAAAGTCAGTATAAATCATCCCTCTGTGAGAAAATAAATAGCATTGTCAGGCAAATAAAGGGCGCATTTGTAAGTAATTTAAAGTGCCAAATGGTTTGTCAGGTTCTCAACTCTTAGAAAACAACTGGAGGGCCTAATACTTAGTCAATGCTATTGAATCGTAGATTGACTGTAATAGTTACACTTAAGAGAGCCATTTCTCTGCTATATAGCTATTATTGGTACTCAAGGCTTATAGAAAGAGCATAAATTTATTTCAAAATGTTGAAAGAGAGAAAGCATATATGTGATTATCAAAGAAACAAAGTTCAAGATACACAAAAAAGTAGTTAAAGAGTATTAAACATTTCTAATGTCCATAGACAGAATGAAGTACATCCGGGTGACTAAGAGGGTGATAGTGAAGGGCCTGACACACAGTATATCAGTGCTGGTTCATTCAGTAAAACGTGGTGAATGAAGGTTCACTTATACTTGGGATGATTGGAAGGTTCACTGTCAGTGTTCCATATTTCTCTCCACCAAATTTAAACAAATATAGGCAAAATGGAGAAAAATAGTAATAAAATTACAGTCAGACCCAAACACAAGATGAACCTTGGCGATGCATAAATGTGGAGCTGAAGTGAGAGATCTGCTTGGCTGCAGGCCTGAAACTTGCAGAGACAGCTAGGGTTAGCCCATGCTCAGTATTTGGAGTAAAGATATTCCCCTCAGAGGAAAGGATAGGTAAAGTCTCACTATGTTTATGGCTAGTGCTGGATTCATTCAAGAGAAGAATTTGAGTTAGGTCACCAAATGTGACAGTGCCAATATCATCATCTGGCTCTTTGTTGATGTCTCTGTAAGTGACACCTTTTTGTTTTTGTATTCTTATCTTTTTCTCTCATTCTCACCATTCTTTCTCTCATTGTGTCTGTCTTTTTTTTCCCCCATATCTATCTCCCTTTTTCTCTTTCTCACATTTGCTAAAAGAAACACTAAGAAAACATTGAGAAGAAAATATTTTCTAGAGAAAAACACAATTATCTGACCCAGGAAAATTGGAATTACAACTGATGATAACAAAATAATATGTCAGAATTGATGAATAGAAACTATTTTTGCCAGAAAATTGATTAATAAATTAAATTTTAATTAACAATGTAATTGAGAAAGTAATAGTAACAATATGAAAATCAGCAGAATAAAAATAAATTGAAATATTTTCACTGTGGTATACAGGAAATCAATCAAGGAAATAAAATGGACTAAAGGAATTTTTTGTAGAAAAAAAAATTTCTAGATGACATTTATTTGCATTTATATTATTTGGACTTTTTGTTTGTTTTTTCTTTTCTTTTCTTTTTTTTCTCAGACAGAGTCTCACTGTCACCCAGGCTAGAAGGCAATGGTGCAATCTCTGCTCGCTGCAACCTTCATCTCTTGGGTTCAAGGGATCCTTCCACCTCAGCCCACAGAATACCTGGGACTATGGGACTACAGGCACATGTCACCATGCCTGGTTAGCTTTGGTACTTTTAGAAAGACAGGGTTTCACCATGTTGTCCAGGCTGGTCTCGGACTCCTGGCCTCAAGGGATCAGCCTGCTTCAGCCTCCCAAAGTGCCAGGATTACAGGTGTGAGCCACCGTGCCCGGCCTTATATTATTTGAAATGTTTTGTTCACACTACTCCCTGAGTTAAAACATTTGCAGCATTCAAATTCATCAAAATTATTCAAAACTTATTTTAGAAGTCACACTAAATAATTTCTGAAACCATTTTTGTTTCTAATGCCTTGATTTTTCTATTTCCCACTATTCCAATAAAAAGTTTCTCATGAGATATAAAGGCAACTCTCCTTGGTAAATCAGTACATTTTATAAGCTAAAACAATTTTAAACTTTCACAGCTCAGTGGTGGGAGACTTGAACACAGCCTGATCTTCAAGGAAATCAGGAGCATATGGGATTTTGCAGTAAGGTTTGCAAACTTATGTTGCCATAGAGTCAACAAAAAACTGTCTATAAAAGAGAAAGTAGCTTATTATAGAAAGGAAAAAAAAAAGATTAGCTAACTTAATCCCCATTTGGAAAACTGATATTTTTTAAATCAGATCACAGTTTTCTCTTATTTTGTCTGAAACTCTTTACCCCTAGTGGAGTAAATGAGAACGTTTCAGCCTTTTAAAGATGCACAGCTGCTCAAGCCAGCATTAGTTTTCCCTGCTGGGGAGATCCAAGGTGCATAATACAGTCAAACCATCACCAAGGCCCATCTGTGATTATGTAGAAGAAACACATGCCTGGGAGGTCTGGGTTTTTCTCATATGTTTACAGAAAGTAAAAGTTTTCTTTTCAACGGAAGAACAAAATTTCCAACTATTACTTTTACCCAGGAAGTAACTGAGTAGATGTTGTGCTGGTTTTTGGGAAAAAACTGAAGTAGATTTACCTGGAGAGAAATGCCAGTCGTTTTTTTGAACTCCATGACAAAAGTTAACGTATTAGACGGAGTTCTCTAGAAGGACAGAATCAATAGGATAGATGTATATATAAAGGGGAATCTGCTAAAGAGTATTAATTAACTCACATGATCACAAGCTAAGGTCCCACAATAGGCCATCTGCAAGATGAGGAACAAGGAAGCCAGTCCAACTCTCAAAGCTGAAGAACTTGGAGTCTGATATTCCAAGGCCAGAAGCATCCAGCATGGGAGAAAGATGTAGGCTCAGAGGCTAAGCCAGTCTAGTCTTTTCATGTTTTTCTACCTGCTTTTATTCTTGCTGTGCCAGCAGCTGATTAGATTGTGCCCAGCCAGATCGAGGGTTGGTCAGCTTTTCCCAGTCCACTGACACAAATGTTAATCTCCTTTGGCAACACCCTCACAGACACACCCAGGAATAATGCTTTGCATCCTTCAATCCAATCAAGTTGACACTCAGTATTAACCAGCACAGTTAATGTATAGGCAAGAACCAGCTCAAAACATCTTTTTTAATACTTCAGATGGAAAGGACAGCCTTGCTGAAGATAAGTACATTCTAAGGCCTTACTCCTTTGGAATGCCTGTCTAGCCTTGCTGACCCATCTCTCTTCATGGGAGGCTCTTTTCACCCATCTCTCCCTCCTATATCCAACAAGTATTGATATATGTAATTTGCATCCTTTTTTTTTGTACACACATAAAAGGAAACTTCTGGATAAACATATCTTGTGCAAGGTTGTTAATATGGAAGTTGTTACTTAGGCAAGGATTGTATTTATAGTAGTGTTATACTTGTAATCAAGGTCATTATATGTTCATGATGGGCCAGAGCATCTCAATATGGTGAGATATTTTCATACAGTAAAGCATTGTTATAAGGAATATTAAATCTACTGGGATAGTAGATGTATAGATGAATACGAATTAACCTTCCATAAAGGATTAGTGTATGTCTTCATGTATATGGATAACTAGCTCATTAACAAAAATAAATATTTAGTTTAAAAGCAAAAGTTTGTAACATTGGACATACTTTAAAAAGAAACAGAGATCCTATCTTTGTTATATATGCATCTTCTGTAAATAGAAACTATCATGACTCCATGCACATTAGAATTCTCAGTATTTGTTATATGGCTAGAATATTTATCAGCCGTTACTACATCTGGTTCCAAGAAATAGAAAACTGAAAAACTATGGCCCAAATGAGTAGCAAGTTTGTTTTTTTTTCCTTGCAAAGAAAAAGGTCCAGAAAGAGGTGATTCAGGGCTGGTTTGCTGGTTCCATGACAGGATCTAAACATCTTCTATTGTGCTTTTCTGCTGCACTGGTCTTAGTAGGAGCTTTCAGCTTTATGCTTGCATCAGTGAAAATTAAGTCTGTTGAGGCAGAAATAGTTTGATAAAGGTTTATTGGAAGCCAAATAAGAGAATCAACCCAGGAAGACTCACCAACAAAATCGAGTGTGTTCCAGAGTCTGTTACAAGTTGGAAGGCTTTTATGGAAAAGTATAGAAGAAAGGAAGAGGACTCCTCATATTGGAGTCATCCCTTTCATTGGAGGGTACAATACAGGTGTTACAATCCTAGGCCACAAATTACGATCAACAGACTAAAATGTTTTACATGCAAGACAATCGGTAAAACTTCATGAATCAGAAAAACTTCATGATGCAGAAGTAAGTCTCCTTTTCAATGTCAGTAGGTTATGTCTTAATCAGTTTGCCAAAAGTTTGAGGAACTCATGATAAGCTTTGAGGAATTTGTGTTATGATCTTTGTCAGGAATAGGATATAAGCCAGGAATCATAAAACCTCCCCTGGGCAAGTGAATTTGAAAGCCTGCCAAATGTGATCTGGAGATCATCACTTGCAAAATGGCAGCAACAACTCTTAAGTATCATTATCATGTTCCAGGCAGGAGGAAGGCTAAAAGAAAAGGTAAGGAGAAATAAGGTATATGCCAGATGATTTCTCATCTTTATCTGGAATGCAACAGCTTTCCCAGAGGCTCTAACCATTAATTCCATTTATATTTCACTTTCCAGAATGGGGTCTCATGGCCAATCCTTGCTGCAGTACAGCATCTAGAAAATCATAATTGTATTCACACACATTACCTTTCCCCAAATTAAATAAGAGCAGAATGGCTATAGGGAAGGCAATTATCAGCAGCCTTTGGAGAGAGACAGAACTTCCCATGTACAGATGACTAGTGGGTGGGTGGCAGACTAGATAAGCACACTCTTACACCGCAGAAAAGGCTTTTCATTGTCTGGTCTTAGGAGCTTAAATTTACCCACCTTTCACTACAGACACCATTTTGTGTGAATGCTGTCACAAGTACTTCCCTTTACCTGTTTCTCCTTGTTCATCTAGAAAATTATTTGTCATCGAGATTTTGATAAGATGTCATTACACCTACGTGGAAGCCTTATCCTGCTCCATCAGAAAAAAATTTGTTGAATGTCTACTAGGAATTGAGCTCACTGAAAGCAATATCTCCACTTCTTTGCGGTTTCAACCCTTAGACTAATGCCTTGGTGACTTACTTAATTTATATACTATGTGTGGAGTGCAGATATTACCCATTTCCAGTTAAGGTACATGAGTGATTGGCTATCTCACATACTTTCCTGAGGGTAATCAGAAAAAAGATCCAACTATTTCTTGCTAGTTTGGAAACAGTTCAAATACATAGATGAATGAGAACCTGTGCTTTGGTGTTGTAAACCATAATGCAAAATACACAAAATAAATGCCCTCGAGAGAATGAAACCTAATCAAATGTGCAGAGAGACTGAGTCCTTGCAATAGGTTAACCAGTGGATACATGTCACTCCTAAGGACATTCCAATGTGAGAATATTTAACTATTTTGCAGCCAAAGAAAACTCATTTTTGCTTGAATTTGATCAATGGGTCAAAAATGTAAACATTTGGCAAAGGACATTACCTTAAAAATATTAGTCAAAAATTATAAAATATTTTTAAAATATTTATTTATATGTCTCTAATTGATAAATAATATTTGGATATATATTACATATATGTAATTGGATATATATTATGAGGTACAGTGTGATGTTTTGATCTCTGTGTGAAAGAGTACATTAAGCTAATTAACATATCCATCACCTCACCTAGTTATCTTTTTCTTTTTTTGGTATGTGATGGAATTCAAAAAATGGATTCTGTCAGCAATTTTGAAACACACAATAAATTATAATTAATTGTGATCACTATACAGTGCAATAGATATGGAAACATTTCTCTTGTCTAACTGAAGCTGATCAATATCTCCTTTTGTCCCCATGCATCCCCAAAACCCTCAGCCTCTGGTAAAATCCTTTCTATTCTCTCGTTCTATGAGATTGACTTCTTAGATTCCACATATGAGATTTTATAGTACTTGCTGATATGGTTTAGCTGTGTCCCCACCCAAATCTCATTTTGAATTGTAGCTCCCATAATCCCCACTTTTTGTGGTAGGGACCCAGTGGAAAGTAACTGAATCATGGGGATAGGTTTTTCCCATGCTGTTTTTGTGATAGTGAATAAATCTCAGGATATTTTTTTTTATAAAAAGCAGTTCCCTTGCACACACTTGTCTTTCCTGCCACCATGTAAAATGTGCCTGTGCTGCTACTTTGCCTTCTGCCATGATCATGAGGTCTCATGTGGAACTGTGAATCCATTAGACCTCTTTTTCTTTATAAATAACCCAGTCTCAGGTATTTCCTCATAGCAGTATGAAAATGGATTAATATACTTGTCTTTCTGTACTGGTTTATTTCACTTAGCATAATATCCTCCAGGTCCATCCATGCTGTTGCAAATGACAGTGTTTTCTTTCTTTTTAGGGCTTAATACTATTCCATTGTGTGGTACACACATTTTCTTTATCTTTTCACTTGTTGATGAATAATTAGGTTGTTTCCGTATCTTGGCTATTGTGAATAATGGTACAATGAACACAGGAGTGCAAATTTCTCTTCAACAAACATAGATTTCATTACCTTTGAGTATATAATCAGAAATTAGATTTCTGGATCATATAGATAATTTTGCTTTTAGTTTTCTGAAAAATCTTCACCCTAGTTTTCAAAATAGTTGTATAATTTATGCTTCTACCAACAATGCACCAAGATTTCCTTTTTTCCACATCTTCACCAATGCTTGCTCATTTTGTCTCTTTTTTTATTGAGATGGAGTTTTACTCTTTGTTGCTCAGGCTGGAGTGCAGTGGCACAATCTTGGCTCACTGCAACTTCTGCATCCTGGGTTCAAGCAATTCTCCTGCCTCAGCCTCCCAAGTAGCTGGGATTATAGGTGCATGCTGCCACACCCAGCTAATTTTTGTATTTTTAGTAGAGACAGGGTTTCACCATGTTGGCCAGGCTGGTCTTGAACTCCTGACCTCAGGAGATTAGCCAGCCTTGGCCTCCCAAAGTGCTGGGATTATAGGCGTGAGCCACTGTGCCCGGCCACTTTTGTCTTTTTGAATATAGTCATTCTAATAGGTGTGGGGTGAAATGTAATTATGGCTTTAATTTGTATTTTTCTTATGATTAACAATGTAGAACATTTCAAAATATATTTCTTGGCCATTTTATTATATGTCTTCTTTTAAGAAATGTCTTTCTGAGTCCTTTTCCAATTTTCTATCAGCTAATTTATTTTCCTCCTATTGAGTTATTTGAGTTCTTGTACATTTTTGGACATTACCTTTATATCACATATATGGTTTGCAAATATTTTCTCTCTCAGTCCATGGATTGTTCTTCACTGTGTTGCTTCCTTTGCTGTGCAGCAGCTTTTTAGTTTGCTATAATTCCATTTATGTATTTTTGCCATTGTTACCTGTGCTTTTGGAGGCCTTTCCAAGAAATTACTGCCCAAACCAATGTCATGAAGCTCTTCTATGTTTTCTTTTAGCAGCTTTATAGTTGCAGGTCTTATGTTTAAATCTTTAATTAATTTTTAGTTAATTTTTGTATATAATGTGAGATAAGGGTCCAATTTCATTCTTCTGCATTTGAATATCCATTTGTCATGACACCATATATTGAAGAGACTGTCCTTTTCCCATTGTGTGTTCCTGGCACCTTTGTCAAAAATCAATTTGTCAAAAATATCTAGGTTTATTTCTGGGTTTTTATTCTGTTCCATTGGTCAATATTTCCATTTTTATCCCAGTACCAGGCTGTTTTGATTACAATGGTATTAAAATATACTTTCAAATAAGGCAGTATGATGCTTCCAGTTCTGTTCTTTTTGTTCAAGGTTGCTTTGGCTACTTGAGGTCTATTATGGTTCCACACAAATTTTAGGTTTTTCTTTTCTGTTTCTGTGAAAAATGACACTGGAATTTTCATAGGGGTTACATTTCATTTGATGAGGTTACTGCACATTGCTTTGGGTAGTATGTCTATTTTAACAGTATTAATTCTTCTAATCCTTGACCACAAAATATCTTTCCATTTCTTTGTGTCTTTAATTGTTTTTTTTTTTTTCATCAATATTTTGTAGTCTTCAGTATACAGGTCTTTTATCTCCTTGGTTAAATTTACTCCTAAGTAATTTTTTGGTGCTATTTTTAAATTGTTGACTTTATTGATTTTTAAGATAGTTTGTTGTTAGTGTATAGAAATGCTACTGATTTTTGTATGTTCATTTTGTAACCTGCCACTTTACTGAATTTGTTTAATAGTTTTGGCAGGATTTTGGCAGAGTCCTTAGGGCTTTCTCTATATAAAATCATGTGATCAGCAGAGATAATTTCACTTCTTTCTTGTCTATTTGAGTGTCTTGTATTTTTATTGCCCAATTGCGCTAGCTGGAACTCACAGTACTCTGTTGAAGAGTAGTGATTACAGTGGACATTCTTGTCTTATTTCTGATCTTAGAGGAAAAGTTTTAAATTTTTCACCATTGAGTATAATGTTAATTGTGAACTGGTCATATATGGCCTTTATTTTGTTGAGGTACATTTCTTCTATATCTGTTTTGTTGAGAAGTTTTATCATGAATGAATGTTAAACTTGCTAAATGACTTTTTTGCATTTATTGAGATGACCATGCAGTTTTTGTCCTTCATTTTGTTAATGTGGTGTATCAAATGTATGAAATATATATAGTGGACCATCTTTGCATCTCTGGGGCATATCTCACTTGATCATGGTGAATGATCACTTTTATGTGCTACCGAATTCAGTTTGATAGTATTTTGTTGAAGATTTTAATAATATGCTCATCAGAAACATTGGTCAGAGATTTTCTTTTCTTGTAATATCCTTGTCTGACTTTAGTATCAGGGTACTGCTGACCTCATATAATTAGTTTGAAAGCATTCTCTCCTTTTAAATATATTTAAAAAGAAGTCTAACCAGTCTTATCTACTACATTGATAGATAAACTCATAAATCATCTATAAAAATATTTATTTTTACTTAATGTACAATCCTGGTGAAATCTCTAAAAGCAATCATTTGTTTGCAAATCAAATATCTATGTCAGTGAATTAGCTCATCTACTATAGAGAACTGTTGGGTATAAGACAATTAAATTTTGGAGACCATTTACTAAATAACATGACATGTGATAGTGGCTTATAATAATTTTTATTGAATGTATAACTAAATGAAATCATAACTATGATGTTTTTAGAAGCAAGGTCAGTCATACACTAACTTTACAGAGCATACAATTTCATCAGTACTTATTTATTTATTTACTACATTATTGAGTAAATCAATGCATTTTTTACAGATTTAACCCTATGATTGGTTATACACTAATTCACATGAATTCATGGTACTAGTGATAAACTGTTGCTTCACTTATTTATGTCTCTAGGCAACTATACTCTGTCATACCTCACTGTGGGTGTCTGTGCTATCCTGATCCCTTGACTTTGGCCTTAGCTTTTTAAAAAATCTGCTTTGGTCAGTGGCATGAAGGCAGAAGTAACAATGTGCCAGTTCTGAGCCAGTGCCATAAAAGGTCGATATGTTTCTCCTATTTTTTCTATGCTTCTGATACTTACATAAAAGAAAAGCAAACAAAAAAGCCTAGCCAATATATAATAATTTGCCCAGTTTAAGATAAGTATGTCTTTCTTTTCTGAAACTTTAGATTTTAATGAAACTCCAGTAACATTGAAAAAAAATCCCTACATAAATATCGAAACTCTAGTCCCATTAAAGTGCTAATAAAACTTTTAATAATTTTGTTTCCTATTGAATTTTCTTGTGAGGATTTTTACATTAATCATATTATTTGACAACCAAGATATTGTGAAAAAAATAATTTTAGAGCATACATAAAAAAATTAATGAATTTAATTTATCTTACATTTTTCATGCTGAAAATATCGAAGGCCTCTAAATATTCTATATTCTTGAAGGACACTCAGTCCTCTAATAAAAAAGGATACTTTTCCCTTGACCACTTTTAATAGAAAACAATTTAACTCTCTTCCTCCTGTTCCAGCCATATAACATGCTGGCTTCACCTTCAACTTTCACCATGATTCTAAGTTTTCTGAGGCCTCCTCAGAAGCTGAACAGATGCCAGTATCATGCTTCCTGTACAGCCTACAAAACCATGAGTCAATTAAACCTCTTTTTGTTATAAATTACCCAATTCCAAGTATTTCTTCATAGTGATGCAAGAACAGACTCATACAGTAAATTGGTACTGAGGAATGGGGCATTACTATAAAGATATCCACAGCTGTGCAAGTGACTTTGGATCTGGATAATGGGCAGAAGTTGGAAGAGTTTGGAGGACTCAGAAGAAGACAGTAGGATGAGGGAAGGTTTGGAACTTCCTAATGACTTGTTGAATGGTTGTGACCAAAATGCTGACAGTGGTCTGGACAGTGAGGTCCAGGCTGAGGATGTCTTAAATAGAAATGAAAACCTTACTCGGAACTGGAGCAAAGGTAACTTTTGTTATGCCCTGCTGAAGAACCTGGCTGCACTTTGCTCTGTCCTAGAGAATCTGTGGAACTTTGAACTTGAGAGTGATTATTTACAGTATCTGGCAGAAGAAATTTCTAAGCAGCAAAGCATTCAAGACTTGGCCTAACTGCTTCTAAAAGGCTATGCTCATATGCATGAGCAAAAAAATAATATAAAACTGAAACTTATATTTAAAGGGGAAGCAGAGTGTAAAAGTTTGAAAAATTTGCAGCCTGGCCATGTGGTAGAAAAAAACAACGCCCATTTTCAGGGGAGGAATTTAAGTAGGTTTCAGAAATTTGTAGAAGTAAAGAGGAGCCAAGTGCTAATAGCCAACACAAGGGAGAAAAGTCCTCAAAGCCATTTCAGAAACCTTCAAGGAAACCCTCTCGTCACAGGCTTGAAGGCCTAGGAGGGAAGAATGATTTCATGTGCCAGATCCAGGGCCCCACTGCTCTCTGCAACCTCTGGACACTGCTCCCTGCATTCTGGCCACTCCAACTCCAGCCATGGCTAAAAGACACCCAGGTAAAATTTCATCCACTGCTTCAGTGTTCAAGCCATAGGTCTTGACATCTTCCATGTGGTGTTTAGCCTGCAGGTGCATAGACTGCAAGAGTTGAAGCTTGGGGGCCTCTGTCTAGATTTAAGAGGATGTATGGAAAAGCCTGTATGACCTGGTAGAAACCTGCTTCAGGGGCGGAGCCCTTATGGAGAACCTGTACTAGTGCAGTGCAAAGGAGAAATATTGGGTTGGAGTCCCCACATAGAGTCTCCACCGGGACACTGCTTAGTGGAGCTGTGAGAAAAGGGCCATCATCCTTCAGACCCCAGAATGAAGTGGATCCACTGGCAGCTAGCACCCTGTGCCTGGAAAATCTATAGGTACTCAATGCTAGCCCATGAGAGCAGACACAGTGGCTGAACCCTGCAAAGCCACAGGAGGGGAGCTGCCTAAAACCTTGAGAGCCCACCTATGGCATCAGTGTGCCCTGGATGTGGGACATGGAGTGAAAGGAGATTATTTTGGAGCTTTCATATTTAATGACTCCCCTGCTGAGTTTTAGATTTGCATGGGGCCTGTAGTTCCTTTCTTTTGGCCAATTGCTTTATTTTGGATTAGGGGTATTTATCCAACGCCTATACTCCCATTGTATCTTGGAAATAACTGACTTTTTTTTTTTTTTTAATTTTGCAGGCTTTTAGGTGGAAGGTACTTGCCTTGTCTCAGATGAGACTTTGGACTTTTGAGTAATAATGGAAGAGTTAAGACTTCAGGAGACTGTTGAGAAGGCATGATTGTATTGTGAAAAGTGAAAAGAACATGAGATTTGGGAGGGGTCAGGGCAGAATGATATGGTTTGGATCTATGTTCCTCCATAAAATCTCATGTTGAATTGCAATTCCCAGTGTTGGAGGTTGGGCCTGTGGGAGGTGACTGGATCATGGAGGTGGTCCTTTATCAATGGTTTAGCACCATCTTCTTGGTGCTGTTTTGTGATAGAGTTTTCATAAGATCTGATTGTTTAAAAGTGAGTAGTACCTCTCCCCTCTCTGTCTTCCTCCTGCTCTGGCCATGTGAATTTCTGGTTCCCTTTTTATTTTCTGTCATGATTGTAAGTTTTCTGAGACTTCTTCAGAAGCCAAGCAGATTCTACCATAAGGTGTCTCACACACCATGTGGAACCATGAGCCAATTAAACCTATTTTCTTTGTTGAAACAAATATACATACATATATATATATACACACACACACACACGTATATATATGTGTGTATATATATACGTGTGTGTGTGTGTGTATATATATATGTATATACATATGTATGTATATTTGAGATGGAGTTGCTCTCTGTCACTCAGGCTGGATTGCAATGGCACCATCTCTGCTCACTGCATGCAACCTCTGCCTCCCTTGTTCAAGTAATTCTCCTGCTTCAGCCTCCCGAGTAGCTGGGGTTACAGGTACACACCACCACACCAGGCTAATTTTTGTAATTTTTAGTAGAGATAGGGTTTCACCATGTTGATCAGGCTGGTTTCAAAATCCTGACCTTAGGTGATCCACCCACTTCAGCTTCCCAAAGTGCTGGGATTACAGTCATGAGACACTGTGCTTGGCCAAAAAATGGTAGTTTAAAAGGGAAATGGAATTAGCATTCTGTGAGGCAAATGCAATATAATACATTGTTCATAGTTACTTTACTCCGTTATTTACTGTAAGCAATATAATGAGTAAGCATTGTTACTTTTACTTAGAAATGCAAAAACTGAGACTCAGTGAGTTTGAGTAACTTGCCCTAAATGAGTCAGTTCAAAAATGCATAGGTGAAACTTGAAATCAGGTCTGCATGAAAACAAGTTTTGTGCTCATTTAGCTCAGCTAAATCAGAATGTCAGAAAATGAATTAGGAATAAAAGGATACTTAAATGCTAAAATAATTTTAATCATACCAGAAAGCATATAATCTCTGTAATGAAGATGTTTGGATGAGAAAGGGGTTAAGAATAAACAATTCTGGTTAGGAATAAACAATTCTGTCAACCTGTGTTTAGAAGATGGAACGTGAGGAAAGTATTAATATTTTGGTACTGGTCTAGGATAAGAAAGACTCCAGTCCAATAAGTTTATGATGGTGTGGCACACGTTCTACATCCCCAGATGTTGACAGGGATAAACTTTCAGCTGTTATTTCCCATTGTGTAGAGACAAGACAATTCCAGGTGATGCAAAGATGCAGCCTTGAAGAATGTTGAACTACATAATTGAAGAAGTTATGCCCTCATACTTTTTTTGAACTATAATACAAAGAAGGGAAAATAAAAAAATTTTAGGATTACAACTCTGAATACTTACAGAGTTGTAATCATTGATGAAATGTGATAATTGACAAAATCAAGAGCAGCAATGTCATCATCTCCTGGTAAGCTCCAGTTTGCATCTCCTATCCATCTTTAATTTTTTTCTTCTTTCTAAAGTTAACCATTAACTTCACTTCTAAAAACAAATTCACATTTCCTGTTTTTGAATTCCTTGTAGATTAAATCATAAAGTATGTATTTGTGTCATCGGGCTTTTTTTCACACTCCATCATGTAGATCCTTTCAATTGTCTTCTGGTCCAACCCTCAGACTCTTGTCTGAGATCAAGAGTATTCGAAGAATAATAAAATGCTGTTTTTTAAAAAAAAACTTTCACAAAGAATATGTACAAAATCTTCTTCAGGGGTGACCAGCAGTGTTGAAGGAGGTGTGCTGGTTGCACACATCTGCAGACTTGATATAAAAAATGCAGAGCTTTGCCCAGAGATGGGTGAGCACTGTGGGGGTGGTACTAGGATAGGCAAAACAGCAATACTGGCAACTTTGAAGGTATTAACTCTATAACTGGCGGCCTAGGAGAGGTCATCACAGTGAGCCAAAGCCAGAGATAGAAAAGCAGTGTAGGCCGTGAGTCAGTAAGATGGCTAACCTCTTGGGGATTCTCAGAACTCTTAGGAGGAATTTGAAGGAAATAAAGTTTCTTTAGAGCTGAACCACAGAAACATAATATTATTTATCATTATATTATATATAAATATGTTACATATATTTTACACACATGCGTGCTCTCTCTCTCTCTCACACACACACACTCACACGGCTGGAACTGCTTTGGAAATTGTTATGTATATTTTGAGATTGGGAGATCTAGGGTAAGTGTTTAGCAGTTGAGAACAATAAAGCTAAATGCTTACTCCTAATAAAAGTTTCGTTTTTTCAATCTCAAAAACTTAGGCTTTTGTATTGGTATGCTAATGATGCAAAATATTTGAATTTTTCTTTAATATAAATCATACTAATTTTCATGTGCATGCTACCAATATTTTGATAATAATTTTTTTAAATCACTCCTGTATTTGCTTTATACCTGGGTTATTTAAAACAAAGGTTTAAAAGTGGATAAAAGTATCACAAACTGAACTGATTTCTTTCTGTTGTTTCTCACAATATCTTAGCATCTCAGACCACTAAAACTTGTTTTTCTATTGCAAATCTTGTAGCATTAAAAATGTGTTTTATACGTAAACAGAAACATCAGATAAGAAGAAAAATAGCTTACCAAAAGAAAGGGTTTTTTCTTTTACCCTGAT
The DNA here is from genome assembly GCF_030222135.1 of Aotus nancymaae. NCBI lineage: Eukaryota > Metazoa > Chordata > Mammalia > Primates > Aotidae > Aotus > Aotus nancymaae. Next base: position 82,811,025 of record NW_026988442.1, read on the forward strand.
TTTGCATTTCCTTCTATCTTTAAAGCTACATAAACTGATCATTACTAAGACAATATAGTTAGAGACTAAGTGTTAATAACAAAAGTATTTGGTTAATCTTTAAAGCTACATAAACTGATCATTACTAAGACAATATAGTTAGAGACTAAGTGTTAATAGCAAAAGTATTTGGTTAATCATTCTTGGTGATTAGGTTTTACATCCTTAAGTCTTTATCGAAAAATACCTTTATTCCCTTAATTTTTCTAAGAAAGAAGCTATTATTATCACATAACATAAAATGAAAATTGTGATGGGCTGCTCAAAAAATTGGTAAGAAGTCAAACTCATTTTAGAAAAAGAAAGCACGGCAGCAGCAGAACCATCACAAACACTATTCAATTTTAAATTTGATTTTCAAGATAATGCAAGTCAAACCATTTGCCCAAATATGTAACAAACACACACAGTAAAACTCATATAGTTACTCTATAGTACACACATCAGTCACTTCCACAGACATTCTCCCCAGGTTGCTATAAAATGAAAGATCCAAAACAGTTTAAGAAGGGCAAAATTTCTGGGAGATATTTGAAAAACAGCATAGTAATACGTTTTGCTTTTGATTTGCTGACTTGAAATTAGAGATATGATTTTAAATTATGAAAACTACATCAAATTGTACCAGAACTGGCAACTGTGCATATACTGAGAACTCTGTGCATAGCCTTTGTAGCTCTGGAGGGAAGCTCAAGAAATCCTCATTTTCGTGATGGCAAAGAAGCTAAAAATACTGACCCACAGTCACTTTAACATACAATAGAAGTGCTTGCTGTGGCGTGCTTTGGGCTGCGCCCTTTGTCCCAGCATAGTTTTGGCAGGTCATTGCATTTTCAAAAAGTGGCTAGAAAATATTAAGTTAAATTATTATGATTAAGCTTTGTCTCATATAATTCTCCAACTGCTTCACATCTGTGAATCACGTCTATCCCTATAGGATTAAAAATTCTTGGAAAACAAGACCTAAAATTTTTTGTTGTTTGTTTTTTAAACGGAGTCTGGTTCTGTTGCCCAGGCTGGAGTGCAGTGATGCAATCTCGGGTCACTGCAACCTCCACCTCTGGGTTCAAGACATTCTCCGGTCTTGGCCTCCTGAGAAGCTAAGATTACAGGTGCCTGCCACAACGACTGGCTACTTTTTGTGATTTTAGTAGAGATGAGGTTTTGCCATGTTGGCCAGGCTGTTTTCAAACTTCTTACCTCAGGAAATCTGTCTGTCTTGGCCTTCTAAAATGCTGGGATTATAGGCATGAGCCACCGTGCCAGGAAAAAAAGACGTAAATTTTTGATATTTCTAATTATATTTGACAAGATACATAGAGCACATCTAATCTGTCCTCTCTCCTCTTTGTTTTACAATGTTTCATTATCTGATTACAATAGGACTATTGGAAATTATAGAAAATGAAGAAAGCATAGAACAACATGAGAAAAAAAAATTGCCTGTAATTTTACTATCTAGAGAAAGTCCCTGTTAACGTATTAGTGCAATTCATCCCAGTTCCACACCTACACCTTTGGCACTTTTAGAAAAAGCATAGGTTTAAAAATTATGTTTGTTTGTTGTTTTTATATAATTGAAACCATTCTAATTTTTTCACACATCATTAAATATTCTTTGGTACCATAATATTATGGCTACATGATTATGCATTTGTGGCAGAGTTAGCTAGTTCTTTATTAAGGACTCACACTTCTCTTTAATGGTATGGAGACCAAAACAGAACCACATTCTTCAGCCCTTTTAAAATCTGAATTGCGTTATATGATTGCATTTTGACTAATGAAGTATGTACAGAAATGTTTAGGCCATTTATAGTTTAAGTACATAAGAACTTCTTTCATAAACTTCCACTTTTTCTTTTTCCTTTATCTGCCAAGTTGACGTCGATGCTAAGAGATACCTGGGAAACCATATGCTGTGAATGGCAGGGCTCTTATCGGGCTGGATCTCGGAATGACTGCGTGGAGTAGATTCCTTTACTCCCACCTCACCTGCTGTTTATATACTATGTGAGGAAAAAATGCTTTCCACTTTGTTAAACCAGTAAAATGTTGGATTTATTGTTAGAGTAGCAAACATAACCTTAAACAAAACACTATAATCTATAAATAAGTCACAATTTAACTTCTATTATTGAGTGGCTTTCAAAATTTTATACAGTAGTTATGATATTTATAAATAAATCTTTGCACACTACATCCTCAGGACAAATTCATAGAAACTGTATTGTTGAGTTTCAGTGAAGGAACATTATGACTCCTAGTACAGATAGCCCCTGAACTAAATATAAAAGTTAAAAAACATGATATTTAAAACAACATACACTTTCACAAATTGTTTATAAGAATTCCTGGTTCCTTGGATTCTCGATCTTCCCCAATATCCTTCCATCATCATAGATAAAAAATATTGGTTTTATTTTTTGAATTATGCCTGTGGTTTTATAGCTTTTCCTTTTGTTCTTCCTTTTTCATTATAATTGTGTCTGTTTCCCCATTTATATTTAGTTATAAGACTAATATCTATGTTGTGCATGCCCTGATTCAAACTAGACCAAGACTGCCAGTAGATAAATATAATCACTCATGAACTTGTGTGTTAGAGTTGCTTTTGCTACCGTAGAAGATTTTGCATGCTATTATGAACCTTAGCACCATGGTTTTCTATGGCCTGTTCTTACTATTTCTGGGGTGTACTTATCAGTCTAGACTTTAGTCAAAAGTGCTTGATCTCTACCTAGATCATCTATTGGAATAGAAGTCCTCACCTGAACTCCAGGCCTCTGAGATAATGTCCTGACAATATGACTGGTACTTCTAGCTCTTCTTTTTAGTAACCCCTTCTAGATTCTATGGTATGCACTCCCGGTAACTTACTTTGTTTATAGTGACTCTTGCATCATTGCAAGTCTAGTCACTACTTGGAGACACCTGGTGCTTTTATATTCATTAATTTATTTATTCTAAAAGTAAATGTGTATGGAGTGCCTCCTATGGTTGGGCATGTAAGAAGCATTTGTGTTACTTTAGTAAATAAAAGCGCATGGTTCCTCCCCTCATAAAGCCTAGAGTCTAGTATATGTGAAAAGAGAAGGAGCAAATAGATAGTGAGAGGAACATATGAACAAGAAAACACATCAGTAATTATATAATTGTTGAAAACTAAAACAACATAAGAGATGGATTTTATCCAGGTAATTATATTAGAGAGTGCCCCCAGATTCAAAGATTAGAGTGTTTCACCAAGGTGGTCTTGCCTTAGATATTTATCAGGTGAGACAGATAACTTGCAGACAGGGTGGTTTAAAGTCTGGGTTGTTTTGTAGGGAGGGGAAGCTGAAGTTAGCTATTTGAACAGCACGTGTTTTTCTTTGTGGATGGCTAGTTTTAAGATAGTTTAGAGCAAACAGTTCTAATATTAGCAATCAATCATGACCAACAGTTCTGCTTTTAGCTAATCAATGATGACACAAAAAAACAGGAAGTGGAGAGAGGGTTCTCTGTCTGGCCTAGCCACAGAAGAACAGAATAGTCAAAGAAATTGAAAAGGCCAATAAAAGTGAAACAAGTACAAGGAAGAGAGACAAGAGATGTCAAATTAGAAAATACCATCCAGGATAAGGTAGTGAGTTTTTACACTATATTGAGAGCAGCGAGGAGTCACTGAACTATGCTGATGAAAGAAGTACTATGGTCTCAGTGATATTTAGAAGATCACTGTAAGTGCTATTTGGAAAATTAAGCAGGTCAGCAGCGGGTACAAAAATAAGGAAAAGGATTGGTGATAAAGCTATTATAGTAATCCAAATAAAGAAAGATGATAGCCTGAATTAGGCTGGTATCCATCCATGAACTAATCAGATGCCTTGCATTTTATTCTCATCTCTATATTGCTATATTTTTATACCTCTTTGGAGAAGGGAATTTAGAATTATGTCCATCTCCTCTGCCCACTATACAACTATGAGGATCGTCGTCAAGGTAAATTCCCACTGGGCCTCAACTTCCCTTTCACATCAATTGTGATGGTCGCACTGTAGCTTGTAGTCACACTGGATATGGTTCCTACCGTCATCTTTCTGTACCTTGTCCCACATCACTCTGCACCTGGATTATGATTTTTTTTTGTAGTAAATAAACTTTATTTAGCTCTTTCTCAGTGATGACACCAACAGTCACACCTTCGCATACAATACAGTTATGTATTGGCTATTTACAATTTACAATAGTGTTTTTTTACTCCAAAAAATATAAGTACAAAAGCTAAGTAAATAATGAGGTACTGCCATCTGGGATTTATTACATATCTTAGAGTAAAGAACTGGTCTTTTGCAAATATTAAACAAATCAACCTGAATAAAATAGTCAATTAAATGCTCCGATTTATCATAAAAAATCCACTGTTTCACCTCAAGATGTATTGCACAAGTCTTTTTAAAAAAATCACTCTAAAATAAATAAGAAAAGTAAGCAGTTCTTTAAAAAGAATGGAAGAAAAGAATATTATATAAGCCTATAAAACAGGTTAAGTCATTCAAAATATCTTTTAAATAACATAAAACTCTTCCCAACAGAAAACTCAATAAAAGAACTATCATCATTTCTCCACTGACAAAATCTATTTTAAAGGCAGTCTGCAACATATTTGTGGGTCCAATTTTTCTTGGTCTTTTGGCTACATGAGGGTCCCTGAATGACAACTTCATTCTCAAAGAGTAGCAAGTGTGGACAATTTCCCCAGCAGCTGTAGTCCAATGTCACTCTTCTTCAAGATGAAGACCAGAGCCACAAAGACTCAGAAGATACCACTACATGGTGAAGTAAATGTTAGCTGAGCATCTTCTTTTCAAAATTTTCGAAGTCTAATCATCAGGGAACTTCAGTACAGTGGTTATAACTTTCACCATGGTCTTAGTCTCAGGATCCATCACATACTCAAAAAGCACTTTTTGGAAATACTCAAACTTGGTGGGTTCTCCAAAGAGTGAGACATCAGTGTGGTACAAATTGCTGTCTTTGTAAGATGTCCCCACAGTTCTTGCGTCTACATTCTTTTCATATTTCTTCAAACGGTCTTCTACATAGTGAATCTGTTCTCTAAACTCTTGCTCTTTCGATTTGGAATCACTGATTAAAGTCATCTTCTTGCACCTGGTTTATTGTGCTGGTTGTCACTAAGTCTTACACACTGTTCCTGAAATTGTTGCTATGCAAAGGGGCTATTTTCATATCACTGTTCTTAACCCAAACAGCTTCACTATCCCGCTACCAGTTTTACAGTCAAATTTAAAATCCTTAAAATCCCTTCAGAAGACCCAATGTCTTTTTTATCTGTAATCTTAAAAAAAAAATCTCTGGATATACATGTTAGTTTATGCCCTCATGTCTAAATATTTCCACTTCAAGTTATATGTATATATACACATATGTGTATATGTGTATATGTATAATACATATACACATATACACATATGTGTATATGTGTATATGTATAATACATATACACATATACACATATGTGTATATGTGTATATGTATAATACATATACATATGTATATATATGTATTATACATATACACATATACACATATGTGTATATGTGTATATGTATTATACATATACACATATACACATATGTGTATATGTGTATATGTATAATACATATATACACACATATATATAAATTAAGACATATACATTAATTTTTCTACTAAGAAAAATTCTTCTTTTAAATTAACAAAATTAAAATTTCACCTTCTCCATGGGAAGCACCACCTTATTCTAAAATGTATTCTCCTCTAAATTACTTATTATTTTAATCTTATCAATAAAAAGTAGTTACCATTTATTTAGTGATTACTGTGTCAAGAATCTATAACATCCCATAATTCTGTATATAGAAAGTTAGGTAAATCAACCCAACTTAGATTCATATAAATAAACCTAAGCTAACCTAAGTTACTTATATATTTATGAATTATTTATTTATATTAATTACGTTTAATATTAATATTATTAATTTAAATTAATTAATTGTTAATAATTTTATTTATTAGTTCAAAATTTAAGCATTAATTTTATATATAATTAATATATAATTATTAATCAATTTAAGGTTAATAAGAGTAATATAAAGTATAATTAATATATAGATTAATATATATGATGAATATTATATATTAATTTTATTAATATAGAATATTAATTTTATTAATATAGAATATTAATTATTTTATTAAATATTTTATTAAATATTAACTATTTTAACTATTTATTAAAAATTAAATATTTTATTAATAAATAATATTATTAATTAATTGTTAATTAATATTATTTATTAATTCAAAATTTAAGCATTAATTTTATATATAATTAATATATAATTATTAATCAATTTAAAGTTAATAAGAGTAATATAAACTATAATTAATATATAAATTAATATATATAATTAATATATAAAGTAATATAAAGTATAACCTAAGTTATTTATATAAATCTAAGTTGGGTTTATTTATATAACTCTCTATATACAGAGTTATGGGACATTATTATAGATTCTGTGACACAGTAATCACTCCATAAATGTTAACTACTTTTATTGGATATGATTAAAATAAGTAATTGATTTAATAATTACTTTGATTTTTAATCTTATCAATTATTAAATAATTGATAATATTAAAATAATAGGTAATTTATATAAATTTACTTAGATTAATTTATATAAACCTAAGTTGTATTTATTTATATAACTGTAGTTATATAAATAACTTAGGATATAATTCATATAACTACAGTTATATATAAATTTATAAGCTACAGTTATAAAGTTTTATATCTACAGTTATACAAATTATATGTATATAACCTGTCATTTATATAACTGTAACAATAAGAGAATTTCACAACTAATGTCTGCAGCTACCTCAGGCAACAGGTGCTAGTTGTAGTCCCATTTTATAGATGAGAAAACTAATGTTTAGAAAGAGATAAAATAAATTATCCAAGGTTTTTCAAGTAGTAAATGCCTTAGCAGAGGTCTAAACTCAGGTATCTGACTGTGGAGTTTATGCTGTTATTTACTAATATCACTTTGTAACAAAGGGGCTCTGAATTCTTTCTGTAATTTTTATATAGTAATAACATTTAATGCATTGTCTCAGCTTAATATTGCATAACTTAGTGCAACTAACGGTTTCAAAATATCAAATGTGATCATGATTATCTGGGCATCATCGAGTTTGAGATTTTCAGGAACAAAGATAATATATTGTAGCTTTTTGAGGTTGCTGTAATTATTACGTTGCTTAATGTGAAATAGAGCGAATGGTAGTGAGTCAAAAGTATTTGTTCAATTGTTTATATATAAAATAACATATTTGAAAGATAAAATTGCTGTCACATGGATTGACACATTTGCTAGTTTGGCTGTGACTTGAATTAAGTGCAGATTAACTCATTAAGCAATTCGGAACCAGAAACTCCGCTTTCACTAGCTCCAGAAAAGCAAAATCTTACTCTTGGAAAGTTCACATTCTGTTTGGAGGAAAAAGACAAAGGGTATGCAATAAATGCTGGGATCAAGTATCAAGGTTCATGCACCATGCTATGAGTGCAGTGACAGAAGAAACAGAAAACTCCAGTTCGTAATTTTATTGAACTCTGGTTCAGTGAGTTTTGAAACAATTATTTCCTCAAACAGTCACAAGAAACATTGAACACTGTGTTAAGGCTGATGAAAGACACCCTGCTTAACATTATGGGAAATACAAAGTAGTATTAGCCAAGGTCCTGCCCCTAAAAAGCTTGAACTCTAGTTAGAGAGAGAATGATGAAAATTGTAAGATCTTAAAGTGCAAACACAGAGGACAAACAGATTTCTCTAAGTTGAACTGATCAGTAAGTGCTTTAAAAACACAACGGATTTTCGTTGTCACAAAAGATGTAGAGAATTTAAGAAAGCATTTGTTTCAAAAGATTCGATCACTAGATTGAAGAAAGAAGTGAAACTGTGGCAGCATCTTCAGTGGAGGTGGGATGAGTATAACCAGAGCATGAGACTCTGAAGGACCCAGGAAATGTGGTTTGGAAAATGGCTTCTGGCCATCTTGTGGGAGGCATAAAAGGCCACCATGGGTCTGTGAACTGACCAGGAAATGGAAGCAGAGTGGAAGGCCAAAGTTCTTCCCTGTGGGAATTCAAGTCAGAATTCTGACCACCAGACCTAGATATATTCCTTGAAAGCTACTCAGCTTTCATTCCTGGGACACTGTTATCCATCCATCATTGCTGAGGATCTCTGAGGGTCAGAGCATTCTGAGCACACCCCTACCTCTGCTGCTCATTAAGGTAAATGTGCCCACTTGCCTCTGGAAATAGAGTGCTGCCACTTGTCTTCTGCTGTCTTGTGATCAGATTTTCCCCTTTGACATCAGCAAGTCTGTTTCATAGTAGCATTTCCAACAGTCACAGCTGGTCTACAAGGAAACTCCTCTACCAGAAAAGGCTGTGGGGTCTTTCAAGAAAACATGCTCCCCTCACTAAAGTATTGCTGCAATCTTAGTGAAGAAGATGCCTCTGAACTCTCTCAGGAAATGGGTATGAAGGCTGATAAGTCTCAAAAATTTCTATCCCTTAAGCCTTTAGATCTCTTTCCTTACTTAATGCTGGAAAGTTCTGGGATTTCGGGCTCATTAAGTGTTGAATCACTGTTGAATCCAAGTTTTAGTCAGCTATTGACAAACTATTAAGCTCTTCCAGCTGCACAAGCTACACGTTAAACGAAAAATTTGTTAAATACACTCATGAATATATTCAGCAAAGATACTGTATTGTCTCATTTCTCTAACTCTCTTTGATGCCATTTACACATGTATTTCCCAGATTTATATTGATATAAATTGGAAAACTCTAGCAATTATTTTAGAGTATAAATGACTTTTTTCTTAGTCATATATATATTTTTTGAGATGGAGTCTCACTCTGACACCCAGGCCGGAGTTCAGCAGTGGTATGCTATTGGCTCACTGCAACCTCCACCCGCTGGGTTCAAGTGATTCTCCTGCCTCAGCCTCCCGAGTAGTTGGGACTACAGGTGTGTGCCTCCACACCTGGCTAGTTTTTGTATTTTTATTAGAGATGGGGTTTCACTGAGCTAGTCTTGAACTCCTAACCTCAGGTGATCCATCTGCCTCGGCCTCCCAAAGTGCTGGGATTACAGGTGTGAGCCACTGCACCTGGCCTGTTAGTCAGATTTTGAACTTTTCCTTTAAGTTCAGGATAAAATATGATCTAGTTATGAGAGTGTGAACTAAGGGTAGTTGAGGTGTCCTCAGAAAAATAAGTACCCTTGAATGCAACTGCTAATGGAAGTTTACTACAGGACCTCAAGCTAGGAGAGAAAAGCAGCTTCCAATACAGAAAGGCAGGTTGCTTCCACTGACAAAGGATGCTCATGTGATTTGAGGGTTGAGGACTCTCTGCTTCATTCACACCTAGTCTCAGGATCCTGCTTCTTCCTAATCCATACTCCTCTGTTTTCCTTGAGAGATGTTGAAAAGCTAAGAATCAACTCATGCTGTAATTCTGCAGCCTACACGATTCACTTTTGTGCTTGTTTTTTTGAGGTTGACCCTTTAGCTATAAGTAATATGATATTCTATAGGGATACTATAGAAGTTCTTTGATTCTCTGTCTGTTGATTGATATGAATTTCTTTTAAACCTGTTAGTCATTGTCTTTTTGTAAGCACCCCAATGCACTGAGCTACAGTCTTTGAAATAATGTCTAAATGCCATTATTAAAAGAATTGCTGGGCTGGGGGTTGTGCCTCATGCCTGGAAACCCAGCACTTTGGGAGGCCAAGGCGGGCGGATCAACTGAGGTTAGGAGTTCGAGACCAGCCTGACCAACATGTTGAAACCCCGTCTCTACTAAAAATTCAAAACTTAGCCAAACGTGGTGGCGAACGCCTGTAATCCCAGCTACTCAGGAGGCTGAGGCAGGAGAATCACTTGAACCTGGGAAGCGGAGGTTGCAGTGAGCCACGATCACACCACTGCACTCCATCCTGGGTGACAGAGTGAGACTCAGTCAAAAAAAAAAAAAAAGAAAAGAAAAAAAAATAAATTATGCACTTGTCCTCCAAGGTACTAACTTTAGCAGGCATTTCACTATAATTAACCATACATCTGATTTGTATTAATTTGATTAATTATGATGCTACAGCATTTCATAGATTCTACTGTTCCATCACTTGATAAAACTGTAGAATGGCCTACTAAGGACTTAGTTAAAATGCCAGTAGGGAAACAAAAAGATGGAGCTCATTATACAGGATGCAAAAATATGTGTGAATAAAAAAACAGGAGATAGTATTTGTTCTGTAGCCAGAATACATGGGTCAAGAAATCAAATGGCAACTGCAGAAGTGCCTCCTTGTGCTATTATACTAATTTATGAAAATTTTGCTTTTTGCTCTTAGAATATTAAAATTTTTGATTTGGAGGTCTTGGTTCTCTAGGAAAACAGAGTACTACTAAGGGACACAGCAAATCCACTGAATTGAAAGTTAAGATTGCCACTTGGCCATTATTACCACATTGTGACACTATCTATAGGCAAAGCTGACTGGGATGACGGATTCAAATTACTGTTATGAAAAGAGGCAGGAACTCAGGTGATTCTCTGAGATAACACTTAGTGCTTTCATATTGTATAGTAAAAGTGAGTTAAAAGGTTTTAGTAGTAACAACAACCACCAAAGGCAGAACTACTGAGTCATTCACTACAGAAATAAAGATCTAGGTCACCTCAGAAAGAAGAGATCTCAACTATCTGAAATACTGACCAAAGTCAAAGGAAACATGGAATGGTTAGTGAGAGAAAGAAATTATAAATATGAACTATGGCCTCATGATCAGTTACAAAAGCAGAAACTGCAGAAGAAATGGATGTATTTGTGTGTATGAAATAATTTATTCATGTTATTCTCCTTACTGTTAATATTTTATATAAAATGTGGTTGTTATCAACTTAAAATTTAGTTGTTAGCCAAGGAAATACTCAGATGGAATGGTGGCTAACTTCCAGAGATGAATACAAATGTTGGTACTTTGCATCTCCTCATTTTAAGAAGGTACTTGAAGCAGATTTTGTTTATAACAAAGAAGTTGCCTCTTGTTAGGTGGAAATAGAAAGTTATTTTTGTTGCATGGAAGTTCAAATGTGTAGAAGGGTCTGAATGAATGCCAAGTAGTTGAAGAGGTGGAATGTAATTTTGTTTCTCAGTTTCAAACTCACCTTTCTATACTTGGCCTTGTGATGCTGGGGCTGAAACTCTGCAAACTTCATTTCTGCTTTGTCTTCTGGGGCTTGTTAGACTATGTCAATAGGGTCTCTTGAGGTTGACCAGAAGGCTGAAGGAGGGAGAAAAATGTTGCATCTTTCTGACTGCTACCTATGCCTGCCTATTTCATTGCAACAATCAACCTTCACTCTGAGAGTGGTTAGTGGTGGTGGATTCTTATTTACAATTTTTTCCATTCTCCAAAACAGCTTTACAATTCTTGGGGGGTACCAGCCCTTCAGAAGTGGCACCCACTCCTCAGGACCCTGGTTCTGCAGGGTCCCTCTTCCCAGATGCTAACCTCTGTGGTTGCTTCCTGCTGCAATTCCTCTCTCTGTGATATTACCATGTCCCCTTTTAGCATTGTTAGTTGTCTAATAATTGGTTGAAAATTTATGTACAATCATCTCTGTTAAAATAACTGGTGCCATTTCTTTCTTAACTCAACTCTGAAAGGATATAGTAAGTTTGTTCTGTAGTAAGAAGTTACTCAAATTTTAATCCTGTCCCTTGAAACTGAGCCTTAGAATTAACCCAGGGATTTCATGAATGAGACTAAGGAATGATCCAATATCACCATTTTAAGCAACTTTACTGGTTTTTGTTATTAGGCAATTCACATAACTTTTAGTGTAAGTGTTTGAGAGGGAGGGGCAAGTGATCATATCTCTACTGCTTACTAGTTGGTGAGCTTGGACCAGTTAACAGTCAAAACATCATAGATAATGATTGCTTTGTTTCAAACCCCTCACTACCTGGGTTTGAACCATACTTCCTCCACTTCCCAATTCTGTAACTATGGGCAAGTGACTTCACTCCTCCACACCTTGTCTGTGAGATGAAGGTAATTACTGTAGCTAATACATGGGATTGTAGTAAAGATTAGATGAGGTAATTTATTAAAAATTCTTTGAAATGTACCTGAACCATAAGAAGCACTCAGTGCATTTTGTTTTTCCTATTGCTGGTGAGCCATGTGAATCTGTGAATCTGGAAACTCACAATAGTTTACTGCTAACATGTATTGGTGAAGTTGTGTGCATTTCTCATTACCGTTTGATTGATTTCATCTAACCTCTTAGCTGCAATCTGGCAAATCATCTTTCCTCATGGAACCAAACCCACATGTGCTTAGGATAAGGCATGTGTTGTGAACCTTAATTAGTGTCAGCAGTTCACTCTTGGTCTGCAGAAAGGGCAGTTCTTTCAGGGGACATGAACTTACTGTTTTGATTTATTCTGCATATGAAGCATTAGTAAATCAGTAGGGAAAGCATATGAAATACAGGAAGTAATTTGGTTTTTTTTAACGTATTACATTTGAACATGTGACATGAAACTTACAATATGACCCTGGTCTATTGCTTTCAAATTACTTTCCAAAAATGAAGTCTAGACTGGTTGGCCAATCGGATATCAGAGGGCAAGGCCAAAAGTGTGTACAGGGTGCAAATTTGCCTAGTGTTGCCAGCAGGGCCATCCTTGGCAATATCGTGAAAGAAAATATTCCCCAGGGCTGTCCCAAGAACATCTCTCCCCTTTGCTTCTCTACTCTATGTAACCTACCTGTCCCATTTCCACTTTTCATCTCACAAAGCTCAAGAAGGAGTAATGTGAGCAGGTCTGTTTCTCTCTTAGAAAACTGTGCTCTAAAGCTGATTACTTGCTGATTACTATGATATTGTGAACACATCTATGTGACCTCATTGTGAACATTCTTATTATATAAACTTCAGATTTTTGTAAATATAAATATCAAAAATTGACCATTTTTCAACCATCAAATGTACAAACAAAGAGATTTATAACAACCAGAGTCAGCAACCACGTGGGACAATGGGCTGTCCCTTACATTGCTGCTGGATATGTAGAGCAGCATGAATTTTTCAAAGGTTATATGTCAATAAATATAAATATTTAAATGTTCAGAGTCTTATACTCAACATTTGCACTTCTAAATATTGTACTAAAACGATCAAAGGAAAAAGAACCAGTACTTAAGAAATTAATTCCAAGCATATTTGTTTTAAAACTTTTTGTGGTGGCAAAAATCAGGAAAATCTAATTTCCCATAAATGGATAGCATGCAAATATATTCTAGCCATGGAGATTTTGCAATGTTTTAGAGCTATTAAAACAGAAGGGTTCCTGAGAGGGCTATGAAACTTAAGTGAAGAAAGTGAGCTGAAAAAAGAGCATATAGCATACTACAATTTTATTTAAGGAGAAGGAGAATAAGAAAATAGCTGCATATGCTTTATTCCTGTGTATATTTAAGTTTAGAAGCACAAAGAAGGCTATATCCATGTGTGTGTGTAGGGTAGGGCCCAGATGGAAAGAGCTTTTGGAGTGATTATCAATTTTTTAATTAAAAAATTTTAATTTTTTAATTATCAATTATAGTGTTAAGATTTATAATAGCCATGCTTTTTATTGATAATTTTTAAATCAACAAAATAAATAAAAAAATTAATCATCACATATGGAAGAAATTAAGCTACAAACTTTTTAAATGTCCACATCTAATAGGGAAATAACTAATGTGGAATTTGAACCCAGAGCTATGTGATCCCCAAACTATCCTAGTTGTTTTATACACATTGCCTTGGGCCTTGTGAAATACACATTCAAGTGAACAGGTGGAATCAGTAATTTTTGGCGGAGAGAGCATTCCCAATTTATTTGGAAATTAAACCTCACAGGAAGCAGTTTGTTTCACGCAGGGTTCATCATATCTATTGGTAAAAAAAAATGCAGAACACACTAAACCTGGTTCTGGGGTCTTTCTGCAACATTTAACCACAATTAGACACTTTCAACACTGTCCAAGAATATTGGCACAATACACTGGCATCATTTGGAGCAGCTAAAGAAAAACACTGCACAGCACTAAGGAGATAAGAGAAAAAGTTACTGCGTTTTGACACTTCAGTTCATTTTACAGGAGCTTTTTTGTTTTGGCTTCCTTTTGAGGAAAGAAAGAATGGTGGATTTGCAAGGCAGCTCAGCAGGTTGAGCCATGAGCTTAGGTATGTGCAATATGTAAAGTGCATCTAAATGCACATCTGTCAACCTTCCACATGTGGCGGTTAAAAGGAATGGTAACTGGTAAAGTGCTGTGTATTCAGTGGTTTGTTTTTTAATGCAAATGCTGTTCTGTGGAAAAAGAGGAGCCAAGGCAGAATTCATAAGCAGCCTGAGAAGTTGATGAGAAAAGCAATAAACTGCTTTGAAAAGTCCTGCAAGGTAACATTTCCCTGGAGACCTCATTTTTAGAGCATTACTATGCGATGTGAATTAAATCCTCTGCACAGAGCAGCCGCCTGGTGCTTCAGAGTTGATTACCATCATCCCTGGAGGCCAAGACTTTCTGCGTTATCAACCTAGCATCATGGGATGGACTTATGGAAACCATGTGACCTTTCTGAGCTCAGTGCCAGCAGAAGTAGGCATGCCCTTTGGGTGAAGGTTGAATGTTAGTGTACCAAGATATTCTCTACTTAGGAAAGTCATGGGCTAAACTATGCTTACATTGATTTGTATGGTCCAGAAAGCACACAGGGGTGGGAAGACATGAAGAAAGGGGGTTTTCACATAAATGATTCTAAAACCATGGTAACTAAATATCAAAGCACTAAATCAAGGGCAGCAGACATATGTAATGAAGTGTTCATAGAATCAGAGTCCAAAAATGCGGACAGGACTATGCAATCCATTGTGGAAACTGCTATACTATAAATTCAGAAAAAGAAAATGAAAAAGGCAAAATAAATCCATCATGACTGAAGGCCCTCCAGCCCAAATATAAAATATAAGAGATAGAATTTCATTTTCTCTGTTCCTTTAATCAAGCCAATTCACTTCTTTTTGAATCATCATTTTATAAATTCATGTAGATACAGGATCAAAAGAAAATTGCAAAAGAAGCAAAGTCCTATCACATAAAAATAAGCTTTTGCCATTTACTTTTTTTCTGAAATAATCCAGATATAGCTCCTGTGGTTAGTCAGGAAATGAAATTGTTACAAGCATTAAAAAGGACTGAAAATATCAAACCCAGCCAAATATTTGGCTCACTTAATGATTTTTTTTTTCATGTCTTTGCTTTTGTCTTTAAGATAAAACTCTAAATGTCAACAAATGTGTTACAGTCAGGACTTAAATAATTAAGCAACTTTTAGCCCAGTGTCAAACATCATTTGTATATATATAATTAGGTATAATTTTCATAAAATCTTTCTTCCATCAAATAACTCCTGCCCTTAAAATTATAACACATTCACATCTCTCATTTCATGTTTTAGTTTAGTTTTGATTTAACTGAAATTTCCTCATCCAATCTTTGCAACAGAGAGAATAGACAGCGTGTCTCCCCTTCCCACACAGGGACATGCACACGATGCAGAAAAGAAACCACATCGCGAAGGCCCATTAGTGAACTGGTGCTTGAGCAACGAAAGGAAACACATCCTAGAGCAGGTTTTCTCTTGAACATATTCATCTTGCAGTCCACAGAGACGATAGGGAGGAAGCTGCTTCTAAACGTGACAAAAGGGCAACCCAGGGAAAAAAGCTCAAAGTGCTCCCAGGATAGCAGGTCGCACAAAGGTCCTTGTCCCCCTTTGCTTGAGCTGCAAAACGATCAGCAGGATTATCTCTCTGTGTTCAGAGAACAGTTTCTCCATCCTTGGGGTTCAGGCCTGGCTATGGCAGGTCTAATAACACTGAAGCGGGCCTTCAAATTGGCTGCTTCAATGCAAAAAAGCAGAGAATGGCTAACAGGCCCAGGCACATGGCAGAGACGCTCAGTACAACACTACCCAGAATGCTGCCATTTGTTTCAAAAATTCTCTTTATCTCAACGTCAAAACTCTCAGGGCATAAATGAAAAAAATATTCTTTTAAACTGTTGTTGCCTTTGTCTACATAAGTGGATTACAACCTTTTCAAGTATAAAATTTATTAAATTAAAAAAAAAACTCATGAACGTTTCTATGCCACTATATTCTGCATTGATCCATTGAGAGTATAATGACCAAATAACTACATACATCCAATAATATTTTGAAATAAATGTTGTTAAAATGTATCACAAGAACATCTACATAGAGTTAATAAACTGAACAATGTTGGCATGAGATACCGTGTTTATTCAGAGCACAGAGAATGTTCTGGTCTGTTTCAATGGAAAAGAATGAAATAGAGAAACATATGTAGTAAATGAAATTCTGAACTTTTCTTCATTATTTTTTTCTTTCCTGTATCCTTTTACCCATTAGTTCCTGCTGCCACAAGATGCCAGCATCATGTTGAGGGAGGGAGTATTGGTGGGATAGAGACAGCTGTGAGATTCTTGGGTTCTAAGTTTTATCATTTGAACTTTTCACTATAGAAATACTCCAATGCTTCCAAAAAAAAGAGCATACAATAATGTCCCTTCTATAGCCACCACCTAGATTTGGCAACTAGATACACTTGCCAGTCTTATATCTCTCATCCAATACTGTTTTTTCATCTCATTATTTTAGAGCAAATTCAAGATATGTATTTCTTCTGGAAATATTTTTATACAGTGTTTTTATTGTTGTTTTGTTGGTCACATAAATACAGTATTGTTATCATACCTAACCAAGTTAACAATAATTCTTTAATATTTTCCAATACTCAATCTATATCCAATTTGCCTAATATTGTCTCAAAATGTTTTTTATATTGCTTTGTTTAATTCAGGATCTAAACAAAACCCACACAGTGCTTTTAGTTACCTCCTAAGTCTCTTTTAATCTCTAGCAATCTTCCTCTTTTAAGTCATATATGTATGTATTTTTTAATAAACTGACCCATTTGCCTTGGAGAATTAGTTGCGTTTTGGACGTGGTTGACTGCTTCTCTGAGATATCTTTAACTTGTTCCTCTTTCCCCAGTGACTTCTGTAAACTGGTTATTAGATTTAGAGGCCTGAATAAGTTGAGTTTTTCTTTGCAAGCACAGTTGTACTTCTACTTACATCATATCAGGAATCATGTATCAGTAATAAATCTTTTTTTATTATCCTAAGATTGAGTCTTAGGTATCAGGAAGCAATAAGACTAGAATGCCTGGAATAAATGCATTACAAAGGATAGTGTTTTTGTTGTCCTCTTTGTTTGAATTGAGAAGGAAGAGATATTAACAGAGGAAGCTAGAGTTTGATGGACCAGGATAGAGCTGATTGAATCTTACCCTCTTCCTCAGGCTGAAGTTGTAACAGCATCAAACATCAAAGCCCACATCAATTCAGATTCTGAGGGTAAAGGTGGCGTACACACTGCTTTCCACATTGAATGCTGAGAAGACATATCATCCCAGGCAAAACTATGATTACAAGACAAGTGATCTTCCCTGACTCAGCAGCAAAAAATTCTGGAAGCCAGCCTGAAGTTCACCCAGCTGAGTGTGGAAGTTAGCAAAGAGAATCCAAACACTGCAGAGAGTATCTGGAAGTCTTCTGATAAGCAGTCTAGAACAAGTGCTTAGAGGACAGAGGGTAGTGATCTCAGCAGACGTTCACATGGAAGCATAATAACAGCCGAGAACCACAACTCTCTAATTTTACTTCCCAGCAGGTATTCAGTGCATGCTAGTTCCTACTCCTAAGTAGCATAATTGCCCAAACACAAGGTGATACCCATAATGAGGTAAGTTTCCTGTTTTCTCAGTGAGATCATTTTGTTGTTGTTTTGGTTTTTTTTTGTTGTTGTTTTCGGTTTTGGTCTGTTTGTTTGTTTTTGAGACAGGATCTGACTCTACCACCCAGTCTGGAGTGCAGAGGCACGAACTTGGTTCATTGCATCTTCAACCTCCAGGCTCAAGGGATCCTCCAACCTCAGCTCCAGAGAAGCTAGAACTATAGGCATACACCACCATGCCCAGCTAATTTTTGTATTTTTTGTAGACATGGGGTTTCAACATGTGTTGAACTCTTGAGTACAAATGATCCACCTGCCTCAGCCTCCCAAAGATCTGGGATTACAGGCATAAGCCACAGTGCCCACTGAGATCATTTTTTAAAAATGCATTCTGGTTAGTTTAAACACAGAAATATAAATTTTTGTGGATATAGAAAAAGAACTACCAAATATTCACTTATAATAAAGATTAATTCATGAGTTACACATGCACATTTATAATCACATGCCATAATTTTCCATTCCCCTATTTCGCTAAACAGCTTATTCAATTCTTCATTCACAGCCCTGGATGACCATCTATGGAAGTCCTACTAGGTGCTACTCTGTGTGGGATTTCTCATTTACCCCACAGAAAGTTTTCTAAGAAAGGAATTACGAGTTCCCTTTTACAAATGACCAAGGGTAGGCTGACAAAGGCTGAAAAAGGATTCCAATGTTACAAGAAGTAAGGGGTAGGAAAGAGATTACAGTTCTGACTCTCATCACAATACGCCATTTAATCTCAACAGGAGCAATGTCACCCAGAAGGGGCTAAAAATTGTTTTAGGGTAGTAGAGGAGGCGGAGTAGACATTATAATAGTTGGTGGCCCTGTAAAGATTCACAGTACATAGACAAATATGCAGTATATTTGTGTTATTAAAATGTCAAATTCTGGGCAGAATGAGACTGATAAGGAAAAATATCTAAAAAGCCTCTTTAGAAGGCCAATAATGAAAGAAGATTGAGAAACATTGCATGTACCCAGACACCACTTCTGCTGATGATGCCCACCAAGTAATGAACTCTGGTGGCACACTGCCGTTTCTGAAGTCTAATACTGCGTTCCTCGTTACATCACTCTCACTCCATCTAAGGCCCTCGAAATGTGCATAGTTTGAACCTTGTGCAACAAGGCATAGCAAACTCCAAGTGTTACTGGAGCTTGTATCACAAGTCCCTTCCGTAAAACTTTAGAATAGTTGCTTTTTTTTCTACTCTGCAATTAGCGTACATTCTTGGTCTCTTACACAAAACTACTTACGCATTTCCATTTTAAAGATTTTTTAAAAAGCTTATTTACTATAAGCATTAACTCATGAGGTAATATTCCCAGGAAACTAAGATGAATTTGTGTTGAATTTATTTGCTGATTTTTTAAAATCAATTACGTGAGGTGACCTCCATAAACACCCTGATTCTTATTTTAGGCTTATATGTCTCTGCAAAATTAGTAATATGCTCTTTAAGACAGAATTAAGATAGAAGAGGAGGGAGAGAGAGAGAGAGAAGGAGTGAGTAAGAGAGAAGGAAACAGAGAGACGGTCTCCATAGTATGAAAGAATTTGTGAGAAATGAAAAGTAGGAAAAGTCCCATTTTTCTGAGCATAAGTGAAAAGAAAAAAAAAATCTTTCTTGTATTGGGTACATATAATGATGTCTTCTACCCACCAGTCATGTATAAAAATGGGCAAAGGAATGAAGAAAAGATAAAATATTAAATTTGAGTCATTTTTTAAGTCTGAACTGAAGAGGAATCACTAATTTTTCTCAGAAGTCACTAAATTAAATATTTTGCTATTAGGCAAAGTAGAGGCTTTATATATAAATTATGATACTAAGGAAAAATGTTAAATTTTCACAAATGAGTATATGGTTATAAAATCTGTCACTATATGTAGCAGGGTGATTATAATAAAGAAATTAATACTATTTGATTCTATATAATAAAGTTATATTAAGTTTT
Source organism: Aotus nancymaae (assembly GCF_030222135.1). Taxonomy (NCBI): domain Eukaryota; kingdom Metazoa; phylum Chordata; class Mammalia; order Primates; family Aotidae; genus Aotus; species Aotus nancymaae. Next base: position 82,831,093 of record NW_026988442.1, read on the forward strand.
CCTCAAGCTCCAGACACTAGGCTGAGCACTGAGCATGGAAATATAGAAAGACAGATCTGTCCCTGGCAAAACTCCCCCTATTCAAGTTTTCGTTTTGTTTACTTTTTATTTTAAGTTCTGAGGTACATGTGCAGGATGTGCAGGTTTGTTACAAAGGTGAATGTGTTCCACGGTGTTTGCTGCACCTACGAAGCCACCACCTAGGTATTAAGCCCTTACATATTGTCTTCTTCAACATCATCTTAATACCAGATCCTGATTCTAGATTTATTCACTTGGCTGCCTTCAGGAACATTTTCAGAATTCTCAGTGTCCATACCACACTTTAGTCCCATCCCAGTCTTATTCATTGTAGCCATGGCTGATTGGTTGGAGATAGCAATTAATTACATCAGACTTCAATTAACACAATAAGTTAAATCATTAGCTCTTTAGCCCAAGTTTATTGGAGATAGTATTACTCCTGCAGATAATGAAAATGAAATATTGATGGAGTTTTTTTTTTAGAAGCTAAGTAATATATTAGCTAGGCCTCAATATCCTCTTCTTTAATTAGAACTAATAATGATATCTATAATTTAGAGAATTATTTAGAGGGTTTAATGAGAAGATGCATGGAAAGCACTTAGCTAACCGCCTACGTGGTAGTGTTGTGTTTTCGTAGGTGGTGGTGTCTAGAGTAGCAGATCGTTGCTAGTGTGGTGACTGCTGCTGCTCAGGTTGCCATCTTCCTGTAATCCATAGAGGTTTTTGTGAATACAGGATCCTGGGTGCGTGTTCATACTTGGAGCTACTCTATTTCTCCCTGGCACTTGGATCGGTTCATGAAACCACCTAATTCAGTCTGCCAAATCAACCATTAGCATACTAAATCTATCTTTGCTTAAAATGAGGAGGCTATTTGGAAGCTTAATTAATGAAGGCATTTCCTCTCTGGTCAAAGGAAGTGGAACTAGCATATTTACTAAGTAAATATGTAAGTAATTTACATAAATTACTTACTAGCATTTTTACTCCAGGGATGTGAACTTCATGTTTTCATTCTTAAACATTTGTGGAATTCATAATGAGTTGGTAAGATTATGTAAAAATATAACTTCAGCCTCTGATAATCCTAATTGTTTCTTAAAAAGAGCAACATTAACTTAAAAAACTCAAAAAATCGTGTAAAGAAGGATTTATAATAAATAAATGAAATAATTTCAGTCAAGTTTATCAGACTTGTATTGAGTACTTAGTGAATGCCAGACACTGCCCTGCGCACTACAAGGACAAACGTAAAGGAGGAAGAAAGCCCAGCATTAAGTAACTCTGATAAACTGTTTGCTCAATACATTTTTCCATTAATAGTATTATTTATGATAAATGAATGATATTCCTGTTTTGTTTTCTGTTTTTTGTTTTTTTTTTGAGACAGAGCCTCGCTCCATCACCAGGCTGGAGTGCAATGGTGAGATCTCGGCTCACTGCAACCTCCGCCTCCTGGGTTCAGGTAATTCCCCTGCCTCAGCCTCCTGAGTAGCTGGGATTACAGGCACACACCACCACGCCCAGCTAATTTTTGTATTTTTTTGTAGAGACATGGTTTCCCCATGTTGGCCAGGACGGTCTCGATCTCTTGAGATCACACCCATCATCTGCGACCTGTTCCAAGCCAACAGAAATAAAAACATTCTTTCTCACATGCTTTCAGAACTTTGATTTCACCCTATTTTTCATGGCCCAACCCCTCTGATTTAGCTTTCCTAATTCTATGAATCAACAGAAATTTATTAATAAAAAGTTGATTTTTGTATAACTCATTACTACACGAAGTCATCAGTGCAAGTTGTACAGAAATATTACCGTTCTAGAAGATAAAGTCATATAGTTACTTATATTTTGCCAAGATAATTTGTAAAAGTCCATATTTTTCAAATTATGATAGCTTTACAAAGACACTAAATTGGAAATAAAATGGCAAGAAAGAACAAAACAGATGGAGAAAAAGAATATTCGAAAACAGACAATACTCTTGTTTGAAAGAGGAGAAAAACATGAGGTACTATTTTCTAAAATATTATCCCCACTTCTTCTGTCTTCATCCATAGTTTAATCCCCACAGCCATGGCACAGACCACATGTGGGCCATTTTTGGAGAAGATGAAGCTGAGGCCCAGAAACATAAGTGCCTTAACCTAACTCACACAACTGAGGAGCAGACCCTCAGTGTCTGACCCAAATCGATCTGCCTCTAGGAAACACTGTTTTTACACTAATGGAGTGATTAAAAAAACTCAATTATTTAACTTTGTAACACACTTTTTTCTAATGAGCTATTGTAAAATCACTTATTTATTTTGTGCTTTAAAATTATTTAGTGTGACCCTATTAGTCCAATCCAGGATCTCATTAGGGGAGACTTTAGTTTAAGGCAAAATCAGTCTCCTTCCCTCAGACACTGTGGATACCAAGAAGCACACTGTGTTTCATTGCGTTTGTATCTCTGAGGAGACATCACAAATGTGTTAAAAAAAAAAAAAAAAAAAAAAGAGCACAGCCCAAAGAAAAGGTATGCCAATCAGCCAAGTTCAAATATAAAAGCCTTCAATCTAAAAGCTTACCATGTGCAAGACACTAGGGTAAAAGTCAGTCTCTTTCATCCAGAAAAGCAAAAGCTGATTGGGCTGCAAGCTAAGATTAGAAATTCTGAAGTGCAATACAAGAAGAAGGAAACTTTGAAGTTTGAGGGAATAAGTTGTTGCAAATAAAGTAGCTATTATGTAAGTAACAGGGAAGTACATTTCTACAATTATATCTGTCTATGAGTTAGCACAATCTAAACACACAATGAAGCATTTTGAATGTGTAGAAAGGTTCATGAGTGATAGACACATATAAAATTATTATAAAAAGATTACCTGTATGGCATGACCCTAGACCTTAGAGTTAATATTGTGAAGGAAGGATGTTTATTTTTCTAATGTGCTCTTCTGCTTTTGACTAGAGATAGACTCTGGACTGTATTTATAATGGCATTATCCTAATGTATTACTCCTATGTTTTCATTCACTTGTTCAGTCATAATTTATTGAGCATCTACCTGGTTCATTCAAAGATGCAACAGGTACAGACTGAGCATCTACTTTTAGGACATGCATCAAGCTAACTGGAGCACAGACAGCTCCTCAAAGTATGTCTTATGTTCAGACATTCATCTACTGATCACACATAGGATGTAGACATTTATCTACTGATTATACAATTAATTACTTATCTACAACAGTAAAAGGTGCTACAAAGAAGAATTAAGTTGTAAGAGAATACAACTGTATAGTTTCATCTGATCCAGGAAGTTAGGACTTGCTGAGAAAGTGAATCTGAAATCTGAACTAATCAGGCAATGAATAGTGAGCTGGGGAGGACACAGAGCATTCCTACAGGGTGTGACATGTGTTGAAGTCACCACATGAAGACCAGTATCACTAGAGCACCCACACAGAGAAGCACAGGAAGGTGGGAAGTGGTGCTGATGAGATTAATTTGCATTCTCATAGGTCACAATAGGAAGTTTAGAATTTAGACTGTGAGTAGTAAGAAGCCATTGTGTTTCCTGGATCATGTTACAAAACAAACATACTTTTTCAGCGACCTGTTTTAGAATTCCTGTTCATAAACATTTGCTCACATGTACTGACTTCCTGACTAGATAGCTGTCTTTGTAAAGGCAAGGTTGGTGTCCTCAAGAGCCTGTAGCACAATGCCTATCATTGCAGAGATGTATAGGTGTTTGTGTTCTCTTAAGTTTCTCAGAAATGAGGATGGGAGAAAGCCATTAAAAAAAAAAAAAAGACTAATATGAATGAACTATTTACAATGAGTGAGGCACTAAACATCTTTTATTTATCCAATACTCACAGTAAATAATCATAATTCCCCTTATATACATGAGAAAACTGAGGTTCAGTAACTTGATCCAGATCTACAGGTGAGTTAAATATAATTTAACTCTGTTCTGCTGACGCCAAGCCTTGCCTAGCTTCCCTCTGTCTCTTTTTGTGCCCATTTCTTCTTATGAACAATTTCTACTTCCTGTCATCTCTCACTCTCTCTTATATCTTCTTCACTTCACTTTCACACCAGCCATATTCTTCATGAAAAAGGGGTACTCGTTCTACTTTGCTTACTGCTGCATTTTTGCACTGCGATGAGTCCCTGATATATGTCATATGTTTGATAAATATTTGCTGGATGACTTCCAACATTCTGTCCTTCACCATCTGCTCTTCTCCCATTCACTCAGTGTTACTTGGCACCTCCATGCTAATGACTTCCAAGTACACATTTTTATTTCCAGCCCCTAACTGGGGTTCCAGACAGGAATTCCTGGACATCTTTTAATGTTTTGCCAGTGCTTCAAATTGAACACATCCCTCTTCTTGCTTCAATACGTTTTTCCCTTTTTTTCCTAATTTATTAATATATGAACTACCTTTGCTCCAAGAACTTAATCTCAAAACCCGAGTTATCTTCATAGCCTTTTTTGCTCTTTATCCTGCAAACCAAATAATGCAGAAGTCAAATGGGACTTCCTCACCTCTAGCATATGGACTTGAATGTAATCTGAGCTCTTTCCTACCAACAAACATAGCTAAATATCTCCCAATTCTTTGTTCTAATTTCAGAGAATACTTCCACAGGCCTTTCCAATGTTCTTTTTTCTTCTGTATGTATTATTGGTTTCATTCTACACTGGTCCCCCGTCACTCACTTAAAAATATCCATTCACTTCAACATCCTGTGAATGTAGTAACTTGCCTGAGTCTTTGGGAAGATCACATTGAAGAGACCGTATTCAGCACCAACCAGGTTCCATACCCTGCTGTCACTCTCACCTCCAGCCCGGCCCCTTCCACAGCCCATGTCCTGGGATTGGCAACATCTCTGCATTCAGCGTCCACATCCCACTCTTGCTTCTTGTTCATGGTGAGTAGCTCCACCAGGTCAGAGTGTGTTCTCTAGATTCCTGGAATTCCAATGAATGACTTTGTTTTTCCATTTTGTTACAACCACTTAGATATGAGGTCCTTCTTATTTCTTATCCATAATATTTTCACGATCTATCTATTCTAAAATTATTATTGCCATTGTTCCACTATTGGCTCTCAGAGAATCTGTGTCTGAATACTTTCATACCTCCTAACTCTGCCCTCGGTTCCACCATCTGTAGTGATAACTGCCCCAGAGTTAGCTTCCTAATATAGGTTTGCTCAAAACACCTGCAAATTTGTACTCATTAGCATGATATTTAAGCCCTTCCACAGATTGATATTATCTTATATCTCCCCATATCAAGTATACATCTCTAAGTATGCACCTGCTTACACAACAGTAAATACTGGTCATCTCAAACTCACAACCATTCTTCTTAAAACCAATATACTCACTTTCATCTTTGTCTCTCTTTCCAAAGAGTTTTGTTTTCTTCAATTTATATCCATTCACTAACATTATTTATAGCCTTTTAAAAATGCTGTTTCATTCTTCCATAAAATTGACCCTAAATCTACCCTGGTTCAATTCCCACTTAATTTTTCATCATTAGCATCTGTGTAATCATCTCTATTACAACACCCTCTCAGCTACCTTAAAGTCCACGGTACCTTAGAATTCACACTTTGCATTTTTTCTGCTGTATTTTAAGACCTATGAAGTCAAGAAAGATATTTTATTGCTTTTTAAAATCCTTATAATCCTTGACATATACTAGGAGTTCAATTATTTTCAATAGTATTTGATTAAAGTACACAGGAAATAATTTTCCCGAGTCCTAATAGCTTCTGTAGGAATAGTTTCAACTCAAGTTACTTACCTTTAGGACAGAATTGTTCCCCATAAAATCAACTTCAAAAGTTAATTCGACGTGACCTTGGCTGTGTTTCCATCTCTCACTATGCATCTGAGGGCACCTGAGTCAACAGGAAAAATTTGTTGGGCCACAAGGACTTTGCAGAGGAGCTTCAGTGGAAATGTCTTATAAAGCCTCCCATTGGTTGGAAAATCCAACCTAAAAGGCTACTCTGTAGCTCAGCCAATAATTCACAAATGCGAGGATGGTTGCTGGCAAAATTACAAATCACTAAACAAAAGTATATATAGAAACGCGCTGGGAACAAGTGAGCAGTTTGCAGTTACTTTCGGTGGTGGACAAACTGTACTTCTGCTTAGCAAGATCGTGCTCATTGTGCCCAATTTGCTCTTGGTTCCCCATAGACAAGCATACTATGTATATCATATGTTCACTGCTCATTGAATCACATATGAATTTTCAATTTCCTCTAAAGCCTCATTTACAGCCCAAACTTATAACCAACTGGATACGTTTTCTCAGCTCTTCCTGACTCCCATGGCTTTCCGATTTCACATGCACTGTAGTTTGAGTGGATGATGAATAGGTTGCAGAAACTTTGATTTGAGCTCTTAAAATTTTCCTCACTCTGAATCTTGAAGATCTCTACTAAGCAAGAGTGGCTTGGTGGACTAAACATTTTAAACTTGTTTTCCATTTTACCTGTCTATTAGCATATTTCTAAGCTGGGGTTTTTAACGTAGCTTGGACAACCTACTCATAGTCACTTTCTGAGTGGCCTGGGCTTACTCATTCTTAGATGTGGTGTCATCAAGGTGGTGAGAACACACAATTCTTGAAGGAGATGTTGCACTCATTTGTGTTGTTAGTAACTTGTTTTTATCCCCAACTTTCCTATATTAAAATGGGAGAGCAAATTAATTTATCTTATATGAATATAATCATTCAAATTTTATGCACAATTTTCATTTCTACATTTACTCCAATAAATTATTTCTCTTTTTCTCTGAGGGGAGTAATAGGATGAGAGTAGATGAGTGACTATTTGGGTTCTACTGTGTCTTTAACTACCTGCATTAAGAGACGTGATAATTATTCTGATAGATAAGGGAAAGCAACTTTCCAGAATAGCAGATTAAGCGAGAGTGAAAAGAAAGTTAATGCTTTCATAATGCTTTCTTCTACAAGTTGCTTTATTCTAAAGCAAAAGACAGCTTTAAGATAGGCAACTTAGTCTGTGAGTAATGGATCCAGGCTAAGACGAAAGGAAGGAAGAATATTTTCAAGGCGCTAAAAATTGGTGCAGTGTTACAGGCAGTATATTGCTCCTTTTAAGTTCCCTGTTTGAAATATAAGTGTATTTGACATGGAAATAAAAGAAATATGAGGCTGACACAGTTTAAAGTCATTGGTAACATTTTTTCATAGGATTCAATATACGTTACGGATCTGTTTTTTTCCCCCAATATCAAAAGAGTATTTTAGCAAAGCAGGGTAGGAGAATACAGAACGGCTTAGATGATGAGGAATTGCTACTTCTCTCATCATCCACAATCAGCAGCCGTCCTAGGTATCTAAGTGTGGACTTTAGGAGGATTATCCTGGAAAATGATAGATTGTAGGAATAGAAGGCAAACTGCCTTTTTCTCTCTTTTTCTCTCTCTCTCTGTCATGCTCTCACTCTCACTCTAGCTCTGTATGTTTTGTGTGTGTTGCTTATAATCCTTAAAAGAAAGATACCTATCTTTAGTCCCTTTAACATCTTAACACAGTCCTCCCACACAGCCCTCCCACCACTCCCCTGCTGACACACAGAAATGTGACTGATCTGTTTATCAATGCATGGCTCACGACTACCTGTATCAGATTTACTTTCAAATTTTGTTAAGTGAATTCCTTAGTTCTGTTCTATACACAGTATATTAGAATATCTTCTTCTCTACCTCTGTGATCCTCTGACTTAAAATTAATAATCTCATCCTATCCCTGATATGTACTAAAGAAGATATATACCCATTTCTCCTAGTTGATTAAATCTTAGCAGAGTTCCACTGCCATACTCTGTGGCACGTTCCAGACTTTAAAGCCACATCGTTTTTACTTCCTCCAATAGCATTAATAACAGTTGGTTTCTACTTTCAGCATAACAAATATCCTTTCTGCACCAGAAGATGTTTTATATGTTCTGTTTGAGTTATCTGTTATGAGGAAGAGCACGTGCATCTTGGGACAGTCTTTTGAGACACCGGTTCAGGTGTTAAAATTTGCACTTGTGTCAGGCAAACAGGTACTCTGGAAGTGAACGTTAGAGTTTATGTCATTCACCCTTATTCACTCTATACAACAATAAGCACTCCCTTAAAATATCATAGCCTCCTACTCTTTAATATGTGAGCTGAAAGAAAAACTGTGTGTGGGTGTTGGGGTGTGTGTGTATATATATAGATATAGATATATATACACACACACATATATATACACACATACGGTATATATATACACACTCATAGATAACTGTATATAAAAAACTATATACTGTTTTTTATCTATTATATATACACCTGGTTTTATATGTATTATTATATATATTCCTGTTTTATATCTATTATATATACACCCATATATATATACACACATGCATTCAGTTTTTTTATATATATATATACACACACATACACATAGTGTTGTTACTAACTTACTAGCTTATTTTTCTCCCCACTATATGTATAATATATACATATAACTCTAATATACATATATATATATATATATATATATAAACAGTAGCAAGAGAATGGAGAGTATAACAGCTGTTGAAAATTAAATCCCTGACATACCAAGGAACAGTTATACATGTATACAATATATACATATATAAAGTATCTGTCATCTACATATACAAATAAGCAGATTTTAAATATGTATATGTCCTATTGCTCAATGAAAAATGCTTTTATAGGACTTAAACTAGAGAAACATAAATGAATCTGATACACATATTAATCTCTATATTTACTACACTGAAAATCCAAATAATTACTCTGGAAGTCAAAACATGTTCATCTCATCACTTGTGGGGGTCTTGCAGAAAAAAAAAATTAGCTATCAGCAAAGATAAAAAGTAGAATAAAAGCCAAAAGATGTACAAGAATCTTACTGAGAGCCTCTTTCAATTACAAAGAGTGGAACAATGAGGGTACAGACAGCAGGGATTTTAGACACAAGCTTTCAGGACCAGCCAGAGTTTCACAAAAAGACTCTCCTTCAAGAAGAGGTATCATTGCCAGCCCCAGGGGTGGGAAAGGGAAGAATGACGGGTTGTGGAGTCTTTGAAGAAGGAAAGTACTACAGAAAGGCAATGCTTTGAGCTTTGGTGAAGAAAGGTATGGTCCAAGCATAAAGTGCTTTCCCAGCCATTCTACCAGTAAGTCATAAATCCTCTGAAGGCTGCAAGAGACTGGAGAGCATAACAGCTGTTGAAAATCAAACCTTGAATATACCAAGGAACAGAAGCAATATGTCTCCTTTCTATCTTAAAATGTGGAAACCTGACATTTCCAGAGACATTCAAAAATTAATCTATAGTTGAATAAGCAGCAATTTCCAGAAAAACAACCATAAAGGGCCATGAGGAAAGTCTCTAAGGTGAAAGGAAGATTTGGAATGTTGTTTATGATAATAACCAGGGTGAATAAATTTGTCAAAACTCGTTGAAATGTACACTTAGGAGCTCTGCATTTTACTGTATGTAATTATATCTATAGTTTTAACAATTGTGTTGAATGTTTTTGTAAAAGGTTGAAAAGCTGCTTTTAACATTTTCTATGAAACCACAATGGAACAAATAGATTCCAAATAATTTTAAAGAATAGATTTGAAGAGTTTACTGGATGGAAAGTTTTATTATAGATATAATAATTTAAATGCCATGGTTTGGTACAAAGAAATATAAGCATGGAATGGAGTTCAGAGGGAGAACCTCACATATGTGGATATTTGATGTATGAAACAATGACATTACAAGAGAGTAAAGATAAGCTCAGAAAAAATTAATGGAGTTAGGCATAGTAGCTCATGCCTGTAATTCCAGCAACTTGAGAAGAGAATTACTTGAATCAGAGAGTTCAAGACCAGCCTGAGCAACGTAGAGAGACCCTATCTGTACAAAAATTAAAAAAAAACTTAGTTGGATATTGTGGTATGCCTGTAGTCGTAGTTACTCATGTGACTGAGGCAAGAGAATTGCTTGAGCTCAGGAGTTTGAGGCTGCAGTAAGGTAGGATCACCCCACCGCATTCCAGTCTGGGTGACAGCAATACCTTGACTTGAAAAGAAAAAATAATAATTTTAGTTAACTGAATATCTACACAGAAAAAGAAAGAATTTTTAATTTCACCTCACATTATATTCAAAAATACATTGCGGCTTTATTGAATAATTAAATGTGAAAAGGAAAATAACAGAATATTTGAAAAATAATACTTTAAAAAACATTTATAATTTCATGTTTTACAAAGATTTCCCTGTTAGAAAAGAAGAAATTATGAAAATAATAAGCTAAAAAAATCCAAATTAAAAAATGAGGAAAAGTTGAAGAATAAAGCCAAAGATAGCAAGAGGAGGAAAATACATAGGAACCAAAATTAATGATTGAAAAATACAATGGAGACTATCAATAAGTCCAAAATTTGATTCTTTTAAAAATCAAATAAAATGGATAAACTGCTAGCAGGAATGATAAAGACAAACATAAATAAGAAAGTCAAAGAAGCATCCTCAAAAGAATGTTAGAAATAGAAGAAAGCTATAAATGCAGATGAAGCAGGGATTAAAAAGATAAATGAGAACATACTGTAAGCAATATTTTTTCAACAAATACAAAGACTTTAATGAAATAAACTGTTTCTGAAACACATGAATTACCAGTTGTGACACAGGGAAAAATTAGGCCAAGATAGTTTTCTTTATGAGTTCTGTCACACATTCAAGAATCTTATGAATTCTCTCTCATAATCAAGAAATAGATCATTCAAAATTGGATAAGCTTTATTGTAAAAGTAGTAAGAGATATGGCAATTCTCAGATAATGCTGTGCATCTAATTTATCCTTGGTGACAAAATCAAAGATAAAATGAGAAAGGCATATTATTGTCCAAGCTTACTTCTGAATATAAACACAAAAATTAAAAAAAAAATAGTATATAAAATGCAGAGACACTCTTTTTTAAGAATTTAACTACAACATGTCTAAGTAGGTTTATTTCATAAGTATAAAATTAATTTCACTATAATCCAATGTATTAATTTTTCAAATTAACATTTCCAGAAAGAAAAACTACATGATTATCTAAATAGATGCAAAAGGCAAACTAAGAATAGAAGGTAATTTCCTTAAAATACCATGACAGAAATAATTAGGACTTTTTGGTATTATTATTCTCCTCTTATCCTAGCACAGAATTAGATGACCTCTGGAGCCTCTTTTGCAGCTAGATGTGACCACATGGCAGAATTCTGGCCATTCCAGTGCAAGAGGAAGAGATGTGCATTGTTTCCAGACTCAGACCATGAAAATCTCCAACAGGATTTGTGCAATCTCCTCCCCATCTGCCTACTAAATTGACAGGACTCTGAGGATTAAGAGCCACAAGACAGAAATTACTGAATGACTGTGTGTAGCAAAATATTCATTTCCATAGCTAGCAACAAGTACTGTCTGTGAAAAGAGCAAGAAACATATTTTGAAGAATTCAATTTTGAAGTGGTTTGTTTTAGGAGCTAAAGTTATCCTGACTTATACATTTGATAAAGGATTTTTACCAACAGTTCACAATGAACATACTACTGCATGTGTATATTAAAGATCATAGCCTGCACAATAAAAAGAAGAAAATAAGTAAAAAGGTATAGGGACTAGAAAGGAAGACACAGTATTAGTTCTAGTCACAGAATATATGATTCTCCACATAGTAAATCCTATCAACTTCATTAACAAGTAACCAGAATGCCAAAGAAGACATACAAATGGCCAAGAAGTATACAAAAAGATGCTCAACAAAACTAATTATCAGAGAAATGCAAATCAAAACCACAATGAGATATTAAGTCACACCCGACAGGATCACTATTATCAAAACCACAAAAGACAATATTTATTGACAAGGATGTGGAGAAATTGGAACCTTTGTACATTATTGGTGGGACTGCAAAATGGTGCAGTCACTATTGAAACAAAATGGAGGTTTCTCAAAACACTAAAAATAGAACTACCATATGATCTGCAACCACTTCTGGGTCTTTATCCAAAAGAATTGCTATCAGCATCTAAAAGTGGTATTAGCACTCTTATGTTCATTGTAACATTATTCACAATAGCTAAGAGACGGAATCAACTCATGAACTCATGAGAATCAAGAGCAAACAAACCCCAAAGCTAGCAGAAGACAAGAAATAACCAAGATCATAGTGGCACTGAAGAAGACAGAGACATGAAAAATCTTTCAAAGAAAATCAAAGAATCCAGAAACTGGTTTTTTGAAAAAATTAATAAAATAGACCACTAGCTACACTAATGAAGAAAAGAGAGAAGAATCAAATAGACACAATCAGAAATGATAAAGGAGTGATCACCACTGACCCCACAGAAATACAAACAACCATCAGAGAATACTATAAACACCTCTATGCAAATAAACTAGGAAATATAGATGAAATGGATAAATTCCTGAACACATACACCTTCCCAAGAGAGAACCAGAAAGAAATTGAATCCCAGGATAGACCAATAACAAGTTCTGAAATCGAGGTAGTATTAAATAGCTTACTAACAAAACAAAACAAAACAAAAAAAAAAAAAACAAAGAAAAAAGCTCAGGACCAGACAGATTTACTGCTGAATTCTACCAGAGGTACCAAGAATAACTGATACCCTTTCTTCTGAAACTATTTCAATGAACTTAAAAGACGCTTCCTTAACTCATTATATGAGACTGGCATCATCCTTATACTGAAACCTGGCAGAGAGCCAACAACAACAAAACAGAAAACTTCAGGCCAATATCCCTGATGAGCATTGATGCAAAAATTCTCAATAAAATACTGGCACACCAAATCCAGCAGCACATCAAAAAGCTTTTCACCATGATCAAGTTGGCTTCATCTTCAGGATGCAAGTTGGTTCAACATATGCAAACCAATAAATGTAATTTGTCACATAAACAGAAGTAAAGACAAAAACCACATGATTATCTCAACAGATGCAGAAAAGGCCTTCAAGAAAATTCAGCATCCCTTCATGTTAAAAACTCTCAATAAACTAGATATTGAAGGAACATACCTCAAAATAATAAGAGCCAGTCATGACAAACCCACAGCCAATATAATACTGAATGGGCAAAAGCTGGAAGCGTTCTCCTTGAAAACTGGCACAAGAAAAGGATGTCCTCTCTCACTATTCTTATTCAATATAGTATTGGAAGTTCTGGCCAGGGCAATCAGGGAAGGGAAAGAAATAAAGGGTATTCAGATAGTAAGAGAGGAAGTCAAATTGTCCTTTTTTGCAGATGACATGATCCTATATCTAGAAAACTCCCTTGTCTCAGCCAAAAAGCTTCTGAAGCTGATAATCAAGTTCAGCAGTATCAGGATACAAAAATCAATGTGCAAAAATCACAAATATTCCTATATGCCAACAACAGACATGCAGAGAGCCAAATCATGAATTAACTCCCATTCACAATTACTACAAAGAGAATAAAATATCTAAGAACACAACTGACAACAGAAGTGGAAGGACCTCTTCAAGGACAGCTACAAACCACTGCTCAAGGAGATGAGAGAGGCCACAAACAAATGGAAAAGGATTTCATGTTCATGGATAGGAAAAATTAATATCATGAAAATGGCCATAGTACCCAAAGTAATTTATAGATTCAGTCCTATTCTCATTAAACTACCATTGATATTCTTCATAGAATTACAATAAAAACTATTTTCAAATTCATATGGAACCAAAAAAGAGTCCATATAGCCAATTCTAAGCAAAAATTGCCAGAGGTATCACACTACCCAACTTCAAACTGTACCACAAGGCTACAGTAATCAAAACAGCATGGTACTGGTACAAAAACAAATACATAGACCAATGGAACAGAACAGAGAACTCAGTAATAATTATCTGTATCTATATATCTGTTGATGAACATTTGAGTGCTAATGGAATTTGAAAGCCATATTCTAACATCTAAAATCTAAATAAATGTGGAAAATGAAAGGGCCCAAACAGCTGATACACTTCCTAAAAGAGCAACCAGGCATGAAAATTGCTAACACTATCCCTTTACTTTATTAATTGATAGTGTGGAAGTCACCTGGAGAGAGACTGATAACTCAATGAAACAGAACAGACTCCAGAAACAGAGTAACACACATATATAAACAGAGTCAAAATGGGAGGTCATTAGCTATAGAGTAGAAATAACTGATTATCTGTGTTAAAATATGTTTAAACAGGGTCCTTTATATCACACAAACACACACACACACACACACACACATTCTAATTATAAAAAAGACTTTACATTGACAGAAAAAAACATGAAAGCTAAGAACTTTTAGGAGGAAATCTAAAACAGTTTGGAATTTGGACTTAAAAAGCACAAATCATGAAGGAGGAAGAGCTTGATACCTTCAACTCTATAAAATATAAACAATTCTGTTTATTAAAAGACACCAAAAAGTGAATATATAAAAAAGGTTGTGTGTCAAGGCTTTCAAAATATCCTATCAATCAGTAGAGAGTCAACCTAATTAAAAATGGACAGAAGATGCAAGCTATTTTCAGACAAGAGAAAAGATGAGAAAATATGAATAAGAATATAAATGTAAATGATCTATTTATTATTCATCAGGAAGATATAAATTTAAAAAGCAATAATTTTACATTTATCTAATTTGGCAAAAAATTTAAAGGACAGCCAAAGAACGTGAAGAAAGGGAACTGTCACTTACTTCTGGAGAAAATGAAAATTTGTATAAAAAATGATTTTAAAAACAATTTAATAATAATCAAACTAAACATACACATAACCTATAACTTAGCAAGGCACACTCAGAGATCATAAAAGCATGTAATAAAACACATGCACACACACACACAAAGCTGGAAACAAGCTAATATTCATGAATGGTAGCTGGACAAATAAATTGGGATTATTCATGTAATAAAATATCCTATAGCTATGAAAACGAAATGCCTGCAAAAAGAGCAAAGAACTGAACACACAAAGCATGTTCCATTTGTTTACATTGGAAAAAACCAGAACTAGAAAATAAATCGTTTATAAATATACATGTGGTAAAATGATAATGGATGTGAAGGACATGAATTAGACCACAGTAAGGTCAGTGGTTACCTCTGGTAGTGATGAGGGAGGACGGGACTGCAGGAAAGTGAGCAGGATTTCCAAAGACATGAATAACGTCTGAAAGCTGGATAATGGGTTCATAGAATTCATAATATTAATATTTTTAAAATTATACCTAGTTCCTTTTTATGCTTTTCATATGATATATTTTAATACTCAAAATATTAATGCAGCCTTAGCACTCAATTGCATTCTTTCCCTTTTTCTTCCTGTTCATTATGCTTTGATTTGAGAACCACATGAGGGTAGAATATATTATCTTTTAAAAATTACAAAAATTTGTAGAGGCAAAGCATTTCTTAAAGTTGACGGCCAAATTTAAAAATGTTATTTTTCATATCATTTATAGTCTTGTCACAATGCACCTAAAGAAGTTTGGTTATATTTCAGTGAAAATTATCTTCCAGAATAGTTTTTTTTCCTGGGATGGGGGATAACTTTACTACAATTAGGAAGTATGGTGCAGAATTTCATGCAAATGAGGAGTGCCAGCAGTGTGATAATTTAACTATATTTAAACACAAACAAAAACAAAATGAATGCACAAACTTGCTGCTGCTTAGATCACAGCAGCTTCTAGGAGCCAGTTTCTTTTACTGATTAAAACAAAAAACAAAAAAATAAAAAACAGAAAAAAATAAAAATGAAAAATTGTGCCTGAAATGAATCTTTTTCTTTTTTTATAAATAGCCACCTGGTTACTGTGTCCTGTAAAATACAGACACTTGACCCTTGGTGCAGCTTCTGTTCAACTTTATATCACGGGAAAGGATAGATCTGATTTCTTGCCCCTCTTCTTGAATTGGCCATATACAGGGTCCCTGGCCCATGGACTGAAGGCTTTGTCTAAAATGACAAGGGTCAGCTCAGGGGATGTGGAGGAGGGTGTTTTTATCTTCACTCTTGTCTTTTGAGGTTTTGACCTCTGGGTAAAGAGGCCTTTACCTTTGTAAACACAAAACCTTTTAGTTTTCTCCAGTTTTCTGTTGATGGTGAAAGAATGGAAGCGAATAAAGTTTTACTGACTTTTGAGACACTTAAAAAAATTAATTCAAATAAAAGCCCAAAGTATATGGAACAAAAGTTATTACTCTATTCATATTACCAAGAATTTTGGGTTTTTAAACTAAAAAAAAAAAAATTTAATTTTCTGGACTAGATTTTATTTTATTTTACTTAAACTTCTATTTGGTTGATGTGTAACTGGATATACAAACAATAGTTTAAAAATTATGCTTTAGGCTCATATTCACATTCAGTAAAGCATACCTCTTGAATTCTTCCAAACAAGCATTTTTAAAATCTCTGTTTTTAAAACCTCTGTTTTAAACCTCTGCTTTTGACAGGTACTGTATAGAATATTGTTGATTTTCTACATTATTTTCAAGTAACCTGTAATTTTTGTGCATTCAAATTTTCCCACTCTGCTTAAAATATTCCTATAAACCCTCACCTTTCAGAGATACATTAAATAAGGCCAGTCTCTCAATGTGGCCCAGGAGGGCAGAATTACCAGGGTTTATGCAATTCTTTTCAGATTGCATATATTTGAAATGTTACAGTAACCACCACAGCACTGGATGCCAGAGTTGTGCCAGTCCCACAGCTTATTGACTTACTTAATTTCTTTTATGTCCACAGGCGCCTGTCTCATTCTCAGCTCTTTGTATTCTCCAGAAATACTGTTATGCCCCATTCATTCTGCTGTGCCTTTGTGCCCGCTATTTTGTTTCTTGGAATTCCCTGGTTTGGTGTTTTGTCTAGCTAACTCATTCATTATTTCAAACTTGCTTGGGAATCACCTACCCAGAAAGCCTTCCTTCATACCCTTAATTCATAGTGGAGTCTCTGTACCTGCGACGGCTGTGTGCTCTGGAGGTTTGTTCAGAATGCAAACTCTTGGGCCCAACCCCAGACCTACAGAGTCAGGCATTTTGGGGGCAGGTCCAGCAATCTGTTCTTTTCTTCCCTTTGAGTGACTATGACCCACACCAGTATTTGAGAATGTCTGGAGTAGGAAAAACATCTGTTCTTTGTGTTTCCATGTGACCAGCTTCTACTCACAGTGCCACTGTATCCTCACCATATTATGTTAAAACTCCATGTTTGCCTATCTCTCTGTATGAGATTCACAGACACACACTCTTATTTACCTGTATATTCACAGCTCCTGACTCATGGGAGACACTCAGGAGATGTTTACAAAATGGTGAAACTAAAATATTTTAAAGATGGTAGTCAGAGGCACAAAGGAGACAGACTAGTGTTTCAGAGCCCTGGGACCCATCCTGCTACCAGAGATTTATCCCATAGCCTCTCTGAGAAGTATGAGTCATCTTAGGAAAACTTTATCTGACAAGAAAAAAATAGGTCAATGTGTTTGTGAGTATTGGTTCTAAAACTAAGCCTGCTGATTTTCTGGCCATAAATGTAGTAAGAGAGTGATAATTCTGCATTCAAAAGAAATTCACTCTAGTTAACAGGTTTGGTGGTGCCTGAGGGTATGACAACCCTAATCCCACTCTTTTCTTCTATTAGTTCCAAGGTCATAAGGAGGATCTGTGGATCACAAATATATATCAAGGAAACTTCTGCACTGGAATCTGGAAGAGGAGGTGAAGTGGTCATTTTATAGATCTGGAGGTTGTTTGAATCATACTAGATAATGGTTGAAACTAGCCCACTAATCTGGAATCAGGAGGATGGAGATGTAGAAATTATAACAAGGCAATGAGTCAAAGTCTGGACATGTCAGCACAAATCATGAACAGTAATCTGTCTGTCTATCTATCTATCTATCCATCTATCTTGAAACAGAGTCTCGCTCTGTCTCCAGGCTGCATGATCTCAGCTCACTGCAGCCTCTACCTCCTGGAGTTCAAGTGATTCTTGTGTCTCAGTCTCCTGAGTAGCTGGGACTACAGGTGTATGTTACCATATCTGGCTAATTTTTGTAATTTTAGTAGAGATGGGGTTTCATCTTGTTGACCAGCCTGGTCTCAAATTCTTGGCCTCAACTGATCTGCCCAAAGTGCTATGATTACAGATGTGAGCCACTGCATTCAGCCATAAATCATGAACATTTTAGAAACGAACTGTTACAGGTAGCTAGCAGGAATGATGGCGGCAGGAGAGGGCTCTCCCCCACCCACTAGGAATGTCAGTTGATGATTTGGAAATTATCACACTGACTGTCTAAAAGTTATATATTGGTAGCTGGTGCCAGGGAGAGGCCATATCCTGATGGTCTGCACCTATTGCACTAAAGTGTTAATTGAATGGAGATGCCAGGGAAAAGCAACTTCCTAGGCATGTGCACTGAGAGACAAGATGGCAGAGTATGAACTTCCAGGACCACACCTCTGAAATAGGGAAGAAAGCCTCAGATGGGCTTGTGTACAAATTTTCTAAACACACTGCACATGCTCACTTCCCAAGGGTAAGGAGGCCATTGTGCATGTGGGCAGTCCACCCTAAGGGAAGAATCATGGGAAAGAGGCCAGCCTAGGATAAAGGTTAAACACCACACTGGACTTTCATGTGCCCTCTTCAGTCTCTCCCAGGCACACTTTCCCTTCTTTCCTGTTCTAAAGCCTTTTTTTTTTTTTTTTTTTTTTTGAGATAGAGTCTTACTCTGTCCCCAGGTGCCAGGCTAGAGTGCAGTGACTAGATCTCGGCTCACTGCACCTTCCACCTCCCAGGTTCAAGCAATTCTCCTGCCTCAGCCTCCAGAGTAGCTGGGACTACAGGCGTGTGCCACCACACCCAGCTAATTTTTGTATTTTTTTAATAGCGACGGGGTTTCACCATGTTGGCCAGGATGGTCTCAATCTCTTGACCTCGTGATCCACCTGCCTCGGCCTCCTAAAGTGCTGGGATTACAAGCATGAGCCACCGTGCCCAGCCTCTAAAGCCTTTTAAAATAAACTTCCACTCCTGTTCTGAAACTTGCCTCAGGCTCTTTTTCTGTCTTATGTTTCTCAGTTGAATTCTTTCTTCTGAGGAGACAAGAACTGAATTTGCTGCAGACCCATTAGGATTCACCACCAGTAACTCAGATAACTTCCACTGGTGACATTACAAGAACTATGGAATTCAGCAGCTGGTATAAAGATTCTTGTTTTTGGCCCATTCATAATTTTTAAAATAAATTTCTTTCGGCAGCAGAAAACTTGCATATGTTAAAGTTTTCACAGGCAGGAAGTAAGAAGAGATGAGAATGTACATTAGATGGAAGTGTGGGTGAGGGGCAGGGAGAAGCTCAGGTCGGAGGGTAAGAGAATTATTAAAAAAAATAAAGGATTGGGGATGAATACTAACAGCTGTGAGTGTTAACCCCATACTATGATGCATATAGTGTGTCTTGCAATATTGAAACGGTTATCATCTCAACAAGTGTGTTGAGACTGGCAGACCCTAAAATCAGATTGCAATGCTATTAAACCATAAGCTCATTAAAGACCATGATTGGTTTTCATGTCTAATATTGGAATATATATGCTCCTCGTTTTCTTTGTTAAATACATATTTTATGAATGCCCACTATGTACAGGTACCAGGCACTGACACCCCCAAAAAGTCAGGCTGGATGTAGCCACTGCCCTGAAGGAGATCACAGAAAAGTAGACAGGAGGATGGGTCCAGACTTAGTTCATCCTCACATGCACTCACTCCTCACCTCACAACAGTGTTAAGGTCACACAGACTTGAACCTCCCATTCTCCTGCCTAGGCTGCCGTTCCTCAAACCTGGTTAAATTGCAGTGAATCTGGAATTCATAATGTTTTAGACAAAATACCACATATTGTTGTCTTTTTCTTTTTCTTTTTTTATTGTACTTTAAGTTGTGGGGTTCATGTGCAGAATGTGCAGGTTTGTTACATAGGTGTACGTGTGCCATTGTGGTTTGCTGCACCTGTCAACCCATCATCTACATTAGGTATTTCTCCTAATGCTATCTCTCTCCTATCCCCTCATCTCCCGACAGGCCCCAGTGTGTGATGTTCCCCTCCCTGTGTCCATGTGTTCTCCTTGTTCAACACCCACTTAGGAGTGAGAACATGTGGTATTTCGTTTTCTGTTCTTGTGTCAGTTTGCTGAGAATGATGGTTTCCAGCTTTATCCGTGTCCCTTCAAAGGACAGGAACGCATCCTTTTTCATGGCTGCAGAGTATTCTGTGGTGTATATCTACCACATTTTCTTTATCCAGTCTATCTTTGATGGGCATCTGGGTTGGTTCCAATTTTTGCTATTGTGAACAGTGCTGCAATAAACATATGTGTGCATGTGTCTTTATAATAGAATGATTTATAATCCTTTGGGTATATATCCAGTAATGGGATTGCTGGGTCAAATGGTATTTCTGGATCTAGATCCTTGAGGAATTGCCACACTGTTTTCCACAATGGTTGAACTAATTTACACTCCCACCAACAGTGTAAAAGTGTTCCTATTTCTCCACATCCTCTCCAGCATCTGTTATCTCCTGATTTTTTAATGATCACCATTCTAACTGGTGTGAGACAGTATCTCAATGTGGTTTTGATTTGCATTTCTCTAATGACCAGTGATGATAAGCTTTTCTTCATATGTTCATGGGCTGCATAAATGTCTTCTTTTGAGAAGTGTCTGTTCATACCCTCTTCCCACTTTTTAATGGGGTTGTTTGTTTTTTTCTCTTAAATTTATTTGAGTTCTTTGTAGATTCTGGATATTAGCCCTTTGTCAGATGGGTGGATTGCAAAAATTTTTTCCCATTCTGTTGGTTGCTGGTTCACTCTAATGACAGTTTCTTTTGCAGTGCAGAAGCTCTTTAGTTCTATTAGATTCCATTTGTCTTTTTTGGCTTTTGTTGCCATTGCTTTTGGTGTTTTATTCATTAAGTCCTAGCTCATGCCTATGTCCTGCTTAAAAGCAATGTTTTACACTAATTCAAATAACACCTCATATTACCATCTTGTGTTTGCTCATTTATTCATTCAACAAAAATTATTGATAGCTTATTATATGCCCATCCGTGTGCCAAGCACCAAAGATATAATGACAGACAAGATGGGAACAATCCCTGCTCTGAGTCTCATGAGACTCCATTCCATACACAGAGAGAGCAGGTCATGAATAAACCAAAAGTACAGAGGAAAGAGGAAGAATACGTGTTTTATATATGAAAAGGATGGGTGAGTCAGAAAAGCTTCAGCAAAGAGATGATGGCTGAGTTGAGTCGTGAAGAATGAGCCTGCTTAGCAGCAGACATTGGGGACGGGGGAAGCACGAGGAATTAATCTCAAACTTGGAGAAAAGCAGTCTATCAGAGAGAAGAGCACTTCCAGACAGGGCTGGTGGTTATAGTTGGAACATATGGTGCTTGCCAGAAAACAACAGTAGGTGAGGGCAAAAAAAGTGGCCAGCTGAAAATGTCCTTGTACTCCCTGCCAGGAGCTTGACATATATTCTCAGGGCAAGCAAGCAAGAGCCATGGAAGGACCAAACAGAGACATGACTGACTTATTTTGGATTTTGGACATATCAAGACGTGTTGTGTGATGGAGTTCTGAAAGTGGGCAGTAGTCAGATAATGGAATATGATGTAGGGCAAAGCAAGAAGTTTTCTGAGATTCCTGATGGCACAACATGGCTCCAACCTTACTTTTCTCTGGCCTCAGGTAAGAAGAACTACTCAGAAGTGGACACACTTCTAAGTGTTGATTGGCTTCTTGATAAAACTCTGATAAACTCAGGCTGAACCGCAGCCCAGCAAAGGAATAAACAAAGGGCAGGCTGATCAAATGTGGTGCTGCTTTGGAAAGTGGAGAGGGAAGATTTGTCTCTCTGCACATCATTTGTCTCTCCCTCTGTAATCACTTCATCCTCTTGTCTGTTTATCACTTGCCCACATTTTATACATGTGGACCGCACATCTTATTTAGCTTGTGTCTATGATTTCCTCCACCTGACTGACAAGCATGAGTCCCATCAGTTCTCTATTTTCAGTGCCACTGGGTAGCCAATCAGTCTTTCAATTTACATGTGAAATCTTCAAAATCCTGAGAATGCACATGCACTATCAACCTTTCAAAACCAGCTTTACAACTCCCAAAAGATATAGTAATTTACAAAAAGGGCCGGGTGCGATGGCTCACGCCTGTAATCCCAGCACTTTGGGAGGCTGAGGCGGGTGGATCACGAGGTCAAGAGATCGAGATCATCCTGGTTAACATGGTGAAACCCTGTCTCTACTAAAACTACAAAAAGTTAGCTGGGCATGGTGGCGCGTGCCTGTAATCCCAGCTACTCAGGAGGCTGAGGCAGGAGAATTGCCTGAACCCAGGAGGCGGAGGTTGCGGTGAGCCGAGATCGCGCCATTGCACTCCAGCCTGGGTAACAAGAGCGAAACTCCATCTCAAAAAAAAAAAAAAAAATTCCAAAAGATACAACAAAGAAATGAGATTTCTTCTTTATATTCTCCTGTAAGAGAATTTTTAAATCTTTTCTTTAGTAAGAAAAAAACTACATTTCTGACAAGAAGAAAGGGAAGAAGAAAAAGAAGTAAGAAGAAGAGAGAAAAGAAGACATTCTATCCTTAAAGAGAAAGAAATACATGTTTGCTGATTCATCTATTCTTTTTCTAGTAAATATAGTATGGCAAGTATTTAAAATCATGAATTCAGTTTTCTGAGTTCTAAGTATATATTTCAAATATTAATGAGAAGTTATTATGATACTTTCAAATTACTGAGTATAAAATTAGGGGAGAAGCCTAAGCTTTCAAAAGACTGGAAAGGAAAGTAGAAGGCTAATGAATGGTTAATAAATAAAGAAATCAGCCAGACTTGATCCTGAAACTTTGAATTTTTATAAACCAAACCACAGTATCCAAAATGGAAGTCAGCCAGTTTCTTTCCCTTTTTTTTTTTTTTTTTTTTGCATCAGCCATATCGTTAAGGATGTCTCTCTTGTAGCTTATTTCATTTGTCCCTGAATTAGTGGTGGTAAGTTGGGAAGTAACAGAGGATTGTGGTAATGGGTTTAAACGCAAAAGTGTTGTGATTCTTGTTGTAAACTGTAACTACCTAAGAGACAGGAGGCTAGTAAAGACCTAATATAATTATATTATGTAAGATTATACATATATATGTATTTAAATAAATTCCATTGTGCATATTTATGGAATTCAACATGATGTTATGAGATAATATATAAATCTTTTTGCTTTTGTTTTTGTTTTGTGGCAGGAGCAGCTAAAATCCACTCACTTAGCACGAATTCTGATGCAATACGGTTTTATTGCCCGTGGTCCTCATATTGTCTGTTAATCTCTAGACTTACATATCCTGCATATCTGCTGCTCCAGGACCCAGGTTGTACTATTGTCATTTTTTTTTTTTTTTTTTTTTTTGAGAGGAGTCTCACTCTTGTCATCCAGGCTGGAGTGCAGTGGAGTGATCTTGGCTCACTGCAACCTCTGCCTCCTGGATTCAAGTGATACTCCTGCCTCAGCCTCCTGAGTAGCTGGGATTACAAGCTCCTACCACCATGCTGAGCTATTTTTTTACTTTAATGGAGACGTGGTTTCGCCATGTTGGTCAGGCTGGTCTCAAACTCCTGGCCTCAGTTGATCTGCCCGCCTTGGTCTCCCAAAGTGCTGGGATTATAGACGTGAGCCACCACACCCGGCTGTCATTTCTTAGCACCATTTCTTTTTTATGTCTGCATTCAAAGTTCATTTTAACTTTATTATTCTAAATAAATATGTTCAGAAATGGGAGGGTGATTTTCTGAAGCTCCACACTTCTCTAGAAATAAGGGAATTATTTTAATTGGCCCTTCCGTATCAGTTACCATAGAGACCAGATAAGTCCAGGATGTCACTTAGGTTAGAGCTTTCCATGTCACAAAAGATAAAAGTATAAATATTACATCAATATTCTTACTCAACAACCTACTCCTGGTGAAAGCCCTGGGTTCCTCTTCTGTAAATTGGTGTCTTGGCAGTATAAATATGATTCAGCACTATAGAAGGCGTGGTTCCAGCCTTTCCGGAATCTCTGATGTTATGAAACAGCAGCTGTCCATACACTCGCTCTAATTATGCCTAAGGATATTTGGAATTACACTTATCTCTTTGAATTTCTTTTTCACAACACATACACTTAAAAAGGTTCTCATTTTATTTTAGTACTTTTCAGTGAGAACACACAACGTCTCCACTATTCATATTTGCCAAAATATATGGACATTAAGGATGGTGAATTACCAACTATTAGCACTGTCTAGAAGAAAGAAATGCTTTAGAGAAATTATTCTGTAGGTTTATCTAAACAAAAATACTTAGAAGAATTTTATTATCAGTTTGAAATAACTTACTGATACACAAAGTTGTTTCCCAAAGAATGGTGCTATAACTAAGCCACAAATTAGTACTTAAGTACAGCAGGTTAACAGAATGAATAAATAATACTTGGAATAAGAAAAACGATATGGCCTTGTATGAACCCTAGTAATTAAGTATCTCGATTCTAGATTGAAAAGATTCAGGCAAAGGATACATTTTCATTCATAGGCAAAGACAAAATACTGAATATAATTTACTAGTTCTGGTCTACTCAAGCAAGACTAGATAATATATGGTTGTAATAATACATTTTCTAGCATTGAAACTTTTCAAGATGAATTATATAACAATTGCAGAGCCCAGGATTTCTAATATATGGTACAATTCCTAAGGTATAATCTGTTCTAATTGTACATTAATGGTGAATGTAAAAAGCAGCAAATATGAAATAGCTATATTAAAATCACCAAATTACACTTTCAGACTTCTAAAATACAAGTATATCTGAGTTGTGCCTTTTCTGAAATAGATAATTTTATTAATTTTGTTTCCTCCAAAGATATAACTGTGTCAAATAAAATACATTTCAAAGACAAAATTTATTTTGTTGAGAATTTTGGGGGGGTCAAATTATCTATTCCAATTTTCATGATTTTGCCAAATGAAAGTAAAGCACCATTTCTTCTCCCTAAGGCCCCTGGCCAAGATAAGCTTTTTAAAAACCACAGAGTATTTATGTGGTCAACAAATATACGAAGAAAAGCTCATCATCACTGGCCATTAGAGTAATGCAAATCAAAACCACAATGAGATGCCATCTCATGCCAGTTAGAATGGTGATCATTAAAAATCCAGAAAACAACAGATGCTGGAGAGGATGTGTAGACATAGGAACACTTTTACACTGTTGGTGGGAGTGTAAATTATTTCAGCCGTTTTGGAAGACAGTGTGGTGATTCCTCAAGGATCTAGAACCAGAAATACCATTTGACCCAGCAATCCCATTACTGGGTACATAACCAAAGGATTATAAATCATTCTGCTATAAAGGCACATGCACATGTATGTTTATGGCAGCACTGTTCACAATACAAAGACTTGGAACCAACGCAAATGCCCATCAATGATAGACTGGACAAAGAAAATGTGGCACATATACACCATGGAATACTATGCAACCATAAAAAAGGATGAGTTCATTTCCTTTGCAGGGACATGAATGAAGCTGGGAACCATCATTCTCAGCAAACTAACACAGGAATGTAAAACCAATCACCTTATGTTCTCACTCATAAGTGGGAGTTGAACAATGAAACCACATTGACACAGGAAGGGGAACATCACACACCAGGGCCTGTTGGGAGGTGAGGGGCTAGGAGAGGGATAGCATTAGGAGAAATACTAACGTAGATGATGAGTTGACGGTGTAGCAAACCACCATGGCACGTGTATATCTATGTAACAAACCTGCACATTCTGCCAAATGTTCCCAGAACCTAAATTGAAAAAAAAAATAGAGTAGTGGTTGTGAAAAAAATGTTGAAAGTAAATCAGATCATCTAAACTATGCAGTCCTTATGTGGCTTTTTGCAAATTCTAACTCAGTTTCCAACTGCTAATATTTGCCTCCCAGACTTTTGTTAGGTTTAAATAAAAGAATAGATAATACAGTGCTCTGAAAGTGTACAATATATTACACACATGTGTTTTGTCATTTCATCAGCAATATTTACTACAAAGTTGATGGTAATATATAAACAGTCCACTGGAGGGAGGAGGATGAGGGGAAAGAAGAAAATAGTGTATTCTCCATAAACTGCTGAAAGCTGCAAGTCAATCACTGGTCAATGATATCTGAGAAACATACATAAAATGATAGCAATATTCTGCAACCTCGTTCTTGGTGGTAGCACAGCCAGTCAAAAATAACTTATTTGCCAGGTTTTTAACCTTTGCAGAAATTGAAGAATGTTCATTTAGCACTAGGGGCTCTAAAGCTCTAAAGACAAAAATCTGACTGTTCTATGCAATGGCATAAATGCATGTAGCTAATCTCAGTCATCCAATGAGATTTACTGTTGGGCACTTGAGGTCGATGGAGAGGAGAGAGGAAGCAATTAATCCCAGAACTTCTGTCTATACACACATACCTAATTTGTATTTTCTGAATTTCTACTGTAATGAGAGCTGTTTAGACAAAATGCCTTAAAAAGGGTAGAGAAAATAGAGTCAGAAAGTATAGCAAACTTTTTTGTTGAATTTTTGTTTTTGTTTTGCCTCTCAACATTGACTCAGCAGAACCATCACTTCCGCAACTGTTAACCCATGAACACAGATGAGACTAGCTCAACCCTTAACTCCTGGAGGGGAGCATGCCATTAAGGCTTACACCAAAGTGGTTTTTTTTTTTTTTTTTTAATCCCAGGTAATTAATTGGATTAGAGATAGACTTGCTTCCCAAAAAAACCAATAAGATGCAATGAAAGGTTAGCTGAACATTCTAGGAAAGGGTGACTTAACCTGCTAGTATTTTGTCTGCAGCTATGAAGCATGTTGCTTCCGAAGGGGAAATTTTATCTGAATGACAGTAAAGCCAAGTTAGCAGGATGGAAGGCAGAAGAAGGGCAAACTGAATTCTGCAACAAAGTACTCCTGATACCTGTTCTTACTCCTGGAATTTTCAGGTAAGCTTGTCTTTTGATTAAGCTAGTTTGCATTGAGTTTTTTTTTTTTTAACTTTCAATTGAAATAGGTTTAAATCATTGGAAAATGAAAAACTAGATGATGAAAACCAGAAAGTTATGAATAAACTAAATTCAAAGATTTAACAGAAATAAAAAAATAATTAAGCTCCATCAAAATCTATTCACTTGCACTCAGGTGAAGCCATGAGTCTTAAATTAGGCCAACCATAGTAAGTTAGAAAATAAATAATAAATCAGGAATCTGGATGCATGGATGCCCAGAAAACAAGCAAACAAACACACGAAAACCAAATAGATTTAGGTACCAATAAGCAATCAGCAAGGCCAATCCAGAGTAGCAGTTCCAAAAATAATTATTTAATAAATTGCAACTAAGGGTAAAATAAGCGATCAAAAATCCATTGATTTTTATGGATCCAAAAAGGGAAAAATGTAAAAATTTAAAAATTATAGCATCAAAAACAAGAAGAAAAGCTACCATTAATTGTTTTCTACACCAGTATCATCCTCTGTTGTTTACATACTTTATATTTACTGTTTACAGAAATATAAAATATGTCATTTACATATTTTATATTTACTGTTCTTTTTTAAATTTTATTTTATTTTAAGTTGCAGAATGTACAGGTAAACATGTGCCAGCGTGGTTTGCTGCACCTACCCACCCATCACCTAGGAATTAACCACTGGATGCATTAGCTATTTGTCCTGATGCTCTCCATCCCCTCCCCCCACCAACAGACCCCGATGTGTGTTGTTCCTCCACTCCACGTCCATGTGCTCTCATTGTTCAGCACCCACTTAAGAGTGAGAACACGTAGTGTTTGGTTTTCTGTTCCTGCATTAGTTTGCTGAGGATGATGGCTTCTAGCTTCATCCATGTCCCTACAAAGGACTTGATATCATTCCTTTTAATCACTGAATAGTATTCCATGGTGTATATGTACCACATTTTCTTTATCCAGTTTATCATTGATGGGCATTTGGGTTTGTTTCATGTCTTCGGCATTGCGAATAGTGCTGCAGTAAACATACCTGTGGATGTATCTTTATAATAGAATGATTTATATTTTTTGGGGTATATACCCAGTGATGGGATTGCCAGATCAAATGATATTTCTTGTTCTAGAGCCTTGAAAAGTTGCCACACTGTCTTCCACAATGGTTGACCTAATTTACATTCCCAACAGTGTAAAACTGTTCCTATTTCTCTACAGCCTCACCAGCATCTATTTTTTCTTGACTTTTTAATGATTGCCATTCTGACTGATGTAAGATGATATCTCATTGTAGTTTTGATTCGCATTACGTGTCTTCTTTTGAGAAGTGTCTATTCATGTCCTTTTCCCACTTTTTGATGTTTTTTTCTTGTAAATTAGTTTAAGTTCCACGTAAATTCTGGATATTAGACCTTTGTCAAATGGGTAGATTGTAAAATTTTTCTCCCATTCTGTAGGTTGCCTGCTCAGTCTGATGATAGTGTCTTTTGCTGTGCAGAAGCTCCTTAGTTTCATTAGATACCATTTATCAATTTTAGCTTTTGTTGCAATTGCTTTTGGTGACTTCATAATAAAATCTTCGCCCATGTCTGTACCCTACATGGTATTGCTTTATCTCATTTTATCGCCACTAAATGTCAGTGACAGAAATGTTCTAATCTAAATTTTATTTTTTAAATTTTTGCGTGGTTATTTCCATTGGTTTGGGCGAACAGATAGTGTTTTGTTACATAAATAAGTTCTTTAGTGGTAATTTCTGAGATTTTGGTGCACCCATCACCTAACCAGCTTACACTATACCCAATTTGTAGTCTTTTATACTTCATTCATCTCCCACTCTGTCCACTGAGTCCCCAAAGTTCATTGTATCATTCTATCCTTTGCATCCTCATAGCTTAACTCCCACTTATGAATGAGAACATATTATGTTTGGTTTTCCATTCCTGAGTTACTTCACTTAGAATAATGGTGTCCAGTTCCATCCAGGTTGCTGTGAATGCTATTATTTTGTTCCTTTTTATGGCTGAGTAGTATTTCATGGTGTGTGTGTGTGTGTATACATGTATATATCTCACAATTTTTTTATCCACTCTTTGAAGGGCATTTGGGCTGGTTTCATATTTTTGCAGTTGTGAATTGTGCTGTGATAAACATGCGTGTGCAAGTATCTTTTTCATATAAGGACTTCTTTTCCTCTAGGTTGATACCCTTGTAGTGGGATTGCTGGATCAAATGGTAGTTCTACTTTTAGTTCTTTAAGGAATCTCCACATTGTTTTCCATACAGGCTGTGCTAGTTTACTTTCCCACTATGAGTATCAAAGTGTTCCCTTTTCACCACATCCTTACCAACATCTATTATTTTTTGATTTATTGATTATGGCCATTGTTGCAGGAGTAAGGTGGTATCACATTGTGGTTTTGATTTGCAATTCTCTTATTATTAGTGATGTTGAATGTTTTCCATATGTTTGTTGTGCATTTGCATATCTTCTTTTGAAAATTGTCTATGAAGTTTCAGGTGATTTTTTCCAGTTCTGTGAAGAAGGTCATTGGTAGCTTGATGGGGATAGCATTAAATCTATAAATTACCTTGGGCAGTATGGTCATTTTCACAATATTGATTCTTCCTAACCATGAGCATGGAATGTTACTCCATTTGTTTTTGTCCTCCCTCATTTTGTTGAGCAGTGGTTTGTAGTTCTCCTTGAAGAGGTCCTTTACATACTTTGTTAGTTGTATAACTAGGTATTTTATTCTCTTTGCAGCAATTGCAAATGGGAGTTTGCTCATCATTTGACTCTCTGTTAGTCTGTTATTGATGTATAGAAATGCTTGTGATTTCTGCACATTGATTTTATATCCTGAGACTTTGCTGAAGTTGCTTATCAGTTTAAGGAGATTTTGGGCTGAGATGATAGGGTCTTTTAAATATACAATCATGTCTTCTGCAAATAGAGACAATTTGACTTCCTCTTTTCCTAATTGAATACGTTTTATTTTTTTTCTAATTGCTCTGGCTAGAACTTTCAATACTATATTGAATAGGAGCGGTGAGAGAGGGCATCCTTGTCTAGCACCAAATTTCAAAGGGAATGCTTCCAGTTTTTGCCCATTCAGTATGATATTGGCTATAGGTTTGTAATAGATGGCTTTTATTATTTTGAGATATGTTCCTTTGACACCTAGATTATTGAGCATTTTTAGCATAAAGTGCTGTTGAATTTTGTCGAAGGCCTTCTCTGCATCTACTGAGAGAATCATGTGATTTTGGTCTTTGATTCTGTTTATGTGATGGATTATGTTTATAGTCTTGCCTATGTTAAAGCAGCCTTGCATCCCAGGAATAAAGCCTACTTGATTGTGATGGATAAGCTTTTTGATGTGCTGTTGCAATTGGTTTGCCAGTATTTTATTGAAGATTTTTGCATCTATGTTCATCATGGATATTGGCCTGAAGTTTTTTTTTTGTTGAGTCTCTGCTGGGTTTTGGTATCAGGATGATGTTGGTCTCATAAAATGATTTGGGAAGGATTCCCTCTTTTTGTATGCTTTGGAATAGTTTCAGAAGGAATGGTATCAGCTCCTCTTTTTATGTCTGGTAGAATTCAGCTGTGAGCCTGTCTGGACCCGGACTTTTTTTAGTTGGTAGGCCATTAATTGATTCCTCAACCTCAGCCCTTGTTATTTATCTGTTCAAGGTTTCACCTTCTTCCTAGTTTAGCCTTGGGAGGGTGCAAGTGTCCAGGAATTTATTCATTTCTTCTAGGTTTATTGGTTTATGTGCATAGAGTTCTTTGTAGTAATCTCTGATTATAGTTTGTATTTCTGTGGAGTCAGTGGTGATATCCCCTTTATCATTTTTTATTGCATCTATTTGATTCTTCTCTCTGTTCTTTTTTATTTATCTGGCTAGCAGT
This sequence comes from Aotus nancymaae, assembly GCF_030222135.1. Classification (NCBI taxonomy): domain Eukaryota; kingdom Metazoa; phylum Chordata; class Mammalia; order Primates; family Aotidae; genus Aotus; species Aotus nancymaae. Next base: position 82,862,321 of record NW_026988442.1, read on the forward strand.
CTGTCTATTTTGTTGATCTTTTCAAAAAACCAGTCCTGGATTTATTGATTTGTTGAAGGATTTTTTGTATCTCTATCTCCTTTAGTTCTGCTCTGATCTCAGTTATTTCTTGTCTTCTGCTAGCTTTTGAGATTTTTTGATCTTGCTCCTCTAGCTTTTTCCACTTTGATGATAGGGTGTCAATTTTAGATCTTTCCTTTCTTCTCTGGTGATCATTTATTGCTATAAATTTCCCTCTAGACACTGCTTTAAATGTGTCCCAGAGATTCTGGTACATTGTATCTTCATTCTCATTGGTTTCAAAGAACATCTTTATTTCTGCCTTCATTTTCTTGTTTATCCAGTCGACATTCAGGAGCCAGTTGTTCAGTTTCCATAAAGTTGTGCGGTTCTGAGTTACTTTCTGAGTTCTGAGTTCTAAGTTGATTGGACTGTGATCTGAGAGTTTTTAATTTTAGCTGAGAATACTTTTATTCTTTACCTGTGGGGATATGTGAACTACTGGCTATGAGTGTGTTTACCTTAGAAAGAAAGATATAAATTAGGAGCAGTAGTTACTCATATGGCAATGATAGCAAATATCCTCCTACTAGAAACTCAAATTTCTACTTGAAGGTGTCAACTTCAAATGAATTTTAAAGATTTATTTTCTTATAGTTTTATTGATTTCTTGATTTGGTTTTAACATTAAAAAGCAAACAAGGTCAGAGGCTATATCTTCTTTGATTTTAATAAATGGCTTAGTAAAATGAGATGGTACATCACACAGATGAAATATCTGACAGCAGTTTTGCAATAACAAAATACTACCTCATGGACCCAGGACAGCAGGTGGTTATCCCATCCTGAGAGAGCAGAGGAGGGTGGGAAGCACCATTTCTACCTCCCCTTCAGAGGGGTCAGCATTGGGTCTGTTGTTCTTGAAGTAAAGATGCAAATTCAAGGGGCAGCAAGACAGCATCAGCAGCATAGCTTTGTGACAGCATTTGCCATTGATAGGCATCTTGATAAGCTCTTTAATGATGAATCATTTAATATATATGACTGTCCTATAAAATCAATTGCAATCAATTTTGATTACACTGCCACTTAGGTCCACATATATCTTATAACAAAGACTCTGTTTTTAAACAATTTACTAACATTTCTCGTTTTATTCATTTATTCTTTCAACATTTTTCTTTCCAATCTAGCTTATTTTTGAATATTTAATTAACAAAGATTAAAGATATTTGAGGTATTTAAAGTGGTGATTTGATATACGTATACATTGTGTAATGACTGCCACAATTAATTTACATATCTATCACTACCCATATATTAGATCTCCAGAATTGGTTCATTTTATAACTGAAAGTTCGTATCCTTTGACCAACATCTCTCCATTTCCTGACCCCCTCAGCTCCTGGCAACCACCATTCTAAACTCTGCTCTTATGATTTCAACTTTTTTAGATTCTACATAAAAGTGAGAAAATACAGTATTTATTTTTCTGTTTCTGACTTGTTTCACTTAGCATAGTGTCCTCCATGTTCATCCATATTGTTGCAAACGTCAGTGATCTTTCACTGTATATATGTTTCACAATGTTTTTTACCCATTAGTTCATTCTTGGATGCATAGATTGTTTACGTAACTTGGTTATTGTGAGTAATGCTGCAATCAACATGGGGTTTAGATATCTCCAGAAACTGGTTTACGTCCTTTTAATGTGTACTCAGAGGTGGGGTTGCTGGATCAAATGGTAGTTCTGCTTTTAATTTCTGACGAACTTCTATACCATTTTCAATAATGGCTGCATGAATTTACATTCCTACCAACTGAGTACTAGGGTTCCCTTTTCTCCACACCCTTGCCAATACTTGTTATCTCTTGTTTTTTCAATAGTAGCCATTCTAAAAGGTGTGAGGTGGTATCTCATTGCAGTTTTGATTTACATTTCTCTGAAATGCTCAAGTACCTTTCGTAGATCTGTCAGCCATGTGTACGTTTTCTTTGAATAAAATGTCTATTTAGGTCATTTGTCCATTCGTACTTTTTTTAATATTGAGTTCTTGTAGTTCCTTATAGATTTTAGATACTAACCTTTTATCAGATATATGGTTGGCAAATATTTTCTCTTATTCTGTATGTCGCTTTTACATTTTGTTATTTTCCTTGCTGTGTAGACACTTTTTAAATGTAAGGTCTAAAAGCATAAATCTCCTAGTAGAACACATAGGGGTAAGGCTCCTTGACATTCATCTTGGCAATGACTTTTTGACATGACACAAAAGCACAGGTAACAAAGGCAAAAATAAACAAGAGGGACTACATCAGCATATGTTCATTAAGCTTCTATGTGCTAAGCAAAAGTTCTTGCCATGATGAAATTTACATTCTAAAAGGCATGGGGGAGACAGACAATAAATAACGAATATATTCAGATAAGAAATGCTATTGCGGGCCAGGGGCAGTGGCTCATGTCTGTAATTCCAGCACTTTGGGAGGCCTAGGCAGGTGGATCACTTGAGGTCAGGAGTTTGGGACCAGCCTGGCCAACATGGTGAAACCATATTTCTACTAGAAATACAAAAATTAGCCGGGCCTGGTGGTGGGCACCTGTAATTCCAGCTACTAGGGAGGCTGAGGCAGGGGATTCAGTGGAACCCGGGATGTGGAGGTTGCAGTGAGCAGAGATTGTGCCCTAAAAAAGAAGAAGACGAAGAAGAAGGAGGAGGAGGAGGAGGAGGAGGACGAGGAGGAGGAGGAGGAGGAGAAATGTAATGTTACCTGGGAAAATAAACCAAAGTAAGAAGGAACAAGGAACATAGCAGAGGGGTTATGCGTTTTTAAGGATGCGGTCAGCTTGGTGAAGATTTTGTGGATGACAATTGAGCAACATTTGTCACCAGCCATGTAGCAAAAGTTATTCCAGAGAAAATCTAATGTGAAAAGGACCTATGGCAGGATCATGTCTGACATGCTCAAGAAAAAAGAAACAGCGGGGAATCTAAAGTGAGCAAGAGCCATGGGAAAAAAGTTTAGAAAAGTGGTGGGAGGCAGATAACATAGCCATTATTAGGATTGAGTGGTGTGAGAGATCCTGGCATGCCTGTATAAAAGACAGCCATGATCTGACTTGCATCCCAAATGTTCACGCTGATCTCTGTCCTAAGGACAGCGGGTAAGTATTGAAGAAAAGAAACTCATCAGGAGGCTATTGCAATAATCTGATGGAGAGGGGGAACTATGACTGCTCGTGTCACTGCAATTGCAAAAACTGCAGAATTTACTGATGGATTTCACATGGGGCCTGGTAACAGAAGAGTATTCAAAGATTGCTCTAAGTCGTGGGGCTTAAACAACTGAATTGACTATGTTAAATATGAAGCAGTATGTGTGTAGTATCCAGAAATGGACTTAAAGCAAAATGCCTAGACAGCAAGGATAGAGAAGGTATGGATGAAGGGATAAGGAGATGGAGAGCAGGGCGAAAGGAGAGAAGAGACAGTCCTGAAGCCGTGACTTATGGGTTTGAAGATAAGGTGGTAATAGTATGTGGGGCAATCTTTAAACGTTCTGGATAAACCCTATTTATTTGGAACTCTGCAAATCCAAATAAAAAGCAACTTTAGAGATAGATATAAACCAGATGGCATTATTCTATTCAAAAGATGAATAGAATAGAGTAGAAGCGAAGATTCCCATTTATATGTTGCCATTCTCAGAAGTCCACATAAGCCGGTGGTGGGCATGGTGTGCATTTTCTTGTGGAATACCTGGTCCCACAGATGCTTGCCAGGGTGAAGGATGGGCATAGGTTAACATTAGGTTAACATGTGCCTTTAGGGGTCACAAGCATTTACAACATTTTATTATAAATCATCACTGATCAAAAACCTTTGTTCTCCTCTGTGGATACATATTTGATTTTTATAAATCTGAAGTCGTTTGGGAGCCACTCTCATGACAAGGCCATTTAGATCATGATGAGGAATGAGAGTCAGAAAATGAGATGCCATCATAAAATAACAGAATTGCTTCCTTTCTTTGTGTGGCTCTGAAAGTACCTCCAAACATACCTTGAGCAATAGAATAACCAGAAATGTAGCCAGTTTCCCAAAGTGATTTCTTTAAAAGATAACTCTATTATGGACACATTCACTGATGTATTATTAAATAAACCTTACATCATAGTCACAAGTTTAATAAGATATTGCAGCAGAAGGGGAATATATTAATTAGTAGAAGCTCCTCTTGATTTTATTTTTCAGTTTATTTTGATGAGTTTTTTTGGTGATGATTTGTTTTTTTTTGTTGTTGTTGTTGTTGTTGTTGTTTGCACACTGGTGGGTTGCATATGTTAGCCTAGGTGATTTTTAACTGGATAGAAGGGGTATTGATGAGTCTGTTAGCAACCAGGAAATGTCTGAGGATTCAGGTACAATGTAGGGTTTTTTACTTATCCTAAAATGACTTATAGAGATAAAGAAGATGAAGACAAAAAAGACACAGGTTTAGCCAAACTGAGAATTTGCTTTTCACTCTTTATAATAAGGATGTTTTCTTCCTCTGACTTTTATTTCCTCTTTATTTTCCTGGGAGAAAAGAGTATGAGAAAAATACAGGACCCAAAATGAGCCTGAGAAGGAAAAATAAATAAATAAAATCAAGTGATAGTTTACAAATGAGAAAGGAGTCCAGCAAATGAAATATCTAATAATCATGAAGATAAAGAGAATGTGTAGGAGCAGACAAAAAGGAAAGGTAGTAGAGGAAAGACATGTAGACTCAATCACAGACAGGGTCTCAAAATTAAACGCCCGAACAAAAATGGGCTTGCAGACAGATAAAAAAGAAAATGGGAAGAGCAGACCAGAAGGGATAAGTAATGCAGCTTGTTTCTTCACAGACTACAATCTGGCTTCAGAGAGAAAAAGTCATTAATATAGCTTATCCGCTCACACACTGTCAAGAAGAATCAACCAAACAAGGCCCTTTGGTTAAAGTGCAAAGCTGTTATTTGCACCATTGGCTATGAGTCTCACCATGAAGCCAACATGTCAAATAATCTCTGGATTGAAAAACAGGAGACCCAGAATCTAATTCTAGATCTGTTTTGACTCACTGATGCCCATTAGGAAGCCTCTGGGCCTCAGCTTCATTATCTATAAAATAGAAGAATCAGGCTAAATGGTTTCCAAGTTTCCTCTGGATTTGGTGTTTAAGGACTTATATATATGTCTTCCATCAAATGTCTAGTATTTGACTCAAAAACGATAGAAGGACAAATTAGTTAACTTCAGACTTCTTGATTATCCTTTTTGATTTGTGTTCAAATTTATTCCTAGGAGACAGTCTTGACAAGTTTTTAAAACATATGTTTGTTACCTTATTAATTTGTCCACCTTTCAAATCTCATAATTTATTAAATCCCATCAATCTGGCAATAGCCATAAAGAAAATGCGATAATTTTTCCTTCTGGTTATCTAAAATAGCATCACAAGAAGTACAGAATTATACTTGCTAGAGCATTATCTATGTGATGTCAGAGTTCTTTGTAACTGGAATGTTTTTTTTATTTTGAAGAATACTGGCAATGGAATAGATCTGAGAAACTAATGATTATATCACAAAAGAATTATCAAATAACTTTTTCAATTTTTTATAATTTTTAAAAATTTCAATAGCTTTGGGGGAAAAAGTGGTTTCCCTTTAAATTGATAAACTCTATAGTGGTGAATTCTGAGATTTTAGTGCATCTGTCCCCTAAGCAGCTTACACAATACCCAATATATATTCTTTTGTCTCTCACTCCCTCTCACCTTCACCAAGTCCCCAAAGTCTGTTATAGCACTCTGCATTTCTTTCTGTCTTCATAGATTAGCTCCCATTTGTAAGTAAGAACATAAAATATTTGGTTTTCCATTCCTGTTACTTCACTTAGAATAATGGCCTTCAGCTCCATCAAAAGTTGCTGGAAAAAAACATTATTCTGTTCCTTTTCATGGCTGAATAGTATGATATGGTGTATATATAGCACATTTTCTTTATCCATTTATTTGTTGATGGGCACCAATCAAAGACTGGTTCCATATCTTTGCAGTTGTGCTGCTTAAACATGCATGTGCATGTGTCTGTTTCATAGAATGACTTCTTTTCCTTTGGGTAAGTTCCCAGTAGTGAGACTGCTGAGTCAAATTACGGATCTACTTTTATTTCTTTAAGGAATCTCCATACTGTTTTCCATAAAGGTTGTACTAATGTATGTTCCCATCAGCAGTGCCAGAGCATTCCTTTTTCACCACATTCATGCCAACATCTATTAATTTTTGACTTTCTAATTATGGCTATCTTTGCAGGAGCAATGTAGTATCTCATCATGGTTTCAATTCCCTGATAATTAGCGGTGTTTACATGTTTTCATACGCTTTTTGGCCATTTAAATAGTTTATTTTGAGAAATATTTCTTTATACCCTTTGTCTACTTTTTGATGGGGTTATTTTTGAGAGCAGGAGTGGGAGGCTGTGATTTGTTTGATTTCCTTGTAGATTCTGGATGCTAGTTATTTGTCGGATACACACATTGCAAATTTTTTTTTCCATTTGATGGGTTGCCAATTTACTCTGCTGCATAGTTATTTTGCTGTGCTGAGAAGCTTTTAGCTTAATTGGGTCCCATTTATTTCTTTTTGTTTTTGTTGTATTTCCTTTTAGGGTGTTAGTCATTAATTCTCATTAATTTTTTCCTTAGGCTAATGTCTAGAAGAGTTTTTCCAACTTTGTCTTCTAGAATTTTTATGGTTTCAGGTCTTGTATTTAAGTCTTTGATCATGTTGAGTTGATTTTTGTATAAGGTGAGAGAGAGAAATCCAGTTTCATTGCTCTGCATGTGGTTTGCCAGTTTTTCCAGCACCATTTCTTGAATAGAGTATCCTTTCCCCAATTTATGTTTTTGTATGCTTTGTCAAAGATGAGTTGGTTGTAAGTATTTGACTTTATTTTTGAGTTCTCTATTCTGTTCCATTGGTCTAAGTGCCTATTTTTAAACCAGTATCATGCTGTTTCGTTAACTATAGCCTTGTGTTATAACCGAAGTATGGTAATATGATGCCTCCAGATTTGATTTTTTTTTTTTATTGGAATTTTTTTGGCTGATTGGGCTCTTTTTTGGTCCCACATGAATTTTAGGATTTTTTTCTAGCTCTGTGAAAAATGATACTGCTATTTTTATTGAAGTTGCATTGAATCTATAGATTTCTTTGAACAATATGGTCTTTTTTACAATATTAATTCTCCCCATCCACGGTCATGAGAACATTTCTATTTGTGTCATCTATGAATTCTCTCAGCAGAATTTTTTAATGTTCCTTGTAGAGATCCTTCACCTCCTTGGTTAAGTATATTCCTAGGTATTGTACTTTTTTGCAGTTATTGTAAAAATTAAGTTATTGGGCACAATAGGTACATGTACCCCAGAACTTAAAGTATAATAACAAAAAATAAGTTATTGATTTGATTCTCAGATTGTCATTGAGAAAGAAATAAATACATTTAACCTAGGAGGTGAAAGATCTCTGTGAGGAGAACTATAAAAAATTACTGAAAGAAATCAGAAATGACAGAGATAAATAAAAAAACATTCCATGCTAATAGATTGAAAGAATTAATATCATTAAAATGGCCATACTGCTCAAAGAAATCTACAGATTCAATGTTATTCCTATCAAATTACTATCAACATTTTTTTCATAAAATTGGAAAAACTATTTTAATTTATATGGAACCAAAAAGGAGCCATATTAGCCAAAGCATTTTTAAGCCAAAATAACAAAGCAAGAAGCATCACAAGACCCAGCTTCAAAATATTCTTAAAGCTACAGTAATCAAACAGCATGATACAAATACAGACATAAATTCCATCCAATAGAACAGAATAGAGAACACAGAAACTAAGCAACACATCTAAAACTATCTGATCTTCAACAAAGTCAACAAAAATAAGCAATGTAAAAAGAACTCCCTATTCAATAAATGATACTAGGATAATTAGCTAGCCATATGCAGAAGAATGAAAGTGAACTTCTTTTACTATATACAAAAATTAAATCGAGGTGTATTAAAGGTTTAAATTTAAGGCCCCAAACCATAAACATCTTCAAAGAAAACCTAAGAAATGCCTTTCTGGATATCAGTCTTGGCAAATAATTTATGACTAAGTCCTCAAAAACAATTGCAACTAAAATGAAAACGGACAAGTGGTACCTAATGAAACTAAAGAGCTTTTGCACAGCAAAAGAAACTATCAGCAGACCAAACAGGCAACCCACAGGTTGGGAGAGAATATTTGCAAACTACGCATTGGACAAAAGTCAGAATCTATGAGGAACTTAAACATATCAACAAGTGAAAAACAAATAACCTTGTTAAAAAGCGAACAAAAGACATGAACAGACATTTCTCAAAAAAAGACATTCTAGCAGCCAACAAGCATATAAAAAAATGTTCTATACTAATTACTAAAGAAAGGAAAATCAGAACTACAACGAGATAGCACCTCACACCAATCAGAATAGCTATTATTAAAAAGACAAAAAAAAAAAAACAGATGCTGGTCATTCTGCGGAGAAAAGAGAATGCTTATACACCGTTTGTGGGAATGTAAATAGGTTCAGCCACTGTGGAAAGCAGTTTGAAGATTTATCAGAGAACTTAAATCAGAACTGTCATTTGACCCAGCAATCCCACTGCTGGGTATATACCCAAAGGGAAATACATTTTTTTTTTTACCAAAAAGACACTTGCACTCATATATTAATAACAGCACTATTCACAATAGCAAAGACATGAAATCAGCCTACGTGCCCATCAGTGGTGGGGTGGATAAATAAAATGTGGTAAATATATACCATGGGTTGCCAGCCTTAAAAAAATCAAAATTAAAAGTTATTTTTTTTTCACCAACATGAATATAGGTAGAGGCCACCTGTACTCTCTAGTGAATTAACTTAGAAACAGAAAATCAAATACCACATATTCTCACTTATATGTGGAGCTAAACATTGGGTTCATAAAGACGTAAGAGGGAAACAATAGTCTGGGAATTACTAGAGGTAGGTGAGAGAGAAGCAGACAAGGGCTGAAAAGCTGCCTACGGGGTACTATGCTGAGTACCTGGATGATGGGATCATTCATACCCCTTAATCTCAGCATCATGAAATATAGTCATGTTAGAAACCTGCATATGTTCCCTAAAATCTAAAATAAAAGTTGAAATTATTAAAACATTGAAATATAAAAAATAAAAGATAAGAATATGATAAAGGAAAACTTGTTGAAATTAAAACAATTGTGGTACAATTTAGAAATTATTTTAAAAATATTCTATCTAGGTTTTTATCTGCTATAATAAAGGTATGAACTATCCTCAAACATTTACAAAATTAAGTTCTAGATGAAATCTTACATGTCTGAAATGAAGAGGAAACAAGGCAACATGTATACACACTTGATTTGCAGACAAAATAAATTTATCTTTCAGAGTGTCACTGAATAAAAAGATAAACAAGAAAACCTACCTATTCTCATGTAATTATGAATAGTCTATTCGTTTTTAAAATACTAACCAAAACACATTGGACCTCTTTGTACTTTCTGCTTAATTTTGCTATGGATCTAAAATGGCTGTAAAAAATAAAGTCAATAACAACAACACTGGGCCAAAATGTCAGCCTTTATAACAAAATATTTTTCAGGATGAATTTTTCTTCTTATTGAAAAGCATAAAAGCTAAAGAATTTAACTATTTGCAGAAGCTTGATTTCTTAACTATTTAAATGAGAGTTACATCGCCTGCTTGAAAATTTCTCTTTCATAGAGCTCAGTCATATTATTTAGTTGGGCTTTCTGTTCCCCTAGACAGGTCGAGGAGCTCAAACATATTATCTGGACACAACAGAGGTACTCCTTTATTTATAACTTCAATATTTTTAATCTTCTGATAGAAAAAAAGAAGTCAACTTTAAATACATTGATGCAATTGAGGTCAGACACCTCTCACTTGATCAATCCTCTTTTTCCCAAACTGTCCATTAATTTTAAATATTTAAAACCTCAAGAACTAACTTCATTCAATCAAACTAAAATAAGGGCAGCCATTCAAGCCCAGTGCCAACCAATTAGGGGGAGATTATTACATAGGTCAGGAAAAGGCATGACAGTGGAACACTTCGATGTATCAGTAGCCACAAGGATTTATATGATTTAGAGCCATTTGCATAGCTAGTTCACTTTCCTCCCACCAGTATTTCTGAGCAGGGGAAATTAAAAAGTAAGTAATGTGGGAAAAGCATAAAAGAGAAACACAAGAAATATTTTTTGATGTGACATTACGTGGAAATAAGAATGTTTGCACTGGTGCCCATGTCACGTAGGTACCACTGGGCTTTAATTTTTCCAAGTCACAGTTTCCTTAACCCTTCAATGGAAAAATAATGCCAGTTTCACAGATTGTAGTGAAACACAAAAGAGCTGTGCATAGAAAAGAGCAAGAAATCAGAAATGGTAGGTAAAGATAGCAGTACTTGGAATGATGATGTTGAAAGGAATGTTGGTAATCCTGGCATGGGCATTGTTTATTTCTGTCATGGCAGTAATAGCAGCAGTGGAGGCCATAGGCACAGCAGTAGAAACAGCCATAGTGGGAATATGTTTAGCAATAATTATATACTGATTGTGTTGAAATTCCAGAAAAGCAAGGAAGGACCTAATTCCATCATGTTTTCTATCAGGGGTCAGCAAACTGCAGGCCACTTCCCCGTCTTGTACAGCCTGAAAGTTAAGAACATTTTTTGCATACTTCAATGGCTACATTTTAAATGGTTATAGAGGTACTTGCATAATATGTTCAATTTTGCTGCTTGACCAATATTAACTGAAATATTTACCATCTAACCCTTTAGAGAAAAGTTTGCTGATCCCCACCCTATATCCTGGATTATTGCAAAACATTCGGGACGTCTCTTATCTCTTGTCCAAATACTTCTGAGATCTTCTAATCTGACCCAATTTAATAATCTCTTTCTAATGCCCATATTCTAAGAAATATCTCATGAATTCTCCATGTCTTCTTGGTTTTTAATCTCCTGAAGACATAGATTTCTCTGTTTTCTCTCCCACATAGTTGGTAACTTTAAGCCTAAAGTGAGGAATACAACCTTCCCTGTTTTTCATAACACTGCCATACTATTCTCCTTCTACCTAAAAATCCAAAGTTTGTTTGAAGTTCATGCCATCAAGTGAAGTATATCAATTAAGGCCCTTAATTATGATTTATTAACACTCAATTCAGTATCTTACTGACTTAAAATAACAAAAATATTATTTATCATTCACCTCGCCTGTCCATGTCGGCTCAGTGGAAAACTCTACTCCATGTCACCGTCATTTTGAGACTAGCTGGATAGAACCTGCCTCTTGTCGTTCATTGTGGCAGAGAAAAATAGATGTGAAGAATTGTATCTTGGCTCCTGAACATAGCTTTCCAAGAGGTGACATCTTATGCTCACATTAACTGGCCAAAGCTATTCAAATGAACAGGCATAACTTCTTGGGGGTATTTCCTACCAAAAAACTTGAAAATGGAGAATGGAAACTATTTCTAAACTTCATGAATCACTCTCATTCTTCACCACCTACTATGTTTCTTTATTTTGCAGTCCTCTGTGGATCTTGGGGTTATTGTCCCTAATTCCTTTAAATGTTAGCACATGGCTCATATCTCTCTCCCACAATTTTTGTCCCAAGACTGAGTGATGTTAATCTGCACATAGTTTATCTTTCCAGCATCTGTCAATGAGTTGGTTGACATTGTCATCATTTCACCGCAGTTACCTATTCCCATAGGTAATAACCTAGACCTTGGAATTATAACTCAACCCAACCATAACCTCAAGTAGCTATTCTCCTATTGATACCTCTAACTTTCACCCAACCACTGGGACCTCCAATTCATTAACCTTACCAAGTTTTCACTGTTGATTTCCACCCCCTTGTGCCTTTATTTCTTCCTTGATTGTTCTCATAGTTCATAGTCCATTATTATAATTATTCCTTTGCTTGGTGTTTCAGCTCTTTTGTTTCTCTCTCTCTCCTTTTTATATATTTAGCAAAATGCAACTGTGATTAAACATTGGTCTCTGCTTACTCCACACCTGGTCCCAAATTTCCAAGTGGCCTTAGAAAAACACACAAGCTTGCTGACTAGTGTCACCTAAAATTCATGATTATACATTTCATGTGGATTCTTGGAATTTCCCAGAGATACAAGAATATTCCCTTGGTCAACACACTCTGCCACTCTCTCCTAGGTCCTTGCTACTCAATGTGTGGTCTAAGGGCCAGTAGTATAGGCATTGCTTTGAGCTTGTTGTTATAAAAGAAGAATCACAAACTACTCTCCTACTCAAAGTATAAGAATCTGCTTTTTAACAAGACACTCAGGTGATTCTCATGTACATTAAAATCTTGGAATGTTTATTCTAAAAAAACAAAAATCTCATATTGGCTGAAGATGCTCAGTCTCCTTTGACAGTTTCTGTTTACCTTCCTAACTTCTAACATTAGGATGTTTTAGAGCTCAGACCTGTTCTTCATCTCCACTTAACACCTCAGTTTAGATCATCCAGTCCCCTCCGTTTAAATACCTTCCACAACTGCAATGGCCAAATACAGAATTCCAGTCAAGTCTTCTCCCATACACTTATATTTTTGTATCCAGTTCTCATGTACTGTGTATCTCCACTGGCACATGTAATAGGTACCTCAAATTCAACATATCCACGTATCCAAAACAAAATTATTCATTCTTGGTCCATCCCTCCCCAACCACCAATCTGCTTCTCCCACAGACTTCTGTATCTCAGTAGAAGCAACTTCATCTTAATATTCGTCAAACCAAAATCTTGGCATAATCCTGATTTCTCTTTCTTTTTGCCTTACCTCCTTCCATCAAAAAGTCTAACTGGCTGCACTTTCAACTATACTCAAAATGTGACCATGCCACAATTATCCATTGCTACTACCCCAGTTGAAACCATCATTATCCTTCATGTGACGTATTAAAAGCCTTCGAACTTGTCTTCCTTCTTTCACCTTGACCCCTTGACCGCCTGGGTTCCCCAACCATGGAATCAACAAATCGAGTACTGATGTGTGATGCAGAACCCTTGGATATAAAGGATCAACTTTTATATTGAGGGATTCACAGCGCCACCTGTGGGATTTGAACATCTGAGAGTTTTGGTATCAGCAAGGGTCCTGGAACAAAACCCCCATGAATACAGAGAGATGACTGTACATATAAACATCTCAATTCTGTATACAGACACACAAATATATTTATAGTAAAATGGAAGATAATAAAACACACCAAAATGCTGATCATCAAATTCTATAAATGATAGACTTAGCTTAATATTATATCCTGGTTTTCGACCTCACATTTTATCATAAGAATTTTATGCAAATATTCATATAATGATTAAAATCATTAGAATTTACATTATTAGCATCATAATTTAGCCATTCTCTTACTGTTAGAGCTATTCAAGCTACATATCTAAATTTTCACTATTTTAAAAATAGTGAAACTTTCTTGTACATAAATCTTTACTTATATTTCTAATTATTTTTAAAGACAAATTCCAACAGGTTGAATTACTGGGTCAAGGATAATATTCAAAAGACTCTTCATGAACATAATCAAATTAACCTTCATAAAATACGTGGTAATTAACATACTTATAAGAAGAATCTGATAATTTAGATGCTATCACACTCTTGATAGTCCAAAATTCTTCATCCACTAAAGAATTGCCAATAATGTAGATAAAAATATTTCATTTTTCATGAGAATATTTGTGTTAATAATGGATGTGATCAGTTTTCCATGTATTTGGAGACCAATTCTTAATCCTCATGTCTGCTCAATACTCCTGACTCTCAGGAATTGGCCAGGGAGGCATGATTCCTGCCTCTGTAGTTAAAAATAATTACTTCAAGTTTACTCATTAGAATTAGCCTCTTGCCAAGCAACCTTTCATTATTCTTTTTCTAACGTTGACCTGACCCAGTGCCGCCTTGCAATTGATCCAGCCAACATCTAATTAGTGGGGTTTGTATTGATGGTAAATAAGCCACACTGTAATTTATAATGACTTTATTTCAGGAATTATTTACCTATGGGAAAGTGAGATTTTTTTTCTCTGTGAATTCAAACAGTGTCTCAATCAGAATCGCTAAATAAACCCAAATAGATTTAGCACAAGAATGTTATATCTCAAGACTTCCCAAGACAACTGACCAAACCCACAATTTGTCTATAGAAATAATAAAGTTACTTGTTTCAATGTGATTTTCATGCCACTGTTAAATCTTTCCATTCAAAATAATTTACTGAACTTTCCTTATGCAGTATCTTAAATTTTACCATGATAGTTACCCTTTCACTAATGAATTTCATTGCTTTCAGAGGTGAATCTCTATACCAGGAACCAGCATTCACATGAGGCTCATTTAACTCACTGTCAGCCTTGGTCATTTTGATCCATTTCTGATGAAAATTTTCAGCTGAAAAAATGTAGGTTGTAAAGAAGAATATTTCAGAAAATAAAGCATTATTCAAGGAAAAGTAGGTTTTAGTGAGAGTCCAAAGTTGGGGATGTTAAGATAGAAGTATACCCTGGGATTAATAATGCATTGGGAAATAAATTGGCAGTGCCTGTCTAAAGGACTAAATTAAAAAATATTCTAGGACTAGACACAGCTCTTGTAGGAAAAAATATAGTCAAGAAATGATAACTTCTAGCACCAGCAGAGGAGGAAGTAGTAGTATTACAGGTGCTGTATATTTGATTACACTAGGGTACCACTTCTCAAACATGAACCTAACGTTAGTATGCTCTAGAGGGTTTATGACAGATTGCTTGGCCCCAACACCAGAGCTTCTGACCAAAGTAGATCTGGGTGGGGCTTGCTCTTGAGTATCTGCAAGTGCTGATGCTGCTGATCAGGGGCCACACTTTAAGAACCATTGGTCTAGAGTAATAGACGCCATCCCCCTACTGTTGAGGGCTGAAGGAATATGTAGTTGAGAAATCAATTACCTTGATCTCTCTACTGAAGATTGAACACATTCAGCCTGTGTTTGAACCTATAAAACAGAAATCTCCGCATAATATAATTCTGTTACAGCATAGGAAGTTCTTAGAATAAATTTATGGTTGCCAGATTTAGCAAAAGCAAAGAAAAAATCCAACAAAATATTTTTTATTATAAACATGTCCCATATTTATGTGAAATTCAAAGTTAACCAAGAATTCTGTATTTTACCTGGTGATGCTATATCTGACTAACAGTGTGGAAAATCAGATTATAGAGAAACAGAGTACAACAAATCCATGTCCTAAACCAGAGATACAGAGGACTTAAACAAAGATTGTGGAAATACCATAGGACTAAATATGAGAACTCTGAATCTATCTCCTCAAAATAGATGGTGCTCTATAATACTAAGATGAGGAAGGATAAAAGTCCAAAACAGAATAGAAGAAACCAAACCAACGAAGTGAGTAGAACTACATCTGTGTTACACTTCTTTCACTCTCACCATGTGAACTTGTTCTGTAATAGTCTTAAGCAATCCAAGCAGCAGAACAAGGCAATGGCTGGAAGCTGAAAACATCACCTACATGAGGCTGCATTAGCTTATATGCAATAAGGAAAATTGGGTACCTTTAAAAACTGAGTTTAATGCAGAGATTTGGTTAAAAAGAGTTGAAGGATCTTGAAGAGTAAAAGGGGAAGGTACATTTATCCCAAAATGTATAACTAGAGGTGGTTTCTGCTGCTCCCCCGTAGAATTAAAGAAGCAGAAGAGTGGTTACACCCCGAGCCCATGACCACCGTCCCATAGAAAATGCTGTTGTTGCATCCGAGCTACTTTATCTGGAACCAAGATACACAAAATGACAGTGGCTATTGCTACTCTTTCTGCTGGTGATATCACTGCCATTTTGTAAAGCACTGACAGAAGCTAGAAAAAAATACATCTTTTCTCCTCCTTATAATTTCACTTAGATATTTCCCATTGGATAAACGTTAACGGGAAGCCAGCTGAAAAGGGAATGTTGAGAAATATAACTGATAATAATTTATAGGCTTCCAGTCCTGGTTTCAAGGAAAGCATCTTAAAGGATGCACATGAAGCTGCAAGACTATAGACACCGTTTGGGACAGTCCATTCCCGATTACTGTTTTTCATAGTCATCATTCTTCCCATATTTAAACTTCCAAACAACCTTAAGAATCTCAGGTTTCCACATCACAAAAAGAGTTATCTTTCATAAATACTAAAATAGACATTCTTTCCTCTGAAAAGAGCACATATTAGGTCAAATAAGTGACTGGATATATTAATTCCACTTCTAGTTTTGTTAAAAGCCCACCTAGACATACTAGTAGCTAAAGACTTTTGTACCTCCTCCTACATAATATAGTAGAAAAAATGGAAAGGAAAATATAAACACTACCTAACATATGTACATAACAAACAGTAGGAAAATGTTAGCAGTCAGCACAGTCTCCATTTCTGCAACTACCCATGAGAACATAGTTAATAGTTATAAATTCCATAGTCTGTGATCTATCCAATGTTCCCCGTGGCCCAGCAAACATGTCAGCTAATTAGTGTTCTTCACCTAATTATTTTTCTGAATTTCTGATTACTTGTTTGTCTTACCATTATTGGATGTCCATCATCTTCCACTAATGTTTACTTCTGTGAACAGAAGTACTAAGAGACAACCCAGAGAATCTCCTGGGTCTCTTAGTTTCTCCTGCCCCTATGGGTAGCAGCATCCTATTTTCACTTTAATAAAAATAAATGAACCCCAGTCTGTACAGTAACCCCATATTTGCCTTTTGATTCGATGGCATGGGGAACTCAAAATAAGCAGGTAGCAGGCTCAAACTTAATTTTATTGAAAACAGTGTTGTGATGCTTAAACATTTTGCTCCTGGGATCTAAAACTCCTAAATCAGAAAACTTCAGGATTCTGGAAATGGCAAGCAAACATTTGTGAGTGGGTTGTAGAGGCATTAGTGACAAGAATCACTTGCTTTCACTCTTTACTTCTAAACTGCTGTATCTTGCTGTGAGGGAAACAGCATGATCCATTCAACAAAGGTTCCAAACATATATCACACTCTATGGGAAAACAGCCCAAACTCACAAGGTGTTGTCTTTAAACTAATAGCAAGTGAATCATCAGACTCACTCTATCATTCTATGAGGCCAGATGCTTTATAATAATATGCTATATCCTATAACCATGAACTTTATACAGCATGATTGCTGCCCCATGTGGCCTACTTTTCCATGCAATTTTTTCTGTGTTGACAATATTACTGAGCTCAATATTATATATGATACCAAAATGCTAAAATGCCAAAGTGCTGGCGCTACAATCAATTCTATTGCCATCGCTGACTGGCAACACCTTCTTTCTTCCTTCTTCTGCCTTCTCATCTCCATTAATTCCCCACTGGAAGAAACTAACAGAAATCTACCCAGGAAAAGAGTATGAAATGTAATAAGCAAATTTCTAGCCCCACTGATAAAGTCTGTAGTAAGACAAGTGTGAAGCTGAGAAACAGCAAACACCATCCAACACAAGGAAGGTCCTCAGAGAATATTAGGATGGCAAAGTCATAGTATTCATCACTCACTCCCTCTCTTAAAGTCAAAGAGACTACTATTAACTATTTCAACTAATTATTTCCTGGTCTAAAGCCCCAGCCCTTATCAAGAAGGAAATTTCTAATTTTTTGTTTGATGGGCAAAATAGAGTCTAACAGGATACAAAAAGAAAAAAGCAAACAAAAAAACAAAAGCAAAATACTACCATCATTAATCTAACAATTACTGGGCCCTTAATATGAGTCAGATATTTGTTTCGAATCATTTTATCTATATTATTTCATTGTACTCTCAATCTTATGAGTAATCACTATTAGGGTCCTACTCTAAGATGCAGAAAGAGATATAAAGAGGTTGGTTTGCCCATGGTTACCAAGCAAGCAAATGCTGCAGCAGAGATACAAACCCAGTCTCTCTAGCTCTACAGTTCATGGTTTCAATCCTACAATTATTCTGCCTTTCTGGCTTAATCTTACTTTCACACCTAAGGCCTCTTATACTCTAACTGACATATTTTTTAAAAAGTTAGCTGAGACCAAATTTAGGTAAACCATCTCGTTGGGTTTTATTATCAACATACCTAAATGAAATGATTACTTTGATATATATATATTAGACACAAGAAACCTATGACATCAACCTGATTTCCTGTTATGTGAACATGGGTCTAACAAATAGGTATCATTAAAGAAATAGCAAAATGTCCGGCACATAACAACCAAAGAACAAATACATAATGAATGGATTAAACATTTCTCTGTGCACAGGTGTACTGTACAACCACCATATTTAATACAGCATAGCGCCCTCTTTTCTATATGGTGTTTAAGAAAATTCTTCAGGCTAGGCACAGTGGCTCACACCTGTAATCCCAGCACTTTGGAAGGCTGAGGTGAGCAGATCACTTGAGGTCAGGAGTTCAAGACCAGCCTGGCCAACATGGTGAAACCCCATCTCTACTAAAAATACAAAAAAATAGCTGGGCGGGGTGGTGCATGCCTATAACCCCAGCTACTCGAGAGGCAGAGGCAGGAGAATCACTTGAATCTGGGAGGCAGAGATAGCAGTGAGCCGAGACCTTACCGCTGTACTCCAGCCTGGGTGACAGAGCAAGGCTTCATTCCCCGTACCCCATCCCATGCCCAAAAGCTTCTTTAAATGCCGTATTAGGCATCTGTAAATTACTTTAACTTCATCTTTCATTGTGTCTCAAATCTCAGTCTAACATCTTCTATATTTTAGAAGACAGAAAGGCAAAACTTACCAATACTTCCCAGGAAACTAGACAAGGTTAAGGTTACAGGGCTACAAAGCCCAAAAGACATTATACGGACATTTTCTGAGATCAGACACCATGGAAGCAATATATCAGGGAGCCCTAAGTAAGGATTTGACTCCTGATGCCCTCTCTAAAGTCTTGAACATACTTTAATTATCTTGGAGTTATGAATAATATTGAAGCCAATTATAATAAGCTTACAGTTTCAAGGGCAGATCCATAAAAAGGAGCCTCTGGTTTTCACAGCAAACACCAAGAGAGCCTTTAGACATGAGAATTCCTGGTCATCCTGGCCCTGTATATAATCACAAGTCATGATTCTCCTTGTCCTTAGCTAATAGAAATGGAAATTGTAATGTGGACATTATTATCATCTCATGAAAAAATTAACAATAAATGTCCTCGTTGTCCTTTATCCTAGTAATGTGTCTGGACCAAAATAAAAGATAAAAGAGTCCCCTGATGAAATCAATAAAATAGAAACAATGACCCAAAGGATCGTTTCTCCAAGTGAAGTTTTTCCAACTTGTCATTCTTTTCCCTTTATGCACTTCTCCCCATGCACTGCAAGGCTTCTTCACTCTTGCCATTAGGAAGAAATTATTGCGTGTACTCCCTCTGCTATGACTTTGGTCCATTTCTCTACTATGCTCCATCAAATTCCCTCATGAATGGTTCCACTTTTCTTTGCCCCCAACCCTAACTCAGACAGCTGATTTCCATGGCAATCTCTCGGAAAGTGACTTTTACTGTGTCACTAAATCCCTATTCACTCTTCTCTTTCTGGTCCTTACAATATAAAAAGGTCAGACTGAGAGAGTGCTCAGTCATTCATCTAAAAGAAACTTTTACTTCTTGGCCAGTTACCCAGGTGCTGATCTTCTTCTGTTCTATTCCCTAATGTGCGTACATATTTTGATTTTTTAATGAAATCTTAAGGCTCATACTTCATACCTAACTGCATCCCCACAGCAGGTATCTCCTTAGTGTGACAGGCAAGAGCATTATGCTAAGTAGATAATCACAACAATTAACTGAAAAGGTTATAATTTCATCCTGTTTGGTACCGTTGGCCTGTCAAAAATAATTAGGTTAAAATAGATCTCAAGACTCCCTCTGCAAATTTAGGGGAAAAATAGAAGAAAGGAAGAAAAAGGTGACAGCTAAGAACTTTTTACATGGTCAAATTAAATGTTCTCAAATTTCACTGCTGGCTGAAACGCTAGAGAGATATTTAATAGAAGAGTCCTTTCAACTCAGTTGGAGGTATTTGGTTTCTGTTGCAGTACTTCTCAACACAAATATTGAAAAAAACGTATAAGGCAAAATTTCAAGGCACAAGTTCTGACCAAAAAGATAATCTCTCAACATTTACAAGGAAATGAGAACAAATAATAAAGAGAAGCTTTCTTAACAGTTCTGACTTCTACCTTCAATTTTCCTAGCACTCATGCTTGGGATTACAATTGATCTAGAGCTAGGTATTTGTGTTCTGGCATCTTGTCTCTGCTCACAGCCTAATTAGCTGAGAGATTTGGAGAAACTCATTTATGTCTTTAGCCACCACTTTTATTACTAATAAAATTAAAACTCAAACTAAGATGGTAAAGTATTACCCAGATTTAACATTATTTAACTATATTCAAACTCTCCATACCAAAGATGAACAGACTTCAGTGACAAAAGATTGATTCAGTCACAGCATTATCACTGCCATGATAAGATAACTTTTCTGTTTGATATCATTGCTTTTATTCCTTTATGTTCCAACTCTATGTCTTGGAGGCTGGATATAGATGATTATTATCATCCAATGCTTGCCCTCAAAAGACTTTCAGTCTGTCTGGTGAAGCTGAATCTAAACCCATGACACAATTAGAAAAACAGAATATAATGGACACAAGATGTGGGCTCAAAGGCTAATATAACATATTGTGGCTAGTCTAGAAAATACAGAATCGCTGTGGCTTGCATCATAATCTGCTTAGGAATTTCATACAATATTTTTTCAGACTCTAAAACAAACTATATGTATGTATTATATTCAAATAAAATTGAACTTTTCTAGATTATAGAAGATCGCAAAAATACAGGATGAATACCATTGATGCAAATTGTATCAACAGTGTCTTTTTTCATGGATAATTCTTATTATATTTATACTATCATAATTTATATTCTAATTTTTTCAGGAAAAAATTTTGAGGATGTGCTGCCTTTTAAATGTGCTTCTCTTCAAAAATTTTCTTATAAAAATTATAAATTTCCTATTTTTAATTTCAATACGTTTGTATGTTTGACCTGCTTTTGTTAGCCTGTTTCTCATGCTTGCAACCAAACTTTGTTTAACACTGTTACACTCCAGTGCACACTGAATTGTTCCACACAGTGTATCATTTATTCATATGCCCTCTCCTGGAAACTGGGAACTCCATGGGCACGAAGATTTCTACCATATTTATCTTCAAACCCCCAATCTTTTACAGTGTTTGTCATGCCGTAAATATTAATAGCAGAAATTATTGGTTTCCTACATAGTAACTATCCTTCCCCCTTTGCTCTTTCTAATGGATCCCAGATTTCATTCAAGCACCCACCATTTTCCACATAGCCATATGCTTCAGAAGAAGTGAGCTCTCACCCTGGTCCCAGGGAGTGAATCACAGTCTAAAAGAAGTAACGGTCTCATTCTTTCTGCCAGTGATTGAGGTCAAGTGATACTTGGAAAGGAAAATTTGTTCACACAATACAGATTCCCATAGTATGGTATTTCTAAGGTTATTCCATGCAATGATGCCACCACGAGCTCAGGTTCATTTTATCTTTCTTCTCTGCCATTTTCAATAGGTTGACTTTATACCCTGCCTGGATATGCTTCTATTTAAGATGCTAAGCTACTAGTTCCTCGATGTCACCTGCAAATAAGAAAATGCAGAGCTGAAATTTTTGCTAATAAGTTGTTAGGAAAAAGTTTTTTTGTGTTATTATTTATTATGCCAATAAAAATAGATACAGAAGGAAAAAACTTTCTCCTCTGTTACATTACTCTCTTCTTTATAAGTGACATCAGGAACATTGGCTGCCATGTGACAGCCCTAAGTAGTCCCAGCTTGAGGACAAAACCAGCATGTTGGAAAGGGTAAGACAGAGAGATAGAACAATCTCTGTTCACATAACCCGTCTTGGCACCTGCCCTACCACACAACTTGTCATATAAATTATTTTTTTCTTTTTCTGTTTCATTGTCTAAAATTTTGTCTTACTGAATGTCAAAGTCCCACAAGAAATATAATAATCTCTAAATAATAAATGAATTATTTCAATCCTGAAAGAACCACTGGACCTTAGAAAGGAGCCAAGACATTTTGTCTAAACCAGGGTTTCTCAAATTTGGCACTACTGACATTTATGACGCAGATAATTCTTTGCCACAGGTGGGTGGCACTGTGCATTGTACAATGTTTACCAATATCCCCGGGTTCTAACCCACTAGATGCCAGCGGCACTCTACCACTCAAATATGACAATCAAAAATGTCTCCAGAAATTGCCAAATGTACTCTCGAAGGCCAACTTGCCCCCAGATGAAAAGCACTGGTCCCAAACTATCATTTTATAGATAAATAAACTTAGGCTCAAAGAATAAAATGACTTTCTCAAGATCACACAGCTATACAGAAGTAGAATGCAATGAAAATCCATATGTATGAATTTTCAACATGTTCATCATGAAACTACTCCTCATCTGTAGGCCACTATTGTTTGATTAATAAATCAAGCAACAATATGTAAATGAAATAATTGAAATATATTAATAATAGGTTTGACCCTGAGTAAACAAAACTAAGAATAAAAATATTGCAAAAAAGATGCTTCTTTCTTGTATAAACCCAGGCTTTTTAGGAAGGGTCTATTACCTCGATCCGACTTCTTATATCTTTTTGTTTTACTAACTTGAAAATACAGCTTCTGCTTCAAAGTCTAAAATAGTCAATTTAGCACTGGTCATCATATCCTCATTTGAGTCAGGAGTAAGAAGGAAAAGAAACAAGAGAAGTGTTTGTGACATTCCACCTCTAAGAATGTATCACACTTACCATATCATTTCCACCTCCTCCATGAATCAGAATCTAGCTCCAGGGAATGACAGGGACAGTAGTTTTTATTTGGGACAGCTATCTTGCCAGCTAACAGCAATGGTTCTATAATTGCAGAATAAAGGGAGAGAAGATATTAGGAGACAGTGACTGTCTCAACTAGAAACAAAAAATGGGTAGGATTGTAAAACAGAGAACAGAACAGAGGAAAGCAAAGAGGAAAAGAAAAAAAGAATATAAACGTTAACTGTCTGGGGCTTAGTAGGTCTTCAATAAAAATGAGTTATCTTTCCTCTTTCAATCCTCCTACTCCTCCTGTAGAAGTCATTATTTAAGCACTAACACTAGCCGTTCTGACCATAAGACAAGAGTTAACTATTTAAAACTTATAGCAAAACCTAAATGCAACTAAATACATTAAAGCTCAATGCAATGTTTTTGGTGTTTTTAGTCAAACAGAGGAGTAGGGGTTTCATCCCCTTACCTTAATTCTGAAAAGATTTCCATGTGAAACTTGATGATGATGATGATGATGATTTTTTATTCTGAGGCTGTATCCTGCTGTTTTCTGACATTAATTCATCATGTCAGCTGGGCTTACAGACTTTACTTCTAAGATAGTTACCCAGCAAAGATGCAGAAACACAACATATTATTATTGTTTTTATCTCATGCTCATTTCACAGCAGATGGAGTAAGAAATATGTTGCCTGACAGATGGTTATTAAAGAAGTTCACTGGTTAATCACAACCAATCAGTTTTTTGTTTACAAGGCTGAACATGCGCTAGAAGTTTACGTTCCGGAAGTCGCCTTAACAGTTTACATTATCTTCAACTAAAACTTGAGGTTGAATTACTTTTGAATTTCAAATTTTAAAACAAATAATCCCATTTGAATTCCTGAAAACAATATGTCAAGAAAAAATGATTTATTCATTTTTCTATTCATTCAAAAAGCCTTCAGAGAGTGTCAGGCATTGTTTTAAATGCTCAAGGGTACTGTGTGTTATTGAATATTGGTAGAATATTATATTCTATCAAATGAAAGGTAGAGGTAAGACTTTCAGATCTACTTCATCAACTTTAGAATGTGCTGCTTGACACGCCAGTCTGAGGTTTGCATATTTCCTCTACACTCCCAGAGCAATCTTCCATACTATTGCACATCTTCCCCTAGAGAATACAACTGTTGGTTGCCTTGCCTATGCTCCTCTTAGTTTGCAAGCTGTTCGAATAGGAAGGATCATCTTAGTCACTTCTCAATTCTCTGTA
The DNA here is from genome assembly GCF_030222135.1 of Aotus nancymaae. NCBI lineage: Eukaryota > Metazoa > Chordata > Mammalia > Primates > Aotidae > Aotus > Aotus nancymaae. The sequence goes on from NW_026988442.1 coordinate 82,886,710, forward strand.
CCTAACAAAAACCAACAAAACAACAAAAGTTAGTTTATGAATAAAAAAAAATTATAAACAATTTGTATTTTATTTAATTCAACAAAAATGCAAGCAATTATATATATTAGAAGTTATTCAAAATATAGAAATGATAATGGAGCTTAGAAAAGCCATAGCAAAATTCAAGAAAAAAAGAGCAATGAGAATATTTTTCCAAAAAGCCATTAACTCTGTCTCACCAGAAACTATTCTTACAATTCTAATTAGCTGTAACTAGTGTGGTGATGTTAAATGTCAAAGGCAGAGAAAACTCTAAGATAGTTAATTTCATCCCCATCTGGTGAAGTTATATTACATTTGCAACTTCTAAAAGTTGATTCTTGAAAAGTTACCATTTCTAAAGAAGTATCTATGTAAGAGATATTTGCTTGAGTGGCTAATGCTTTCTCTTTACTCTTTGGATAGCTGTTCTGGGACAGATGAATTCACAGTAGCTGTCAGGCTGGCAGTTCTACAGCTGCACATGTCACTGTGAGCTAGATTTGATAAGTTGAGACTTTGCCGGGACTGGGTAAGATATAAATTCAAAAAGATCAAGTGGCAAGTTACTTTGTTTTATAACAAAAACCATATTGAAACTAGGTAAAATATTAATGCAAATTTAGCACATTTTTTAGTCATTAAGTTTGAATCTGGGAACTACTTTAAAATGATTTTAAAACTTAGTACTTTTATGCCTATACACCAACAACAGTCAAGCTGAGAGCCAAGTCAGGAATAAATTCCCTTTCACAATTGCCATAAGAGGAATATAATACCTAGGAATACAGCTAATTAAGGAGGTGAAGGGCCTTTACAAGGAGAACTACAAAACATTGCTCATGGATAAAAAGAATCAATATTATTAAAATTGCTATTCCTATTGAACTACCATTGAGATTCTTCACAGAACTAGAAAAACATTTTAAAATTCTTATGGAACCAAAAATAGACCAAATAGCCAAGGTAATCTTAAGCAAAAAGAAAACAGCTGGAGGCATCACACTACCTGACTTCAAACTATACTACAGGTCTGCAGTACCAAAACAGCATGGTACTGGTACAAAAACAGGTACATACACCAATGGAACAAAATAGAGAACCAAGAAATAAGACCACACACCTACAACCATATGATCTTCAGCAAACCTGACAAAAACAAGCAATGGGAAAGGGATTCTCTGTTCAGTAAATGGTATTGGGATAACTGGTTAGCCATATGAAGAAGATCGAAACTGGACCCTTTCCTTACACTATATACAAAAATTAACTGAAGATTGATTAAAGACTTGAACATAAAACCCAAAACTATAAAAACCCTGGAAGACAATCTAGGCAACACCATTCAGGACATATGCATGGGCAAAGATTTCATAATGAAGATGCCAAAAGCAAGTGCACCAAGAGCAAACATTGACAAATGGAATCTAATTAAAGCCTCTGCACAGAAAAAGAAACTATTAACAGAGTAAACAGACAGCCTACAGAATGAAAGAAAATTTTTGCAAACTATGCATTTGACAAAGGTCAAACATCTGGTGTCTATAAAAACTTGGTAAGTTTTCAAGAAAAAAAACAATTAAACCCATTGAAAAATGGGCAAAAGACATGAAAAGACACTTTTCAAAAGAAGACACATGCGACCAACAATCATGTGAAAAAAAATGCTCAGCATCATTGATCATTGGATAAACGCAAATCAAAACCACAATGAGAAACCATATTATACCAGTCCGAATGGCTATGATTAAAATATCTAAAAATAATGAATGCTGGTGAGGTTTTGGAGATAAAAAGTACACTTATACACTGTTGATGGGAGTGTAAATTTGTTCATTCACTATGGAAGACAGTGTGGCAATTACTTGAAGACCTAAATAGAGAAATACCATTCAACTCAGCAATCTATTACTGGGTATATACCCAAAAGAATATAAATCATTCTATTAAAAAGATGCATGCATATATTCATTGCAGCCCTATTCACAATATCAGACATTGAATCAATCTAAATGCCCATGAATGATAGACTGCATAAGGAAAATGTGGTACATATACACCATGGAACACTATAGCTATAAAAATGAATGAGATCATATTCTTTTCAGGGACATGGATGGAGATGGAGGCCATTAGTCTTCTCAAACTAATAGAGAAACAGAAAACAAAATACACATGTTCTCACTTATAAGTGGAAGTTGAGTGATAAGAACACATAGACATGTAGAGGGGAGCAACACACACTAGGGTTCATTGGAAGGTGGAGGATGGGAGGAGAGAGAGGACCAGGAAGAATAACTAATGTGTACTAGGCTTAATAAGTGATGATGGGTGATGAAGTAATCTGTACAACAAACCCCCTCATAACACAAGTTTGCCCATATAACACACCTGCACATATACCCCTGAACTCTAAAAAAAAAAAAGTAGTACTTCTATCCTTTTTCTCTTGAATACTATATTGTGATTCATTCTATTTCTCACAAAATATTATTTAAAATGCCAAAACTGAGGAACCTGTATTGTACAATGAGATTACACTAATGGATTTTAGAGTGCTTCATAGGCAAGCAATAGACCATTAGAACAAGCCAATACAAATGTGTGCCTCCTTTCCTTCTCTCTGTAATATTCTCTGCTACTTTACTTATAATTGACTAGCAAAATATACTTTGTACTTCCACCTGTTTAACCTTAAGTAAACCTTTGAAAACAATTATTTTGGCACTATTCTGTAAAATGTTGTCTACCCAAAGAACAAACACACACTTTTATTCATTGATTACTCTTTCCATTTTCTTCTCTACCTGTCATCCTTCTAGTCAATGGCATTTGTCACACCTACTCTATGCACATCCCTATCCTTGGTCATGGGAAAAGCAAAGCAAACATATATATTCTTTTGGGTCAATTTTATCAGTATGTCAACTAAAATATTTCCTGTTTCCTCAAAATTGGTGATTAGAAACTAATAGTAAAGACAAAGAGACATAAGTACTCACTATTCTAAAAAGAAACCCAAACAACCAGTGGGGAATGCCCTTTTTAGAACATTTTGAAAGGCCATTAAATAAGCTCCATTATGCCATCTCAGTTACTGCCTGTATCATATATAATTTTTTTCTTAAAAACTAGGAGACCCAGACAGACAAAAGAATCAGTGTAGTTATGATTTATTGGCTATGTGAAACAGCTGGATCTTCACCCTGTCCTTTCCAAGGGAGTAATGAAAGGGAACTTCCTTACCACCAAAAAGACAGGAGGAAAGTTTCAAGAAATTTCATTTGAACAGATCGGCGCTACCTTCAAAAAGGGTAACTGACATCTCATTTCCCGACTCTATGATTGTTTATGCAGTGAATTTGCTGACTTGCTTTCTATGTCTCTGGAAGCAGCAGAAGAGGAAAAACAGAAAGAAGCTCTCAGGGCGAAGATAAGATAGGACCTTCTGGTCTAGCAAATATGTATGCGTTTCCAACATGACAAGAAGACACTGTGTGGGATAGTACAGTGAGTTGTGCGGCAAGTATCATGCCTAAGAGGAAGGGTATGAGGCCCTCATGATCAAGAGGCTGTGAAGTATTCTTCAGGGGTAGAGCACGTTGAGAAATGTCAAGTCTGACTCTCACATGCCAGAGAATGGTGGAGGGAAGAGGGCTCCTCACAGTGTTCTCTGAAGAATAGGGTTCCCTGAAGGTTGGTGCAAAATGAATTGCGATTTTGGATCAGGTAGTTTAATCACTATAGCTAGGCTCAAACACATCTTATTAATCAAAATAGGAACCATTACAATCACATTTTTGCCAAAGAGAAATAAATTTGTTTATTACTGTAGCATACAAATCTGTGCTTTGGGATTTGACAAATTCTCAGCATTCTCTGCATCCTGCTAGTTGTGGAAGTTTTTTCCCCGCAAAAGAGGTAGTACTTTGCCGAGAGGTCAGGTGAATATGGTGATTGAAGCAAAACTTCCTAGCCCAATTCGTTCAACTTTTGAAGTGTCGGTTGTGCAATGTGTAGTTGGGTGTTCTCGTGGAGAAGAGTTGGGCCCTTTCTGTTGACCAATGCTGACTGCAGGCATTGCAGTTCTCAGTGCATCTCATCAATTTGCTGAGCATCCTTCTCAGATGTGATGTTTTTGCTGGGATTCAGAAAGAAGTAGTTGATCAGACTGATAGAAGACCACCAAACAGTGACCGTGAACTTTTTTTGGCTTCAGGAAGTGCTTTGGAGCTTCTTGGTTCAAACACTGAGCTGACTGTTATATAAAATCCACTTTTTGTCTCATGTCATAATCCTATAGAGAAATGATTCGTTGTTGTTGCGTAGAGTAAGAGAAGATGACACTTAAAAACGATGATTGCTCAGTCATGCTTAGCTTATGACTCATGAGACACCCATCTATCAAGCTTTTTCACCTTTTCAATTTGATGCCAAATGACCACAGAATGGTCAATGTTAGTTCTTCGACAGCTTCTGGTGTAGTCGGTCGTAAGAGGATCAGCTTCCATGATTGCCCTCAAGTGGCCATCATCAAATTTCAATGGCCGTCCACTAGGCTCCTCGTCTACAAGGCTCTATAGAGTCTCCTAAACAGAACTTCTTGAACCACCACTGAACTCTGGGCCAAATGCATTGATGAGGTTACGAGTTGTCTTCGCTGCTTTACGACCCATTTTGAACTTGAATTAAAAAAATCACTCAAATTTCCTTTTTGTCGAACATCATTTCCATCGTCTAAAATAAACAGCAAGTAATAAGTCATTAGCAAAAAAAAAAAAATAATAAAGTGAGAATTGTCCATTAAAATAACATATAAGATAACCGCATTTATTTAAGAATGTATTCCAATATCAAACAGCAAATTCCAACAATGCAGAAACTGCAATTACTTTTGCACCAGTCTAACGTATGCCCTGCAGGAGAGCTAGAATTAGGGTATCTGCCACAACAAGAGCATTCTGACAAGTTAGGTTTAGCCAGAAACAGTACCCTCTAAAAGACCAAACAGATGGCCAGTTACCCAACAAGCACTGCTGTTTCTTCTATTCCTTCTTCCAGACTGCTAATTCCAGAAGAGAGAAGCGGAGGTGAAAATGAAGAAATAATGAAAGCAGGAAAGGACTCTCTACATTCCAAGGGGTAAAGTGGAAAAACTAGTGTATAAGCAAATCAAACCTCATTCCCACTGAGGCTTCTCAGTCCACAAGGCATTCTGCAGTGAATTCTGCTGCAGAAAGGAAGAAAAGGAGATTGCAATTTTAGATATCTGGACTGAACTTTAATTTTATAATATTAAGGCATTCAGAAAAAAATGATTTATTGTTTCCTTTAAATCAATAGTCCATTCATATGTTGGAAAAATCCAAACAATGATAAGGTATCATCCTATCTCATTTCTTTGATTTCCCTGTAGGCAACAACTTTTGTTAAATTCTTGTGGAGTTATTTCTTACATAAAAGTAAAAGATTATTGTGTTTTTTATAAGAGAGTTCTTTGTCTATTCTTTCTTATACAAAAATTACATTTAATATGACATCCACTGCTCTTAATCTTGCTTTTTTCCCTAGCATTTTTAATGCAGATCTTTCTATATCTATTTATCTTTAAAATGAATTCTCATTCATTTTAACTTTTGCATAATGCTACATGGGGCAGATTATGAGATTTATTAACCACACATAAACTTTTTAAGACCTGTAAATTACTTTAAAAGCATAGGATCTACCCAATATTATGTCATATTTAACAAAGCATGATTATAGATCATAATTTGAAAAAAATCAAATTTATATCCTACCAAATTCTGGTTGTTTAACAAAAAGTTTTCCTACTAAATAGTGTATGTTCATCCTCAAACTTTGTGCTTAGCTTCATACATACAAAAGGTAGTTTACCTATCTCACAGGAGTCTCCAGCTAAGAAAATTTAAAACTGAACTAATTACCTTTTCCCAATAACGTGTGCGTATTTAGTGTACAATTCCCCTTCAAAATAGAACAGGGTCACTGGTGATGCCTACTGAAGCAGAATATCATAGTTCTCCCCATAAAGCTAAAGAGCAGTGCAGATGGTCTAGCTAACTTTAAGGCAAGTCAGAGGGTCCCAGTCCTCTTGTGTTCTGTATCTCTCCTAAAATTCTGTTCTGTGAAGGGGTGAGTCTAAGTCTTCAGTCTATCTAGCCCCACCTGTACCCCTATTCCCCTGGGCAGGTTCCTAAAAGACAACTACACAAAGGAAGGTCCAACCAAGTTAAAACTTTTAAATACTTTGAGGTATTTCCTACAAAACCAGTGTTGGCAACTAGTAAGGTAGGCTGAACAATGTAGAGAAATGCTTTTGCCTAGGTCTTGGGAAGATTTCAGTAATCCACAGTTATAGCAGCCCATGATCCTCTCACTCCATTTCCCTAGTACCTGTTCCTGCCTTGGATTCTGAGGATGAAAAATGCCCATTCAGGGAAGACCATGCTGAGATAGTGCAAGCCAGTCAAAGAAATCACTATCTGTTTTAGTGCTTAGAATAGGGCAGAGCAATTTTCCAGTGGAAGTAGCACTGACCCCTCTCATAACTTGCAAGGAGGACAGAAAAATTTCCGAGGAACCATTCCTATTTTACTCTTAACTATATTCACATGTCAAAGGACCAAGGCTTTATGTCATATGTGGGTTTTCTACATCTGCCAGAAACTTTTGCATTGTCAATATTAAAATAGATGTTGGAGAAAAGATCCCAAGTGTTAATGTAGAGATAGTCTGTGTAATAAAAATGACCTCAAAGACAAAAAATGGGTTTTAATTTAGTGAAACAAGTCACGGCTGAAGTACAACTCTGGAATATCCTAAAACTGAGAATGGCACACCATCGCCTCTGTATTCTTGCCAAAAATTCATAAACTTATTCTAATAATGGGAAAGCATGAGACAAACCCAAATCAAGAGACATTCTGCAAAATTACTGAACAATACTTTTTAAAAATGTCAAGGTCATGAAAGACCAGAAAAGTCTGAAGAACTCAGATTAGCAGGGGCTAAGAAGGTAACAACTAAATGCAATGAAATGAAATGTAGAATCCTGGATTGGATCCTAAAGCTGAAAACATTAGTGATAAAAGGGGGAAATTTTCAATACAAAATGTAATTTGGGTAATAAAATCATACAAATGTTAATTTTCTGATTTTGATTGTTGCATTACTGTTATGTAAGGCATTGACATTAGGAGAATTTGGGTAAGTGGTGTACAATGACTCTTAATTTGCATCTCTTCTATAAATCTAAAATTATCAAAATGAAAACATTTAAGAGTAATACAATAATTTGTATTTTATATATACAATATATGTACATACATGTTCTCTCTCTACATACACATACTCTTTCCCTTTCTCACTCTTCCATGTACATTTGCACACACATGACATACTGAAAACACTTCTGCTACAAATCACATAAAAAAGGCAGAAAATAACAGTATTTTGGTGAAATCACCACTTCTCCTATCTCCATAAAGAGATGTTTCATGACGGCATAACCTTAATCTCAATCCCAAAGAGTCATGCTGGCTGCAGAGGGCTGCCTGCCCCTTTTCCCTAGGAGAGTGCACTGGGATATTGGGAGGCTGGGTACAAGTCCATTTCTCTACCTTTCTCCTGAAGAAGTCTCAGGATTGTGCAGCTTCTCTCAGTCCCACAACACCTGCAAGCTGCTTGACCATGTGTTTTAAGTATAACCCCAGCTAGAACAACAGAAATTCCCAGAAAAGATACATAACCTTTCCATTCTTTGTGGAAATCACATTAATGACTTATCTGGGCATATACCATTTCGGTAATTACAAGAACCTAATAGAGTTTCACAGCATTTCCAAGTGATTGGCATGTCGAAAATAACAAATTTCAGGCTCAGCAATCTTTTTGTGTAATTCTTATGAAAGCTATGGAGAAAAGAGAATGAAAATCATGTAATACAAAGCTTTCCTTCTCTCTCATTTCTTCCTCTTTTCAGTTACCTCCCTTACTAGCTAAATCTTTTTAGGAATAGTAACTTAGCAACTTATAGCTTCAGAGGTTCAAAACCAACTGCACTCTTTGTAAAGTAAATGTGAGTCCAAGTGCCACGCTCCACACATCTGGGCATGAGAGCAGGATAGGTGTTCATAAATCTCATGCTGGTCTAAGAAAGCAAGACTCTGGAGCATGATGGATGTATATCAAGTCTCTCATAAACCTACTTCTGGAGATAGGTGTCTACTTACAAGAGCAAGAGGCTCACAGTCATGTGATCCAGCACTCATTCATGTATTGAATAAGATAATTTAGTGCAATCTGTATGCAAGTCACTTTGTATAACTTGGAAGATTTAGAACTTTCACTTACTATGACCTGCTCCCTAGATCCATAGTATGTGTGGAAAAAGGCAATAATAATTAACATATTATGATCTAAAGAATGCTACAAGTGGTGTGGCTCTATTTATTCCTCTTTTTTTAAATCTCATGGTCTTGTGTTAGAAATACTTCATTTGATTAGACAACCAAAAAAAGAGAAGTTTTATTTCATTATTCAATAATAATAATTATTATATGTATACAGTCTGTATTCATGGTTTCCTTATCCAAACCAATCTGTAGTGGGTTCAACCAACTACAGATTGAAAAGATTATTAAAAAATAAAAATAATTTCAAATTGCAAAAATGCAAATTAAAAGCAATACAGTATAATAAGATTGTAGATACCATTTACATTGTATTAGGTATTATCAGTAATCTGAGGATGATTGAAAGTATACGAGAGAATGTAGATAGGTTATATGCAAATAGTATGCCATTTTATATAAATAACTTGAACATCCACAGATTTTTGTTTCCTGGAACCAAGCCCCATGGATACTGAGGAATGACTGTAATAACAACCTTATGGCATCTACCCTATCTTAGCTCTGTGACTCCATGTTTGGGTCCTATATATGCCTATATAGCTTTTTAACTTTTTTTCATTTCTGCAAAAATTTGCAGTGTAACCAAAGAGCCCTAACAGGTATAAGTGAGGATCAGTTTATCAGATCAGCTAATTATTTTCTAAGACCCTGCAGATCCCAGAAGTATCAGATACAAGGCAGCTCATTTTACAGCATGGCCACCATAAGAAAATTAGTTTGGTTAGGGGAAGGTTTAGCATGAGTGGCCACCATAAGGAAAAAATAGCCAAGAGCAGGAATCGACTACATTTTAGGATTCGCTCATTCAGCCAATATTTATTTAGCACTACTCTATGCCAGGCCTATGATAAAGGTGCTAGGGATACATCAATAAAGACAGCAGACATGGCCACTGATCTCATCTTTGTGAGAGAGAACTAATGAAGAGCAAGTAAACACATAAATAATAAAATCAATATTGTAATTACTGCTGAAAGAAAGCAGATGCAACAGTACAAAAATACATTAATAGTTATCTAGCTAGAGAGTGACATTGAACAAGAGTATTTTTTTACCATTTTATAAAAAGTGAGACAATACAATAATAGGTCATAGCATTGAGGAAAGAGAGGTAAGGAAAATAAGAAATAAAGGAAGCAAAGTTATCTAACCACCCTTGATGCCACTTAAAAGTGACTTTGGATCTCAAGAATATAGCCCCTAGATCTATGGGCTTGTACTCAAAGAAATCTTATGGACACAGTGGTTGGGGATCTATAGGAACGCATCTCTGAGAATTATCCCAACAGACTAGTAAGGGCTGGCAATAAAAACATGAAGAATTGCCTGATGGGGAAGGCCAACAGTAACCTCATAAACTGTAGACAGTGAGATGAATTAAATCTCTAAGTATATCTCAATACTCTGATGCCTCAAGTGCTGAAAGATTAACAAAGTCGGGTTATATTATCCATTACTGCCAAATAATTATGTATTCCAGAATATGTTTACTTGATATTTATACAGCATAAGATGATTCTGGATTATTAAACATTTAGAGTAAGAAGAGATTGTGTGTTGCAATTTTAAAGATTACTAGGTTTAAGAAAGTAGCATTTTCACATAATTGGGATCTGTTACAAACTGTAAGAATATCATCCTTGCACCCTGCTCCCCATACTGCCACTCCCTGTCAAGGAGAGGATCGTAGTAGAATAAAATTAGGCTCACTGTCCTAAAGGATCAAGTCGCCCAATGATGTAGCAAGAAACTACCTTAGCAGTAACCAATAATCATGCAGCCAAAAATTATGACACCAAATTTGGATACTAGGTTTGAGTGACACAGGCTTATTTCTATGCTACCCCCAAACAGGAAAAAAAAAATGCAGGAAATTCTGACTCTGAGACCTTCTGACCAAGCAATTCTTAACTCTACATGAGGCTGAGATTACTGTGCTTTATCAGCAACTCTGTTAAAATCAGGGAGATATCAGAAGACTACCAGGCATTAATAGATTGCATGTGTATTCTCTTGCATTGCTTAATTGTTGATTGAATAACCAAGCATTTGAAAACAATTTTAGGGTCCGGGCGTGGGTTGCTCATGCATGTAATCCCAGCACTTTGGGAAGCCAAGGCAGGTGGATCACGAGGTCAAGAGATCGAGATCATCCTGGCCAACATTGTGAAACCCCGTCTCTACTAAAAATACAAAAATTAGCTGGGCGTGGTGGCGCATGTCTGTAGTCGAGATCTTGCCACTGCACTCCAGCCTGGTGACAGAGTGAGAATATGTGCCTCCCCTAAAAAAAATAATTTTAGTCAAGACACTGCATCATTCTCTCAAGACACTGAAATAGGGCCAGTATAGTCCAGTCCAGTTCAGTATAGTAAATACAAATTTCATTTTAGAAGACTGCTCCCTTATCAGAGTATGTAGTGCTTCGGTTCTTTCCAAGAAGCCACGGAGCATAAACCTTCCCCAGGATGACTTTAAATGTTTTGTCTCCAAAGAAGCACCATTATGGAAAATCCAAATCACCAAAAGATAGACAACTTTGTCATTGAGAGAAACAGTGAGGTCCACAGGGGATGGAAAAAATGTTCAAGATATTTAATGTATGATATTATGTATATTAAAGGAAGGAATGGCCTATAACCCAAAACCTCAGGAAGATATTTCCAGGACTTTGTTGCATAGGATGTCAATTCCTGAGGCTTGAATAATCTCATCTTGGTAGAATTCCATACTGGAAAGAACATAAGCGCTATGATCTGGTAGATCTCAGTTTAACTTTTAGTAGTATGACTTATTTTCCCATTCATTCCACAGATATTTACTAGAGTCAGGATAGATGTACTAGTGACGCCGTTAAACAAGACAGACATAGCCCCTACCTTAATAGATTTCTGTCCAGTGAAAAGAGGTGGTGGCTGTTTTTAAATAAGACAGAGGTATGTAAATACAAACAGTTGTAAAACACAATGAAGACAATACATGGTGATCTGTGAGCATCTGATTTAGCCTGCTTCCTTTAAGGAGGCTTCATCTGAGATTGGAAGAATGGAGAGTTAAATAAGCAATTCTGGGAATGCGAGAGAGTTCTGGACAAAAAGAACCATCTTTACAAAACAACCTGTATATTTTTCATCTGATGGCAAATATCACAAAGTTTAGTAAGCATATGGAAACAAAATTCTTTTTTACCTTACTGATGTGTGTAAATCAGGAAATGCTCATAAAGACAATTTGGAAAAATAAAATAATTATAAATCCACATAGTGTTCAATCTATTAATTTAGCATCTATGACTGCAGCCTATTAATGTATTCACGTAATGTGACAAATGTGGTCATAACAAAATTTTGAGTTGATAATTCAGAAAGATTAGAAATCACTTAATCATACGTGTTATATGAACCAATATGTCATTTTCTCTTGTATAGACACTGTTAGGGTCCTGCCCAAAACCTCTTCACTGGGCTAGTAAGCATAATCCCGAGCTATGATGAATGTCTTCTGCTAACTAGGGTTGTAGCCTTCCCTTGAGAATTACCCTCAAATGAGCACTTCCACCTCAATGAGAGATGTCTGCAATATTACACAATCTCCAAGGGAGTAAAGGATGGTCTGCAGGCAATTTCTGACTGATTTCAGCTTATAAAAGCCAGACCCCATGCCCAAAGGCATCTGTGGTGTGATTATTCTTCAGAGCATTGTGTGGGAACTGGCTGGCTGAAGCTTAACTGCAGCCAACCCACACCGCCCCTGTCTTCTATTTCTGCTCTACCCACCTTCCCTCACTCTCTTACTGGGGTTTTCCCCCTGAGAGCACTCATTTAAACACAAATCCCCATCTTGAGAGCTGCTTCTAAAGAATTGGACCTAAGAGGTTTTTATTATTTATTTATTTATTTTAAGATCTCTCAGTTCATAAAATATACAAAACCAATTTTGTCAGAAGAACAAAAGTAATTGAGAAATAGGAAAAAATAGTGTGAGCTGTAGACAATTAGGCTAGAAAGATCCATCTGCTTTTTCAAAAGTTTCAAAAACACTCAGTTTGAAAGCTGAACAATCAGTCCCAATCCTTAAATGTCCACATTAAAAAAAAAAATCCCTACTATCTCAAAACTATCACCAAATTTTCTGAAGCAGTTTCTGGCAACTTGATCCCCTCCCTTAGGAAAGTAGATCTTAAAACTTCTCACAGCAGAAAGCTATGGCCACACACACAGCCTCCATAAGACAGTATACAACTGGAACAGGTGGGAAAAACAATCCAAACTGAAACAAAACAGAAGCAAATAGAAAACCCGGTCCCAGGAATAATATCCATAGAATATACTCAAAATCAAATGATCAGAGATACAATGCATACTTGCTTCCATCAATTCTGTTCTGATCACCATCCCATTGTTTTATTCCTCTTCCATCTATCCTTGTAAGCCTGCAAGTTATATTTTTGGAATGGTTATTTCAAGCTTTACATAAACATTCATGATATATTTTTGCCCACTGCAAACCTATGACAAATGATCATTTCAACAGTGTCAAGCTGCCTTTTAGTTTGCATTAAACCAGTGGGGTTGAACCATCAATGTATAGTTCATATTTTTTGGTAGAAATTTGAAAATTATAAGCCATACCTAAGGGTATTCAATGGTTTGCTTCCTTATCTGTGTTTGAAAAGCCTATTTTGTGAAAGTCCAGAAATACCCTCTCACAGCCATTTAATGTTGTGGGTCCCTAAACAAGGGTGATTGATTTTGTTTGGTCTGGCAAACACAAATTATTCCATAATCATTTTAGCCTGCCAGCCATGCTTACATTGACTTGTCTGTGTTTCAGAGAAGAAAATGCAGTGACTGTCATGAAAAATGGAAAGGGTTAGAGGCAAATAAAAGATTTATCTGTGCTGAGGAAAAATGCAGCTACTTTAATTTTCTACACCAAATGAGTTTCATTTGATATCAAAGAAAAGTGAATTTGAAAATAGAAGAGAGCACTTCAGTTTTCAAATAAGCCAGTCCTTTAGACATCCATTATGAGTTTTGAGTCACTGGCTTGCTGTGTGCCAAAAGAGAAAAAGAAAACACTAAATGGGATGACAGTTTCTGCAGTTTTTGTCCTAAAAACACTGCTTCTTATAATGATATCACAGAAATCCAGTAATGAGTTTCACACACACACACACACACACACACACACACAGTCATAAAGTCCTTGAAAACTAACAAGTAAAATGGACGTTAAATAAATATTTTAAAGAAGGAAAAAAAGAAAGAAAAAAGGACAGAGGGTAAAGAAAAAGGAAATAAGAAAAGACAAAGTAGACAAAGTAATGTCCTTCATTTAAATACCTGATACCTATCTCATTCTATATTATGTTTCCAACACAGGATAGTGGAAAACCAGAGCTTTCTTCTGCTAGTATTCTTTTCTAGGTATCCATTTTCTTAACTGAAAATGAGCAGGCAAGACTACTTCTTCTCTTAGAACCCCCCTGGTGTTGACCTCCTATGATTCTAAAGTAATTTTTACAACAGCAGGCATTTGATAAATGCCCTGCAGTACCAGCTAGAAGATTGATAAAACCACTAGGGTACAAAGTTCCCAGGGAACTGTGCGTAGTCTGAAAAGTAATAGTCATTGGAATGTTCCAACAAAAAACAGAAAGGTGTCAAGTCAGCAATTTGGAAATGCCCTTTTGGGTAAAATAAGAAACAATTACATTCTATCAGGCATTTCTGTAGTTCACCTTGACATCCTTTGCCATTTCAGCTTTGTCTCTCAAGCGTACACTGCCCACATTAGCCCTAATTGCTCTTCCCTTTGGATACTCTAAGTTCCTCTGACTTGGCTGGAAAAGTTTAATTGCAAAGTGTCTTCTACTTTCACAATATTTTTCATTGTTTGACTCATGCTTTGTTTATAAATTGATAATAATATAGACAGATGCACAATGTTTTTATTAATGACCACTTTACACAAAAACAAAAAAATAATAATCCCTGTCTACATCTTTTGCTGTATAGTGTTGTTGAGGGTGTTTCAGGAACCAAATACGAGTAGGTACCTGTGTTTCTAATGCTTATCTCTATAGGAAATTTATGTAAATATTAGTTTCAGGATTATTATCATAATACCATGTAGGACAGTAAACACTATTTGAATTTCATTCAAGCCCATGTATATATTCAAATTAATTCAACATCTATTAAGTACTTTATATTATTAGGGCACTCATCAAAATTCTGGAATTTCATAGAAGGGATATAGAGGATAACAAAATGAATGCATAGTGTTCAAGTTTTAATGATATAATATTCTATATTTAACTTCCCAAAGATAAGACATAACCAGCATCTATTTTGGGCCTTTTGGCAACCTTCTGTGGTAAGCAGTGCATGGATTTTTCTCTTTTCATAGGCATTGAAAAAAAAAAACTAGATAAATTGTGACCTTTCCAAGTTTCTGAAAATCTGTGGAATAATCAACATTAAAACATTGTACTTCCTATTAAAAGAAAAAGCTTCTCATAAAGTATGTTAAATCTATTTGCTGCCAGGCTGGGATTCAAGGAGACAAGCACAACACAATAGTATTAAGGAGAATAAAATACCTCATATATGTGTCAGATAAAACATCTGATTTAATGGTTCACCAAATAGTCATTGGGAAAATAGTATGTCAAGTGCTATGTGAGGCATTGGGAATAAGTAATTAATAAGCTATCTCTATCCTACACAATCTTGTGGGTTGTTTCTATTATGAAAGGCAGAATAAACCATAAATCATAAAATAAGACAAAAATTTTGTAGTAATATTTCAAAAATAAAGTTATTTCCAGCCTTTATGAAGTCACTAGTACTGGATTTGCCTTCTGTCATATACTAGAAAGCAGAGAAAATGCATGAATGCATGAAACCGTTTTTAAAAACATCGTACATCAGTGCTATAGAGCTGCAATCCCTGAGACCACGGACACAGATTAGGTGAACCCTACGGCTCCAGCTTTCTGAAAAGGAAGCACCTTCTAGAGCAGGAATGTGGAACCTATGCAGGTAGTGGAAGTCACAGTGAATTGAAAAAACAGATGTTGGAATTCAGAGAGGTGAATACAGCTAATAACTGTGAGGCAGAAAACTGGAAAATAGAATGTGTATGTAGAGTGAAATTTTATCTTAAATCTTTGCCTAAACATCAAGCTGTATATACCTAAATAAAACTCCACAAGTCTGAAGACAGATTAACTGTAAGAGGGCTACAAACTACAAAATTCCCAAAGATCACACATTGATAGAAGGAATGTGAGTTCTTACTTGCCAAAGTAGAGAGGTCTCAGTGAAGACCCAGGACATTCAGTAGGAACCCTAGTAGTATGTGTCACACCTTGTTAGTAAGATTAAACAAGCCCTAAAGTCTGCTCTGGATCTTACCTAACAGTTTAAAAACATGTGAAAGGATCTATTTGATATACAAGTAACTGTTTGTCAACACAAAATTTAACAATGTTTAAAGTTATTCAACAAAGATTTAGGCATTCGATATTGTAATACTCAGGATATTCAGCACCCAATCAAAAAAATTTAGATAGGCAATGAAAATTTGGCCAATAATCAGAGGAAAAAGAAAGTCAATCAGGGGGAAAGACGTCAATGGAAACAGACCCATATAGAATAAAGATAATGGAATTACTGATTACCAGACAATGACTGTTTTTTTTTTGTTTGTTTGTTTGTTTTTGAGATAGAGTCTTACTCTTTCTTTTCTTTTTTTTTATAAAGACGGGGTTTCATCATGTTGGTCAGGCTGGTCTTGAACTCCCAACCTCAGGTGATCCACCCTCCTTGGCCTCCAAAGTGCTTGGATTACAGGCGTGAGTCACCACACCCGGCCCGAGTCTTACTCTTTCATCCAGGCTGGAGTGCAGTGGCATGATCTCAGCTCACTGTAGCCTCTGCCTCCCAGGTTGAAGCAATCCTCCCACCTCAGCCTCTTGAGTAGCTGGGACTACAAGTGCGCCACCATGCTGGGCTAATTTTTGCATTTTTAGTAGAAACGGGTTTTCATCATGTTGGCCAGGCTGGTCTCACACTCCCGACTTGGGGTGATCCACCGACCTCAGCCTCCCAAAGTGCTGGGATTACAGGTGTCAGTCACCATGCCTGGCCTAGATAAAAACTTTAAAAAGTGTTTTATGAATACACACAAAAATTTAAAGGAAAATAGAAACATAATAAATATTTTCTTCTGTTATGTGTGTTGTCTTTTATACTTTCTTGATAATATGCTTTGATGCATAAAAGTTCTTATTTTTCATGAGGTCCAATTTACCTATTTTTTTTCTTCTGTTGCTCATATGTTTGGCATCATATCTAGGAATTCATTGTCAAACCCAAGATCATAAAGATTTATTGCTGTGTTTTCTTGTAATGGTTTTATAATTGTAACTTTTACATTTATGTCACTGATTTTGAGTTATTTTGTGTGTATGATATAAGGATAGAGGCCCAACTTCATTCTGTTGCTTGTAGAAATCCAGATGCCCCAGAACTAACTGTTGAAGTGACTATTTTTTCTCCATTTAATGGACTTGGCACCTATGTCAAGAAACAGTTGAACATAGCTTTATTAGTTTAGTTTTTTAATCTTGATTCTATTCAATTGGTCATGTGTTTATTCTTATGACAGTAACACACTGCTTTAATTACTGTAGCTTTATAGTAAGTTTTGAATCAGGAACTGTGAGTCTTTCAGCTTTATTCCAATTCTTCAAGACTGTTTTGGCAATTCAGGGACATCTGCAATTCCATATGAATTTGAAGAACAGCTTTTCTAATTCTGGAAAAAATACCACTTTAATTTTCTTAGAGATTGCATTGAATCTGTGTCTTTCTTTGAAGAGTATTGACATTTTAACAATACTTAATATTCCTATTCATAAACATGATTTGCCATTTCATGGTTTAGGTCTTCAACTTCTGTCAGCAATGTTTTGTAGTTTTCAAGGAATAAGATTTTCACCTACTTGGTTTATTGTTTTAGATGCTATTATAAGGGGAATTGCTTTATAAATTTTCATGTCATCTGTTAACAGAGACAGCAAGCTTGACTTTCTTTCCAGAAAAGATGTCTTTTATTTATTTTTCTCACTTAATTTTTCTGACAAAAAAATTAGTACAATTCTGAATAGCAGTGGTGAAAGCGGGCCTCCTAATTTTTGTTCCAGATCTTAAATAAAAATTTTTCAGTCTTTCACTGTTGAATAAATATGATGTTAGTTTTGAGTTTTTCAGATGTGCTCGTTATCATGTTGAGGGAGTTCCCTTCTATTTTTAGTTGTTATTATGAAAGGGTGTTAAATTTTGTCAAATGCTCTTCTGTATCAATTGAGATAATTGAATGCTCTTTCCTTCTTTATTGTTATTAGTGTTGTTGTATTTAGTGTTATTAATATGATGTATTATATTAAATAGCTTCTTATGTTGGGCTATCTTGAATCATTTATAAGCTAAATCCAGTATGATAATCATGTATATAATACTTTTAATAAAGTGTTTGACTTGGTTTGCTAGCATTTTGTTGGTATATTTTGCATATACATTCATAAGAGATATCGATTTGTAATTTTCTTGCCATTTCTTTTATTGGTTGTGGTATTAGTATAATTCTAGCCTCATAGAATGAGTTAGAAAGTGTTTTCTCCTCTTATTTGAAAAGATTTTGAGAAGATTTGGTGTTAAGTCTTGTTTCAGTATATGTTAAATTTCATCAGTGAACCTGGTTCTAAAATCTCTTTGTAGAGATTTTTTAAATTACTGATTTAATTTCTTTTCTTGTTACAGGCTTGTTGAAACTTTCTATTTCTTATTTCTTTCTTTCCATTTCTTCTTGAGTCAGTTTATGCAATTGATGTGTTTCTAGGAAACTATCTGTTTCATATAAATTATCTAACTCATTGATGTCCAATTGTTTTAGTATTATCTTATAATCCTTTTTATTTCTATAAGGTCATTAGGAATGGCTTCACTCTCATCTCGGATTTTAGTTATGTGGAACAACACTTTCTCTCTCTCTCTCGTTCTGTTTTTGTTTTTGTTTCTGTCACGCTAGCTAAAGGTTTATCAATTTTGTGAATCTTTTAAAAGAATGAAGTTACAGTTTTACTGATTTTCTCTATTGTTTTTCTATTCTGTATTTTATTTATCACTACTCTGCCCTTCGTTCTGCTAGGTTTAGGTTTACTTTGCTCTTCTTTTTCTAGCTCCATAGAATGTAAAGTAAGTTATTGATTTGAGATCTTTCTCATTTAGAGAATGATTCTAGTCCTAATTTAGAGAGAATTGTGACTAAAAACCTGCTACCATTAATTAATATATCTGCTCAAAGTTCCTAACGCAATCAGGCATTTTATTCATTATTTTTTAATAAACCTTCAAATTTCCTCAGGAAGAGTAAGTGAAGTGGCTGAACCCTCTACTTTCATTTAGTGTATTCTACACCTAGTTTTCATCCTTGGGGGATAATTTATCTGTATTATCCCAAAGATAAGAACATCTATAAAATAATCTCTAACAAGTTATTGAGATCACTGTGCATCTGTAATTGTGAACTGTTATACCTGAGCAAGTTAGAAGGAAAGAGCCACATTCTGAGTTTCAAATGAAGAGCGTTTTATTGCCAGTGAGAGGCAGCTCACGCTCAAAATCTCTCGGCCCTGAAGAAGGGCCTTGATTCTTTTTATGCTCATTCTAAGGGAAAAGGGGAGGTGAATTCTAGCTGAAGTGGAATTCTACAGAAGCAGAACAAGCAAATTAGCAGGGGGAGCTCATAACCAGGAGGCAGGAGCGTTCCTATAATTGTTGGTTATCAAGGGAGTGTTGTTCACAATAGCAGATGGGCTTGCCAAGCAGGATGCGGTTACAATGATTACAGGTACTGAGAACAGCGTGACCCAAACCTCAACAGTTCAAAGCTCTGAGTACAGCGTGACCCAGTTATGTACCTGAGGGGCCCAGGTAGGGAGGAAGAAGCTCCAGAAAGCCTTGTCAGGCTTGCAGCTTTGATGGAGTCAGCCAGGCTAGCACAAGTTAGGCTACCACAGAACCATTAAATCATGTCAAATATATCTTTTATACCTTTGACATTCAAGATGTTTACATCTTTTCAATTTATATTTTTTCCTAATCAGCCTATTTCCTTTGTGAAAAATAGTCCAGTTAAATGCCTCCCTTGTATGGAATGTGACACTATTGACATTGTTTTTACCTTCTACTATATCAATGCTACTAAATAAAAGATAATCATGAATTTTGGAAACAGTGTGGTTTGTTTAATTGAAGGGACAATTATAAGATTATGAATCTTATTTAAAAAATACAGTGGCAGTGAGTATACAATTGATAACCATTTTCGAAGTTTTGAATTCAAACATTACTTTGTTTACTGATTATTAAAAATGTTTGTGAATTTGATATTTTATCAGATTTGAGCTAAAAAATGTTATTGAAGATAGAGTTTGGAAAACAGGACATAGTTTTAATTTGTGAATTTCATATTTTATCAGATTCAAGATCAAAAAAATATTGAAGAAAGTGAAAAAGAGGATATAGTCTTATTACTAAAGAATAAAGTTTCTCAAAACTCCAATGGGTTTATTTTTGTTCGTTTTGGGAGAAGGTGCTCTTCTGTAATTATCACAGTCAATTAAGTAACATGAAAAAATTTTAAACTAATATTTCAGATTCCTTCAGGATATAATCAATTAAGGCCTTTTTTTCCCTGATGGCCCAAATTCTCCCCATAGGACAATATATCAGATAAACCAAACTCAAAAATTATTTCTCTGAAGCAAATCAAATAAAACCTTCTGCAAAGTCATAACATTCCAAGATTACAATTTCAAAACTGACATAATGTGCAACAATACAGACTCAAACAAATCTTCTAACTCTTCCAAAAATACTAGCCAGAAAGATAAAGGCAACTTTAGATTCTTGCTAAGAACAGACACCCTGCATAGACTGTGGCCTGGATGCCAACGTTTCATCTAGTCTACCAATCCAAATGGACTGCCGGTGGCTTCAGCTTGAGCTCAGTGAGTGACATTCTCTTTCTTGGCATCTTCATAGATGAAGAAGTGGCTATAGCTTTCATACTATGCATTTATGAACTCTGGCTCTAGTTGTTATAAGGTAGACAGACCAATTGTAAAAGACTGCTTCACAAATGATCCAGCGATTAGCAGCCAATTCATGCAGCTGCCTTTTGTATACCTTGACAGTATACAAAGATAATAAATTTACGCTATGCTGATTTATGAACACCTTTCGCTGTTCACTTTTTCCTGTGTTTTTTCTTTATTCATTATTATACTTTAAGTTCTGGAATATATGTGCAGAACATGCAAGTTAGTTACATAGGTGTACACGTGCCATGGTGGTTTGCTGTACCCATCAACCCATCATCTACATTAGTTATTTCTCATAATGCTATCCCTCCCCTGGACTCCCATCCACCAACAGGTCTCAGTGTGTGATGTTCCCCTCCCAGGTCCATGTGTTCTCATTGCTTAACTCTCACTCATGAGTGAGAACGTGTGGTGTTTGGTTTTCTGTTCTTGTGCCAGTTTGCTGAGAACGATGGTTTCTAGCTTCATCCATGTCCCTGCAAAGGACATGAATTCATCCTTTCTTATGGCTGCATAGTATTCCATGGTGTATATGTGCCACATATTCTTTATCCAGTCTGTCATTGATGGGCATTTGCTATTCTGAACAGTGCTGCAATAAACATACGTGTGCGTGTGTCTTTATAGTACAATGATTTATAATCCTTTGGGTATATACGCAATAATGGAATTGTTGGGTCAAATGGTATTTCTAGTTCTAGATCCTTGAGGAATCGACACACTGACTTCCAAAATGATTGAACTAATTTACACTCCCACCAATAGTGTAAAAGTGTTGCTATTTCTCTACATCCTCTCCAGCATCTGTTGTCTCCTGACTTTTTAATGATTGCCATCCTAACTGGTGTGAGATGATATCTCATTGTCGTTTTGATCTGCATGTCTCTAATGATCAGTGATGATTAACTTTATTTCATATGATTGTTGCCAGTATAAAAATCTTCCTTTGAGAAGTGTCTGTTCATACTCTTCACCCACTTTTTGATAGAATTGTTTGCTTTTTTCTTGTAAATTTGTTTAAGTTCTTTGTAGATTCTGGATATTAGCTCTTTGTGAGATGAATAGATTGCAAAATTTTTCTACCATTCTGTAGGTTGCCTGTTACCTCTTATGACAGTTTCTTTTGCTGTGCAGAAGCTCTTTAGTTTAATTAAATCCCATTTGTCAGTTTTGACCTTTGTTGCCATTGCTTTTGATGTTTTAGTCATGAAGACTTTGCCCATGCCTATGTCCTGAATGGTATTGCCTGGGTTTTCTCCTAGGGTTTTTAATGGTTTTAAGACTTACATTTAAGTCTTTAATACATCTTGAGTTAATTTTTGTATAAGGTGTAAGGAAGGGGTCCAATTTCAGTTTTCTGCATATGGCTAGCCAGTTTTCCCAACACCATTTATTAAATAGGGAATTCTTTCCCCATTGTTTCTTTTTGTCAGGTTTGTCAAAGATCAGATGGTTGTATCTGTGTGGTGTTCTTTCCGAGGCCTCTGTTCCATTCCATTGGTCTATATATCTATTTTGGTACCATGCTGTTTTGGCTGCTGCAGGCTTATAGTAAAGTTTTAAGTCAGGTAGCGTGATATGCCTCCAGCTTTGTTCTTTTTGCTTAAGATTGTTGTGGCTATGTGGGCTCTTTTTTATTCCATATGAAATTTAAAGTAATTTTTTTCTAATTCTGTGAAGAAAGTCAATGGTAGATTGATAGTATTGAATCTATAAATTACTTTTGGTAGTATGGCCATTTTCACGGTATTGATTCTTCCTATTCATTTTTTGATATCTTCTCTTATTTCCTTGAGCAGTGGTTTGTAGTTCTCCTTAAAGAGGTCCTTCACATCCCTTGTAAGTTGTATTCCTAGGTATTTTATTCTTGTAGTAATTGTGAATGGGAGTTCACTCATGATTTGGCTCTCTGTTTGTCTGTTATTGGTATATAGGAATGCTTGTGATTTTTGCACATTGATTTTGTATCCTGAGACTTTGCTGAAGTTATTTATCAGCATATGGAGATTTTGGGCTGAGACAATGGGGTTTTCTAAATATACAATCAAGTCATTTGCAAGCAGAGATAATTTGACTTCCTCTCTTCCTATTTGAATACCCTTTATTTCTTTTTCTCGCCTGATTGCCCTGGCCAAAACTTCCAATACAATGTGAATAGGAGTGGTGAGAGAGGGCATCTTGTTTTGTGCCAGTTTTCAAAGGGAATGCTTCCAGCTTTTGCCCATTCAGTGTGATATTTGCTGTGGGTTTGTCATAAGCAGATCTTATTGTTTTGAAATACATTTCATCAATACCTAGTTTATTGAGTGTTTTTTATCTTGAAAGGGTGTTGAATTTCATCAAAGGTCTTTTCTGCATCTATTGAGATAATCATACGGTTTTTTCTATTTGTTCTGTTTATGTGATGGACTGTGTTTATTGATTTGCATATTTTGAACCAGCCTTGCATCCCAGGGATGAAGCTGACTCGATACTGGTGGATAAGCTTCTAGATGTGCTGCTGGATTTGGTTTGCCAGTATTTTATTGTGGATTTTCACATCAATGTTCATAAAGAATATTGACCTGAAATTTTCTTTTTTTGCTGTGCCTTGCAGGATTTTGGTATCAGGATGATGCTGGCCTCATACAATAAGTTAGGGAGGCATCCCACTTTTTCTATTGTTTGGGATAGTTTCAGAAGGAATGGTACCAGCTCCTCTTTGTACCTCTGGCAGAATATGGCTGTGAATCTTTCTCATCCTGAGCTTTTTTTTTTTTTTTTTTTGGTTGGTAGGCTATTAATTACTGCCTCAATTTCAGAGCTTGTTATTGGTCTACTTAGGAATTCGGCTTCTTCCTGGTTTAGTCTTGGGAGGATGTATAAATCCAGGAATTTATCCATTTCTTCTAGATTTTCTAGTTTATTTACATAGAGGTGTTTATAGTATTCTCTGATGGTAATTTGTATTTCTGTGTGATTAGTGGTGATACTCCCTTTATCATTTTTAATTGTGTCTGTTTGATTCTTCTCTACTTTCTACTTTATTAGTCTGGCTAGTGGTCTATCTATTTGTTAATCTTTTTAAAAACCAGCTCTTGGATTCATTGATCTTTTTGAAGGGTTTTTTGTGTCTCTATCTCCTTCAGTTCTGCTCTGATCTTAGTTATTTCTTGTCATCTGCTGGCTTTTGAATTTGTTTGCTCTTGCTTCTCTAATTCTTTTAATTGTGATGTTAGGGTGTTGACTTTAGATCTTTCCTGCTTTCTCCTGTGGGAATTTAGTGCTATAAATTTTCCTCTAAACATTGCTTTAACCGTGTCCCAGAGATTCTGGTACATTGTGCCTCTGTTCTTATTGGTTTCAAAGAACTTATTTATTTTTGCCTTAATTTCATTATTTACCCAATAGTCATTCAGGAGAAGTTATTTAGTTTCATTGTAGTTGTGCAGATTTGAGTGAATTTCTTAATCCTGAGTTCTAATTTGACTGCACTGTGGTCTGTGAGACTGTTCATTATGATTTCCTTTCTTTTACATTTGCTGAGGAGTGTTTTACTTCCAATTAAGTGGTTAGTTATAGAATGTTATGTGGTGCTGAGAAGAATGTATATTCTGTTCATTTGAAGTGGAGCAATCCATAGGTGTCTACTAGGTCTGCTAGGTCCAGAGCTGCATTGATATCCTGAATATTCTTGTAAATTTTCTATTTTATTGATCTGTCTAATATTGACAGTGGGGCATTAAAGTCTTCCACTATTGTGTGGAAGTCTAAGTCTCTTTGTAGGTTTCTAAGAACTTGCTTTATAAATCTGGGTGCTTTTGTATTGGGTGCATATATATTTAAGATAGCTCTTCTTGTTGCATTGATCTCTTTACTATTATGTAATCCCCTTCTTTGTCTTTTTTGATCTTTGTTGGTTGAAAGTCTGTTTTATCAGAGACTAGGATTGCAACCTCTGCTTTTTTTTTTTTCTTTTTTGCTTTCCATTTGCTAGGTAAATATTCTTCCATCCCTTTATTTTGAGCCTATGTGTGTCCTTGCACATGAGATGGATTTCACACCAATGTGTCTTGACTCTTTAACCAGTTTGACAGTTTGTGTTTTTTAACTGGAGTATTTAGCCCATTTACATTTAAGGTTAATATTTGTATGTATGAATTTGATCCTGTCATTATGATGCTAGCTGGTTATTTTGCCTATTAGTTAATACAGTTTCTTCATAGTGTTGATGGTCTTTACAATTTGGTATGTTTTTGCAGTAGCTGATGCTGGTTTTTCCTTTTCATATGTAGCATTTCCTTCAGGAGCGCTTGTAAAGCAGGCCTGGCAGTGATAAGATCCCTTAGCATTTGCTTGTTGGTAAAGGATTTTATTTCTCTTTTACTTATAAAGCTTAGTTTGGCTGGATATGAAATTCTAGGTGGAAAATTCTTTTTTTTAACAATGTTGAATATTGGCTCCCACTCTCTTCTGGCTTGTAGGGTTTCTGTCTGTCAAGAAAGAAAAACCCAGGAACTGATGACTTTAAAACCAAATTCTACAAAACATTTAAATAAGAACTAATACAAATTTTATTCAAACTATTCAAAAAAATGAAGAGGAGACAATATTTCTACACTTATTGTACAAGACCAACATTATTCTGATACCAAAATAGGGCTTAAGAAAAAAGAAAACTACAGGCCAGTATTCTTGATGGATATAGATGCAAAAATTCTCAACAAAATAATAGCAAGCCAATCACAAAAACATGTTAAAAAGATCAATCACTGTGATCAAGTAGAGAGTAAAGGATAATTCAACATGTGTAAATCCATAAACATGATACATCACATTGACAGAATCAAGGATAAAAACCATGTAATCATTTCAATAGATGCTGAAAAATTATTCAACAAAATTCAACATTTTTATTATAAAAAGTTTCAAAGAACTGAGTATGAACTGAACAGGAAAAAAAAGAAAGCCCTTTCTCTAATATTTGGAACAAGACAAAGATGCCCACTTTTACCATTTTTATTCAATACACTGGAAGTCCTAGCCAAAGCAATTAGGCAAGGGATAGAAATAAAGGGCATCTAAACTGGAAAAGAAAAAAAATCACATTATTCTTGTTTGCAGACAAAATAATTTTACATTTAGAAAAATCTAAACAGTACACTAAAAAAGGTGTTAGACTAAAAAGAAATTCAAAAAGTTGTGGAACACAAAATCAACATTCAAGAATCAGTAGCATTTTTGTATACCAATAGCAAACAATCTGAAAAGGCAATTAGGAAAGCAATCTCATTTACAATAGCTACAAGAAATATAATATAACTAAGGGTAAACTTAGCCAAAGGTGTGAAAGCTAAAAGTGAAAAGATAGTCCGTGTTCACAGATTCAAATAATGTTGTTAAAATGTTTATACTACCAAATGATCTCCAAATTCAATGTAATTCCTATCAAAATTAAAATGATGTACTTCATTAAAATGATGAAATAGAAAAAATAATTTCTAAGATTTTTATGGAACAACAAATCTGTTTTTATGGAACAAGAAAACTATGCTTTTCCCACAGTCTTCGCAACCCACAGACCAAGAGATTCCCTTGGTTGCCTACGCCATTGCTATGCAGAATTATCTGAGGCTCGTTAATTTATAAAGAAAAAAGGTTTATTTTTTCACACTTCTACAGACTGTATGAGAAGTATGGTGCTGGTATCTGCTCCTGCTGATACTTCAGGAAGCTTACAATCATGGCAGAAAGTGAAAGGAACCCGGTACATCACATGCTGAAAGGAGATAGAGAGAGAGAACGAAGAGGTTCTAGACTCTTCAACTAGATCTTGTGATTAGCAAGAACTCACTCTTCAACAAGAGGATGGTGCTAAGCTATTCCTTATGGATCGGCCCCCATGATTCAATACCTTCCACTAGGCCCCACCTCCAATATTGGAGATTGCATTTCAACATGAGATTTGGAGAGACATACATCCAAACCATATCAGATACCAAAACATACATTTGTGGAAACATCAGTCTTGTGAATAAATGGTGCTGACAAAACTGATTAACCATATGCAGAAGAATCATGCTAGACCACTTTTCTCACTTTATACAAACATTGAATCCAAACGGATTAAAGTCTTAAATATGTAAGCTGTAAAACTATAAAACTACTAAAAATATGGGAAAATGCTTCAGAACATTGGTCTTGGCAAACAGTTTTGAGCAAGACCTCAAAAGCACAGGTAACCAAAACAAAAACAGATGAGCAGGATTACATCAAGCTAAAAATATTCTCCACAGCAAATGAAACAATTAAGAAAGTGAAAAAAAAGTCTGCAAAATGGGAGAAAAATATTTACAAACTTTTCATCTGATGAGGGATTAATAACCAGAATACGTAAGTCACTCAAAAGCAAAAATAACAAATATAGTTGACCCTTGAAAAACATAGGTTTGAACTACATGGATCTCCTTATACTGAAATTTTTTAAAATACATATAATGAAAAATACTTTGGAGATTTTTGACAACTTGAAAGAAACTCATACTGAACCATGTAGCATAGAAATACCAAAAATATTTTTAAAAGGTAAATATTTCATGAATGCATAAAATATATGTAGATACTAGTCTATTTGATTCACTGTGAAACACGAATAATCTCTGCATGAGTAACTTGTCTCTCCAGGAAATTGTGTATCACAGTAAAAAGTAATCTCTCATGGTTCTTGTTTATTTTTCATTGTATTTAGTGCAATACCTCAAACCTTACAGAACACCATGGGACCTATATAAAGTACCACTAGTGATCCTGGAAGTGTTCCCAAGAAGCAGAGAAAAGTCATGATTTTACATGAAAAACTTGAATTGCTTGATATGTACCACAGATTTAGATTTGCAGCTGTGATTGCTTGTCGTTTCAAAGCATTCATCTTTTAAACAGACAATGTAAACTTACAGTATCAATAAATACAGTATAGTACTGTAAATGTATTTTCTCTTATGATTTTCTTGATAACATATTGTTTTCTCTAGCTTTCTTTATTGTAAGAATATAGTATATAATACATATAACCGACAAAATATCTGTTAACGGTTTATATTACCAGTAAGGCTTCTGGTCAACAGTAGACTATATTAGTAGTTATGTTTCTGGGAAGCCAAAAGTTATACATGGATTTTTGACTACACAGAGGTCAGTACTTCTAGCTCTCATGTTGTTCAATTATCAATTCTAATCTGATGAGCAAAAGATGTGAACAGACATTTCTCAAAATAAGAGATGCAGATGGCCAAAAGGTATATGAAAAAAAATTCTCAACATAATTAACCATGAGGGAAATAAAAATAAAAAACCACAATGAGATATTCTCTCACCTCAGTTAAAATAGTTTTTATCAAAAAGACAAAAATAATGGATGCTAGTGAGGGTAAGAAAGAAATACCCATACACTGTTAGTGGGAATGTAAATTAGTACACACACTATGGAAAACAGTAAGAAAGTTCCTCAAAAACTAAAACTAAAAATACCACATAATTCAGCAATCCCACTGCTGGGTATATATCCATAAGAAAATAAATCAGTATATGAAGAGATATCTGCACTTCCATATTTATTACAGCACTGCTTACAATAGCCAAGATATGCAATTAACCTGTGTCCATCAAAATATAAATGGATGAATAAAATGTGGTGAGATATACACAATGTAATATTCTTCAGCCATAAAAAAGAATGGCATCCTGTCATTTGCAAGTACATGGATGAAACTGGAAGCCATTAAGTTAAGTGAAATGTTCAGCACAGAAAGACAAATATCAAAGGTTCCATCCATATGTGAGAGCTAAAAAAAGTGAATCTCATGAAAGGAAATGGTTGGTGGTTACCAGAGGCTGAGAAGTAATAGGGTGGGGTGAAGAAGAGAGATTAGTTGATGGGCACAAAAATGCAGTTAGATAAAAGGAATAAGATCTAATGTTTGATAGTAAAGTAGGGCAACTGTAGTTAACAATAATTTGTTGTGTAGATCAAAGTTGTTGGAGAAGAGAAATTGTAATGATTTCACTATAAAGAAGGGGTGAATGTTTGGAGTGATGACTGTCCCAATCGCCCTGGTTTCATCATTACATATTGTAAACCTGTATCAAAATTTTACCAAATACCCTAAAAATATGTACAACCATTATGCATCAATAACAAATAAATAGAGTTGACATTAAATATATCAGTCATATAAATAAATATGACTACACTTAACCAACCTACTAAAAACGGTTTTCAAACTGACTTTCTAAACAAAACCTATCTGCTAATTACAATAAGCATTTTGAGCAGCCATTTAGCAAAACTCTTCAAAACGTGGAAAAAAGATGGCTCATGATAAGTGAAACAAAAATGCTGGAATTGCTCTGACATACTCTGAAAAAAGAATAAAAGTTTCAGATAGATGAACATGTTGAAATGCATGTATTATGTGTGGTTGCAAAACCTACCAGGTGATTATGTTATTGGGAAGAAGTAAATCCCTAATTATATTTTCATTTATTTCATGTCTTGCTTTTGCAGAAACCAGACATATCCTAGGAAGCGATGGCACAGGATCACACCTTTAACCAAGCAGTGCTCCTAATTATTGTGATAGCCATGCCAGATGTAGTAACTTTGCAACAGCAGATTAACAAAGTCTAATATACATGGTGTGGAGACATTATTTGGGAAATAAATTATTTTCTATGTCAATCAGGAAAGGGAAATCAAAGGCAATGTATACTATTTTACAATGGGAAATAATGCGTATTTTTTATTTTCTTTCCTAGGGCTATTCTACCTGTATAGTCCAAACAAATCTAGGTCATCTGGAAATCCCATAAAACATCACATTGATGACTTTACACTGATCGGGCCGGATAGCATAAAGTTTCTAGCATGCCAAAGGCCTTTGTAAAACATATGAGCTCCAGGGCATGGGAAATAAACCCAATGAAAATTAAGGGATTTATGGAGAGTCTTTGGGTCCTGGAGGCAGTAGAATTCACACTTGGTAATACTGCTCTAGCTCATGTGTTGATTGACAAAAAATTTTTCAGCTTTGACCGAGGACCAGAGCACAAACTGGCCCTGGTGACAGTCTTAACTGGCACGCATACATGTGGAATAGGACACACAGTACAGCAGACCATGTAGTGTTGGATGTATCAATGCTAAGAAAAGATGTAGTTTGAAGTTTGTGGCAAGGCACAGTGAGAGAATCATAATACTTCTGTTGTTCTAATGCGAATCAAGAGCATTTTTAGAAGAAAGTTAAACACATTTTGAACAACAATCTGTGGCATAATATTAGACCCTTACAGAAACATAACCCCTGATCATAGTTCATATAGCGCTATTTCTTGAAAGCAACCACCCACTTGGCAGCAAGTTAACCATGCCAGACTCTCTTTATTCTGAAAAGGATAGCAATTTTTCCTCATGGATATAGGTACAAGTTCTGGTGCTCTAACACTAATGCTCATGGAGTAAGCCTAGAGATATTCCCATATGTTGGCCTTATCCCACTGAAATTTTACAAAGTATGGCATTTTCATGTGAGGATAAATGCTGCAAATTATATTAATGGGAGTCTACGGTACATAGAAGTCTTTACTTTAATGAATTGAATTGTAATGGAGTTGATTCTTATTATCTCTCAGGGTGATTTTATAATTGATACAATCACCTTTCTCCAAAAACTTCCTCTTTTAACTACTCAATTTCATCTTGCATGTTTTCTTTCTTAGTTTCCCTATGCTATTATAATAAGGAGCTAATAAATACTCCCTATTATAATAATGAGAAACTGTGTTCTTTCCACACAAATGAAATGCTTTAACAGATTTCTTTCCTGTGAATGAGTTAGAGAACATTTCCTTCATCAAGTCAACCTAGGGACACCAATTCATTTCAGTATTTTCAGAGATAACTCTGAGCTGGACATAAGGAGCCCCATGTTCTTGTTCTGGTTATGTGTGGTCTCCAATTAAGTTAGTTTCTCTGACCCATAGTAGTCATATTTTTTCCATGGAGATATTATTATCTTCCCTATACCATCAAGTTATTGTTGTAGGATCTGAAAAGTTATTATGAGAAAGTACACTGAGAAGTTAATAATACCTTACATTGTAGAATGACTGTATTACCCAAGACGTAACTTTGAAAATGTCTGAGAAATTAAACTTATTCTTTAAATTTAAATAAAATAATGTTTTTAATTATTTTGATTCTATTCTATAGAACTGTTGATACAGCTGTAAATAGGAAAGAATTAGACATGTAATAATGAGATACAAAGAGTGAAGAGATGTGGGAATTAGCTCATATTCACGCTAAAATGTTTGGGATTGTTTAAAAATGGCAAAATAGAAGAACAATGGAAATAAAGCTTTGTCTGAAATAAAATAATATCCAAAAAATCACTATCTAATAAATACAAAGGTAGCCTGAATTATTCCATTATATCGTAATGAAAAAAATAAATACATAAATCAACAAGCTTTGAAAAGACAGAGAAATCATTAGATATAAATTACACAGGATTACTCCAAACAAATTATATTCAACAAGCTTTATGGCTGTGCAACACTCATTTCCAAAATAATAAAGAAAATGCATCATGAACCGCATATTGGGGTCTTACTAAAGAACTTAATTGTCATGGCTCATAAAATTTTACTGGAAAAAAATTAGTAAAATTAGTTTTATATGAGCAGAGGAATGTGGCTTGAAACCTTAGAACAGAATTAAGGAAGTCAGAGTGGAGGATAAATTGAGATGTGCTCAGTGGCTCCCAGTTTCTGGTATGTAGAGTAGCTTCATAAATTCTCCTGGATCTTCATTAATGGATGGGACATATGTACACAAGTATGCCTAGGACCTGCCTCAGGCCTCCTAATAGAAAATCTCAGTAGTGGAACTGGAGAATCTGTATTTTAAACAAGATGTCTCAGGTGATACTGATTTTCCACCATGTTTGTGGATTACTAGCATGATCAAGTATATTGAAAAGGGGATACCCTAGCCCCACTAATACCAGAATGCCAAGTTCATTTAGAATGTATATGAAAGTGTGTTATCTGGAAGAAAGAGGTAATACAATTATTCTGAGATACTAAGCAAGATTGCACTGCCAAACCAAATCCAGAGAACATTGGACCCAACTCCATTCTCTGCCTGCCAATAAACACATCCTCTGAAGATTCATACTGCATGTGAGCCTCTAGGTGAGCCAGTTCTGCCACAAAAATGTATTCTCTCTACTTATTAAGTCAGAATTAAGATTCAAATCTGGCACTTCCAAAAATTTTCTTAGCGAAGATAAGTGTTGCATGGCTAAAAATGTTGGATGACTAAGTAAATGTGGAGAACTTGGGTTAACAAAGTTAAATGGGTTTCTTTACGGCATTTAAGAACCTGTGTATATTAATGTGTACTGTGGACTTCAGATATATGCTATGAGGCACAGTGTTCAAAACACTTTTATAAAATGGTTTCATTGTTGTATATCTCATTATCATGTCCATGAAATACTTTCAAATTCCACAGAATATATCTCTTGGGTCTAGTCTTCTGTGGAACACACTTTTGGAATCAAAAGTTTGTTTGTTTAAAATTTACTTTTATATTTCAATAGGTTTTGGGGGAACAGGTGATGTTTGGTTACATGAATAAGTTCTTTAGCGGTGATTTCTAAGATTTTGGTGCTCCCATCACCCATCACCTGAGCAGTGTACACTGTACCCAGTGTGTAATATTTTATCCCTCACCCACCTCCCACCCTCTCCCCTGAGACTCCAAAGTCCATTGTATCATTCTTATGTCTTTGGGTCCTCATAGCTTAGCACCTACTTATGATATGCTGTTACCTTAAGTTTGCTAGTATTTTGTCAAGGATTTTTGCATCAATGTTCAGAGAGATTGGTCTGCAGTTTTGTTTTGTTGTTATATCCTTTCCTGGCTTTGGTATCGGCAATACTGGCTCCCCAGAATGAGTTAGGGAGGATGCCCTCTTTCTCAGTTTTTTGGAATAGTTTCAGTAGGATTGATACCAATTTTTCCTTGAAGGTCTGCTAGAATTCTGCTGTGAATCCATCAGGCTCTGGGCTTTTGTTGTCGTTTTGTTGACAATTTTTTAAATTACTGATTCAATCTTACTGCTTGTTACTGGTTAGTTCAGGATTTCTATTTCTTCCTGATTCAAACTAGGAGGGTATAATATTTCAGAAATTTATCCATTTCCTCTAGATTTTTCTGTTTTGTGCACACAGAGGTGTGCATAGTGTCTCTAACCATCTTTTGTATTTCTTTGGTGTCTTGGTTGTAATGTCTCCATTTCCATTTCTAATTGAGCTTATTTGAGACTTCTCTCTTCTTTTCCTGGTTAATATAGCTAATGGTCTATCAAGCTTTTGTTTCTTTTCAAAGAACCATTTGTTTTGTTTTATTGATCTTTGTATTTTTTGTTTCAATTGATTTAATCTTGTTCTGATCCTTGTTACTTATTTACTTCTGCTAGATTTGGGTTTGGTGTGTTTTTCTTTCTCTACTTCCCTGAGGTGTGATGTTATGTTGTCAACTTGTGATCTTTCAAATTTTTGATGCAAATATTTAGTGCTACAACCTTTTCTTTTAGCACTGCTTTTGCTGTATCCAAGAGGGTTTGATAACTTGTGTCACTGTTATCATTCATTTTGAATAATTTGAAAATTTTCATCTTGATTTCATTGTTAACACAAAAATCATTCAGGATCAGATTGTTTAAGTTCTATGTACTTTTCTGCTTTGAAGGATTCCTTTTGCAGTTGATTTCCAATTTTAGTCCACTGTGATGTAAGAAGATACTTGATTCCTTTTGGAGTTGATTTAGAGTTTTATTCCACTGTGATGTAAGAAGATACTTGATATAATAATGACTTTTAAAAAATTTATTGGGACTTCTTTTATGGCCTATCACGTGATCTAATTTGGAGACTGTTCCATGTGCTGATGAGAAGAATGTATATTCCATATTTGTTGGGTAGAATTTTATGTAAATATCTGTTAATCCATTTGTTCTAGAGTGAAGATTAAGTCCAGTATTGTTTTGTTGACTTTCTGTCTTGATTATAAGTCTATTGCTGTCAGTGGAGTGCTGAAACACCACACAAATATTGTGTTGCTGTCTCTCTCTTTTCTTAGGACTAGTAATAGCTATTTTATGAATCCGGGAAATCTAGAGTTGGGTGCATATATATATATATATATATATATATATATACAGAATTGTGATATCTTCTTGATGAATTTATTCTTTTATCATTCAATAATGACCTTCTTTGCCCCCCACATTTTTTTTAACCATTCTTGCTTTAAATTCAGTTTTACTTGCTGTAAGTATAGCTACTTTTGCTCCCTTTTGATTTCTATTTGTGTTAAGTATCATTTTCCCCCTCTTTACTCTGAGTCTATGAGAATCATTATGTGTTACGTGAGTCTGTTGAAGACGGAAGATATATGGTTTGTGATTTTTTTAATCCATTCTGCCAATCTGTATCTTTTTTTTTTTTTTTTTGAGACGGAGTTTCGCTCTTGTTACCCAGGCTGGAGTGCAATGGCACGATCTCGGCTCACCACAACCTCTGCCTCCTGTGTTCAGGCAATTCTCCTGCCTCAGCCTCCTGAGTAGCTGGGATTACAGGCACGTGCCACCATGCCCAGCTAATTTTTTGTATTTTTAGTAGAGACGGGGTTTCACCGTGTTGACCAGGATGATCTCGATCTCTTGACCTCATGATCCATGCACCTCGGCCTCCCAAAGTGCTGGGATTACAGGCGTGAGCCACCATTGCCGGCCCTCTGTATCATTTAAGTAGAACATTTAGAGTGTTTACATTCAATGTTAATAATGAGATGTGAGGTATTGCTCCATTCATGATGTTGATTGTTACCTAGATATTTTGTTTTCTTCATTATGCTATTGTGCTATAGGCCCTGTGAGTTTTAGGATTTCAAGAGGTTCTATTCTAGTGCATGTTGTGCTTGTTTTTAACGCTTTAGGACTTCTTTTAGCATTTCTTGTAGGACTGGTCTGGTAGTGACAAATTTCCTTAGCATGTGCTTGTCTGAAAAAGACTTTATTCTCCTTCATTTATGAAACTTAGATTGGCTGGATATAACATTATTGACTGGGAGAGAGATGGAGCATATGGTAGAATACAAGACTCCAGTGATTGCCCCAACTCTGGCCACAAGGACACCAATTCAACAACTACACACACACACACACACACACACAGCACTTTTGTAAGACCCCAAAATCAGGTGAGCACTCACAGTACTTGATTTTAACTTCATATTGCTAAAAGAATCGCTAAATAGGTAGGAAAAACAGTCTCGCCAACACAAGCCCTTCCTGATTCATTGGCAGCAGCATGGGACAGAGAGCACTTCTGTGCCCTGTGGTGGAGTAAAGCCAGCAATTGTGAAGGACTGAATTCAGTACTGCCCTTGTTAAAGCAGAAAGCAATACCAGACCAAACTCTGCTGATGCCTGCCTATGGAGGATGCATTTAAACCAGCTGTAGCCAGAGGGGAATTGCCATTCCCAATGGTCAGAACTCGAATTCCCACAAGCCTCACTACAGAAGTGTAAAGTGCTCCATGGTCCAAATCAACGTGGAAGGCAGTCTAGGCCCCAAGGACTGCAACATGTGGGCTAGTCTTAGGGCTGTACTGGCCCCAGAGACAGTGACCTGGAGTGGGGAGACACAGATCTATTGAGTCACCAGCTGGGGTGGCTAAGGGTGTGCTAGCATAACCCCGGGCCACACAGTGCAGGCTCCAAAAGCGGCATCTTTCTTTCATTTGAGTAGGCAAAAAAAGTGAGGAGGACTTTGTCTTACATCTTGGATGCCAGCTCAGCCACAGCAAGATAGGGTACCAGTCAAAGTCATGAGGCCCTCTTTCTAGGCCCTAGTTCTCAGACATCTCTAGACATACCTGGGCCAAAAGAGAACTCATTGTCTTGAAGGGAAGAACCTGGTCCTATCCAGATTTATCATCTGCTAACTGAAGAGCCCTAGGGCCCTGAAGAACCAGCAGTGATACCCAGGTACTACATCAAGGGCTTTGAGTGAGATATGGACTTGCTGGCCTCCGGTAAGACTCAGCATATTCCCAGCAGTGGTGGCTATAGGGAGACACTGCTTCTGCTTGACCAAAGTAGAGGGAAAAGTAAAGGGGACTTTGTCTTCACCTTAGTTACAGTTTGGCCACATGAGGATAGAGCACTAAGTGTGATCTTGATGTCACCAATTCTAGGACTTGACTCTTAAAAAGCATTTGGGATCTTCCCTGGGTCAGAGGGGAGACCACTCCCCATTAGGGTGAGTCCTAGGCCAGGAAGCATTCACAACAAGCTAACTGAAGAGGCCTTGGGCCTTAGGGTAACATCAGCAGTAGTCTGGCAATACCCTCTGTAGTCCTGAGGTGGCCCATGGGCACTGGGTAAGGTTACTCTGCTTCTGGAAAGAGGAGAAAAGTGGGAAATACTTCATCTTGTGGTGAGTGCCAGCTCAGCCTCAGTATAATAGAACACTAGGTGAACTTCTACAGTTTTTGACTGTAGACCTGGGCTCCCAGATGGCACCTCTGGATCCACCCAGGCCTGGGGGAACTCACCACCTAGAAGGGAATAACATAGGCTTGGCTAGCTGTGCCACTTGTTGATTGTGGAGCCCCAGGACATTGAGCAAATATAGGTGGTAGCCAGAGAGTGGTTACAAGTCTTAGGTGAGACTCTGGACTGTGCTGGCTTAAGGTCTCCTTCAGCATAGCCCTAGGAGTTGTATCCACAGGGGTTGCTTGTGTCACTCCACCCCCAGCTCCAGGTGGCTCAAAGCAGAGAGACAGAGATGTCATTTGTTTGGAATAAAGTAAGAGAAAAAACAGGAGCCTCTGCCTGGTAATCCAGAGAATTCTTCCAGATCTTGTTCAAAACCATTAAGGTGGCACCTGTATGCATCTGACAGAATCACAGTGCTACTGGATGTGATGTCCTCCAAAAAGCAGATACAGCTTAGATCACAACACCCAATTCCTTTTGAATATCTGGAAATTCTACCCCAAAAAATGAGTACAAACAAGCCCAGACTGCTAAGAATAAACAGTTAACACTTTAATGCCCAGACACTGAAGAACATCTACTAACATCAGCACAAATACAAAAATATGACCTCACCAGGAAAATATGACCTCACCAAATGAACTAAATAAGGCACCAGAGACCAATCATTAAGAAACAAAGATATGTGACCCTTCAGATAATTCAAAATATCTGTTTTGAAGAAACTCAAAGAAATTCTGGACAGCACAGAGAAGAAATTCAGAATTCTATCAGATAAACTTAACAAAG
The DNA here is from genome assembly GCF_030222135.1 of Aotus nancymaae. Classification (NCBI taxonomy): domain Eukaryota; kingdom Metazoa; phylum Chordata; class Mammalia; order Primates; family Aotidae; genus Aotus; species Aotus nancymaae. The sequence goes on from NW_026988442.1 coordinate 82,923,747, forward strand.
AAATTGAAATAAAAAGAATAAAACAGAAATTCTGAAGTTGAAAAATGTAATTCACAGTCTAAAGAATGCATCAGTGTCTTTTAATAGCAGAATTGATCAAACAGAATAAATAATTAGTAAGCTTGAATACAAGCTATTTGAAAATACCGAGTAGATAAAAGAAAAAAGAATAAAAAACAATGAAGCACACTTATATAATCTAGAAAATAGCCTAAAAAGTGAAAATCTATGAGTTATTGGTCTTATAAAAGAGGTAGAGAGATAGAGGGTAGAAAGTTTACTCAGAGAAATAATAATAGAGAGCTTCCTAAACCTAGTGAAAGATATTAATATCCAAACACTAGAAGGATACAGAACACAAGCAAAGGAGGCTACCTCAAGGCATTTAATAAAAAAACTCCCAAAAGTCAAGAGTAAAAAAATGATCCTAAAAACAGCAAGTGAAAAGAAACATATAATATAAAATGGAGCTCCAATACGTCTGGCAGTAGAGTTTTCAGCGGAAATCTTACAGGCCAGGAGAGTATGGCATGACATACTTAAAGTCCTAAAGAAAAAAGTCTTTTATTCTAGAATAGTATATCTGGTAAAATTATTCTTCAAACATAAAGAAGAAATACTTTCCCAGACAAACAAAAGCTGAGGAATTTCATCGAAATCAGATTTGTCCAACAACAAATGCTAAAGAGAGTATTTCAATCAGAAAGAAAAGGATATTAATTAGCAATAAGTAATCACCTGATGGTACAAAACTCACTGGTAACACTAAGTACACTGAAAAACACAGAATTTATAATACTGTAACTGTGGTGTGTAAACGACTGTTATCTTACATAGAAAGACTCAAGAGTAAACAAAAAATGTTAACTACAACTTTTCAAGATATAGATGATACAATAAGATATAAATAGTAACAACATAAAAAGTTAAGGGATGAAGTTAAGGCACAGAGTATTAGTTTTCTTTCGGTTATTTGTTTATGCAAACAATGTTAAATTGTTATCAGCTTGAAATAATGGACCATATGCTAGTTTACAAGCCTCATGGTAACCTCAAGAAAACATACAATGGATACACAAAAAGTAAAGAGGAAGGAACTAAATCATATCACCAGAGAAAATCACCTTCACTAAAAGGAAAAGAGAAGAGAAAGAAAGAAGAGAAGACCACAAAATGACCAGAAAAGAAATAATAAAATAGCAAAAGCAATCCTTACTTATCAATAGTAACACTGAATGTAAATTGACTAAACTTTCTAATCAGAAGACATAGGATGATTGAATGAATACAAAAAACAAAATGCATTGCTCTGTTGCCTGTAAGAAATGCACTTCACATATAAAGACAAACAGACTGAAAATGAAGGGATGGCAAAATATATTCCATGCCAATGGAATCTACAAAAGAGCGGGAGTTGCTATATTTATATTACACAAAATAGATCTAAAGACAAAACTATAAGAAGATACAAAAAAAGGTAACCATATAATAATAAAGTGGTCAATTCAGCAAGAGGATATAACAATAGTAAATATATATATATGCACCCAACACTGGATCACCCAGATGTACAGAGCAAATATTATTAGATCTAAAGAGAGACATAAATTTCAAACAATAATATAGAAAGACTTAAACACCTCACTTTCAGCATTGGATAGGTCATTCAGACAAAATGAATCAGCAAAGAAACATCAGAGTTAATTTGCACTATAGACCAAATGGATCTAATAGATATTAACAGAAGATTTTATCCAACAACCTAACAATACACATGCTTTTCCTCAGCACATGGATTATTCTTAAGGATAGACCATCTGTCAAGTCACAAAGCAAGTCTTAAAGCATTCAAAAAAATGAAATAATATCAAGTTCATTATCTGATCACAATGGAATAAAACTGGAAATTAATAACAAGAATAATTTTGGAAACTATACAAATACATGGAAATTAAACAATATACTCTTGAATAACCAGTGAGTCAATAAAAAATTAAGAAGGTAATTAAAATTTCTTGAAATAAAAGATAATAAAGACATGTCATATCAAAAGCTATGGGATACATCAAAACAAGCACTAAGAAAGAAGTTTATAGCTATAGCTCTAAGTGTCTATATCAAAAAGAAGAAAAGCTCCAAAGAAACATCCTAATAAAGTTGTTAGGAACCAGAAAAGTTCCATCTTAAGGAACTAGAAAAGCATAAACAAACCAAACCAAAAATTAGTAGAAAAAAATATATATCAGAGCAGAAATAAAGGAAATTGAAATAAAGAAACCTATGCAAATGATCAAAGAAACAATAAGTTCTTTTTTATTAAAGTTAAACAAAATAGACAAACCTTTAGCCAAATTAACTAAGAAAAAAGTGATCAAATAAATAAAATCAGAGATTAAAGATGAGACATTACAACTGATATGCAGAAACGATCATTAGCAGCTACTATGAGCAACTATAAGTCAATAAATAGAGAAATACAGAAGAAATGGACAAAACAATAGACATGTACGACCTACTAAGATTGAACTATGAAGAAATCCAAAACCTGAACAGACCAATAACAAGTAACAGTATTAAAGCTGTAATAAAAAGCCTCCCAGTAAAGAAACATCTGGGACCTGATATTTACTGCTGATACTTGCCAAACATTTACAGTAAAAGTAATACTAATCCTATTCAAACTGTTCCAAAAAATAAAAGGAGAGAAAATACTTCCAAACTCATTCTACAAGGCTAGTATTACCCTGATATCAAAACCACACAAAGGCAAATAAAATAAAATAACTGCAGGCCAATATCCCTGATGAGTATTGATGCAAAAAATCATTCATCATGACCAAGTGAGATTTATACCTTGTAGGCTATATGCAAATCAATCAATGTGATACATTATGACAAAAGAACAAAGGACAAAACCCATATGATTATTTCAATTGATGCTGAAAAGCATTTGGTAAAATTCAACTTCTCTTTATGATAAAATCCCTCATTAAAAAAAAAAAAAACTAGGGTAGAAGGAACATACCTCAACATAATAAAAGCCATATATGTCAGACCCACAGCTAGTATTATACTGAATTGGGAAAAGTATATTGGCAAGCCTTTCCTGTAAGATCTGAAACACAGGGATGCCAACTTTCACCACTGTTATTCAACATAGTACTGGATATACTAACTAGAGCAACCAGACAAGAGAAAAATATGAAGGGCATCCAAACTGAAAAGAAAGAAGTCAAGTTATTCTTGTCACATATGATATAATCTTGTATTTGCAAAAACCTGAAAACTCTACAAAAAAACTATTAGACCTGCAAACTAAATTCAGTAAAGTTGCAGAGTACAAAATGAACATACAACAATTATTAGTATTTCTGTATGCTAATAGTGAACAATCTGAAAGAGAAAATGTAAAAGTAGTCCCATTTACAATAGCTACAAATAAAATTAAATACCTAGAAATTAACCAAAAAAGCCAAAAAAAAAAAATACTCCACAATGAAAACTATAAAACACTGATGAAATACATTAAAGAGGACACCAGAAAAATGAAAATATATTCCAGGTTCATGGATTGAAGGAATAAATATTATTAAAATGTCCATACTACCTAAAGCAATCTACAGATGCAATGCAACCCCTATCAGAATGCCAATGACATTCTTCACAAAAATACAAATTAAAAATCCTAAAATTTATATGGAACAACAAATGACCCAGGGTAGCCAAACTTATCCAAAGCAAAAAGAACAAAATGGAAGGAATCACATTACCTGACTTCAATTTATACTACAGAGTTATAGTAACCAAAACAGCATGGTACTGGCATAAAAACAGATACATATACCAGTGTAACAGAATAGAGAACCCAGAAACAAATCCACACACTTACAGTGAACTCATTTTTAACAATGGCGTCAATTATATATACACTGGGGCAAAGACAATCTCTTCAATAAATGATGCAGGGAAAGCTGAGTATCGACGGAAAGAAAGATAAAATTAGACTCTATCACTTGCCATTTACAAAAAAAAGTTAAAATAGATTAAAGACTTAAATATAATAACTCAAACTATGAAACTACTACAATAAAACATTGAGAAAATGCTCCAAGACATCAGTCTGGCCAAAGATTTCTTGAGTAATACCCCACAAACACAGAAAATCAAAGAAAAAATGGACAAATGGAATCACTTCAAGTTAAAAATCTTCTGGACAGCAAAGGAAACAATGAAAAAAGTGCATAGATAACTCACAGAATGGGAGAAAATATCTCCAAACTATGCATCTGACAATGGATTAATAACCAAAATATGAGCTTAAGCAACTGAATAGGAAAATATCTAGTAATCCAGTTTAAGAATGGGCATAATATTTGAATAGAAATTTTTCAAAGGAAGACTTACAATGGCAAATGAACATATGAAAAGGTGTTCAACGTCACTGAGAAATGCAAATCAAAACTACAATTAGATATTATGTCACCCAGTTAAAATGCCTTTTATTCAAAAGACAGGCAATAACAAATGCTGGTAAGGATGCAAAGAAAAATGAACCCCCGTACACTCTTTGGAATGTAAACGAGTACAATCACTATAGATAGCAGTTTGAGGTTTCCTCAAGAAACTAAAAATAGGGGTACTACACAATTCAACAATCCTACTTCTGGGTATATACCCAAAAGAACAGAAATTAATATCAAAGAGGTATCTCCACTCCCATGTTTGTTGCAGCTCTCATTCACAATAGCCGAGATTTGGAAGCAACCTAGTATACATCAACAGATGAATGGATAAAGAAAATATGGTATTTATACACAGTGAAGCGCTATTCAGCCTTAAAAGAAGAATGGAATTCAGTCATTTGCCACAACATGAATGGAACTGCAGGTCATTATATTAAGTGAAATGATCCAGGCACAGGAAAACAAACGTCACATGTTCTCACTTACTTTTGGGATCTAAAAATAAAAATAATTGGACCCATGGAGATAGAGAACAGAGGGATGGTTACCAGATGCTGGGAAGGGTAGGGGAGGTAGTGGTGGGGAGGTTGGAATGGTTAAGAGGTACAAACAAATAGAATGTGTAAATAAGGCTTATTATTTGATAACAGGGTGACTACAGTCAATAAAAATTTAATTGTATATTTTAAAATAATGAAAAAATGTAAGTGTATTGTTTGTAACACAAAAAATGCTTGAGGGATGGATACCTATCTTCCATAATATTATTATTATGTATTGCATACCTGTACCAAAACATTCAGATGCTCCATAAATATATACAGCTACTATGTACTCACAAAATTAAATAGAATTCTTTTTTAATTTAAAAAATTCTTGACTAACAGTTCTTCTCTTTAAGGAAGCTAAAGACAGGATCCTATTCCTTTCTGACTTTGAAGGTTTCTGCTGAGAAGTCTGCTGTTAGTTCAATAGGCTTTCCTTTTTAGGTTATGTTTTGTTCTCACAGCTCTTAGAATTCTTCCCTTCACATCGACTTTAGATTGTCCAATGAACATATGGCTATATGATACCCTTTTTGCAGTGAATCTCCCAGGAGTTATTTGGCAGACTTCCACAAAGTTCCCTTTTATGTAGCAATAGTGATGGCTTCCCTCCTTCCCTGCTGGAGACTGGGAGTGTAAACACAGCAGGTTCTGATGCTGTTCCTTCTCATATACTCTCCTCTATGCACTCTATCAGCTCCAGAGTTGGGTAGGGTTAAGGCCTTCCTCACTGGCCTAAATTGCCAGGTTCCCTGGCAGGAATTACATCCCAGAGGTAGCTTATCTACCTCTCAAACTCTGGTGATTTTCCACCAGGCTCGTGGTGTATGCTGCATGAGCATACACTTCTTTCACACCACTTTTTTCAAAGCATCTGTTGTTTCTTTCAGTTTTCCTGTTAAGTTCCTGTATTGCTTCTTGGAAAAAATTTCAGGGCATGAATCTTCACATTGTTTTGTCTTTCCAAGTGGAAGAGACATGCTAACCATACTCCAATTCACAATCTTGAAAAAGTAAGTTTCTTATACTATACATGAAGTAATGAAATGGAAGAGCTCCCTGATTCCCCTTGCAAGACCTGTAACATGAGGGTGGCTCACCTGCTTGGTCACACTGCAGTTCAAACCCCTAGGGGGAGCATGCAGACAGGCAGATGCAGTGGCCTTGGTGAGTGCTTTCGGCTCTCGGCCTTGTTACTCTGAGGCTTTCAGGCCCAGTAGTGTCTAGGGGTGGGTATCTGCAGCCCGAGTTTTACAAAGCTCTTTCAGCTTTGCTGTCTGCAGACAGCATTAGTAATCAGCTCAATGGACTCTCTGCCTTACTGCAAGGGCAGAGGGCCAGTATGACACCCTTCTGTATCCCAAGCTTTTGTCAAGTGTCCTGGAAGAACTGAATCACACACGGGGTTGAAGAATGAGTGCAAGGTTTTATTGAGTCTTGGAGGTCTCAGCAAGATGGACAGGGAGCAGGAAAAGAGGATGACATGAGAACGTGATCTACCCCCGGAGTCAGGCCATGCAGTGGCCAGTCTCTTCTCAGACCACCCCCTGCCAAACTCCCCTTGGTGTCCAGGCATCCCTCCTCTTTCCTCTTTCTCTGCTATATCGTTGTGCCATCACTGGTTTGTTGTTCTTCTTTGGATCTTAAAATTCAGGGTTTATATGAGGGCAGAACAAGGGGCATGGAGGGCCAAAAGGCAACTTTTTGGGTGTGAAAACAGAAATGCTTGTTCTCAGTTAGGGCTGTAGATATCCAGGCTTGAGGGTGGGGCCTTTGCCAGGAAACTTCCCTCTTCTATCCAGTATTTCCCTGTCTTCTGTTCGTATCAGTAATATAAAATATTATTTGACACTTCAAATAATATCAGGATTAAACTCTGATTTTTTTTTTCTTGCCCAAATTCCTACCTAAGGGATCTGGGGAGTCACACCCTACAAACTAAAGTCTCAGAGGGATTTTATTTAGCCCTATTTAACATGGCATGCTTTCCAACATGACTCTGGCATACACATGACAAATAAGAAAATAAATCAAAACATTTTAACTCCAAATATATTTCCTTGCCATATCTTGAAATTGCCCTGCAAGGTTGTCTCTTGTGGGAAAAATCCACATTCTGTAGAGAATCCCCTTTTACCCCTGTCTTTTTTTTCTTTCTTTCTGGACCCAGGAGATAGTCAACTAAGAGCCAGGCACCCCTTTAAGTCCAATAAGAGACATTTTACAACCCACTCCACCTAAAGTCTGCTATCTGAGAGCTTTCTTGGCACAATAAAATTTGATCTCCGCAACTTTTTATCTTAATCCAAACATTTCCTTTCTATTGATCCCAGGTATTTAGATAAACTCAACCAATTTTCAACAAGAAAAGTTAAAAATCTACATATAAGCTGGAAGCCCCTGCTTCAAGTTGTCCTGCCTTGTTGCCCAAACCAATGTATTTCTTAAATGTATTTGATTGAAGTCTCATGTCTTCCTAAAATGTATAATACCAAGCTGTACCCTGACCGCCTTGGACATATGTTCTCAGGATCTCCTGAGGGCTGTGTCATGAGCCATAGTCACTCATATTTGAGTCAGAATAAATCTCTTAAAGTATTTAACAGAGTTTGACTCTTTTCATCACCAGAAGACAGTTTGAGGACAAAGATGTTTACTATGACTATTAAATAAAACAATAAAATAATATAATTATAAATCGTTGTACTATAAGGACACATGCACACGAATGTTCACTGCAGCACAGTTTACAATAGCAAAGACCTGGAACCAACCCAAATGCTCATCGATGATAGACTGGACAGGGAAAACGTGTCACATATACACCATGGAATATTATGCAACCATCAAAAACGATGAGTTTGTATCCTTTGTAGGGACATGGATGAACGTGGAAACCATCATTCTCAGCAAACTGACAAAAGAACAGAAAACCACATGTTCTCACTCATAGGTGGGTGTTGAACAATGAAAACACATGAACACAGGGAGGGGAGCATCACACACCGGGGTCTGTTGGGGGGAAATAGGTGAGGGACAGCGAGGGGTGGGGAGTTGGAGAGAGATAGCATGGGGAGAAATGCCAGATATAGGTGAAGGGGAGGAAGGTGGCAAATCATGCTGCCATGTGTGTACCTATGCAACAATCTGGCATGTTCTTCACATGTATCCCAAAACCTAAAATGCAATAAAAAAAACAATAAAATAATATTCAAAGAGTTATAAATAATAAGCAAAAATGGAAATCGATTTTAAATTATCTTTAAAATATTCAAGCCAAAAGAAGGCAGAAAATAGAAGAGTTGGAAACTAACAAAGAACAGATAAGCAAGATTTAAATTCAAATACAATCATAATTAGATTAAATTTAACTGCCTAGATAGCTAATACAAAAGCAGAAATTGTCAGATTAGATGAAAAAATAATACTCAAATATATAGTATTTATATTTTTAAAACTTTACATATAAGGACATAAAAGATTAAATATAAAGCAATAACAAAATATATTTCATGCTAACACTAATTTAAAAACAAACTAAAGTGTATTTATATCTGATAAATTACACTGTGGAACAAAAAAATACATATTACCTAGGGAAATTTAGGTTATTTAATAATGATAAAGGGGTCAATGGCTTAAAAGGACATATAATCATAACTGTTATTGACCTGAAAAGAGAAAAAATGCATAAAACAAGAGCTGATAGAACTGAAAGAAGTGAATAAATAAATCCACAGCTTTACTTGCAGATTTCAATAAATCTTACTTAAAAACTAATAAAACTGTAGACAGCAAATCAATAAAGCTATGAATGTTTGAACAAAACAATCACCCAAATTTAACAAATTGACCCAATTAACATTTACATAATGCCCAAGAATAGCAGAAAACAATCTTTTCAAGTGGAAGATGCTCATAATAGAACATTTATGCAGATAAATTACAAAGTGAGTCATAAAACAGATTCCAATGCCTTTAAAAGAATTCAAGTCAAACAAATTATGTTCGTTGATGATGAACATAATGATGATGTTCATAACCTGGCAATAACATCATGATGAACATAATGTTCATTAAATTAGAAATCAACAAGAGAAAGATCTCGGAAAAATCCCTAAATATGTAAGGAAGAAAATAATTAACTGCTCAAAAAAGAAAATCCAAAAATGTGAGCTAAATAAATATAAAAACATAACACATCAAAATCCTTGGGCTGCAGCTATAATAATACTTTAAAGAAAATTTATTGTACTTAATGCTTATGTTAAAAAGAACAAAGATCTCAAAGCAGTTGACTTCAGCTTCTACCTTATAAAACTAGAAAAAGAAGAGCAATTGAAATCTAAGAACTGAAGGAAAAAAATGAAATAATAAAGATCGGAGCAGATATCAATAAAATAGAACACAGGAAAACAATAGAGAAAAATCAGTAAGACAAACAGATGCTTCTTTGAGAAGAGTTTTTAAAATAAAATTAAATTAAATAAGCCTGCTCAGAGTGGTTAAGGAGAAAAAAAATTGTTCAACAAATTGAACATCTAAAAATAAAAATTATATTCACTGAAGTTACACATGAAAGAAAGAAATTAAACAGCAATGAGATTAAGTTAAAAAGAAAATAAGTGATCTGAAATATAGATCTACAGAAATTACATGAAATATGCCACAAAGAGCTAGAAATTTAGCGATAAAAGAGACTAAGAGATTTGGAAGAGGTAGTGCGTTCCAATATGCTTCTAATCCCACTTTCAATTAGCAATACTCATGAGGCAGTGAGAGAGAAATTATGCAAACAACAACTGCCAAAATTTTTCTATAACTGGTAAAAAGCATGAATGTTTGGATTCAGAAGTTCATCAGTTCCTAAAGAGAATAAATGAATCCAAGAAGTGCTGATGAATCAGGTATTGTAAAGCATAGACAACAATATTAATAAAAATTTTCAATATTTTATGTTTAAATTTTTCTGTACCATTTTCAGGGGATTTTTTTCCTTTATGCATTAACCTACTGAACACCTCTATGAGGAAATTTATTGCCACTTAAAACATTTAAGAATTTATTTTAAAATACTCAAAAATGTGATTCAGCAAGAGAAAAATAAAGCCATATTCAGGAAACTCCGGGTTTGAAAGCTCAGCTGTGCCACTTGTCAGCAATATGCTGTTGTTCCCTAGGTAAGCAAGAAGCAAACATTGTCTAGAAGAAAGATATATAATTTTTTTGTACCAATTTTACCTGTAATTTTTAATTCCATTATTACTAAACTAACTCATCATTTAATATTTAATTTTCCTTTTGAAAAAATGCATTTAAATTATGTCATCTGTCATCGAGGATTGTTAAAAGGCAAAATAATAATAGAAGATAAATGTCAAAAAGGGTTTGGGAAAATATGACACATAATTGATACCTACTATTTAAGGCTATTTTTGAGTTGAGTGTTCTGTTTTAACTAGCTGTCACCCTTAGAGACAGAACTTTATGCCTTTGCTGCTGTTTCATAAGTATAAAGCATGCCACAGTAGATAAGAATTCAAGAGACGCTTAGAGGGCATACTTTGTAGCTTACTAGAAAAATGCCCTGAGTCAAGTAAGAGAATCTCAGAATAGAAAGGGATGATAAATGTCATATTTGGGCTTCCATGAGTATTTATTAATAAGCAATTGAATCTCCTTTACCACTGCCTTATCAAGGGTGGTTAAACTTATGATTGAATATGTCTTGTGATGAGAAATGCAGTACTACCTAAGAAAGCCAACTCTGAGTGTCAAAAAGTTATTCCTTATCCTGGCACACTCAACCTTAATGACACTTGTTTTCCCCAAAAAGAAAGTGGAGTGATAATAATAGCAACCATTTATTAACTACCTACTATATGTCAAGCATGGAATTAGGCACATTACATAGTTAAATTCTAATCATCACAAATTCCTGCAAGATAATTATAACTATCCTCCTTTGACATATAAGGAAACTGACATTCAGATTTAAGTGTCTTTGCCCAGGGCCACACACTAATCATTAGAAAAATCTAACTCTTGCTTCCAATCTGCAAAGATTGGTGTGAAAGAAAGAAAGAGAGAGAGAGAAAGAAAAGAAATCATACAAGAAAAACAGATTTGTAAACTGAATTTTAAAAAAGTATAAGCTGATTTTATAATTACTGGAAATGTCTACACGGCAGGACCGACGTTCAGTTTCATAAAGCCTAGCCCACTTCTTAGTATGACAGAGATGCTCAATAATAGTTCATTTACTTATCTTAAATACAGAACAGTGCACTGCTAAACATATTCAATAATGCTGAGGTCTACCAAATCTTTCCAACAAAGAAATGAAGAAGCAATAAAGGCAGTATTTCCATAAAAATAAGATAGTTTAAATGCATCTAAATATTCTTTCTGAATAAATTTGATGACACTGATTTTGGTTGTATTTTTGAGGATTTATGTTATATTTTCTATTCTCATTGGAAATTGTTAAAAGTTTAGGAAAGATGGTTTACACCTGTTGCCCCAGCTACTCGAGAAACTGAGTCAGGAGAATCACCTAGGCTCAGGAGTCTAAGGCCAAAAGTTAACAAAAATAGTTCAGAAAAAATTTCCAACCTTTCCAGAATGGCACACAATCATGGAACACCATCATACTTTCCGAGGCTTTAGGCTTTCAAAATATGAGAAAATGTCAGGAAGACAACTTTTCAAGATTTCAACTTAAAAATATCTTTACCATTAACCTGTCTGCTATAGGGTTGACTTAATGTCTCTTCCAAGAAAGTATGAAATTGTAAAAAACAAAGGCATAAAATTTAAAGTTTCTCAGAGAAAGCACCAAGAAAAGGATAAAATAAAGAATTATCGCTGTGCCTTTATTCTTCCCCTGGAATCCAAATACACCTCCAAACATGAAGGTGGTTGGGGGCTTTCTAAAGCCAGCAGGGGCTCCCACAAAGTGCCCTCAGGTCCTCCTCTCCATGTGTACCCAGGCACTGACCTAAAGGCCTTGATCTTTCATTCACTTCTTAGACTTCTTTGTCCATAACTTCCTCCCTGATTCTCACAAACCGGATTCCAGCTTTCTTTGCTGAATTCACACTCTGTGTCTGTCTGGATTCAGCATTCAATTTTTAGTATTAACTTAAAGTTAACTTAATTTTAAGTTCCAGGATACATGTGCAGGATGTGCAGGTTGTTACATAGGTAAATATGTGCCATGGTGGTTTGTTGCACCTGTCAACCCACCACCTAGGTATTAAGCCTGGCATGCATTAGCTCTTTCTCCTGATGCTCTCTCCACACTCTGTCCTCCCCCAGCTCCCCCAGTGTGTGTTGTTCCCCTCCCTGTGTCTATATGTTTTCCTTGTTCAGCTCCTACTTATAAGTGAGAATATGTGGTGACATGAATGGAGCTGGAAGCCATTGTCCTCAGCAAACTAACGCAGAAACAGAAAATCATCAGTTCATTTTAACGAATATTTGTTTAAGCTCTACTATTTCCCAGACCCTGCTAGACCATGATAAAATGGTGACAAAACACACAAGCTCTTGACTCTCAGAGTTCACAGTCTGGTGGGAAATGATCACATCAATGAAGGAAACGTAGAACTTGCATAAGCATTTACAAAGAGAAAGTCATGGTACCAGAAGTGCCTAAAACAGAGAATTGACCAGTCACACAGGTCAGGAAAAGTTTTTCTGGAGAAATGACACATGTGTTGAGATCTAAAGTAAAGTTAGGAGTTATGTAAAAAAATCCAAATCTATAACAACTGAAAAAATACCAGAAAAATACATTTATGTGTCTGTTCACTTTCCTGTTTATATGCTTTATTAGTATATTCGTTCCCTGCTACTCCTGTAACAAGTTACCATACACTTACTGACTTACAACAACTCTTATTTATTCTCTTACAATTCTGGAGGCCAGAATTCTGAAACGGGTTCCCCTGGACTGAAATCAAGGGATCAGCACGGCCTGCCATCTCTGGGGACCCTACAGGAGAATCTTTTTCCTTTCTTTTCCCAGCGTCTGGAGGCTGCCCTCATCCTCTGCTCATGCCTTGCATTACATTGCCGTTTCTTGCCCTGTTTCCATTGCCACATTGCCTTCTGCCCCTCCTGGAGTAAAAGTCTCCCTCTGTCTCCCCCTTATAAGGTACTTACTATGCCATTTAGGGCAGACAGAGATAATCCAGGATCATCTCCTCATCTCAAGACCCTTAACTGTAGCATATCTGCAAAGTTCCTTTTGCCATCTAGAGTCACAGTCATAGATTCCAGGGATTGGGAAGAAGATATCTTGGGGTTGGGGAGGGATTACTCAGCCCACCACAATCAATAAAAACTCTGTATTCACACATTGGAAAAAAAATTCAGCATGAACTCATTGCCTAAGTGAATACACTAATGCATTCCTAGGATCCCTTCAGGACAGAGGCACTCAGTCTTTCTAAGGAATTCCTCTTGGCCCAAAGCAGCTGCCGTTTCCTAGATTATACCTGGTACCACTACCCCTGCAGGGTACAGATCACACTCAATGAATGCTCTGTGCAGTATATCAATGCCTCCATTGGACAAGTAGGAGTTGATATACTGGACACCTCCATTCAGGACAAGTTGGAAAGGCCGTCCCTGCACCCCTGCTCCCCAGGCACCTCTGCTGGGTCTGTTCAGCTTTGCCCTCTGTCCAGTCCTGCCTTGTTTCCTCCCTCACAGGTGCTGCTCCTGAGACTTCTTCCAAATAAACCTCCTGCATGCACATTTCTGCCTCAGAGTCTGTTCCCAAAACCTGACTAATGATGGGACTCATACAGAATTTTAGCTTTGGGTGTTTACCAATGTTTGTTTTTGGTTTTTCTTTTTCTTTGCTTTAAAAATGCAAAATAAAAACGTTAACTTGACTGAGATATCTGATCATTCTTTCTTCTCCTGTCCTCCTACTCTCTTAAAATTATTTTCCTTTTTATTGGCATACTTTCTTCAAAAGTGTTTTGTTTGTGTGTGTGTGTGTGTGTGTGTGTGTGTGCCAAAACCTTCCGAGCTTTATATGGCAGAGAATGTTTTCATAGTCCCTTACACTAAAATAATAGTTTGGCTGAATATGAGACCCTAAGCTCAAAGTGCATTTCTTAACCACTTTGAAAATATTATTCCATTATCTCCTTGCATATTGATTGAAGTCTAATGTCTAACTGATTTTCATCTCTTGTAGTTAACCTACTCTTTCTCTTTAAAGTTTTCATAATTCTCCCTTATCTTCAGTGTTCCTAAACTAGAATACATCTGAGTGTGGCTCTTTTCTTATGTCTCTTTGATTTGTTTTGTGCACTGTGAGCCCTTTCACCAAGAGCCAATCATCATTTTCTTCTAGAAAAAAATATTATTTTTGAACTATGTCCTTCCCTTTTCATTTATATGCCTCTCTCATTCTGGGCATACTGCCACCCAGAGGTCATACATCTTCTACCATACATGTCCCTCTGAAAGGTTACATAATTTTTCATCTACTTTTTTCTCATTCTGTCTACAAGAAGACTGACTCAACTAAAAAATCTTTCAAAGCACTGGTTTGTTCTTCAGCTGACTTCATTCTTTCACTTAACCCATATTGTGTTTTCTGTTACTGTTACTTTACATTTCATATCCAATGTTTCCAACTGATATAAAATTTTTTAAATTTGTATTTATGTTTTAATAGCTTTTGGTGTACAGTTGGTTTTTGATTATATGAATAAGTTCTTCAGTGGTGATTTCTGAGATTTTAGTGCATTCCATCATCAGAGCAGTGTACACTGTACTCAATACGTAGTCTTTAATCCCTCACCTCCCTCCCAGAAATCCCCCCGAGAGTCACCAAGGACCGTTGTATCATACTTGTGCCTTTGCATCCTCATAGCTTAGCTCCCACTAAGCAAGAATATACGATATTTGGTTTTTTATTCCTGAGTTACTTCACTTAGAATAATGGCCTCCAGTCCTATCCAAGTTGCTGCAACATAAATAAATCTGTTTCTTTTTATGGCTGAGTAGTATTCCATGGTGTGCGTGTGCGTGTGTGTGTATATATATATATATAAAATACGTATATATCACATTTTCTTTGTCCACTCGTTGGTTGATGGACACTTAGATTGATTCCTTATGTTTGCAATTTCAAATTGTGCTGCTATAAACGTGTGTAAATGTGTCTTTTTCATATAATAATTTCTTTTCCTTTGGGTAGATAGTAGCAGGATTGCTGAGTTGAATAGTAATTCTACTATTAGTTCTCTAAGGAATCTCCAAATTGTTTTTCATATTGGTTGTACTAATTTACATTCCCACCAGCCCAACTTATACGCTTTCTAAAACTTTTTGGGTTTGCTTCATAGTACCAATATGTTATTTTGAAGATAACCAGTATGTTTATTTCATATTATTAATCTGTGTAGGTGATTTACCTTTCTTCATCTGGCATATGGTATTTATTATTTTTTTCTTTATTTTACAGTGATTGTACTTCTCAAATATTTATTTAATTCTGCTTGATAACTCATGCTGCCCTGGAACTATTAGCTACCTTTTTAAGGCACAGTATATTTAGACATGTTTGGAAGCCCAGATCCTAGTTTGTATTTCTCCTTTCAGTTTAAAAAGACAGAAGAAAATCTGCTCCAAGCAAGAGAGCCCCAGATACCACTATGCTAATTTATACATATTTGTTTGCTGCCATTCTACCAAACAGTTCACCTCCTTAAAGTCTTTCAAAGAGGGAGCACTGATAGAATACGACCTCCTTAGAGTATAATCCTCCAATCTTGATTGTGTAGAAAAGAGAGGAGTCTAGGCTCAGGGCCCACCAGTCTGACACTCACCTCATGTACTCAGCTCTTCATCTCAACCTGATTTGTGTACTACCTTGAAAGTAGCGATAGACACTGCATTGTCTGGTCACCAGAAAGGGAACAAAGGAATAGGCCAGATATATTTGGATTTGGCAACAACCCCAGATGATACACAGTACTTAACTTTCACACAATTAGAATAAAATATGTACTGCCTAGTGAAATGAAGAAAAAAATTAAAAAGTACAGAAAATAAAAAATACAAAATATAATAGCAGATGTAACACATAATATTGAAGAAATTAGAAAAAAAAATAAATAAGGTACAATTGCCCATTAAAAGACATAGATTCCCAGATTGTTAAATAAACAATCAAAAAAGAACCAAAAATATGTCTTCTGAAATATGTCAAAAAAATGGAAGATGAAAGATAAAATGAAAAATAATGAAAAAGAATCTGGAAATTATATTAAAAAGAAACTAATTTTAATATCTGACAATAAATATTTCAAAACAAAAAAGTTACAAGTCTGAACAGGTACATTATATATAAATAAAAATTCATTATGAATATGATGCATTGAACAATATAGTCTCAAATCACATCAAGCAATAACTGAAAAAACTCAGAAGAAAATAAACCAATAAAAATATTATTGTAACAAATACTCTTTGGAACATAATAGGTGAAGCAGATTAAAAACAGCATAAAGGCAATCTGAGTACCAGAATATTCACACTTAGAATAATTTGAATACTATTTTTTAAACTATTTATTGACTTTTCAAAAAAATTACACACTAGGTAACAAAAGGAAGTCTTAATGAATTTCAAAGAATAAACATCATACCTACTATATCATCTGTCTCTATACTATTAACATAAAAATTAATAGTGGCAAAAAAGAAAGAAAAAGCTAAAAATTCTCAATGTCTTTAAATAACATTATTAATCATGGGCTTCAAAAATAAATTACAAAACACTTAAAAGTAATCACTAAAAGAACACTAAGTCAAAATTTATATAACTCAACTAAAGCAGTATTTGGAAGAAAATTTACAGATTTCAGTATATTTATTGGGAAATGGAAACTGAAAACAAATGAGCTTAGAATTAACATTTTAAAGCAGAAAAAATGAACCAAAAAATAAACCCAAAATAAAAGTAGGAAATAAATAATAGAAAAGATAGAAATCAATGACTCAGAACAGAAGATGCATAGGATCAACAAAACTAGTGATTTATTTGAAGGGAGTAATAGCATCTGAAAGACCTCTGGAAAGAGAATTCAAGAAAAAGAGTGAATATGTAAACAAACGATGAAAAGAGAAAGGTATAAAATCACTTCATACAGATTAGTTTCAAAAATGAAACAATGTTTTGTGCAACGGCACCCAAAAAAATGGAAACATGAAGACTAATTTTAACTCATTTATGTACATAGACCCCTGAATCATGAAATTACTTACTGATACCAATTATTAGCTATTTATAGTTAAAGCTGGTTAAAAATTAATACTTTAGGATCAAATAGAACATATTTTAGGAATGCAAAAGTGCTTTGGCCTTAGAAAATCCATCAATGTGAATAGCATCATTAATTCAATAGATACAGTGATAGCATTTCATGAAGTTCTGATACATTAAATGTTCAAAGCAAGTTGAGAATACAACAAGTGTTCTTTAACTTAAAAAGATCATGTAATAAAAATTAACATCAAACATTATACTTAAAGGTGAACTTTAGATGGGCTTTTATTCATATGAAAAGCAAAACAAGGATACCTACCATATAGCTAACATTCCAGATGGTTCTATAAATGCAGTAATTGTAATTAGACAAGCAAAAGAAAGTGATATGGATAAAAATAGAATAGGAAAAAATAATATATTCATTTTTGCAGAAAATCTGATTGCACGAAGGAAACAACAGAACCAGTAAACCATTAGAACTCAGAGGAGAGTCTGGTAATGTTTTCAGTCTTAAAGTATGAAAATCACTGTTATCTGCACTATTTTTAATGAACTAGAAAATAAGATACCATTCATAATCACTAATAACTATAAATTATCTAGAAATAAACTTAATAAAATGCATAAAGTTTTCATAGAAATCTTTTCTGACTACCAAATATATGAAAGCGTCTTCATACATGAAGGAAATTTTATTCTCTTGTATGGAACAACTTAATATTGTGAAGATGACAATTCTTTCCAAATTTATCTAAAATTCAGTGTGCTCTTAAGAAAAATTCCTATTTTTTATGAACTTGAAAACATATTCTAAATGTAATATAGCAAAAGAAAAGTTAATGAAAGCTATGTCAACCAAGAAAAAACAGAGAGGGAATGTGTCCTATTTGATATTAAATCAGACTATAAAGCAAAGTAATAAAAACACATGGTAGTTGTAAGAAAAAAGAAATAAAGGACAAACATAGTCCCATGGAAAAGAAGAGCTCAGAAACAATCCCTTGTATATATGGGAACATGTCTCAAGGTATAGATTATTACCCAAAGAAAACTGACTCGTTACATGGAGAAAAATAAAACTAGATCCTTACTTCACACCACTGATGGAATTTAGAAAATTTGAGATGGGAGAATAGCTTGAGAACAGGAGTTCAAGACCACCCTAAACAACATAATGAGATCTCATTCTCCACACACACACAAAAAAAATCATTTTATTTTTGAAACAATGAAGTAGCAACATTAAAGAACATTTTAAGGCTGGGCATGGTGGCTCACGCCTGTAATCCCAGCACTTTGGGAGGCTGAGGCAGGTGGATCACGAAGTCAGGAGTTCAAGACCAGCCTGGCCAAGATGGTGAAACCCCGTCTTTACCAAAAATACAAAAATTAGCTGGGCATGGTGGCACATGCCTGTAATCTCAGCTACTCAGGAGTCTGAGGCAGGGAATTGCTTAAACCAGGAGGCAAAGGTTACAGTGAGCCAAGATCATGCCACTGCACTCCAGCCTGGGCAACAGAGCAAAACTCTGTCTCAAAAAAAAAAAAAAAAAGAACATTTTAAAATGGAAAAATGATCATAATGCCACCACTCTAACAAAATGAGATTCACGTTAGTGTATTATTCTCTAGCACAAGTCCTTTTATCAATGTAATCTGCCTCACGGCCATCGTAACCTATAAATCTTATTATAAACTGTCATAGAACGTGTGATGGTTCTGTCTCTACAGATTTTCTAAAGCAGTTTCTGTTTGTTGGACATAGTAACTGTTAGAGAGTAGGTCACTTTATATGTGGACTAAAGAATCTAAAGAGACCTAGCCTGCCTTTGCTGTAACCTTTGCTATAACAAAGCATCTGAAATCTCTGTTCTTCTACCACTGAAATACTGTTCCCAAAGACCCGTTGGTCTCAATTCCAGCCAATCCCTCCTCCAATATTATGCTAGACCATTTGGTTCCTCAAGGTCAAAAATATATTTTTCAGAAATTCCAAAGGAAAATGACCACTTGGTACTGTAGGAAAAGACGAAAGGGAGAGATGAGAGAAAAAAACTGAATAAAGTTACACAGAAGAGAATAAAGCTAAATTTGTACAGTCTTCAGTGGGTAGGTCAGAATTGTTGGTCAGAAGTTCAAAAGTAGCATCACGAATAAGCTAGATGTTTGGTGGCTACCTGTGCAAATGGCAGGCAGGTTCTATTGCCAGGAGAGAATGTGCATTTCCTAAAAATGATTAAAAAAAAATTCTAGGACTAAGATCTCATCTATGGAGAGAGAACAGATTTTCTATAGAGAGATTTAGCAAATCTGCCCTCAACCTGAGAGCACACTGAAAAACAAATGAGCAATACCTCCCCTAGTGTTCTGCTGACATACTAATTAGGCCTCCTCCAAGGCAGCTTATCACAACAGCTCCCAGTGCTTGTAGCTAACCCCATTCCCAGCCCCAGAGAGCAGACTCTTTTCCACCCTAAAGGAGTTGAGAAGAACTCCAAGCTCTTCACAGAGTTTGGGTGCAGCCAGTAGTTCTCTACCCTGGTGGCACATCATTGTCAGTGGGAGGCTGGAGGGAGAGGAAGAGGTCTCTAAAAATTAATTAGCCTTGGGCCACATGTCATGAGTTAAATCACAAGGACTAAAGATGGGGCTCAGACATTTAGACTTAAAAAATTCTCTAGGTAATTCTAATGTGCAGCCAGGTTTGAGAATCACAGAGTTAGGCTGGAGGCAATGAAGCTGCTCAACAGACAGAAGTGGAAAGAAGGATCCCTTAGGCTGGTGAAAAGCTGCAACCTGTACCACAAACACACACCTAATTTCAAAAGGCTTCTATCATTCTCTTGTTGTGCAGATTGTCTTCTGTAAGATCAGATTTTCCAAAATCAACCTTTTTCTTAATTCACTCTCTTCATTGATTAAACTCCCATTCTGCCTTCTGTTGAAAATCTTGACCTAATCAATTCTACTTAGATTTTGTCACTTTAAGGAATTCTCAGTCATTTCAAGTTATGTGTAAGTCCGTTCAGGTTACCTGCCTCCTTTTTTCTCCCTGGTGAGGTTTATGTCTGGGGAAAAGAGGAGCTACAGAAGTAAGAAAGTAGGCACCAGAACCGATGCCATCCTGTGCTGGGGTTCCTTAAGAGGCAAAATTATCCTGTCTTAAATTTCAGTTGAAAAGTCCCCCTCCTGCTGAAACAGCATGTACTGTTGGCCTACAGACTTGTGTATCTCCAGGACTACATCCCCTGGCACAATAGTGAGCGTCTCTTCCTCTCCTCTCTTCTCTGCTCCCCTCTCCTCCCCATCTGTCTCTGTCCCTTCTTCTTCCTCCTTTTCTTGTTCCTCTTCCTCTTTCTTTCTCTTCCTCCTCCTTTCTCTTCTTTCTCTCTCTGTCACTCTTTTTCTCTCCTCCAGACCTCCTTCCCCTTTTATGTGTGCTAGGAAACCTAGGAAAATTCTAGCTGTTGTCTTAAATGAACAGACACCTCTGCCCCAAATTCTCTTCCCCCATCATTCACACCTTCACCTTTGTTATCTGTAGCAAATGTGCAAGATGACCTCCTTCTAGAGTTTTAAATAGGAATAGGCCAGACCATCATTCTATTGTGCTCCCTTTTGGCATAGAGGAGTTTATCATGAGCTTTGCTATCCCACTTGGCTTCAATGCAGAGGGTGAGTCACAGGTCTTCTCTACACCTGAGTTCTACACTTAAAAGGTGTGCTCTAGAATCTCCCCTAGAACTTGGCCCAGAGTTACTAGGAGGGAAAGAAGACCTCCTAACTTTTCATTTCACTCTCTTGATTCTCCTCTGACGTCTCCTCCTCTCCATAATTTAAGTAATTCTATCTAGTGGAGTGGGGAAGTAGAAGAACTTCCCTCGAAATTGCTTCACCTCAAACATTCCTGGGTATAACTGAAATTAACTGTTTGAAATTTGAAAAACAAGAACATGGTAAATGAAATAGAGATGGATGGAGAATCTCAAACATCAACTAATGTCAAAATTGAATTCTGCTACACAATACTTGAATCAACATTTTTACAAATCTTACAACTAGATATCTTTATCCTAGATAAGAAAACTAAAGTCACTCATCTAATACATGGAATGTTTTCATCAAAGGGTGATAAATACTGGAGGTTTTTTTTAATGCCTTTTGCTCATAAAATTCAATGTTGTCTCCTCATTCCCTCCAAACAAGCTCTGTGGCCCTCCCATAGCAGAACTGCCAAATTGGATTCTCTGGGGAGCAATAAAAAGGGCTTTTACAAATGCATCAGGTAATTTTGTTGCATACTAAATTGTGAGAACCACTGCCAAGTGTCCTACTACTTGAGGATTGTTCATATTTTTCTAGCTAGCGGTCAGCTTGAATCCATTCTGAATAGCAGTTGAAAGACAATGGCCTCTTGTCTGAAGAACTGGTGATAATGTAGTAAATAGAAAGTTAAGATGCATTTTTGGTTTACGTTTTTCATGAAGACTCAGTATTTGCATTTAAGATATTATTCACAGTTAAAAATGACAGAAGTAACTAGCTGATAGGACAATAAAAATTAAGGTATTAAATTACTGATTGGTGCTAGGGCTATGCTAAGAATTGTATAAGGTATGACTTCTCACAAGAACCATGTGGCATATATAGTATTAATTATCTTATAGATGAGAAAGCTGATGTTTATATAGAGTATAGCCTAATATCATATCATGCATTTAATAATAGAACAGTTATTAAAATTCAGTTGCAACATCTTTATACATTTTCTTGTTATATTTTCTTGAGAGTCAGACTGTCTTTTTCTGAGATCAGTCTCAGACATTTTTAAAAAAGAAAGAAAAATAAAAACTGAAGGAAGGAAAGAAGAAAAGCAGTTGGGAAGGAAGGGAGAAAGAAAGGAAAACCTTTAACAATTGTTTAGAATGTATAAGTATTAAGTACCAGAGTACAATGCAACTTAAAATCTTTCAGGAAGCTGATAGTTCTTCCCTTGATGCCCATCTCATCCTAGAGCATGATTTTATTTGGTTGTTATACTCACAAATGTCCATTTCATATTTGGAAATTCTTGTCTATTACGATGAAGTCTCCCTGGAACAATAGGTTAAAAAAGACATAACTTCTCAAACTGTGGACCACATGATCCAAGAAAGAGAATTGGCATGTTAGATTCAAACACTGAACGTAAATGTGACAGGTTAGATTTTTCTTTTAGTTTGTTTGTATTCATGAAGAAGAGAAATAAAGAATATTTACCCAGTATGCGGCATGTGTGAAAAGTCTGCTTCTGTTACAAAGGGGAGTAATTTAAAAGTGCATGCTCTTTTCTGAGAAGTCCAACCTACATATAAATCAATAGAGCAGAAATGTAGCAAGAGAGGTAAATTATATTTTGTAAAAAGGTCAAGCTCCGTTGGTCCAACCAGGAGTATTATATCAGCATCTTTGAATACCATTGTTTCTGGGCTTGGTTTACTCAGATATTGATAAAATTCAATCATGGCCGGGCGCGGTGGCTCAAGCCTGTAATCCCAGCACTTTGGGAGGCCGAGGCGGGTGGATCACGAGGTCAAGAGATCGAGACCATCCTGGTCAACATGGTGAAACCCCGTCTCTACTAATACAAAAAATTAGCTGGGCACGGTGGCGCGTGCCTGTAATCCAAGCTACTCAGGAGGCTGAGGCAGGAGAATTGCCTGAACCCAGGAGGCGGAGGTTGCGGTGAGCCGAGATTGCGCCATTGCACTCCAGCCTGGGTATCAAGAGCGAAACTCCGTCTCAAAAAAAAAAAAAAAAAAAAAAAAAAAAAAAAAAAAAAAAAAAAAAAAAAAAAAAAAAAAAAAAAAAAAAAAAAATTCAATCATATATTTTTATCTATCCCAAAGATAAATTCTATATTGGCCCTTCATTGACATGCTTAATACACATAGAAATTTCACCCAGAAGTTATTGTGCCAATCAACCATTTCTGCAGCTACATCCTACATCCTCTTTAGATTTTACTCAGACAGGACATACGGATATCAATGTTTCCTGTATAGGATACTATAGGCCACAGCTCTATGATACTGAGTCTTCTAATCATTATTTTATTAAGAGTAATGAATGTATATGAGGCAATCAAAGAAAATAATTGATTTTTTCTTCATTCCAAAAGGTATCAGAATTCATATATCCACATTAAAGATTCCCTTTCAGAGCAGGGAATAAATAATATTATCAATCCACAAAATGTTTTAGAGGCCTCTTTGGAAATGGATTTAGAACTGCTTCTAAACCACACATGGAACTTAACTTAGTGTTTTATAGTCACACTATTTAGATCTGAATCTGTTTATTCACCTTTTACTACTTCTGAAATCACAAAGAATGACTGCCAATGTGGTTAATCCAGTGGAACTCTGAGGGCAATTCCAGAATCAGAGCTCCTCTCCTCCAAATACTGAGAGCAACTGGTCATAAGCACATGGCTAGAAAGCTAAAGTTCAAAAATGAATAGTGTTCACCTGGAAATAGTATTTCTCTTAACCCCCATTTACAGAAAAATAAAAATGAAAATGAAGAGCCCAGTTCGGCTTTAAAGACTAGTTCTGTCTAGACTAGCTAGAACAATGCCCAAATGAAGTATAGAAATGAAACATTTTTATAAAATAGAAACTGCAACCAGATTTGAAAATGAGAAAGGCATTGGTTCACTATTTACTTTCAAATCCTTTGTATCTCAGTACAAGGTGCCTGCAATACACACACTAAATATACAGAAAATTAGTGAGAAAACAGGGGCAGGGAAATGAGTTTCCATTAGTCAATGTTCAAGGTAAGTTCAATTTGTGTTGTTAAATGAATGAATGAATAATATTTTTTATTTTTCAAATACATCGAATGTATTAAAATTTACACTTCCAGAATGAGAGACTAATGAATTAAGCTAGTTTTGCTTTTATCAGTCAAAAAGAAGCAAGAATATAAACGGTTATGGAAACAGAGGGACACCTGACTCAGGTGTGGGGACTGTAAGTGCCCTTTGTAGGCCTCCAGGGCATCCTTACACTAGGACAAACATGAGTTCTGATTCCGGCAGACCTGGATCTTGACTCAGTTCTGCCGCTCGCTGACTGTGAAGTCCTTTAACCTCTATAGACTTCAGTTTCCTCACCCGTAGTATACATAGGATAAAGTCTCTCTTATGAAGCTGTTGAGAAGATTTCAAAAGTAATGTAATGGGCAATCATGTATTATATGATGGCACTGCCATGTAACAAATGTCCCAACAGATTATTTCACCCAATAGGCAGGAGGAACATGGGCCCTAAAACCCAAACAGAGAGCTTCAGACACGTCTATTCTCGTTCTATCAATGCTGAGAGTGAGAGGAAATATGGCTTAAAATTTGAAAAAAGCTACCTAAGGTTATGAATAGAAAAAACCATAGATTTGTTCATTGTAGTTCAGCAGACTGTACATCAGCCTTCATACCCTTATAGTCTTAAAAGATGCAATTAGGACAAATTATTGAATGAAAACCGAAAAAAGAATCCTTGAGAAATATTCATATAATTCCCTTCTTTTCATTCTACACTTTTGTGCTCAGGCATCCCCCACCATGAGATCCAAAAACCCCTGTCTGAAGTAGCACCTCTCTGCCTCCTGAACCTGCATTCATTTTCTTCATAGTTCCTATCCCTACCTGGTCTTATTTTCTACTTTCTTTTGTTTTCATTGTCTTTCTCTCACTCTAGAATTTAAGCTTCTGAGGACATGTAGTAGTCACTCAATTATTTCTTGAATAAATGTTATTAAGTCAAAAACGCAAATTCCAAAGAATGATGAAAGATTTTTAAAGGAAAATGGATAGTTTTTGAAATATATCTCTAAGTTTCAAAGTGAAGCCACATAAATAGGAAAGATCCACAGAGTGAGAGAGAGGAAACGCAAAGGAGCTCAAGTCCTAACACTAGCTTAACTGAATGCTTTGGGAAAAAAATTATTTTGAGCTTAATTTTATAACTTGAAAAATGAAAATATTTCACTAAATAATTCTTTAGGAGTCTTTTAGTGTTGTCATTTTATGCTGGGACTCCATGACTGGCAGAGGGAAGGGATGGTAGGGAGGGACAGACTGCAGACAGGAGCAAGTATGTTTGCCAAGTAGGAGACTAAATTGAAGCTCACACCTGACTTTTTCCTGAGTGGCTCAGCATTTAGGCACTGCTGTCTATAGAGAGAAAATACTTGTGGCTGTCAGGATCCCCATACAAGCCCAGCTATAGTTTGAAA
Source organism: Aotus nancymaae (assembly GCF_030222135.1). Taxonomy (NCBI): domain Eukaryota; kingdom Metazoa; phylum Chordata; class Mammalia; order Primates; family Aotidae; genus Aotus; species Aotus nancymaae. The sequence continues at coordinate 82,949,338 of NW_026988442.1, forward strand.
TAGTGATGTGGGCCACATCACCTGATTACCTTCTGTTCTTACTATTTCTTGGATCTTTTCTGTAAGGCATGGCTTCTTGCATATGTAACCCAAAGCTCTGTCTTAAGAGACCATGTTGGCTCCACCTGTCCCAACTAGCAACCAACAAATGGATATTAAATGTACAATCCATGTATCCTAGATTTTACTTTTCTCTGGTGTCTCTTGTATTTTATGATCAGCATACTCATTAGACACTCTCAAACAACTTTATTAGCTCTCTCTCACCTTCCAGAAGCTTCTCATTACCTTTTCTTAGCAAATTTATTTTCCTGTCTGTGTCCAGGACTCTGAAATTGGATCCAAATGTGTTTCATTTGTTTCTAACTAAAATGCCATGCATTTTCACATGACTTTTGCCACCTCTTAATATCAGCTCATTTCTTTCCTCCATCACCTTCCTCTTTCAATATGCACCTTCTTCCACTTTAATTTCTCTCCCACGGAACTCACTGATTAGCTGATGAGGCTTCAGGTTTCACTGGCTGTGTATAACTTGTTCATTCCACAGCCGCTTGGCATGGAATTAATCTCGATCAGAGCAGTTGTGCGCTCAACGAGCCACAGACAGTGAGTCTTCAGCAGGCAGTCAACAGCTCGTGCATGCTGTCAAATTAATGTGCTTGAACAAGTGCTGAGAGCCACATATTTCCTCACGTGGTGTTATTCTAGCATGGATGTAACATGCTGTACATATCCTATCCTTTTCATTTTTCCTGTTGGATATTTGAAGAGCTTACAGTAGAATTTCTTAGCACTACTTGTAGTTTCTCTCCGTCAATCTTCCTATAGTTGCTAATCTTTGTCTCTAAAAAATCAAAGCCCTTATAAGATACTCGTAAAACAGAGCCTGGAGTCAGGGAATAGACAGATAAACAAGAAATGACCTGAGGAGTTTTCTGGCTCTGATACTTGATTTGTCAGGTAAGGAAACCAAGCACAGAAGGAAGCAGAGATGCAGCTATTTAGCCAAGGTACCTCTCAAATCAGTACCTCAATCATTCCCAGTATTAGCTATAACTAGAGTTAAACCAAAGAGATGTTGGACAATTGATCTGAGAGAACTCAGTCAGCTTTTGAGAAAACAAGGGCTTACATTTATATGAAGCTGGCAGATGTGTAGGCTACTTGTGCATCACAAGCAAAAGGACCCTGTGTGTAAAAGGAAAAAGAATGAAGATAGATGTGCCGTATTCATGCTGATGATTAAGGAGAAAGAGCTTTGCATCTCAACTGGACCTGAGCTGGATTCAGGTAGGAACCAGTCTGCCAGCAGTACTGTTAATAGGAATTGCTGAGGTTTCTGAGGAATGCTTGGTTCAGAGTTCTCATCTTTGAGCTTAATTTCGTTCCTTTTCCAAAAATTTTTTGTTATATGAAATATGTAAATACACACATCTGCATATCTGTGTTGATTTTGCACACTGAGAATGTGGAATTCTCTTCTGCAGCTTGGCTTTTTTCACTCAGCAAATATACAGCCGCTATCTTGCCTGATCACAGTGTAATCTAGCTCCCCTTTATTCTTTGTAATGGCTGCATTGTATTCCAGGGTTTAGATAACCATAATCAATATAGTCACTTTCTAAATAGTTTTTTCTAATAATATAAACAATGAATGATCTTATTAACCAAAATAATTTGAATAAAGAATAGAAGTGAAAGAATCTTTCTTTCTCTCAATCTTGTTCATACTCCCCTGAAATAACTATGCCAAGACACTGTTTCCAGTTGTTCTAATTTTCATGCTTATGACTTTAAATAAAATACTTATCTTAGCCATCTATTTGTATTTACCAACATGAGAGTATCTAATTACCATCTATTCTTACTATTTTGTCTATCTTTTCTGTAAGGCATAGCTTCTTGCATGTGTAAGCCATGTTCTGTCATCAAAAATTAGGAATTTAGCCTAGGTAATCTTCCTTTGCTTCCCTTCTCAAGCTCAATACCCTCCTCATTTCAATGTTATCATATTTATATTTTCAATGTTCATAATATTTGAATTTTAATGTGACTATAATTTAATCTCTTATACTTTACATTTAGGATGTGGCTAAAACTCATTTTAAAAATCAATGTTTTTATTACTATGACTTTGCAATTTTATGCCATAACAATTTATTGAAGAAAAGATTTTTAAGTATCTTTATTCAAAATATATCAAATTTTCTTTCTCATATATTTCACTTCCCCTGAGACATAGTCAACTGCCACTGCTCCTTGTATCTAATGTCATCTGTTTCCCAGGATTAATTTTTCTCTTTTTTTTCCCTGAAGCATGCTCTAAAGTATGGTTTTTCATATAAAATGTCTAGGAGAAAATTTTTTCATATTCTTATATGTCCAACATTGTTATATACTTTGCTCTTAACCTTGTTTGAGAACATTCCTAGAAATAGAATTCTAGGTCCAAATGTATTCTATTTGATTTTAAAGATATTAAAATATTGTATTCTTGTATTCAACCTGTTATCAGTCTGATTCCTAGTTCATTGTAAATAACATAATCTTCTTTATTCTTCACTTTCTGAAAGTATGAATAGTCAAAATTTGTATACTTGTTTTGTTATAATTAGATTCAGTTTAAAGGACATATTCTCTTCTCCAACAACCTTTTATTTTTAATGACCTCTGCCTGAAGTAATTTTCACATTGGAGAGATTACAAAGTAGCAATTTTCTAAATTGTTCATTCCTTCCATTAAAATAAGCTATTTTTTTCTTCTCTCTCTCTCTCTCTCTCACACACACACACACACACACACACACACACACAGAGTATATATAGATATCTAAGATATGCATATACATATACATGTATACCTTAATTATAAACAAGTGCTCATAAAAGTATTTTATTCAATATGTTTCAATCTAATTTCTGGTTCCAGTACTGGAGAAGTAACTTGTTTTGGACTAACTCTTTCACAGATAACAACTAAGAACAATGGGAGAAATATGATAATAACTATTTGGAATCTTTGCAGGCAGAAATTAGAGATCTGACTTTCCTGAGAACCACAATGAATTTAACCCAAGTTCATTCAGCTTTTCCCCAGATGACACCCCGAGACATAGCGCATTAAACACCTAGAATTCAAGAAAAGAGCCAGAGTGTAGTTGGTCTGAAAAATCCAAGGACATATTTGAGATGACCAAAGTTGTGCAAAATTGAGTGGAAAATCCTAAAAATGGGGAAATCTCAGAGACCCCAAAGTCTCCATATAAACTCTCCTCAAGCCCTTGGCCATGTTTTAAAGAAAGCAGAGACATCAAAGAGAAAATGAGTAAATGTCTGAGACGGCTGAGTAGAGGTTTCAACAGATGGATATAAAATTTGGAGTTTGAGTCTTATCACATTGGAGGAACTTTACAAGTACTTCAAGTTTTTCATTGACACTTTTAAAGATCCACATCTTAGAATTAAAAATTACATCTAAGGAAGTACACTGAAAGGTATTTAGGTAAATATTTTAAAAACTGTTTTTCTGTTTTTAATTCTTTAAAAACGAATTGACTCATTACAGCAAAAATAATATATTGTGGAGTTATAACATGTAGAAGTAAACTTCATGACAGCAATAGCACAAAAGATAAGAGAAGATGCAAACTGAGTTATTCTGTTGTAAATGAGCCTTCCATTATAAATGGCATACTATTATTTTCCTATTTTTAAAAATATTTTTCCATTACAATTCAAAATTAAAATCGATTTGGTATGTAGTTCTATTTTGTGCTACTCTATAAGGTTTTAATACCGACATTGTATTTTCCTTGTATAAATACTTTTTTATACTCTGAAAATATTTATTTAGCATTGGGATAACTTAGACTGAAATTTTGGTAAAATTTTCCTATGAAACTATCTGGGCCTGAAGCAGTTTTGGAGGGTAGATTTTATAGTTGCTGTTCTTTGCATTTTCTTTTTCTTTTCACGGAAATTTGTACATTTAAGGCTTTAATCCATACTGATGTCAATTTTGAAAATTGTATATTTGTAGTAAAATCTTATTTTTCATCTAGGTTTTCAAATGTATTTATATGACATATAATTTTAATTTCTCTCTTCCTTATTTTGTATTCTGTTTGTATGTGCATTTTCCTTTTATTCAACATGACATTAGTTTTTTGTTTATCTATTTTTTTAAACAATTTTTTTCCAAAGGACCAGTATTTTAATTAGTTCTTCTGTTATTTTTATTATTTCTTCTTGCGCATTTAGCTTAATTTATTTCCTTTTACAAGATTTGAATTGAATATGGTTTATTTTTATCTATTATATGAGTGAAATTTATTATTAATATAAGTATAAAAAGCTATAACATTTTCTCTGATAATTGATTCAATTGCATCCTATAAATTTTAACACGTGCTTTTATTTTCATTATTTTTTTAAATTGCAGATATGTTTTGTGTTTTCTCTATTACCCAAGAATGCTTTGATAGAGGAGTAGTTTTGTCTTATAATTTTGTTTGTATTTTTCAGTTTGTTTTGAGTCTAGTATATTACATGTTTTTAAAAAAATTATATGTACTTAAAAACAAGAGGTATTTTCTATCAAAGACTGTACATTTGGTATATGCCCATAAGTATGCTAGTAAACTGGCCCCTAGGAAAAAAGACAAGAAAAGCCCTAATTATAGAACTTGCCAGTTTCTGTGGTGCAGATACTGCCACCATGGCCAGTTTCAAATTACTACCATGTGTTGTTGACTGAACATGGAATTGGGAAAAGATGTATAGAATCAGCTTTCACCAGCCATAATGTATGGGCCAGTTCCAACACAGCAGGCATAACTAACTCATTGACCTTGTGTTTAGGCTTTTGATAGCCTTACTTATTTTTTATTTTACTTTAACTGCCTTGAACTTAGAATATTTTTTTAAATTTCCTATTATTATTTGTATTTGTTTTAGTTGGTTTCTGCTTGTGTAGCTCCTGTAGTTTCTGCCTTATGAAGGCAAATGCCATATTAAATGATGCATAGTATTCATAGCTGTTCTAGCATTATTTTGAATTGTTATCTTAAGCAGTATAAATATGCTCTTCTTTATCTCTTATACTGCTTTTGGGCCTGAATTTTATATTGTCTGATATCAGGATTGCAATCCCTATTTTCTTACTGTTTCCGTTTGCATAATGCACATTTGGCCATGCCTTTATTTTCTCACATTTCTGAATCACTTTGTTATAGCCATGTCTTCTGTTTATAGCATAGAGCTGAAGTTTTGTTGTTGTTGTTGTTTGGTTTTTTGGTATGTTATTTGGTAAACCAACTTGAAAATTGTTTTAAGTAGTTATAGCATTTATATTTACATCATTATATGACTAAAATGTTTGGTCTCGACCTAGATTATACTAAGTTATATTTAAAGTGGGTATTAAATTATATTAGCTACTTTTTTATGTGCTCTGTTGGTTATTGTTTAAATCTTTTTTTACTTATTTTGATCTTTAGGTTGATTTGAACTTTTGTTCTATTGTTTACTTTTATATATTGCCTTTCATAATACCCTCAGTCTTTTTAATGAGGGAAACAAGCTTTTACTTCTTGGTTTATCAGCTTTAAGTAATATCCTTTCACTTCTGCTTATAATTATCATTCAATGTAACAATCACTAAGAGATGATCCTATTTTCTTCCTTCCATTCTGATTTTTACATTGAATTATTTCTTTTTTTTTTTTTTTCTGAATACATGGCATATACTTGCTCTTCTTCCACTCATATATCCACTTTTGAATTAATCTTACGTGTATAAATAAATGTATCTAATGCTCATTATCATTCCTTTTGATGAAGTTGTCCTAGTTATCTCTTGGTTTGATGAAGTTTGATCTGTAGTGTATTCTTCAAAAATAACTCTGCAGTGAAGTAGTTCCTGTGTTCCTCCAGGTTAAGACTGTTTTTCTACAGGCTAGATTCTTGAGTGAATTCCCTCTAGAACGGAGTGCTTATGGCTTTTGCTGACTTGTACTTCCTCAGAACTTCACATGGTGCCTGACACAAAACAGGCAATCAACAAATATGAGTTAAATTAAAGAATAGTGTTGTTTGTAAGTTTAATCAAGGGTAAGATCAACTCTGCAATATATGTTGTCGTCCATATAAAGGATTCTGGAAAATATAAGGTTGTACGTGACATTTTAGTTTTATCATACTGTGATTAGAGCATGTATCCTCAGTCATCCAGGCAATTAAACAACTGTGTAATTGTCACTTAGAACATAATGCAACAGTTATACTTTGTCCTTGAAAAGGTCTAAATACGTATGTGTCCTTGATCAATTCATAGTGTACCTTCCACCTAAAAGAAGGATTCTTCTCTACAGTGTATTTCCTCCTTTAAAGTAAAGATAAAACAGCACTGAATATATCCACAGGAGAGAAGATTTTCACCCCATGACAATTGGATCTTCATTTCTCATCAGTCAAGGACTAAGATCTGCGCTCAGCTTCCAGCTACTCTGCTTTGGAGACTATTTTCAAGGGAACAGGTATTGCTCAAAAAGAACAAAAAAATTTGAGAGCAAGTGATGTAGAATAAAGATAGTGGGTCAAAAATGTATCCAGGATGGAGAGAGCAAAGCACACAAGGATCTGACTTTTCAATTAATTGCAAATTGAAGAGAAATCTACAGCAATGTAACAATAAAAGAAACAAATACCTGGCTCACTCAGATGACTGGCTAGTGGAAGAGGCACAAAAATTAGAGGAGGGTAGTTCTAGCAGGAGACATTCAGTAAATTACAGCCTCCAGCTTGGCTGATTGAGGAAATAAAACCCCTGGCACACAATCTCCTCTGTGAAAGGTGAAAGGGAGAGAATATAATATTTATTAACCATTAATGGTATACCAGGTACTGTACTGTACATTCATACACATTTTATTTCTTAATGCTCATGACACCCTTATGAAGTAGGTGATATTATTAGTCCCTTTTTGTAAATAAAGAAGCTGAGGTACTTAAACATTAATTTACTTTCCCAGGGTCACAGACCTAACAATTGTTAGCAAAGCTGAGACTTAAATTCAGCTCTGAAAAAAAACCCTTACTTTTGACTGGCTTACATTTCCACATTTTTACTTTTTTTTTTCTTATTCCTTTACTTCTCCTTAACTTCAGAAAGACCAAGAAGACCGATAAAATTAGGCAGTTAAAGATGAGGATGAAGACTGTTAACATAAGATATTCATGGGCTACAGAGACTCTGCATTGCTCTAGAGGAAGGAGACTGGACCACCCTTTCTGACATCACATGGTCATCATACCAAACCCAGAGTGGAGTTTTCTTTAGGTGCAGGATTGATAGTGGTCTCTTTTCTATAATGAGTCAGCACACTTTAAATTATATAATTGTAGAGATTTTTATGTCTCCATATTTTGCAACATTTTAGCAGCAAGACACTTTGTTCAAGGTACATATTTCAAGGAAAAATATTCAGTACAGTGTAGGACTTGGGTTCAGAGGCCCTGGAGCCATGTCCAACTCTACCATTTACTAGCTAGGTGACCTTGAGCAAGTTCCCCATCTATCTCTCCTGCGTTAAAAACCATTGGAGAAACTATAAGAATATAAGATATATTAAAAATAAGATGAAAGTAAAAGAAAATATATTAACTAATTTCAATAAATATTATTACTTATAATCTTAGATTTCATTATATCTTTTGTGTCCTTTAAAAATGTTTTGTATTTTTCTCATGGATGTCCTGAATAAATTTGTAATATTTATTCTGAGAAACTGTGTATATTTTTGCAATGTTGAATGAAACTGTTCAAAGTGAAAATTCTAAAATAAAGTACTGTTAAGTGTAATTCACCATAGAAAAAGCAAAATTCATTTTCCAGCATCAGAAAATCTATTGGCATCATATCACGAGAGTCAAAAGGAAAAATCGTATCTTCTCAATGGACACAGAAAAAAGTATTTAATAAAATGCAACAGCCATTCATAATAAAACTGTAAGTAAACTAAGAATGGCAGAGAAGGTTTTTCACCTGATATAGGATAGCAAAAGTCTTTACTTGATGTTTGTATAATAGTGAAACTTCAAAACTTTACCATTAAGATTAGGAAATAAAGATGTCCCCTTTTCTTTCTATTCTGTATTTCATTTTAAAATCATATTACACCAATGATTCTAGCCAATGCCGTAAGTTAAAAGAAAGGAAAATGAAGATGTCAAAATTTAAAAAGTAAGACAAAAGTATCAATTTTTATAAATTTATGATTATTACTATAAGAAATCCAAGAGAATATACAGATAAATTCTTGACACTAATATTTAGCAAGAGTACTACAAACCAATAATAACCTTATATGCTAATACCAATAAAATATAACCAGTTACATGTAATTGATAATAACCAAGTGTCAAAAACATAACATTAAACAAAAACCCTAAGTTATAGAGTAACACACATAATGATCTATAATTTTAAAAAGGTTTAGATTATTTGGCAGCATATAGATAAGTAGATTAAACAATAAAAGCCGGCCTCGGCAGCTAACGCCTGATAATCCCAGCACTTTGGAAGGTGGAGGCAGGTGGATAACCTGACATGAGGAGTTGGAGACAAATGTGGCCAGCATGATAAAACCGTACCTCTACTAAAATACAAAAAATTTGCCAGGTGTGGTGGCAGGCACCTGTAATGCTAGCTACTTGGGAGGCTGAAGCAGAAGAATCACTTGAACCCGGGAGGCGGAGGTTCCAGTGAGCCAAGATTGCACCACTGCACTCCAGCCTGGGCAACAAGAACAAAACTCTGTCTAAAAAAAAAAAAAGTGTGAAAGCATGCATGATTGATAAATACCATACCCCAAAAATTAGAAATACAGGAGGAAACTGTTTTAGTAAAACGTTCTTTAAAAAGATTTATAAAAGTTAAGCAGGGTAAAATTGAGTCATTTTGTTTGTCTCTATAATTCTCACATATCCATAATATTTTAGATTCTTTTACTGTTGAAGAAAAAAGTAATGAGGTGTTATCAGGGAAAATGTATGCTAAAATTTTTAAATGTCAGTAGCCTTTCAACACAGGTGTACATACATAGTACAAGTTCCTGCTAGAGTGGGGGAATCTTTGTCTCGCCCTACTCAGGCTATAACAATCTGCAGCTTTAGAAAAGGGCATAAAACATCCTTGAAAAGAAGATCGTCACGTCATTTGCAGGAACACAGATGGAGGTGGAGGTCATTATCCTTAACAACATCATCCTTATCCCAGTGCAGGGAAAGAAAACCAAATACTGCATGTTCTCATTTACAAGTGGAACCTAAATGATAAGAATACATGGACACAAAGAGAGCAACGCCAGACCCAGGGGCCTTCATGAAGGTAGAGGTTAGGCAGAAGGAAAGATACAGAAAACATAACTTTGGCGTACTAGGCTTAGTACCTGGATGACAAAATAATCTATACACCAAACCCCTGTGACATGAGTTTACCTATACAACAAACCTGCATATCTACCCCTGAACCTAAAAAAAAAAAGTTAAATAAAAAAAGAAAATGGCATAAAGTACAGAGGTATCCTCACCTTTGCCCATAATTCATCTTTCAAAGCTGTCAGAGAAAACCACGGGCCAGCACACCTGCCAGAGCAGGTGAGACCTGTGTGTATCCGGCACCCCTTTCCCCTCTGACCATGGATTATTTCTTTTCTTCCTTCCCCAGAGGAAACCAGCAGGTCAATGGATACACTGCTGGATGGAGACAAATGACTTCATTGCTTAGAAAATAAATGACTTTCACTAAAAGTTCTTTGCTTCTCTAGTTTTGCATTGTTGTCATTCCTCCTGTCCTCAGAATTTGTCCGTGTCATTAAACACTAAGTTTTTGAATATTTGGAGAAGATGGAATACATGTACACTATCTCCCATTGTTTAATAGAAATACTGCAGACAAATCCATTTAATCTGTACTGTGATCCATCATGGAGACATACAGTTATCTTCCCACAGTCTTTCCTATGTGACCTCTTCCACACAAAATGTCTCTGCCCTTGAAGTACAGGACAGCCCAAACAAGGCCCCCTGAGACAGACAGAATGTAATATGTGGCATTATCCTCAAGAGCATTCAGAAAGTACCAAGTGGAAAAAAACACGTTAGATAAGCAAGATCAGAGGAGTACACCTGAGCAATCTAATGCTGAGACGCAAGATTTCAAGACACTAACAGCAAAACCCACATCAGGATGATTAAGTAGTGATCAATGGATACGGTTCCCTTGCCACTCACATTGTAATGGTTTATATACTTGCCCCACAATATCGTTCAAATCAATCATTCCTTGACACCTCCAGTCAAAGTTGAAATAAATCCATTTCTGCCATGTTGGATAAGTTCTATCTCACCTCTTGGCTCATATAGATACCCAGGTACTCAGGCGGAATGGGAAGCACTCTACTTGTTTAGCCTTGGCTGTCAGCATTACTAGTGCTCCTGCTGCCACTGAGGAGGATCCTGGTCTTGGCATATTCTGTTATCTGTTGGGCCCTAATGCTCTGGGATGACTCAGAGATGGCTTCACTATGGCCTTTCCCACTGATTACAGACTAGGCAATCCAGAAGTCCATCTTTTTCTTTCATATCCCATTGCACTATGCAACCACCCCATTTTCTATCAGATGATTTAGGATCCCGATCCCAGGAAATGTCCCTCTCTCCTTCTTGGATTTAGCCACTTCTAGCACCTGATTTTCTTTCTTCCTCATCATGGGTCTGCACTGTCCAAATAAAGGAAGTGTTAATGAAAGGGAAGGGTTTTAATAGATGCCTAGAAAATTCTAGTTCTTACCCTGAAACATAAAAGCACATGGAAATTGGGCATCTGTATATCTCAGGTGCCTCCTCCACATGATGGAAGATTTTAGTTAAGTCAGTGGTTTATAAATCACTGTTCTTAGAACACCTAGAACAACCTTTCAGCATAATCCTTTGAACAGCCTTGCAGCTGCCTCAGAAGTCAAGGCATAGCCAAATGGGGTCTTACTTCCCACTTTCTCCCTTTGAACTAGAGAAATTTTTCTTAGTTTACATAATTTATATAAATTTCATTTGATGAAAATAATACATTTATTTATTTCTGATTGTTAAATAAATGTGCAGATTTGCAGACTAGTCTTGACGAACTGATCTCTATGCATCCATAACTGATTTCCATGAATGTCCAATGGAGGTACGTGTGGTTAAAAATCAGCCAGGCACTATAACATCTATAAATCTGTGTAGGGTTTTACTCATCGCCTTTACCACACCAGCAAGTTTCTGTGCCCTTACTGACTGTAGGGCACAATACTTCAACTCTAGCATTTTCTCTTTAGAGACTGCCAAATTTGCTTGAATAGAAATTAAATGTCATGGAAGATTATCCAACGTCCCTTTTTTAAGTAGTGAATTGAGGTGGTTTTTTTTAAAAGCGTAAATATAGCCCTACTTTCACTTACACTGTAATCAGAACCAAACACTACTAGGAGAAAATGTAAAAACATAAGGGACTGTGACATCACATGCTCCTCCATACAGCCATCTCAAGTGAAGTCATAAGATCAATGGTTTGCTGAAAGTCTGTTGCAGCCAACTGTATTGCCATCTTCTTCTGTTAAATTTGATCTTCTTTTACCTCATCTTTCACTTGGTGCCTATTTTCTAGGGAACACCATTAAGAAGAAAAAATTCCCAGCAGCAAATCCAGCCATTTTCACTGGCTCATAAAGAAATTCCCCAGTTTCTATAGCTGCATTTTAGGAGTGAAAGCACTTTCTCTCTGAGAGTTCTCATTCTCTCCTGTGTCATAGATATTGGAAGTTGATTTTTATAGATTTGCAATAGGCAGTGATTTGTAGGTTGCCCTACAGTAAAACCCTTTGGGGATTTTCTAATAAAGGTAGTACAGCAAATGTTGAGACCGTTCCAGAAGATCAAGCATAACAATTTACTATCATCCATGTGCCCTTAGAGAAGACCTAAAGAGATTAGGAAGACATCTGGAAATGGAGGCCTAAGGATGCTGGATAGTACAGCTTCTGGACATCTGAAAATAAGAATATAACCATGTCCATTTTTATATTGTGCTGATAATGTTATATGATTTATATGGATATCTGGTTTAATCCGCTTCTGGAAAGAGAGCAGTTCTCTAGCCTGTGGATCCATAGCGGACATGCTCCAAGTACTGCGTAATGAAGGAAGATCAGTCAATTTGGAATGTCTCTGAAATGCTGCCTCAAGGCCATTTCCGTTTTCTGCTTTTAAAGACATAATTGGTGAGATCCAACAAATAAGAGAGTGGTTATGCGGGGCACCTTAAGACCTGCTAATGAGGACACCTACTCTTCTCCTTTAAGGAAATCTTATTTAATTTGTAAAACAAAATTCTAAGGGCCGCCAATCGTGTGAATGGACGTTTTTCTCTGCTAGGGCATTTTTAAAATTTAACCTGAAAAACTGTTTCAGGCCATGACAGGAAGCGGGGGTCGGACATGTCTCGTTATACCTCTTCAGGGTTAACATCAACACAGACCTTTAAGTCTGATAAGAAGCATTTATAATCTATTCTCTCTGAAGCCTGCTAATCTGCATGATTAAACTTTGGTCTCCAAAATTTCTTATCGTGCACCCAGATATTTCCTTTATATTAATCCCAGGTCTTTAGATAAACTCAACCCATTGTCAACCGGAATACTTTAAATCTAACTGCAACCTGAAACCTCCCACTTCAAGCTGTCCTGCCTTTCTGGACAGAACCAATGTATTTCTTAAATATGTTTTATTGATGTCTTATGTTTCCCTAAAATTTATAAAATCAAACTGCACCCTGACACCTGACCACCTTGGCCACATGTTCTTAGGATCTCCTGTGGGCCATGTCAAGGACCATGGTCACTCATATTTGGGTCAGAAGAAATCTCTTCAAATATTTTACAGAGTTTTACTCTTTTTGTTGACAAAATCCTCTTAATTGGAACTTGTGAATATTTCCAAATATCATGAGAAAAATACTAGTTGAAACATATTGTGTATTGTTATTTGTTTTGTTTTTCACAGTCCTATTATTCCCTAACAATAACATTGCTTAGCAGTATTTCAATTTTTATCACGTATAGAAAATGTATTTGTTTGAATATCCAAAATTCATTCTATCACTTAGAGTTATATCCACCTGCATGTAAGAGAAACCTTACAACACTAACTTCACGGAATGGGTGTTTCTTTTCTAATGTGACAAGCAGGTGGGAGGTAAGCAGGTTATACAGTTTGGTCAGTTTATACTTTAAGCCACAGGCAAAAGGTGCAGTGGTTTCACAAGGCTACCTGGAACTCATGTTCTTCTATCTTTCGTTTCTACCATTGTGTTAGGATGCCTCTCACCCTGTAGTAACAAGATGGTTAATCTACCTGTATTTGTGTTCCCGGAAGGAAATTGGACACATGTGTGAAAGGTGAAATGTATGTGACATCCAGGTCATTATTTTACTCAGGAAAACTGTAGCTCTTCTGGAATCTCCACTCAGCCAATACATCTTAGATGCCAAAATTAGGATGAAGCGCCATCCCCACAGGCAAGGAATTCTGAAGAGAAATGTTTTCGGTTTTAAAATGGACACATTGCCATCCTCAACAATATAAATTTGAGGTAAGAGGTAAAATTCTAAATGTTGGGTAATAAAGTAGCAGTGTTTACCCCTTGAGCTACATACATCCCCTTTCAAAGGAGACAATCTCAAAATCTCATCCAGTTTCTTAATCCTGTTCAAAGTCCAGATTTCTGGGTGATGTAAACTCCTCTCTGCCTGGATAAAATGCATGATCTCTTGATCTTTATGATTAAAAGACAAGTTATCTCTTTTGATATGCAGTGGTGGAAAAGGAGACAGATAACAACATGTATTACCATTTGGAGAAAGAGATGGTGAGAAACAAACGTTCCTGTTTCACAGAAATACTGAGCACTCCAAGATGTGCTTAGGTATTCTAACAGGATTCCATTCTGCCGTGTGGGCAAGTCTCTCTCATTCATTGTCTACCACTGTCTTGGTTCTGACCTCTAGGAAGAATACTTTTAGTCTGTTAAACTCCAAGGCAACATTTAAAATAGGAATTAGAGAACCCCGATCCCTTAAGTTTCAGAGCTTTTGTTACTTTATTGCAGATTGAACCTGGAGGTCCAGGTATAGCCACAAGGGTTGAACATAGGCAAGCGTGGATTTTAATGCGGTTTTACCAAAAACGTAATAAACTGCATGTTATGTGCAGGCAAAATCTTGCATAAACACTCTCTTTTAGCCCAAAGACTCCTGTCTTTTATCAACTAATTTGTGAATTCTGCCTATCCCCCTAGCCCTCCATTTGGTGACCAGTACTTACCTTGAGGCAGTACAAAATACGCTCCATTCAGAAAGTGTTCCCTTTGCCTGTCAGCTTATGTCCTGGCAGAAAATACTTAATGAGAGATGTTTATGAAAGGCTGGAACCACAACCTAATTTTTCATCAAGGCCTACTAGCTCATAGCAGTGTTTATGATGGCTTATGTTTAATGGACAGGCTTAATATTATAGGGCTCTTGGTCAGTTTATACTTTAAGCCACAGGCAAAAATCATCTCACTTAGCAAAGCTGTATTTTCTTCCTATCTATAACATCTTCATGGAAAAGATCACCAGGGTCCAATATCTGGATGTTCATTACCCATAGCCTACCTCCTACACGCAGCCAATTGTATGTTCTACAACTGCCTGATCCCTACCTAACAACAAATTCTGTATTAGTTAAAACTGCATATAACAGAAAGTTGACAACAGAAATTTAACCAAATTGCCTCTCAGGATGCAAGAGTTCAAAATGGTATGCATGTTCATGATGTCATCAGAAAACCAAGCTTTTGGTTTTCTGTTTTGTTCTGTTCAGCCACCTTCAACAGGTGGCTTTTATCTTTCTGATCAAAAGTTGTTTGTCTCACAGAACTGAGGCATAAAAGACTTGGAGAGGTATTTTTAACTTTGTACATTGTCACGTCTAAATAATGTTGAGGTTCTTTAAGTAAGGGAAGGGGGACAATGGATATTTATCGGCCGGCCAGCAGCGTTTTTCACTGTTTCTGAACCCACAGCTGGCATAACACACTTGGTGAAGTGCATGGAGAGAGTTTGTCTTGTGGACTCTGACCAAGATCCATGTGGGCATTTGAGTTCAAGTCAAATATGCTAGGAAGAGGTTGTCTAATCCCTTGTACTACATATTCTGGGTGTGGGAGTGAAGACTATGGAACAATGATGACGTCCAGTTTACTATCTTAATATTTTCATGAAGTCAGCTATTGACAGATTAATGCTGTAAAACAAAACTCCTGGGCATAAAACTACCATCATTTACCCTAATCCTACGTCTGTGGATTGTCTGAGACTTGAATGATCTAGCTTGGACTCAGCCAGTCTTGGTCCATGCTAAAACATCCATATCTATTCCATGTGCCTGTCATCCTACTTGGATCAGTGAACTAGCCAATACCTGTCCTCAGCAGAGACAGAAACACAAATGGGCACATTCAACCATCCAAGAAGATTTTGAGCCTCCTACAAGTATCACATCTGCTAAAATTCTATTCATTAAAAGACGTCGCATGGCCAAGCCCAAATTTACTTTGCTTCCTTAGGGGAATACTCCAAGACACATAGCAAAGGGTGTAAATACAGAAAGGGTAAGCAAGTGAGGCCAATAACTGAACTTACCATAAAAAGGCTTGACAGCACTCATTCCCCATTTGAAACAGGAGGAACAATTTTCATATATTCTATAATAGAACATAATTTCTAGGCAAAAATTTTTCTTTGTAAGGATGCATAATATCGTTCTTCTATCTTTGTAAAAGAAGCTGCTGGTCACAGCTAGTTAAATTTATGTACTTCCAACAAGAAAAAAACATTTACTTCATGGTGGTTTATATCAGGGAACTTCAGACTAATAGAGGAATCTAATCAGAGTTTCTGGTAATTTTATAAATACTTTTGAAAAACTGTGGTTTATATTTTTAAAATATATTTAGGGATAACATATTCATTTATGTCATAGAATATTAATACTGGAAGTACTATAGTTGGTGCAAAAGTAATTGCGGTTTTTGTCATTAAAAGTAATGGCTGGCCAGATGCTGTGGCTCACGCCTGCAAAACCAGCACTTTGGGAGGCCAAGGCGGGTGGATCACAAAGTGAGGGGTTGGAGACCACCTGACCAACATGGTGAAACCTCATCTCTACTAAAAATACAAAAAAATTATTCAGCCGTGGTGGCATGTGCCCCTAATTCCAGCTACTCAGGAGGCTGAGGCAGGAGAATTGCTTGAACCTGGGAGGCGGAGGTTGCAGCAGTAAGCCAAGATTGCGCCATTGCACTCTAGCCTGGGTGACAGAGCCAGACTCCGTCTCAAAAAAAAAAAAAAAAAAAAAATGGCCAAACTGCAATTGCTTTTGCACCAACCTAATATTCTGTGAGCTCATTTATTCCAAACTCCACTCGAGTTAAGAATTATTTTTCTGCCACGTCCCTTATAGATGGACTGTCCATATGATAATTCCAGTGTGAGACAGTCACAGCTTCAGGACGCCCCTCATTCCATTGTCACATGAGTCTGGCTGAAAAAGTTAACTTAGGGTCTTCCTCCCTTTGCTCTTTATTTTAGACACCTAGAAAATGCTCTGCCAATTCTATTTTAAAAGTATCTGCATATTAACTTCCAAAAGTTTCCATCACAAGTCACAAACAGGTGGCTTAAAACAATAGAAACTTATCTCTCAGCTTTAAAGGCTACAAGCCTGAACTCAAGGTATCAGCATAGCGGTGCATCTTCTGAAGGCTCTAGGGAAGAACATATCATGCTTCTTTTTAGCTTCCATTGGATCCCTGCAATCCTTGACTTTCTTTGGCTTATGGCTGCATCTTTGCAATCTCTGTTTCTGTCTTCAAGTGGCCTTCCTCCCTCTGTATGCCTCTAGGTGTCTTCCCCTTTTCTAATAAGACAAACAGTTGTTGGATTTAGTGCCTACCCTAATCCAGTATAACCTCATATTAACTAATGTCATCTTCAAAGACTATTTCCAAAATCACATTCTGAGGTTCCAGATGTACATGAACTTTGGAGCAACACCGTTCAACATGCTAAAAAGACCATTTCAAATATTTGAAGAGAGGTATCATGCTCCCACCTTGGTCTTCCATTTTTTTAGGGCTAACACCCTGAGTACCCTCAAATCTTTTTAAATCTTTTAAAATTATATTACTCCCAGGCCTCCACCATCTAGGTCAACTTTCTTCAATTTTATTTAAAAGTACCCATAAACTGACATTGTCAATCAGAAATGGGTAATTTTATTTATTTTGAGCATAACTACTACTAAAATAAATTTACAAAAGGGGTTATTTGTAAGCTTCCATACCTAATAATCAGAACGTGATTTTGTCCACATAATAATTTAGCCTGCTGAGCAAAATGCCTGCCCCCTGGATCTTGTACCTGGTGATCCAAGATGGGAAAGATATTACATCAGAAATCATCTGCACTGTCCTGATGCTGACTTTTATACTCCATTGGATTCTTTTTAGATTGTATTTTACTACCTATGTCAAAGACCAATACTGGTCAAGAGTTATTACCCACCAATGAGCTGTAAAGAGACTGCTGAAAAGGGCATTGGAGGCCACTGAAAATATAGATCACAGCCTGCTAGGGCAAAAACACCCCTGGTCCAGGACTTTATTAGCGTTAGACTTTCATTACTGCCCTTTCAGCTGTGCTTCAGAGCCTCCCATTGCAGCCCAGCCTTTGGAGTGTCAAGGGCTGCAGAAGGATGAGAATACTGAAACCATGCCTCCTTCTATCCTAAAACACCAGAGCAGGGACTACATCTCAATTGATTCAATTCAAAGATTGGATACCTGGGCACAGGGCCCTGTTCTAAACACTGTAGAAGAATTAATCAATCACAATATTTATTTAACTTCTACCCTATGTTAGACAAGGTATTGTTCCTGGGTTGACAGTCTAAAAGTGGATGAGAAGAAAAGTGATAATGTAAGTAAGATGTGGAATAAATACAGCTTAGTACATAACTGCTCAGCCTCTGGAGCAATACAGACTTGGATTAAAATCTTGGATCTCCTTCTTACTAAATATGACCTTGATTGATTTATCATTCTCTCAAAGACCTAAATTCTTCATCTGGAAAATAAAAATGATAAATCTATGTAATTATTATAAAAATATTTGTACATATTTGGGGGTATATGTAATATTGTATTATATACATTAAACTGTATAATAATTAAGTCAGAGTATTTTGAGTATCCATCATGGCAAATAGTTATTATTTCCATATGTTGAGAACATTTCTAGTCCTCTGTTCTAGCTATTTTATTTATGTATTTATGTTTTTATTTATTTACTTTTGGAGGCAGGATCTCCAGGCTGGAGTGCAGTGGCATGATCTTGGCTCACTGCAACCTCTGCCTTCCCAGCTCAAGGAATCTTCATGCCTCAGCCTCCTGAGTATCTGGGATTACAGGTGCACACCACTAGCTATATAACAGTGTGCAATACATTGTGGTTAACCATAGTCACTCTACTCAGCTATCAAACATTGTAACTTACTACATTTATCTAACTATATTTTATAGGGTTGAACTGAGGACTAAATGAAAAATGCATGCGGTGTATTTAGCAGAATATCTGATACACGATTAAGTTTTGTTTTTTATTGTAATAGTGAAAAACAAAGCAAAACAATTTTTTTTTTTTTTTGAGAAGGAGTTTCGCTCTTGTTACCCAGGCTGGAGTGCAATGGCGCGATCTCGGCTCACCGCAACCTCCGCCTCCTGGGTTCAGGCAATTCTCCTGCCTCAGCCTCCTGAGTAGCTGGGATTACAGGCACACGCCACCATGCCCAGCTAATTTTTTTTGTATTTTTAGTAGAGACGGGGTTTCACCATGCAAAATAATTTTTTAAAGGAAAAACAAAGCTGAAAGAGGCACACTACCTGATTGCAACGCTTACTATAATGCTGGATTAAACAAGACAGTGTGAAATTGGCATGAGATATATATTGATATGGTTTGGCTCTGTATCCTCACCTAAATCTCATGTTGAATTGAAGTTGCAGCCAATTCGAATTGCAATTGGAGTTGCAACCACAGTGTTGGAGGTGCAGCCTGGTGGGAGGCGATTGGATCATGGGGGTGGTTTCTAATGGCTTAGCACATCCCCACAGTGCTATCTCATGATAGAGTTATCAAGAGATCTGGCTGTTTAAAAATGTGTGTACCCTTTCCCTTCACTCTCTCTTCCTTCACTCCAGCTATGTAAGACATGCCCTTTGCCTTCTGCCATGATTGTAAGCTTCATGAGGCCTCCCCAGCCATGCTTCCTGCACAGCCTGCAGAACTCTGTGTCAATAAAACCTCTTTTCTTTACAAATTACTCAATCTCAGGTACTTCTTTATTAAAAAAAAAAAAAAAGGAAGAAGAAGAATGGACTAAGACATATATGCAGGCTAGTGGTATAGAATAGATAGCCCAGAGACCCAAAATGGAGACATAAGCAGAAGGTCAATTGATTTTTTACAAAGGTTCTAAAGTAATACAATAGGAAAGATTAATATATTCATTTAATGGTGCTAGACAGTTGGATGTATATAAGAAAAAACAAAGCAAAACAAATCACCTCCTCAAAAAGTACTTTACACCATGTACAAAAGGTCATTCAAAATGTACCATACACCTAAAGTTAAGAGCTGAAACTTTAAAAATTAAAACAGAAATCACAGAGAAAAATCTTGTGACCACTCATTGCACAAAAATTCCTTATCACAGGAATGGGCAAACCATAAAAAGACAACTGATAAATTGAAGTTTTATTATAATGCTGAACTTTTCTCTTCAAAAAAGACTGCCAAAAATGTGAAATTTCTACAACTTGGGAAAACATGTTATCAAAACACGTGTCTGATAAAAATTTGTATCCAGCATATGCAAAGACTTTTAAAACTTAATAAGAAGAAATATAATTTGATTTAAAAATACTAAGCCAAATATTTAACAGATACTTCAACAAATATGTCAAAGGAATGGCAAATGAACACATTAAAAAATAACTTGTGTGAGCCAGATACAGTGCTCAAACCTGTAATCCCAGCACTTTGGTAGGTGAAGCTGTGATAATCACTTGAGCCCCTAGTTCAAGACCAGTCTGGTAACATAGTAGGATCCTGTCTCTACAAAAAAATTTAAAAATTAGCTGAGCATGATGGCACATACCTGTTGTCCCAGCTATTCTAGAAGTTGAGGTGGGAGGATAGCTTGAGCCCAGGAGATGGAGGCTTCAGTGAGTCATGATCATATCATTGCACTCTAGCTTGCATGACATAGTGAGACTCTACCAAAAAAAAATTTTTAAAAGATAATCTGAGTGCTTGGTCATTAGGGAAAAATTTATCAAAGCCACAATGAAACACCACTGCACATGCACTAGAATTCCTAAAATTCAAAAGACTAAAAATACAAAGCATTGACAATAATGTGGAATAACTCAACAGTCACATATTACTGGGAAGGTAAAATGTTATAGCCACTTTAGAAAATAGTTTTTTAACTTATAAAGTTAAAAAGTTAAACATGTACTCACCATATAACCTAGTATTCCACTCTTAGGTATTTACTCAAAAGAGATGAAAACATATGTTTACACAAAAACCTGTACATGAATGTTCATTGTTGCTTTATTGATAGTCATCAAAAACTGCAACAACTCAAATGTCCATCATCTTGTGAGTGAATGAAGAATTGTAATGGATCCATACAATGCATTAATAGTCAGCAACAAAAAGAA
Source organism: Aotus nancymaae (assembly GCF_030222135.1). NCBI lineage: Eukaryota > Metazoa > Chordata > Mammalia > Primates > Aotidae > Aotus > Aotus nancymaae. The sequence continues at coordinate 82,970,270 of NW_026988442.1, forward strand.
ACAAACTACCAATTCATGTAAGAATATGGATGAATCTCAAAAGCATTGTGCTAAGTGCAAGAAACCAGACACAGAGCACTACATATTACGTGATTTCATTTTATGACGTTCTAGAAAAGTAAAATCTATAGAGATAGAAAACAAATCAATGGTTGCCAGGTGCTGCTGTTGTAGGAAAGAAATTGACTGCAAGGGACTTGGGACATAGTTTAAGGGCACTAGAATGTTCTACATCTTGCTTGTGATGTTGGTTACATGACTACCTACTTTTATTGCCTGTAAAGTATAACTGAATGTAGTTTATCACAAGAACACAAAATATATTAGAAAGCAACATTTATCATCAAAAGAAACAGAAAAATAAATATTCACATAATAATCATATTAAAATAAATCTTATCTAAGGATAGACATCAACCATCTTTTAAAGAGGACAATCAAGTCTGGAAAATAGCACTGATTACTAATTGGTTACATACAATTTGACCTTTATTATCTGGAGGGCTTTTAAACCTACCATTGTTGTCACAGAAATGTAGCATGAACCTCAAGCAATTAAATAAAATGCACAGCATTCCCATCACTCCCCCATAAAATGATGCATTTGTTTTATATTAGCAACTGGAAAAGGAATGTAGAGACATGTAAAAAAGACACTGGTAAGAGGAATTCCTAACTTAGTCCCAAGAGACTTCCTTTAAGGAGTGATTCCTGGAGCTACTGTGCAAAGTGACAACATAGCAACATGGAACATCAATTCTGCAGATCTAGATGGCTTGGAGAACACAGCAGAATTGATCACTTACATGAGAAATAAAGACACTTGATGAGGTAGCATGATGTGAGTAGAAAAACACATATGGTATCATATAAATATGACTCTGAAGATAAAGGTGTGAACATTGGTCCTGTTCTGAATCCATAAGGGAATATTTTTGTCAACCTAGTCACAGACTGCTTCTTTTAAGAGCTCTCAAAACAGTCACTTGGCTAGTCTAAAAGCAGGGAACCACTTGGTGGGTTTTTCTTGATTGGGAAAGTGAAATAAATTGTTTGAAATGTCAAAGTATTTACTTAACCCTTTCTGAGTGGGGTTGCTGAGGATAAAGTAAATATTAAAGGGCTGAAATCTAGACCTGGCTCTACCAGCTTTATCCGTATGAACTTCTGAGCCTCATCTTTATTCCTTTTGTTAAAAAAAAGAGATAATTCTGTGTGTGGAGGGGTGGTACTAAAGACACATATAATAATTTACTGTTTATTTGGTTTATGTAAATGATAAAATGGGATGCTGATGATGAACTATACCTCTCTATATAAATACTTATAACCTATTCTCTTTCAGAAGGATAAGAGATATCCCAGAGAGTTCATATTTGAATTGATCTCTAGTTTAGTACAAATGAGGAATGACTCCAAAAAGACTATCAAAAATTAGTATTTGGGTCCAGGTAATTCTCCAGTGAGCACCGAGGTTAAAAGGTAATGGACATGCAAAAGGAGGAAATATGGTCCTGTAACTAAAGATCAATATGAGATGGTGGCTTACATCTATAAATACAGTGTCCGAGGGGGTAATTTCAAATTGAGCGTATAAGGTTAAAGACAATCAAATGCCTTTTTAGTCACATTCATAGAATAAAATGATCAAAGAAATCAGAGATAAGCTCTGTGGAGCCTCTGCTGTAATGTCGATGGATGGCATAGACAAAACCAAACTGCTCATTCTCAAATGGCTTCTGTCCTTCTGTCAAAGGAACAAAAGAAGATGGAATGAAGATTCATAAGGAAGACAGGATTTCGAGATGGTGAAGGAGGGTTCTTTTCATCTGGCAAGCATAGCCCTTTAAAAGTGTAGAAAGCAGGTTGATGCTGTGGCTCATGCTTGTAATTCCAGCACTTTTGGGAGGCTAGAGCTGGAGGATTGCTTGAGCCCATGAGTTGGAGATCAGCCTGGGCAACATAACAAGACCCTGTCTCTATGAGTAAATAAACACATACATAAATAAGTGTAGGAATTACCATTCTCACTGTTGCCACTGAAGGGGAAAATGGCTGTCTAAGGCCAGAAGGAATGCTGAATGCATAAAATGGACTTCCACAAATATACTGGAGCAAGCCACATAAATGAGAAGACTCAGGGAGAGATGTTAGAACTGGGAGAAGGCTTGACTGATTGGAGCTGTTGCCATAAGGAGGGAACATACCACTCAAACCCTAAGTGAGCTCAAATGATATCACCTGCAGAAGTCAACATACCAGAGCCAAGAACAGAGGTGAAACAGATAAAAGATTTTAAGAATAACCAGCATGAGGTGAATAGTTGTGTAGGATGAGGAGGAATGGTAGGCTGGAGCCAAAACGTGAAGAAACTTTAAGCTATGTTATGGAATCTGGACTTTTTCAGGAACAACAGAAACTAGAATGTTGGGTCTAACCAGCAAATCAGGAAAGTATTTGGGATCAGAAGGTCTCAGCTAGTTATCAGGATCCCTGCTGTAGAAACCGGGGACTTTAATCCTATGATTCCTGTAGTGGTAGGAGATTAGGCTGTACTGAATTGGTAAAGAACTTTCACTTTTAATCAGTAGTGCCTGCCTGGAATGCTTTGTTGAGAAAGATCTCAAGTACTATCCAATTTTAGCAGGAGAGTACTGCAATTGATTAGGGATGGGCAATCTCATCAGTGTGTCTTAAAAGAAAGTGGGTAGATTATCTGTTTCATATCCTTAGACACATGAAGAGTGCAAAATTTGATAAATTAAAGATCACAAATTTCAAACTTTTTTTATCATCAGTGGCCTGGTAATTTTGGAATTAAATGTACTCTGGAAATTCTGAGGCTCCTAACAATTTAAAGAATGAGGCAATTGTGCTGAAAACTTCACTGATTAAGGAGGCTCTTCAAAACTGAACATACCAAGGAAAGAAGAGTTGGAAATTTGGAAAAATTCATCCTCTGTATTTAAGAAGATTTTAAAAAGTATGTTTTGATATGAAACTCTTTCCAGTTTGCAATTTTTTTTCTATCTTGCTTATGAGAAAATAAAAAGAACTTTACTGAACAAGTTGATAATCAGCTCTGAAAATTAGAAAAGAAGTAAAAACATGCTATGAAGCCCAGTTATTTGCTATACACAACATAAACGCGAGAGAATATGGCATTTCATAGGGTTTGCTTTGCACATAGCAGATCCTTTGTGATTTGGGGAGAGGAAATAAGATATAGTTTTTCTTTGAGTGTGAAGAGTTAAATTTGTTTACATTTTTAATGCAACTATTAGTATTATTAATTAGCATTTATTAAGAATTTGCTACATTCCATTAACTCTGCCAAGCATTTATATACATTTTTCTCATTGAATGCTCATACTTAGTGACATGCAGTTAAACCTGCTCTTCAAAATAAAATATATAAATATATTTGTTTGTATTATATTTATATATTCTTATAGATATTTTCATTATAAAGTAAAGCCCTAATTTGTAGCATTTTTCTGATTTTTATTATTTAAATACTCCCATGAACAGTTTAGCAACAATCTCAAAAAATTCTTGAATATCAAATAATGGTCTCATAAGTCAGTATAAGCTTGCTCCAGCACGACTTTGCTTAAGAAACTGTATTTGTTATAAACTACTGTTATGAAGATAGCTAAAGTACAGTGGCTCAAACAAGTTTATTTCTCTCATACACAATCATCTCAGACTGGGTAGGGAGTCTAATCTACTTCTCACAGTTATCCCCAAACTCAGGCTGGGGAGTTGGTTCTGCCATCCTTAATGCATTGCCTTACGCCAGCTCTAACGGCAGCCTTTCTAGACAGTGGAAGGCAGAGGACGGAGAAAGGACAGGGTAATCATCCTTTAGAAGATGATCAGAGCTGCCCATATCCTTTCTACTCACATTCCTATCTTAATCACATGGCTACACCTAACAGCAAAAGAGGCCAGAAAATGTTGCTTGTAGCAGCCACTTGCCTAGCTCAAACTTGGTACCTGGATTATGACACGGGGTACTAGTGGTTAAAGGGTTGGGAAGGAAAAACCTTGTCTATAATAGCAAAGCCCACTCCTGAAATCTGTGTCTGAGAAGGGAACCATTTTCCCACCTGGATTCAATGACAAGTTTCACATTCTATCCACATTTCACGTATCTCAATGCCTATGTATTTCTGCCTATCTCACGTTCTCTGCAGCTTTTGCAGCGCCTCTCCCCTGTCCTCTTCCTACATCGTGGCAAACTTTACTTCTCCCTCCTCCTCCTTTCTATTTTCTCACAACAATAGAAAGTCTGTTTTTGTGAGACTGTCATTTTGCTATCACTAAACCCCCAATCAAACAAGTAAAATGCAACCCTTGCCTGGAGTGCCTATATTTCTTTAGGGCAGACTTGTATTTACAACAGTGTGTCTGTGTTGTTGCACTGAATTAGACCACATGCCACTTGTTTCATATGTGCAGTTAGCAACCAATACCTTTGGATATATGATTCTTTTACCATTTGTCTTTGTATTTTTAATGATCACTAAGCACATCATGTCTGTAATTTTTATGTTGGTTTTGGGGTAACACTGCCTTTATAACTATTATTTTTAATGGAAAAGTAAATAGCACAATGCACCACCATGTGTCCATTTTTCAGTTTTAGCAATCATCAACATTCTGCTGTTCTGTTATTAATTGTTGAATGTCTATCTTGTTTTTAATGTCTTACAATTATAAATGTGTTGTGACAAACGGCGTTTAAAACATATTCTGTATTTAGATCATCTTCTTGGCACAGATAGTGAGAAACAGAATTTCTGTGAGTAGCCCATCCCACCTTTACGTACTCCATGTATTGTTGAGTTAAGCAAGGGTCTATTGGTTCCATTTACACTCATGTTTTACCTACTAGGGACAAGCCTTACTCGACTTGTTGCTTTACGGATAAGGAATGACCAAGGTGGGCTCCAAAGCTCAAGGTTAAGATCGGCTTTCTGTTGTAAACAATTCTTTTGGGACCACCTTCTGAATGTTACAGAGGCCACTGCCATGATTGTAGAGAAACATGAGGCACATTGATCAGAGCCGTGGTCAAAGTTGCAAATAAGTTCTTTGTGCATTTTAACTAAAGAGCAGTTTCCTCCCCCAAGTCCTTCTTGACAACACAACAAATGATCATCTGAAATCAAACATGACACTCTACCTGCAGGACCCGACTCTGACAGATGGAGCTGTATTTAAATAGCTCCATGTTGCCAGTTCCAATAAAAGAAAAGTACACAAAAGCCCAAGTCTAATGGGAAAAGGAAAAGTGCTCTGAATCTGAAAGGAGTCAGGTAAGCATAATGGTGATGAAAATTAACAGACCCCTCAGCAGCACAGAGCAACATTGCCTGGGAGGTGGGCTGGAAGAGCCATTGCTGTGGCTGGTGGCCAACTCAACACGGCTGGGTGGCATAAAGTTTGGGGATGCTAAGGAGCTTTCATTTAGCTGAGATGGGGCTTAAGGGAAACCTGCCAGACTTTTGATCTGTGTTGGGCTGGTGGGTGAGCAACAGCTGCTTTTGTTATCTGAGAATGAGGCATCCTGGGGCTGTGGGACTGCTCTAGGGTTAATGATTTAGGGGTTTTATTAAATAAAAGCACTCAGATGACATTCCAGTGGAGGATGAGGCATCAAAAGTCTCAAGAAATAAAAACAACCTTTACCTTTAATATTTTCAGTTCAGTTCCAATGGAGTTGCAGTCCTATATCAAGTTAAAAGACTTACAAAATACAATAATTTTTGAGGGGAAAAACCTTCTGTCCTTAACTTGATTTGAATTGGTTCCAGCACCATCTGGAGAGTGTTAAATTTGGTCTCTTGGATCATATATGGCAAAGAAAAAACCTTGCTTCAGTGTTTGTAGCCCTTTTAACTCTCATCTTTTAGGAAATGGTCGTAACTATTCCACATCACTACGGCCATCTGCAACTCTAGCAGGGACACCCTGGGCGTTTCATTAGTGTGGAGTTAGCTTTATCCAAATATAGCTTTGGTTTTACTATTGAGTCATCCCGTAGCCTTGTCACAGTCTTCAAACCCATCGACCCATTGAACCCACCGGCATTTGTTGGTGAATATTATTGCCAGGCTCTGGGAGTTGCTTGGGTTGCAAAGATAAATAAGACAGTCACTAAACTCAAAGAGCTCATGGGAAGTTCAAGGGACAGACGTTAAATAAATCAGTACACAACCATGTGCAAAGGCAAGTTGCATAACCATCAGAAGAGGCATGAAGGTGCAATCCACCTGGGGTTACTGGTGAAAGCTGCACAGGAGGTTTTGGAGAGAGTCGCCAACTGATATTTAAAAGAAAGTCAATACACAGCTACTATTTATGGAGATCACAAAATGTGCCAGTTATTAAACCAGACAGTTTAATTTACTTTATTTAAGTTAATACAACCCTGTCATGTATTCACTATTAGAAATCTCAGTGTACAGACAAGAAAACTAGCAGAGAGGTAACAGACTGAAGGTCACACAGCCAGAGAGAGACAGATCACAGACATGATTTTAAGTTTGTCTGACTTCAAAACGCATGCTCCTTATATAGACACTACACTGATATTTCCAGACAGACAGAGAAGTACAGTCAGCACTATCAACTTTTCCCATCTGTTCCTTCTCCTCTGCCTCCCAGACCAGGCAGTGTCATGACAATTTTTTTTCTGTCTTCCCAGTCATTCAATAATAGCAAACTAATGATGTTCCCTTCCTCCACTCCTTCCAAACTCGTTTTTCTTAGAAGAGACCCTAATACAAATCACAAAAACACTGATTCCTATTAAAACAAAAAAGTAAACCACCACCACAATAGCCCTCCAAAAACATCTGAAAGATTTCTAGATTCCTCTAGCATTGAGAAGGCTTTTCTACATCCACGATCAGTGCAGCTTGAGACCAGAGCATGGTTTATGACTTTTTTGGAGAGCTCATTGCTGGTTTTGATTAATTAAAATAACACCTCTACTAATCTGGTCACAGCTTTAGAAGGGCACATGAACCTTCTCTGAAGAATAGGATGAGCTTGATCTTAGCAACCTGTAGTAGACACTACTACATCCACCTCCCCACCAGCCAGAAGCCAAGAGGATAGAAATTTTGACTAGATACCAGGTTTCCAACCCTGAGGCCAAAGCTATTGACTAGTTATTGATCAGCTGAAGTGAGCCCATCTATATTTCAGCATTTCTTATGTTCTTTTCTTTGTTTCAAATGAATTATCAATAGGATTTTATTTGACCATAAAAAATAAAAATGCACCTTGGTTTGATTGTTATTCAAGCCTGATAACTTGGAATAAAGGATTCCTGTAGGTTTGTTCACTTTCCAAATTGTTGTGGTAAAATACACATAACATACAATTTACTATTTAACTGTTTTTAAGTGTACAGTACAGTGGTATTAAATACATTTTCATAACCATTTATGACCATTCACCACCATCCATCTCTATAATGCTTTTCATCTTGTAAAAATGAAACTCTATACTTATTAAAAATAACTTCCCATTCCCCCCACCCCCATCCCCTGGCAACCACCATCCTGTTCTCTGTTTTCATAAGTTTTGAGTACTCTAAATACCTCATAGAAATAGAATCATACAGCATTTGTCTTTCTGTGACTGTCTTATTTTACTTGGCATAATGTTGTCAAGTTTCATCCATGTTATAGCATATTGCAGAACTTTTTTTTGAAGGCTGAATAATATTCTATTGTATGGATATTCCACCTTTTGTTTATCCATTCATTCACAGATGGACAACTTGGACAGCTTCTACATTTTAGCCATTGTGAACGATGCTGAACACAGGCATATGAATATCTCTTCAGGACCATACTTTCAATTCTTTCGGGGATGTGCCCAAAAGTAAAATTGCTGAATCATATGGTAATTCTACTTAAATTTTTTCGGGAACCACCAAACTGCTTTCCATTCTGTCTGTACACCTAACATTTACATTCCACTAACAGTGATTAACATTTCCAATTTCTCCATATCCTGGCCAACCCTTGTTGTTTTCTGTTTTTTGTTTGTTTGTTTTTTAATAGTAGCCATCTTAATGGATGTAAGGTGGTATCTCATTATAGTTTTGCTTTCCCTAAGGATTAGGAATGTTGAGCATCTTTTCATGAGCTTATTGACCATTTGTTTATCTTCTTTGGAGAAATGTCTACTAAAGCCTTTTACCCATTTATGGACAGAGTTACTTCATTGTTGTTGTGGTTGTCTTAGGAGTACTCAGTATATTCTGGATATTAATCCCTTATCAGATATATGACTTGCAAATATTTTCTCCCACTCTGAGATTTACCATTTCACTCTGTTGATGGTGCCTTTTGAGGCACAAAACTTTTACATTTTTGTGAATTCCAATTTGTCTATTTTTTATTTTGTTGTCTGTCTCTTTAGTGTGACGTCTAAGAAATCATTGCCAAATCCAATGTCATAAAATATTTGTCCTTTTTACTTCTAAGAGTTTTATTGTTTTAGATCTTACATTTAGGTCTTGATCATTTTGAGTTAATTTTTGAATATTCTATTAAGTAAGGGCCCAATTTAGTAATTCTTTTGCAGGTGGATATTAAGTTTCCTCAGCATCATTTTTTGAAAAGACTGTTCTTTCCCTATTAAATTATCTTAGCACCCTTGCCACAAATTATTTGATCATGCATGTTAGGGTTAATTTCTAGGCTCTCTACTTGATTTTATTGGTTTATATGTCTTTCTTTATGCCAGTACCATGCTTTTCTGATTACTGTAGCTTTGTAGTAAGTCTTAAAGTCAGGAAGTATGACTCCTACAGCTTTGTTCTTTTTCAAAATTGTCTTGGCTATTCAGAGTCTGATATTGTTTAGATATTTGTTCCCCACAATGTCATGTTGAAATGTAATCCCCAGTCTTGGAGATGAGGCCTGGTGGAGGTGTTTGGGTCATGGGGGCAGATCCCTCATGGCTTGGTGCTGTCCTCACCATAGTGAGTGATGTCTCATGAGATCTGATCATTTAAATGTGTGTGGCACTTCCTGCCTCTCTCTCTTTCTTCTGCTCTGCCGTATGAGATGCTTGCTCTTGCTTCACCTTCTGATATGAGTAAAAGTTTCTCAAGCCTTCCTCAAAAGACAAGCAGATGCTGATGCTGTAGTTTCTATATGGTCTGCAGATGGTGAGCCAATTAACCTTCTCTTCTTTATAAGTTACTCAGTCTCAGATATTTCTTTACAGCAATGCAAGAGCTATCTAATACAGGTTCCTAGAGATTTCATATTAATTTTAGAATAGATTTTTCCATTCCTGCCCCCCAAAAAACAAAACCATTGGGAGTGCGATAGGTATTGTATTATATTTTCTCTTCTGTCTATTGTCCATTCCTATGTTTAATCCTTTTCTTATGTATCTTTTTCTTATTGTAGCTCTTCAACTCTTTTGATTAATAACATTTTTTACACATATTACAAATATTATTTACAGTACAATGTTTGACTTTGTTTATGACTGTCATTGGAATACAAAGATTTTAAATTTCAATGTAGCCAAATGTATTGACAATTTTACTTTGGCTTTTGGAGTCCTTTTGAAAGATAAAAGGTTATGAAGAAATGGACAATTAGTTGAAAATTAGATATTTTAGCAGTCTAGAAAGAATTAGAAGCACAAGGCGACAAAATAGGAGGAATGAAAGCAAACACACTCATATCATAAAGGTAATGAACTAACATTGATGAGTTACTAACACGCTCTAAGGCTTTTAGGTATGTTAAGTTAATTTCACTGACAGTTGAATATCTGACACTTTCAGAGAAGACAGAAAATCTAAAAGGAAGTTGTGAAAAGCAGACTGTAACAGTGCAGGAGTTGGGTACATGGCTTTGCAGGTGGATGGGGAGGGGTGTGGCCTGAAAGCCACAGTTGCTATCTCCATGGGGCCTGGGGCAGGTGTGAATTCAGAGTGCAGGCTGCCTGGAACTTAGCTCACTGCTACTAGAGGAACACTGCCGAAGTGGATCTGACTCATCAAGTGTGTAGGATCTTGTATGGGACTTACTGGTGCCTGGTACTCCCCACTCCTTGCTTGAACTCTTCTGTGTAGCAAAGGCAGCTACACTCCCTTCTGGAACATCAACCCAGTGGCCTGAGAACTGCACCAATCTCCTGACACCCACAAGAGCTGCTTGCCCTACACACAGAGAATCAGAGCACAAACCCACCTGATGCAGCTCCCATGTGGCTTTGCACCACCACCACTCCTGGTGGCTTAACATGAAGGATAGAAAATTTAGGGAGCTACATGGCATCACTCATTGCCTGAAAAAACAGATAAACCCCACTGGGCAACAAAGGCAAGCAAAAATCCCACTGCTTCTACTGCAGCCAGTGCTGTTTTGTAAGTACCACCTCCTGGCTGGGGGCCAACAAACACAGTCCATTATAGCATCTCTGGTAGAATAACACTGCACCCAGAAAGGAGAAAATGGTTGCACAATTTTGGCTATCACCACAGCCTACACCACTCTGGCTAACCAGGAGGTCCTGAGTCTGTCCACGTGACAAGTTCATTACTACTATAACTGACATTTGCGAAAGTCAACATACTAAGGCTATCCAAAACCAAGGAATCCCACAGAATCTATGTCATTCCCCTGCCACGCCCATTAAAGTGGGTGCTGGAACCCACTGCTAGGAGACCTGAGGACAGTTCACATCAATGGGTTCATTGCAGACTTTCCCCGGCACCAGCCTAGCGTATGACAACTTCACTGGTAGGCTAGACTCAGAGGAGCAACAACATTCACAGTAGTCTGGCTCCAGAGTCTCCTGCTCCTAGGAGAAAAGGGTGCACCACATCAAGAGAACACCCCATTGGGACAAAAGAATCCAGACAGCAAATCTTTAGCACCAGATCTTTCCACTGGTGGGAAGTTTCAGCAGAGTCACAGTTGCAATGATGAGCTTAGCAGAAAAAGTCTATAACTCTAACCCAACAGTCAGACAGACCTGGTGTGCATGAATGGTCTTGGAGACCCTTCCTCCTGCCTTGTCCACCACCACAGGCAGAGTTGGGGCTTCTCCCATGGGAGTTTGGTGTGGGTGTAACTATAGACAGCCTTTCTGGAACACACTGGGGTGACTATATCCTCACAGGAAGAACATCCTCCAGGTTCAGGCTTGCATCAGAGACAGAGTCACAATTCCTTGGAACATCAATATTCCTACAGTTGAAAAGAGGTGCCTATTTAATCTGAATAGCTGAGCAATGGGTCAGGAGTGTGGCTGAGACATGAATCACTTTCCCACTGACCTGGCCAGAAAGCTGACTAAAGTGGCTCCAACTCTTCTCCCAGATAAGACCTCAGTGTCACTCATTGAGAGCTGCTCCAGCCACCTGTTTCAAGGCTGCGACTTCTGTGCACCATTGGGTATTAATTTATCCCACCTGCTTTAGCCAAAACAGATTTCTACCCAGGATACCTCAACTAGTGGCCTGAAGCCTGAGCCATCAAACTAGTAAATAAAACACTAGAGAAACATTAATAAACTTAAAAGCCCATGCCATAGGGGAATGAGATAAACTCTACCATTCCAATCCGATAGAAGACAGTAAATTTGCTCACACACCAAGCATATTTTTACTACAATCACATGTAAGAAAGCCATCATACAAAGACTCTAAACTCAAGAACTCTTACAGAGTCTTCTCCCCTGAAAGCACCAATAACAAAATTAGGTCATAATTAACTATAAGCATTAAAGTCACATCCCTTAAGAGAAAAAAAAAAAGCAAACAGAAAAACAAATGAAAAACACACATGGTCAAATCAAACATAAATTCAACAATAATTAGAAGAAATAGTCTTCCCAAATAAGAAGGAACCAGAAAAGTAATTCTGATAATATAACAAAACAAGGGTTCTATCACACACTCAAAAGATTACACTAGCTTCCTCACAATGGATCCAAACCATGATGAAGTCTTTGAAATATTAGATAAAGAATTCAGAATGCTGATTATTAAGCTACTGGAGGAGATATCAGAGGAAGGTGAAAACCATAATAAACAAATTTAAAAAGCAGTTCAGGGCATGAAAAAAAATTTCTAGAGAGATAGATATCATTAAGAAAAAACAATTAGAATTTCTGGAAATAAAAGCCACACTTAGGGAATTATAAAATGTACTGGAAGGTTTTAACAATAGACTAAAAGAAGTAGAAGAAAAAATTTCAGAGCTCAAAGACAAGGCTTTTGAATCAACCCAATCAGAAATGAACAAAGCCTTCAAGAAATACGAGATTATGTAAAATGGCCAAGCCTAAGAAAAACTGGTATTCATGAGAGAGAAGAGAAAACAATGGAAAATGTATTTGAAGGAATAATTGAGAAAAACATCCCAGCCTGGCTAGAGATGTAGATATTCAAATCCAAGAAGCTCAAAGTATTCCTAGAAAATGCACTGCAAAAATACTTTCAGCAAGACATATAGTCATCAGGCTATCTAAAGTCAACATGAAAAAAAGAAATCTATCAGCAATAAGACAAAAGCATCAGGTAATCTATAAAGGAAAATCTTTCAGACTAACAGCAGACTTCTCAGCAGAAACCTTATAAGCCAGAAGAGACTGGACTCCTATCTTCAGCCTTCTTAAACAGAATTACTGTCAGGCAAGAATTTTGTATATGGCAAAATTAAGGTTCACAATCAAAGAAGAAATACAGCCATTTTTAGACAAATAAATGCTGAGGAAATTCTCATAGTACTACCAAACCAGCCCTACTAGAAATGCCAAATGAAGTTGTAAACTTTGAAATAAAAGCCTAAGAGGCATCAAAATAGAGCCTCTTGAAAGCTTAAAACTCACAGGGCCTATAAAGCAATAGCATACAAAAAAAAAATTAAGTAAAAATTGACATGATAAATAGAAAATTTATCACATTTTCTATTTATCACTCACATTTCAAAATTCATGTTAAATGTAAATGACCTAAATGTTCTATTTAAAAGATACAGAATGACAGAACTGATGAAAAAATCACAAACCAATTATCTGCTCTCTTCAAGAGACTCACTTAATATGGAAGAATTCCTATACACTCTAGGCAAAGGAATGGAAAATGATACTCCATGCAAATGGAAACCAAAAGAGTGCAGGAGTAGCTACTCTTATATCAGACAAAACAGACTTCAAAGCAGCAACAATAAAAAAGGGCAAAGAAAGACATTATATAATAAAAGTAGCAATCCAACAAAATATTACAATCCTGAATTTATATACACCTAACAATGCAGCTCTCAGATACATGAAACAATTACTACTAGACCTAAGAAATAAGATATATAGCAACACAATAATAGTGGGATACTTCATCATAACACTGAGTAGACAGATCATCAAAGCAGAAAGTCAACAAAGAAACAAGACTTAAATGGCATTCTAGAACAAATGGACTTACAGATATTTACAGAAAGTCTTTTCAAGAACTACATAATATAAATTCTTGTCATCAGTATATGGAACATACGGAACAGTGTCCAAGATGAACTTTATGATAGGGCAAAATGAGTCTCAATAAATTTTTAAAGATCAAAATCATATCAAGTATCATATCAGACCACAATGGATTAAAACTAGGAATCTACTCCAAAAGGATCCCTCAAAACTACACAAGTATGTGGAAATTAAATAATCTGCTGCTGAATTGTTTTTGTGTTAACAATGAAATCAAGATGGAAATTCTCTGAATTGAATGATAATAATGACAGAAGTTATCCAAACTGCTGGGATATAGCAAAAGCAGTGCTAAGAGGGAAGTTAATAGTGCTAAATGCCTGCATCAAAAAGTCTGAAAAAGCAAAAATTGATAACCTAATGTCACACCTTAAGGAACTAGAGAAATGAGAACAAACTAAACCCAAAGCTTGCAGAAGAAAATAAACAACAAAAATCAGAGAACTAGAAACTCAAACAAAAAAGATACAAAAGATCAAACAAAAAGCTGCTTCTGCAAAAATAAACAAAATAGATAGATGATTAGATAGATTAAACAAAAAAAGAAGAGAGACAATTCAAAAAGTTCAATTACAAATGAAACTGGAGACATTTCAACTGACAGTACAGAAATACAAAGATCATTCAAGACTAGTATGAACACCTTTATGCATGCAAACTAGAAAACCTGCAGGGAACTGATAAATTCCTGAGAACATACAACCATCCTAGATTATATCTGGAAGACATAGAAACCCTGAACACACCAATAACAGGCAGCAAGACCGAATCAGTAATTTAAAAATGGCCCAAAACAACAAAAAAGACAGGACGAGATGAATTCACAGCTGCATTCTACCAGGCATTCAAAGAATTGCTACCAATCTTATTGCAACTATTCCAAAAGATTGAGAAAAAGGGAGTCTTCCCTAAATCATTCTATGAACCAAGTATAACCCTGATACCAACACCCAGAAAGGACACAACAACAAAAGAAGGAAGGAAAGAAAGAAAGAAACCAACCAACCAACCAACCAACCAACCTATAGGCCAATATCCTTGATGAACATAGATGCAAATATCTGCAACAAAATACTAGCTACCAATATTCAACAGCACATCAAAAAGATAATGCATCATTATCACATGGATTTCATCGCAGTGATGCAGGAATAATTTAGTATACACAAGTCAATAAATGTGATACATTTCATAAACAGAATTAAGAATAAAAATGGTATAATCATCTCAAAAGATGCAGAAAAAGCATTTGATAAAATCCAGCATCCTTTATGATAAAAACTCTCAACAAACTAGGCATAGAGGGGACTTATCTCAAAATAATAAAAGCCATTTATGACAAACCCACAAACCACATCATATTGAATAGAAAAAAACTTGAAAGCAGTTTCCCTGAGAACAGGAACAAGAAAAGATGCCTTTCACCACTCCTAGTCCATATATTTGTGGATATTCTAGCCAGAAAAATTAGGCAAGAGAAGGAAATAAAGGGATTCCAAACTGGAAAAGAGGAAGTCAAACTATTGCTATTTGCAGATGATATGACATATACCTAGAAAATCTTAAAGATTGCTCCAAATGATTTCTATATTGGATAAACAAATTCAGTAAAGTTTCAAGATGCAAAATCGATATACGCAAATCAGTAGCAATGCTGTATATCAATGATGACCAAGCTAGGAATTGAATGAAAAACTTAATGCCTTTCACGACAGATAAACAAAATAAAATAGAATACTTAGAATATACTTAACCAAGGAGGTAAAAGATTTCTACAAGGGGAACTACAAAATATTTCTGAAATAAATTATAGATAACAGAAGCAAATGAAACTATATCCCATGCTTATGGATAGGAAGAATCAATATTGTGAAAATAGATACACTGCCCAAAGCCATCTATAGGCAATTCTCATTAAAATACCATATTGCTTTTCACAGAATTAGAAAAAAACCCTAAACTTCATATGAAATCAAAAAGAGCCTGAATAGCCAAAGAAATTCTAAGCAAAAAGAACAAATCAGGAGGCGTCACATTACCAGACTTCAAACTATCCTACAAGTCTATAGTTATCAAATCAGCATGGTACTGGTATAAAAATAGGCATATAGACCAATGGAACAGAGTAGAGAACCCAGAAAAAACACAAATACTTACACCTAACTGATTTTTAGCAAAGCATACAGAAACTTAAATTGGGGGAACTGACACCCTGTGTAATAAATGGTGCTGGTAAAACTGGCAAGCTACAGGTAGAAGAATGAAACTGGATCCTCATCTCTCACTTTATACAAAAATAGATTCGACATGATCAAAGACTTAAATATAATACTCCAAAGCATAAAAATTCTAGAAGGCTGTATTAGTCTGTTCTCATGCTGCTGATAAAGACATACCTGAGACTTTTACAAAAGAAAGAGGTTCAATGGACTTACAGTTTAACATGGCTTGGGAGGTCTCACAATCATGGCAGAAGGCAAGGAGAAGCAAGTTAAGTCTTATGTAAATGGCAGGCAAAGAGAGAGCTTGTACAGAAAATCTCCCGTTTTTAAAACCATCATATCTCATGAAAGTCATTCACTACCATGAGAACAGCGCAGGAAAGAACCATCCCCATAATTCAATCACCTCCTACCAGGTTCCTCCCATGGCATGTGGGAATTGTGGGACTTAAAATTCAAGATGGATTTGGGTGGGAGCACAGCCAAATCCTATCATTCTGCCCCTGGCCTCTCCCAAATCTCATGTCCACACATTTCAAAACCAATCATGACTTCCCAACAGTCCCCCAAAGTCTTAACTCATTTCAGCATTAACTCAAAAGTCCACAGTCAAAAATCACATCTGAGACAAAGCAAGTTCCTTCTGCCTATGAGCCTGTGAAATCCAAAGCAAGTTAGTTACTTCCTAGATCCAAAGAAGTTACAAACATTGAGTAAGTACAGCCATTCTAAATGGGATAAATTGTCCAAAAAACAGACACTATAGTCCCCATGCAAGTCTGAGATCCAGCAGAGCAGTCAAATCTTAAAGCTCCAAAATGATCTCCTTTTACTCCATGTCTCACAACTGGGTTATGCTGATGCAAAAAATGGGTGCCAATGGTCTTGGGCAGCTCCACTCTGGTGGCTCTGCAGGGTACAGCCTCCCTCCTGGCTGCTTTCATGGGCTGGTGTTATGTCTGCAGCTTTTCCAGGAACATAGTGCAAGAGGTTGGTGGATCTGCCATTCTGGGATCTGGAGGACGGTGGCCCTTTTCTCACAGCTCCACTAGGTGGCCCCCCAGTAGGGATTCTGTGTTGGGGCTCTGACCCCGCATTTCCTTTCTCCACTGCCCTAACAGAGGTTCTCCATGAGAGCCCCACTCCTGAAGCAAATTTCTGTCTGGACATCTAGGTATTTCCATACTTCCTCTGAAATCTAGGCAGAGGTTCCCAAACCTCAATTCTTGACTTCTGTGTACCTGCAGGCTCAGCACCACATGGAAGCTGCCAAGGCTTGGGGCTTGCACACTCTAAAGCCATGGACTAAGCTATACCTTGGCCCCTTTTAGTCACAACTGAAGTGGTTGGAATGCAGGGCACCAAGTCCCTAGATTGCACACAGCATGGGGACCCTGGGCCTGGCCCATGAAACCATATTTTCATCTTAGGCCTCTGGGCCTGTGATGGTAGGAGTTGCCATGACCTCCAATTATATCCTGGAGACATTTTTACTATTGTCTTGGGATTAACATTTGACTCCTGGTTAGTTATGCAAATTTTTGCAGCTGGCTTGAATTTCTCCTCGGAGAAGGGGATTTTTTTTTCTATCGCATTATTAGGCTGCAAATTTTCCAAACTTTCATTCTGTTTCCATTATAAAACTAAATGCCTTTAACATCACTCAAGTCACCTCTTGAAGGCTCTGCTGCTTAGAAATTTATTCTGCCAGATACCCTAAATCATCTCTTTCAAGTTTCCACAGATCTCTAGGGCAGGGGCAAAACGCTGCCAGTCTCTTTGCTAAAATGTAACACGAGTCACCTTTGTTCCAGTTTCCAATAAGTTCTGCCTCTCCATCTG
The DNA here is from genome assembly GCF_030222135.1 of Aotus nancymaae. Lineage (NCBI taxonomy): Eukaryota > Metazoa > Chordata > Mammalia > Primates > Aotidae > Aotus > Aotus nancymaae. The sequence continues at coordinate 82,987,873 of NW_026988442.1, forward strand.
AGACTACCTCAGCCTAGACCTTATTGTTCATATCACTATTAGTAGTTTTTTCAAAGCCACTCAACAAGTCTCTAAGGCGTTCCAAACTTTCCCACATTTTCCTGTCTTTTCTGAGCCCTCCAAAGTGTTCCAACTTCTGCCTGTTACCCAGTTTCAATGTTGCTTCCACATTTTGAAGTACTTTTCAGCGGTGCCCCATTCTACGGATAGCAATTTACTATATTAGTCTGTCCTCACACTGCTAATGAAGACATACTTGAAACTGGACAATTTACAAAAGAAAGAGGTTTAATGGACTTACAGTTCCACATGGCTGGAGAGGCCTCACAATCATGGCAGAAGGCAAGGAAGAGCAAAGTCACATCTTACATTGATGGCAGCAGGCAAAGAGAGCGCTTGTACAGAGAAATTCTCATTTTTAAAACTATCAGATCTCATAAGACTCACTCATTATCATGAGAACAGGGCAAGAAAGATCTGTCCCTATAATTCAAGCACCTCCCACTGGGTTCCTCCCATGACACATGGGAATTTAGGGAGTTACAATTCAAGATGAGATTTGGGTGGCGACACAGCTAAATCATATCAAAGACAATGTTGAAACAACTCTTCTAGTTACCAGCCTAGGCAAAGAATTTGTGACTAAGATCCCAATAGCAAATGTGGTAAAAAGAAGTATGAATAGATGAGACCTAATTAAACTAAAAAGCTTCTGCACAGCAAAAGAAATAATAATCACAGTAAAGAGAAAACACAGAGAATGATAGAAAATATTTGCAAGCTACACATCCGACTAAGGACTAGTATCCATAATCTATAAGAAAGTTAAACAAATCAGCAAGAAAAAACATCCAATAATCCCATAAAAAAATGGGCAAAGTACATGAATAGACATTTTTCAAAGGAAGATATACAAATGACCAAAAACCATATGAAGAGATGCTCATCATTGCTAATCATCAGGGAAATGCAAATTAAAACTACAATGAGATACCATCTTACTCCTGCAAGAATGCTGCTATTAAAAAGAAAAAAACAACAACAATAAATGCTGACATGGATGTGGGGAAAAGGGAGGCTTATACACTGATGGTGGGAATGTAAATTGTTACAACCTTTATGGAAAATAGTACGGAGATTCCTTAAGGAGCTACAAGTAGATCTATCATTTTATTCAGTAATCTCACTGTTGGGTATCTACCCAAAGGAAAAGAAGTCATTAATGAAAGAGACACTGGCACATACATGTTTATAGCAGCACAATTCACAGTTGCAAAGATGTCAAACCAACCTAAGTTCCCATTAACTAATAAGTGGTATATACACACCATGGAATACTACTCAGCCATAAAAAGTAGTGAAATAATGTCTTCTGCAGCAACTTGGAGCTGAAGGCCATTATTCTAAGTGAAGTAACTCAGGAGGGAAAAAACAAAAAACATATGTTCTTATAAATGGGAGCCAAGCTATGAGTATGAAAAGGCATACAGCGTGATGTGAGACTTTGGAGACTCAGAATGGGAAGGGTGGGAGAGGGACTAGATATTTAAATAAAATGACATATTAGGTACAATGTTCACTATTTGGGTGATGGGTGCACTAAAATCTCAAAATTTACCACTATATAATACATCCATGTAATAAAACAAAAGAAAAAATCACTGTACCCTAAAAGCTCTTGAAATAATTTTTTTTATAAAAGAAAATATTATGATATGGAAAACATGTTTCTAATGTTGTGGAATGGTTTCATCTATAAAATGCTAACATCTGACAGTTCAGGATTTGTTGCTTCCTAGATTTTTACTAACATTTAAGGTTACTAAGAATAATAATTCCAGTCAACATACAATTCCGTAAGTTATGTTGTTAGTAATAAAAAAAAAGTCTACTTTGGTGGTTATTTAGAAATTATTTATTTAAAAAGGTAAAAAGAAACTGGTCAGTAGAGGAGAGAGATGTGAAAGTAGTTTGGATATAAAAATGTATTTTTGGTAAGAACAGATAAAAAGAAAATAAAATAATCTTGTATGAGAAAGGATTTTCTATGATAAATTTGTGTCCTAACACATATTTACTATAACATAAATGCACATTTACGATACCATAACACCCTAACACATATTTATCATACCATAAATAATATATTATTTAGAAAGGAGGGAACTAGAGTACAACTCAGAAAGTCCAAACATGTAGATGGTCCAGGTAGGTTGTGATAAGATTCATGAAGAAAATTTATAAAAGAAATTTTGTTTATGATTAAATTAGCTATGATTAAAAGGGAAATATTTATAAGTCTTTCTAAAGGTTTGTCTTCTATTTTAAAATAAGGATTTTTTTAAAGGTATTGATTTGCTTTTCATGAAATTACAGATTTTGCCTTTTAGTTTTATAACCTATTTCTTTTGAAAACTTCTCAGATTCGTATCTTAGAAGTTCAGCTTTTGTGGCACCTCACTGCTGTCGCTTCTTCTCTTTTTGGAAAGACCTGAGATGATAACCCTCCTTCAGTTCTTTGTCAGCTCCTATAACTTTTTTCTCCCGTTCTAACAGTGATTGTGGCCTAATGCTGAAATGTTTTTATCTTGAAGGCAAAAAAAAAGCAATGTTTTCCTTCAGTATAACTTGATTCTATTCTCTTGACTTTTCTTTATATGTCTAAATATTTCAGTGTAATCAGGAAACTTATGCTATTCCTAAGAGTCAGGTATTTCCCTGACATGCTTATAACCTTGAACACACTCTTCCTGTATCCAGTTAAATTCAAGCATTCTCATCAAGTTTGGTTTTCAGATTATCTAAACAGGTTTCTCATAAGAAAAAGCAGTCACACTGCAAAAGGTTTTTATTTGCCTTTTTTGTAACTGGCTTAAGAAACAACAGTTTATGTTTTTCAAGATAATTTCTATGTTGTCTTATTAGGTGTTTAATTGCTTATAAAAACTGAGCTTTAAGAGAATTCAGGTTTTTTTTTTCATCCATGTAACCTTCTGTACTGCTTTTAAAGTCTTTTGATTATCACTTGGGTTAAATGAGTAACTATAATTTTACAATGAGCTTTTTAACGTCTTTGACAAACATCTTCAAAATCAAATCCTAAATTAAGTCTCTAACTTACTGCTAGGGGCTATGAAAGATATCAAAATTAATCACCAAAAAGTTACAGAATCTTTTTACAGCTTCCTATTAGGTCATGGACTCCAGTAGCACCACCTCCAGCCCCTTGCAATAGTTCTTGTCATGTGCTATTAATTAATCCTTGTGCTGTTAAGCTACATGGTTTTGACTGCTGGTGTAGCCATTAAGTGGGTTCACCTTGCCTGCTGCCTAGACAGAGCCAGTTTATCAAGACAGAGGAATTGCAATAGAGACAGAGTAATTAGACCAGATTTTATTAGAACTCAAATGAGTCTCCTGAAAACTTGGAGATTGAAGTTTTCAAGGATAATTTAGTGGGTAGGGAGCCAGTGAGTCAGGTGTGAAATCATAGGGAGTCAAAACTGCCCTCTTTACAGAGTCAGTTCCTGGGTGGGGGCCATAAGACAAGATGAACCAATTTATCAATCTGTGTAGTGCCAGCTGATCCATCAAGTGCAGGGTCTACAAAATATCTCAAGCACTGATCTTAGGTTTTGCAATAATGACTTTTTATCCCTAGGAGCAATTTGAGGAGGTTTAGAACCTTGCCACCTCCAGCTGTATAACTCCTAAACCATAAATTCCAACCTTGTGGCAAATTTGTTAGTCCTGCAAAGGCAGTCTAGTCTCCAGGCAGGAAAGGGGTTCGTTTTGGGAAAGGACTATTCCTCCCAAAGTTAGTCAGCTTATGACTCAGAATGAAAAAGAACATCTTGGAGGTTACAAGCAAGATGGAGTCAGCTAGTTCATATCTCTTTCACTGTAATAATTTCCTCAGTTATAATTTTTGGAAAGGCAATTTCACTGGGAATACACATCTTGTCTCAAGAAGGCAATGACTCCTGCCAATATCTGACACCAAACCTAAGTTAACCAAAGCCTCATCTTTAGACCCAGGCAGAAGCAACAATCAGAGTAACTGCCTTCATGAGATGCAGGGAAAGGACTGTATTAAAAAACATTAAGATTCATTTAATAATTTTCCCTCTATCTGAATTAATATAATTTATTCTATGTGTTGATACCAAATAATTTAAATGTTTAACTACCTATCAGCTTTCTTTTTTGTCATTTTCAAAACTAGACGGGGCGTATGACATTTTTGCTTGAAACACTGCTAATTATTTGCTTTGTTTTGCCTCCAGAATTTAAAATTATTCAATCCCTCCAGGTCCAGGTACTATCACATAAGATTGTAAGGGTTGGTTTCGAGAAATAAAATTATGTCAAATCCTCCAAATCAAGAATGGGCTCATAGATGCCTCAACAGCTGAAATGCTGAAAATGCTTGTGTTTTGTATAGCTAATTGCTACAAGCCATGATTACAGTAGCTCAATGCATAGAAATTATATGTCAGTCCACTTCATAACTTTGCCTTTTGGCTTTTGGGTTTTGTCTCTTATGTTGCTTAAAAAAAAATTTAAAGGTTAATAAGTGCCTGTCCATTTCCATTCTCATTTGGTCTAGAACATTTAATTGGCTATAAGTCTTTTCACGCTAAGCCCCTTAACCAGAGGGATCCCACCCAGGGACATGATGGACCTAAGGCAGGTGGCACACTATTCCAGCATTGGTATGGGACAAAATAAAAGCATGGCCTTTAATACTGCTTCTGGGACAGGTGCAGTGGCTCATGCCTGTAATCCCAGCACTGTGGGAGGCCAACGAGGGGGGATCACAAGGTCAGGAGATTGAGACCATTTTGGCCAACACGGTGAAACCCCATCTCTACTAAAAATATAAAAATTAGCTGGGTGTGGTGGCACGTGCCTGTAATCCCAGCTACTCAGGAAACAGAGGCACAATAATTGCTTGCACCCAGGAGGTGGAGATTGTAGTGAACTGAGATCGCGCTACTGCATTCCAGCCTGGCGACAGAGCAAGACTCCAACTCAAAAAAAATAAACAAATAAATAAATAAATAAATACTGCTTCTGGCATACCTTGATAAAAAGGGGGAATATAAACTAAAACCTAGAATTTTAAGCCTCACAACAAACTAAATGGACTCCTCCCCTTTGGTCAAAGGGAATCCCTCTCACCAAAAAGCCTGAAAAGCAAACTAGTTCAGGCCATGACAGGAAGTGGGGGATTGGACTCGCCTCACTATACCTTCCCCATCTTTGGAATTCAGGCAAAATTAACCAGCATTAACATTAAAATAGAGATCATAAGACTGACAGAACAAACTCTTTATGACAATAAGATACCAAATTATAAACAGAGCCTAAGACTATCGCAGGCAATGCTATGTCTCTATCCCAAAGTGAACAGGGTCAGGTTACATTTACGTTTTTTCAATATGCATGAGTCAGGACCACCTTTATAAATATTCAAATGTCCTCCTATAATCTGTTAAATATGCATGTTTAGTCAACCTGTCATCATATCCCCACAGGAGCCCCAGTGGGGAACAAAGTAACTGATTTCATAATCAATACTAGGGCTATTTATTCAGTCCGTAACTCCCCAAAAGCAAAAAGTATTAAATTCAAGAGAAATACAGCAAAAGATTTTTTTAAAAAACCTTTGGAATGTTGGCTGGGGGACTTGAAATTAAGAAACAATATTCTCTATATGCTGGAATGTTCAATTTCCCCATTGGGATAAAAGTTGTTTTCCAAGCTAAATGATCAAGTCAATTTCCTCCAAGGAAAGAGCAATTTTGCTTACAGATTCCACCAAAACAGGGACTGTGACTGCAGATGCCACTCACTCACCCCAAGAAAGAAAAGGAAGAAAAGAATTCCCTTCAGAAGTCTGTGAACAATTTGCTGTTTCCAAGTCCTCATACCACATGGATGAGCCCCGTTAGTCTTTCTACCCAGGGAATAAGGTGCTACTAAAATCCTGGACGAACCAAGAGCTAGCCAAAAAGTAAACGACCTTCTCACTGAAGAAACTTTGCAGATTAGTCAAGTGGCCCTACAAAATGGTATGGCCTTAGATATCTTGACTGCAGCCCAAGACAACACTTGTACACTGATTAAGACTGAATGTTGTGCATGTATATACACCAGATTATTCTCACAATATAACCAGTTATGCATGCATTAGATATCTCTATTTCTGCTACAGATACCTTCTCCCAGGACCCCATAACACCATGGTTCAGTCGACTTCCTAATACATGAAGACTTTCATATACTGTGTGATTGGTACTCTGCGAATTGTTCTCCTTGCCTTCTGTGGACCTTATTACCGTTATATAATTTGTATGGAGGTGCAGGACAGATTATCTCAAAAGCTCCTATGTCCTAGTACCATAATACTCCATCAGGTTCCTACTGTGAATCTGGGAACTCGGGAATATGTCTAACTACAGGTAAATAGATTCCATTCTGATACTCTCTGGCTATCCTCCTTTTCAGGGAGAAATAGCAAGATTTACTTCATCACCCACTTTCTGTAGAAATGGAATGGAATTTGACCCCAGTGAGAAGCTGTAACCAAGTATCCCAGCCCCAAAATGCATTTTGAGGCTTTTTTCCCTATTTCTTGCTTTCAGCCTTGAAACATACTTTAAAACTCTTCATTTCTCCTTTCCCACGAGGCACTTAGGTGAACAGTGCTTGCTAATCTAATTATGTGCTTGCTTAGAAGTTGCAGGGACCAATTTCGAAACAAACCAAAATTGAGAGAACCAGCTGCAGAATTCTTCCAGTTGGGGGAAGCTACTAACAACCCACCACTATCGGGCGAAAATCAGGATAACACAAGCTCAACCTCTGGATGGGCAATTACTTAAGATAATCATCAGAATGAGACACACAGACTTGCACCCTCCCACACCCTGCCGCGTGCTTCCCACACTTTCCTTCTGAAACCCCTTCATTCAGCCCCTGAGGCAGAGATGGCTTTTCTGAGGCAGAAGTTTGGCTACCTCCCATCTGTTAGCATTTGATTAGTTGCTTTCCTTTCACCACACCCTGCTTCTCCTGTTTTCAGCCTCTGAGTGAGGAACAGTCAGACTTGAGCCTGCTACAAAAGGAAACTTTCTTCAGCTCCTCCAACCATGAGTAAGGCCTGACTCTGTCCACCACCCATCTCAGCACTGTTACCTTCACTGAAGAAAAAGCTGTTTGGATCCGTCTGACTTTAGTCAGGTTGGAGGCTGAGAGGAAGAAAAACCACCATGAGGAGGGTAGGAGTTAGAAGATCAAGAGGCAGTGACAAAAGGGAAGAGCAAAGAGCAGTCACAGAGGAAGGCAGCCTTATGCCTAACAGGTAGACGCAGTGTGGATGACAGGAGACAGAAGACATAAACCAAGTTTTTCTACCATTCACAGGATTTTGTGTACACGCCTGGCTGTCTAATGGTAAGACCCCTGAGGATGGACTCCCTGCCTAGCTTTTGTTGCAATATCTTGTAAAAATGCTTCCAGATTTAATGAAGTATCTGCAGAGACTATAGAAGAAACAGCATCTGAATGTATAAGTAACTCATTTGTTGTGAGTCGTCTGTTAAGAGGCACAGCCTGCAGTACATGAAGTGAAGCAGTATTCTTACCACACAGCAGGTGTGTTCTAGAAAAGCCTTTCATTTCAAGTCTGCACCTGGCTTGGTCTGTGAAACCAACTATGCTTTGTTAAACTCATGCCTTACAAAGAACAATGCAAATGAAGAGAGACTTCAACTTCAGATAAATGACACTTAATGATAATAATAATGATATTAATAAACAATGGGTGACACCAAAGGAACATGTGTCTTTTCTTCTGTGCAACTTCTGTGTTCCTGTAAAGTTAGGTGTAAATTAAATACATTTTTAAAAGATCAAAGTATTTTCCTTTTTTTAAATTTAAACTTTTCATTGAACCATACAAAGAGCTATGCGCATTACCAGTGCAAAGCTTGATGAATCTTTCAAACTAAATATACCCGTGTAGCTGGAACCCAACTCATGAAATTGAACAGGGCACACTCTCCAGATCTCCCATGTCTCCATCTAGTCACTACCCAGCTGCCTCAAAAGAAACTCACCACTATGCTGACATCTAATACCACAAACTCGTTTTTATGTTTGTAACCTGACAGAAATGGTAACACGTGATGTCTCTGTCCTTGTTGCCTGGTCTCATCACTCAATGCAATGTCTGTGTGTAGTTTTAGATTGTTTCTTCTTATTACAGTATAGCATTCCACTATAGGAAAACAACAGAGTCCCACTATTCTAATATCTATTTTACTATTTTATTAAACCCCTCCCACTATTGATGGAAATTTTAGTTTCCAGTTGGGGACTTTTAAGAATGCTGTTGCAATGATCATCAAGCAGTGACTCACGCCTGTAATCCCAGCACTTGGGGAGGCTGAGGTGTGTGGATCACGAGGTCAGGAATTCAAGACCAGCCTGGCCAATATGGTGAAAGCTCGTCTCTACTTAAAATTCAAAAATTAGCTGGGTGTGGTGGCGCGTGCCTGTAGTCCTAGCTACTCAGGAGGCTGAGGCTAAAGAATCGCTTGAAGCTGGGAGGCGGAGGTTGCAGTGAGCTGGGACTGCACCACTGCACTCCAGTCTGGGCAACAGAGCAGGACTCTGTCTCAAAAAAAAAAAAAGATTGATTGGCCATATTTCTGCATGCCTATTTCTGGACTTTCTACTCTGTCTCATTAATCTATCTATGTATCTTTTCTCCAGTACTATCCTGTCATGATTTATATAGTTAGGTTATATTATAGTTAAGATTCATAGTATGTTTTAAAATCAGGCAGTGTAAGTTCTCCAACTTTATTCTTATTTCAAAAGTATTTTGGCTATACTGGGCTCTTCTCCTTTTCATATAAAATTTGAGACTAGCCTCTGGATATCTATAAAAAATTCTTACGGAATTTTAATTGAGATTGCATTGAATCTGTAGATCAATTTGTGAGAACTGACATCTTAAATATATTGCACCTTCCACTCCATGAACACAATATATCTTTCCATTTATTTGTGTCTTCACTGATAACTTTTATGAGTCTTTTGTAGTTTTCAACGTAGAGATCTTGCATAAATTTTATTAGACTTATATTTAAGTATTTCATTCTCATTGGTGATATTTTAAACAGTGCTATATGTTTACTTTTGGTATCCAATTGTTCATTGTTAGAATATAGAATTCTAGCTGATTTTTTGTATATTGACAATGTGTGCTGCAGTCTTGCTAAACTTATTTACTCATTGTAGCAAAAGAGAGGAGAGACAAAAAGGGACTGACCAAAGCTTGGAAAGAATTCTTATTTAGAAACGGGAAAAAAGAAGCAACTCTGAAAATGACAGAAAATGAATGGAGACAGGAACGCAATCAAAAGCAGGTAGCACCATTTCATATTCCCCCAACTCAAGCAGTCTTTCACCAAACTCTTGAAAAAATCTTGGAATCTCTTTTATAAGGCATTGCTCAATTATACACTTATTTCACTCCAATTTTGCTTAATATCTTTAAATTCTACCCCCTCTACTTACCTTCCCTCCAAAATTGTTAAGTGTCTTTTGAGGACGGGGGAAAGGCTTAAACACTGACTTAGAGAACAAAAGTCATCTCATTCCTTGACCCTCTACTCCTCCCTGAGCATTCTCCTACAAGTTTTACGGTATTAGAACAATCCTGACCACTTTCATTTAATAAACACATATTCACTATTTGGTATGTATAAGCCACTCAACAGGAGGCTGTTGATAGGAAAGATGTAGAGCAGGAATAACATTAAAAATATCCAGAAACTTGGCCAACATGGGCTCTGGCAAAGCCATAGCCTGGGCCAGGACCCTGGAGAAATTGCTTTGCCAGGTGTCAACCTTATAGTTACTTAATTGAGGTGATGTGAGGGGTGCTGGAGGAAGGAATGAGAGAGCTGGGACAGGGAGTTCTCTGTGGAGGGCTTGGAGCAGTGGCTATCTACCAAATAATATGGACATATTATAACACTGTAATACCTGACATATCCCTATCCCCAGTGGTCCCAGGAACTGGGGAGTTCATAGCAGTTGCTACTCAGCAAGACAATACATAAACTAATGATTACTATATTATGCTGTAAGAGAAAAAATTTTAGGATCTTCTAAATTTATTACACCAAGGTAGAAGTTGAGCCCTGGAGACTGAGTCATATAACAGGTTTCCAATTTTACGTTATTAGATTATAGATTAATGCTCTTTCTCATTGTTATTGTTCTTGTTCTGTTAATGACTAGGAGAGACTGGAGACCAAACCTCTTCCCTCCCAATCACTGATCTTTGTTATAGATTAACTGCCTACTTTATTTTTCTGCACCTTACTCAAACCAGATGGTGCAAAGGACCACATGACTGTTACATCTTCAATATCAATGTTAAACATACCTTTTCGAAAAGAAAAAAATACTACCTGAACTAATCAGATTGTTATAACTATGCATTCAGACATATATAGAAAGATGCTGGATTTCTTTTACTTTTTCCAAAATTTGGTCTTTATAAAGGATCCCAAACTTGTACACTTTAGAAGAATGACTTCAATCTTTGGAATCTGTTTCCTGAGTGGCTGTCCTCAAACTTTACATTTGAACAAACATAAACTCTCTTGAAACTAGATTCTGATCTTTTTGATTATTTTATCTTGGGTACAGCATCTAATGAGCCCTCAGAGGGCACATGGGAAGTTTAATGGAGACTTGGAGAGGTGGAGATCACTTCTTTTGGGAAGGAGAATAAGAAAATTTGAGTTGAATTCCAAAAACTGGTGTATTTAGGTGTGAAAGCAGAAGCAGTGAAAATGAAAGGCACAGATTAAGCAAAAGTCAAAAGGTAAAAATGCCCCGTTTGCCTGCAACAAAGGAGCTCAGAAAGAGTAACAAGAAATAAGATGGCAGATAAAACAACATTGAAGAGGGAATGGATAAATTGTGAGGGTGGAGATAGATTCTTTTGACATTCGTGAATATGTCATAGAATTTGCTAGCTGAAAAGGGACTCAGCGGCCCTAAAGGCCAACCTTGCAACCTTTTGGTTGTAACAGTGGGGAAACTGAGGGTCGGGGCCCCGGGGAAGGAGTATGTTAATATCAGAATTCCAGAATTCTCATTTCAGAGCTTTTTCCCCCAGGTCTCATTTCTCTCCTCTTCTCAATGCTTTTATAGTGCAGAATAAATAAGTGCCTGTAAGAAGCAGCTGCTGATGGGGAGCCTTTGATTTTTGATACAATACACAAAATTAGCTGGGCATAGTGATGGGCACCTGTAATCCCAGCTTCTCTGGAGTCTGAGAGAGGAGAATCCCTTGAACCCAGGATGGGGAGGTTGCAGTGAGCCGAGATCGTGCCACTGCATTCCAGCCCGGGCGACAGAGTGAGACTCTGTCTCAGAAAAAAACAAAAAGAGAGAGAGAGAATGGTAAGAAGATGCTCTGGGGTCTGGGCTCTCTGCCCCTCCACAGCTAGCTGGAGCTGTTTCCTTCTATGAGGCAACAGCTCTCTGTTGAAAGATTCGAATGCAAAACATTCGAATGTTATAAAGGCTCTCTTTTCTCTCCTCATCTTGTCAGGCATGACACAAAGCTCTCATTGTGAAGGGCTTTCTCCCTTTTCCTTGCTCCTACTCCTACATTAGACATGTTTCTTATTAAGCTGAATTCTCTTCGAAGATATTATTGGGATTCATTTTACTTACATTTTTTCATCTCTTCTGTCAGTCAAGAGAAAAACAGATAAAAAGGCTGCTCTTAGAACAAATTGAAAATCTCACAGTTTTGAACTCACTTACTGTTCATCTCTTCATGAGGATTTTCTGCTTGATGGACAGTAATCATAGTCTAGGACCCAATAACAGAACTGACTGAAATTTTTACAAAACCTTTCTCTACTTTTGCTATTCTAACTAACATATAATTTTTCTGGACACAAGTTTTTAACCTATTTTATACCCTTCACAACATAGTTTTATTTTTTTGTATTGTTTCATATTAATAATATGAAAATTAGTGAGCCTGTAAATTTTGAATTATTTCAGCTGTCATTTAATGTATATTTTCTATGACTACATAATAGACTTTACTAAATGTTAAACATGTATCAGCACAGTTAGTTGGCATAATCAATCTTCTAAGGTAGACACTTTAATTTTTTTCTTATACAGTTGGGGAAACTGGAACTTAAATATTTAAATATTCATCACGGTCTTCTAGCTAATAAGTAATAGAACCTGAACTTAACTCCAGACAGCTTGGGTCTCAAACTTTCACACATAACCATAACATCATCCAACCTCATTCCAAGTTGTTTTTCCTAGGCGATTACGTTATGATTCTCTAAAAATTTACTCTATAAATTGTACGAAAATCAGCAAAGTGATCTAGAGAGTACGACTGCATTCTTTAAACATACAAGCAATAAAGCATTAAGAAACTATGATTAGAATAACACAAAAAAATTTATTGATAAACATAATCATAAAACAATACCTTTTAAATTGTATTTTTTAATTGATAAATAATAATTGTACATATTTGTGGGGGTTCATAGTGGTATTTTGATGCATATAATATATAGTAATCAGTCTGGATAGTTAGTATATCTATTATCTCAAATATTTATCATTTCTTTGTGTTAGAAATGTTTAATATCCTCCCTCTAGCTATTTGAAACTACATATTACTCTTAACTATAGTCATCCGACAGTGGTATACAACATTAGAACTTATTCCTACTATCTAACTATAATTTTGTGTTCTTTAACAAATATCTCCCAGTCCCTTAATTTCCCCTACCCTTCCCAGTCTCTGGTATATTCTGTTCTACTTTTACTTCTATGTAACCAGTTGTGTTTTAGCTTCCACATATAGGTGAGAACATTTGATGTTTAACTTTCTGTTCCTGGCTTATTTCACTTAACATAATGTCCTCCAGTTCCATGCATGTTGCCAGAAATGACAGAATTTTATTCTTTTTGATGGCCAAATAGTATGATGGCATATGAACACCACATTTTCTTCATTCATCTGTGCTTTGACACCTAGAGTCATTTCATGTCTTGGCTATTGCAGTAGTGCTGCAATAAACATGGGGTTTCAAATGTTTTTTGATAGAATGATTTTCTTTCCTTTGGAAATTCTCAACAGTAGGATTACTGGATCATATCGTAGTTGCATTTGTAGTTATTTTAGGAGCTATCATACTGTTCTTTAAGGACTTCATTTTTCAGGAGTTAAAATTTCCTGATAGTTCAGTAATCCAGGACCTCATCTCAAGCAAAAGCAGCTCCTGAAAAGCCATTTGCTGTCCATAAATACCACATGCCAATGCAACTTTAATAAAAAAAAGCTACGGATCAAAGTCATTGTTATATGATTATTAACGTTTATTAATTATACAAGATTACATGGGTTAGGACTTCTAGTACTTTGTGGAATAGGAGTGGTGAAAGCTGGCATCTCTGTTTTATTCCAGATCTTAGAGACAAGGCATTCAGCTTTTCCCCATTCACTATGATGTAGCAGTGGGCTCGTAATGCATGGCCTTTATTATGTTGAGGTATGTTCCTTTTATGCCTATTCTATTGAGAGTATTTATCATGAAAGAGTATTGAATTTTACTAAATGCTTTGCTTTCCATCTATTGAGAAGATCACATAATTTTTGTCTTTCTGTTGATGTTTAAATCACATTTATTGATTTACATATATTGAACCATCCTTGCATCTGCAACATACGTTTCACTTGATCATGGTGTATTATCTTTTTGATGTACTTTTGGATTTGTTTTGCTGTTATTTTGTTGAATATTTTTGCATTTCTGCTCATCAGGAATATTGGCCTGTAGTTTTATCATTGCTGTATCTTTGTCTGGTTTTGGTGTCAGGGCAATGCTGGCCTTGTAGAATGAGATAGGAAGAATTCTGTCCTCTTCAATTTTTTGAAATAGTTTGAGGACAATTTATGTTAGTTCTTCTTTGACAGTTTGGTAGAATTCAGTAGTTAAGCCATCCATTTTGTAGATTGTTTTGGATGTTTCTTTGTTGGGAAACTTTATTACTGATTCAATCTCATTATTCATTGATCTATTCAGGTTTTCTATTTCTTCCTGATTAAATCTTGGTAGGTTGTACATGGCAAGAAACATATTCACCTCCTCTAGGTTTTCCAGTTTGTTAGTGTATAGTTGTTCATAAAACTTTCTGATAGCCTTTTGTATTTCCGTGGTATCAGCTGTAGTGTCTCCTTTTTCATTTCTGATTTTATCTGGTTGTTCTTTTCATTGTTAGTCTAGCTAGTGGTTTATCAATTTTGTTTCTCTTTAAAGAAAACACATTTTTTGTTTCATTGATTCTTTGTATTTTTTAGTGTCTATTTGACTTAGTTATTCTCTGACCTTTATTATCGCTCTCTATATTAATTTGGGGTTTAGCTTATTCTTTTTTTTCTAATTCCTTGAAGGGCATTGCTAGACTGCTTATATGAAATATTTTGATTTCTTCACCATAGGTTTTTATCATTATAAAATTCCCTTTTATAACCACTTTTGCTGTATCCTATGTGTTTTGGAAGTTGTATTGCCATTTATGTTCATTTCAAGAAAATATTTTATTTGCTTCTTAATTCCTTCTTTGATCCAATAGTCATTTGGGTACATATTATTTAATTTCCATGTGTTTGTATAGTTTTCAATGCTCTTGTTATTGATTTCTGGTTTTATTCCATTATGGTATGAGAAGATATTTGATATAATCTTAATTTTTAGAAAAATTAGCCAGACACAGTGGCTCAAGTCTAATTTCAGCACTTTGTGAGGCTGAGGTGGATGAATCACTTGAGGCCAGGAGTTTGAGACCAACCTGGCCAACATGATGAAACCCCATCGCTATTAAAAATACAAAAATTAGCTAGGTGGCATGTGCCTGTAGTCCCAGCTACTTGGGAAACTGAGGCATAAGAATTGTTTGAACCCAGGAGGCAGAAGTTGCAGTGAGCCAAGATTGTGTCACTTCACACCAGCCTGAGCAACAAAGTGAAACTGTCTCAAAACAAAACCAAAAAAAGTTGAGAACTGTTTTGTATTCTAACATATGATCTACCCTGGAGAATGTTCCATATGCTGATAAGAAGAATGTGTATTCTTTACCTGTTGTATAAAATGTTAAGGCCATTTGACCTAAAGCCAAGTTTAAATCCAGTGTTTCTTCATTTTCTGTCTAACTGATCTGTCTATTGCAAAGGTTTGGATGTCAAAGTCCCCAATTATGTTGTATTGGAGTCTGTGTCTCCCTTTAATCTAATAATATTTGCTTTACATATCTGAGTGTTGTTTTTTTGACCACATGTATGTTTAGAATTGTTAATTTATCTTGCAGAATTTATCCCTTTATCAGTATATAATGACTTCCTTTGTCTCTTTACTGTTTTTAACTTAATGTCTGTTTTGTCTGATATATATTCCCACTTGCTTTTGGTTTTTATGTGCATGGAATATCTTTTCCCATTCAGCTAGTGTATGCCTTGTAAGTGAAAAGTTTAATTGGTTTACATTCAATGTTACTATTGATATATAAGGGCTTATTCCTGTTATTTTTATTAATTAATGGTTATTTCATGGAAAATAATAAATTATGGTCAATTATAAGTGACTAGATGCTTTAACTTCCTGTTTTTATAATTCTTTTTTTGTCTTTGACTTTTGACTGTTTAACTATTAAGGTTTTTTTTTTTGTTTGTTTGTATCTGAGAATTTCTGAGCTTCCCATATCTGAATGTCTCAATCTTTTGTTAGATTTGGGAATGTTTTAGGTATCATTTCATTAAATAGTTTTTCTATCCCTCTTGTTTTCTTGTCACCTTCTGGGACACTAAAAATTCGAATATTTTGTTGCTTTATGATGTCCCATTTGTCACATAAGCTATGCTCACTGGCAGTAACTATATGCTGATGGCTAAGGAATGTGTCCTTAACTTCTGCTTCAGGTGTTTCTTGGCATTTCTCTGTTGAATTTTGGTGTTCTCTTGTAGGTGATCCACTTAAATTGTAATTTTCTATTCACTATTTTGTTTTTTCTTAGTGGAGTAGGTGAGTACAAGATGCTTCTAGTCAGCCATCTTGAAACCCCTTCTCGTGTAACTTATTAATTGCTTCTACATTATACGCTTCTTAATTTGAAACTGTGTGTATAAAAGCACTTGCTATTAGCTCATGTATTTTGTTTTTGTTATAGAAATCAGGAAATTGGAATTTGTGCTGCAGACTGTGGCCTTCACAATCACTTTGGAGAAGTGTACTTCGAGGACTCTTTTAGAGATTGGCAGCCTTGCGTACCCTTATACTTTACTTCCTCCTGTGTGCCTATACTCGTTCCATCTTTTTGTTGTTCAGAGTTCAGCTCTCTTCTATTTTCATTAAAGAAGAAACTTGTGTTTTTGCATGTCATTTTTGTATTTGGGTGATTTTGAAAAGGAGAAATGGGAAATATTTACTTTATGCCATTAACTTTAAGCTGGAAGAGACACTAATAATTTCCTGAAGAGTCAGCATTGTATTTAAAACTTGAGCATTTTAAAAATCAAGATGTTTGCTGGCTTGCATAGGTATGAGGTATGGCAGTAATTGAAACTTCCAAATTATAGAATTTTGGCCGGTCTACAATACAGAAGCCATTCCACTGTGATTAGTGCCTCCCAAGAATTCAACACTTATACCTGATATTTTATCAAGAAACGGTGAATATTAGCCACGTCATTTTTTTAAATGGGGAAACCGAAATATAGGATGTTTAGAAGAAATGCTTCAAAACACTCACAATGAACAGATTTCTACAGCATGCTTACTATGATTAGTGTAATTCTCAAAAAAGCCTTTCCATAATGGTATTATTTTCTCAATTTCACAGATGTGTAAACTGAGGCTCACAGAAAGAAGCAATTTCCCCATGGTGGTGTAGCTAGTAAGTAGCTTATTTGTGGTTCAGATATAAAAATAATCATACCTGCTTCTCTTCTAAGTTCTTAGGAAATTGACAACAGAGGTCAGACACAAATAAAGATTTTCATCAACGATGTTTTGCTGGAGGATATGCCTTAGTCCTCCTACTACATCTGTAATCTAGATTGTAGGACCTTCTGGAGCAAAGCAAATTCTACAGAGCAAAATCTGGGCATATTCATTAAGCCGTCCGCAGGGCAACTTGCACCTGCATTAAACCCCATTGAGAGAACATATTTGAGAGAGCTGTAAAGCGACAAGTCTCAGGACTGCACCCAGAGTGTGCTCACTTCATAGAAGCAGAAGTAGAGATTCAGCAAGTAAATCTGAGCGAAAACAAAAATAGGCTAGATCTGGGGCTACCTACCGCTAATGGTGTTTACCCCAACTCTACTAATTATCCAACACCCCTTTCCCATGTGTGCAGAGGAAAGGATGGGGGTGGAGAGACAGACTGGGAATATTCCTTCGTTATTGCAATGGCAAAGACATGGAAGTTTTCTCCCCTTTCTAGGAATAGGATAAAAGAGTATCAACACCTTTGTAAGAAAGAGCTACTGTTTTCAAAGTCAGTGAGTTATCCACTGCCCTATAACTGCCACCCTTACCCACTCAGTGGAAGAAAAAAAACTGAAACATTTAGCTCTTGCCTTTAATTTCCACTCCTCACCACTGATTAAAGCCAGCCATTAAAAATGACTGGAGGAGAGAAGGTCTGACTCTTAAGAAGAATATTGTTATTGGGACTCTCATTGAGCTCCCACCAGGTACAACAGGGCCTTGGTTGTAGTAGAAACATCAGCACTCTCCCATGTCATTCGTTCTGTTTGGTAGTTAAGCTGGGTCTCATGCTCTATCTGTCCCTTCTCTGGAAGGCTAACATTATTTGATGTCCTCTCTTTCCATCTCTAGAACACTGCCACTGGCTCCCTCACCTTCTTTTCTGTGTTTAACTGTCTCTTGTTTAAACTGGCAAATTTCATTTCCTTTTCTTGCGTTTCTCCAGTCTATTGTTTTCCTCCCAGCACATTTCCTATTTGTACCATTGAATTCCTGCCTATGATCATCTTGAATAAAATTCAACTTTCTCACTTAATAAACCAGCTACATAGCACATTCTATTTACAAAATCCTTTTAGGTATGTCTTCCTTAATAATCCTTGGAAGTAATTGAGTTGGTTTAAATCTACTTTTCCTGGGCTCCCCCTACATTCTTTCTCAGATCTCCTCACTGGTTTTTTTGTTTTCAAATTCATCATGTTTTGCCTGTCCATCTGTTTCTTCCAATGCATGGTCTCTAGCTTTTTTAGATAGATATTCATGGGCATCTGCTCTGGGTCAACTGTGTGGAACTATAGTTTCCCCAAGCCTCAGCACCCGCTGGGTACATATGTGGGAACACAAGTATTAATACCGAGTGTTTCTGGCTCATATCTCCAAACCGACAGTGCATGAACCCCAGCTCTGTGAAAATTCCCTCTTACGGATTTTTAGAAGCTCCTGAGGCATGTGCGACATATGTTGCCCCTTCATGGATCCTGTCACTCTGATGGCCATGGCCACTTCCTCCTGCTGCTCTGCTGGTGTGTTCTTCACTCCTCTGCTCTTCAGGGTGCAGCAATTCCCTGGAAGTGGCTACTGTGACTCCATTTGGCACAGAAGTCAGTGCCATCGCATTGTGCTCCTCCTCTGGCTGCAAAAGTCTCCCTTGCTGATCTCTGAGCTCAGCTTGTCTCCTCTGGGGGCACTCTAAATATCCCCAAGTCAAACACTGCTCCATAGTATATGCAGAATGATGAGGAAGGACTCTTCATTTTGTTCTGTATTAAGGTAACTGTATCTCACCGAAGTGCTGCTGGGATAATGCTAGAGTGGACATAACAGAATACCACGACTGGATGACTTAGATCCCAGAGGCCACAAGCCCAAAATCAAGGTGTCTGCTGGCTTACTTTCTCCTGAGACCTCTCTTCCTGGCTTGCAGAAGGCCACCTTCTCTCTGTGTCTTCATATTGTTTTTTTTTTTGCACACATACAGTATTCACGTATCTGGTGTCCAAATTTCCTCTCTTTATAAGGATACCAGTCAGATTCGACTACAGTTTTCCCCGAAGCCTTCATTTTAACTCACTTACCTCTACAAAGGCTCTGTCTCCAAATATAGTTACACTCTAAGGTACTGGGAGTTAGGATTAAGCATGTGAGTCTGAAGGGGGCATAATTCATCCATATCAGGGATCAGTGAAATTTAGAACATAGAGAAATAGTTTTTCCACTTTTTTTCTCTCTCTGTGATACAGACGGTCATTTGAAGTCAAGTGTTTGGTAACTTCTCTGGCCCCCCAAAACACACTCATCGTTGAGAATTCCTATGCACCTCTGAAAGCTAGACATGGGTTACTCCTGTGGGGGTTGTGGTTTCCTCTTTCCAGAGACCCCACAGACACCACACTAAATGCTGTATGTGGAGCCAGTATATTCAGCATACGTATCCAGACACACAAGAACCCTCCACAATGGAGGATATTTGGATTTAAAATGAATCACTGCTAACCGTGTCACGGGGATGATGCTCAGCACACACTGAAGACTGTGAGCTCTGCAGCCAGACTTGATGAGTGCACATGCTGACTCTGCCTAACTTCTTAGCTGTGTGACCTTGGGCGATCTACTTAACTTCTCTGTGCCTTGCTTCTCTTGTCTCCAACATACATTTGACAATAATAGTACATATATCAAAGTTGTGAGGGTTTAAAGAGTTAACGCACGCAAAAATACTTAGAACAAAGTAGAGTATATAAGAAATAATCAGTAAAAGCTAGCTCTTATTACTCTTCTTTAACTGCCATAGTGGGTAGGCAGGTCTATATGATAATAAATATATGTGAAGCAAATGCATTATTACTGTAACATTAATTTCCATATTTTAATGTTCATTCAGTTCTTACCTATACTTCACTTAATTCACCAAAAGGCTGGCATTGTTCACCCCATTTTGTATATGAGAAAACCAATAACCAGAGAGTTTAAGAAATTCGACCAAAGTCACACAACTAATGTGCAGAGTAACTTAAGATCTCTCTCTCTCCCTCTCTCTCTCTCTCTACCTCTCTCTCTTCACTTTATTACCTTGTCTTTAATTAGTGCTACCGCCAAACTCCCTATCCCTTCCGCTCCAAAACAACTCCATCTCCTGTGGATAAATGCGATCATATTTGGTTGTCTTTCATTGTGGCATTTTAATTCTGTGCTTTAGGCAGTAATTTAGAAAGTGCTGGAGGCCAGTTTGGCTGGAACATGTCAAACAAGTCTGTGAACAAACACACACACAGGATATTCTCCCAGTGTGAATGGAAAGATGTCCAGCAACCCTCAGCTGTGCTGACTAAATGTACGCTGCGTGCTCAGACCACTGCATTACACCAGGAGTTAGCAAACCTTTTCTGGAAGTGGAAAAAGAGCGAATATTTTTGGCTTTGCAAGCATTCAGTTCTACTTTTGTATCACAAAAAGTAGCCATAGGTAACACACAAATAAAATGCCATGAAAATGTTCCAATAAAATTATTTATAAAAGCAAACAGTGGGCTGCATTTGACCCACTTACTAAGCTCTGCTTTATACACATTTCTGAGTTTAATCTTCATCATATCCCTACACATTTGTCGTGTTGATTCCTGTTTTAAGATGTGAAGATGGAGTCTCTGGACCAAATTAGGGTCAGAGGACCAAATTAGGTACATGTTTTGGAGGGGAAGAAAATGATGGGAACATCAGTCTTGGGAATGGGAATTCTTTTTATTGTTGGAGGATGTTTCATGCCTGGGCTTCCTACTGTCCTCCCTCTATTGGCGTTAGCCTGCACATCTGCACAGTAGTTTATGGTAGGTTCAAATCCCTTTAATAGACGACCAGACTATGAGTTTTAAGGTGCTCCCTAGAAGATGACAACAATGATGTTGGTACTTACTGTTATTTGTTTGGCTCACAAGTTCAGTAGTTAATAATCTGTTTATGTCTTTCTAGGTACTTTTGGTGAAAACAGGGAATGATTCACAAGATACAGAAATTTCATTGCTACCTTTTAGCTTATAGTTAAAAATAAGTTTTAGAGTGATACAGTCCTATTTTGTTTTCTGTAAAACAAAGATGATACTACTTATTATGTAGAATTGATATGAGGAGTCAATTAAAAAAATGTTGGTTGAACACTTAATATACAGTTTGGAACATAATACATGCCACCAAATGCGATAATCATTACTTATTATTTGTTCTTCTCTCTGTCTCAGGTTCTGCTCCTCACCCTCACCAGTACTAGGCTGCTACTTGTCAATCTTCATTTTGGGATATTAACTGAGCTTGAGATTTCTCAGCCTCCACACTGTTGACATCCTCATCTGAACAATTCTTTGTTGAGGGGCTTGCCTAGGGCATTTGGGGATGTTTAGCAGCCTCCTTGGCATTTACCTGCTACATGCCAGTATACGTTTCCAGTTGTGACAACCAAGTATGTCTCCAGACATGCCAAATTTCTTCTGCAGAACAAAATTCTCCCTGATTGAGGACTATGGGCCTCACTCACAGTGAACTTCTTTCTCCCATCTCCACTCTTCAATACTCCAGCAGCCAGGTGTGGGCTGCCTGACCTCTGCTTCCATCCCTGATTGGATTAGGAGCGAGAAGTTAACCTAAGGCAAATCATTCAAGTTTTACTTCTTGAGAACATTAAATTAAAATCGAGGACAAGTCATGCTGTTCAATCAGGATTCTTGCTCCAAGGAGATAACTACTTGGGGGTAAGAGAAAGCATCTTAGCTTTGCTTCTACTCAGAAACACAGAGCCTCAGTCTGCAGGAACAGAGCATGACACTTGGAAGCAGACAGGAGAAATGCAGGTGAGGTTCCACGCTGGGTTTCCTTTAGGTCCCAGGCCTTGGAGAGGCCTAATGATCTTTCTGTTTTGGGGTTCAGTGAACTATTACAGAACCTTCACGATACATCCACAACCTGCTTCCACCTTCTTTTTTCTGGAGTTCGGTTGTATAGCTTTCTCTTGCTTGCAAACAAAAGAGCTTTCACTAAGACACTATTCAGAGGGTTGCTGGGGTTTTTAGAAGGACAGTAAATAGGACTCCTTTCCTCTCCTTCTAAACTTTGAATTGCCAGTCAAAATTCAATGAGGAAAAAAAGAAACACTCTATCAATTTCAACAAAAGACAATTTAATATAGTAACTAGGTTACAGAGGTGTTGGAGAAATGAAAAGCCCATGGTGAAAGAATCAAATGGTTTATTATGTAAGAAAACCATTATTATACCATGGTTCATTGAGTTAATGTTCTCAACTATTTTCCCATCTTGCATTTACAACCTTTTTATGCCCTCATCAAAAGTAGGGTGCATACCTCACCCTTTGGTTTAGGTTTAGCTGTTTCACTTACTTTAGCAAATAACATGTAAATAGAAGTAAAATTTTGCCAGTTCTGAGCCTAGATCCTAAGAAGCCTCACACGACTTTTAGTTTTGAATCTGATATGTAAAAAGCTTGAAAATAGATACTCCCATTTCACAATAAGAAAAAGCTGGACAAACTGAAAATCAATTACTTTTCTAGGACAAATTTTAAAAATAATAATGTCTCAAAGCAAACTACCACCCAAAATTTGTAGACACAGGTACACCCATAGAGCCACAGCTGAAATCTGCTTGTCTAGAGCAAAAGCCACTGGAAACATACAGTGATAGGAACATAAACATGGTAATTTGGAGGAATTGCTGGAGACTGAGCTGGACTAGCTTGAGAGTGAGAAAATTCTAAGGTCTGCAGTCTCAGGGAGCTCCATGGTTTTATGAGATTGCCTCCAAGAACCTTACCAGGTTCTCATAGTGAGAATCTGAGAAAGAGCCCCTCATGGCTTAGGTAGCTAGTGAGGAAGAATAATCATTATGAAATATTCCTAGAGCATTCTTCATGATAAAGGCCTACTCTCCAGGGTACAAAGGTTTTTCCAGAGTCTTACTTAGTTCAGGGAGGACATTCTTTCCACTCCAGTTCCATTCAGCGTTCCTATTTCATCTAAGGAGATAACAATATAATTCAAGAGAGGTAAAGTAAATATTTTCAGAACACTATAGCCAAGGAAAGGAGTAGAGGGAGTAGAAAAAGCAATGCAATGAGAAAAACACTTGCTAAGGTCACAGTTCAAGATGCAGGAAATTAATTTTTATTAAATTCTAAGAAATTGGAATTTAATAAAAATGTTACATAATGCTCTCCATCCACTATACTTTAACACAATACCAATAGGGCTTAGTATAATAAAGTGGTTTACAGCTGAAAGAGCTGCAAGACACAGACTCTTTCTAAGAAGGGAAGCCCAAAGTCAAGAAAAGTGACAAAAATATGAACACTAGAGAAACCTGAAGCACTAGAACTTATAGCTATAGAGAACATTAAATCCAGCACAAGTAGCCAGATTAATATAAGTCCTCACACTAAAGACTTACTCACCTCAGTTTCTGATACTGAAAACAACATATCTGGCTTTTAAGAAACACTACAAATGCCAAGAAAAAAATTGTATGAAACAAAGCAATTTTCAGAACCAGACTTAGATATTACATAAATATTGGAGTTATGAGATGAGAAATTTAAATTTAAAATTTAAAATAGCTATGATGAATATGCTAAAGGCCCTAATGGAAAAAGACACAAGATACATGAAGATATGTGTATTGTAAGCAGAGAGATGAAAAATCTAAGAAAGAATCAGAAGAAAATATTAGAAATAAAAATGTTATAACAGAAATGAAGAAAGACTTCATCAGTAGACTCAACACACTCAAGCAAATAATCAATGAGCTTGACAACAAGTTAACAGAAAATTCCCAAACGGACATGCACAGAGCAAAATATTAAAATGCCAAACATAACATCCAAGAATTATGAGACAATTTAAACAAGATTAATAAATGGATACTTTGAATACCAGAAGAATAAGAAAGAATGAAGCAAAAGAAATAGTTGAAGTAATAATGGCCAAAAACATTTTATTAACAGGCACCAAGGTGCAGATCCAGGAAGTCTAGAGACTATCAAGCAGAATTAGTAGCAAACACAAAACCAAACCCAATATCTATGACATAAAAAATAACTAGGCATATCACATTTAAATTGAAAACAATCATCTGATATTCAACAAGGCTGACAAAAACAAGCAATGAGAAAGGACTTCTTATTCAGTAAATGATGCTGAAATAACTGGCTAGCCATATGCAGAAGACTCGAGTTGGACCCCTACCTTGCATCACATACAAAAATTAACTCAAAATGAATTAAAGATTTAAATATAAGACCTCGAACTATAAAAGCCTCGGAAGACAATCAAGGAAATACTATTCTTGACATCAGCCTTGGCAATAAATTTTTTGGCTAAGTCTCCAAAAGCAATTGCAACAAAACCAAAAATAGACAAGTAGGATCTAATTAAAGTAAAGAGCTTTGCACAACAAAAGAAACTGTAAACAGAGCAAACAGACAACCTACAGAATGGGAAAAGTTACTCTCTAACTACGCGTCCGACAAAGCCCTAATATCCAGACTCCATGGAGAGCTTAAACCAATCAACAAGCCAAAAACAAACCCCATTAAAAAATGAAAAGACGCATGTCAACAGTAGACCAAAAAAGTGGCCAGCAAACACATGAACAAAAATGTTCACCTCACTATTCATCAGAGAAATGCAAATCTCCCACAATAAACTATCATCTCATGCCAGTCAGAATGGCTATTATTAAAAAGTCAAAAAACAACAGATGCTGGCAAGAAGGTAGAGAAAAGGGGATGCTTATACTGTTAGTTGGAATGTAATCTGGCCCAGCCACTGTAGAAATCAGTCTGCCGATTCCTCAAAGAACTTAAAAACAGCTACCATTTGACCTAGCAATCTCATTACTGGATATATGCCCAATGGAAAATAAATTATTCTATTAAAAAGACACATACACTCATATGTTCATCACTGAACTATTCATGATAGCAAAAACATAGAATCAACCCCAGTGCCCATCAATGGTAGATTAAATAAAGAAGATGTGGTACATATATACCACGGAATGCTACGTAGCCATAAAGAAAAATGAAATCATGTCCTTTGAAGCCACATGGATGCAGCTTGAGGCCATTATTCTAAACAAACTAACACAGAAACAGAAAATCAAATACCGTAAATTCTCACTTATTGATAGTAAGTAAGCATTGAGCACACACGGATATAAATATGGGAACAGTAGACATTGTGGACTACTAGAAGGTGGAAGGTAGGTTGGGCTAAAAAAACTGAGTGCTATGCTCACTGCCAGGGTGACAGGACCTGTACCCCAAACCTCAGCATCATGCAATATTCCCATGTGAGAAATCTGTACATGTAGCCACTGTATCTAAAACAAAAGTTGAAAATTAAAAGAAATTATGAAAAACTTAAAGACATAAAGGAAGCCTTGAAAGAAGCAAGAAGAAAAAGAACAATTTTTCTATTGGAGAATAATGATATGAATGACAAGCAGACTTCTCATCAGAAACCACGAAAGCATGGAAATAGGGGTAAAATATACAAAATGTTGAAAATTCAACAGAATTATCCTTCAAATGGGAAGGAGAAAGAAAGTCTTTCTCAGACAAACAACAAATGAGACAATTCATTGCAACATATCTGGCCAGAAAAAAATGTTAGAAATTCTTTGCAAAAAGAGATAAAATGATGTAAGACAGATACTCAAATCTACATAAAGGAAGAACATCAGAAAAGAAATAAATGATGGCAAAATGAAATTATCTTTCTTCTTATTCTTAATCTAAAATATAACTATTTGTCAATGCAATAATTGTAACAATGTATTGGGTGTTTATAGGACATGAATAAGTGGGATGAATGATGACAATGTCGCAGGGAAAGCAGGGAAAAGAGAATAATTGATCATAAGGAATCTACTTGCACTGTAAGTGAAGCAGTATAGTGTTATTTGCAGGTAGAAACAGATTAGTTGAAAATGTATATTGTAAATTATAAGGTAACCATTACTGTTGGAAAGAAAATGTGTAGTTGACATGCTAAAGGGGAATATAAATGGAGAAAAAGAGGGAAAATGAACAAAGAGAAAATGGAATGAATGGTAAACAGTTAAAACATGGTACATATTAGTCAAACTACAGTCATCCCCACTTAGCTGCAGTTTCGTTTTCTGCAGTTTTAGTTACCTACAGTCAACTGTGGTTCAAAAATATTAAATGTAAAATTCCATAAATATTCATGTTTTAAATTGCATGCCATTTTGAATATTGTTAAAACGATTCCATTTTGTTATTATTGTTAATTTCTTATTGCGACTACTTTGTAAATTAAACTTTATTACAGATATATATGTACAAAAACAGATAGTATATGTAGGGTTCAGTACTCTACCATAGTTCCAGGCATCCACTGGGAGACCTGGAGCACACCCGCTGTGGATAAGGGAGAAGAAATGCAAATGTGCCCCGGCTTCTGTCCTTGCTGACTATGGCCTTACTGCAGTCCTCTCGGCACAGCAGCCAGAGTGATCGCTTCACAGCGTCAGCCACCTCACATCCCTCCTCTGTTAAAAACTGTGAGGATATCCCATTTTACCAGGAGCAAAAGCTAAAATCCTTCCAGTGATGCCTGCTCATCTTTCCAACCCCATTTTTGTGGTCTTGCCCTTGACCCCTCCTCTCCAGCCACTCTTGCCTCCTGCATGAGAGGCAGGTAGTTCTCTCTCCAGATTTCTCTATGACTAACTTGCTCACCTCTTTTAAACTTCTGCTCAAATGCCACTGTCTTTAGAGCCTACTCTAACCATCCAATTGAAAATTTCAGTCCTTCTTTTCCTCATTACTTCTCCCCACACACATTGTTTATTCTCCTTATAAGCTCTGTTTCCCCCGAGTACTTTCAGCTTTCAACAGACTATGAAGTTTGTTCATTCCATTTATGGTTCATTATCAGCCATCCCCAATACAATGTAATTTCAATTAGGACAAAGATTTTTGTTTACCTTGTTGATCTTCTAGGGTAATACCTGGGCTCACTATTTGTTGAGTACATGAAGGAATTCATAATAACATCTACAGACTTCTTCTGATGTTTAAGGCTTACATTGTGTTACACACTCTGTTATCTGGGCATGTATGTCATACCACAAACCAGTATTCAGCAAAGTGGCAGCCCCGGGAGCAAACCTGGCCTGCTACCTCTTTTTTGTAGTAAAGTCATTGGCACACAGTCATATTCATTTGTTTACTTATTGTTTACTTATTGCTACAGAAATCCTGTGGCCCCAAAAGCCTGAAATATTTACACTTTGATCCTTTACAGAAAAAAAAAATGCTGCCCCTGAAATAGACCACAGCATTTGGCCCAATGTTTTCAAACACAAAATAAATACAGATTTCAAATCTGTCAGTTTTCCCTTTTGTTCGGCTTCCTGGGCTGGTTTTGTCACATGTGGTGTGGCCGTCGTGTGTATATTCAGTCTCCCAAGAAAAATGAAAGACAGTTTTATAGAAAGTATTTGAATAAATCATAGGAGATAAAGGTTGAAGAAGGAAAGATGAAGAAGTTAGGAGGATGATTAAAGATATGGAAAGGAACTGTTACATTTCTGATCAGATAATGGAAATTATTCAGGTGGAGAAGAAAGTAGAACAAAAATCTAAAATATCTAAGTCATCAAGGTATGCCTTTCATGTTCCCTTAATAAAGAACTAGAGATCTGTGTTTTGTTAGTTCATTGGTTTAACTTCCGTAATCTAAAATAAGACTCCCTAAATTGGTCCAGCTTATTTTGACCGGAATTTTTATTAAAAGACCAAGCATCTTCATACAGTGTATAAAATATTCAGGAGACTAAAGAAACCCATAAGTGAATACAAAAGCACAGTTTGATTGATTGATAAGAACTACCTCTAGCAATGTGTTACATCACCTCCCGGAGTGCTCTGCTTCTTGAGGGTCTGTTGACATTTCATTATCCACCTTGTAAGGTAAGGTTATAGCTCAGCCATTCTAATTTCCACTGACTGAAATTATAGGTCACAAAATATTTCAACTTAAGTGCAACAATTCCTCCACTGTTGAAAATAAAGAATATAAAATGTCTTTTTATTTCTGATTTTCAGAGAGAATAGATTTTGATCAGTCTGGATTACTTTTGCTTGCAGCTCAACTGTCAATAATAAATAGTAAATGTAAAATAAACTATAAGAAGTTAAATAAAGCTAGAGTTTAAAGTGGATTAATGTCTATGGCTTCCTAGCTATAAAATGGTCTAATTTTTAGCAATTTTCTGCCCATGCAAAACCCTTTTTAAAAATCAACTTGTCTTTGAAGCAGAATTTGCACAGTGGCGTTTTTCATCACAACGCCAAGCTTCTAAAAGTTGATTGGTTTTCATAAGAAATACAGCTTTTTTTTCACTTGCTGATAAAAGTGAATCTATTGCAAATTACACATGTGAAAGTTTATTACAGTTTGTTACCTCAGTTTTAGAATTAAAGACAGAGCTATTTGCACATGTGAAAATCATAGATGGCATATAAATTGGTGTTTCCTGAGTAGACATAGCCTATGAGGGTTTAAATATTTTTAAGTATCCATCAGAGTGCAGCCCTTCTTTAGATTATAATTATAAATCACGTTGCTCTGGGTCTCTAGCTGGCATCAGATCTTCCTTAACCTTAAATCTCTGTAGATAATAAAACAACAATAATAACACCATTTTTTCATTTCCTGGCACATAGCATTGAAAAAATAGCCCTGGCCTCTGAGTCAGGAAGTCAGTCTTCTGGACTTGTCCTTGCTTCTAGTAGACATGTGGACATTGACAAGCTCTAACCTTTCTGGACTATAGTTTGTTCACCTGCTAAATGAGGGTTCTGCACTAGATAACCTCAGAGGATCCTTTTCAGCAACATTCTACAACCATAAAAAAATAATGTGATTAACTGGCTAGCAACTGACCTTCTCCAAATCTTATGCTTTTTTAAAGAGCAGGGGTGTAAAGCTAATGGTTTCTGTGGCCTCTGAAGAAAGCACACTTAAGCACTGTTTGATTTTGTAGCTTCGTTAAGACATTTTCTGACACATTTATTACAAAAGCATCCATATTCTCTGCAAAATAAATGGACAAGTAAAATTAAAAAACGCTTGCAAGATGGTAAGAAAAAGGAAGAGAAAGTAAACATATAAAAGGAATAATGATTAACATTTATGTGTCTTTCTATTTCTGATTATGCAGCTGACAGAAAATGCCAGTGTAATAACATGCTGGGATGAAAATAGAATCAAAGAAATTATCTGCTTCTTTCCCAAAAAGTCATTAATTCATCAACTCATTTACTTATTTGTTCATTCAACTAGTTTTTGATGTAGTGTGTGACAAGTGCTTTTCTGGACACTGGGGACAAATTACACATGCAAGACCTTGGCGTGAACAGAACTTACATTTCAGTAGGCACTGACAATGAGCAGGTGAACATACGAATAAATAATAAATAATAATGTTTCGTGGAGTGACAGTGCTATGAAGAAAATTTTAAAAATGGAATGTAATAAAGGGGCAGGGAGCAAGAAACATGACAGGGCTGCAGGTTGGTTGGATAGGGAAGGAGATGATCATTTGAAGACCAGGAAAAAGAGAGTTCCGCGCAAAAGTAGCAACAGGTGCCAAGACCCCGGGGCAGGAGAGTAGTTGGGGTTTCTCAGGAAAGGCAAAGAGTCATGGTGGCTGGAGTCTGATGAGCACAAAGAAGTACTTAAGTTTGATTAGGGAAAGAGCCAGGACCAGATCACATAGAAACTTTTAGGGAAAGGCAAAATAAATGAGTTCTTTTAATTTCTAAAGTTTATTCCATTTTCAATGACCCAAATATACAGCTTGTACACTCTGTGGCACCTAAGAAAGTAGTATCCTGGATATAAGTATAAATTGTCTCAGCAGGTTTCAATAGTAACAATAATAAAAACTACTAACTTTTACTTAGTACTTACACTGTGGCAGGCATTGTGCAATTGCTTTTATGTATTAATTCAGGTACTTCTTACGTGACCCGTGAGTAAGTATTACAAAATCCCTTTATAGATAAGGATACTGAAGCTTAGAAAGTTTCTATATGACTTGTCAAAATCCACAAAACTAGAAAGTGGAAGATCAGAATTCAAACACAGGTTTCTGATTCCAAACCCCAATATAGACTCATTTTTAATTTGATGAAAATAATGGAGATCAGGAAGTAAGCATCTGGCCTGAATGAAAGCTCCACAAAGAAGAGATCTTCATTATGATAAAGCCACTGAGAAATAGAGAAGTGCCTTTCACATAGCTGAAAATCAAAAGAATATTAATTGAATACATATAAAATTTGCCATTTTGCAGAATTCAATGTACCTGGAAGGGAAGGATGGAGAATGGGTATCACTTTGCACTTATTTTCTAAATGTTCACATTTATTTTATTTTTTCAAAATTTGTCACCTTTCCTTTTAAGCAACTTTTTTTGTTGTTTATTTAAACATCAGTGGCTATGCCTCCCATGATGAACACATTTTCTTGCCCCACCTCTTATTTGCCTGTCCTGCTACCTCCTTGTCTGATTCCCTCTCCATGCCTCTTTTCTTTAGACCATTGTTAATTTCCTCTGTGTGACTGAGGTAACTGCATGTACAGTCTTTGTGGAATCTAGGTCCTGCCTCCTTGCTTCAGGACCTAATTGTGAGAAGTGGACCCACTTTGCCTGAGTGTTAGCCTTGCCCCTTACTGTGGTGGAACTTGACCAAGACATCTATGAATACAGTGTTCTTTCCCTTTATACTTGGGGGTGAGTGGAAGCAGGTCAAGTTACTAGGAAGGAGTAAGAAGTACAAACGTTGGGAAGACTGAAAAGGTGAAGGTTAAGAGAGATTATCAGGAGACACGTAACAATGTTACAAAGACAGACTTACAGAACAGCAAAAAGAACAGAAATCTGTCCAAAAAAAAAAAAAGATATTGCATTGGAAAAAAAATTATCTCCAAATATGTTGAGTTTATCAGGGAATAAGAAGAAAGAGGATTATAATCTGGGATGCATGGAATGGTGAGCCATCAGTGCATTTGGTTAGGGAAGAGGAAAAGGAAGCTTTTGTTGGCAAAAGGAGAGAGGTTCACATCAGCAACTTAGTAAGAGAGTTCATTGGTTCCAGAGTCTCAAAGCCAGAATTGTCAGCTCACTGCTGGATATGCTGTTACTGAGCAAGAGTTCTTTATGAGAGCATCTTATCTAAATTATGCAGTCATCAAGAATGTCTAGTAATCAACATTGTCATAGAAATGTACCTATATATGTGAAATGTTTGCAAGCCATGCAAAGTAGGGGATACATAAAGGATGTGAAGGAGTTTCTTGTGACAACAGTTTTTATTCAGACATGCAAGCACGAACCTTCTTTCCTTCAAGCCTTCCTGGCCCTATTGTGTCTAGTTCTGACAAAAGCAGTTTTATCCTCATATCCACAACTTCCACAGCCCCAGGAACAGATGAGCAGCCAAGAAATGGAGTATCCATCCAGCTGGAAGTCATAAAGCAGAGTAGGGCCAGTCAACCTAAAGAAATAGGATTGGGCTGGGCATAGTAGCTCACACCTGTAATCCCAGCGCTTTGGGAGGCTGAGGTGGGTGAATCACCTGAGATCAGGAGTTTGAGACCAGAGCCTGGCCAACATGGTGAAACCCCACCTCTACTAAAAATACACACAAAAAAATTAGCTGGGCATGATCGTGCATGCCTGTAGTCCCAGCTACTCCGGAGGCTGAGGCAGGGGAATCGCTTGAACCCAGGAGACGGAAGTTGTAGTGAGCCAAGATAGCACCACTGCACTCCAGCCAGGGTAACAGAACGAGAGACTCCTTCTCAGAGAGAGAGAGAGGAGAGAGAGAAAAGAAACAGGATTGGGTGAAGCTAAATGAGCATGGATAAGAAACCCTGAGGTCAAGAAGAGTATTTCTGCAAAAACAAGGTAGAAGGCAATTGGCCAGTGTTGTCTCAATGTTAGTTGCCCACATTCACTTCTTTCCTAAACAAAAGCAGCACGCAATGGCCAATAACTGGTAGGGTCAGGGTGTCAGAAAAAGAATGAACATAATTCCTTTGGTGATTCATGTGCCACATGAACCTATCTGCAAGGACTTCAGGCAGAACAGCTGGAGCAGGGCTTGGAGGAAAGGAAAATGCCTTCGTAGAAACCTCTCCTCCTGTCTCTTTCTGTACTACTGTCATCAGTGTATTATTCTATCCAGGATGGTGGTTTGAGATGAGGTCAGGCTGGAATATCTGTTAACAGGAAAGTTATTTTATTTCCTAGGGATGGTCACTCGATGATAATGTTGTAATGTTAATATTAGCAAATCGAAATGTAATTCCCCTTTTATTTGCCTTTCATGTAATATGCAAAGTTTTTCTTGATCAGGGCACTTCAGCATCATTAGCCACTATACTCAGTCACCTCTGTTATCAGAACTTTGTGTTAACTGTTTGCTCATAACTGTCTAAGGACTCTTGGCCTGGGGCCAGTGAGTCCAGGCATTCAAGGATGGCCTACTTAGAGCCCGTGAATTCTTGGTAACATTATACAAATTATATGTAAGTTTATATGTGCACACTAGGAATCCAAGTAAGTTAAAAACCATCATGCTATTTCCTCAGCCTAAAATACTTATTTTCCTATCACCATCTTTCAGTAACATTATTTAATCTTATCTTTTGATGTCTGGCTGATGCCATCTAGTTGTTAAACATATTCTAGATTTGTCCAAGTCAAAACTAAAAACTCTTTCCTCTCAACTTCCATTATGGTTTGGATGAGCCTCTAATTGACAACATATTTCAATTTGCCTAATGCTAAGTTGATAATTAAATGTCTGTCTATACTAATGGATTGGAAGTTCCTTGGGGAGACGAAGACCCATACATCATTCATCTTTGTGTATACTACTTGTAGTTAATATTTTATAAATAGTATATACACAAAATAAAATCTTCCGTGTTACTGAGCATGATGCTGTTCATTTTTATTGAATTTAACAAATTCTGGAATATATCTGCCTGGGTCCTTGGTACTCAGTGTACTTTTCATTTCTTTCCGGTCATAACCTCTTATTGACTTAAATTCCACTTGTTTAACTGTACAATAGCCTCTGCCATGCCTGGGAAGCCCTATTCCCTACTCCAACCCCAGCCCTTAGTCCGACATGGCACTGGCTTTACCTCTAGCCCTAAGCACATCTCTCTGCCCACCAGTAGCCTATGGTTCTGTGTTAACTTCAGTTTCAAGTCATCCTCTCAACACCTATTCAAAGAAGACTTATGGAAAGGGAAAATAGGTACCAGATTCTGAACTTAGTATTGAGGATCAAATGGTGGGCAAGAGTCAATGCTGACTTTCAGTCATCACCTGAACTTTATTCACAGAACTTATGGATGTGGATTTCACCCTTTATGTAGTATCATTGCTCATGTCATATTTTAATTCCACAAGGATTATATACACCTAACTCTTTGCTGACCACAAAACAAAACAATAACTTGTGACTACTGACTTCTGTTGGCCTCTAAATGGCCCTAGAATGCTGTGTTGTTGCTTTCAGAATTTGATCATACATACATAACCAAAGTTTGATAGTCATGTCTTCCTATCTTTCTCTCCTCTTTCTTTTTCTTTTTCTCTCTCTTCTTCTCTCCCTCCTTCCTTCCTTCTTTTCTTGCTTTCTTGCTTCTTTCTTCCTTCCTTTTTTTCTTTCTTTTTTCTGACTTTCTCTTTCTTTTCTTTCCTTCTTTCTTTCTTTCTCATTCTCCCTCCCTCCCTTCCTCCCTTGCTTTCTTCTTTCTTGTTTCTTTCTTTTTCTTTTCTTTATTGTTTTGCTATTTTTGTATTGCTGCCATCAATGGACTATCTTGTCCTAAAGCAGAATTGCATGTTAGGATGAGAGATGTCTCCTCTAAATATGAAATAGTTGCATAGCAATCATGACAATGAAATGGAATGTGGGCATAGTGTGCCTGTGTTTTCTTATAACGGTGTATTTTGCTGTGATATTCTGGTATTGAATGTCCCACTTGTATATAATTAAAAATGATGTAAGTGACCATTTAGAATTATTATCTTTCCTCCATGACAATTTTGGGGAGTACTTGTTTATTGAAAAGGGTACTATCATTTGCATGTTAAATTTTTTAATGAATTTAAGGTGCAAGTAATAGAGGGAAGTTTACTACAGCACTTTCTGGACTTTCTTTTCTTTCTCTGTTACTATTTTTCGTTTGTTCTGATGTCTTTGAGATTCCCCATTACACAAAGATAATTTCCACAGTTACATGGGTCTGACTAGCTGATGCTACAAAGAGCCTCTAAAAACCTCAGACCTACCTAAGGGAAAGAAACCTTGATTTTGTTTGACACAGAGAGTAAAATACAAAAAAAAAAATAAAGTAATTAATAACTGCCTCCATGTGAAATGAGTAAGTGTCAGCGTAAGCCAGGTCCCCTTTACCTCGATCCCTCCTTTTTAACCCCCTTCCCCTGAGGCGTACAAGCAATATTTACCATTTGTGTATTTATGACCATGAAGATTTCCTACACTTTAATTATCTGGGTACCAATGGCTCTAAGGAGTTCTTGGCATCTGCTTACCCAAAAGGATCTTGAAAGTTATTTGTACTGATGACACAATATCTACCCCATCCATTTGTGCTGGACTTACACTATTTATACCATCTTTGTTTTCACCGAGGCTTCCGGGCCAACTTAACTTGCTGAATGCATATCACACTCATTTTTCTTCTTGAACTCCTTACTTCCAGTCAGTACTGTATTATTTAGGTGTTGCTTTATAATTGTCTCATATGTATGTCATAGCTTATTAGGTGTATTACTTTGGATAAGTCACATAATTATTCTCAGCTCTGTTTCCCTCTGTGGAAAGTGAGAGTAATAGTAATGACTTTGATGGGTTCCATAAGGAGACACCTCTCTCTTCTTCATGTTGCGTCCCTACCTCAGTCTCCAGAGAAATGAAATTCAGCCTTTTGTCTCCTTCCACCAAAGTACTGTAGAATTATCTTATCCATAACTCTCCATCTACTTGCCGTTATCTCCAAGAGAGGAGTATCCTATTTACGGTTGAAAAAGTTACC
This sequence comes from Aotus nancymaae, assembly GCF_030222135.1. NCBI lineage: Eukaryota > Metazoa > Chordata > Mammalia > Primates > Aotidae > Aotus > Aotus nancymaae. The sequence continues at coordinate 83,023,182 of NW_026988442.1, forward strand.
TTCCTTGTGTTGCTTCACCCTTGGATAGAATTACTCTGCTGAAAATGACTGCTCACACATGCCATCTTCTCCCAGACCATATTGCTCAGGTGAAGTGGGTGTTCTGCCTCCACTTCCTACTGCCAAGTCTGAAGCATACCAGGACAAGGCTACTGCATAAGGAAGGGAGTGGAGCTATATTGACTGCGCACTTTCACAAATGTTTGTGAAGCATGTCTGCTCCACTGGCAGCTGGCTAAGGAAGTCAATCTGTTCTGCAGACCCAGCACTTGTCCCCAACTTTAAGTTATAGAGCAAAGACAAGACTTTCACTTTGTCCTCTCCCTTTTCCTTCCATCCAGCTGTAGTGGAGGCCATACTATTTAGGATTGTCTTGGTCCAGCAATAAAATCAATGCTTGAATTTCACTTGATCTCCTTGTGTCTATTATCCCATTGGTCAGGATCACAAAGAGTGGAAAGCAGCATATTTACACAATTAACACTCATGCTCCATCGTACCCAGCCAAACTTCAACAAGTTATTATGGCAATTAAATAAGATATCATATGTAAGAAGAGTTAGCATAGACTATGCTACGTAATAGGTATTTTTTACTTTGTGGACATTTTTCCGTCTTGGACAGGATTTCTATTTGTTTCCTTTTTATGTTGTATTTTATTACTGTAAAGTGCAAAGTGTCATGTTGGGAATGTAGAGTGTTCAATGAATTTTGCTTGTTTGTTGTTACCAGTTGAATTAAAAGTGCCTTTTAGATGCTTATGAGACTCAATACTCTTGTCTTCCTTATGAATATAAGATGCTCTTTATCTTAGCAATCTTTTTCTTTGCTTTGAGTTTTACATCACCTAATGACATAAATTTACCATTATAAATCCTCTAATTGAAAACACTTTACAAACGTGCTGCTTAAGTTAACATATTTCTACCATCTGGCATACGATAGATTTCAATCTTGATCAATACTTTCTATATTATATACATATTTGTACATGGTGTGTAAGTATCTACTAGACAAGGTTCCTTTATGTTAGCTCTGCTTTTAAATTGTGAACACATTTCATTAGCAACGCATACCTTTTTTTAACTTTCTCAAGTCTTCTTTTTATTTATGTTCCAGTTTCATTTGTTCCTATTACTTCCTTGGGAACATCTGAATTTTCAGGTTAAATTTTCATTTTCTGCCACTATCCATAACTATTCTATTTTTGGTCTTATTGTATTCACCTTTTCATTCTTTCTTCAAAGATTTTTGCTCCAAAATAGACAAAACAGGTTTCACAAGTTGAGAAACTCAAGCTAAGAGGTTAAATGTATTGGCCCAAAGCACTTAAACTCAAATTTTTATTTTAGATTTTAACTTCAGTGCTTTTTCCACAAGACTAAGTGATCTTATTAATATAATTACTTGTTTTTCTTAAGGTTGACCTGGATTTATTATTAGATTTGAGATGTGTTATAATAGCATTATTAATTATAACCCAGCATTATTTTTTAAATGGTATGTTAAATTTAGTTAGTTGGCAAGTTTATAAAGGTAGAGAATCCAAATTACGAATTTTAGATTAAAGATAATTATATCCATACAGACACAGATGTGACTCTTGTTCAGAAAAAGCTTTAAAACATTTGAATTTAACTTTGCCCTTTGTGTGTCTTTATGACAAATTCACATTTCAAATAATATTGAGATTTTTGTTCCATGCATAACCAACCCTCTATTGGTATCAATTACTAGCACTTGGATAATTTTAAGCTTAATAAATTTCTTCACACATTTCTCATGGAAATCTCAGCAACTGTTTCTCCACATGACAAAACTGAAGCTCAGATAAATTACTGCTTGCCCATAATTAGAAAGTAAGTAGCTCAGTGGAAGCTTGAACCCAGGCATTTTGTCTACAAATTTTCTTTACTGTTTTTTATGCTTAATTTTAGCTTTTGCCTTCTCTGAATAAATTTGAAATTTGTGCATAGGAGGCTTATTTCTTCTTTCCAAAGAGTTTTATTTTTTATTTTTAGTCACAGTAAATGTGGGTGTCTGATCTTAAGTCACACACGTAGACATAATATATGCGGTATATAAATAGATATGTATGTGTTGTCCGAATATACGTATATATACATATATATACACATGTTTATATATATATTTGCATCTTAATATCTATCTCATCAAAGAGGTTATTTTAGTATCTTTCTCTCTCTCTCTTTTTCAAAACTGCATCTCCAAATGCTCTACCCTAAATCCATTAATGAGGACCCTGGACACAATGCTGTTTCCTGATTGTTCCTGCCATGTGGAACCCAGAACCTAAGAATTGACCTGAAATACCACAAATCCAGAGAGCTTATTCTAATTAGCATCTTCTTGACTTGTTCAGATACTTAGAATGGGTCCTAGATTGGGTGGATGTACACGCATACGTTATAGGGGTGATTGAATTTCTTTAGCCCTCCCTGGAAGATTACAGTGAGCTTTCTTGTAGGTGAATGAAATAGCCTAACGCTTATTTTGTTCAGCATGTTACATAAGGTGAGTTAATTTCTTAAGTGAACCATGCATTTTATGTATTTAGTTTTGTCCGGTAGAGGGACCAGGGAGGCAACTTTTAAACTTCTCTGGTCTAGACACCTGTAATTATATATGGGTAACTTAATAAAAAGCTTTCAAGTCTTGTTAAGTGCAATTGGACTTAGGAAGTGAATCTATCTTAAATTATTGCCCTTACAAGTACCTGAATAAAAATGTTGCTAAAAGTACAGAATATTGTGGGTTGCTTTTGCTTGGTTTCTCCATTTTTAGGTCAAACTCATTGACATCCAGTGGATGGCAAATGCTAATTAGTAAGTGGAAACATAATCCTGATTTTTACATAGATTTCCACTGAAAAATATGTGAACTTTCACAGAGACACAACTAAAGACACAACTTTCATGGAGAAACAACTAAAATGGTTTGTGTCAAACCATTAGCAGTCAATTCTCACTTAATTTGTCAATCCGCATTCCATAAGATGTCTATTGATCATTTCTCCTGAAGTCATGAATTCCTCAGGCAGGTTGTAGGAAATCATTGGTCTTGACACCAGTCACTCGATTTCCTCTCTTGTAGTCTCGGGCTTATTAGAAGAATATATCTTGAAAAGTAAAATGTGTGTTGCCAAATCCACAAATTTTTTTCTCACTGGGATCATTGGTTTATTTATTCAGCAAAGAGTATTTGGGCAAATCCTATGTGCCAGGGGCTGCACAAAGTCCTGGTGATTCACTGGTAAATGACTGAGATATGGTTCCTTCATTACTCACAGAATTTCTAGTTAAGCAAAGAAGACTGACACAAAGGAAGTGAAGACCAGCAAAATAAGAATTCAAAAGGTATAGAGTGGTATGGGGATATAGGGTACATAGAGAAGCTGAGGCCTGCAGGCTGAAAGGGACTTCACTTTCACATGGTTTGGGAGAAAGCAAGGGTGCAGGAGAGATACAGATGGCAGAAAATAAGAAAGTGAGAGGCAGGCAGAGAGAGAATGAGAGAACTGGGGAAAAGACAGGATGGTATAGGCAAATAAATCATAGGCAGATCAAGAAAGACACTCAGTGGCCAAAAACTAAATGAGGCATGACAAAGACAAAGATGAACTGATGAGAAATAGGAGATAATAAGTCAGGGAGGGTATAATAAAGCCTTTGTTTTTGTTTTCCAAGAACCGCCTCTGACTCGTCTGTGTGACTGCACTCTGATTTGTCTTCAAAAATCCAATACTCTCCTGGTCTTAGCCCATATGGTTTCAGGTGTTGATCTCATGCCCAAGATCAGTCAGTCTGGAGTTGTGCATGCCTTCCCAGGCTGTTAGACTTACAGCTTAGATGTGCTCACGAAATCCCAAACCAGGTCAGTGAGAGTCATACCAGGGATTTTTGCTGGAACTGTTAGATAAGAGATCTAATCTTGTACTAGGGGGTTAAGCTGATAGAGCATATTCTTAGAGTTGCTCTTGATATTACCTAGGGGTGCTCTTGATACTACCTAGGGGCCACTCTTGATATTACCTTGGGACACTTGCTAAAGAGTAAATGAAACCTAGAGGAGAGTAAAGTTGATTTAAGACAAGAATTATGAGAGAGATTGTTTGAGCACCTGGATGTAAGCATACTTGATCTGTTTTAGGAATATCACCTTATGGCTAGCTGTGATTTGGATTTTCTCTCATTATAATACCAAGGATCCTGATTATACATGGTTCGGAGCAGTTGTGGATTGAAGCTGCTGGGGGCAAGAGAGGGAGAAAGAAGTCCATGCAATTAGAATGGTTTCATCTGTCAAGATGTCTAGTTTCTGGAGTTGAATGCTTCTACTGGTCATTTTCCAACCCTGGGTCAGGTCTGGCTCAACTTCAGACTGTGGACTACATTAAAGTATGTTGAAGAGCGCTTTAAGAAATCTCCACACTGTGTTCCATAGTGGTTATCCTAGTTTACATTCCCACCAGCAGGTAAAACTATTCTTTTTTCACCACATCCCCATCAACATCTATTAGTTTTTGAGTTTTTGATTATGGCCACCCTTGCAGAAGTAAGGTAGTATCACATTGTGGTTTTGATTTGCATTTCCCTGATCATTAGCTATGTTGAGCATTTTTTCACATTTGTGGCCATTTGTATATCTTCTTTTGAGAATTGTCTATTCATGTCTTTAGCTCATTTTATGATGGGATTGTTTGTTTTTTCACACTAATTTGTTTGAGCTCCTTTTAGATTCTGGATATTAATTCTTTGTCAGATGTATAGATTGTGAAGATTTTCTCCCACTCTGTGGGTTGTCAGTTTACTCTGCCAATTGTTTATTTTTTGCTGTGCAGAAACATTTTAGTTTAAGTCCCAATTATTTATCATTGTTTTTGTTGTGTTTACTTTTGGGTCTTGGTCATGAATTCTTTGCCTAAGCCAATATCTAGAAGGGTTTTTCTGATGTTATCTTCTAGAATTTTTATGATTTCAGGTCTTAGCTTGAAGTCCTTGATCCACCCTGAGTTTATTTTTGTATAAGGTGAGAGATGAGGATTCAGTTTCATTATACTACATGTGGCCTGCCTATTATCCCAGCACCATTCCTTTCCTCACTTTATGTTTTTGTTTACTTTGTCAAAGATCAGTTGGCTCTAAGTATTTGTGTTTATTTCTGCATCCTCTATTCTGTTACATTGATCTATGTGCCTATTTTTTTTTTTTTTTACCAGTACCATGCTGTTTTGATGACTATGGCCTTATAGTATAGTTTGAAGTCAGGTAATGTGATGCCTCCAGATTTGTTCTTTTTGCTTGGTCTTGCTTTGGCCAATGTGGACTCTTTTTTGGTTACAGATGAATTTTATGATTGTTTTTTCTAGTTCTGTGAAGAATTATGGTGGCATTTTTATGGGAACTGCATTGAATTTGTAGATTGCTTTTGACAGTACCGTCATTTTTACATTATTGATTCTATCCATCCATGAGCACGGTGTGTGTTTTCATTTGTTTGTGTTATCTATGATTTCTTTTAGCAACTGTTTTGTAGTTATAGAGGTCTATTACCTCCTTGTTAGGTATATTCCTAAGATTTTCTTTTTTTCTTTTTGCAGCTTTTGTTAAGGGGTTTGAGTTCTTGATTTGATTCTCAGCTTCGTTGCTGTTAGTGTATAGCAAAGCTACTGATTTGTGTACATCAATTTTGTATCCTGAAACTTTGCTGAATTCATTTATCAGTTCTAGGGGCTTTTTGCAGGAGTTTTTAGGTATACAAACATATCATCAGCAAAGAGTGACAGTTTGACTTCCCCTTACCTGAATTGGATGGCTTCTCTTTCTTTCTCTTGTCTGATTGCTCTGGCTAATATTACGTTGAATAAAAGTGGGGAGGGTGGGCATCCTTGTCTTGTTCAAGTTCTCAGAGGGAATGCTTTCAACTTTTCCCTTTTCAGTATTATGTTGGTTGTGGGTTTGCCATATATGACTTTTATTACATTAAAGTATGTCCCTTCTATGCCCATTTTTGCTGAGGGTTTTAGTCATAAAGAAATGCAGGATTTTGTCAAAAGCTTTTTCTGCATCTATTGAGATGATTATGTGATTTTTGTCTTTAATTCTGTTTATGTGGTATATCACATTTACTGACTTGCATATGTTAAATCATTTCTGCATCTCTGGTATGAAATCACTTGATCATGGTGGATTATATTTTTAATATGCTGTTGGATTTGGCTAGCTAGTATTTTGTTAAGGATTTTTGCATCTATATTCATCAGGGATATTGGTCTGTAGTTTTGTTTTCTTTCCTGGTTTGGGTATTAGGGTGATACTGGTTTCATAGAATGATTTAGGCAGGATTTTCTCTTTCTCTATCTTACTGAATAGTGTCAATAGAGTTTGTATCACTTCCTCTTTGAATGTCTGACAGAATTCAATTGTGATTCCGTCTGGACCTGGATTTTTTTTCTTGGTAATTTTTTAAATTTTCATTTCAACCTTACTATTTGTTATTGGTCTTTTCAGAGTTTCTTATTCTTCCTGGTTTAACATAGGAGGGTTTTATGTTTCCTGATCCAGCAATCCCACTTCTGTGTATCCATTCAGAGGAAAAGAAGTCAGTATACATAAAAGATACTTGCACACTCATGTTTATAGCAGGACAATTCACAATTGCAAAAACATGGAACCAGCCCAAATGCTCATTAATCAATGAGTGAATAAAAAAATTATCATATATATACCATGGAATACTATTCAGCCATAACAAGGAAATAAATAATGGCATTCACAGCAACCTGGGTGGAATTGGAGGCTATTATTCTAAGTGAAGTAACTGAAGAATGGAAAACCAAACACTGTATGTTCTCACCCATAAGTGGGAGCTAAGCTATGAGGATGGAAAAGCATAAGAATAATACAATGGACTTTGAAGACTTGGGGGATGAAGGGAGGGAGATGAGTGAGAGATAAATGACACAAATTGGGTACAATGTGTGCCTGGGTTATGGGTGCACCAAAATCTCACAAATCACCACTAAAGAACTTATTTGTGTATCCAAACGCCACCTGTTCCCCAAAACACCTATGGAAATAAAAAAAATAAATAAATCTTTTTTTAAAAAAGAAGTCATCTGGAATATTTAGTTTTAAATGATTTTGAGACTGTAGTGGATACTCAGTGAATGCTTATTGAATTAAAGGCCAATGTGAAAACTATTTTAAAAAATAAAAGTATGTTGAAGAGCAAAGACATGCTCTAGGTGAGGGGCCTGTGGGAGGCACTGCCTTGATCCTAAGTCCAAATTTAGAGAACCTGGCTTAAAGTGAAGGCCTTTAACAACAATAGAGTTGGTAAGGTAGGGAATCTGCCTCGGTTTACGGTAATTATCTGTGAGACTAAGACGTAAGGGCCAGAAGCAATGAGTATTGGATGGCACCAATGTTAGCAAATAAGCAAGATAAAGAACTGAGAACTTCAAGGGGCTTCACTAATGATTTACTTGGTGCCTACTATGACCCAATTTCTAGGTAAGACTTTTTGTAAGGTTTTGAGGGAATTAGAAAGCACAGTGTATCTCACTGAAAGACTTGTAGAGGAGCTCTAACAGGTATAACAATTAGAGATCAGTATAAGGCTACATTTCTTTTTCTTTTTTCTTTTTTCTTTTGCTTGCAAGGAAATCTACAAGCCACCACAAGTAAAAGAGAAATTCATGGAAGCGATGTGGATGAGAATCATAATAAAAATATCAAGAGATCAGCACTAATGATTTTAAGTGCTTAATGTGAGTCACACACTGTGCTAAGCATTTTAATTTACATTCTCATATAATACTAATAAACATGATATCACCATTCTATAGATGAGAAAACTGAGCCCTATAATTACTAAGTAGCTTGTCTAAGTTTCTACAGATAAGAAACAGTGGATCTGGGATACAACCTCAGTTTGTTTGATGGCAAAGCTTCATCCAAAGGCAGGATGGGTAGCCAAGGTCTTCAGAAACCAAACTGGGTACTGGAAAACCAGTAACTGAGAGTCGTTCCTCACCTCTCTCACTTCAACTTCACTTCTCAGATTGCTTCTCTCTTACTGATTTTTGCATCTAATTTTTGTCTTCAAAATGTTTTAAATCTCTCTTTCATCCCACAATTTATCTTGCTCTTAGCCATGTATGATTGAGTCAACTTTGAATCTATGAGTTTTTTGTTTAAAACCCATACCACTGATTGAGCTCAATGCTAGCCTCCCAGGGCAACTTCATGGAAAAGAAATCTGAGATGCTGTGATTGCTTATGTTTCCACTTCAGCATGGACTGTGGGGAGGGACAGTTCAAGTGATGATTGCCCAGGTATCCCAAAATAGCTACAACAGTTTCCAAACTGTGTGACCCAAAGCATAGACTCAACAGAAAATTAGACAAGAGATAGAGTTGTGAACACTTCCCAGAGAATATTTAACCTGGACTAGTCTTTAGAAGCTGGGACAATCTGGTCTGGCAGATACAGTGTTGGAGCATTCAAGGCAGGAACAGTGGAGAGGAAACAAGTAGAGTAGGTTCTCAAAATGTGGGAAGAGAATGCTCAGCCTATAGCCAAAGGTTAATGGAGAGAAGCACCAGAAAATAAAATAGTGTATAATTTTTTTCTTCCTCCAGTGTCTTCTCTCCAATATATGTCTTCTTTTGACTTGTGAGAATCAGCTTTTTGATATTCTGGGCTTCACAGATTTCTTCCTTTCAAGGCTGCATGATGTGACAGAAAGGACAAGTAGCAAGGGAGCTGGTTTCTGGTCACTGCCTCTGAGAACAGCAAAATGTCTTGGACCTATCACTTCACATCCCTGTGGATCATTTTTTTGCATCTCTCAAAGCCTTGCCTACCTTATGGGTCTTTATAGGTTTAAGCTGCATTTCCTGATCACTGAAGCAAAGCCATCCCATTAAATTATTTAAACCATAAATCTCACAAATGTCTTTTCCTTGTAGTCTTTTCTTCAAAGATAGAATTAAAGTGAACAAGCCTGATCACAAGTCTGGCTTGAACCATGAACAAGACTTCGTGCTATTTCATGTTCCCCATTTCGTTTCCAGATAGGACTGATGGAAATATAAAATCTCAGTTTAATCAGATTCAGATGTTAGTGATCAGATCAGAGTTGTCATATTAAATAGTGGCCACCCCACTCCCACGATTTGTAAGGAGCTCTGCTCAATGTTTAATTGACATTGTGAAATACTGTATCGTAGAAGTGGAATTAATTTTGTGAATTGATATATTTTGAAATATAGAAAGGAATTTTTTTCTGGGGCAACTATTTTCATATCCCCCATCTTCCACCTGGTAATATACTTCTTAGATTTATATTCTCAAGTGTGAAATCTCATAATAATACTAATTAGAATTTTTAAAAACATGCTCATTTTTTCTTTCAGTCTTAGAAATTTGAAATGTTTTATACATACACAGCTTTTCATGTCTAGCATTAGCTATCTATAAGTGCATATCCATACACTAAGAATTTGCAAAGAGAAAAAAATCACTAAAATCTGGTATGACTTAGAATCCTCAAATAAATACCTGAAACTTTTTAATACATTTAACTTTTTAGTTAAGAAAAAGACAAGTAATTAAAAAACAATATGTATTGGGAAACTTATAAATATAGACTAAAAACATTCTACTCTATGCCCTCTGGTCAGTACAAATTTTGTTTTATATCCTTCATTTCTTCTTTTATTCCAGGACCCCATAGAGAAGCTGTATTAGTCTATACTCACACTGCTATAAAGAACTACCCAAGACTGGGTGATTTATAAAGAAAAGAGGTTTGATTGACTCACAGATCAGCATGGCTGGGAGACCTCAGGAAACTTACCATTGTGGCAGAAGAAGAGAAGTCATGTCTTACATGGCAGCAGACCACAGAAAGAATATCTAGGAAGGGAAGGGGAAAGAGGCCCTTACAAAACTCATCCGCTATCACAAGAACAGCATGGGGTAAACTGTCCCATGATCCAATCACCTGCCTTTAGGTCTCTCCCTGAACATCTGGAGATTACAATTCAAGATGAAATTTGGGTGGAACACAAACCTAACCATATCAGAGGCCAAAGTCAAAATGATTACCTCTAGCTGGTCAAGATTCTTTTGCCAGTTTCATATTGCCACTGTAACAAATTATCACAGATTTAAGGGCTTCAAACAGCACAAATGTATTATCTTATTATTCTAGAGGTCATATTTCCATAACAGACTTTTTAAAAATGCTTTGGCTAAGCTATGTTCTTTCTGGAAGTTCTAGGGAGAAATCCAGTTCCTTTTCTGACTTCTAGAGGCTACTAATGTTCCTTGCTCAGGGCCCCTTTCCATCTTCAAACTCAGCATCACAGCATCTTCCAACATCTTCTCTTTGATCTTTGTGTCCATTATCATATCTTCTCTCTTACTCTGACCCTCCTGTCTCCTACTTATAAAAGCCCTTGCAATTAGATTGAACCCACTGTAATAATCCGTGATAATCTCTCTCAAGATCTTTAATTTGATCTCTTCTGTAAAGTCCCTTTTGCCATGTAAAGTAACATATTCCCAGGTTCTGGAGATTAGGATGTGCAGGCAAGGTAGTATTCTGCCTATCATAATTATCAATAATGAATCATTCAAATATTATTATTTGACTTGGCCTAGACACTTGCCATTTGACTCGAGTCAGTAAGCAATTATTAAGGTTGAATAGGTCCTAATAGATGAGGTGCAATTGAGTTATGGTCTTCACCAACAAGCAGCTTACAAGACAGACCAATAAATGACCAAGTGAAATTCAAGTGAAAGCAGAATGAGGTCTGGCTTGGAGGGGCAGGGGCATGGACAGTTCAGACAGAAGAGAGGCAGGCACATGGCAGTCACCTCCAGGGAATTCAAAGTTCTGATGGAGATTAGATTAGGTGACCTTTCAAGTCCATGTCAAGCCGTATATTTCCATGACTCCTGCTGCTGAATAGAGTCCTAGCAACAAATTAAATTTAAGATTTATACCCTGTTGACTTCTTAAAGGACTTGTGACAGTGTATAGATTAGAGCACAGTACAAGACAAGGCATTTAAGAATGAGAAAGAACAGAGTCCATCAGAGGGAAGTGGGTCTTTTAAGCTTCAGAACTGAGTATGTTGAAACTCTTGGGCTATAAATCTGTATTTTATCTTTTGATTATTATGCACAAAAGGAAAAAACCAAATATAGTTAAACAACATTTTTGGGAGGGGGTGGGGAGAGAAAAAGGCAAACTTAATAACTTTATTACCCAATTCTTGAGTAAAGAACACCCAACAACATAATGGCTAAAAACTTCAGCTGTATTTTTACAAAAGACAGAGAAAATATTAATAAGTGATTGAAACACAAATACCACTTTGGTGAAAACTCATTGACTCGGTACCTTATTCTTCAGATTCCTCTTTCTCAAAGAACTATATCTTACAGAATTTTTACTGCAATTTAAAATGTTCCAGGGGTTATTTCTTTCTAAAGGAGTCTTTGGGCTATTATTCATCTCTTTGCACTAATCCCTTAAAATTTTTCTGAGCAAATTCAAATTATTAATACCTTGGAAAAGAAATCCAAGTGTTCAATTTTTTGCAAGACTGATTTAATACAAGGATTTCCAAGTAATTGAAGCATCGGCATCTGTGCATCTGATTAGTCACATCTGCTCAGAGAAAAATCTGGAGGCCTTTGAGAAAGTGGTGGCGGAATGCCAAAAAAGCAGTCCTGGGGGCCCTCTCCCTCTACTCTTAAGAGATATCAGTAAGCATCTGACCCTAACAGGATTTGCTGATAGTCCTTGCTGTGAACTCTGTCAGCTCTATGGAGAAACTACAGAGCCTGACTGCAAGGGACAATAGCTTCACCTAAAAGAGTCAAGAGATGCAGTGACTTTCCTGCTGTGTACCTTTTAGCATTACTGTATATTATGCTCTTTGATGTTAAGATGATAATTGCAGACAAAGACTCCTATAGGACTATAAATTAAGGGGCATGCTTCCTCTGTCTGGGCTTTTTGTGCTTTATTCACATCAAAAGGCAATTACTTTTTGTGCACACTTAATCCCACCAGTTTAATGGGGCATGTAAAATATGCCTTGCAATTTGCCCTTAATCTTAAACTTTCTGAAAACGAGGGCCTGCTAACCATTTGGATTCTTAAAAACAGCAGCCTGCCCTTCAACAACGTAACCTTTGTTTAACTCGACTAAACTGAGAAATTTCTGAGAGTTGCATTCTTGGCCGTAGTAGGTTATTCTCAGGGAAGATTTTCCCAAACATTTTTAGGAGCCAAGGAAAGGCTGGATGCTGGGTGCTGTATGACAGAGTACTGCCTGAAACTTCTTCATTGATGCCGGGATGGGCTTGCCTCATCTGCCAGCAAGGCCAGGGACAGGAGACAAGAAATAATGTTGGCTTCAGAGTCAGCCCAACTTGTATTTGGACACTGGTCCTTCTGCTTATTGATGGACTGATGGGGTGACCTAACATAAGTTAACCTCTCATCCTGTGTCTTCATCTGTAGAATGGAGTAAGTATACCTCAGGCAGCAAGGAAGCTCATATAGGAACTCATATAGGAAAACTGGCTTTCCCATGCTACATTTTTTAACGGAAGGAGTAGTAGCCATTGGATAGTAGTTGTAGAAACAGTATTTCATAATTAATGTTAATATAACTATTTAGGACCCAGAAAATGGCACTATGGGTCAGAAAGATGTAAGGGGAATGAGCTAACGTTTGAGGGAAGTGAGGGTCAAAAATCAGGAAAACAAAAACTAAATATCTCAGGCAAAACGTAGCAACAAGTTCCAAGCAAGAAAACAGACGCACCTGTCAGAAAAGAGCAGGTGTAAACCCTTGTAGAATGGAGGCAACACTGAGAACAAAGTTAGGAATGTGTTGTATGACTGAGGAGACTGCGGAGGAAGTACTCAGAGCTTATTTTTGTAGTTATTCCAGTTAAACCATGCATTAGTCAGCTCAGTCTGCCATAATAGAATATCATAGATTGGGCAGTTTAAACGATGGAAATTTATTTTCTCACAGTCTGGAGGCTGGAAGGCCAAGATCAAGGTACCATCTGGGTTGCTTTTTGGTGAGACCTCTCCTCTTGGTTTGCAGATGGCTGCCTTCTGTCTGTTCTCACATGGTCTTTCCTCTGAGCACATGTAGAGACAATGAGGTGAGAGACAGAAAGAGAGAGCCCTGGTGTCTCTTCCTCTTCTTACAAGGGCACCAGTCATATCAGATTAGAACCCCATCTATTGACTTCATTGAACTTTAATTACTACCCTAAAAGTCCTATCTCCAAATGTAGTCACATGGGTGCTTGGGGCTTCAATATATGAGTTTTGGGGAATGTAATTCATTTCATAGCAGACAGATTAATTCCTAAAGTGATGTTGGGTATCCCAGGACTGTTTCCATTTCAATAAGGGCCTCTGAAAAACAGAAAAGACTTTAAATCCAAACAACTGCTGCACAAAAAGTAGAATTTTAGGCACAATGGTTAGATTATTAGGAAAATATGTGGGGGATAGGGACTTTTTGGCTGCTTTTCAAATCACAAAGTGTAGGTACCTCTCAATTCTACCTGTAAGTAAAGCCCTTCTGGCTTCTTGGTCTTTTCTGTTTAAGCTCCATGGTCCTGCTCAAGTCTTTGTTCATTTAGCAGATTAAATTTTATTTCCTTTTATTATCCCTGGCTCCTGTCTGTTACCCTAACATATCACAGTGAAGTGCTGATGAAACTAAACTTACAGTCTTCAGGCCTTGACCTGAGGACACTTAATTTCTTTCTCTTTTCTATATCCCGTTGATATCCCAATGTTGCCTTTAATTTAAGAAGAGATGTCACACTGGGAGCTCCTGACCAATCCAAGGAAAGCCCTGCTGATTTGAATCAGAAATGTCATCTTGTGTCCAAGGGAATCAGTAGAGAGACCACTTACGTTGGTGTCTAATGACCTGCACTCAAGTTGAGCTCTGCCAGGAGATTACTTCCAGATACTCATCAATCTCTTATCAGTCTTTGGACCTTAGTTCCCACATATACAAAAAGAGGGGAGTTGGATAAGATGTAAATTGAGGCTGGCCATGGTGATTCATGCCTGTGATTCCAGCACTTTGAGAAGCCAAGTGAGGAAGATAGCTTTAGACCAAGAGTTCAACACCAGCCTAGGCAACCTGGCAAAACCTCATCTCTACAAAAAAAATATAAAAAATTAGCCTGGCATGGTGGCACACACCTGTAGTCTTAGATACTTAGGCAGCTGAAGTGGGAGGATCACCTGAGCTCCGGAAGTTGAGGCCACAGTGAGCTATGACATTGACACTGCATTTCAACCCGGGTGAAATGAGTGATACTCTGTCTCAAAAAAAAAAAAAAAGATCTAAGTTGAATATATCTAGAATTTATAACAGTATGCTCTCATCACTTAGGGTTTTAGGCTACTTGTAGAATGTATGGAAGACAGCTGCCCAGAATGAACTATAAGGATGATATACCTTCATCTAATATCCACTTTCATGCTTATAGAAAGACAGCCTGGCAGAGCCAATATGGTATTTGAAAGGATGAGGAGGATGAGGTGAGAAAACAGGGTGAAGAGGAGTAGACAGCAGTGCGAGTGGTTGCCTATTTGACTTCCAGGTGATACTATGCCAAACACACCACTACTAGTGGTGATTTTACGCAACATAATTTGGTCATTAGACATGGGATTACACTTGGAAGGTTTCTAAGAGAAGATTAACTTTGAACAGAATTTTGGAAGATAACTCTCTCTCTCTCTCTCTCTCTCCATCTCTCTCTCTCTCTCTCTCTCTCTCTCTCTCTCTCTCTCTGTGTGTGTGTGTGTGTGTGTGTGTGTGTGTGTGTGTACAAATAAGAATATTGTATATCTGCCTTCTTGGCAGCCCCTAAGACCCCTAACTTCTTTTCCCAAGTCATCTCCGATTGATCTTAATAGAGGAAGATTTCTCAAACACCATATGTTCTCATTCATAAGTAGGTGTTGAAATAAGAACACATGGACACAGGGAGGGGAACATCACACACCAGGGCCTGGGGGCTGGGGGGCTTGGGGAGGAATAGCAAGGGGTGGGGGATTGGGGAGGGACAGCATTAGGAGAAATACCTAATGTAGATGACTGGGCAATGGATACAGCAAACTACTACCATGGCACGTGTATACCTATGTAACAAACCTGCATGATCTGCACATGTACCCCAGAACTTAAAGTATAATTTAAAAAAATATATACGAAGGTTTCTATAACAACCTCATCTTTGCTCTGAGCAAGTAGGAAGGAGGTCCTAGGGAGGTAAATTCAGAAGAACAGAGGGAAAAAGGAACTTCAAGAGGGAGAGGAGCATTAGACAGCCAAGGTAAAACTCAGACAGTAGTGCTTAGATTGAAGAAAGTATAGAGGAGACGTCTTTGTCAATGAGAAGGAATGTGTTAGATAAGGGACTTCATGAACTTGATGTTTAAGAGTTCTTCGCATAGCAAGCAACAAGAAACCAAAGTCAAATTTATTTGTGCCAAAAGAGAATGCCTCATCTTAGGGAGCTGAAGAACCCAAGGGAATAATAGCTTAGATATTGCGTGTAGAAGAGAATAACATATCTGCAGCCTCTTGTTAGACCTTTAACTTTTGTCCTTCCAGAATATTTAGGAATGTCTCATACGACTTTGTCTACAGTTCAAGAAAATGGGGCTTTGTTACAGTCTGAATTGTGTCCTCTCAAAATTCGTACGGTGAAGTTCTAACCCCCAGTGCCTCTGAATGTGGCCTTATTTGGAGACATGAATTAAAATGAGGGGATATGAGTGAACCCTAATCTAATGGGACTGGTGTACTTATAAAACAAGGAAGTGTGGATACTACAGAGAGAAGACCATATGAAGATACAGGAAAAAGATGGCCATTTGCAATCCAGAAAGAGAGGCCTTAGAAGAAGCTGACCCCACCAACACCTTAAACTAAGACTCCAAAAATTGTGAGAGAATGAATTTCTGTTGTTTTAGCCACATGAACTTTGGTACTTACTAGAGCAGCCCTAGCAGATTAATACAGGCTATAAAATGCTTGATTCTGAATTTCAGAATTTTCAGCATTGGAATAGTGACTATCATTGGAAGAAGCTCTCCCTAGGCACCTGGAAACTAAGATATGAAGAGTAATATTCATGGCAGGCCAATGCCCTGATGCAAATGGATCACAGTAAATTCAGCCTACTATTCCTAAGGATGAGCCAAATTATGGATGCTTCACCTTTGTAGGAAGCAATTCATTTCAGAGGATGTCTGGAGCCTTGAGACTTAATCTGCATATTAATTGCAAATATGATATTCTTGTACAAGGCTGCTTAGTGTTTTTATTCTTAAAGACAACTATATGTCTGATGTTTTCCCTCTGGCTATAGTGATTGTATTTGCACACAGGGCATTTTATTTCCCTTGATTTTTATCTATTTTTTTCTATCAACCTCATGGGAAACAACAGTGTTTATTTCCAAAAATTCCTGGCAAAAAAATTATATAATTATTTTAAAAATCCAAGCCTCCCAGTGTATGGAAAAGTACAATGTCTTTATAAGGCAAGAGTGCTAGGCAGAAAGAGACTGTTCCAGTCTCTGAAAAGGGACAAATTTTTCCACACCTCACTCTCTGAAAGAGGCGAGACAGAATCAGACAGGGCTTCTGACAGGCTGGCCCTTCAGATTCTAGAATGTTTCAACTGAGAATTAACCTCCAAAAAATCACCCAGAAAGCTCAGGCCCACCATGCTTGTGAATGTCTTTCTGGAAGTCAGCTGGCAGGTGAAAAGCCATCTATATCCTTATCCTCATCCTCCCGCGTTTTACCTGCCTCTAAGCCTGGCTTACAGTAATAATTCTGTTTCCAGCCACAAAATTTGGTCCTTATAATTCAATCATAGAGAATCAAGTTGCCAATGGGAAGCATCGTTTGCAGAATACTTGCCTTTCTATTTTTGTTTCTGTTATTTTTTCTTTGTAGAAATAATATTATATCTTTATCAATCTATTTCTTCACATTTCTGGAAACATAGAAAACATATTTCCCACCACCTTGTGTCAGTGTGGGCCATCTGACCAGCTCTGGAAAATGGAATGTGGGAAAAATTATTGACTCTTTTCCCAGGTTAACCCCATAAAAAGCATCTCCCAGGTGTGAGCCTCCCTCTTTACTGGTGACGTGTGAGGATGATTGTATCCCAGAGTAGAAGGAGTCTGGACCCCCAGCCATTCGTGAAGGGGTTCCCCTAAGACAGTCAACCAACCAGAGACATCTGCATTGGAATTTGTATGAATAAAAAGTTTTCCGTACACTGAGAGTTTTAGCATTATGGAGTATAATAGCTAGCAGATATTTTTTACCTTAAGCAATATAATTTTTTTTAAATTTGTATAGGAATGGTGATGGCCCTCAAAGTCTGAGTCCCTGTGAAGAAGAGAACATATTAAGGTAATTCAATTACACAGTAGCTTAAGAAATACTGAGTCAATTATATAATCCCTCTAAATCCAATCCTTTTCTTATCCTGACTTCTTTAACCTCCAAATCCAATCAGCAGTGGAGAAAGCTATTTCTTGTTAGTCGTATGTACCTGCCCAAGCTGTGAGTGAGAACGGCAAAGTATTTCAGCAGGGCCACCAGTCTGAGAGCTGTGAAATTGAGTTGGAGTCCCAGTGGTGCATTGACCTGCTGTGGGACCATGAGTAAGTGATTTTCTTCTTTATATTATAAGCACAAACGGACACTTGCTATATCAAGAGTTTGAACTAATTTCATCTGAGCTCCACTCTGCTCTTCACATATTTTTAGACTCAAATTCTCAAATTCAAAGCTTAAAGCCCAGAAGCCTATGAATGTGCAAATGAATTTTATTTGGATTGCATCATGTCTTTTTATATATATATGTGTGTGTGTATATATATAGCTGGAGTTTATATATATACACACATGTACATATATATATGCATATATATGTATATGTATGTGTGTGTATATAAATGTACACACACATAAACTCAAGCTTAAGCTTCACCAACAGCATTTGCTTTTTCCTAAGGCAACAAATAATTGGAGCTGAGTAACCTGCTGCCCTGTTTAGATGAAGTGTGTGTTTTCTGTTTGACACAGTTCCCATTACTCCCTAATGTTACACATTGTCCTAATTCTATCTACCTGGCCAGTGTAGACACTGGAGTTTGCGTCAAAGTTAGGGTTAACTTTAAACTTTCTTAAACCTGTCAACACTAGGGATGTAGGAGGAAAGTCAATACTGAGACAGAACTGGGATACAAACTTGGCAAAGTCAGGATTCGCTACCAGCTAAGGGAAGCCGATCTTGAGAGAAAGCCTCAGGATCTGGGTCTATCTGACACCCTAGAGAAAGACGACAAGTGGAAACAAAATAATTGTAGTAACTCATAAACAGTTTGGAATACACTGTAGTGTCTTTGTCACATCCTTGATAAGTCAAGCATCTTAAACTGCTAAGTGTTTCTTCTATAAAAAATGAAGAAAACGCAACCATGGAGACATTAAAAAGATGAGTGGTTGCTAGGGGTTGGGGTGGAACGAGGGATGACTGGGGGAGCACAGATGATTTTTAGTGTGGTGAAAATATTCTGTATGATACTATACTGGTAGATAAATGTCATTATACATTTGTCCAAGTCCATAGAATGTGCAACAGCAAGTGTAAATCCTAATGTAAACTATGGACTTTGTATGTCTCTGGTGTGTCATTGTAGGTTAATCCATTGTAACAAACGCATCGCTCTGGTGATGATGGGGGAAGCGCTACATGAGTGGACGCAGAGAGTGTATCAGACTATGTGAAAGTGATGGCAAACTAAAACTGCTCTAAAAAATGGTCTTTAACTTTTTAAAAATTAAAAAAAAAAAAGATTCATTTGAGAATGAAATGAGATGGTGTATGTAAACCACTGGTCCTAGTACATAACAGGCATTCATTAAATGGTAGCCACCACTGTCATCACAATTGGTAAAAGTGATTTTCAGGTATATAGCAATGAAGCTTGACTGGGGGGAAGTCGTGAGATAAAAGTGGAGATCTGGGCTTCATTACTGGTAGCTGGAGAGACATTTTCTATAAGCGAAAGGAAGGTAAATTTGCCAGCTCATACCTAAGTTTTTGCTTAACACTCATGTACAAGCAACCACCTATAATCCTCTCTATTCCAAAACGTCAAGTAAAATGAGTAAAACCCTTGCTTGGTATCTTTCATGTTTTCCCTTGCTTAGTATCTTTCAGATTATATGCCACTCTTCTGAGAACTTTTCTATTTCAAACCTTATTTTAACTTGTTTTCACCCATATTATAAAATTGGGAACAAGAAGGGGAACCATAACAAAGAGAATGAACTGCTCAAAGTAATTTATAGATTTAATGCTATCCCCATGAAGCTACCACTGACCTTCTTCACAGAACTGGGAAAAAACACCTTAAACTTCATATGGAACCAAAAAAGAGCCCGCATAGCCAAGACAATCCTAAGCAAAAAGAATAAAGCTGGAGGCATCACACTACCTGATTTCAAACCATACTACAAGGCTACAGTAATCAAAACAGCATGGTACTGGTACCAAAACAGAGATATAGACCAATGGAACAGAACAGAAGCCTTGGAAGTAATGCCACACGTCTACAACCATCTGATCTTTGACAAACCTGACAAAAACAAGCATTGGGTAAAATATTTCTTGTTTAATAAATGATGCTGGGAAAACTGGCTAGCCATACGCAGAAAGCAGAAACTGGACCCCTTCCTTACACCTTATACAAAAATTAACTCCAGATGAATTAAAGATTTAAACATAAGGCCTAACACCATAAAAACCCTAGAAGAAAACCCAGGCAATACCATTCAGGACATAGGCATAGGCAAGGACTTCATGACTAAAACACCAAAAGCATTAGCAACAAAAGCCAAAATAGACAAATGGGACCTAATTAAACTTAAGAGCTTCTGCACAGCAAAAGAAACAATCATTAGAGTGAACCAGCAACCAACAGAATGGGAAAAAAATTTTGCAATCTACCTATCTGACAAAGGGCTAATATCCAGAATCTACAGAGAACTAAAACAAATTTACAAGAAACAAACAAACAACCCCATTAAAAAGTGGGTGAAGAATATGAGCAGACACTTTTCAAAAGAAGACATTTATGTGGCCAACAAACATATGAAAAAATGTTCATCATCACTGGTCATTAGAGAAATGCAAATCAAAACCACATTGAGATTCCATCTCACACCAGTTAGAATGGTGATCATTAAAAAACCTGGAAACAACAGATGCTGGAGAGGATGTGGAGAAATAGGAACACTTTTACACTGTTGATGGGAGCGTAAATTAGTGCAACCATTGTGGAAGACAGTGTGGCGATTCCTCAAGGATCTAGAAATAGAAATACCATTTGACCCAGCAATCCCATTACTGGGTATACACCCAAAGAATTATAAATCATTCTATTAAAAAGACACATATGTTCGCTGTGGCACTGTTTACAATAGCAAAGACTTGGAACAACCCAAATGCCCATCAAGGATAGACTAGATAAAGAAAATGTGGTACATATACACATGGAATACTATGCAACCATAAAAAGGATGAGTTCATGTTATTTCCAGGGACGTGGATGAACCTAGAAACCATCATTCTCAGCAAACTGACACAAGAACAGAATATCAAACTGGATGTTCTGACTCATAAGTGGGTGTTGAACAATGAGAACACATGGACACAGGGAGGGGAACGTCACACACTGGGGTCCATTGGGGGAGTGGGAGGCTAGGGGAGGGATAGCAGTGGGTAGGGAGATTGGGGAGGGATAACATTAGGAGAAATAGCTAATGTAGGTGACAGGGGATGGAGGCAGAAAATCACCATGGCATGTGTATACCTATGAACAATCCTGCAAGATCTGCACATGTACCCCAGAACTTAAAGTATAATAATAAAAATTAAAATTTTATGAAAAAGAAACTAGTATTGACAAATCACCCACTGTGTGACCAGCACTGTGCTTGGCACATTTGATATGGTAAATTCCATTTGACTGATCATGAAACTCAGATTTGAAAAGGTTAAGTGACATTTTTCTGTTTTGCCTTCATGAGTACACTTATTGATTTGTTAAGTCTTTTTATTTAAAAAATTCAATTTGCTGCTTCGCTTTGCTGCCTATTTGTCCGATTCCAACATAAGTCTCACATGAGATGAGATCCTGCTATTTTCTTCAATATTTTATACCCAGTGCCTAAAACAGTACTTGGCAACAAGTACTGTTGAATGCATGAATTTTTAATTAATGAGTGAATGAAAACTGCCTAGAGGTAACTTTGATTCCTGGCATACCTGCTTCTAAGTCCACACTTGATTTACTTTGACCATGAAGGTGACTGCTCAGAGGCTTCCTGGGTGGTATAACTGTGCCAGGAGTTATGTCAAAGACGTTACAGGTCTCTAGGCTTCCCATCTTCTTCCACTGGTTATGAAAAAAAAAAGGTGCTTTATCTCTCCCCTTCTTCCAAAAATGCCTCCTTTTTTTTCTTTGTTTCTATACTATGATCTGTTTGCTGGAAATCTTTGTCCATGTGCCATATGTGAAGTTTCAGGAAGAAGATGGCTCCAATGAGGAGTCATCTACTGCCTCAGCCAAAAGCCTCTTGAACACTTCATCTGGGAGGATGAGACACTCACAGGCATGGTTAGCCTGTCCTGAGAATGAATCAGACTTGGAAGAATTACAATTCAGGCTGCTATTCATATCTAGCAGTGCCAAGTCATCCTACTCCTGCAGATTTTATGTGCTTCATTGCAATGAAAGCATGAAATTAAAGGCGTTTTGATATTCATACTCCCATTTTATCGTCAAAGAACTCCATGCACTAGAGTTAGTGATGTTAGGTCCCACTTTTCAGGTCACAAAATAGGAGTTCAAGAGCCAAAGTGACTTGTCTAAGGCCACAAAAAGTTATCAGCAGAGGTAGAGCTCAGACATTTGAATTATATTTTTAATGAGCCATGCAAAATCCAGCCTTCACATTTATTCCACACAAATGTCATGAAGCCTTAATATGTTCTGAGTGACCAAGTAAATGTAAGATGCAGAGCCAAGCAGTTTGATATGAGGAGATAGCACAGATTTTAGGGTAGTGGAGACCTGGCACTTTAATTCCTAAGCATGTGACCAGAGTCAAATTTCTTAGCATTACTGAACCTCTATTCTCTCATTTGTAAAATAGAAACACTGAAACCTGCTGTCTAGCTTGCTATAAGACTTAAAATGATGATGTGTATGAAATGCCTTGCATGGTGTTTTCCCTTCCTGCCACCTGTCGATGACGCAGTCATTTCTTCAAGGAGGTTGCATTCTAGAAACAGAGTTTAGGCACATAGCTCAAGGTCTGCCAACAAAGGGCAAATGCCAAAACATATGGGGAAACAAGTATTCTCATAGGTGGCTGTTTTAACATCAAATACTCACAAAGGGGTGGGAATTTTTCTGACTTTTTCCAACTATCCTTAAACATGACTATCAATAACTCTAATGAGGATCTTACCAGCCACCACATTCCATTAAAAGCAAATATTTTGTCTTAAAGCATTAACATATTGCTATTGTTTATTCAACAAAATTATCTTTGTTTTGGACACAGGGTAGCTATTGGGTAGGAGATGGGAGTGAGACAGAAAACTACAAAATAAACATAGTCTATGTCATAAAGTGCACCAAATGCCATATCAAAGTTTCTGATTTTTATTAGACAAAGAAACAAAGAGGGAACCTACAGTTTCAGAAGATAAATGATACATTCAATTTAATGAGATATGGATCCAGCCTTCAAAGAAATCCTGGTAACTACAGCACCCAAAATGTATTATGAAAGAACCTACAGATATCTGATCTCCCCAGCTAGATTTTGGGATTTATAATGATAGAGACAATAAAGACACTATTCATCCATGTATCGTTATGATAATATTAATAATAAAATTAATAATGATAGGTTATGTGTTGAATGATCACTACAACATAGCCACTCTATGGGCCCTTCAAAGTGTTACAGCATTTCACTTTCAGTGGCTAAAACTTAGCAAGGTCCCAGTCAGTGTTTTATTATAATGATGATGATTAAATGGTTTAAATCCAAGACATACAATCCTAGCTTAGTGGGGTTACAGCTCTGTTATGTTTTATTGATCACTCTCAGAGATATCCAGACCCTTGATGTGATAGGGCAGCGTGATAGAGTCAAAGCACTTTGCACTGAAATTCAGCAGAGTGGAGCTCTTGTCCTGCCTTAATTATTATCAATTCTGTGAATCTTAGTTCCCTCATTTGTAAAAATTAAGACTTGTCTGGATGCTCTTCTAAATTATGCTCAGCTGAAACAATCTGACATTCTGAGAGGGATGGCTGATACTTTCCTGAAGATCTTAATCCTATGGTGACAGTGATAGTTGTGTCATTTGCTTCCTGGGAACCAGACATAGACTCCCCACTTCCGGCTGAGCAGAGAAGCTCTTCGTCCATTCTGTACATCGCCCTGCTGGACTTTCCTAGTTATGCTAATTGGATGCTTTGAACCAGAAAGACCTGCACCTAGCTTCTCCCATAAGCAAGATCACACATTCTCCAAATAAAATGAGAGTGTGGTTGTCTCCATGTGAGGCTGGCTGGTTTTTGTGGATTTGCACCCTCTACTGTGGTCTAATTTTCATATCACTTAATGCTTACATGTGAAATTTTCACATCACTTAATGCTTGCATGAAAGCATTTCACATTTCTGGGAAATCCCATTTCATCTCTCCTCATACAATAAAATTTTTCCCACACTACCATAGATATCACTGTAACATCTTTCAACCCTTACTATCAGACCTTAGAAGTAAGTAAACAGGTAAGTACATCATTTAGGCAGCTACAGAAGGTAAGTATTTAAGTGCAACACCACTCACTGATACAGAAAGTGAAAAATAAGACTGCTTGACACTGGAGAGGGATAACCAAAGTACATCTTTAAGACAGTTGTAGTCAAAGATGGATTTTGATTTTTAAACCCAACAAATTTGTCAAAGACAGATTTCAGAGGGGATGAGTAACGATTTCAACACCCAAGATGAGACCAAGAAGGAGTAACATTTTAATGCTAGCAAATGAAGTTCAGGGTGGATAGTTATTGAATATTTACTATGTGCCAGGCTTGGTTATTGTCTTAGTCCATTTGGCTGCTATAACAAGTTACCATAAACCAGGTAGCTTATACACAGCAGAAATTTATTTTCTATACTTCTGGAGGCTGGAAAGTTCAAGATTAAGGTGCCAGCAGATTAGGTGTCTTGTCAGGGCCCTCTTCTTGCTTTATGGAGGGCTTCTCACTGCGTCCTCAGATGGTAGAAGGAATGAGGCAGCTCTTTGAAGCCTCTCATATAAGGGCACTAATCTTATTCATGAGGGCTTCACCTCATGACCTAATTACCTCCAAAAACTTCATCTCCTAATACCAGCACCTTGGAGATTAGGTTTCAATGGATGAATTTGAAGGAGATACAAACATTCAGACCATAGCAATCATAATCTGTTTACTTGTGCTATTTTATTTAATCCTCACAACAATTCCATCAGGTAATATCTCAAATATTCCCTATTTTACAGAAACATAAATTCAGGTATAGATTAGTTCAGAACTTTTTCTAATGTTACCAGTTTGAAAAGACAGATGAAGAAATTAAACCCCCAACAGCCTGACCCACAACCTTCACTCTTAATCACAAACCTATAAGCCTTCTCCCTGGAGGGGCTGGAAAATGTGAAACATGTTATGTTTACTCTTGTTTCTGCTGGTTTTTTAACGTAGCATCGTTCTGCAGCTGTGGTTTCTGTCTAAATTCAGTGCACTTTTGCTCTCTTCAGAGTAAGTCCTGACTTCATAATGGGTGACGGTGACCCACTGGAGGAAAAATGACTCCCACAATCTAGCATTTCTTCCGTCTACAACCCCCAGGACTCAGCGTCAGCATTTCCTAAGTTAAATTACACCGCAGACTTCTCTCTCTCCATTGCCTGACAGCAGGACAGATAGCCCCAATGTGAGCTTAATTACTTTTGCAGTTATATGGACACGATTTTGCTGCAAATCATCTTGGACCAATAAACCAAGGTCTGTCTTCATGCCAAAAGATAATAAAACCTTCCAGAAGGGGAGTAGCTTCCTCCATATAAATAGAGCCAGATTTTCATTGGTTGCAATCACCCATTTACTTTAGGGTGCGGGGGAAGGTACTGTGAAGAATTATTAACAATATTTGGAACAAGTACATTTAGTCAGCATATTTATTTTTTAAAAAGACATTGGAAGAAAACATTTTCATCTGGAGTGTGGAGTGACAGATAAAAGCAGAAATCTATGGGAAGCTGGTTACAAACATATTGCTCTACTCTGCGTTTGTAAGAAGATGGTGAGTGGAAGGTAAAGTGTGTAGAGGAGTCATCCCTCAAAAAACAATTCTGTGACTTACTTGTAACCTTAAAGAGTGAAAAGGACTTTTAAGGAAAGTCATATTCCGATATTCCAGCAACACTTGATGACTCATAATCACCTCCCTTCAGTAACACACCGCTGTGAAGATGAAAGATAGAACAACACAGAGAAGGGATCATGGTGCAGCTCCCTTTTACAGCTCCCAGAAGCAGAGTATTTATGGAATCAGATGAGGGGGCAGAACTAAAGATGAGGTCTTTTTTCTTCATGGACTAGAAGAAGAATAGAGTGGTTATCAAAGAACATTTTCCTATACATTACACCTGAAAGGTCATTATTTCACTTCCCTTTCATCTAAAATTGTGATTTTTCTTAATGGCATATTTGTGGTTTGGGAGCCTGGCAAAGTATTGGAGAGTGAAAAATAGGTTTATGACTTAGAAGAAATATCAAAAGCCATTAAGTCTTATTTGTAAAAATAATAGTTCAATAACATGTGTTGATTGTGAACCCCAGGATGCAGAATTCAAAGAGACCCCAGATGTCACCTAACCCCAGTGCAGCAGGCTCTGTTTCTCAAGCTCTTTAACTACGGCTTGAGAAACAAGGCCTGCTCTGCAGCACAGGCCCGAGCTGGGGCCTCTGGATTAGACAGCACTCTCTAGTCTCAATAAAAAGGTTTCTTTACATTGGTCCTTCATGTTACTTTCATCTCTTCGCCCTATGCAATCCTTTGTAGAGTAATATTTGAAGAAATACATTCAAGGTATTTACATCCCCAAGGGACATCCTAGCCCCTTACTCTCCTGGTTACCTCCTCCGGTCTCTGTCTGGTTTCTCAATCTCCATTTTAAAATGTCATGTTATGAATTTGAAACAGACTTAAGAACTAAGGAATACTAGAAAATTAAAGGTTTTATCAAATGAACTCTCCGCAGACAAAGCACTGGCAACCTCAGGGTACTTAGGGAGGTTGTTTGGAAGAAGCATATTTTGAATGTGCAAGGGAAGTGAACATCAGTGAGTGAAAAACCATCAGGATGGCATTCCTGATCGGGGGAAATGGGAGGGCGAAGATCTGGGTGGTACAAAATTGTACTAACCAAAATAGAAAGATGTGAGAGAGTAGAGTGAGGAAAAAAGGCTTAAGGCTTAGAAAGGTCCACCATCTTTATCTTGGCCATTTAAGTTCAGAGACCATCCAGGCATCATCTTTCTTTTTGAAGATGCAGAGATGGCCTGTGACTTGTAGGCAGTTAGAATTATTTAGGGACACTATCTAGGCCTAGCATTTAGCTTTCCTAATTTCAAGTCTAGTGTAAAATGGTCTGAAATTTAAGTTGAAATGATTGCTTAAGCCTGTTCTGGTGCTAGATTTGGCAGTGTGACAACCTGAAACAGAAAAAAAGATTATGTCTTAAAGAAAAGAAAGAAAGAAAAGATAATTAAAAACTCACAAAATAAAGCAAAGAATCCTAATAATCCTGGAGGATTTTTTCCCCTGATGACTCTTTTGATGCTTCTTTTGAAATACCAAAACAGATTTTCACATGTTGTTTCCATGGCCTCTGTTTCCCCTCCACATTCATAGTGATACTAGCTGGCATTTATTGAGCCTGGTCTTGCCCAGCTTCATTTAACTGGTTTGTGAAGAAAATGTCAAAGAGTAGAGCCTGGGCTGCAGTGGAAGCTACAAAAATGAATTTCCTGGTTGGGGAGGCAAATGCCACATTCCACAAGCAGCGCAAGTTGGAATTCCCTCAGGAAATAATGGATGTGGTACGAGGGGTAATAAAATAGATTTCTGAGAGGCAGGTAATACATGTGTGCTGGTGAAGCCAAGGAAAATTTCCTGAAGGTTTAACAGAGTTCAGAGGAAGTAGAAAGGCATTCAGCAGAACTGTAAGGGCAGTACTAAATTGTAAATGGTGTAGAATAATGAGGGTGAGTTGAGGAACATTAGGAAATGTGGCAAACTGGGGACTATGTTGGTGGGCTGTGGAAAATGTGAATACTACTTCTTCAAAAATGTTTACTTAGTATATAGTACATGCCAGCCATGCCAGGTGCTGTGGCAGGTGCTGGGGAATCCCTGGAGAGCAAGATTCATGGACTTCACAATTTAGGAAGCAACATTTTCCATTACAAAGATGTAACAAAGAGTAAATGTGATGAGAGACCAAATATCAAGAGCTGTGTGCGCATCACAGAAGTGTCTGGCCCAGCCTCAGAAGAGTAGTCAAGCAAGTCTTTGCAAAAGCTGTGATGTTTCAGCTGGACCTAAAGGAAAATTAGGAGTTAGGAAAGGAGTATTCAGGGTGGAGGAGGGACTGGCATGTGCAAATACACAGAGGCAAAAGATAGCAACCTGTGGGATGTTTGGTGTCATCTGTCGTGGCATGAGAGCAGGAAGTGACACCAAAATATGCTGAAAAGGAAGTTGTCAGCAGCTTGTGAGCGTTCAACAAACACATGAAAGGCAGGACTACAGACAGACAGACAATAGCAAACCAATGAGCACCTTAAAGATCCTGCCTTAATGGTGTTTACAGCACAGTAGATAGGTCATTAAACACTTAGAAAGGCATATGCTAAGTACCATGACAGGGATATGCACAGGCAGAAGACTGACAGAGTAAACAAATTCGTGGATTTTTGCCTACAATTTATCCTCACTCATTAACAAATATGTATTAAGTTCCTTCTAGTATGTTGGGCACTGGAAATATGAAAACTTATGAGAATCATTTCCTGTTTTTAAGAAACTTATCTCCTGGGATGACAAAAGAAAGTCAATATTTATATCCAAGCATGGTAAGTGTCCTAGCAAAGATACTCAGGCACAATGGAAGGAGAGAGAAAGAAAATGCACTGAAACCATCATTCTCAGCAAACTGACACAAGAACAGAAAACTAAACACTGCATGTTCTCACTCATAAGTGGGTGTTGAACAACGAGAACACATGGACACAGGGAGAGGATCATCACGCACCGGGGCCTGTCCAGGGGTGGGGGAACTGGGGGAGGGTTAGCGGCAGGTGCGGGGATTGGGAAGGGATAGCATTAGGAGAAATACCTAATGTAGATGATGGGGGAATGGATGCAGCAAACCACCAAAGCACATGGACACCTATGTAACAAACCTGCATGTTCTGCACATGTACCCAGAACTTAAAGTAAAATAAAAAGAAAAAGAAAAGAAAATGCACCCATCCTAGGCACAAGAGAAGGGTATAAGGTAGAGACAAAGAGTTGGTCATTTATTAAAGACTACATAGGAGTTAGCTCTATGGACAGGAGCAACCCCTCTGGGCAGATGTACTGGTGCACACGTCTGTCAGCATGATCCTTCATGCCCACAGTGTTGCAATACCTATGGAAATGCTCTGTGACATGGCTCATAGCACAACTGCCCTCCATTATGGTCCACCATAATTTCATTTTAATAATCCCCAAATCAGTTTTCTCCTGAGAGTGGACCATATATTCAGATGGTCACTCTGGCTGTGATTTCACCACTTGTCTTCATGTTTTAATCACACACTCAAATAAAACATGAGCCTTTTAAAGGTAGTCAATCATTCAGGGATGAAAGTCACATGGGAGAGTTTGATTGTCTGCCAAATTAAAGCCTGGCCTTGAATTGCAAGGAAAAGAAAGATTGCCCCTAAGATAAATATTTGGAGTATAGGAGACATGACTGGACTGTGATATTTTTAAGTTATGGAATACCATATCTGAAGCTGCGGCTCTCGGGTATATCTATTTTTTTTTTAATTTGTTTGCTTAAATTAAAAAATACGTGGGAAAACAATGAGTCTTAAGAACACAATATTAGTAGGAAAATCTCAAGATAAACTTTTATTCTGAACAAATATTAAGTCAGAAAGAAATGTAAGTGGTAAATGCAAAGTGAGAACTTTTGTTCTAACTTTTAATGTCCTCGTTAAGGCATTGGGCTTACAAAGAGAATAAGAAAGTGGTATTGCATATTTTTCTTGCTTTTAATCTTGTGTCAAAAATAAAGGTAAATTTGCACCTGCCTCAGAAATTGTCTGTGATAAGTAGGAAGATCACTAGATGCAGGATACCTGCAATTTTGGCTAAATATTCTAGCTCTATCTCAGTCTGAAAAGTTTCATCTTTTAAAAGGAATCTTATCACAGTAGCATTAGTGGCAAGATCAACTTTCTAAGCCTCAGTTTCTCCATCTACAACGTGAGATAGTGATATTAATCCAAAGCTGGCAGTTACTAGCATAAGGGACAAAACAGAAATAACTGCTACTGGCTGCCCGGGGTGGGTTCTCAGAAGGATGCTGAAGTAATACCCAGGCCTGGAGGAAGAGTTCACTGATTAATTAATAAAGTCAGGCAATAGGCCAGGCTAAATTTTCTTTCATTGTAATATACATTGCCTTCAAAGAGGCACAAACTATTAAGGGAGAGAGAGAGGTAAATGAGGGAGCAGAGCATTTAGGACTTTACATCTGAAGTACCTTCAGATCGCAGGAGCATATCCATATAAAATAGTGTCCAAAGGTCCCCGAATTCCAAGGGGTTTTGTGGGTCAAGTAGGGCCATCAGAGAGAAGCTGATACACTCTTCGTTTTTACATAGCAGTCTCTCAGAGTTGACCATCGCTATTTTATATTCAAGGACAAAGACTTGAGCAAATGTGATGGTACAATTCAAAATAACTTGAAAGCTCTGCATGAAGAATTAAGTGTAAGATAATATTGCTGCTTCATTTATCAGCAGACCACTTACTCTTATTGCTGCAGGCAATTGTCAAACAGCCTACAACACGTTTGATCTAATTCTCAAACACCTTAGGAATTTCTCACGGGCTTAGGCCTGTATAATCCAAACACTCGTCTGCCTAGTATGGTGCTCAGCATAGAGTAAGTGACACATTATTTATTCAGTTCATGAATAGATCTTTTAATTTTGTATCTGATAAATTTTAACCAGAGATGAGTGAACTTCAGCATTGTTCAAATGCTGCATATCCTCCACTCTTAGCCCAATTAATTAACATTTAAAACTCAGTTACTCGAAAGTCATCCTAAATTGTCACTTAAAAACCTATGAGAGAGGGCTATTATTTTTAAAAAATTAAAATTCCAGAAGACAACAAGCGTTAGCAAAGATGAAGAGAAATGGAACACTTGTACATTGCTGGTGGGATGCAAAATGATACAGCAGCTGTGGAGATCAGTCTGGTGTCTCCCCAAAAATAAAAAAATAGAATCAACAGGATTCAGCAATTCTATTTCTGGGTATATACCCAAAAGAATTAAAAGCAAAAACTCAAATAGATATTTGTACACCAATGTTTATACCAGCATTGTTTCCAGTAGTTAAGGAGGAAGCAACCCAATGTCTATGGATGGATGAATCAATAAACAAAATGTGTTATATACACACAATGCAATATACTTTAGCCCAAAAAAGGGTACATGCAGGCCGGGCGCGGTGGCTCATGCCTGTAATCCCAGCACTTTGGGGGAGGCCGAGGAGTGCAGATCACTTGAGGTCAGGACTTCTAGACCAGCTTGGCAAAAATGGTGAAACCCCGTCTCTACTAAAAATACAAAAATTAGCAGAGTGTTGTGGCATGTACCTGTAATCCTAGCTACTTGGGAGGCTGAGGCAGGAGAATCACTTGAACCTGGGAGGCAGAGGTTGCAGTGAGCCGAGATCATGCCACTGCACTCTAGCCTGGGTGACAGAGCAAGACTCCGACTAGGGGGGGAAAAAAAAAAGAGTACATGGTATAATATAAATGAACCTTGAAAACATTATACAAAGTGCTATTCCTATTTTGTCCTCACATATATAGATGCCTAGGATAGTCAAATTCATAGATGCAAAACGCAGAATAGTGGTTATCAAGGGCTGGAAGAAAGACGTGAGAAGGTATTGATGCTTAATGGATACAAACTTTCCATTTGGGAGGATAAAAACCTTCTGGACGTGGATAGTGATAATAGTTGCAAAATGATGTGAATCTACTAAACACCACTGCATTGTACACTTAAAAATTGTTAAAATGGTAAATTTTATGCTATGTATGTTTTGTCACACTTTTAAAAGCCAAAAACTAACTCTTGTAAGAATAACTTTTTAAAATGTTCCTAAATTAATATAATAATATCACACTTCTGTCCTCTTCAACAGTTTGGCAAATGATGACTTAAAATTTTCTAGAGAAGTTTTTTCAGCACCTTCTCACTCAGTTCTCTACTAGCTTCAGCCTGCTGACTTTTAACTGTAACTAAAATCTGGATAAATTGACAACATACAGTTAGAACTGTTCAGAGTAGAAAAAGGATCAATTGGTCTAGTAAAGAAATACAAACTTTCAGTCATTTGGGAGTATTTACAAATTTAGGACTATTTACAAACAGAACTGCAAATACCTCAATAGTTTCTAAGTGTATCTGAGTAGCCCCTGCACTGTAAGTCTGTGGTGTATGAAAGTGAGCATGCATCAAGGTTGACTTTGAGTTAGCAAAAACGTGCTTAACTATTTCAGGACTTACGTATTTTCAGTGCTTAAAAAATGCCAGGATGCTAGAATGCTATGTAATTATAGATCCCCATCCAAGAAAAGAATGACATTAAAAATAAATGGTTAGGATATAAAGATATGAGTTGACTTTATTTAGAAACGTGGGTTATAAGGGACCAAGCCCCACTGTCTGATGATACTGAATGAGATTGCATTGCACTAAGTAATGAGCAAATAAAGGTTGGCAAGGCTTCAAAGATGTTTGAGGCAGAGAACAGGAGTAATTTTAATCAACATCATTCTATATATTATCCAATATTTTATTCACGAACGTAAAGATATGTGACAGGTGATTTGGTTTACTATGATTATTACTGACTAGGGGTTAAAATCAAGTTGATTTAAACCACTAGTTATGAATAATCATAGTAAACAAATTTCTTCCTCAGAAAAGTGCATTTTTATTGTTTGACATGGCCTTAATACATATTCTTCACAACTCATATAAGATTTAGAAGTCATGGCCGGGCGTGGTGGCTCACGCCTTTAATCCCAGCACTTTGGAAGGCCAAGGTGGGCGGATCACGAAGTCAGGAGAATGAGACCATTCTGGCCAATATGGTGAAACTACGTCTCTACTAAAAATACAAAAATTCTCTGGGTGTGGTAGCGCATCCCTGTAGTCTCAGCTACTCGAGAAGCTGAGGCAGGAGAATCGCTTGAATCAAGGAGGCAGAGGTTGCAATGAGCCAAAATCATGCCACTGCACTCCAGCCTGGCACAGAGCGAGACTCCGTCTCAAAAAAAAAAAAAAAAGATTTAGAG
Source organism: Aotus nancymaae (assembly GCF_030222135.1). Lineage (NCBI taxonomy): Eukaryota > Metazoa > Chordata > Mammalia > Primates > Aotidae > Aotus > Aotus nancymaae. The sequence goes on from NW_026988442.1 coordinate 83,056,128, forward strand.
TCATTACTGGATGTAGAGACTACTCATTTAAAAGTGGTGACTTATTTTCATATGGTTTTTGAAGCATCATCAAAAAAATGGATAGATAAATTTGTTTTACTTCTCGGATATAACTGAAGAGCATACTGGTGAAACATTAGAAAAGGAACCTCCAATTGAACTAGTTAATTAATAATATTTGTTAATATTACCAAAAACAAAGACTTTTACTTGATTGACCAAATAAATGAAAAAGTACATGGAGACTGGCTGTCATTCTTAAGCAATAAAAATGTAAGTATAATGTTTTTAAAATCAAGTTATATTTATATAGCATTTTCCCGTGAATAGTTTCATGCATGCAAGCATATACATTTTTCTATATAGACATATCATAATATATATTATATAAAATAATACCTATTGGTTATCACTGTAATGGCAAATGTAAAATTTTTAAAATTGTATTGGCAATTTTAATGAAGGCAATATAGAATATTTTAAATGTTGAGTTATGCATCTAAATCAGCATTTTTCTTGTTAATTCATAGACTGAAAAAGAAGGCAAAGCTTTCTTTGTATTTTTAATCTTCAGTTTTTCAATTTAAAGTGTATTGGGCCAAAGAAGGACAACTTCTAGCCCATACTTAGAGAAAAAAGCAATGCTGTGGAAGTTAGATAATCTTCACTAATCCAGATAAGAAATAAAATTTGAGGCCAGGCACAGTGGCTCATGCCTGCAATCCCAACACTTTGGGAGGCAGAGGCAGGCAGATCACAAGTTTGGGAGTTTGAGACCAGCCTGGCCAACATGGAAACCCCATCTCTACTAAAAATACAAACATTAGCCAGGCGTGGTGGTGTGTGCCTGTAGTCCCAGCTACTTGGGAGGCTGAGGCAGAACAGCTTGAACTTGGGAGGTGGAGGTTACATTGAGCTGAGATCACGCCACTGCACTCCAGCCTGGGCGACAGAGCCAGATTCCATCAAGAAAGAAAGAGAAGAAGAAAGAAAGGAAGGAAGAGAAAGAAAAGGAAGAAAGGAGGGAGGAAGAAAGGAAGGAAAAAAGAAAGAAAAAGGAAAGGAAGGAAGGAAGGAGGGAGGGAGGGAGGGAAGGAAGGAGGGAGGGAGGGAGGGAAGGAAGGAAGGAAGGGAGGAAGTCAGGAAAATTTGAGTGATTGTAATGCACCAGAAACTTTCTGTCTACTACCCAATTAACCTCAGAGCAGGGCAATGAGATGCATACTACCGTCTCAATTCTACAGATAAGTTAACTGAGCCCCAAAGGTCTGACTAGCTGTATGTGACCTAGTAAATTGCAGCTAATAAATTGCAGAGCCTCTGCTCTTCCCAGACTGTGAGTTTATATTTTAGGAGGCATTAGGATGTAACACAGGACTATGCTACATTCATAAACATGTTTTCTTATTAAAGTCAGTAAGTGCTTGGTAGCAAATAATATATACTAGGAATTATCTCTCTATTAAAATACTATAATACAGTTTTAAGTTTAAATATGCTAACTTAATTTAAATATGTGAATTTATGCTAAAGTAAATATATTAATGGAGCACCTTTTATAAGAGCAAGCATCTGGTACAAAAATATGTGTAGACATAATCCCTTAAAGGATTGACAATTTATTGTGGAAAATAGAAAATGAATTATGATGTAGGCACATTGAGTTACATGCTATGGCAAAGACATAAAAAACTTAAGGTATATAAGGGGAAAAAGTCTTTTGTGTAAATTTGTTATTTGGCAAAGCAATTAGGTAAAAAGTAATTGAAAAAGCTGATAAAAATTAGAAGTATGATTTTATATATTAAATGGCTTTGATGTCTGTGGCTTGAGGATATAACTTGGCTTATAAAGAAATTGAGAAGTATGTCTTCAGTCATGAAAATCAGTAGGAAGTTTATCTCTACTGAGAATGGGGAAGGTATAAATTTGTTTTAAATTTGGTCCTAACCTAATTTTTGATAGATGGGAGGAAGGGCTTTCTGATGTATGAATTTAACTTTGGAATTCAGGAGGTTAATCCAGTGCTTTACATTTTGTAAAGTGCTCTCATGTATCCTTTTCCTCGCTAGATTGTTCTTGAAATGTTAGATAGATATGAGAGGTTTCTTCATTCTAGATAAATTAATCAAGGATAAGCTATTATTCATCAAGGTTCACATAGCTGCTAAGTGATGGAGTTAAGACTCCTTAACTCCAAACTAAGGATTCCTTAGTTTGCAAATTTTCAAATACAAGTATAAGGTCTAAATACAATTTAAATGGAGCTCTGATTAGAAGGTAGAAAATAGTTGAGAAACACAGAATTTTAGTGCTGGAAACTTCAGAAATTGTATTCAGGAATTGCAAACTAAGTGTCTTCAAGGGTCAGGCAGGTAGGCAGGTAATGTAAAAGTAGATGCATTAAAAAAAGTAGATGTGGCTGGTTGTTAACTACAGTTGCTGAGTTCTGTGAAGCAGTCAGAACAATCTAGATTATATTGTAATGTTCAACAAACAATGTTCAAATCTTTGGGACTCAGACTATGACATGCCCATTGTAGGTCAACAAGAAGAATGTCTCCGTATCTCCTTACTCCCATATCCAGGCTGATGAAACAATCCCCATTCATAATACTTACTGATGCTGAGACAGAGAGGAGATAATGTAGTGAATGACACACTGCCTTTTAAGACTACTCAAAAGTGAGACATACCCCTGTTCACATTTCACAGGTAATTCTCATGAGCATGAGAATTTTAACTAGGAGAAGGGCAGGGGAGCACAGGAAGTGGTATCCTACCATGTATTAGAAGGTGGAGAGTCAATAATATTCAGGGACAGGGAATTATGATTACAGGCTTTCCTCCTGCTCACCAAATATTGAGTTCACTCTCCTTTTTAAACACAAAATACATTCTCCTTGTCACTAAAGGTTATAGCCCTAGAATCTCATTTGCTCAAAGTATCGAGCTGAAGGTCTGCACCATCTGGCTGATGTGTGGAGACTCTTGATCTAGAGATCTATGAATGAAAAAGTTTTCTGCCCCCTCCACATATCCAACATACACGACTGTAATATAGGCAGAAAAACTGCAATGAACACTCCTCTTCAAAATGAATAATAGGAGTTGGACAGCTGACTCAGATTTATAAATATGCTGAAATCCCACAGGGCAGACATTTTCAAAGACTACCTTCATTGAAGGAGGGAATATTATTTGATTAGACATTGATTCCATTCCTTGCAAGGAAGCCCTAAGCACCTTATTCTCTGTGGCCCTTAGTTCTGCTTTCTAGAAGGATCTTTTTCATCCAGTACTTTTGCCCACATGCAAAGCTGGCATTAGAGAATACATCTTCTTTGGGGCTGAGTAGTTTTGTCAGACAACTTCCTGATCAGAGTAAGTTTGAGGGCCCAAGGATTAGGTTAATATTTGTATTATAATCACAGATTGTTTAGTATATGCTGAAAGTTTCTTTAGTTGTATGACTCTTACGAAAACTTACCAGGTCTTTTGTCAGGGCTTTCTAGAGAAACAGAGCCAAACAGGATATAGGGAGAAAGTGATTTATTATGAGGAATTGGCGCCCAATTATGGAGGCTGAGGAATTCCTGAAATCAACAGCTGGAAAGGTGCAAGAGAGCTAATGGTATAGGTCCAGTCAAAAAGCCAGCAGGCTCAAGACTCAAGAAGAACCCATGATTCAGTTCTAGTCTGAAGGTAGGAAAAGACCAATATCCCAGCTCAAGACAATCAAGTAGGATTGATTGAGTAGGAGAGAGAGTCAGCCCTCTGAGAGGGAGAGTCTTCCAAGAGGAAGGGTCAGCATTTTTATTCTATTCAGGTCTTCAACTGACTGAATGAGCCTCACCCACATTACAGAGGGCAATCCACTTTACCCAGTCTACCAATTCAAATATTAATCTTATCCAAAAACACCCTCACAGTCACATCTAGAATAATTTTTTATCTGGGCACTCTGGATCAGTCAACACAACAAATAAAATTAACTGGCATACTAGGCTTATTAATTATACTCTAGTTGATGTAATTTGGAGTTTGTCTTTATAATTATACTACCCAGATAAGTGCATGTGTATGCTTGCTTTCTCAGCCCAGCGATTCTTGCTCTTGTGTTCTTGATTTATTTGTGGGTACCTTAAGTGCAGCAACATTCAGTGGATAAGCTGTTCTTCTTGTCTTTCTATAAGCCATGTTTTTCAATTGAGAGATGCACTGGTGATATGGCTTGGCTGTGTTCCCACCCAAATCTCAAATTGTAGCTTCCACAATTCCCATGTGTCATAGGAGGGACTCAGTAGGAGGTAATTGAATCAGGAGGGTGGGTATCTACCATGCTGTTCTTGTGATAGTGAATAAGTCTCATGAGATCTGATGGTATTCTAAAGGAGAGTCCTCCTACACATGCTCTCTTTTGCTTGCTGCCATATAGGACATGACTTTTTCCTCCTATGCCTTCCGCCATGATGGTGAGGTCTCCCAACCACGTGGAACTGTGAGTCCCCTACACCTCTTTCTGTAAATAAGTCTCAGGTGCATCTTTATTAGCAGTGTGAGAACAGACTGATACAGTAAATTGGTACCAGTAGAGTGGGGTGCTGCTGTAAAGATACTTGAAAATGTGGAAGTGACTTTGGAACTGGGTAACAGGCAGAGGTTGGAAGAGTTTGGAGGGCTTAGAAGAAGACAGGAAGATATGGGAAGATTTGGAACATCCTAGAGACTTGATTAATGGCTTTGACCAAAATGCTGATAGTGATTTGGACAATAAGGTCCAGGATTAAGTGGTCTCAGATAAAGATAGGTAACTTTTTGGGAACTGAAGTAAAGGTCACTCTTGTTATACAAAGAGACTGGTGGCATTTTTCCACTGTCCTAGAGATCTGTGGAACTTTGAACTTGAGAGAGATGATTTAAGGTATCTGGTGGAAGATATTTCTTTTTTGTCTTTTTATTTATTTATTTATTTTCATTTTACTTTAAGATCTGGGGTACATGTGCAGAACGGGCAGGTTTGTCACATAGGTATACACGTGCCATTGTGGTTTGCTGCATCCATCCCCCATCATCAACATTAGATATTCTCCTAATGTTAGACCTCCCCAATCCTCCTACCCCCTGCTAGCCCTCCCCCAGCCCTCTCACCCGCTAGCAGGCCCTAGTGTGTGATGTTCCCCTCCCTGTGTCCATGTGTTCTCATTATTCAACACCCACTTATGAGTGAGAACATGTGGTGTTTGGTTTTCTGTTCTTTGCAGGGACATGGATGAAGCTGGAAACCATCATTCTGGTGGAAGAAATTTCTAAGTGGCAAAGTGTTCAAGAGGAAGCAGAATATAAAAGTTTGGAAAATTTGCAGCCTGATGATGCAATAGAAAAGAAAAACTCATTTTCTGGGGATAAATTCAAGCCTGCTTCAGAGATTTGGATAAGTAATGAGAAACCCAAAGTTAATCACCAAGACAATGTGGAAAATATCTTCAAGGTATGTCCTTCACAGCAGCCCCTCCTATCACAAGACTGGGTGCCTAGGAGAAAAAAATGATTTCATGGGGCCTAGAGTACCCCTGCTGTGTGCAGCCTAGAGCCTTGGTATCCTGTGTCCAGCTTCTCCATCCATGGCTAAAAGAGGCCAATGTACAGCTAAGGCCATGTCTCCAGACGGTGCAAGCCCCAACCCTTGGCAGATTCATTTTGGTGTTGAGTGAGTAGGTGCCCAAAGAATTGATTTTTGGGCACCTGCTTGCTCAACATCAAAAATCCACCTAGATTTTAGAGGATGTATGGTAACTCTTGGATGTCCAGGCAAAAGTTTGCTGCGAGGATAGGGCCCTCATGGAGAACCTCTGCTAGGGCAGTTTAGAAGGGAAATGTGAAGTTGGAGTCACCACACAGAGTCCCCGCTGAGGCACTGCCTAGTGAAGCTGTGAAAACGGAACCAGAATGGTAGATTCACTGACAGCTTGCACCATGTGCCTGGAAAAGCCTCAGACACTCAACACCAGCTCATGCAAGCAGCCAGAAAGAAGGCTGTACCCTGAAGAGCCACAGGGGCAGAGCTGCCCAAGATCATGGGAACCTAGCTCTTGCGTGACCTGGATGTGAGACATGAAGTCAAATGAGATCATTTTGGAGCTTTAAGATTTGACTAGCCTGCTGGATTTTAGACTTGCATGGATCTTGTGGCCCTTTTGTTTTGGACAATTTCTCTCATTTGGAATAGGGTTATTTATCCAATTCCTGTACCACCTTTTTACCTAGGAAGTGATTAACTTGCATTTGATTTTACAGGTTCATAGGCAGAAGGGACTTTTGTCTCAGATAAGACTTTGGACTATGGACTTTTGAGTTAATGCTGAAATGAGTTAAGACTTTAGGGGACTGCTGGGAAAGCATAATAGGTTTTAAAATGTGAGGACATGAGATTTGGGAGGAGCCAGGGCTAAAATAATATTATTTGGGTTCCCGCCCAAATCTCAAATTGTAGCTCCCATTATTCCCATGTGTCCTGGGAGGGACCTGGTGGGAGATAACTAAATAACGAGAGCAGGTCTTTCCCATGTTGTTCTCTTAAAGTGAATAAGTCTTACAAGATCTGATGGTTTTATAAAGGGCAGCTCCCCTGCACATACTTTCTCTTGCCTGCCACCATGTAAGACATGACCTTGCTCTTCCTTTGCCTTCTGCCACAATTGTGAGGCCTCCCTAGCTATGTGGAACTGAGTCCATTAAGCTTCTTTTTTATTTTTCAACTTTAAGTTCCAGGATACATGTGTAGAACATGCAGGTCTGTTACATAGGTATGTGTGTACCAGGGAAGTTTGCTGCACCTATTGACCCATCCTCTAAGTTCACCCCTACAACCCCCAACAGGCCCTGGTGTGTGTTGTTCTTCTCCCTGCATTCATGTGCTCTCATTGTTCAACTCCCACTTATAAATAAGAACATGTGGTCTTTCGTTTTCTGTTCCTGTGTTAGTTTGCTGAGGATGCTGGCTTCCAGCTTCCTCAAAGGACTTCCTGCAAAGGACATAATCTTATTCTTTTTAATGGCAGCATAAAACCTGAACCCCTTCCTTACACTTTATACAAAAATTAACTCAGGATAGATTAAAGATTTAAATTTAAAACCCAAAAACATAAAAACTCTAGAAGAAAACCTAGGCGGTATCATTCAGGACATAGGCATGGGCAAAGACTTTATCACAAAAATGCCAAAAGCAATTGCAACAAAGGCAAAAATTGATAAATGGGATCTAATTACACTAAAGAGCTTCTGCACAGCAAAAGAAACTATCATCAGAGTGAACAGGCAACCTACAGAATGAGAGAAAAATTTTGCAATCTATCCATCTGACAAAGGTCTAATATTCAGAATTTAAGGAACTTAAATAAATTACAAGAAAAAAATATCCATAAAATAGTGGGCAAAGGATATGAACAGACACTTCTCAAACCAAGACATTTATGTGGCCAAAAACCATATGAAAAAAAGCTCAATATCACAAATCATTAGAGAAATGAAAATCAAAACCACAATGAGATACCATCTCACATCAGTCAGAATGGTGATTACTAAAAAGTCAAGAAACAGTAGGTGCTACCAAAGCTGTCAGAAATAGGAACACTTTTATACTGTTGGTGGGAATGTAAATTAGTTAAACCATTGTGGAAGACAGTATGGTGATTTCTCAAAAATCTAGAATCCAGAAATACCATTTGACCCAGCAATCCCCTTACTGGGTATACACCCAGAGGAATATAAATTATTCTACTACAAAGACAAGCACAAATATGTTTATTGTTGCACTGTTTGCAATAGCAAAGTCATGGAACCAACCCAAATGCCCATCAATGATAGACTGGATAAATAAAATCTGGTACATATACACCATGCCATAAACCTCTTTTTCTTTATTATTTACCCAGTCTCTGGTATGTCTTTATGAGCAGCATGAGAAGAGACTGATATAACTGGTACCACAATGCTTCTTGGAGACATTTTAATCTAAACACACTCTTAATTTGATCCTTGCAATAAAACTGAGTTCTAACCAATTCTTGTTTTCCAAAGGCCTTTTTGGCTTTATGTTTTAGTTGTTGGGGTTATGAAGCAGCTGCTTCTTCTAAACTTCCAAATCCCTGAATTTCATAAATATTTCTATATACTTTTTATTTATTCATTATTTTTGCCCCATGACCAACTGTTTTTAAAGTTCATCTCTTTTATGTGATAGGTCAGCACAACAATTTTTTTCTGTTGCTACAAATAACATTTTACTAAATGTTTGACACTGAATAACTTGGACAGTCATCTCTCCAGCCTTTGGTATCAGTTTTCTTATCACTTGTCATATCATTACTAGAAAAATGTGACCTATACTTAATAATGGTGGTTTCTGGGGTTTTTTTATTTGTTTTTATTTGGCGGGTTAGTTGTGTTTTTGTAGTTGTCATTCAGAACTCACTTCTAGAGGCTGATTTTTATAATAGTCAGCATAGGCTAGATTATGCCTTCATAACTAACCACCCCCATGAATTTAGAAACTTGTAACAATATAGATTTATTTTCTATTAAGGCTATATATTTGACATGGGTTGGCTGTGAGTTCTATTCCACATTTCTCATTTCTGGATCCGGGTTAATGAATCAGCCTCCATCTCAAACATTGACATTTGCCATCTCAAAAGGAAAATAGAATGCATCAAATTGTGCACTTGCTCTCAAACATTTGTAATGAGCTTAATTGGTAAAAGCAACTTTCAGAGATATAAATAAATCCAAGGAAGTGGAGAAGTAAAATCTAAAAATCTAATTATGTTCTGGAAAAAGATAAATAAAAACATTTGTCTAAGAATAGTAATAACCATCACATTCTTTCTAAATGTGTACCTCATCTGGGCTTTTTAAATAAAATTATTTTTCAGGTTAAAATTGCTCTGAGGGCTTTTGGTTTCTTATTCTTTGTCTAGATGCATATTTGCATTTTTATAGATAAGCAAAACTCCTTGAGGATTTACACAAAGAATCTCAGCAAAGAATTTCAGGATGTAATCTTCACTAAATTGCACAGAACAGTGTGTTTTAGTAGAAAGAATCTAGGCTTTGGTTTCATTGTGAACTGGGTTCAAGTTTCAGCTACACAACTATATTTCTGAGCTAATGTGGTTAAATTAGTTCATCTCCCTGAATTTCATGTTCTTCATTTGCCAAATAGAAATAGTAGAACTATTTTCTGCATGAGTTGAAAACATAAAGCTTAATGTATTATTGAAAGCATTTCAATAATTCCATTGTTCGATTGGCATTTACTGCTGGAGTGTATAACAAGTCCTTCAACAATTCTATTGCTAGATTGAAGGTAACTGCTGGAGTATGTTACTTTGGTAAGACAAGTCTTGTCTTGCTAGTTGAGCATACACTTCCAAGGACTCCTTAGGAAAAGGTGATTGCTCTTGTTGTGTGTGCTTCAGAAGTCTCACTCTTTGAGAAGTAGCAGACTCTCTGATGAGAAGAGAGTCAATTAGGTAGCCAAGCAACAAAGCAGAGAGTTTTTTTGTGATCATCAGAAAAGGCTCAGTATGAAGTCAAGCATTTGTTTGAGGAGAGAAGTCAGAGAACAAGATGCCAATTGGAGCCAGAGAGTCCTTTACTGTGGCAAAGTTGAAGATCTCTGGAAAAAGATTCTCTGAGAACCACCCTTTGGTTTGACTAAAGTGTGTTCTCAGTATGCTAATATCCAAGGGAGCTTATTGAACTCATGGAATTTTGTGAGAGTCAAATGAAATGATACTTGGTTTCATTCTGATTTTCAGGATAATTTTGATCCTGAAAAAAAAAAAATCCACCTGAACTTTTTAAGGATCACAATAGTTTCTTGTGAAATTAACTATATGTTTCAGCTCTAAGGTAGTGGTTCTCAAACACTGAGTCCAAAAGAACCAGTTGAGAAACATGTAAGAACACTACAATTTCAAGATTTATTCCCCCAATTTTTAGTATTTCAATGGGATCACTTTCAGATTGGGCTTAAAAAGCTGCCTGCTCATAGATTATGATTTGAGAAATTCTGACTAGTGTCTCTTTATTTTGGTTCCAAATTAGAATCTCCTGCCAAGTTTTGAAAACAAAACTGGGTCTGAGCTCTACCCCACACCAAATATTTGAGACTCTCAGAGGATGGATGCCCAGGAATAGGTATCTTTTTTTTTTTTTTTTTTTTTTTTTGAAACGGAGTTTCGCTCGTTACCCAGGCTGGAGTGCAATGGCGCGATCTCGGCTCACCGCAACCTCCGCCTCCTGGGTTCAGGCAATTCTCCTGCCTCAGCCTCCTGAGTAGCTGGGATTATAGGCACGCGCCACCGTGCCCAGCTAATTTTTTGTATTAGTAGAGACGGGGTTTCACCATGTTGACCAGGATGGTCTCGATCTCTTGACCTCGTGATCCACCCACCTTGGCCTCCCAAAGTGCTGGGATTATGGGCTTGAGTAGGTATCTTTTTAAAGCACCTAAGTTGTTCTAGTGCTCAGCCAGGGTTAAGAATCCCAGTATCTAGGCTACAAATATCTCGATCAGATTAAAGGAAGCAATGTCAGTATCTTAGATGTTTGACATCCTAGGCTCTTGTTTTTGTAGTATCACAGAACGCTAGTGTAGAAGGTATTCTAATAGGAATAGGTTTTCCACTTACAATACCTGCATTGTCCTAACATGGTAAACAAGTCAAAAAAGGAGATTTGTAGCCTGGACTCTGAGGGAAAAGGGAGTTCAGAGTCCCCTCCTAGTCAAAGCCTGCAGAGCCTTTCATTCTTCTCTTCCCCAAAACTTTATTTTTAAAGTAACATATATTGAACATCTTTAAAGAGCTAAAGATGGTAATAGACACTTTAAAGAGATGCAGTAAGATTCTTATTCTTATGTCATAGGTAAAGAGACTGAGGCTCAGTGAGGCATACTTTGTCAAGGAAGTAAGAAGAGGCAGAATCTGAACACAGATCTATTTGACTGCAAAGCACAAGCTCTTGGTATAAATTTATTTTCAGATGTGTTTATTTATTACTAAATATGTTAGAAACACATAAAAGTATAACATATAATTTAATGAATACATAAGTACTGAACACTTTGCTTGACAAATAGAGTATTAAAAATATAGGTGAAAGACTTATAAATAGCAATCTGATGTCATTCATATCACTCATCTTTTTCCACCTTCAAAGTTGACAATGGGTAGAGCTGAAGCTGACATGGCCTTTCAGAGTTATTTCCAATTAAAATAGAAGGCTGTGCCTTTATGCCCCAGCCTTGGCCAGTCATTGGATATGAGATCTGTCAGGAAGGCAAATGCATAACCTTGAGTGAAGCATCTTCCTTTGTCCAAATGATTCACCTATGAGTTGTCAAAAGCTGACACTCCTGATAGCTGGGTGAATAATGTCACCGTTTTAAGAAATATCTGGGAGGCAAATTACAGTGTCCAATATAAATATTTATGAAATATTTACTACATTGTTGACTTGAGTTTGCACCTAGGTTTATAAAATAATTTGAGCATGATATAGATTAAATTGTTGGTCCTATTTCTTACAGTTTTAAATTCATAATTTTCTAGATCTGATTATCAAAGTTATGAAAGCCTTTTAGAAGAAACTGTGATGCCCTCCTTTTTTTTATTCCATGTTAATATTTTTTCCTTTAATGTTTGGAAAAGCTCACCAGTAAAACTATCTGAATTGGCTTATTTTTGTATTTTTTCTACATTATTTGTATTGCTTCTGTTGGTGGTGGTGTTGTTTTACTAGCTTCTTTATTAGGATGTTTTTCTAATTTTAGTTTAAATCCTTTTTCTAAGATAATAGCACTATTATTTCATATAAACAAAGACATATGGTTTTCTCAAAAGACTGCATTTGTGCATATCCTATTAATTTTGTAATGTATTATTTTTATAATTATTCTGCTTTATTTTTTAGTTTCTATTATGAGTTCTTTTGCGCTATGGCTTATTTAGATTGTTTTAAACTTGAAGGTCTACTTTTGAATCATTATATAGTATATTAAATTTTTAATTTAATTTCATTTTGGTCACTGCTACAGTTTGGATGTTTGACCTTTCCAAACCTCATGCTGAAATTTTATCTCAACCAATGTTGGAGATGGGGCCTAATCAGAGGTGTTTGGATAATGAGGATGAATCTTTCATGAAGAGACTAATTCCTGCCCTTGGGTGTGAGGGAGCTCTCACACTATTAGGTCTGGTGAGAGCTGATTGTTAAAAAGAGCCTGGTACCACCCCACACTCTCTCTTGATTCCTCTCTCACCATGTGATTTCTGCACACACCAACTACCCTTTGCCTTCTGCTATGAGTGACAGCAGCGTGAGGCCCTCATTAGATGCAGATGTCCAATCTTAAACTTTCCAGCCATGATAATCATGAGCCAAATAAGCCATTCTCTTTATAAATTACCCAGCCTTAGCTATTCCTTTCCAACAACACAAAACACTAAGACAGATAGCAATATAGTTTCTGGGAAACTGGTACTTTTCTCTTTTTTGAGACTCTCTGTACACCTGATGTGAAATAAATTGCAGAAATGCTCCACAAGTACTTGAGAGACATAAATATTCCTTAACTGATCTGCACAAGGTTGTATACCTACAATGATATTAAATTTCTTAATTGCTTAGTTTAAATCATTTATGTCCTTGGTATTGTTGTTCATATGAACTAACCATTACTGGGAGAGAGGTGTTAAAATCACCTAATTTTTTTTAAATCAATTTTTAATATTTGGGTCAACTTACTATGCTTTGTAATGGTTGTATTTGCTTTTTGCTACATTATTAGGTATTTACAAGTTTACAACTTTATATCTTCTTGGTAAAATGCAACTCTCATTATTATGTAGTGACCTTGTTAAATCCAATACCTCTTTTTCCCTTAAAATTTTTTTTTCTGAAATTAATATAGCTATGCCAGCTTTCTTTTTTAATCAGAATATGTAGTTTCTCTATAGTATCTCTATAATTTCAGTTTTCTAACTTTTTATATTTGGATAAATGTCATATAAAGAGCAAATAGGTTTTTAGAACTCCAGTTTGAACAACCTCTGTTTCCTAACTGAAATGCATTACCATTAAAGTGTGTTATCATGTCTACAGACACAAAGATATTTGAACTTACTGTTTTAAGCATACAGTTTTATAATAACTTCATTGTATTCTTTTCCCTCCTTTCAATTTTTATTCAAAATCTCTATCTATATTCTCTTGAAGTTATATTACATATTTATCTTCTTTTAGTGATCATGCTTAAAAGTAAATATACATCCTATACTCACCAGATAAAATAAGCAATGCTACAATATAGACAATTCCAGGGCTTAGTTAATCAAAAACATTTTTGCTGCTAATGCAAAAGCAAATACAAATAGCTGTTCTCAGTAATTCTGCCAGCTGTGAGAATTTCATGTTCACTAAGATAAAGGCAAAAAAGAAAGAATTTTGTGCAAGTGACTTTTCAATGACTTGGCTCTGAAGTGATTGAAACATGAGCCAATTAAACTTATTTTCTCTATAAATTACCCAGCTTACAGAATTTATAGAATTACAAGAATAGTCTAATACAGAAAATTGGTACTGAGGAGGGGAGCATTGTTATAGGATACCTAAAAATGAAGCCATGATTTTGGAACTTGGTAGTAGGCAAAGGTTAGAAAAGTTTGGAGAGCTCAGCAGAAGACAGGAAGATAAGAAAAACTTTGGAATTTTCTAGAGACTGGTTAAATGGTTGTGACCAAATTGCTATAGTGATATGAACAGTGAAGTCCTGGCTGCCAAGGTCTCAGATGGAAATGAGGAATTAGAGCAAAGGTCACACATGTTGACTTAGCAAAGAACTTGGCTGCATTGTGTTCATGCCCTAGGGATCAGTGGAAGCTTGAACTTTATAGTGATACTTTAGCATATCTGGAAGAAGAAATTTTGAAGCAGCAAAGTATTTAAGAATTAGCCTGGCTGCTTCTAACAACCTATATACAGTTGCAGGACCAAAGGAATGACTTCAAGTTGGAACTTACATTTAAAAGAGAAGCAGAGTATAAAAGTGTGGAAAATTTACAGGTATGTGGCAGAGAAATAAAAATCTTTTTCAAGAGAAGAATTCAAAGAAGATGATAAGCAACTACTTGCTAGATAAATTTGCATAACTAAAAGAGAACCGATTGCTAATATCCAAGACAATAAGAAAAGGGTCATGAAGGGATTTCAGAGAAATTTGCAGGAGCCCCTCCCATTACAGTCTCAAAGGAGTAGGAGGAAAAAATGGTTTTGGTTTTCTCAGCCAGGTTCAGGGCCCTGCTACCACGTGCAGCCTTGAGACACTGCTCCCTGCATCCCAGCCACTCTGGCTTCAGCTGTGGCTCAAAGGAGCCCAAGTACAGCTCTAGCTGCCACTGGGGAGAACGCATGCTGTAAGCCTTGGCAGCTTTCACATAGTGTTAAGCCTGTAGGTGGGCAGAATGTAACAGCGAAGAACCCTTGGGAGCCTCAGCCTAGATTTCAGTGGCTATATGCCTGAATTCCCAGGCTTGGAGAAGCCTCCTGCAGGGGTAAAGCCCCCATGAGAACCTCTAATAGGGTAGTGCAGAGGGAAGGTATGAAGTTAGAATCCCCATACAGAGTCCTCAATGGAGCACTGCCTAGTGAAGCTGTGAGAAGGGACTGCTGTCTCCCAGATTCAAGAATGGTAGATGCACTGGCAGCTTTTACCTTGCACCTGGAAAAGTTGCAGGTTCTCAACACCAACCCATCAGAGCAACCACAGAGACCAAACCCTGCAAAGCCACAGGAACAGAGCTACCCCTTAGAACCCCACCTCTTGCATCAATGTTCCCTGGATGTGGGACTTGGGGCCAAAGGAGATTATTTTGGAGCTTTAATATTTAATGATTGCCCTTCTGGGTTTTAGACTTGCATGGGGTCTGTTGCCCTTTCTTTTGGCCTATTTCTCTTTTTTGGAACAAGAATGTTTACCCAGTGCTGATACCCCCATTGTATCTTGGAAGTAACTAGCTTGTTTTTTATTTTCAGATTCATAAGTGGAATGGACTTGTTTTGCCCCAGATGAGAGTTTGAACTTTGGGTGTTTGAGTTCATACTGAAATGTTAAGACTGTGGGAGGCTATTGAGAAGGTATGCATTGTATTTTGCAATGTGAGAATGACATGACATTTGGGAGAGGTCAGAGGTAAAATAATATGGTTTGGATATTTGTTCCTGCTCAAATCTCATGTTGAGATGTAATATATATATATATAGGAAAATACAACTCACAAGGCATGTGAAGGACCTCTTCAAGGAGGACTACAAACCACTGCTCAAGGAAATAAGAGAGGACACAACAAATGGAAAAAAAATTCATGCTCATGGGTAGAATCAAATGCTTGTGAAAATGGTCATACTGACCAAAGTAATTTATAGATTCAATGCTATTATCATCAAGCTACCATTGACTTTCTTCACAGAACTAGGAAAATATACTTTAAATTTCATATGGAACTAAAAAAGAGCTCATATAGCCAAGAAAATCCTAAGCAAAAAGAACAAAGCTGGAAGCATAATGCTACCTGACTTCAAACTATACTACAAGGCCCCAATGGAACAGAACAGAGACCACAGAAATAACACCACATAACTACAACCATCTGGTCTTTGACAAACCTGACAAAAACAAGCAATGGGGAAAGGATTCCCTATTTCATAAATGGTGTTGGGAAAACTGGCTAGCCATATGCAAAAAACTGAAACTGGACCCCTTCCTTACACCTTATACAAAAATTAACTCAAGATGGATTAAATGCTTAAATGTACAACCTAAAACCATAAAAACCCTAGAGGAAACCCTAGGTAATACCATTCAGGACATAGGCATGGGCAAAGACTTCATGACTAAAACACCAAAAGTAATAGCAACAAAAGCTTTTGCACAGCAAAAGAAACTATCATGAGTGTGAACTGGCAACCTATAGAATGGGAGATGATTTTTGCAATCTATACATTTGACAAAGGTATAATATCCAGAATCTACAAGGAACTTAAACATATTTACAAGAAAAAGCAACCCCATCAAAAAGTGAGCAAAGGATATGAACAGACACTTCTCAAAAAAAGACATTTATGTGACCAACAGACACATCAAAGAAAGTTCATCACTGGTCATTAGAGAAATGCAAATCAAAACCACAATAAGATACCAACTCATGCCAGTTAGAGTGGTGATCATTAAAATATCTGGAAACAACAGATGCTGGCGAGGTTGTGTAGAAACAGAAACACTTTTACACTGTTGGTGGGAGTGTAAATTAATTCAACCATTGTGGAAGACAGTGTGGTGATTCCTCAAGGATCTAGAAATAGAAATACCATTTGACCCAGCAACCCCATTGCTGGGCATTTACCCAAAGGATTATAAATTGTTCTATTATAAAGACACATGCACACGTATGTTCATTGTGGCACTGTTTACAATTGTAAAGACTTGGAACCAACCCAAATGCCTACCAATGATAGACTGGATAAAGAAACTGTGGCACATATACACCATGGAATAGTATGCAGCTATAAAAAACGATGAGTTCATGTCCTTTGCAGGGACATGGATGAAGCTGGAAACCATCATTCTCAGCAAACTAACACAGGAACAGAAAATCAAACACCACATGTTCTGACTCATAAGTGGGAGTTGAACAATGAGAACACATGGACACAGGGAGGGGAACCTCACACACTGGGGCCTGTCAGGGGTTGGGGGAAAGGGGAGGGAGAGCAGTAGGACAAATATCTAATGCATGTGCTGCTTAAAACCTAGATGATGGATTGACAGGTGCAGCAAACCACCATAGCACATGTATACCTGTGTAACAAACCTGCAAGTTCAACACATGCATCCCAGAACTTATAGTTAAAAAAAAAAAAAGTCAGGAAAAAAGAAAAAAAAAAATCCATACAGGCTATGCGAGTTTCTTGAAGACAGAAGATATTTGGTATGTGATTTTTTAAATCTATTCTGCCAATCTGCATCTCTTAAGTGGAGCATTTACAGTCAATACTAAGATATGAGGTACTGTTCTAGCCATCAAGTTGATTGTTAGCATGATATTTTGTTTTCTTTGTTATTTTATTGTATTTTAGGTCCTGTGAGTTTTACACTGTCAAGAGATTCTATTCTGTTGCATATCAACTTTTTGTTTCAAGCTTTATTTTTATACTGCAGGCCAGTAGTGACAAATTCCCTAAGCTTTTCCCTGTCAGCAAAACTTTATTTCTTCCTTTTTATGAAACTTAGGTTTGCTAGATACAAAATTCTTGACTGCCAGTTATTCTGTTCAAGGGAAATAAATATAGGACTCTAATCCATTCTGGCTGTAAGGTTTCTGCTGAGAAGTCTGCTGTTAGTCTGATAGGCTTTCCTTTATAAGTTGCTCTTTTCTCACTGTTTTTAGAATTTTTTTTCTTCACATTGTCTTTAAGTAGCCTGATCACTATCCATCTGCCTTAGTGATATTCTTTTTGCAATGTATCGCCAAGGAGTTCTCTGTGCTTCTTGTATTTGGATCTTTAAATGTCTACCGAGGCCAGGGAGATTGTCCTCCATTTTTCTCCCAAATAAATTTTTCAAACTTTTGCTTTATTTTTCTCCCTCAGGAACACCCATTATTCTTAGATTTGGCCATTTTAATCCAATGTTTTGGGAGACTTTGTACATTTAATTCTTTTTTCTGTATTTTTGTCTAATTGAGATGATTTGCAAGCCTTGTCTCTGAGCTCTAAAACTTTTTCTTCTACTTGGTCTCATATATTGCTAAAACTTTCTACTGCATTTTTAATTTCCTAAATGTGTCTTTCATTTTCAGAAATGATGATTGTTTTTTCTTCACAATATCCATTTCTTTAGAAATTTTTTCATTTTATCCTGAGTTTTTTAAAATCTATGCATATCATTTTTCACCTTTGTTTGTAATCTCCCTGTGTAGCTTAATAAGCACTCTATTGAATGTTTTATCTGGTATTTCAAAGATTTTATCTTGGTTTGAACTCACAGCTAGAAAGAGCTAGTATGATCTTCTGGAGGTGTTATATAGCCCAATTTTGTCATATTGCCAGAATTACTTTTTGGTATTTTTCTCATTTAGATAGACAAATTCTTATAATTATTTTTGAATTTATTTTTTATTCAACTTAGATTTTTTTTCTTGTACTTTAGGTTCTGGGGTACATGTGCAGATCATGCAGGGTTGTTGCATAGGTACTTACATGGCAAGGTGATTTGCTGTCTCCATCCCCCCCATCACCTATATCTGGCATTTCTCCCCATGTTATCCCTCCCCAACCTCCCAAACCCCCACTGTCCCTCCCCTAGCCCCCACAACAGACCCCAGTGTGTGATGCTCCCCTCCCTGGGTCCTCATTGTTCAACACCCACCTATGAGTGAGAATATGCGTTGTCTGATTTTCTGTTCTTGTGTTAGTTTGCTGAGAATGATGGTTTCCAGATTCATCCATGTCCCTACAAAGGACATGAACACGTTTTTTTACAGCTACATAGTATTCCATGGTGTATATGTGCCACATTTTCTTTATCCAGTCTATCATTGATGGGCATTTGGGTTGGTACCAGGTCTTTGCTATTGTAAATAGTGCTGCTGTGAACATATGTGTGCATGTGTCTTTATAACAGAATGATTTATAGTCCTTTGGATAGATGCCCAGTAATGGGATTGCTGGGTGAAATGGAATTTCTATTTCTACATCCTTGAGGAATCACCACACCATCTTCCACAATGGCTGAACTAATTTACACTCCCACCAACAGTGTAAAAATGTTCCTATTTCTCCACATCCTCTCCAGCATCTGTTGTCTCCAGATTTTTTGATGACTGCCATTCTAACCGGCGTGAGATGGTATCTCAATGTGGTTTTGGTTTGCACTTCTCTAATGACAAGTGATGATGAGCATTTTTTCATATGTTTGTTGGCCTCATAGATGTCTTCTTTTGAAAAGTGTCTTTTCATATCCTTCACCCACTTTTGAATGAGTTTGTTTTTTTCTTGTAAATCTGTTTTAGTTCTTTGTAGATTCTCGATATTAGCCCTTTGTCAGATGAGTAAATTGCAAAAAAATTTTCCCATTCTGTTGGTTGCCAGTTCACTCTAATGATTGTTTCTTTTGCTATACAGAAGCTCTGGAGTTTAATTAGGTCCCATTTGTCTATTTTGGCTTTTGTTGCCAATGCTTTTGGTGTTTTAGTCATGAAGTCCTTGCCTATGCCTATGTCCTGAATGGTTTTGCCTAGACTTTCTTCTAGGGTTTTTACAGTGTTAGTCTTATGCTTAGATACTTAAAAATTTTTTCTTTCTTTTTCCCCCTTAAGGATCAACCTTTAGTGTTTATTGTAGCATAATTCAACTTTGGGTGTTTTCAGGAGCAAAGATTCTGTATAAGTTCCTTGTTTAAATAGGTCTTTTTACGGTGTCTTTCTCAGATGCTGGTTACAGTAGCAATGTGCTTTTGTAGGTTCATTGTCTCCTGTAGGGTGGATTGGCAGAGGTCTCTTTAAGATTATGTCCTTTGCCAGTGGCGTACACATTTTTTATGTGTTTATTTTTTCCCTAGTGTTATATTTATTGGGTTGAACAGTTTAGGCTTCAGGCCAGTAGAGGAGGTGTCAATGGGTTAAAACCGGCTATTTTTAAAATAGATTGGTAAATGCAATGCCCAATGGTGGGCAGAGATCCCATCCTTGACAGAGGTGGGTGGGGAGTCCTCAGTAAAATCCACTGAAATCTTTTCTAGGGTAAGGGAGACAGCCACCTCAGCTTCTCTTCTAGGCCAGCAGGAAAGCAATCCACCTCTCAGTCACACTTCCAACTCAGTGTTCTATCTATTGAATATTGAAGTCAAATAGGCACTTCTTATCTGCAGAAATGCTGATGTTCCACGTATGGAGGGATTGTGAATTTATTCTTCATGCAAGCTTACACAGGAGAATATTCTTTCTGTGGGGAGGCAGTCACCCGGAACTCTTCCAGAAAAGCTGTTTGCAGGTGTACCTATGTCAAGCTCCCATTGGAAGAAGCCCCAGCTGTGTCTTCAGTGGTGGAAAATTAAAAGAAGGCCAGGTGCGGTGGCTCACTCATGTAATCCCAGCACTTTGGGAGGCCGAGATGGACAGATCACAAAGTCAGGAGATTGAGACCATCCTGGCCAACATGGTGAAACCCCGTCTCTATTAAAATACAAAAAATTAGCCAGGCATGGTGATGCATGCCTGTAGTCCCAGCTACTCAATAGGCTGAGGCAGGGGAATAGCTTGAACGTGGGAGGTGGAGGTTGCAGTGAGCTGAGATCATGAGATCATGCCTCTGCCCTCTAGCCTGGTGACAGAGCAAGACTCTGTCTAAAAAAAGAAAAAAAGAAAGAAAGAAAGAAAAAATAAAGAAGAATTCCCCTTTTCACTTCAGGAGCACCAGAATTTTCTGACTACTGGGGTGGAGCTACAGACTTTCCCTGCTGAGCCCATCACTGTACTTTTTCCTCTACTGAAAGAAAGTTCCCACGAGCAAAAAGTTCTGGGACTCAGGGCCTGCCAACTTGATTTTTTTAAAAATCCCATGAGGTTCTTCCTCAATTTGGTACACTCCTGCAACTAGGAGTAGGAGTCCCCGAGGGCCAGAGTATTATGAACACTGAACTTCTGGATCTACCTGCCCATTGGGAGTGCAATACTCCAGGCTGGTGGTGGGGGATGTCTGCAAGGGGTCCACTGCTGTGATCTGTTCTCAAATTTCCCAATAATGGATACCAACACCCACCCTGATGGGGGTGGCAGAGGAGTGACACACAGTCTGTGAGATTCCTTAGTTAGAAATTAATTGGCTTAGTGTATCAGTGTTCTCAAATGCCAACTGTAATAGTAATGAACTGATCATTAGTAGTAATGAAATGATCACAGACAGACTCAAAACCTTCTGATTAGCCAAGGTGATGAGGATGATGATAGCTGAGGTCACATGCAAGTTTACTCTTTCCTGCACACTGTTACAATGCTCACAGATGCTGTAATATATTATGTCAATTGGCCTCCATCCAGGAGGTGGCGCAGGTGGCACTTTCAGAACCACATCAGCTGTGGTGATACCAAGATTTGTGCTTATGTTACTCAGGGAGGTATTCTGATAACTTGGGCCATGGGTGTGGCCATAGAGCTCCCAAAGGTTTCTGTCTATTGTATTAAGCTACCAGGGCAGGCAGCGGGGCAAAGCCAGGTGAGGGCTGGTTCAGGCAAGTCCATGCTCTGGTTCTCAATGTGTGGGCACAAGCAGCAGCCTCAGTGGGGATTAGAGAGTAGTTCTCTGGCTACAGACATAATGTTCCAGGGTAAAACGGAGTTTCCTCTGCTGCACAGGAGAGTCCACCCAGGTAGTGGGGAGTAACAGACAGCAAAAGCCCCACCCAGGCCCACACACTTGAGCAGGCAAGTCTCATACTGGCAGTGTTCCACTAGCGTCGGCCAGCTATGTTCCAGGCAGTCTGCTCTCAGAACTCAAAACTGTCCCAGGCCATAAGCCTTCCCATGCAGAAACTGAAACCTCAGCTTTCAGGCAACTCCCCTCCCAGCTTCCCTGCAAAGCAAGAGCACCCAGCTCCTGCACTCATGGCTGCAGCACATTTCCCACTTGCCCTTCAGTTCTGGCCAAAGGAGTTTGTCCTCATGGGAGAATATGTCATGAATCTCAGTTGGGAGCCTCTTTCAACTGGTGACTACTACCCAAGTTAGTTGGAAGATTTTTCTGAGGTCACCTGTGAAGTAGGATCAGGAATGGCTTCCTTTAATAGCTGCTAAAGATTGGGAATGCACCTGAAGCCTGTTCCAATGCTGCTGCTTCTCATATATACAGCAGCACTTAATAAATCAGCCCCAGACCTGGGTAAGGTTAAGTCTTTCCCCCATGGCCTGGATTGCCAGGTTCCCCAGTAGGAGTTTACATCCTGGAAACAATTTATCCTTCCTTCACACTGTGGAGACTTAGTTTTCTACCTGGCTCATGGTGCAGCCTGCCACTTCTTTCAATGCATCTGCGGTTTCTTTCAGTTTTCCTGTCATGTTGCTATGTTGCTTCTTGGAAAAACGTTCATGATGAGTTTTGACACCCTCGTTGGTCTTTCCAAGAAGAAGAGACATGTTAACAATCCCTCCAATCCACTATCTGGGGCTGGAAGAACCTATTTTTAGTTTTTTGAGGAATCTTTAATCTATTCCTTATAGTGATTGCACTAATTTATATTCCTATCAACAGTGCACAAAAGTTCTCTTTTCTACACATTTTCACCTGCATTTGTTACTGCCTGTCTTTTTAATATAAGCCATTTTATCTGAGGCAAAATCATATCGTATTGCAGTTATTTGCATTTCTCTGATAATCAATAATGTTGATTACCTTTTCATATGCCTGTTTGTAATCTGTATGTCTGCTTTGAGAAATGTCTATTTAGATCTTTTGCCCAGGTTTTAATTGGATTATTAGATTTTTATTGAGTTGTCTGAGCTTCTTATGTATTATGGTTATTTATCTCTTGTCAGATGACTAGCTTTCAAATATTTTCTCCCATTCCATGAGCTGTCTCTTCACATGACTGATTGTTTCTTTCGTTGTACAGAAGCTTTTTAACATGATGGGATCCCATTTATCCATTTTTATTTTGGTTGCCTGTGCTTGTGGGCTTTGCTCAGTTCGAAGTCCTGGAGAGTTTCCCCAATGGTTTCTTGTAGTACTTTCATTGTTTCAGGTCTTAGATTTAAGTCTACCCTGATCTCTCTCTACCTCCTCTTTAAGATAACTAACACATATTTTCTCTTCTGAGAATACTGTCCAGATCTTATAGGTTTGCTTTATTCTTTTCTATTATTATTTTTGTCTCCTCTGACTGTGTATTTTCAAATAGCCTATCTTCAAACTCATTAACTCTTTATTCTGCTTCATTAAATCTGCTGGTAAGAGACTAATGCATTCTTTAGTATGTCAATTGTTATTTTTAACTCTTGAATTTCTGCATGATTTTTTTAAATTATTTCAATCTGTTTGTTAATATTTATCTATAGGCTTCTGAATTCTTTTTCTGTGTTTTCTGAACTTTGTTGAATTTCCTTAAAGCTGCTATTTTGAATTTTCTGTCTGAAAGGTCACATATCTCTGTCTCTTCATGATTGGTCACTTGTGACTTGTTTAGTTTGTTTTGTGAGGTTATGTTTTCCTGGATACTCTTTTTTTTTAATTTATTTGTTATACTTTACGTTCTGGGATACATGTGCAGATCGTGCAGGTTTGTTACACAGGCAACAGCTCACGGCATTTAGACAAGCACACTCTTGGCAACCCTGGCTGGTGTGTCACTAGTTTACATGCTCCCCAAGTACACTGGCTCTGAATGCAGCACACCATCAGGACGTGCCCAGGAATTGCAGTCCTTGTGGCCCAGACTGTCTTTTAAGTTTATTTTAGACCCCAGAGCACGTTAGCCTGTAGTGGCAAGGCTGCTAGAAGTCAAATTCTCACCACTGGGATGGGTGATTCCCCTCTGACTAGGGCTGGTCTAAATACTCTCTGCGTGGGCACTGACTGAGTTCTGTCCAGTGTTTCCTACCACTATAACAAAGTGAGTTCCAACGCAAAGCATCACAATTACTGTGCTTTCCCTCCCCTGAAAAAATAAATCTAGATTTTATTATAATAGAATCTAGATTTTATTATAAATATTTTATTGTCAATGATTTTATAATTTCCATTCATTTGTGTTCTATTTCATTTTTCAAATTTACTCAAAGAATTTTTAGAATACTTTTTCCTTCTTGTTTTATACTCCTTTCTTTATTTCAAAAACACATTTATTTAGTAAATTAACAGCTCACAGCATTTAGACTTTATGAAACTTTTTTTAGTAATGAATGAAACCTGGTATATGCTGGTTAACATTTAAGATCTTGTCCAGGATTGTAGTGGATTTCATTTTTGTTCCCCATATATATCAAATCTGAAATACTATACCTAGTAAGATTAAGGACAGTCAAAAATATATATTGTGCTCCTTTTCAACTCATAGTTTTTCTATATCTCCATACATTGTCATCTTGTGTTCTCTTATTATGTAACACATATGTTTCTTTTTTTAGGAAGAAAAGATCTCCTTTATCATGCCTTCACACTTGTTTCCTTGGTAACTTTTTCTTCTATTAATTTCCATTCTATTGAACCTGAATTTTCATTTTATTTTCTGCCACTTTTTCTCTGTTGACAAACATATTGAATCCCTAGATCTTAAAAGCAACCAAAAAAGCAGAACTAAGTAATGCTTTACCTACCTACAGAGACTCCTTGGTTTCTTAGATATTGGTAGTCATTATGTTATTTATTCTCCATATGGGCTCCCTTCTGAAAAGAACTACAAAGGCAATTCATTCACTGGCACATCACAGGGTTAAGGAGAGCTATGTAGAGTTTTCATGCCTCTACACAGAGTTACAATATAAGGCAGAATCATCAAAGACAAGAGTTGGTCCAGAAATTAAATCAAGATCACACTTAAAGGAAATCCAGCAGCTAGGTTCCAAAATCTGAAAGGAGGTCATATTTTTTTAAAAAAGGAATGTGTACATCTTCTTTGGAAAAATGTCTCTTCAGTTCCCTTTCTCGTTTTTAATTAGGTTATTTTGGGGTTTGGGTTCTGTTTTGCTGTGGGGTTTACGCATCTTTATATATTTTACCTAATAAGCCCTTATCAGCTACATGTTTTGCAACTACATTCCCTCACTCCCTAGGTTGTCTTTTTATTTTGCTGATGGTTTTCTTCACTGTGCAAAACTCTTTTAGTTTGATACAGTCACACATGTTTATTTTTGCTTGTGTGTTCTGTGTTTTTGGTGTCACAGCCAAAA
The DNA here is from genome assembly GCF_030222135.1 of Aotus nancymaae. Taxonomy (NCBI): domain Eukaryota; kingdom Metazoa; phylum Chordata; class Mammalia; order Primates; family Aotidae; genus Aotus; species Aotus nancymaae. The sequence continues at coordinate 83,081,126 of NW_026988442.1, forward strand.
CTCATTGCCAAGACTAATGTCAAGGAGGTTTTTTTCCTATGTTTTATCTAGGAGTTCTATAGTTTTAGGCCTTACATCTAAGTCTTTAATTCGTTATGAGTTAATTTTTCAATATGGTATAGGACAAGAATGTGGCCGGGTGTGATGGCTCATCCCTGTAATCCCAGCACTTTGGGAGGTGGATCACCTGAGGTCAGGAGATCAAGACAAGCCTGGCCAATATGATGAAACCTTGTTTCTACTAAAAATACAAAAGTTAGCCAGGCATGATGGTGCACACCTATAGTCCCAGCTACTCAGGAGGCTGAGGAAGGAAAATCATTTGAACACAGGAGGTGGAGGCTGCAGTAAGCTGAGATCATGCTACTGCACTATAGCCTGGGTGACAGAGTGCAACTCAGAACAAACAAACAAACAAATAAACAAGAATCCGATTTTATTTTTCTGCATGTGAATATTCAGCTTTCTCGATGCCATTTATTAAAGAGATTTTTCTTTCCCCATGTGTATTCTTTGTCCTCTTGCCAAAAAATTGATAGATTGCATATCAATGGGTTTATATATGGGCTGTTTATTCTATTCCATTGGTTTGCATGTCTGTTTTTATGCTGTTGTCATACTATTTTTATTACTATAGCTTTGTAATACTGCTTGAAATCCAAAAGTTTGATGAGTCCACATTTGTTTTTCTTTCCCAAGATTACATGGGCTATTCAAGGTCTTTTGTGGTTCCATATGAATTTTAATTTTTTTTCATGTTTCTATGAAGAATGACATTGGAAGGGTGCTCAACATTACTACTTACTAGAGAAATGCAATAAAAAAAAGAAATGTCATTTTGTACCTTTAAAATGGCTATTATCAAAAAGATAAGAGACAAGTGTTGGTGAAGATATGGAGAAAAGGAATCATTACACACTATTGGTGGAAATATAGATTGGTATAGAAATTATGAAAAACAATATGGAGGCTTCATTATAAATGAAAAATAAAACTATCATACAATACATAATCCCACTTCCAGAAATACATCCAAAGGAAATGAAATCAGTATCTTAAAGAGGTATCAGCACCCACACCTTCACTGCAGCGTTATTCACAATAGCCAAGATACGGAAACAATGTAAGTGTTTATCAAGAGACGGATGGACAAAAACTGTGATACATGTATATAATAGGATATTGGTACATATGTACAAAGAGACATTATTCAGTTCTAAGAAAGAAGAAAATTTTGCCATTTGTGAAAACATGGATGAACCTGAAGGACATTATGCTAAGTAAAACAAGACACAGACATAGAAAGACACATAACTGGATAATCACATTTGTATGTAGAATCTTAAAAGAACTCAGAGAACACAGAGGGGATAATGGTGGTTTCTGGAGCCTAGGGATGGGGATAGAAGAAATATGGAGATATTGACCAAAGAGTACAGATTAGTTAAGGTATAAGATGAACAAGGTCTGGGGGTCTAATGTACAGCATGGGTGTGTAGGACAGCTCTCTTAGAGGTCTTGGACTGACCCAGTTCTCACCTCTTTCTCACTTGTAGTTCTCAAGAATAACTGTAGAATGTGCTGGGAATGACACCTCCTGAGATAGGGAAGAACTGGCTGAAACAGTCCAGCCTTTGTGTCAGTCTCCCCTAGAAACAGAATGTCCTTCAATGCTTTAGCCCAGTGGATGTGTTTCCTACAGGTATAAAACCTAGGGCAGGCTGCTTTCCCAGATTTCTCAGCTGTAGTTCAAGTGGGTCATGGATAAACAAGATTCCATCAACTCTGGGAAACTCTTCTGAACCTTGTGGAGTTGACTCACCCTTATTCTTGAATCTTTCTACTATCCCTTTCTGCCTACCTGTGAGTAGTAAATTTGCTCAGCTTAATTTGTTGTATAAGCGTTCTGTCTCACCAGACTCAGGCAAGCTGTAGAAATTGCAGCCTAGATGCAGTGGGCTGAAGTGGTAACCAGTGTAAACTGTAATTGACATAATCATTAATATACATATATCACATCATCATGTTGTAGACCTTAAATATATAGAATCTTTTGTGTCAATTAAATGTTTTTTTAAATTTTTTAAAAAACACATTCTATAACTGAGATAAATAAATAAAGGTAAATTCAACTGGGTACCTGCAAAATCTCAGGTAGTCCTGAGAATAAAATTTAAGGGAAGAATACCATCAATTCTGAAGCCAGTGAGCAGCTATTGTACATGACTGGTCCCAGTTTTGGGTGTTTTAGATGCCTGTCCAAGATCATTAAAGGAATAAAGAAGAGATGGACATGTAAAGGAATAATGGATCTTGAACTCTGGGTTTTATCATTACATCTACCTTTCTCCTAGGACAGACTCAAATCCAAGGCCCTGATTGTCCCAAATTCAAATGTGCATGCATCAGCTGATGCACCTGAGAGGCATGTATATGGCAGACAAGAGGGATGGCTAAAGTAATTCTGAAGGGTAATGACTTCTACATGTTTATTTTTCTTTAACCACTTCATCTAGAACTTCTTTTTAAAATCAAGACAACCACCTTAAACTTCATATGGAAACAAAAAAGAGCCCGCATAGCCAAGACAATCCTAAGGGAAAAAAAAAAAAAAGCATGAGGCATCATGCCACCTGACTTGAAACTATATTACAAATCTACTGTAATCGAAACAGCATGGTACTGGTACCAAAACAGAGATATAGACCAATGGAACAGAACAGAGGCCTCAGAAAGAACACCACACAACTACAACCATCTGATCTTTGACAAACCTGACAAAAACAAGCAATGGGGAAAGGATTCCCTATTTATTAAATGGTGTTGGAACAACTGGCTAGCCATATGCAGAAAGATGAAACTGGATCCCTTCCTTACACTTTATAAAAAATTAGCTCTAGATGGATTAAAGATTTAAACATGAGGCCTAACACCATAAAAACTCTAGAAGAAAACCTAGGCAATTCTAGAAAAAAACAATGGTAATTCAGGACATAGGCATGGGCAAGGACATCATGACTAAAACATCAAAAACAATGGCAAGAAAAGCCAAAATAGACAAATGGGAGTTAAGTAAACTTAAGAGCTTATGCACAGCAAAAGAAACTATCAATAGAGTGAACTGGCAACCAACAGAATGGGAAAAAATTTTTGCAGTCTACCCATCACAGAGTGCTAATATCCAGAATCTACAGAGAACTTAAACAAATTTACAATAAAAAAGCAAACAACCCCATCAAAAAGTGGGCAAAGGATATGAACAGACACTTCTCAAAAGAAGACATTTATGTGACCAACAAACATGAAAAAAAGCTTATCATCACTGGTCATCAGAGAAATGCAAATCAAAACCACATTGAGATATCACCTCATGCCAGTTAGAATGGCAATTACTAAAAAATCAAGAGACAACAGTTGCTGGAGAGGATGTGGAGAAACAGGAATGCTTTTACACTGTTGGTGGAAATGTAAATTAATTCAACCATTGTGGAAGAGAGTGTGGTGATTCCTCAAGGATCTAGAAATAGAAATACCACTTTACCCAGCAATCTCATTACTGCATATATACCCAAAGAATAATAAATCATTCTATTATAGAAACACATGTACATGTTTGTTTATTGTGGCTCTGTTCACAATAGCAAAAACTTGGAACCAACCCAAATGCCCATCAATGGCAGACTGGATAAAGGAAATGTGGCACATATACACCATGGAATACTATGCAGCCATAAAAAAGGATGAGTTCATGTCCATTGCAGGGACATGGATGAAACTGGAAACCATCATTCTCAGCAAATTGACACAAGAACAGAAACCCAAACACCACATGTTCTCACACATAAGTGGGTGTTGAACAAGGAGAACACATGGACACAGGGAGGGGAACATTACACACTAGGGCCTGGTGGGTGAGGAGCTAGGGGAGGAATAACAGAGGGTGGGGGATTGGGGAGGGATAGCATTAGGAGAAATACCTAATGTAGATGATGGGGTGATGGATGCAGCAAATCACAACCATGGCACATGTATAACTATGTAACAAACCTGCACGATTTGCACATGTACCCCAGAACTTAAATGATAATAAATAAATAAAATAAAGACAAATTTCCTATCAACCCCCTCAGCGGCCTAATGGTTACATTTTGTGAAGTACCTTCCTTCCTTACCAGTGATTAAGACACAAATGCAGAGGATTCACTAGTGCTAACATATTGATGAAGGGGACACCCAACAAGGGGAGGGATAGCAGTGGCCTGATCCTAGCACCAAAACCAATATCTTACTAAAAAAAAAAGTTTAAAAGTAAGTACATTTGTTAGTTTTCAGATTAAAACAAACAAACAGAAATATAGCAATAGCATTCGAATTCTATTCTGGGTAAGACCTCACATAGGTATAATTTTAGTTTTCAAGGCTGGCGTAGTTTAGGAAAAAGACCTGATTCTCTCTGTTTTATTGTCTTCAAAAGATATTCTCTGTTTTCTCCCCAGCCAAAATTTTCAGCAACCTACTGTTCTTTTAAACATACTTATCTGTCAGAAGTGAGATTCAATTCCTGTGGTGTTGATCTTCAACTCAGAAACGGGCTTACTTTTTAAAGTGGATGCTAGTGCATCATAGCTGCAAGAGTTTCTGCTCCTTTTCTGTGAAAACACAGATTCACTCACCTCCCGTGACTCGGCATCAGCCTCACTCTCAGCTGGCTTTATTCTTCAAAACTGCGTAATTTCTTCCTACACTACCAAAACCTGTTTGGGGGAAAACAGACATCTTTAACTTGCTAGCTTCATTGTCGGCCATACAGCTTTTTCCACTGGTGGCCAGAGACCCTCTTGGGTTTCCAAGGCCCCAGTCTGCCTATGCCATTGTCTAAAAGGCTTCTCTGGGAATCTACACCCAGGTGTGTTCCCTGCACCTTTGTGACATGGGCTGATAACAACAGCATCTCAACAGTTAGTCTTCTTTTAGTGAGGCGCTAGGAGTGCCTCACAGAAGTTAGCAACATGACGCTAGATGGGCTAGAAAACCAAAAGCAAAGTGCTTCCAGAGGAAAAACTGTAGGGCGGGTTTAGAAAAGAACTGCAAAGAATGTTTTAAATCTCTCTCTTTCTTCAGGCCCCTCTGCACAACCTACATCATTTCTTTCTCTAAAATCTACCTAAGCCACCAAGGATGGATCAGAATACCAGTTAAAATCTTTGGAGCTTTTTTTCTTATAGTAAGAGGTAAACTGATTAAAAATCTTAACATGGACCTGCCTTAAGTTTCTTCTGGACCTCTGTATCCAGCAATTTGTACAAACTCCCTCTTGTACTCATTCTGCCTACCTAATTTTTCTGATGATTATTATTGACCAAACTTCTTCCCCGATGACCAAATCAAATGATACCTTCTACTGACCCTAACTTTATGTAGGGCTGTAGAGAGTGTGCGTGTGTGCGTGTGTGTGTGTGTGTGTGTGTTCTGGGAATTTTAAAATGTATAGAAAACCGCTGCTCTCAGGATTGTTTCTGAGTTTATTGAGGAGCAATTACATGAATTAAACATTATGAGAGCAACATGAGGATGGTCTATTATCATGAGAGAATGAAGACACAAGGATTTTAAGGGATGTTTAGTTATTAATTTGTAGAGTCAAAATTTGAATTTAAGTTTGCTAATTACAAAACATTTGCTCTTGCCAATTCAGCATGCTGTCCTCAAGGGATATGGACACAAAATTGAGTAACAGGCAAATTGAAAGTCACAGTTCAAGAAAAGAGAGGCTTCTTGTGCACACTTATATGCCAAAGAATTGGCACAGGCAATAGTCCATGCATTTCATGTGTTTAGCCTCCATATTAGACATATCATTGCTGCAATGAAGATGGGAATGAAGGAATAAATGTTAAAACCAGGACAAATGGAGTTATCGAAGACTAAAGAATGAATAGAAAGCTTTTCTTACAAAAAAGTCCGCCAAGAAGTCAGTTTTCTCTGTGTAATGCTCAGCCAGTTAAATCTGCAAACTCAGTAGCACAGAGAATGAAACAGTGGGTAGCAGAGATAATTTACATCACAGAAAAGCAGATCCCTAGCTTTTCAGCAATGCATGTTACTGTTTCTAGTAGACAGTTGAAATAAGAGATAACTAAACCTATAGAGATACTCCTGATGAAATTCCTGCTTTAACAATTGCAAACACAAGAGACAGAAAATTTTCTAATAGGTCTAATTTTTCTTTTTTTTTTTTTTGTTTTTGTTTTTTTTAAAGAAAGAAAGAAGAATAAAGAAGAGGAGGAAAAAGGAAGAGAAAGAGAGAGAGAATGGGAGTATTGCTTTCTTGCCCAGGCTAGAATGCAGTTTAGTAATGGGTATTGAAAACCTCTTTTATACCAATAATTATACTTGATGTAGACAGGAAGGAATAAGGGAAGAAAATAACAAACGAACAGCCAACCAATATTTCATTTAAACCTATGAAATGCTATGCGATTACTGAGTAGTGATTTACTTCCAATTATGTAGTCACTTATGGAATAGGTGTGAGGTGGTAATGTATGTTTTATGTATTTGAAGTGGAGAGTTCTATAAATGTTTATTAAGTTTACTTGTTCCGGGTCTGAGTTCAAGTCCTGGATGTCCTTGTTAATTTTCTGTCTCGTTGGTCTAATTTTTCTAACAAACAGAATTGAAGAGTCCACTAGTGGGAGCTCAGGAGCACACCAGGGAATAATACAATTATCAGACAGCAAAAGAGGGAAACTGGGAGATGTTTTGTGGTGTCTGTTTCCTTTCCTGTGATAATTTTCAAGTAGGTTACATCAAATTATTTATTGCTCAATTGTTTCATGCCTACATGAGTTAAGCCTGGATGATACAATAGTCAAGAAGGCAGATATACCGATGAATTGAATAGTGGCCCCCCAAAGATGTCTATCCCTTAATCCCTTGTGAATATGTTAACATTATATGGCAAATGGGACTCTACAGATGTGACTAACTTTAAGGGCCTTCAAACTAGAAGAGTATATTAGTCAGCTCAGGTTGCCATACCAAGATGCTACAGACTATGTGGGTTAAACAACAGAAATTTATTTTTTCACAATTTTCGAGGCTAGAGGCCCAAGATCAGAGTGTCATCAAGGTTGGGATATGGTAAGGCATCCTCTCCTGGCTTGTAGACATCTGCTTTCTTACTGTTCATACACACAAAGATAGATCTGTAGATATCTCTTGCCCTTCTTATGAAGACACCAGTCCTATCAGATCGGGTCCCCAGTCTTACGGCCTCACTTAACCTTAATCACCTCCTTAAAGGCCCTACCTTTGAATACCATCACATTTGGAAGTCAGAGCATCAACATACACATTTTGAGTGGGGAGACACAATTCAGTTCATGACAAACAGTATCATGAATCATCCAGGTGGGACCAATCTAATCTCATGAGCCCTTAAAAGTAGAAACTCTTCCATGGCTAAAGTCAGAGAAATTCAGTGGAAGAAGAAGCAAGAGATATTTGAAGCACAGCAAGAATTCAACGAACTGTTGCTGGCTTTGTAGACAAGACGGGGCCAGAGACCAGAGAATACAAGTGGCCTATTTGAAGTTAAGAAAATCATGATCAGCGGCCAGCAAGTAAACAGGAACTCAGTAATTCACCACAGTGAACTTCATTCTATAACACCAACAAACCAAACAAGCCCAGAAGCAGGTTTTCTCCCAGAGCCTCCAGAAAGGAGCATACCTGCTAATACCTTGATTTCAGCTTTTAATACTCAGATAGAAAAACCAGCTGAACCCCCTGGATTTTAATACATAGAACTGTGAGATAAATTTGTGTCACCAAAAGTTGCAATATTTTAGGCAACTTTTTAACGGCAGCCATAGAAAACTAATACAAATATGATCTCTTCCCTCCTGGAGCTTATATTCTAGAGGGCTAAATAACAATAAAATAAGCTGACAAATGAGTAAAATAATTGCCAGGCGTAAAATAATTGACTTGTGAGAGAAAAGCAAATAGACGAAGAAAACAATAGCATAGGGGACCTACGTATTAAGAGCTGTTGGTAAAAGTGATATTTAAGCTGACTAAAAGGAAGAGAAGGAACTGGCTGCTCAAAGATGCAGAACAAGAGCATCCCATGCAGAGGGGACAGATATGCAAAGACCTTGAGATGTGAAAGAGCTCAGGGTGTTCAAGAAACTGCAAGATGGCCAGTGGTGTTGCGCATAGCAAAGGGCAGAACTTAGAAGAATGAGGTTGTAAAGATAGGCTGAGCAGAGAGCATGCAGTGCTTTATAAAACATGATTCGAAATTTGGGTTTTATTCTAAGAACAGTAGGAAATCCTTACAAGCTTTTAAGCAGAAATGTGCTATAAGGATGGGATTCTGACACAGAAAAACAGCATTAGTAGAAACACTGAATAACTTCAAAAATGTCCTTTGTTTAGTTAATAGTATATCATCGGCATCAATTTCTTAGTTTTAATAACTGCACCATAATTATCTAAGGTGTTAACACTAGAGAAAGCTGAGTGGAGGATTTAAGGAAACACTCTGTACCATCTTTGCAACTCTTCAGTAAGCCTAAAACTATTTTAAAGTAAAAAGTTAGAGAGGAAAAAAATGTCATGACCCACTTTTTAATTTAGGAAGATTATTCTTGCCTCTCAGCTGGAGTATGAGCCATAGAAGCCCAAGAGTGAGAGGGTGAATAGCAGGCAGGAAACTGACTCAGTAATTCAAGTGAGGGAGAGTGGATCAGAGAATCTGAAAAGGGACAAGCTTTCAAATTCTGTTTTTGAAGTAGAATCCCCAGGACTTGATGACAAATGAGGTGTGTGCATGCTCAGATTTGTTGCTGGGCTGAGAGGTAGGAGGTGGGTAGTAAAGGAGTGGGAGAAATGAAATTCTAGGTTTATGTGATCTTGCTAACTAATGGGAAGATTGCAGAGTGTGAGAAGAAAGGAATATAAATTTTTAAGGTCAACAGTCCTCTGAGTGAAGATATGAAGTGAGCTGAAACTCAGAGGCAAGATCTGGGCTGAAGATGACTGTCAGGTAGCTGACAGCAGAAGCATGATGTTTATGTGCTGCTCCCTTGTGGGAGGAGTTAAGAGGCATCTACTTATGAATAATTAGGAAAGGCAACGTCCAGTAAAGAACCTCGTAATGGAGAGCAGCAGATTGGTGCTAGATGGTAGAAGGCTGTCTACCAGAAAGAAGACGCTTTTACATTTTCACTAAGTTAATTTCCTGTTTTCTTTCTTGGTAAAGGTCTTCTCAGAAATGCTATCATACCCATTTCTGCTCAGCACAATCATAAAAGGGAATTGTCTGTTTATTCTCGAGCCATTGTCTGTTTATTCTTGAGAATGCAGGGAGCTGCCGTAGATGAGTGAAGATTATGAGTCATCTTTGAAAGGACTCAGACAGAAAATTTGTCAGTGTTGTCAATCGGGGTTTCTCTTTTCAGTGATTACTTCTAAAGTATGTATATATATATTCTTACATCTGTCTATATATTTATATTTATACCTATTTATAATATATATGCACATTTGTATTTATAGCTAGATAATCAAGCCAGCCATTTCTTCATACAAGATGTGCTGGCACAGAAATTGTGGCATCTGAAAATCACTGGTGAGTTTCTTAGTAGAAAATCCATAAAGAAATTTCTGAGCAGCCTATTTGAATTTAAAGTGCAAAAAATGTATTATTATTTCCCTAAATTGAGATGCTAAGGTTGGATGCTTCCTAATGAAACTTCGATGAGGTATCACCTAAGATGACAGCCACTTGGAAGGGTAGACAAATGTCTACACCTAACAGATTTATAATGTATCTAAGCCAAGGTTCAAAGAGAATTCCCTTCATTACCTCTTTCCTTAGAATATTTGCATAGCACTTCCAATTCATTGATCTCTTGTCCAGACTTGTGGTGTTCAATTCCTGTCTCTCTAAGAGCCATCTAGAGTCCAGAGACAGAACCTGGACACCATCTCTGTGTTACTTGGATTATGCTGCAAAATGGTTGGTCTGACCTTATTGGTTAGTTTGTTCAATTGATGTAGCAGGAATACGCATTTCTTTTAATTAAAAAACTATTTAGATTTTAGATATGTTTCATAATATGCAACAAATTTTTTAGATGTTACAAATACATAAGGATTATTACAGAAAGAACAATTTGATTTCACTGGGACGAATTCAATTTTGTTTTTAAAATGGAAAATTTTGTTCAAGTTAACTTGTGTTTATTCCATTTGATTCAGAAACTGAAAGACAGGATGCTATTTTCTACACAGGTTCATTAGTTTCCACTGGAGTCTACTGAAGAAAATAGAGTCAAGGAATGTTAGATTACCACCCCCAAGTCATGACTCTAAGAGCTGGCACCCGACTTTCCCAGTACTGCACTAAGCTCCACGTGAGAGCTACAGATGCTTGCATTGTCCCATTCTCTGCAGTTGCTACTGATATTGCGCTCTTCTACAGGCCACTCCCCATTTTCCGTGAGCATGGCCTAGTTTTCCACTGTTGGGCGGTAACAACCATCTATAACTATCTAGTTGTTACCAACCCCAGCCATCTAGGACTCCAGGGCCTACTATTCCTTTGCTGTTGACCTAAGCTGCATGAGGAGATAATAGTATCTAGGCATAGACTGCCATTCATAAGGCAGTTACTTCAGTGTTGCAGTCCAAATGAAAAAAAGAGAAAGAAACAGAAAAACTCTGTATTAGCTACAGAGTTGTTGGCACTACCCGCTGAGTTCATTGAGATGAGTTCCCAGACCAAGTTGACCCTTCAGAGAAAGAGCGAAGATATCCCATGAAGCAGTTGTTTAAACCACTTAGTGGAACTCCGTTCTTTAAGGGAATCACCTGGTGGTTGACATCACTTCCTCACTTTAAAGCATTACGGTTTTCTGTGTTTTAACTCGGTTGTCTTTTTACAGGCTGAACCCCCTGCTGAATTCTTCAGACATACACCACTCACCCCAGCATACCCTCCCTGGCAGTGGGTAAATGGCAAATAAAAAGGTTCCCTCCATCAAGTCAATTGAGGAGGGCAGGTGGCAGGGTACCCAAGGATGCTTTTGCTCTCCATGCTGCTTAATGTCTCTAAGATCAAACACAAAGATCATGGGAGGAACAGGTGATCAGCGGGCAACAATAGATGACTGTACTAGGTTCTGGATGGGTTGTGCAACTCAGACAAAATGGATGGCCCCATTTAAAATGACTTCAGAAGTATCAAAGGAGGTCTCTGTAGTTACCGTATGTGCCTTCAGACTCGAACATTATTTTCCAATCCCGCTGGTGCTACTATTGCAGAGTGAGAGGGAAATATGAAAAAAGCTTTCTCTTCATTCGGACTTCTTCCACAGATGCTTTTTCCAAAAAGAAATGCAAACTTCATATGTGAGTTTTGGAATGAGTCTGGGACAGTGTATCCCTATTCACAGAAATGTTTGTGGGACACAAGAAAATAGGCATGCTGTGCCCAGCAGGTTTTCACCCAAAAAATATTTCAGATAATTTTTCTATTACTCATCAAGGAAGCTGTGTCCCATTTCTTCACCCCTACTTCCCAGAGAAATGGTAATTTTGTTGTAGGATTATTTGTCAACTCATTTTATTATTTAATGGAAATACAAACAGCTCTTTACATATATATTTGACTTTTATAATAGTGAAAATGAAACCAAAATTCATCCAAACTTTATAGGGCAAATATTTGCTTTGTTTTGTTTTTTAAGTATTGATGTTTTTAACAGTATTATACAAATTCAAACAGTGCAAAGGACATCAATTTTGTCTCCTTCTCACTCTAAATCTCCAGTTTCCTCATTCTCTGTCTCTGAGAAACAACGGGTCCTGGTTTCAATGTAGCCTTTCAGAGTTAGTTTGCAAATTTACAAAGATTTCTATATGTATTTTTATATATTCATCCTTTTTAGATTTTTTTACTCAACTGAGTATATGACATCCATGCTGTTCTATTCCTTGCTTTTTCAACCTACTTTGGAAATATCTACATAAAGGTGTATATATATATATGTCTACTTCATTCTTTTTAATGGCAATATTTCATTCTATAATACGTACACTCCAAAATTTACTTATTCTATCTCCTTGGTTGACATTTGCATGGTTTCCTTTTTTTTTCTGTTATAAACAATGCAACAATAAATACTATATAGTAGTAGTATTCACATATATATTTTACTAATATACAAAATTCTATATTTACATAAATATAGAATTTCTGCACACATGTTCAAAATATACCTGTGAAATAAATTTCTTAAATGGAAATTTTTAGAGGAAAATGCCTGCACATGTTTTGACAGATATTACTGAATTGCTTTCCTAACAATTGGTACCAATTTTGTAAACAATCACCAGTAATGTGTAACATTGTGTATTTCCCATATAGTTGTCAACACATGTAGCTCTAAACTTACTTTTCCTTGTCTATTTGAAAGGTTAAAAGAAATACTATATATCTTTAAACATACCTTGCATTAATTATAAATGAGGCTGAGTTGGTTTTCATGCATTTAAATGTATTTTCTATGAACTAACATTTGTTTTCTGTTGACTTGAAATGTCACCTACATTTTGTGTTGAGTTATATAAGATTGTCATTTTTGTAAAGAAGAAATGAAAATGAGCAATTTTATATATGTGACTCAGATAGATATGTTGGTATGTAGATAGACAGATAGGTAAATAGATAGATAGATAGATTATATACTTGCATCAAAAATTGAATTAATATGGCTTAAAAATGCAAAACAAAATGCCTTCTTATTCATCTTTTTCAGAAATGTCTTGACCATTCTTGAATCTTATTTTTCTACCTATAAAGATGTCATCTTTTTCCAAACAAATTAATATGCCATCTAATAATCTGTATTTAATTTCACTGATAGTCTAATTTAGGAATAATCAATATTATTACATGCTTGCCTTTTTTTATCCTTATCTTCTTAGTATACAAAAGTCTACTTTGGTAAAAATGTGAAATCCTTGATGTCTTTGTACACAGTTTTTATTTCATATAGCTCTTGTGTATTTTAATTAATTTTATTTCTATGTATTTTATGAATATTACGATCATTATAATAAGATTTTTTTTCTTTTTTTCTTTTTTTTGAGACCGAGTTTTGCTCTTGTTACCCAGGCTGGAGTGCAATGGTGTGATCTCAGCTCACTGCAACCTCTGCCTCCTTGGTTCAAGTAATTCTCCTGCCTCAGCCTCCCAAGTAGCTGGAGCTACAGGTGTGCGCCACCATGACCAGCTAATTTTTGTATTTTTTAGTAGAGACGGGGTTTCACCTTGTTAACGAAGATGGTCTCTATCTCTTGACCTCATGATCCACCCGCCTCGGCCTCCCAACATGCTGGGATTATAGGCGTGAGCCACTGTGGCCGGCCCAAGATTTTTTTCTTTTTTTATATTTTTTAATCTGGGGTCTTTAGAGAAAAGATTAATTCTTGAATATCAATTTTATAATCTAATACATAATTAAATTTTAAATAATTTTAAATAATTTTTAGTTAATTTCATTGAGTTTTCAAATATATAAGCATACCATCTGCATATAATCATAATATTTTATATCTTTATCTTTTTCTTACATCAAATTTTATTAGCTAGCATTTACAAAACTAACATTCTGCTGTTAAGGAAAATCCCAGTTTCTGATTTTATATATATATATATATATATATATATATACACACACACACATATATATGTACATGCAAATATATACACACATATAGAGTATCTATTTGTATAAAATTTGATTAATAATTTTTATGAAATATACTTCTTAAATTTTATCAAACAATTTAAAAACACCTTTCACAGACAGTGAAAAGCATATTTTTTTTCTCCTTTGATATCTATTAACAGCAATTTTATTAATGGGTTTGCTAAAACTGAACCATCCTTGCATTCCGGACACAACTGCACTTCATTGTGATATAGTCTTCTTTTATGTGTTGCTGAATTCCATTTGCAAATGTAATTTTTAGTTCAATTTTTACATCAACATTAACAAGTAAAATTGGTTTGTAGCTTTATGTAATATTATCAGTGCAATACTGGCCTTGGGCAAAAAGAAATGAAAATTCTTTCTCTCTCTCAGTGATCTAGAATAATTTAGGCAACTTCTACTGCTCTGATCTTTGAAGATAAGCAGAATTTCCCTGTGAAATTGTCTGGGTCTGGTGGGGAAGAAAGTAGCTCTTTGGCAAAATTTTTGACTTTTTTCTAAGATACTTAATATATTTTATTTCCTCTGAAATATTTTATCTTAACTTTTTGTCTATACAATGTTAAAGTATGTTCATATTTTCCCACTTTTTAAATGATGTAGATTATTGAGAATAGAATATAATAACACTATGAATATATTTTGATCAAGTATGTGAAGAAAGGTTACAGTTAATCATCAATTTTTGACAAATATCTTTGTGTTTATCTCTGTAACGTCTGCAGTTTCTAGACAGAATCTGCAGTAATGGGCAGAATCATGAGACAAAGTAAGTAATTTTGTCTGTGCATGTATGTGTGTGTAACATGTGTCTAACAGGGCTTCTAACTAAAAATTTCTATCAATAATGGATTTTAATTCACTGTTACATATTTCATGAAATCTCAACGTTGGAATGTACATGCAAAATTGTTTATTATAGTCTTATCATTTTACAGATAGAGAAATTATGAAAGGTAGGTAATTTGCCCAAGTTTTCAAGGCTAAGAAAAATTTAGCTAGCACTGAAGACCATGCCTGAGAATTCTAAGATTATTTTCACTCTACTGTATTCCTGTGTTTCCTCAAACAGCATGAAGAATTGTGATATGACTAATTTAAATTCTATAATTTATAGTTTAAATGTTTATAAGGGTTTTAAGTTAGTATGACTTATTCAAATAAAAAAATACTATCAGTAAGTTAAAAGATTTTTAAAAATTTCATTATACTATCAATATGTGACTACATTAAAAATAATTTGTGTAAATTATAGTTAGATTCATAATAATTGATAATTGACTTTAACAAATCAGTTATAATGGCTAAAAAAGAGAATAACCTTAGTCGCCAAAATTTACGCAATAACTGTCTTTTCTATTACCATTCTCTTTTTGAGCCATTATGGTTGATATTGGGCTAGGTAAACTAAGACACATACAGCTGTGGTTTCATAGGGACAGCAAACTCAGAATCTGTGAGAATTGAGTAAGAAGTCACTTATTGCTGCCATAGCTTGAGATATTCATAAGAATCTGTTATAAGCCAACCTTCACTAGCATCTTTCTTGCTAACTACTGCATCTTATAACAGCTGGGAAATGTGTGAGGGTGGGGGCAAGATACGAACAAGATTAACTCAAGGAGATTCTGATCCTATCTTTTCAGATCTTAAATTCTTTTAATATTTTAAATATGCCGTAGCTAGATGTCTCTATGCCCCATATCAAACATTTAATTTAGAATGATCAGAATGATCCACATAGGACAAATAAGCCTTCTTCACTTTCTTATTTCGCCTACATTCAGGTGTGGCTCTAAGTAAAATTGAAGCAGGAGAACATTCCCAGGAACATTCTCATGCTGTTAGCTGTGACTGAACAATAAACAGGACTGTCAGTTACAGAAATTTCCCTTTATAAAACTTCAGTTAATGGAGGAAGACATCTTTATATTTTTCTGCTTGTGTTATTAACCACTTTTTAATTAACATAAATTTGTCTGAATAATACCATTCCTCAAGAGTGAAGTTACCTGACTTCGGAACTTCAATTACAAAGCTTGGTTATTGCATGGTGAACAGTGCAGTAAATCTTACCATGATTTTTCACTAAAGCTTGATAAAGAAGAAAGGTCCTAAAATATGAATAACTGCAAAAAAGGCACTGCATTCTTCCAGGCCTCTGTCTCCTCACCAGTGAAAAGAAAGAGGTTGCCAGATTAACTTGAAGATCCATAACTGTCAGTTGGTGAAATGCTACTGAAACTTAGAAATTTGCTTTTTCACTTATGTGTCTTCGGGGATTGTACATTTCATGTAGGAAGAAGGTGAGGAAGAATAGTTCTTCTAGATAAATAAATCATTCTCAACTGATTACTGGATCTAAGAGGGATTCATTACTGCATAATTCAGCAAGAATGTCCCAAAAAATTCACCAATAGTTTTGCAGGCTTATTCCCTGATAATAGAAAGTGGTCTTTAAACTCTTCCCATTACATGTATCCTTCCACTATGAGACAACAACTGAGACGAGATTCCATTCAGACCAGCACAAGTTTGGAAATTTCTCTTTACTTTCTCTCCAGATGTCCAGATGTAAGAGTATGTGGTAGGGGAAGAAACATTTTTTACCTTCACATCCTCCACTCCTAAATATTGAATACCTGCCTTGTTATAAAATGTAAATTCCAACACTAATAATTATAGATTTATTCGAATTTTAGGAGATTAGAGATCACTTCCATGGCAAGGGGTATATTTGTGTATTGTAATATATAGAACTGTAAGTGCACTCAGCATTTGTTCTGTGGTGTTATTTTCCATTAACCAGTTAGACAGGAATGCTAATGGTGTGGGGGGGGAAGATGTCAATATTCATGATGCTGCTGGAAATGTATATAAAATGTGGTTTCCATTACTCCCCACTGGGAGCAATAAGTAACACTGTGTACAAGGGAAGGACAGCTTGTTCATGAATATGAGCACAGCAGCAAGTTGTATGAGAAGGCAGGATTTTATGGCTCTTAACTATTCCAGCCCTCAAGTGTCACAATCTGTGACTTGGCTGTGAGTAATGAGAGCCTGCCTTGCCTTTGTCAAAATTTTACGGGGAGCAATTGAAAGGCATATTGCCTACCACCTATTGTCATCATGCATTGGAAATCTCTAGGATGCCATGTCAGGCAGGAATATGCTGTTGGTGGTCTCAGAATTATTGCCAATTGCTGGGATAAAATTGTTGTTAGAGTCACATTCCCACTTCTTCATTCACCAAGGTGAAAAACAGCTCATAGTTTATACATCCTACAGTGATAAATTATGAAGACATTCTAATGGAAAGTTTGCCATGGAAACTGCCGGTAAAATGTGGCTAAGAGACATCAAATTGCAGAAGGTATTTTTCCGTAATTAGAAGTGTTTATGAACTACGTACATGGTGAGAGCCATGTAGAAATAAAATGGAGGTAAAAGTATTCTCAAATTAAATCTCCACATACAGGAGAAATAAGGGGGTAAGGCAGAGAAGGCATTTTGGAAGAAGATGCTCCATATTATGCTAAAATAATTTTTGGTATTGTTACATTGGTATTGGTATTTTTTTAATGTAAGAATGCTTTTACTTTTATTTTTTCTAATGGGAAGTGTAATCATTTATTTTATTTAGAAAACCTTAAATATTAAGATCCATAAAAAAGTGGAGGGAATTAATGTTTTGATGCCAACTGGCATTCTATAAGTGGCCTATTAGGTGACCTGGAGCTGCTACTACAATGCAGCTTATGTTTTCGCCTAGATCACAGTGGCAAATATTAATGGAAGTAGGAATGTAAAGATAGGAATCCACTTTTGCTACTGTGAGCTGTGTGATCCTGGGCAATTTATTACATCTTGAGGCACAGTTCTCACTATCTAAAGAACGGGCACAAAGACCTCTGCACCACTTACCTCCTAAGTGGGTGGGGAGAAAGATGAAAGGTAAACAGAAAGTAAAGAGAAATTTCTAAATTGGTGCTGGTGTGACTAGAATCTAGTCTCAATTGTTGTCCCATCGTGAAGGGATAAATGTCAAAGGAAGAGTATAATAATAACTTCCTATTATCAGGGAGTAAGGCTGCAAAACTTGGTGAATATTTGGGACATTCTTGCTGCTATTCAATAATGGATCACTCTAGATACAGTAATCAGTTGAGAATAATTTATTTATCTAGAAGGACTATTCTTCCTCACCTTCTTCCTATATGAAACTTACAATCCCAGCAGAGACACAAGTGAAAAGGCAAATTCCTGAATTTCAGTAGCATTTCAGCAACTGATAGTGTTTTAATTAAAATAAGCTGGAGTAAGTAAAAGGACAATGATTTGTTCATTTATCCAACAAACGTTTTACTACTTCTCTAAGGTATTATGGATACTATTTGGGCGCAAGAAATTCAAGGGTTAACAAACATTTTTTGACCTTATGATCTTACATCTTTAAGTAGAAGAAAAACATAGGTAAATTAGCTGATATATAATACAATCTTAGGTAGTTGCAAATGATAAGAAAATAGTAAAACAGCAGAAGAAAAGAGAGAGTATGTATTTGTGTGCAGAAACTTCTGGATAAGTTGTCAGTGCAGACTTTCCTGATGAAGTGTTATTTGAGTAGAGACCTTACTTACTTGAGAGATGAAACCTGTGAACATGTGGGGTATGAGAAACAATAGTTCAAGGAACAGCAAATACAAGGAACTAAGGGACAAACATATTTTGTGTGTCTGAGCAGCAGCAACGTGGCCAGGGGAATTGAAGCAAGCTGAGAAGAGTAGCAGAGAGAACACTCATAAATGACGTTGGGAAGGCAGCCGGGAAGATCATGTGTGGGGCTGTCACAGTGACCTAAGATGGCATTTCAAGTGCAACGGGAAACTACTGGGAGTTGGGAACAATGGAAGCCCAGGCCCTGATTTCTGCTTTAAAATGATTATTTGGCTGTCAGACTGTGGCCAGCAAGAGTGAAAATGGGGGCTTCTGCAATAGTACAGTTCACAGGTGATAGTAACTTGGACTAAGGAAGATGCAGCAGAAGTGATGAATTTAGGGTATATTTTATCGCACAACTCATTAGGTGGAACCTAATGAGTTGTGAGATAAAATTCTTATAGTTGGTGCAGTAGACCTTTGAGAGTCGGCAGGACTGCTGTCCCAGCTAGAAGTATGAGAAACAGTGAGCCTTTATATTTCTGGGCTCCTCTGACCACGTAGATGCCTCAATCCATGCACGTTGTTTTGAACTAAATTTAGCGTACCTAGGGAAGGAGTGGGCAGCTGTATCTATCTGCTTGTCATCTCGACCTTGTCTACCCTTTGCATAATGTGTTTGCTGCTTGGTAATAAACCAACATGAAAGCAGCCCAACATCCAATTCAATAGTTAATACAATATATTTTCTTGGTTAAAAAAAAAGACACAAGGAAATTAGCTGAGAATAGGGTGCTGGAGAGCCTGTTTTGAACATTAAAATGTGGAGAGGTACAAAATAGTTATACTGGAGAGTAGCAAAGTAAATTGACTAGGGAAATGGAGTGAGACTAATAAGCACAATAATGACCAACTTGAAATTAGTGTTGATTATTTAAATTAGGCCAGTTAGCATGGCTGTGTATTCTCCATATCCATGTACGTCTGTTGCATACCAGGAGCACTGTAGTTAAGAGAGCTGAATGTAACCACCTTAGGTTTTTTTTTCAGGAAGTATAATTCTCCTACTTCAGGAAGTAGGAGAAAGGAAGGTGAAGAGCCATGGACTACAAATTAGATAAGGTGGCAAGAGGGTGGTAAAGGACACTAGCAAGGTGTCTGGGTCCACAGATGGAAGGACTACAGAGTGGGAAGACAAGAAGGACTATTCTGGAAAGAAAGAAAGTGTCAGAGATGGAATCCTTGAAATTGATGGTGACATTATTTGTAATCAGCCAGGTTTTATGTATGGCCTTGAGAATATATACACTTCAAGTATTTTTGGTTGATGATTGATTCTAGTAGATGGTGTCATATAAACTTTGGGACTCTAAATTCTTTGTAGAGCATTTTTATTTGTATGTGTTCTTCCTTTATTAACCATGTGTTAAGTCTGGAGTGTCTAGAATATTTTATCTAAAACGATGAAAGAATGGGACAAATGCTTTTTCTGAAAAACTTATAAAAGATATAAATTGTTTAGGGTGTTTCTGACATGTCAGCCCTCAGGTATAAAAATATTATTTCCTCAATCTTAAAATTTCATACTCTAGGATGAAATATTCATTGTAGACTTTCTATTATTTCATATCCATTTTTTCCCTTCTCCTCCTACATCTCCTCCTCCTCCTCCTCCTCATCTCCTCCTCCCTTCCCATCCTCTCACATTCTCTTTCTTTTTGTTTCCAAATAGAGAGGTAAACATAGATAAATATAAATACATAAATCAGAAGGTAGATAAATAGATAAATAAAATGTCCTTGGAATAGGCCTTAATTTATCCTTTTGCACTCATACTTACTTGAAATTCACTATGAATCAAATTGCATCACTGCTGGATAGTAGTTTTTTTTTTAGCATCAAAAGGAGTTATATCCATGAAACAAATACATTCCTAAGCCCTATGAGAGATCAGACTGTAGGACCATAACTCCCAGAAACTTATGAAATACACATGGCAGACAGAATATTAAACAAGTAGCCTTGTGTTGTAGATAAAGACAAATTAGCATAAAAGATAAGACTATGCAGCCTGAGAATATAACAAGACCCCATTTCTACAAAAAAAAAAAAAGAAAAGAAAATATTACAGGAGTGTGATAGTGCTTATCTGTAGTCCCAGCTACTTAAGGGGCTGAGGTGGGAGAACCACTTGAGCCCTGGAGGTCAAAGCTGTGGTGAACCATGACTGTGCCACTGCACTCCAGCCTGGGCAACAGAGTGAGGCCCTGTTTTTTTAAAAAAGAGAGATCTGATTATGTGGTAATATGACTTAATATTTTTTAACCAAATGCACCAGAACTTACACACCAAAACTGAAAGCTTTCCCCTTCAAAATAGCCACCTAGGCAAGTTATATAATTATTCCAGTGATGTTGATATTGCTGTAGACATTTTGTGAGCCACTCTTCTGGGCTTACCTTTAACTTTATTTTAAATATGTTTAAATGGTGCTGAATTATACTTTGGAAAGAAGATTTGGCTACAGGAGGCAACTTAAGGTAATTTGGAGCTGAGGTCAGCAGGTCATCATTTTAAAAGATTCAGACCACAGGTAAGGTCTTTAATAAGGACATAGATTGGTTCACTAGTGAGCATTTCAAACTGACTCTGAAGACAGTTTGCACAGAGGAAAGGCTAGTATTTTGAGCCATGGCACCACCATTAAACAAAATGCCTGACCTACCAGCCAAAGTGCCATTTTGCAGTGGAGGGGTCTCCTTTGGGATATTTGCTTTCAGATCCAAAAAAGAGCAGAGTAAGGATGCCTGCTGGTAAACATTCAGTTTCCCTATTTCACAATCCCACAGCTGACATACATACAATTTAAAAGTATTTTATTCTTCAACAAAACTAAAATAGCTGATACCAAAATGAGGCCACGGTCACATTCCTGGAGAATTACCTGTGGCCTGCCTTATGAAATGCCAAAGCCACAGAGAAAGGCGTATGCATTAGCAGCAGCAGCCCGAGTCCTTTCTCCCACAGAATGAATGCATTTCAAGGACATCTCCCATGGCTCATGGCTGTTTCATTCCACAGCTGTCTGTTCTTGAAAACACAGAGGCTCAAAGGACGGCCCCCTTCATAGCTTGTATAGCGGGAATGCTGGTTTCATTAGTGATCAAAACTTGCACTGTGAGAGTCCTGATGTTATTTTTAACATTTCATGCTCCTTTAACTGTGATTATCAGTGAAGCCATTATCCAGAATGATGTTAGAAGTTGATTTGCTAGAAGTTTGTCCCCTAGAACATCAGGTGTTCTTGCTCTTTGCTCTCCTGTAGGTCAGGGAGCAAACGCCCCCCTCTCAATTGCTCTTATGTCCAATTTTTATCAGGTGGGTGAGGCGGTTTTCCTCCTCGGTTTCCCTGCTCCAGTCCTGCTGCTCTTTGAAAGAAATAAAAGTGTTTCAAATGTATCATGCCTAGCTAAAGTGTGGCAATCATGTTGTTAATATAAAAATGATACATACTTTGGTCAAGATTTTTTTTTCTCAAAGTTCTCTGTTATATTATTTTATATCCATCTGCCTGGCATAAGAATCAGATTTTATATAATTGGTAGTAGTTTAATATTAAGGGGATACTGTGTTTTTTTAGTTGTGATGTCTGTTCATTCTTATTTAGGGCACCGAGGATTTTACATCCCAGACCTAGAAGAGGTGATGACAGTGGCACTGGTGACAACCTTGTTGACATCAAGAGGGAAGGCCCTGGAGAATAGGAAACTGGATCTGTATAAAATTTTTTCAATGACCAGGGATCCTCCATATCCTAGATGTGGCATTAGTAGCAGTAGCAACAATGACAGCAATGAGAAATGAAACCTATTGAGAATGTACTTTCTGCTAGTTTATAGGTGTTAAAATCTGTTTTCTCATGTAATTCTGTCATCACTATGTGGTATGACCAGGAATACTTTACAGATGAGAAAAGCAGAGCACAGAGGGGTTAAGTGACTGTCCAACGTAAAACTGAGAATATGGCAGAGTTGGGATTTGAACCCAATAAACCTGACTCCGCAGCCCCACGCTTCCATGTTACACTGCTCTCTCTCCAATTTGCCTAATTAACACATGTAATTTCTGAGAATGCAGAACTGTATTTCTGAAATTGGTAGTGAAAATGGAGGTAGGCAGAAATAGAGTGTGATGATAAAGGTACAGTCAAAATTCTACCCCTGACAGACTCTCTAACCTAAGTCTAGAGTCATTGCTTAGTTGTTCTCATGGAACTTTCTACTTAGCCAATCACAGCCCTTGACTCTGTATTTTATTTCCTGTGTGCTCGTTTCCTCCAGTCAATTCTAAGTTCTTTGAAAGTAAGGGCTATGTTTTGTTCAAAATGGGATTCATAACATTCAGCAAAATAATCAGATATGTGGTAAATATTTATTAACTTGATGAATAATCACAAATGGAATAGGCACATGTAATATATAGAAAAATGAAATAAATCCTGATTCTAGGATATTGGCTGGCACATTGAATTGTCAGATTATTATTTTCTATGCAACTAATATAGTTCTTACCTTTCTACTTTCCTCCATAAACAAACAGGGCTATCTGTGGGATGTGTACCCACAGATACAGATAGAAGATAGACAGACAGATAGATAGATAGACAGACAGATAGAAGATAGATAAACAGATGATAGGTATATATATGTGTTTGTGTATCTGTATATATGTATGTATAGGTATGTGTGTGTACCTGTGTGTGTGTGTATATATATATATATACACACACACATATATATATAATGTAGGTATATATACACATTATTTTTATATATAATGTGTGCATAATAGTCAGTTTTTATACTGCTGATAAAGATATACCCAAGACTGAGCAGTTTACAAAAGAAAAGAGGTTTACTTGAACTTGCAGTTACACGTGGGTGGGGAAGCCTCACAATCATGGCAGAAGGCAAGGAGGAGCAAGTCATGTCTCACATGAATGGCAGCAGGCAAAGAGAGAGAACTTGTGAGGAAAACTCCCATTTTTAAAACCATCAGATCTCATGAGCCTTATTCACTCTCATGAAAACAGCACAGGAAAGACTTGTCCCCATAATTCAATTACCTCCCACCAGGTTCTTCCCACAACACACGGGAATTCAAGATAAGATTTGGGTGGGGACACAGTCAAACCATATCAGTGTGTGTGTGTGTGTGTGTGTATATGTGTGTGTGTGAGAGAGAGAGAGAGAGAGATACACACACACACATAGAGAGAGAGACACATTATAGATACATTTTTTCCAAAGTGTTCTCAACACTTCAAAAATGTATGTATTTTGTATTTACAGCCAACTTATCTTTAACAAAGCATACAAAAACATAAAGTACAGAAAGGACACTATTCAATAAATGGAGCTGCAATAATTAGCAAGCCACATGTAGAAGAATGAAACTGAATCATCCTCTCTCACACTACAAAGAAATCAACTCAAAATGGATCAAAGACTTAAATCTAAGATCTCCATAAAAGTTCTAGAAGATAGCATTAGAAAACTCTCTTCTAGGCTTAGGCAAATAATTTATGACCAAGAACCTGAAAGCAAATGCAACAAAATCAAAAATAAATAAATGGGACCTAATAAAACTAAAAAGCTTCTGCACAGCAAAAGAAATAATCAGCAGTTATCAGACAAACTACAGAGTGAGGGAAGATATTCACAAACTGTGTCTAACAAAGGACTAATATTCAGTATCTACATTGAACTCAAACAGAAAAATAAAAAGATAATCCCACCAAAATCTGGGCAAAGGACATGAACAGACAATTCTCCAAAGAAGATATACAAAGTGGCAACAATCATATGAAAAAATGCTTATCATCACTATTTCATGGAAATGCAAATTAAAACCACAATAGATGCAACCTTACTCCTGCACGAATGGCCATAAATAAAAAATCAAAAAATAATAAATGTTGGTGTGGATGTGGTGAAAAGGAAACCCTTTTACACTACTGGTGGGCTTGTAAACTAGTACAATTTCCATGGAAAACAACAGTATGGGGCCTACCATTTGATTCAGCAATTCCACTACTGAGTATCTACCCAAAGGAAAAGAAGTCATTATACAAAAAAGACATACACACACACACACACACACACACACACAGAGGCATGTTAATGGCAGCACAATTCACAATTGCAAAGATAATGGAACCAACTTAAATAACTATCAACCAATGAGTGGATAAAGAAAATGCGACCTACATACATTATGGAATACTACTCAGTCATAAAATAATGACTTATAAATAAAATAATAAATTATTTATAAATAATTATAAATAAAATAATGGCTTTTGCAGCAACTTGGATGGAGTTGAAGGCCATTATTCTAAGTGAAGTAACTCAGGAATGGAAAACCAAATATAGTATTTTCTCACTTATAAGTGGGAACTAAGCTATGAGGACACAAAAGTTTAGAATGATATAATGGACTTCAGAAACTTGGGAGAAAGGGTGGAGCAGGTAAGAGATGAAAGACTACATTTTAGGTACAATGTACATTGCTCAGGTGACAGGTGCAACAAAATCTCAGAAATCACCACTAAAGATGATTGTTTGGTTATCCATGTAACCAAAACCACCTATTCTCAAAAGCTACAGAAATTAAAATTAAAAAACATAAATAGAAAAAAATATCTATTTTGTTTGAATTTTTTTTTTTTTTTTGAAAGTAGAGTTTCACTCTTATTGCCCAGGTTGGAGTACAATGGCATGATCTCAGCTCACTGCAACCTCCACCTCCCGGGTTCAAGCAATTCTCCTGCCTCAGCCTCCAGAGCTGAGATTACAGGCACCCACAATGTAACTGCATGGGCGTGGGCCCAGCTAATGCTTTGTATTTTTAGTAGAGAAGGGGTTTTGCTATGTTGGCCAGGCTGGTCTCAAACTCCTGACCTCAGGCAATCCACCTGCCTCGGCCTCCCAAAACACTAGGATTACAGATGTGAGCCACTGCGCCCAGCCTTTACAATTTTAAAATGTGGTTTTGGTAGTATTTTACTTTTGTTTTAAGTTTAGGGGTACATGTGCAGGTTTGTTATATAGGTAAACTTGTGTCATGGGATTTTGTTGTACAGATTATTTCATCACCTAGTTATTAAGTAAGTCTAGTACCCGTTAGTTATCTTTCCTGATCCTCTTCCTCCTCCCACTCTCCACCCTCCAGTAGGCCCCAGTGTCTATTGTTTTCCTCTATCTGTCCATATGTTTTCAACTGATATATTTTGGGTCTGCAAATATCTATGCAGTACCACTTCAACTTAAGAAAATGATAGAATTTACAGCCCTTGGAAATTGGCTTAAAATGGCTCTGAATTAAAATAATCTGGACATATGAATTTTAATTTTCCAGCTTCCCTTATGGAAGCTGCTCAGTGAATGTGACGAAGGCCTTGGGTGTCAGGACTTACAGCCAGGTGGATTGCATTGCTGCAGATTCATCCACACACCTGATGAATCCAGGTCAGCCAAGCTTAATGTTAGTTTCTACAACTTTAGAAAGTAACTAAAAGTTACTGAGATCCAGCAGACAAATTGCTTTCTTCTTTTGGGTTCCTGCACCTGCTGCTCAGATTTCTGGTAGAACATGTTTCCCTTTCTCCTCGCCTGATTCCTGAACATTGTCACTGAGCCCAGACTGTGATTCCCTGCCTGCATCTTTTGCTCCACACTGTAATTCTCTAATTCCCAGGAACCTTCTGGTTTGAGGTCACCTGCTAATCCCTTTGTACATTCCATTTGCCTTTCCCTGAACATTCTGGATTTATCTGCTTGCCTTATGCCTGATCCACTTCTTATCCTGATTCCAGCTATATTCAAGTGGGCCTGAATTTCCTGTCACAGTAGACACTTTAACCCACCACAGCCACTTCTAGCCAATGATCTCACCAAACCCACCAGCACTCAGCTCAGGCTGATAGCCGGCCAGCCTCTGTCCTCTCATCAGAGGTGCTGTGACTGTGCTCTGGCATGGGCCTGCTCCTCTGTGCTAAATCTCTATATACCAACGCTACACTCCCTGGTGGGAAATTTCCGCCTTTTTGCCCCTTTAATTTCCTATGTTGTCTTAGAAACCAGCATTTTCCCACATGGAATTCCCGTTCTCTTTATTCCTATTCCTCTGCTCAGGCAGGCTGAGCCTCAAGCCAAGCTTGTGGTCTCTGAACTTAGAAAACATTCTGATCCCCCAAATAGTTGTCTTTCCAACTACAAAAACCCTAGAGCAGTGATTCTTAAAGTGTAGTCCTGGGTCCAGCAGCAGATGCATTGCCTGGGAACTTGTTAGAAATGCAATTTTTCATGCCTCACTTCAGATCTATTGAATCAGAAACTCGGGAGGTGGGCTTGGAATTCAGTGTGTTATCAAGCCCACCAAGTGATTCCAAGGATGCTCAAATCTACATTGCCTTAAAGAAATGTTGCCTATACTCTGGCCTAATCTTCTTTCTCTTCCTGTTGCCTTTTGAGCTTAGGACAGACAGACATAATTTCTATTTAGTTCCTGTTTCTGAATCCCTGCTTCTCTGGGTTTTGTTGTTGTTGTAGATAGATAGATAGATGCCACTTTCCCTCTGTATATCCTGTTGAAACTGCAGCCATGCCAGTGTCAATAGTATACAAGTCGCACTCTGCCCAGTGGCAGCACTGCCGCACACATCCTGCTATATTGTGAGCAATGGCTGGGTAGAGTCATTCTGCAATGCAGAAGCTGACCTCATGTGGTCACTTGTGTCTTGTCATGCCTCTGAGCAATGGTATCCAGGAGGATGATACTTAAGAAGTACCAGGGTAGATGAAGCCCTCTGCTTACTGCAATTTTAATCATCCTATTTCCCTCTAAAGAATCCCAAGCAATTGAGGACCAACTTGAGAAATAAATCAGAACATTTTTGTGGTAAAATCAATACTTACATGCTTTTGAAACCTAGTGTCCTGTTGAATATAAACAACCTCATCATACTAGTAGTAGATGCTTGGTTGAAGCCAGCGAGAAGTATATAAAACTAAATGCACTCCTGATATAAACAGATAAAACTTTAGTCATTTTGCATTTATGATTCTATGTTTGAAAGGCCAAGGGAAACTGTGTTCTAGGGCCTGAAAGAAGTGTTTGTAGATAACACAGAGCCAGTGTAAACCACTATGGATCATATATCAGGTTAATGCCAGTTAAAAAATTACACTGGGTAAATTTTTATTTCTAAGCCAATGTTAGCAATTAATTTTGACAGAAAAAGTACACCCGAGATCAATGTGTATCTTTATGTGTTTGTTTTTCTCTGTACTTCTTCCAAGTACTCTCATTTCCCTTCGGTGCATCCTATTCTCAATTAGCCAAGCAAGTGTATTAGTCTGGAGTTTGATAAAACACCAGTTTGAGAAGCAACTGACAGGCTATCTGTGACTGGCTGCCACTTAGTCTTGCAAACTATCTCTGGATGAGGCTGATTGGGAGTGCATTTGGAGGCCTTCACCCACGGTGCTTTTAGACACAGGCACCTTCATGGTTATTGCATAACTGGGACCAGGAAGGGCTTGTTTTTGCAAAATGCACAGGTGCAGTGAAAGAGGGAATTAAATCATGTTTCTGATTTTGTGCAGCCAGGTAAGCAACTCCTCCTAATGCAAACACCACATCTTCAATCCTGCACTGTTACCAACCCCCATCTACCAAACATCCTTAATCTCTAGGGTATGTTCTGTAAACAGCTATATCTGAGCACATTTGATGGACTGGTGGGCGGAGTAGCCAGGAGCCAGCTTGCCTAAGGTTTTTATGTTTTGAAGTTTGCATTTTGCCCAGAGGTTTGGGGAAATGACTGGAATTGGTAGATCACATAGTGTTTACCTAAGAAATGGCATCCCAGCCTAGATTTTATCAGATATCTGATAAAATATAGATAGAGAAAGTCAAAGTTCAGTTTTTATAAGGCACTCAGTAAGGAGATCAGGCCAGGTGAGAAGGTTCAGTGAGTGGCTTTGACTTGGCAAAGATAATAGTGCCTGCACAACTCAAAACAGCACTGGGACAATATCTACGTCAGTGGCATCAGTGCTGTGTGGGGCTTTAGTAGCAATGGAAGCAGTAAGGTGTTGCCCTTTCATGGCTGCCAACAGTCAAGGAGAAAAGAGGGGCAAATCACTGTAAGTCTAGGAGACTCAGAAATATTACAGAGAAATTAGGTTCTGAGGAAGAGTACCAGCAGATTTGGAGTGTTGGTCTAATTTGGTCCATATTTATTCCAATACTGGTAAAACTTGAGTTACACAGGAAAACTCAGGTTTATGAAATCCATTAAGGAGTCAGTCTTATTT
The DNA here is from genome assembly GCF_030222135.1 of Aotus nancymaae. Lineage (NCBI taxonomy): Eukaryota > Metazoa > Chordata > Mammalia > Primates > Aotidae > Aotus > Aotus nancymaae. The sequence continues at coordinate 83,109,960 of NW_026988442.1, forward strand.
CTCTTTTCTCAGGTCATCTCTTTGCTTCCAGGCTTTCAGAAACTCCACTCCCATAGGATGAAATCCACACCCCTTATCTTAGCACTCCAGATCATTGAGTTGGTCTCCATTGAACTTAGTGATCTTCTCACTCCATTTTCCTAACAGCACTTTGGCCACCTGTATATATCTATATGATGTCTTCTAATGTGTCTTCTCTTTGCCCCTCTGAATTTTCCTCACTTTTCAAAGCCAGGTCAAGCTCTGCCATTTCTTTGAAGCTTTCTTTGATCATCTCTGCTGGCCCCCAGTGATCTTTCACATTCAAATTCTTTCTCAGTTTGGCATTTCCTTCTACATTATTCATTTGGCTCTTAGCATACATTACCTTATGTGTTAGTCATCTTTTCACGTATACATTTTGCTCATCTCCCCAGATGTATTGCAAGCCCATTTACTTCTCCTCAGCCTCCTGCTGGATCTGTCCCACTGTTGGGCATGTGAGGCTGGTGAGAATTGTTGCATGACTGAGCTACTGATTATCTGACATTTGTGTCTTGGTGTGATTGCCTCATGCTTCATTTTTGTGAGATGTGGGAGCAGCACAGAAGGTCTCAGTAAATGGCTCCTCAGTGTATGAGCATATTTATCAGTACTTTGGCTCTGACTGATTCATGACCCTCTGGTGTTCACCCCTGCTGCCTCAGTTTTCAGACCATCCCAGGCAGTCGGTGATTTGAGCCATTTTCTGACTTTTTGAGTGGGAGTGTGGTATCTTGGGGCAAGGATGAAATCATCAGGCTCATTTTCATTTTTGAACATGAATTCCCTGAGGCCTAGATTTATTTTCTTGAAGTAAAGTCATATAATGATAGAATGTCAGAGCAGAGAAGAAACTTCTATGTTGCATCGTTATCATTATCATCTTTATCACTGAGCTGGATGGATTTGAGTTTGAATTCATAGCCTTACATTTATGACAACTTCAACCTTGCACAGGTCAGTAACTTTCCTAAGACTGTTTTATCTGCAAATTGGTGATAATACTCTTACTTGAAAAGTTGCTGGTAAAGATTCGTGAATTAACGCATGTGAAGTATCAAGAGTCACAATTGGCATATAGCAGGTGCCTAGTAAGTGATAACAGCAATATCAATTATTAACCAACTAAATAAATTACATATATTTCTTGTAATAGGTGTGTTATTGTACATTGTCTTTTCTACAAATGCCATTAAATTCAGTTAGAGAAATAGAGCATAAATATGAAAATAATGAAATTTAAATTTGACCAAAATTTATTAAATTCTGCTAATGTGGCACGTGCAAGGACAAAGCCAAGCTACGCAAAGATGACACATATGCTGCCTACTCTCAAGGAGCTGTCAATAGTACAAGGAAGCCAGATGCAATTTGCAGTGACAAATAGGGGAAATATAGGTATATGTGTTACATAGATCTCAGAGCCCTTTTGTCTGCAAGCAATAACTTTGAAAAAAGTTCAAACTGTCTTAAACATTAAAGGTGATGATATATTGTTTTAATATGAATAAGTTCAGACTAAGGACTGCGAGGCAACCACTAACATCTTAGTCTATGCAAATCTAGCTGTAAATGCATAAACTGCATGATCCTGTGTAACGGACCCCCACTTGGTAGGATTCAGGGCTGGTGGACTGGTAGTTCAACCATGTCACCAAGGACTTAGATTTTTCTTCTGTCTTTTCTTTCTGCTGTTGTAACTGGGATGCGGGACAGAACAGGGCTCAGCTCCCTCCCCATGGGATGTGCTCTGAGGCTCTTGACCTCCCTTGACCAAGGAATGGGGAAGAGGTCCCTGGCAGCACGGTGAGCTTGCCGTTCAAGTAAATATCAGGCCCAAAAGACTTTAGCAGAAAGCAATTTATTAGGCAAAGAGAGAGCGCGAAAGCTCCCACACTGCCTGAGAGAGGAATCCGAAGGGGATATCCATACAGGTAGAGAGGGAAAGACAGCACCACGTTGTTGTGGGAGGGGATCCCAGAGAGGGAAATCTGCACAGGTAAGGGGCAGTGGGGTTCTAACTTTGAAGTTATTCCCGCCCAATTCATGTTCTTGTCCAACAAGAGAAGTTCTTTCTAACTTCCTCTGGAGTGATTGTTCTTTGACTCTGATCCCAGATTGGTTGCTTGGGCCCACAGCAGAGCCCCTCCTTCCAGGGCTTTTGGTGGGCTTTCTGAACAAAGGAAGCTCACCTGGAATTTTACCTGGCTGGCAGGTGAGAAAGTTAGACAAAGAACTCTAGGTTCCCGGATGGGGAGGTGGATGGAGGCATGGCTCTGGGAAGTTCTTGCCTTTGAAATCACACCCTTTGTGGACCTGGAAAGACAGGTTTTTTTTCCTTTAACACAGTCCCTCACTGTCTACTATGGTAACTTTAAACTTGGTGTTGTAGTTTGGTTCACGGTGGTCATTAAAGTTCCTTGTTTCCTTTTTGTGTCCAGAAAAATAGATTAAAAGATGGAAGTGGGTGAGGTAGGCAGATAATCAAAAATTTATTGGGCCAATCTTTTCACTTAGCCGAGGATAATATCATGTGGGATTGGCTTATGTTCGAGTTGCTAAACCATCAGTAATCACTGTTGCCTCCAACTAATCAGGGTACACCTTTGGATCTAGGGTCGGTGCCCTAAGCCACTTGGCTGCTATACAAATGAGAGAGGGCAGAATACACATCGGAGGGTCACACACAATATGCAGTACTGGGCCTAAGAACAACATGAGACAAGTTGACCTCATGGCTTTATTTATACAGTCACGTGTTGGTTGACAAAAGGGATGTGTTTTAAGAAATCCATCATGAGGTGATTTTGTTGTGCGAACATCAGAGTATACTTACACAAACCTCAATGCTACAGGCTATATGGTATAAACTATTGCTCCTGGGTTACAAACTTGCACTGTAGCAGGAGCGGTGGTGGGAAACGGATCTCTCGAACACCGAATAAAGGAGGAAGGAGTTTATTCAGCCGGGAGACCAGGCAGTAATTTGTGAAAAACCCAGCTCATCTAACAAAGGAAGGTTCTGCCTTTATATAGGCTTATACTTCAGATGTTACACTTGGAAGAATCTTAGGTTCATAGTTTTAGGACTCACATGTGAAAAGGTTTTGGTTTACAGTTTCAGGAATCACATATGAAAGGGTTCTGGTTTACAGTTTTAGGACTCACATGTGAAAAGGTTTCTGGTTTGATCTTGTTCTAAGTAAAAACAGTGCCTTCTGGAGAGTTTCCCCAAGGCCTAGCCTGTCACCTATAGGAAGGTAAAACCGGAGGTGCCAGGGGTCAACCTTTTCTTCTATTGAAATGCAGCCTGATAGTCAAAGGGGAAGTTGATCTGAGAAGCCTGGGTCTCCCTCTTCAGCATATCTTGTTACTGTAGTGAATACTTAGGCAATTATAACACAATGGTAAGTATTTGTGCATCTAAACATAACTAAATGTAGAAAAGGTAAAAATACAGTACTATAATCTCATGGGTCCACAGTTATACAAGTGGTTTGTCATCAATCTAAACATCCTTATGTGGCACATGGCTATACATTGTTTCCTTTTATCAATAATTTTCATCCTTTTATCAATAATTTTTATGCCAAGATGCTAAAACATATATTATCTTTTACTCAATTATAATGCCTAAATTATATAAATCCCCCAGTAAGAAAGCAGGCAGTGTCAGTTATGGAAATGATGGATGGGGTGGGTCCTACTGACCTACTAGCTAAAAGAAGTTTTTTGAGACTCTTGTCAGGTGTTTTTCTAAACATTTCAGGGTTTTATTTCAGTGTTCTTGATCAGAATACAAGTAGGATGCCCATTATATATCCAATCATCAATAGTGAGAAATTAATTCTGGCAAGAATTAGTGGGTGTTAAAGGATAAATAGGATTTTACCTGGCAAAATGGTGACAAGAAGAATTTCTCAGGCAGAGGGAGCATTCTAAGTGCATATAAAGAAACAAAAAAATGATGTGATGTATTTGTGAAATGGTGAATGCTCCAGGACTGTTAAAACCTTAGGTTTGCAGGGAAGGAAAGTGGTAAGCGATGAATCTAGAAGTAAAGTTTGAGGCTTGCACTGGTCCATTGCTTCACTGTAAGCAAGAGACACTGTGATTGGCTGGTTTATGCCCAAGAAAAGAAAGCACATTTTTAAACAGATCAGGAGTAACTCACAGAATCTTCTAAAAACCTAGAAAATCAGATACAGAACACAGGCAAAGAAAAGAGAAGCTAAACAACCTAAGCCACAGCAAATTAGCCCCCAAATCAGGCTCAGTATGACACCTTTGTCCGCACTGTGCTAACAGCTTCCGTACAGACACCTCTGGATGCTGGCCCACCATTGGCAGCTGTAGTTGCTGCAGTCTCACTGCCAGCATGCATTCTCCACATTCAGCACTGCTTCTCCACATTGCTCACTCCCACTTCAAAGTCAGAAACAGCCATACCTGAGATTCTTAATATAAGTTGTAAGTTAGGTGCCTAATACAAGAAAAGCTGGTATATTGAGGATGTTTGCCAAAAAGGAGGATGATTTCCCAAACTTACAAAATATTTGTAATTAAGTATTTGATCAATGGAGGATGCTACTGCTGATTGCAAAAGTGATAGGGAGAATGATGACAATAGTGGCCATTACCACAGAGTGAATACTTACCTGATGCTTACCCTGACAATCACTTGAGGATGAGTATTACTATTTCCATTTTAAGCACAGGAAACCGAGATGGGTTAACTATATAAGGTACTTTAGGAAACGTGGCGTAATAAATATGCTCTAGAATGATCCCTTTGACAGCTGTATAAAGGACAATTAGGAGTGGAGAGATTGTAGTCAAGAGACTCAAGAGAGGATGAAAGCCCAGAAGAGGAGAAGAGGAAGAATTAGAGCAGTTTTCTCAAACTTCAGTATGCATCAGAGTCACCTGGGGGCTTGTTAAAACCCAGGTCACTGGGTTCACACCCCAGAGTTTCTGATTCAGCAGGTCTGGCTGGCCAAAGAATTTACAACTCTAACAAATTTCAAGTTGATGCTGCTGTTACTGGTATAAGGATAAGTTTTAAATTAAATGGATTCGATAGATCTAAATTAAATGGATTAAAGAACTGTTCCCCAAACCTCAGTAATATATGACACCCTTTTTATAAAACATACTATTGAGATTAACAATACCTCCCCACTATTTTTATTATATTACTTAAAATATAAAGATTCAAAATTAGGCACAAACTCCTTATGCCATAGCTCACATACAACAGTAAAACCTAAACTATATTTAAATTAATACAAATAACATGAAATTAATAAAATTGAAATTAATATTAAATGTAACATATTTGATCTACTGAAATTAAATGACTGTTTCATTTAAGAGAACACAACATATAGCTTCAAAACTAATTTTATTTTTAATCTCCTTTCATAATACTTGTATAATAAATGGCCATTTGCATAAGTATATTCTGCAAAATGGTATATCAATAACTTCAAGGCTCTGTTTCCAACCTTATGCTTAATAAAAACTCTGCCAGTGAGCACTTCCCTAATGTCAGTTTTAATAAGATGTTTTCTAGTACCTCTGTGAAGTGAGCATCTTGTGTATTCTAAGAGAATTGTGACATTGTCAAAATCTGGATTGAACAGTTACCTAATGTGGTTATTATTGAACTTAGGAACATAAACACTTCTTATTACATATTTACAACTGTACTCCTGCTGCTAGTGATCTGGTACAAATTAATATTTGCCATGATCTGTTGTTCTGTGTCAATCTCTAATTCATACCACAGATACAAAAGTAAATGGCAAGGCACATGTATATTAACCCTTTAGTTCAGCATTTCTTACTACCATATGCCATGTAATGTTTCCATTCTACTTTTGCTATACATTTTACAAACTACTGAAAAACTTTTGTTTATATAACATCTGACTCCATTTGGGTTTTCTAGAGTCCATCTTTAAGACAAGAATTCTAATAAATGAAATTGATTAGGAATTGTTCTTAGGACAAGCTAAGTAGGCAAGGGGAGACATGGGACAAGCTAAAGCCAAGTGAGGGCATAATACCAAGGAAAATCCTGCAGAAGAGATCTTTGGCTGAATCCTGCAGAAGATCTCTGAAGATGGAGTGGGCCACATTCCAGAGTTCTCCTGACTAAGAACTAGGGAGCCTAAATATTTATGTGCATGCATTCAAAGCACTCATTAGTCTGTCCCTGGAGAGACATAAATTAGCAAGCACCTCAGGAAAGCAGGCTCTGGTGGCTTGAGGGCCACCCTGTGACATAGATATACAGGTGCCATCTGCTGAGTGTGAAAGCAGGCCATGAATCAGTGTGCATGACAATGATAAAGGGATTGGAGTGGATATGGGTAGAGAACTGATATGGTCAACTATGACATCCCAGGACACTATTTGGCCTTTACTTATGAATATGTAACTTATTTTTCCTTGGCTCCAAATCTGCCCTTCTTTGCTTTATACCACTGGAGCTGGACCCTGTGAACATTTCTCTATTACTAGCTGAATCCATGTTAAGTTTTGTCAATAGAGGATACTGGAGGAATGCTAAGGACAGCAACAGGGAGGGCCTTTTACCACTGGTTCTAACGTGCTGTTTTGGGAGCAGCTGCCTGAATATTAAAAATGAGAGGCATAGGAGAACTCACCTCAGTAGCTTTCATTCAACACCTGTAGCCTACATTACAAGTTTCTCTAATCACAGAGCAGACCTCCTCTATGGACCAGCTGGGACCCACTCTCACCTTTCTTCAAGCCTCTCAGCTACCCAGTGAACTATTTCTAGAAACCAGCTTCAGTCTATGCCTTCTGGCAAGTTTCTTTGCTCCCAGGAGGCTACACATTTCTGTAACAACCACACTAACTGCAATACGGTCTGAATCTCAGCCTTGGGTGAGTCCTTTTGAGTATATAATTTTTTTTCTTGTCCACTTTCTCTCAGCTCTGTTGTTCACAGACTCGTTTTGCATTTGGTATTTCTGTATTCTTAGGAATCTTACTTCTTTTGATAGTTAACCAGCATTTAATAATTAACAATTCCTTATATATTATTTTCTCTTCAAATTAGTAATGTGATTTTTGTCTTCTGATTGGACCCTGACTGATTAAAATGGACATTGAAATTGTGTGATGCTGAGTAATAAAGTTTGATCAAGCTCTACAATGTAAATATTTAAAATACATGGAATTTGTGAATCCCAAAAACATGGCAGAAATCACTTTGAGAATTGCAGGATTAGAAGGACATTTTTTTTCTGAAAAAATTTACAAGACTTGATAACCAAGTGAATTTTACCATTTAAAAAAATAGTAAAATTAAATAATAGAATGTTTTTCTTGGGAATACTTGGTGCTTGGTGATTGTGTCAGGTGAGTACTCCAAGCAGCTGCTGAGAGGAAGTCACAAGTGCAAAGGATTTACTTGGTGTGAGGAAAAAAGAGAAGGCAGGGAAAGTCTTCAGACTATGATACAGGGCCAACACCTTTGAAAGGAGATGGGGAAGAAAAGAGGACAGAAGAGGGAATGCCTCAGAGGTTAGTGCACCTCTGCAGAAGCCTTGACTTGTCTGATAGGGAGCTCTGGTGCAATGATTGTCTGTGAAGAGACGTGCTTTGCCTGGGGGAGAGGGGTTGGCACACACCTGTAATCCCAGTACTTTGGGAGGCTGAGGCGGGTGAACCACAAGGTCAAGAGATCGAGACAATCCTGGCCAATATGGTGAAATCCCATCTCTACTATAAATACAAAAATTAGCCAGGCATGGTGGCATGGGCCTGTAGTCCCAGATACTCGGGAGGCTGAGGCAGGAGAATCACTTGAACCCAGGAGGCGGAGGTTGCAATGAGCTGAGATTGCACCACTGCACTCCAGCCTGGTGACAGAGCAAGACTCCATCTCAAAAAAAAAAAAAAAGAAGAGATGTGCTTCTGCTTGAAACCCACCCATGTCTTCTCATTTGATGCAAAAGAAAATCTATAGCCTACCATGACTTACAAGGTCCTGTACAAACAGACCCCTAATATATTTCTTATGTCATCTCCTACTGCTCATCCTCCTTACTCTTCCTCTTCCCAGTGAGACTTGGACACCCAGGCATGCTGCTATCTCAGAGTCTTTTCACTTGCCGTTCCCTATGCCTGGAATGTCCTTCCCTCAGATTTTGGCATGTGTCACTTTGTTCAAGTCACTACTTAAATATCACCTCACTGGGGCTCCCCCAGCAACTCTATTAACACTATCCCCCTAATTCTCTGCCCTCTTACGTGGATACCTGTTGCATTTTTTCACTCATCACCAAATGACATGCTGTTTGCTTGTGTGTGTGTTCTGTGTATTTATCCTCCCACTAGAATATGAGCTGCATGAAAACGAAGATTCTGTTCATTTATTGCTATAATGTCCAGCAACAAGACCAGTTCCTGACACATAGTAGACATTTAATAAATATTTGTTAAACGAGCGCATGAATGAATGAATTGATTAAGCTGAAGAGGTAGGCAAGGACAAGATAAAAAAATAAAGGCCTTGTGGCCTAAGAAAAGGATTACTCTAAAAGCAAATCATTTGTAAGCAGGCAGATTGGCATGACCAGACTGTTTGTTAAGAAGCTCATTTGAGCTGGAAGAGGAAGCATGGGATGCAGGGCAACAGGTAATAGGTGAGTGTGATGATCTCAATGAGTGATGATGCAGGCTTGAACTATGATTATGGCAGTGGACGTAAAGAGATGTGAGGTATTTAAGAGGAGAAATCAATTAAAGGAAGATGTCAGATACGACAACAGAACAAAATAAATAGAGAGAGAGCACTGGAATAATCGGATTTTGCATGGATAATTATGAGATCGTTCCTGATCATGCACAGTTTAAAATTGAGACATCAAGGATGCAGATGGACAATAATGTCTGGAGCTAAGAGAAGAAATCCTAGATGATTATGTAAGTTTATAAGCCATCTGCATCTAGACAATTACTGAAGTTATAGGCACAGATGGAATTGCTTAGGAAGAGAATAGGGAATAAAAGAAAAGAATCTCCAGGAATAAGCCTTAAAGAATTACCATATTTAATGACCAGGCCAAAGACTTTGATCCTTAGGAGACAGAGGAGAGGTAGCACATAAGTAGAATAAAACTAAGATTATTATGTCATGAAAGTCAAGGGAAGAGTGTTTCAAAAAGAGAATGTCAACTTCTACCAATGAGTGAACGCAATGCAGCTGGATTTAGCAACGTGAAAGTCACTGGAGGCCTTGATGAGACATTTGATGGGGGTAATGAAACCAAACATAACTTGGAATGGGTTGAAAAGTAAGGAAAAAGGAAGTCAGCGAGTAGAGACAGCCCTTTCTAGAGGTTCAGAATGTCTAGTTCCAGACTAAACGGAGGAAGCTGATTTAACCCTATATTTTCCATGAACTTCAATTTAAAACCTTGTGTTAAACACATAAAGCAATGATCAGAAAACACCAAAAAGCTGATAATTGCAGGTAGCCCGATGAGGACTTCCAGACTCCAGAGAGGACCAGGCAAAATATTTAAACAGACTGATAAAGATACACGGATGGCAAATAAGCACATTAAAAGATGCTTAACATCATTAGTTATTAGGAAAATCCAAATTAAATCCACAGTGAAATGCCATTACATGTTTAGTAGAAGACTAAAATTAAAAATACCTACTCAAGTGATGGCAAGGATGCAAACCAACAGGAACTCTCATATCTCATTAGTGGGAATGCAAAATAGTACAGTCACTGTAGAAAACAATTTGGCAGTTTTTTTTTTGTGGATTGAAAGACTATTTTTTTTAATTGCATTTTAGGTTTTGGGGTACATGTGAAGAACATGCAAGATTGTTGCCTGGATGCATACGTGGCAGTGTGATTTGCTGCCTTCCTCCCCTTCACCTATATCTGGCATTTCTCCCCATGCTATCTCTCCCCAACTCCCCACCCCCCGCTGTTCCTCCCCTATTTCCCAACAGACCCCAGTGTGTGATGCTCCCCTCCCTGTGTCCATGTGTTCTCATTGTTCATCACTCACCTATGAGTGAGAACATGCGGTGTTTATGGAATTAAACACCCTAAGTCCTCTGGACCCTAAGTCCTAAGTCACTTTACACCCAAGTCCTTGTTCTGCTTTTCCCATGCTTTTTCTGTCATTTTTTTCTCTCGTCTCTTCAATCTTTTGCATGATCCTGATATGAATATCTTCAATTTGTACTGACTCTCAGATCTCACCTGCTTCTATAAACTCTGCAACTGACTGTACTGCTCTAGTTCAGGCTGGGGCTAGGCACCAGGCCAAATCTCTGTAGCCTGGCAAACTGCCTGCTGGCCCTGAACTCCATAAGAAGGAATCAGACCAGAGACACCTGGAGGAAGTGACCTTGGCGTATAACTTAAAGGAAGAAAAAGAAAGATTGCATTTGATGGGCACACAAAAAAATAAAGTCATTCTAAGAAATTAAGATAGCATGTGCAAATATTTCACAATAAAAAAGAGAGGAGAAGGCCAAAACTGTATAGCTCAAATTTTAAAGCACAGCATCAAAGTTCAGGAACACGCGGTACAGGAAAAAAAATATCAAATGCTGAGCCTCATGTGTTACAACCTCCGCTTTAGATAGAATACCTAATAATATTTCAAAGTTCAGCCTTCTCATGCAGACACATCAGTTAAATAATGAACTTTCAATAATAGCACAAAATGTCATCAGGTTAACAGACATGTGTACCATTTTCTCCTGCACGTGTTAAATAAATCCATTTGGTATTGATTTCACAGCTAAGTTTCAGCCTTAATGTAATTCTTACCACCAAAGGAAATAAACAGTTCCTAGAAAAACTCGAACATGTTATTTTTTACTCATCAGATGAGTCCTACACACATTACTGAGCTACTTGATCCATTGGGTGTTTCATTACAAAAGCTACCAGCTTAGAGGCTTACCATGTCCAGCTGGAGCTGGACTACAGGGACTGAAAAACAAGGACAATGTAAGACATTCTAAGGAGAAAATATACATAAGATACAGTCTAAGCACCAGCATATTTCTGACTCATGATCACTGCTGCTACACAAATATAATAATAAAGGAAGACATCTCACCCAAGGGTTCTGGCATTTGACCCTGGAGGTCTGGACAGATGTAATTTCATGTGGCAATATCCCCATATAGACATATTGTGGTCAACTCACTGGGAAAACAGGTCTTTCCCAGTGGGTGATTTCCCAATGGCTGGAGTTTGAGAAAGTGTGAGGATCAATCCCATGTATATACCATGGCCTCACTTGTTTCTGAGTTTTTCTTTACCAAAAACACTCCTAGATTCAATATACTCCCTCCCTTAAAAAAGGATCCTTTTCTAGTCCCATGCTTAGAGAGATGTTTCTCAAACTGTTCCCAGAACAGCACCATCACTATGACCTACAGACTTGTTAGAAATCCAAATTCTTAGAGCACAACCCAAATCTAGTCAATCAGAAACCCAATGTGTTTTAATAAACCCTCCAGATACCTCTGATTAATGTTAAAGTTTAGGAACCAATGCATTGTAGGCCCTCGTCTGGTCCTCTTTTAGCAATGCTCCTCCTCATAGAATGAAAAGTCCACAGGGCCAAGGGAGATATTCCCCCTCACCCGCTACTTCCAGAGAGGAATTGCCTCTCCATTCCAGATCCCTTTCTTGGTACTTGGAACCTGAGAACTCACTGCCCAAGTGGCCTTGAGTCTGCTTCCAGGGTCTGCCTTCTCTAAGTCTGTCCTGCAAATTGGCCTGACCGCAATTCTCAAGAGTTGCCAAGAGGGAGCTGAGAAGAGTGGAATCATGTAGATGAAGATGTCTGTCCACACCTGTGAACACAAGACCCCACCACACTGATGGGAGCTGGGGGTGGGAAGCAAAAGGAGCTTGTTTCTGAGTAGGGAGGAAGCCTGGAAGCAACAATCCTTGTGCCACTGCATTTCAACACAGAACTTTGAAAGTTCTGACAATTTCAAATTTGAGCTCAGTCTTACAGGTTGTTACTAAGAGAGCTTTTTCAAGGCAGGAAGGATAATACATAATTGACTTAGTTTATTAGCTTGACTTATAATTTTCAAATATTTAGACCTATGGTATCATTAAAACATAAACTGGGACACAAAATGTTTAAAGAGTTTATTTGAGCAAATAGCAATTTATGAATCAGGATGCTACAAAAAGAGGTTTCAAGCTCTGCTGAAGAAGCATATGGGACAGGCTTTTATAGCGCAAATACAGAAGTGAAGCAAATAAAATATTTGATTGGTTATATTTATACAGTTGTCTTATTTGGCCCAACCCATAGTAAAGTACTTAGTGGCTTCAACTGGTTGAGTTTAAGTTTTATTTTTCTCCAATAAGCAAGCATTTACAAAAAATTACTCAACTTCCACTTACGTTTGCAATTCAAGCTAGGTTAAGGTTACTCTCAAGGCCTAGCTGGGTTTGTCTGCTCAAGGAATTCTGAGACTTGATCTCTATTTTAATTTACTTTATGTAGGCTCTATTTGTATACTCTCCTTGGACCCTGAAAAAGTTAACGGAGGGCCTATATGCTCTACCTATTTGCTTATCTTTTGCTAATATTGAGGCCTCAGCATACCTTTTCTTTACAGAAGGCTTCCCTGCTCCCACAATGTATGCTCTGATTAGAAGCATCTGGTTTATGCTCTCATGTCTCTTCGTAATTATTTGCCCTGTGACTCATAAACTTTTCTATCATCTCTTAATTTATTTTATGCCTGTTTCTTCTAACGAACTGTGAAGTCCAAGAAGGTGTCCACTCTGTATTTAGTATATAGCATAGTGCCTGGCATACAAAATGCCAAATAATGAGAGACTTAATTATGATGATAAAAATAGCAAACTTATATAGCTCTCACTATATTCACTATCTGACAGGCAGTACTCTAAGTGTAGATAGGCAGTATATATATGTATATATATTTGTATATATATTTCTATATATTTCGTTTAGTCCTGATAATAACCCTATGAGACAGATATTACCATTATCTCCATTTTAAAATAAGAGAATTTAAAGTTAATAAGTTAGTGTAATTATTTGTCTCTGCCCAAATCTCATGTTGAGTTCTAATTCCCTATGTTGGAGGTGGGGCCTGGTGAGAGGCATTTGGATCATTGGAGTAGATCATAGCTTGGTGCTGTCTTTGTAATAGTGAATTCTCATGAGATAGTCAGTTAAAAGTATGTGGCACCTCCCCCACTCTTTCTCACTTGCTTCTGCTTTCACCATGAGATGTGCCTGCCCCCACTTCACCTTCTTTTTTTTTGTAGGCTTCCTGAGGCCTCCCTAGATGCCAAGCAGATTAGAACACATTGCTTCCTATAAGGCCTCCAGAAATGTGAGCCAATTAAACCTCTTTTCTTTATAAATTACCTAGTCCCAGGTATTTATAGCAATGCAAGAATGGCATAATACAGAAAATTGGTACCAGGAGTGGAGCATTGCTGTAGATACCTGAAAATGTGGAAGCAGCTTTGGAACTTCCTAACAGGCAGAATTTGGAGGGCTCAGAAGAAGACAGGAAGAGGAAGGAACATTTGGAACTTCCTAGAGACTGGTTAAATAGTTGTGACCAAAATGTTGATAGTGATATGGACAGTGAAGTCCAAGCTGAGGAGACCAGATGGAAATGAGGAACTTATGGGAAAATGGAGCAAAGATCATGCCTACGAGCAGCTGCAGCATCACTGAGTTCCAAGTGCAGGTACTCATAGTACCTGAGGAGCTGGGGTCCTAGGCTCAGGGTTTAACAACCCAATTTTGGCACCTGGGTCTAGGTTCACTCTCTGTGGCAGGATTGGACGTAAACTTCTAACAGAGCCAAGATCTATGACTCTGAAGCATGCTGCAGCAGCTCACACACAAGGGTCCAAGTTTTTTCCTGTGATTATGACCCTAGGGAGAAGGGCACAGCACTGGCTCAGCTTCATGGAAGAAGAGAGGATCTCAAGGCTTGGGCCTGGGGAGCAAGGTACAGCTGTAATCAGGGAGCCAGATTCAAAAAAGTCCTAGAGGATAATGCATCATGTAGTGGTGATTCTAGACCCTGGGATGGTGAGACTGAAAAGTATCACAGACTCTGTAGGACCATGTGCAGCAGCAGTAAGGAGTCCAGAACAGCAGAGTGCAGCTATCATTGGGACCCTGGGGGAAGGTGAGCAGCACGGTGATGATTCCACTCCCTAGGGAGAGAAGGGTCTTAACAGCTCAGTCTCTAATGGGCTAGTCCAGTTCCAAGAGAGCAGGATATGAGAGTTTTTTGGCCTCCAAGATGTGGTCTCAGCTTAGCCATTGCTCTGTTTCCCTGAGATGCAGGGTACTACATCAGCCCTGTCCTGGGATTTGCAACTGTCCAGTTCAGCGATTTCTTAGGAGTCAATGTGCCATTTCAGCTCAGGCCTGGGGAAGCATGATTGCTCTGGCCCACTCCCAGGAGACAGGGTACCAATTCAGCACAGACACAGGGGTCATGACTACTCTGGGTGGCCAAGGCACCATTTTCCCTGATTGCCAAGTATTGCTTCAGCTCTAGCACAGGAGGGCAGGGTACAGTAGCTACTGAGAAGTGACTCTACCCTCAAGGCACCATTTTCCCAGGAGAGAGTGTGCAGCTTCAATTTCAGCCTAAGAGGGTGGGACATAGCTGTCACTACGAGGGGTAAAAGGAGCAGCTCTACCGCCCGCCCACTTGGCCCCACAGAGAAGGGTGTAACAGCTGCTCATAGATCAGATTAAGAATGGCCATAGGAAAATGGTGATTCTATGGCAGCTTAGACGCAGGGATGAAAGGGTGCCCTGGCTACTCACCCCTGGAGCAGAACATATTCCAGCAGTAGTGCCATTTCCAAAATGGCATAGTACAGTAGGCACATGGACCACAGGGGGCGGGGCACAGTATTGGCTCCTTCTTTAGCAGAAGTACAGCCATGTAGATTCCAGGCAGCTTCCTTATCTGGGCTTAGTGCCTGTGAGGACTTCAGGGGTCTCCAGTACTCAAGGTCTGCAGATAAGGGCTACTGGACCTCTCATACTTACCTTTGCCCTGAAGGGAGATGTTTCTCCTGACTGCCAGCTAATCTGGGCTTGACGATGGGGTGGTAGAGGCCTGCTGTTTCCATTTATTCTGTATGTGGCTATTCTGTGCTCATCAAAGTTTCTGTGACTTCTTTGATGTACTCTGGTGTTCTCCTTTAGTTATTTTCATCAAAATCTACTTGTTTATTTGTTGTTTTGGCTCTATATGCCAGGGAGGAGGCATTGGGGACACAAGCATTAGGGGGTTTTACTGGATCATCTTGCTGATGTCATCCTTCCTAAATGTTTAAATGTGGTTCTAGGACCTTCTGATGCTGAGGAGGGTCAATCTTAATTTCATAGTCATACTTTAGGGATGGAGGCTCTTTGGTAACAAAATGATCTCCAATTAGTGTAATGAAAGGTCATATCCAAAGCATCAGAGGAAACCAGCACAAGATATGAGGTAGGGAACTACATGGCGTCACATGCAACAAAACACAGCTTGCCTTCTGCGCACAGCAGCGCACCTCAAGCTAGTTTTCAACTCTGACCAGGTGCTGCTGACTCTAAAACCTATAGGCATTCAGGAAGCCAGATTTCACAGCTTGCCCCTTGAACATAGCAGTGCGGTCCAATCTGACTTTTAACTCTAACCATGGCCATGTCTGACTCCCAGAAGGCACAGACTTCCCATAGTGAGCCAAGAGCATTGTGGGAGGTCATGTTTTGTAGTGATTGAGTGGCAGGCATCAGAGTCAGACTGCTTAAATTAGAATCCAGAATCAGCCTCTTAGCAGCTACCAGGTGACCTTGGGCATATTCCCTCAGGATTCTGTGCTTCCGTTTACACATTTTATTACAGTATGGATAACAACACCTACCTCTTGGGGTTGTTATAAAAGATGAAGCTGGAAAATTCATGCATTCGGTAAATCTTTTATGGGTATCAACTGTGCTTTAAGTACTCTCTTAAATTCTGAACAGTGGTTTGCAAAGCAGACAATGGCCCATTTCCATAGGGTCTGGTACACAAGATGCATCCACTAATTCTGAAACCAAAACGGACATTCTCAGGAGACATGTTCCTCTCTTTCTGACAATTCCACATCACATTATGGGTTACCGCTAGGAAGTAGAGGAAGAGAAAGGGTGAAGAGGAATGATATATGCCTAGGTACAAGTAAGGAGTCCCCAAGAGATCAACCTTTATGAAGAGCCAAAATCACTGTCAAGGAAGAACTGAAGCCTCAGTCATGTGAAGGCCCAGAAGAGAAGGTGAGAATGGAAATGGGAGTAAATAGGCTGGTAATTGCTAGAGGCAAAATGAAGGCTAATGAGTTGGAACTAAGGTTACTGACACTTTTTATTATAGATTATGCTCAGCAATAATGATGGCAGGTTAAGGAAAACTTATAGAATAATTATTTATTTTAAACATTTTGCAGCAAGGGATATTGCTTTTTACTTTTTCTAATACTACTAAGTGCAAAAAGCATCCTTAAAGTAATAATGCCCACAATGATAATTATAATGGGTACCACCTTTCATTGAGCATTTATAATATACTAAGCCCTGTAATAAACGTTTCACAAATCTCATTTGGTCTTTACCGCACCCTTTTAGTGAGCATATATTTTCACCTTTAAAAAAAGATTCATTTCAAAAAAAGAAAGTGATTCTCACATATTTTAAGTAAGACACACATAGTCACTTAGCCAATTAATAGTGAAGGTTGAGATTCAAACTCAGGTCCATGGTCCTACACAATACTGCCTCTCTAAGGAGTGTAGGTGAGCCACAGTTGGTTAAGAAACAACGTCTCTAGACCTTAGTCTGTGTATAACATGAATCTAACTTGAATCTACCCAATGGAATCATTCTGAATATTCAATGAGCTAATTTACATATAGCATTTATTGTAGCGTTTGGTGCATAATAAGTACTATAAATAGTACCTTTTACTATTACAAGGCATACAATTCTGGCTTCCAAGTGTTTGCTCTTTAAATAAATATTTGCCTTTTTTGTCATAAATATTGATACTAGCTTGATTTAGATAATAAAATCACTATAAAAAGAAGTTACAACCTGATCATGATGGTAGAAACTTTCATACTAGCTTTTACCTTGAAGAGAATTAATTCAGTGAAATTTAGTCATGTAAGAAACCACTGCTCAAAACCATCAACATATTAAAATGAGTCAATTTTATTCCTGTATTTATGAATTAGCTTCCTGATTAATATGAAAACCACTTCAAACATGTCTAATGCTCCACACTTTTTAAAAGTCATTCACAGGCATCATCTTATTTGAACCTGATCACCACTGTGTGAGTAGGTCAAGCTAATACCATTTCTTTACTCACAAAGGAAGCTACACCCTTAAAAGAAGAAACCTGGAACAGACAGTACATTAAATAGACGATCTGATAGTTAACTTCAGATCTCCCAGCTCCTCATCTGCTCTTCAAACCAGGCGGCAGATTTGAAACTGAAAAGAACATTGCTGTCCTATTTGCAACCAATAAAAACAAGGAAGTGGCACAGTTATATACATGCAGACGTTCAACTTGGTTAGACTAAAATTAAGCCTTCCATTGATGAAAGCTCTCTTAAGGTACTCCAAAGGATGAAGGTGAAGAAATCAGGAGAAAGCATCTAATTAAGAGTTCAGACTTTTCATATTTGGAGAAAATTCCTACTACATTCTGAATAACAATAATTTGCTAAAGGATGTGGTAACCTCAATTATTACAATCATATTAAAATTGTGTCCGTGTGGTTGTTCCTGATAAGCACAATAATCCAAAGAGAGAGAAGTCCAATTGAAAACTTACTCTTTTAAAGAATTCAATTTAGTCAACATATTTTCTTCAGGCTTTTACAACACTTTATATTTTACTAGCAATAACAATAAAGTTTCATAATCCTAAAACCAGTTTTTATCTTCCCACATTCTCCTGTGATCCTATCCTTTGCACATTGTTTTACAAATGCTGCAAAATTTAAACTTTTATAAACTTATTTTTATAATTTACCTTTTTAATAGATTACATGGGCTTTCACATTTCTGTGCTTTTGCATATGCTGCTGTCTCTCTTTAGAATACTCCCTCTTTTGTTCATCTGTCACGGTTCACTTACTCCTTCAAGAAAATGTAAATTGTCTTTGTAGAATTTTCCCTGATTCTTCCTTAAAAATTTATTGCATTTTTGGGAGTTCCATGATTTTTCATATATATTCAAGAGATCTCAGTTACTTAGCAGTAACAGGATGTGTTTTCCAATCCATATTGTATGTTAGCTAGTCATACTGCTAATTCACTGCCCACCAGACTTTGTTGGAATGGTTTCATCCATTTCTTTTTCCTGCATTGTCAGACAGCAAGACTCAATTTTCTTCAAATTCTGCCTTTTGATCACCGTTATTTTTAGTATGTGATTCACGTTTGTGTTTATTGTCCCAAATGTTTCATACTTATCCACAAGTACAAGACATGAAATTGAAAATGCCCATAAGTGTTGTTAAATTAGTTTAGCCTAAAGCTACTTCCTTACATATTTTAAGGTCAGCCTAAAGGTGTCTCTGTACATGGTGACCTGTACCTTAACTGGATGTGTAAACAGACTATAGCCACCTATTTGCCAATTACTGAGTTTTAGCCAAGGGCAGCTAACTATTATTCAAACCATGTTTAACTAAGGGAAATACTGAGTTGTAACCCATCCGGCTGTTTCTGTACTTCACATCTGTTTTCTGTACATCACTTTCCTTTTTCTGTCCATAAATCTTCTACCACATAGCAACAGCAGAGCCTCCCTGAACCTATTCTTGTTTGGGGGATGCCCAATTTGCCAAAATTTGCAAATTGGGCAGCCCCCGAAATAGTCTTACCCATCTGAAGATTCATCCTTTGCTCAACTAAACTCTTAAATTTAATTTGCCTTACATTTTTCTTTTGACAGCATATATGGCCAGAATATGAAAGTCAAAGAGAAAAGAGTGTCCAGAACCCTGTCCTAGAACTAGAAGATGCCCGCTGAGAGCCACAGATGTGTGTACTTGGTAAAAGTGTACTAAATACACGAATAAAGTAAGGAATGAATAAGTTGAAACAAACAAGGATAGCCAGGCTGACTGGAATTGGGAGAAATAGTTATCTAGAGACGTTAAATTAGTGTACATAAGAATCATCTAAATTATATTCAAGGAGATATGCCAGAATTGGAGTTTAGAAGATTAATGCAAATGCTATGTCAATGTATGAAGGAAGGAACATAATGAAAAACAGGCTAGAAGCTGAAACTACAGCCTGGAAGCAAGACAAGTGACAGACCAACAAAGCAAGACACTGAGAAGAAGGCAAACGCCCGTTTATGCAGTGCCCACTGGGTACCAAAGGAGGGGTGCTGGAACTTTCAAATGTGCATACGAGGCTACACGGAAGGAATTGAATGTATTTCCCATCCAGGCTTCACATAGTTTCTGAAGATAGACTTTCTAGGTCTCTACCTCCTAGGAATTTAAACTTGAAAACATTAAAATCATGCATAGCCATGATGGTGAACATTGGAAAATTGCCAGCAATTTAGTCTTACACATCCTAAGATCCGTCTCCATTAGCTCAGATCATAGTCATTTGCTAAATATGGGTGCTTCATACACACTTCCCAGAAAATGGTTCTTTCGACCAAAAATATTGCTAATGCAGACAGTGGCCATTCCAGCTTGCTCAGGACTGCCCTGTTGTGTGCCTGTTGCTCCAATGTTCCATACTATCTGCACTTTCCAATTCTTTATGAGATATCGTTATTAATGACTATTTTAAAATAAGGCAGAACAGGTTTGATCAACATCCCCTTTGTGGCACCAGCTCCCACCATGGTCTCAACTGATCATGTACAGACTTCTAACTTGAACGCATGGTAAAATCTAAGAGATGATTTTCCATGCCCATATTTTCTTTCCTGGCCCTCTCACACACAATATAACCAATACCCCACTTGGAAAGACATTGCCCAGAGTGCTCAGTGATTACAGCACACTGTGCTGAGACACTAGCAACCAGGAACAACTAACTCCTCCCAGTCTTGAGATGTAAACTATGCACAGGGAATGGAGCCTGGGCACTGCTGCTGCAAAACTTACAGACAGCAGTCAGTCACAAAGTTTTGTCATTTGTTATATGGTGCCATTCTATAACGTTTACTTATTTTATATTTTGGGAATTTCTTTCTATTTTTCAATAAACATCGCCGGCACAGTAACTGAAAATGTACATTCTTAAATTCCTAAACTGGATATCAGAAATTTGACCTATTTCAAAACATATTTTAAAAGTTGATGATGAAAGTATAACTTGCACATAACATGTGTTGACATTTATCCACAGTAGGGGAAAGGGCATGTAGTGATATCACTGAGTACAAGAAAACCAAAAACAAACCTGTGAGAATCAGTGGCATCTACCTCAAAAGCTAGTAGTTAATTGAAAAAGGCTGTATCTCAAGACAACTACTTAACATATACAGAAGCAGACACGCATTTACATATCACTCTGTGAAGCATGACTTTTCACCTAGATCAATGAATTACTCCTCTAAATTAATTTTCTCATTTTCAATTTCGAATTTACTTGGCATATATGAAAATTAACACCATGAATAGGAAAATTGCATTCAAGCAAGACAATGATTCCTGTGTTATATCCATGCTGTCAGTACTGTAATGAAAAAATCAGTAATTTCGGTAATCGTTCTATTTTTAATTTAAGTTTTAGAAGCAAAGCAAAGTTTTTGGATGTTCTTTCTATGGAAGAAGTAATGTGTAACATTATTACAAATGCTATAGTAATCTGGGTTAAGATGTTCAAACTCAAAATTACTTGCTTTGGAGTGATAAGAATACAAATTTTGATAGAGAACACTATTGTGGTAAAAAGTACATCCCTACTTGAAGAAATCTATGGAGCAAAAGAATTCATTTGTGATTAGTTATGGTATGCAAATGTTATAATTCATAATCATATTCAAACTATAATGTTCTACTAATTAGTGCATATAGGTAGTCAGAGTGACTGAACTGCAAAATGTCTGTGATGGAATTAATG
Organism: Aotus nancymaae; assembly: GCF_030222135.1. Classification (NCBI taxonomy): domain Eukaryota; kingdom Metazoa; phylum Chordata; class Mammalia; order Primates; family Aotidae; genus Aotus; species Aotus nancymaae. The sequence goes on from NW_026988442.1 coordinate 83,131,190, forward strand.
TTGAAGATCTTAAAATATTTTAGTATGTACTTTATCTCTTTGCCATCTAATGTCAATTGAATTTTAGAAATGTTTGAGCTTCTGAAGCACTGCTTTGTAAATGAACCTAAGTGACTCACAATGATGTTGAATCTTTTGTTAACAAATTTTCTAAACGTTGGTTGCATTTTTTTAAGTATCAATTGGAAATTCTTAGGCAAATTATTCGGCAAACTAAAGACAAAAATCTTCCGTTTTTAATGCTTACTGTGTAATGAATTTTTTTTTAATTTGCAACAGGAAGACATTGAAATTTACCCCCTACTGATGTTAGAAATGGATCAATAAATTAAATAACGAAAGCTCAAATGAACAAGATTTCATCTTGAAATTATGTAATTGAACCATCTCTATGTGTAGATGAAACTTTTGATGCAGCTTCTATTTTCAGTTGAAAGAAATAAAATTTTGCCACATTAAAAGTGTAATAATTTAATTGATGTTTTGTCTCAATAAAGTGTTAATAGAAAGCCTGAATTTTAAAAAGGTAGTACTTGTGAACTTCTTTGAGTTAAAATGTTTATACATTTCGAAAGTGGTGACATGGAACTTCAAATATCCCCTATTTAGCAGGTTTTTTACTAAGCTCATTAATTACACTAGCACCTTAGAAATTGTATTTTCTCAGTTAATAATATTATAGTCTCCAGAAAAAAAGTCAATGAAGATGTTAATAATTTCAAATGTATTAACCATATGACCTAGATGTGTAATGGGCTACACTATCTATGTGTAAGTACACTTTATTTTGTTCACAAGATGATAAAATTGAGAAACATTTCTCAATGTGATGATAAAATTTATCATCAATGTGATGATTAAAAATTGGACACATTTCTCAGAACATATCTTTGTCATCATTAAATGGAATTAATGATGTATGATTGTATAGCAAAAATCTGATTAAAGCAGGAGGATATGTGCCAATAATAATTATTAGAGAACACCTAAGGCCATTTAATATTTCCACCTTTGTATTTATTTAAGCCTCCAGAAAAATTATTTCCCTTAAAGGTCCAGCCTGGTAGCTCACACTTGTAATCTCAGCACTTTGGGAGGCCAAGGTGAGAGGACTGCTTCAGCCCAGGAGTTCAAGACCAGCCTGGGAAACACAGTAAGACCCTGTCTCTATAAAAAACAAAAACAAAAACAAAAAAACACTTTAAATGTTAGCCAGGCATGCTGGTGCATGCCTATAGTCCTAGCTACTCAGGAGGCTAAGGTGGGAGGATTACTTGAGCCCAGGTGGTCAAAGCTGCAGTGAGTCAAGATTGTACGACTGCACTCAAGCCTGAGCAGCAGAGGGGACCCTGTCTTTAAAAAAAAAAAGTGTTCTTGCTATCCTGGGAAATATTTCGCTATATAAGCAACACATGTATGTTCAGAGTCATGTGTAAATTCTGCTCAGACATCTTTTTAGTCAGTGTATGGCACACTACTATTTTTCAGTCATGCAAAATTTTTAAAAATTTTATTTATAAACAAATATTTTTCTTTATTTCTAATCCCCACTTCCAACCCCTCATATATTCCAATCCAACGTATAAGCAAGTGTGTCACTGGGTAGGTATGTTTCCTTAAGAAATGCGTAATTCTGTTTTATGTGCTACGGATCTCATTTGGTTTCTTACTTTTCCTGCTCAGTACTGCTTTTGAATGTACTTACATTGTTATATGTGCATCTAGATGACAAACTATTCTTGCAAGGTAATCGATAGTTTGCATTCATCTTATTTTACAAATCCATTCCCTTGTAACGTTAACACAGATTGCTTCCAACTCCCTCTTAACACCAAAAATGCTGTAATGAAAATCTTCAAACACATCCTTTCAGGGACCTGTGGGAGCTTCTCTGAAGTGGGATTGCTGGGCCCTTGACCATCTAAAGTCCAGTTTCTGCTGTCATTTTGCACCGCACAATTACTATATAATTTTATCCTCTTGTCAGCTGTGTGTGAAGGTTCTGCTGCTTCCTCCACACTCACACAGTATTTGAAATTATCTACCTTTTGGGGCTTACGCAATCTGATGAAGGTAAAGTGGTATTTTATTTTTTATTTTAATTTGCATTTCTTTGATTACTAATATGGTTGAGCATCTGCTTGTGCTCATATTATCCTTACAGATTTCTCCCTTAGTAACACACCGACTCATATCCTATATACTTATTTTCTCCAGTGGGTTTTCCATCTTTTTCTTGTTAACTTGCAGGCATTCCTTGTATTTTTCTAGATGTTATTTTCAGATAATGCAAATGTCGTCTCCCAGACTGTTATCCATCTGTTAGCAGTATCTATGGTGCCTTTTGTTAAACAGAAATCCTTTAATATAGTCAAGCCTATAAATCTTCTGCTTTGTGGTTTGTGCTTTGAGGGTCTTTCCAACATTATTGGAAATTATCTCATATTTTCTTCTCTTAATTTTATAGTTTTACCTCTTGAATGTGGGCTTATCCCTATGTAATTTATCTCAGTGTATGTTGTGAGCATGGATCCAGCTTCATTTTTTTTATATTGTGGTGAGACCATTTTTCCAACCCAATCTTCTCCTGACTCGTGGTATCAAGAATGTCATACATGAAGTCTCCAGGTACATGTGAGTCTATTGTTACAATCTCTGTTTTTTTTCCAATTGATGTATTTGTTTATCTGTGCACTAGGGCCACACTTTTTAAAGTCGCAATAATGTATAGTATGACTTCATGTTTGCTATAGCAAGCCCCACGTTTACTCTTCTCTTTCAAAGTCAACCCAGCTACTTATGAACTTTTATTCACCCATGGAAGTCTAGAATGTTTGCTGAGTTACTCAAAAATTCCTTCTAGACTTTTTACTGGAACTGCCTTGAATTGGTGATATGGTTTGGCTTTGTGCTCCCACCCAAGTGTCATCTTCAATTGTAATCCCAGGTGTCAAGAAAGAAACCTGGTGGGGGCAATTGAATCATGGGGGCAGCTTCCTCCACGCTTTTCTTGTGGTAACGAGAGAGTTCTTGCAAGATCTGATGGTTTTTAAATTGTTTGGTAGTTCCTCTCTTCCTTGCTTTCACTTTCCTGCCACCTTGTGAAGAAGGTGCCAGCTTCCCCTTCCACCACGATTGTAAGTTTCCTGAGGCCTCCCCACTCACACGCAACTGCGAGTCAATTAAACCTCTTTTATTTATAAATTTCCCAGTCTCTGGTAGTATCTTTATAGCAGTGTGAAAATGGACTATTACGATTTAAAGATAAATTCTGAGAGACAATACCTTTATAAGGTTAGGTTGTTCCATCACAAATACAGTATAAATATTTATTTATTCAGGTCTTATTAAACACTCCCAAATTTTTATCTGCAAAGATAATTACGAATTTGGTTATTGCTGTTTTGTTCTCTATTTGAGAATGGTACTTTGTGAAGATAATGTTTTCCGGGATCAAAGAGATGCCGCTGATTATTCTTAATCCATTTTGGATCTGGTAACCTTTCAGAATTTTCTTCTTTGTTCTAACAGTGTCTGTAGAAGATATTGGGTTATCTATGTAGATGAACTTATCATCTTTAAGGAATGAATTTTGTCTTTTCTCTTTCAATATTTTCCTTTTTATTATTTTCATCTCTTGTTTATGTACCTAGGAATTTATATTTTGTTAAATACCATGGTGATAATAGGGATTTCTATGTTGTTCTTGATCTAATCTTAAAAGCAATATATCATGTTTCTCCATCATGTAAGATGTTTGTATAGAAACTTTGTGAAGTCAAAGAAATTACTTTCTGGTCACAGTTTTCTAAGTGTTTTGCTTGTTTGTTTGTTTGTTTTTTCACAAATAAGTGCCCAGCTTTATCAAATGCTATGTTTTGTTTTTCACCTCTTAAGAAATTATACTTTTTTCCTTTAGTCCATTAATGTAATATATTGACACTATATTAGGGTGTCAATATACTGTATAATTAGTATATTGTATATATCAGATGATTATGAGTATACACAATATACTCATCATATGGCATATTGATGAGTATATTGTAAGATTCTCCTAAGGGTAGAATCTCACAATACAATACTCACAATGTGATGTGAGTATGGATCCAACTTCTTTTTCTAAATTGTGTGAGACCATTTTCCCAACCCAACCTACTTCTCACTTATGGTATCACATGTATGATGTGTATATTGTGTCATATGTATGTGCGAATATACATACATCAGTATGTGTGAGTATACTGTGAGGTTCTCCTAAGGATAAAGCATTCTTATATTCCTAAAATCAACCTGAGATATTTTTTAATATGATGCCGAATTCAGTTTGCTCATATTTCATTTCAGACTCACATTGTTTACAAAAATAGCGCTTCCCAATGTACTGAAGGCAAAAAGTAAATACAAAATTCATGTAAGCATGCATGATTTAGGTGGCAGGCATGAGAGAAAAGTATGAGAACATAACCAATTTCCTTTCTTCCATGTTTTCTTTCTTCCATGTGAGCAGTTTTGCCACCTACCCTGCACCCAGGGAAAATTCCTCTTAAATATTTAAGCAGCAATTGTTGAAAAGAAAATAACATTAGCACCTGCTAAGGAATTTTTTAAAAAATGATTCTAAGTATCATTTACCACTCCAGAAGTTAAAAAAGAAAATCTCAGACTAAAGGCACATTTGAACTAATGCTGTGATGCCTGCAGGAAGTCCTATCAGAAACCTGGTGGTAGAACTGTTTTTACCCCTAATGATCTATTGGTTCAAGATGATTGTGGGGTTGGGTGGGGAGATGCAGTATACAAAAGAGTTAAAAGAGGAGTCTGTTAGAAACCATTTCAGCCTTGTACCTACCACCATCCTCCTTGATAAGAGACTTGAATTGCTCCAGTTGTAATATGTCTTTGCAAATAAAAACAGCATCATCAGTCATTGGAAGACAAACCTCAGCAAATGTACACTGAGTGACTACCATGTGTAGAACAGCAACACCCATGTGATGCTTATGCTATAAAAAAGCATCTACTGAAGAACTTCAATAATGAGTTGCTGTTGAAATTACTGGTGACGTTTAAGCAAAAATTAGGAATCCATGACTGAGGCTGCAGAGAATCTTCATTCTCTTTGAGCAAGCTTTCCAACATATGTGGTGATAAAGTTTGATGTGAAAGGAAAATTCTAACCAGTAATTCATTAATGGCTTAAACAATTCACTCATATTTATTGAGCCCATGATAAGTGCTGATCACTGAGACTACAAAGATGATGACACATAGTTCCTAATTCCTACTTTTATGAAATGTACAGTAGAGTAGACGGATTAATATGGTTTGGATCTGCATCCCTGCCCAAGTCTCATGTTGAATTTTAATCTCCCATGTTGAAGGTGGGACCTGGTGGGAGGTGACTGGATCATGGGGGCAGATTTGCCCCTTGGTGCTATTCTTGTAACAGTGAGTGAGTTTTCGTGAGATCTGGTTGTTTAAAAGCATGTGGTACCTTCTGCACCTTCTCTTCTTTCTGCTCTGGCCATGTGAAGTGTTGGCTCCCCCTTTACCTTCCACCATGATTGTAAGTTTCCTGAGGCCTTGCCAGAAGCCAAGCAGATGCCAGCATGCTTCCTGTACAGCCTGCAGAATCATGAGCCAATTAAACCTGTTTTTTTTTAAATAAACTATTCAGTGGGGGCATTTTTTTATAGCACTTGTGAGAACTGATAACACAAAAAATTGATATTAATGGGGCATTGCTATAAAGATACCTGAAAACGTGGAAGCAGCTTTGAAAATGGGTAACGGACAGAGGTTAGGAGAGTATGGAGGGTTCAGAAGAAGACAGGAATGTGGGAAGAAATGGCCAGGGGCAGACCTGTGTTACTTATAGTTAAATGATTACAAGCTTGCTTTGCTTTTTATACACTGAGATTTGTACCACGGATCATATCCAAACTATGGTGCAGTAAAATAAAAGCAGAGATCAAGCAGTAACAGGAGGCCTAAAGTAAAGATCATCTGAGAGCACCCTATAACCACGGAACACGGCGGTGTGGTTGCAGAGTAGAAAAAAAACTGCTTTGGTCCCACAACTCTTCCCAAAATAGAGTTTGTATAAGGATCTCGTAAAGGGAGCTTATGCAAAAGACTCTGGGAAGGAAATGCAACTTCTGCTCACAAGACATGGGGAGGGTCTCTGCAGATGGGAGCTGATAAGGCCGGAAGGCCTTACACGGCAGAGATCACCAGGCTACAGGCTCTGCCTCTGTTCTTAGAATATGGAGTGATTCCAATTGCTCTGTGTCCACAATGCTCGGGAGCTAAAAGCCCCCTGATGCATTGTGTGTGGTCAGACCTTTTGGTGTACCTCTCTTGCCAAAACACCTGGTTAGAAAATGGGTGGTAAAATCTTATTGTCCTTAGTTAGCACTTCTTAGGAGAACTACGTTTGCTATTGAATGCTGCAAACACATGCTCTTCCTCCGGCTATCTTCCTCTCAACCCCTCTCTGCACAGCCTGCAAGATTAACAAGATAATACACCTAATAAAAGCACTTGGAGCCCAGAGCTCAATGCCAACAGATCACCTCAGGAGAGTGGTTGGACCCCTGGACCCATGTTGTAAAATTCTATTCTTGTGTCTTTGTCTTTATTTCCTTTCTCACTCCCTCATCGCTGCTGGGACACGGGGCATCCACGAACAGGGTTGGGCTACAACATAGGAAGATGAAGGTTAGGAACTTCCTAGATACTTGTTAAAACATTCTGACCAAAACACTGATAGTGATATAAATGATAAAATCCAGGCTGAGGAGGTATCAGATAGAAATGAGGAATTAGAGTAAAGGTCAGTTTTGCTATATTGTCACAAAGAAATGGTATGCATTGTGCCCCTGCTGTAGGGATCTGTGGAATTTTGAACTTGAGAGTAATAATTAAAGGTATCTGGCAGAAGAAATTTGTAAGCAGCAGAGTGTTAAAGATGTAGCCTGGCTGCTTCTAAACAACCTATGCTCATATGTATAACAAAGAAATTACCTGAAATTGGCCAGGTGTGGTGTTTCATGCCTATAACCCCAGCACTTTGGGAGGCAGATCACCTGAGGTCAGGAGTTTGAGACCAGCCTGGCCAACATGGCAAAACCCCATCTCTACTAAAAATACAAAACTTTGCTGGGTGTGGTGGTGCATGCCTGCAATCCCAACTACTTGGGAGGCTGAGGCAGGAGAATCACTTGAACCTGGGAGGTGAAGATTGCAGTGAGCCAAGATCGCATCATTGCATTTCAGCCTGGGTGACAAAAGTGAAACTCTATCTCAAAAAAAAAAAAAAAAAGAAAAAAAAAGAAAGTACCTGAAACTGAAACTTATATTTAAAAGGGAAGCAGAGCATAAAAGTTTGGAAAATGTACAGCTTGGCCATGGGACAGAAAAGAAAAACTCATTTGCAGAGGAGGAATTCAAGCAGGCTGCATGAATTTGCATAAGAAAGAAGAGCCAAGTGCTAACACCCAAGACAATGGCGAGAAAGCCTCAAAGGTATTTCAGAGACATTAGTGGCAGCACCGCCTCATCATAGCCTTGGAGGTCTAGGAAGACCAAATGATTTCCCTCTAGGATTAAGAGCCAATTAAACTTCTTTTCTTTATAAATTATCCACTCTCAGGTATTTCTTTATGACAGTGTGAGGACAGACAAATACAGAGACCCACAGACAACAGCTAATAATGAGGATAAAGATGCAGTGCAGTCATGCTAAGGATGCTACGGAATGTCATTGGGGCAAAAGAGGTTTGCAGTCCAGACAAGAAGAAGTCATTAGCACTCTCCATAGGCAAAGATACCACTGAGCTAATTCCTGAGGGAAAGTAAAACTTAGCTAGGTGAAAGTGCAAAAAGACCCTCTGAATACCTAAAACAATCTCAAACAAAAAGAATAAAGTTGGGGGCTTCAAAGTACCTGATTTCAAAATCCACTACAAAGCATCAGGATAACATAGTATCGGTAGAAAAACAGACACACATACCAAAAAGAACAGTACAGAGGGCCAGAAAGTAATCCATGCACTTATGGTCAATTGATTTCTGGCAAAGGTGCCAATAACACACAGTGGGGAAAGGTCAGTCTCTTCAAGAAATGATTGGGAAAACTAGATAGCTGCATGCAAAAGGATGAAATTGAACCCTTCTCTCACACCAAAAATCAACTTGAGACATATTAAAGACTTAAAAGACCTGAAATTGTAAAACTACTAGAAAAGAAAAACAGGGGACAAGCTTCACACCATTTGTCTTATAAATGATTTTTTTAGTATGACCTTGAAAGCACAGGTAACAAAAGCAAAAGAGACAAATGAGATAGCATCAAACTCAAAAACTTCTGCACAGCAAAGGCAACAATTAACAAAGTAAAGAGACAACCCAAGAAATAAGAGAAAATATTTGTAAAACATAAATCTGATAAGGGGTTAATATCCAAAATACATAAGGAACTCAAACAATGCAATAGTAAGAAAATAAATAACCCTATTAAAAGATGAGCAAAGGTGCTAAGTAGACATTTTTCCAAAGGCATGTAATGGTTAACAGGCCTAGGAACACATGTTCAATGTTGCTAATCTTCAGGGAAATGCAAATAACTAAACCACAATGAAATATTACCTCACATCTGTTAGAAAGGCTATTATTAAAAAGACAAAAATATTGTCAATGATGTAGAGAAAAGGGAACTCCTGTAAACAGTGAGGATGTAAATTAGTACAGACGACATTCTAGAAAACAGTATGGTGATTGTTCAAAAATATTAATAGAATTACCATGTGATTCAGCAACCCCAGTACTGGGTATACATCCTAAGGAACTGAAATCAATCTGTCCAAGAGATATCTTCCCTCCTATGTGCATTGCAGCCTTATTCGCCATAGCTAAAATATGCAAACAACCTATCTGTTCATGAATAGATGAATGGATAAAGAAAATGTGGCATATATACATGACAGAAGACTATTTGACAATTTAATCTTAAAAAAGAAGGAAATGTTGTCATTTGCAACATGAATGAACCTGAAGGACATTAACTGAAGTAAAATAAGTCAGGCACAGAAAGACAAATATTGCATAATCTCACTTATAGATGGGACCTTAAAAGATGCATTCATAGTGTAGCAGGAGTGGCCACGGGAAACGGATCTCTCGGACACCGAATACAGGAGGAAGGTTTATTCAGCTGGGAGCAAGGTGGCATAGCTGCCTAACAGCCAAGCTCGTTTAACGAAGGGAGATTCAGCCTTTATATAGGCTTATACTTTAGATGTTACACTTGGAAGAATCTTAGGTTCATAGTTTTAGGACTCACATGTGAAAAGGTTTTGGTTTCAGTTTCAGGAATTACATATGAAAGGGTTCTGGTTTACAGTTTTAGGACTCACATGTGAAAAGGTTTCTGGTTTGATCTTGTTCTAAGTAAAAATAGTGCCTTCTGGAGAGTTTCCCCAAGGCCTAGCCTGTCACCTATAGGAAGGTAAAACCGGAGGCACCAGTGGATCAACCTTTTCTTCTATTGAAATGCAGCATGACAGTCAAAGGGAAAGTTGATCTGAGAAGCCTGGGTCTCCCTCTTCAATAGAAGCAGACAGTAGAATGGTATTCATCAGGGGCTAGGGAGAGGGAGTGGCTAATGAAGAGAAATGTTGGTCAAAGGGTATGGAGTGTCAATTAGAAAGGATAAATACATTTCAGAGATCTATTGCATAGCATGATGACTATAGTTAACAATTATGCTTGAAAATTGTCAATAAAATAGATCTCAAATTTTTCTCAATACAGAAAAAGATGAGTATGTGATGTGATGGTTATGTTAATTAACTTGATTTAGTCATTTCACTGTGTATGCATATATCAAACATTGCACTGTATAGCACAAAGGTATACAATTTTGTTTGTCAATTATACGTTAACAGATCGGGGGAAATTTTTAAATAAAGAAATAAATGAAGACTGTCTATGTGTGTGTGCATGTATAATGGAAGGGATGCAGAAAGTTCCAGGTAGAAGAAATATATTATGTAAAATCCCAAAGGAAAATGAGAACGGGAGCTAACATGTGTTTGGACAACTGTAAGTCATTATGTATATCTGAGGCATAAAGTACTTTATAAGACTTAAGAATTAAGGAAGGGCTTTAATTCAGTATGACAGACTGAAGAAATTGGTCTTTTGCTGAAGGCAAAGCAGAGTCATTGAAGAAGATAAAGCATAAGGATGACATTAGCAGCAAGACTGCCTTCCATGGCTTGGAGCTTCCCATGAAGACCACCACCCTAAAAAAGTCCTTCCTTTTTTGAAACATCCCCAAACTGCTAGCTTGCTCTCTTGTAGCCAAACAAAGACTGCCAAAAGTACTGAAAACAAATTGGAAAGTCTCTCCTGCTTCCAAAAAATTCCAAAGTCACAAACATGTATCATTTAGAGACTGCCTCAGTATTCCCTTTTATCCTATAAAACTGACTCTCATTTCTATACCTTTGAAACTCTGCTGAAACAAAAGAGACGGTAGATGGGTTCCTCACCCCAAGTTTATGAACAAACAACCTGGGTTAATTTTATCTTGAACTTAGTTTTATCTTTGACATCAGAGAGGACACAAAATAGAAGGCAGACTAGGGATGAACGAGTGGCTGGATTAAAGGCAAGAAGACGACTGAGAACTCCAATACTGTAATCCAAGCAAGGGAGAGAAGGAGAGAGAAAGGAGTAGAGCAGAGAGGGAGGGAGAAAGTAAAGAGGGGGCCTAAGTCAAGGCAGTGGCAAGAGGGGTTAAAAGACACAGAGAAATTTAAAAGGAACCGAAGGGGGGAGAATTAAAACAAGTTTCTGATTTCCAAGTCAGAAGGTTAACATTCCCTGAATGAATGGAGTAACCAGATTATGACCTATATCTAAATAATCAAATTAAGCTTTTAAAACAATGTTTGAGGAAAATATTATAGAGCATTTAAAAAATAATAATAACATGAACAAATATACCCACAGGACTTTTAAAGTTGATCCTTTAATATCAGAGCAAAAGTAAGAAAAGTCAGGCTTGAATCCATGCTCTGGTTCTCATGCAGGAGGGCTAGGGAGGGTGCGATGTCAGGCCAACCAGAGTGGGGCTCAGGAATCATCTGCAGTCAGAGATAAGACTAGAGGCTACTGGGAGGAAGATCCTGGAACTGTAAGACTGCTCAGCCAGCTTCCAGGACAGAATCTGTTGACCAGGTCACATGTTATTTTGTGCCTCAGGATCCGTCAGAAATGATGACACCTGAAGTTGGATTTTCTTTCTCCTCTGTTTCAGGAGATTCCCTTACAACTGTGCTCACATTACGATTCCGCTTGTCTTATTTTCGGCCCAATTGGTTGCCTTTTTCCCTCTTAGATTGTGACCTCCTCAGAGGTAAGGACTGAGCCTGTATTTTCTCACCATGTGCTTCTCTTCCCACTTTTGTCTCTGATTCCCTCTTGCACTGTCTCTCTCTTTGCTTCTAGCTTTCTGCCTCTATTTCTGTCTCTCTACTTCAACCTCTGAAATCTCACCTTGGTCCCTCCCTCTTAAGAGTCATGTAAATGAGACAGTGACTGCAAAGGACTTCTCTTTGTTCTTAGCTCTGCCCCGAGGGCAAGCACATCTCTGTAACACAAGTTAGGCTCTCTTGCCTCTCCAGGTACAGGAATGTGCACATACACATGCATATACACACACATGCAATCACACATTTGTGACTTTCTATTTACTTACATAGTTCTTTAAAGATAAACTTTAGGACAAGAACAAACAATTATACTCAAATCTCTAGCACCCCATACTTGATAGCTAGGAGAAACTTAACCAATATTTGTTAAATGAATGTTTAATAAATATGTCCTCCAAAAAAATTCTAAGGTAAGAAAGAATATGAGACAGGCAGGCATTCCTGAAACAAGTAGTGTAATTGAGTGCTAAGTTACAAAAATTATTATAGGAAGTGTAAACTAAAAATCAATGTACCACAAATTGCACATCACAGTGAACATGCGTCATCAGGAACCTCTGTGTTTGAGTGGCAGAGCACTAACATAGACAGTTCGCTTCTTTGTATATGAGGTATAGCTCTCAAAAAATATGTCAGCTAACTCCTTGTTGCTTGAGCTCTGAGAGGGGAGGAAAGAACTCCTACCTGTAAGTGTAGTTATGCATGTGGTCAGTGCACATGTGAGCCTCCCTGCAAGATTCAGTCACCTTACATAAGCAGGAATAAACTGCCTCCGCTGTCCAAAAATATGCAAGTTTTCTTCAACCATCCCGGTCTAAGGAAAACTTAACAGACATGTTGTAAAGGCTCCCTCACAATCCATTTTCTGAAGATATGAGTTCTTCGACAATTTGAGAACATGGCACAAACTGGAAATCAGGCTGATGGATGGAAATGCAAATATGAAATTTTAATGAGGAGTCTTCCTTCTCACCTAAAAAGAGACGGTAAATATTTCATGCTCTGCTCAGCATGACTTCAAGTGTCTGGTACCATTAGTGAGATAAAAAGCTAACACTGGTTTGTGATATTTCATAATATCTAACGTGGCCCAACTCTTCCACTTCATGCAGTTGAACATGCAAATTTCCAGGGTAAAAACCACCACTAATCTCAAGAATGCCTCATTTTGTTCTTCTCTTTGGTTTGGTATTTTTACGTGTTAGAGAAAAGTTCCAATTAAATGAAATATGCAGAGAAGAGAAAAACAATTTGCTGAAATAGAATGCAAATTAATTAAAATTTTGCATCAAATTTTTAGCCAATGTTTTGGAAATCTATTTTCCTTGTACAGGTCTATTTTGGTCATAGTGACTCTTTTAAGCTCAGGACAGGCTAACATACCTATGAGGAAGCGGACATAGCAAAAGGCAAGCATGGAGAGAGAAAGAAAACTTCAGGACCTTACAGGAGAAATCAACAAAGAGAGGGCAAACCCTCTTTAGGGTTTGCTTGGATTAAGAATGACATAAATCTCAAAACAGCTACATCGAGAAGGTGGCTTTGGAGAAGAAAAAAAAGCAGTAGGAGTGTTAAACACCAAGTCAGGTCACCTAAAGAATCCCATTCTCCTGCAAAGAGCACCTGAGTCAACACTGGGAGGATGCAAAGTAAACAGCAATCAAGTGAAAACAGGCTTCAGTCAGCTTATTGTTGTGTAAGTCAGGATTCAACACTATACACCGGTATCCTTGACAGGAACCAAGAATCCATGAAATGAAAGAAACTCAGGAAGGATCCTGTGCTGTCTACAAGTGTACTGCAAAATACCTGAAGACCACAGAATTGACTCCAGAAGCAGTTACCAAAGTGGTTAAGCCTACAATTCCTGCTGTCTAGCTGAGTGATCTTGGGAAAATTATTTACCCTTTCTAAATATTGGTTGCAGTGTTTAATAGAACCTGACTCAGATATTATTAGTCTGACTGCCTCCCTAAAGGCCTTCAAGCTGTTTGATATCTGATGTTGTTCCTAAATGATTTGTAGTTTTAGTTCTTTTTCTCATATATCTTCCTTACCATAAAAAAACAATAACTATTACTGAAACTACTGCTTCTGAATTTATATCTACTTACACTATTAACTGATTGATTCTAGCAAGAGGAATGAAAGCCAACAGACACCAGGCCATTCAATGAATAGGCTGGGAGAGGATTTGAAGGGGAACCAGACTGGTCCTCAAAAACATTTTAAAAAAAGAACTGCCATATGATCCAGCAATCCTACTTGTAGGCATATATCTAAAGGAATTGGAGTTAATGTGTTGAAGAGATATCTGAATTCCCATGTTCATTGCAGCATTATTCACAATAGCCAAGGTATGGAAGCGAACTAAGTGTCTATCAACAGATGAATAAAGACAATGTGGTATATATTATATATATGATGGAATGTTATTCTGTCTTTAAATAGAAGGAAATTCTATTATTTACGAAAACATGGATGAACCTGGAGGACATTATGCTAAGTGAAATAAGCCAGGTGAAGAAACACAAGTGCCACAGGATCTTACTTATATATGGAATCTATAAAAAGTCAAACATATGGAAGCAGAGACAGTAGAGCGGTAATTACCAGAGGATGAGGGGTAGGAGGTGGATAGGAAAATGTTGGTCATAAGGTATGTAGTTTCAGTTAGACAGAAGGAATAAGTCTGCGAGACCTATTGCATAGCAGAGTGACTATAGTTAATAATGTATTGTATATTTCAAAATTGCTAAGAGCAAATTCCAAATGTCTAACCACAAAAAATAGTAAGTGAGATTATGGATATGTTAACTAGCTTTATTTAATCATTCCACATTGTATTCTTACATCCAAGCATCACACTGTACCCCATACATATTTACAATTATTACCTGTCAATTAAAAATAGTATTAATTCTAAAAGAAAACAAAGAATTTAAAAAGAAAAGAAAGCGAAAGAGGGCAAGGCTTGTCTCCATTCTGCAACCTCCTTCCACTTCCCTCTAGTTGGCACCCCATACTCTTCCAGATGTTCAGTACTTGCTAAGGACCTCATTTCTTTTCCCCTCAAAGAAACTAGTAAAAGACCCCACAAAGGTCACTTACTGTGGAGTGTGCAAGTCCAGAGCTTCTTTCACATAGGAATTGTGTGCTAAGCTTTATCTCTGATGAGAAATAAAAGGCCCTCTGTCCATTCAAGGGATTTTAATTATGGAGGAAATGAAATAGAGGAAGATTACAAGTGCCACAGTAGTGAGTCGCAGTCAATAATAAGAGACCGCTTTGGAAGGCTGAGGCGGGTGGATCACGAGGTCAAGAGATCGAGACCATCCCGGTCAACATGGTGAAACCCCGTCTCTACTAAAAATACAAAAAATTAGCTGGGCATGGTGGCGCGCGCCTGTAATCCCAGCTACTCGGGAGGCTGAGGCAGGAGAATTGCTTGAACCCAGGAGGCAGAGGTTGCGGTGAGCCAAGATCGCGCCATTGCAGTCCAGCCTGGGCAATGAGAGCGAAACTCCGTCTCAAAATAATAATAATAATAAGAGACCACTCTGCCTACAGCTAAAGCTGGCCGTAACTCAAGCTGTGGAAAATAATTCAGTCTCCGTTTAATTAATCATTATCACTCATAGCCTAAAAATTATCACTCAGAGCATGAGTTATTATTATAAACAGAAATGGAGACTATGTACTAATTCCAAGTCATAGACTGGAAGCTCCTCTTTTGAGAATACCGCAACATGAAGTTGTGATATCCTCATTTTATCTAGTCTCCTCAAGCCGAAGCAAAACAATTCTCACCGGCAGAGGAATGCAGTAAAATGGTTACTTTCTCTAGTTTTGGCCCTTCCTGTGATCCGAAGCTATAGAGGTCTCCACCTATTTTTTATTTACAAAACTCATTACCTAACAAACCAAAAATGGTCTCCCATGCCAGCTGACCTGAAAACCCTACTGATTTCAACTTGTTAAGAAACATTGAATTAATTAAATCTAAGCACGGGTGTCCTGAACTGAGACAATGGCTTCCTCTGTGAGAACTGCAAACACAAACCTCAGAAGCCTTTTATGGCCAGGTTAACATGAACAGCTGTCCCCTCAGCTGCCTTTCAATTAGTTGGGAAGATGGAGGCTGCCTGCTAAGTCGGGTTTGGGATGCACAGAGGCTCTACTGATGGATGTGGTGTACAATGAGCGGGGCCCATTGCTGAGCAGTTGGTTCTGCAGCATGCAGTTAAGGGAATCAAGTACCACAGACTCCTGCCCCCACCTGTGCCCCCTCTCTTCCTTGGTCCCATCAGCACAGAAAAAAATACACAATGAAAGATGAGGCATACACCTGCCTGCTTTAACGTCAGGGTTTTTAAAAGGGGCTCTCCTAACAGGGAGCCAAGGCATTGGAGTGACCCAGAGAGGTCAGGCAAGTGAAGATCTCTGGCCTTCATTTGCCTGACCCCCAGAAGGGTACCCTTCATCCATGACTTAGCCTTGGCAGATGACAGCCCTTCTCATTTTACAACTTGGGAGCCGGGTGATGACGCATTGAAAGGGTAGTGAGAACTTACTGTAAAAATAACAGATCAAGCCGGGTGCAGTGGCTCATGCCTATAATCCC
The DNA here is from genome assembly GCF_030222135.1 of Aotus nancymaae. NCBI lineage: Eukaryota > Metazoa > Chordata > Mammalia > Primates > Aotidae > Aotus > Aotus nancymaae. Next base: position 83,147,318 of record NW_026988442.1, read on the forward strand.
AGCACTTTGGGAGGCTGAGGTGGGTGGATTCACAAGGTCAAGAGTTCGAGACCAGCCTGATCAACATAGTGAGACCCTATCTCTACTAAAAATACAAAAATTACCCAGGCGTGGTGGCATGTGGCTGTAACCCCAGCTACTCAGGAGGCTGAGGCAGGAGAATCATTTGAACCTGGGAGGCAGAGGTTGCAGTGAGCCAAAATGGCATCATTGCACTCTAGCCTGCGTGACAGAGTGAGACTCTGTCTCAAAAAAAAAAAAAAAGAATAACTTCAAATGGGAACATTAGAGCCAGGCTGCAGGTGCAAGGGAGTTGGAAAGGTGGGCCTCAATCTCAATTTGGCAATTGGATATAGAGATCCTCAACCCTGTTGAAGTAAAGATTATAATATTAGTACCAAGTATTGAGCATCTATCGTGTTCCAGATTTTTAAATATACTACATGTAGTTATGACTTAGGTATTAGTAATCCCACTTTATCAGATGAGGAAAGTAGGGCTCAGAGGGTGAAGTAGCTTGCTCAAAGTTACACAAGGAGCAAGAGTTGAGGAAGGCCTTCAAACCCAGGCCTGTCTGCATGTGATCTGTGTATGACAGCTAACTATCACAATCCTCAGCAAACACAAACTCACGGGCTTTCTGAAGTCCAGAGGTCCCAATGTTTTTGTCAACTCAGCCTTCTAGAAAGTTTATTTTGGGAGGTGTGCTTTTAAAAGGAAGTAAACAGATGATGGCAGGACAAAAAAAAAAAAAGGTTCTCTTCTGAGCCTAATTGCAATTAGCAAATAACCTCAGACTCGAATTACGATGTATTTAACACCAGAAATTAAATTCATTAATTATTGTGCAGCCAACACTGAAATCTTGCAGCAAATCTACCCTCTGAATAAAATATTTTCAAATTAATAGTGTACTTACTCCTCCTTATTAGCAATTTAATAGTTAAGCATTTTGAATTAAGTAAAAAAGATAAAGGGCAGTAAGAGAATTGGAAGATACTCAACTCAGGAGTACCTTGGGTTAGAAAGCAATAGAATCGAGACCTCTAGAAAGAACTATCTTCTGTCTTCCTGGGAGTTCAAATGTGAGACAGACAGTTGAGCCTATCCTTAGTCCAGCGCATAAAATAAAGCTTGCCTATTTGTTTTAAATTTGCCACTTCGAGAATTTAAAAGTTGAAATTTGCCAGCATATTTCTCTGCCTATACTCTTATTCATGTATTTATTATCTTTCCCCTTTATTCAGAGATAAACACGTGTGTATAGAGTGGGTTAGGCACTGTGCTAGACTCTGGGGATTCACGGTACAACAAGACACAGTGCTTGTCCACAGGAGATTACCGTCTAGTCATGCAATAGGCACAAAAACATTAAGGAGATACACTAAGTGGTAAGGATAGAGCTAGGCAAAGAATGTTGTGAGAGCTTAGAGGAGGATTTCGGGGAGCACACTGGGGGAATCCAGAAAAACATCATGGAGGAGGTGATGTTTGAACCGGATCTTTAAAGATCATAACAGCCACTCCAAGGAAGAAGAGGGAACAAAGAAGAAGAGGCAACTTCAAAGAGGCAGCAGAGCATGAAAACATCCACGTAGGCTAGAAGCAAGGAAATGGGCATCATGCTGCTCTAACAATCAGTTCGGTAGGCAAGCAATGAGACTGGAGGCAGAGAGCTAAGCAAAGACAGCATGGAGGGTCTTGCATTAATGAGTGTTAATGAATCTTAACACTATCTCATCAAACATTTCCCATCATAATATTTGCCAGTCAGTAAACAAACTGGTATTTTGCAATCAGGAGAGAGATGGTTCATAAGTGAGATATTACATATCAAGTTTAAATAAACTTAAGGGTTTTTCATATGATTAACTGTTTTTATACATTTCAAGTTCAAAGTTAGTCCTATAATAGCATTCACAACCCTTAGTCACTCATATATTGATATGTCTTCTTAAATGGGAGAAAAGGAGGAAGTTATAGTCAACAAGCCAAGAAGTGGGCATGACAGAACCAAGGCATTTATGGGAAGATGTCCCATGTGACCAGCATTCATTATGCAACTTTGTGAAGAAAAGGTTGCCAATGACTGTAGTAGTGGTGGAGAGTCCTTGGGGAGCTACAGCAGAGTTTTATTGGTGCACTTTTCTTAACAAAGTTGTGAACTGTCAGTTTGCCATCTCCACCCACAATGCACTTCTCACCACCATAACTTCTCACCACCATGACAACTCATCCCAAAGCCAATCTCAGCTTCTAAAACAATACCTAAGTCTAGGAGATGTTTGATGTGTATTGATTGTTTCTAGTAGCAATCATCTGCTATCTGGTGCCTGCCTTGTTATACAGCACTATATAATGGCAATAGAAACTAATGAAAAAAGTTGATACTAGAAGTGAGGTCTGATATGGCAATAACCTACAATGTATACAATTTTTTGGGGAAACAGACAGTAGGCAGCAAAGAAACTGTTATAGGAGATTTAAAAATTCTCAGGAGAACGTTTTTAGAATCCTGGAAATATCATGAGAAACTGTTAGACAAGGCTGGGGAAATGGCAAGAAAGTCACTATAGGAAGATAGAAAAATAGCGACCCATGTTATGGCACAGTGAAACATTTGGTAACCTCATATCTTCTGACTAAATCAATTACATTTATAAATAAGTCCAACCACAAAGACAGCTCACATTAATAGCATGAGTTCTAGAACCAAATATCCTTATAAAGTGGTCATCTCTTTTGGATGGCTGACTTGTTTAACAAGGTCAAAATCCTTACAAACTTTCTGACACAATACTTTGGATAATCTCTAGGATAAGAGTCTTTCAGGAAAAAAGGCATTCAGTCCTTGTCCTGTCACTCACCATATAAAGACTTGACCCCCGAATTCCCTGTGCCTCAGCTATTTCATCTGTAACATGGGGATTAAGGAAATGGGTAGATCAGGAGAGGGTTCTTAATATTCCACAACTTAATTTTTTTTTTTTGGCTGGAGTGCAGTGGCACTATCTCAGGTCACTGCAACCTTTGCCTCCCAGGTTCAAATGATTCTCCTGCTTCAACCTCCCCAGTAGCTGGGACTACAGGTGTAGGCCACCACGCCTGGATAATTTTTGTATTTTTAGTAGAGACAGGGTTTCACCATGTTGGCCAGGCTGGTCTTGAACTCCTGACCTCAGGTGATCTGCCCGCCTCTGCCTCCCAAAGTGCTGGGATTACAGGTGTGAGCCACCACACCCAGCCTGCACTTAAATCTTTTCACCAACTGAGAATAAAAAGCAAATTGCAGACAGGAGCCAGCCAAATTTATTACTGACTAACAGAAGGAAGATTGGCTGTAATCTAGAAATAACCACCTTGAATGGGATAACATATCAGCAAACAAAAGTTTACCTACATGCAAAGAAAAATTTTTTAAAAAATCAACATGGAATCTACAAAAATTCTGAGATGGATACAGGAGAGAAACAAGTGGAAGACAAAGACAGCCTATTTCTGAAAGATAAAGAACATCTGAGGCAACAACTCCTTCCACTTTCAAAAGAATAAAATATAAATGATATTTCATTTTTTTTTTTAAAACATCTAATACAAGAGATTACAGAATGAGTAAAATGGAGGCTGAGGAGCTAAGGAAGAAAATTAAGGAGAAGTATAATATTATTGCAGAAATTAAGACTGAATTAAAAGTATACCATACATAATGCCAACGAAAGTAGCAAGGAGAGAATCAAAAACGTGTAAAAAACAAAAAACAAAACCCCAAAAAATAGAGATACAAAATACAGATAATTGATGTTTCTTAAAAGACAACATGGTAAGAGAAAAAATAAACATGAAAGATAACATGTTAATTATAATCAACTATATTTAGAACAAAAACTTAAAAAGTTATTTTTATCACCAGATAACAGAATTTTGTGTGATTTGTATTAGTTTTCCCCTATTTTATATGTCATACTTTTTTAAAATGTAAAAAAAACTCTTCATGGCTATAAAAAGCAAAATCTTACTTGAAAGCTGAGCAAGTTGCTCCAAGATGTTCTGATCTATCAAAAGCAACTCAGACCATTGTAAAATGACAGTGACTTCCATAAAAGAAGTCTTTGTTCACTGCTGAGATATCTTTCCTGGATCGGCCACGCAATTTCTTCTTTAAAATCATGAAGAGTTTGAAATGTTATTGTTAAACTCAGTTTTTCTTCCAAAATAGATGCGCCTGATTCCCCTTGACTACCACCTATAGCAAAAAGATTGTGCCAAAATTTCTAGATCCCATATTACTCTAGCATTTAGCACACACATTTCTTAGTTGTATCTTTTCTTCTTTCTAGAAGCAGAGATGAAAGCTTCAGCGGTCAGAGGCAGTGTTGTAAACTTCTCTTGCCTTTCTCCTAGTGCCTAGCATAAACAAGGGACAGAGGTAGTTCTCTAAATCTTTCTAAAATAGATACTGGTCCATCTGGAAAGCAAATGCCAGTATCAAGCCAGTCACAAGTGTCTCTACTCCAAATACAAGACAATACAGTGCTTTCTGATTCTACATGGAAATAAAATTCTTTGGCCTTATCTAAATCTCCAAAAAGTCAGCAGCTTTGTTTTATCTCCAGTGTGAATAATAATTTTAAAAAATGCATATTCCATGGTCCAGTTCTGTTCCTCTGTAACTGTAACTAGCAAAGACCAATGACAACAGAGCAGCATTGCTCCACAAACCTTCTGATGAAATAGACTGAAATTATTAGGTGCAGTCATTAAGTTTCACACTCACAGAAGGTTCATCTCTATGTTCCTTCTCAATAGATGTTCAGGGGTAATCTGATGTTCTTACTTTTTCAATTTCAGGTAAGTGGGAGCTGGTGGGCTTCATTTGTCAGGGAAAGAATTATGCTTCAGTTCAAAGAAGAAAGCAATTTATTGTTTCAAGAGATAGTCTCACATAAAATTTATCCAGCTGTCCAAGGTCAAGGTGGAGGTTTTCATCCATACCAAGCAGCAGGAATGAACATGAAATGAGATGACACAAAGAAAAACTATGGGTTGACAGAAAGTATTAAATGCCTGGCCTCAAACAAGGGATTAAATATACAATAAAATAATAAAAATAATTTGTAAGATGGCCTCTTACTTTGTAACCTCCTCAACCCAAAATGGTCAAGGAGATTAGTAAGTGCTCTATACCACATTCAGAAAGGTAAATGGATTTCTCAGAAGGGGAAAAAACTGACCTTTTATGATTTCACCATTTACTGGAGGACAATTCTGTGTAGACTTTTTTTTTTCTGTAAGTTATGAGTCAGATGGACCTCCATTCCTGGCATCAGAAGGAAGTCTGCAATATTTCTTGAGTGATTAGATGAATGGCTATAACTTCAGTTCTAATATTTCTTTCTAACCTAAAATACCCTCCTTCCTATAAGCCACATCATTAGCTCCCTTATAATGTCATTCAAGTAGAAGTTCCTCAGGTGGTATCCCATATTATTCCCTTTTTTCCCTTCTGTATGCCTTTCAATTCCATAGACACTTATAAAAATGAAGCATAAATTGTCATGACATTTTGCATTACCTATAAATATTCAAAAAAAGGTCTCAGTCAGCTCAGGCTGCCATTAAAAAAAATACTTTAGGCTGGGTAGCTTCAACAATAGAAATATGTTTCTAACAGGTCTGGAAGCTGTAGGTCCAAGATCAGGGTACCAGCACAGTCAGGTTCTGGTGAGGCCCTTTTCCTAGCTTGAAAATGCCTGCTTTCTCCACATGGTACAGGGAGAGAGAGACAGAGAGAGAGAGACAGAGAGAGAGTACTTGTTCCACGTGTCTTACAAGGTCACCAATCCCATTGAATCAGGGCCACATCCTTATGACTTCATTTAACTTTAATTACTTCCTTAGAGGCTCTATCTTTAAATATAGTCACATTAGGGGGTTAGGGCTTCAGTGTATGAATTTTGAGAGGACACAATTTAATCCTTAGAAAATAGGAAATTTAGACTTCTAAATTATATTTACATATATATTTTGGAAAAGAATCATTTAACATACAAAATACAAGTTGACACATGAAAGAGTAGTGCAGGAAAGAAAATACAGGATGAAATGGTTACATATACTTGTAGGAATGCAAAGTGTGTCTTTATTTATTTATAGGGACTGATACCTTAAAGGAAAGCATCAAGATTTAAAATTGTTAACCAACATTCAAAAGCATATTCATTTAACATTTACTTATTTCACTTATTTATGTTTTTCAATACCTATCTTATTTATGACTCTAAGCTAGAAGTTGAGAGAATTATAAATAAATAAGACCCAGTCTGGGGACTTACCATATAAATGGAGAGAAGTGTTTAAATGCTCACAATGCTTGCAGTAGAATATAGAATTAACTAATTCAATAAATATGGTTTGAATACAGCATGATTTGTCTGACACTATACCAAGTAATGGAGAAATATGCAAAAACATGTGCCATACACCCTGAACTCAGGGAGTTTAGTAACTACCGTAGGAATTTTAATACATGAATTAGAGAGATACAAAGTACAGTTGAACTGAGTTGGTGGTAGGGGTTGGAGGGAGATTAGTTCTTTTATTGTATCAGAGAAGCCTTCATTAAAGAGGTTAAAATAATACTAATCTTTGACAGTAAAAATGTAAAACAATCTCCATCACAAATTGGCCAGCCATTCACTCTTCCTAACTGCAGGCATAAACTAGTTTCCAGTCTTCAGCAGTGATGTCTATTCTTTGTTGGCTACATATTCTTAAGTATGCCTGACCTATTTCCTACATCAGTCTGTAAGGTCCTATGATCAAATCCTCTGAAATATTTATCAAAGTATTTTCATAAGCATAGAGCCTACTGAGAGATTCAACATCAGTAGAGTGAGCAGATTATCAATTAAAACCAGAGTTTGCAAATCCATTTTTGGCAGTCACAGACTATGTAATCCAAAGAACTATTGCACTAAAACAACTATATCTCAGATAAAATATTATTTTTAATGTATCACTAGGTCTCTGGGAAGAAATGAAAATCTCCAAGGCCCTCATATCTCTATCAAAGCTGAAAGCAGATCTGGAAGTAATCAGCAAATTTTTAGAATGGGGTTGGCCCAAGAGCAAATGTTTTAGCAATACTGAAGCAATATCTTGGTACAGCAGCAAAGTGGAGGACCTGAGTTTGAAACTCTCACAGTAAAGTCAGAGACCATTAAAGAAGGGCATTGTAGCCCCAAATTGTGAGAATCCCTTAGCAGAAGCCAGTGGAATCTTCTGTGAAGAAAACCAGAAACAATTTAGGCCCACATAGTTCCCAGAAAGTAAAATTAAATAAATTCAATATACTCAAATATTACAAAAATATAAGAATACAAGCCATCATGAATGAGACTCCATAGAAACAGCCATCAATATACTTAGATCTCTATCTTTAACTATCAAATATAGACCAGAATGCAATTGTGAATATAACATATAAAAAACCAAAAATTTGAATCACAAAAATGAAGAAGAAATGAGAAATTATGAATTGAACATTCCAAATTTGAAAATCCAAAATTCAAAATACTCCAAATTCTGAACATTTTTTGAGTGCTAACATGATGCTTAAAGGAAATCCTCATTGGAGCATTTCAAATTTCAAATTTTGGATTTGGGATCCTCAACTAATAAGCATGACACAAATATTCCAAAATTCAACACACTTTTTGTCCAAAGCATTTCTGATAAGTGATACCATAATAGAAATGACCAGGTATGTAGATATGGTTGTAATTGCTTCTAGAAATCAAATCGTTGTTGGAAGAAATCAAAGTTGGGGTTAATTATCCAATTATGCATAATGAAGAGGAAGAAAGTAAAGTGACAAAACTGGCCAATAACACAACACAAAGAGATGAGAGGTAGAAATAAGAAGTGAAAATATATGGAAAACAGGATGAGAAGATCTTACAGCCAACTAATCAACTTTCCAACATGAAAGAGTAGAAAAAACAGGTAAAAGATAATGTTTGAGAAGACAATAATTGGAGATTAACACAAAATATAGTGTATCCCAAGCAAGATAAATAAATCCATCCATACCTAGACACATTATACAAAAAACATGGGCTATCAAGACAAAGAGAATTTATTAAAGTAGCTAAAGAGAAAAATAGATAACACAAAGCTGCCAGCAAACTTCTCAACAACAATCAAAACCAGCAAGCAGTGAAATAATACCTTTTTTTGTTTGTTTTTTAAACTGTTAAGTTCAAGCGTACATGTGCAGGATGGGCAGATTTGTTACACAGGTAAATGTGTGTCAAGAGGGCTTTTTGTACAGATTACTTCAGCCCGGTACCGAACCTAGTATCCATTAGTTATTTTCCTGATCCTCTCCCTCCTCTCACCCTCCATCCTCCATTGTGCCCCAGTGTGTGTTCCCTTCTATGTGTCCATGTGTTCTCATCATTTAGCTCCCACTTGTATGTGAGAATATGTGGTATTTGGTTTTCTGTTCCTTCATTCGTTTGCTAAAGATAATGGCCTCCAGCTACAACCATGTCCCTGCAAAGGACATGATCGTGCTCTTTTTTTGTGGCTGCATAGTATTCCATGATGTATATGTACCATTTTTTTATACAGTCTGTCATTGATACACATGTGGGTTGATTCCATGTCTTTGTTATTGTGAGTAGTGCTTCAATGAACATAGAGCAAAGACACATGTGTGCATGTGTCTTTATAATACAATGACTTATATTCCTTTGGGTATATGACCAGTAATGGGATTGCTGGGTCTAATGGTATTTCTGTATTTAGGTCTTTAAGGACTTGCCATATTGTCTTCCACAATGATTGAACTAATTTATACTCCCACCAACAATGTAAAAGTGGTCCTTTTTTCCACAACCTTGCCAGTATCTGGCATTTTTTGACTTTTTAGTAATAGCCATTCTGACTGGTGTGAGATGGTATCTCATTGTGTTTTTGATTGCATTCTCTACCGATTAGTGATGTTGAGCTTTTTTTCATATGATTGTTGGCTGCATATATGTCTTCTTTTGAGAAATCTCTGTTTATGTTCTTCGCCCATTTTTTAATGAAGTTGTTTGGTTTCTTCTTGTAAATTTGTTTAAGTTCCTTATAGATGCTGGATATTAGACCTTTATCAGATGCATAGTTTGCAAAATGTTTTCCCCATTCTCTAGGTTGTCTGTTTACTCTGTTGATAGTTTCTTTTGCTGTGCAGAAACTCTTTAGTTTAATTAAATCCCATTTGCTGAGGAGTGTTTTGTGTCAATTTATGTGGTCAATTTTATAATACATGTAATGTATTGATGAAAAGAATGTATATTCTATTGCTCTTGGATGGAGAGTTCTGTAGATGTATATTAGATTCATTTGATTCAGTACTGAATTCAGGTCCTAAATATCTTTGTTAATTTTCTGCCTTGATGATGTGTCTAATACTGTCAGTGGGATGCTGAAGTCTCCCTCTATTATTGTGTAAGAGTATAAGCCTCACTGAAAGTCTCTAAGAACTTGCTTTATGAGTGTGGGTGCTTCTGTATTGGGTGTAAATATATCTGTTTTTCATTTGCTTGGTAGATTTTTCTCCATCTCTTTATTTTGAGTCTGTGGGTGTCATTGCATGTGAGATGGGTCTCTTGAAGACAGCATATTAATGGGTCTTTGTTCTTTGTCCAGCTTGTCAGTCTGTGCCTTGTAATTTGGGCATTTAGCCCATTTATATTCAAGATTGGTACTGATGTGTGTGGATTTAATCCTGTCACCATGTTAGCTGGTTATTACGTAGACTTGTTTGTGTGGTTGCTTTATAGTATCACTGGTCTGTGTACTTCAGTGTGTTTCTGTAGTGGTTGGTAATGGTCTTTCCTTTTATATTTAATGCTACATTCAGGAGCTCTTGTAAAGTATATATTGTGGTAATAACTTTTCTCAGCATTTGCTTATCTTAAAGAGGTCTTATTTCTCTTTGACTTATGAAGATTAGTTTGGCCAGATATAAAATTCCGGGTTGGAATTTCTTTCCTTTAAGAATGTTGATATTGACCCAAAATCTCTTTTGGCTTGTAGGTTTCTGCTGAGAGGTCCTCTGTTAGTCTGATTGGCTTTCCTTTGTAGGTAACCTAACTTTTCTGTCTAGCTGCCTTTTTCTTTCATTTCAACTTTGGAGAAACTGTGAATTATGTATCTTGGGGATGAGCTATTTGTGAAGTATCTTCTCTGTATTTCCTGAATGTAAATGTTAGCTTCTCTAGCTAGGTTGGGAGAGTTCTCATGGATGACATTATGAAATACGTTTTCCAAGTTTCTTACACTTGCTCCATCCATCATAGAATCGATCTCTGCGTAATGTCATATTTCTCAGGGGTTTTGGTTATTCTTTTTTCTCTATTTACATAATTTCATATTTCTCAGGGGTTTTGTTCATTCCTTTTTATTTGTTTTTCTCTATTCTTGTCTGTCTTATTTCAGAAAGCCAGTCTTTAAGCTCTGAGATTCTTTTCTCAGTTTATTCTGGTATTAATACTTGTGATTGCATTTTGAAATTCGTGTAGTGTGCTTTATCCACTAGCAGGTCATTTATATACTTTTCTATCTTGGCTATTTTGTCTATCAGCTCCTGTATTATTTTATTGTGATCCTTAGCTTCTTGAATTGGATTTCAATGCTCATTGCATCTCAATGATCTTTGTCCCTATTCATATTCTGAATCATATTTCTGTTGTTTTGGCCATCTCAACACTATTCAGAACCCTTGCTGGAGAAGTGGTACAGTTCTTTGAAGGAAAAAAGACACTCAGAGTTCTTGCATCGGTTCTTTCTAATCTTTGTAGGCTGATGTCTCTTCAATCTTTAACGTTACCGACCTTTGGATTTTTTTTCTTTTATTCTGTTTGATGACCTTGAGGGTTTGGTTGGTATAAATTGGATTCAGCTGGCTGACTTTGTTTCTAGAAAATTTTAGGGGGCCAACACTCAGCTCTCAACTTCTGGATTACAGGCTCTAACTCTGAAGGACTTCTATTGGGCCCTAACTTTGTTCTCTGGCTCCTCAGCATTAGTAATCCATTGTTCTGGGGGGACCGAGGTGCTCCCAGTCCTCTGGTCACTATATTCTGATTGGTGGTTTCAACTAAAGCATTTTTTAGTGTGGTGGCAGTGGATCGATCCTCATTTGCACATGCCAGCAGCAGTAGCAGTGCAGCGTATGTACACTCATTAGCTGTGGGAGAATGCTAGCAGGTGCTAGGGTGCCTGCCTCTGTGCAAGCATTTACTACAGTGGTGGAGGCAGCACGGCTGAAGTGGGTACAGTGGGGCTGTGCTGTTGACCGTGTGTGTAGTCGTGCTGGTGGTGCTGTTAGCACAGGGGCAAGGCACTGGCAGACATGGGTCTATGTGCAGTCTCTGTGAACCACAGACAGGGGTTCTCAGGGAACAGGAGGTTTCACTGTTCTCCATACCTAGTTTTACTTCTGTAACAGTGTTGGCACAAGTGCATGGCACAGGCAGGGGTAGGACTGGTTGGCATTGTGCCCACCAAGGCTGCAACTGCAATGGCAGTCCAGGGAAAGAGGATGCAGAGTGCAGAGCAGTGGCAGGGTAGGGTGCATGCACACATGCATGTTGGTGGGGCAATGAAGGCAAAACCTGCTCACACTCATGCACCAGTCACACAATGTAGGGGGCTGCTGTGAGCCCAGGGGAAGCTATAGTATGGGGAAGGAGTGGGTGGTCTGGTACATGGCTTATAGGAGTTATGCTGCTGGAGCTCTCTACCAATCAGACGTGGTCCGCCAGTGCAGGAGCTATGATATGGGCCCCCGGGGCACCCTAGACTGCCCTGGAAGAGCAGGCCCTGAGAGAGACCAGTAGACGAAGGGGTTCTCAGGTTGAACTAGCTCCAACTAATGGGCAAGACAGCCCTGCGGAGTTCAGGTGTGACAGTTCTCCTAGGGCTAAAGTTTCCTATGGAAGCAAGTTGAGCCTAAGGAGATGGGCTTCCCTGGCCATGCTCGACTACAGAGGATCCCACACTGAACCCCACGGGCTCCACCTCAGCAGGAGCCCCAATACTTCTTTAAGCAGCTTCACCTGCCAACTTGAGTGTCTGTGGTTGTCGAGGGGTCTCCAGCTGCCAGGATTGTAGAGGACTGTGGTGACAGCAGGTTACTCCTTGCCAGTTCAGCTCACTCATTACCCCCAGATTACTGGGGAACAAGAACAAGTCCTGGTGCATGGTAGCCCCAGACAGGGATCTTAGCTTCCGTCCCTTCAGCTGAGCTTCTGTGTCTTCATCTGAGCCCCTTATCTGAGCCCTCCATCCACCCTTGGTGCTTTCCCTCTGAAGATCTGTTAGGACAGCACTAGTCTTCTTGGTCCCGCAGTGGCAACTGTTTCACCTGTCTGTGTCTAGTTGGTCATCTTGCCCTCCCCTCATGGTTAAACACATGGTTAACACTGTTTTAGAAGACTCAGTTCAGAAGGATCAGGCCTGGTTAAAAGCACTGTGCAGAAGAAAGCACGAGCCCAAGCAGTTTCTGGAGGATCTGTCATTAAAAAGCTATTGTTAAAAATAACAATAATATCTAATCTGGAGGTTTTAGATAACAGAAATAAAATACTACACAACAGTAACATAAGTTCAGGAATGGGTAGGTAATCAGAGTTAAAATGTTCTAAAGTTCTTATATTAAGGGAATTGAGAAAAGAGATGAAATTAGAAGAACAAAGAATTAGGTTTTGTTATGTCATAGAACTACACTGGATGGTGAGTTACTGTTATGCTTCATAACTTACATACATACTGTCTTTTGGTGGCATCAGAAACTGTTTTTTTGAAAAGAGCTTCTTGAGAAATATTTGCTTTCTGGTATACAATGCAAAGAACAAACAAACCCCGTTGGTGTTCCCTCATTCTCCTTTCTGAACTCTTCTGAATTCCTCCACTTTATCTATTTACCAGGAACATGAACTAATCCTATGAATGAAAAATGGAGAAGCCTCCTTTAGTTACACTTTTTTTTGTTTCTTACCTGAACAGCATCCTCTAGATTAGAAGAAATCAAGTAAGATTTGTGCTTGCAAAACAGAAAATTAGCTACATGAAATGCATTAACAAGCTTCAGCAGCTTGTAAGCAAAAGACAATTTCACAGACACAGGAATTAAAACCAGTGTGTGTATCAGTGTGTGGTGAAGGAGGACAGGAGGAACATTTCAGCTGTATTTATTAGCCAAGTAATATGTTGTGTGAGAAGGCAGTTGTGATATGTGTGCAAGAATTGCTGAGGTACATATCCAGAAAATTGCAATACAATGTTAACACTTAGAAGTAAACATTTTACATAATGCTGTTATATAATACCTGTGAACAGGTGTGTTAGTGAATGTGTTTACGGGTCTGTTGTGGAGTTGTGTTCATCCCTGTGTCTGTGACTAGGTATACGTTTATACACAGGGGAAAATAGTGTTATATTAGAGAATATAACACTATTTTCTCTAATATACCTATTTTGTCTAATATAATACAACTCTTGGGAAGTTGTATGTGCTGTAAAAGATGATGTAGATAGTAATTTTGTATATAGAAATGTGTTAGAGTATGTGTATGCATGTGCACATTTGTGTTTGCATATCTTTGAGTCTGTGTAGTATTTTATTCCTTCTCCCAGTTTATCTTTTTAAATGACAAATGTATTAGTCTGTTCCCATGCTGCTAATAATGACATACCCAATACTGGGTAATTTATAAAGGAAAGAGGTTTAATTGACTCACAATTCAGCATGACTGGAGATGCCTCAGGAAACTTACAATCATGGCAGAAGGGGAAGCAAACACGTCCTTCTTCATATGGTGGCAGAAGGAAGAAGTACCAATCAAAAGAGGAAAAAACCCCTATAAAACCGTGAGATATCATGAGAACTAATTCACTATCGTAAGAACAGCAGCATGGGGGTAGCCCCCATGATTCAATTACCTCCCTCTCACAACATGTGGGTATTACGAGAACTACAATTCAGGGTAAGATTTGGTTAGGGACACAGCCAAGCCATATCATTCCACCCTTGGTCCCACCCAAATCTCATGTCCTTACATTTCAAAACACAATCACGTGTTTCTAACAGTCCCCCAAAGTCTTAACTCATTTCAGTCTTAACTCAAAAGTCCCAAGTCTCATCTGAGACAAGGCAAGTCCTTTTCACCTATGAGGTTGTAAAATCAATAGCAAGTTAGTTATTTCCTAGATACAATGGGAGTATAGGCATTGGGTAAATACACCTGTTCCAAATGGAAGAAATTGGCCAAAATAAAGCAGCTCTACAGGCCCCAAGGAAGTCCAAAATCCAACAGGGCAGTCATTAAACCTTAATGTTTAAAGTTTAAAGTTCCAAAATGATATCCGTTGACTCCATGTCTCACATCCAGGAAATGATGATGCAAAAGGTGGTCTCCCATGGCCTTGGGCAGCTTCACCCCTGTGGCTTTGCAGGGCACAGCTCCCCTCCTTGCTGCTTTCATAGGCTGGTGTTAAGTATTTGTGGCTTTTCCAGGTACGTGGTGCAAGCCGTTTGTACATCTTTTATTCTGGGGTTTGGAAGACAGTGGCTCTCTTCACACAGTTCCACTTGGCAGTGCCCCAGTGGGGACTCTTGTTTGTGAACTCCCACCCCACATTTCCCTTCCACACTGCCCTGGCAGAAGTTCTCCATAAGGAATCTGCCCCTGCAGCAAACTTTGGCCTGGACATCCAGGCATTTCCATACATCCACTGAAATCTAGGTGAAGGTTCTCAAACCTCAATTTTTGACTTCTGTGTGCCTGCAGGCTCAACACTACACGGAAGCTGTCAATGCTTGGGGCTTGCACCCTCCAGAGCCACAGCCCAAGTTGTACCTTGGCCCCTTTTAGCACAGCTAGGGCAGCTGGGTTGCAGAGCACTAAGTCCCTAGGCTGCACACAGCATGGGCCCTTGGACCATGAAACCATTATTTTCCTCCTAGGCCTCTGGGCCTGTGGTGGGAGGGGCTGCCACAAAGGTCTCTGAAATGCCCTGAAGATATTCTCCCCCTTGTCTTGGTGATTAACATTCGGCTCCTTGTTACTTATGCAAATTTCTGCAGCCAGCTTGAATTTCTCCCCAGAAAAAAAAAAGATTTTCTTTTGTATTGCATCACCAGGCTACACATTTTCCAAACTTTTATGTTCTGCTTCCTCTTGAATGCTTTGCCACTTAGAAATTTCTTCCACCAGACACCCTAAATCATCTCTCTCAAGTTTAAAGTTCTGCAGATCTCTAGGGCAGAGGCAAAATGCTGCCAATCTTTTTGCTAAAGTGTAACAAGAGTCACCTTTGCTCCAGTTCCCAACAAGTTCCTCATCTCCATCTGAGACTACCTCAGCCTGATCTTTATTGTCCGTATCACTGATTTTGACCAATATCATTTTTGTCAAAACCATTCATCACATCTCTAGTAAGTTCCAAACTTTCCAACATCTTCCTGTCTTCTGAGCTCTCCAAGTCTTTACGAAGTTCCAGACTTTCCCACATATTCCTGTCTTCTTCTGAGCCCTCCAAACTGTTTCAACCTCTGCCTGCCTGTTACCCAGTTCCAAAGTTGCTTCCACAATTTCAGGTATCTTTACAGCAGCCTCTCACTCTACTGGTACCAATTTACTACATCAATCCAATCTCATGCTGCTAATAAAGACATACTTGAGACTGGGTGATTAATAAAGGAAAAAGGTTTAATTGACTCACAGTTCATCATAGCTGGGGAGGTCTCAAGAAACTTACAATCATGGCAAAAGGTGAAGCAAACACATGGTGGCAAGAAGGAGAAGGTGTCAAGCAAAAGGGGGAAAAGCCCCTCATAAAACCATCAGATCTTCTTCTTCGCATGATGGCAGGAAGGAGAAGTGTTGAGCAAAAAAGGAAAAAGCCTCTTATAAAACCACCAGGTCTTGTGAGAATTCACTCACTATCACAAGAACAGCAGCATGGGGGCAACCAGCCCCAGATTCAATTATCTCCCACTGGCTCCCTCCCATGACATGTGGGGATTATGAGAAGTACAATTCAAGATGACATTTAGGTGGGTACACAGCCAACCATATTACCAAATTAGTTTTGATCAGAAATTTTGTTGAAGGCAGCCAGGTATTAGTGCCATTCCTTCCAAACATGAAGAGAATAAAAGTTCTTGTTGGACCAATAAGCACACCAATAATTAATTCACTTACTATGCTTGGTAACTGCCTTTCCTCAGATAAATAATTCACACAGGTAGCCAAACCCTCTCCTTTTTTCCAGCACTTGGACAAGAAGAAATATCCAAAGGTCAATTGCTTTCCCAAGACAGCCTGACATGTTAGTGACTTTTTTTTAATCACAAAGCTGATTTGAACTCATATGTCACAGAAGACTAAATGTTCTATAACCTGGAAAGTAGAGAATGAATAATAATTTAGGTTTAAAATAACTCAATTATAAAATGACCAAAGGCTCATTAAATCTTTTCCAGGCCAGGAGGCAATTGCAGGTCAGGTGATTATGCATAAAGGGAGCATCTGGCCCCACCTAACCCAAGATTCTAAGGGGCGACCTCACCAAATCTTGGTTCTTTGCTTAAGGCTTCCTGGGCTGGGAGGTAAGGCCAAGTCCATGAATATCTCTGGCCCTGCTCACCCTATATAGCTAAGCAGCAATCCCAGAAGCCTCAGTCAGGCTTGGAGCCCAGCACATGGCTCTGCCTAACACCAGGTTTAAAACAACAGTACTACCTTGCCTGAAAAGACAACATGCATCCCTGCCTGGCCAGAGACAACTGCAGAATTTAATAGGTAGCTCCATTTAATGGCAGAGGCCAGCCAGTGGTCTCACTGGACCATGAAGAACAACCATAGGTATCATTCTACCTCAGAGCACAAAAAGTAACCCAGACATACTAGAGAACCCAACACTAAGGTCTGCCTGTAAAGGATTGCTACCAGCTGACCCAACAAGAATCCCAGGCTAGACTAATATTAAAGTTGTATCATCACCAAATAACACCTTCAAAGGCCAAAGAGGTAGAAATCTTTTCAAATGTGCAGGCATTAATGTAAGAACAGGATTATTAAAAATCCAGGAAATATGACACCTCCAAAAGAAACTAATAATGCTACAATAATTTTCTCCAGAAGAAATGGAGATCCATGAAATAGCTAATAATTTAGAATAATCTCTTACAGGAATTCAGGGAACTCTTAAGAATATATGGATAGAAAATCAAATAAAATTTAGAAAACAACTCATGAACAAAATTTAAAAGTTGAAATAATAAACAATAATAAAAAAATAAAAAGCCTAGAGTTAAAGAAAGCATAACTGAAATGAAAAATTCAATACAAAGCTTCAAAAGCAGACTTGATCCAGCAGAAGAAAGAGCTAATGTCCTCAAAGATAGGAGATTAAAAATTATCCAATTGACGGAGAAAAAAGGAATCAGGGAGGCCTACAAGAATTACGGGACAGCATCAAGCAAACAAATAATCACACAATAAGAACTCAAAAAAAGATAAGAGAAAGGCCTAGAAAACGTGTTTAGAAAATAATGGCTAAAAATTTCCCAAATCTTGAGAAACATGTCAATATCCAGGTAGAGGAAACCCAGAGGTCCCCAATAATAATCAACTCAAAGATGTATTTACCAATATACATCATAATCAAATTATGAAAAATGAAAAACAAAGAAAGAATGCTCAAAATTGCAAGAGATAAGAAACAAGGGAATCAAGGAAGCCCCAATGCAGCTATCAGCAGATTTCTCAACAGCAAATCTTGCAGACAAAGAAAGAGTGAAATAATATATTTTAAACTTTAAAGAAAAAAACTTTCAAGCAAGAATTCTTTAACAGCATTACAAAATGACAGTATTAAGTTCTTACCTATCAATAATTACCTTGAAACAAATGAATTAAATTTTTCAATAAAAAGACATATAGTGGCTGAATAAATTTTTTAAAAGCAAGAACCAACCATGTGCTAGCTATAAGAGATTTGGTTTAATAGTAAGAACACATATAGAATAAAGTGAAGGGATGGAAAAAGATATTCCATGCCAATGTCAGCCAAAAGAGAGCAGGAGTAACTATTTTTATTTCAGATAAAATAAGATTTAAGTCAAAAACTATAAAAAGAGACAAAAAAGTTTATTACATAATGATAAAGGGGTCAATTCACTAGCAGGACATAACAACTGTACAATATATGCACCTAACATGAAGGACCTAAAAACATAAAGCAATTATTAAATGATCTGAAGGAAAAGATAGACTGCAATACTGTAATAATAAAGCACCTTCATACCCCACATTCAACAATGGACAGGTCATCTAGATAGAAAATTAGTACGAAATGCTGGATTTGATTTACACTTTAAACCAAATGGACCTAACAAGCATATATGAAACACTCCATCCAACAGAAGCAGAATATACATTCTTCTCAAGCACACACAGAACATCCTCCAGGACAGATCATGTATTAGACCACAAAACAAACCTTAATAAATTCAAAAGAATCAAAGAATATAAAGTAACTTTTTGCATCACAATGGCATGAAACTAGAAATCAGTAGCAGGAGAAAGCTTAGATAGCACACAAATATTTGTAAATTAAACAATATACTCTTAAACAACCAATGGGTCACAGAATAAAAGTTGAATTAAAAATACCTCAAGCAGAGGTATTTTTAATAGAAAAAAAGCAGTCCTAAGATAGAAATTTATAGCAATAAACACCTATGTCAAAAAAGAATAAGGATCTCAAATAAACAATCTAAATTATACCTCAAAGAACTAGAAAAAGAACAAACTAAACCCAAATTTAGCAGAAGGAAGGAAATAACAAAGATCAAAGCAGAAATAAATGGACTAGACATTAAAAAGGTAGGAAAAAAATCAGTGAAATTGAGTTGATTTCTTGAAAATGAAAACTGATGAACCATTAGCTACACTAACTGGAAAAAAAAGAAAAAAGATTCAAATAAAGTTATCAGAAATGAAAGAAGAGACATTACAACTGACAACACAGAAATAGAAAGGATTATAAGAAATTCTTATGAATAATTATGTTAGCAACAAATTGAACAATCTACAAGAAATACATAAACTACACCTATGCAACCTAAGGCTGAAACATGAAGAAATAGAACATCTGAACAAACCAATAACAAGTAAGGAGACTGAGTAAGTAATAAAAAGTCTCCCATTAAAGAAAACTAAGAACCAAATTACTACACTACTGAATTCTACCAAGCTTTAAAAGAGGAACTAATAACACTTTTTCTCAAACTGTTTCAAAAATTCAAAACATGAAATGCTTCAAAATGCTTTTTACAAGGTCAGCATTATGATGATATCAAAGCCAGAAAAAAAAATACTTCAAGAAAATTACAGGTCAATGTCCCTGAGGAGCATTCATATAAATATCCTCAACAAAACACTGACAACTTGAAGCCAATAGCTCCTTAAAATGATTATTCACCATGATCAAGTGGGATTTATTACTGTGAGGCAAGAATGGTTCAACATAAAAATGTGGAAGACCACATTTTTAAAATGGAGAATAAAAATCATATAATCATCTCAATAGATGCATACGATGCATTTGACAGCATTCAACATACTTTCATATTTAAAAAAATAAATAAATAAACTTCCAACAGACTAGGTATAGGATGTACTTCAACATAATAAAGGCCATATATTGCAAACCTATCGCTAACATCATTTTCAACAATGAAAAGTTGAAAGCTTTTCCTCTAAGATCAGATACAAGACCAAGAATGCTTAGTCTCACCACTTCAACATAGTACTGGAAGATGTAGTCAAAGCAGTTAGACAAGAGAGAAAAATGAAAGGCATCCTAGTAAGAAAGGAAGAAGTAAAAATGTCTATATTTGCTAATGATCCTCTATCTACAAAACCTTAAAGATTACCTGAAAATTCTTAGAACTGATAAATGAATTCAGTAAATGTAGGCCACAAATCAATTTACCAAAATCATTGTCATTTCTATACACTAGTAATACTATCTTAAAAAAAAAAAAGGAAGAAAATCTCATTTGCAATTTTTAAAAAATTAAATATTTAAGTGTAAATTTAACCAAGGAGGTAAAAGACCTGTATACTGAAAGCTATAATACAATGATGAAAGAAAAATGAAGAAAACACAAATAAATTAAAATGTATCCCATGTTTATGAATTGAAAAATCAATATTGTGAAAACGTCCATACTTTCCAAAGCAACCCAGTCAATGTAATCTCTGCCAAAACGCCAATGTCATTTTTCGCAGAAAACAAAATATATTCTGAAATTTATATGAAACCAGAAAAGACCCTGAATAATCAAACTTAACCAAAATAACAAAACTGGAAGCATCACATTCTTTGTTTCCCAGTGATATTATAAAGTTAATATAATCAAAACATCATTGTATTGGCATTTAAAGAGACACATCAACCAACAGAACAAGAAAGAAATCCCAGAAAAAAACACATGCATTTATAGTCAATCCACTTTTTATAAAAGTGTCAAGAACACACAGTGGGACAAGGATGGTCTCTTCAATAAACAACGTTGGAAAAATTGAATATCCACACGCAGAAGAATAACATTGGACACTTGTCTCAGGTTATATAAAAAAATCAACTCAAAAGAGATTAAAAACTGAAAAATGAAACTTGAAACTACTAGAAAAACACATAGGGGAAAATTTCACAACATTGGTCTGGGCAACAACTTTCTTAATATAATCCCCAAATCACAAGCAACAAAAGCAAAAATAGACGAATGGGATGACATCAAACTAAAAAGCTTCTACATAACAGAGGAAACAATTAACAACTCCCATTCTTCCATTTCTTCCTTTGTTGTGAAGCAACAACCACAGAATGGGACAAAATGGGACAATGGAATAAGGTATTAATAACCAATGTAAATAAGGAACTTAAGTAACTCAATAGCAAGAAAACAAATTACATAAGTAAAAAATGAACAAGGGACCTAAACAGATATTTCTCAAAAGAAGACATACAAATGGCCAGGAGGTACATGAAAACAAACTCAACACCACTAATCATTAGAGAAATGCAAACTAAAACCAAAATGAGATATCATCTCACCTGTTAGCATGGTGATTATCAAACAGGTGTTTATTAATCAAAGGATATAAACTTTCAGTTAGGAAGTGAGTTTTTGAGATATATTGCAAGCATGGGTACTGTAGCTAATAAAAATGTATGTTTCTAAACTGCTAAGACAGCAAATTTCATATGTCTCACCACAAAAATAAGTGAGGTGACAGATATGTTAATTAGCTTGATTTAATAATTCCACATTATATACTTATATCAAAACATCACACAACACCCCACAAATATATATAAATTGTCAATTATTGTCAATTAAAAATAATTTTAAAAGATTTGATTAAATACTATCCATATAATCATGTCAAAGCAATTTTAAAAATAGTACACTTAAACTTAATGTTAAAATTATACCCAATTTATCTCTGTTATATTTCTTAAGAAGCTAAGTAACAAAAAGTTAAAACTTAACAAAACTTAACAAGTTAATTGGAACCCCTACCCAACCACACTCTAGCAGTTGCTTAAGTTACTTATATATATTGGTTATTAACTCCATATTAACAACTTACGAACTTGATATTCGGATTGCTGTAAAACTAAGATAATAATCTCACCTAACTGGTGAGGTTTTCTGAGGATCAAATAAAATGAAATATGTGATGGCATTTGGGAACTCCAAAGGCCAGTAAAAACGTCAATTGTTTTTATTATTACAGTTACTACATTTAGTCTATAGATAGGCAGGTGCCGACTGGTAAATAATTCTGGTAATAGTATTTCAGTGAACCAGTCTTTAGTAAGCATAGATATTTCCATCTTGTGAATGTCATTGCTGTGTTTAACGTCTAGTATAATAGCAAGTATGCTGTCAAAAAAAGCTGTGTGCTCTGCAGGGCAATCTCAGTACCCACTCTACAAAGTAGAGAGACTCCATCCCTCAGGATAACTCCATCTCATATGTGGACAAAATAAGGAAGCATATTTTATGACTATTTTGGGGGAAAATGTTGTGATATGGTTTTATAATGTCTGTAGAAGGAAAATCTCAAAAAATAGAATATTATCTGAAAATAGAAAACTCATTTGCTGTGAAATCAAATATGACACTCTTCATATTGTAAAGCAGTAAGTTGAAATTTTTCTCCATTGTAAATGAGAAAAATATAGAGGGAGATTAACTGTGCTTTTAAAATTTGAGTAAAACACGAAGTTCTTTGTGGCAAATCCTAGCAAAATAACCTTTTTCAATCTAGATGGTTGTAAAAGACCGTATCTTTGTTTTCAGAGCTGTCTTGAGTGTGTCCCCTAATTTTGTGAAACAAATGCATAAAATCAGCTTTTTGTTTCACTATTCTCCTCAATCACCATGACATTTTATCATTATCTCTGTCTCCCTTGACACATGCTTCTCATTTTCTGACTATCTTGTACATTTAGACCACAGCTGCAAGAATAGATATCATCCAAGTATCTGTGCACTAAATCCTCTAGCCATCAGACCCAGTAATCTCCCTTCTCAAATAGACTGTTGAAATCATATACACAAGGGCTGCTTATTACTGTTTTCATTAGTCAGTGGCCACATCCACCTGGCCATCTTTCTATTATGCTATCATCCCCAGTAATGCACTGTACCTTCTTGAATTCATCTGGCTCTCTACTCCCACCTTACTTCCCACACGCTCCCTTCATGTTCTCAGGAATTTCCACCAAAGAAGTTACAAAAGCTGTCAAAGTTCATGAATGTACAAAATCACACAATAAAGATTTAAACTCAAACTTTCTGGTTCCAAAACCCCAGACTCCTAAACACAAATCATGGTAGTCTTCATGTATGACAAACTCTCCAATCTCCCAAACAACTTCTCAGAACAATCCCTGTACCTATTCTCCTTCACTGGAACTTGGCTTTTGCCAAAGATAAAAATTTTTTCTTGCCTAGGGAGTTATCATTCCTCCCATCTCAGGTACAACAGTTCTCCTTTCTCCCCATTGCCTTTCCAGACAATTACTTCTGCTCCTTTAAAATGCAGGCCATTCACTGATATAATTTATTTATTTTATTTTATTTTATTTCCATAGGTTTTTGAAGAACAGGTAGTATTTGGTTACATGAGTTCGTTCTTTAGTGGTGATTTTTGAGATTTTGGTGCACTCATCACCTGAGCAATATACATTATACCCAATTTTAGTCTTTTATCCATCACTCCCACAACACTTTCCCCCAAGCCCCAAAAATCCATTGTACCATTCTTTAGTCTTTGCAGCCTCATAGCTTAGCTACTTATGAGTGAGAACATACCATGTTTGTTTTTCCATTCCTGAGTTACCTCGCTTAGAATAATGGTCTCCAATATCATCCAGGTTGCTGTGAATGCCATTATTTTCTTCCTTTTATGGCTGAATAATATTTCATGGTATACATATCCTACCATTTATTTACCCACTCACTGACCGATAGGCATTTGGGCTACTTCCATATTGTTGCAATTGTGAATTGTGCTGCTGTGAACATGCACGCGCAAGTATCTTTTTCATATAATGACTTCTTCTCTGGGCAGATACCCAATAGTGGGATTGCTGAATCAAATGGTAGTTCTACTTTAGCTCTTTAAGGAATCTCCACACTGTTTTCCATAGTGGTTGTACCAGTTTACAGTCCCGCCAGCAGTGTAAAAGTGTTCTTTTTTCACTGCATCTCCATCAACATCTATTATTATTTGTTTTATTATTATTATTATTATTATTATTATTATTATTGCCATTCTTGCAGGAGTAAGGTGGCATTACATTGTGGTTTCGATTTGCATTTCCCTGATCATTGGTGATGTTGAGCCTTTTTCCATAGGTTTGTTGTCCACTTGTATATCTTCTTTTGAGAATGTTCTATTCAGGTCCTTAGCCATTTTTTGATGGGATTGTTTTAATTTCTTGTTAAATTGTTTGAGTTCCTCATAGATTCTGGATATTAGTCCTTTGCTGGATGTGAAGATTTTCTCCTATTCTGTGGATTGTCTGTCTACTCTGCTGATTGCTTCTCTTGCTGTGCAGAAACTTTTTAGTTTAATTAAATTCCACTTATTTATCATTGTTTTCGTTGTATTTGTTTTTGGGTTCTTGGTCATGAAGTCTTTGCTTAAGCCAATGTCGAGAAGGGTTTTTATGATGTTATCTTCTAGAATTTTCAGGGTTTCCAGTCTTAGATTTAACTTTTTGATTCATTTGAATAGATTTTTGTATAAGGTGAGAGATGAGAATCCAGTTTTATTACATGTGACTCGACAATTATCCCAGCACCATTTGTTAAACGGTGTTTTTTCGCACTTTACGTTTTTGTTTGCTTTTCCAAAGATTAGTTGGCTGTAAGTAGTACTTGGATTTATTTCTGGGTCCCCTATTCTGTTCCACTGGTCGATGTACCACTTTTATACCAGTCCTATGTTGTTTTGGTGACTACGGCCTTATAGTATAGTTTGAAGTCAGTTAATGTGATGCCTCCAGATTTGTTCTTTTTGCTTAGTCTTGTTTTGGCTATACAGGCTCTTTTTTGGTTCCATGTGAATTTCAGGACTGTCTTTTCTAGTTCTGTGAAGAATGAAGGTGGTATTTTGATGAGAATTACATTGAATTTGTAGATTGCTTTTGGCATTATGGTCATTTTCACAATATTGATTCTACCCTCCCATGAGCCATTTGTTTGTGTCATCTATGATTTCTTTCAGCAGTGTTTTTCAGTTCTCCTTGTACAGGTCTTTCTTTCACCTCCTTGGTTAGGTATATTTCTAGGTTTGTTTTTTTGTTTATTTGTTTTGTTTTTGCAGATATCGTGAAGGGGGCTGAGTTCTTGGTTTGATTCTCAGCTTGGTCACTGTTCCTGCATAGCAGAGCTACTGATTTGTGTACATTGGTTTTTGTGTCCCGAATCTTTGCTGATTACATTTATCAGTTCTAGGAATTTTTTGAACGAGTCTTCAAGGTTTTCTAGTTATACATGTCATGAGCAAACAACAACAATCAACTATTTAACTTCCTCTTTGTCAATGTGAATATCCTTTATTTCCTTCTCTCGTCTGATTGATCTGGCTAGGACTTCCAGTACTATGTTGAATAGAAGTGGTGAGAGTGGGAATTCTTTTTTTGTTCCACTGAATGCTTTCAATTTGTCTTTTCTTTGTTCAGTATTATGTTAGCTGTAGGTTTCTCATAGATAGCTTTCATTATATTAAGGTATGCCTCTTGTATGCTGATTTTGCCAAGGGTTTCCTTATTTTAATTTTTAATTTTTTTTTTTTTTTTTTTGAGATGGAGTTTTGCTCTTGTTGCTCAGGCTGGAGTGCAATGGCACGATCTCAGCTCACTGCAACCTCCACCTCCTGGGTTAAAGCGATTCTCCTGTCTCGGCCTCCTGAATAGCTGGGATTGCAGGCATCTGCCACCACATCTGGCTAATTTTGTATTTTTTACTAGAGATGGGATTTCTCCATGTTGGTCAGGCTGATCTCAAACTCCCGACCTCAGGTGATCTATCTGCCTGCCTCAGCCTCCCAAAGTGCTGAGATTACTATGGACATGAGCCACTGCACCTGGCCTTGCCAAGGGTTTTAATCATAAAGGATGCTGGATTTTGTCAAATGCTTTTTCTGTATCTATTGAGATGATCATGTGACTTTTGTTTTTAATTTTATTTATGTGGCATATCAGATTTATTGAATTGTGTATGTTAAACCATTGCTGCATCCCTGATATGAAACCCACTTTATCATGGTTGATTATCTTTTTGATACGCTGTTGGATTGGGTTAGCTAGTTATTTTGTTAAGGATTTTTGCATCTATATTCATATGGGATATTGGTCTGTAGCTTTTTCTGGGCTTTTTTATTTTTATTTTTATTTTTTGCTACATCCTTTTCTGGTTTTGGTATTGGGGGATGCTGGCTTTGTAGAATAATTTAGGGAGGATGCCCTCTTTCTCTATCTTATGGAATAGTGTCATTAGGATTAGTACCAATTCTTCTTTGAATGTCTGATAGAATTCAGCTGTGAATCTGTCTGGTCCTGGTCTTTTTATTGTTGACAAATTTTTTATTACCATTTATATCTCACTGCTTGCTATTGGTCTGTTCAGGGTTTGTAATTCTTCCTGGTTTAAGTTAGGAGGGTTGTATATTTCCAGAAATTTATCCATCTCCTCTAAGTTTTCTGGTTTATGTGTGTAAAGGTGTTCACAGTAGCTTTGATGATCCTTTGTATATCTGTGGTGTTGGTTGTAGTATCTCCTGTTTTGTTTCTATTTGAGCTTATTTGGATCTTCTCTCTTCTTGGTTAGTCTTGCTAGTGGTCTATCAATTTTATTTATCTTTTCCAAGAGTCAGCTTTTTGTTTCATTTATCTTTTGTATTTTTTGTTTGTTTCAATTTCATTTAGTTCTGCTCTGATCTTGGTTATTTCTTTTCTTCTGCTTGGTTTGGGTTTGGTTTATTCTTGTTTCTCTAGTTATTTGAGGTGTGACCTTAGATTTTCTGTGCTCTTTCATACTTTCTGAGGTAGGCACTTAAGGCTATAAATTTTCCTCTTAATACTGCCTTTTCTGTGTCCCAGAGGTTTTGATAGGTTGTGTCTCTATTATCACTCAGTTCTAAAAATTGTTAAATTTCCATCTTGATTTCATTGTTGACCTAATGATTATTCAGGAACAGGTTTCTTAATTTCCATGTATTTGCATAGTTTTGAAGGTTCCTTTTGGAGTTGATTTTAAATTGTATTCCACTGGAGTCAGAGAGAGTACTTGATATAATTTCAATTTTCCTAAATTTATTGAGACTTGTTTTATATCCTATTATATGGTCTATCTTTGAGAATGTTCCATTTTCTGAAAACAGAATGTATATTCTGTGGTTGTTGGGTAGAATGTTCTGTAAATATCTGGGGTTTTTTGTTTGTTTGTTTTGTTGTTCATCTAGTTCTTCAAGGGCAATTAGTTCTTTTATTTATTTATTTATTTTTATTGTACTTTAGGCTCTGGGGTACATGTGCAAATCATGCAGGATTGTTGCATAGGTACATACATGGCAAGGTGGTTTGCTGCCTTCATCTCCCCATCTCCTCTATCTGGTATTTCTCCCCTCATTATCCCTCCCGACCCTCCCCACCCCCTACTGTCCCTTCCCTAGCCCCCTCAACTTACTGCAGTGTGTGATGCTCCCCTCCCTGCATCCACGTGTTCTAATTGTTCAACACACACCTATGAGTGATAACATGCAGTGTTTGGTTTTCTCTTCCTGTGTCAGTTTGCTGAGAATGATGGTTTCCAGATTCATCCATGTCCCTATGAAGGACACAAACTCATCATTTTTTATGGCTGCATAGTATTCCATGGTATATATATGCCACCTTTTCTTTATCCAGTCTATTATTGATGGACATTTGGGTTGGTTCCAGGTCTTTGCTATTGTAAACAGTGCTGCAATGAACATACGTGTGCATGTGTCTTTATAATAGAACAATTTATAATTCTTTGGGTATATACCCAGTAATGGGATTGCTGGGTCAAGTGGTATTTCTATTTCTAGGTCCTTGAGGAATCACCACACTGTCTTCCACAATGGTTGCACTAATTTGCATTCCCACCAACAGTGTAAAAGTGTTCCTATTTCTCCACATCCTCTCCAGCATTTGTTGTCTCCAGATTTTTTAAGTCTGTTTGTTGTAGATTATAGTTTAAAGCCATTGTTTCTTTGTTCACTTTCTGTCTTGATGACCTGTCTAGTACTGTCAGTGGAGTACTGAAGTCCCCCACTATTATTATGTTGCCATCTATCTCATTTCTTGGGTCTTACAGTAATTGTTTTATACATGTGGGAGCTCCAGTGTTAGGTACATATATATTTATGACTGTGATACTTTCCTGCTGGACAGGGCCTTTTATCATTATATAATGTCTGCCTTTGTCTTTTTTAATGGCTGCTGCTTTAAAGTTTGTTTCGTCTGATGTAAGAATAGTGACTCCTGCTTGGTTTTGGTGTCCATTTGCATGGAGTATGTTTTTCCACCCCTTTACCTTATGTTTACGTGAGTCCTTATGTGTTAGGTGAGTCTCTTGAAGGCAGCAGACACTTTGTTGTTGAATTCTTTCTCATTATGCCATTCTGTATCTTTTAAATGGAGCATTTATGCCATTTACATTCAACACTGGTATCAATTTGTGAGGTACTTTTCTATTCATCTTGCTATTTGTTGCCTGACCACCCTGTTTGTTTGTTTTACTGTATTGTTGCTTTATAGGTCTTGTGAGATTTATACTTTAAGGGATTCTGTTTTTATGTATTTCAAGGATTTGTTTCAAGACTTAGAGCTCCTTTTAGCAGTTCTTGTAGTGCTAGTTTGATAGCAGCATATTCTTTCAGCATCTTTTTGTCTTAAAAAGACTGTATTTTTCCTTTATTTGTGAAGCTTAGTTTTTCTGAAAACAAAATTCTTGCCTGATAATTGTCTGTGTGAGGGGGCTGAAGGCCCCCAAATCCTTCTAGCTTACAGAGTTCCTGCTGAAAAATTTGTTGTTAATTTGATAGCTTTTCCTTTATAAGTTACTTCATGCTTCTGCCTCATAGCTCTTAATATTTTTTCCTCCATCTTGACTAGATAACCTGATGACTATGTTCCTAGGCAATGATATTTTTGTGATGAATTTCCCAGATGTTCTTTGAGTTTCTTGTATTTGGATGTCTAGATCTCTAGCAAGGCCAAAAACATTTTCCTTGATTATTCTACCAAATATGTTTTCCAAACATTTAGATTTCTCTTCTTCCTCAGGATTGCCAATTATCTTTAGGTTTGGTTGTTTAACATAATTCCAAACTTTTTGGAGGCTTTGTTCACTTAAAAAAAATGCTTTTCTTTGTCTTTGTTGTATTGGGCTAATTAAAAAACCTGTTTTCAAGCTCTGAAGTTTTTTCTTCTGATTGTTCAACTCTATTGCTGAGACTTTCCAGTGCATTATGCATTTCTCTAAGTGTGATCTTGATTTCCAAAGGTTTTGATTGTTTTTCCTTTTGCTATCTATTTCACTGAAGATTTCTCCCTTCATATTTTGTAACTTTTTAAAATTTTATTAAATTGAATTTCACCTTTCTCTGGTGCCTTCTTGATTGATTAAATTAACCTTCTGAATGCTTTTTCTGGCAAGTCAGAGATTTCTTTTGGATTGCACCCATTTCTAGTAAGCTAGTGTGATTTTTGCCAGGTGTTGAAGAATCTTGTTTTGTCATATTACCAGAATTTTTTCTGATTCCTTCTCATTTAGGTAGGCTATGTCAGAGGGAAGATCTGGAGCTCAAGGGCTGCTGTTCACAGGGTACTCCCTTGATGTGGTACTCTCCCCATTTTCCTAGGGTTGTGGCTTCCTGAGAGTCAAACTGTACTGATTGTTATTTCTCTTCTGGATCTAGGCACCCAGTGGGGTTCCTGGGTTCTGGGCTGGTACTTGGGGGTGTCTGCAGAGTCCTGTGATGTGCACCATCTGTGGGTCTCTCAGCTGTGGATGGCAGCACCTGCTCTGACGGAGGTGGCAGGGGTGTTAAATGGACTCTGTAAGGGTTCTTAGTTGTATTATTGTTTTTTATTGCATCAATTTTGTGCTGGTTGGCCTCCTGCCAGGAGGTGATGCTTTCAAGAGAGCATCAGCTGTGGTAGTATAGGGAGAATCAGGTGGTAGTAGGCAGGACCCTAGAACTCCCAAGATAATATGACCTTCAGGGTGGGTACAAAGACCATAAGTGGAGACAGAGTTAGGAATGTCTGAGCTCAGATTCTCCTTGGGCATGGCTTGCTGTGGCTGCTGTGAGGGATGGGGTGTGGTTCCCAAGTGGAGTTATGTTCCCAGGAGGATTATGGCTGCCTCTGCTGTCATTCACATTCCCAGGGAAGTGAGGGAAAACCAGAAGGCCTCATTCAGCTCCTATGCAACCTAAAATGCCAGTCTCACTCACTGTGCCCCACCCCACAACAGCACCAAGTTTGTTTCCAGGCAGTGGGTGAGTAGGACTGAGACCTTGCCCCAGGCTGCCAGCCTCCTGGCTGCTAAGAAAGCAAACAGGGCTTTCAGGTAGGTTTCCCACCTCTCTGCCTGCCCCTGTCTGCACTCTGGATTCACCCCTCCTCCGAGTTCTGTCCAAGAAACTTCACATGCTATTGGAATTGGTACAAAGTTCAGCTGGAGGTTTCCTTCTTCCTCTGGTGTTTTCTCACTTCCTCTGGCTGTGCCTTCCACAAGGACTCCTCTGAGAAAAGTCAGAAATGGCTTCCCTGGGGACCAAGAGAGCCCACAGAACACTTCCCACAGCTTTCTCTACCCCTATATTTCTCTCACCTCTCTAAATTATCTCAGCTCCAGGTAAGGTCAAATCCTTCTCCTGTGATCTGGACCTTCAGGTTCCCCAGTGAGAGTGTGTGTCCGGGGTGGACAATCCCCCTTTCCCACCATCACACTTTGGGTACTCACAGGGTTTAGGCTGTCTTCCAGGTCCTACAGGAGCAATCTGCATCCTTCAAAGAGTGTGTGGAATTTCCTGGCTTTCCTGATACGTTCCTGCTATAGTTCTTGAAGCAAAAGTTCATGATATAAGTCTCCACACACCGCTCTGTCTGTCCCAATGGGAACTGTAATTTAGTCCTGCCTCCTATACACCATTTTCTTCTTATCCACCATTATAATCTATTTGTACTTCTTACCACCATCATCTACAGGCTTGCTGAGGCCTGATGAGAAACAGAAAGCTGAAGAATATAGCTATGGCTGCAAGAATATACTTAAATGGTCATAGGATGAACCCTTGAGTGGTGATGAGGTGCCTCCAGACTGACAGTATAAAAGACAGAGAAATGTGAATTCTGTGTTCTTCTATCCCGGCAGCTCTTCACTCCTTGCAGGTTGTGGATGCTACCATGTCTCTATCATGACTCCACAAGCAACTAAAAAAAAAAAAAATCAAGATTCTCCAACATCTTTACACTCTCAACTTCAAATATTTTCTTTGCTGATTCAAGAGAAATACCCTTAGCTAAATCCAAGGCTTCATTCTAGCCAACTTCAAAACCAAATCACCCACTGTGAATTGTCCTAGCTAGTCTACTAGCTCACTGTCCCTCTCCATGCAAGTCCTGACTGTTTGCATCTCTACCATATGAATGGCATAGCAAACACCCGAAGGTCTCAACTTCTTGACCTTTTTATCTCCAGTGACCAACTCCTTCATCATTCCTCTAGCGCCTTTTTCCGCACACCATTACCAGAACAGTTGCGTGATGCCAGAAATAAGCAGATAGGTTAGTGATTTTATAAATTCACATTGACCAACTTCAGATTAGCCCTTCAAATGACACCAGGCTTGACAATACTGCTACCTTGTGCTGGTGAGCTCATGTTCCCACTCTTCACAATGGCTACTATGAATCTTTTCTAATTCCTTCAAACCCATTCCCTCACTGCTCCACTCCACCTACCTGTTCACCCTCAAAAGATGAAACCACCACCTAACCCACAAAGAAAAAAAAAAGACTTGAGACAAAGACTTCCAGCCCCATCAGGTTGGTACAAAAGTAACTGCTGTTTTTACCATTGCTCTGAATGGCAAATTAAAATTTCAATACATCTACACTCCTTCTCCTTTCAGAGATCAGCCCCTCTACCTGTACTTTGGATAGCATGCCCACTCTTTGTCTCAGGCACATCCTGCCATTAGTACTTTGTCTCTTTCTTTCAGATATAATTGCCTTCTCACTCCAAACTGAATCTTCTTCATCAACAGTTAAATATCCTCAAGCCTAACTATCTCCTTTTTAAAGTTACCTTTGGCTCCACACATTTTACTCTAATACCACCCTGACTCTTTTCCCTTCAAAACCAAATTCCTTGAAGGAGTTTTATATTCTTAACTTTCTCTGTTTCCTCATTAGACACTCACTCCTAACTTCCACAGCAATTTTAAGGGCTACAGTGACTCTCACGTCACTAGAGTTAAATCTAACAGATGTTTTTCATAAATCACATTACTTCACCTCCTGAAAAGGTTTATTCAATTATTCAAGTAATATCTGATGATCCCTTACAAGGTTCCTCCCCCTATCCTAGGCCCTGGGATATATCACTGAATAAAATAGACCAAATTTCTGGCCTCCACTGTTTCAATGGTATGGGGGAAGACAAATAAAATAGACAAATAAAATAAAGAAGTACATAATATATTAAGTGTCATGAGGATGAAATACACTAAAGTAAGATAATGAGGTTAAAACGTGCTCATATTAGAGGGATGTCATGCTACATTATATAAAACATGCAAGCAGAGACTTAAAGAAATTGAGAGTTTCTGAAGGAATCAAGAGGAGCAATCTGAGCAGAAAAAAAAGATATAATTTTAAATATTATAAAACGACATTCTGTCCACTACTGGGAAGCCAATATGAAAGGAGATATTCCAGGGAGGAGATAAGTATTTGGACCAGGATAAAGGTTCTGTGATACATTTCAAAATAAAGAAAAGCCCACAGAATTTACTGATAGCAAGTACACAAGAGATGGGAGAAAGAGAAAAAAGAGACAAGCACAACTCAAGTTTTTTTGGTCTAAAAATGAAAAATATAGAAGTGCTACTTATTGAAATGGGGAAAGTTTTAGGTGAAGCAGATTTCTTGAGGGGTGGTGAAATCAATTTTGGACTAGACTAGCAGATTTATCAAGTAGGCAAATCATGTATCAAATTGATTTAAAATCTGTATTTCACAAAGCCTGACTGGATATAAAGCCACAGGCGTTACCAGCATTTAATGGGGTCTAAAACCATGGGGCTAAAATGAGATTATTTAGAGATTGAGTGGGTCTAGAGAAAAGAGGGGTTTCCAGGACCCAGCCTCTGGGCTCTCCAACATTTAGAGGTCAGGAAGACAAAGAGGCTGAGGAGCAGGCAGTAAGTGGGAGGAGAGCCAAAAGAGAGGTGAGAGCCACAGCCCAAGGGAGGAAGTGTTTCAGACGGGCAAGACAAATAAAATGAGAAGGAAGAATTTATTTGGATTTGTCTACATGGAAGCCCTATGTAGCCTTGACAAGAGTACAAAGGAGTAACAGAGATAAAACCCAAATGCAGTAGATTCAAAAGAGGAGTGATGGAGGTAAAGTAAATTGTTTCTAATACTGAACAGTATTGCATCATGTTTGTATGCTTATGGAAATCATCCAGGGGAGAGGGAAAAATGACGATGGGTGACCACCAACTTCAGAAGCAAGAGCCAAAGAAAGGGAATTGGATACAAGCTGCATGAGGAGGAGCAGCTTTTAGCAAGGAGGAGCTGATTTTAGCTAGGAGGAGGGAGAGTTAATCCATTTAACAGGACTAAAGGCATAATCAATAGGGAAACATTCAAGCAAGTTGGTCATCTTGGTAGGGGGAACATGTAAGGGTCTGGCCTTGCTGGCTGCAACCCTTTCACTTGGTTCTGTGCTGCATCCCCTCTAGTTCTCCCTCCTATGTCTCTGGCAACTCCTCTGTCTCATTTATTTCCTTCCTATCTGAAAAACTGAGGCTCTATGCAGGGTCTTCTCTTCTGCTTTCGTAATTTCTCCATTGGCAATATTACCTTAGCAATGTTTTCAATGCCACCTAAATACTTTTGACTCCCAGATTTATGTCTCCAGCCCTAACATCTCCTCTCAGCTTCAGGCCTATACATTTAATTAGTTTCTTGGTATCTCTACTTAAATATCTCACAAGCATCTCAAACTCAACATTTCCAAAATCAGCACAACAATCTCCTTCTCTAGAAACCCAGAACTCTTCCACAGCTCTTCATTTTAGGGAGCCATTCACTGAGTTCTGAAAAACCAGGAACCTATGAATGAGTCATCCTTGACATTTCCTTTACAAGTTACACTTAAACCATCACCATGTTTTTTAGACAGAGTCTTGCTCTGTCACCTAGGCTGGAGTGCAGTGACAAGATCTCAGCTCACTGCAATTTCCACCTCCTGGGTTCAAGCCATTCTCCTGCCTCAGTCTCCCCAGTGGCTGGGATTACAGGCACACACCACTATGGCCAGCTGATTTTTGTATTTTTAGTAGAGATGGGTTTTCACCATATTGGCCAGGCTGGTCTCGAACTCCTGACCTCATGATCAGCCCACCTCAGCCTTCCAAAGTGCTGGGATTACAGGCGTGAGCCACCGCACCCAGCCACCATCACCATTTTCCAAACGTCTCTTGAAAGGAGTCACCTGCTTCTCTCCATCTCCCCCATGCCCACCCAAATCCAGGTACCACCAGCACCCATGCCCAGATGCCCAGTATTCACACCTGTCTTGCTCTGATCAATTCTCCACACAAACAGCAGGAACATATTTTCAAAATTCAAATCTAATCATATCCCCAGACTCATTTCTCTCATATCAAAACAATTCATCTAAAAAAATTAGTTAGTCTAAAAGCTTTAAAATAGCTTCAAGACCTGGCATGGCCTGGCCCTTCCTGTCTCTGAGACAGTCACCCCTCTCTCCTCATTCCTCTACCCGACCCCTACCTGGACTGCTCCAGCCTTCTTCCTAACCCTCCAAAATCTCAGGAAAGACATCTCTTCATAAGGGAACCTTTCCTGATTCCATTTTGGTCCCCTAATGGTCAAATCTTCTTCATGTACCTTCTCTCAGCTGCCCATACCTCTCCTAGCATTTATCACAGCACTCTAATTTTATGTGTATTAAACTCTATGAGAGCAGAAGATGTGTCTTTCTTTTTTTTAATTTTCCATTGTAGTATCCTCATCATTCAGCACTTTCGTCACATATAAGGAGTATTCAATAATTCTCTAAATATATGGATGATGGGTAGTTGTCCCAAGGATTCTAGCAATTGATGGGGAAAAAAAAGTAAAACACAGACACGAAACTGCAATACCTGCAATGCATCAACAATTTAACTTCATCAAGACAGACAGCCACACAGAGCTAGGCATACAGAGTATTCCCAGCCTGTAGCAACATAGTATCATTCAAAACTTTAGCACGTTTAGTATTGTTGAGAATGGTTCAATGAAGGAAAGCTTGCTGTGAGATGGAAACCCTATGGGATAGTTCTTACTCTGCCACTAGCCAGCTGTGTAATTTTTAACAAGGAATTTCACCTCTCTGGCCCTTCACTCTCATCTCTGCGAAAGGAGAAGGCTGACCCCAGATGGTTTCCAGGTCAGAAAACTACACAACTTGTCATCATTGACAAATAACTCATGTAAGCAGAACAGTGATAAAGAAAGGAGCTCTGTCCTCTGGGAGGAGGCAGGTTTGAGCTGGACCATGAAGGAAAGCGTCAGATGTGTTAAGAGTAGAAAAGAAGCACATTCTAAAAGGAGTACAGGGTGAGAACACACATGGTACTTGAGTGGTAATTAGTAATACACTAAGCTCAAGAAAGACCCTTCATCTGCACCTGCTCTATTCCTTGCTTCTGTGATGCCCAGAACCCCGTCAGTCCCTCCACCTGGAATCTGCTCTCAGCAACTCTCTCCTAGTGTCCTCAGGCCACCCTGTCCACCCTGTTTGCAACAGCCTTGCTTCCATTCCCCACAGCAAATCTCCAGAAACATGAGAAGGCCAGGGCTATGCATGGATTGTACATGTATCAGTAATACTGACACATGGCCATGCTGCACGACAGCACAGACAGATAACGGAGCAATCTCGGTCTCCAGGGTCCCGAGGAAAATGCCAGGGATTTGATTTCCATTCCGCCAACAGGGAAGCCAGCCTGCACCTGGAGACTCCACAGAGGCTGTTTAATAAGACGTTTGTTTACTTCTTTCCTGCTACCTCTGACAATATAATCCTTTCTGATTCTTTCCATGATTTGACTCTAAATGAAAAAGTATGATCTCGCAGTTGGGGGGCAGGTAAGGAGCCTGCGACACCACTGGTAATCTGCCAGCACTCCAGCATTCAATCTGCAGGGATGGAATGAAGGCAGAAAATAAGTCCCTGGCAAAAATAACCACTCCTCCTGTCTGGGGCAGATTGCAACCTTCTGGAGACAGTAGGGGTGGAGTGGGAGAAGTAGGGAGGTAGTTAACCTTGCTCATTTTCCTGTTTAAAAAAATCTAAATGTCCGCTTTAATAAATTAAAGTTTTCAATGAGCTTAAGATAATTTTAAAGCACCTTTTAAAAGAAATCTTTACAATTAAATGATGAGTCTATCTCAAACCTAACTAGAGAAATTAAATATAATTATGAACTTGGAGGACAAATTTAAGGTCAAGAGTGGGCAAGGAAGATGTATGGGAAGGCAGTAAATGGAGGAGGAGAATGAGCAAGAAGAAACAGAGTGTTTTTAGAAGGTTGTTCATTCTGTCCCTACATTCCTGACTGCCTCAGCATTTCTCACAGAGTGGGAAAAGGGAGTTTACAGTGCTGGGAAGGCACGTGTCCACCGCCTTCCTACCCCTCCCTTCACTTTTCAGAATTCTGCAGGTGCAGACTCTTTGCTTGACTGAACTCCACTTGCTTCATTTCACTTCCCAGTCCACCGTGGCCCAGCAAGGGTCATTTACCATGTGACGCCACTATTCTAATTATAGGGGACATATCAATCAACAAAACAAAGGCGCTGCCTTCATAGACCTTCACTTCTGGGGGGGGAAGGTTTGGATAGTTAACAATAATTACGTATGTAAGTCAATCACCATTGACATGGTAAGTCTACAGGTAATGGAAAAGCTCGATAGATGAGACTGTTCAAAAGAGAACTAAGGTAAGCCATTTTAAAGAGTAGATTAACTCAGTAAATTCATTTATTCAAGAAGAATGTTAGTAAAAGAGAAAAAGGATACTAGCTATGGTTATAATTTCTATGTTTAAAGGCAATAGTGAATGAGAGATTAAACAGTCCAGAGAAATAAAGAGTTGATTTTGGGAGCTAGGATCTGTAAGACACTGGAAGGGATGCAGTCCAGGGCCTCAGTGGAGAAGTTACTGTCTTCTCAGACTCTGTTTTCATTACCTGCTCTGCAAACATCTAGAAATGGAATTGTTTACCCCGATGATACCAGAAGAGGCCCTGGGAACCTTGTGATCTTAGGGAATGTTTGTTTCCTGGATGAATATAGCAATTATTCATTCTTCAGGAGACCTTACCCTTTCTGTCTCCTGTGGATTCAATTCTCAAGGTTCTTTGGAATCCTCCCAGACAGATTCGAGGCAAATAAAGGAATCCTCCAAACCTGCCCCTTGCATCTCCCCATATTTGGACACTTCACTCTGGCTAAGTTGGTCTTTCTATCAGAGCCCAAGTTTACCATAAGCTTGGCCACCCCATGCCTTTGTCCAAATCCATCTCTTTGACTGGGATGCCCTGCTGATCTTGTGCCAAGGAAGGAAGGAAGGAAGGAAGGAAGGAAAGAAAGAAAGAAAGAAAGAAAAGAAGGAAAGAAGGAAGGAAGGAAGAAAGAAAGAAAGAAAGGAAGGAAGGAAGGAAGGAAAGAAAGGAAGAAAAAGGAAGGAAGGAAGAAAGAAAGAAAGAAAGGAAGGAAGGAAGGAAGGAAGGAAGGAAAGAAAGGAAGAAAAAGGAAGGAAGGAAGGAAAGGAAAGGAAAGAAATAGAAAGAAAGGAAGGAAGGAAGGTGGGGAGTTGGGGAGGGATAACATGGTGAGAAATGCCAGATATAGGTGATGGGGAGGAAGGCAGCAAACCACATTGCCATGTATGTACCTATGCAACAATCCTGCATGTTCTTCACATGTACCCCAAAACTTAAAATGCAATGAAATATTTAAAAATTTAAGAAAAAGGAAGGAAGGAAGGGAGAGAAAGAAAGAAAGAAAGAAAGAAAGAAAGAAAGAAAGAAAGAAGAAAGGAAGGAAGGAAGAAAGAAAGAAAGAAAAGAAAGAAAGAAAGAGAGAGAGAAGGAGAGAGAAAGAAAAGAAGAAAGAAACAAAAAAGAAAAGAGTACATGTAGCATATCTGAAATGTCTGGTTTGCAGTAGCTAGGCAACACAAGTATTAAGGTATACTATCTCCTTAAACTCAGGAAACAGTGAAGCCTCTTCAGCCTAGGAAGGAAGCATGTTTTGCATTCTGCACCTTCCACATACTGCTGTTGCCCACACCAAGTACACACAGACACATACACACATATACACACCACACACATGCACACATTCTCAAACACTAGAATGGGTACCCGTTCTTTCCCACTGTTCCTTAGGTGATCCCTCCAAACAGTCTTGGAAAAGAAAGCAATGTATACCTGGTATAAAACATAACATAGAGGAGACTGCTCTGACTCTGTCGCTGTGGTCATAATATATTTTTCACCATGATTTGTGAATTATGGACCATTTTTTCAGGCTGCTGAAGGATTCACAAACCCAAGCTGATCATCACAATTTCCTGGGAACTTCTATAAGAACACATGCTTGGGTCCCACCACAGATCCACTGAATCAGAATACATAGGGCTAGCATTCTGAGAGCTACATTTTTTAAAGATCCCTGTGTGAGTCTAATGAGCCACCAGATTCAAGAACTATTTGTCTGATTCTCACAATCATTCTACAAGCTAGCTTCTGATGGAATAATTAATGCATTTAAAAGATGAGGAATATGAGTCCAAGTAAGATTTGGCCAAGCAAAAAGTCAGTAAGTAAAATGGTTTTTGGACTCCTAGTCCACCCCTGCTGTTCACCAGCGGTGTGACTATGCATATGTTACTTAGATTGTCCGAGCTTTCATTTCCCTGCATATAAAATAAATACTCCTAACCCCTATGGAAATGTGGTCATAAAATGAGGTGGCATGAAGAAACATAATCGTGCACTTCATATACAAATAAGAGATGCTGTCACAATTTAAATTCAGGACTAGAACTTCTCCAGCAGTTAGAATTTCAGTTCCCCATACAGATGACCAGATAGAGTGTCTCTGTAACTACCCAGTGCTGGTGTGCCTATCCTTAGTCCCCCTCTTCTGTAACTACCCACAAAACACAGAGCCGTTCTGGCAGCCATATTTGTACAGTTTGATTCCTCTGCCACCAGTGATCAGAGGAATCAGACCAGGAGTGAACATTTGACCCAGAATGTCTTCCAGAGGAAACCAGAATTGGAAGCAATTTACAGTCCAACTGAGTGACTAGAATTTGTAATATGGTTTCTAATGTGGCCACTTTCCATGCACTTGTGAACTGAAGGGCTAAGAAAGCCTTTCTGCTAGGGAGAAACAGCCACACAGCATGAGAAGCAACAATGACAGGGCCAAATGAAAGTACTCCCTATAGCTTTCCATTTTCTGGCTCCAGTCCATTCCTGAGGCCTCCGTTCATTCCTCGAAACACTTCATTATCCTTATAATAAATTCCCATTTTGTGCCTCAGGCTAGTTCAAATGAGTTTCTCTTACTGTAATCCAAAAAGAGCTCTAAACCATCTAAGTCCCCAGTCACTTTAATGAATGTGTCTGCTGATGAGGGAGACGTACACAAGATACAGGTCAGGGCATGTGTCTTTGCTCTTCAGTAGTTCTACAAAAGTCAGGTCCTTCTTCCTCCATCCATTTGTTTTCCTTGGGCAACACCAGCTCCTCTGAGGTTTCCCGTATCTAGGGAGAGGAGGTGGGAAGTTCCTGTCATCTGCAATGATGAGAACCATCATGTCTGAAATCTTCTTTCAGAAAGCTCCAGGATGGCTTATCGGCATCCTGCAGTTGTTTAGCAAATCCAAAGGCAGAGAAAAGAACAAGGAAATAGTGTTGAAGCTTATGTGACTTTATGAAAGGCAAGTCTATTCTAACTTCTGTTGTGGGCTTGAAAGCCAGTATTTTCCAAATCCCTGATAAGAAAGCTAAGAGCCAAAATTTTGGTTGATCTAGAGTGAATGTCCTATGTAGGAGCATTTTAGTATTGGTATTATTCCTGGACCCATTTTATATTCCTAACCTTGCCTTTACTTTTTTTTTCTTTCTTATTTCTAATATATGTTATTTTGCTGCATTTTAAGCCTCCTTAAATTCTTTCTGGAACAAGAAGCAATATAACAAAATAAAAACAGATTTTCCCTTTGTTACCAGAAGAATTCTTCCACTTTTATGTT
This sequence comes from Aotus nancymaae, assembly GCF_030222135.1. NCBI lineage: Eukaryota > Metazoa > Chordata > Mammalia > Primates > Aotidae > Aotus > Aotus nancymaae. The sequence continues at coordinate 83,187,589 of NW_026988442.1, forward strand.
ACACATAGGCACATAAAATGATGGATAGTCAGAAATAAAATATTTAGGTTCAGTGTTCCATCAGTCACCATGAGGCATTTATTGTGTACTTCTTATGTACAAGGAACTGTAAGGACTACAAATAAGTGTAACAAACAGCAGAAAAAAGGCGCAGTCTACAGACAGGGCATAGAAAGAAAAAATATTCAGGAATGCAAGGTCATAAATAAAAGCAATCTTTGTAGACTGGGATGGGCAGAGAAACTGACGTGAAGGTGGGAAAGTTTAAGTTGGATGCTGAGGAATATAGAGAATTCTAATAGAGGAAAGATAAAGAAAACCTTATCTTTGGAGGGAGTTAAAGTTACAGAGAATGGCATAGTGAGGGGTTCCCAGACTTGAGGATTAGAATTACCTAGAGCTTGTAGCCCAGGTATAAAACGTAATGTAGAGGAGATTGCTCTGACTGTCACTGTGGTCATAATATGTTTTCCACTGTGCTCTGTGAATTGTGGACCATTTTTTCAGGCTGCTGAGGGATCCACAAACCCAAGCTCATCATCACAACCTCTGGAGTTCCTGATTCCACTGGTCTGGGTGGGGCCTAAAAAGGTGCATTCCTCAACAAGCTCCCAGGTGATTCCCTTGCTACTTGCTAAGGTCCCATATCTGAAAAACACTGACTTAACAGAGTTCTCCATGCAGCACTGAAGACAAGAGTGGCCCCTCAGCCGAGCTGAGATGGAGGTTCCTGTTGCAAGACGGGGAGTGGGGAAGACTTGCTGGGTACACCGTGTCAGATGCCGCCCTCTGCGCAGAGAACTGGCCCCATGTGTCCCTGTGCCTTCCTTCGAGCTGCTCAGAGCCTCCCCTCCCATGCACCTCTCTCTGTCCTTAACTAAATTGTTCACCGTTTGCAGGCATATCAATGAGCCACAGTATATTAGCCTTTTATTTCCTTGACTTGGCTCCTTGAGAGAAATCGCAACCCCGCCCAAACCAAACCATTTCCTCAGACAGTTTCTTTCAGCCTTGCCCTACCTGTTCTCTTCCTGGGAAAGCCTAGCATCCCTAGCAAATCCACAGTCAACTCACACACTCTGTTAGTGCCTCATCCAGCTGTGACCACTGCTCTGCCTCTGGTCCTTACAGCAGTTGGGAACCCTGGACACGATTATCTGAGGTTGCAGGATATGCAATGATGGGCCAAGGCGAGGCTTCCTGCATGCCTTGGGTGCTTTATCTCTAGTCAGACTGAGGGACATGTGATAGACTTGGGGGTCAGACAGACCTGGGCTTAAATCCACTCAGTCTATCAAACTTGCTACTTGGGTGATTTTAGAAAACTCCTGGATAACCCAGCCTCAGTTTCACTATTTTGTAAGGAAGATAAAATGATATCATCATTATTGTAGAATTTGAGATAAATAATGGGGCCTGATATAACATGTGCCCAATAATGGAAGCAATTTTTGTGAACATCCCATTGTTTAGGGCCACACCTTCATTATCTAACAGATATTTATTGACTGCCCTCTCAGTGCAATGCTTAATACATATTTCTTTTGGCAAGATAAGATGTATGCAAATGATTATGATACAAGACATCATAAAGTGAGCACTATGCAGTGGTAGGACAATCATTACAAAGCTCAAAGGACATTTCAGCTGAGGTCTTCATGGCAAATTTTGGGAAGGAGGTGCAAACTTAAAATACGTATATGAAGATTTTCAATAGCTAACAACTGAGGCCAGCATTCCAGCTGGATGGAATGACAAAAGAAGTGGTCCTGAAAGAAGACTGTGAAATTTTGTCGGGAAGATGTGAGCATCTGGTGGGACTTTAGAGGTCCCTTGGGTCCCTAGAGGACACTTGGGAGAAAGGCTAAGAATGTGTCAGATCTAAGAGGGCTTCCAGGAGCGGACACTCGTATCCATGCAAACACACACACTCATAACCAAACACACACACTCATTTCCATCCACACACACTCATACCCAAAAACACACATTAATTTCATCCAAACACACACTCATTTCCATCCATACACACTCATACCCAAACACACACATTCATTTCCATCCATACACACTCATATCCAAACACACACTCATTTCCATCCATACACTCATATCCAAACACACACTCATACCCAAACACGCATGCTCATTTCCATCCATACACTCATATCCAAAGACACACACTCATTTCCATGCACACACTCATATCCAAACACGTACACTCATTTCCATCCATATACACTCATACCCAAACACACACACACTTTCCATCCATACACACTCATATCCAAACACACACTCATTTCCATCCATACACACTCATATCCAAAGACACATTCATTTCCATGCACACACTCATATGCAAACACACATACTCATTTCCATCCATACACACTCATATCCAAACACACTCATTTCCATCCATACACACTCATATCCAAACACACACTCATACCCAAAAACACGTTCATTTCATCCATACACACTCATATCCAAACACACACTCATTTCCATCCATACACACTCATATCCAAACACACACTCATACCCAAAAACACACATTCATTTCATCCATACACACCCATATCCAAACACACACTCATTTCCATCCATACACACTCATATCCAAAGACACACTCTTTCCATGCACACACATATGCAAACACACATACTCATTTCCATCCATACACACTCATATCCAAACACACACTCATTTCCATCCATACACACTCATATCCAAAGACACACTCATTTCCATGCACACACTCATATGCAAACACACATACTCTTTCCATCCATACACACTCATATCCAAACACACACTCATTTCCATCCATACACACTCATATCCAAACACACACTCATACCCAAAAACACGTTCATTTCATCCATACACACTCATATCCAAACACACACTCATTTCCATCCATACACACTCATATCCAAACACACACTCATACCCAAAAACACACATTCATTTCATCCATACACACTCATATCCAAACACACACTCATTTCCATCCATACACACTCATATCCAGACACACTCATTTCCATGCACACACTCATATGCAAACACACATACTCATTTCCATCCATACACACTCATATCCAAACACACACTCATTTCCATCCATACACACTCATATCCAAAGACACACTCATTTCCATGCACACACTCATATGCAAACACACATACTCATTTCCATCCATACACACTCATATCCAAACACACATACTCATTTCCACCATACACACTCATATCCAAACACACACTCATACCCAAACACACACACTCATTTCCATCCATACACACTCATATCCAAACACGCACACTCATTTCCAAACACACTCATTTTCATGCATACAGACTCATATCCATGCATACACACTCATGTCCAAACACACACTCATTTCCATGCATACACATTCATATATGTGCATAGACAATCCAAACACACACACTCATTTCCATGCATGCACACTCATATGTGCAGATACTCAATCCAAACACACACTCATTTCCATGCATTCACACTCATATACATGCAAAGACACTCAATCCAAACACACTCATTTCCATGCATGCACACTCATTTTCATGCATACATGCTCATGTCCATACATGCACACTCAATCCAAACACACACAATCAGTTTCATGCATACACTTATATCCATGCATACACACTCATTTCCATGCGTACACACTCATATCCATGCATACACTCATATCCAAACATACACACTCATTTCCATGCATACACACTCATATTCATGCATACATTCAACTCAAACACACTCATTTCCATGCATGCACATTCATATCCATGCATACACACTCATTTCCATGCATACACACTCATATCCATGCATACACTCATATCCAAACATACACACTCATTTCCATGCATACACACTCATATCCATGCATACACACTCATTTCCATGCAAACACACTCATATCCATGCATACACTCATATCCAAACATACACACTCATTTTCATGCATACACACTCATATCCATGCATACACACTCATATCCATGCATACACATTCATATCCACACACACATATATTCCCCACACACTCATACTGACATACACACACACATTCTTATTACTTAAAGAATCTGAGCCTAGGAAATCCCAGTTAATAAAACACAAGAAATGATTTAAAGTGTCTTGGGTGGGAGTCTCAGAGACAAGAACCCAGGGTCAATATTATAAATTAATCAATCAGGAAACATTACATGGGGCTACGCACGGCTCAGGTGCTGTATGTGACACAATTGGACTGGCCTCTAGGTTCCGAGGGAAAACTCTCTCCCCAACTAACACATAACAGCCTTTCACATCCTGTCTGTTGGTTAAGACACTGAAAGCCCTGATTAAACTTCAAGACTTGATGTGTTGGGTTCCCTGGGAAGCAGATGCTGAGATGGAGATGTGTGTGCAGGAAGTTGATTAGGCAGAGCCCTCAGGCTCCACCTGTGTAAGGAAGTGAAGGAAGCAGAATGGACAGAGGGAAAAGTTAGGCTGCATTGCAGGTGCAAAAAGGCCTCAGCTGATTCCAGGGGAGCTCTGAAGCTGAGCGGGCTCTTCAGAGTTGTCCCACATTGGAAGACAGGGCTCATGCTTTTACATGACCCTGTTGGCCAGTCAATGACTGCCAGGAAATGGGGCATGAACTTGGGCCAGGTGACTCCTGTTAGTCAAGGCATTTCCCAAAGGTGGCTGAGGGCTGCCTGGCAGCAGTCCTCTCAGCATTGGGGGAGTAAATCCTCACTCTTGAGCAGGGAGCTGTACAGCACAGCCAGCATCCCCTGCATGTGTTAATGTGCAACTGTACTAGGCCTTAACTCTGAATCTGCTTCACCAAGGCAGGGCCAGGCAATAAAGAGATACTGACTGGGAGAGTGAAAACGACAAGAAGGTTAGTAGCAGAGACCCCCATCCAGGCAGAGCCCGCCTGGATCAATAGGGAAACCTGGACCACCAGGGGAAAACTGAGAGCAATAGGATCCTAGCAGAGGAGCATGCACAAAGCAAGAAGGAAAGAAGACCAACATAATTGACCTTCACCAAGACTGGTAACTTAGGGACTGTTATGATAAATAATAGCATATCTAGGATTGTTTGCATACCTACTATGCACCTAGCACTGCATTTTTCAGAAACATCAAACCTTATGACACCTTGGCAAGATGAGTATTATGAAGCCCATTTTACAGAAGAGGAGACTGAGATTCAGAAAGAAGATTCCTGCCAAGGTTACAGAGCCTGGGTATGACAGGCCGGTGATTAAGTCTGCCTGACTCCAAATCCATGCTGTTCTCACCTCACAGCACCATGACTTTCCAGAGTCCCAGTATTCCAAAGAGGTGTGTCAGGGCTCAGCATGGAGTTTAAAAAGAAGGCCCAGCCCCTACCCTGGCTTCAGCAAAAAAGGCTCTGCTTGTATCTCTTCCATAAAAAGAAATTCAGTCAACATTCCATTGTGGATGAGAAAGACAGATGTGAGGTCACCACTCTGCTTCTCCTGCCAGTACTGCCTGAATCTACGAAGGCGCTTCCTTGTGGACCACTTTTTTTTAGTTCAAGAATACAATGCAGCACCGTGGTTAAGATCATGTCCTCTGAAGTCAGACCACATGGGATCAAATTCCTACCCAAGGAGCTCTGTGATCTTCCCTGTGCCTCAGTTTTCACATCTGTAAAATGGAAGTTGTAACAGAATTATCTTCATAAGTTGTGCAAATTAATTAATACATGTAACATGCTTAGAGTATTCAGCAAATACTAAGCACTATATGATTGTTGCTTAGATTTGGATGTGGAGGTGGATGAGAATGGGATGCTAGTAATCACCCCAAGCTTTGAGGGAGTCTTCAGTGCACAGATGGTCTTTAATGCATGGGACGGAATGCATTCACCTAGGAAGTAAGATGAGACAGGGAAGAAGATGGCGAACTGAGCCCTAGGACCCACCTCATGTTTAAAGGTCAAGAAGAGGAGTGGGGTCCAGTACAGAAAAGTGAGGAGGGGAAAAGTAATGGAACAGGGAAGTGGTTGTCCTAGAAGCCATGAGAAGAAAATGCTTTATGAAAGAAGTTATGAACAACTTTCAAATGCTGCTACAAAACTGATTAGGTAAGATGAGGAAAGAAAGCTGACCACTGGATTTGGAAATATGGGAGTATGGATGAGCTTGACAAGAGCATCTTGGTGGAGTGTCAGGAACAAGGTCCTGCTGTGCATTATTTCATGGAAAAGGAGGAGCTGAGGAAGCACTAACTATTCTTTGAAAAGCTCTGTTGTAAAGCCAAATCAGGTGGAAGTGGGAAGTGATTGAAGATAACAGAGAGTTAGTGAAGATGGAAGATATTATTAAGGCATGTTGCAGGCTCATAGGAATGACCCAGGAGGAGAAACAAAATGATCAAGTGGGAGAGAGAGGGACTGGTGGCTAGAGCAATGCCCTTGGGTAGGGGAGGATGGATGGGTTCCAGGGAGCAAGGAGAGAGGCCAGGTTCATTTGTACAGGAGGGAGGCTGAGGACGGGAGCACAGGTACAATGGGTGGCAAACATGAGGCCAGGAGCCTTTCCTAATAGGAGATTGATTATCTCTTCTAATCAGAAAACTGATGGCCCCAGACCTTTGGGGAGTTTCTAAATCACACAGCTAGTTTAAGGCAAAACCACTCTTATTTCCCCTGCGAAATTATCCTACCACATCTCAACCCCCTAGAAAATGCCTGTTATCCTTCCTGCAACTGGTTGGATTGTTCGTTACAGACTCATGGTTGTTGTTTTATTTGTTTTGTTTTGTTTTTACTGATCCTGGGGTTTCTCTTGAACTCTTTGGTCATCTGCCAGCACTAATGTAATGAGAAGTTTGGAATTGTGCCCTGTAAGTGGAAACACTTACAGAGATTTTTTTAAATTTCCCACTGACCATTTCAGAGGAAGAAGTATGTAAATTAAAAAAAAAAACAAACAGAATCCGTTGGGTCCACCTGACGTTTCTTCATGATGGGGGCATGTAACCCCTTCTTGGGGCTGCAGTGCCCAACAGAGTGTCAGTAGATTTCCACAAACACCAACAATGGGTGTTTGTGGAAATCTGCTGAACAAATCAGTGAACCATTTATATTACAAGCTGCTGGAACTTCTGTAACTGAGCCAATTCTGTCTCAAGCCTAATATGCATTCCAGTCTTTCTACTGAGAATGCAGCACACCTAAGGGCTGGTCCCTTTCAGATTTGTTTGTAGGCTGACAATTGAACAGTAATTCACAGTCATCTACAAATGCACAGTAATTTCAAATTACATAGGCCCAATTATTGGTGCCAAGCCCCAGGGGTTAACTGCTACCTTACCATCAGAAAACAATCAGTTTAACCACAGGATGGCAAAACCAGGGTATCAGAAAGACCAGGAGTCAGATGCCTACATGGTGTGTATATTCCATGTGGTCCCTGAAGGGACTTCTGCTTAGTGCAATGGAGACCAGCTAGATATGGGAAAGTGACCAGGTAACTTCCAATTTCTGTCTATTCATAGGTTCCTGAGTCATTCTTGACCTTAGAAGGCTACCCACTAATCCCTGCTAGCATTTTAATTGATTGTCAAGCTGTGAATTCTCTGACATACTTTCCCCAATGCAGGCAGCCCTTCTTTCCTCAGTTGTCTAGGGAGCATGTTACCTTCTACTCCTGCACACAGCAATGTGGTAGTGCCCAGGGCAAGAGAGGGGCTCACACCTGCTGTATGAAAGAGGGTATAAATGAGGATTTGCATCGCAACATCAGATTTTTTCAGTTTCTGATATAAATGTTAACCTGCAATGAAAATGTTGCAATTGTCAGGTATTTAACAAGTTATTAAAAGAAAACCAGAGGAGTAAGCTTGAGTTCTTGCCCCTCGAAGGGAAGGCAGTGTCATGGAAAACCAGGGAGAGTAACCGATGGGACGTTGTAAGGGTACTACAATATTTGACCATGAGTGGCATGTGCGCTCTGCCATAGACAATGCTCGGCTTTGGGAGTCATACAAAATTTAAACCTAATCACAGCCCCACCTTTACTAGCTGTGTGACCTTCAGTCAATCACATAACCTCTCTAAGCCTCATATTCCTTGACTGTAAAATAGTACCTACACTCCAGAGTAGCTGGGAAGATTAAATGAATTAAATATACCAGAGGATGAGCCTGGAGCCTGCCCCCTTCTGGAAGTTCACTCATCCTGAGCGCTCTCCTCCACACCATGACGGGTGATGAACCACCAGCCACTCAGGGAATGCCAGGAATGTTTAAATCACCCACTGTGCCCACATATGTAGCCAGCACTTCAGGTGGTGAATTTATAGGTAAATGCATTTTCCTAACGTCTCTTTCTGACCTATTCAATTATTGCTTTAACATTTCAATTTAACAGGGCAAGCTAATGGGAGTAGCTGGTTGACAAATAGGCAAAAATTGGTGACTACCATTGCTAATGTCTAAATGCTGAAGAAAAAATAATATTTGAGGAACATTCTACTTTTTTGCTAAAGAATGGAGTAAAATCAGTGTGCATAATATTGGGGCATCGAATGCCCTGGGAATACATGCTAATTTAAAACACAGAGAAGCAGAAAGGGATGAGTGATGTGCAATACTCAAACATCTGGATCTGGTAAGAAATTTCAAATCTGACTGTTTGCATTGTAAACCCTTAGGGCAGGAATGATGTCTTTTTTAATCTGTACAGTCCAAATGATACTGTTGTTGCTCCATAAACATGAAATAAAATAGTATTATTTATAGTTTGCCATGTACATTTCATCAAGTCTCTTGAGTCTGATACATCCAGTTGGGATGACTCCTAGAAGATACTTAGAAACTAATTTCTAAGAAAATGACAGAGTTTTCTCCTTCCTTTCTTTCCAGAGCTGGTTGCTGTGGGCATCCTCCAAGTATAAAGAAATCACTCACCATCTAAGGAGCCTTCCTGAATTATCAGAGGAGCTGCCAGTACTCCCAGCTCCACTTTCTCTAGCCATGAATCTCCCTTGGTTGCTCTTCCAATAGCCATCTAAGTAAAATAAAAATTGCTAAAGTAACTTATTGTGTGTAATAATTAAACTAATGTTCAATATCCAATTAATAGATAACATGTAAGTAACTGTAAGCAGACTACCAGGGGTCAAATCCCAGCTCTGCTGCTTATCAGCTATGTGACTGGCAAGTCTTCCAACCCTTTGTGCTTCATTTATTTATGGATAAAATTGGGACTCTATAATTACTTATTTCACAGCATGGTTATAAAGAGTTGAATGGATTAATACATATATAACATATTTAGAACAGTTTCTGGCACACAGTAAGGACTATGGTACTATTTTTATAAGAGCTGAAAGATACAGCCAATGTTCAGTGCAAAGCAAAGCACCCAAAACCCATTTGTAGCAGAAAGAGTTTAGTTAACCACATTAGTCACAGAAAACTCAGCCACACAATCCTTCCATTTGGCCTCCCCCTCTGCCAAAAACAATGTCATCAAAACAACTACTGTCTAACACAAACCCAATGATAGTTGTCAAATGTAACATGAAAACTCCCCATTCAGAAACCTGCCTTACTCCATTTTGAAGAAGTTGAACAAAAACAGCTAAGTTTGTTAGAAAAAAGGAAGGAAAAAGAATGAAAATCATCATTTTCAGCAAACTAACACAAGAACAGAAAACCATACACCACATGTTTTCACTCATATGTGGAGGCTGAACTATGAGAACACATGGACACCAGGAGGGGAACATCACACACCGGGGCCTGTCAGCAGGTCAGGGGGTTGAGGAGGGGCAACATTAGGAGAAATATCTAATGTAGATGACTGAGTGATGGAGTGATGGATGCAGCCAACCACTATGGCACATGTATACCTATGTAACGAACCTGCATGTTCTGCACATGTACCCCAGAACTTAAAGTACAATAATTAATAAAGAAAGAAAGAAAGAATGCCTGTAATACTAACCTCTGAGATCAGTTTATTTGAGTGAAGCATAGTGAGGCACTCAGAGCAATTCACAGAAGGGGCATCACAGAAGCACTACCTCTTCCCCACCTGCTCATCCTTGTGCTTCAGCCAGGCCTAACTACTCACCGCTTTTTGTTTTGTGTATAAAAAACTAATTACTCACTTTTTGTTTTGTGTATAAAAAACTAATTTTTATACACAAAACAAAAAGCAATACACCTGGTGTCCTGTGCTGGCCACTCTTGTAAGTGGTGCTCCATCCACCTAAACAGCCCAATCTCTCCCTACCACCTTGTCCTCTCTATAAACGCTATTCAATTTGACTCAACAAACTTCTCCTTGAAACATCCCTGATTTCTAAGCAAATCTGACAGCTCTCCACTTTATATTCTACAAAGCTCATCCCTTAGTTTGTTTTCTTACAGTTCATTCATTTGTCCCGCATTGCTGTTAAACACTGAGATTCTTGAAGCAAGGATTGCCCCAGTTTTTTTTTTTTTTTTTTTTTGCATCTCTAACTTCTAGAAAAATGAAAGGCATGTAATAGAAAAGTGGTAACTGCTTGATATTTTAATTAATTCAAATATTGGTGGGGGAAGGCTTTTTTAAAAAAATAAATTAGAAGCATACCGTATGCATAAAACATAGATCACCGCTTAACAATTTCCTGAAGTTCTGGCCTGCCAAGAGACTTCCCCAGGTCTCAGATCACTTTTTCAACAAAATAAAGCAAAAAACAGGAAGAGGAAAAACTCCTGTGAAGTCAGAGACTGAGAATTCCAATATACTAAAGTCTATCCTGGTTCTAACTTAGGAACCTCTTTCAGAAAATCCGAAATATCAGCTAGACACTGTTTTGATTCCTTCATTAATGCCCACATGAAGGGAAAACACCATCTACAAGTGAATTCTTGCACACAGAAGGCAACACATGATCAGAGGTTCTAGCTGGTACACACTGGCAACAGGAGAAGGAAGAAACAGAATGAAATTTTCGAAACTATTAATCTGGGCTAATAGATTAAACTTTTAATCTAGGCATTTTGAGGCAAAAAATCAGTCCTATGATTTATTTCACTCTGTACCTATATGTCACCCTCCTTGTCCAAAGTAATTTTTTTGCTCCCCAAAATTAGAACGTTCAATATTAGTCACTTTATTTGTGCCAGACAATCAGACTCGAGTGCTATACTCATATCAGAAAGAAGCATATATTACAAGAGTTAGTCAAACACAGTATATAAAATTCATCCCAGCAGCCCTTTCACAGATTCAAATCTGGAGAGTAGTCAGTTCAAGAGTGCATATCAACAGTGACACCTATAGATGTATTAAGAAATGCATTTATCATTTTACAGTAGAGAAGTAGGCTGCACGATTTTTCAGTTTCAAAGGAAGTACCCCTATTATACTTACATCATTTAAATCATTTATTTATTATATATTTGCCCGTATTTAATCTGTTTTTCTTCCTAAAACTGAAGTCCAGAATGTCAAAGACACAATGCATTTACAATTAAGTCAAACTCATTTTTATACACAGAACAAAAAGCAGAAAATTAATCACTGTTGGTCCATTTTAACACAGAAAGAATGGAATGTCTGACCAAAGTTAACCTGCCTAAAGATAAACACAGTAAAGAAAACTGAACATGAAAAAAACTAATTAGTCAATCCAGTGACAACTTTGAGGTGCTTGGTGAAAACAGAAGATACCTGACAAACATCCTCTTCAAGGTCAAAACCTTCCATCAGAATAAAGCAAGGTGAAGAGTGTAATCTCAATAGCTTATAGTATGTCACTCAAACCATAAAGTCATACACAATTGAATTACGACATAGAAAATAGATTAATTTTGTATTAGCACTCTCTACACTTGCTCCAAAAACAACATCCAGGGATCTTAAGTTCTCTGAATAAATTTGATTATACTTACCTGTCCTGGTCAGAGACGTGTAGGTGACTTCACTTCCTACATCACACCCAATCTCACAGTACAAACAGGATCAGAGTAGTGTACATAAATCGTGTCTATACAACAGCAAAAAAACTGTTGAAAACAAAAAGTTTCAACAGAAGTTTTCATAAAATAATATAAAGTTATGGTTTTTGATCATTTTCTTTCATTGAACTAATTAGAATAAACTTTTGTTTTTAAAAACAAGCACAAAAATAAACACAAAAACCCAATCTTCACTGGAAGCAATCAAAATCAAAGGTAAACACTACTATTATCAAGTGCTACCCCAGTGAACAGAAATAAAGAGGAAGCCACACACAGTGGCCCACATCTGTAATCCTAGCATTTGGGGAGGCCAAGCGAGAGAACTGCTTGAGCCCAGGAGTTTAAGACCAGCCTGGGCAATGAAGTGAGATCTCATCTCTACAGAAAAAAAAAAAAAAAAGCCAGACATGGTGGCTGCTGCCTGTAGCTCTGTAGTCCCAGCTACTCAGGAGGCTGAAGCAGGAGCACTCCTTGACCCTAGGAGTTCAAGGCTGCAGTGAGGAAAGAAAGAAAAAAAAGAAAGAAAAAGAAAGAAAGAAAGAAAGGAAAGAGGGAAAGAAGGAAGGGAGAAGCAAAGAAAAGAAAGAAAGAAAAGAAAGAGAAAGAAAGAAAGAAAGAGGGAGGGAAGAAGGGAGAGAGGGAAGGAAGGAAAGGAAATAATTCATTTTGTAGTTTATGCATGATTATGCAAAAACATTAAAGTCTAAAAATGTTAGAACAAACACACTGAAAACTAATCAATATATTTTCTGTCAGACAAAGAAACATTAACAGTAACAACAGCATGGTATAGGAGAGAAAAAAATTAACTAAATCTGAAAACTTTGATTCTAGTTTATTTGTTTTAGCCTGACTTGAAGAAGATGAAAATCTTTGAATAAACCTCTAAATTTTTATTTCCTTACCTGTAAAAAAGAGTTCACAGTTGACCCCATTTAACTCTAAGGGTGTAAACAGCCTTAGAAGTCATTATCATCACCACCATCATATTCATCATTCCCTCACTGCCACTATCATTAGAGAAATTATGGTGTGAGTCTATTTACACAATATTATTATTTGTTACTCAAATCAACATGAATGTCAAAGACTTAATGGCCTAATTTTATCTTTAAAACATGGTCTGGAAAAAATTAACAGTACTATTTTTTAGTTGAGCTAGAATTTGTATAAGAGCAGGCACACTATATTGTCCAGGTAATCCCTGTACCAGATTTACATAAGTAATATTCATTTATCTTTTCTTCCAATTACCAACATAGTAGGAAAAATTCATGTGTAGACAATTTGGAAACTTTCAAAAAACATTAAGAAGAAAATTCATTCCCATCTCAACCAATATCATCACCCTGAAAAAAATCTGCTGGTAGCAAGTTGATATCATTATTAATAGATTCTATTTTATTTTTATGACGTTGAGAAGGTCGTAAGAACTATACATATTTTCAAAGAGCTAGTATTTTTGGTTAACCAGTTATATTGTTGTTTTATTTTATTTTCATTAAGCTGTGCTATTGCGGCTGTGGAATATAAGTGGCCTGAAGTGTTTAAATAAAACTTTTAACAGAAACTACATTCATTTCCAAATAAAAGACGGTAAAGAGGCAAAGGATTCCAAGTGACTGAATTCGATTCCATTTTTATCTTGGAAACATAAAAATAAGCCACATGGTATTCATAAATATAGGCGTACTGAGAATTTAAAGTTACAACCTTTAGTGGAAGCGAGGTATGTGCTCTAACAAGCAAGCCCTACAGAGCTGTTCCCATGAAGGCACTCAGAACAAGCGTCATCAAGGATGCCAAATGCCTGAGGTTATCCCTTTTTACCTGTCCTTTTGATAGAAGTCACCCTCCCATAGGCAGCAGAAATCAAGATACGGGGAAGAACCAGAGAGCAGGAGACGCTTTTGCAGACCATTGGAAACACCCAAGCACATAAGGCCAGGCAAGCCTGAAGAAGGCTGACCCTCAGCGTTGTCAGGGGTTCTCTGTGAAGCCTTCCCTGACCATCCACATAAAGGCCCTTCTTGCTTGCATCCCCTTAGCTCCCTGTGCTTGCTTCTGTGGAAGCACCCATTGCCTTGAATCTGCACTTACTTGCTTATATGGTCTCTATCCCCCTTCTTTGTATCTCTAACAAATACCCCCCACTCAAGAAAATCTGATGATTAAATTAATGAACAAATGAAGTTTGCCTGTTTCATGGCTTTATCATAACCATTCAAAAAAAATCAGTTCTATATTTAAACACACACACACACACACACACACACACACAGCTTTTTAAATCTTCAAGGAAATCCTTTGAGAAGATGCAAACATCATCCACCTGACTTCCCCAAAGTCCCAGCAATCAAAACAGTCCCTCTCAATTTTCCTTCTTCTTTTCTCTGCAGGCTGCTTCTTTGCTCTCTCAAAATTCCAACTTCCCTGCTGGCCTGTTTGAGCATTATAGGAACTACCCCAATCTTTTCCTAATGAAGATCAATTTATCTTTGCTCCGTATTCATTTCAAAGTTAAACTGATTACTCAGATCAGAGCAACGAAAAGTCCAGGCTCAGTAGCCTTTTGAGAGCAAAGAATCCCTCCTTCTCAGAGCAGGCTTGAGGGAAGGGTATGAATACTGAAACAATAATATTGTTATCCCTGTCACATAAAAAAAAAAATTAATGATTTTGCGGATCCTCTCTGAGGATGATTTCGATGCCTCCATATCGTGATCTTTTCATCTTATTACCATTTCTTCCCTAAAGTCTTCCCTTCTTAGAGTCAGGAACTGTCATCTGTAAGTAATGGGCCATGTACACAGATCCTGTTTCTGTAATAAACACAGTTGGGGGAATATGTCCACCCCACCCCCTCATCCCCACAGGGTGCTCAATGCCTGTGTGTCATCCCTGAGCAATTTTCATCAACTCGCTCAGAACTTGCCTGAGGAGAATGGGGGCTGGAGCGGAACTGTCTCTTTAATGGGATTTTAATGTGATCTTCGGCAAACTAATCTTATTTAGATATCATAGGAAGCCATGTAATCTCATCTGGGCACTCTTATTTCCTACAGAAAAAGGAAAGCTTTGTAATTCATTTTCAGCAACAGGAACACTTTAATAAAAACTGCTTCAGAAGGTTAAATGATCAGACAAACAGCTGCAGCCCCAAGACCCTATATCCATCTCATTGATTGGAACAACCTTGACAACAAAATGACCACTCCAAAAGTTGTTTAAATTAAATTTATGCTAAGAGCTTATGCTACTGTCATATGCCTCTTTTCTTGCCAGTGTTTTAGAGTTATGCACTTAAATGTTGAGGTAGGATATGATAAAATGAGGCAGCAGCTGAGAGGACTTGGTCCAAGCGATAGTTCTGCTACCTGAAAACCACTGCCACCTTGACCCAAAGCTTTGGCTCCTTTACTAATAACAATGAAGCAATTACCTAGATTAAGACCAATGGCAGGCTCATGAGCAGGTGCTCCTTCCGAACGCTATATTTCAAATGTCAGCCCAAGGCACGGATAGAGGAGAGGCTGGAGACCACCATGAAGCATCAGCACAGAAGAGGAAGACAGAGGTGGTTGTGCTGTTCTCTCTATTATCGACTCTAGCAGTCCAGCTTCCATCCAAGCATGTATAATTCACTGGGATTCTCATTCTAGGAAATACAGTCTTCTCCATCTCACACAGGGATGTGTTAATGCCTCACAGATTGGCTTCCTAGAAACCCCTCTAAGCATCATATCCTTAATACGGCCATGCCTACTTCAAAAAATGCACTGGAACATCTAGAAAGTTACTATTCATCAAGTCGAACAAATCAGAAATCTGTGAGTCATCTCTAATCCAGCCCTCTCTTCTGCATGTAAATGTCTCTTACTCTAATGTGTGAGCTCCTTCCAAAAAAAGATGGAGGCGTGTCCATCTGCCTACCCATGCACCTAGCACGGACCTGGCATATAATAAAGATTTGTGCTAAATGAATGTTTGTTGAGCAAGAGAATGCATCTATATGCCATGCCTATGAGCTACAGGTTCAGGGGTTCTGTAAATATTATCTTCTTTAGTTCTCACACCCAAAAAAACCCACAAAACAGACATTTTTTCCTTTTTAGAGATGAACAAAACTAAAACTTAGAAAACATGATTTGTCCAACACACATATTGTAAATGACAAGTTGACAATTAAATTCTGAATTCTCTAATTCCAAAGTTAGGTTTTTTTTCATTTTATCATGATAAAACTCATGAGAATGAGTTTTATATAAACTATGAGCTAGTATTAATACTAGTTGATCAAAAGTATAGGCTATTGGTTTCTTTTAAAAAGACGTCAGTTCTTAAACACTGTAAACTTGCTTAAACACCTGAAAGTAAACAATAATCATCAAGATAGAATCCCTTTGCTGGGGGATTAAATCAACCATATCTGCTGAGGTACGTTCTCCCTCAGGTCTCTCTCTGTTGCCCAGTCTGGAGTGCAGTGGCACGCCCTTAGCTCACTGCAGCCTTGACCTCCTGGGCTCAAGCCATCCTACCACCTCAGCCTCCCTAGTCATGGAGACTACAGGTATGAACCACCACACCCTGCTAATTTTTGTATTTTTTGTAGAGATGGAGTTTCACTATGTTGCCCAGGCTTGTCTCGAACTCCTAGGCTCAAGCAATCTGCCCACCTCAGCTTCCCAAAGTACTGGGATTATAGGCGTGAGCCACCACATCCAGCCTCGTCTCAATTTTTCTAAGGAAAACCTTTCTCCAAGGGAGAGCCAACCTTGCATGAGGTAGATATGGGCCGCCACCCAAATACATAGTAAGATTTAAAGGAAACTTCTACTTGCTTTCAAAATATAGATACCATTCCATCTTAGCTTAGGTCTCTAGAAACAGATTCTGAGGTGAAGATCTGTAGGGAGTTTTAGGGAAGCATGTTCAGAAACAACACCTGTGAGGGAGTGAGGGAAGCAGGGATGGGCAGAGAGAGGAGTTGAACCATGATGCTGCTGCAAGAGAGGGTTCAACTGACCCGCAGAGAGCTCTAGATCTCAGGGAGCCCTTCCCAGTTGTCCTCAATTGAGGTCAGGAGGCTAGACCCTTATACCTCAGCACCCACCAATGGTAGATGCAGGCAGGCCCAAGGGAGAGGTATGAGCTTGGTGAAGGGAATTTCAGAAGAGCATCACAACTGAGAGCCATCAACAGTTGACATTCTCAGCAACTGAGGACTGAGTCTCTACAAAGGTGCTAAGGAAAGCAGGTCTGGGCAGTGTAGCATCACTGCATCGCCACATCTGGATTCACTTGCTTCTTCTGTAAGTTTATCCCATTTGGAAACAGCTCCTCCAGGATTCAGGCTGGCTCTGAAACTTCAGGAGGAAAGTCTGTGGAATGAACTACATTCCTGCTGCCCCAGCTGCTCTCAAAGCCACAAGTGGTGCTCGTTGTCTCTTTTCTCCTGCTCATCTAGATTTCCATCTCCATCAGTTAGCATTCAGCCGGTGCAGGTGGTCCATACAGTGAGGTGCCTGAGACCTTGTCCCTGGAAGGTCTTAGCCCCTAGTCACCAAGCCTTCCTCAAGATCTGTGCTTAACCAATTATGCCAAAGTGGGCAGGTGTTTACCAAGAGATGCCCCAGGGATTGCCTGGGTGACAAAGTATTTACCCTGTCCCCATCATAAAACAGAAGTTCTGCTTCCTCCTGAAATCACAGTCAATTATCCCTGCAAGGTAATAAATACTTTATTTGCTCCCTGGTTTCTTAACATGAGGAGCTCAAAACTAGGTAGGTATCAACCTTAGACTAGAGCTTAATAAAACTCTCTATGCATCTTCTTCTGGAAGCATTCCCTTTTTGGGAACCAAGATCTCTGGACTTCTAAAGTGAGGAGATAGCAAGCATAAACTCCCAAAAATGGTCACTAAGAGTGTCCACAAATAGGGCCACTTCTACTCTCCCATTGTTTCTCAGACCTCTGCAGTATTTCTAGGAGTTGTTTATTTAGAGTGTAAGTGGCATCCTACAAGTGATGCTGCAGCTGGATCTTTCGAAAGCTGTTGCATCATTCTGTCAAGCTGGAAGCTTCTGGGTGGTGTGATATATAACATGAACAGAGGATCCCATGATCATGTGTCCACTGCCTCACCTCCTTTGCTAAAATAATGTGAGCCCCTCATCTTGAGTCATATTTTCAGAATCCTTTGTCAATGGAGCATATTAGATGCTAATGCTGGCTGACACACTGCATGCGGGAAAGGTAAACCCATACCCAGAATATACATTGATTCAGTCAAGACAAATCAGTCCTTCCAGGGTGAAAAGGTTCCAGTGGAATCAATTTCCCACCAAATGGCTGGTTACCCTCCTCAAGACATGATGTTACTGCAAGGGCCCAGGATCCATCTCTGTTGCAAGAAGTTTAAACACTCATCAGCAGTACAGTTAGATCAGCCTTGGTAGAGGAAGCTCGTGCTGGCTGACATCAAGTAGCCACGAATTCTCTGTTTAGTGCCCTTTCTATGCTGAATGCTCACCAGTAGGGTTAACATGGCTTACAAAGGTCACCCTTTGTGCCCACTCCGATGGGTCCATCCACAGGCCTTTGTGTCCCCAATTTTTCAGTCTTTCTCATTCTGGCCCCCTGACCTACCAGCCAAATATTCACCACCCATTAGAATATATAGATATGTTCTTATGAAGAGCCACGTGTATTTCCAAACAAAGTGGATGATCAAGTGCCCACACCCAAATCGTTGCCCCTGAGAAGATTTCCCATTGCTTCTATTTTCAGGACAACCCCTGAATGGAATTAAAGTGTAGCATTCATTTATTTGTAGCTGTCATCGACATACTAAGCCAACCTATCTGTGAAAGAAACATAGCCTTTCTCTCCTCCATCAACTGATCCAAAGAGACCTTTTAAATTACCATATGTGAGGGCTGAGGGAAAGGCATTTGTGCGATAAAGGTGGGTGACCATAGAGGTCTAGGCCACTGGCTCATGCAGTTTACTTTAGCCCTCTGGCTCTGCTCATGCCCAAACCTGGACGGGTCACTTTTATCTTATAAAGCATTGCTGCTGAGCCTGCTCAGACTTGATAGATTTGACAGAGCCCAGCTCTTAATGAGAAACTCTGGCTACGGGATCATTTGATGTCTCGTGTTCAGACATCCCATCTTTACCAGGGTCCAGCAGCATGCCAGATTTATTTTTTGAATGCTACATACTACTCTGCTACAGATGGCATGGCCTTGTTCCAGAATCCTCGGTATTTATATTTTGTTTCTCCTTTTGGGGCTTGTCATAAACTCTACATGTCACTTTCTCCCACCACAAATACTACCAGTACCCTACAGTCTGTTGAATTTTATGGCTGAATTTTGCATCTGGACCTGCTGCAGAGCCCTTTCCTATTCTGAACCCATTCAGAGCTTGCAACTCTCCAGGTCAGCCAGTAAATAGGTCAGGCTGGCATTTCCAACTCTGGAAAATGCTGCCTCCAGAATCCAAAAGACCCAGCAAGTGTTAGTGGTGGGAGACATGAGATGAAATAATTTCTCTTTTACTTTCCAGGCGATGTCCCAGCATGTACCAGGCCACTAGATACTAAACATTTCTGTTGTGACAGATCTATGAATCTCCATAGTTTTACCTTCCACCCTCTAAAGCACATGTCTTACCAAAGCTTCCAATATATTTGCTCCTTCTTGCTTATCTGGTGCAACTAACATGTTTTCTTCAATGTAGTAAACCAATATGGTGATTTTAAAAATGTTTAGTTGATCTAGGTCCCTTCAGATTACATTATGTGAGAGGCATCTTCTAAATACATACAGTCATCTCCACCACAACCACCATGTGATATGGTTTGGCTGTGTCCTCACCCAAATCTCATCTTGAATTTCCATGTGTTGTAGGAGGGACCCAGTGAGAGGTAATTGAATCATAGGGTAAGTCTTTCCAGTGCTATTCTCATGATAGTGAATAAGTCTCACAAGATCCGATGGTTTTAAAAAGAGGAGTCCCCCTGCACCTGTTCATTCTCTCTTTGCCGCTGCCATCCATGTAAAATGGGACTTGCTCCTCCTTGCCTTCCACCATGATTGTGAGGCTTCCCCAGCCACTGAAACTGTAAGTCCAATTAAACCTCTTTCTTTTGTAAATTGCCCAGTCTCTGGTATGTCTTTATCAACAGCATGAGAAAGGACTAATATACCATGGAATGAGAGTTGTTTCTGAATCTCCTTAATATGCATGGAAAAGGGTACATTTGCCAGGATAGTTACATAATATGCCCTTGAAGCTATGCAAATGTATAGGACCCATCAGAGCAGCTGCAATCAGGGTAACTGTTGGACTGAATTCGGAGTTTGCCATCTTTTGCCGAGATTCATCTGGTTTCAGTAGAGGCCAGATCAGTGATCTAAGAAATGAGAACCAACATCACTGTCTCCTTGAAGTCTTTAGTGGTGGCTCTAGTCTCTATCATTTCCTTTAGAATATGGTATTGTTTTCTATGTACTACCATGTTTGGAAGAGGTAAAAAATTTCAGAGTCCCTCTCGGTCCCCACTATAATAGACCTTTCCTACATAGTCCAAGAAAGGAATATGAAATTTCTACCAACGGTAAGTATGTCCACTCCAATTATACATTCAGGGGACCATGGAAATGACCATTAGGTGAGTTCTTAGGCCCAATGTGAGCTGAATTGTGTCAGAACACACCTATTATCTGTCCCCTACATGTGCCCACTCTAACAGAGAATCTTAATGATGTTTCAGTCTTTGTGTCAATGTGAACTTGAACCCTGCATCTAAGAGTTCTCAAAATGTCCAGATAGTTCCCTTTTCCTAGTATACAATGACTCAGGCAAACGGCTGTAGGTTTCTTTGGTGAATAACAGGGTATATCATCATCATATACACTTTCCATAGTGCTGCAAGGTACATCCTCCTGAGGACCTGACTTCTCCTTCATTTCAATGAGTTCAGGGGTTCAGAATTGGCTCACACCCATAAATGGCAAGCATTTGAAACATTTTACTTTTCAGGCTGCCCTCGGCCTCCTGATCATCCATCCTTGATTTATTTTGATTTATAGATTAAACCATAGCCTTATGGGCCACCCACCTCTCTTGTGCCTAGGGACATCATGTTCTATTAATCGTCTCTATAGCGATCTGTGGGTTGTGCCCTCTGGCTACCATTCCAACCCTGCCACTCATTACATTAATTCCACCCACTTTGCTTCTGATTAAGTGTCATCACCCAGACTGTTATTTCGGGATCTGATCATCCCCATTGCAGTCAGGGAGCTCAGTTCTGTAACAGCATCTTCTACTGTCAGTCCTGGCAGCAAAGCACAGTCACCACTGGGCTCAGAGCTGCTGGTTGCCCTCTCCCCAGTGCCTCTCATATTGCTTTGCAAAGTGGAGTGTCCTACAGGCCCTCTGAAAAATACAGTCAGCTTTCCTCCTTCAACAGTATATCCACTCTAACATGCCCACTTTTTCTGAGCTTTTTTACTCTTTCTTCTGTTGTCTGCCGCAGCAATGCTGGCATTTCCACTTCCCGTTGCTTTCTCTAAGCTACCAAGAGTCATCCCAGCAGCTTGAAAGTCCAGTGTCCCAAGGTTGTTTTCTGTATCATGGGAAAGTTAAATCCTATGTCACTGGAGAGGGCTCTCATTTAAATGAATTCTCCCTTTCCAACTTTATGTTTTACCACTCCTTAATTCTGCACCCTCAGGATCCAAACCCACATATGTATCCTGGCTCTGCAGGTATGTAATGGTTAAGTTCTGCAGCTCCTCTGGCAGTGTCCCTATTTTTTTCTAAGCAGACTCAGCACCCCGTGGGCCAAGTTATGTTGCAGTTTGACAACATCTATTGGTCTAGTAGCCAAGAGGAGCAGTGGGGTTTCAACTTGAAGCCAGCACCTGGTATTGATCAGGTAGAGGCTTCTGCATTGTCTTCAAGTAAGGGAGGAATACTAGCCTTTAATAGGAAGGAGAGAGTCAGAGAGTGCAGGGAGATGGGCAAATTCAAGCTTCTTGTTGGCACTGGCCCAGATGTCACTATCCCAAGTCTCAGGGGCTCACTCAATCCAAACCAGGGTCCTGGCTTTGGCACAGAACACTTGAGGCTTAGAATTTAACCTTCTATGAGGATCTAATATCCTGGGCCTAATCCTCTGCATTATGTGCTCTCCCGCTATAAAAGACTTAGAGTCTCTTTCTGTGCTGCCAAGGAGGCCTTCTCATTCTCACAGTTCTCCATAAATTACTGATTAATCACTTTCAACTTTTTATTGTCTTTCTCCAATGCATTGATAGTATCAGCCATCGGATTCTGTAGTACTTATATTCACTACTTCCCCTGTACCTGCCAAATGTCTGATAAAT
Source organism: Aotus nancymaae (assembly GCF_030222135.1). Classification (NCBI taxonomy): domain Eukaryota; kingdom Metazoa; phylum Chordata; class Mammalia; order Primates; family Aotidae; genus Aotus; species Aotus nancymaae. The sequence continues at coordinate 83,210,023 of NW_026988442.1, forward strand.
TGCACAAGTTTTGTATTCCCTTCCACTGATGTCTTAGTCTGGTTTTAAACATTCTACTTACTGCAGACCAGGGAGTGACCTAGCACTGCTCATGGGCTCCTCCTTGCCAGCAAGCTAGTGCATCATCTAACTCCAAAACCTCATTTGAGAGACTGCATCCTAGGAATACTTCTATCACCAACTGTGTTAGGTCAGAGGTTTTCATGGAGGAGTTTTGTTGTGTGTGTTGAGAGTGGAGTTGGTGGATCAGCACCATAACTTCATAAGGAATGGAGGAATCCAGTTGGGCAGAGAGAGAAGTTGCCCTGCAATGCACCCATCACAGAAATCTTAACCAAACTCATGAGAAACTAAGAGGATGCCTTTAGAGATTCCCCAAGCGCAGCAAGTGTCTTTACAACCTTCCTACTTCTGTTTCACTAGTCATTGAACGTGGTTGGCCCCCAAGAAAAGGACACAAACTTGGGCAAGGCAGCCCTTGTGGTTCTTGGAGAGGGACGCAGCTGTGACCCATCAGCAGCCAACACTGAGCAGCTGGGGAATGAACTCCTCTATGCAGAATCGGGGAACCAGGGTAATGCATCGCCACATCCACCACACCTTCCTTTGCAGCAAAACATTGACAAGTATTCTCCAAATGCAAAGGATGATGAAACAAGGCATTTGATGACAGATAACTATTAATACCCTAAATCACAGTGGTTTACGGTAGTAAACCCAGCAAAGAACAAGGACCTAAGAGAGACACCTGGCAAATTTCCAAGAGTAGAGAGATAAGGAACATTAAGGGCCTTGCAGCAAAGTCTTTATTTAGAGTACTCCAGAATGGATGGCTGCTTAGCCAAGGGGTGGGTATAAAGAGCCCAGGGATCCCAGAAAGAAAAGGATAGGGAGGAACAAGAGAAAAAGATAAACAAAAAAAGAGGCAGGCAAGCTGCCCAACATGAAAAGCTTTGTAACAAGCTTTAAGTCTTTTCTCATATATTATATATCCTCACTTATGGCCAAAAAAAAAACCCTAAAGATTAGTATCCATGAATTTATTTCTCCTCCCAAGGGATTCAGAAAAAAGAAAAGAAAAGAAAAGAAAAAAGAAGTGTTTTCTGCAGACAAATGCCTTTATATGACTTACCCCCTGATATACTGGGGCCAAACTTACTCCAGATAAACATTTCTTCATTTTTATGTGTTTCCATCATCCTTTGTATGTCAGTAAATCTTACTGGAACTCAGTAAATTCCAGCTCTGGCAATGCAGAGACACAGGGGCTGACCTAAGGGTCTAACCACCTAGGAGGAAAGATGCCACATGAACAAATAATTGACATCAGGTGAGGTAAGGGCTGCACCAGGTGAGCACACAGCCATGGGAGCAGAGGAGCAGTGGGGACTTCTGTGCAGGGTGATGGAGGGAGAGCCCTGAGCCACCGGGGGTATGCTGACTGAACCAACCAAGTTCGCTGAATAAATTTGCCTCTTTCTGTTTTTGTTTCCACTCTGCTGCATTGAGCCACTTCAAGAACAGTGCTACATTTTGCTTCCAATATCTCTTCTGAATATTTATTTCTAATATGGGAACATGAACTCCTGAAAAGTATAATAAACTTGCCAAATACAAGTACTCTTTACATAAAATCCTAATATAAATGGCTTACTTCTATTTATATATTTTCAATGACAATAATAGTTCAACTCAGATCTCGGGTAACCCAAATGGGGAAAATAACGAAGAGAGAAAACCCTAGAACTGTGAAATCAAAATTAAAGAAAATAACATGGATGTCAGAACTAAATTAGAAATTTTTGTATTACAGTTTTGGAAAAACCTAAAGAAAATGACCCTAAACCATACAACCTCACTCCTGCACATTTTAGATTGGCTGGAGCTAAAATACACATTAGAGCATAACAGTGCCAGATCCAAGTGTTCTACCATTTTTAAACACATTCTGGAATGAAATTTGAGAAAGGCTCTATGGAAATTTGCAAATACAAGTTATGCAAAGGACGAGGTTTCTGTGTCAACTAGGAGGCCCATTATCTGCAAGTGACAGTAATTGGACCACAATGATTTCAACAAATAGGTGTCTCTTTTTCCCTTAGCACATACATGTAAGATAACTGCTGCAGGCCCTGCCATCAGGTTCTTATTCCCAGCAGAAGAGTGAAGGGCTGCACTAGCCAACCAATTCCTTTTTGTCAGAAAAGCAAATGATTCCCAAGAAGTGCCCAAGACAGAATTCTATATTCGTTCATGTGCCAGAATTAGGCCCCATAGCCATCCACTGTTACAAAGAAGGCTCAGATAAAGAAAAATTGGTTGCTCAGTCTCTACACTGAGAGGTACTAAAGGAGAATAGGAAAGATAATGGGTTGGAAAAAGCCAATTAAGGATATTAGCCACAAATTTTATGGATTGTGTTGAGCCATATAACATTAGAGTAAAATTTTGAGAAACACCTACATAACCATAGGTAACTAAGCTGTTTAAATAAAGGTTATAAAATGTTTTTCACTTCAAATACTCAAGTTATTGAACAGCTCTGGGAACACAATGGGATCTGAGAGTATGAAAGTTTGTAGGCGGGACCATACATATGTGTACTGTGTGTATTTATTTTTTTCTGCATAATATGATATTTGGGCATCCTTAAAAATCCTTTCTAGATGGGGAGAGACTGTCCCTCCCAGAGCTAGCCAATTCTTAATGACAACAAAGAGCCCAATCAGGAACGTGCCTTTGCTAAGCAAAATAATCAACCAGAGCCAGAACTCTTCTATCTGGCTCATGCACCCTTTGAGGCAATACCCCTCTACCTTAATCATCCCAAAGCTACTAGGGGCCACCCCTATAGCTTATAGCCCACTGCAAGTATTCAAGCTAGTCAGTCCTAAACTGTTCACCCCACCCTGCCTTGCCTTTCCCACAGCAACCCCAATGAAGGCCCTGCCCTAATGCTTTCTCCTGGTTCCTGTCTTCTACCTCCTGAGCACCCTGGTGTCTTCCCCATGTGTCCCTGAGTGGCTTGCCATGCCTCCTGTCTCTAGGACCTATGAGTATGACAGACTTGGCTTTCCTGAGCCTCTCCTCTGTCTCCCTTTGTGGCCACACCTGACTGACCATCTCATAAAAGAATACAAAGCAATACAGAAAAGAATTACCAACTCTGGGGATATACACATTTTGCATTATAAAAATTAAGTGGCTTAATGACAAAATTGCTAGAGAGAGACCCTAAAACATTTCTAGAGAAATAGGGAAAGCAAATGGAATTAATTGTACATTATCAAGCAATGCTACTTTGAACAACACTTTCTGGTCATAAGACTTTATCCTAATGAAACTGGAGCCCACAGATACTAAGTTTAAGCCTTATAAGGTAAACTTATTACTGTGCTGCGGTTTGACTTCAGCTACAAATACAGTATTTTAATTATAAGGCGAATGACTGGCTTTTAGCAGTATGTATCGTAAGAACTGATGAGCTAGCACATGCCTTGGCTGTGCCAATGCCTGGCTGCTGCTCTTGGTGAGAGCCGTTAACCAAATGCACATAACCCCAAGAAAGTGAAACTCCTTCTGCGATGCCTGAGAAAGCTCTCCCAGAATGCTTCTGAGACAGCTTGAATAATAAGACACACACTTGGGCCTGTGTAGCTGCAGTCACACCTGCTAGAATCTGCAGCCAGAACTACTGTTTCCTGACTGCATGGGTCTGAGTGAGCCGTGGAAACTCAGGGACTCATGGAAGCCTAGACAATGTCAGTCCATTTCCATCCATCACCAGGATTTGCCTTATACTGTCCGGATTTATGAAAGCTTTAACCCTTGCCTTTGCCTGAACCAGGGGCCTTCATTTAATATTACCCCCAAGCAATTTTAAAGCTTTCTTTTGTTTTCTCGGCAATGTTGCCACTTGTTTAGAGCACTGCTTCCCATAGTCTTTGTGGATAAGAACTGATTATTTGTTTGTTTTGAATCTATCTTGGACCACTGACACTAAACATAAATAGACATACAACACCACATGAACTCAACAACATCCATGCTGATGCATATCCTATTTAATGAGATGAGTCCACTGGTCATGCATATGGATGTCAGCAATATCACATCACTATGAAAATTTCTAAACACTCAATTTCTGTATGCATCTCATGTGAACAAACAGGTCACATAACGGCCCACAGATATGCTTTGAGTAGCACTGGTTTACGGATAAGGAACTCACTCTTAGTTTCACTTTGGAAGTGTCATTTGGTCTTTAAGTAGATAACAATAAGAGATTATCGACATTTCCTTAATTTTGCCCGTTGGATCCATTCTTTTGTTTTATGAACACTAAAATATTTCTGAAGCTTTCCTCTTAAGAGCAACCTCTTAAAATTTTTAAGTTCTCCATCTTCTAATTTTCCTACACTCAGGTATAACCCCTCAGAGTAGTGAAAGAATCCCTTAACTCTATCTACACAGCAAATATTCCAGAATTATGATTAACCACCAATCCACTGGGGTTCTCTATTAGTTAGCAGCTTCCAAAAAGGAAACTTGTTGATACAAACCAAAGGGTGATTGAATATTATGGATGTATGGATCAATTCACACAGCTGTAAAAAGCATTCTGATGCAGGTTCTGTAGATGATTCGCAATTGAAAATCCATTACCAGCATAAATAAAGATGAATAATGCTAAAATGTGCTGACCAGGTGTGTCAAAACAAGGATGTGAAATACATTCGTAAAGTGAGGAAAAATACTTGCTGTAAAGCGGGCCAACATTTTTTCCCCTCTACTAAAAGAAATTGATGATAATTTAGATTGTCCTGAGACAAATCTGTTGACAGGGATACTAAAAAGATGAATGAAAGTAGAGAAAGAAGTACATGGCATAACAATAGAAGCTTAAAAAAAGGAGTGTGAATATCCAGGCTACAAATAAGCATCCCACACATTTCAGAGACTGTTTCAACCAGGACTCAGGAGTAAGTACAAAGTGAAATGCTGATATTGCAAAAACACACTAAGGCAAAGGAGTAGACCAGAATAATAGTGTCCCATTACCAGAATTAAAATTTGTTCAGAAGGATGTTGAGTTAAAAATTTGTTTCTCTTGCAAAGAATGTTATATAATCAGAATGAGGGTATGTTTGCCATGTCTGTACCCATGACTGTTCTCTGGTGATCCCGTCGAGGAAGAAAGATGCTGGATAGAACTGCAATATTGTGCATTAGGGAAGTGACATTCATGCTGCTGTCTTCATTTCAATTCATTCTGTGACACTGTTCTGGGAATCTGATTTTCACATCGTTATATGAATATTCAAAATGCTACTTTACATATCACATATGGTTTGGATTTGAGTGATTTCTTCCCAGACTGGAGGGATTTCTCTCAAGCAAATCTATGCATTTTCTTTTAAATATTTTTACTGTTTAAAAAAGTTTAGAAATAACTTTTAAGTATCTCAAGAAAAAGTTTCAAATAGATAGGAACACATTTTTCCCTCTCTCAGATTTTTGAAATAGCCAATACAATTTTTTCCAAACTTTGAAAACTAAATTCACTTAAACTCCAAATTCACTAGAAGAAAAATAAAACACAGATATTAAAATTAGGATTTAGAGACTAAACTATCACACACCAAAAAAAGTAAAGATGACAAAAAAAATTAACTAAAATGCTCAGAGCATGAGAGATTCTAGTTAACTTGAATTTTCTAAATAATTGAAGCTTTTCCTACAAATCTCTGCTTTTGTCCATCTCTTAAAGTACTTTGAAATCAAAACTGAATATCAACTCAAATTGTACAGAAATACAAATTTTTAAAAAATACTTGAATCGATTATGAGAAATATTTCAGGTATTTTTCCATACTCCCTATGTATGTTTAAACATATCTACATTATATCCTGGAGAATTGTAACTGGAAAGATGAACTGGAAGGATAAACTAAGTTGAGGGGAATCTGCAACTCAGTCCTTGCAAACTGCTGGATCTTCTGAAAGGCGCTTTCATACATGAACTCATTTATTACCCTAGACAACCTTCGAGAGAAATTATTCCCATTTTACATATGAGAAAATAAGAGGTCACGGTCACACAGGTTAATAAATTTTCCAAAAAATTACACAGTCAGCAATTGGCAAAACAGAGATTCTAACTCCGATCAGTCTCATTCCAAACTCACGCTCTTTTCATAAAAGCACAGTGACCTAGGATCTAAGCTTAGTTCCACTATAACTGGGCTGTAAAGCTTGGGATATATTTTACCTCTACTGGCTCAGTTTGTGAATCTGTAAAATTAGAGTGTTGATATCTGTCGCAGAAACTGCTAGTTGCCCTCCCAATATTTACAATCTTGTTTCTTTTTTTCATTGTAAAGGATCTTCAATTTTCAGCTAGGCACATGGTATAAAGGCCATGTTCCCTTGCAGATAGGCAAGACCATGTGGCTAGGGCACATGATTAATTACCAGTGGGATGTCAGCAGAGATGATGAGTATAATTTCTGGTCATATTCTTAAAAAAAAAAAAAAAACTAGTCAAGGCCACTTGGCCTCTTTACTCCTTCTTGAGAGCTGGAATGCAAAGAAGGTAGTAAAAGTACCAGACCACACGAGCAAACACAACATCCTGGAGTTGGTGGGAAGGAAAAGATGAGGAGCCTGGGTCCCTGAAAGCAAGGAATGCTAAAGCTGTCTGTGCTGCTTGGTTACCTTGGGTATAACATGTGAGAGAGAAACAGAACTCTGTCTTGTGTACGCTATTGTTTTGGCTCTCTATCACATCTGAATCTAATCCTAACCAGCACTAGCCTCTCCCAATACTAGATCCTATAATTGCACGTTTGAGAGTTTTGTTATGAACAGAAAGTGTGGCGTGTTTGAAACTAGAAAAACAAATATAAAGGGAATAATTATTTTTGTTGGCGGTGAAGTCATTTGATTCTTCCTCTGAACACGGCAAATAGATATAAAACTTTATGAATTGTTTTTGTTTAATCAAAATTTTACTCAACTCATTTTACATGATTTTCTTTAAAATGACTGATTTTCTCTTGTCTATAAAGGGTGTAAGGGGTGTTTTTTGAAAGTATCAAGTGATGTAATTACTGAAAGATTTCTTGTGGGTCATTTATTACAAGGCTCAGAAATGGGAAGTATTCTAGTTGAGATCCTATAACTCATTAGAGGCATAATCAGAATGAAAATGCAAGTCATATATTTTCACCTGTATCTGCTTTATTTTATTCCAAATATTTTATATCTAAGTATAAAAACAATTCTGTCCTCGCTATTCCATGCATGTGAATTTAAGACGCACACAAACACACACCATGAGGAAATAAAATGCTCCATAATCAGAATTCCAAAGTCATGGACTTAAGGCTCTACCTGGAAAGCAAAGAAAATCAATCTTCCATAATAGAGAAGCTGAGAAAATAGGGAGAATAGAACACGGTCAGGGCAGGGTGGCTAAATTACAAAAGCAGCATTTGATTTTACCAGCATGGGATTCAGAATGGTTGTCTGATGGCAATTGAATTCTCCAAGACATAAAAAATTAAGTTGGAAATCATGCCAAGAAGAAATGATTGTCTTCCCTCTGTTGGCAGAAGCAACTCCAGGAGGAAATGAATTTCTCACAAAGCGTAACTTGAACCAAACCATCAGTCATGGTAAACGCAGAGTAGAAACCCAACTCAACAGCTCTATTGAAACAGATGGGCTTTGCTACCCTGTTTGACTGAAAGCTACAGCTCCCAGACTTGGGGAAGCATTCTGTGTTAAAGGTAGAGCAGATTGAGAGTCCACTTTTCTGTAGGGGCCTGAAGCCTCATGCTTTCATGATACCATTGCCAAGATGGTCATTCATTCATTCATTCACCAAGTATTTACTGAGTACCTACTCTGTACCACATACTTTTCTGGGAACTGAAGACACAGCTAGAAAAACAAAAACAGACACATCACTGTTCTCATCAAGTTTACATTGTTTTGGGGGGAGAGAGAGATAATAAGCAAGTAAATACAGAGTATGTCAGGTGCCAAAAAAATGCTATGAAGAAAATTAAGCAAAAAAGAGAAACAAGAACATATTGAGAGGGTGGGGTGCAATTTCATGTGAGGCACTCAGAAGAGGCATCTCTAAAAAGTGATATTGAAGCAATAACTGCATGAAGATATTGGGAGTGACATCACCGCAGGAAAAAAAAAGACATCCTTCCTAGACTGTAAAGCAAAGCAGAAGTGCCTGGTGTGTTCAAGGAAAGGCAAGAATGCCAGAATGGCTGGAGCTGAGGGAAGAAGGTGGAGAGGGAGGAGAGCAGAGCCTGGAGCCAGAGGAGAAGGGGCATTGGGGGCTCACAGTAAGAACGTGGATGCCACTCAGACAGGGATAAACTGAGGGATGTTGAACAGAGAGAAAGAATGACCCCCTCCGCTTTCATTCTAGAAGAATCGCTCTGGCTATGGAGTAGAAGACAGGTCAAGTGGACAAGAGTGGAAAGAGGGACCCCGGTTAGGGACCATCACAACATCTGGGCAGGAGGCGACAGTAGATGAAACAATGGAAATTACAGTGAAGGGAGAGAAAGGCGACTGGATTCCGGACATATTTCCTAAGTGAAGCTCCCTTTATATTTGGGGTAGGAAAGAAAAAAAACTTCAAGGTTCTTTCTTGACCTGAGTACCCAGCGGCTAGATAGTTCTCATTTAGTGAGATGAAGAGGCTGATGGAGAGAAGCGGTTTGAAGGTGAGAACTGCCCATTCAGTTTTGGATATGTTAGGTTTGAGGTAGCTATAACATAGCAAGGTGGAGAAGTAAAGCAAATAACCAGGTATCACATTTGGAATTCAAAGAAAAGATTAGAGAAGGATCTTTCAGAGGAGAGATAATTTATATAGCCAGTCAGATTGTGTAGCTAATGGATAAGGAAAGTCAGGAAGCTGGTATGGAAAGACAAGAAGTCTGAAGACTGAAGTTTAGAGGTGACTATAATGACAAATGCGGCAGACTTCTAGTTGCCTTTCCAATACTACTTTTCACTTCTTCCTGATAAAAGAACCTTGATATTTAAAAAGCAGCAGTTATGCCCTGGATCTACAGAGTTTAGCACACAGAGTGGTACAGAGGAAAGTATTTGGAATGTAGGGTCAAACAGACCTGGATTTGAATCCCTGCTCTGCCACTAAGCAGCTGTGTCCTTAGGTGAGTTTCTTAACCTCCCATAGCCTCCTCATTTGTGTAACTCTGCCCCATGGGGTTGCTGAGAAAATGAAATAATACATATGCAGGAACACACGGGTTAGTTGCCCTGTAAGGTTGGCTACTGCAATCCTTAATTATACTTTCTCACAGGTAGTTTTAACTAGGAGGCTTATAGGCTCATTGTGCAATGAGGTAGGAGAAAAAGTAGAAAAAAGTATTACTGTCTGCATGAACATATGAAATCTCCATGTACCAGAAAGGATTTTTTATGGCTTCATGATTTTTTTAACTGATCTGGTCAAATAAAGACAACTTCAGTTCTTTCTCTATTCATCTTTAGAGGAAACTCGGGCAAAGACTTTGCCCTTTTTAATGTTTCATTAAGCAAGATATGCGCCTGCTTAACACAACCTCTGCATTAACTACAGTGGCATTGGGGCTGGAGGAAGATTTCATCCCACCTGAGCACGCTTGCATCTATATCCTTTCCCCAGGCGAAGACCTGCCTGACACATTCATCACCCGAACCTGTGGCAAGTGAATTCCTCTGCCTTTATCATGTCACCTCCCAGCCCTGTGCCAGCATATGGTCTATTATGTGCAAATGATTAAACAGATTTTCTGCCATGGGTAAAAAATATATTTCCCACTGGATACAGAAAAGGCTCTGTAACTTCCTCCCAGAAGAGCAAGCCTAGAATTCTAAGTGACTCAGTAGGGCAGGTAGAAGACAAAGCCATTTTGCCAATGGGTCCATAACTTGTGGTTTCTATTGGCATAAAAGAAAATGCATCCAGTGTGTGGTTTCTCCTGAACAAAATGGAGGTCAGAGTACTGCATTCAGAAATAATTACCTCATACCTCAGAGGCTTGTCCTTCTCCCTGGGATGCCTTCTTCTTCCTGTTTACCTAGGTATCTTCCACACTTGCTGAGATAATCAGTTCCTGCTACCTGTTCCGGGTAATGAAGGTGTGGCTGCACTCTCTCCCTTGGCTGAGTGAACAGTGTCTCCTGTGACTTTCAAAACTTCTAGGGCTCATCATTATCAAAACATTTATCACACTGCATTATAATTTTGCATTTACTTGTCTATTTTACAGACAAACACCCCATGTGTTCCCTGAGGGTTCTTTTTATCTCTCAAACTTCAGTGCCTAGCACACAGTAAATATTCAGTTAACAGTTGGATAATTCATCTCCGATTCAATAAAATTTCTTTTTAAGTAGAATTTTAATATAACATTGCCAACACTCAAGAATTTTTCCATTATTAGATATTTCTGAAACGCATATATTTTATGTCATGCATAAACACACACATACAAACTACAGAAAAATACCCCAGAATGGTACGGCAATTCTAGAAGGTGGAGATATTTTCCTGTTTCTTTGATTTTGTTAGATTTACCTTACAGTCAACAATAAACATACTACTTACAACATTTAAAAAATAATAAGCTTTTATTTTATTATTTATTTATTTATATTTTATTCTATTTAAATTTCTCCTGAAATGGAAAAAATCTTAAAAGTAAAAATTAAAGCTATTACTGGTCATTAACATTTCTAGAATGGATTAGTTTGTGAGATAATTTTAAACCTGGCTGGGTAGGTAGAGTGAGGAGAGGTTTTCTGAGTGTGAAGGCACTGCCCACAGAAGACTGAAGGGACCAGGGGAGAGAGGCGCGGTTCTAGTATTACAGATCAGCACCAGGGATTTACAAGAACTCATCAGGACCAAGCTCACACTTGAGGTTAGCTCACCCACTGCACTGGGGACAGTCTCCCAGGATGAATGAGGAATGTACGTGCTCATCCATTTTCAACCATGCAGAGGACTGGAACCACAAGGCCCCACAACATTACAGAGAACCTGGAGGACGTTAGGTGACATGAAATAAGACAAATACTGCATGATCTCACTGACAGGTGGAATGTAAAATCTTTAAACTCATACAAGCAGAGAATGGAATGGGGGTTGCCAGGGCCTGGGAGGAGAAGCTGCTGGTCAAAGAGTACAAAGTTTGCTATGCAGGGTGAATACATTCTGGAGATGCAATCATATACTGCATGGTGATTGTGGTTAACAATACGCACTGCATACTTGAAATTTGCTAAGAAGGTATCTCTTGTTTTCCCACCACACAAAAAAGAAAGACAGACAAAGAAAATGGTAACTATGTGAGGCGACAGGGCGTTAATTAGCTTGATTGTTCTTCACAATGTATATGTATATCAACATACTAGATGGTACACTTCAAATATATCCAATTTTTATTTGTCAATTTTAACTGAATAAAGCTGGGGAAAAAAAACAAAACAGAAACTCCACCTAAAAAAACAAAACAGAAACCCCACCTGGCGGGGTAGGGGGACCTGACTTTTAATGTAGTGCAAACACACACACAAAGGACACTCACATAGCTATTTCAAAACAAATAAACAAACAACAAAAACGTTACCTTATAGGCAATGGCACGTCCAAGTCAGATCTATGGGAAGTCCAAAGGACTAACAGCTGATGCTTGGGTTCCAACCCCCTTCTTGTTCCTCAGTAACTGGATATCCTACACACAGACATTTAGTTTCTCAGGGGAATTTCTAGAACTACAAAGCTTTGATAGAGTAGTTTTCAACCATATCTGCACAGTAGAATTATCTGAAGAGCTTTAGCAAACTATTGGAGCACAAAGTCCCTACCTCCAGATATTCTAATTAAATTGGTTTTGGGAGAGGCCAGAGGAAATGGTTTCTCTGGACCTCAATGTTCTGAGTGGAAGAGTTGCATTTCCATTTTGAATCACCCTCTAATTCTGGCATTCTGTTGTTCTCGGGAAGGTAAGGCATGCTCAAGGTCAAGGGGTCTGACACTGACCCTCCCTAGATTGCCTATTTGATTACATAGCAACAGGCCAGTCAAGCCAATCCCTCAAGCTCCTTCCTTCCAGCTGAAATATCCTAGCACTTGAAACCTCCCTATTATGTTTCATCACCTCTCTTCTGCAGGAGGTTATTAGGGCTTTCATTTCAGCATGTCATCTGGAATCGCTGGGAAATAGTGGTTTTTAAAAAGGAGCCACACCTTCCAGAAACAAGACAAATATGAATATAAGCCAGAGCAAGGGGAGAAGTTAAAGCTTATTTGCACAGATGTTCTTTTTTTTTTTTTTTGAGACAGAGTCTCACTGTTCCCGCCCAGGCTGGAGTGCAATGGCGCGGTCTCGGTTCACTGCAACCTCCACCTCCCAGGTTCAAGCCATTCTCCTGCCTCAGCCTCCTGAGTAGCTGGAATTACAGGCGCACGCCACCACGCCTGGCTAATGTTTTGCATTTTTAGTAGAGACAGGGTATCACCATGTTGGTCAGGCTGGTCTCAAACTCCGGACCTCATGATCCACCCGCCTTGGCCTCCCAAAGTGCTGGGATTACAGGCGTGAGCCACTGCGCCTGGCCGCTGCATGGATGTTCTTAACCGAGAGCTCGCTGGTTTTCATAAAATAAGCAAAACCCACCTCTGAGATTTAACCTACATCATTCTGTTTTGTGGCTGCACTCAAATTGATGCCTCTCACCCGGAAGGGAAGCTCAGTGGGGGACGTGGCAGTGCAGACCTGATGTGAGGGAAGGGTGGGCGAGGGGTGAGCAAGAACACCTCCCACCCACAGCTGTGTTGGGTCCAGTAGGAAACTGCAAGATTATTTCAGGAGATGCTATGAGGGTCAGAGCCAGGCAAGGAGCCAAATGAATTGTCAAAGTGAGTAGAGCCTCCTTTTGAGAATCAGAACCTGATGAATTAAGTAGAGGGACTGGGGACCTGAGGAAAGAGGACAAGAGACCACAGGCTCCAACAGGCAGGCGGGCAGGTGGTATAGATGAGCATAAATATAGATAGCGGAACTCTAAAGTGCTGAAAGTGGCTTGCAGTGTGAGTGGGTCACGTCACACTAACAGCCCTAGATAAAACAGACAGAAATGACTAGCAGTTCTTGATAAAAACAAGGAAAATGGTTTTTCTTTCTTTAAAAATCTTTATTAAATCAAATTAAGCTGGGTTCCTGTGGCTGTGATTTATTGCACTGGGAAAAGCCAGAACCACCAAAGGACACATTTTCTTTTACTCCTGGCAAGTAATTAGCTTCTGTCTTGCTAAAGGGCCTGTCAGTAGCCCTGACGAGGAGAACGCAAATCCAGCTTCTGGGAAATGCTGGGCTTTTGGCTGTACTCACTTTCTCCTTTCTTCTAGTGTACTGCTTCCTTCTCAGGAAGATGGGAAAGGAGGACTGAATGCGGCAATGTGGCTGTCACTGATTCAAGATTGGAACTGGTGTGTTGAAGGAAAAAGAGAGGGCACATCCCACCCAGGGGGAAGTTCTGCATAATAACCAATAGTAATACATGCCCTAAATCACCTCTGTTAATCCTCGCAGCTACCCTGAAAGCCTGGCACCAGTTTACAGGGAAAGAAACATAAACGTGCAGAGATTAAGCAACTCACCCAAGGCCAGGCAGGTCCTGGGGCCAGGATTTGAAACCAACTCAGCCTGCCTCTCCAGTTCATTCCGATGCTATTGCACAGTGCCTTAAAGTGGACTAGGGTTAAGTGGTATCTTACACAGTGCCTGGAATAGAACAGATGTTTCATAAATGTTAAATTCCTCTTTCCTTCTCTTCTCAGTGATGACTTGAGCAGTGATACATTGCTCAAATATCATATGTATATAATGCATAAATATTTGTTTTATAAAATTGAATATGACGAAAAAAATAAGAAAATTAGAAGCACAGGTAATCCTATCACTCAAAAATAATTTTGGTTTCTTACCACAATTACAATTTTGGTTTATTTTCATTGGGCTAGAATGGATTAGTACACACATTTGACTTCATTTTACACAACTAGAGTTAGTCTGTATGCAGTGTGCCTTTTAAAACTTAACAATATACTAAGTATATTTTGATACATGATTACACATCCTGCGAAACTGCATACTATTCCACTATAGAGGTGTGCTATAATTTACGGTTAGACATTTTGATTAAAAGCCTGCAATAAGCCATTTCATACATGCCAAGATATTATATGTATAGACTGAGTACATCAGTGACTCTTAACTACGATGATTCTTCCCACCAGGGTTCATTCGGTAACGTCTGGAGCCATTTTTGGTCTTTACAACTTGGGGGGGATGCACCTGTCATCCAGTGGGTAGAGGCCAAGGGTGCTGCTTAAAGTCCCACAGTGCACAGGGAAGTCCCCCACTAGAAATAACTACATGGTGTGAAATGTCAGTAGGGCAAATATGCAATAAATGAAGTCAAGGTGTGATAGTGTAAAAGCAATGGCAAGCATTCCTATAGTGGTTATTTCTCAAGAGCATAAACATATGTAGCTAAATTAATATTCTTTCTCTTTGATTCCCTGATGCATAAATTCCTCTCACTGTCTAAATGAAAGAAAATGCCCAGAAAGAGCCAGAGACTAGTCTCTTCTCAGAACATCAGAATAGAGTCTGACTCCATTGAGTGTGCATGTGCTAACCATGTCTCCCCTAAGTTCCCTTCCTTCCCCAGAAACTAGGTTTCTGCTGAATCACTCACTTCTTTCAACCACCACTTACTAACCTCTGCCTTGAAAGGGTAAAAAGCATCCCAGGCTCCTTTATGCGAGGGTTCTGAATGAACTTCTGTGATATCTGGAAGGCAGAGGGAGTCTGACATTTTCTCTCCCTCAGAAAAGCCACAAAACCACAGCCATGCGAGGATCGCTCCCACCTTTTGGATCAATCCCACCTGTGATCCAAATCCAGGCAGTCTCGCTTCAGAACTTACACCTTTCAGCCCTACACTACACTCCATGGTGGAGCAGTCGGGAGCTTCGTGGGTGTAAAGTGGCAGCTGTGCCACAGGTGCCAGCGGCGCCTGGGTGGTCTGGCATCGGCACTGTTAGTGGTGGCCTTATGATTCCCAGCTCTCTTGCTGGGGAAGCGCCCAGTGCTTCCACCTTGTCCCAGGAACCATTCCCATTCCTGGAGGCCAAGCCTAGAGCCATTCCTCCAACCTTCCAACAAGTCCATCAGCTCCTAATTCCCTGTATTAAATTCTTTTTCATAGCCTGAGCGATTTCTGTTTCTGCCACAGATCCTGGATCTATACACTCACCCTTAACCCAAAGCCCATCAGATCCTGACAGTGAGCACTTATGTTAAATGAGAACATGACTCATTGATGGCTCTTAGTGTGGTTCCCAGACCGGCAGCATCAGCATCACCTGGAAACTTATTAGAAATGCAAATTCTCAGGTACCACCCCAGACTAGCTGACTCCAACTCTGGGAGTGAGACCAAGGGATCTGTCCCTTAGCAAGTACTCCAGGTAATTCTGATGCATAGTAAAGTTTGAAAAGCCATGGGTTAAAAAAAAACATAGTAAAAAAATATTTTTCTTCTATCTGCTGTCTTAACTGTGTGCCTCCCTCCTTTTGCATAGGCTACAAATGCAGAGTCTATGGTCACAAACAAGGAGCATGAGCTAAAGTTGACTGAATACATCTCCTTCTCTCACTGAGGATGGGTGGGATTGGGATAAAACTAGCTGTTCACTCCAGAGGAACCTAAAGCAGGTCACACAGTCAAGGACACCTTTCTCTGTAGGCCATCTGGATGGAAAAGAAGGACTGACACCAAAAGTACATGCTGGGAGATTTGTAAGGTTCAAGTCCAAAGGTCACATCCAAATCTGATCAATGAGGTGCCTGGTTGAACCATAGATGCTGAGGCCCTGAACCAGAGGGCCCAGGAAGGTGCAGAGTGAGCAGCAATAGGCATAGTTGAACAGCACATGGCCTGGAAGCTTTCTGGAAGGAAAGCGTAATTTTCTTTAACTACTTTTACTATGTTCCCAGGGAATGGGATATTAATTGCAAGAGATAAAATAGCAGGCAAGGTGGACATGATCCCTAACCCCCCAATCTACTAGACAAGGCTGATAATTAAACGGTTTGGCCAGTACCTCAGTCTCATCTTTTCAGCTTGCCACCAGGAAAGAAAGAACTTTTCTCCAGTCAGTCAAAAGCAAAAAGAAAATCTCATTGGCCTAGCTTGGGTCATACTCCCCAACCTCTTTGATGAATTAGTACAGCCAGATGGGTAACCCAGTTTGGGTAACATGCCCACCCCTGTGGATGGGCGAGAGAGAGGAGGGAGGAGTGCTCCTTCGGCAGCCTGCCTGAGAAGCACAAGAATGAGGGGTGACTAAACCAGAGACAGGGAAACAGGCACTGGGGAAACGTTCACAATGGATAGACTATGAAGTCCTCGCAAGTCATCCTGTGTTAATGCATCTATCTTGCTTTGGAGATTTAAGAGGATGATGACTCTCTGAATTCAGATAGAACTTGACCCCTTGAAGCCTTTAATTCTCTACTTTTTTTGAAAGCTAAACAAGTGACATGCCTGATACCAGCAAACTGGGGCACCAGATGCAATGATTTTTCCATTCACATTCTAATTTTTTGACCTCCCAGAAGACAAGTGTCCTAAGGTGGCACTGGGCCATGCAGAACAAGATGATTTCAGTTTTGGCACAGAGAAACATGTGGAGGACGGCAGCTGTAATGTCTAGAGGTGGCCCCTAGAAACCCAGCCCAGTGGAAATCTGAGTACTAATGATGATAAAAATGAAGCTAATAACAATAATAACAATAGCAAGAGAGAGCTCTTGGCTCTTACACTGTACCAGAAACTGTGCTAAGGGCTCTGCATTTATAAACTAATTTAATCTCTACAGCAACCTCACAAGGTAGGTACTGAAGTGTCATTCCCCAAGTGAGTCTAAGTAACTTGCCCAAAGTGAGTGATCCAAATCCAGGCAGTCTCGCTTCAGAACTTACACCTTTCAGCACTCCACTCCACTCCACTCCACGGTAGAAAATAACCTGGAATCATTAGTGTGAATCTGAATTTACCTAATGGTGAGGTAGTTGTTTTAATTAAAAATTTAGAAAGCAACAAAAACAAAGCCTTCTCCCTGTCCTACACATAGTCATAGACGCCACCTTTCAAATGGAGCAATGTCAG
Organism: Aotus nancymaae; assembly: GCF_030222135.1. Lineage (NCBI taxonomy): Eukaryota > Metazoa > Chordata > Mammalia > Primates > Aotidae > Aotus > Aotus nancymaae. The sequence continues at coordinate 83,227,311 of NW_026988442.1, forward strand.
TAGCCAGAAGCAGATGATGGATTTTTTAAACAGGACATGCAGGTGTTATAAGAAAAGCCGCTGATAAATTTAACTACATCAAAATTTAAAACTTCTACATAATCAAAGACATTACAAGCAAAATTCAAAGACAAGTCATAGATCAGGAGAAGCATGGCAAATGCTCACAACCAACAAAGGACTGAAAACCTGAATATTTTTAAAACTTCTACAAATTAATAAGGGAAACATAAATAACCCAAGAGAGAAATACGGACAAAAGCTATGAAAAGGCATTTCACAGAAGTGGAAGCCCAGAAGATCAATATCCATATGAAAAGATTGTCAACTTCATGAACAGTCAGAGAACAAGTGAAACATCAGTGAGATACATTTCACTTCCATCCAATTGATAATAAAGTTCAAGATCAACATGGCCTGGTGGCAGCAAGAATGCGGAGAAATGGGAGCCTCATATCCTAAGCAGGATATCCTGCTGGTGTGAGAGTGCACAAGCAGACATCTTTAAAAAACAACTGACAATACTTGGTAAGGGGGAAGCATCCACTTGTAGGTATCTGTCCTAAAATCACTCTGATGTGTACACAAGAAGACAGCCACAGAATGTGTGGCAGCATTGTTTATAGTCACAGGAAATTTCAAACAAGTGTACTTTGCAAATCATAGGACAATCACAAATTATTTGTGACATATTCCAATAATGGAGAACTTCACTGCAGTTTGAATGAATGAAGGGAATCAAGATGCATCAAAATGAATAGAAATAAAAATATATTGTGTTGGATAAAAGGCAAGTTACACCATCATTATATGAAGGGTTTGATGCTAATTTGGTACATTTTAATTTACATACACTATACACAGTATAAATGTTAATGTACATGTAGGCATACAGTCTATAAATGTTAGTTTATATTTATGTAAATATATAATTTATTCTTTATTAATTATAATATTTAAATGTAAAGCTTATGCAGTATATAAACACAATTTTCTATAATGTGTGATATATAAATTATATGTATATTAAGCATAAAATTTCATTTATATGCAGTATGTGTTTATATCTTTTAAGTTTATGTGTTATGTACATATGAATATGTAATAAAACTGTGAAATACGTGTAGAACAGCAGCAAATTTCACTATGGTGCTTGCCTCTGAGGGAGGGTTGGAACTGGGAGAGCAACACAAGGAACTTTTAACTATATTTATGTTTTACTTCTTAAAAAAAAAATCAATAAATCTGGGTGGCAGGCACATAGATGGTTGTTATACTTTTATTTCTAATGTTTTATTCTTTCAAGTTTTACAGAACATGAATATATATTAATGCCTCCAAGTTTCACTCTTGTGAGAGAAGCAAGAGCTGAGGTGATTCTGCGGGCAGCAACTGGGACCTGTCTGGTTAGGGATGTAAAGAAGACTTTCAGAATCTTCTCCAACACAGCTCTCAGAAGAGATCCATGGGTCTTGGAGCCTGGGAAATGTCAAAGCCACCAATGCAGACAGGATCTTTCTGAACAATAGGAGATAATTCAAAATCCATATAAATTTGGCTTACGAAAATGTACCTGTGTCCTTCTTAAGGCTAGGATGCCTGGTGTCCTGAGAAGTCATATTGCAGTCAGATTCCCAAGTAGAGTGCTGGTTCAATTGAGAAGAGTTAGCAGGTGAAGCATCTCCCTGCCCTCTCCCTTCCACAGTCTTTTCCCCTCCAGGCCGAGCTGGTGACAGACAGCTCCATCTCTCAGGCAAAGACACACTAGGGTCCTTCTAGACCTGATTCCTGGGGCCTTGGGCAGTCACTTGCCTCTCTGAGCTGCTATTTCTGCATCTGTAAAATTAAGGTGTTAGACATGATAATTTCTTACTTATATTCAGTTCCAAGAAACACGAGTGTGTAAGTGCATGTCTGTGCATGCACACACACAGATATGCATGACCTCTCTCCAGAGCTGCTGTTTCCCTGTTTCATACAATTATGTTAGGATCATTCCCTTATGATTCTTGCTAATGGTGTTGATAAAGGAATTTAAAATGAGCTGAATAGTGAGTGTTAAGGGGTAGGGTAAGGGAGTCATTCAAACGCATTCATCCACCATAATATCTAAGGAAGCATCAGCACTGATTATGCATTACTGTGTAGAAAAACCCTATCCTTTCCTAGCTCTGTGACCCTGTTGTTCAACCACTCTGTGCCTCAATTTCCTCTTGTGTTAAAGTAATATAATATCACTCTCCTTTCATTGCTGAAGGAAGAATGAAATGAGATAATGTCTATAAAATTATTTCTAGAGCCTCCAAAATAGGAAGTATTCAATATTTAGTAAGTGATTGTATCCATATATTAATGTCTAGATGGGTGTTTATCTATATGTATTTATGTCTATATTCCAGTGTTTATCTGTATATATTGATATCCATTTCTCCAAGCAGTCTTGAATTTGCCCAAGAGTATTCAGGGGGAAAAAAATGATTAGATTTATCAAGCGAAGGTTTCCAGGCTGCCTTTCTGACTTGAGGCAAGTGAGCACTTAGCACGGTTTTTGGTTTTCACAGCAACAGCAGTTTCAGTATCACGACAACAGCACCAGGGGAGACCTCTTCATCAGCGTTCTTCTAGTTGGCTTTTTGAAATGTCTGGGCCTCCCCTGTTATGCTTATAAGAGGCTCACGGGTGATGTGCTTGGAGTTGAAAAAGCCCAGGGGAGGAGATCACCTATCATTTTCCTTTCCTCACATCCTCATTGATAATCAGTATCCACCCCAGGAGTCCTACCCGACTTCACGGAGTCCCGACGTCCCAGATTAAACCTCCCTGACCCTTCTGTCCATGGTTGATTCATTTACCCAGGGTTTTTGTTTTACACTTTATAAAGAAAGTCTCAGTCCAAAGTTGAGCTCTGCACTAAATGCAGTATTTCTTTAATAATTTAATTTAATTCCTTTATTTGACACCTTATTCCACAAGGGTAGAATACGTATTTCAGTGAACTTAAAGTGTCCCTCATCCAAGCACTTTTCTCAGCTAACCCTTAGCCTGTGTGCTCACAGTCATATGTTACTGCACACTCTGAACCCTCAAGTGTATTAAGCAAAGCTCTGTTGCTTCTAGGCCAGCCTAGTTCCCAAGGACCTCTGGATTCTCAAGTGAGATCCTTTTCTTTGACTAACCATGTGTCCTCCTTCCCTCTGGGCCTTGCCTTCTACATGGAGAGCAGTCTGGTGCTCTCTTCTCTTGGGCCCCAAAAGTTTATCTTGGGTCTTCTTCCTTGACCATCCTCCCTCTTTAGTCTAAAACTTTTCACTATCTTCCTATGTCCCATCGTCCAGCTCTCTATTCTCTTTCCCTTGGCCTGGGGTATAATTTTCCAGTCTGAAAATTGAGGAAATACTAGGAAGAAAGACAGTTGATTAATATTCTAAATTTTCACTCCAACACAAATGTTTAACATGTATTCATGTATGTGCCCAGGTGCATACATGTGAAAGTGGAGGAGGAGGAGGTAGACTTTCATCAGTTATTAGTTCTTTTGTCACGTACAGTGCTTGAGTTCCTCCTGGATACCAGGCACCATGCTAGGCACTGGGGAGATAGAGACAAATAAGACAAGGTCTCGCTCTTTATCTGCTCCCAGTCTAATGGAGGGGTCAGCCAAGAAAACAAATAATTGCAATGCAATATTATAAATGCAATTAAGAGATATGCAACCATTATATACTCTGGGGAGACCAAGGAAGGAGAGAGCAATTCACTGGCAGGTAGGGGTAATAAGAAGAGGGTGATTCAAAAGGTTTTTCCAGAAGAGATGCTGAACAGTCCAGCTAACCAAAAGTATCTCATCCTGCTCCTCCTTGCAGGCACTGCCAGTCATGCTCATGAAATTCCACTGGCATTTTCCCACTAAGGTTGTTACTTAAGCAAGTCCTACAAATAAAATGAATGGTTAACGGAGTGAAGGCATTATGTTATCAAGAAAGAGTAACACATTAGCCTACAAATAAACTAGGAAGAGTTATTTATAATTAATTATTAATATGGCCCACTTTCACACAGGTAACTGGAAGTTTAAGAAGGGCCAGGTACTAGTTGAAGAGAAACAGAGGTAAGGCTTGAGCGTGGGCACTACTTTAGGTTGGCTTCCCTAGGGCCTGAGGCAGGGATTCTTCAAGTGATTGATGGGGAGCATGCTCTCAGGAGAGGAATGAGGAGGACTCAGGGACAGGGCAGGGGAACAAGCTAATAAGAATGTGGTCTCAGCTGGAAATGCACTTCAACCTGATTGGTCATTAGTGCCACCATGAGGCAAGAAAAGAATAGAGGAGGGGCCAGTGTGGGGCCACATCCCAGATGAGTAGGTTCTCAAGGCTGAGAAAGAGATGGTGGGTAGTGGTGATTGTTACTGAAATGACACAGGTTTGGGTTAGGTCCTGTTGCTCATTGCACAGAAAGCCAATCACTGAGACAATGAGTATTGCCAGGTTAAAAGGCTTTATTCAGGTGCCACAGCCGAGTATATTGGAGATCAGTCTCTAATCCATCTCCTCAAGTGACTAATATTAGGGGGTTACATAGCAGGGAAGAAATGTAACTGTGTGGGAAAACAGGATTTAGGGGGCGTATGGAAGAGGAGTTGGTCAACAGGCAGCAGGGAGTGGTTAGGCAATGAGGACAGATGGGGGTATGCCATCTCATTGTCCAGATGTGGTGATCTGCTGAGTTTCCATTCCTTGATACTATCCGGGAAGTCTCATGTTGGTTTCTTAAGAATGGAACTCAGATGAGACAAATGTAACTTTCTCAAGTTTTAAGACTGAGAGGGTCAGTTTCTATGTTTATTTTTCAAAAACCCATAAATATCCGTTCTATGGGACACTTGGGCCAGTTTCAGAGATCAGCGGGCCCCTCAGCAGGGAATGAGCACACCATAAGTGTCTGTGCCAGGCACCCACAGTATCCTCTTCAGGGAGGATAGCTCTAGGTAAGCACTCAGTGGGAGACTGGGAAGCTAAAAAAGAGAAAAGGCCAGAAGAAGGAAGAGAAGACTTAATGTCACAAGTGCAGAGTGAATTTCTGTGTATGTGCATGCGTGATGACTCACCCATCAACCTGGGAGATCCTAAGGCCAGTTCCTAATAGACACTGTCATTTCTCCTCTGGCAGCTCCCTGAAGGAAGAGAGTATGTCCCTCTCCTTGTCCTGCATTCCCCCAGTTCTCAGCACAGTAAAAAAAAAAAATGAACAAAGTTCTTAACAGACACCTCACCAAAGAAGATATAATACAGATGTAAATAAGCATTTAAAAATATTCTCTATATCATGTGTCATTAGGGTAACGTAAATTAAAACACCAATAGGATACCACTACACACCTTTTAAAATGGCCAACATTCAGATCACTGACAACACCAAATGGTGATGAGGACATGGAGCAACAGGAACTGTCATTTATTGCTGATGTGAATGCAAAGTGGTACAGCCACTTTTGAAGACCGTTTCATGGTTTCTTGCAAAACTAAACATAATTTACCATAGAGTCTGGCACACTCCTTGGTATTTACCCTAAGAAGTTGAAAACTTACATCCACAGAAACACTGGCATATGGATGTTAACAGTAGCTTTAAGCAACCACGTTGCCTTTCAGTAGTTGAATGGATAAATAAACTGTGGGATATCCAGATGATGGAATATTATCAGCACTAAAATGAAATGAGATACCAATCCATGAAAAGACCTAGAGGAACCTTAAATGCATATTAATATATAAAAGAAGCCAATATGAAAAGGCTACATACTATATGATTCTAATTATACAACATTCTGGAAAAGGTAGAACTATGACAATAGCAAAATGTGGCTGCCAGAGTTTAGTTTGGAGAGAGGGATGAATTGGTGGAGCACAGAGGATTTTTAGGACAGTGAAACAATTTTGTATGATGTGGTAATGGTGGATAGCTATCATTACACATTTGTCAAAACTCAAAGACTATACAACTTCAAAAGTGAACACTAAGTAAACAATGGGTGTGGGGTGGTATTAATGTGTCAATGTATGTTCATCAATTACACCAAATGTACCACTCTGGTGGGGGATGTTGATAATGGTGGGGCTATGTGTGTATGATGCTGAAGAGTAAATTTCAGTATCTTTCACTCAGTTTTGCTGTGAACATAAAATTGCTCTAAATGTCTATTAAAAATAAATCAGAAGTTTATACCATTACAATAAAAAAGAAAACCCATAGACTCAAGTGGGAGAGTTCCCTAAAGCCCAAAACTACCTTCACTCAACTGTGAGCTGCAAGATCTTAGCTCTCTAGGTCACAAAAAACCATCCGCATCTACTATTAGTCCCAGTGTCTCCTCTTTAATCTGCAATGATGCTGCCACAGCCTGAAGCACAACCCTCACTTCCAGGTGGTTCTCTGTACATTCTCCTCAGCAGAGTTGACCTTGCAGAGCTCTGAGCAACAGATCAGACTGCTCAGTGTTCAGCTGGAAAGAACCAATGTCATGGTGAAAGACTAGCCTTAGCCGTGGCCAAGCATTACCAGAGAAAAGCTGAAGCAAATGTAGTACTTGGCTCTTCAGAGTTCTGAGAAAAATGGATGTGCACAAGCAAACCCTCCAAAATCCTTAAAAACCATGGTTCACAAAATAGGCCCCACCCATGTCTGATGCCTCTGGAGCTACACTGAGGTCTTTCACTCTAAAAGAAAATATTAGCCAGTTGCTAACTGAAATAAACTACCAAATTCAAATACATTAATGATTGAATTTTCTCTATTTACATCCTCTTTCCATTACATTTCCCTGGACCTCTGTTGCCTGTTTGTTTGCTGGCAAATGCTCCTAGACAACAAAATGCATAAAGCAAGTACCAACTAGCTATTAATAGAAAACCAAGGAAAGGCCAATTAAGTTTGGTTCATGTTCATTGAATGTGTAATTAGGGTTCTGATTTTATATTCCATACAGAGAGTGTTAAAATAATAACTACCATCTTTAGCCCTACTATGCCTTAGGCCTCAAGCTGCTGGATGCTTTAACTCTAGTATTCCCAGTGCAATTTAAACATTAATGCCCCTATTTTACAAATAAGTATTTAAATAGATAAACTGAGGCACAAAGAGTCTCAAGTTAACAAAATATGTACACAAAAATAATTTATATGCACAAGAAAATATAATTGCCATGAATGTACACAACAGAGAGGTCTGAACTAGCCTTGAAGGTCAGCTAAGGTGTCTCTGAGGAAATATTTGAGATGAGAGTTGAAGAAGAAGCAAGCAACAGGGGAAGCAAGCAAAGGAAAACTGCATTTGCAAAGGCCCTATGCTAAATGGTGCAGCCGCTTTGGAAGACAGTACCAGGAAGTTACTCAAAAGATTAAACATAGAGTTGCCATGCAACTCAGCGGCTCTATTCCTGCCCGTCCAACCAAGAGAAATGTCCACACAAAACCCTGGGCACAAATGTTCATACAGTATCATTCATAATGCAGTCCACCCAAATGTTCATCAGCGGATTAGTGGATAAACAAAATATGGCATATCCTTATAAAGAAATACTTTTCAGCAATAAAAAGGAATGAAGACTGATACATGCTACAACCTTGAATAGATGAACCTTGAAAACATTATGCTAAGTGAAAGAAGCAGTCACATACTGTAAAAACCCATTTTTATGAACTGTCCAGGATAGGCAAATCTATAGAGACAAAAAGTAAAGTAGTTATTGCCAGGGCTGTGGGGCAGAAGGAAATAGGGAGGGATTGCTAGGGGCGAAAGTTGTGGGAAGGATGGAAATGTTCTACAATAGATTGTGGTGACAGTTGCACAAGTCTGTGAATACAACTGAACACTATTGAATTGTATACTTTAAGTGGATGAATCGTATGGCATGTGAATATCTTAATAAAGCTGTTATAAACAAACAGCAGCCTATGCTGCGGCCAGAAGAGGAGTCAGTACAGGGATTCCCTGACGAGAGAGCTGTTGGGTCTCCAGACCCCTGCCCCTGGTCTCCTCTGCTGACGTCACACTCTGACCCCTGTGGCTCCAAGAGTTCATCACAACAGTGTTGGCCATCTCCTTCTACAACCACACAAGGCTCAATCCACCCTTTCCACTTCTCTCCCCTTCCCAGAAGTGGCTGCAGAGAAACAAATTGTACTTGGCACCAAAAGAGAAAGTGCCCAGTTGAAAAAGGAGGAAGTGAGTTCAGGGCTGAGGTTGGATAAAAGAATACCATGACTTTAAAATTTTGCACTTGTTAGGTCAGAGTGGTCATCTGGTTTGCTGCCTGCTCAGTGGGTAGATGGCAGAAACGCACTGTCCCAAATGGAGAACGGTGTCAATGGGGCCGCAAAACAAATGGTAAACTTCGGGCAAAGCCTCCTCTGAAAGACAATTTCATCAAACTGTTAAGATATAATAGAAGAGAGAGAGGGACATTGAAAGAGAGAATGTGAGCAAAAGTACTGGGCAGAGACAGTCCCAATGCAACACAGTAAACACTTTCTAGAAAACTTTGTTTCCCATACATGCAACTCACTCAAGGTGGTTTCTATTCCCAGTCTATATCTTTGCTAAATCAGAAGAAAGTTGCCTATTGATGTTTTCCGCCAGATTTTAGCACTTCATGGTGTTGGTATGCCAAGACTACTAGAAGGTATACTCCCAAGTAGCTTCAGGATGTCTGAGGAAATAAATAAATAAATAAATAAATAAATAAATGGTAAATCTAAGCAAGTGAGAGGAAAAAAAGGTATCTAAAGAAATAAAAGTAACCCTAAGACAGAACCCGGCACTATTACACATGGAGGAGGAGGAGGAGGTAGGCTAGGGCTCCAAGCAAACTTAAAGGCAGGTACAGTGCTAACCAGCCTGAAATTTCTCACTCAATGGTTTATTTCTTTCTTGAGTTTCCATCACTACCATCAGTTTGGGGGTTAAAATTCCTTTAAACTCAATGAAAAAGAACTCATGCTTTGCACATGGCTCCTCATCCTGTATGCAAATACAGAGCAGTCATTATGACATATTCAAATTGCTTCCCACATTACTTTCCTTAATATTCTCCACTGCTATTTAGTTATTACTGCTGCAGCTACATTAGCTAAATTGGGCAGTCCAAATGCAACACTTTGACCACCCCCCAAAAAAAATAAACTACCAACCTCTTCACATTCAGTAATGACTTGCAATGTCCTTTTCCCTTTCTCTGCTCACAACTCTGCCAACAGCATTTCTTAATGCAAACAGTAAAACCTGAATTACAAGCGTGATCCAATTTTACTTGACATAATTAGTGGATTAGACATCAGAGAAAATCCACTTATTTTCACAGCTCATCCTGCTTTCCACCTCCCCCGCCACTCCACACTTAGCAGCACAGGTTCCAAGAGTACAAAGTGGGAAAGGGCTTTATTCTAAAGGACACTTATAGCTATCAAATTAGTTTCTAAATGACTCCAAGTATGACCCTTTCTCCATCTGATTTTTTTTTCTAAGAAAGCAAAGATGAGGATCTGAACTACAGCTCCCGAGTCAAAAGTAAATAACTGAAGGCTGCAAATTTTTTGCCAAGAAATTTTGGAAAGAACTCTTAATAACAGCAACAAAAACCAAACCACTCAGCTTGGCTTCTGGTGTCAGAGGGCTTTGGGCTTGATTCTTGGCTCTGCCAGCTATGTAAACTTCCGTCAGGTCACTAGACTTTTCTGTATCTATTTCCTTATCTCTAAAATGGGCATGGTTGTAAAGTTAAGTGGGATAATCCCTCTAAAGTCCTCAGAACAGTTTCTGACATTGAGTAAAGGTCAAAATGGGTTGCATTAATGCACTGTGCCTGTAGCCCACCTCAAGTTCAGCCCATACCGCACATGCAGCAGGGATCAGGGATCAGGACTGTGAGAGAGGCCAGGACCCAACTGGTGCAGCTCAGATGGTTCATGAACATGCAGTCCATCCACCCAGCACTGCTTTGCCAATGACTCTCCTGATCATTGCCGCAAATAGATGCCAAAAGTGGCTCATTCCAATATGGCAGAGACTTTGCTGAAGAAACAAAGGGAAGCTGCTTAATAGCCATGGCCACAATGCAGAGCAGAAGCAGGACCAGTGGGGAGGATGAGAGCAGGTAGAAAAGGACTTCTCAGATTTGCTCCTGTATTTCTTTCCTCTCAAATGTCTATATCAGCGTGAATGAAAACATCAACTGTTGAGTTGACAGGTACTCCTGTCACCAAAAAGCAACCAAGGTTGGGTAGCTCTCCTGTTACCTAGACATTATAGTATGACTGCTGTCATATAAGTGCATTTTCCCATGTCAGGACAACCCTTTGAGTACCAGTATTACTCTTGTTTTACAAATGAAGAAACTGAAGTTCAGAGAACTTAGGTAAATGCCTAAGGTTGCACATCTTTCAAGTGACAGAACAGTAACTGAAAACACAAATCTGTCAGCCTCAGAGCACACACTCTTCGCTATGAGGCCATGTCTCTTCAACTCTCTGAAGGTTGGGATAGGCATCAAGAATGGGATTTAGAAAGTTGGAGCTGACTGAGCAGTGGGTAGTGCCTCCTCCATCAGTTCTGCAAGGAAGGGACAGAATATAGTAAGAAGTGCTACTCAGGTAACACAGAGAAGATTTCTTCCCAGTGAACTCAAGAACCTGTTTCAAAAACACTGTGGCTAGATGTCATATCTCAGCTCAAACCAGTTCCTTCTCTGCCAAAACAAGCACAAACAGCAGTGCATTCATTCAACTTGACCTTGTTGGTTCAACATAGAGTAGACACTTGGAAAATAGGTGATGAGGTAAATTGCTAGAATGGTATTTTTTCCATGTAATCCTTTTCAGCAAATGCTCTTTGCCTATATGAGACCCTGTGCGTAGGAGTATGAAGGTCTGAGACACCATTCCTGACTTCAAAAGCATACAGTCTAGTGAGACTCCATGGCAGAATTCTGAGTTTCCAGAAATACAAGTTTGGAGGAGGATGTGATCTGCTGGAGGTAGGAAGGTGCCTAACAGATTGGATGGGGGAGCCGGCACTTGGTAATGGTCAGCAAAGATGTCAAGCCTCTTACCTCCTCTCTGCACACAAGGAGCCAGCTCTTAAAGGCAAGTGGGGTGTCAACAACACAAAGTGACAGCAGATGTTCTAGGCAGACAGAATACCATGTTTAAAGAAACGAACAAAAAATCCCAGGAAACACAGTAAGACCCTATCTCTACAAATAAATAAAGATTAGCCAGGCATGGTGGCACATGCCTGTAGTCCCAGATACTTTGGAGGCTGAGGCAGGAAGATTACTTGAGTCCAGGAGATTTGAGGCTGCAGTGAGCCATGACCAAACGACTGCACTCCAGCTTGTGATAGATCAACACTCTATGTCCAAAAAAGAAGAAATCGAACAGAATCTCATAAAGGAAACTTCTGACCATTGAAAACAGAGATTGAAAGAAATTTGGGAAGTGTTTTACCAGCATTGGCTCTAGGAGACACATCTGTACAGACTGACAGAGGTTCCTGGACCTTGCTTTGATCCAAAATGTACAGGTCTTCTCATCTTATTTTTTGTTTCTTTGGGTGACTTCCTTACCAGAAAGAGAGTTCTTGTAAATATTAAATTGGCTTTGTAAGAACATGAGCTTTGAAATCAGAGAGATGTAGGCTCAAATCCACCCTCCTCCACTTACCAGATCCCTAACCTCTCCACCTCTCAGTCTCTCCCTTCTGAGAGATGAGGTTGTTATAAAAAATAATAAAACTGCAGGCAAATGCCTAACACTGAAGCTGGCACAAAACCAGGGGTTGGAAAAATGTTCACTCTCCAGTTGTTCTGCCTCATATAGGCAAAAAGCAGGCAGACGTTTTTTCCCAGGACCTGGGTTTGAGATCCATATATATGGGAGACTTCATCTCAAGTTAATGAGAGGAAATGAAACTCGAAATCTTTGGTCTATACATTCTATTACCCACCTTTCTCATTCCTTCAGAAATGCAGCTAACTCTACACATATGAAGCTGAGAAAGGAAAAATTATCAGAGAAAGTGGTCCCAGCAGTTATCTGATTTGCTGGAAGAAAACTATATCTTCCTTCTTTAATAATAGAGCAAAAATTTAACAAAGATTTTGTTCAAACACAACCAACATTACTACTAAGAAAGTTACAAAAGAAGACATACATGAGGCCAACAAACTTATGAAAAAATCCTCATCATCACTGGTCATTAGAGAAATGCAAATGAAAACTACATTGAGATACCCTCTCACGCCACTTAGAATGGCGATAATTAAAAAATCTGGAGAAAACAGATGCTGGAGAGGATGTGGAGAAATAGGAACACTTTTACACTGTTGGGAGTTCAATCCCTAGATGTTCTGGTTGGGGATCACACCCACGGAGGGAAAGTTGATTTCTCCAAGATCAGCTGAGTCTCTCAAGACCAACATCAGAGGCTCAACACTAACAATATAGCTGTTAAATGTCAGGTAATTATTGGCCCAAAAATGAAAAAACCCCTTTTTCTTCAACTTCTGTTTGTTACATTCAATGTCTGCCCCACAGTCAGTTTAGCAGATTCCCCCACCCTCTGCAGCTTTAAGTTTACTCTGTCATTTTATAACGTGGGCACGAGGCAGCTGTGTGAAAGATTCTCAGAAGTGAAATATGATGAGCAATTTTGTGTCACAACACAGAGCAGAATGGGGTGCTCTCCACCTGAATGTTATTAGCAGGCATTCTGAAACACTGAAATGTGCCTCCAACCTTAGGAAGCTATAAAAGACAACACTGTAATTTCACCTTCACACGCAACTACCAAAGGAAATAAAAACTATAAAATGTAGAGAGCGATTTTCTCTTGTAAAAATTGCTTTACATATTTTAACTCTTGCATTTCCCTTGGGGGTTAGATATTTCAGTCACATAGTTACCCAATTAAAATGAAGACTCTCTGCTTTATCCTTTAGGCGAGGACAGCTGCCAGCTGCAGAGTTTTATAAAGTCTTTAATCTTGTCCATAAATATTTAACAAGAATTGGTTGGTACACAAGCCAAAGTAAAGTAAGAAATCAAAGAGAGGATCTTGGAAATAACTTCTATATTTTCTGAAAGCTGCATAAAACAAAGCCAGAATGACCAATTTTCTTTTTTTTTGTTAAAATCTTAAGTATTTCTAAGTATTTCCATTACTCTTTTAGCCTGCTTATCTTCACAAATGTGCAAAAATAGCCAGATTATAAAATGACGTTAAATGTGACTGTCTGTGCCCTTTTCTCTAGTATCCTGCCATTTGTTTCTGAGACAGCCACTCATGTTGCCATAGAAACCCACACAGAGGATCTCTAAGAACTTCAGCAACATTTGATGATACAGATCCCTCTTCTATTTGCAGACACACACAGAGAGAGAGAGAGAGAGAGAGAGAGAGAGCGCAAGAAAGAGAGAGAGATACACAGGCATATCTTGTTGTATTGTGCTCTGCTTTATCACTCTTCACAGATACTTTATTTTTGACAAATTGAAGATTTGTGTCAACCCCACATGAGCAAGCCAATCAGAACCATTTTTCCAATAGCATGTGTCACTCCCTGTCCCTGTGTCACAATTTTTATTATTATATATGTTATGCTGATCTGTTATGGTGATCTGTGATCCACTTATCTTTCATGTTACTATTGTAATTATTCTGTGGCATCACCAAACATACCCATATAAGATGATAAACGTAATCACTAAATACGTGCTCTGACTACTCCACCAACTGGCCATTTCCCCATCTCTCTTTCTCTCTTGGGTCTCCCTACTCACTGAGATACAACAATATTGAAATTAGGGCAATTAATAACCTAACAATGACCTCTAAGTGGTCAAGTGAAAGAACGTGTTGCATGTCTCTCATTTTAAATCAAAAACTAGAATTAACTAAGATTAGTGAGGCAGGGATGTCAAAAGCTGAGATGGGCCAAAAGCTAGACATCTTGCACCAATCAGACAAGCTGTAAATGCAAAGGAAAAACTATTAAAGGAAGTTAAAAGTGCTACCCCAATGAACACACAGATAATAAGGAAGTGAAACAGCTTTATTGTTGATATGGAGAAAGTTTTAGTGGTCTCAATAGAAGATCAAACCATTCCCTTAAGCCAAAACCTAATCCAGAGAGTAAAACCTAAACTCTTCTCAATTTCACGAAGGTTAAGAGAGGTGAAGAAGCTACAGAAGAAAAGTTGGAAGCTAGCAGAGGTTGGTTCGAATCCTGCCATTTGTTTCTTAGACAGCCTCTCATGTTTCCATGGAAACCCACGTAGAGGAGCTTTAAGATTTAAGGAAAGCAGCCATATCCATAACATAAAAGTACAAGGTGAAGCAGCAAATGCTGATGTAGAAGCTGCAGGGAGTCATCCAGAAAATCTAACTAAGATCACTGATGAAGATGGCTACACTAAACAACAGATTTTTCCATGTAGACAAAATAGCCTTCTATCAGAAGAAGCTGCCATCTAGGAATTTCATAGCTAGAGAGGAGAAGTCAATGTCAGCTTCAGCTTCAAAGTACAGGTTGACCATTGTATCTGGGACTAATGAAGCTGGTGAATTTAAGTTGAAGTCAATGCTCATTTACCATTTCAAAACTCTAGGGCCCTTAAGAATTATGCTAAATCTACCCTGCTTTTGTTTTATAAATGGAAAATTAAAGCCTGAATAATAGCCCATCTGCATACAGCATGGTTTACTGAATATTTTGAGCCTGCTGTTGAGATATAATTTGGCTATGTCCCCACCCAAGTCTTATCAAGAGTTGTAATCCCCATGTGTCTAAGGAGAGACCTGATGGGAGGTGATTGGACCATGGGGGCGATTTCTTCCATGCTGTTCTCATAATAGTGAGTGACTTCTCATGAGATCTGATGGCTTTATAAGGGGCTCTTCCCACTTCACTACCCACTCTTCTCTCTCCTGCCACCACGTAAAGGAGGTTTTTCCTTCCCCTCTGCCTCTCGCCATAATTATAAGTTTCCCAAAGCCTCCCTAGCCATGTGGAACTGTGAGTCAATTAAACCTCTTTCCTTTATAAATTACCTAGTCTTAGGTATTTCTTTAGAGTAGTGTGAAAACTTACTAACACAGACCTACTGCACATAAAAAAAAGATTACTCTCAAAATATTACTGCTCATTTACAATGCACTTGGTTCATCCAAGAATTCTGATGGAGGCGTGCAAGAAGATTAATGTTGTTTTCATGCCTGCTAACACAGCATTCATTCTTCAGCCCATGCATCAAGAAGTAATTTCAATTTTCAAGTCTCATTATTTTAAAAAATACATTTAATGGGCTACAGTTGCCATAGATAGTGATTCCACAGATGGATCTGGGTAAATTGACAACCTTCTGGAAATGATTCACCTTTTCAGATATCATTAAGAACATTCATGATTCATGGAAAGAAGTCAAAATAACAACATTAACAAGAGTTTGGAAGAAGTTGACTCCAACCCTTATGAATAACTTTGGGGGGTTCAACACTTTAGTGGTGGATGTGACTGCAGGTGTGGTGGAAATAGCAAAACAACTAGAATTAGAAGTACAGCCTGAGGCTGTCACTGAATTGCTGCAATCTCATGATAAATATTGAATGGATAAAGAGTTGCTTCTTATGGATAAACAAAGAAAGTGGTTTCTTGAGATGGAATCCACTCCTAGTGAAGATGCTATGAACATTGTTGAAATGACAAGAAAAGGTTTAGAATGTAACGTAAACGTTAAGTGATAAGGCAGCAACAGGGTTTGAGAGAATTGACTCCAATTTTCAATGAAGCTTTATTGTCGGTAAAATGCTATTAAATAGCATTGCATACTACAGAGAAATTCTTTGTGAAAGGAAGAGTCTATTGATGTGACAAACTTTATTGTCTCATTTTAAGGAATTGCCACAACCACCTCAACCTTCAGCAACCACCAACCTGATCAGTCAGCAGCCATCAACATTAAGACAAAACCCTTCACCAGCAAAAAAATTACAACATTCTCCTGCTTCCTGTGGGATCATAGATAGTTAGAGAGTATCTACTATATACCAGGCATGGTTCTGGGCATTGGCTTATAAGAATGAGCAAAAATGACATAAATCCCTGACTATTCAGAGCTTTCTCTTGTGAGATTATCCTGTTCATTCTCCTGCTTCCTGTGGGATCATAGAGCACTCTGGAGAATGGAGAATCTATACTACTGGTGAATTTAAACTACTCTGTTCTAAACCCTTTTAGAAAAGAAGGTTTTTTCCACTTGCCTTAGTAACTAACATATTATTTTAGAGAATTCTTTGCTAGTAAGAAATTCTTCTTTAAGACTAACTGGAATCTCTTAGCTGAATCCTAAACTCACTTGTTTGTGTTTCTACTCTGTCCACAGGGAAATTAAAATTAAGAAGTAATGGTATACTATGCAGCCAGAAAAACGAATGAAATTGATTCTTTGCAGCAATAGGTTTGCAGCAGGAGGCCATAATCCTAAGTGAAATAACACAGAAACAAAAATTCAAATACTGCATCTTCTCACTTATAAATGAGAGCTAAGAAGTGGGTAAAAGTGGACATTAAAGATGGAAACAATAGACACTGGGGACTCCAAGGGCAGAGGTAAGAAGGAGAAAGGGCAGTAAGGATTAAAAAATAACCTATTGGATACTGTGTTCACTATTTGGGGTGATGGGTTCAATAGAAACCCAAACACCACAATTATGCAATATACCCATAAAACAAACCTTCCCTAAACCTATAATGTAAAAAAAAAAATCAAAGGCAACTACTTCGTTATGTCAGGGCCGGACCAGTAGATTAAAGACAGAGAATCAACCACAAAGAGGGAGGAAGACAGAGAGAAAAAGACATTAATTGATGTTCTTTAGCCCTCCTTATTCTAGCTCCATAATTGTGAGCATTCAAGTTGTTCTTCATTCCTTTAGAAATATCATTTTCTATTGCTTTAATCCTAGTTTGGGTTTCTTCTGTTATCCCAACTTCAGGATTTTCTGCTTATGGACAATGCAGAAAACCTAGACTGTTTAGGAGTTCTCTGGTCCTGTGAGGTAGCTTACCTCTAACGATTGTTCTTCCTGATTCGGTTCCTTTACACCAAGATAACATGTCCACAGCCCACTTAATACTTCAGCCATTCACTCAACAAATACTTAGAGAGTATCTACTATGTACCAGGCATGGTTCTGGGCATGGGCTTATAAGAATGAGCAAAAGTGACAGAAATCCCTGTCTGTTCAGAGCTTGCACACCGCCCTCAGTTTGATCCAACCGAGCTTGGATACCAGGCCTTCTCCAGTCCTCCCAGACTCATGGTTTGGCCTCCCCCTTATGATCCTGATACGTCCCATGGCCCATTGGGTGCTGGTATTTATTTCTCACTGCCTTAACTCTAGACTCTTCTATAGGTTGGCTCAGAGCTACCCAATGCCTTTTGTTTTTATTTTTGTACTATCTCAAATTGCATCCCCAGATAGCCTAGTGGCTGAGGCAGAAAACTCTCATCATTAAAGTATTTAAATTTTGTATATATTGTGTTTTATGCGTGCAAGGTGCTGTTTAAGGGCCTTAGATATTAATTTAACTAATCTTTATTAACAACACCTAAAATAAAGTAGATGTAGCTTAGCCC